>NC_057829.1:81650000-84050000 GCF_910594005.1 Cervus elaphus | reverse complement strand
GATGGTCCAGTGGCTAAGGGGCCTGGGTTCCATTCCTGGTTGGGGAACCAGACCCCACATGCTACAACTAAAAGTCTGCATACCACAACTAAAGATCTCGCATGCCACAACTCAGAGCCGGTGCAGCCACATAAATAAATAAAATAGGTAAATATTAAAAAGATCACTAGTCACAGATCATCATCACATATATAGTAGTGAGAAAGTATGACACGGCACAGAAACGTGAAGTGAAAAAACACCGTTGGAAAAATGTCACCAACAGACTTCTCAACTCAGGGTTGCCACAAGCCTTCATTCCGTAAAAAACTCAGTATCTGCAAAGCACAATAAAATAAGTTATGCCTGGATATGTGAATATATATCCGATTGGTTCTGTTTCTCTGGAATACGCTGACTAATACACCAACGCTCACACAGGGCATCCCCACAGTTACATGGAGAGTTTGCTCGCAAGGGTAAACTTCAGATCAACCACAGGCCAAATGATCATACATGGCATCATGGGTACAAACTGTCAAAGCCTTCTTGGCACCCTCCTAAATGCAGCTCCCCCAGGGCTTATGGGGCAGAGACGGCCAGGCCCCTCCTCTCTGGGGACAGCGGCTAGGAGGGAGGGTTCTCTACAATACCTGCTTAAGTCCTTGGCCAGACGTTGGCAGGAGGGAACGGAAGCTTCGACTCCATCACCAGCTGGGGCGGAAGGCAGAGATGCGTATTCTGAGGCCGGGGCAGTGAGATCCACGCGGGCAGCAGCTGGGATGGTGCTGGGGACACAAAGGGAGAATTATTCCCAGTGGAACTCGGCTCATTAATGGCACATTCATCAGCCCCCCTCACCCCTCCCAACCCACCCACACACATGGCGTGGGGTATTTAAAGACCCAGCACACTGCTGGCCGGGGCACCCCACAGGGTTCCCCAGGCCTCTGCTCAGACACAGTGGAGGGGGATGCACCCTCCAGAGAAGCAGCCCCCAGGCCAGGCCGTGAATCCCCCTCCCCATGGAGGCTGCAGCAGATCCCGGGGTTTCTTTGACGGAGCAGCTGGGGTGTCAGAACACTCTGAGCTGTCTTGAGTTCTGTGTGTGTGTTTCATAGGATCATTTCTAATCGCTTTTTAATAGGCAATGAATCTCTATGAGTTGAACATTAAAATGCAATTTTGCAAACTCCCCAGGATTTTCCACCACCAAATCGGAGGCTAAGAAAAGTCAAGGTGGAGCGGCTGATGGGGGTAATCAAGGAAACTGCAGCAGGGACCTTTCGGGATGCCTTTTCGCCAGTGAAGGCCTTTCAGAGCAGAGCCCTTGTCCCTGGTTCAATGGGTGAGTGCCCCCTGCTGGACACACAGGGAAACGCCGGGAGTGCAGGCTGGTCTCCAGCAGGTGGGAAGGCAGGAAGGACGGCCACCTGCAAACACGCCCTTGGAACCAAAAGGCACCAGGCCTGGAGCTCAAAAGATGTTTTCATTTTCCCCTCTGGCAAAAGCAAGATGAGCAATGCCGCCCACAGACTTCCAGGGAGGGTCAGCCCTCCCAGCCTCTCCAGCTGTCCACTCGGCTGTCCAGGGTGGGGCTGGAATTAGAAGGGACTCAGCACCAAGAGCCTGAAGCCCAGCCAGAGGTCGAAGCCGAGGTTACAAGTTTCACAGCCTCGTGGCGGGCACGCATTTCTTCCCTGTGGGCGTGAGTTCCTGCAGGAAGCTCCCCCACTGCAGGAAGGTAGGAGGCTCAGCCTTCCGTGTTAAGGTTCTGCTGATTTCCACCTCCTCCGAGTCCACCTACGAGGTGGCTTCCTGGCCTGAAGGGCGGGTGTGGAGCCCCGTCCCCTGCCCAGGCGAGCAATGCTGAGTCCTGGCTTGTCTTCACTCATCAACAGCTACAAAAACAGCAGCAACTCAACCCGGCTGATGCCCGGTCCTGCATGCCTGATCCTGGATGCCCAGGCGTGAGGGGCTCTGTTCTAGGTGCCTGACCCTGTGGGCCTGGTCCTGTGTTGGGAGCTTTACGTACGTAACCTCAGGAGCCCCTACAACGACCTCTGAGTCATACGCCATCATCCTCACTCGACAGAGATCAAAGCTGAGGCTCAGTGCTTGCTTTGGCAGCACATAAATGACACAGAGAGGATGAGCAGGACCCCTGCGCAAGGACGGCACGCAAACTTGTGAGGCGTTTGATATTTTTGAATGAAGAGACTAGAATGGAAACAAATACATAGCCAGTGGGAATTTGCTATATGACTCAGGGTCCTCAAGAGCGTCCCAGGTGGCATTAGTGGTAAAGAACCCACCTGCCAAAGCAGGAGACGTAAGAGACGTGGGTTCGATCCCTGGGTTGGGAAGATCCCCTGGAGGAGGGCGTGGCAACCCACTCCAGTATTCTCGCCTGGAGAATGCCCATGGACAGAGCAGCCTAGGGGGCTACAGTGCATAGGGTCGTGCACACACAGGCAGACACCACTGAAGCAATTGAGCACGCATGCACATACACAGGGAGCTCAAACCGGGCTCTGTGACCACCTAGAGGGGTGGGATGGAGTGGGAGGTGGGAGGGAGGTTCAGGAGGGAGGGGACATATGTATACCTATGGCTGATTCATGTTGATGCGTGGCAGAAACCAGCACAACATTGTAAAGCAATTATCCTTCAATTAAAAATAAATAAGTTTTTAAAAAAACCTAAGGTTCAGAGAAGTGAGGTCACTTGCCCAAGGTCACGGAGTGGGAAGCAGAGCCAGGATGTGAACACAGACTCTGAATCCTGAGCCACTTCCATGTCCACTTTCTAATGGACTCCCCAGCACACACCTGGAAGCCCCTAACTCCTCCACAGTGACACGCATCACCAGGGACTTGAAGACCACGAGGGAGACTGAATTCCCTGAGAACAGGGGCCAGATCTGCAAAGAGTCATTCCAGGCGCCCAACGTCTAGCTGGGCCACCCCCAGTGGGCACTCAGACAGGCAGAGGGGGGTCCCGAAGGGCTATGACCACAGAGGCTTTGGTGAGCAGGAGCAGAGCTAGAACCCACAAGACCTTCGCCCCTGGGCCTCATGGAAACAAGGAGCAAAACAGACCAGGGAGTAATGACCCCGGGTAAGTCCACAGCAAGGCAATCCACACGTGAACAAAAATTATAATGAGTTCATGGACAGGACCAGCAAACGTGCAGAGTGGGGTTACAGATGACACAATGCCTCCGCCATTCAAACCACTGTTTGTAACAACATGGGCACTGGCTGAAATATTTTGTAAATGTACGTGCTCAGTCACGTCCGACACTTTGTGACCCCACAGCCTGTGGTCCACCAGGCTCCTCTGTCCATGGGATTTCCCAGGAAAGAATATTGGAGTGGGTTGCCATTTCCTTTTCCAGGGGATCTTTTCAACCCAGGGATCAAACATGCGTCTCTTGCATTTCCTGCATTGGCAGACATATTCTTTACCACTAGGGCCACCTGGGAAAGTATTTCATAAAGAAAAGACTCAAATGAATAATGCAAATCACTGGGGGCTGTTAAACTCCTTAAGAAAGCCATTTCACCATCTGGAAACTAACATTTATTCCTATTCATGAGCAGTGAACAGACTACTCACAAACCCAAACTCCTAGTCTAAAATTTATTTTCTAAAGAAATTACACTGGCCGGGCCCCTTCCTCTGCACACCCCCTGAAGATCCTATTTTGCTGTTGTTCAGTTGCTTAAGTTGCATCCTACTCTTTGTGACCGCATGGACTGCAACACGCCAGGCTTCCTGTCCTTCACCATCTCCTGAGAATTTGCTCAGATTCATGTCCCTTGAGTTGGTGATACTATCCAACCATCTCATCCTTTGCCACCCCCTTCTCCTTTTGCCTTCAATCTTTCCCAGTATCAGGGTCTTTTCCAATGAGTTGTCTCTTTGTAACAGGTGGCCAAAATATTGGAGCTTCAGCTTCAACATCAGTCCTTCCAATGAATATTCAGGGCTGATTTCCTTTAGGATTGATTGCTTTGACCTCCTTGCAGTCCAGGGGACAAGAGTCTTCTCCAGCACCACAATTTGAAAGCATCAGCTTTTCAGCACTCAAGCCTTCTTTATGGCCCAACTCTCCCATCCATACATGACTACTGGAAAAATCATAGCTTTGACTAGATGGACCTCTGTCAGCAAAGCGATGTCTCTGCTTTTTAACATGCTGTCTAGGTTGGTCATAGCTTTTCTTCCAAGGAGCAAACATCTTTTAATTTCATGGCTGCAGTCATCATCTACAGTGATCTTGGAGACCAACAATATAAAGCCTGTCACTGCTTCCACTTTTTCTCCTTCTATTTGCCATGAAGTGTCTTATTTAATGCAAATTTAGGACAGGTGACACGGTCTGTGGTTCTGCAGTTTACGACTCCCATCAAAGTGCAAGGAAAGGTTTCCGTTTTTGAAAATGCTGGCAGAGGACAGGCTCTGCACGCTCAGAAGAAGGCCAGGCCCGCAGAGGAAGCACAAAGGCCAACTCATTGTGATGAGGATGCCCCGAGGCTGACTGTCCCTGCCCCTGAGAATGCCCTGGGGTCCCCTCAGTTCTCTGGCCTGGAGACCAGGGTGCCTGCCCCCTCCACCCTTCACTCCGGTGGCACCTGATCGCCAGGGCCACACCTATCCTGCATTCGCCTGTTCCCATCAGCTAAAAGCACCAAACAAATGAGTCAACAGCTCTCTTAAGAACGGGGGCACCCCTCCCTCCTGGTCTGCAGCCTGCCCTTGGCCCAACCCCAGAGGCGGGGAGGTCAGGTCCCAACAGGGAAGGGCTCAGTGACTCACGAGTGAAGCTCTGGCACATGGGCACCTACTGATGCCTCCCGACCCCACAGAACTCCTCCTCTTCCCTCCTAACCCTCCTCCCCCCACCCCCAATTTCTCCGCATCTTGGCAAGTGGCCCCACCAGCCATCCAGGCCCTGGACCAGAAGTTGAAGCT
The DNA here is from genome assembly GCF_910594005.1 of Cervus elaphus. Taxonomy (NCBI): domain Eukaryota; kingdom Metazoa; phylum Chordata; class Mammalia; order Artiodactyla; family Cervidae; genus Cervus; species Cervus elaphus. The sequence continues at coordinate 84,045,041 of NC_057829.1, read as the reverse complement.
GTCCTGGACTCTCCCCCCCATCATCGCCCTTTGTGCTGAGTCACCTCCCTTTTCCTTCCAGAATCTGCCCTCTTTGTCCCGCTGGTCCAGGCCAGCAGGCTCTCTGAGGGGGCTCCGGCACATCCTGCTCTTCATCCCCTGCATCCATCTCCCCCAGACACCAGAATGCCCCACCTAGAGTCCTGATGAGGTCCTTTCCTTGCCGGAAGCCCTCGCCCACTTTCCACTATCTTACACCTAACAAAATGCAGGTGAAATTCCTGGGCTTCAAAAGCTGGGGCTCCATCAACCTGCCTCTGTTCCCTCCCAGGTTTACCCTGCCACTGTCCTGGCCCCACCAAGCCAGTCTGGGGGCTCCTGGGAGCTTCTTGCCTCTGTGTCTTTGCCCCTGAATCCCCGCCTACCTCTCTCAGATCCCCTCCTGTACTGTGACTTTAGTCATGTCTGGCTCTTTGTGACCCTATGGACTGTAGCCCACCAGTCTCCTCTGCCCAGAGGATTTTCCAGGCAAGAATACTGGAGTGGGTTGCCATGCCCTTCTCCAGGGGATCTCCCCAACCCAGGGATTGAACTCGCATCTCCTGTGTCTCCTGTATTGGCAGGCAGGTTCTTTACCACTTGCGCCACCTGGAAAGCCCTCCTAACTCCCTTCCTAGCTGACTCCATAAGCGAGGAAGTGCTCCCAACCCCCAGCAGGGGTAATGATGCCCGTCCTGCATTGCTGGGCTGGGCTGGGCCTGGCATCCGTGTCTCCTGCTGTTTCCTACTAACTCATCCTCTTCTCTGATAGAGTCTCGGCCACGGTGGTCTCTCCAGCCCCCAGCACAGAGCCAGGCAGGGAGCAAGGACAAAACACCAAGCAGCTCTCTCCCTCCTGCCCCTGGCCTTCCAAACACGTGGGCCACCGAGTGCAGGACAACTGTCCTCTCTTCTTGGAATCCCAGAGTGCAACCAGCTTGAGGTGGGACCAGCAACATAAACTGCAGGAATGCAAATAAAAGCGAAGTGAAAATGCAGGGCCCTGCATTCCAAAAGGGTAAGACTTTCAGGAGGGTGATGGCAGAGTGTTGAACCAAGCACGGGGCCCCGAGCAACTGCCCAAGTCACATGCCCTTGAAGCTAGCCCTGGTTCTGGCTTCCAAGGGGAAGCTTCCATAGGAGCCCCCCTTCCCCCGAAAAGCCTCCTGAGCTGCCAAAGGGCCGTGCTGCTGGAGCAGAGATGAGGAGCAGTTAACCAGGCTGGCATTCCCTTGCCAGCTCCTGTCCACTCAAGCCTCCCATGAGCAGCAGTGACTCGTCTTAGAGACCTCATCCCCAGGGAGTCAAGTCCTTTCCGACGTCCAGTACCACTCCCAGCCTCAGTGGGAACTCCGGGACAGCTGCCAAGCCCAGCATGGAGGAGGGCAGTGCCCTGAGATGGGGTCCAGAAGGCATTCTGAGCCAGCTCCTGCAAGGCGCTTACATTAACTTGCCCTCGACCTCTGTCCTTATAAAACAGGGCAGGAATAGGACTATGAAGGCCCTTCCGGTTGTAAAAGTCCACTAATCCCTTTTCCCATTTAAGGAGTTAATCAATATTTCCTATAATAACAAAGAAACTGAATTCAAATTCTTGTCAAGTTTTTGTATTTTTGGTAGATGGAGGAAACGCTGATTTAATTTAAGCCCCTGCCTCCTTTTTTTTTTTTTAAAGAGGAGTTAACCCCAAAAAAGGCAAATAAACTCACCATACTGTTAGCAGACAGAAATGGCCTATTGATCAAGGCATCTTTCCTGAGAGGCCCAGCTGGACGAGACCTCTGAATCCTTCTCAACACAGATCCCTAGGGAACCACTACTAATGGGTCAGGGCTGGCCGTCCCTGATGCAGGCCCTCACCAAGGTCGTCACTAACAACAGCTGGTCCCGTTAAGCACGAGGGACGCAGGCTCTGCCCGCACAGGACCAGAGAACACAGAGGATGTTGCTTCGGGGCTTGCACGCAGCCAGACAGTCCTCCAGGCCCAGCTGTAGTGATTTGCTGTCACCAACTGTTGTCTTTTGAGTCCCTGTTCAGGGCTTTTGAGTCCTTCTTGGCAGACCCCCCACTGACCTGATAGCAGATTTCATTTCGGAGAGCAACTCACGTTGCCAAGTTAAGCCCCTGTCCAAGGACAAACACCAGGGTGACCCTGGCTGTCATGGGAGGGTGATAACAGCCCCAAAGATACGAGCGGCGCGTATCACGTCCTGTCGGGCCAGATGGGCGGCAGCATCTTATCTCCCATTTCACATCGCCATCTGGAAGGTATTAGCCCAACAGCCCCTTCCTCGCAGGCCCCTTGATTTTATTCTTCTTGAATCCCCAAGCGCACACGATCACGTAATAGGACAAGAGCTAAGGCCAAGACTCAGCTCAGACTGAAAGTGCGATGTAAGCCAAAGAAAAAAAAGCAATTGGAAATTGCTGGCTTGGAGAGCTATGCTCTGTCCATAGAAGCACCAGACAATCAGTCCAGCAGAGACCTGGGGTTTGCTACAAGCAGTCGCTGAGATGGGAGATCCAGGATCGTCCTCCTACGAGACACAGCCACTGAGAAGCAGCCAAGCCAAAGTCAGGAGGTGCCCAGAGAGGCTTACAAATTGGCCGGAAACTCCAAAGCAGGCACATCAAGAGATCTCCAGTCACCAGCAGCAGCCCACATGAGCATGTAAACAGCCCCTAAACACCACTGACCTTCAGATGTCCAGCCGGCTGTAGGCTGGCTTCGCACATGTTAACCCTGAGCTGGCTTGTCAATTGCGACCCAGCACGTTCATACCCTTTTCACAGAGCGAGTCTGTGCTCAGAGGGGAGAAATTACTATTAAACTTGGCTGAAGCAAAACTTAATCAGGAAGGAAAATATTAACTAAAGGAAAAGTCGTAAATACCATCCCAAGACCACAAGAGGCTTTGATCTGGGTTGAACCATCCAGCCCATTAATTCCCACCATTGTCTTTCCCAGTCCTTTGCATCCTCTCTCCAGGTGCAAGACTCCTTGCGTGGTTACAGAGAATGCAGAGATGCGGATTCAGAGGACCAACCAGAAACTGATATCAGATATCCAAGATTTAACTACTTATTCAGAAAGTCAAAACCTATCTACGACATAAAGCAGCTCCAGAACCATGAAAAACCAGACCAAGAACAAGATCCTGTGCTACTTTGAACCATATGAAATTGCCAATATTTTGACACTTGCCAGCGTGGTAATTCATGTGCTTCAACTTAATAGCACCCAGCTCGACACTGGAAACTCAAAGGTTCTGAGCAAATATATAGATGCATCCAAGTGACTCAGCCTGCTGGGTACTGATTACATAAATCTGTCTCAAGAGCATATAAATACCTTCAACATGTACCTCTGAAATGGTGTAAAGGAATCCCGTTATTCAGAAGACTTGAAAGTGAAAGTGAAGTCGCTCAGTCGTGCCCGACTCTGTGCGACCCCGTGGACTGTAGCCCACCAGGCTCCTCCGTCCATGGGATTCTCCAGGCAGGAATACTGGAGTGGGTTGCCATTTCCTTCTCCAGGGGATCTTCCCAACCCAGGGATCGAACCCAGGTCTCCCACATTGCAGGCAGACGCTTTAACGTCTGAGCCACCAGGGACACTTAGGTGATTCCTTTTCTAAATTAAAAAAACAATAGTCCCACTTTATCATTCAGTTTTAACAAGGTACTTGCCTAAATAAAGGTTCAGCTAACCTTTCTGAAGTAGTTAAACCCACTCAGGCACATCCATAGCAGAAAGACAAAAAAAAAAAAACTTAAAGTACAAACAGAGGAAACCAAAATAAACCGCACTATTTGGAGCGAGAGGAACAACAGAAGCTGCAAGTCACTATGAATTCCCTGTGCTTTCAACTTTGGAAAATTCTGAAGCTCCGTTTCTGAATCGGGAAACTCTGGAGAGGCTGTCACACAGAGCATGACTCTTCCCCCGTCCCTGGCTCTCCTGTCTGAAGTCAGAGATCAATCAGAAACTTCAGACCCCAGCTGCTGGGTCAGGAGTTCCCCACCCTGAGGAGCTGTGAACAGCCTGACAGGTGAGGAGAAAGCATCTGGATACGACTGCCTCACCCAGCGGTTCTCCAAGTGCGGCCCCCAGACCAGCAGAAGCAGTAGCACCTGGGAATGTGTAAAAAATGCAAAGTTTGTGGGGGCAGGGGGGCCCTCTCCAGACCTCCTGAATCAGACACTCAAGGAATGGGGCAGAAATCTGGGCTGGAACCGGGTTCGAGGCATGCAAACCTTTGGACCCCGTGGACGTGACTCAGGTGAATAGTTTCCCAGCTGTATCCAGGCAGTCCTCAAGATCTAAAGAGACCCCACGGCTTGGAGTCCTGCCTCTGGAAAAAGCACCAGCGTTCCCAGATGTAACCAGGGTGCCCTGATTTACTCTGTTTAACAAATGGTAGTACAGCTGCATGGTTTCAATTGAAAAGCAATTCTGCTGCTTTATTAAAAAAAATAGAAAATATTGAACAGATGGGAGTACAAGTGGCCACAGGCAATCTAGTCATTTGTAGAATGCTCCAGAGGGTCTGGGCTTGGCTTTCTATGCCACCCGGGGATGCCGGAAGCCAAACAGAAGCCCAACCACTGATAGCGGGTTCAGAGGCTATTCCCCGAGGAGGGGGCAAGTCCGATGTCCTCCTGCGGCTTTAATTAAGGGGCGGGGCGGGGGGCGGCGGGCATTGAAATCCTGTCCATTGTATTTGAGAACTGCTGCAAGGACCAGGGTGTCCTGTCTGTTCTTATTCAGAAAGAAGAGTTCTTAAAAGGGAAAGATAGGTAGCGGCAGAAAGGAGGGAGAAAGCTCTGCTTTCTCTCCAGGGGCTTAAAGACAATGCTTTAGCCCCACTTCCTTTGTTTTAGTGAATTTTTTAAACATGTTTTTATTTAAATTTAATTTTTTAACTTAAGGTCCCAACCCTGCTGGGGCAGCTGGCAAAACTCCAGGGAGGATGCTCCAGACTGCCCTCTGCTGTTTTCTTCCCTCCCTGCCTCTCCTCACCTCTCCTTGCCTCTCCTGGCCCTGCTCTGAACAGGAACTTGGGCGATGCTATGGTCTGAATGTTTGTGTCCCTGGATTCCTATGTAGACATCCCAGTGCCCAAGGTGATGGCATGAGGAGGTGGGACCTTCAGTAGGTGACTGGGCCATGAGGGTGGTGCCCTCATGAAAGGAATTAGAGACTATATAAAAGAGACCCTGCAGAGTTCCCCAGGCCCCTCTGTCCTATAAGGGCACAGTGAGACATCTGCAACCAGGAAGAGGGCCCTCACTCGAACCGAGCTGGAACCCTGACCGTGGACTTCCAGCCTCCAGAACTGTGAGCAATACTTTTTGCTGTTTTGTTTGTTTAGCTGCATCTCGTGGCATATGCAGGGTCTTCCCCAACGAGGGACTGAACCCATGCCCCCTGCACTGAAAGCTCAGAGTCTTAACCACTGGACCACCAGGGAAGTCCAATAATTTCTGCTGTTTGTAAGTCACCTAGTCTGGGATATTTCGTTATGGCAGCAGGAAGAGACTAAAACAGATGGGGTAAGGAGGCAGGGCCATTTCTGAGGTTTAAAAAGCCACCACCACACACCCAGAATACCCTTCTTAATTACTCCCACGGAGCAGCAAAGTTAAGTACAGTTGATTCTCTTTATTTGCAGTAATTACATTCTATAAAGTCATGTAGACACTGAATTAGCAAACACTGAACCGCTGTTCCTAGGGGAAATATATGGGGTAGGCTCTTGTGAGCCACTGGTCACAGTATTTTTGTCAACCGATCAAAATATAACCTTGTTTTATGTGAGTTTCTGTTTAAAAACATTTTATTTACTATATAGTTAATATATATTCCTTAATATAACTTTATATATATTCCTTGGGGTTCCCCCGAAGCCTCAGTGGTAAAAAAAAAAAAAATCTGCCAGCAATGCAGGAGATGCAGGTTTGAGCCCTGGGTGAGGAAGATCCCCTGGAGGAGGGCAAGGCAACCTACCCCACTATTCTTGCCTGGAGAATCCCATGGACAGAGGAGCCTGGCAGGCTATAGTCCATAGAGTCACAAAGAGATGGACATGACTGAAGCAACTTAGCAGGCATGCACACAATATATATTCCTTAATGTTGAATTCATAGAAAACAGCACTATAACGCACACCCAAATGAAGTTTATCTAACACAAGCATTTTCTACATCAAGCTCAACATAGCCTTCTTGTGCTTTGAAACAGCAATACCACCAATAAAACGCACAAAATCCGGAAAAGCATGGCACTAAATATGGACAACCCCTTTCCCACCAATTTCCCGTAAAAATAGAACAATATGACTCTGGACAAAAGTCCAATCACACTGGCAAGGCACCAAAATCGCTAGTCGACACAGAGATCTACCAAATCCTTCCACGGGAAAATAAAGCCAGAGGGCTGGCCAGGCTCTCAGTATGGATGTAATCAGTCCTTAGTACTTAGTCATCGGTTCCTTCCTGCATCCTGTGTTCACGCTTGGTCACGGTCACAGGTGACACAGCTTCTTTACAGTCTTCCGTGAACTTGAGAGAGGCCAGTGATGGACGCAGGACTCCATGGCATAGGGGAAGGAAGGAAGCCAATTCGAGGCAGCCAGTGGAGAAGTTCAGAACCGGGCTCGGTAGCCAAGCTGGACCTGCTTCAAAGCCCAGCTCTGCCACTCACTAGCTACATGTCCTTGAACATGTTGGTATCTCTGAGCCTCGGTCTGCTCCCCTGTAACAGAGCAGTCATAACAGAACCCCCTCCCTCCTGGGGGTGTTGTGAGCATTTACAGTGAGCAGTCTGCACTGCCCCTAGACCACAGAAAGAGCCCTCAGCGGGAGCTTGAAGAGCAGACATCACTAGACTATGGTGGGGCCTGGACAAGCCATTTAAAATACACAGTCTCAGGGCAGGGAGAGGACTTTAGGGACACCAGTAACACCCCCAGTGGACTTTAGTTCTCCTGAGAGCCGCCCAGCCAAGTCCTCCTGTAGCCTCTTCTCCCACGGCCCCTGGGTCTCCCTGGAGCTCTGAATAAGGATGATCTCAGCCCCCTCCAGGCCCCACTAAGGGTGAGCCCCTCCCACTGCAGCTGGAGGTCCCTCGGCCTTGCTAAAATGGTGAGGGAGGACTTCCCTGGTGGTCCAGTGGTTAAGAGAGTCCCTTCCAATGCAGGAGACGCGAGTTTGATCCCTGGTCGGAGAAGACAACAAAGCCCACGCACCACAACTTCTGAGCCTGTGCTCTAGAGTCCAAGAGCCGCAGCTCCCTAGAGCCTGGCACCCTAGAGCCTGTGCCCTAAAACAAGAGAAGCCACTGCAACGAGAAGCCCGTTCACCACAACCAGAGAGTAGCCCTCACTTACCAAAACCAGAGAAAACCCATATGCAGCAGTGAAGACCCAGTGCAGCCAAAAATAAATATACATAAATAAATTTTTAAAAATAAAATAGTGCTCGCTTCGGCAGCACATATACTAAAATTGGAACGATACAGAGAAGATTAGCATGGCCCCTGCGCAAGGATGACACGCAAATTCGTGAAGCGTTCCATATTTAAAAAAAAAAAAAAAGAAAAAAATAAATAAATAAAATAAAAACGGTGGGGGTCAGGGAGCACCATGGGGGAGGGGAGGAAGCCAAGCAGGAGGACAGTAAGGCCTGCCTGACTTCACCCTAGAAGCTTCTGCATACTCCTTAGGTGCTGAGGGTCTTGTTCCCCGGCTAGATTTCTCTTTAACAAGTTAAACTCACACATAAGAACTATGGTTGGCTCCCACCAGTAATGGAAACACTCAGAATTCAATGTCAACGTGCAGCCAGCCGCCTTAGAGCATCTGTTTCTGGCCTAGAGCTTCCTGCTGGGTCAACCCCATCCTGACATTTCTCCTCCATGAGGCAAACCTCCTCCCAGTTTATGAAGAGGTCGCTCGACACTGTCCCAGCGGGACAGCAGGAATGGACAGCCTGCCCCCCGAGACAGCCGGTGCGAGGTGGTCAGCACACACTGACCCCCAAGCAGATGGAGGAAGCCCTCCCCATCACTTCCCTCTAACCCAGTTCAAGTTCAGCAACATTACCCAAGGGCCGACCAGGCCCAGGCTGGGTGCTGTGGTTCCGGAGGTCGCAACTGATCCATTCACAGAGAGGGCTTCTGAGACAGATAATTCATAGGTATCTGAGGAGGGTAGTGACACCCGGGGCAGGGGTGGCCGAAAGAGTTCAGAGGGAGGCTCGGGTCTCAGCCTGGGGCAAAGGGACTCCGAGCCGGTTCCATTCACTATGGCTCCCCGGTGCCACGCGCTAGGCAGCCAAAAGCAGCAGTTTCACTGATAAGATATAATTAAAATGTGTGTAGGGGCAATTCTCTGGCAGTCCAGTTGTTGAGGGGTGGGGGGCAGGGCTTCCCAGGTGGTACTAGTGGTAAAGAACCCGCCTGCAAACACAGGAGAATTAACAGAGGTGGGTTCAATCCCTAGGTCAGGAAGATCCCCTGCAGGAAGCCACTCCAGTATTCTTGCCTGGAAAAACCTATTGACAGAGAAACTTGGTGGGCTATGGTCCACAGGGTTGCAAACAGTCCGAGCGCGCTGAAGCAACTTAACACACACACACACACACAGTCTGAGAATGCTGAAGCAACTGAACACACACACACACACACACCAGTTGTTAGGACTCCAGGCTTGCACTGCTCAAGGCCAGAGAAACTTGGTGGGCTATGGTTCATGGGGTTGCAAACAGTCGGAGAGCGCTGAAGCAACTTAACACACACACCCACACCCACACACAAACCGTCTGAGAGCGCTGAAGCAACTTAACACACACACACACAAACCAGTTGTTAGGACTCCAGGCTTGCACTGCTCAGGGCCAGAGAAACTTGGTGGGCTATGGTTCATATGGTTGCAAACAGTTGGAGAGCGCTGAAGCAACTTAACACCCACACCCACACACCCACACACACCCCCCCCCCCCACCCCCCGCCCCGCAGTTGTTAGGACTCCGGGCTTGCACTGCTCAGGACCCAGGTTTGATCCCTGGTCAGGAAACTAAGATCCCACAATCCCACACTGAGGTTAAAAAAAAAAAAATACAGTCAAGGCTCTTTGAAAAAGCAGAGACATTACTGTGCCGATAAAGGCCCATATAGTGAAAGTTATGGTATTTCCAGTAATCATGTATGGATGAGAAAGGTGGACAATAAAAAAGGCTGAGCCCGGAAGAATGGATGCCTTTGAACTGTGGTGCTGGAGAAGACTCTTGAGAATCCCTTGGACTGCAAGGAGATCAAGCCAGTCAATCCTAAAGGAAATTAAACCTGAATATTCATTGGAAGGACTGATGTTGAAGCTGAAACTCCAATACTTTGGCCACCTGATGCGAAGGACTGACTCATTTGAAAAGACCCTGATGCTGGGAACGATTGGAGGCAGGAGGAGAAGGGGACGACAGAGGATGAGATGGTTGGATGGCATCACCAACTCAATGGACAAGAGTTTGAGCAAGCTCCGGGAGCTGGTGATGGACAGGGAGGCCTGGGTGTGCTGCAGTTCATGGGATTGCAAAGAGTCGGACACACGACTGAGGGACTGAAAAACAGCGAACAACAACATGTATGTATACATTCAGGTTCAGCTTCCGGGAGACCTCTGGGACGGCAGTGGCTCCGCCCCTCTTCCGGGGTAATTTGCATACGACCATTGATTTCCAACAGCGATCTGCATTATAATTGGTGAAGCAGCAAACATTTCTCAGTTTCAGGGAATAACTCCCTTAGATTAAGCTATTATTGCACTAATACAGTTTTTAAAAGGGAAAGAATTGCTGAATTGGTTTTTAATGGAACTCACCCTCAGCGAAAAGTTGTTAATTCTGTCCACTATAAATATCTCTGGAGTCAACCTACAGCTCGTGCTCGCTTCGGCAGCACATATACTAAAATTGGAACGATACAGAGAAGATTAGCATGGCCCCTGCGCAAGGATGACACGCAAATTCGTGAAGCGTTCCATATTTTGCTTCGCCCCTCCCCCATATCTATCCCCCATTTCCACATCCATAATCTATTCACATCTATACCGGTGCTGTAACTCGCTCATAAGCAAGGTAACTTAACCCATCGAGGGCCCCAGGATTCAGTCTCCAATTTCTCCTCCAGAAGCTGTCGAACTCTCCCCAGTTTGGAAGGTTTTTTCCAGAAAGACCTGGGGTAGATTGTAGGGACGGGTATACCAGGAAGCAGGCACTAACCTGGGCAAAGGTATGGGAGCAAGGCTGTCTAGGGACACGGGGTGAGGAGAACCCACACAGTCAACGAGGGTCCAGGATGGAGTCCACTAGGGTCTGGAGGCAACCTGTGGGCTTGCCCTGATCCCCAGTGGGTCCTTTCAGTTCAGTCACTCAGTCGTGACCAAGACTCTTTGCCACCCCATGGACTGCAGCACCCAGGCTTCCCTGTCCATCACCAACTCCCGGGGCTTGCTCAAACTCTTGTCCATTGAGTCGGTGATGCTATCCAACCATCTCAGGCTCTGTCGTCCCCTTCTCCTCCTGCCTTTAATCTTTCCCAGCGTCAGGGTCTTTTCAAATGAGTCAGTCCTTCGTATCAGGTGGCCAAAGTATTGGAGTTTCAGCTTCAGCATCAGTCCTTCCAATGAACACCCAGGACTGATCTCCTTCAGGATGGACTGGTTGGATCTCCTTGCAGTCCAAGGGACTCTCAAGAGTCTTCTCCAACACCACAGTTCAAAAGCATCAATTCTTCTGTGCTCAGCTTTCTTTACAGTGCAACTCTCACATCCATACATGGCTACTGGAAAAACCATAGCTTTGACTAGATGGACCTTTGTGGGCAAAACAATGTCCCTGCTTTTTAACATGCTGTCTAAGTTGGTCATTTTTCTTTCAAGGAGCAAGAGTCTTTTAATTTCATGGCTACAGCCACCATCTGCAGTGATTTTGGAGGCCAAAAAAATAAACTCTGTCACTGTTTCCACTTTTTCCCTATCTATTTGCCATGAAGTGATGGACCAGATGCCATGATCTTAGTTTTCTGAATGTTGAGTTTTAAGCCAACTTTTTCACTCTCCTCTTTCACTTTTCATCAAGAGGCTCTTTAGTTCCTCTTCACTTTCTGCTATAAGGGTGGTGTCATCTGCATATCTGAGGTTATTGATATTTCTCCCGGCAATCTTGATTCCAGCTTGTGCTTCATCTAGCCCAGAGTTTCACATGATGTACCCTGCATGTAAGTTAAATAAGCAGGGTGACAATATAGAGCCTTAACGTACTCCTTTCCCAATTTGGAACCTATCCATTGTTCCATGTCCAGTTCTAACTGTTGCTTCTTGACCTGCATACAGATTCTCAGGAAGCAGGTAAGGTGGTCTGATATTCCCACCTCTTTAAGAATTTTCCAGTTTGCTGTGATCCACACAGTTAAAGGCTTTAGCATAGTCAATAAAGCAGAAGTAGTATATACATACATATATATAAATACATAGAATAAATACACACATATGTGATATATTATATAATTATACATTATATAATATATATACTACACATATATATCAATATAAAGCAGAAGTATGTATATATATATATATATACACATACTATACATCATAGAGACATACATATATATACACCTGTGTGTAGAGAGAGAGAGATTACGTGTGTTTATGTATGTACGTAAAGGCATCTGAGCCAAGTCCCAAGGCTGGCTGTGAACAAGCCTGGTTTCAACAAACTGTCAAGTCCGCAGGCAGAAGCACGACGAACACACTGCACGTGGAGAACAGTGAGGGGTGGGGTGCAGGGCACGCAGGGCAGGGGGAGGGCGGGCGGCCGGCTGGAAGATGAGGAGAAGTCCCCATCCAGGCCCATTTGCTGAGCAAAGGCACAGGATCTGGTCCCTTTCCTGTGGGTTGCTGGCTCCTGTATTCTCTGCCCACCTCCCAAAGATAAAGAACATAAGCATCTACCCCAGCTGATGTCCTGGGAGGCCAGAGGCAGCTAAGTCATTCCTGGGAAAGTATAAATAGCATGATGTCACTCCTGGAGGACTTCTATTTAAATAAGAGCACAAGGGGACAAATCTCTAAAATGGCCTTTGTGTTGGGGGGTGGGTATGGGGAAACCTCCTTCCTGGGGTCCCCTCAGGTCATCCCTAAGGCCCCAGCAGAGCTTCCCAAAGTGGCTCAGATGGTAAAGCCTCCGCCTGCAAGGCAGGAGACCCGGGTTCAATCCCTGCGTTGGGAAGATCCCTGGAGAACGGAATGGCTACCCACTCCAGTGTTCTTGCCTAGAGAACTGCATAGACAGAGGAGCCTAGCGGGCTAGTCCAGGGGGTTGCAAAGAGTCGGATACCACTGTGCAACTTGGCTCAGCCCCACGCAGGGGAGTGTGCACCGGAGCTGGGGGGTGCTGGAGCGGGGTGGCGGTGGTGGGGGGAGTTGGAACTACAGACGGAAGAGTGGAGGGGAGGACAGGGAGGCAGCCTCAGAGACTGGGCCCCGGGGTCCCGCCATCAGCCGTGGGCCCCACCCCCACCCTACCTCTGGGCTGTCAGATCAGTGGAGACCTGGCCGCTGACATCACTATGGGAGGACAAGGTGGCTAAGATTGGGTTTTCCAGGTCTTCAAGGGCAGCTGGCTGGATGACATAACCTGGTACAAGTGAACTGGGGAGAGGAGAAAACCAAGGCTCAGAAACGTTCCTGAACATCTTCAATGTGTTTCAACTGCACATTTTCTCTGGGTCCCACGCAGGGCCTCAGTTTCCCTTCCTATAGAAGAAGGAGTTGGGCTACTCCAAGCATGGCCCATGGCGGTGCTGATCCAGGAGGTGCTGATTACTGCTCCACGAAGACACAGCACACACACACCTGGGGTAAGGACCGAGAGGCCTTTATTTTTTATTTTTATTTTTTCCGAGAGGCCTTTAGAGGAACATGATGTTCATTCTGTCTGTTGACTCCAATAGTGGAAGTCGGGGCTTGTCTTTTGTAGGTTTGATGGGCGGTCCTCAACCAGGGGTGACTTGTGCCAACCAGGGGACATTTGGCAATATCCGAAGACAATTCTGGTCATCACTACCAGAAGGCCAGGTGCAGCTGGCATCCAGGGATGCTGCTGAATAGCCTACAATGCACAGGGCAGACCCACAAGAAAGAATTATCTGGCCCCAGATGTGTCAGTATGCCAGGGTTGAGAAACCCTGGCCTTGAGCTCTGTTTTGCTTTCTAGTAATTCATTTAAATATATTTTCAAAAGTTTAGACCTTAAAGTGAGTTAGAAATTTAAAACTACACTGGCCCTTTGTCTACTGAGAAGGTTGGCATTAGACAACCTCCAAGAACAGGCTGGCTTTGAAAGTTCAGAGGGACACTGGACACTGTCGCTGGTCACACACATCCTTCTAGTCTTCTGGGAACCCCCTTCCATGACCAGTTATGTCTTAGCTTATCAGGGAGGGCCATTAGTTCTTTCTGATGAACTTGGCTCTGTAGCAGACAATAACAAGACCATTCCTTCAGTCCTCGAGCAGACACTGACTGAATAACAACTATGCTATTACAACCGCCCTATAAGGTGGTCCCTGCCCTCATGGAGCTTACAGTCTTGGGCAACAGCCACACTTTTAAAAAAATTAAAAAAATTTTTTTAAAATGCTTATTCACTGTTTCGGAGAAGGCAATGGCACCCCACCCCAGTACTCTTGCCTGGAAAATCCCATGGACAGAGGAGCCTGGTGGGCTGCAGTTCATGGGGTCGCTGTGAGTCAGACATGACTGAGCGACTTCACTCTCACTTTTCACTTTCATGCATTGGAGAAGGAAATTGCAACCCACTCCAGTGTTCTTGCCTGGAGAATCCCAGGGATGGGGGAGCCTGGTGGGCTGCCGTCTATGGGGTCGCACAGAGTCGGACACGACTGAAGCGACTTAACAGCAGCAGCATCATTCACTGTTTATAACAGCCAAGACATGGAAGGAACCTAAATGTCCATCAACAGAGGAATGGATAAAGAAGATGTGATACATATATACGGGAAATATTACTCAGCCATTAAAAAGAATGAAATAATGCCACTTGCAGCAACGTGATGGACCTAGAGAGTTTCACAGAAGTAAGTCAGACAGAGAAGGAGAAATATCACATGACATTCCTTATCTGTGGAATCTAAAAAGAAATTATACAAATGGGCTTACTTACAAAACAGCAAGAGACTCACAGACTCAGAACAGACTTAGAAAAGAAACTTATGGTAAACAGGGGGAAGGGATAGTTGGGGACTGTGGGAGGTCATGTACACAATGCTATATTTAAAATGGATAACCAGTAAAGACCTATTGTATAGCATATGGAACTCTGTTCACTGTTATGTGCTAGCCTGGATGGGAGAGAGGTTTGGGGGAGAATGGATACATGTGTATGTATGGCTGAGTCCCTCTGCTGTTCACCTTAAACTACCACAACATCGTTAATCGGCTATACCCCAATACAAAATGTTTTTGGTGTTAAAAATAATAATAACAATTTTTAAAATAAAATAAAAATGCTTACTTATCCAGTAAAAACTGTTGTTAACTGCTAAGACAGAAAAAACACAAATGGCTAAGAAAACATAAACTAGGAGGTCCCAGCCCGGAGTGGGGATCAGGGAAAGTGTCTTTGTAACGTTATAAGCTGAGGCCAGCCAACAGCTCAGTAACAGCTAATGTTTACTGACACGTGCTATGTGCCAGGAACTAAGATCTAAGTGTTCACAGCCATCACCATAGTCAATGCTCACAACCACCCTGTGAGCTGGGTATTATCATTATTCCCATTTTACAGATGAGGAAACTAATGCACAGAGAAATTTGTCCAAGGTTGCACAGCTGGTAAAAGGCAGAACCAGGATACAAACCCAAGCCAGACGCCAGGAGTCATGCCCCTAACCGCCCCACTGCGTTATGTCCCAAAGGCGGAAGAGTAAGGGAAGGAGCCCCCGCAGCAGAGGGAGCCGCAGATCTGAAAGCCCGGTCCAGGAAGGAGCGTGGTGTTCTGGAGCAATGGGGAATGGCCACTGCAGCTGGAGTACAGATCAAGACGGCCAGGAAGGGGACAGGAGGGCCAGAGCCAGACCACAAGGCCAGGGCAAAGGGCTGGGACTCAATCTTAAGCTGAAGAATTAGCCCAAAGCCTCAAATGCTCAGCCCCAAAGTGCTTCCCTTGGCATCGAGACGAAAGAGAGGCAGGGAGGCCCAGGGTGAGTGTTCTGAAACTATGTTCTAAATATGACCGGACTGGCACACACTTGTGCCCACACCTTTCTATTTACTCCCATGGATCTCGTGACACTTCCTTCTTCCTTCACGGTTCCCACCCACCATCCCAAGCCCTCTGACCCTGGAGCCCTGTATGACCACACCCGAGGAGTCAGAGGGAGATGGACAGAGAGGGAAGTGAAGGAAGGGGTGGGCCTGGAGGAGGAGGCCCGCAGGGGCTCAGGATGTCTCTGCTGGACCTCGGTTCAGAGAATCCTTTAACCACAGGCAATATCGGCCTTCCAAAGTCATAAAACCTGAGCGGAAAAACACGGCCCAGGAGTTCTGGCAACACACCCTGAAAGCCATAAAAGACTCTGTTTCTTTGGACACAACCATTCTACTTCCAAGAATTTATTCTAAGGAGATGATTAAGGCTGTGAGCAAAGATGCCAATCACAGCTGTGACCACAATAGGGAAAAAAAAAAAGAAACAACGAGAATGTCCGCACTAGGGGACAGTTAGTCAAGTTGAAGCACAGTCACAGAACGGACTCATTTGCAGCCATGTGAAAAAAAAGGTTAAAAAATTGAAAATTTAAAAAATTTTTAAAAGAAGGTAGATCTCCATGTATTCAAAAATAAAGACACCCATTATTAACTAAAAATAGGTTAGAAAACTACTGGCAGCATGATCCAGACTTCATGCGCATGTGTGTATGAATATATATGCATCTGTGTGTATGTGTACACACATACATGTAGGTACAAAGACCCACACAGGAAGCGACTGGCAGTGAACCAACCAAGCAAGGTGGACGGATACATCAAGGGGTTAATGGTAATTCTCTTTCAGCAGTCGGGTTAGCAGTGTTTCTTTTCTTTTTCGTTGAGTTTATTTCTATTTTCTAGTTCTATTCTGAACACATGCAGCTTTTATAAGCAAAAGAAATAAGAAGGCAACCTTGAGGAAAATTTCGAGTGCCAGGGAGCAACTTCAATTCATAGCTCAGTGGAAAAATCTCAGAGACGGGACAAGCAGAGCAACGCTTGTAAACTCACACCTATAGTGATTTCTCTACTCAACACCTCCCCTCCCAGGGAGGACCCAGGCTTGCCAGCCTCATCCCGGGACAGAAACCCAGCCATACCTCTCTCAACAGGCACCACTGGGGAAAATTAAGGTCCCGGTGGAGAATCTGTCAGATAACAGTATCTCCCCACACAGTCTATGAGATGGCATTTTAACTTTTGCGGACGGAGTTAATTTTCAAAGCATGCTGGACAATTGCTCAACGATGTTTTTTTTTTTTTTTTTAACAGAAAATCCTGAATATAATTAAACACTTTGTCAATGACACATGATCAACGTCTTGAGCGACTATGATGTAAGTGGGGAGGTATGCCGTGGCCCTAAAACACAATTGTATACGGAGTCAGGAGGGCTGGATTCTAGACCAGCCCCACCTTGGGATCTCAGCCAGGTGACTCCTCTGAGCTTAACTTTTCCATCTGTAAAAGGGAAGGCCCTGAACGGCACCACGGCTGAGGACTCTGCAAACTCAGGCTGGTCTCTCCCTCACAGGCTGAGCCAGCCGTCTGCCTCCACCACCTCACCTGACTATCTTTTTACTTTGTGCCTTCCAATTCTTTGCTCCTAATGTACTACAGATGAAAGGGCATTAGAATAGTGTGCAAATCAAGAGTTAATGGGCTCGGATGAAGGCTTATAGGCCTCCCACGTTGTTGTGCTCAGTCATGTCTGACTCTTCGCGACCCCCTGGGCCGCAGCACACCAGGCTCCCCTGTCCTTCAGTATCTCCCAGAGTTTGCTCAAACTCATGTCCATTGAGTCAGTGATGCCATCCAACCATCATCCTCTGTCACCCGCTTCTCCCCCTCAATCTTTCTGAGCATCAGGGTCTTTTCCAATGAGTCGGCTCTTCGCATCAGATGGCCAAAATATTGGAGCTTCAGCTTTAGCATCAGTCTTTCCCACAAACATTCAGGGTTGATTTAAATATACATATGTGTGTATATACATATTCAACTGAACCACGTGAGACTGTTAAAAGCAAAAACCCATCAAATTCACACTGCACCATCAGCCCCGGGATCTTCCTGTCTTACTTCGCAGGGATCGGTCATGCCCCAGATGGGCTTAAGGACGAGGGAGAGCTGACTTATGAGGACGGAGGGGAATTCTTCTCAGACCAACTGTAAATGGCTATAAATGGCTTTCAAATTCTACGAGCGGTGGTGCTGGGACCAGAGTGTCTGAAATATTTTTCAGAGGAGAAAAAAAAATATCTGTCAGAGATTTTAACTGCCAGCTGCTGCTACCAGCTGCTGGGGCCAACCCTTTATAAATTTAGTCAGGCCAGCAAAGGGTTGATTTTCCAGTGGAATGTCAGGGAGGGAGGCTTGCATCAACAAGTGCTTCTCCAAAGGGCCATGAGTCACCTTCCTTCAGAGGCTGGGGCAGAGCGGGCTCTGCTTCAAAGAGGCAGGCATTCAGATTCTGGTCTAAAAAGCCAACGCCTTCAGTTGTACGCATGAGACCTATGCAAAAGGAGCAGCTCTGGCACCAGCACCAAGAGAGCCTAAATGGGGATCAGATTAATAATCCTCATATTTTCCTGGTAGATCAGATGATAAAGAATGCATCTGCAATGCAAGAGACCTGGGTTTGATCCCTGGATCGGGAAGATCCCCTGGAGAAGGGAATGGTGACCCACTCCACTATCTTTGCCTGGAGAATCCCATGGACAAAGGAGCCTGGTGGGCTACAGTCCATGGGGTCACAAAGAATCAGACACGACTGAGCAACTAAGCACGCAAATTAATAATAATAATAACAGTAACAGTAATGGGGGTGGGAGGACACTTTGGGAGGTGATGGATATGTTTATCGCCGTGATGGCAGTGATGGTCTCACAGGGATATACTTATCCTCCAACCCGTTGAATTGTATACATTAAGTATGCATAGCACAGCTTTTATATGTCATGGAATTCTCCAGGCAAGAATACTGGAGTGGTTGCCATTCCCTTCTCCAGGGGATCTTCCTGATCCAGGAATTGAACCTGGGTGTCCCACATTGCAGGAAGATTCTTTACTGTCTGAGCCACCAGGGAAGTCCCTCTTTTACGTCAGTCACGTCTCAATAAAGTAGTTTGTAAGACGAGGAGGCTTGAACACTGCAGAGTTGATAGGCTAAGCGAGAGCAAGACAAGCTGAAAACCTAACACAAAAAAAAAACCTGAGAAGGCTGGTAATCGAAAAACAAGCTGCAGCATAAAAAAATTGGGCTCCTTTCAGGCCGGGGCGATCTGGGAAGGGCCTGTGAGGGGACGGGAGTAAGCCAAGTGCTTCAACAGACAGACGTGTGCAGAGGGCTTTCCAGATTAAAAATGCTTCTCCCTCCCTCTCTCCCTGACGGTTTGGGCAGGAAAAGAAAGAAGTACCGAAGAAGGGACGGGGCCACAGTGGCAGGGAGGATGAGACTGGTGTCTTAAGGAAATTGTTACCCACATGGAGATTAGCAGAAAAATAACCATATCGAGGATAAAGGGAGCAGGTTCTCACAGTCAGGGGAAGACTTGCCTATACAAAGGCGATTTAGGCTTGAAAGAACTCTCAGGGCTGGGCTGTAATCAGAGCTATCAGAAAAACACTAGCTATAGATAAAACGCTTGCTCTTTGGAAGAAAAGTTATGACCAACCTATACATCTGTGTCTCTTTTTCTGTCTTGCATATAGGGTTATCATTACCATCTTTCTAAATTCCATGTATATGCGTTAGTATACTGTATTGGTGTTTATGTTTCTGGCTTACTTCACTCTGTATAATGGGCTCCAGTTTTATGACCAACCTAGACAGCATGTTAAAAAGCAGAGACATTATTTTGCCAACAAAGGTCCGTCTTGTCAAAGTTATGGTTTTCCCAGCAGTCATGTATGTATGTGAGAGTTGGATTATAAAGAAAGCTGAGCACCAAAGAATTGATGCTTTTGAACTGTGGTGTTGGAGACGACTCTTGAGAGTCCCTTGGACTGCAAGGAGATCCAACCAGTCCATCCTGAAGGAGATCAGTCCTGAATGTTCATTGAAAGGACTGATGCTGAAGCTGAAACTCCAATACTTTGGCCACCTGATGCAAAGAGCTGACTCATTTGAAAAGACCCTGACGCTGGGAAAGATTAAAGGCAGGAGGAGAAGAGGACAAGAGGATGAGATGGTTGGATGGCATCACCGACTCAGTGGACATGAGTTTGAGTAAACTCAGGGAGTTGGTGATGGACAGGGAGGCCTGGTGTGCTGCAGTCCATGGGGTTGCAAAGTCGGACACGACTGAGCAACTGAACTGAACTGATAGATAAAAAGGGTGTGTGTGTGTGTGCGCGTGTGTGTGTATATACATTTATCTCCCAGCTCTGTCTGCTGAAAGAGGTCAGGTCAAAAGGACATCAAAGAGGATGTCACGGGCCAGATCAGGGCCTATTGGGCATTAAAAAAATACAGATAGTAATAAAACCCACTCAGTAAAGTAATAATCTATGAGTCCATATAAAGACATGAACAAATACATAAAGGCGGAGGGGTCAAAGTTCCTTTTTACCGTACAGTGTCAACTGGTAAATGCAGAAGAAGTGATGAAAACTGAAAATGCCCCGAGTAAGAACCATCAGACTGGTGGTGAACTCAGTCAGGAGCTATCAAAGGACTCTAAGGCAGGAGGACAGAGGTTTAAAGAAGTGAAGGGCAAGTGTGTGGGCTTGGAGGACTCTCCCACCTGACCGGGGGGTGGTGGGGAATGAAGACTCAAAGTTAGAGAAACGCTGTGGGCACCGACTCGGCCAGGTGTTGACCGGGATTACGTCCTCAGCGGTGGATGGTCCTCACCCTGCGTCACTTCTGTGGGACCCCTGCCCCAAACTACAGCCAGAGTCTGGTTACAAGGAAGCTCTGGAGGACGCTGGTTGAGGGGTTTTTCCCAGAATGAAGGAGCTGTACTCCAGAAGGTCATGAAAGACAGCAAGAGACAGAGGAGTCCTTCCAGACTGAAGGAGAGTCTGCGGGCATTCTCAGAGTGTGACACATGCCTCTGTGTTGAACCCTAGATCAGGTGGAAAAGAGACCATGTGGATGAATCCGAATGGCTTCTGATGACTGAGTAATGCCAGGACCTATCATAGTGATTTCCAACTGCATGGCTGGATCGGCATTGTGCAGGAGAGGGGCCTTGTTTGGGGGGAAATTGGTCACTGGACTGTTCAGTTTTGTCTGGACGGGGAGACCTTTGAGTCGCAAAAAGTGTTAGTTGCCCAGCTGTGTCTGACTCTTTGCGACCCCATGGACTGTAGCCTACCAGGCTCCTCTGTCCATGGAATTCTCCAGGCAAGAATACTGGAGTGGGTAGCCACTCCCTTCTCTAGTCTGCAACTGGCTCTCAAATGATCCAGAAAAACAGTGATGATGATGGATAAATAAATGTATCCCCACCCACACCTACACATATAAAGAGGGGGATGAGGGCACAGGAGATAAAACAGCAACAGTTCAGGAATTTGGGCAAAGGGCGTAGGGGAGGTCTTTGGGCTGCTTGTGCAACTTTTCTAGGCAGGAAATTATTTCAGAAGAAGCGAACAAAAACGTTCTGGAGTACAGGCATGCAGGCAACCAGCCTCTCCCAGCACCCACAGAGCTTGTCTGGGCTCGGGAGGGCAGAGCATGGTCACAAGGGGAGCAGCGCTGAATGGGGGTCCATAGGGCGTTCATTCACCTAGACAGCCAGGCCCGGCCAGCCTGCAGAGAAGGCATCGAACATCAGGCTGAGGACAAGCTGTCCTGCAGGGGGTGTGGAGAGAATAACTGGAGCGGGGAGGAGATGCAGGAGCCGTGGAGCAGGGCCAGGGAACGCGGGGTGGAACCCTGGCAGGTGCAGAGGAGACAGGGTGAGTCCTGCATGGAACTTCACGACATCCGCCCAACACCAGGTGTGAGGGAAGGGCCCTGGGGAGCGATCCAGGCCAAGTGACGGACTTCCCGGGTGGTCCAGTGGTTAAGACTCCGCACTCCCAACGCAGGGGGTTCAAGTTCAATCCCTGGTCAGGGAACTAGATCCCACATGCTGCAACTAAGGGCCACTACAGCCAAACAAACAGACAGAGGCTTAAAAAAAAAAAAAAGACCACGTGGGGTTTGAGCATCTGATTGGTTGGAAGGTCACCTTCACGGATAACACCTCAGACCCCACCCCACCCCACTCCATACGATTATTTACTTCAACTTTCAATGAAATCAGCTGCTCAAATTAAATAAAGGTACATCATTCTAAGGAACAGAAAACCATGAGTCGGTAGTTTTGCTGTGCTTTTTCTTTTTTCTAACACAGAGTGAGTAACAGATACCTCAGCAGGGCCAGGCAGCCCCCAACAAGTTCAGGTCAGCCCCCACCCCTGGGAGCTGGGGCAGTGCTCACCGACACAGCTGTGCAAGCCTGTGAGAAGTTTCCTCCGAGGTCGGCCTCCCCACCTGTCAGCGAGGGCCAGGGCCGTCCTGCCTGGAGAGGGCGTGAGGAGGGTCCACGGAGAGCAGTCAGGCAAACGTTTCTCTAGCAAAGGGCCCAGCACATCATGCAAACACAACAGGGCGCGCTGTTTTCCCCAACAGGACAGGTGAAGGTGCTTTTCCAGGGTACCCCTCCCCTCCCCCAGCTGCCCCCGGCCAGTGAGCACCCTCAGCGGTGCACTGCTCCTTCAGCCACCCCAGGCCCCGTGTGCACGTCGGCTGGGCCGTGGAACCAGCGTGGCAACAAGCAAAGGGAACCAGGGCTTATGAGCACCTACTGTGTGCTGCTGGGCACCGTGCAGGCCCTCTGCCACTGTGAGCCATGGGACAGCCCATTTCGGGAGGAGCAAATGGAGCCCCCACCCCGGGTGGGAAAAGTCCCTCCACGTGTGGCCTCACTGAGCTGAGCTCCATCCGGCTGCTCCACAGACCTCAGGCCCACAGGACCCCCGGCCTCAAGCACCACCTCCCAAGGATGCAGAATGAAGACAGTGGGTGCAAAGCTGCCCAGCGGGGTCGGCCTCCCCATGGAAAGTCTATCAGCTGCCAGCAGGAGCACGGGCATGGCTCTGATCCAGGGGAGGTGGGCAAGACTCTTCCCTGATCCAGGGGAGGTAGGCAAGACTCTCCCCCGACCTGGCCTGCACATGCCTCCTCCATAAAGAGCTTGGACTATTGGGTCTCCAGGGTCCCTGCCAGGCCTCTGATTTTCTGATCTGAAAAACCGGAGGCTCTAGAGGTGCAGCCCTCTGGGCTGGCTGAGAAGGGCAGCTTGGAGGAGGCTCTGGGCAGTGCCCATGGTGGCCCAGCCCCAGCTGGCCTGGTGCCTTGGCCAGAGGCCAGGATCCTGGTCAGGATGTATGGATGGGAGGTGGAGGGGACCAGCTCCCCGGGAGACCTGATGGTGGGGAGGGGGTGCAGAGGGGGAGCCTTCCTCTCATATATGACTTCAGCACTCCTTAAAATTAGACTATCATTCCCACACCTCTCAGGGTTAATGAGCTGGAAGACTGGGGTTTATGCAAAGCTCAAAGGGCCTCCCCTTTGAGCTATTCTAGGAGGACAAGACGAGGAGAGAGCAGTCACTGTTCTTTTTAAAAGACAAAGAAATAAACGGATCCAAGCGCTGGGAGAAGCTGCACGCGAAGGTTAGGTGATGACGTCACTATCCTTCTGATCAGAGAGCACAAAGTGAAGGGGTACGCCTGCTGAACAGGCCAGCACCTCAGGGGCAAGACCTCAGCCAACGCTGCTGACTTCTCCCAAGAGCCAGGGTGTGAAACCCGACAGGTGCCCCGACTTCACCAGAACACCAGGCACAGAAATCAAAGAAATCCACCTGAGGCATCCACTGCGTGCACGAGCAAGGCAGCCAGTGCAGACAGGCAGCACAGCTCAGGCAGACGTGAGCCCAAATTCAGCTCTGCCATTGACCAGCCTGCTGCAGTCCTCTGTGAGCCTCAGTTTCTGAATCTGTAAAATGGGGCCATGTTGAATCACTTGGAAAGATTATTGAAAGAAATAAGAAGGCTTCCCTGGTGACTCAGCGGTAAAGAATCCTCATGCCAAGGCAGGAGACACAGGTTCGATCCCTGGTCCGGGAAGATCCCACATGTCTTGGAGCAACTAAGCCCCTGCACCACAAACATTGAGCTTGTACTTGAGAGACGGAGCCGCAACTACCGAAGCCCGTGGACCCTAGAGCCCGTGCTCCTCAACAAGAGAAGCCACCGCAATGAGAAGCCTGTGTATCACAACTCGAGAGTAGCTCCCTCTCGCCGAAACTAGAGAAAAGCCCACACAGCAACAAAGATCCAGCACAGTCAAAAATAAAAAATAAATAAATAAATTTTTTTTAAAGAAAGAGCAAAATGTGTATGTAAAGCATACTGTGGATCTCACAATGGGTCCTCAACAAACAAGTGTCTGATCAATATAAGCTGGACATATGGATGTGTGGAAAGTAACAAGGACAGAAAGATGTTAACTTCGCTGCCACCAGAGCTGCCATTTAATCTTCCTGCTGTCCGGGAAGATTCCACATGCCATGGAGCAACAAAGCCACAACTACTGAGCCAGCACCCTAAAGCCAATGCTCTGCAACAAGAGAAGCCACCACAATGAGAAGCCCACACACTGCCACGAAGAGTAGTCCCCCGCAACTAGAGAAAGCCCACGTGCAGCAATGAAGACCCAGCTCAACCAAAAGTGAAAAACAAACAAACAAACAAAAAAAAAAAAACCTCTTGGAGTCCTCAATACCTTATAATGATGACAGACCTTCCCTGATTCCCAACCACACAAGTAGCAACATTGCCTCCGAAAGCTCTCCCTGCTCCCTACCCACGAATGCAACGAGAGGTCCAGACCTCATGCAAGGAATAAAGGCTTGTACCCGCCCTTCCAGAGAGGAGTCAAGGCAGAGAGTCACCAACCCAAGAAGGAACTGCTGGAAATGCATTCTGCCCAGCACAGCACTGGGTACAAGGAAGCTGGGAGAAGTGAGTCAGGGTCTTGTCAGCCCTGGAGGAGAGGGACCCTAGCACACACAGCTAGACACGAGACAGCCTGTGAGCTGGACGCAGGGAGGAGGGGAATGCAGATTCCCTGGCCAGGTAATTCACAAGGTAAGCACGCCTCGGTCAAGATTTGAAGGAAACATTGGACCTTTTCTTGTTTGCTGTGAAGCATGCAGCTGGAGAGCAAGCAGCCAGGAGAAGCCCACGGGTTGGAGGGAGAGGCGTCCTGACAAGAAGAAAAGGATGCTCCTGACACTGACATGACCCAACCGCCTCTTCTCAGTTTGGAATGGGCCCCCGTCAGGGAAATGTCATGATATGAAACCAACCTGTACCCTGAGGAGCTTAAACCTGAGGATGCCAGCCAGGAGCTGTATGCTCTCAATGACCCAGTGGGAGAGCTCTGGACCTTAGAGGACCACTGAGACACAATCAGTCAGTGATAGGAGTCAGAAGGACTGTAAATAGCCAATCCTGCACATGAGCCAGTAAAGCAACTGCTTTCTCTTTCCTTTTTTTCCCCCAGACTTGTTCTCTGTAAGCAGAGCCAACATGCATTTCCTATTCTTTTATTTTTACTTGTTTTTTGGGGGAACGTATAAACAAGCAATTAAAATGGGGGTGACAAAACGCGGGAGGATGGAAAGAAAGAAAACCTACATAACCAGCTTCCAAATAAAAGAGATCTGCATGGAAGAGCACACTTCCTCGTTCCCAGTTAAAAATAACGTGTGCTCAGTCGTGTCCGACTCTTTGCAAGCCCATGGACTGTAGCCTGCCAGGCTCCTCCTTCCATGGAATTTTTCAGGCAAGAATAGTGGAGCAGGTTGCCACTTCCTCCTCCAGGGGATCTTCCCGACCCAGGGATCGAACCCATGTCTCTTGCATCTGCTGCACTGGCAGGAGGATTCTTTACCACTAGCGCCACATGGGAAGCGCCTCCTTTCCAATTAAAAACAATGAGCAACAAAAATAAGTTTCAGAAGGGCTTAGGAAAACTAGCTCTTCTAATTAAATCCCTTTCAATCATAACAAGGTGAAAAATACTTGCATGACTTTCCATTTGACAGCACTTCATAGTGTGCCAAGTATTTTCATGCACATGACTTCTCTTGCCCCCAGAGATCTGTGAGCCAGGCCGGCAGGGTAAGCATCCCCAGCCTTTAAAAGGTGGAAATCATGATTCAGAGAGACTCTTCATGACTTGTTCAAGGTCACACAGCTGGTGAGAGTGGGGCAGGAATTCTCATGGAGAATCTCTGCCTAAATTTGGAGCTAGCTCTATCCTGCCGTTCTCCAACGCAGGGAAGAAAAAGTCTTGGGAACTTTGCTTTCTTTTAACTGGCAGCACTGACTACATTTGCTAAATGACAGACTGAAACTACACACCAGAAAGGACCAGATAAGAAGGGAAGGAGGGTGCCGCGGATACCCAACAGATCTGAAATGAAACCCCCACCACAGATCATTGCTCTGAGGTCCCTGGAGAATTTCGCCTGCCCTCTACTCTATTTTTAGAGGCACTTCCCCACAAACTTGTTTCTCTAGCTCTTCTTTTTCATGCCCTCTTTCCTCTCGAATGATTTCATAATTCATGGGCTGTTTTGTCATCAGGATGAGTTGCTGTAGAAATGATTATTGAGGCTATAAACAAAGGACTGTGACCTCAGTGGGGGCAGGGAGGGCAAAACGCAGCCACCAGGATGGATTTCATGCGCCTTGACCACAGGTCACAGCGAGAGAGACCAGGGCACTCAGCCCTTCTCCCTAGATTTTCTCCTCCACCGGGACTAGTCAGCGACACCATCACCAGCTTCCTAAACCTTCTTCTGAATGTGCAGAAGGTGCCAGAGCCTGCTAGATTCAAACCACAGTTAATTCAAGAACTATCTGCTTTTGGCTGTGGAACTGAGTCCCACACACACAGGAAACACACACACATGTGCTCTTGACTCCACCCTCAGTCTCTCCCAGCCTCACCCACTCCTGAAGCCTGGGGTCCAGCATGCCCACAGATCGGCATCTCTCGTCTTCCCAATTAGAACTGGTCTCTCCCTACTCCTCAAGCCCTTGCGGTGTCCTTTACAGGGGGTGCTATCAGCATTTGGGGCGAGGCGGTTCTCAGTTGGACAGGACTGTCCCATACACAGCATCGCTTGCTCTTACCAGATAGGGCCCGCTCTAGTCACTGAGGCAACCAAAACATCCTCATGCATATCCAGACATCCTTTTCTGGGACACTATCCTCACCATAAAGTTTGGCCAATGTGTGTATGCTCAGGTATATCTCACACACACACACACACACACACACACACCCCTTTGGCCATTGTGTGCAGTTTATCACACACACACCCACACACCCCCCCCCCCCCCGCCACACACACACCTCCCAGCAAGTAGGGACAGGCTTACTTACCTCAACCACCATTCACCCCCCAGGCCCCCCCTCACTCTTGTGGAGTGGTACCACAAACTAGACAAGCATCTGGCAAGCACTGTCTGTCTCCATAGCAACGACAAATGTAAATAACCATGGTACAAAGTGGGATGAAACCAAAGAGGCTGCAGGGTTCAGCCGCCAGGCCAGCATTCTGTGGTCTAGGGTTTGAGTCCCACCTTCACGTGTGACCGTAGCCAAGACCCAAGACTTCTCTGAGTCTCCCTTTTCACATCTATAAGATAAAACCTTGACCTCCAAGTTTCCTTCCAGCTGAAATATTCTAAGTGGCCAAACTTAGACAGACAAAAGGGATGGAGAACAAAAGGGGTGGATTGAGGGACCAGAGACCAATTCTGTCTAGCTCTCCCAGGGGGAGCCAAGAGAGGCACCCTGGCTCTAGGGGTTTCCATAAGCAGTAATGCCTCTGTATATCACACTCCATGTTGCCCGGCCTATCTGAGACTCAGGAAGTTAACTTCTGATGAGAAACCAGTAACAACAGCCAAAGAGGAGGCTCTGGGCAGCTGAGAGCTGGCTGTGGTGTCTGCACAAGGAGGCGGGTCCCTGACCTATTTACTGCTCTGACTCTCCTCCGAGGAGAATGCCCAGCCCCAGACACTGCCTGTGAGAAGCCCCGTGGGAATTCAGTCCCTTCTCACCTGCCCAGCACAACTGGCCCCATTCTCTCCAGGAGCTCCCAGCTCCACATGACAACAGGGAAACCAAACAGTCTAAGAGATCACTCTCTCCACAGTTCCCAACCAAATCCTTCCTCTGCATTTCATCAATTGTTCAAACCGGCCCCCTGAAAACACTAGTGAAGACTACCTCTGAAATACACAAGTGAATCTGGATGGATGGAACCCCCAGATGACACCCAGCCTTGGGACAAGAACCCTGACAAAGTCATTTTCAAATACAGTGAAAACAGCTTCTGAGATGTGGCCTCCATAGGGAATCCTAGAGAAAGAAAAAGTTCTCCACCAAATAACAGAGCTGCACCTTCCTCTAGCATAAAACAGAAAGGAAATTCACTAGGACCCTTGCTTTCCCATGTACTGTGATAGAAATGACTTGGGACGGTCATGCGTACACATGCATGTCCACATATGAAGACGTGCGCCCCCCCCCCCCCACACACACACACTGGGGCATCAACCACGACTCCTGGCCACCCTTCCCAGGCTTGGCTTCTATTTCCATCCCCCCAGGCCACCTTGGGGACATTTGTCTCACAGTGTCTATTTCAACTGCAGCTCAACCCACTCTCATATTTTCCTGTCCGAGCACTTGACGGAGGCAAGAGATAACAACAACAACAATATCACGGCGATGATGCCGTTTTCAGAAAAGACAGGCACCGCTGAGGACAACAAACTTTAAGGGAGCACCACAGAACAACAGCTTGCCGCAGGAACCCCCGCTGTGAATCACTACTTTTGAAGTCGCCTTTCCAGGACGCCCCGAAGGCCAGGGAAGACCCAGCCCCCGAGGCCGCGGGAGCCAAGGACGCCAAGGGGCGGGGGCCGGGGGTGAAAGGGGGGGGCGGGTCACGTGGTGCTCCGGAGCCCCGAAGTGCGCTCGCCCGGCTGACGTAACTGTTTGAGAATTTAAAAGCCCCAAACTCGGAGGCAATCCAGTGCGAAGTTTTATGGCTCATCCACGCGCCGCGGTGGCCCACCAGGGGAGCCCCCCGCGCTACCGGGTGGGACCACACCAGCTCGCCGGGAGCCCGGCGGGGATGGCGCGGAGCCGGGGTCAGGCGGGAACCCCGACCACGGATGGGGCCCCGGGCCGCGGGCACCGATTCCCTCCACCGTGCGCGGAGGAGGGAGTCGCAGCCGCCGGCTCGCACCCTGACCTCGGGCGCCGCCTCACTCGACGGCACGAGCCTCCTGGGCCGACGCCGAGGGCGTCTGCCCGGCACACACACACACAGACTCCGCCGGCAAGGGGACACATGTGTGTCCAGTCCCTTTCCTCCCCTTAAACAGCCCCCGGTGGGGGGCGATGACATGAGCTTTGGTTACTTCTAGCACGCCTTTGTCTGGCGGCCAAGGTCCGGGGGACGCGGGTCTCCTCCCCGACCCCGCGCGCTCGCCCTCCCGCCCGCCCTTGGCCGCGGCGCACTTACCAGTTGGGGGCGATTGCAGATGGCCCGCCAGGGAGCCGCCTTCCTTCGGGGGGACGCAAGCACCCCAGAACCGCCCCCCCGAGAGGCTGAGGTTTCCGAAGCCCCGGGCGGCGGCAGCGGCGCGGCGCGCGGAGTCTCCACCGCCCGGCTCGGCCCGGGGAGGCAAACTTTCCCGGGGCAACGGCGCGGGGAGGCGCGGCTCCCTGAAGGGCTCGGGCAGAGTGGCGGCACAAAAGGCCAAGGAGTGGGGAGAGCGCGGCGGCCGGGCCAGGCTCCTCCCCCAGCTCTCGGCGCTCCGGGCCGGCCAGCGCGCAGCCAGCTGCTCGCGCAGGGCGCCCGCCGCGTTCTCCTCCCGGGCCAGGAATGCGCGGGGCCGGCCGCGGCGCGCCCAGGCCACCGAGGGGCCCACGTGGCGGCGCGCCCACTCGCCCCGCGGCCGCACAGCGCGCAGGGGACAGAGGGCCAGTGGGACGGACGCGCGGCCCGGCCGTGGCTCCCGAACGGCACTGCCAACTTCCTCCAGAAGTCTGAGTCATGACAACTTGTCACAGTTCTTAAGTTTTTCCACGGCGCTTTCCACTACGCAGGGCACCTCGGGGAAGGCACCGGCGTGTGAACCCACTGAGAAAGCCAAGGACAGGCCGGTGCCCCAACTCGGAGGTCCAGTCGCGCTCGTGGGGGCGGACGCGAGGAAGGGAGATGCCGGCCCGCTGCTCTCTGGGGCCTCAGAAAGAAGCTGAGGGTGTTATGGGGCCTCACTTGTTCCTGGAGCCAAATTCTGGCCCTTGTTTCTTCACCTGCGGAGTCCTAACGCTGCTTAACCACCGATCCTTAGAGCACACCTCACTCTACAGTTTGCAAAATCTATTAACATGCCTTCTCCTGGGCTGAGGGACCCTCTAAAATGGTTTAGTTGTTAAGTCGTGTCTGGCTCTTTGCGACCCCATGGACAGTAGCCGGCCAGGCTCCTCTGTCTATGGGATTCTCCAGACAAGAATACTGGAGTGGGTTGCCATTTCCACCTCCAGGGAATCTTCCCCATCCAGGGATCGAACCTTAAGTCTCCTGCATTGCAGGCGAATTCTTTACCAACTGAAGCGGGCAGAGGCTAAATCCAACCCCCGGTTCCTGGGCCTTATTGTCAGGAAAGGAATTGCCATTTGTGGATTTTGCTTTGTTTCCTCAGAGGGCCCCAGATCAGCACCTTGGCTGACATAGTCCTCTCACCCAGAGTGGCGCTTACCTGCCAACACCACTAAAAGGAAGCACCTTTTCTCTGGAAATTTCTGCATCTAGGCCCCCATGGGGAAGAGCCTGTGGCTATAGGTGGACACCAGGCTTCAAAGCATTGCTATGTTTTATATCCTCTGGGACCAAAGGGCAAGAGACTCACAAATGACTCCAGGCTTCATTTCTTCCTCTTAAAGAAACAGATGCCCAAGGCTTGATGGCCCAAACAAGAATTCTCTTCAGGATAAAGAAATACACGTTTGGGACTTCCCTGGTGGTCCAGTGGTTAAGACTCTGCCTTCCAATGCAGAGGGTTCAGGTTCAGGCCCTGGTTGGGGAACTAAGATCCCAGATGCCCACAAGGTTAAAAAAGAAAGAAAGAAAGAAATACACTTTTCAAACGGTAAAGAATCCACCTGCAATGCAGGAGACCTGGGTTCAATCCCTGGGTCGGGAAGATCTCCTGGAGAAGAAAATGGCAACCCACTCCAGTATTCTTGCCTGGAGAATCCCATGGACAGAGGAGCCTGGTGGGCTACAGTCCATGGGGTCTCAAAGAGTCGGACACGACTGAACGACTAACACACACATGCTTCTAAGAGTCACATTTCTGATGCAAATTTAAATAGGTTCCTTCTTCATATGCTTATCATGGACTCCATGGTTTACTATTAAAGTGCCTATTTCACTGTAATAACTGACACTCAAATAGGCTAATTTGTTAGAATGTATACCATCAGCTATTGGTGACACAAGAATTGGAATGCCCAGTCTTCTGTGTGCTGACCGTGATCCCAGGTCATACCCACTGATGTAAAAAAGGTGCTCCACTCACCACCTTCTAAGCTTGAGCATTCCAATTAGGTATAGAGCTTCCTTCCCAGGTGGCTCAGTGGTAAAGAATATGGCTATCAATGAGGATACGAAAGAGACATGGGTTCGATCCCTGGGTCAGGAAAATCCCCTGGAGAAGGAAATGACAAACCATTCCAGTATTCTTGCCTGGAGAATCCCCATGGACAGAGGAGCCTGGCAGGCTACAGTCCATGGCGTCGCAAAGAGGTGGACACGACTGAGCACACTGGGCGGTGAGGGTTAGATGAGTTTGAGATACAGCTGGCTATGCTAGGTCTTTGTTGCAGCACGTGGGGTTTCTCTAGTTGCCGTGAGCAGGGACGCCTCTCCTGTTGTGGAGCACAGGCTCTAGGGCAAGGGCTCAGCACTTGTGGAACACGGGGCTCAGTTGCCCCGAGGCATGTGGAATCTTCTCAGAGCAGGGATTGAACCAGTGTCCCTTGCATTGGCAGGCAGATTCTTAACCACTGGACCACCAGGGAAGTCTAGGAGATTTTTTTTTTAAACTTAAGTAAAGAGAACAACATGATGAACTCTATCAAAGTTTCAATATTACCAGATCACGGCCAACTCTGTTGTATTCACGTACTCTCTTCTCCCCTGCTATTCAGATTATTTTAAAGCAAATCCTAGATATCATCGTTGTACCAGTTAATATTTCTGTTTGAATTTCCAAAGGGCTAGGGCTGGGAAGGGAATTTCTGAAGGCTGAATATCTCTTCTCCTCCTCCTGTCAAGAGGTTCAACACTGCTGAAGGATCATCTACACCCTGTAAATATTGATAAGTGACAACCACAAACACCAGACCATGGATCTGAAGCCTACTGCATCTAAGATTCCCAGGATTATTGTTGAAATATTGCCAGAGCTTCTGACTAAAATGGTCAGGAAGGGCTCAAGAATGTGCATTTTAGCAAGCATATTCTAGATGATTCTGGTGGAGATGCTTTCCAAATCACACTGGGAGAAACTCTGAATCTGAACTTTTGTGGCAGAAGTTATTTGTTTCCTCCAAAACGTATGTTCCCTCTCCTGTTTACATACTTACTAATGTTCAAATAATTAGCTTAGATATGGTCATGTGACATATCCTTGGGCCCATGAAACAGAAAGGAAAGCGAGCTGTGCTTCTGGAGACATTTTTCTCACTCTTTAGAGGAGATACAAGACTGTGAATTTTATGTTCTTCAGATATGTTCCTGCCACTCAACACTGTCATGTGGGAGCTGATACTTAGAGCTGTGGCAGCCAGTTTGAAACAATGAAAAGGACTTTAACCAACACACTGAATTCAGGGAGAGGAAGATAAAAAGAGCTACTCTCGAGAGTCCTTGGAAAACAAGGAGATGAAACCAATAAATCCTAAAGGAAATCAACCCTGAATATTCATTGGAAGGACTGATGCTAAAGCTGAAGCTCCAGTACTTTGGCCATCTGATGTGAAGAGCCAACTCATTGGTAAAGACCTTGATGCTGGGAAAGACTGAAGGCAGGAGGAGAAGGGGATGACAGAGGATGAGATGGTTGGATAGCATCATTGACTCAATGGACACAAGTTTGAGCAAACTCCAGGAGATGGTGAAGGACAGGGAAGCCTGGTGAGCTGCATGCAGTCCATGGGGTCGCAGTGAATGACAACGAACATTTTTTTCTTGTATTGGGTTATCTGGTACCTGCAGCCAAAAGCATCCTGAGAAGGCTGTCAACTGTGACATTGAGAAGCATTCAGTTACAGAAAAGACTGTAAAACCACAAAGCAAATCAAAGATCCTCTGCCGACAGAGTCCTCTAGAAAACAAAAGGAGAATCAGCGCCTAAGAAACACCCCAGCCCTAGCCACCAAGCAATGCCCTGTTCTGTGCTTGCAGCTTCTTTTACACTCTGTTGTGGCAACAATATTTTGCTTTAGCTGAGAAGTGACAAGGCAAGTGAAAAATGGGAAGCCGAGCTAGAAAACTATGCCCAAATTGGCCTGATACGTAAATTATACCATGAGCTAATCAAATTTCACTGAGCACTGTCCCAAGTGCGCATGGGGGTTGTAAAACTTTATAAGACAGGACCTTGCCTGTCCAGACAGGCTCATGTTGGAGGGGCAAGCAGCGAGAGTATGGGATCAAGAACAGTAGCAGACTCCAGGTACAGTCAGTGTTCAGATTAAGAAGAACCGAGAGTGCAGTGTGTGTCTAAGTTAGTCAGGAGACTGAAAGGAACCTGCATCCTCTCCAATTCTATTCATTCTGTTTCACCCGTGTCTGCCCCACTGAGCCAGCCGCACCTCCCTAGTCTGCCCATGGCACGATTTCATACGTGAAGAAACCTGGGAAACAAAGGCAGAGACTGAAAACATGCAAGGCTGGCCGGTTAACTGATGGGGAATATGTGATGCTGAAGGGCAGAGGCCAAACTCTCCCTCTGCAAAGAACACACTAGCTCCCTGCTGGGGGTGTGAGTCTAAATGGAAGTTCATATATCTGACTTGTTGATGACACCCACCTGGGAGACTGGCTACAGCAAATTGTCTTCAGAGAATCCTAGGGCATCCACTCAGGGCACCCATCCATGGCCAGACAACACAAACTCTCCTAGACTCGAGGGGTTTCATTCAGTCTTTCAAAATCAGGTACTGAGGACCGACTGCATTCCTGGCCCTGTACCAAGTCAGAAGCCTCATGGTCCCTTGCCCAGTTCTATAGATGGTTGATGGAAAGGTCACCATGTGACAGAAACATAAAAGCAATATTTAAATCCACCTTGGAAGAGGTCTGGGAAGATTTTCCAGAAGAGGGAATACTTGAGTTTTTATAGGGTAAGGAGGTATTACCATAGTAAAGTTTCTTATATGAGGATATTTTTAATAGTTATACATTTAAAGCATGTTAGGAAAAAGTTATTAGTGCGCCAAACCTGTAACTTCACTGACATTACCTAAAACAAAACTAATGTAATATGTTGAAATAAAAAAATGAATCAATGTAAAGAAAAATAGTAAGTAGATAATAATACAAGTGATATACAGATATGGTAAAAAGTCTTGAAAGTGGTACAGGGGTGACACACACTGATGAAAGACTGAGCCAAAAAAGAGGGAAATGGATTTGGAGAAGAGAAATAGAATGTTCTGGGTAGTGGGAATGAAATCTCCTCTTGAATATAACCAGTAACTGGCTGTGATAAGGAGGCATGTGATTAAGTCATTCAACAAGTATTTCTCAGTGGACACCTTCTAGGAGCAGGGAGATAGGAGTGAACAGAAGAGACGAGATATCTGCCCTTGTGGAGAATACGTTCTAGATAAATACTAATGGTCAGCTACATTAATTACCAAATGAGAGGCAAAGACATTAGGGCCGTGCGCTGTTGTAATCCTTTAACGCTGTCTCTTGGACCAGACTGTCAGCTCAAGGGCAGAACAACAAGACTTCCCATGCCCCCCGGCAGCTGTGCTGACTCTCAGCCAGTGTTTGTCACCCACCGTCCTTCCTTTCAGCTGGCAGGAGCCCCCTCTTCTGGGGCCAGCCTCCCCCAGCCCTCCCTACTGCCCGGACTTCCCTGTTCCCTGAGGCCCTTCTTCTCCAGCGTGACAATGTCTCAGGGCTCCATCCAACTACCAGAAACCCAAAGCGAAAGGGCATTTTCACCTAGAAGAGTATCCTGTCATCTGCCAGCTTTGAGGGGTGACAAAACACCACCCACAAGACAGTGTGCTCTCTGCTGTCCCCACTGAATTATCAGATGATGAAAACCAAAAAGGCAATTAAAAAAAGCTTTTTGAGATGACCACGCTAATATTAGCTGACATTTGTGAGCATCTGCTACTCAGCCAGCACTCTGCTAAGGGGCTTCCATCTCTCCTCCGACCTCATTCTCACAGGAGCCTACGTGGGGGGCACTGCTATGCCCCTGTGCAGACAAAGGAAGAAACAGACTTGGAGTGATGACGTCTCTTACCCAGGATCACCCCAAGCAAAGCCAGGTTCACGCAGAGGCTGTGTGTCTAGGAACCCACACTCCCTAACCCATCCACAGTGACAAACGGCCAGCTTCAGGTTATTTTTATATACTCGGAACATGTCGGCAAAGGAGTATGCCGTGAGGAACACAGGACCAGTGCCTGGCTCGAGCATGAGAGTTCAGCTCTCACACTAATAATATAAGATCCACTTCTGGGAAAAAAAATTTTTTTACAAGGAATCCCTGCTTTGGGCTTCTGAGCTACATCCTCACATTCTATGAATGGCTGTCCAGGCAGGGAGTTCTGAATTGCAGCCCAGCAAAATGTAGTGGTAAGGGCAAAGTGAAACACTAGATTCAGCCTTCAAAAATTCAGCCATTGCCTCCACCCATGCTAAGATGAAATGTCAGCCTGCACCCGAAATCTATGCAGAAAATGCGTGGGGGCAGTTCCGTGTGACTTCTGAGCCTCATCCAGGATTTCTAGACATGGCCTTGGAATTTTCCTTGAGTGCACATGAAGCCCACTGTATTACACAAGCGCCTGAATCACTTCAACATGTTCTCAGCTGCACCTGTATTTGAACTTGACTTCAGTCAGTCATGGAGAAGGAAATGGCAACCCACTCCAGTACTCTTGTCTGGAAAATCCCATGGATGGAGGAGCCTGATAGGCTATAGTCCATGGAGTCGCAAAGAGTCGGACACGACTGAGCAACTTCACTTTCACTTTCACTTCAGTCAGTCAGTTCAGTCACTCAGTCATGTCTGACTCTTCGCGACCCCGTGGACTACAGCACCCCAGGCCTCCCTGTCCATCACCAACTCCCAGAGCTTACTCAAACTTATGTCCACTGAATCGGTGATGCCATCCAACCATCTCATCCTCTGTCATCCCCTTCTCCTCCCACCTTCAATCTTTCCCAGCATCAGGGTCTTTTCCAATGAGTCAGTTCTTCGAATCAGGTGGCCAAAGGATTGGAGTTTCAGCTTCAACATCAGTCCTTCCAATGAACACTCAGGACTGATCTCCTTTACAATGAACTGGTTGGATCTCCTTGCAGTCCAAGGCACTCTCAAGAGTCTTCTCTAACACCACAGTTCAAAAGTGTCAATTTTTCAGCACTAAGCTTTCTTCACAGTCCAACTCTCACATCCATACATGACTACTGGAAAAACCATAGCTTTGACTAGAAGGATCTTTGTGGGCAAAGTAATATCTCTGCTTTTTCATAAGCTGTCTAGGTTGGTCATAACTTTTCTTCCAAGGAGTAAGCATCTTTTAATTTCATGGCTGCAGTCACCATCTGCAGTGATTTTGGAACCCAAAAAAATAAAAGTCTGCCACTCTTTTCACTCTTTCCCCATCTATTTGCCATGAAGTGATGGGACCAGATGCCATGATTTTAGTTTTCTGAATGTTGAGTTTTAAGCCAACTTTTTCACTCTCCTCTTTCACTTTCATCAAGAGGCTCTTTAGTTCTTCTTCACTTTCTGCCATAAGGTTGGTGTCACCTGCATATCTGAGGTTATTGATATTTCTCCCGGCAATCTTGATTCCAGCTTGTGCTTCATCCAGTCCAGTGTTTCTCATTATATACTCTGCATATAAGTTAAATAAGCAGGATGACAATATACATATGCTTCTTTCCCTATTTGGAACCAGTGTGTTGTTCCATGTCCAGTTCTGACTGTTGCTTCCTGACCTGCATACAGATTGACCTAGTCCTAATTTTAAGTAAGTCTGACTAAATATAAAGCAAGCCCTGCCTGCTATACCACCTTGGTGGGCAGAAAGACAATCTTCCCTAGAAGTCAGAATCGGATGTCTCTGTCACATCAGGGCACTGGTTGAAGAGAGAGTATTTGATGAAACAAGCACAGCTGAACAGGGTCCCAGGTGATGCCCAGGCTGTTGGCCTAAGGAACCACACCTTGGGTAGCACAGCCCAGAGCAGTGGCCCTCCAAGGGCAGCTTTGCCCACCGGGGACATGGAATGTCTGAGGGCATTTTTGATTGTCATGACTTGGAGGATGTGACTGGCATCCTGTGCTGCCAGACAGTCTACTATGTGCAGGACAACCCTCCCCATCAGTTACCCCACTGAAGTGCTGGGTAATAGTGCTGAAGATCAGAAACTCTGCCTAGAGCACCTAGCCTTGACCTTCATGGAGGAGGCTCTCAGTTTGAGCAAATGAAAAAAAATGAATGAATGTATGATTTACAACTACAATCATTTTGTTCTTGTGTTACTGAACTAACCTGGCCAGTAGACCTGGATTTCTCTTTTGAGGGAAGCATCAAAGAGACACACCCTCTATCTGCTGGACAAGACACAACCAATCTACAAACATCTGTTGAAGGTCTACTATGTGCAGTCTATTGCACTAAAAACTAGGACCCTGTCCTCAAAGACCTCATCTTCAAACGGGGACAGACCTGCTTTGGGCGCTGGCCTGTGCCAGCCCCAAGGGAGCACTTCCCATACACCATCACACGATACTCTGGAGGGTGGTACTGACTTTATACCCATTGTACAGATGAGGAAACTGAGGCCTCAAGAGAGTAAGTAACCTGATCGAAGTCCTAGAGTGAATAAGTGACCAATTTGAACCTGTATCTGTCCAGTTTAAAACATCTAATCTCTTCTGCAGAAGATGAAATCCTATACCAATTATAACACAGTTGCTTTGTCTTAAAACTATGGTCAGGCTACAGAAAGAACTCTTGATGCTTGGGTAGTGCAGGAGTTAGGGGTACTCCTGGGGAGTTGGAGGATGAGAAGGCTTCGTAGGCACTACATTTGCCTGATCGTCTATGGTCTCAGGAGAAAGAAAGAGGTTCCCCAGAGAGCGGAGACGTAGGGGGAGGGGCGAAGCAGGCAGAGGCTTTTCCCAGCGATAAGTCTGGCCAACATCTCTCAGCCACACTGGAGTTCCTGCCTCTAATGCCTTTAATGTCTGCCTTCCCCTGGTGGCCAAGACTCTGCCATGCAATGCAGGAGACGTGGGTTTGACTTCTGGTCAGGGAACTAAGACCCCACATGCCATGAGCAACTAAGCCCACGCACCACAACTAGAGTCTGTGTGCCTCAATGAAAGATCCCACGCGCTACACTAAGATCCAGAGCAGCCAAATAAATGATTTCTTTTTAAGTCTGGACTTGCCTCTGCATTTACACATTCCTCCAATTCTTATACCAAAAGAAAAGGGATTTAGAAGAGAAAATATAAAATGCCCTTCGTGAGCCTTGTAGAGCCAGTGGCTTTTCAGGACTGCCGGGAAGAAGTAGGAAGGGGTATCACTTTCCCATTTGGGGCAGTTATAGCTGCAGAACACAAAATGCAAAGCCAGTTTCTGAAAAACAAAAATGTCCTCCCCCGCACCGCCCCCATGCAGGACCGTTTCTGCAGAACAGTTTCTCTCCACTGAAGATCAAAGATGAACCAAAGAAGAGGTATAAACAGCAACTCAACAGGGAGTCTGGTGGCTTCTAATATAAACTTCCCATCTTCATGCAAAAACAAAACTAGACCCTGCAGAGATCATTAAGAGTGTTTTATCTCCCAGGGATTCATGGCTCAACAGTTTGTGAAGAAACCTGACACAGACTGCGGTCTCCTCTGAGAGTTTCCTCAGTAAACTGCTCACGGACACGCTGGGACAGAAGGAGAGATCTCAGGTTTCAGCAGAACTCTCTCCTGAGTTAGCTCTAATCAGAGACTTCCCTCCCCACCAGCATCTGCACACTCCCCAAATCATAGCGAATTAGAGAATCTGTGAGCCCTTGTCCGACCAGCTTCTCACAGTGGTTTTCCTCCAATCCGACAGCAAACGCTACTGGCCACAAGCAAAGGAAAGCCAGGCCCAGCAGAGCTCAGAGGCTGCAGTTTAAATCATTCTGCAAAACATCTGGAGCAAGCCTGCACATGCAGGGCCTTCCTTGGTGGCTCAGTGGTAACATATTACCCTGCCTGCAGGGGACATGGGTTCGTTCCCTGGTCCGGGAAGATCCCACATGCCACGGAGAAAGTGAGTCCATGTGTCACAAGCAGAGAAGCCCAGGCGCCTGCAGAGCCCATACTCTGCAAAAGAGAAGCCCCACAGTGAGAAGCCCAAGCATCACAACAAAGAGTCGCGTGCCGCAACTAGAGAAAGTCCACACAGCCCAGAAAGACCCAGAACAGCCAAAAATAAATGAATATGCAAAATTATTTTTAAAAGACTGCATATGTAGCTTTCTCAGATACAACTAGAGGACAAGATTACTTTAGAATGCTGCCACCACCCCCAGAAAACCTTGTCTAACGCCAGTTCATACCAGGCCCACATGGGGTGCATGTTGTGTAGAAAAAAGGGGATATCTGCTTACTCGAGCGCCAGTGGGTTTGCTGGAAAGAGCGCTGGTCTCGAGGCCAGAAGAACTGCATCCAGTATGAGTCCGTGGTTCCCCGACAAGTTTGTGCAGGCCATAAGGAAGTCACACATCCTCTCGAGGTCTCAAGTTTCTCATCTGTAGAATGAGGAGTCCAAAGATCCTTCTGGTCCAGATGTTTCATGGATGTAAGTATGTAAATG
This sequence comes from Cervus elaphus, assembly GCF_910594005.1. Classification (NCBI taxonomy): domain Eukaryota; kingdom Metazoa; phylum Chordata; class Mammalia; order Artiodactyla; family Cervidae; genus Cervus; species Cervus elaphus. Next base: position 84,005,449 of record NC_057829.1, on the reverse strand, counting down.
ACTATGTAAATGCAGGTGTAAATGACTATGAACGTCTGAGCCAGGCGTGGGTGGCACCCATCTCGAAGGGTGAGCATCCTGCTGAGGGCCTAAGGGACTGTCTGCCCCAGACACACTTCATAGGTGGCCCCCTGAAAGGCAGTCTGGCCTAAACTGAGACCTCAAGCCCAAGCTTGGCTTGTCCTCGTCCAAAATTCTCACTTTCTGACAACTCCGGCTGTGCCCATTTAAATACCAGCTGCTTGGTCACCTGCCAGGAGGGGGTCTCCTTCACCAGCTACTGTGCTACAGCATCTGGCAGGCAGGCAGGGCCAGACAACTTTCATTCCTGCCCCTTCCTCTAGGAGGTTTGGGATGGGCCAGCCGCTCCAAACGTCGTGCCAGACAGCCGGGCAATTTGCCCCATAAGATGCACCCTGAGCTTGCGTTCCTCTGGTGCAGCCCTGGCTGGGCTCCCCCACACAGACACTCCCTCCCTGCCACAAATGTTAGGTTTCAGCCTCTTTGCAGCCAATCTTGGCAAGAGGTTAACCCCAAAGCCCTAGTTTTCTCAAGGCAGAGAACCTTTCCCCATGAGTGCCTGAAGGCTTGCATTGCATCAAATACAACATTGAGACACTGTGGGCCACCCCAATGAGGAGGCTACAGGCCGTGGGATTGGAGGTAGCTTTAGAAGGTAATGACACCTTCTGAAGGATCCAGGGCAGATGGAAATGAACTTCAGCAAATTTCAACCAGTCCCTGTGTCAAAGCACGAATGTTTACCAGGAACCTGCCTGAATAATAACAGCATTATTATCACTCAAAGTGAGTGAAAGTGTTAGTAGTCGCTCAGTCGTGTCCGACTCTTTGTGACCCCATGGACTGTAGCTCACCAGGCTCCTCTGTCCATGGGAGTCTGCAGGCAAGAGTATTGGAATGGGTTGCCATGCCTTCCTCCAGGGGATGTTCCCGACCCAGGAATAGAACCTGGGTCTCCCACATTGCCGGCAGATTCTTTACCATCTCAGTCACCAAGGAAGCCCCTTATCATAGTAATAATGAGAGTAATAAAAATTACCCCTGATATTTAAGTGCCTACTGCATGCCAAGCAGGAACTCTACTAAGCTTTTGACACACATCATTTTTTATGTAATCTCCCTAATATCTCTCTGTGGTGGCACTTAATATTATACACATTTTACAGATGAGGAAACTGAGGCTTAGAGTAGCTAAGGAATTTAAGAGGAACTGAAGAGTCTAATGGCAGCACCAGAAGTTAGACCCAGCCGTCTGCCTCCAGAGTCTCATCTGACCTGGTTTTCCAGGACAGAAAACCTCCAACTGAGAGCGAGGTGGGATGAATTATTCAGCAAGGGCTTACGGAGCGCCCACTGTGCGCCGGGCAAAGTATCGGGTGCTGGGTAACCAAGAGCCGCGTCTGCAAGTCTAACCTTCCCAAAGAAACAAGATCGGGACTTCTCTCAGCCAGAGGCTGAGACCCACTCTTTACAGAGATGACCACCACCATGTGTTTGAGCAAACATTCTGAGATGGAGAATTCAGGCTCATGACACCCACCTCCCGATCCAGTGTCAGAGGACACCGAGGCCCTGGGAGGAGAAGGAAGGGCTGTCTGTTGGGGAAGGCACGAAGGCAGCCGTAAGCGGACAGGAGCTGGTAAGCCACCCGAACCCTCGGGAGAGAGGCTGCCAAGCACCGGGCTGGGAGTCAACAAACCACACACATCACTCCCCGGCAGTGTGTCTGCCCACCGACTGCCCACCTACCAAGTCGCCCCAGCCCTCTCTCCAAGGGAGGACTATCCCGTGTCCCAGCTCCTCCCTATCACAGGAGGCTCTGGCTTCCCTTCCAAGCACGCAGCCTGGCGCATGCCTGCTGGAGGACCGGGCCGGCTGTGGGGGTGGATCTGCCTGCCGAGGCCCCCACAGCCCAGGGACCTTGTCTATGGCTCTGTAGTCACACCTCCTGGCCACGGAGGGCTGGCTTGTGCAGGCTAATCTGTGTCTTGCCTCCTCTAAACCCGTTTAACCTTCCTTTAAGCCCCGGGAGACATCAGTGGCCCGCTGACCCAAGAAGCAGCTGAGGCTGGCGCAGTGACCTAATCGCCCAACATGGCCCAAGATGGGGGAGGCATTTCAACTCCAGGACCTAAGGCTTCCCTCCCTCAGCCTCACTTCTGGTCCCTCCTCCTTCGCCCTCCACGCTCACCACTCAGGGGCCGGGCTTCCCTCCACCTACGGATGTCCCAGGCCGGAGGACTCAGCGCTGACCGCGTCCCCGGTGCACTGCGGTCCTCTCTTGCCCAGCCCGCCCACTCCAGGGCACAGATGTTCCCCCTCCCCTGAGGGTTTGCTTCCCGAACACCCTCTGACCGCCTTACAAAAGGAAAAGGCATTACAAGTCTCAGTAATCAGACCTGTTCCAGTGCCTTCCCTGGAAACAGAGATACACTTGCGCACCTTGGAGTCAGCAGGCTGCTAAAATATTTAATGCTGGATGACTTAACAGGCCTGAGAAGAAAGGGAGGCTGAGCTGCAGTTAGCTGGGGCCACTGGCCCTGCACACCCCCCAGGAAGCCTCTTTTCCACGCTGCTTGTTTCTAGGGACAAGATAGGGACAGATGGCAACTGGCAATCGGTTCTCTGCTGTGTACCCACGTCAGCTCCCTTCCAGCCCGGAGGGGCATCCCTGTAGGTGCAGCCGGTGGGGATGGGTGGGCACAGAGGGTTCTAGATTAAGTGTCTGAAGCCAGTTGATTGGATTATCTGAGCCCCCTTACCAGGCCTGGATGTGAGGTTGCACTGGCCAACCCGAGGCCTCTGGCCAGCCCAGTGGTGAACCTCCTTGGTTCAGGAGCCAGGGAGACGCCTCCTACTGACCCGTGTTCTCAGGCACGTGTCCCATGAATACACCCCAGTCTCCACTCTGGAGACACAGCCACCTGGCTTTCTCACTGGCAGAGCCAGGGTGGGCGGTGAGGAGGAATCCAGCGCTCACTGGACACGGCCAGGTGTCTGAGCCTTGTAAGCGCTTCACCCAGAAACTCTCAGAATCCACACTGCTGGCGGGGATGATTCATCTCTTATGTACACGAGATGAAACTACGTCTTCAGGTTGGACTGTGCCACGCAGAGTACCACATGGCTATGTCAATTTCAGTTCTAATTAATGCAAGTTGGGACCTCCCTGGTAGTCCAGTGGCTACGACTTCGCCTTCCAATGCAGGGGTGAGAATCAAAACATGAAACGGAAGAAATATCGTAATGAATTCAATAAAGATTTTTAAAATAGTCCACATCAAAAAGAAATCAATAAAAAATTAATCAAAGTTAAATAAAACCCACAGCTTCAGTTCCTCCAATGACCCTGAAACCACGTCATCCTGAAACTGACCCCAGGTTTTCAAGTGGCCTCATTTCAGGTGTTTAATAGCCGCATGTGACTAGTGGCTGCTATACTGGATACTGGAGAGACAGAACACTTGCATCATCATAGAAAGTTCCAGTGGACAGCAGGTCTTAGAGTAACATCTCCAAGATTCCTTCTGGCTAATGTTACTGATCAGAGATCCAAAAATGGCTTTGATGTCTGAAGAACTCTCCAGAAGAGAGGTTCCGGTCTCAACCCTAACTCTCATTGGCCCGCTGATCTTGGGCAAGCCATGTCACCTGTCCTAGCATCCACTTCCTCCTCTACAGAAGGGCACAAATGGTACCCACTAAGGCTCAAGGCGAGGATGAAGTAAGATGCTGGATGGAGACGTACTTTGGCTCAGAGGGAGGAATTTACACTGAGTAGTACTTATTTTGTGTTGGGCACTCTAAATAAAGTGGCTCATTGAATCCTAGGTTCTATATGCCCCCACTTTACAGGTAAGTAAACAGGTTCATCAAAGGTGATGCCTCCAAAGTCACAGGACTAGAACTTGAGCAGGAACTTATCTGTAGACCTCGAGGCAGAAGCTGGTCTCACACCATAGAACTCAATTCTACAGTCTTCTCTCTATAGCCTAGAAGCAGGTCCAGGGTGGAGTTGCTGAGAAGAACAGCCCCCTCCCCCAGGGCAGGTCCTTGGGTCAGCTCAGATGTCCAGGTGGGTAGCCTGCCACTGGAGGTCAGAATCTGATCCCAGTTCTCCTGTTAGGTGCCCCCTGGCCCCCTCCCTATTCCTAGTCTCGACAAGAACGCACCCAAATTTCCTTCCAGATAGCCAGCTAGAGTCTAAAATATCCATTTCTCAAACACGGCTGCTGAAACAAACCTGAATCCCCATCTAACAGAGTGGCGGTAATGAGAGGTTCCAGGAAGAAAAACAGGTCGGTCTGGACACATTCATTTGGAAAATCACCACCTTTCTCTGAAATTGGCCCGGAATTCTCAGATGGCTCTTCCCCCACTCAGATCCACATAACACAGGCCTCAGGGCAGAGGGGCCCAGAAACTCAGAAGGGCGGGAAGCCAAGGCATCGGGTCCCATCAGAGGCACCTGGAGGCAGAGAGTCAGCCCCTGGCCTCCGAGGAGGCTGCCGCCTTCAGGGCAGGTGTCTCCTAAGCCAGCTTTCCACAGCGACTTGGCGTTTTTCCAAAGGACGGGTTCACCTCTAAAAAAATCGCTTTAATTATGGAACACAAAACCTTCAGAACATAAAGGCTGAATTTTAAAAGGTCCTTTGACTTTTATAATACGATGGTTCACAATGATTGAAGCTGTTGATCATAATATAAGTCCACATCATTTGTAGAGTCATTAGTTCTGCGGTCCCTTTGAACCATTAGCAAGCCCCTGTGAGCCAGGCAGCATTAGTGGGGCTCCCATATGACACAGACAGACAGAAGCAGAAGCACGCACAGTCTCACCCAGCCTCACATCCCCCATCCCTGCAGGGTCTGTCCCCATTTCATTTGGAGACCTCGGGCATTTTCTTTGTTTGCTTAATTTTCGAGATGTATTTTTGAATAAATACATTTAAAATGGGAATAATGGTTACAATTTGCATTTTACACTTACCATATATCAGGCGTTATACTAGATCGCTTTGGAAACATTCCATTTTAATCTTAATTCCAACCCTAACAGGGAAATGTTATTTTTCCCATTTTATGGATTTGGAAACTGAGGACTGAAAAGTCAAGCAGCTTCTCCAGGTATCACACAGCCAGGAAAAGGTTTCTGGGATATGAACCCTCTGTCTTACTCTATCGTCTATTTGGGAAGAAAACTGCTCCAAGGGAATGAAGTGTCAGACTTGTAGCTCTGTAATAATAGCCCTGTAATAGCCCAAAACTTCTCAAAAGAAAGTCTAAAATAGTCCAAGCAATGTCATATACAATCAAACCCAGAAGGATGGGGGTGGGGATGGGATAGGTCTGTTGTCCTGGCTTTATGTGCTAGGCTTACTAGCTTCTTTTCTTTTCCTTAATTTATATGACTATAGTCCTCTTCAAAACCTTATTCTTAAACTTGAAAACATGGTGTCACAGCTGCTAATTTTAGAAAGAAGAGGAGAGAGAAGGAAGAAGCAGAGTAGGAGGAAGGGTGGCAACCCACTCCAGCCCCGCCTTCAGGTCCAGCCAGGGCCTCTTGGGCAAGAGGCCGCTGGACCTCTCTGGTCCCCCCCTCCTCAGCTCCTCAACCAACTGCCCCTTGTGGCTGAGCCTAGGTGGACTCAAAGACCTGAAGCATCTGGGAATGATTTAATTCTCTCAAATGCACTAGTAATTGAAAATGATACCTTTCCAGCAAAATCCTCAAATGGAAGAAAAGAGAGACCTCTTGAAATAAATATTCAGCAATAGCAAGCCTGGTGATGTCCACAATGGATTCAGAACTACACATCTGATCATCAGTGGTGTGAAAGCAAAGTGGCAAATTCTAACAATAGACTTTCCATCCCCTGAAGACAGTTGGATGGATACAAAGTCAAAATCATTCAAGCCTCTTCTGTAGAACATTCTAAAAATAAAATCTATGGGTTCCAGAATCTTCCACAGGGAGGGACCACACGACATATATAGAAATCCACAGCCAAGCTGTCTGTCATCGCCAGTTTCTTGGAGTCAGATGTACATGTACCCCTTAGGTGGAGGTGAGCAAAGCCACAGGGTCCCCACAGCACATGCACCAGCAGGCCCAATCTGACTTCAAAAGGTGGGAAATAAAGCAGCAAAATACCTGTGCTCCCTGCACCTACATGGAAATGAGATTGAGTTATCAAATGATCCTGTCGCCAAGACAGAAAAGAGACACTTCTTAGGTACTGAGTCTGATTGGTGGGATCAGCTCTAACCAAGTCAAAAGAATCTCCACATTTCAGTAGATTCAATAGAACTGAGTCACCCGATAACCAAGAGAGTAGAAAATCTGGTTTTGACTTGCTTCTTCTCATGGCAACTCAAAGCATTATTTTTATGTTGAAATACAATACAATACAAGACACAATAAAAAAAACACACATGAAGTTTTACAATAAAACACAATCTCAAAATTTTTAAACTTGAAGCACATCGTTGTGGGCAGTAGAGGGTAAGAAAAAATTCCCTCTCCTCTGCCATGAAGACATTTTAACAGACAAAGAAGTTAGTTCTGGAAAAGAAAGACGGCCAGGCTGGAACCTCAACCCCAGGAAGATGAACACTGGCCACTCAGTTCACTGCAGGATAAAAGCCCGACCCACAGAATTGAAAAGAGGAAACCTAACCTCTGCCTGAGCCGGAACATACCACGGATGCATTTGATCACTTATCTTAGCCCTCACTGAAACTCAGGGAAGCAATTACAGCTGTGATCTCCCCATTCTACAGATGGGCAAACTGAAATTAAATATGGAACCAGTAAGGGGCACAGCTGGGTGTGAACCCAAACTCCACCACCACCCAGCTCCTGGTAGCATCTGCCACAGCGTGACCACACAACCTCCCCCACACCGCTGCCAAATTCACCTTCGTGTGCAGCACCTGCCGTTCCCAGGACGCACACACCCAGCTTTGGCCAGACCTTCTCTGAGGCCTGCTCAGATCCACAGCGTGGCTCCCTCAGGGTGAAAGGGACCGGAGCTACTGAGCTTCCCCCCAAGGCAAAGAAGCATTCCCAGCACTGGGGTTAAAGTAAGAGTGAAGTTGCTGGGCTGAGAGAGGAGGGCCTTTGGGGGCCCCGTGGGAAGGCTTGGCCTTATGGATCATTCGATGACTCTGAGAGCTCTGGGAGGAGCTGGGGTGTCCCAGGCGGCAGCCACACGCCGTATGGAACTGTTGAGGGCTTGGTGTGTGACCACTCCAAACAGAGATGTGCTGTGGTTACAAAATACACCCCAGCATGCAGAGACTTCATATGAAAACAAGAATGCAGAATACCAAGTTAATAATTTGTATATTGATTGCATGTTGAAGTGACAGTATCTGTCAGATATTGGGTTTTGTTGCTGTTGTTTAGTTGCTAAGACACGCCTGACCGTTTTGAAACCCCAAGGACAGCAGCCTGCAAGGCTCCTCTGTCCACGGGGTTTCCTGGGCAATAATATGGAGTGGGTTGCCATTTCCTTCCTCAGGGGATCTTCCCAACCCAGGGATCGAACCCACATCTCCTGAATTGGCAGGCAAGTTCTTTATTGAGCCACCAGGGAAGTCCACATATTGTGTTACTTAAAATGTATTATTAAAATTAATTTTAAAATTTTAATAATTTCTATTTGTTTTGAATGCTGCTATTAGAAAATTTAAGATTATATTTGTAGCTTATGTCCTATTTCAATTGGACAGTGCTGGTCTGTACCTTCTGGAGACCTTTGATTGTTACTTAGGTATAAAGTAGACTCTGTTGTGGTCCATTTGCTCAGATGTGGCTGCCCCTGTAATTGCCCTCGAGGGAGGGGAGCCAGAGGTCACCCCACCTGGAATTCTTTCTGGAAATCCTCAGCCAATGGGAGAGTAGCAGGCCTTTTTCCTAAGAACCCAAAGCACAGGAAAGGTGAGCCCTCTTCCATCCTCATTTCCTTCAAGGACCAGAGCAAAGCAAGTGATCCAAATAGAAGTGGACCATGGGTTGGGAAGATTCCCCTGGAGGAGGAAATGACAACCCACTCCAGTATTCTTGACTGAAAAATCCCATGGACAGGGGAGCCTGGCAGACTACAGTCCATGGGATCTCAAAAATCTCCTAACCACTGGACCTAAAGAATTCCCTATATTCTTTTTTTCACACTGAGAGAGTCAATCCTTAGATAGACTGATAAGGAGTCTGGGGCCCTCGAGGAGGAAGGGGTCCAGGGCCCTTGAGAAGGAGAAAGGGGTCCAGGGCTCTCAAGGAGGAGAAAAGGACAAACTTTTTTTCCTACATTCCTTAGCCTTAGTCACATAAGATGTTATTTTCTTTCAGCCCAGAGCTAATGATTACACAATAAAACAAAAGATGTAGGTTGTGGGAATGGGTATGGTAAGACCTTTCTATTGTTAGTTCTAATCTTGTTAATTTGAAAGGTATGTTGAGGGAGTGGGTCTGGTAAAAGCATTTAAGGCTTTAATTAAGACAAGCGAGTGGGGCACTCTTCATCCCCCTCGTGATGTCTGTGTCAGAAACTTTCTCTGTCCCTTTTTAGACTTTAATAAAACTCTGCTACACAAAAGCTCTTGAGTGATCAAGCCTGGTCCCTGGTCCCGAAGCTAAATCTTCTTCAGAGATCACAAATCCGACATTGCTCACCATAAGCTATCAACACTAAATCTTCAACATCTGAGATGCGTTTTACCCTCACAGCACATCTCCGGACACATGTGACCAGGGCTGCCAAAATAAACAACACAACTCGAGAATCTGAAAGTCTATCACCCAACAAATCCTCAACCAGAGCAAAGTGCACAGAACACCCATTATATTAAGGTCAATATCTACTGCTCTGTAAACTATGATAAGTCATACACTTTGAGCCACTAAGATTTATGTCTGCAAAGAGTTCTGATGGCAGCAGGAAAAAAGAACTCTGAGAATTTAAACAGAAAAAAACAAAAAAACAACAGTGGATGAAACTACCCCAACATAATGTGTTTGTGCACATACTAACATCATAAATACCTGTAATCATTAGGTGGTGGGGCTGTGGATTTTTTTCTTTTTCCTTATATTTTTTCTACATCTTACACATATCTAATGTTAATTTAGAAAATATAATTTTTAAATTAAAAGTGATTAAAACATCGAGTCATGAAATATTTATTGAATCACTATATGCCTGGTCCTAAGACCTTCTTGTTCTCCGGGAAGGTTGATAAAACATCCGGGGACTGAAGAAAGAGCTAATATATAGCATTTGTGGGGAGAGGAAGGGGAGGATTTTTCAAATTAGACATCTTTTCCTACACTTTTACTGGGAATGTCAAAAATACATATGAGCAAGGGCTGTGGGGAATTTTGTGCTAAGTCAGCAGCAGAGACAACTGTCCAGTGCAGATTAAACTTGCATCTGTCTTGCCAAGAGGGCTTGCAACCCTGTTGGCCCAGAGTTATGAGAGTTGCCCTCTTTTGGAAGGCAAGGCAGTTGGGTGGAAGTGCTCAGACTCGAAAAACAGGTGATCATGCATTCTTTTGGCGTGTGCAAAATATGCATTAAATCATTTACAAAATGCCTGCAGCTGTTTGGTAGGATACTCTGGGCTAGCCACAGGTACTAATTTAAAATCCAACCCCGCCTTGCTCACATGAGCATGTGCCTGCGTGTGTGTGCACACACACGTACACACACACACACACACACACACAGCTCTGGAGAAGCCAAAGAGCTAAGGATGCTGCAAAGCTTGTTCAGAATGTGTCTATGCCCAAAGCACCTCCCTCTCCCCTGAAGGATGTCATTTCCCAGCAGCAGCTCGTGCCCAGCCACGGGTGGCGTTTCACTTAGGAAAGGACAGGCAGGTACACTGCAAAGTGTGAAGGTGTGGGATTCCGTGTTGCATCTGTCATTTGTCCTCCTGAGATCTCTAGGGGAATGACTGCTGTTGGTGATTAGACATTCCTGCTGAAGATTAAATCAGACTTGAATCCGTTTACCTCAAAAGGTAATGAACTAGATTAGGAGGTGTCAGGCTCAGAGAGTTGGGAGATATGGGGTGTGTTGTCTAAGGGGTGAAGGGTTTCTTGGAGGGGATGACAATGTTCTAAAATTGAATACCGAGTTGAGAATTGCACAACTCTGTGATTATATTAAAAGCCACTGACTTGTATACCTTAAATAAGCAAATGAGATGGTATGTGAATTACGTCTCAATAAAGATGTTAAGAAAAACAAAGATAAGCTCAGATGTGAAAACAACTCCTTTATACAAGCAATGAAGATCACAGTTCTCTCAGGCACTGTATAAAGAATCGGAACGGCGAGGTGCGTCTTTCTTAGATTAAGACGCATACATTAGCAGTACTATCCTTTGCAAAACATCCAGCATCTCTCTCCCAAAGGAAGGCAGGGTTCTCCAAAGGCTGATCCCTTTTCACTGACCTTTCTGCTCCTCCCGCACTGTTGGCATCATCTGAAATAACCTTGTCTGTGATGTCTGGAGCATCCTTCTCAGGAACCAAAGGTAACGTGGATGGGCCAGCCTTGGGGCTCTTTCTGGGATAATGTAAAGAAAGCAATACATCTTAGAAAGGGCATTTCTCTCCATGTCCTATTGAAAAGCCCATTTCCCAGTTTAAGCTTTAACTGGCTACTTGGTGAAAATCTCTAGGAAAAAAAAAAAAATTAGCTTCAGGCAGTGAAAGGCTTTGAGATGCTTTGGGATCGTTTAGGCCTCTCTGCATAAATAAATCCAGATTCAAAAGCAAATGTATCTGGACACCAGAGAAACAGTCTGAATGACCATAACCTATGACCCCACAGTCCACTGCTGGCCTGTAAACATTTCATGCTTTACAGTTTCAGTTAAAAGAATTAAAGAATACAAGGAAAGGAAAAAAGATGTGTTAAACAGACAACTCCCACGCCTCCGAACCATTTCTCACGTTTTCAGACTCTCAGCACATCCAGAGATTGTAAGCAGGGAAATTTAAACAATTAGATACGGAAAAATGTAGCTTCTTTAAAGCCACTCATCACTTTGACTTTTAAAAATGGGAATCACTTTTACGGCTGACCCCGCATTAGTGTGTGAATTTATTCCAAGTACCTCTCAGCGTCCAGTGCTTCTGGATCCAGGTTTTGCTGCTTCAGGTCCCGAGTTTCGTCAGGTTCTGGGGGTGAGGAGACACCCATCTTCCCATCTTCTGCAAAAGCAGGGAGCTCAGGCCTGGGTTGCTCCTCGGCCTGTGGGGGCCCAGCCGGGCGGCCCCCATCTGGGGCAACTTCAGCATCCATCCTCAGAGCCCCTTCTGAGCAGCCTGGGTACCCAGGGCTTCCTGGCACAGCCGAGGCAGCAGCCACACCGGAGAACATTCTCGTAGTACCTGTTTCAGGCAGGTCCTCAGACACACGTGCCCCGGTCTCAGCTGTGCTCAAAGTGACGTCACCCTCTGCTTCCCCAGCAGCTCTGGCTTCCAAGCCGGGCTCCAGCGGATTCTCTGCCACTTCCCCAGCTGGGGGCTCCGGGGCGCCCTGGGTGCCCAGGGCATCTTGTGTTTCTGAGACGCCAGCTGCACCTACACGCCTCCTCTCACCCCCAAGCGGGTCTGGGGTGCAGGGCTCACTGATGGCCTCGGGCAGAGGTGGGACGTCCACGTGGGGAGATGCTCCCTGGGCAGAGGTGGATCCTGGCGTGTCACCCAGAGCCCCTGGGTAAGAAGAGCCCCGGGCACCATCTTCTCTGGGTTGACTGTCCCAGTGGGCTGTTTCCTGGCACTGTTTTCCAGAAGGAATCCTGTCATCTGGACCTGAATCCCCTTCTCCATGGCTCTGGGGAGCCACCTGCAAGTCAGCCCCGGAAATCTTTGGAGATGCTGCTTGTGAAGACAGACCTGAAGCTGATTCCTGTGGGCCATCTGGCTGCTGTGAATGGGCCGGGACTCCTCCAGGTCCCGGCCACCAGCCTTCCCCGGCCCCCTCCGGCTTCTCGCTGTCCACCAGCATCTGCAGGGCCTCGCTCATTTCCTTCCCGACACTGGCGCCCAGCAGGTTGTGCTCTGCGGCTAGCCAGGCCAGCCCCGGCAGCTTTCCTGGAGCTGGATCCTGGGGACCCAGACGAGAAATCTCAGCCTCCACAGTCAGCTCTTGCTTCTTCCCCTTCGAGTCCACCCAGAGACCAGCGGGAAGGGTGGGGAGAGGGGCGACGGCCACTCCTTGAGTTGCATCTGGAAGCTTCTCTGGGCTTGGCACCGTGAGGCCCTTCTCCATCATCCTCTTCCCGGCTCCCACCTTTTCTCCCTTTGTGCTCTGGGGCCGATCGGTGGTCAGGGCTCCAAGCACAGACTTCTCGAAGATCTTGGTGATATGCTCCCTGAAATCAGGCAACCCAGCGAGCATCCCAGTCTGCCTGCAGCTGGCGTCTACACCAGCTGATGCTCCCCGCCTGGGATCCTTGGAAGGCTCTAGCCTCCTCTCCCCGCTGCCCTTGGTCTCTCTTGCTGCTTCCCCTGCCTTGCTCTCCTCACTGACAGGGCATGCTGGAATTTCACCGGGCTCAGCACTTGCACCGGGAGCTCCTGACCACTTCTCCTCCCCTGTGGTCTGCTTACCCTTGGCCAGAAACGGCATCCTGTCCAGGTAGGGCACGGAGTCTACAGGACCCTCTGATGTCCCAGCTTTCGGGCTTCTGGGGCTGGCTGGCGCTGCAGAGATTCCCTCACCTGCAGCTCCTGCCTGCGAGAGGGAGGACTCAGCAGAGCCCTCCGTGGAGGAGGCCTTTTCCGAGGCAAGCAGGGGCTCCCGAGTGGAACAAGGGCTTTCACCAGGGGCTCCGGGGCCTTGAGGTGAGACAGCTTTGACGACACTATCTTCCAGCCCTTTCCTGGCAGCACCCTCGATGTGCAGGTAAGGAGTGCCAGGGGCAGCCTCCTCCGGGGGTCCAGATGGCAGGCGCTTCTTTGAGTCAGGGGCAACCTGCACTGCAAAAAGATCCACCAGGCTCCTGGGACTCCCAGCCAGCTCCCTAGCTACAGGCCAGACATCCTGGCAGTTGGCCGAGAGCTGCTCACTTGTAGCAGGGGTAGAGGCTTCCTCCCCAGGGGAGGGGCGCTGCTCTATTTGGAGGGAGCCTGGCTCCCCCAGAGCCTGCCACATCCCCAGGGCTCCTCCGTCCGCCTTCCCACAAGTCTCAGCACCATCCGCACCGTGATCCTTGACTGATGGGAAAATCCCAGAAAGCTCCGGGACCTCTGTATCCGAGGCAGTGAGGTGCTCCATTTCCTTCTGTGGGACCAACCCCGGTTGCTGCCCGCCCTCCTGGGTTTCTTCACCTGCCTCTCTCACTGGGGCATCCTGGGTGGGTGTGGCTCGGGGACTGGTAGGTGCTGGAACCGGCCGGCAGTGAGCTGTCTCTGGGAGAGCTACTGAGTCAGGCCGACAAGGCGGGGCCCCCACGGTGTTTCCACTTGCCTTCGCTGTCTTGCCCAAGTCCTGGAGTTGGGGCCAAGCATCAGCTGCTCCTGAAATGCCTGCGTCCTCAAGACATGCTTCTTCATGCTGGCTGCCGGCATTCAGCCCATCAACCAGCTCCTGTTGGGACTCGTGTGGCCCCTGCCCAGTACAGCTATGTTCCTTTCTGTTCAAGCTACCTGCAAGAGAAGGGTCTTGGAAGGTGTCCACTGCAGGAGATGAGCTCCTGGACAGCTGACTGATGCTGCATTCTCCGTCTTGCCCCGTCTCCCCGAGTGCAGGCAACTCAGGCCTTGTGGGTGCTGACAACTGCGAGTTCTCGGTTGCGGGATTCTCCAGAACTGTGTCCCCAGGAGCTGAACTCGGAGCATCAGACAGACTGCCTTTGCGAAGTTCACTTTGAAGTTCTGTTTCAGAAGCCCGTTCCTTTCCTCCATGAGTGGATAAGCTCACATCTTCCTGAGGTTCCACAGGTATGTGGATTTGAGGAGAATCTGCACCCAGGATGTTAAAATCCATATCACCTGGATAAGTCTCTACCTTGCTTTCGCACTGTTGGGATGTCTCCCTGAGCATATCGAAGACTGATGCTTCTGGGTGTGTCTGGGATATCTGGAGATGGTTCTCAGGACACAGTAAGGGCCTCTCGGATGCAATCACTTCTATGCTGCTGTCCCCTGGGTGAGATAGGTTTCCCTGCCGATCTTGCTCCGGGCCGAGCGTTGTGAGCCCAGAGTCCACTGCCCAGTTCTCTTCCTCGGGGGGAGGGGGCCCATCAGCATGGACTTCCTGTCCAGCTGCGTCACGCCCCAGCCCATGGGGGTGAGGGGGTGTCAGCGAGCCCTCCCCCTCCCCATGGCCGGGCCTCTGTGCGGATGGGTGGCTCCCTGACTTTATTTCAGGCATGCTCTCCACCTCCTGGGCTTTGGGGACGACCTCTGGAGCAGGAGCCGACAGGAAATCCGATTTCTCAGATTCTAAAGCAGGAAGAGAGTCCATTCTTCCCAGTCCCTCCACGTCCTGAAGGGTGTCGGGACATTTGGTCTGCAGTCCCGGCCCCGCCCAAATGGCTCCCCGGGGAAGAACACGTTCACCAGCTCCTTCTGGTCCAGAGAGTGGGCCAGGATGCTGTTCAGGGAGCTTGTGCAGTGAGCCTGATGCGTGGACCACTTGGGATTCTCCCATCATTCCACGGGCCACCACGTTCCAAGCTGCATCTTCTGAGGGAGAGTCGGACCTGTCCGCATGCCCAGGGATCTCCTCTCCGAGTGGCTGTGCTAGGACTGTGTTTGGAAGGCCTGTGGTCTCATCTCCAGGCAGCTGTGAAACCTCGTCCTTTTCCACCTCTGGATCAGGCTTGCAGCCCCAGGCCTCGGGTTGCTCTGCCTGTAGATTCCCAGGATGTGCACCATCAAGGGGCCCTGGGGCTGCTCCCTGTCCTCTAGGATCAGCCCCAGAGTCTCTGCTTTCCTTCTCAGCCACAGCTGGGTCTTCAGGGGCCTTGGCTTCATCCTTCGGCCCTAGTGACCTGCTGGCACTCTCATCTGATGCTCTGGGAGTGGGGAGAGCTGGAACCTTTGGTTGGACTTCATGGCTTAGCTCCCTATTCCCAAGCTCTGCCCTTTCCTCCAGGGAGGCAGGAGCAGGAATCTCTCTGGGGCCTCCTTCCCGACCCTCTCCTTCTCCTCTGAGGTCTGATGCTTGCTTCTCCGGTCCTGACAACCCTGCTTCTACCCTCTCTGTAGCCAGATCTGTGAGAACAGGCATCTCGGTCACGGAAACCATCTCCCTGGCTTGTTCTGCAGCCACGGAGGCCAGAGCCGCTGGCAGGGAGGGGAGGCTTGAAGCTGGACCCGCATCCTTGGTTGCGGCATGTGGGGCAGGCTCAGGGCTCATGAACAAAACTCCCTCCGGCTGGTCAGCTATCGCCGCCCAGGTGACTTGACTGGGCTCAGCATCTTGGCTCCCGGTCTGCGAGTGACCCTGAGCATCACGGGCACCCAGAGTCTCCTCCCAAGAGTCCTTGTCCCCTGGCGCCAGGGCAGGACCTGGTGAATCCCAGGGCAGCTCTGCAGGCGGGAGCGCTCCCATCGGCTGCTGGCAGCTTTCCTGGGAATCGGCCTTCCCTTCAAGTTCGTGGGCGGCCCCTGAACTGGTCCCAGTGGGAGGGCAGGGCCCGAGGAATCCCGCGTCATCGGTGAAATCCTGAGGAGGCCCCTCCACTGGGCATTCGGGGGCTGACTCTTGGGAGGTTGAGGTCATGGGTTTTAGGGGAGGCTCCTCCAGGCTGGCTGAGCCCTCTTGGCCTAGTTGGGCAGCAGGGGCCTTGGGGGCTCCCTGCAGGGACTCTGGCCATGGAAAGCCAGCTGCAGCCTCTCGCCCTTGGGAGTTGAAATCACCAGGCCAGGAATTCTCTCCACAGAGCTGCACCTTCATCGGCTCTGGAGAAGCAGTTGGTGGAATTCCTGCCAACTCATCAGTGGAGCTGGAGGAAGACAGTCTCTGCCCTTCTTCGTCCTTCGAGCCTGTCTCTCCTCCGGCACCGGGGACGACAAAAACCACCTTGTTCTGAGTCGAGTTGTCGTCCTGAGGGACAGGGGCTGCCGGCGCCTCTCCTGGGCCATTTGGAGAAGGTTCCCTCTGAGGGTGTTGAACCAGGGGCCAACCTTCATGTTCCCCTTCTGGGCTTGCCAAGCAACCTTCCGGGGAGCCCTCGGCAAAGCGCATGGAGGACGAGGGACTCTCCCGTTCCTGGGGCTCCGGTGCACTGGGACGTGGAGAATCTTCTGGGCCCCTGGCTGCCTGTGGGTGCTCTCTCGGCTCAGTCACCTCCGGGGACACGAGGCAGGGGTCTGGGCTGGCAGCACCCTCAGAAGCAGAGCTGGAACCTCCGTGCCAGACGCTGCCAACAATGAAAACATTTAACATTTCATCAGTTCTCATGGAGGGCAAGGAGAGCGTAGAGCACAGGCAGAATCACCCCGCCCCTCTCCCACCAAAGCACGGAACACACCATCCACATGCGGCTCATCCTCCCCATGAAGAGAGCCCCCTCCCCATCCTACCGCACCCATAACCATGACTTTCTCCAATAATCAATGCAGAGAATCTCAAACATTCAGTCTGAGGTTTTCCATGCTGGTCAGTAGTGAATAGGGAAATTAAATAGCAAGGAGATCAAACCAGTCCATCCTAAAGGAAATCAACCCTGAATATTCATTGGAAGGACTGATACTAAAGCTGAAGCTCCAATACTTAGGCCACCTGATGCAAAAAGCCAACTCACTGGAAAAGACCCTGAGGCTGGGAAAGATTGAAGGCAGGAGGAGAAGGGGATGACAGAGGATGAGATGGTTGGATGGCATCACCAACTCAATGGGCAGGAGTTTCAGCAAAGTCTGGGAGATAGTGAAGGACAGGGAAGCCTGCCTGGCATGCTGTGAGGTCACAAAGAGTTGGGTGTGACTCAGTGACTGAACAAAAACAATTATGGACTGAGCTGTGTCCCCCTGAAAATCCATATTGAAGTCCTAATCCACAATGTGACTGTGTATGTGGACATAGGGCCTTTAAGGAGGTGATTAGATTTAAGTGAGGTCATAAGAGTGGGGTGCTAACCCAGGAGAACTTACGTCCCTGTAAGAAGAAGGGGGACACCAGGAGTTACTCATACAGACAAACAGGCCATAGCAAACATAGCAGGAAGGTGCCATCTGCAAACCAAGAAGAAAGGTCTCAACAGAAGCCACCTCTGCCAGCACCCTAACCTTGGCATTCCAGCCTCTGGAACTGTGAAAAAACAAAATTCTGTTGTTGAAGCTACCCAGTCTGTGGGATTCTCTTATGGCATTGTGAACAAACTACTGCAATGGGTATGTTGAATATCATTTTACTATCCTTTCAACATTTTTAAGGCTTCAAATTTTCCAAAATGAAAAGTTGGGAAAATACTAATGGATGAAATTTATTGAACATCAGTGCTTTACATGGATTATCTCTCATTTAACCCTACCAATAACCTTGCAAGGTGGATATTACTATTGCCATTTTGCAGAGAAGAACCCTGAGAACAGAGGAATTAAGCTTGAATCTGACGGACCATGATCTTCTTATTCATTCTATGCCTCCAAAAGCAAAAACTTTTAAGGAGGGAGACTGAATGTTTGTGTCCTCCAAAATTCATATGTTGAAAACTAATCCCCAAGATGATGGTGAAAGGCTGAGGTTGCAAGCCATGTGCTACACTGGGATTTGTGGCCTCCGAAGGAGAATTCAATCCGGGGCCAGAGACGAGGCTTGACTACAAGGAGCTTTTGTGTAGCAACGTTTTCTTATTAAAGCATAATAAGAGACAGGGAAAACTTCTGACACAGACATCAGAAGGGGACAGAAAGAGTGCCTGCTTGCTAGTTTTTAGCAAGGTGTTTTATGTCTGTTAGCAGGCTGTTAATCAGACAAGAGAGACACCTCAAGGCTGAGGGAGTCTCACCTGGCCCCTCTCCCACAACATGCATTTCTGAGATAGAATGGAACAAGGTGTGTCATCCCTGGCCATAAAACAATTGACATGAATATTGGTTTGCCGCACCATTATCAGCCCGAGGTCTGAGAAAAGAAAAAAAAAAAGGTTCGTCTTAGGCAAACCGGTTTGAAGAAAGGCACATTTCAAAGCAAATACATAGTTTCATTAACATAGCTCAAGAAAAACACTTCTGTAAGAAAAACGCATTGGTTATCTCAAGGTTTGAAAAAAATTCAGTTCAGGCAGAACCAGGTGTCCTCAACAGAGAAGGGGGGGAAAAAAATGTCTGCCACTTGCAGTTTATTTCCTCCCACCACATGGGGACCTCTGGCCTTCCTACCTATTAACCCTCTCAATGGTATTAGGAAAGAAGGGTCTTTGGAAGGTGTTAGTCATGAGGGTGGAGCCCCCATGAAGGGGTTAGTGCCCTTTAAAAAGAGATGCTGGGAAAGATTGAGGGCAGGAGGAGAAGGGGACAACAGAGGATGAGATGGCTGGATGGCATCACTGACTCAATGGACATGGGTTTGGGTAGACTCCGGCAGTTGGGGATGGACAGGGAGGCCTGGCATGCTGTGGTTCATGGGGTTGCAAAGAGTCGGACATGACTGAGTGACTGAACTGAACTGAAAAGAGATTCCCAGAGAGTTCCCTTGACCCTTCTGCCATGTGAGGACTCCCAGAGAAGGCATCCACCTATGCACTAAGAAGTGGGTCCTCACCAGATTTGAAATCTGCTGGCACCTGGATATTAGATTTCTAGCCTCCAGCATCACAAGAAACACATGTCTGTTGGCTAAGTCATCCAGTCTATGGCATGTTTATAGCAACCTGAATGAACTGAGGCAGAAGGCAAGAGGCTCTTTACCTGACTCCATTCTAGCCTCTCACCAAGCCCCTCACCTATGAAGTATACATGACATCACATGACAACCTCGAAGGAGGTGTGTACAGGTGTCACTACACCAGTCATCCTGATTTAATGCCCATCTCTGCACATCAGTTCAGTATCAGTTCAGATGCTCAGTCGTGTCTGACTCTTTGCGACCCCATGGACTGCAGCACACCAGGCTTCCCTGTCCATCACCAACTCCCGGAGCTTACTCAAACTCATGGCCATTGTGTTGGTGGTGCCATCCAATCATTTCATCCTCCGTCATCCCCTTCTCCTCCTGCCCTCAATTTTGACCAGCATCAGGGACTTTTCAAATGAGTCAGTTCTTCGCATCAGGTGGCCAAATTATTGGAGTTTCAGCTTCAACATCAGTCCCTCCAATGAATATTCAGGACTGATCTCCTTCAGGATGGACTGGTTGGACCTCCTTGCAGTCCAAGGGACTTTCAAGAGTCTTCAACAGCACAGTTCAAAAGCATCAATTCTTCAGTGCTCAGCTTTCTTTATAGTCCAACTCTCACATCCATACATGACTACTAGAAAAACCATAGCTTTGACTAGACAGACCTTAATGGTAAAGTAATGCCTCTGCACATATGACACTGAAAATATTTCAGATGGACCCGAGAGAGAGTTGGCTACTATCTCAACAAGATTAGCATTTTCAGACGAAAAGCAGGGCTCACAAGAGCAAAGAAGGGAAAACTAAAGAGGGTTAAGTTACATGAATCTCTCCAATCCTCAAGTGGTCACTAGGACAGACATGCCCATGGAGAGTCCTGGCCCCGTGCTGATGGACAGGAGTGAAACCACTAGAATTGCAGGTAACATTCCTTGACTTGACCTCTGCAGAGCGGAATTTCTGAAATTCAATGGATTGTTCCAGAACCAGCAACTCTGTACTTGTGAACCTGGCTATTTCCCTTTTAATAGGCACTTTACGCTTAATTGTGTTCCACTCATTAAGTGGGGGGATCAAATCATTTAGTAGCTAATGAGATTAATGGCATGAAATTCAGAAATGAAGCATTCCTACTGATGTCTGCCTGTTCAAGAAGCACAGAACACAGCTCCCTCTGCACTGGCAACAAAAGAACAAAGTGGCTTTACTGATTTGCCTCTGAGAGCAGTGGCCAACTCAGGAGAGTGTGTGACTTCCCTTCAGGCTGCCTGAAGTCATGACCGTCTGGTGACAGGATGAAAAATTCACTCCACTGGGGCACCTTGAAGACCTGCGGGTCTTACAAGAGAGCGACCGGGAATAACATCCCCCAGAATGTGAACACGGACTCCCTTCAAAATAAGGACCCAGTCTTGGCTTTCTTTCACCTGAACTGAGCACCTGTAATCTCTGTGATTGCCCATCAGAAGCCAATTTTTAAACCAGATTAAAGTCACTCACCAGGAGGAGATTTGCCCAAGGGCAGGAAAAATTCTACAAAGTGATCTGTAAGGGCTCTGTATTAATTGGAGCTTGCACAATGTCCTTTTGTGCTTCAAGATGGAATAAAAAATGTGTAGGATGGAGGTTCAGCTCAGAATCTAAAGGCTAGCTCTTGTGGGCTGGGCAGCGTGTTCTAAATGCAAGGCTCTCAGTCCAAAGGGGGGAGGGCACTGCCTTTGAGCTGAGGAGGGCAGAGCACAGTGTGGACCACAGCCTCCCCGGTGCAGCCCTGATGCCCCACACCAACAAAGGGAGGGGCACGGGGTCTGGAGACCTGGGAGGAGGGCTGATTCGCTCCAGCAAAGGGCTGAGCAGATGATGGAGATGCAGAGAAGGCCCTCCCCACCACCCAAGCTGGAGACAATCACATCCAGATGGGTTCCTAAGGCGTAGTTCCGAAGACGCACACTCAAGCCAACTAGGAATGCTTGAGAAGAGGAAGGAGACTGGCTGGGGGAAAAAACAAACATGGTCTCTGCACTACCAGGCTTCAAGGGAACCAGCAAAACCATAAAGCAAAATCGCCAAGATGGACAGCTGCCATATCCTGAGTATTTACTAAGGCCAAGACCATGCTAAGCACTTTTCAGTTCTGATGACATTTTATCCACACAGTAGCCAGGCAGAGTGGATGTCGCCCCGCCCCTTGGTGCACAAATGAAAAAATATCCACACAGAGCTTCCAGACCAGACCTGGGTCTCACGCAGAGCTCCTGGTGCAAAGTGAGATCAAGCCCCGCCTGGCTCCAGGCTCCTGCCGCCTCTGGCTGCTTCGTACTTGCTGGCCTCGCCTCTCCTGGACCAGGGCGGCAAACTCTTCTCCCACCCAGGCCGGCCCCTGCACTCTCTTCTCCAGGCTGCAGCCAGAACTACGGCTTAGACATGAAAGCCTGATCCTGTCACCCTCGTGGGAAGACCCTCCAGTGATGACTTCAGTTTGCAGTCAGCTGTGCCCCCAGCCTGCCTTTCCGGATGCAATCCACACAGAGCTCTGCATCCCTGCATCTCCCTGGAGCTGGAGCCCTCCTGCTTCTCCCTGAGAATCTCAGACCCAGTCTCCACTTCTCAATGAAGCCTCCCTGGCCTGGCCTCTGGGATCAGATCTCCTTCGACAGATTTTGTGAGGGCACTAGTCATGGCTACCATCAAGAAGGATGACCATTTCTCCTTCTGGAGTATGATGGAGACTGGGCCTTGCCTCTTTTAAGTACTGTATCCCTGGTGCTTGGCATATAGCAAACATTGACTGTATGAATGTGTCAGTGGATGGATGGACGGATGGATGTGTGCATGAATAGATGGATGGATGGATGGATAGGTTGTTGTTCAGTCGCTCAGTCATGTCTGACTCTTTGCGACCCCATGAACTGCAACACAACAGGCTTCCCTGTCCTTCGCTATCTCCCTGAGTTTGCTCAAACTCATGTCCATCGAGTTGGTGATGCCATCCAACCATCTTGTCCTCTGTCGTCCCCTTCTTCTCCTGCCCTCAATCTTTCCCAGTTTTCAGCACTCAGCCTTTTTTATTGTCTAGCTCTCACTGTCCGTACATGACTATTGGAAAAACCATAGCTTTGACTATACAGGCCTTTGTCGGCAAAGTAATATCTCTGCTTTTTAATATGTCATCTAGGTTTGTTGTAGCTTTCCTCCCAAGGATCAAGCACCTTTTAATTTTGTGGCTGCCATCACCATCTGCAGTGATTTTGGAGCCCAAGAAAATAAAGTCTGACACTGTTTCCACTTTTTTCCCATCTATTTGCTACAAAGTAATGAGACCAGACTGAACTGAAGTGAACTGAACTGAATGAGACCGGATGACATGATATTT
Source organism: Cervus elaphus (assembly GCF_910594005.1). Lineage (NCBI taxonomy): Eukaryota > Metazoa > Chordata > Mammalia > Artiodactyla > Cervidae > Cervus > Cervus elaphus. The sequence continues at coordinate 83,983,246 of NC_057829.1, read as the reverse complement.
GTTTGGTTTTTTTTTTTTTTTTTTTATATTTGTTTTTTGAATGTTGAGTTTTAAACCAGTTTTTTCACTTGCATATCTAGAAAAAGACTAAAGTCATTAATGGAGACATCTTCTCATGATGTCTCCTACCAAGATGTGTGCTTGACTGCACATAATCCCCTTCACTGAAATCATATATAACACTGACTTTCCCACCAACTCTTTGGAGCAGTTCCTCAGAGTTCTCTGAAATTCTGTCTCCCAGCCTATAGTCCTCATTTTGCCCCCAAGCTGAAAAATTGATGCTTTTGAACTGCGGTGTTGGAGAAGACTCTTGAGAGTCCCTTGGACTGCAAGGAGATCCAACCAGTCCATCCTAAAGGAGATCAGTCCTGGGTGTTCATTGGAAGGACTGATGCTGAAGCTGAAACTCCAGTACTTTGGCCACCTCATGCGAAGAGCTGACTCATTGGAAAAGACCCTGATGCTGGGAGGGATTGGGGGCAGGAGGAGAAGGGGACGACAGAGGATGAGATGGCTGGATGGCATCCCCGACTCGATGGGCATGAGTTTGAGTAAGCTCTGGGAGTTGGTGATGGACAGGGAGGCCTGGCGTGCTGAGATTCATGGGGTTGCGAAGAGTCGGACACGACTGAGCGACTGAACTGAACTGAACTGAAAATGTAATTCACAACTCTCATGCTGTGCTTTTTTTTTTTAGTTGACAATGGGATGAATAAATAAGTGAAGAAATGTATATTTTTTAATTGACACCATAACTGCTCACTTAGGTTGACTCCTGCACTGAGGGTATGGCTCACCATTCCAGAGACTTTAGAGAAGAAGTTTACATTCTGAGTGATCTGTGCAAAGAACTCTCAAGTTAATAAGGCGATGACAACTGCCATGCTTTAACAACCATAACATGGTATTTCACAGAGAAAGCACCTCCTCAGAAACTTCTTTGTGATCCTAGCAAATTAGGTCCGGTCTACATTCACGGTCCTAACTTTTTCCAAACAACACTCCCTACATGGATGCCAGGGAGCCTGCTGACCTTGGCAGCCCCTTCAGACTCAGCTGTATCTTTTAAATGCAGTTTTAACTCTTTTCTGTGCTCATTCTGTGTTAGAAAAAAGAAAGACCACAATGCTTGAGCAATTCAAGCAATAGATGAAAGGAAAATATTGGTAGGGTCTAAAGAATTATTGGGGAGAAAGAGGTATGTGCGAGGGTAGATAAAACACCAAAGCACTCTTAATATTTAGCCTACACTTTGCCACGTGAACTTTTATATGACTTTAAGGTCAATGTGTTGGCATACTCATGAGACTCCATAATCCGATGCGAAGAACTGACTCATTCGAAAAGACCCTGATGCTGGCAAAGGTTGAAGGTGGGAGAAGGGGATGACAGAGGATGAGATGGTTGGATGGAATCACTGACTCAATGGACATGAGTTTGCATAAACCCTGAGAGTTGGTGATGGACAGGGAGGCCTGGCATGCTGCAGTCAACGGGGCTGCAAAGAGTTGGACACAATTGAGCAACTGAACCGAACTGAACAGAAAGGTCGATGTGTTGGCGCACTCATGAGACTCCATTATCCAGCACAGTGGAGGTGAGTACAGGCAACTGAATTCCAAAGAAAGTTAAAAAACTGTCCTGTCATCGATTTTTCTCAGCAACCCTCATGTGGGGGTTGACCCAATTGTGTGGTTCCCAGCTTCAGTGCTGGGCTTGAAGTGTGACCCACAAGCCTTCCCTGTAGCTGGAATGAATTCTGTGTCTCTTCCTTCTGTCTGTCACTGTACTTCAAATGTACATTAGCACAAGAAAACAGAAATCCACTTAAATACATTTCTGGCATAATAATTATTTCTGGTCATTTGGATACTTCTTAACAGACAAACATCAAAAATAAAACTACAATCCCATTAGAGGAGATATCCAGGGTGTTTTTTTTTTTTTTGTTAGTTTTTAATCTAATAAGATATTTATTAGATAAAATTAGTAAGATGTGATCACAAAGTGAAATTTCCATAAACGTTATTCACAATTAGTTATTAAATGTCTTTAATGCTGTATACAGGTAGTTCTTTGTTTGTCTTAGGCATATATATATATATATATACATATATATATATGGTTTTCCTGATGGCTCAGATGAATAAAGAGTTCACCTGCAACGTGGGAGACCTGGATTTGAACCCTGGGTTGGGAAGATCCCCTAGAGGAGTGCATGGCAACCCACTCCAGCATTCTTGCCTGGAGAATCCCATGGACAGATGAGCCTGGTGGGCTACAGTCCATGGGGTCACAGAGTCGAATACGACTGAGTGATTATGCACAGCACAGCACATATATTCCTTTTCAGATTCTTTTCCATTATAGGTTATTACAAAATACTGACTAGAGTTCCCTGTGCTATAAAGTGGGTCCTTGTGATTTACTTACTTTATATATGGTAGTGTGTATATGTTAATCTAAAATTCCCAATTTACCTCCACCACCCCGCCCAGCCCCCACTGTGCTCTTTGGTAACCACAGTTTTGCTTTCTTAGAGATATTTATTTTTATGCACAATAAAAAAAGATTTTTAAAAGTCTAATAAGCACAAATCAAGAAAGTGGGCAGAATATTTAACTGAGAACATGAAGATCTCCTGAACTGCAAGTTAAATCCTACTAGTCATCCTTGGAAAAATGAAAATGACAGTTTTGCCCATATGATTAGATTATAGGGTATTTATTTTGATACCACAAGGGTATTTTGAATAAGAAAGAGTGGTAAACATATTTTTGTGATATTCCTTCTTGATAAGGCTTCTAACATATTTTAGAGAAACTTTCATCCCTTAGCCAACAAAGTACAAAACAGGGAACATAATGCAGTTTTCTCTTGATGACTGAAAAATCTTTCAGAGAATTTGGGCCACCCTCTGAAAAAGAAGATATTACCAATGCTGCCTGTGTGAGACTGAGTTAAAAAATGTGACTAAGGATTTCTTGTTAGAACAATACCCAGCCATAAGCCATTTTGCTGAGATGTGTCTCTCTGTAATCCCATTGGTCTATATGGCAGGGGGGCAGGTGGGGGGTGATGAGTCAAAATTAGTGGGGGCCAAGCTGGTTCAATGTCAAAGACATAAAGACCATCCTAGGCTCCTTCCCGGCCCTAGCACAGCAGCAGTGACGCATTTTGGAAGATTAACTGCTGTCAAAGTTGGCATTTGAGGCTGTAAAAAAGACATGGGAGACAGCAAGTGTCTGCGATACAAGCTGCTCTTGAAGAGAAAAAAGAAACAACTCTTGCTCCTGGCATCCTCTCTCTTATTATTTTTTTCTAGAAGGACTCCCCACCGCTCCCAAAATAAATGCCAGGTGTTTTTCGCTGCATTTCCATTTAAAGAAAGAAATTTGATACAGTAGGTTTTCCAAAGTTTTCAGGGAGCCAGGGTTGGAAAATGTCATATAAAGAATTATTAACTAATAGGGGGTTGGGTTGATAGGAGATTGGCTTCTTTCAGAGTCGTGGGAGATGCAGGGCGGGGATCCCTGGAGATGGAAAGGAACAGAGTAAGCCCTGCTATTGCCTCAGCTTATGGCCTGGAGAGTGTCCCAGGGTAGGGGACCCCAGCTTGAGCCTGTTAGTCTCCCTGACTTAAGGAGATGAAGCTGGATGTCAGCAGTGACCAAGGGATCTAGAGTTCCCAAGACAAATTACCAAGAAGCAAAAGCTGCACAAAAAGAGAACTCTAGAGATACATAAAATACTGATTGGTGTGTATGTGTATGGAAAAGACATGAGACAAGGTATCGACCTCCTGCAAAGTTTATAACAGAGAATCCTTAAAGTTAATACAGGGCTGGGAATAGTTCTCATTCCTACCAACCAGGGTGGAAAACTTCATAATTGATGGGACATCTGTTAGAGTACTAAGAAGGGCTTTGCCTCAGTAGTGGAGGAAAACTAACACTGCTCTAGTCCCTCCTAACAAAGCTTAAAAGCAAAACCCCAAGAGATTAAGCTGTTCCAAATAACTGCATCCCAGAGCAGAGTTCAAGAATATTTATAGGAACAGAACCTGGAAGCATAAAGTCCACAGTGTCTGGCATGCAAAGAAGCAGGAAAATAGACCCATATTGAAAAAAAAACTCAATTCATCAAAGCCAACCCAGAAATTGGGCAAATAACAGAATTAGTATACAAAGACTTTTTACAAAGTAATATAACTGTAGTCATACGTTCAGGATGCCAGAGAAAAGTACATGTGTTATGAATTGGACATTGAATGTTATTGGATGCTAGAGTGTTAAGTACATGTTAAGTATAGACATGGATGATAGTAATATAAAAAAGACCTAAATCAAACTTCTAGAGATGAAAAATACAGTTCCTGAAATGAAAAACACACTGGGATGGATTAAAAACAGATTAGTCATTACAGAGAAAATTAGTGAACTTGAAGACATAGCAATAGAAATTCTTCCAAAATGAAACACAGAAAGAAAAAGACTTGAAAAAAAGAAGAACAGATTCAGATTATGGGTGAACTGCAGGACAACTTCAAGGAGCTGGAGGTATGTGTACTTGGAGTCCCAGGGAGGCGGGGAGATTAAAAAAAAAAAAAAACACTTGAAGAAATAATGACTGCAAAATTTCCAAATATGATGCAAACTTTAAACCCACAGACCCACAAATCTAACTATTAATAATTTCAAGCATAAGAAATAAGAAGAAACTTATGTCAAGGCATATTATAACCAAATTGCTTAAAACCAGTGAAAAAGTAAAAAATATTAAAGTCAGTCAGATCGGGGGGCGAGGGGCGGGGGACAAAAGAACAAACTTAAGGATGACATCAGATTTTGGTTGGAAACAATGCAAGCTACAATACAATGGAGTAATATCTTTAAAGCAATAAAAAGGAAAAAAGAAAAACTGTCTACTTAGAACTCTTTGCCCAGTGAAAATAAATTTCTAAAACATAGATGAAATAAAGATTTTTTTCAGACATACAAAAGCTAAAAGAATTCAATACCAGCAGATCAGTATTTCAAGAAATGTTGAAGGCAGTCCCTTAAATCAAAAGAAAATAATACCAGATGGCCATCAGTATTTATATAAAAGAATAAAGAGCACCAGAAATGCTAACTATGCAGGTAAATGTAAAGTCATTTTTCCTTATTATTTAAGTAGCTTTTAAAAGATAATTGGCTGTGTAAAGCAAAAATAACATATATTGTAGGATTTGTAACACAATAGTAGTAGTAAAATGTATGTCAACAACAGCACAAAGGCCAAAAGCGTAGAAACGCAAGTATACTTTGGCAAGATTATTCTAATATATGTGAAAGATGCAATATCACTTAATAGTAGATTGTGATACATTAAAGATACTTATTATAGATCCTGAAGCAACCACTTAAGATAACACAAATACTGTAGTTAATAAGTCTAAAGGGAAGTAAAGGAGAATCGTAAAGATAATGAAATTTTTTAAAAGGACAAAAAGGAGGGGAAATGAACCAAACAAGAGATGGACAGCAAAAAACAATAGGCCTGTAGATGTAAACCAACCATATTAATAGTCATGTTAAATGTAAATGTTATAAGCACTCCGGTCAAAAGTTGGAGATATTCAGAATGCATTGAAAAAGCAGATCCAAAAGAAAAAAAAGAAAAAGAAAAAGCAGATCCAACTTATATGCTGCCTACAAAAAAGGCACTTCAAACTGCTTAACAAGCACAAATCTGTTAAGAGTCAGAAAATGAAGGGGGGAAAGACACACCATGAAAACACTAATGTCTCTGTATTACATCAAAGTCCGTTTTAAAGCAAAGACATTACCAACTGGAAAAAAGGTTAAATGAAAAAGAGGCCAACTCATTAAGAGGATGTAACCATTCTGAAAGTTTATCTACCTAATAACCGAGCTTCAAAGTACATAACACAAAAACTGATAAAAGGAGAAATGAACAAACCCACAATTAAAAGGTAATAGCTCCATACACTTTTCTCAATAATTGATAGAAGAGATAGACAGTCAACACAGATACAGAAGACTGGAACAACTATCAACCATCTTGACTCACCGACATTTATTAAACACTAGTCAACAGTGGCAGAATTAATTTTTTCAAGTGTAAGTGAAACATTTATAAGACAGATGATATTCTACACATTAAAAAATCTCAATAAATTTTAAAAGATTTAAATTAGTCAAAGGATATTATCTGGATATAATGGAATTATATTAGAAATCAATAACAGAAAGGTAACCGGAAAATCCCCAAGTATTTGGAAATCAAATAATACACTTCAAAATAGCCTATGAGTCAAAGAAGAAATTAAATTGATAATTAGAAAGTATTTGAACAAAATGAAAACACAAATATCAAAATGTGTCAGATACAGTTAAAGCAGCATTTTGAGTGGCTTTTAAGACACTCAAACACTAAACTAAAAAAGGAAGATTCAAAGAAATTACCTGTTTCTACCTTAAGAAACTAAGAAACTATAACACGTGTTATACTTAACACTACTAAACGGTACTACTAAACACTACATTGGTTAAGGTGGTAAATGGAATGCTTTGCCTTTTTAAACCACAATAAAAACAATTTAAAAAAATCAGTAAGTAGCAGTGTGTAAAAGAAACCAGATACCAAAGTATATATACTATTCAATACCATTTATATGACGTTTAAGAACTGGTAAAACTAGTCACCGGTGGTAGAAGTTCAAATCGTTGCTATTCTAGGACAGAGGTACTGACTGGGAAGTGACAGAGAGAATGTTATGGGTTGATGGACATAGATCTGAGTGTGACTACAGGTGCGCAGGGGTGCAAAGATTCATCAAGCTCAGATTTACACACTTGAACAGTATGTATTTTATACCGATTAAAAAAAGGTAATAGGGAAAAAAAGAAACTACAGAGACCAAAAATACTGATGCTGGCCAGGGGAGGGAGGAAAGGAAGGAGGGAGGAAGGGATGAATAAGTGAAACACAGGAAACGTTCAAGGCTGAGAAACCATCCTCTATGATATAATGGTGAACACATGACAATGTATAATACAAAGAGTGAACCTTAATGGAAAGTACAGATTTTAGTTCATAATTATCAATACTGGTTCATTAACTGCAGCAAATGTACCACACTAATGCAAAATCTTAATAATAAGGGGGAACTGTACAGAGAAGGGATGGCTTGAGGGAATTCTCTGTACTATTGTTTTTCTGTAAAACTGCTCAAAAAATAGCTTATGAATTATTCAAATATATTATAAATTCATATAACATTTATATGAACATGTTTAAATATTTTTATATTTAAATACATATTTATTATCATACATATTTAATAATTTATATTTTTTTAAACTGACTCATTGGAAAAGACCCTGATGATTGGAAAGGTTGAAGGCAGGAAAAGGGGATGACAGAGGATGAGATGGTGGGATGGCATCACCAACTGAATGGACAGGAGTTTGAATAAGCTCCAAGAGTTGGTGATAGACAGGGAAGCCTAGCGTGCTGCAGTCCATGGGGTTGCAAAGAGTTGGACACGACTGAGCGACTGAACTGAAATGATGTATAAATATATATGTATATATGTACACAGCTATCCCAATCAATCAAGAACTAGAAAAAAAACAAGAACTCTGAGGGAAACACACTAATATTTTAAGCACAGTTGTCTGTAGGTGGTGATTTCTTTTCCCCTCTCTACTTTCTAATTTCCTTTGTTTTCCAAGTACTATTTCAGAAGGGAACAGCACTATTCTTTGCTTCTTAAAGGTTCTGGGCTGAAACCAGAGGGTAGAAAGCAGACACACACCTAACTCAGCACACGACCTTCTTTCCCAGCCAGCGTCAGAAGTCAGCGAGCTCCCTCCTTCCCTCCCTCCCTCGCTCCTCCCCGTGTTTACTTCCTGCCAGAGATAAATAGTGAGTCAGAAGTCAGATCGGCCGCACCCAGCCCTGCCTGACACACCCTGCCTTGGCAGGAGCCTGGTACTGATCCGGAATCCAGGACTTCACAAAGCTTCGTTTAAAGGAACAGAATCCACTGCTTTAGGAAACACGGGTGCCGGTAATAAAGCGCCGGCCCTGGGCCGCTGCTCATAAAACTGACCAGATCTTTTTTGGTTTTTCTTTTTTCTGGGTCTGAGAACTGACCTTCTTTAAAATAGACTGGGGTTTGCTTTCTAATTATGGAGACCACAACACAAATCTTTTCAGGCACCTGTAAGAACTCAGCCTCCTGATTGTGGGTCTGAGCTTTGGGTGGCATTTCAAACCAAGGTGGATTCTAGTCCTCAGCGTGCCAGGTTCTATCTGTGTGACCTGGGGGCTAGCTAGTTTCTTCACCTCTCGAACTTCAGTTTCCTCATATAACCCCTCGGGTTACCTGCATTCCTCCACACAGAGTTGCTGGGTAAGGTATGTGTTTATGCCCTGAGTCCACTGACCAGCCTTAGTCCACTGACCAGCAGTGGCCTTAGTTCAAAAATAATCGATAAGGAAAAAGAATCTGAAAAAGAATCTATATATATATACATACATATATATACAGTAGTTGGTGGTGTTTAGTCACGAAGTCGTGTCCGATTATTTCTGATCCCATGGACGGCAGCACGTCAGTTCGCTCTATCCATGGAATTCTCCAGGCAAGAATACTGGAGTGGGTTGCTACTTCCTCCTCCACGGGATCTTTCCAGACCAGGGACTGAACTCTCAATCCCCATCTCCTGCACTGGCAGGCAGGTTCTTTACCACTGAGCCACCAGGGAAGCATATATATATATACACACACACATACACACACACACACACACACACATACATATGTATATACATATATACACACATATATACACATATGTGTGTGTGTATATATATATATACACACACTGAATCACTTCACTGTACAACCAAAACTAACACAACATTATAAATCAACCATACTTCACCTGGTGGCTCAGATGGTAAAGAATCTGCCTGCAATGCAGGAGACCCCGGTTTGATCCCTGGGTTGGGAAGATCCCCTGGAGAAGGGAATGGCAACCCACTTCAGTATTCTTGCCTGGAGAATTCCATGGACAGAGGAGCCTGCTGGGCTACACTCCACAGGGTCGCAAAGAGTCAGACATCCCTGAATGACTAACATACTTCAAATTAAGAAATAAAAATGATTTTTTACAAGTCAGTCCACAAGAATTCCCTGGTGGTCCAGTGGTTAAGAATCTGCCTTACAAAGCACTGGACTCTGGTTCAGTCCCCATGGGGAACTAAGGTCCCCTATGCCACAGGGCAACTAAGCCCACGACACAACTCGAGAGAAGCCCAGGGCTGCAGCTAAGCTCCAATGCAGACAAAACAAATAGATTAGTAAATATTTTTTTAAATACATAAAATAAAATTTAAAAAGTCAGCACAATAAGTCCCCTACAGAGGATCCTCTAAGTTTTTAATTGTCAGGGTCCCACCCCTCCAGTCACAGAGTTGGTTCCCCTGTCAGGCAGCCCCCACTTTTAAGTGCTTTCCAAAAGTTGCTTCATTAGCATAACAAAAGACACCTTCTTTATTGCTCTCATCCCTTAGGAAATTCCAAAGGTCTTAGGAGCTCAGTGCCAGGGCTGGGATGAAGACCAAATATATGTTTCTTATTATCAATCACAAGACCACAGGTATACAGCAGGAAATGAACCATCTGCGAAGCACAAAGGAGAACACTGCTTTTCTCTCAAATGTGGGGGGCTACCCTAGTTTCCCCTAGTCTGAGACAGGGTTTGTGATAGTCAGTTTGCTGTCTTGTCAGACTGGTACCTGTAGCAAAAGGGTTTCCTCCTGGACACTGGGTCTGTGACTATGGACCTTGGCAGGTAGACCTGATCAGGCCAGTTTTTCATATCTCAGCAAATGTCTCCGTTTACTTAACTGCTGAAGCCCAAACTTCAGGAAACTTCTTGATTCTTCTCTCCCTCCTAAATCCCATCCTTCAGCAAGTCCTGGCATCTTTAGCTTCACAATATGCAAGATATTCAAAGCTGCGTATGTTTCTCCATCTTCACCATTATCACCTTAGTCCTTGGATCATCAGTGGGTCAGTATCATCCACAGAGGGGTGAAAACTGGCTCTCAGGAGGCAGAAAAAATAATCTTAGATATTACATCTGAGCATATTTATGTGCTCAGATACTAGGTCATGTCCGACTCTTAGCAACCCTATGGACTGTAGCCTGCCAGGCTCCTCTGTCCATGGGATTCTCCCAGCAAGAATACTGGAGTGGGTTGCCATTTCCTCCTCCAAGGGATCTTCCCTACCCCGGGCCTCAACCAGAGTGTCCTGCGTCTCCTGCATCGGCAGGCGGATTCTTTACCACTGGAACCACCTGGTTTGTGACCCTGCAAAGACCACAGTATACAGACATAGGCAATTTATCTATGGGATTGAACTTTCTTGGGGAAAGGGAAGGCAACGAGGAATGAGCTATCTACAGAGGTTCCCGTAGGAGGGCAGAGAAAAGGAGATAATGAAAATAAGGATGGGTTTCTCTGTCCTAGCTCCAGGCACCCCTGCACCTTTCAGGGTCCCGCAATGGCCTCTCTCCTCAGACCTCCTGGCCTGCAGTCTTGCTCCCTTGCATTCTCCACACAGCAACCGGACAGGTCCTGCTGAAACGCATATTGGTTCATGGCATCTAAATCGGGATGTCTTACCATAGCTGACCTTCAAGGCCCAAGCCTGGCTGATCTGGCCCCTGCCCACCTGCTGCTTTTCCTTCATGAGCCTCCTTCAGTCTCTCTAACAAATTCATTTCCCTCTCAGGTCTTTGCACTGCCTGATGCTCGCCCCAGATCTTCCCATGCCTGCCCTCTTTCTGTCATTCCAGACTTAGTTCAAATATCATTCCCCTCCTTGACCATCTAATCCAATGGTCCTCAAACCTTAGGGTGCATCAGAACAACCTAATTGCTTCTGGGGAGAGCTCACCCCAGAGCCTGGAGAAGAGCCCAAGACTTAGCAACTTTATCAAGTTTCCAGCTGAGGCAGAGCCTGCTGATCTGGGATCCCCACTTTGACAGTCACCAGCCTAATCCAAACTAGCCATTCCCTTCTTCCTTACTATCTATCCCAACAACACACTCGGTGTCTTCAGAGCTGTGACACTACCTGAAAGGGTCCGTCTTCCTTCTGTTTCCCACTATGTCTGACTTCCTCACCACAACCTACTCATCCACTGGAGCCCAAGTCCCCAGGCTCCAGGATTATTGGGTGTGTCCCCAGTGCCTTTCAGAAAAACAGGCCCCAAATGATTCCCAATAGACATTTAGTGAAAGAAAAACGTAGAGGAGAAAACAAGAGGGGGCAGGAGTTTAATGTATGCTAACTATCCCTGATTTCTGAGCCATACATATATATATAAATTAATATATAAATATAAACTTCACAGAAGAGCAAACAAAAGTCAGCTATGGTTACTGGCCTGAGAGTAACCCCTGGGTCAGTGTGTCTCAAACTTTATCAGGAGAGTCACATGGCCTTTTTATTAAACACAGATTTGGCGACCTCACCCCAAACCTACTAGAGCTGCCTCTTCAAGGGAGGGGGTCAAGAAACTGGGTATTTTAACTCACAAGAAGGTGAACCTGGTAGTCGATCACTATTTACAAATGTCCTGGCTGGAAACAATCACCCAGGGTGTTTATTCAAAACACAGATTCCTTGACTCCACATCTAGTGATTCTGATTCAGAAGGAGTAGGATGGGGCCTAGGAATTTATATACTTAACAAACACCTGGGTAAATTCTGTGATCTGAGAAGTCTGGAAAACACCGTCCCTTATGATTTCACTTACTGTCTTTCAATCTTTCACCCCAACCCTGATCTGTTCCTAAGCTCTTGAATATAGTTTTAGAGTCACACCACACACATACACGGAAGCAGCAGCAGAGGAATGAGCCAAGCTATCTGAGAATAACCTGTGTAAATAACTGAAGGCACCATGACGATATTATAGTGTTTGAGGACACAATGCTCCATCATCACCCCATTAACTCTCACTCCTCTCCACGCCAGGGGCCAGCTTCCATAAAGACCACACCAGCAGGGTTCCCAGGAAGCCTGATGGACTTTTCTTCAATGTGTCTAAAATTGATCACAGTTTCCCTATAGCAGTTCTCACTTTGGACATTCTAGTTTCTAACGTTGTATCCTTCTTTTAGGTTCTTGATCCAGAACCTTAGCATCTTCTTAGACTCTGTCTCCTCTGCCTGCATCCATATCATCTCCAGGTTCTGTGGGTTTGAACCAAGGAAGACTGTGAGGCCTTTCTGGGTACAAACCACTCCCTTGTTCCCTGCCTCTTGTTTGACCTTCCCTGAATTCCAAAGAGCAGAGTCAAGCAGCTAATGATTAGAACAATTGAGTCACAGGACTCCTGGTTCCTCCTGAAGGGATATAAATAAAAATATCCTGGTGGAGGATGGTGACTGCGTGCTGACCAAAAGCATGTTGACACCAGACTGGCTGGAACCAGAAAGCTGGTGACTGAGATTCCACAATCATCACCCTGTTGTTGATGCCAGTTGCTCAGTCATGTCCGACTCTTTGTAACCCCATGGACTGCAGCATGCCAGGCTTCCCTGTCCTTTACTATCTCCCAGAGTTTGCTCAAACTTATATCCATTGAGTCAATGATGCTATCCAACCATCTCATCCTCTGTTGCCTCTTTCTCCTCCTGCCCTCAGTCTTTCCCAGTATCAGGATCTTTTCCAATGAGTTGGCTCTTCACATCAGGTGGCCAAAATATTGGGGCTTCAGCTTCAGCATCAGTCCTTCCAGTGAACACTCAGAGTTGATTTCCTTTAGGATTGACTGGTTTAATCTCCTTGCTGTCCAAGGGACTCTTGAGAGTCTTCCTCAGCATCCGTTTGAAAGCATCAGTTCTTCAGTGCTCAGCCTTCTTTATGATCCAACTCTCACATCCGTACATGACTAATGGAAAAACCATAGCTTTGACTATATGGACCTTTGGCGGCAAAGTGATGACTCTGCTTTTCAATACACTGTCTAGGCTTGTCATAGCATCGCCCTGTTACCTATCAGCAACCTGCAAGAAAACTGTTCATGATCAACCCTCATCCATAATATTGCCTTTAAAATCCCTTCTCTGAAAGCCATCAGACAGTTCAGATCTTTCACGCATTAGATGCCCATTCTCCTTACTTGGTGGCCTGAAACTAACACTGTGCTTTCATTCAACACAACTCAGTGTCAGTGGATCGGCTTTGCTGCAAGAGCAGCAAGCAGCCCCGAGTGTAGTTCAGTAACAGGTTCCACCCTGGGATGGCTTCCCAGCCTCCATCCTTCTACTAAAGAGCATCCTCTAGGGCCCTTCCAGCCTCCCAGCTCCAGGGCATTAATCAGGTCCCAAATTCCTGGAACATTTTCCTTGCACGCATAAACCTTTGTTTAAATACAAACCAACCAACCACAAAGCACTTCCCCAGCTTCCTGTTACCTGCAGGATAAAATCTCAACCCTTGCCCTGACCTCCAAGTTCTCCTCATTCTGGCGTCACTTCTCCAGCCTTGTTTGTGGTGAACATCCACCCCCAGGTCTGGGCTCACTTCCTGCTCTGCCTCAGAGAGGGCCAACTGGGAACTCTGCCCCTACCTGGAACGGCCTCTACAGTCATCCCTTCGGTTCAAGTTCCCCAGGACCCCAACAGCACAGACCCACAGCTCACACAGCTCTCCGGCATAACGTAGTGCTTCTCAAGTGCGATCCCTGGACCAGTAGCACCTGGGAACTTGTCAGACATGCTCGTTCTCAGGCCTGGCCCCAGACCTACTGAATCAGAATCTCTGGAGGATGGGTCCAGCAACCAGGGTATTAACCAGCCTTGCAGGTGATTCTGATGCCTGCTCACATTTGAGAGCCAAAGAAGAGCAGTTAAGACTGCTGGCTGTTGAGTGTCCACTCTTCTTTCAGGGACAAAGCGGTGCCAGAAGTTTACCCAGGAATCTCTTAGGGACCCTCCTTGAGAAAGGTCAGCTATCTCTGAAATATTGCTTGGTGCCCGCCTCTGAGAATGAGCAAGTATGATGGTGAAGCACAGGAAATGGCCACTAGCTAAGATCTTCCTTAACCTGCCAAAACTGTAATTTCCTCTGGTGCAAATCTTATGGCATAGAAGGCAATGGCAACCCACTCCAGTACTGTTGCCTGGAAAACCCCATGGACGGAGAAGCCCGGTAGGCTGCAGTCCATGGGGTCAGGAAGAGTTGGACACGACTGAGCGACTTCACTTTCACTTTTCACTTTCCTGCATTGGAGAAGGAAATGGCAACCCACTCCAGTGTTCTTGCCTGGAGAATCCCAGGGACCGGGGAGCCTGGTGGGCTGCCCTCTGTGGGGTCGCACAGAGTCCGACACGACTGAAGCGACTTAGCAGCAGCAGCAGCAGCAACCTAATGGCTTCATTATCTGGCGAAAGATTGTAATGATAAGATCCATCATATTTCGAGTGTTCAAAAGACAAGGGTTGTTGGTACCCAAGGAGGGGAAGGGCTCCAAGAGACTGGACAGTGGAGCTGGAAGCAGTCCAGATGTGTTTCTAGGGCAGCTGTGCTCGAGGGTGGGCACTGTGAGCAGTAAGAGGAGCGGCCTAGGGTCAGGCTCGTCGTGGGTGGGGACCGGGGCTCAAGCTCAAGAGTCCGGGGACTTAGGCAGGGCGGAGCATCTGGGAGGCGGGGCACCCGGGAGGCTCCGCCTAGCCTCTGCACAAGTTTGGCCAATGCAGGGCTAAGTGACAACAGCGACACCCTGTGGCAAGTGGAAAGCAAAGCAGCCAAACTGAGGGGACTCCCTATTGGATGAAGAAAGAACCTTTTTGGGTATGTATGAAGCCGTTTTTGTGTATTCGAAGGGTAGAGAGCTTCCACGGGGATACTTTCTACCACTAGGGCTTGGATAGCATAGTGCTTCAAGCCTCAGTTTCTTCCTCTGGAGAGTAGAGATGACAGCTTGTGCAGAACAAATCTTTGGCTCTCTCTATATATATACACACACACATATATATATATACAGCAAGCAGGATCTTAGTTCCCCGGACCAGGAATTGAACCTATGCTCCCTGAAGGGGAAGCACAGAGTCCTAACCACCGGGAAACCAGGGAATTCCTTACCCCCAACCCCCCTCTTCGCTAATCATTGGCAATATTAACCTATGCCTTTCTGTTTATATTCTTCTCTTGCGTCCAGGTCCAGCAGGGCCACTGCAGTCCTTTCTGTTTTTTTCCAAGTAGGAAGCAGAAATAGTTTGAGGTCACTGGCTTTTTCTATCTTTTGTAAAAATCTGTAGTGTGTCCCTTGAAGAAAACATGCTGGCTATCTGTTGAGGGAAAAGGAGAAGATAAATGCATCCGAGGACGATGAGGAGAGAGCAGGGGAAGGTCATAGGAAGTAGGGAATCTCCCAGCCTCCCTCCCTGCTTCCTGACTGTGTCCTCAGGTTCAAGGTAGGATGAGCCCAGAGTGCCAAAGGGAGTAACCAGGGCTCCCAGCCTCGCCAAAGTTCCCCCTGTGCCAGCCTGTATCGTGAAAGCAGCATAGTCTTAGGGCCCGAGGGACAGCAGGGCCTGAACCATGGACATCTCAGTGATGACGGGGAGGGGCCAGGTGACAGTCTCAGCAGATCAGGTCAGGAGAGGGATTCCCAAGGACGGCTGACAGGAGCATTCCCATCAGCCTAGGGGAGTAAGGACTCAATTGGAAATGAATTCATTTAAAGAAAAAAAATTTCATCTTGTATGCATAGAGCATTTGGTGCCCCGTCTGCAAAATGAATGTCAAATGCTAGGGTGATCGTTACTGTGGATGCCAAGGGT
Source organism: Cervus elaphus (assembly GCF_910594005.1). NCBI lineage: Eukaryota > Metazoa > Chordata > Mammalia > Artiodactyla > Cervidae > Cervus > Cervus elaphus. The sequence goes on along the minus strand of NC_057829.1, from coordinate 83,967,357 downwards.
GGCACGCCCCACTGAAACATCGCGCGGGGGAACCTGGGCTCACACTCTCTTCCTGTAAATATCCTGTTTCCCGGCTGCTTCTTGCTAGTTTCTGAGTTAGTGCAGAGCCCTGCGCGATAGACATGGGCACATTCATGGAGGAGAATCATGTTTTTAATCGCGAACAGAAAGTTGCTATTTTTGAGCTTGGTCTTAGAAGGCACCTCTTATGGTCAATTTGCATGCCAATTAGAGACAATTCGTCTTCAAGGCAAAGTTAATTGACTAAAGCTGAGGAACAAGAAATGAAAGACCTTTGAGCTGCTGTTACTCCCCAGTTCAGCTGGGACACAGGCCCCTGCAGGTAATTCCCAAACCTCTCAAGGAATCCCAGAACCACATGAAGAAGAGCTGGACATTGGGTATCAGCCAGCAGTGACTTCCCTTGTGTAAGATTCCAGATCATTCGATTCATGATCAGGGGGAGCCAATTTAGACTATCATCCAGTCAACTTAGAGCCAAATATTAAACCCTTTGTCCTGATGTTTTTTTAAGAAGTTCATGAAGGCGGAACAGCCATGGAACTCTGGGAAGCAAAGGAGGCTCCCATTCTGCAAAGAACTGAGATCAAAGGTGCCATTCAAGTTCATGCCTCTCTCAGCGAAAAAAGAACCCTCTGCCCCATATGATCATCATTTCCGTAAAGAAATTCAATGTTTATGCAAGACGTTCAAAGTGCCTCCCCCTCAAACCACATAATCAGTTGTTGTTCCGTTGCTAAGTTGAGTCCGACTCTGTGCGACCCAGTGGACTGCCTAACCAAAGCCACCCGGAAAATAACACCAGCAGGCGTGGAAATTCCTGCCACCAGGGGCCGCTCTTACTCACTCATGACCTCCCACAGTTCAAAGCCAAAGCAAAACAAGTTGCTCAAAGTGTTCAAGTGAAAAGTGATTGCAAAGCTTTTGAAACCCAAAGTCAGTGACGGGGACTTGGTGGTGGGTGGCGGGGTGGTGATGGAGCAGGGACAGTGTGTATCACTCAGTTTTGCATTTTTGGTCCTTGCAGCTTTTGTTCATTTGTTCCTTTAAGGCCTATAACCACAGCCTCCCAGAAGCTGGCTTCAATTTGTTCAGAAGGGTTTTTCTAACTAGATCATATGTTGAACTCACAGACAATTATTCATTGCTTCCAGTGTCCTGACCTGTGTCTGTTCTGGGGACAGAATGTTCACATCTGCTCACCCTCTGCTTCTGAATGATGCCAAACCTGTGGGTGCTGAATAATAGCCCCAACGGGGAAATCAGGACCCGATTGTGAGTCAGAATGAGAAACGCCTGACCAGTGGGTCACACCTGCACTGGCCGTGTTCCACTGTGGCAGGGGAGCCTTGTTGATTTCTGAAATTCATCCACCAGCCTCCCTGGGACTGGATGATTGCTCTTTGAATCCTCTGTCTCACCTCTGGAAGCCCACCTTGACTTCTGTCTTGGAATTCGGACTCCAGCTTCACCACAGATTAGCCACACCCTCCTAAGGCTCTTGGCAGCCTTCATCTTTTTTATTGTAAGTTCTGAGAACAAGGATAAAAGACCTGGAATGCTGTGGTATGGAAGCCTATCATTACTAATTGCATCTCTGGGCAGGAAAATATTAATTTTCCAATCAGGCAGGTCTAGGCAAATCACAAAGAGGTCTAGGAACCACTGCTTGGAACATCTCACCACCGACAACTACATCATGGATTTTAGGATAAAATTTCCAAAGCAAATGGAGCAAAACAAAAGCTGAGCAGGCCGAGAGCTGGCCACGCCTCGGGCTGGGTCACACCTCTGGACCTGGTCCTACCTGGGCAGGCCTCCTGGGTCCGCGCCTCTGGGTGCCTCCTCGGGCTTCCTTTCTCCTCTCTGACTGTTCCCGGGTGGTTGCACGGATTCTGGACTCCGCGCCGAAGAAGTCCTCTGGGCCACAAGAAAGAGAAATTGGAAAGGAAATCAAGCAGGAATCTTTGAAAACACAGACTTTATCAATAGGTCGCTGACCACAACACTGAAGAGCCAGGGGTGTTTTTGTCTGTCTGTTTGTTATTTTGCTTTACTGTCCATCTGAGCACTGACTGCCAGGCGCGGAGCGAGGCTTTGGAGGCACACGGTGAGCAAAGCCCTGCTCTCACCTGATGGAGGAGAAACACAGCAAACCAGCGATTTGAGCTGAGCAGGCTGACTGTTTCAGTAAAAAAACACACTGGGGACACCCCTCACACTTTGGGGGCCATCTGCTTCCTGGAGAAAGTGGGATATTGAATCTAAGATCTTAGTGCGTTTTGTTTGTGGCCTCACCTCGAGGAAAACACACTTCCTGCCCCTGCCCCACGGTTTGCACACCAGAATTCAGCTGGAAACCTGAAAAAAAATACTGGGGCCACCCACTGAGGTCTCAACCATTCTAAGAGTTGGTCATCATTTCTTAAACGGCACAGAAAACTTGTCTGCTGTTCAGATGATTTTTCAAACTAAAATGCAAACATTTAAAGCACAGTCAAAACATCAAATCATAGGATAGAAAGAGATGAGATGTTTTAAAAACTCAATTTAAATGATGCTCATTTAAGTCTGATACAATATCAGAAATGGGGGAAAGGACTTCTAGGAATCCCCAGCAGTATTCCTCAAAACAGTGGTTGTCTTCTTTTTTTTAAAACAACTTTTTATGTATTTATTTTGGTTTTTGGTTGCCCTGAGAGGCTTGTAGGATCTTACTTCCCCGGAGAATTGAATCCATGTCTCCTGCAGTGGGAATTGAACCCATGTCTCCTGCAGTGGAAGCACAGAGTTTTAACCACTGGACCACCAGGGAAGTCCCCAGTGGTTGTCTTTTGTCTTCTCAGCAGGGTTCCTGAACCCCCGCACCCCAAAACAACACACTTTTCTCTGGAACCAGATCTGCCTTCTTCTAAAGAACTGCTCTTCTGTCCCTCTGTCCCTAAGGTTCTCATGGAAACGTCAATCCTAGTGCCCCTCACCGCTGCCCATCCGGATGTGCACAAGACTCGGGTTAAGGCTGGTCCTTCCTCAGGACTCCCCAGAGAACCAGAGGGATGGTAAACCAGTCGCTGGCTCTGTTAGAACATGAACGCAAGAGTTACTGGCAGTCTGCCTCTGGCCATTGTGGAGGAAGGCAGGCTGCAGCAGAGAGTACAGACTCAGCTGGTAGAGAAAAGCCAAGACAAAATGTTTCCGCAGCTATTTCACTGAGTGGTTGGCTGTTTGTATTCACCCCGTTGTGTCCAGAGGTAAAGTATAAAAGATGCTTCAGCTCTCGAGGGCTCAAACTTTCCAGTGCTAAATAGGAATACTACATCAAAAAATCTTCATTCACTCTTGCTGAGACAGAATGAAGGGAAAGAGCACAACAATAATAACAACATCTGTTTATTGAGCATTGACTAAGTGCCTGGGTGTTCATTGGAAGGACTGATGTTGAAGCTGAAACTCCAATACTTTGGCCACCTGATGCAAAGAGCTGACTCATTTGAAAAGACCCTGATACTGGGAAAGATTGAAGGCAGGAGGAGAAGGGGACGACAGAGGATGAGATGGTTGGATGGCATCACCGACTCAATGGACATGGGTTTGGGTGGACTCCGGGAGTTGGTGATGGACAGGGAGGCCTGGCATGCTGCGATTCATGGGGTCGCAAAGAGTCAGACAGGACTGGGCGACTGAACAACAAACATATCCCTGTAGCTGATTCAGGCTGCTGTTCAGAGACCAACACAACAGTGTAATGCAACCATACTCCAACTAAAAATAAAAAATTAATGGTAAATCTTCTTCTGGGCTTATTTTTGATTTATCATCCCATTACTCAAATTTCTACATGAAGCCACTCCAGATAAAAATTTAAAGTATTTTGAGCTGTATTATCAGCACTTGTGCTGCTGTCTTAGAACAGGGGTTTTAAGAGGTTATGAATCTGGCCAAGATCACACAGCAGGGGAGTCTGGTGGACCTGATCCTCTCTGATTCCAAAGCCAGGGAGAGGCATCTCAGTAGAGGAGGGGAGCTGGGGTCGATTCCTCACCTAAGAGGGGAACTGTGGACCCCAGGCTGGCACGACCTCCATGCTGGCTGACCCAGTCCCTGTAATGAGCACCCTGCTCTGTCCTGTGGACCTGAGTCTTCTGATCTGTGAGTCCTGAACAGAAATCACTCTCTAGAGCAGTATCAACACAATACAAACTTCCAGTCACAGTAAATTCCAATTCCAAAGTGTCCCTGACTCTTCTGAAGAAGGCTCTTTATACCATCTTACTACCTTTGGGTGCCTGCTTTACCATTTAACTATGATGAGTCCAGAATCATAATACAGAGTGAGTGACATTTTCATATCAGGGTCCTGCATTTTTAAAAACTCTAACCCAATTCCTGCTTGTCTAACTGTCATACAGGTCTCAGCTCCAAATACCTTCTGCAGCCAGGCTTCCCTTTCAATCACCACATTATCTGCAAATAATTGAACAGATAAATCTCCTGCTCTTTATTCCAGGATCAAGGGTAATTTAAAGTAATTCTGGAAAGATATTGATGTGTCTAACAGCTCAGACAGATGCAAACAACAGATGGAATCAGGAGGCAGAGCTCTGCTCTCACCCAAGGTGGGGAGGGGACCACGCGCTGAATTTCCTCCGGCAAAGGAAATATGACAAGGACTCAGATTTGTCTTCAGAGAAGAAAACAGGGTAGACCTTTATCACTTTTCAGCCCCACCTGTCCTCCTCATAGAAAGCGAATCTGTGAGAAGAACGGCAGTTCTCTCCAGCAAAAACAGAGCTGATTGGAGTGAAACTAAAGGCAACTGTACCACCTACGGGGACAGCACACTGCACTGGGCAGTTATTCCACATCCTCTGGTTCTTAGAAAATCCGTGTGTGCTAGCAGGCAGGTAAAACACTGTTTTCCACTTCTCAGAAACAGAAGTGAAGGAACTTTTGCCAGGTCTCCTGCCTTGAAGTCCAATACTCTTTCCACGATAATAACAGTTACCCAATGCCTACATCGCATATTTTTTGGTAGAATAATCATAGCAGACATTCTTATGAACACTTTGTATGTGCCACATACAGGTCTCCACTGATTTTCAAGCTTGCTTTACATCACTTCTCTTTTACAAAAGACCTGTACATGTTTTTCCGAAACCCACGCACAACTACTGACTCCACGTGCTGCAACTACTGGAGTCCGCACGCCTAGAGCCCTGCTCCACAACAGGAGAAGCCTGTTCAACAATGAGAAGCGCATGCGCCGCATCAAAGATTAGCCCCCGCCCCTCCCCGCGACCCCCGCAATTAGAGAAGGCCCGAGTGAAGCAGTGAAGACCCCAGGGCAAACAAAAATAAATAAATAAACAATTTTTTAAAAAAGAAATCCCAAGGGGATTTTTGCTTTTATTGAAAAGGCACAAAGCAAAAATACCTTTCAGCATTTCTTTTGCAGCAAAGCTGGCATGGAGACAGCATGAACGCCTAGCCGCAGCGAGAGTGGCCCCGCCAAGCTCCTTGGCAGGGAGCCACACTCAACATCCCAGCAACAAGTCGCCATCTCTCTCTCTGAACTGTGTCTGTGAGCACCTGGGCTTTATCCAGTTTATTTTGTGCATCTATCAACAAGAGATGTCCTAAGGTAATCACTTCTTTGCTTTAAGCCATATCAGCTTACAAAAGCTTTCCTAGGAATTTTCTACATTCAGAAGGCGGACAACCGGGGTAGCCTGCACTATTGTTTTTAAGTGCATAACATATTTGAACTCATCCGGTTCTTACAACAACCCTATTTTACTGCTAAGATCACTTAGCACAGAGAGGTTAAGCCACTTGCCCCAAATCACACTATTTGGAAGCAGTGAAACCAGGACTTGGACTCAGATGGTTTGGCTCCAGAATCTGCACCCTTGACGCCCTGCCTTATGCTACCTCACCAGGCAGTGGGAATCCTATGACTCCCATCATCTTCCTGCCATGCTCCAAGGAACTAAAACAACTGGACATCTATGAACACTGTGGTACAGAGGCCTGGAGTCAATGCCCAGAATAGTCCCCTGGCACAGGGAGGCATTCCAGAAATACTTGTTGAATGTATGAAAAACAGATCATTCCTGTTTAGTCTGCTAGCCACTTCTGCAAATCGAGGGGCACACACTCGGGCCGTGGAGCTCTCACCTCTGCCTCACTTCCCGCAGTGCCTTTGAGCTCTTCCCTCCCCCGTCCCTCCCCCCTCCCCACCCCCACTGCTCCCCATCCAGTTTCCCCATCCTAGCAACAGTACTAAGGCCTGTTGCTTACAGGATTCCTAGGGGTCTGTTGTGTCAACAGGCGTCACTACAAAACAGGATACGTTTCTAAAGTTACCCCTTACACTTCCAAATAGCAGGCTGGAAAAAAAAAAAAAAAACTGGCAACGCTCCACATGACAAACAGACTTGTCAGGTTGCTTCTTCAAATCTTTCCTTTGCTGCCATTGCTTGAGTAAACAAACAGCCTTTCTTTGGCTCAGGAATACTCCAGAGCTCTGGGTTTATTTAAAAGCAGTCTTCAAACAGTCACAACTTTCCAGTCCTGAAAAATACACTTTACCCAAAGCTAAAGTGCTTCCCCACTAAAAAAGAAAAATTCCCCTGACCTTACCTCTTAAATAAGCTCCACCTCTCTGGACCACGGCTTACTGGTCATGCCAATAAAGAGGTTTAATTAACACAGTTAGATCATGACCAGGGTGTCTTGCCAAGTCGCCCACTCTTGGAATGAGCTTCTGGGGAGCAGTGTGACTGCAGGTGAATGCTGGGAAGTAGACCAAAGGTCATCCCCATGGCATGAGGAATCGGATTTCAGAAACAACTGCCGGGCTGCCAAATATGGAGGGGGAACACATGTTCTGCGCTAGGGCTGGTGGGCCGCCCATCTTCCCTGTCAAGCGAGGGCAGAAGCTTACACCAGTTCTGCTAGATCATCCCAACCATTTTTCACCTCTCCCGCTCCCCTTGCAGGCACTCTGTCAGGCCAAGAAGAGGGAGGCCCCCAGGTGGAATTTTAGGCTTCCCCAAATGGAACACTTTCTCATGAAGCATGGTGCAACATGGTAGGATAAATGAACGAGCTTTGGAGTCAGAGAGAGCTGGGTTTGAACCCCCACTCTACCCTGAGAAAGTGGAAAAAATAAGAGAATTGAGTTTGCGTGGTGGTTTGGGTGATTCCGTCTCATGTTCAGGAGTCTAGAATTCAGGTTGATACAGAAGATTTTAAAAGATAAGGTGTGGACCTCCCTGGCGGTCCAGTGATTAAGAAGCTGCCTGTCAACGCAGGGATACAGGTTCGATCCCTGGTCCTGGAAGATTCCACAGGCTGCAGGGCAACTAAGCCCACGGGTCACAACTACCGAAGCCCACACGCCCTGGAGCCTGGGCTTCGCAAGAGAAGCCACCACAGAGAGAAGCCCGCGCACCACAAGTACAAATAGAGAGGACCCTCTGCTTGCCACAACTAGAGCAAAATCTGTGTGCAACAACAAAGACCCAGTGCAGCCAAAAATAAATATATTTTTAAAAGATAGATGTATTATAAAATATATATATATATTTTTAAAGATATGGTATAAGATACTAACTTAGGGGAAGTTGAGGGAAAGGGTAAGGGAATTCTCTCTATTCTCTTTGCAATTTTTCTGTAAATCTGAAAATATTTCCAAATAAAACCTTTAATTAGAATAAAAGAGTCATGGTTCCTACCCTCATGGAACTCACAGCTTAGTGAATGAACGAGAGATAACATTCAGTGAATAATATCTGTCTCCCCTTCCTCAAAATCGTTGGCATCAAAAGTGGTAAGAATTAGCCCCCAAGGACCCAGGAACCTCAAAGATGCCGGAGTTCACAAGTTCTGACACCTGGAGCCCGAGGGGAGAGGAAAACCTTCGGGACTTCAAAAAACTGTTCAGTATTAACATCTTATCTGTGCTTAATATTTTAGTATCAATGTGATTTAAAGAGAGATACATAAGGTCAGAAAACCCAAATCATTTCACCCCAACCCCCAACCTGCCCGCCCCTGTGAGTGACGAGAGAACTCTGTCAATATGGAAGAGAAAAAAAAAAAAAAACCTGTCCAAATGGAGCAGAGTCCCTTTATTCAGAACTGGGGTTGTCAGATGGACTGTAATGTCCTGTGATTTTTTTTACATGATTGCACTTGAAATACAGATATAAATCTTATTTTTTGCTCCTCTAGGATTTCTTTAATACATCTATTCATTTTCATGCTAAAGTAGCATGACACTTGATTTAAGAATAAGGGTGCAACTGTCGGTGGAAATGTAAATTGATACAGCCACTGTGGAGAACAGTATGGAGATTCCTTTAAAAACTAGGAATAAAACTACCACATGACCCAGCATTCAAAAAACTAAGATCATGGCATTCGGTCCCATCACTTCATGGCAAATAGATGGAGAAACAAGGGAAACAGTGACAGACTTTATTTTCTTGGGCTCCAAAATCACTGCAGATGGTGACTGCAGCCATGAAATTAAAAGATGCTTGCTCCTTGAAAAGAAAGCTATGACAAACCTAGATGACATATTAAAAAGCAGAGACATTACTTTGCCGACCAAGATCTGTATAATCAAAGCTACAGTTTTTCCAGTAGTCATGTACGGATGCGAGAGTTGGACCATATAGAAGGATGAACGCCAAAGAATTGATACGTTTGAACTGTAGTGTTGGAGAAGACTCTTGGACTGCAAGGAGATCAAACCAGTCAATCCTAAAGGAAGTCAGTCCTGAAATTTCATTGGAAGGACTGATGCTGAAGCTGAAACTCTAATACTTTGGCCACCTGATTTGAAGAACTGACTCATTGGAAAAGACCCTGATTTGGGGATAGATTGGAGGCAGGAGGAGAAGGGGACGACAGAGGATGAGCTGGTTGCATCGCATCACCGGCTCAATGGACACGAGTTTGAGCAAGCTCCAGGAGCTGGTGATGGACAGAGGCCTGGCGTGCTGCAGCCCATGGGGTCACAAAGAGTCACACAACTGAGCGACTGAACTGAACTGATGACCCAGCAGTCCTACTACTGGACATATACCCTGAGGAAACCATAACTGAAAAAGACACATGCACCCCATGTTCACTGCAGCACTGTTTATACTAGCCAGGACACGGACGCAGCCTAGATGTCCACTGACAGATGAATGAATAAAGAAGTTGCGGTACATATATACAATGGAATATTATTCAGCCATAAAAAGGAACGCATTTGAGTCAGTTCTAAAGAGGTGGATGAACCTAGAGCCTATTATACAGAGTGAAGTAAGTTAGAAAGAGAAAAACAACTATTGTATATTAACTCATATATGTGGAATCTAGAAAGATGGTACTGATGAACCCATATGCAGGGCAGCAACGGAAATGCAGACACAGTGAACAGATGTGGACACAGTGGAGGGAGGAGAGGATGGGATGATTTGGGAGAATAGCACTGAAACATATACATCACCATATGTCAAATAGATAGCCAGTGGGAATTTGATGTGTGACACAGGGGGCTCAAATCTGGGGCTCTGTGATAACGCAGGAGGGTGGGATGGGGTGGGAGGTGGGAGGGAGGGTCACAAGGGAGGGGACATATGTATACCTATGGCTGATTCATGTTGATGTATGGCAGAAATCAATGCAATACTGTAAAGCAATTATCCTCCAGTTACCTTCTTCAGGGGAATCTTCCCAACCCAGGGATCGAACCCAGGTCTCCCACATTGCAGGTGGATTCTTTACCAGCTGAGCCACAAGGGAAGCCCCCAATTAAAAATAAATAAATTTAAAAAAGGATAAGGGTGCAAGAAAGCAACTATAGTCCAATAAAAATAAAAAAAGAACAAGGGTGCAGGAAGCCAGGTGCAGTGGTTCAAAGCCAAACTACAGTGTATATTTAGCCATAAGCCTTCAGATTCTCTGCCCCTAGTATCATATCTGGAAAAGAGGAATCATATTTACAGGGTTGCTTCGAAGGTTAAATAAAATAATATGTGTGAAGCACAAGGTCCAAGGCTAGATCATAGTAGACACTCATACATGTTAGTTATAATTATAAAGAAGAAACAGATTCAGAACTCATTAACTAGGAGCCCCAGTGCCTTTCTCAGATTGGAGTTAGAACAGTTAATCCTATTCTTCAGAAGCGGCATCCGGCCAAACCCGGAGCCATGCAGTTCACAAACTTTAATAATGACTCCAGCAAAAAATTAGCACCAACCCTCTGGGCTGGGCCATCAGATGTCATACTAAACAAGCTCTCTCCACTGTTACCAGCATTGCAGTCATGCTGTTTAACTGTCTTTATTCAATTTATTTCTCATTAAGCACACTTAAATCATCCCAGGTGCCCACTTACTGTCAGTAGACTATTAGAAGATGCTGTTCTGCCAGGGCTGTCATAATGTTGAGTGCCCTGGGTTCCTCCGGAAATAAGAGAGACTCCCTCCAAGCTGAACTTGGGATCCCAGGCATTTGTAGATTTAAACATATGCACATACTTGTGTACCTGTGTGCGTGCTCAGTCACTAAGTCACGCCTGATTCTTTGCAATGCCAGGGACAGTAGCCCACCAGGCTCCTTTGTCTATGGGATTTCCCAGGCAAGAATACAGGAGTGGGTTGCCATTTCCTCTCCAGGGGATCTTCCCGAACCAGAGATCGAACCCTCCTCTCCTGCCCCGGCAAGCATCCTTTACCATCTGAGCCACCAGGGAAGCCCATGCAGATACTTAGCAGCCATTTACCTAGAAGCAAAATAATAATCACATAGTGCCTGAGACACAGCTGACCTCAGCCTGTGGAAGCATGCCCTGGGGTGCCTCGCATAGCACAGATTCTCTTGTCCTCCTGGTCCTCTGCTCCTTGGATGTCAGAGAATCTGAAGCCACAGTGCTGAGGTCGCTTTCAGGAATGAACCTCAGACCCAGCTGCCTCATGGGCCCTGAGCCAGAACCAGGAAGACCTTCCCCAGTGAGGTCTGGGCTGGGGAGGCCTGTGCAGTGACTTGCCCTCAACCCTCCTTATCCCGCTTGTTTCCTGCTTATCCTCCAGCTCCCCCAGAGAGTCTTCCGGGATACCCAGGGCCAGCTCAGGGGTCCTGGCACCCATCCTCTTGCTTCACAGCATTGACCATAGTTTCTATAGTTGAAAATCCTTTTTTTTTCAAACTACAGAAACATCCAGATGATGGAATTGCTTTAAAAGAGCATTTTTAATGATCATATATTTTTAAGTCAAGCCATAATATTAATAAAAAATAATAATAGGATTGACTGTCTTTCTTTTCCTCCCCATGCTGTCAGAGCCATAAACGGGTATCACGACAGCCCCAAGGCCAAGAGGAAGTTCAGAGGTGGTAAAGCCGGCCGGGATGGGCATTGCCCTTCTGCTCTGGAATCCGTGTGCTCAGAGCTCAGATGTCCCTGCAGGGCTCCCCAGAACCAAACACTCGGGAAAGAACACGGAATCACTGTCATGCCCGCTTTCAGGTGTTGGGGCTGTGGGCTGACGTAGCCCTTATCTCACCATAAATCCTTCTGTGAGAGTCCTGATGCATGAAACCCCAGGAAGGGCTGTTGGAGGGAGGCTACCCTCATTACCACACCACCTCCACCTCTGTTCGGAAGAGGACACACCAGTTAGGACCCTGAGACTAACTGGCGCGTTGGTCAGCAGCTCAGCCTCACAGGCCCACTGCCCTTGGCTCACTGTTCGTCACTCTAGTGACCTCCCACGGCACTGCGCCCTCCTGCCCCCAAGCCGGCCGCCCTCCACAGCCTTGGTTAGACTTCCTTCTCATTCCCAGCCAACACGGCTTCCTTCTCATTCCCAGCCAACACGTCTGATGCCCACAGGAAGACGAGTCACCACGAAGGAAAGGCCTCTGAGTCACAGCTGTGCATTTTAGTAACTCTGGTTGCTCTGGGCTTCCTGAGAGCAATCCGCCTGCCAGGAGGCCTCAGTGAGTCAGTCAGCGGAGGGAAGGAGTGGGAGTAACAAGTAGGACTCAGCATGCAGGAACAGGCATCCAGGAGGGGCTGAGTCTCCTCTAAGGTCAAAAGGCCTCAGTCACTAAGGAACCTTCAATAAATGGATGAAGTTGGTCCAGTCTGCGTGTGTGAATTTCCCCACCAATGACTTCTCTTCCCTTGGGAATACAGACAAGAAACCAAGGCCACACCAGTAAATTCCAGTCTGAAGAGTGTTTGTGCTGATGAAGGAAGAAATAACTGTGCTCTTGGGCAGATCCCAGATATAGGACAATCGTGATGTTATTAAACTTGACTTCTTAAGGTAAAACGGTGAATAATTAATTTGACACATCAGTTGCTTCCCAAAAATGCCAGTAGCAAAAAATCATTAAGCTAATTTGCTGGCCTACTGCCAAGAGACTATGAGAAGAGGTCCTACCATGGCTCGTACCCAGCTTCCCTCGGTAACTACATGAAGGTCCAGTCTCCCCAGGTATCTGTTATCCCCACAGCTTCCACGATTAGTATACCTCCTGCCTCCTCTGACCTCATCTCCACCACCCACCACATGCACCCCTTTCTCTGCACCCTTATCAGCCATCCCAGCCCTATCTGCTTCTGTCCTCTCTCCCCCAGTCCACAGTGGTGGAAATGTCTGTCCTCTAAGCCCACTTCTGCTCCAGCCCCATTCCCTCTCAAACGTTCAAGGTCAGCCTTCTTTCCGCTGACCTTTCTCATCCGTCCTCCACTGGTCCCTGTCTCTCTCCCACAAGCCCACTGGCACACGGGCATCCAGTATCTCCAGTCTTTAATTAAAGCTTCCAGGCAACTTTCTCCACTAGCTACTGTCCCAATATTCTGCTCTTTTTCTTAGGAAAACTTCCTGGATGACCTACACACCTCTCCCCACTTCTTTATCTCCAATTCCTGCATCAGATCTGCCCCATGCAATCTGCATCCCAGTCCTCACTGGACCTGTGCCTGTGAAGGACCTGCAGGGCAATATAAGGCTTTCCTCATCTGGTCGCCACGTCGTCAACTCAATGGACAGCCGTCTGCTCCTTGTTCGTCAGCAGCGTCTGACGCCACTATACCCTGTCTGTTCCTCGACACTCATGATCACTTAGGTCCCTCATTTTCCTTTGTATTTAGTCAGCTTCAACTCCTTCAGAAATACCCCTCCACACACACACACCCTGATTCTCCCACTTCCCCCTGGGCTTATATCTAAATGTTGAAGCATCTCCAATTAATCAAGTCCCTTACTCTCTCCCAATGGACTTCCCCAGTGACTCAACCGGTACAGAATCCACCTGCAATGCAAGAGACACAGGAGACTCGGGTTTCACCCCTGGGTCAGGAAGATTCTCTGGAGGAGGAAATGGAAACCCACTCCATTATTCTTGCCTGGAGAATCCCATGGACAGAGGTCTAGTCAGATGCATTTAAATATTTGTGCTGATGACTGAAATATACATCTCATGCCCCATCTCTTATGTATCCAAATGCCCACTAGATCTCTTCACTGTAGTTCCCAATAGGCATTCAGATTTAATGCCAAACCAGAACCTTTGATTTTCTCCCTTCTCCCTAAAATTTCGTCTCCTCCCATCCTCCCCATCTGAAGAAATGACATTCCCCTCTACCCAAAGGCTCAGGCCCAACACCTAGGGCTCCCTCTTGGTTCTGCTCTTTCTCCCATCCCATAGGTTCGATCCCTCATTAGGCATTTCTCTCTGCCTTCAAAATACATCCCCAATCCAGGAACCCTCTTCCCTGATACCTCATTCCAGGCCATAATCATCTATCTTTTTGACCTCTAGATAGCCTCTTAATCAATGTCCCTTCTCTACACCTCCCTTCTGCCCCCTAAAGACCATGCTCAACATAGCAACCACAACTTTTTAAAATCTCCAATCAGGAACTTCCCTGGTGGTCCAAGGCAGGGAGGTTGAGTTCAATCCCTGGTCAGGGAACTAGATCCCACATGCTGCAAGTAAGAGTTGGCATGCCACAACTAAGACCCCTCAGTGCAGCCAAATAAATAAATACATTTAAAAAATCTAATCAGTTCAAGTCATTCCTCCTCTGAAAACTCTCAGGGGCAGTTTCTCAGAGTAATCTGGGAAGCTGGGATTCTGGGCTAGGCCTACGTTTGGCTCAAGTAAAACTCTGTTCTTATTATTGATTACTTTCATCAAGAGCACCAAGCAAACCTTCTGGAAGCCACCCTTGGTGGGCGGAGCTACTCTCCTTAAGGCAAGGAACACGCCTTAAGGGTGACTAACACGCCTCCCTCTGGGTGTGTGGATGTCACAGCAGGCTACATTTTATCGCCTCACACTGACCGCACTCACAGGCACACACCTACCTTGACACTGTCTCCAGGAAAAATCTCCGTGAAAAGGAGGCAAAGCCCCCAGCTCGCCCTCCTTCCCAGTGGATGGCAAACACTTCAGGAAGAGCTCAAACTAGGGGACTCAGCCAGCTGCACGATGCGCACCCACACTGAGGGCGCTCGGGAAAGCAATATTCCTTAGGACAAACCAGCTTTGTCCACTGGTGGCAAAGGGCGGCCACCATCCCATACTCAGCCTCCCTCCATCATAAAGGAAATCAAAGCAGAAATGTTTGGAAGGGTAAGTATTGGCAGTCGCATTACCTTGAGAGCATAAGCCATATTCAGCATCTCACAGCATAGCAACCCAGCTAGATCTTGGATGTTGGTTAGTTGCTAAGTCGTGTCCGACTCTTTCGAGACCCCGTGGACAGTAGCCCATGAAGCTCCTCTGTCCATGCTATTTCCCAGGCAAGAATACTGGAGTGGGTTGCCATTTCCTCCTCCAGGGGATCTTCCTGACCCAGGGATTGAACCCACGTCTCCAGCATTGGCAGACAGGTTCTTTACCACTGAGCCATGAGGGAAGCCCAGATGTTTGGTAGACACACCAAAATGTTAGTTTTAAAAATCCAAACATATATTGCAGATTTCTACTGTGTTTTATCACTTATTTGAGGTGGGCAGGAGGAGGCAATGGGAGAAGGAAGAGGAGGAGAAAAACTAAAAATGCAAACAAACACAGCACGCCCAAAGTCTGCAACCAATTAGAGGTTAGGAAGGGGTCTGACAGCAAACCATGCAGAGCACGTCTCTCGGTACCTGCAGAGGCTCAGGGTTTGGAGGCCACAGGATGACGTTATTCAAGCCAGAGTCCTCTTGCTGAAAGCAAAGTGTCTTGCTGTTAGGATGGGCCACAGAGAATGGTAATCCTCCCAAGAACCAGAGAGAGACCCTAACTTGCTGGAGGTGCTCCCACCTTGCCCACCACTACCCAGGGGAAGTTAGACAACAGAAGGAGAAGGACCTGCAGCCCAGGGGTGTCTGAAGGAGGCAAGGACTAGGCAGGACTAGGAAGACCCATCTCTCATCCACTGCACTGGGGATGTTGCTGGTTCTCAATGCCTGCTCCTTAATCTGCGAGGAGAGGTTCATTCGGACCTGCATCTTTCCCTCCAGGAGTTCACTTGTAAGCAGGATGCAGGCACCTCCAAGTGCATCTTCACAGAGAAAAAGCTTCCGAGAGAGAGGACTGGGAGCAAGAGTGGGATGGGAGAAGGTATGGAGGCAGAGGAACTACTTTGGAGGTGCTTGCAGTGACCCAGTTGTGAGGATATAGAGTTGTGATGACGGGAATGAAGAGGAAAAAGTTGTTAGAAGGCAGGACTTCTAACACATATTATATGGATGTATGATATACATGATATATATATACATATACATGTATGTATGATATACACATACATGATACACACATATATACATGTATACCTATACATGTATGTGTATGATATACATGTATATCCATGTGTGTACACATCTATATCCATGTGTATTCTAACACATGCTACATTTTTTGTCTTTTGCAAAAGTGCTCTAAGCTACAATGATGGGACTGTCATTGCCCTGGAGCCACCCTTCCCCATCAGGCATGGGGACATGACTCGGGCTGTCCCACATTCCAGGACACAGTGATTGATCCCAGCCAGAGAGGGCACGTAACAGATCAGGGCCCATCAGATTCCTTAGAGGAAGCGGATCAGAGGCTGGACCATTAGCTGGAAAAAGCGTGGAGCTGCCTATAGGGCTGGGGGCACCTCCCTGAGGACTAGGACGTCAGAGAGGAAAGCAGAGCAAAATCCAGAGAGAAGAGATCTCCAGCGACATCTTTTGAACCCCAGCGACTACTGCAGCCAGACCCTCTCCGAGGACCTCTCAGTTCTTTAGGACAGATGAGCCCCTTCTCTGCTTGTGGGTGCTGGAGATGGGCTTCTGTCTCATAACCAAAAGCAGTCCTGATTAAACAGAAATTTGGAAAACTAAATGGCCAGTCCACTAGTTAATCAGTCAATCACAGGGCAATGTACTAAAGGCAGAGAATGGGAACAGGTGGAGTTAGAGGTGATTCCTGTTTCTGTCTTGAATGGTAGGATAGGTCATGGTACCCAAGAGAGAGAGAGTGCAGAGGGGAGGATCAGGGAAGGAAGCCGAGCTCAGGTTTGAAGAGCTCGGGGTGACTGTGAGTCATCCATGCAGAGACATCCAGGAGGTGGTAGAAAGATGGGACTGGAGTTTCTGCCCCATGGGGGACCCTGAGCTCTGAAGCCAAATGTACTTGTGTTCAATTTCCATTTGTTTCTCCCAGGAAGGTAAGCCTTGTTCTAATCCTGGAGTCCTAAAGGCAACCCATGATGCCCCATTGGGTCACACTTGGCTGAGGCTGGAAATGTAGAAAATTGTGATGCCAGGAAAACATCTTCTGTCTGTTCCAGGAAGGTGGGCCATGGGGAGGGAGCCTGGGGTTGGGAGCTGGCAGGAGATGAGGAGTGTGGGTGAGGGTCTTTAAACCACTGAGCATTTTTACCCCTAATCAATAACAATCTAAGACACTAAAATAGTCACTGCTTGCAGGAATATAGTGAGATGGGCCCTCACAGCCTGTTGAGAAACATATAAATTGTCACTACCTTTCTAGAAAGCGCTTTGCATAGAGATACAGCTATAGATATAGCTATTAATATATAGTAAGAATCTTTCAAAAATACCCTCCATTTGTTGCATCAGTTCCATTTCTATGTATCTATTCAAAATAAACCAGCCTTCAATTCTGGACAGTGAGGTTTAGTATAGGTAATGGAGAGAAAACATAAGCTACTTTAACTGTGTCTATATTCAGGTAGAAATTCCTCTCAGCTTAGGGAAGATTCCAAAAGCACTATCTATAAAAAGAAAAGCTGATCTATTGTACCTCCTAAAAGCTTATCTGTAAAAGAACTTGGTAAGAGGATGAAAAGATAAGCTACCAATGGAGAAAATACTTGCAAACCACAATTTGAAAAAGGATCAGTATCTAGACATTATAAAAATTCTCAAAACTCCACAGTAAGAAAAATCCAGTTAGAAAATGGGCAAAAGACACAGATATTTCACCAAACTGAATAAACAGATGGTAGTAAGCATGTAAAAGATGTTCAACATCATCAGTCAACAGGAAAATGCAAATTAAAAGCATAATGAGATATCACAACAGACACATCAGAACATCAACACCAAACAGTGACAATACCAATTGATGGCCAGAATGCAGAGAAACTGGCTCACTCAGACACTGCTGGTGGGAATGTACAGTGATTCAGGGATTCTGGCAGATGGTTTGGTGGTTCCTTATAAAACTACACATGCAATTACCACATGACCAAGCAGCTGCACTCCTGGGCTTTATGTCCGAGAAATGAAAACTTATGTTCACCAAAAAAAACCTGTCTACAAATGTCCATAACAGCTACTATTTAGTAGTAGCCCCAAACTGGAAACAACCCAGATGTCCTTCACTAAATGATGGTTCAACAAACTGTAGCAGGGAATGCTACCCAGCAATAAAAAAGAATGAACGACTGACATACACAACAATCTGGATGAATCTCCAGGAAATCATGCTGAGTGGAAAAAGCCAGTTCCAGAAGGTCACCTACTGTATGATTCCTCTTATGTAACATGGTATAACATTCTCCAGCTCATCTCTATAGAGATAGAGAACAAATTAGAAATTGCCAGGGGTTAGGAATAGGGCCCCAACGGAGGTGGGTGTGGCTCTAAGGGAACAAAAGAAATTTTGCTTCTGGAAATATTCTGTATCTAGATGGTGGCAATGTCAGTATCTGGGTTGTGATTCCATACTCTAGTTTTGTAAAATATTGCCCTTGGGGTAAATAGGTAAAGGGTACCTGGGATCTCTCTGTATTACTTCTTTTTAAAAAAATTTTTTTTAAGATTTTTTTTTTTGGACATGGAACTCTTTTTTTTAAAGTCGTTATTGAATTTGTCACAATATTGTTTCTGCTTTCTGTTTTGGTTTTTTTGGTCACCAGGCATGTGGGATCTTGGCTCCTCAACCAAGGATCAAACATGTACCCCCCGCATTGGAAGGCAGAGTCTTAACCACTGGACCACCAGGGAAGTATCTCTTTGTATTATATCTTCCAATACCATATCAATCCACCACTCTCTCAACAATAACTCCAGCAGAGGTTGCCAAGTGGGAATGTGGGCCCGGTGTTACAACACCTTCCTCTCTTTTAGACAATCGAACAGAAGCCCCTGTTTGCTACAATCCCCACCTCTCCTTATTACCCACCTCTAGCCATTTAACACTATCACTGTTTCTTCTTTGCCCCTAAAGAATGAAGTTGGCCACCTTTTCTTTTCTTCTCATTTACTTTTTTAGGGATTTCCCTGGTGATCCAGTGCCTGAGACTCTGTGCTCCCAATTCAGGGGGTCTGGTTTCAATTCCTGTTCCAGGAACTAGATCCCAGTAGGAGTTAACACGCCCAACTAAGAGTTGGCATGTCACAACTAAAGATCCTATGCACCACAACTGGGACCCAGAACAGACAGGCAAGTAAATAAATATTATCTTTTTATCTTTTTTTTTTTTTTTTAGCCGCACTGTGCACTGCTTAAAGGATCTCAGTTCCCAAACCAGGGACTGAACCCAGACCCACAGCAGTGAAAGCCCAGAATCCTAACCACTAGGTTAACAGGAAACTCCCTACCTTTTCTTTTGATGATTCCTGTTTTCCTGCTTGAGAAGATAGTATGGAAGAAAAAAAAGCTAAGGGAAAATGAATTGCCCAAGATTGGCTTTTAGGTCCGGTTTTCTCATCCAAAAAACTCTGTACTATTAATCCAAGATTTCCATTGTGTGTCAGATCAATGGGAAAGTGTTTCCCTAATTTTGTTCACCAGGGCATTGAATTACAATTCTCAAACTTAAGATAAAATCTGTATTTATTTTAATATCCCAATATTACACACAATTAAGCAAAGTCTATTCCTCAATTCTGAAAACCTTACCTAACATGGAAATGATAGTTCACGTTTAATGTCCTCAACATTGATAGATTTTAAAACTACTTTTTCCAGACCATAAGTTTGTTTTTTTTTGGAGGGGGGGGGGGGGTGGCCTGGGGAGGCTGTGGTAGGGAAGTGTGGAAATGGTTTTATTTTAACCTCTGCTATATCCATGTAGGTTAGTGGATGGGGGAGAGGCAAAATCGGGGGGGGTGGGGAGGGGGGGAATGTGCCAAACTCTCCTATGTCAATTTTAAAAGCATAGAATAAGAAGTAAAACTAGTTTTTATATAATTTATAAAATCAGGGCTAGACTTACTACAAAGGGCTTCCCTGGTAGCTCAGATGGTAAAGAACCTGCCCGCAGTACGGGAGGCCCAGGTTCGATGCTCGGGTCGGGAAGATCCCCCGGAGAAGGAAATGGCAACCCTCCAGTATTCTTGCCTGGAAAATCCAATGGACAGAGGAGCCTGAGGGGCTACAGTCCACGGGGTCGCAAAGAATCGGACAGGGCTGAGCTGACTGAGCGACTAACATACACTTAATACGAACACTTCTGAAAATGGAATGAAAAACACCTACAGGGATACAGAGAGGAGAAGAGAGGCTGAAAAGTCCAGTCAGTGCCGCTCAGGAGCCCCGTGCAGGCCAAGGGGAGGCCCCGAGACACCCACCTGGCTGCCTGAAGTGCTGTTCTCGTTGCCCATGACGACTCAGGGTGCTCAGCGTCCCTCCGGGTTTACCAGTGCCGACTGGAAGAAACAAAAGGGTATGCACATCTGTAAAACTGAAGAAGGTCTGGGGCTTCTCTGCCTACTCATCTCCCCGAACTTAAAAACCAGATGATGGGGAGTGTTTATCTCTAGAGTCACATCATGGAAAACTGCTTTTGAAGGGTTTTCCTTTGCGAAGTGCCACCCAGCCGTCTTTCCCAGCACAGGCTGGTGTTTAACTCCCACCCACTGTTGGCAGACACTTCTGAAAGACGAGTTTGTTACTGAGTCTCTGACTTAACGCCAATGTACACATATACGGATATATACAAACGGCGTGACAAAAGGGGCTGCTTTGCCAAGGAGAGCATGAGGCATGCCGCTGTCAGAACGTTTTCTGTTTCCAATTGTGTTTGGTTTGGAAATCCAGAGCGTGGCTGGGGTCCCACCGTCGGGGACAGCAGAGCTGGGTGTCTAACATTAGCAGGCGTGAAATCCACTGCTCCTCGGGAACATGTGGTATTGATATTTTTTTACTCTAAACACTTGTTTCGGCAAATCAGTTTCACTTCTGCACATATTTCTCTGAAGGCAGCGCGGTCTTCTTGCTGAGGGAAATGGGTTGTTGTAGCCAGACAGTGAATACATAATCATGTAAGGCGGCTTGTTGCCCGGACACCCAGAGTCACTGCATCGGGCTCACTTGATGACACTGCTTATTAATCATCATTGTAATGAAGGTGCTTCCCACACGGCCCACGGAGAAACCCAGGATGTCTGCTGGCATCACCCAACAGAGTTCCAGCTCTGAGACCCCATAACAGAAGCAGGAGTGGGACTATTTGTTCACTTTTCCAGGTGGAGAAACCAGGTTACAGAAAGCTTTTAAAATTAAAAACTTTTCAATTACATGCATCCCTATGTTCATAGCAGCATTATTCACAATAGCCAAGCGAAGGAAGCAACCTAAGTGTCCACTGACAGATGAATGGATAAGGAAGATGTGGTACTTGATACACACTGGAATACTACTCAGTCATAAAAAAGAGTAAAATAATGCCATTGGCAGCAATATGGCTACCAGGTAAGCTTTTATATATAGAACGGATAAACAACAAGGTCCTACTATATAGCACAGAGACCTATATTCAATATCCTATGATAAATTGTAATGGAAAATAATATTCTAAAAGAGAATGTGTATATGTATGTATTGGCTTCCCTGGTGGCTCAGTGGTAAAAAATCTGCCTGCCAATGCAGGTGATGTGGGTTCAATTCCTGGGTTGGGAAGATCCCCTGGAGAAGAAAATGGCAACCCATCCCAGTATTCTTGCCTTGAAAATCCCATGGACAGAAGAGCCTAGCAGACTACAGTCCATGGGGTACAAAAGAGATGGGTAGACACAATTTAGCGACTAAACAACAACAACATATATGTGTGTGTGTGTGTGTGTGTGTGTGTATAACTGAATCATTTGGCTATGCAGCAGTAACTAACACAACACTGTATTTTTTTAATAAAATAAATGCCTTTTTAGAACAATTTTGTTTTTATTTTTGGCTGCACCGTGTGGCATGCAGGATCCTACTTCCTCAACCAGTGATCAAACATTGGGAGCATCGAGTCTCAATCACTGGACCGCCCAGGGAAGCCCCACCATATCATTGTATTAAAGTAACTATACTTCAGTAAATAAATTAAATTACAGACTTTTTGAGCTGGAGCCTTAGAGATCACCAATTTAATCGAGTGGGAAAACAGGCTGCAGAGAAGGCCAGGCATTTGCCAAAGACCCAGCTGGAGAAGCCAAAGCTGGAAACAGACCCCAGTCTCCTTCCTTCTGATTCAAGATTTCTTCCATGACAGGATGACTGTCATCATGGCATTTCCTCAGAAAACTTCAGTGATGGACTTACTCAAAATAAAACATGTCCGTTGATTTGCTTAGCCACTCAACCAACACTAAGTGAGTAGCTACCACATACTATGTGTAATTAACAGTCCCAGGAAAATAAAATATAAATTTTTGAACAAGTCCAGTTAAAAAGCCCCCAAGAGAATGGATACATGTATAGGCAAGGCTGAGTCCCTTTACTGTCCACCAGAAACTATCACAACATTGTTAACTGGTTATACTCCAACATAAAATGCTTTTTAAAAATTAAATAAATAAAATGCCCCCAACAAAGAAAATTATGAGTGGCATCACTGTAATGATCAACTCTCTCCCTCCTAACTCTTTAATCAAAAAGTTGCAATTGCTCAATCCTTTTTTGCCTTTTGCTGTTTATAAGATGGACCAAAAAAAGGAAGCATATGCTCACTTATAGAATGTAAAATGTTCATTTATTTAAAATCAATGACTTCAGTTTATTTTTTCTGTTCATTTGCAAAATGATGCCTCCTTAGGACACAATGGTGACTGTTACAATCACTGTGCCCTTCTCCATTAAAGTAACTTCCTTGTATCTGTCAGGCTGAACCACTGCGCAGCTGGAATTACACATGATTCAATGCAATATTAATTTTTCAAACTCAATCACCAAATAAAATTCAATAAATTTCCTTAAGAATCAGAACATCTAAATTAGGTTTCACTTTTTAAAATTTTTATTGGAGTACAATTGCTTTACAATGTTGTGTGAGTTTCTACCCTACAGCAAAGTGGATCAGCTCGACGTATTCATTTATCCCCTCTTTTTTAGATTTCCTTCCTCTGCACGTCACCACAGAGCACTGTGTAGAGTTCCCTGTGCTATACAGTAGGATCTCATCACTTATCTGTTGAACTAGGTTTTTTAAACTAGCTTTTAAAACTGCCTCTGGCTCGGTGTAAATTTCAAAACCTCCTGGAAGGAAGCCTGACTGTGTCTGGAAGTCTCTCCCAGTGACCTCTAGAACTGCCCCGCGTTAGGCTTCCCCAACACCAGGGGGGAGGTACCACTCTGCCATCTACTTACGGTCGGGGATAGTCTGTTGACTTTGGAGGCCGAGGCCCACGGAAAGTCTGCGTGTCAGCTACTGGACTTTCTCTTCCTCCATTCAGAAGCGGGCGAGGTCTAAGCAGAGGCGCTGACCCACCTCAAGCCGTCGGGCAAGCAGCCCAAACAGTCTCCACCCACGACGCTGACACAAACCAGCTGCACCCCATACCTGGGCAGAGCCTGCGAGTCATGCGGCGAATACACAGACATCAGCATTTCCCAGCCCATTGAGGCTGGCTTTTCACGCGGAGGATTTGCCCCGTTTGTACATGAGCTGGGCTCTTTTCAGCAAAGGCTTATCCAAGCCAACACTGGCCCCTGTGATCTGATTGGCCGCACCTAGGGGAGCAGGGGCTCCAGGAGTCACTCGCGCCCTTACGGTTTAGAGAGGGGCACAAAACTTTCCTTCTAGAAAATGCTCCAAGGGCTTCCTGTTTGCACCTGGGAAAATTCCACCGTAAATAACGTGGAAAGACAAAGAAAACTTGTGGAAACAGGATGACGCCAGCAGTCTGGCACCTGTTTATAGTGTGATGCGTGCAGAATGTACTTACCCAGGCGTGGCTTGAGTTTCAACAAGTGAAGCTGTAAAAAGCCCAGGCTGCGGGTAGGCAGACCTGTCCGCCCAAGATGGAGGAGGCTCTGCAGCCCGAAGGTGGGGCTGGAGATGGGCGGACCCCTGAAGACCCTTGTGTCAGGCAGCTTCCTTCCTCCCTCAGATTCCAGTGATTAACAATCAGCCACTTATTTGCATGAATGAAGCCAATTTTAACATATATGCATATTATTTTTTGTGGTGGCAGACTTTCATTCATTCTGCAGAAAACCCTTACTTGTGTCTCCACTGTGTGACTCCTCCAGGGAAACAAGTCAGCATTTCATCAAAGGTCTCCTGGAGACCAGGTGTCACCAAGCTCAGAGGAGTGTCAGGACCTCCTTGGAGGGGAAAGTTGGATGTGGAGGGGGATCTCAGGGCCCCACTTCTGGTTCAGACAGAGCCGAAGTGTGTATGTTTCAACAGGCAATGGATAAGCAAGTTGAGATCCATTCATACAGTGGAATATTTATTCAGCCATAAAAAGGAATGAAATTCTGACACATGCTATAACTTGGACAAACCTTGAAAGTACCATGTTAAATGAAAGCAGCCAGACACAAAAGGTCACATATTACATGATTTTATTGACATGAAATATCCAGAATACGTAAATCCAGAGAAGCAGATACCAACATTGTGAAGATGTCAAATACCACTTAATTGCTCACTTTAAAATGGTTAATCCATTTGCAGCAACATGGACGGACCTAGAGATTTTCATACTAAGTGAAGTCAGACAGACA
The DNA here is from genome assembly GCF_910594005.1 of Cervus elaphus. NCBI lineage: Eukaryota > Metazoa > Chordata > Mammalia > Artiodactyla > Cervidae > Cervus > Cervus elaphus. The sequence goes on along the minus strand of NC_057829.1, from coordinate 83,942,871 downwards.
GAGACATCCATATGATATCACTTATATGTGGAATCTAATAAAAATGATACCAAGAAACTTTTTATAAAACAGAGATAGGGACTTCCCTGGAGGTCCAGTGGTTAAGATTCTGTACTTCCATTGCAGGGGTGGTGGGCAGGGTTCGATCCCTGGTCAGGGAACTAAGATTCCACATGCTGTGCAGATTAATGTATACACACTACTGTATATAAAATAGATAACTAATAAGGAACTACTGTATAGCACAGGGAACTCTATTTAGTATTCTGTAACAACCTATATGGGAACAGAATCTGAAAAGAATGGGTAACTCACTTCACTGTACACCTTAAATTAACACAACGTTGTGAATCAACCATATCTAATAAAAATAAAATGGTTAATTTTGTGTCATGTGAATTTCACCTCAATTTTTAAAAGTGAATGTGTTTCATATCTTGAGATTCTGCATAAGATATTGCTTGAAAAAAAATAAATCTACTACTGGGGAAAATTTTGCAAATGATTGCTTTTGGGTTTATTAATACTAGAGTTCCATAAACTTGAGATTTCAAGGGATAAAAAACAAGAACATTGGCCTACCCTCATCCCCCACTCCCATCAAAAAAATCAAAAGAGAATTCTTCTAGGGAAGAGAAACTTTTTAAGCAAAATATCTTAGATGAGCCCATTGGGAATGAAGAAATATCCCAAGCAAGTCTTCAACAGGTGAGCAAACGTAGCAAAACCCTGACAAAGAGAAGGAGGGAATGGGGGGCTCACTTCCAAGGAGAGGGCTGAAGGACGGAGAGAGGATGGCCAACCAAAATGGCAGAGTCCCGTAAAGACCGTGAAGGTGGGGGATGTTCGGTATTCAATTTTCAGCTGTGTACACTTCAGCAGTGCAAATCCCCTCCAGGAACCTCTCCCTCGGTCAACTCTGCAGCCTCGTCTGTTTCTGTGACCACCACCAGCCCCTGGACCACAACTACCGGACGTTAAGCATCGTTGTTGACACCTGTCTCACCACTGCTGTCCTGACCACCACCAGGCATCAGAGTCACTGCCACTGGGGAAGAGAGTGAAGGAGAAAACAGACTTTTCCGCTTCCATCCCAGGAACTAGTGCTTGGCCTCTTAAAAAGATAGATTTCCCAGACACAGGGGATGGACCCAGAGGCGGGGCGCCATGGAATGCAGAGTGCCTTCACTCCTTAGCCGTGACCCCTTGTCCTCAGGGCAGTACTCTGACAGGACCCCAGCAGCAGTGTTATCACAGTCTGCACATGCTCATAGCTGATCAGCTTCCCTCTTTGTGCTGTTTTCTTCCAAGCTGGACATTCAGCAATTGACCAGTCTCCACTTCCTGCCACAGATGGCAAAAGATTCATGTATGTGAGCTCCATCATCTGTCTCTGGGACAACCTGCTTTGGAGGCAGGATAAGGTTGTGATTATGAACCAGCCCCCGGGACCAGAACACTGCCCTGGGAACTCCAGCTCCACCACCTACCGGATGTAAATGATTTAATTTCTCTGTGCTCAGTTTTGCCATCTCTAAAATGGTGACTGTGGTGAGATACGTCCCATAAAGCTCTTGCGATAGATTAAGCACTTGATAAATTTTTGGCTATTATATTATTCCTGGCAGTGGGTCTCTTTGGAGCCCCCAACAGGCAAATCCCACAGCAAAACAAAGCTTATGCTGCCTTCTTTTTTATCCCTTCAGAAAAATCACGAATTCAGGTGTTACTAACTAGAAATAGGTTTATCAGCTAACTGACTCGTGCATTAAGAGACAGATGTTGGTGAAGACTATGTATAACATAGGCCAATAAGAAGTACATGGTTCCAAGAACACTGACAAGGCAATTGACATTGAAATATTTACTGGGCAAGTGACACATCGCTCCAATTCTGTCCCTCTATATGATCATCACTAGGTGCCCAATGGTAATTTAACTAGAGTTACTCTATGTCCCTGGGTGAATGAAACTGCAGTTGTTCAAAAATGATCCACGATTTAAGATTCTAATTGTTTCAAGGCAGCTCGTCACAAGCAAGACTGAATTCACAAAGGTTTCTTCTACCCACCTAGTCTCCTGTCGATTCTAATATAAACTTTGTTTTAAAAGATAGTTGTTTGTAAGAATTTTTATTTTTAAACTGGTGTATTGGCTGGTGTCACATCATCACAGCTGCAAATATAAACCAGGACAGCCTTTTTTTCCTTTTTTAAAAAGATTTATTTGGCTGCGTCTGGTCTTAGTTGTGGCATGAGGGATCTAGTTTCCTGACCAGGGATCAAACCCCTGCATTGGGAACACAGTCCCAAACACTGGACCACAGGAAAGTCCCAAACCAGGACCGTCTTCGGTTCATTCACTCAGTTACTCATCTATTTAATAAATACTGAGCTCTTTCTACATGCTAAGCACTGAGGTGCTTATGTTCCCCTGCACTTACAGCGAAACAATTAATATGAGGCAGGTATGTTCTTTTTGTATGGATAAACAGTTGAAGTCCAGGAGAGAGTAAGAGGAAGGATGAGTCTGGTTGGCCCCAACCCCAGTATTCAATGAACAGTGTAATGCTGTCATCCTGGAAGATTTTCACCTAGAGTCCAAAGGTAACTGATTGCCTTTATCGCTCACTCATTTATTTCTGTAGTAGCACATGGAGTTTCTAGCTGTTGTCCACTGAAGCTTCTTGGGAAGGCCTCAGCTTATGAATTCCACTCACTAATCTGGAGGAGGGTAGAAGGTAAGGTTTGGGCTGGTGATGAACAATCATGGCTCGGGCAGCCTAGTGGGGGTGGGTAGCCAGAAGCATTGCTGAGAGAAGCCAAGAGCATCACCGGGGAAATGGGACTTGGAGTCAAGTCCGACAGAGGAGGGGATAAAGCCAGGAGAACCAGCACGGCAGCTAAACTGTGCAGAGCAGCATGTGGGTGGAGGACGCGGCTCAGAACCCAAATTGTGCTGTCTGGGCTGGTCCCCCACTTTATCTGCTGTGTACAGGGTGGGAGGCACAAGGAGTTGGAGAAACGAAGTTGAGATCATGCAGGCCTGGTTTCATCGATGATAATGCCTGGACTCAGAGAGGTTTCGCCGCCAAACTCCCACTGTTCTGTGAACAAGCTACTGGGATGTGTTGATTCATCAATCTCATTGAGTTTTCTGTGCAGGGCTTTTAATTATTTATTTTAAAAACTCTCTTTTTGTATATGGGGGGAAATGTATGTATTTTATCAGGCTTAACACACTTTGATTCTTCTTCAGCATTGAATCGTCTCGACTGTTGACCTTGGAGATCACCTTCTCCAACACAGATGAGGAAGTGGAGGCCTAGAGGGTGGAAATGATCTGCCTGTCCTCTCACAGCAAACAAGGGTTGGAACTAGAACTGGACTCAGACCAGGCTTGCTTCCAAGAGGCAGGCTGCCCTGGCAAGGCCTCTGCAGGCTCCGGAGTGGTCTCCAGACCAGCCTCCAAGATCACATAGACCCACCTTTCCTGCGTGGCACTGCTCTGTGCACAGTGGCCTCCGGCCACTCGGGCCCTGCGTCAGCCCAGGATGTGGGGGCGCTGACTGGGAGGGAATGCTTGCTCGCTGGCAGCGAGCGCAGGGTCACCTGACCCAGCAGCTCCTTTGGCTGCCTGGCAAACCCAGTGACCTCAGCCAGCTGCTGTTCCCACAAATGGCCCCAGCCCTCACTCCGGGCAGGCAGTAACCTCAGCCTCTTCCTCCAGTGGCTGAATTCAGTTCTTCTAAGTCCCTACCTTCACAGCTGAGCATGGAGCTACTTATAGCTCTGTTATCATGTTCCTGTTTTAATACAAACAAATACCCGTAGCCTGGGAAGGGGATTTATTAAGAGGCACTGCCTGCTTTCTGCCCTGGCAGAGGCCCTCCCCGAACACCGCGGACCTGGCTGCCCCAGCTGTTTGAGTGAAATCACAGCTCTTCCTTCATATCCTCCCTTGGCCTCTTGTCTTCTTCTCTCTCCCATCTCTGAAAGTCAAAGTCGCTCAGTTGTGTCTGACTCTTTGTGACCCCATGGGCTATACAGTCCATGGAATTCTCCAGGCCAGAATACTGGAGTGGGTAGCCATTCCCTTCTCCAGGGGAATCTTCCCAACCCAGGAATCGAACTGGGGTCTCCTGCATTGCAGGTGGACTCTTTACCAACTGAGCTATCAGAGAAGCGCCCCCCCGCCCCTCGCATCTCTGAAGCCACCTGGAAACTTTGATGTGAAAAGTCGAGTCTCATGGAACTTAGAAATCACCTGTTCTCACACCATGGAGATCAGACACAAGACTCTGCTGGTGAGCGGCTGGGCCAGTTATTAAGTTCTTGTTTCTCAGCTCCAAATCCACTCTATTCAGATGCTGGGAGACTCTGAAAACCCCACTTCTGCTTTGCCAACTGCTCCTTGAGAATCTCTGCCAGGGGAAGCCAGGGCCTAGAGGAGCGAGGCGGAAGTAAGGCACACAACTTCCTGTCTGCCTCCCGCTTCTGGGAGCATCACCCCAGGCTCACCGCTCCCCCTCAGAGCCACAGTCCCCTCCCGGGGCAGCAGAGGAGTCCAGTTTTCCCAGCTCTCAACTGACTAGAAATCCCTCCACAGAGGTCTGAGGTCACCTTCTGTGGGGCCCTCCTCCACACCCCTAAATCATAACCCTTCTCTGTGCTCCCTAAGCCCTAAGTGTGACACCTGCTTCCCGCAGTGGTTGCCTTCCACCATCCCTTAGAGTCTGCCTTTGTATTTACCTAGATAGCAATCCTTTATATTAAATTCTTGCTGTTAAAATAACTGGAACATTCTGCCTTCTGACTTGACTCTGATATGACGGCAGAGCTGAGATCAAACCCAAGTCTTCTTTCTCCTGGTTCCAGACTCTCTGCCCTGAAACCCAATAACCATGGGTCCAATTAAATGAAAAAGTAAAGCAAGTTCACTCCATCGGCAGTTCTAACTTTAATGGTGGCTTAGTGCTAAGTCGTGTCTGACTCTTTGCAACCCCATGGCCTGTAGCCCACCACAGCTCCTCTGTCCATGGGATTTCCCAAGCCAGGATACTGGAATGGGTTGTCATTTCCTTCTCCAGGGAATCTTCTCAACCCAGGGATTGAACCCAGGTCTCCTACATTACAGGACATCTCTTGCATTGCAGGTAGATTCTTTACTAACTGAGCCACCAGGAAGGGAAGCCCTTAGTGAGTTATTTAGGATCCCCCATCACCAACAACGTACTCGGACCCAATTACAACCTGGGCTTTCTGTCATCCAAATGTCAATCTCTATTACCAGCTATTAGAATTCGGAGGGACTACAGCCCTGGCCTCTAAGGCTCCCAAGCTCTTCACATAATGGCACATAGAATTTATTGTTGTTGTTTAGTCGCTAAGTCGTGTCCGGCTCATTTGTAGACCCCCATGGACTACAGCCCAACAGGTTCCTCTGTCCGTGGGATTTCCCAGGTAAGAATACTGGAGTGGGTAGCCATTTCCTTCTCCAGAGGACCTTTCCGATCCAGGGATCGAACCCGCATCTCCTGCATTGGCGGGTGAATTATTTACTGCTGAGCCCCAGGGAATCCCCTGCACACAGATTACAATCACATGAATATAGCCCCTGATTGGGGACAAGGCTCCTGGATGGCTTGTCCACTGCCCAGTTCCCACCTGGTCACACCTAGAATTGAGGATATCAAAATCTTGTTACCTGCCTGCCCAGCAGAGGGCCATTGGCTTAGAGTGGAGAAGCAGAGACCTAATATAAGACTTTTGTTGACAGATGCTGAGGATCAGGCCAGAGAGTTTAGGTAACTGGCCCCAGTGTAAAGAGCCTCACTCTTGGTGGAGCATCCCAGCGCTCCTCCATCCTGCAGAGGGACAGCCTGGGCTCCTTCTCAAGTCAAGCTCAGTATTCCTTCAGAGAAGGGATGGTCTTCCTGTAGCAGAACAACTTGATTTAATCTGTGTAGATGCAAATACTGGCAGGAGCTGAAGCTCAGGAAAATGAGTTATTTACCTTGCTCCCATGTAAAATGACAGTATTTGGGGTTTGCTTCTTGAGAGGGAAGGTCAGAGAAGAGGTCACAAGGTCAGAGAAAGGAAATGGGGGCTGGAGGAGATGAACCTGGGCTTTGGTGTGGGACAGAGAAAAAGGTAAAGCGGCAGTGGAACTTCCCCTGAAATAGGGTAACTTGAATAATAAGAAAGTCTAACATCATTTTAAAGTTGCTTTCTGTTATCATATCGCAAAGTCTCATGCACAGATGTGAGAGCTGGACAATAAAAAAGGCTGAGCACCGAAGAATTGATGCCTTCGAACCCTGTGCTGGAGAAGACTCTTGAGAGTGCCTTGGACAGCAAGGAGATCAAGGCAGTCAATCCTAAAGAAAATCAACCCTGAATATCCATTGGAAGGACTGATGCTGAAGCTCCAATACTTTGGCCACCTGATGCAAAGAGCTGATTCATTGGAAAAGACCCTGATGCTGGGAAAGATTGAAGAGGAAAAGGGGATGACAGAGAGTGAAATGGTTGGATGGCATCACTGACTCAATGGACATGAGTTTGAGCAAGCTCCAGGAGATGGTGAAGGACAGGAAAACCTGGCGTGCTGCAGTCCATGGGGTTGCAAAGAGTCTCAAACATGACTGAGCAACTGAACAGAACAGATCACAAAGTCCTTTTCTCTCTCCCAAATTTTCATGCTACGTTCAGCAATGCTTTGCAAGTACTGTGTCTTGCTTTGTATGGTCTTTGGCTAGGATTGGCGTTTGCAGCTTGAAGAAAGGGCTGTGTTTTATTCATATCTGAGTCAGTACAATATGGAACAAAGACAGTGTAAAGTAGGAGCCTGAAGTAGAGGAGACAGAGAGTATCATAAACTTCTGGGGATTCACGGAAATCTGAGGGTGGACTTTGGAGATCTCATAGGCACGGATTTGAACTGGAGTCTAGAAAGGCAGGGAGGCCTGCAGGCGTTGTGGTAGGGCTGGTGGCAACCTCCAAAAGTGCTCTCACTGAGGGGCACCTCCCAGAACTACTGTGCCAGTGCCCCTGGCCCTGTGGAGAGCCATCTTGACCCGTGCCTCTGCAGGAGACCCTCCAGGAGACGAGCAGGTGAAGAATGTTACGGCACTTCTCAAAGCTGCATGTTGTTTATGGTATTATGGCGGATGCCATAACTAAGTTCTGTGCCTCTGATCTCCATGCCCCATCGAGGAATCATCTGGACCCAGAGAGGTGTTCATGTTTGTTCATTGCTCATGTCATTTTATCAGACTCTCTGCATTTCAAATCGCATCTTAACCATCACAGGCAACTGACAACTATGCCTATTCTCTAAATCTCTCCAAGTAAATTATTCCAATTTTGAATTTAAAAAAGAGCAGGGAGACCCCAGCTGACCTCTGGGTGAGCATGTATTTATAAACTTAAATAAAATCCACAAAAATAAAAGTCAGGGATCACACATACTGCTGGTATTCTTTTTGAAACTCTTTTCCATTTAACAGTAACATATCAAAAATATTGTCCCATGGCTACAGTATCGTATTTAACAGCTACAGTGCATACTAAATGGTTGCCAAATTTTAGCTGTTTAAAAACACACATCTCTTTCCTTACAACTTCTTTCTGCCTGGGGTGGTGGAGGAGGTTATAGAGTGAGGCAGGTGGTGGTGGGGAGATGGTTAGCCTAGACATGCCGCCCTAGGTTAGATCAGGCAGGAAGGTGCTGAATCCACAGACTTGAGAGTGGGGGATAGACTTAGGGGCACAATGAGGTTGGCAGAATCAGAAATGGGGGAAAGGACAGAGCCAGCACAAGCAGTTAGGGTGGAGAGGGGAGGATTCTTGTGTCAGGAGAGTTCTGGAGCCCTATGCTGCTTTTTAATGGGGAGACCTGGGGTCTCTATTGACAGTCACATCCCAGGATATTTGACACAGGTCTTGAAAGGTCTAGTTCATGAGCTGGAATCTGGTTCTTTGGGGACAGAGGCCAGGTATTCATGGTGATGATACCTTCTAAATTTTGAACCTCTAAACTAGAACCTAGGGATAATCATGGAATCCCTGCTTAATTACCTGCAGTGATGGGAAACTCACTCCATCCTGAGGCATCTTATCTGGAGAGAGGTATACTAGTTCACTGGACAGTTACTTATATTGCTCCACAGTCTAGATTCCACTGAAGATTCCATGAGAACTGAACTAAGGGCTCTGGGCAATTGTGACTACAACTGGGGCATGGGCTGGGCAATAGCCACTGCTGAGGCCTGAGGACCAACAGGGCCAATCTAGCTGACTTTATGGACCATTATCTTAGACATCTGTATAGACCTTTACTCAAGCGCCAATCTAAATCTGCCTTGTTCTGAGACTGCATTCAATCAGCATGTTCTCTTGTCTTCATGACTGATGAGTGGTAGCTGTCAGTTAGCCAGCCCACAGCTGACCACAGACACATGAGGGATGGTAGCTGAGACCAGCCAAAATTGCCAATCCACAGAATCAGAGGCTAAATGAGTGGTTATTTTTGTCAACCACCAAGTTTTGGGATGGTTTACTACATTGTTGTTGTTTGGTCGCTAAGTCATGTCCAACTCTTTGTGACTCCATAAACTGCAGCATGCCAGGCAGCCCTGTCCTTAACTTTCTGCTGGAGCTTGCTCAAACTCATGTCCATTGAGTTAGTGATGCCATCCAACCTTCTCATCCTCTGTCATCCCCTTCTCCTCTTGCCCTCAGCCTTTCCCAGCATCAGGGTCTTTTCCAATGAGTCGGTTCTTCGAATCAGGTGGCCAAAGTATTGGAGTTTCAGCTTTAGCATCAGCCCTTCTGATGAATATTCAGGGTTGATCTCCTTTAGGATTGACTGGTTTGGGGGGGGGGTCCTTTTAATATTCCTTCATACCAGCCTGCACACAATTCTGCTTGGCCATCTTGAAAACATCACAAAGAATACTATATAAAAGAGGATTGATGGATGGATCAAATCCCTCTCAAGCGGTGAGATGATAGCTTACAAGAGAAACTCCTTGACGGATGGCCACTAGTGGCATCCTGACTGTCATTGCCGTATAGTTCCCTGAGGACGATGCTCTGAGCATCCCATGTTACAATCCACTCATAGAGCCTTAGCCCAGAGTAGAAACACGAAGCTGAGTATTGATTTGCAGTAAGGGGTCTCTTTTTCTTCTGCCAAAACACATCTTTGCTGATACACTTAAATATAAGGTTCCCCTTACTCACAATTTCCATACAGTCCTTCTCTGTGGACTGGATACTAGCAAAACCTATTTCTTATGAAAACAAGCTGTTGAAACCCACAAAAATTCAGACATCACTTTGAATCCAAAAGCTGAACTGTGCTGTCATTTTTGGAAATTAAATATGGTATCAACCTAATTGGGAACTGTAGGCTAAGGGGAGAGTGGAAGGAAGCTGGAACGAGGGCTGGGAAGGCTGTTTCAATGTAAACAACACGACAGAGATCGTGAGTGTAGATGCAGTACTGGTGCCAATCACATCAGAGCCAAAGATATTAACACGGATGAGTCATGAGTTAGAACTAAACTAAGAAATGGAAGATATTTGCCTTCTCAGATGGTAAAGAGTCTGCCTGCCCTGCAGCAGACCCAGGTTCAGTCCCTGGATTGGGAAGATTCCCTAGAGAAGAGAGTGGCAACCCACTGCAGTATTCTTGCCGGGGAAATCCCACGGACAGAGGAGCCTGGTGGGCTACAGTCCATGGGGTCGCAAAGAGTCGGACACGACTGGGAGATTAACACATAGTGACATGACAGTTAGTAAGACTTTGCAAATGTAATTGTTAGGCTTTAGAGAGAGTTTTGGCTAACGTCAGGAACTTTCATTCTGTAAAATAGAAAATAGCTTTCTAAAACCTCTGCTCTTCAGATAAGTTTATTGTAAATTTATCTTTAAAAAATTAGGGGACTTCTCTGATGATTCCAGTGGCTAAGACTCCTTGCTCCCAATGTAGGGGGCTGGATTCAATCCCTGGTCAGGGAACTAGATCCTACATGCCACAACTAAGACTGGTGCAGCCAGAAAAATAATTAATTGATTTTTAAAAATAAGGATAAAAATAGCTTTTATATAATTTTTAAGGTCCTAATAAATAAGATTTTGTTAAGTACCATTCTTTTCAGCAAGAACAAAAGAATATCTTAATCCTATTTTCCTGTCTTTTTTTTTTTTTTCCTGAAGGACTGGAGAGTGCCCTCATGTCTCAAACCAGCCTCAGAGAGAGTAATTGGGTAATTTGATCACTCTGTAGTTGAAGAAACCACTGAGCTACGGCCAGCCCCTATTTTCCTGTTTTTAAGTTAGCTTTGGGGACAGCTGAAACAATAGAGGCATCCTAGCCACCTGCCTCACACTATTTCCGTCCCAAGTGATACAAAACAATGAGAAAGAGAAAAGAACTATAGCAAAAACCAGGCCCTTAGTAAGAAGGAGGAGAAGTTTAACCACTCTTCATAATAACTGTAAATAAAAAGAGAAAAGTCAGACAGTCCCAGGGCACAATTCCTCAGCTCCCAAGTTCACCCCAGCATGGAGCTTTGTAGAAAGCACAGACCGACCTAGCACCCTAGTGATGAAATAAAAATTCCCACTTTAGGGACTTTGCTGGTGGTCTAGTGGTTAAGATTCTGCACTTCTAATGCAGCAGGCACAGGTTTGAGTCCTGGTCAGGAAAGATCCTGCATGTCACATGGTGTAGCCAAAAAAACATTCACTTCAAGGCAAGATAAGAAAAACTTAAACAGAAAAATTTTCTCTGCCCACTTGAGCTTCCTCCCTCCCCTCTGGGATGCATCATGTATCTGCATTATACCTCAACAGACTTCCCCCCAACAGCGGCAGAAATACCCATTCAACCATAAAGACCAATTTTTCTCCTTCTGGCACAAGTCAGGTAACTCCTTAGAATAAAATATTTCTTTCTCAGTCTTGTAAGGGGTTATGATAACCCACCACTTACCTTATACATGTGGACATCTTTGGTGAACTTTATGTATAATGTCGATATATCATTTCCCTTAAAGATAGTGATTGGTGCAGAACAGACAGGTCAGATAACCTGGGAAGATACTGGGTAGCTCCTAATGGAAGTTCTTTGCTTAACTCCCTACTTGCATATGTGTGCTAAGTCGCTACAGTCATGTCCGACTCTGGAATCTTAGGAACTGTAGCCACCAGGCTCCTCTGTCCATGGGATTCTTCAGGCAAGAATGCTGGCGTGGGTTGCCATGCCCTCCTCCACAGGATCTTCCCAATCCAGGGATCGAACCTGTGTCTCTTACATCTCCTGCATTGGCAGGTGGGTTCCTTACCACTAGCACTATCTGGAAAGCCCAAATACTTAGGAACTTATTAGTGTACTAGGTACATTACCTGTATTCTGTCTATTTTCTAGATTCTTGGTTCTTGCATTATCAAATGTGTGACTGAGCCTCAGATAAAATTAACAATGATTAGATACTTGAAATGATTGATCAAATATATAGTCCTATAAGACCACGATGGTAATAGTCTAACTTCTAGATAAGAGTCAACAAGAAGAAACCATTTCCTGAACAAAACAGACTAATAGGACAGATGGCCCAGAGGCTTCTGACTTCTGTTAACAGGGCTAGTCCAGAAAAGCACATTGAGTGGCTTATCAACAAAATCATCACCTGAAACAGGAGTGAGAATTCCCAGTGCAGTGGGACAAATTAAACATGAAATGCCTCCCAGACCTTGGGAGGAATTAAGATGCTTCTGAAAGATAAGCACTACCCCAGTTCTGCCAGACACAAATCATTAGCCACTGCAGTCACCGACCTACACACGATACACCTTGAAAGGAATTCAGGGCAAAGATCAGGATGAGGCACTCTGTTCTCTGGGAAAACTGACAAAACAGGCCTTCAGATAATTAGATATCCTCAGGAGAAAATTTTTATGAACCTGGATTCTTGCACCTTCCCTTAATTAAAAAAGCACTAAAACTGTTAACTAAAATGTCTGCTCCTGTGGCTAGCAGCAAACTTCTGTTCAAGTGTGTCCCTGATTGCACGTATCCTCTTCTGCAAAATCACATACATATTGGCCTCCTCTTTTACCTCTTCAGAGCAGTTCTCAGAGCTCTCTGGGAGGCTGTCTCATGGATTATAATCTTCAATTTGAACAGAATGAAATTTTCCTCTCTTTCAAACAGATTGACTTTGAATGATTTTTTTTTCTTTGCTACCAGAAAAACGGTGAAGACAGAAGGAAGATGAAGTTGGTTTAAAATTATTGTCAGAATGATTAAGTCCACTCTAAGTCAGAAAATACCGAAAAAAAAAAAAAAAAAAAGTGTGTGAGCAAGTTAGAGCCTGGACTTCAAGGGGGCAGGGCCTCAAAACACAGGGCCTTTAAAGAGACAAACATGATGTGAAATGCAGTGCTCTGGGGGAGGGAAAAAAAGCAAAAACCACAGGAGAAGCACTCTATGGCAACTGTGTGCTGAATGGGGAAAAGAAGGAGCAGGAGAAAATTTAGAGACTGACAAGGAAAAAAGAGAACCACGAAAGCTTCCCCACCCTGTGCCACCAAACTTGGTAGCTGTACAGACAGGACAGGGCAGTATTAACCCAGCAATCCTGGGGAGCATCCCAATGTTATAAAAATGCAAAAGAGGCATGTCAACAAATTATACAGAACTATTGCAAAACAGGAAATATCAAGAGACAGCATTTCATATATAGCACCTGGGGAAAGTTTTTCCCCCACCCTCAAAACAGCTAGGAAGTAGAAGAAAACTGTAAGTCAATCCACCAACCCTGAATATTCATCGGAAGGACTGATGCTGAAGCTCCAATCCTTTGGCCACCTGATGAAGAGCCAACTCGTTAGAAAAGACCCTGATGCTGGGAATGATTGAAGGCAAAAGGAGAAGACAATTGCAGAAAATGAGATGGTTGGATAGTATCACCTATTCAACGCACATGAATTTGTGCAAACTCTGGGAGATAGTGGAGGACAGAATAGCCTGGTGTGCTGGGGTCCATGGGGTCACAAAAAGTTGGACACAACTTAGCGACTGAACAACACCACCACCAAACAGAATTAAATGTTCTTAAACAAGCATTCGAGCATACGTCAGTTCAGTTCAGTCACTCAGTCTTGTCCGACTCTGCGACCTCATGGACTACAGCACGCCAGGCTTCCCTGTCCATCACCAACTCCTAGAGCTTCCTCAAACTCATGTCCATCGAGTCCGTGATGCCATCCAACCATCTCCTCCTCTGTCGTCCCCTTCTCCTCCCGCCTTCCATCTTTCCCAGCATCAGGGTCTTTTCCAATGAGTCGGTTCTTCGCATCAGATGGCCAGAGTATTGGAGTTTCAGCTTCAGCATCAGTCCTTCCAAAGAATATTCAGGACTGATTTCCTTTAGGATGGACTGTTTTGATCTCCTTGCAGTCTAAGGAACTCTCAAGAGTCTTCTTCAACACCACAGTTCAAAAGCATCAATTCTTCAGCACTCAGGTTTCTTTATAGTCCAACTCTCACATCCAAACATGACTACTGGAAAAATCATAGCTTTAACTAGATAGACCTTTGTTGGCAAAGTAATGTCTCTGCTTTTTAACATGCTGTCAAGCATATGTAAAACACTTCAAATCGAAAACTCAAAAATTCAGTAAACAAAAATCAGGGAGAAATGTAAAGACAATTGACTGGACTCAAGAAGGAAATAGAAAACGGCTGGATTACCTCAGAAAGAAATAAATCACAAGGCACCCAAGAAAGAATAGATTCGAATAAAAAGCTAAAAAGGGGCACTGAAGAAAACCAGGAACCTGGTTTTGAAGAGAACCAGGTGATGAAGAGAAGGAGAAATGACACAAGAAAGAAGCAAATAAGACTTCCCTGGTGATCTCGTGGTTAAGAATCTGCCTGCCAATGCAGGGGACATGGTTCGATCCTTGGCCCAAGAAGATTCCACATGCCGAGGCACGACCAAGTCACGAGTCACCACTACTGAGCCCATGCTCTAGAGCCCGTGCTCTGCAACAAGAGAAGCTACCTCAGTGAGAAGCCTCCACGCTGCACCCAGAGAGCAGCCGCCACGCCGCAACTAGAGAAAGCCCACACACAGCAGTGAAGACCCAGCGTGGCCAAAAACAATAAATAAAATAAAAAAAAAATAAATTCTAGTTGTGGCATCAGCCATAATTAAAACTATTTTTTAAAAAGACGAAAGAAGCAAATAGGGTCAGAGAGAAAATATGGACATGGGAGACAAAGAGAGAGTAATATCCCTATTGTTGAAGTCTTTGAACAAAAAAAACAAAACAATGGAGGAGAGCAGATATTTAAAAACGTTGATCCAAGAAAAAAATTCCTGAAATAGAAAAATACCTGAATCTACACATTGAAAGGAATCACTGAATACCTGGGAAAATTTACCCAGAACAATCAATTCCCAAGGCAGCAGAATTTGGTAAGTTATTATATGCTGAAACCTGTTTTATTCTAGCCTTGAGATATGAAGAACAGGTTGACTGAAGATAAACTCCTTCATTCACACTTTTAGTTCATCGGGTTTTGGAGGGGTTTTAAAAATGCTATTTCATGATTACTTTGCTTTGTGTGTTGATTTTTAATAATATGATAGCACTCTACTTCTTTTGGCTTTATAAGTTATTTGATATTTCTCTCTGGAGGTCATGAGAATTTTATCTTTTATCTTTGAAATCTAATAGTTTTACTATTTGATAAATGAGGACCAAAACTCAAGCAGAAAACCTCACCATTGCTAAGTTAAAGAAACAGAGTTTGAGTCTGCCAGAGATGATAGAATTGAGGGGGGAGCTCTTCAGGGAAGGAGCCGCAGAGGGAGAACCCCAAAATCTGCACACAGATTCGCCTCAAGTCTCTGAGCGATTCCTAGAATGCACATCCTCAGGGTGAGCTCCAAAGAGCTCAAGAAAAAGCAACAGCTAGAAGCTGAAAGATCTGAGAGGCGTTTTAGCAACTGCCCAGTGTTGAGAGGGTAGTTTGCCATCCAAAGTCCCATGGAATTAGAAGTGTAGTGTAGTTAGTCACCCAGTCATGTTCAACTCTTCTCGACCCCACGGACTGTAGCCTGCCAGACTCCTCTGTCCATGGAATTCTCCAGGCAAGAATACTGGAGTGGGTAGCCATTCCCTTCTCCAGGGTTTCTTCATGACCCAGGGGTCTAAGCCGAGTCTCCCGCATTGCCAGCAGATTCTTTACTGTCTGAGCCATCAGGGAAGCCCCCCATGGAATTAGAGGGTCTTGGTAAATGCTTTGCACTTCTCATTAAAACCCTGGAAGAACTACACCATATGAATAAAGACCATATTTCAGGACTAAACACTATCCCCTAGGAATAAGGGCTAAATCAAAATAGACCTACCTTAACAAGGTCTAAAACTAAGCCACCACATGATCAAGGCAATCTTCCAGTAACTTAACTGCCAGTAGAGGAAAATGCAATACTATTTAAAGGAAGAGAATAGAATCTATTACCTACAGATATTATGATATCCAGTACATAATAACAGACTGCTGGATATGTGAGGAAGTAGGAAAACAGAACCTATAATCAAGAGGGAGAATGATCAGTAAAAACAGACATACAGATGTCCTAAAGGTGGAAGTAGCAGACAAGAACTTAACTCTTACAAAGAGGACCAAAAAGTTAACTGTAATGGTGAAAGACAGAAAGTTTCTGGAGGACATATATAATGGAGAATATAGGAGAGTTATGGAAACTTGGGCGGAAGTGGGGTGTGAAATAGAAAAGTACCTTAAGAGACATATCAACCCAAGGAAATTTGTGGTTCTTGTTTGAGCCCTGATTGAAATAAACTGCCTTAAAAAATGAGATAACCAGTGATATTTGAATACCAACAGGATTTTTAATATCAAGGAATTATCTTTTATTTTTAGGTATGATAATGTTATCATTATATGCGGGGAGCGGCTTGAAAGAGCTGACTCTGGGAGCTGCCTTGATTGATTATCAAGGGTCTGTTCGCAGACATAGCTCTCTGTCCCGCCACCCCTCTGGAATTTACTATCCAAGTTAACTCCTAACAGACCATTAGTGAGCCTTGAATGCACACAAGGTGCAGATAGATGGCTTTGCACGACTGCCCTTAAGATAAGTAGGATGCCTTTGGCGCCAGGAGAGAGCTCTGGTGATTGTTATCTTAAAGATGATGTACATGGGGAAGAATTTTCTTTGGGATGCCTCTCTTCTTGGTTTAGTATATATGTAACCCTGAGAAATAAAGAATCATCGTTGACTGCAGCGATCCTCTCGACCCCATCTGTTCTGTCTCTTTATTTCTTAGCCTAAAGGAACGCGTCGTGTTGCTCGCTGAAATCTTCCGGTTGGCCCGGCAGTTATACACATATTAAAAGGAGTCCTCATATTTTAGAGGTATGTAACTTAATATTACTGATTAAATGATGGAATGATTTATTTTAAAACAATATCATAGTTGGGACAGACATTAATGGCAAGTAGAGTAATAAATGAAATAAGATTGTCCAGATGTAGATAATCATTGAAACTAGTAATGAGTATATGAGGGTTCTTATAATATTCTCTTCACCTTTGTGCATGCTTGGAAAGTCCACAATAAAAAGTGAAGAAAGGGAAGGAGATTGGGAGAGAGGGAAGGAAATTCTTCCTCTTTCATGCGTGACTCCAGTTCTCCAACAACCCCAACTGAGTCAATTTTTGCCCCATCCACGGTGATGACTGCAGGCAGATCATCCCTTTCCAAGCATGCATGAAGGTGACCTGCTCGTAATTTGTTGTTGGTGTTGCTCGGTTGCTAAGTTGTGTCCGACTCTTTGCAACCCCGTGGACTATTGCCCTCCAGGCTCCTCTGTCCATGGGACTTCCCAGGCAAGAACACTGGAGTGGGTAGCCATATCCTTCTCCAGGAGATCTTCCTGACCCAGGGATCGAACCCAGGTCTCTTACGCTGCAGGTGGCCTCCTGCACTGCAGGCGGATTCTTTGCCGAGTGAGCCACCAGTGCTGTGTGCTGTGTGCTAAGTCACTTCAGTTGTGTCCAGCTTTTTGCGATCCCATGGGCTGTAGCCCCCAGGCTTTTCTGTCCACGGGATTTCCCAGGTAAGAATACTGGAGTGGGTCGCCATGCCCTTCTCCAGAGGCTCTTCCTGACTCAGGGATTGAACCCGTGTCTCTTATGTTTCCTGCCCTGGCAGGTGGCTTCTTTACCACTAGCACCACCCGGGAAGGCCCAAGCCACCAAGGGATGAGGCATTTGCAAAAGCATCTCAGCCTTAGACAGCCTGGGGCTGGTGCTGGGGGAGAGGGAAGTACACTCAACAGATGTCAAATCATGATGCTTCCGCCAGATGATGCACACAATACCCTCACCAAATGTTCTTCAAAGAACTGGAACACAGAAGAGGATGATCTTGTGACTGACAGGATTCAAGAGTTGTTATCTCATCTGTTTGCTATGAAATACGAGATGTGAAATAACGTCATCAGATCCTAACTTGAACCTATGTTTCAGCAGAAGTGTAGTCATAGGGATGGGATTTTGAGTGACCAAAAGTGCATACAGAGCCATGTTTTTTCTTGTTTTTTTTTTCTTGTTTTTTTTTGTTTCTTTGTTTGTTTTGGCTATGCCCCTCAGCTTGTGTGATCTTAGATCCCTGGCCAGAGATTGAACCCAGGTCCTTGGCAGTGAAAGCACTGGACCATCAGGGAATTCCCAGGGCCATGTTTTCTAAATTCATTGAGTCACCTACAAAATTGTGTCCCCTCAAAATGAGAAACCTGGTCCTACTTAGAAATGATCACTCCCACTTCACCCACCTCCAAACCCTTCCCAGTCCTTTCGTACCAAAGGAGCACAAGCAGAAAGAAATAATATTTCATGGTTTAAACCTTGCAACTCAGGATTTGATCAGCACCAAAGGCAACTATTCAGAGGTGAGTTGGACCTTGGTAGAGTCTGGATGTTCCCCTGGTGACCTGGAACCCTGAGCCACAACCAGTTTTAGGCATTCCAGAACTTCGCACAGATAAGCAGCCTGGCTACAGAAAGTGAGCCCTCTTTGCTAGAACAACATTAGCTTGCGTTGCTGGGTTTAATCTCTTTATAATTCTTTGGCACCACTTCTGGCACTGGGTTCAGCCAAGCTGTTCCCTGACTTGAGTGTGGAGCAGAAATTCACCTTTTTAGGTCATAAACTCAGAGCACCCACTCACACCAGTGACTCCACTGTGTCAATTTTAAACATCTCCATTAACATTTATGAAACGTTAGCAAAGTGGCAGCTATTCTGAGTTGCCCCTGCTATATGCAGGCATTGCCCAAAATTGAAACACACACACAAACTTGCCTGCCAGGCTAGGACTGTAAAAACACATGGATCTCCACCTCTTCTGAACACAACCGAATCAAGAACCCTAGGACAGGGGTCATGGGTTATTCAGTGACCGTCAGAGGGTGCAGCCAAGCCCACAGAGATTGTCTCTCTGTGTGAGTTTCTTGGTTGGTGTCTGGCTGCTCCTCTGTTGTCTCACCACGTGGAATCTTGGTCCCCATGCCCTGCCTTTGGTGTTGGGATGGGATCTCTTGTGCTGAGCTGGACAAATCTCACCCAGGCTTGTCATCTCCTTGGGAATCAGAGCGTTGGACCAGAGTGAGCATCACAGTGAGTTTGGTTTTCTGCTGGCCAGTACTCCACAATCTGATCAATGGCATTTGTCCTGGCTCTCTCCCTTCCCTATCAGCTACCCACTGCCGTCCCGTACCCCCGGCCTATTAAATCCACATCCTTGTCTTCACTTGTCACAGTCACCCAGCTTACACTTCTCTACTCCCACCAAATCACACACTCAAGCAGGAGACTTTCAAGGGCTTGCTTTTATCCTTTGCTGTGAAAACTACTCTTTCATCCTTCTCTCTGCCCACCACATACTGAATGAGCATTCATAATACCCAGGTCCTTGGCAGTGAAAGCACTGGACTGCCAGGGAATTCCCAGGGCCATGTTTTTTAAACTCATTGAGTCACCTACAAATTTGTGTCCCTTCAAAATGAGAAACCTGGTCCTACTTAGAAATGATCACTCCCGCTTCACCCACCTCCAAACCCTTCCCAGTCCTTTCGTACCAAAGGAGCACAAGCAGAAAGAAATAATATTTCATGGTTTAAACCTTGCAACCCAGGATTTGATCAGCACCAAAGGCAACTATTCAGAGGTGAGTTGGACCTTGGTAGAGTCTGGATGTTCCCCTGGTGACCTGGAACCCTGAGCCACAACCAGTTTTAGGCATTCCAGAACTTCGCACAGATAAGCAGCCTGGCTACAGAAAGTGAATCCTCCCTTGCTATTTGATAGGGGTCTTGGAAGACAATGAAGGAGGCTACAAGCCAGGAGGCGATGAAGAAGGAGAGCTTAGCTCAGTGCCAGAGACCCCCAGAGCCTGTGCGTGCTGACCTGAGTGAGGACTGGGACTGGGCGCCCAGCACAAGACTGGCCCACCCTCAGACTGGAATGAAGCAGGTGGTAACTGAGAAGGAGGTCTGAAAAGAGTTGCCACAACCCCGAGCTGTGTCTTCTCAACTAATCACCCCTTCTCTTTTTAAATGAGTTTCTGTTTCTTGCAACCAAATGTTTCTGGATTAAAACCACACTCAAAAGTTGCCCATGACCTTCACACTCTGGCCTCTTCTCAGTCTTCGTCTTCCAGCATTTCCATAGCACCTGACACCATCACCCCACCCTCCTCCACAAACTCCCTCCAAGTAGGACTTTTCTGAAAGGTGCTGCAAAACCTCGTTCTCTTTTTCCTTCTCCAGTGCTCCTCTTCCCCTCTTTGTAAAGCCTTCTAATGAGATTCAGGATTTGATCTTCCAGCCTTGGTTTCTCCTAGAAGATTCCTCAGGTCCCCTAGCTTCTTCTACTGAGCCCATGGAGAAGGCTACCGATCTAGACGCCAGCCCTGACCTCTCCCTTCCACCTCAACCGCATTTTTAACTCTCTGACGGATATCTCCACTTGGATGATGCACAGTCACTCAACCTCCAGAAATGCACATTTGATATCTCCCAGCCAATCCCTCACTTGAGTTTCCCACTTCCGCTGAGAGGCCCGCATTCTCTCAGCCACGTTCCCTGGGGCTCTCACGGTAACTCTACACTGTGTGGTGATTGCTTAGTTAGTCTGTCTCCCCACTAGCCTGGGGGCTCCACAAGGGCCTGGATTATGTGACTGGTGCGCAAACTATTGCCTCCTTCCCTCCACTGTTTCCAGGGGTCTGGTACGTGGGGATCACTTAAATGTTTGCTGAATGAATTGATGATTATCTTTTATTTGCCCCTCTGCTTCATTCCTCTCGTCTCTCCAGTACACGCTCACCAAGCCCTCTGAAGTCTTCCTTCCTGAGGTCTCTTTTCTTGTCCCCTTCCTGCCTGTTGCCTTGGCTCCTGGGCCAGACCCTCATCACTACCCATTAGCGCTCTTGCAGAAGCGAGCTGGTCTCCCTGAGTGCAATTAAATGCCTGCCGAGTGAAATTCTGGGAAGATGGTGGCAGCAGTTTTAGGTCTTCCCAAATCCCCTCTTGTAAACAGACAGAACAAATTGGATGGTAAAAGCAAAAACCTGTGGACACTCACAGCAGAACTGGATTGTAAGGGTTCCCCTGAACCTCAGCCATCAACAAGGCCCATCTGGTTTCGGCATCTGTGCAGGAGGACGCAGAGAGAAGCAACCGGGCAAGGTCGGCTAGACCTGAGAGCAGGAAACCCCCCAGGGAGCCAACTGGTCTTCACTGGAGAGGATGGTGGCCCAGTATGGGAGCAGCAGCTAAAACTGGGAGGAGCTTTGTCCCCTGCATCCACACAAACTCAGCTATTACACACTGGATTATACTTAAGAGTAAGTGGGATGAAGAATTTCAGTCTGTGCATTTCTGCTGCACGGAACGTGCTGTGAAATAAAACACACCCACTCACATACACACACACACACACTCCCACACTCCACTGTGTTTAACTGAGCTGCTAGATTCTCTCATGAGGCTAAGTTCACTGCCTTACTTCAGTGTGATCTGACGACTGGGTTATAGCTGACACCAAGTCAAACTCAGAAACACTTGACTTTTGTTGAGATCATGTGGCAGCTCAAGTTGGCAGCCACGACGTCAGAAGCAGGTCTGAAAAGGTACTTGTGTGAGTCTAGGGAGACGCTGTGCAAACACGTCAAAATCAACAGCGTTGCCAGCTTTAAAATAACTTTTTGTCATAAAGTCTTGGTGTCTCAGGCCCTCAGGGCTCTCTTAAATCATCATTCCACAGGCTCATAAATACTTGAAAATCCAGTTTGCCGTCGGCAGAATCATCACAGAAGCCAGAAGAAATTTCAATAATCACCTAGCCCAAACCTTATTTTACCAGGGAAGAGACGAAGGTCTAGGTTAATGGGGACTTGTCCTACCAAAAGCAACAAATCACTAAGTGGAAAGAAAAAAATACGGTTTATGTGACTTTGGAGACAATCAGAAGGGAAGAAATAAGCACAGATGGGCCTTCAATTCCCCTTTATAAGGGAAAAAAGAAAGAAAGCAATGCATATACCCCACTAATCTCAGCAGCCAAACCAGTTTAAAGCACATGTTGCTCAAAGGAATAAAGCCATCAATCTGAGGCTTACTTACCCAGTATCCTTTCAGCATGAGGGGCAGAGAGGGGGAGAGGCCCTCTCTTCCTGATGTTACGGCTCTTCAGCACTGCCCTCCGCCTGCGGTCTGTCTTCCCAGCATCACATGGACGCGTTCTATAAATGTGCCTTGGCTTAAGGTTGGGAATGCTGGCCTGGGAGCCGGCAGTGTGTAAGCAATCTGACCCAGGCCAGAGGCAACTTTCCAGAAACCTCTGCCGCCCAGAGGGAGGACAACAAGGGGCAGAGAGCGTGCAGGTGCTGGCAGCCCAAGGTGCTCTGTTTTTCTAAGTGTATCTGGGATCTGAAGCCAGTCTCTACGGCTTCGAGCTGCAATCAAATTTCCTTGGGGGCAGTTCTATATTTTGCTTACTTTTCAAAACAAAACAGTCTTTAAAAAAAAAAAAGCTATAAAATGAGAAGTGCTTTTGGTAAATGGGGACAGGTCACTGTCAACTTCTACTGACCTCTTCTACCTGGTAAAATCCAGTCGTCTTTTTTGAAAATGTCACTAGGCCCCTTTGGGAAAGGCGAAGTGAGCAAGGGCTGTTAATGCCAATTCTAAATGGCAAAGATACCTAAAAAAAAATTCCATTTATTGAATTATTTAATGAATTAAATGTGCAACTATGCAGCGGGAAACTTAGCAACTCTTAGAAATGATGGGGCGCTCTTCACGTGCCAACACCAAAAACTCCCCAAGATACATCATTAAGTGAAAAAAAATTAAGATGCAGCACAGTGTGTCTAAAGGAGGGTATAAGTTTGCATGTGTATACTACATTATGTATAGTATATAAGTTCTATGTTCTGAAAAACTCATACTATACTGTATTAAGATATATAAATTAATGACTCTTTTTAGAAATTCACAGAAAAAACTAGTGACAGTGGCTGCCTCCGGGGAGCTGGGGGGGCCGGGGGTGGGGTGCCGGGGGGGCGGGCCAGGATGGGCCAGGGAAGGGTAGAGACTGGGGTCCAGAGAAAGAGGAAGATTGCCTCCTTTTCTGGTCTAGGAATTTTATCTCATGTGAATAGTAATTTTTTGAAGAAAATTTGAAGGGTGATCTAATTTTCATTAGTGTAAATATTTCATTTTCAAAATTATTCTACTATTCAGAGCACTGAATTCAACTGATTTTAATCTTACTTCTCATATATTTAAATATTTTGATTGAATTGGGAAGGAATTCTTTAAGAACATGGAGTTCTGTGATATATGTGTGTGTGTCTAAAAACCCTATAGTAGCAAAACACCTGAGTGAGTTTTGAATGAGGCGTCTGAAGGTTGGATGTTTGGCCCTGATTCATCTCCTTTCTAATCTGGACTTGGATCAAGTGTCCGAACATTATATGTTCAATTTCATCAGGTGTAAAATTGTCCCCCCACCTCACCTTCTCCACGGGCCTACACAGTCCAAATAAGACAAAGACAAAAAAACCCTCTAAAAGCAGAAAACCCCTATTCAGGAATAGGATGGTTCAGGGTGATCACATTTGATCGTGTTTTCTTGGAAGTTCTTGTGTAATTCAACCCTCAAACATTTTAAGTCATATTTTCCCTTAAGAACAAGCATGGAAGTCAAGGGCATAGTTTTAGAGGACCTGGGTCCACGGTCATTGTAGTTAATGTGCATCTTAGTGCTATCCGTAATTTTCTCAGCATCACCTCCCATATTGTACAGGATGCCTTCTAAACAATCTCCTGTCCTGCCATCATGAGCTGTTTTGGCCTCCTGACAGGTTTCCTATCAAATCTAAGTTCTGTTCCAAGTTCATTTACCCAGAAGCATTGCTTTAGTCCTCACATTAGTGCCAAGGCATCATGATTGGGCTAAATTGCCTCGATATATTTAAAAAAAACCTTTCAATTACACTAAAATTACTTTGCCAACAAAGGTCCGTCTAGTCAAAACTATCGTTTTTTCCAGTAGTCATGTATGGATATGAGAGTTGGACTATAAAGAAATCTGAGCGCAGAAGATTTGATGCTTTTGAACTATGGTGTTGGAGAAGACTCTTGAGAGTCCCTTAGACGGTAAGGAGATCCAACCAGTCCATCCTAAAGGAGATCAGCCCTGAATATTCATTGGAAAGACTGACGCTGAAGCTGAAACTCCAATACTTTGGCCACCTGATACGAAGAACTGAGTCATTTGAAAAGACCCTGATGCTGGGAAAGATTGAAGGCGGGAGGAGAAGGGGACAACAGAGGATGAGAGGCTTGGATGGCATCACCAACTCAATGGACATGAGTTTGAGTAATCTCCGGGAGTTGGTGATGGACATGGAGGCCTGGCGTGCTGCAGCCCATGGGGTTGCAAAGAGTGGGACACGACTGAACGACTGAACTGAACTGACTGAAAATCACAAGCCAAAGTCCCAATGCCTGGGAACAGCGAACAGCGTAGTCCCTTCCCTCAGCCCCGAGGAAAACCGCAGACACGTCTGCTTACCAGCGGAAGTGGCGCCACCACGTGGCTACTGCGTCCATGCCGTTTTCATCATTTGTCCCGTCAGCTTTGAAAGAATTCTTAACCTAAAAACTAATTAATTAACGAAAGAAAAAAATATTGTTTTTAATTTGAGGATATTTGACATATTTCAAAATTTGCTTATAAAGTAAGGTTTTGTAATATTTTTATTTTGTATTACTTATTTGCCTAATTCAAATTCATGTAAGTGCAGACTTGCTGAAAATTACTAGCATGTGGCCGAGAACGCAAAGAAAACAAAACATTCCCCAGGAAATGCCTAGAACTGCTGATTATTTAAAAGTTCTAAAAGGAAAGTAAACTTAAACTAATGTTTATTATGACAGTAAACAGGTGGATTGATGAAAATAAAAAGATAATGTTTATGGTTCATTATCTCCTTATGCAGTGAAAAAGAAACTCCCATTAAGGAAGTGGAACACACACACTTAACTCTTTCCCTTAAAGGTACTTCATTAAAGTGATTGCTAAAGGATGTTTTTTGTTTTTAAGCGTCTTAGGGCAATCATGAAGCAAACTGGATGGCAGACCAGCCAAGAGATGGCTCCATGTTTGTGGGTAACGGGAAGGGGATGGAGGTCTGATGACAGGGGAATCAGAGCTGAGGTGTCTCAGCCCAGAGCTGGGGGGAGAGGGCCAATGAAACACCAGGAACGTTGGAGAGAGCCGAAAACTCCCAAGAGAACCAAGAGAACCGGGGCTGAAAAGAAAAACCAGGTGTAAGTGACGCCAACGCCCCATCTCACCCCCTCCTGGTGCCTATCAGTTAGACAAATGCAAAACCGAAACCAAAAACCAAACTTGCCGTGTATTCTGGAAAAAGAAACAACAGTAGAGAATTCAAGGTAAGCTTAACAAAATAACTTAAAAATAGATTTAAAGAAAGATTTAAAATATGAAAGCATATAAGAGACCTAGGGAGTCAGTCCATGAAGTCTCACATCTGATTAACAGGAGATCCAGACATAGAACAAAAAAGCAGAAGGAAGAAATTATCAAAGAAAGAATACGAGAATAATGAAAGTATTTCCCAAAGTTGAAGGAGATGAATCTCCCGATTGAAAGGGCCCAGCAGGTGTCTGGTACAATAACTAAAACTATTTCTCACTGTCCTGTGAGTTGACAGGGCTCGGCTAGCCAATTCTCATTTGGGAGAGGGCTCTTGCGTGGCTGCAATCAGGCTGCAGCTAAAACCAGAGTCATTCCAAGGCTCCAAGGATTTGGGTTTTCAAAACGCTCACTCCCATGGCTGGCAGGTCCCACAGACTTTGGCTAGCAGCTCAGCAGTGGCCGACCTGTGGCCTCTTCGTGTGTTTTGAACTTCCTTACAGCATGGCAGATGGGTTCCAAGAGCAAATGCTCCAATACGCAGGAAAGAGAAACTGCCAGTCTTTCAAATCCAGAAACGGACACAGTGTCATTTCTGCTATATTCTACTCATCAGAGAGTCACAGGGCCCAGATTAAAGGGGAGGAAACATAGATCTTCCCTGTCAATGGGAGAAATACCAAAGAGTTCACAGCCATCTCAAGTTACCACCAACCCCTAAATGCTTCTAGAAATAAAACATAATAGGTCACTTACAAAGTAAAGAGAATCAGAACCAAACTCATTTTCCAGCATTTCCTCCCTTGTGTACCACACTCCAGTTACACGTGCCAGACTCATTTTATTCTTGAAGACTTTTCTTTGCCATTGTCTCTGACTAGAACACATGTTCCCTGGATCTTTGCATGACTCACTACTTCTCACAATTCGACTCTCATCTCAAATGTCACCTCCTCTGAGGTGTCCCTTCCCATCATACCTAAAATAGCATTCCCAGTCAGCATTTATATCCTTGGCCTTATTTAAATTCTTCATAGCACAAACCAAGTCTTTTTTTCTTGTTTTTATTATGTCTCCTTCATGAGAGTAGCAACTTTGTCTTTTTTTTTTTTTTAAGATTTTTTTGATGTGGACTATTTTTAAAGTCTTTATTGAATTTGTTACCATATTGTCTCCATTTTGTTTTGTTTTGTTGGCTGCAGGGCATGTGGGATCCTAGCTCCCAGATCAGAGATCAAATCCACAACTCCCTGCACTGGAAGGTGAAGTCTTAACCACTGAATGACCAGGGGAGGCAGGCAGCTTTGTCATATGCAACATTGTATCTCCAATGCCTGGCCCACTACCTGGAATGTTTGTTGAGCAGCTGTTGAATCAGGATCCATCTCAAGCAGAAAACAAAGCAATGCCTTTAAGTTTCTGATTAAAAAAAAAAACCCACCATTTTCAACTCAAAATTCTATGTCCAGTCAAATCATCAACCAAATGGAAAGACAGATTAGAGACATTTTTCAGACTCATAAAATTTTCCCCTTTACCACTCTTCTAAGAAAGTGCCTCCACAAAATCAGGGCATAAATCAAGAAAGGTTTTAAACGTGGAATCCAGAAAACAATGGATTTAACAGAAGAAGGCAGGAATGGGAAGCCCCATGAGGACAACTGTCCACAAGACTGGAACTGCAGCTCATTCAAACTGAAGCGGGCAGATAGAGGGCGCTGGGATGGAAATCTCCAGATTAAAAGAGAACTCCAGTAGAATAGAGGAATTGAACAAAGAAGATGGAAAAAGATGACAAAATATTTCTTCAAATAGTGCAATCAAAGCAATCATAAACTAGGAGAAATCTAAAATATAAGAACAAAACATAACCAGTAATCATATTGATCACTAGCTCCTTGCTAAACAATACTCACAGAAATCCAATAAAACATTTCTTGTCATTTTCAGATTTGGAAATTGATCTAGGAAGAAGCACAAATGGTTCACTTAACAATTGCAGTGCCACCCCTCTGTCAGGGACAATCTGTGTATCATCTGCCACCAGCGATGGTATCCTCAGTGTCAGCCAGGTGGCGAGTGGTCCAGCTCCGAAATTCCACTTCCCCTCTGAGTATTTATGCAAAGAAAACAAAAACACTAAGCTGGAAAGGTGTATGCACCCCTATGTTCATTGCAGCGTTATTTACAGTAGCCAATATATGGAAACAACATAAGTAATGATCAATGGATGAATGAATTAGAAAACGGTAGTATACACTTAAAATGGAATATTATTCAGTCATTAACAAAGAATGAAATCATGCCATTTGTGATGACATGGATAGAGTTCAAAGGTATTAAGTGAAACTAGTCAGAGAGAGGGAAACAAATACCATATGATCTTTCTTCTATGTGGAATTTAATATATACACACCATCAAGCTCATAGATACAGAGAAAAGTGGTTTGCAGAGGCAGGGTATGGGTGGGAGAAATGAGTGAATTGCTTTTTTGGTTAATTAAATTGAAATATTTATTTATTTTTAAAGTTTTTTTTTTAAGATTTATGTACTGATTTTATTTTTTGGCTATGGTAGGTCTTCGTTGCTGCGTGAGGGCTTTCTCTGGTTGTGGTGAGCAGGGGCTATGCCTCGTTGCAGTGTGTAGACTTCTTATTGCTGTGGGTTCTCTTGTTGCAGAGTATGGACTGGAGGCACTCAGGACTCAGGAGTTGCAGTGCCTGGGCTCAGTAGTTGTGGCTCTAAGAATTAGTTGTTCAGCGGCATGTGGGATCTTCCTGGATTGGGGATGGAACCAATGTCCCTTGCGTGGCAAGGTGGATTTTTAACCACTGAACCACCAAGGAAGCCCCTGAACTGAACTTTGTAAAGAAGAAAAAAATCTCTACAAATTTCTGACCCCAATTCAGTGAAACTAGAGACTAATTTCAAAGAATGACAAAAGCAAACAAAAGCCAATTTAAAAAATTTTATAACACCCCCTGGGATCACCAATGGCAACCCACTCCAGTACTCTTGCCTGGAATATCCCATGGACGGAGGAGCCGGGTAGGCTGCAGTCCATGGGGTCTCGAAGAGTCGGACATGACTGAGCGACTTCACTTTCACTTTTCACTTTCATGCACTGGAGAAGGAAATGGCAACCCACTCCAGTGTTCTTGCCTGGAGAATCCCAGGGACGGCGGAGCCTGATGGGCTGCCATCTATGGGGTCGCACAGAGTCGGACACGACTGAAGCAACTTAGCAGCAGCAGTAGGATCACCAAAGAATTGATGCTTTTGAAATGTGGTGTTGGAGAAGACTCTTGAGAGTCCCTTGGAGAGCGAGGAGATCCAACCAGTCCATCGTAAAGGAGATCAGTCCTGAATATTCACTGGAAGCTGATACTCCAATACTCTGGCCACCTGACACGAAGAACTGACTCATTGGAAAAAACCCTGATGCTAGGAAAGATTGAAGGTGGGAGGAGAAGGAGGCAACAGAGGATGAGATAGTTGGATAGCATCACTGACTCAATGGACATGAGTTTGAGTAAACTCCAGGAGCTGGTGATGGACAGGGAAGCCTGGCATGATGCAGTCCATGAAGTCACAAAGAGTTTGATACGACAGAGCAACTGAACTAAACTGAGGATCCTTATTATTAATCCTACTTAGTGTATAAGAAAACTAAAGGTCAGGGTGGTGAGATAACTTCCAGAGTCCCATAGTTTATAAGTGCAAGAGCAGAAAATCTGAAACTTCCTCTCTCAAGGGTTTCCCAGGTGGCATGAGTGGTAAAGAATCTGTCTGCAGGTGCAGGAGATGTGGGTTCAATCCCTGGGTCGGGAAGATCCCCTGGAGGAGGGCATGGCCACCCATTCCAGTGTTCTTGCCTGGAGAACCCCATGGACTGTAGTCCTCCAGGCTTATCAGAGTTGGACATGACTGATGTGACTAAGCACACAGGATCCTTAGATGAAAAAAAGGAAAAATATAAATTAAAATTGATGCCTATTTTTTAAAAAATTAAATAAAAATACTAGCTCTCAAGTTTAAGGTATATAGTGGAAAACTAACACTATGAATGAATTTATTTTAAAATAAAGAAGGAAAACAAAATGAGGAAGAGTCAGTTCAGTTCAGTCGCTCAGTCATGTCCAACTCTTTGTGACCCCATGAACCACAGTACATCAGGCCTCCCTGTCCATCACCAACTCTCGGAGTCCACCCAAACTCATGTCCATTGAGTCAGTGATGCCATCCAACCATCTCATCCTCTGTCGTCCCCTTCTCCTCCTGCCTTCAATCTTTCCCAGCATCAGAGTCTTTTCCAATGAGTCAGCTCTTCGCATCAGGTGGCTGAAGTATTGGAGTTTCAGCTTCAACATCAGTCCTTCCTATGAACACCCAGGACTGATTTCCTTTAGGATGGACTGCTTGGATCTCCTTGCAATCCAAGGGACTCTCAAGAGTCTTCTCCAACACCACAGCTCAAAAGCATCACTTCTTCGGTGCTCAGCTTTCTTTATAGTCCAACTCGCACATCCATACTTGACCACTGGAGGAAGACTAAAAGTAAACTAAATAAATGTACTCAAGATATTATGAAAGAAGAGCTAAATTAACCTTCAGAAATTAGAAAGTAGGAGTGCTATGAAGATAAAAGCAGAAATTAACTAAATTTTAAATTAAATAAAAGGGAGGGAACATATGTATACCTATGGCTGATTCATGTTGATGTTTGGCAGAAACTAACACAATTCTCTAAAGCAATTATGCTTCAATTAAAAAATAAATAAATTCAAGATTTAAAAAAATAATATATTTTAGGGACTTCTCTGATGGCCCAGTGGCCTAGACACCATGCTCCCAATGCTGGGGCACAGATTTGATTGCTGGTCAGGGGACTAGATCCCACACGCCACAACTAAGACCTGGTACAGCCAAACAAATATTTTAGAAATAAAAATAAATTTTAAAATAAATATTTAATCTAAATTTGAATTTAAAACAAATAAATTTAAAAACAAATAACAGTAATTAAAACCTAGTTACAAACAATATTTACAAAGAATAGAGAAAGTCTTTAAAAATTTAGATTAATAAAAGAATAATACGTGTTAATTAACATGATTCACTTTTTATGGTTTTTCTATTTTGTAGAATTTAACTTTTCGGTATTGCCTTTGATCCATTTTCATGAAACTTCCATGAGTATTTGAAAGATGTGCATTCTTCTGCATGCAAAGTTCTATACATCAAATCAAGTTGCAAACTGTCCACTTTGCACACAGAGTGGTCAATAAATAATAATAAAGAAAAACAAAGCTGCTCTATTTTGAAGCCCTTTATAATACGCATCGGGCTTCCCAGGTGGCACTAGTGGTAAGGAACTCGCCTTCCAATGCTTGAGTTTGATCCCTGGGTTGGGAAGATCCCCTGGAGAAGGGCATGGCAACCCGCTTCAGTATTCCTGCCTGGGAAACGCCATGGACAGAGGAGTTTTGCAGGTTACAGTCCACGGGTCGCAGAGAGTCAGACATGAAGAGACCTAGCATGCACGCATGCATAATATGCCTTAGATTAACTTTCCTAAGCTAGGTTCCAACCAGTATTAAGTGCAAATTATCCACTCCAGCTAGTCCCTTAGTCACCTCCCATGCTTATTTTTCCTTCCTGCCTTTTTTCCTTCATATTTCCCAGCAGGGCGCTCCTTAAGTAACACAAAACTAACAAGAACAAAAATACTTAAGCTAAAGTATATGTATTTCTTAGCTTGTGCTAAGAACTTTAGATAAGATAATATTGACTGATTTTAATATTTTATAATAACTCTCTGATGCCAAATTATTGTCCTCATTTTAGAGGTAAGGGCAGTAAGTCAACACAGTTAAGTAATGTGCCTAAATTAGTAAGAAATTAGCTCAAGTCTATTTTACAATGAAGCCTGGTTAACCGTTATGCCTACAGTCTCATCTGTTTCATTTGGCCAAGAGAGGATATCTCTCCTGTGATATTTGATAGCTTTACCCAGAAGGAAAGACTGTGCTGTTCTTCCACGGTCAGAGAAGTGTATCAGCTAAAGAAGAGAGTGTGTGTGCATGTGTGTTAAAACTGGAGATCCAGAATATCAACCTAAGTGAGCATTCCCAAAGAGTGCTGGAATGTAATGAACATTTCATCCCCTTTGCAATATTTTCAATATTAATTTCAACCACTAATTACAATGTTCAGAGCTTTGCTAAACTGCGTTACTCTTTATATCTTAAAATACATTGAGAGAGTAGTACTGAAACATGAACATTACCATATGTAAAATAGCCAGTGGGAATTTGCTGTATGATGCAGGGAACCCAAAGCTGGTGCTCTGTGACAACCTAGAGGGGTGGGATGGGGAGGGAGGTGAGAGGGCAGTTTAAGAGGGAGGGGACACATGTATACCTACGGCTGATTCATGGTGATGTATGGCAGAAACCATCACAGTATTGTAAAGCAATTATTCTCCAATTAAAATGAAAATTAAATAAATACACTGAGCATCACGTTTGGTATGTGTTTTTAAAAGAGTGCTGTGTATAAAAATAATAGGGCAATAGACTAAAAACTAGTAGACATACACCATGTTTCTGATGTGAGTGAAATAAATACAATGAGAATTTCTGTGTATGAAGAAATAATTATATTTAGGCAAATGTTCACATTCTTTTACACAATTGAGAAGACCAATATTAATATGTAAACCAAATAAGTTTTCTGTGCCAAAAATTTTTTGAAAACTATCTCAATTATGTTTTGAGACTGGGATATTTAAAAGTTAGCAAATATTATTCATGAAATCAATCAGTAATTAAAAATGAAAATAATAGCAATTTTGTAACATTGTTAACATCCTTATTATGAGGGAAAATAGCATAGCTAAGGCTGGTTTTATAAAAAAGAGAAAAAAAAATGATAAGAATATTGAGAGGAGAAGGAAGGCATAAATGAAATGTTCAAAATAGACCATACTCCTGGGATTTCCCTGGCGGACCAGTGGTTTAGACTCAGAGTCTAAATGCAGGGGGCGCTGGTTTGATCTCTGACTGGGGACCTAAGATCCCACATGCCTTGCATGCTGCCAAAAAAAAAACCAGTAGCAGTAACCAACTCTTGGATGAACAAGTGACTCTGACACAACAGGGGCCCCGTTGCACTCTTGAAAAATGCCAAGACAGCATTCACGATAGTAAAAAGGTGAGACCACCCAGAGTGTCCATCAGCTGATGAATGGATAGACCAAACGTGGTCGATCCACACAGTGGGCTATCATTCAGCCAGAAAAGGAACGAAGTACTGGCGTATGCCACAACATGGACGCACCTTGAAAACATCATGCTAAACAAAGGTAGCCAGACACAAAAAGACAACACATGATTGCATGATTCCACTCCAGAAATGACAAATCTGGAGAAACAGAAAATAGGTTCCTGGTTGCCAGCGGCTGGGGGAGGTTTGGGGGTAAAGAGGGAGTCTACTGATAGGCCTGGGGTTTTTTCCTCAGGTGATGAAAATGTTCTAAAATAATTGTGGTGACATTTGCAAACTCTGTAAAAAAAAAAACACATAGAATGGTAAAAGAATGGTTTTTATGATATGTGAATTATATCTTAATGAGAAGGAAAATCTTACTGTAGTGCTCCGAGGTGAGCACTATATATTGAAATTGTTCTGCTCTACCAAATCATCTGGTTTAGGGGTTGGTCCATGAGCAGCATCACAGGCATTGCCTGAGGGTGAGAAATGGACAATGGGAGGCCTTCTCCCAGGCCTTTGGAAATCACAATCTTGTACCTTAACAAGGCCCCTTCCCAGGTAATTCATATGCACATTCAAATTAGAGAAACCCTGATCCAAAGCATTAATGAGGTCTTAAGAGTCTAGCATTGAGTGACAAGTATGTAGCATGAGTGATCATACTAACACACTTGATTTCAAAGGCATGAGAGAGATCAGGAAAAAATGTTAGAACAAATTT
The DNA here is from genome assembly GCF_910594005.1 of Cervus elaphus. NCBI lineage: Eukaryota > Metazoa > Chordata > Mammalia > Artiodactyla > Cervidae > Cervus > Cervus elaphus. Next base: position 83,909,807 of record NC_057829.1, on the reverse strand, counting down.
TGTTTAATTTAGAAGAAAAATTGTTTAATTTGTTGGCCTTTATTTCTTTACAAGTTTCTCTTTTGTTTTATAAGCAATAACTTGCTTTTTTAAAAAAAAAATCTATCCTTTTTATTTATTTGTAGAATCTTAGTTCCCCAACCAGGGATTGAACCTATGCCCTTGGCAGTGAAAGCTCAGAGTCCTAACCACTGGACCACCAGAGAACTTCCTACAAATTCTCTTTAACGTTAAACAAAGAAAGAAAAGAAATCGGGGGTGGGGGAAGTTTTGGATAATGGTGTGAAGTCCAGGGCTTAAGCATGCTATAAAAGGTCCTTGAGCTAATATTATTTGTGGGTTTTTCTTTTTTTGCCAGCTAGAAATCACTTCAAGTGTGGAACTTTCTCTGACCAGCTGCTGTTCTAAGTGCTGTTGACTAGCATGGCTGTGGGCTCTTTTCTAAAAAAAATATGGCAATGCTTGTGGGGTGTGGAGGTTAATGCTGCTGCTAAGTCACTTCAGTCGTGTCTGACTCTGTGCGACCCCACAGACGGCAGCCCATCGGGCTCCCCCGTCCCTGGGATTCTCCAGTCAAGAACACTGGAGTGGGTTGCCATTTCCTTCTCCGATGCATGAAAGTGAAAAGTGAAAGTGAAAGTGAAGTCACTCAGTCCTGTCTGACTCTTAGCGACCCCGTGGACTGCAGCCTACCAGGCTCCTCCGTCCATGGGATTTTCTAGGCAAGAGTACGGAGTGGGGTGCCATTGCCTTCTCCAGAGGAGGTTAATAGACAACCATACTTAAACCTTGAGACCCTTAAACTCCTATATCCTTGAAAATGTTGATTTGCACTTTTTGATTACTAATTTGTACTTATTGTTCCACAGTACAGATTGAAAATTAACATTTTAAAGTTTAATTTATCTTCCAAAATGATACAATTAACATATCACTGAAGCAGTACAGATTTAATAACCTATTTCTTTTCTTATTCCTACTCCAGGTAAGCAGTATTAACAGTATACCATCAGCCCTCAGATCAGAGGTTTCTGCATTCATGGATTCAATCAACCAAGGATAAAAAATATTTTGGAAAAAATTTTTTTTCTCTGGAAAGTTCCAAAAGGTAAAATTTGAATTTGCCAAGCACTGGCAACACTTAGGTAACACTTACATTGTATTTAAAGCTATTTATATAGTATTTACATACTTCATTGAATTATCTTGGTACTTTTGTAGAAAATCAGTTGACCATGCATGTATGACAGGCTTCCCAGGGGGCTTAGTGGTAAAGAACTTGCCTGCCAATGTAGGAGATGGAAGAGACTCATGTTCACGCCCTTGGGTAGGGAAATCCCCTGGAGAAGGAAATGGCAACCTGCTCCAATATTCTTGCCTGGGAAATCCCAAGGACAGAGGAGCCTGGCAGGCTACCATCCACGGGGTTGCAAAGAGTTGGACATGACTGAACATACACATGCATGCACACGTCGATGTATGGGTTGATTTCTGAACTTTAAATTCTGTTCTACTGATTTTTATGTCTATCTTCATGACAACATCACAGTCTTAGTTACTATAGCTTTGTAGTAAATTTTAGAATTAAGCGTGCATCCTTCCAACTTGGTCTTTCTTTTTCAAGGTTATTTTGGCTACTCTGGGTCCCATGCATTTCCACATGAATTTTAGGATCAGTTTCACATCTGTCTCCTGGTGAGACCCTGGAAGGCAAGGCATGTCTTGGAGTCATCTTCATGACCTGCTTGATTTGTTGCATGTGTGGCCCATTAGTACACATCAACAGCTGCTGAACTCAATGAAATATTATAGGGATTTTTGTCTTGAGTATAGAGGGAATTTCCACCTGGAAATAATGGTGGTATTCGTTTCAGTTCCAATGCACTGAGCTGCAAGTAGCAACTACAAAACGATTAACAATGGCCTAAATCACAGGGTATTTGTGTCTTACTGGGGGCTTCCCTGGTGGCTCAGAGTGTAAAGAATCTGCCTGAGATGCTGGAGACCGGGGTTCAATCCCTGGGTCAGGAAGATCCCCTGGAGAAGGAAATGGCAACCCTCTCCAGTATTCTTGCCTGGAGAAGTCTATGGACAGAGGAGCCTGGTGGGCTACAATCCGTGGGGTTCCACAGAGTCAGAAATGACTGAGCAACTAACATTTTCACTCAACAAGGAGTCTGAAGGTAGGCAGACTCCAAGACACTCAGCAATTCAGTCACGTCTATGTCCATCCTTGCCCTCTAGTGTTCCCAATATTCTGGTCTTTTCTCTTGCTTGTCCTCTCATCAGTAGTAGATAGATGGTTGCCATCATGCCAGACTCCATTTCCTCATGCCAGCATCATGAAGAAGAGTGAGGATGGTGATAAAGACTTTCTTTTCTGCAGGCTTTGTGAGTGATCCAAATGTGAAGCTGCCTCCCATATCACTGTCCAGAACTGAATCATGTCCTATCCCCAGCCTGGTCTTTGGGGAATGGGGATGAGATTACCATGATTCATTTCAGGGCATACCTTTCCTGAAATCCAGGTTAAGCAGGAGTGAGGTGTGATATATGCTGCAAAGAATAGTGCTTACCTCAAACCGAGTATATCTGATTCACAACATGGCATTTTTGTAGACTTAGGTAGTAACTCAACTGACATTGTTCCTTTGAAAAAATAAAATGGGCTCTCAGCACCAAACAGAACTCTTGAAAAACGTTTGCAATACAATCCAAAATACATGGAAATTCAAATACTTATCTTTAAAACTGTATGAATATAATTTCATCATTTTTAGACACATTTAAAAGTATTTTAGAATCTTTCAGTTTGAGCACCAAATATGAACATCAACTGTCAAGGTGTAGATATTTAAAAACGATGGTTAACAGAGTTTGCTCCATGAAAATCAAGGAACCTTGTTAATTTTCTGTTTGTTCATTTGTTCTGTCCTCAAAAAAGGTGGGATTGGGGCTTCCCTGGTGGTCCAGTGGTTAAGAATTCATCTGCTAATGCAGGGGACACAGGTTCCATCCCTGGTCTGGGAGGATCCCAGATGCCACAGGGCAACTAAACCCCTGTGCCACAACTGAGCCCAGAAATCTATAGCCCATGCTCCAGAACAAGAGAAGCCAAGGGAATGAGAAGCCCAAGCACCACAACTAGTGACTAGCCCCCCACTGGCGGCAACTAGAGAAAGCCTGCCCACCTAGCAAGGACCCAGTGCAGTCAAAAATAAGTAACTCAGACGATAAAGAATCTGCCCACAACGCAGGAGATGAGGGTTAGGAAGATCCCCTGGAGAAGCAAATGGCAACCCACTCCAGTATTCTTGCCTGGAGAATTCTATGGACAGAGGAGCCTGGTAGGCTACTGGAGTCCGTCCATGGAGTCATAAAGAGTTGGACTGGATTGAATGACTAACACTTTTTCACTTTCAAAAAAAAAAAAACAAAAAAAGTGAGATTACCTGCTGTTCATAAACTCCATCGGGTACCGGCCATAATGGCTCAAGGAACTAAGGTCACAGACAGTGAGTGGCAGAATCTCATCTCTCGTCTCCAGATCCAGCGCTCATCCTGCTTAACTGCAGGAGACTCGATCAACAAACATGGTCTGCGAGCCCATGACCTGGCAATGTCCCAGATATTTCTGTCTGGTGCTTGGAATGAATTTCCACCTGGAAGAAGGCTATGTATTCGTTTTAAGGGCGTGGCTGTGTCCGGGAGAGCCAGGGAGACCCCGGGGAAGGTGAAAGTCTAATGGGGTGGGCACGGAGGACCAGACCACGAAGATTCTAAGCACCTAAAGTGGAATCACAGGGCATCCAACGTCAGGGGCGCGCGAGGTCAGGGGGCTGAGCCGCCCGGTGCCCGCCTGGCGGCGCTGTCAGCACCGCACCCCCGGCCGCTGCCCCTGCCACGGGCCTCCAGCCACAGGCGTCGCTGTGTGCTCGCGCCGGCACGGGAGCCGCGTTCCGCGGGGAGCAGGCGCTCGCGGTGTGCCGGGGTTTCAGTTTCTGGCGCGAACTTCCGCCGTTCAGAAGTTGCGGGGAGGCTTCGCGCGATGTCCGGAGACAGCAGCGGCCGCCGGCCTGAGGGCCGGGGCCGGGGCCGCGATCCGCACCGGGATCGCACCCGCTCCCGCTCCCGCTCGCGGTCCCCGCTGTCGCCCGGGTCCCGCCGCGGCTCCGCGCCCGAGCGCAGGGAGGCCCCGGAGCGCCCGGGCTTGGAGGATACCGAGCCGTCGGATTCCGGGGACGAGATGATAGACCCGGCGAGCTTGGAGGAGGAGACCGACCCCAGCCTCTGCCGCCAGATCCGCCATCAGTACCGGGCGCTCATCAACTCGGTCCAACGTAAGGCGGGAGCGCGAGGCGGGAACCGCGCGCAGGCCCTGCGCGGCCCGGCTGGTTCGCTGCGCCCGGGACCAGCCCCGCGCCGCCCGGATTCGGGGTTTGCGAGGCGCTAGTGCGTCGGTCGTGCGGCTTGCACCGCACGACCTTGGCGGGGGCGCGACCGCCCGAAGCCGGGCGCTGTCTGGAAGCGGGGGAGAGGAGGCAAGCGGAGCCGGGGCGCATTTTCTTACATCCAGCGGTTCCCCGCCGGCAGTCGCCCGCCCGCGGCAGCTGCCAGAAATGCAAATTCTCCAGTGCACCCTGGACCTACCTATTCTGAAACTCTGGGTGGCCCGGCTCTGCAAGCTGTAGCTTGCAGAGCCGGAGAACCCTTCTATTAAGAGCGCTCCTCAGAGGCTGCAGAAGGCGTGTAAGCTCATGGGTGAAGGTTAGGGGGAGCGAAGTGGGTCCCCTTTTCAAGTTCATTCTGCTAAAGGGGTACGGTCATCTTTTCTGTTTTCAGGCCGTTTTGAAGAGATACAGCTTGAAAGTAATTCCACCGGGGAGCGGGGGTGGGGGTGGGGATGAGGGCGGGGACTTGGCTCTCCAGATGCAGCTGGTCACTTTGTTAATGACTTGTTAGCCTATGATGAGCACCTTTCCCAAAGCTTGTATTTTTTTAAAATAGAAAACCGGGAGGATATATTGAATGCCAGCGACAAGTTAACAGAGGTCCTTGAAGAGGCCAACAATCTCTTTAATGGAGGTAATTCATTATTTCATGAAAGGAAGCTTTCTGTGATCATATATTTTAGGGTAATTTTAATTAGTTTTGCATGAGAACCGAATGCTTGACACAAACAACCCCCATATTTATTTATAAGAGTGCTTTACTAGTTTTGGAATCTTTTTCCTTGTAGCACCACTACTACTTTCATGGTGCACTTATCAGCCCCAAAGCAGGTAGGAAGGGCTTTACGTGAAGTTTGGGATGGGGGTGGGGAGCAGCAGCCAGTTTTAACAAGCGCCACAGGTGATTCGGTGGCTTGTTCAAGTTTGAGAACCTTCTGGGTATTATCTTTCTACTGTATTGACTGCTGAGAACTTTGATGTCTTATCTTTCTACCCTATTGACTACCCAGGATGCATTGGATGTATTAAAGAAAGAACTGAGCTGGCTTCTGACATCCTGTTTCTTTTCCTGCCTTCCTCCCGACCTCCGTCCCTAAGCTCCTTGCTCTTGGTCCACCTGGTGTAACCCAGTGGGGATGGCCCTGTCTACAAGTGGCCCTGCTGTCTCCAGTGAGGGGAGGGGCCCGAGAAAGAGAGAGAAGAGTCTCAGCTCTGATCTCTAGACCACTGTGGGGGGCGAAGGGGGCTCTGAAATAAAAGCTTGGTTTGAATGAAAAGCAGCAGCAGTGTTAGTGCTACGAGCGGTCTCTGTGTTTGAAGACAGGACAGGTCCGGCATGCCCCTGATGGTGTGGGCACTGGGTCACCGAGCCCGGGACAAGTCCTCAGCCCACTTTTCCCTCCTGGCCTTTCTCTAAATTCTGTGGGAGCAGAAAGGGAGAGTGCAGACCCATGCAGGTGGAGAAGTCAACAGAGTGGACACCACCACTCCACGTGTTCTCTGAGGACCAGAACATTTCTTTCTTTCCATCTGGCGCAACCCCTCCTCCACTCTCTCTAGCTTTTTCTTCTCTTCTGAGCTTGGACCCCCAGGCTGTCTCTTCAGGGTTGCTCTTGACCCCTTGTCCCCTTATTATTATTCACCCACCGCTGTAAAGTTGTTGATTAACGGATCATTTCCTGCTTGGCTGATTCCACTGTGCTGGCTGGGTCACCTCTTTAAGGCACGGTTACTCACTCAACCTGGCCCTAGGAGACGGTCAGCCAACAAAGAATTCTGTATCTGCCATATATACAGATTGGATGTTCTGTAACTCTCCAGAGGCTTGAATCCATCCGTGGGAGATTGGCACTTTTCTCACAGTTTGCATGGCAGGGACGGGCCAGCGGTGGGGAGGAGAGGTCTAGAACAGCCGAGGAACTACTCCTTAGCTTCTGCCTTTTCTCTCGTTCATTGTCACATTCACAGTAATTCTCCTGAAATAAAACTGGGGAGAAAATTATGCATATAAATACAAAACTTTGGGCAATCAGAAATTCAAATGAAATGGCCTTGAGGAGCAAGCCAGGCAGAGGGATTTGTGTGTTTGAACTCTACCGGGTTTGTCTCTTGGCTGCCTTTTCAGTTCGCCTTTGCTGGTGTTCCTGGAGTATGTTTCCACACTGCCTGTTCCCTTTCAGGGTCTGATCAAACCCATTTCCCTCAGTCCTGCTGTGTCTTCCTCCAATGAACCCTCCCCCCCACCTCCCCAAACCTCATCCTCAGTTTCCTTGCCCCATTTCCTTCTTGTCTCCTTTTATTTAAATCCTTTTCTCTCTGTAGCTTATCTTAAATGTTAAAAGATGAACCTTTTCATCTTCAAAGATGAACATTTTTGGACCATCCATCCTTAGAGTTTATGGCCCTGCTGCCTGTAGGCTGTTCATTCCGTGGGACCTGTGCTGCTAGGCTGAGTTTGCGTCTCCCGCTACCTGCCCAGCATGGAACTTCACCTGAAGCTCCTTGACCACTTACCTATTACCGGTCTGCGAACATCCGTGCCCAAGCACAGCGCCTTACACACCGTGGGCATTCAGCTTGGCTTCCATCATCAACACAGGTGTTAATAGTGCCTAGATGAGTTACTGGAGTCCAAGGGAACAGCCAGTGTTAGAGATGGTGGAGGTTTTGTTAAACTGCGGTTAATGAAGAGATTTTTATTTAGTTCCCAGGAGCAGGAACAGTGTGGTAGAGAGAGCTGACTTTTTAGGAAGACTGGTCAGCTTTGATTTCAGATTTTGGTGAGCTGAGCAGGGGAACCTGTTTTTAGACAGAGATGAGTATGTTTGAGACTTTTTTTTGGTCCAATGGGAAATGGGGAGTAAGTGCAATTGAAAGTTTTGGGAAAATGCCTGTGGATAAACATGTATGTTGTAACGTGTGTCTTTTTCTTCTTTTTTGAATAGTGTCCCGAGCAAGAGAAGCAGTCCTAGATGCCCACTTTCTTGTTCTGGCTTCAGATTTGGGCAAAGAAAAGGCAAAGCAGCTGCGTTCTGATCTGAACTCGTTTGATATGTTAAGATATGTAGAAACTCTGGTAAGTTCAAAGCTACAGAATCATAATAAAAAATGTTTCATCTGTCACATATTGTATAATTATCCACTTTGCTTATATCCATATGCAGATGGTTTTCACTTCATTTTCCCTTTTGTTTGGGCCTGAGATTCCTCCAGAGAGATCTTACCAAATTAAACACATGACAGTCGAACTATGTGGTAGAATCTAGATTGGGAGTTTAGAGCAGCTTGAAAATCTGCTAGCTTTCTAAGACTCAGGGTGCTATGTTTATTTCAAATGGCCATTTCTTCCCCTCACTCAGTTGTCAGTTCATGAGTTCATTCTCAGTGACCCGGGACCTTTGTCCGAGGCTGGGCAGAAGCCCACAGGCAGGCAAAGTGCAGCTGGATATGAGTTACGTCTGGTGGAGGGGCATGTTTTGATTTGTCTTTGAGAATATTTCAGAACCATATGTATATGACTGGGGTTCTGCTTTTGTTTTTTGTTGTTGTTTTATTCAACTGTCTTTGCCTCTTAATGTTTGAATGGTGGTTCCCTGAAATTTTGAAACTTTTGCTTGATGAATTTACCCCCAAAAAAGCACAATGAGATGAACTTTGTATTTTACTCTTGTTTTTTTTTATCTTGGTTTTACTTTGAGCCAACTTCTGTCCTAGCATTTCTGTTAGGACATTGACTTTCTGTTTGTTAAAAGGTTATTAAAATGATTTAGTACCATAAGACCTGAACAGATAAATTATTTTGTAAAGGTATGAGGCAGATGAGGTTTTTTTTGTTTTCAAAACCTTAGATGTTTTAAAAAATTTAACTTACCAAAAAAAAAATATTTTACTTAAATTTAAAACCTTCCATTTTTCTTTTTTTAAAACTTGAAGTATAGTGCATTTTGGAAAATGCTCAATAAAGTTGACTATATATTGGGTAATCTTTTTAAAAATTACTTTATCAGGATGAGCTTTGTTCTTTAAATAACATATCAGTAAATTCTGTAAGTCTTAAAGTAGTCCATGCAGACCCTCAATTTAATAGCTGTCTAGACTCTGGCGGGAGGATTTTTTCAAGTATTACACCAAATATAAGGACTATAAAGAAAAAATTGGTAGATTTGACCAGATAAAAACTGAAATGTCTTCTTCCAAGTGTGCAGTGGTAGAACGGTTGGCAGGAGAATGGAACAGCTGACTTTGTCTCTCTGACTGGGTTCTGGCAGCCTCTCTTTTCTTCAAAGTTTAACTGCCTTTAAAGAGTTAAGCTCTCTGAGGGCTTTTTGATTACTGTTTATATATGGTATTGCTGTTTTAATTTGATAACTTCTAGGCATTTCATAATTTATAATGTAATAAAAATGTACTTTCATAAAAGCAAATTTAATACACTTTCTGCAAGATAGCTTGAGATAAGAGAATTATTAGACTTCTGCCAACTCTTCCCAGGAAGTCAGCTTTAAGATGAGTGAATCTTTCCCTGATGCTAGGTGCTGCTCCCTGGAAAACCTGATCTGCAATCTGATCAGGGGTCTCCAGGAGGTTGGCTGGAAATGAAAACTGAAAGCCAGCTAAACTTCCCAGTTCTATCCCAGAGCATTTGCTTAGGGATGTGATTTCCTATTTTTATGCTCATAGTTGTGTGTGATCAGGCCTAGCGGGCTTAGTTCTGGTATGCCAGCCCCTTGGCCTGCAGGGGGCTAGAGCAGGGTTTCTCAGCCTTGGCACTAAGGGCATTTTGGGCTGGTTGAGTCTTTGTTGTGGGGGCGCCTGCTGTGGGATGTTTAGCACTATCCTGGCTTCTACCTACTACATGGCAGAAACACGGCCCGCCCTGCCACCCACCCAATTGTGACGCTCAAGTGTCTCCAGACAGAATGCCTGGCGGGGGGTGGGGGGGTGGCGGTGTGCTTAAAATTGCTCTGGTTGAGACCCGTTGGTCTGGATCATCTCACTTTCTCACCAAAAAGTCCTGAGTACCTTGAAGAATAGTTTCTGCCAAAAAGAAGGTGCCTTTGAAAACAGGAAATTTGTAATAAGACATTGAGCCAACATGTTAGGACACTGAAAACAGACTTTGCCTCTGGCCTGTTGTTGTAGTGATAGAGATGATTGAGTACCATGAATGATTGCTTGTGGCTTAACTGGGGTTTCTGTTTCCCTTCGTTTTTGTAGCTGACTCATATGGGTGTAAATCCGCTAGAAGCTGAAGAACTCGTCCGTGATGAAGATAGTTCTGATTTTGAATTCATAGTCTATGACTCCTGGAAAATATCAGGCAAAACAGCAGAAAACACCTTTAATAAAACCCATACATTCCACTTTCTGTAAGATTATTTTGAAAATCCGACAGACCAGCCATTTGTAAAGCTTAAATTATATTTTATTGTAGGGACAACAATTGTTTGGTATTGTAGAGGAGACAATCATGATGCCATCGCTTGGAGACTTTCTAAAGGTTGATTTAAAAGCCCATAATATCTTGTGGATGGATCCTCATCCTGCGTAACTAAGGCAGGAAAGGCCGTGGGCTGGCACCTCCTCATCAGGGCACTCTGCTGGCACCTTTGCTTTCTAGTGTGGGAGACTTCAGGTCTGTGACATAACGTCTGGCTTTATCATCTTTAAAAGTCCTTATTACATAGGAGGATGATACCTCCTATGAAAGGTATCTTAAGATTCTACCAATATATGTAAAGTGCCATTTATTATATATAATTCCCTGTTAGATGATTGCTGTCCTATATTTGAAGACTAGTTGAGTCACTGTCACATAAACTGCCCAGTTCATCTTTTTTGGATACAGCTTTGATTTTGAAAAGCTTTTCTTTATACTCAAATGGAACTGGCTTCTGTCTTAATTTCCTAGCTCAGTCTTACTGAGAGGCTAAGAACAACTCTTACTGGTTCTTTTGTAAGACAGCCTTTAAAATACCCGGTAGAAAAAATAAATAAATAAAAATAAAATACCTAGTAGATAATTTCTCCAGGGCAACCACTCAAGTGGTTTCTTCCTTAAGCGGATAACTTAGGGCATTTGTCTTTTCTGATTGCCCTTCTAAACCTCCTGAGATTGGTAGTGCCTCAGTTAGAAGGCCTTGGAGATGCAGATTTAGTAAGTCTATGGTGTGGGGCCAGGCTTCTGGGTTTTTTTCTTATTTCCCGAGGCATCTATTTTTAACAAGACTTCCCTTAATTCAAGTGCCCAGAATCACTGTATATTACAGCAAAAAGATCAAACTTCTTTTATAGGAAAAGTCTAAATCTTTTTTTTTTTTTTTTTGCTGTTGAATTAGGCTCCACCATAAATGTAGGATCTAAAGATAGCCTTTTGGGAATTCCCTGGTGGCCCAGTGGTTAGGACTCCGAGCTCTCACTGCTGAGGGTGTGGGTTCAGTCCCTGGTCGGGGAACTAAGATCCCCAAAGCCTCGGGGCATGTCCAAAAAAATGAAAGAAAGATAGCCTTGGGTTGCATAACTTAAACCCTTTGTCATCATCTAGCCCAATTTGCGGCCACAGTGATTTACTCACAACTTTACAGCCTTGTACTTGCTGTTGCCTTGGCCTGCAGTGGCCTTTCCCCCATGTTTTCTTTTCATCTGGTGAGGTTTGCTTGGGCTTCTCAGTTCACCTTAGTGGTAAAGAAGCCGCCTGCTAATGCAGGAGATGTAAGAGACTTGGGTTCGATCCCTGGGTCTGGAAGATCCCCTGGAGGAGGGCACCACAACCCACTCCAGTCTTCTTGCCTGGAGAATCCCATGGACAGAGGAGCCTGGAGGGCTACAGTTCATAGGGTTGCAAAGAGTCAGACACGACTGAAGCGACTTAGCGCACACATAGGATCTCTACAGTACACTTTGATTTCCTCCAGTGTAGGGACCACAGGGGACTAAATTCCCTGGGCCCTGATTGTTTCTGCCTGGTATGTCTGTTACTGTAGGGCTTTTTTGGGAGATGGAGGGAGTCCAAAAGGGACAGGAATCCCATGCCCTCTGCCTTACCTGTTGTCTCGTAAGACAGGTGTGTTCTGGAGTCCCAGGCAGTGGGGCTCTGCTCTGGCACCCCCAGACCAAGAGGCTTTTTTAACCCCAGTGGGGCTATTCATTCCCGTCCCCCACACACATTTGTCCTTCCCCTGATCTCTGAAGCTGGCTCTGCGAAACAGACAACAGGCTAGCTGGGAGGACCACAGGCATATTGCCTGACTTACTGTTGAGAGTAAAATACAAAGGTGTTGAGGAGGAATCTGGCTGAATTCTTTGAGAAACACAGAAGGAGCAGAAAGGCTGTCACAAACCCGACAGTATTGGTCTGAGGTCACTCGTATACCACTGATGCCTGGTCTGAGTTTGAGGATGCTGTGGGAACCGCTTTCAGTTAGTGAGATCAGTTTGTTTTAAAAACAAAGACATGAAAGCATATTTTTCATTAGGTTGGGTTCAATACAAGGAGAGTGCCCTGTGCCAAAGCCACGAATTGAACGTCCAAGAAAAGCTCGTATGATAGAAGAGCAGCAGGCAATGCCTGCCCAGGTTTGTTTGTTCAAATGTTGCTTTTTTAAACACTTAACTTAAAATAGCCATTAGCATCATATGCATGTAATTTAGCCGTCTTTTCTCAGCTTTTGGGTCTGGAGTCAGGTTCTGTCACTTAAAAAGTAATCATTTAATGTTTGAATCATTTTTGATGTGTTTAAGTCTTTAAACATTTTATCGGATTGACCACTTGTCTTAGTTTTTAACTCATTTTTGTAGTATGGATTAGTTCTCCCAAAACAGGTTTCTTAACTCAGGCACTATCGGCATTTGGGGCTGGATAATTCTTCGCTGTGAGAGGCTCTCCTGTGCATTATAGGATGTTTAGTAGCATCCTTGGCCTCTTCCCACTAGATGCTAACAGCCTCGTCTCGTAGTTCTCCTTCCCATCCCAAGTATGACAATCAAGTGTTAGAAAATGTCCCATCGGTGGGGTGGGGAAGGGGCTGCAGAAAAATGACTCCCTGGTGAGAACCACTGTTCTAAACTGCCCTTTTTATAATTTGCTATTTTACATTCAACCTGAAAATGATTGATTTGTTACTGTTATTCCTCTACTAGATAATTCATATGAAAATGTTACTAGACCTAGAAAAATCTTTTTTAACTATCAATTTTAAGACAGGAATAAAAACTTAGAAATCCTAAGTAAAAGATATTTAGAGGAGTTTGGCCAGGGAAGAGAGCAGAAAAGGTTAACAGGCAGGCAAGTAGGTCAGTCTGCTTGATAACAGCTTTATATTTTCAGTTAAAAAGAATGGAAGAGTCTCATCAAGAAGCAACAGAAAAAGAAGTAGAAAGAATCTTGGGATTGTTGCAAACATACTTTCAAGAAGATCGTAAGTATGATACCAAGCTCAAAATGGAGCAATCTGTATTTGTCAATTAGGCCGTGTCATTTGCAATGAGAAGCTATTTTTATTTAAAAGGCATATGTGTAATGCTTGAATCATTTTGATTTTTCTTGACATGTCTTTTATGAGACTTCTCTCTAGAAATCCCATGAGAACATTGGTGAAGGAAATTCTCCTTTTTATTTTTCAAAGACGGGATTTTTTTTTGGGGGGGGGATATTTTTTCTGTTACAAAATAATACATGCCAAAGACGTGAGAAAAGTAAAAAGTCAAGTACCTGTTCTACCTGACCTCACTCCCTGGAGGTCGCCACGTATAAAATGTGATGTGTGTATTTTCAGACTTTCTTACGTCTATGTCAGTCATAATAAATATGCAACTAAGTAGTTGGGATTTTTTTTTTTTGTTAGTGGTGGTGGTGGTTTGCTTTTTTCAAAAAAAAATAATACACACATTCTTCTGCAACATGACTCGTCCATTTGGACATTTCCCCATATTGATACATGCAGATCCTGCTTACTCTTTTTCGTGATTTCCATTGGGTGACTGTATCATACATTTAACAAATCCTCTATTAGTGGGCAAGTTCTTTATAGCATTCTCCTCTTGTACAAACTGCTGGAGTGAAAAATCTGGGCGCACAACTTTGTGCAAGTATTTCTGTAGAACGGCTTTTTAAAGGAGGATTGCCAGGGAAGGGGGCATGCAGATTTTTAATAGATATACCAGATTGTCCTCCAGCGGGGTTGTATTGACTTCCATCCCACAACAGGATGAATGCCCATTTCCTTTCTCTGGTTAACACTAGAGAATACTGGTCTTGATTGGTAGGCGAGAGTAATTTTTCCTCCACTGAAGGATTTTTTTCCTCTTTTGTCTTCAGCTGATACTCCCATGTCCTTCTTTGACTTTGTGATTGACCCACATTCTTTCCCCCGGACAGTGGAAAACATCTTTCATGTTTCTTTTATTATAAGGGTAAGATTTAAGATTATTTCTCTGTTTCTCTTTGCTTTTAAGAGAGTAAATAATAACAGGTATAGATGAGAGGTGGCTAAGGAATTTGCACTAACCAGTGTGTGTTTTAGACCCATTGTAGCAAAACACTGACTAGTCACAGGCCAAAGAAACTAGCTAAAAAATTCAGTGCTTGCTTTTACATTTTAGAAATTTTTGGAGCTTACAGATTAGGTAACTATGTGATATAAATGTTAAATTTCCCAATTTTGTTAGTTGTTATGTAAGAAAACACCCTTGTTTTCAAGAAATACACACCGAAGTTGTAGAGAAAAGGGCTTCCCAGGTGGCACAGTGGTAAAGAATTCGCCTGCCGGTTCAGGAGATGCAAGAGATGCAGGTTTAATCCCTGGTTTGGAAGATCCCCTGGAGAAGGAGATGGCAAACCACTCCAGTATTCTTGCCTGGAGAATTCCATGGACAGAGAAGCCAGTCCATGGGGTCGCAAAGAGTCGGACACGACTGAGTGACTACACTTTCACTTTCAGAGAGAGAAAGCAGTAATGTAAATATGGCAAAACATGAACAGATGGTGACCCTGGGCAAAGAATGTATGGGAGGTCTTTACAGTAGTCTTGTAACTCTTAAGTTTGAACTAATTTCAAAACAGATGGTTTAGGAGAAACAAAAAGAAAAATTCTCAGAAATGTACCTTGAGAATTTTCTCTAGGCTGTCTTTAGTCTTATGTCTGGTTGCAATCCTGCACTTCTAAGATGAATTCGATTTTAACCTTAGGCAGAAAATCTTGTGTTGACAAAAGTATTTTTTCAGAAATGATAACTAAAGCATATTTTGTCAACGGTCAGTGATAGTATTATGCGTCATAAAATGTGTTGTATTCAGGAACTCCCTGGCGGTCCAGTGGTTGGGACTCCTCGCTCTCACTGCAGAGGGCCTGGGTTCAGTCCCTGGTGGGGGACCTAAGATCCCACCAGTTGCATGGCTCAGCCAAAAAAATAATCATAATAATAAAATGTGGAGTACTCAAAAAGTATGAATCAGTCAAAGAGTCAAGATGGTTGTAGTTTTATTTAAGAGATCTTGGGGATGAGGCTGTGCCTGGGTAAGCGAGCTGATTAAAACCTGAAAGATACCCCATGTAGAGAGAGATGTTAGAGAAGGCTTATCTGTATACACTCCTTGTTATTGTTGTGGTATATTTTGATTGTCTAAGATTTAGAATTTTTTCACTGAGTAAGTTTTTCATCCAATGGCTGTAGGTTTTGAATCTAAATTTTAGTCTTTGTGTTACAGGATGGTTTTGCAAGAATAAGACTTGATCAAGACCGACTGCCAATAATAGGTAAATGATTCTATGTCCAGAAAAGTTAGTTTTAAAGAAAATGTATTTGTTACTGGAGGGTGTGAAATGTATTTTATTAAATGTAAATTGAGTTATTTTAGGCAACAACCTTTTACAATGTCTTCCTCAACTAACCGAAAATACTGAAAACTTGATCATAGTTTAAAACTGATGGATTCAGTTCTGTCATTGATTCAACAGCTATTGCTGTGAAGAATAATAAGAAATGGTATAGTTTCCCTTAAATTTTAATTTAGAAGGTCTGTAATTGCAGTTATTTTTGTAGTTTCCTTCTTTCTATTTTATCCCTAATGCCAGCTCCTCCTCTCCAGAGAGAATTTTTTTTTTCTTTCTCATTTTTTTGCCTCTTTTATTTACAAGTTTCATTTAAATCTTTCTCACAGTTATAAAATTGATGTCAAAAAAGGACACTGCTATACAATTTACAAATGTCAGTAAATATTAAAGAACATGGTTAATACAGAGAGAATCTTAATTTTGTTGAATGATTCACATTCTCCATTACTCTTTGCCTTCTAAGACCTCCTGTACAGAATGAAGTGTTTTCACTGCATTTACCTGTTCCTTTAAAAGTTCTTATTTTCATACTGGACGCACTAGACCTTAGCTCTGTGTTTGGTTCATAGATATGCAGAGTTTTTCAAATGATTGGAATGTGTTATTTTACCATATGTATTTTTTTTTTAATGGAAGCAAGCGGGGTTATTTTCTATTGTAACAATACAACACTAATGCATGAATTCCTAATAAGGATATAATATTCTAAGCGTCTGCTTGGTACAGGTGTCATTCCTATTATTCATTGGTTTCTGTTCAGATTACCTCCTCTAATTTGAAAACTTTGCCTCTCAAACAGAGCCTGTTAATATTAATGAAGAAAGTGGAGGAATTGACCAGAATACTCAAATTAGGAATCAAGGAATTATAGCTTTGAGTTATCGAGACTGGGAGGTAAAGCCCTGCATGTTACCCTGGGCAGTTTGTTTCCAAGAATTCCTTTGCTGTAAACCCAGTGCCCACATGCTCTCTGTTCTCTACCAGGAGATTGTGAGGACCTTTGAGATCTCAGAGCCTGTAATTTCTTCAAGTCAGAGCCGGCAGAGGCTAAGTGCTTGACACCAGCTGAAGGTAACATTTCCCATGGGACAGCTGCATGTATTTATTATAGTTTCTGTCTCACTCTTTCATCTTCTGGTGAAATTTGCATTCTGCCTCCCTCTAGTGCCCCATTCTTAAAATTGTGTGTAACTGGTGAGAAGGGCAGAACGTGACCTAATGGTTGCAAGTTCCCACCTTTGGATTGATTACTTTGGTGTTCTTAAGATGCACAGTTGAAAGAGACAGAGCAGAGGTTGTTCTTGGTTTCGCATTCTCCCCTCCCCCGCAACAAATGGATAAATGAGATAATGGAACATTGAATCCTCCCATCAGTTTTGTTCACTGTCCCATTAGGTTTGCTTACTTTATGCAGACAAAGTAGAAAAGGAAAATTAAGATAGAACTACCTTGGAATGATGTTGGTAATGGGCATTTCTGAAACCTGAGTTTTGCTTATGAAATAATTCTCCATTTTTATAAAGGAGATGGGGAAGGGAATCTGAGAAATGACCTGGTATTCTGTACTGCACACAGCTGTGGGTGGGGATCAGGAGATGGGATCCTGTTGGCCCTGCCCTTTTAAAATGTCAGGCAAGTCAGTCTTCCTCTGCTTTGTCTTCCTTCTCTATAAATCTGTAAAATGGGATTCTGAGTTAGATAGTTAAAATTAGCTTTTCAGTACTTAGTGTAAACTCTTAATATATGCTTCAATTATTTGAGCTTCTTTTGTTCCAAGGTAATTGAAGGAAAGAGGAGAACTGACATAAGATCTATACTGTGGGTTTACCTGGGCCCTCCTCACTGAGGAGGGGCTGGTTGGTAGATTTCCTTTATGCATCTGAAATGAACTTCTGATTTACCATTTATAAACTGTTAACCAGCTCTTTCCCTCCTTTGTTTTTTAGGACTCACATGGATTCTCCCATCCAAAAAGGAAAGCAGCATGTATTGTACATATTGTATGATCAAACATTTTTAAAGACAGATTGTTTTTAATAAAATGTAGCTTTTGATAGTTAATGAATTTGTCATGTTTGTCTTTGATTAAAGGAAATTCATTGCCATATGCACACATAATTGCAGTCATTCTGTATTTTCTGTTCTTGGGAGAGTTTCTGCTTTATCTAGCCCTATCCCATTGAAAGTTTTAGTTAGGTTGTTAAGGGCTTAATGATCATTGTGGTTCTATGTGCATCTTTTTTTTTTTTTTTTTATGTGCATCTTTTTTAGCTGTAAAGTTAGCCAGTCAGGTCAACACTTATTAGGTTGTACCATATGAAATTGTTTTCGTAAGTAAGATACAGTCAAATATCAGCAATTTTATCTGCTTCAGTCTGTGATTTACGCACAAGGAACTGTTCAATCCTCTTTCAAGCCAAGCCAGACCACTTTTTGGGGCAACGCCAACCCTGGATTCATCTTACCAGCAGTCCTCTCTCTGCACCTGAGGGCTGCTGACTGCCACAGAGAAAACCCATGCAGCTTCAGGTCAGGTGATGCTGCTCCCATGGGTGCTGGGCCATCAGGTCCTTCCTTGATGTTCTGAGTCCTAGTTGGTTCCTCTTCCCGCCCTTCTCCACCCGTCCTTTCTCACTGCTTCCCTCTGATGTCAGAGGTAGCAGTGTGCCATCTACAGAGGCTCTGGTCTCCTACGTCCTCACCTCCAGGTCTCTGCTGTCTGTCATCCCTTCTCCATACCCAGCACTTGCCCTTCAACCCTGTTCATCTCTCGTCTTCAAAAAATTACTGTGACCTTTCTCAAGTTATCGCCTTTTAAAGTAACAATCACTTGCTGTCTCTCCTCATGAGTGCTCCCACCACGCTGTGGGACACCTCCTTTCCCACCATCCTGCAAGGCTGACTGTTGGCGACTCCTCTCCAAAACTGTTAAATCCAATGGATAAATGCTATGCATTTGACACTTGAAAACATTACTTTCTGAAAACTCTACATCCTTTTACTTGGTCCTCTCCCTGGTTCACCTTCTACTGGTTTAGGACTTTCATGATTTGTAGTTCATATGTATCCTGAACATTCCCCCAAATTTCTTTGACTAAACTTCTCTGAAAAGCCACAGATGTACATAACCAGTGGCTTGTTGGACAGCATATGGGCCTGTTTTTAAACATATGTGTAAAACAGCTACCAAAGCAAAGGAGAAGAGCAAAGATATACCCATTTGAATGCAGAGTTCCAAAGACTAGCAAGGAGAGATAAGAAAGCCTTCCTCAGTGATCAGTGCAAAGAAATAGAGGAAAACAATAGAATGGGAAAGACTAGAGATCTCTTCAAGAAAATTAGAGATACCAAGGGAACATTTCATGCAAAGATGGGCTCAATAAAGGACAGAAATGGTATGGACCTAACAGAAGCAGAAGATATTAAGAGGTGGCAAGAATACACAGAAGAACTGTACAAAAAAGATCTTCACGATGCAGATAATCACAATGGTGTGATCACTCACCTAGAGCCAGACATCCTGGAATGTGCAGTAAAGTGGGCCTTAGGAAGCTTCACTACAAACAAAGCTAGTGGAGGTGATGGAATTCCAGTTGAGCTATTTCAAATCCTGAAAGATGATGCTGTGAAAGGGCTGCACTCAATATGCCAGCAAATTTGGAAAACTCAGCAGTGGCCACAGGACTGGAAAAGGTCAGTTTTCATCCCAATCCCAAAGAAAAGCAGTCCCAAAGAATGCTCAAACTACCGCACAATTGCACTTATCTCACATGCTAGCAAAGAAATGCTCAAAATTCTCCAAGCCAGGCTTCAGCAATACGTGAACCATGAACTTCCAGATGTTCAAGCTGGTTTTAGAAAAGGCACAGAAACCAGAGATCAAATTGCCAACATCCGCTGGATCATTGAAAAAGCAAGAGAATTCCAGAAAAACATCTACTTCTGCTTTATTGACTATGCCAAAGCCTTTGACTGTGTGGATCACAATAAACTGGAAAATTCTGAAAGAGATGGGAATACCAGACCACCTGACCTCCCTCTTGAGAAATCTGTATGCAGGTTAGGATGCAACAGTTAGAACTGGACATGGAACAACAGACTGGCTCTAAATAGGAAAAGGAGTATGTCAAGGCTGTATATTGTCACCCTGCTTATTTAACTTATATGCAGAGTACATCATGAGAAGTGCTGGGCTGGTGAAGTACAAGCTGCAATCAAGATTGCCGGGAGAAATATCAACCTCAGATATGCAGATGACACTAACCTTATGGCAGAAAGTGAAGAACTAAAGAGCCTCTTGATGAAAATGAAAGAGACGAGTGAAAAAGTTGACTTAAAGCTCAACATTCAGAAAACTAAGTTCATGGCATCTGTTCCCATCACTTCATGGCAAATAGATGGGGAGACAGTGGCAGACTTGATTTTTATGGCCTCCAAAATCACTGCAGATGGTGACTGCAGCCATGAAATTAAAAGACACTTACTCCTTGGAAGGAAAGTTATGACCAACCTAGACAGTATATTAAAAAGTAGAGACATTACTTTGCCAACAAAGGTCCGTCTAGTCAAGGCTAAGGTTTTTCCAGTAGTCATGTATGGATGTGAGAGTTGGACTATAAAGAAAGCTGAGTGCCAAAGAATCGATGCTTTTGAACTGTGGTGTTGGAGAAGACTCTTGATAGTCCCTTGGACTGCAAGAAGATCCAACGAGTCCATCCTAAAGGAGGTCAGTCCTGAGTGTTCATTGGAAGGACTGATGCTGAAGCTCAAACTCCAATACTTTGGCCACCTGATGCGAAGAGCTGACCCGTTTGAAAAGACCCTGATGCCAGGAAAGATTGAAGTTGGGAGAAGGGGATGACAGAGGATGAGATGGTTGGATGGCATCACCGATTCAATGGACATGAATTTGAGTAAACTTTGGGAGTTGGTGATGGACAGGGAGGCCTGGCGTGCTGCAGTCCACGGGGTCGCAAAGAGTCAGACACGACTGAGCGACTAAACTGAACTGAAAACAGCTCCCACATTTATTGTCCATGTAATTCCTGGGTGGCACTTGTACTAATCAGAAAGAAACCTAGGGTTTCTCTTCTTTTTTACCCCCACAGGCTCTGCCTTCATTGGTCACTAATCCCCATCTGGCCTCTTGATTCTCTGCATCTTGCCCAGCTTTCTGCTACAGGCTCCCATCTGTGTCCCCACTTCCTGTTTGTCCTTTCGATCTCTTCCATGTCTTCAAGACCACTTGTCAGTTTCTCAGTTATCTCCCCACTGCCTTCGAGATTTGATACCCTGAGCTCTTTACCAATGTTCAACGCCTCAGAGGATCAGGCCTTTTACCTGCATTTCCAGGCTTCCTTCCTCCTCTCTGAATTCTTGGTGTTGCTTTCATTTTGGTAAAACAGCTTTACTGAGATATATTTTACATATCATACTGTTAACCTACTTAAAATGTGTAATTAATCCGTTGTTTTTTAGTCCATCTGCAGGTGATGTGCAACCATCACCGCAATCTGGTTTTAGAACATTTTTGTTCCCACAACCCAGTAGTAGTCACTGTCCCCCTCCATCCACTCTAAACCCTCAGCCCCATTCAACCACTAACTGCACTGTGTCTATAAATCTGTCTCTTATCTTCATAAATTTGGCTATTCAGGACATTTTGCATAAATCAAATCACATCACATATGGTCTTAACATTTTATTTTCTTCAGGCATGTGTGTTTAGAGTCAATTTTTCCTCCATCTGCATTCTACTTGTTTCAGACTCTAGTCATTAAGAATCCTAAAAGTAAAAAAAAAAAAAGAATCCTAAGTGGTTACCTTTTGCAAGCTAAGGTGGCAAAGCTGTTCCTTTGCATTTTGTATCTTTCTGTAGTTGTTTTCCATGTACTTTATTGTTATTTTTTAAAAAATTATCAACAGAAGTTATCTGGACAGGGAGATTATAAGCCACTTAATTCTTTAACTCTCTGAAGAGAAGGGGAAAAAAAAACTAATATGTTCTCAAAAAATCAAAGTCATATAACATCCCCCAAACCCCTCTTCCTCTGGAACAGGAGTCCCCAACCTCTGGGATCTCATGCCTGGTCATCTGAGGTGAAGCTGATGTAATAATAATAGAAGTAAAGTGCACAGTAAATGTAATACGTTTGCATCATCCTAAAACCTTCCTGCTTCCCTTCCCCCGGGCTTGTGGAAAACTGTCTTCTGTTAAACCAGTCCCGGGTGCCAAAAAGGTTGGGCACCGCTGCTCTAGAATGCTGTGTTCTAAAAGCACATCACGCTTTCCTCAGTTACTCTGTCCTCCTCAGGCTGTTTGTTTCCAGTGAAGTTCCCCCCAGGGGAATAGAATAAGTCTGTGCCTCATTCCTGTGCTGATGGTGGCTGGCAGGAGGCCGGCATCAGTGTTGAGTTTCTCCTGTTCTGACCGCCCAAGGAGTTGTCATCCAAAATGCATTCTCAGACCCCACATCCCCCACCAATTGCTACCCTCCTCTCGTTCTTATGGTTAGTATACCTTTTTATACCATAGACTTGGACATAGCTTTGTTTTATTTCATCTGCTGTTCTCTTCCCCAATAGACTGTAAGCCCCTTAAGGGGCTATGTTCTAGAGTCTCTGGGCAGGTCTAGGGCTTAGACCCAGGTTGTTGTTGTTTAGTCGCTAAGTCATGTCCAACTCTTTTGTGACCCCATGGACTAGCCCGCCAGGCTCCATGGGATATCCCAGGCAAGAATACTGTGTTGGGTTGCCATTTTCTACTCCTGAGGATCTTCCCAACCCAGGGACTGAACCCATGTCCCTGCGTTGGCAGGCAAATTCTTTACCAATGAGCCATCAGGGAAGCCCTGGGCCCAGGTACATGATATCCAATTAAATTTTAGGTGCATTGGAAAACACAAGACAGTGTGTTGTCTGCATTATAATTCTAACTTTTACACTCTGTGTCTTTAGAGACAGAGCCAAGGTTCTTTAGTCAAGATCAATGCAAAAGCTGTGGAATTGCAGGTTTCTTTGTATAAAAATATTTGTTCCTATGAGTAGTGTTCACATAAAAGAAAAATGAAAAGTATAATAAAGGATAGAGGTGTGTGATAGACTTTTTAGAGGTTTGGGGTGGTAGGTTGAAATAAGCCCATGTTTTTTTGAGACAAAAAGTCTGCTTCTCCCCCCTTGAATGTAGGCTGATCTTGGTGGCTTCTTTGATTAGTAGGATAAGCAGAAGTGATGTTCTGGGACTTCTGGGGCTAGGTCATAAGAAGACTTTGTAGCATTTGACAGGCCTCTTGGAGCCCTAAATCACCAGATAATAAGTCCAACTACTACATGGCCCTTAAACTACCTGGGGAGGGAAGCCAGGGAGAGGGACCAGCTAGGTTCAGCCTTCTAGCTACCCATGCTAAGCCTTCTGGGACCTACGGACTAGTCCAGCCATCACCTGATTGTTTCCAAGCATTTCCAGTGGTGCTACATGGGTGCAGAAAAATGGCCCAGCTGAGCTCTGCTGGAATGCCTGCTACAGAATTGAGATAAAATAAAATGGTGGTGATTTTAATTCACAAGGTTTTGGGTTAGCTATACAGAGTTGAAACATTGGGAATGCTGAGCTCATGGTTTAACCTCTTTTTTTTCAGTGCCATGCATTTAGAAACAATATTAGAAGATATTAGATTTTACTGCACCAACATCTATGAAGGTATGCTCACCTGAAAAAGAAATACAATAATCTAGAAAATAATTTAAACTTTATGTTTTTGTAGTTGACTTCTCAAAAATGATGGCATACTCAAGAGCTCTCTTCGGAGTGGTTTTCCAATTTTACCCTCTTTTTTGGACTTTTCCATCAGAATGGTCACTTCTAAAAGTGCTTCTGCATAAGGCTGGACAATGGGATAGGCGGTGACCCATTCATATTCTTTTACTTCCTTTTTCTTCACTTGAGGTTTCAAGAAAGGGGGAGCTTGTGCAGGTATTTTTTGAGCAACTCGTTGACTATTTCTTTTCTCCGTGAGTTCTCTCCCTAGAATCATTCGCTCTTGATGTCCCTTTATCTGTTTCTTTGCCCAGGCCACCCTGTACTGCTTGGCCTTAGTTTTGTGTGTTTTCTGGATGTTTTCAGTGTTTTCATCCTTCTTCTGGTTTAATACTTCATGGGAAGGAATTTTATCTGAGATACTTTGAGGGAGCAGTTGATAATTGTGGTCTCTGAGGCCTCTGGCTTGTTCGGCTCGGTGTATGTGTTTCTGTATCTGGTTCAGCTCTCTCTCGGGAACTAAATAGTGCCATTTTTTAGCATCTTCTTTTTCTTCATTGTGTGGTCTCCTTTCCTTTTCCTCTGTTTCAATTTCCCCTTCTGGAACCATTTTGTGTTTGCATGCTTCTTCCAGCATTTCCTGGTAGTGTTGATAGTAGTATGCCTCTGCTTGGGCAAACCGGAAGTCAAAAGACATGGCCTTAAGTTGATCAAGTCTTTCATTCTCCTGTTGAGTCTTTTGGGCTAACAATTTCCTCACCTCTGAAGAATGGACACCACCTAAACTCTTGTCAAAGGGAAGTATTAGAACTCTTTTAAGTTGACTGTCCTTTATTATCTAAACAGGCCATGGCACAGTTCTCAGGTAGCCATACCCTGCCTGGCACCCTCACACTATGTCCCAGTTAGGGTCTTGTAACTGTTTTCTGTCTTCCTCTTCAAGACCCCTCCCCTCCCCTCCTCCTGTATTCCCTTACATCCTTGAAAAACCAGAAGCAGGCCCTCAGGAACTCCTCCCACTGCAGGAACAACCCCATGCATCTCTCCTGGACTCTGCCTTCCTGCCCTTTCAGCTATCAAAAGCCAGTTCTGGGACTTTGCTGGTGATCCAGTGGTTATGAATCCATCTGCCAATGCAGGGGACACAGGTTCGACCCCTGGTCTTGGAAGACCCCGCATGCCGTGAGGCAGCTGAGCCCGGGCGCCCTAGAGCCTGTGCTGTGCAACAAGAGAAGCCACCGCAATGCGAGGTCTGTGCCCTGCAACAGGAGCAGCCCCTGCTCACCGCAACTGGAGGAAGCCCGCGTGCAGTGATGAAGGCCCAGCGCAGCCAAAAAAATAAACGTCAGTTCTTCCATCTCTGTTTGTTGAGCTTCGAGAACTTCAGTTTACAACGATCAAATTCCCTTCCCTGCTTCAAAATTTCCTGTCTACTGGATCAATCCATCAGCATAAAATTATGCTTTCGTATATATCATCTTCAAACAAAAAAATGAAAATGCTTCCTCTATGGCCCGTCCCCTCTTTTGCTCCCCTTCACTGTGTAACTTGAAGCAATTACCTCTTAAGTTTGGCTTCCACCCTCCCCCCACCCCCTCGTCTGGGTCACCAGTGATCTTGTTTTTGTGGCTGTCACGTAAGCCTCTCAGCAGCATTCTCCAGAGGGGACCGCTCTCTCCTCCTTGGAATACTTTACTTCCAGGCTGTAGCCGAGGGCATCTGACTAAGGCTACGCTGGACCCCTGCGCTACTCCAGCCCTTAGCCGAACATCCCCAAATAACTGAATGGTCCTTCATCCTCATCCTACCTCACAGCCACCCCCTCCACCTGCTTCACTGGTTGCCTTCTACATGTAATGGAGGAAAGTGTAGCAGAGAAACTCTACTTAGGACAGAGAACAGTCACACTCAGGCTTCCTTGGACCAAGACAGTCTTGATTATTCAACGAGTGACGTACCGTGCGTCTGGCACTGGAGTGGGAGTGAGGGGTGAGCGAGACCGTCGGGGCACACAGGCTGCTCGGAGCTCACCTCCGCTTCACCTGGATACTGCCTGCTTCACAGCCCCATGCGTCTCTTCCCCCACAGTGCTTCCTTCAGTCTTCCCCTCTCAGTCCTGTCCCTTCTGACTTCAAAATGCCCCCACCCTAGAGGGCAGCAGCCTCTGATTAGCTTCCCTGAATCCACTTCTCTCCCTCTGTCTCCAGCCCCATCAGACCACCATGATCTCTCTGTTACATAAATCTGAACACACCCCTTTTCCTGCACAGAAACCTGGGATAGCATCTTACGGCTTTGGGAGAAAAATCACAAACTCCAGGGTGGCATCGTAAACTGATTTCTGATTACGGCTCTAAACAAGTCTCTCAGGTGACTCCTTGCTCCCTCTGCAGCAGCCACACTGACTCTTCTGTTCCACAAAAACTTTCCACACTGACTCTTCTGTTCCACAAAAACTTTCCCATCTGAATCTTTTCAGGTGTTCTTTCTTTATATACTCTCAAACACAAAATGTAGCAACTCTGACTGGGGTACATATGTATATGTTACAGTTTTTAGGTTTTAGCCTAAGTGTCACTCCTTCAGACCTATAAACTCATTCAAATAAAATAAAATTCCTTTCACGACACTTCTCACAATCTGCGGCCACTATCTGTTTAATGTCCGCATCCCTCACTAGACTAAGCCCTTATGAGGGCAGGGTGTTTATTTTCTTCATTGCTGTCCAGCCAGCGCCACTCGTGCTCAACGAATCAAACAGTGCAAGGAAAGCATGCTCCCTTCAATCACCTGGGCCCTTTTTACCTGGGTGGTACATTTTTATGATTCTATGACTGGCTCCAATATTCATGGTAAATGTATTTCCTCACCTTAATCTTCTTTTCTAATGGGGAGTGGGAACCTACTGCAATCCGAGGGTCTTGAGTATTTTTGGCCCAGGCCAATCTAGAAGAGCAAAAAGAGAAATTATACTAGGACTTGGAGGAAGGTCTTGGGAAACATGCTCTGGTATGAATGGTAATGTGCATTGATTTGGGGACTCACTTTTAACACGTAGCAAAAGGTGTTTCTGTGTGTCAATAGGCAAGGCTCTACGATATGTTTAAATTTTTTCTTTCCTTGAATCAAGGAAGAAATGCTCTTTGGTAAAAGCATAAACAAAGAACCAAATTGTGTCTGAGGCTGAAGCTGTCAACAGCACATTTACCAGTGGAGAGAGGCTGAGTTACGATTTCAACTTCCCCAAACCATGGTTTGTGTATATTGTTAGTAGAACAGAGAACTTGCCTTTGATGAGAAGTTGAGTTTTCAAAGTTGTTAAGTCCATTTTAAGTTCACTTATGCATGAGGTGATGAACAATAAATTTAATCTATAAGCTATCATTAATTTCCAATAACAGCTACCTAACTATAACATTTCATTAATCTTGTGAAAGATTTACATTTTAAATAGATAATAATACAATCTGACAGCAAGAAAGGGTTGTTTTTAATTTAATGCAGAAAAATAAAGCAGAAATATTTACCACTGATGATAGAGCACAATCACATTTAGGCATCCTCAAAACCTTGTTTCTTAACCTGCTCACTTAGCAAACAGGGTTCTCTGTTTAGCAACCTGGGTTGTAAATATTGTTTCTCTGACTTCTCTTAGCAAGAGGACTTTATAACACAGAACTAGGAAAAAAAAACACTATTTGCTATTTAACTTCTCAAAGACTCATTTCTGCTTTCAATTTTTTCTTTCTTAAGCAATTCTTATATTATTTCCATAACAACATTATTTCAGAGTTTATCATACTCTAGGCATTGTACTAAGAATGCAAATAGATTCCTTTACTTAGTCTTCCAAACAGCCTTATTATCCCCCATTTCATGGCCAAGTGGACTGAGGTGAAGAGAGGTTCAGTGACTTGTTAAAGGTCCCATGGTTTGTTTCAGAGGTGGGATGTGTCTGTGTGACTCCAGACCACGTCTTCTTTCCTGTGCTGCACCCATCCCCACACAAATGATACTCTCCTGCTTTTACTCAAAAAGTAAGGACGGTAATACCTACTGTTCTTCTGCACTCAGAGCCAACCATTCTGAGTCGGTCACCAAAGGAGGCTGTGAGGGTTGGGTCTCCACTGCCAGCTGCTCCTTCCACAGCACCCCATTGTACCTTCTCCTCTGAGCATCCCTGGTTACTGCCGCTGTTCCTAGGGCACCAGGCTGTTTATCTTTGGTGTCTTCTGCCTCAGCCATTGCCCTATCAATTGCCAGCTTTACGAGCAACATCTCTGCTCTTCACTCTTCTTCTCTTGGTGTCCTCTTCTCTCAGCTCTAATCTCCCATTCTCAATTCTGCAAAGTCCTGTTTTCCAGCCATTAAAGTTTCTGGCCCTCTTGCAGACTTTTCAGCTACCTACTGTTGATCCTTCAGGATGCCTTGGTCTGATTTCTAGGGCAACCAGAAGCAGTCACAAGCTTTTTTTGTGTGTCATCACTATCCTAGATTGAAACTACTGTGAGGTGGTAGGTGGAGACAGCGTCTGCTTGGCAGGACATGAGCTTTAGGGAGAGTTGGGCTAAATGGCCATGGACAGAAAGTAGAAGGGCCTGTGTTTTACACAGAGAAGTGTCCCAGTTTAGGGCAGTTAGAGAAAGCATCTTTTGAGGCAACAAGAGCTTCTTTCTCCTTTTGGAATATATATTGTGTACCTTCCATGGAAATGGAATTGTGGAGTTGGTGGAGAACCCTGGAGTGGATACTGTAGGCACACTTACAGTAGCAGGAGGAGGTTGGACAAGTGCAAAGGCGGTCAAGTGGCGCGGTCTCATTATTACTTAGCTGGCTGTCACTCACCTAAATACTGTTCCTGCAATGAAGTTTTGAGCTTTGATACTGTTTAATATACTTCTAGTCATATACTATTTAATTATTAATATGTTCATAACTGGTCACTGAAGAAGCAAAAAAGACACCAATGTTGAAATAACATTAATGAAAATGACTCTGCATAGTCACATCATGATACCCTTCACCATATATGTGAGTGGCATCCATTCAAACAAAGTCCCCGTGTAGCCCATTATGATCGCTCTAGTTCTTAAAAAAAAAAAAAAAAAAAAAAGTGAAAAGGAGAAAATACAGTGATTAATTACAACCTGGCTCTTTGTTTGTTCAGTAGAAATAAAACCTACCACTTCTAAAACATGCTGTTTGTAGAGATGTGCTTGAAACCATAGCCTCCAACTCAATCAGTAGTGAATGAGTTAAAAAAGTAAATATGGGTATTTTATGCTCAAAAAATAATCAAAGAATTTCAAGCATCAAGTCATGAAAGTATTTTATTACTGTTTATCTTTCTGTGTCCCTTTAATCTGTGTTTTGGCATTTCCTGTAGATAACATTGTTGGGTCTCATTTTTTATCCAGTCCAATAGTCTTTTTTAACTGTTATATTTAGACCACTGGTGTTTAAAGTGATCATTGATATAACTGGATTAGTATCTACCATATTTGTTGCTGTTTTCTACTTGTTGCTCTTGCTTTACGTTACTTTTGTTTTCCACTCTTACTTTGCCTTCAGTTCAGTCTGCTCAGTTATAAGCTGCTCAGTTATATCCGATTTTGCAACCTCACGGACTGCAGCACGCCAGGCTTTCTTGTCTATCACCAACTCCCAGAGCTTGCTCAAACTCATGTCCATCAAGTCGGTGATGCCATCCAACCATCTCATCCTCTGTCATATCTTGCCTTGTCATATTGTCTTGTCATCCTTGTCGTATTTTGCCATAGCTGGTATTAATTAAACATTTTATGATTCTATTTTTTCTCCTCTCTTAGCATAACAATTATATTTTGTTTGCTTTTTTAAATGGTTGTCATTGAGTCTGCAGGATATATTTACAACTAATCCAAGTTCTTTTTCAAATAGCTACTATATAGGCAGTTCAGGTACCTTTTTATAACAGTATTCACAGTTCCTACCTGGTGGTGGTTTAGTCACGAAGTCATGTCCAACTCTTGTGACTCCATGGACTGTAGTCCGCCAGCCTCCTCTGTCAATGGGATTCTCCAGGCAGGAATACTGGAGTGGGTTGCCATTTCCTTCTCCAGGGGATCTTCCTGACCCAGGAATCGAACCCTGGTCTCTTGCACTGCAGGGGGATTCTTTACCGACTAAGCTATGAGGGAAGCCCTCATAGTTCCTGCCTCCTATCCCTTAAAACACGGCTATCACTCATTTCACTTATCTATAAGCTTGCACCCTGTATTATTATTTTAACTAAAAAATCCGTTATCTGTCAGATCAAATACGATTTTGAAAGATTAAAAATTGACTTTATCTCTCCATTTATTCCTTCTCTAATGCTCTTCTTTTAAAAGTAGGTCTGAGTTTCTGACCTATATTATTTTCTGTCTTTCTGGGGAATTTCTTAAACATTTCTTGCATATCAGATCTAGTGGTGACAAATCCCCTCCATTTTTCTTTGAGAAAGTCTTCTCTTTCACATTTGAAGGATAATTTTGCTGGATACAGAATTCTAGGCTGGTGGTTCTTTTCCTTTCAATACTTGAAATATTTCACTTCCCTTTCTTCTTGCTTGCATGGTTTCTAACAAGAAGACTGATGTAATTCTTATCCTTGCTCCTCTATAGATAAAAATTTTTCCTCTCTCTGGCTTTTAAAAGGGTTTCTTTTTGTCTTCGAGAATCTGTTTTGAAGATTTTCTGCAGTTTGAACATGATATGCCTACATGCAGGTTTTTGGTTTTTGGCATTTACCCTGCTTGTCTGTGCTGCCTCAATTTAAAAATTCAAATAAATTTAAATAAAAGTTGTTTCCCTGTCACACCACCCACATTTTAGGTGCTCAGTAGGGACATGTGGCTAGTGGCTACCAGTGCTTACGTGCATGTATGCTAAGTCACTTCAGTCGTGTCTGACTGTGTAACCCCAGGACTGTAGCCTGCCAGGCTCCTCTGTCCATGGGATTCTCCAGGCAAGAATACTGACTGGAGCAGAAACGTCTAGAAGAGGAGGGAAGGGGCCTAATCTGAAGTCTCCTGGCAGTGAGTGCCCCACAGAGGAGCGTCTTCTAGGACGCCACCCTTCCCTGAGACGCTTGGTGCTCATACCTAGCTCCTCGCCTCTGCTCATAGCACAGCTCTTTCCTGGCATGTCCCTCTGTATTTAACTGCACACCCCTCCCAAACTTGCTATCTACTCAACACTTTATTCAAAGAAACACATTTCACTTTATTTTTTAAAATTTTAGCTAAATCATTTAACTTTCATTTTGGCTGTGCTGGGTCTCTGCTGCTGCACAAGGGCTTTCTCTAGCTGTGGAGAGCAGTGGCTACTCTCTAGTTGCGGTGCACAGGCTTCTCATTGCAGTGGCTTCTCCTGTTGCAGAGCATGGACTCTAGGGCACGCAGGCTTCAGTAGTTGTGGCTCTCAGGCTCTAGAGAGCCTCAGCAGTTGTGGCACATGGGCTTAGTTGCCCCATGGCATGTGGATGAAGGACTGAACCCTGTGCCCTGTACAGGCAGGTGGATTCTTAACCACTGGACCACCAGGGAAGTCCCACATTTCACTTTAATGCAAGAATCATGGGTCTATCACCATGCAGAATCCTTCACATCATTAGTGCCTAGGGTCAAACCTCACTCTTAAGTTTCATAAACTCAATTTCACACTCAGTTTATATAAACTGTTAATGGAACCAAACATGCTAGTGTTGCTAGCATTTTATTGTCAAGTATGAAAGTTAAAAACAAAGACAACTATCTATAATAGGCAGTTTCATAAATAAAAGGACATTCTAATAGTGCCCTCTTCCAACTCCCCAAACCTCTGCCTCAAGATGGAAACTAAATGAAACTTTGCATTATTTTTCTCATTGGGGCCTGAAAGATGAAAACTTTGTGTCTGACTCTTTGAAACTCCATGGGATTTTCCAGGCAAGAGTACTGGAGTGGGTCATTTCATCCTCCAGGGGATCTTCCCAACCCAGGGATTGAACCTAGGTCTGTTGTGTGACACAAGTCCAAACCTACTATTTGTCTATCTCTTTTCTTCTTCAATTAATTTTTTAAAATCACCTTTTCCTCCTATTTGTCTTGTACTAGTTGTATGATCTTGGGCAAGTTATATGGCCTCTCTGGCCTTTGTTTCCTTTGTTGTCCAGGAAAGGACAAGAAATAATCACATTTGCTGTAATAAAACGGACAAGGTCTGTCTTTAAGAACATGGGTACTGAGACCTAGCAAGGAGCCTTTAAATCTAAGGAGTTGGAGAAGCTGGATAAAGCTAGGGTCTTCCTGCAACTACACAGCTATCCTTAGGCTTTTTTTTTTCTCATTGTGTGAGGCACAGGTGATGCTTAGCAATATAACAGCAATATGACCTCTTAACAGGCACATAGCCAGCACAGTGGGCCTTGGGGTCAAGAATGTTGAAACTGACTTCAAAAGTTTACCTGTTTCTCCAAGTTTCATGATTTCACCTTATTAAACATTGTAAAAAGTTGACCAACTTTATTGCCAACAGGGGGAAAACATAAGGACAGACTGGTTTAAATTACTTGCCTATACAGAGTTAAAGATTAAGGAATACTACTTAGTTGGAGGCAGTCACTCATTCTTATACTTTACTCCTGGACTGTTACTCTTTGAAAAATCCCCTTTAAAATAGTGGTTGCAAACTGGAGACCTGTGCACTGAATTCAGCTTTTATACATGTTGTGTTTGGCCTGTACAGTTAAAAAGTTCTTTAAAAATAACATTTAATAGCTGTACTAAGGGAAAAAAAAAATCTGACTTTCACCTTCTGTTTGAAAGTTGCAAGATACGGCGGCACTGGGGACAAGACAGCAACTGGCTCTGACATTTGTCTTCTTTAGAAGACGGAAGAGTTCAATTCACCTACCCTGTCAATCCACAGAACACCTACATGTGTACTCCAACCTAGGGGATATTTACTAAGTACCTGTTGGTTTGGAAGACGCTAGAATTGGCGAGGGCAGTCTGAGATGTTAACTTTTAACGTGAGATCTGCAGGATCTAGAAATAGTGATCACAACCTCTGTTCCTCAGTTTCCTTATGTGTCAACTGCGGCTGACAACGTGCAGTTGTGGGAAGGATCAGCGATGGAGTAATTGCAAAGGGCTGGCTTGAACTTGGGGTCCCGGACTCGGGGTCCCCGGGGGGGGCACCGCTACAATCCACGCTCATCCTGGGAGACCCCCGGACCCAACACCGACGGGGGGCCCCTAGGCGCTCGAACCCATCACACCTGCTTCGCTCTCCACTCCTCCCCGCCCTGGGCCCCCGCGCTCCGCCGAGGTCGGCCCCGGGGCGCCGAGAGGCGTGGCCGGCCCGCGCGAACCTGGAGGCAGCCATGGCCTCGATGGTGGAGTACAAGGGACTCAAGGCCGGCTACCGCTGCGGCTACTGCGACTCCGAGGAGGGCAAGGCGTCCTGTGGTGAGTGGTCCGGCCAACGGGGTCGGCGCGGCCGCCTCGCGAACAAACCCCCACAACGTCCGCCGCGCTTCAGGCTAGGCCCTCGCGGGGGGAAGCACCCAGGTCCTACTCCCCAGCTCCCGCTTCCCTTCCCCACGCGTTTCTTCCCAGATCGTTGCCTTTCATATTCTCTCGGTCTCACCCTTACCGAAGATGGCGGTCTCTTTCGGAGAAAGAGCGGAAATAGCGGAAGGCTGCCCTCGGTCAAGATGGCGCAGGCGGCTTCAGCGCCGAGGACGCTCCCGGCGAGGCTGGGCCTGCTGGCGCCCGGGCGGCGCGGTGCATTGTGGGGTGGCGGCGTCGGCGGTGGGGTTGGGTTGGGCCGCGCGTCGCGTTTGAGGGGCTGGAACCATGGCGTCCTGGGCTGCGCTTTCGCCCAGCATCGTGGAATATTTCGAGGGCGAGGACTTCTATCGCTGCGGCTACTGCAAGAACGAGTCGGGCAGTCGCTCCAATGGTGAGCGGGCCGGGCTGGTGGGCGGGGAAGGGCGCCGGTAGCTCGGCGGCGGGCGGGTGTCCTCGGGGGGTCGCAGCGTCTCGGGCCGAGTGGCTGGAGGGTGGTGTCCTGGCAGCGGCCCAGGCGTAGCCCCTGCGCCGTCCGGCCCTCGTGGAGCGAATGCGTAACGCTGTTCTCCCTGAGTGCCGTGGCTGTCAGAATTTGAAAATTGACCTCACCCTTGATAGAGCAGGGAAGCTTCTAGAGGCTCATTTTTCACACCGGCGGTCGGACTTGCGAGATAATGTGCGTCTCGCAGGAGCCAAGTGTGGAAACAGGTGTCCGTCGTCAGTGGGAGACCGTTAAGTACACGCCTGTCGGGGAGCGCTGTGGCGTGGTCAGCTACAGGGGCTGACCTGTGATTTCAGATGCTGTTGTCGGGGTGTCCCCGGTGGTCAGCGCAAGACGCGAGGCTGCGGGACAGTGAGTGTCGGGCGACAGGTGTGTGTGTGTGTGTGTGTGTGTGTGTAAAACACGTGAGTGGTTAGGTGTGTGTGTGTGTGTGTAAAACACGTGACAGTGAGTGTCGGGCGACAGGTGTGTGTGTGTGTGTGTAAAACACGTGAGTGGTTAGGTGTGTGTGTATGTGTGTAAAACACGTGAGTGGATATCCGTGGATAAAATGTCTCTGGAGAAATACAGGTGTGTGTGTGTGTGTGTGTAAAACACGTGAGTGGTTAGGGGTGTGTGTGTGTGTGTAAAACACGTGAGTGGATATCCGTGGATAAAATGTCTCTGGAGAAATATATAAGAAACAGACGGTAGCCGCTGCTGGCGAGGGTCCCCTGTTCCTACTGTTGTGCTTGAAAATGGTACCAGGTGCTTGTCATTTCTCCACCCACCTCGGTGACCACGACAGAGCCAGCCTACAGTGCCCCCTCCCGTGATTCAAGTTTCTTCCCGAAGAATTTTTGTTCGTTTGTAAACAGAACGTCATGTTTATTTCTTGCAGTGTCAAGCTTTGGCAAAAGTATATGCACTTATTTTAAAAAATAATGTATCATTGTGGGAAATGGGATATCCATGGAGACTTAAATTTGGGTGGTTTCCGTATTAAAAAAAAAGTGTTTTGTCCTGCCCTGGGGCAGTGATTTGGGCGATGATGGTGTGTCCCTGTACTCATTAAGTAAAAATGTTTATTAAGTGCTTCTTGTGGGTGAGAGGCGGTAGAATGTAGTATAACGCAGTCGTTAGCGACAGTTAAGAAGATGAGTTAAGTGAAAAAAATTTATAGACTTGGGTTAAACGGAGGAAATAAGAAGGATGCAAATAACGGGTGAGATGATTACAGCCCAGGGAGGGAAAAAACCCATACGGTGACAGTGACTGCCTTAGGGTATTAGAGATTTTTTCTCCTCTCTGTTTCAAATTTTAGTATTATGATTATAATACATATGTAAGAAATTTATATTATGTAGATTTATTATATGTTATAAAAATACAGTCCATGGACTTCTCCTGGCCAGAATACTGAACTGGAGTGGATAGCCATTCCCTTCTCCAGGGGATTTTCCCAATCCAGGGATCAAACCCAGATTTCTCGAATTGCAGGTGGGTTCTTTACCAGCTGAGCCAGCAGGGAAAGCCAAGAATACTGGAGTTGGTAGACTATCTCTTTTCCAGTGGATTTTGCTACCCAGGAATCGAACCAGGATCTTCTACTTTGCAGGCGGATTCCTTACCAGCTGAGCTACCAGGGAATCCCATATGTAACATAATTTATGTTATACATGTCCAAAATTGATATTAGGTCCTTAACTATTTTCCTAGTAATTTTAGTAAAAGAAAGTCAATTAATATAGATGTCCTTTGTTTAGTTTTGTGGAAAGAACCTACTTTCAACCTTTTCATCTAAAGAGATACCTGTAAATTTCTATCAGTTCTATCATCTTGTTTTTAATTTTAATAGTAGTCTTTACTATAGGGCACTCCACCTATTCCACCTGTTAGGTAAGAAGGTTTTATTATTCCCGTTTTACAGATGAGGAAATTAAGCCTCATAGAGTAACTTAGTGTCAGTGAGTGCCACCCAGGCTTCTCACATTTGTTGTATTTATGCCCTTGCTTTTCTTTCTACATTCTGTTTTATAAAGCCTATCTCTGTCTTTACGTACTTTTGATGCAGTTTATTGTTTACAAGAGTAAAATCCAACTTTCTTTACCATTAATTCAGTGTTTTCTCATAATCTTCATTTTTTTCATGGTTGCATAATTTTTTCATCCTGTTGATAACAAATTAGTCTCTGTAATCACTTTTGTGTTCAAAAGCATTTGGATTACTTTCATTTTTTTATATTTAAAAGGAATATTGCTGTATGTATACTTTTGTCTTATTTTCAGTGTGTAAGACTATGCTGTAAACAAAATAAGGAGAATTTATATGCACAAGAAAACATTTGCTTTTTAATTCTTCTGAAGAGACCAGCTTATTAAATTATTGGGGTCATTGTTATGGCTTAAAGGTGCAATGTAATTTGCAGTGAGATCTTAAATTTATGATGTCACAGAAACTATTGACCAATCCTTAAGTGCATGTGATCACTTTCTGTGTTTTATTTTTAAAATTAAGATTAAAGACATCATGTCCTTCATTTGTGTTGTGTATTGTTTTAAACTAAAAAGTATGAAGTATGTGCAGACTTTGATTTCTCCAGTGTGAGCTGGATTTTTTTGCTTCAGTTTTCACATTTTAAAAATAATGCTTTGAATATAGAAAAGTAAAAATTCCACCTGTTGTTACAAACATGGTACTTATTTTTCAGGCATGTGGGCACATTCAATGACTGTGCAGGATTATCAGGATCTCATAGACCGAGGATGGCGAAGGTAAATGTCCTTAATGTAAAGATCCTTCTGGGTACTCAGGTTTTTCTTATAATTGAAACATATTATTTGCCTTTTATTGGAAATAGGTTTAATAAAATTTTTATTACATTTTGTATGTACAGATTGTTTTCTCCTTTTAAGGATATTGGGCTTCCTTGGTGGCTCAGACGGTAAAGAACCCACCCACAATGTGGGAGACCTGGATTCGATCCCTGGGTTGGGAAGATCCCCTGGAAAAGGAAATGGCAACCCATTCCAGTATCCTTGCCTGGAGAATTCCATGGACAGAGGAGCCTGGCGGGCTACAGTCCATAGGGTCACAGAGAGTTGGACACGACTGAGTGACTTTCACTTTAAGGATATTTATTAGGAAAATTTCACAGATGTAGAGAGAACATTGTAATGAACTTCATGTACTAATCACCAGGCATCAGCAGTTGTTAACATTTTGCCAATCATTTCATCAAGTTTTCCTTGCTCCCTTCAATGGACTGAATGTCTCTCCCCCTGAGTTCATATGTTAAGTCCTATATGGAGGTAGGGCCTTTGGGAGGTGATGAGGTTATGAAGATGGATGGGATCATGAATGGGATTCTAGTGCCTTTATAGAAGAGACCACAGAGAGTTCCCTTGCCCCTTCTGCCACGTGAGGATATGTAGAAAAGATGGACCAGAAAGCTTGTCTTCACTCGACATCATTTCTGTTGGCACCTTGATCTTGGACTTCCCAGCCCCCAGAACTACCAGGAATATATTTCTGTTGTTTATAAGCCACTCAGTCTATGGTATTTTGTTATAGCAGCTTCAGTGGGATGAGATATTCCCCGCTCCCCTCCTCCCACAAAATTATTTAAAGCAAATTTCAGATATCATGTCATTATACTTGTACTAAATATGTGTTTCTAAGAGAGAAGGATTTTTTTCTCTTTCTTAACATATTCTCAATATCATTACCATACTTTGCAATTTAGTGATAATTTGATGTCACCTGTTACCTAGTTTTGAGATTTTCTGCTCATCTCAAAAAATTTTCTTTTACAGTTGGTTTATTTGAATCAGGATTTCCTTAGGTCCACACATTGCCTTTGATGGCCATGTCTTTTTGGCAGCTATTTTTGTGTAGATGATTTTAGCATAACTATTAGGTAAGGTTCCTTGCATAAATATGAGCACTATTAAGTGCCCTGTACCACTACTGCCCAGAAGACATGGATTGAGCCCAGCGAATGAAACTTCATAGCTTTCCTTAAGCATAAGAACGAGGCCCAAAATGTGGATAGATGTAGGTCAGATGTGGCAGGACTTTGTGTGCCATGATAAGGAGATTTAATTTTTTTTTTTATTAATGGTACAGGGGAGCTATTGAAGGCTTTTGTGTCAGAGAGAAAAGTGATGGAATTTGAGATCTGGAAATGATGATTCAGATAGCAGAGAGGTGTCTGAGGGAGTGATTCTGAAGGCAGGAAAATGAGTCCCAGAGATTACTGCAGTGTCCAGGCGTGAGGTGATGAGGAGCTGCTGTCCTAGTCAGTAGTGGTGACTGTAGGTTAGGAGCTGGATCGGAGGGGACAGACTCACGAGACGTTTTGGAAGTAGAACTCTTGCTGGCAGCAAATGGAGGTGCACGGGAGGGAAGAGCCTAGGAGGACTCCCAGATTTTTGGCTCGGGAACTGAACTCCTGTGTGTTTGCTAGGACTGCCATAACAGAACACCACAGTTTGGGCTGCTGGAGCGAGAGAAATGTATTTTCTCATGGTTCTGTAGGCTGGAAGTCCGCAATCCAGGTGTTCACAGCGTTGGTTTTTCCTGAGGCTTCCTTCTCTCCTTACGTTACACCTGGTTGCGTTTTTGCTGTGTCTTCTCGTGGTCCTTTCTGTGTGTGTGTATCTACTGTTTTGTTTAGTTTGTCTTTTTAGAACATTCATCTGTTTATTTTTGGCTGTGCTGGGTCTCTCGTTGCGGTGGTCAGGGGCAGCTCTCTTGCTGCAGTGCCTGGCTTCTCATTGTGGCGATGTCCCCTGTGGCGCCCAGGCCCTGAGGCCCTCAGCCCTCAGTAGTTGGGCTCTGGCTCCAGAGCAGAGACTCAGTAGTTGTGGCGTGTGGGCTTAGTTGCTCCGGGCATGTGGGATCTTCCTGGATCAGGGATCGAATCCATGTCTCCTGCATTGGCAGGAGGATTCTTTATCACTGAGCCCCTAGGGAAGCCCTGATGGTTCATGTCCAATTTCCTTTTGTGATAAGAACACCAGTCAGGTTGGATTAGGGCATATGCAAATCTGGAAAAAATTTGATCTTGTAGTGCCATGGCTCTGCATCAGCTGAGATCCAGAAATCTTGGAAAGGATCAGGTTGGCTTGGGAGTCCGTCATGCTGGTGCCCGTGGAACCCCCACGTGTGGATGTCATAGGCAGCAGCATGGATCAGTATCAAGGGTGGGCAGTGGATGGAGGCATGGAAGGGATTGCAGATGCTTGATGAGAGGGTAAGCGAGGTGATCAGCTGTGGAGTACATATGTCAAGGTTTCGGAAAGGAAAACCTGGACTCTGGTCCTTGGATTACCCACCACTTAAGATCATTTAGCTTGTGAAGAGTAACTCAACCTCAGTATTTTTATACAATTGATTAGATTTTTACCTTAATTAATTTCGTGCTCCTGTACCAATCCACTTTGCTGCCTATGAGAAATGTGTGTGAAATTAACAAAACTATTCTATAATTTTAGAAGCGGGAAATATGTGTACAAACCTGTCATGAATCAAACATGTTGTCCTCAGTACACTATAAGGTAAGAATTTTGATTAATATATTCTATTAATATGAAGGTTATATATAATTTTTTAGTAGAGTTGTGCTTTTTCAAGTATATTTCTGTTCTAGGTAGACATTCTTTATAAAGAAAAGCAGACAAGTTTTTTCTGTATACTGATGTATTCATATGCTGATCAGTAGCTTTTAATAATATGATTAGTTCAGATACAAATATTAATGTGATATAAAATATACTATTTAGCAATCTAGTCAATAATGCATGAAATATTGGGAGAATATTGGCAAATACTTTTAGATATCAAATTTTTGTCACTTTAGCTTGGGGTCGCAAAGAGTTGTGCATGATTTAGCGACTGAATAACAACAGCAGCAACAATTCCAATCCTCCTGTGTATTATTTGACACAGTGGTTTCATTCAGACAGTGCTGCAGAATCCTGTAGAAGGAATAAGGAAGAGGAGGCTGGCACTTAACCTGCATCTGTTTAGAGCCTAGTCTTCACTGGAAAACCCAAACTAAAAAGTCTGGTTTCCTACAGAGTGTTTGCTTGGTTTTTCTTAATATTTTGTGTTTCTGTTGTGTCCCCCCTTACTCCACCCTAACATGGGAGGATTTTTCCCTTCTTCTCTGATTAGGAAGGT
Source organism: Cervus elaphus (assembly GCF_910594005.1). Lineage (NCBI taxonomy): Eukaryota > Metazoa > Chordata > Mammalia > Artiodactyla > Cervidae > Cervus > Cervus elaphus. The sequence continues at coordinate 83,870,523 of NC_057829.1, read as the reverse complement.
CCCTCCTCTTCTCCCTCATCATCTTCTTCCCCTCCCCCTTCCTCTTCCCTTTCCCCTCCCTCTTCCCCATCTTCTGGTAGGAAAAATAGGGGAAGTTTGTTAACGTTGTGGAGAGCATGTCTTCAGTTTCAGCCTATGTGTATACTCTAGATAAAGCAAACACAGTGGTGTCCATCATGCTCGGTGGGCCCTCACATCTGTCCCTTAGTTACTCTTAACGTGTTTTGAGGTTGTAGACTGTTTTGAGAATTTGATAACAAAACAAAACGGGGAACATATAGACAAAATAATGTAACATTGAACATACTAATTTTAGGGTGACCACTGACTTTCAGAATTCACTGATTTCCTGCTTAATCCTGTCTCTTCTCTAACTGGTCAAGGTACTGGTACAATAAAGAAAAAAGATAACTAGTTTGCTCACAACATCTCATTTAGTATAAAATGACAAAGTACCTCTTTCAGCTTTGGCCTTTATGAAGTGGTAATATCTTCAAAGACAGAAATCATTTTCCTTCAGATAACAATTTCTCATTGGATTATGGTTAGGATTCTTTTCAAGTAAGTCTGAAGTTGATTGGCCTGAACCTTGAGAATCTCTATTCAGAAAAGGCCCATTTCAGTGGGTTGAAGAAAAAGATAAAAGCATCCATGATTTATTGGGTTCCTGTCTCATACAGAGCACTGTTTCAGGTGTGTTGCTTTTATGAAAAGGGACTCAATGAACATTGCAAGACAAAGTAATTACAAAGTGTTCTTTTTTTTTTTTTTTTGCATTTTATAATTTTACATGGGATCAAACATTTCCTGAAGGGACCTCCCTGGTGATCCAGTGCCTAAGATTCCAAGCTCCCAATGCAGGGGGCCCCAGTTTGATCCGTGGTCAGGGAACCTAATCCCACATGCTGCAACAAAAGATGCTGAGTGTCACAAGTAATACCTAGTGCAGCCAAATTAAAAAAAGAAATTTCCTGAATTGTTATTCTTTATACAACTTCATTTTTACATGTTAATTTTTTTGGAGTCATTTTGCATATTCTTTGGGTTATTTTGCTGTTTACTACAGTAGTCGTGCAGTGAGGCCTTAGGTAAATGCAATGTGGTCTAGCCTACAACTTTGATTTTTGTTAGGCAGATGCTAGGGCCTGTCTAGTATGTGAGTAAAAATGAGGATGAACTTCCCTGTCTATGAATTATTTTTTCAATTTTAATTTTTATTAATATCATATTTGCTAACACTTTAAAGAATCAAATAGTTCCCGTAAAGCTTATTTTGCAAAATGGCAATCCTCTGAACCACTCTCCTCCCCTCCAGTTCCTATTTTCTGTTTCTCATTGCAGTTGCTTTCAAACCTTTTAACTGATTCTTTTGTTTTTTCATCTCTATGTCTTTAAGTAACATGCTTATGCTTCAGTGGTAGCTCAGGTGGTAAAGAATCTGCCCACAATGCAGGAGATCAGGGTTCAGGGAATGGCTTCCCACTCCAGTATTCTTGCCTGGAAAATTCTATGGACAGAGGAGCCTGGCAGGCTACAGTCCATGGGGCCGCAAAGAGTCGGACATGACTGAACAACTTTCACTTTCATTTTTATATAGTAATACTTGATTATTAAAAGGTTGGTTTTCTCCATTATCTCTGGGCTTCTCTCTCTGAAAGATAAGGGTTTAACTTTATTTTACCCCACTTCCCCTTGTCACATTCAAACTCCTATTTGTCTTCATCCCCAACTTCCCAAATTAGAAATATTATCATTTTGGATGGATGTAGTCATCTCTTTATGGCTGTGTAAATAGACTTCACAGCTCAGCCATGTAGTTGTTGTTCAGTCTTTAAGTCATGTCCAACTCTTTGCAACCCTGTGGACTGTAGCACGCCAGGCCTCCCTGTTCTTCACTATCTCTTGGAATTTGCTCAAACTTATGTTCATTGAGACAATGATGCTATTCAACCATCTCATCCTCTGTCATCCCCTTCTCCTCCTTCCCTCAATCTTTCCGGTATCAAAGTCTTTTAAATGAGTCAGCTCTTCGCATCAGGTGGCCAAAGTATTACTTTATCTTTCCTGCACAAGTTTTTACTTTCCCTGGTGTTGGCTCATTCTCATTTTTGTTTACCTAGTCTTTGAGGCACCTATTACCAATTTATCTGGAAGTGCTCCCCCAGAGGTGTAAATTTCCTCTTGCTATGTTTAGATGCTTCAGGTACTGTATCATTTTTATCTTCTTGATGAAACTCTTACGGAATCTTGTGACCTGCTGTGATCTGAACAGGTTGCCTCTAAGCCTGATAAATCACTGGAGTCTCTCTTTGACTCTCATCTTGAGGATTCCTTTTGGGTCTTGGTTTGCATCTTGTCTCTTCTACCCTCTTTCTTGTATTATTCCTTTATTTTACTGAAGCACCTTTTCTAATAGTTTCTTGAGAAAAAGTGCATAGGAGGTAAATTTTCTTAGGCTTTGTTTGGAAATGTTTCCATTGACTGCTCAAACTTATAGTCTGGCTGGGTACAGGAGTGTAGATTGAAAGTAATTTTCCTTTAGAATTTTGAAAGCTTTGCTCCATTGTTGTCTTATTGCTATTGAGCGGTTCAGTGGCATTCTGAGTCTTATTCCTTTGTCCAAAATGTTTTCTCTTTGGAAGATTTTTTTTTTTTTGTCTTCAGTATTTTGATGTTTCATAATATGTTTGGCAGTGCATTTGTTTTCATTCCTTACACATGTGCTTGAGACACCCCTCTTGTCTAGGGGTGCCTCCCATCATGTCCCAGGGAAATTTTCTTGTGTTATTTTGTTGATCCTCTCCTTACCATTTTCTTCTTTCTCTTTTCTCATGTCTTTATTTAGACATTGAACCTTTTAGACTGGTTCTCTTATTATTATTTCTCTTTGATTTTCCATGTCTTTTGGGAGATTTTCTCAACTTCATTTTCCAAGTTTTCTGTGTTCTATGTAACTTTCAATTTCTTCTGCTCTGTTTTTACTTCTAAGAGAGACTTTTGTTCTTGGCTCTTAGGTTAAGGTTTCCTTCCCCCTGTACACGCGATGTCCTGCAGGTTACTTTCTCCAGCTCTTTGGCACCTATCTTTGCTTTAGAGGCCCTCCTCTAGTGTCTGGTGATTCCAGTGTCCCATTGGAAATTTTATGTACCTTGGTGGGTCTTGTTTACTATGGTCGTTAAGTAGGGTGGTCTGGCTAACCTCTTCTTTGGGAGAATCTCTGGGTCAGTATTTTTCATTCTGATCACATTCTGGAGAGAAAGTATCATCTGCTGATATTTTGGGACTGGGTTGGGGATGTGGGTGACAGAGGTCTCAGCGCTTGGCATGAAGGCTTTCATTTAAGCTTACTGTTGGCTGTGAACTTCCTGCTTTCAGCTGTGCCTGTATTCCTCACAGAAGAGCCCTTTTTTTTTTTTTTTACCCTTTCTGAAAACAGTTTTCTGCTGGGCTTAGAGAATCATCTGTGTTGAGCAGGGGAGCAGAACAGACTTTCAAGGGATCTTCCTAGTTCTATACCTACTTTCACTCTTATCTCCCGAGGTATTAGGTATTGCCAGTCCCTGAGACTTTTAGGGGTAATGTGGAGAAAATTGGGTATCTTTTTGGCTTTTCCCACTGTTGGCTTAGAATTCAGTTTCTCTGCTCTGCTAAGTCAGTTAGCACTTATACATCTGTTTTCTAGCTTCCAGCGTTTCTCCCATTATTTTTTTTCCTAGTGGTTTATGTGTTTTGCTTTTATTTTTTTAAAAATAATCCCGTAACTGTATTTTAGTGAGTTTTGAGATGAGATTAGGGACTACTTTAAGCCCTGTCTTTACCCAGAAATCCCAGTCATGAGCTTTTCTTCATTGTACTATTATCTAGAACTGATTTTATTTCCTCACAGTTTCAGTTCACTTTTTAAATACTTATTTTGCTTTCCTAGGTGCCGACCTTTACAGTTTCAGCCATCAAAATCTCACAAGAAGGTTTTGAAAAAAATGTTGAAATTTCTGGCTAAAGGGGAAATTTCAAAAGGAAATTGTGAGGGTAAGATGAGATGGTGGCTAAGAACTATTTATTTTAAATAGATGTTTCTTTCCAAGGTTCTCACTTTCACTCATTTCTTAGGTAGGGGAAGGAGGTCCCACTACAGTCAGGAGCTACTGTTACTGTGATGGTGATGGCTACTCTTGGCTCTGCTGTTAGACTGTTAACCACTGGCTCCCAAATCAGGGAGATGGGGAATATACGCCAGGGAGAGTCCAGCTTGGGAGGAAGACAGGACCTTTTTAAAGATGTCATTTCCTGGAATTTATTGAAATCTTAGTTTTCTTGGTTCTTTGAGAATTCTTCATTTTCTTTGATCCTAGTGATACCTTGTGAAGTAAATAGAAAGTGATACTGTCTCCGGGCTTCCCTGTTGGCTCAGCGGTAAATAATCTGCCTGCAGTGCAGGAGACCCAGGTTCGATCTCTGGGTTGGGAAGATCCTCTGGAGGAGGGCATGGCAACCACTCGAGTACCCTTGCCTGGAGAATCCCGTGGACAGAGGAGCCTGGCATGCTACAGTCCATAGGGCAGCACAGAGTCAGACACGACTGAGGCGTCTCAACAGTAATAACAGCACTGTCTCTGGAGAAATAAATGCTTGTGTACAACTTACATAAGATTACATAATTATTTATAATGCAGAGTAAAGCTCAGATTTTCCATATTTGAGTAAAATCTTCAGTAAATTATATTGCCTGAAACTGAAAAGTGAAAGTCGCTCAGTCATGTCCAACTCTTTGTGACCTGGTGGACTATATAGCCATGGAATTCTGCAGGCCAGAATACTGGAGGGGGTAGCCTTTCCCTTCTCCAGGGGATCTTCCCAACCCAGGGATCGAATCCAGGTCTCCCGCATTGCAGGTGGATACTTTACCAGCTGAGTCACAAGGGAAGCTCAAGAATATTGGAGTAGGTAGCCTATCCCTTCTCCAGAGGATCTTCCCAACACAGGAATTGAACCAGGGTCTCCTGCATTGCAGGTGGATTCTTTACCAATTGAGCTGTGAGGGAAGCCCTGATAATAAGAGTTCTTACCTTGCCTGAAGCTTTATTTTTTTTTTTCTTACGAATTTTGAATTTGGGTGTATTTCCTCAAATATCCTAGTAACATTTAATTAACTTGGGTTTCTTTGCTTTTTCAGTTTTTTCAGTGTTTTGCTGTTCTTTCTTTTTTATTTTAGCATTTTCCCATAGGCACTCCCTAACACATGACCATAAGAATTGGGAATGCTGCCCATCCTTATAGCTCTTTCTCATTTCTGCCATAAGAAATGGCCTACCCTGGGAGCCTCCCACCCCAGTGTTAGCTTGTTAATTCATCCCCCAAGTATGTTTTGAATGCTTACAATGTCCCAGTCCCTCTTTTAAGCACTGGAGCTACAGTGGCCAGCAAAACAGGTACGTTCTTTGCCCTCATGCCCTGCCCTTTACAGGGCAGGATTCAGGACAACTTGGAGCGAACTTGGCAGAGCTGGGGTGGCAAAGAGGCTGGAAGACTCCGGGTCATACTGAAAACATCACAGTTTTGTGTAGCTCTGCTTGGTGTTGTCGGTAGGAATCACGTTCTGAGTTTCAAAGGTTAATATTCAGATATGTTTTGAGGATACTGTCTATTTGTAAATTGAGGACTATCTGTCTTTTTATGTAGTTTTTACATTTGGTTTTTTATTTGACTTGTTGTATGTTTTTGAATTATTTATGTCTGCAACTTAATTCATAGGAGTGATATATTCATTAGGATAAAACTAAATAACTGTAATGAGGAGACACCAGAATGCAATGACTAAAAATTGATATGTCTTTCTGTCCTCACATCACAGTCCAGGGTGGGTTTTCCAGGTTGGCCTGCAGCCGCCCCCCCCCCCCCCCCCCTCCCTGCCCCAGTCATTCTGGGTCTCTCTTCATGTAATTTCTGAGGTCACTCTGGTTTTTACTAATCTAGCCACTGGGGAGGGGAAAGGGTGGCAGTTCAGGGTCACAAATTTCCTTTAAAACAAGTGAGGCAAAATTGAACATGTCAGTTTGGTTCTATGCCACTGTTGGGAGCTTGGTTACAACCCGTGAAGGGACTGGCGCATTCCCTTTCCAGGGCCCCACTGTCTTCACCATAGCCCTGACTCTGCAAGATGGGAGAATGGACTTGGTGGACACTCAGTAGTCTCTGCCACATTGGATAGAAGAGGACATGTTTTCCGTATATGTCTCTTGGTTGTGTCAGATGGCCTGGTTGATGGACTGTGATTTCTCTTTGATTTGTAGATGAGCCCATGGAGCCCACCATGGAGGATGCCGTTTCCAGTGACTTTGGGTTAATAAATAAATTGGATATACACTGTGACCTTAAAACTCTCAATGATGACCTCACAAAGAGCTTAGAGAGTGAAGAGAAGAAGAAAGCAAAGAGGGAAGAATCTGATGAAATAACCCATTCACAAGATATGAAAGAGAAGTTGGGCTCTGGTGAACCATCGTGTTCAGTTAAAGTGCATACAGCTCCTCAGCCAGGTAGTAGAAGTTTTTCATCAGGCCATATTAAAGTCAAGATGGTTTTTGTGTTTGAGACATCACCATCCCTGAGCCCTCTCATGAGCTAAAAAAGTGAAACACTCAAGAAATCTGTAACATGGATCCCTGTTTTGTACACCTTATTATTACCTGAATTTAGATGAACAAATTGTTTAAAAAAACCTGAAATAATAGCCTTATCATCCCCTAACACAGTTTAAGAATTCCATTTCTTTTTACTACCTTAAGGCCCTGGAGGTTTGAGAATCAAACTTTTGTCTGTGAGAAGGTATGGTGCTAAACATGTTTCTTTTCAGTGTTAACTGAGACACAGTAAATTTTAGATACTATGTCTGAAGTATAGACATTGTGAAATTCTTCAGTTTGCCATTAGATTTCTTTGTGTTAGTTGCTCAGTTGTGCCTGTCTCTTTGTGACCCCACAGACTGTGCCCTCTATTCATGGGATTCTCCAGGCAAGAATACTAGAGGGGGTTGCCATTTCCTTCTCCACAGGATCTTCCTGACCTAGGGATCGAACACAGGTCTCCCTGCAGGCAGATTCTTTATCATCTGAGCCATCAGGGAAGCCCACTAGATTTCTTTATGTAAGCATAATTAATTTTAGTTTAAAAATTTCCAAATTAACAAAAAAATTTCCAGGGAGTTCCCTGATGGCCTAGTGGTTAGGATTCCAGGCTTTCACTGCCGTGGCCTGGGTCCAGTCCCTGGTCAGGGAACTGAGATTCTGCAAGCTCTGCAGCCAAGAAAAATAATTCCACATTTTGATATTTAATTTCACCTTTAATAAGGTGAGACTTCTTTCTGTATTACCACTTATAAAAGAATTAGGCTTGGAAAATTTATCCAACATTAAATGGGTTTATTACATATATGTGTGGTGTATATATGACTCTTTCAAAAAGTTTCATTAAATGTCAATTTGCATAGTTAGTATACTTCAGTTCTTGAGTTTTTTCTTGTACAAAATAATCCAAGTGAGAGATTTTTTAGTATTATTTTAGTTTTTTGTTTAAATTATAAGTTATATGTGTTAAAACACAGTATACTCTGCAGTTTTCTTTTTTAAGGTTTCATGGCATTTAAATTGCTGGTCTGAGATTTCGTCCTAATTGATAAGAATAGTCCAGTAAAATGTTTTGAATGATTTAAATAATTTCTTTCAACTCTTACTCTTTTGGTCACTAGGGTCAGTTTGTTTACAATTTTTATTGTTTATTATAATAATTGCTTACATAATTTGAAAAGCCTTCATTTTGGAGAATTTCAGAGGCAAATGTAGACTGAATATCATAATGGATTGACTCATGATGGCAGTCTTTTTTTTTTTCTTTTCTTCTAGTTTTATTGGGATATGGTTGACATATAAATTTGAGAAATGGCACATTTCTCTGGCCAAAGAAAATGAATTTTCTAAGGCAACAGAGTGATGGATGGCTAATTATAGAGTTTTTTGTTACTGGTTTATTAAAAGTCTTTTTTTTAAGGTACATTTTGTTTTTAGTTGGGTTAATGAAGTTGTAATTTGGTCTCATTATCACTATTTTCTCATTAAACTAGTTTCTTTTGACCAGGTCTTGATCTCTGACTGTCTCTTAACACTCTTGGTCTTAATTTTCTTCTGTATAAAATTGACTTTTATATGATTTGTGAATACTGTGTTTCAGGATCCTAAATTTTTATAAAACCATTTTTCTTTATTAGTTTTAAAAAATGAAAAAATTACGTGTAATGTTAGAAAATTGGGAGAAAAGAGAACACTACAGAAAAAGGGAAATCCTTTCTTTATTTTTAAACTGTTAAACATTTTTAACAGTTAAAATGGCTGTTGATGTGGTATATTTCAGATTTTTTCCTACATATTTAATTGTGTAATATATAATGTTTCAACAGTGAATAATGACAGAACCCCTAAAATTTCTAAAGCATTTAAAATGGCTGTTTGATATTCTGTTGCTTATTTTAAAAATTATGCAGTTGTTCTGTAACTGGGCATCTTGATTATTTTGAAGTTTTCATTTGTGTTCATTGTTAGCCTTTATCTCTTGTGATTTTCTTGGAATAGATTCCTTGAAAATAGCTTCCTAGATTAAAGGGTATTGACTCAATTTTGTAGTTTTTAATAGTAAACATTTTTTTATATTTTAAAGGGTTGTCAGCTTGATATTTGCTCTTTTTAATTAAAATAAGGGGCTTCCCAGGTGGCTCAGTGGTTCGGAATCTGGCAGCCAGTTCAGGAGACGCGAGTTCGGTCCCTGAGTCAGGAAGATACCCTGGAAAAGGAAATGGCAACCCACTCCGGTATTCCTTCCAGGATAATCTCATGGACAGAGGAGCCTGGTGGGCTATAGTCCATGGGGTCTCAAAGAGCAGCCTGAAAAGTTTCTGTTACTATTTACTTTCTCTGGCAGTTCTAAGATAAATTTAAAGATCAACTTAGAGGTCTACACCATGAAACCTCTGAAACCTGCACTCAAAGCTAACCTAACAATTGGAACTCTTTGGACTACTTCTGTAGAACCTTTGAGATTTTTGAAAAATATTTCTGGAGCCAAATGTGATTGATCTACTGTTTTAAAATTCCTTTTTAGGCAGAGGAGCAGATTTGAGTAAGCCTCCATGTCGAAAAGCAAAGGAAGTCAGGAAAGAAAGGAAAAGGTTAAAACTCATGCAGCAGAACCCAGCTGGAGAACGTGAGGGCTTGCAAGCTCAGTGTCAGCCCTCATCTTTGCTCCCATCAAAGACTAAATCCAACCAACCCAAGTCACTTGAAGATTTAATTTTTGAATCTTTACCAGAGAATGCATCACACAAGTTAGAGGTACCTTGGAGGACATTTTTTTGTTTTTGTTGATTACCTTGTTTGTTTTCAGTTGAGGATTATACAGTTGATGTTTTGCTGTTTATATAATGGGAAATTAAAGTGAACTGGGATGGAGTGGCACTTAATATTTACTAAGTTAATTGCCTCTTAAGGAAAACTTTTTTCCTTAAGATTTAAAAAGGTGGCTACTAAAGTTGTGAAAATTCCAGTTTTAGTGTTACTGTTATTTGTTACTCTGGCTTTTTGTACACGTTAATTGAAATTTATTCATTAGAGTGAAAAATTTTAAAATAATTTATTTAAAATTTCACTTTCGGCAGTTTTGGTTTAGATAGTGAAAGAAATGGATCACAGTAGGTAAATCACTGTTTCATTGATTTTTATATTCTGGTCTTGATCAAGGGAACAAATGGTATTACGTATGCAAGCCAGCAGTTTAGACATTATAAATAGACATATGTCTGAATTTAGACAGTTTAGACATAATATGAATAGTTTTAGAGTATTCTTATTTTTCCCAAGTCAGTTTACATTCCAGGTTAAGTCTAGGTTTTTCAGTATTAGTTTGGTATATTTATAAAATTTTTTTCTGTAACATTTGCCATGATGACTTCATTATATTCTCCTACTTGATTAGTAACTGGTCAGCCTTTGAATTTATAGCTTAATGTCATCTAAGAATATCACTTATCACTGAAAACCTGATGTTAAAAATTTACTTTGGTGCAGTTTAAACCTTAGGACAGTATATATTCTTAGACATAAGTTTTGACAATTTTCATTATTATAATTCCTTGGCTGCTGTGTTTTGGTATTAACTTTCTCCTTCCCAAATTGTAAAAAGAATGGAACTTACCACTTAAAATACTTTATGAAGAGTCTTTTAGCTTTATTAGTAATGTATTCAGGGCAGCAGGTTTCACCTAATACAACACTTCCTCAGTGGGCAGCTTTTAGTTTTTTAATTAATTGGAGGGTAATTGCTTTACAGTGGTGTATTGGTTTCTGCCATACGACAGTGTGAATCAGCCAAAAGTATACCTGTGTCCCCAACCTCTCGAGCCTCCCTCCCACCCCTGTAGGTTGTCATAAAGCACTGGGTTAAGCTCCTTGTGTTGTAAGCTTTTATTTTTTTAATATGACACCCAGAATGGGTGGATTTTTGTTATCCACTAGGTGTCACTCTTTCATGAGAACAGCTCCTCATGGCACAAACAAGAAGTTTCCAGATAGGCCTTTCTATTACATTACATTTGATTTTGTATTTTACTATTCTGTTTTGCTAACATATTTTAACTGGTTAGTAAAAAAGATTAAAGAAATGTCATCTGTTACTATGTATAGTTACCACTCGTAATGCCATCCTCATTTTACATATGAGGAAACTAAGGCACTGAGAGGTTAATTTATTTACTTGACTAAAATGATAACTTTGAGATTTGAGTACAGGGAACCTGACTTTAGAGTCTTTTTAAAGTATGCTATGGAATAGGAACAGTTTTTGAAAGTTGTCTTTTATACTTATATTAAAAAGTTGTAAGTTTAGAGTTAATGGTGTATGAATGAGTGTCCAAAAAATACATTCACATTTTCAGTCTTTTGAATTGTTTTACTAAAGGTGAGTTGTGTACAGCTAATATTAAAGAGTATTTGTTTGTGTCTCTGTCTTGAATGTCAGAACTAATCTGTTGTTTTATAGCTGAGGCAGTCTTAGGTAATTCAGTCAAAGAGCTTAGTCTTAGAATTTGGGCAGGAACCTCTGCCTTGTTAATGAGTCTATAATTTGGAAAAATAGTATTTTTTCTCTATTTATTAACAGTTGATCTTTAGAGTTAAAATGTTGCTGTTACATGTTTCTGCTTTAATATTTGTATTGAAACTTTTGGGTCTTTGAGGGTGCGAGTAACTGTTAATGCATATTCAATGGAATAAATAAATGAATTAATGAACATTGTTTTTTACCTCCTTCTGAAGGTGAGGGTGGTGAGATCATCTCCACCAAGTTCACAGTTCAAAGCCACATTTCAGGAGTCTTACCAGGTCTATAAACGTTACCAGATGGTTGTTCACAGGGACCCGCCTGATAAACCAACTGTGAGCCAGGTCAGCAGGGCAAGTGTAATGTTTCTGAACAAATGAAAGTTCCCCTCTATTTGATATCACTGTGTGAATTCTTGGTTTATTTGTGGTGCATTTTATTTATGTTCAATTTGCAGTATATCTGCAAAGAGATAGGACTATGGGATAATGGACATTCTGAAAGTGCAGATTTTACCACAGGCCATGTTAAGTGCCTTTTATGTATAATTTCAACATGGAAATGTTGAATCACCGTGTTTAAATCACCGTGTTAAAAATAACCGTGTTTAGATGCCTTTACTTAAGACTCAGTGAAAAACAGATCTCTAAATTAAAATATTTATTGGAAAAAAAAAGTTTTAAAAAAATCCCAGTTTTTATGGTAGCCATACTTTGCCCAGCACAGTTAACATGCTTTATCTCCATGTAGACGTCATGAATAGAAAGAGGTCCTAATAGCTAAATTACTCTTTGTTGATGTACAGGCCATATACAACTGAGTAGGACTAGAATGGATAGTAGAATGTTTTAATTGAAGTTCTCATATGAAGTCCTTGATTTGTAATTTTGTAAACCACATTACCCAAGAAAAATCTGGAGGGGGAAAAGCCCTTAATATAAGTAGAAGTGACAGAGCTAGTGTCAGTTACTATGGGCAACAATATTGACTCTGCTGTATGCAGCGAGTTACATGGATAAAGGGAGAAATTAAACCAAAGAAATTGTCCCGGCCCTTGTGAGTTTAAATTTTTCGTAAATATCGGTGTGAAGTTCATGCATCAGGCTCTGTGCTCGTCAGCCTGTTCCGAGGTTTACTCGTTTTATGAACAAGGCCAGTGCTGAGCTTTGGCAGTGGATTTGCGGAGATCCTACTCTAGCCTCACCTTCAGAAGCACATCATCAGTTAGAGATGTTTCAATAGCATCTGCTTGTATTTTCCTTGCTCTGAAGGTGAGGTTAGTACCTGTCTCCTTTGAGGACCCAGAGTTCAAGTCGTCCTTCAGCCAGTCATTTTCTTTGTATGTCAAGTATCAAATGGCCATACACCAGGATCCGCCCGATGAATGTGGGAAGACCGAGGTACCGTTCACTAAACGTTTTTTCCTATGCTGAGGTTGTCTATGAAGGAGCATACTGTATAACCTTCTTATGCCATTTTCTTATGTGTTAAGTGGAGCTGATGGTTCTTGCAGGGTGTATTCCTGAACTTTTGTGAAAACGAGTCATACATGTGATCATTTTAAATCCCTCAGAAAAAAAGGACGTGTCCTTACTCAATGTTCTCTCCAGGAGCCTGACTGTTGCGTGTTTATAGACCAGTCGTCGGGCTGTCAGCCGACGTCACTGCATGCACCGTGTGTGCCAGGCTGTGCCACAGCCCACAGGGGGGCGTCTCTGTCTTCAAGGCATTGATGTTCACACGGGAAAGAGGAACCAGTGAACAAATACAGCTTAACAAGAAGCACATGGAAAAAACCGAATACGTTGAGGTTGTTTCAGTTCAGTTGCTCAGTTGTGTCCGACTCTTTGCGACCCCATGGACTGCAGCACGCCAGGCTTCCCTGTCTATCACCCAGAGGTGAGGTTGTATAGAGCATCATTTGACAAGCCTTTATTGAGGGCCTGTGTTTTCCAGCTGCAGATATTTAGATGAGTAAGAGATTGCATACTTTTCACAGTTGGACGGTGATGTCTTGGAAGAAAGATGCCAACAGATGCAGAAGGATTGAAGTTTTGATTTTTGTGTCTTTTTAATGACACAGAATGTGTTAGCTTAAAAAAGATGGTTTATAGGGCAGGAGTTAATGCTGCATGTTCCCTGTGAGAAGGCTGACTCTGGGTCTCCCAGAGCCTTTCTAGTTAAAGTGTAGTCTGCAGACCAGCAGCATCAGTGTCACTGGGAACACAGAATCTCAGGTTTCCCCTCAGACCTACTGAATCAAAGTCCGCATTGTGAACTAGGTCTCCAGGTGATTTCACATGCACGTTTCGATTTGAGAAGTGCTCCCACAAATTCCCTGTTGAGACCTGTAGCTGTGGGTGGTAGCATTTATAGATAAGGATTCTGCCAGGTGCAAGAAGGTCTCCTTTGATACTCTCAGGAGGTCTTAATTCCTTTCTGCACGTTACTCTTTCCTACTACCCTTGAGATTCTGGCCTTGTGCCTTCCTGCTTCCCAGGTATGGATAGTTGGGCAAAAACACATCTGATGTGTTCCCACTAAACCTTGACTGCTCCCCCCGGCCCTGACTCCGTTTTTGGGCTTCAGTCCTCCATGGGGTCCACTCCACTGGGGAGATAGATGGGTAAGCAATTCCAGTGCTGTTCGAGTTAGCTGGTGGACTAGTAAGGAAAGCCACCTTAGTGTGAGACTGAAGTGAGAGAGGATTTTCTGAAAGAAGTGACATCTGAGCCAAGTCCAAAAAGATCAGTGCCACTTAACCTCCAGGCAGGCTCTAGGACAGTGTTGTATTTAGGCTCAAGGTATATTTGAGGTTTTTTAAAATAGCTTATATTTACATTCACTACCATCAGCAGTACGGAACTCTGAATATGAGATTTGATCTTTTGTTTACATTGAAATACATAGTGTATTTCTTTATTATAACCAAATCAGTTCAATTCAGTTGCTCAGTCATGTCCGACTCTTTGCGACCCCATGGACTGCAGCATGCCAGGCTTCCCTGTCCATCACCAACTCTGGAGCTTGCTCAAACTTCTGTCCATTGAGTTGGTGATGCCATCCCACCATCTCATCCTCTGTCGTCCCCTTCTCCTCCTGCCTTCAGTCTGTCATGGGTTTGCCTTAATGATTCATTTTATAGGATCACATACTTATAGAAAATTCATACTGGTGGGAAAGTTTGTGATTGTTTAGCACTTTGATTTCATACAAGTGATTATATTTAGCTTTGATAAATTTTTTAACTTCATTCATAGAATTTTATTTATCTTGCGTCTAACTGAATTCATATGGAGTTTTCAGAGATATTTGAAATGATACTGTTTTTCATATGGGTCAGTTTGTCATGTCTCTGAATGTAGTTTCTAAGAAGTAACATGAGATAGCATTTTGTAAGTCAAGACTGTGCTGTGCTTTTATTTCTTTATAACAGTTTTGTTGTTGTTTAGTCACTTACGTCGTGTCTGACTCTGCAACCCCATGGACTGCAGCACACCAGGCTTCCCTGTCCTTCATTGTCTCCCGGAGTTTGCTCAAACTCATGTCCATTGAGTCGATGATGCCATCTAATCTTGTCATCCTCTGTCATCTCCTTCTCCTCCTGTCCTCATTCTTTCTCAGTATCGGGATCTTTTCCAGTGAGTTGGTTCTTTGCATCAGGTGGCTCAGTTATTGGAGCTTCAGCTTCAGCCTCAGTCCTTTCAATGGATAGTCAGGGTTAATTTCCTTTAGGATTGATTGGTTTGATCTCCTTGCTGTCCAGGGGACTCTCAAGCATCTTCTCCAGCACCACAGTTCGAAAGTATCAGTTCTTCAGCACACCGCTGCCTTGATGGTCCAGCTCTCATCATAGCTGTACATGACTACTGGAAAAATCGTGCTTTGACTATATGGACCTTGGATGTATAATTCACGTAGTATACAGTTTACCCATTTGAAGTGTATGACTGAATGGTTTTTAGTATATTCAGAGTCATGCAGCCATTATCACTAACGCCAGAAGGTTTTCATCATACAAAAAAGAAACCTCAACCCCAGAGTGGTCACTCATTATCCTTCAGACATCCCAGCTCTAGGCAACCATATTCCACTTTCTGTTCTTGGATTTCTTTAATCTGGACAATTCAGGTAAATGAAATTGTATCATACTGGTCTCTTGTTGACTGGCTTCTTTCGCTTAGCATTTTTGCAGGCTTCATCCATGTGTAGCGTGTGTCAGTACTTCATTCCATTTTGTGGCTGGATAATATTTTGTTGTATGGATGTACCAGATTCTGTTTCTCTGTTCATCCATTGATGGCCATTTGGGTGGTTTTCATTTTGGGCTTATATAGAAGGCTTTGCTATGGATATTCACGGACAGGTTTTTATTATTAATGGGCATATGTTTTCATTTCTCTTGGGTATATACCTAGGAGTGGAATTGCTAGGTCATAGGAACGAATAAATGTAAATAAATAAATAAAAACTCTGTGTTTACCTTTTGAGGAACTGCCATACTGTTTTTCAAAGTGCTACCCTTTTTAAATTCTTGGTCATCTGAGTTGGTGTGAAGTGGTATCTCATTGAGGGTGTGTTTATTTTTTTGGCTGCACCTGAGCACGTTCCCCAACTAGGAACTGAATCTGAACCCCCTGTGTTGGAAGCGCAGGGTGTTAAGCACTGGACCACTAGGGAAGTCCCTTCATTGAGGTTTTGATTCGCAAAGGAAATGGCATCCCACTCCAGTATTCTTGCCTGGAGAATCCCATGGACAGAGCCTGGCAGGCTACAGTTCGTGGGATCGCAAGAGTCGGACACGCCTTAGCAGCTAAACCACCACCACCGATGGCTAATGATATTGAGCATCTTTTCATTTGCTTTTTGGGGCAGTTTGTATATTTTCTTTGAGTAAATGTCTGCTTACATATTTTGCCCATTTAAAATTTTTTGCCCATTTTAAAAAATATTAGAAAAGTTTTAGATATTTTAAAGTAATAAAAATATTTTTTAAAGATTAGAAAATATCTTCCATTCTGTGGATTATTTATATCTCTAGTAGAATTTTTAATTTTAAAATCCATTTTGTTTGATACTGGTATAGCCATCCCATCTACTTGTGGTTTCTGTTTGCTTGATAGGTATATACTATTTTATTGTCAGTCTGTGTCTTTGAGTTTCAAGTATGTTTCTTTTAGTCACTGTATATTTGGATCTTCTTTTTTTGTTTGTTTTAATTTGGAGGGAGAGCAGTTTCTTCCACTTAGCTGAAGTGTTTAATCAATCCATATTTAATGTTGTTAATGATGGAGTTGGATTTATGTCTTCATTTCACTTTTGTTCTGTGTTTCATGTCTTTCTTCTTTTATTTCTTTACTGTTTTCTTTTGCACTAATGAATATTTTCTAGTGTAGGATTTCAATTACTCTTAATTTTTTCACTATGTATTTTTGAGATGTTCTCTTAGTAGCTGCTCTAGGCTTACCATATACCTGTTGACCTACAGGAGTGACTTCAGATTTATGCCAGCTTGAGTCCAGTGAGGAATAAAATGCTGTTGCTGTTGAGCTTCAGTCCCTCTTCCCACTTTGTGTGCTATTTATAATTTATATATGTTGTGATCTCAATATATGTTCTTTAGTTATTACCTTATATGACTTTATGTCTTTTATAAAGCTGAGAGGAGAAATAGGAACAAGTATTCATTTATGATTTGTTAAAATTAACCTTAACTTCCGTTTCTGGTTCTGTTCATCTCTTCCTGTGTATTCGAGTTACCATCTAATATAATTTTCTTACTGTAGTTTACCTTTGTTTCCATCCATCTTCTTTACGATGTTGTCAAATATATTACTTTTCTATATGTTACTGTCCCAACAATGCAATTATACACACATTGTTGGATGCATTTGGTTTTAACATCAGAGAAGAAAGGAGAATATGCATTTGTATTCGAGAAGCCTCTGATGATACTCCCTGGAGCCTCAGCCTTGGGCATTGCACAGTCACCCCACAACGACAGTGGTTTTAGTAGTGTTCTCTTTGTCTCTTTCCCTGATCTCTTGGTTAAAGTGTTTGTTGTTTCACATCTAGGTCTTAGGCTTCACCATTTGCTGACTGGTTGCCGTATTTTCAGCAGTGCCCTGGAGCATCAGTTGCTCTGTAGTTTGATTTATTAAATTTAGTTGCCTTTGCAGCTTCAGTTCTTGAGGCCAGTCTTTGAGGTTTTTTTCTGACCCCATTCAGCCATGTCCGACTCTGCGACCCTTTTTGACTGTAGCCCGCCAGGCCCCTCTGTCCAGGGGATTTTCCAGGCAAGAATACTGGAGTGGGTTGCTGTTTCCCTTCTCCAGGGGATCTTCCTGACCCAAAGATTGAACCTGTGTCTCCTGTGTTGCAGGTGGATTCTTTACCTGCTGAGCCATCAGGGCTCTTCTTCACTGTGTTTTTTAACACTTTCCTTCTGGTAAAGCAGGCGGCCTACAGTTGTAGCGAGAGAGAGAGAGAGAGAGAGAGAGAGAGAGATTGTCTCTGTTCTTATGGCCCTCCTGTGCCCCCTTGTGTCCATGCTTTGGAGCTGCGAGCAGGGACAGTTCCTTTCTGCTTTATGAACAGGGCACTGGTCAGGAACTTGGTCCTAGTTCTGATCTTTTTTAGGTAGATTATTAAACTTGGGGCTTATTAAGAGAGAATTTTAAGACCTGTGAGCTGCCCTAATGGTAGTTCTGTGTCGGGAGATGGTCACTGCTGCAGGTGACTCCTTTACTTGCTGGCTTTTTATCCTAGAAATTCTTCCTTCACTTGGCAAATCCTTGCTCAGAGATAGAGAGTAAGTTCTCTGTGGTGCTGGCTGCCTAGAGAAACTGATGTGGACATGCTGCTCTGCTCCTCAGTCTCCACGTGTGGCGTTCTATACTGAAGGAACCTAATTCTTGCCGTGGAGTATGAGTTTTCCTCCTACTTGGGTACGGTTTTCTATGTGAGTAACCAGCTGGTGTCCCAGTGCTCAGAGACAGGAAGAAAAGCCAGAAAAGTTCTCCATTGGAAAGTTCAAGTGATATGACCTGCTTTCCTGGCTCCAGGCAGCACCTCTCTGTTTTGTGGTTTTGTCCATATAATGGGCCAAACTAATTTAATTATGTTCAAGAAAATACATTTTTGCTTTTGTTGTTGTAAAACATTTGAAGAAAATAACAGTCAGCATACTAACTTGGGAACTTTAAGCAACCATATCAATGCAGAAAATCCATTTTTAACTCTGTTGGTGACTGTAAAATAAAATCACTTAGGCACCCCAAGAAGTAGGTTATTTTTTGAGAGATTTGATGAGGATATAAATAAATATAGATTGCTTTGATATCCAGAATAGCAAGTCAGTTCTTTTTAGTAACATCTTAGGAAAGTAACGCATAATTGCAGAGGGTGAGATTGTATGAGACTTCATAAATGATTCTGTATGTTTGTTTCCATTACTGTTTTCAATCATTCAGGTAGATATCAGATTTTCAGAAAATAATACTATCTAGATAAAATAAAGCGGGAGTAATTTGTGACCTATCTTTTGTATAATACAATATAAAACCAGCATTTAAGAATCTTTGTTTTTCAAAATACAAGTAATTCCATAGGATACAAATACGGGATTTTTAGCTAAAATTTTATTGATGTTATGGATAATGCCATTACCTAACGGTACTCGGTGCCAGCAGGGCTCGGCTCTTCTGAACCATGTGGAGAGCAGGCCGCAGCCGTGGCTCCAGCAGTCGCGTTACAGTTCTGAGGCGTTGGCTGAACTGTGTTCCAGATTTTATTATGGACTTTCAGACAAAGGGAAATTGAGAGAATGGTATACTGACTACCTTGTTTCCATATCTAGATTCAACACGGGTTAGTTTTCTGTGTTTGCTTTATCTCTTTTTGTGTGTTGAATCATTCTTTGTTTTTTTTTTATTTTTTCTTGATTGGACATACTGTAGTTTATTCAAGCAATCTCTAGTTAATGGACATGGGACTTGTTTCTAATCTTCTGCTGTTTTAGATAGTATAATTTTGTCATTTTGCCTTTGGGTGGAGGTGTACTGTTTTGCTTGATCTGACCTAGTGCCTCAAAGGACAAGAGCTTATAGAATTTTGCTAGTTATTGTCAAATTCCCGCCATGGTTGTGCTGTCTTTACTCCAGAGTATTGAGGGTGTCTTTCTCCATAGCACTCCCAAATGGATTGGTCTCAGACTTTGTGGATTTTTTTTTTTTTTTTGTATCCTTAGTTAATTTTTAGAGTATGGAAAGGATGTTAGGAAGAAGTTTCTTATTTTGGATGATCTCTGTGATCATAAGCTGAAATGTATATAAAGAATTTTGTATTTATATTTTATATAGTTTAATGAAACAGGTGAGAGACTGATGCTGATGGGAACAGAAAAGTGGAAAGGAGTAAGCAGAAGCATTCTAAGGGATCATGAAGTCGACAGGACTGTTGTCCTAACTAGGAATATTTTTAACAAGGTTTAAAAATAATCTTTCTAAGAGTGTCTTTAATGACTCAACATTTTTCTCAATTAGAATAGGCATCTGCTATATTAAATTTAATGAGTGAATACAGATTATTTCCTTAATAAAACTTGTAAGCAGTAAGAGATTAGACCTTGTCTGGTCTGTAAGAAGTCTGCACTCAAGAGATTGGCTTACACTGTGTCCCTTTCTGTCCTCACTGTAGGATAATTGTGTGATGTGATTTTGTGTTTGTATATGTGTGTATCATATCATAGTTGCATTATTATAGAATTAAAGGGAATGTAATTTAAATTTTAAGAGCAGTATATATTCCTCTCCTTTTTAAAAAAAAATTATTTATTGCTTAAATAGTTTGTTACAGAACAACTTTTCTTCTCATTTTGAATTTGGAGGTACTATATATACAACTGAATACAAAGAGGAACGAAAGGTATCAAAACCAAACTTGTGATTCTCTGCTCATGTGACATAAACCAGCTTTGTGTATTTCCTGAAATATAGTTGGGGTCAGTACGGAAAGGAAACCTGGCTTGAGTGGTCTGCTCGTAAGTCACTGTGTGGCAGTGTATTGGGCGTTGTCTGGTGTCATGCAGGGAGGGCCCTCTGGTGGCACCCTTGTTATCTGCCCCCTCTTCTTTGCTGACCACTCCTTGGTTGGGGGGAGGGGCTGGGCAGGTGCTGCCTTTGGGTTGTGACTCCTCTGACTTTATTCTTCTTCCAATGTGTTCACAAGGATCTTTCTTGAACTGCTTGTTCTGTGGCTTTGTTATCTGCAGTGGACACCTGCCTCCTTTTAATAAGTCCCTGTTACAGGTCTGTATTGGTCTTCCCTTGTGGCTCAGCTGGTAAAGAATCCGCCTGCAATGTGGGTTTGATCCCTGGGTTGGGAAGATCCCCTGAGAAGGGAAAGGCTACCCACTCCAGTATTCTGGCCTGGAGAATTCCATGGACTGTATAGTCCATGGGGTCGCAAAGAGTCAGACAGGACTGAGTGACTTTCATTTTCACTTTCACAGATCTATACTACAGAGAACTTCCTCCTATAAGTGTGCTGTTCTCTAATTAAACAGAGGAGGTTCTCAGGCTTCATGGTCACCCTGTTTCATGTTTTCATTTTCCCTTTTATTATGTCACACATTCACAAGTTAGCGACAGGAAAATATGGTAGTGGGAGATGAAAGTAGTTTATCACTTGTTCGATGTCTTTGTTAACAGTAAAGTCACTTTTCTGGCATAAATCACAGAGCCCATCATCTTTGTTTCTGTTCAGATTGTTTGAAACACAGTGCTCTTTGAATCTATGGATGAAGATAGTGGAAATGTTTTCCTAGGCCACAAGTACGCAGTTGAATAACACCAGACAGTTACTCTCTATTTGTTTGTAGATAGCCATGACATTGACAGTGTTACTTACCATTTATTGTTTTTTTAAAGAAATCTTTAAGCAGGCTTTTTTTTTTAAAAGAAAAGGGTGAACAAAGTTTGTTTTTTACAGTAGTTTTAGGTTAAGAAGCTTTTTTGGAAAGACGTTCACATATTATTTGAAAGACATATTACTAGGATTAATATATCTGAATTACGTATTTTTACCTTAATTTTATAAAGAACCTTAAGATGGAAAATTTCGAGTGTTTGTAGGGATAATAGTACAGTGAACCCTGTATGCCCGTTGCCCAGCTTCAACACTGTCGGCACTTAGCCTTATTTCCCCTTGCCACCTTTTGTTTGTTGTCCCTGAAATTATGCTCTTTTATCTATAAATACTTCAAATTTTTTGGCTTATTCCATCAAGCAGTCTTGTATAACTTTAAAAGTTACAATGATTGAGGTCATTTCATGCTATCCTAAAGCACTGTTTTCTGATATTAGTTCAGAGAACTTACTGTGAGAGACTCACATATCAGGAGACCTCTACTTCTGAGGGATATTTATTTTGGGGGAAGTTACCTTAGAATCGGGCATAAATGATTAGACAGTAAGCGTGGTAAAGAAAAAGTTGCCACGGGTCTCTTCTGACCCCACGGAGAACGGAAAGGAAGTAGCATCCTGAGAATACCAGACTCTTGTCTCACTCCAGCCGCCAGGCGGCGCTCTAGATACAGAGCAGGTTTGCTCTTAACATCCAGGCTCCGTCCCTACGGGATGTGTGTTTACACAAAGAAGTATGGATAATGCTTTTCTTCTGCCATTTATAAGAATTACTTTGCATTGAGGCATTGAACATGATAATTGCAAATGATTCTTTGCTTGTTAAAGATGTATTTTCCAGATCTTAACCTAGAGTGAAGCTTTCAGATTTGTTTTCCCTTAATAGCCTTACTCCATGTGTATGAAAATAATAACAACATCTTATGTTTAGAAAATTACTCACTGTATTGTAGTGACATTTTCCTCCAGTTATGCAGAGAAACCAGACAGTTTTGTACAGGATAGGTATATGCTATTTTATAAATACCTAACTGTCATAATCAGTAGAATTTGAGTGATGGCAAAGGGTGAGCATTTTGAAATCTTAAGATATTTTTTCAGGCTACTTTTTGAGTGAAGTAGAGGGCTTGAAGTAGAGGGCAACATTTGTACAATTTAGTCAAAAAAGCCGCGTTCTGTGAGCAGCCCCTAAGTCAGGACAGTTTTGTGTTGTATTCTCTCTTGAGGTGTGCTGCACGACATTTTTTATTAATAATAGTTAAATTATCAAAGTTTTAAAATCATTTACTTAAATTAGAGCAGAGGCCATGGTTTTATCCCCATGTCATACTGTTAATTCTGAGGAAGATGCTAGGGTTAGAGTTAAACCAGCAGTGGGAACAGTTTTTTCTAAAAGTTCTTTCTTTAGGTCAAGAATTTCCAAAACTTGTCTCAGGTCATAAAATCATAGCATCATAAAACGTGGAAGGACCTTCATGATTGTATAGGGGGTATGGATAGGATATGGATTCACTCCTTTACTTAGAGAATTAATTTGTCCAGGGTAACACAGGTGATGAGTGGCAGAGCATTGTCTCCAAATTTCAGTGCTTTTTGCACTAGACCATGGTGTTGCCATGTTAAGGCATAAAAGTGGGCCGAAATAATTAACCTCAAATAACCGACACCAGTGAATGAACTGTTCAACATAAAGCAAAATTTCCAGACAATTGAAACATTTTCATTGTTAAGATTTTATGTGTCCTGATCATTTGAAATGAGTCTTTTCCAAGAAAAAAATGAAATGAGTCTTCTCCAAATGTATCATGTTCTTCCTCGCCTTCTGTCCCAGAACACTGAGCAAGACTTGTGAGAGAGGCACTCACACCCTCAGGTGTGTTCTGCCATCACAGCATTTCTGTGTACCACCTGCCCTCACACTACTGCTTTTTTCCCTAAAGTTACTCTATTTTCGTCCTGTTTCCCTTCTCTTTTTGCGCTTGGTTTTTGCGGTGTTTGTCTAGTTTGGCATTCTTGCCCTTCCTAATTTGTGGTTTCTTGATGTGTTTGTAAAAATATTTATTGAGCACATACTGTGTGCCTTGTGGTGTCTGAGAGGCATTTGCCCTGGTCAGCAAATGAGTGAGTAAGTCAGATCAGTGATCCCTTGCTCTGGTGGCGCTCACATCCTAGGGTGGGAGGGAGTGGTCAGAGGTAGTCATTTGAGATGAGCTGTACTAAATGAGCAAATTACACAGTAGGCCAGCAGCGGGTAACTGTAAAGGAAGGCAGAACAGGTGTAAGAGAAGAGTGGATGGTTTAGTTACTGGCTTGGAAACTGGATCACCAAGTTAATTGTTAGTATAGTTAGCAGTCAAGGGGAAAATGGGGAAGGGAGCTGGAGGGTTTCTTCTGCACATTGGGGACAGAAGCACTGGGACATGCCTTTTTGAGTCCTCATTGTAACCTTTATTGCTTTCTTCTGAAATTCAAGAGTAGTTTGCTAATTGATCTCTAGTTGAGGTATTCTTTAATGTAATAGTTTATAGTTAATATGTAGCTACTTATACTGTCTTCTGGGAGCTGAGGAATGAGACTGTGAGCAGGATGTCTGGTGTCAAATTTAATGTGTGGCACTGAGTGGACGCTGATTCTTGATTAACCACCTGCAGGAGGAGAGACGTGCCCTGTGATAAATGATCTGGCTTGAATGCTGTGAAGATGATACCAGTACTAGTAGATAGCCTTGGTGTGTTTACCATCCTGGACATTTTGGATAAGAATATTGATGACAGGTAGTCTGAAGAGCATCACAGGTAACAGTGTGGACTCCGATCAGACACTTGCCTTAAGTCTCATCTTCCCCACTTACTACCTGTGTAGCTTGGAGCAGGTTTCTGCTTCCTCTGCTTTCTACTCTTCAGGTTCCTCATTTGTGAGCATGGGGAGAACAGCGCATGAGGCTCATTGTGAGAACTAAGTCAAGGTAAAGGTGCTTGGCTAAATACTCGTCACCTAAACCAGTTGCTGGGATGTGGATGATGACAAACCATTTGGAAGCGTCAGAGACACTGAGGTCAAGAGCAAACAAGTGATACTTCTGGTTCATCCAGCCAGCATTTGCAAATTATAGTTTTCCTCATTTTGTTCTTCCATTTTAATTGTTATATTTGTTTGAATTAAAAGATCTCATATGTTTTAAATTTTAATATTAAATTAGTTCTTTCAAAGGAAAAAAGTAGTAATACTCAAAACCATTCAGTTTGGTTCATCAACGTGTAATTTTACTCTTTAAAATCCTATTATACCGCCTGAAACTTCTAAAATGTATCATTTGGTGAAGATTCATATGTATATTTCTTAATTGCTTTACTTAGAACTGGAAGTAAAGGAACTGTGGATGTTTCTGTGCCTTGCCTCTGGTGGTGGAGCTTCTTGCTTAGTCTGCGAATAGATCCCTCCTTTTGAAAAATAAGCTATATTTGATTAGACTGCCATAATCTGTGGTATAATTTGTGTTCATACACTGACTTATAAAGATTGTCTGCGAGAGTCAAAAGAAGTGCACGGTGCAGAGGGTCAGGAAGGGAGTAGATGCCCAGTGGGACATTCACTGAATGAATAGGCAGCTGAGCTGACCAGTTTTCAGAAACAGCTGGAGAGAGAACTCTCTGTTGCCAAATGGAAAACTACAAGAAAGAAAATGTGTTCTTGAAACCTGTGATGTGAAACCAAAGGAAAATTCATATGATGTCAAAGCTCTTGACAGTTGTCCTGTACGAAATAAAAGCTGAGGGAGAGTGTTGAGAAAGTTAAGTACGATTTAGTGCGTGCGAAGCTCACGTGAAAGGGATCATCTTGTTGGGAGCACCATAGCTGTTTGTCTGTAGTTTTTGTATTTCAGGTCTGCTTTTTCCATTAAGTCTGAGGAACCTCTAGTTTTACGACCTCCTGGTAATGACTTGACAAGTGAACAATGCCACCTATTGAGGACTGGCTGGCCTAAACAAGGAAAGTTTGTGTTTTTGCTGTGGAAATTCATTTGATATGCCAAATAACTTAGCTAACTGCTTGCATGATTAAAAAGCAGTTGATTTCCTTCCAGTCAGTAGTTAATTATAAAAGTAAAATATATACATTATATATGTGATTTTTAAAGTCCACAATATGTCTAGGTCTATAAATATTGTCTGTAAAGTAACATACGCACTGGCTTTTCCATGACAGTCGTTCTAGAAATAGCTCAAAATTTCACACTTAGAGTGGCTCCGTGTTTGTTTCTCCTGGGCTCTGGAGGAGTGTGATTGTTCTGTTCCACCAGTCATATAAATGTGTGATTCCCAGCATGTTCCAGTCACCGTGGTAGGTCCTGGGGATGTATGGATGAATAAGACATGGTCCTCTGTACATTTTGGCTAACCAGTATTTTAAAGACTTCTTTTCAGAAGTTTGCATTAATGTTTAAAATGTTAAAATAGCAATAATATTTAAAGAGTATTGGAAATGGGTTGCCCCAAAAGTTCATTCAGGTTCTTCCATAGCATCTTATGGAAAAACTCAAATGAACTTTTTGGTCAACCCAGTATATGTACCTGGTATGATGTGGAGATATTTGATCTTGCTTGGAATTGGTTGGTTTGATACATATGTAAAGTAGTGCCTATAACCATTATTAGTATGTTTGTTAATATAGTTAAGTATTTTAAATAATAACTCAGTTGCTGATAATATATTCAGTTTCTTAGTGCTGTGGCCAGAGAGCTTTTAAAGTAAATTTTGTTTTGGCTGTGCTTTCTTACTAATTTTTATTTCTGGTTTTTGTGGTATTTTCTGCTATCCCTAATTCGTGTCATTCAGATTTTTGGAAGATACCCATTTTTCAAGGTCAGTTTGAATTCTTTTATCAGCTTAGTGCCATTTAAGTGATACCTAGTTTTGTCCTCAGTAATCTTTTGAGT
This sequence comes from Cervus elaphus, assembly GCF_910594005.1. NCBI lineage: Eukaryota > Metazoa > Chordata > Mammalia > Artiodactyla > Cervidae > Cervus > Cervus elaphus. The sequence goes on along the minus strand of NC_057829.1, from coordinate 83,844,524 downwards.
AGTTGCTCATCAGAAATAATATTGGAAGTTTCTCTGCAGGAAATTAAAGGAGTGTATTGAGGACATAGGTGGTCCTGGGGAGATCTGATGAAAAGGATACAGGTGTTTCTTCACTTGATATCAGCTTTAGGTTACCGATGACTGCATCTCTGTGGCACATCACCTTGGGCAGATGACCCAGTTTTGCAAAGTAGTCAGTGGCCATAAAGACATAATAGGCAAAAAGAGTTGGAAATTCATTTACTTGTTTATGAATCGATTAATCCAATTTACAAGTGAATGAATGCATCTAGGCAGTTAAGCCACAAATATTTGCTGAGTCCCTACTATGTGCCAGGTGTCACTTTAGGCTCTGGGGATGTAGCACAGGGAACAGGAGAGAAACGCTGTTTCCCTTGGGAGATAATGTAATAGGGAGGAGGATGAATAAACCAGTAAGTATGCTGTAGAATGTCAGGATAATGTGCGCTAACAAGAAAAGTGAAGAAGAGGTGAGAGACGGGGGATGGTGGTGGTGATAATTACATGAGGATGTCAGGAGAGGCTCTGAGGAGAGGGGCTCCTTGGCAGACCCCTGGATGAAGAGCGTGCACCGGCGTGTATCTCTGGGTGGTACATCTCATGCCCGACGTGTTCACAGAACAGCAGGGGCACTGCTGAGGCTGGAAAACGGAGTAGGGCGTCTCCCGTCTCGTCTGTGTCGCTTGTGAAGGTTTTGTTTTTCTAATCTCCCATTTTTGCTCTTCATTGACTGATATTCATTATCATAAAAATGTTTATGTTTTGTTGTAGACCTGTTACCTGAACACCTGTATAGCACCGCATTTTAGTGTTGTTTTATAGTGCTGAGACTTGGTATCCCTGGGCTTTGTTGCTTCCTTCGCCAGTTCTAATGGATAGGGCTGCTTAGTCATGGGTATAACAAAGGGAATCATGGATTGGAAAAAGCATCTAGGTTCTAACTCTAGTTTTGTTGCTGACTGTAAAATAATGTAGCATTTCTGGACCACAGTTTATCTAGGCATAAACTAAAGGAGTCGGATTAGATAACTGCCAAGATTCCTCTTAACTGGAAAATTCTGTGATTTCAATGATTTTTTAACAAACATTCCCCAGGAGAATTTGAATACTTTCTATTTCCTTTTTTAAAAAATAGTTTTAAAAATATTTATTTGTTTATTTGGCTGCCCTGGGTCTTGGTTGCTGCTTGCGGGCTTTCGCTAGTTGCCGTGAGTGGGGTCTACTCTCTAGCTGCGGTGAGCAGGCTTTTCATTGTGGTGGCTTCTCTTACTGTGGAGCACAAGCTCTGGGGCATGTGGGATTCAGTCATTGTGGCTTGTGGGCTCCAGAGCACACCTCTGTAGTTGTGGTGCGTGGGCTTAGTTGCCCTGCAGCATGTGGGATCTTCCTGGACCGGAAATCAAACGACTGTCCCCTGCATTGCAAGGCAGATTCTTAACCATTGGACCACCAGGGAAACCCTAAAGTTAATTTTTAAGTTTACATATAGTGAGGTGCACAAATCTTACATGTACAGCTTATTGAATTTTTACATATTATGTGCTCTTTTTGGACCTTTCTGAAATAAAAAAAAATACATATATATATGTATATGTATTTTTTTTTTCCCATCCGTGGTTGATTGAATCTGTGGATGGGAGAGTATGGAGGGCTGCCTCTACATGTATATTCTAATTATCTTTTTCCAATCTGGAAATTCCTGTATTCAATACCTAGGCAAGTATTTTAGAAGAATGCAATTTTAAAGCTTTCCCATTTTGTTGCATTTTTGTACATTTAATTTATAGATTAAGAAAGCAACAGATTTTAAAAGTTTCTCTTACTGCATAAAAATTTGGTCCCAACATTGACTTTAAAGAAATGCTAAGGTACCTTTTCTCTTAAACACACTTCTCAACTTACTTCCACACTTCTTGTGAGAGTTGTTTAATATTTTGTGCTGGTTCTTAACTTACTTAATGTTATAAACAAGCAGGTGATAAGGTCCTGTGGTAGAATGATTCTCTCGTTAGAGAAGTGAACAGCTCAGCACACGATGTCACCAGCACTTGTGTCTGTCTCTAGTGAGTATTCCTTTCGGTGACTTTACCAAGAACTCTTTTTCTTTGCATTTTGATGTGAACTCTGCGGTGATTTTTTTCACTGCTGGTAGTGTTGGAAAGCAACAGAATTCTTTTAGATTCCATTCTCTTTGAGTGCACCTCTGCAAGCTATAGAATTATGACTTTCTTCCCTAGATTTATAGACTCATGTTTCAAACGTAACCTTTTAATTTTAGGAACAAACACCAAAGTTGGAGGTAGTAAATAAGTTCATATGTACACTATTTGTGTTAATGGATACAGAGCCACTATTTATAAAATATTCAATTATTAGAGCGAACACATGAGGTAGGTGTTAGTGAATGACTTTATTATAGCTCAAATCCCTGTTGCTCTTAGACATTGGGGGAAGAGTTGCAAGTAGTAAAAGAATATGCACTGAAGTAGCTCACTAATTAGGATGTGCATTAGCAAACTGGAATCAACACTATGAGCAAAACATTTATAGCTCACTCTGTGTATTAGTGTTAATAGACTTTTGTGATTCTGGGCAGGTATTAATCTTTTAAAAGTCATTTATTACAGTTCTTTTCATAGTGTGGACTTGAGTGTTAGTCCCTTCACCATTCCAAAGTGCTAAATCTTACAAGGATCCCCTGAAGAGATATTATTGGCTGGGGACCATGACTCTTTAATTAAAGTGGGGGGAAGAGCCATTGATTCATTGATAGTTTATATTAGATTTTTCAGACACTAAACAGCCATGCTGAATATTTTCAATAAGCATTTCTACTAAGTATAGATGGGGAAAAATAGTTCAGAACTGGCAGTGACCTGTGTTTCTTAGAATAAGTTTTGTGGAATATTGGTTCTGTGAAGTGGTAATAAATGTTACATGAAATTAAAAACCAACCAACAAACAGAACTCTGGTTATGTAATTTTTTGCAAAGCACTAGATTAAATGAAGCTGAAGGGTTTTTTGTTTTTCCAGCTATTTTGGGATACAGTATAGTTTTTTGTTTGCAGGGATTCTCAGGGCCTGTAATTTGTCTGTATATCTTGTACTTCTTTCTGTAAAATGAAGAAGGGGAGGTGAGACAGCAATAGTATGCAGCATTTCCCAAACTTATTTGGCCACGGAGTCATTTTTTAGAGTGTCTTGGGAACTTGGCATGCCAGAGGACACCATCGGTGAAGGTGATTAGGCTGAAATAGTTTTGTGGATAGAAAACTAAGACAGATAATTTAAGTACTCAAGTAGCTAGAGCTAGTAAGATTCCAGACTAATTCTTAGATCACTGTTCTTTCCGTCAGAAAAAAAAAATGTAATGGCTCAGAAGACTTAGTAAATATGTTAGACTGTACATAAGACTTTCATTGTCATCTTTTAAGATTTACTGAAGCTTCGTGTCCTGTCCAAGGTTCTAGGTCTAACCAGAAAAGGCAGTATAGGTGGTCATGTCTTTCAGCTGCATTGCTCACAAATGGAAAAGGGAATAGCTGTAAAGGTGAATTTTGCAGAATTACCTAAATCTGCTCTTTTTACTCCCCACTACAATTAGGATAAACAGGGTCTTAGTTCTCAAACCTTAGTTTTGACTTCCTATTATGTACAGGTTTAATTTTCGTTCCTTTGATGACTTCTTAAATGGCGTGGGGAAAGAGTTTAGCTTATTACAATTGACTCTTAATTAAAGCTTCCATATTCCTGATAGAAAAACTTTAATAGTTTACATTTTGTATGATTTAGCTTGCTTGTTATAAAATTTTAAAGAAATATCTTACTAGATCATAGCCTAATATAGTCGGATTTCTTTTTAAGCATTAGACATGACTGAGCACAGTACAGCATACCATGTACTAGGGTGACAGGCTAAAAACAGGAGCCGTGGAAGTATTTGTTAATGCAAGAAAATTCTGGATAATTCATGGGAGCAGTCGTAAGACTTAGAATTCCACTTTGACAAATAGGTACACCTCACTGATATTCTTTGGTTTAGGGGAAAAACTGTGGCTTACCTTATAAAAAATGCTGTTTGGTGCTTCTTTATATAGGAACTTAACATGATCCTTATTACACAGAAAAAGGCATTTCAGGAAGATATTAGCTTAAATTACTTATATGTTGAATATTTAACATTATAAAGATAAATAGTTGATTATATTAATAGTTTTCCTGGGCTATTCTGGCAAAATTAGTAGTGTGTATTCTTTTTATTCTCCTACTCCTCTCTGCCCCCTAAAACTGACATTGCTAATAATAAGTCTTGGAAAAAGAAAGAATTTACTAATTGTAAGTGGCAGGAGGTTTAACTGCAGTTTTGTGTGCTTGGGAAACTGTTTAGAAAATTTTGGTAAGCATTAAGTGCTTCTCTGAAAGGAATGAGGTGTTACAAGATAGGCTGCCGATGATTAATAGAATTATGGTACTAGGAGTGGTGAGTCAGAATGCTGCAAGAGAAGCAAGGTTAGTGAGTGACTTCGTAGCGATAGTATTGATCTGTATATATCCCTTGCCTCTTTTTATTTTTTTTTCCAGTTTTGTTGAAAAATAAAAATAATTGACATATAGAGCTGTATAAGTTTAAGATGTATAGTGTAACGATTTAACTGACACCATGAACTGATGGTCTTAATAAGTTTAGTAAACATCCATCATCTCATTAAGATACAAAATTAAATCAAAAAAAATTTTTTTGTTGCAATGAGAACTCTTAGGATTTACTGTTAAAAACTTTCATATATAGCATAGAGCAGTGTTAATTTTGTCATGTTGTACATACAATTCTAGTACTTAATTATCTTATAACTGAAACTTTGTACTTTTTGACTGCCTTTATCCAGTTTTCCTTCCCCCTACTGCTGTCTCTGGTAACCACAAATCTGATTTCTTTTTCTATGAGTTTTTGTTTTTGAAGTATAACTCTTTTACAAGGCTATATTAGTTCCTGTTACACAACATGTGATTTGATATTTCTGTGCATTTCAGAATGATCACCGTGATAATTCTCATTATGACCTGTCACCATACCAAAGTGTTGCACTGTTACTGACTGTATTCTGCATACTGTACACCTCATACCCGTGACTCATTTATTTGCAACTGGAAGTTTGTAGCTCTTAATTTCCCTCAGCTACTTCTCTCCCCGCTCACCCTCTTCCCCTCTGGCAACCACCTGTTTGTTCTCTGTGTCTATAACTTTTTCTGTTTATTCATTTGTTTTGTTTTTTAGGTTCCAAATATGAGTGAAATCCTACTGTATTGTTCTTTCTCTGACTTCTTTCATTTATCACAATATCCTCTAGGTCTATCCATTTGTTGCAAATGGCAGGATTTCATTTTAATTAAGTAATTGTTTAAGGCCACATGGCTTGTAGGATCTTAGATGGAAAGATTGAAAGAGATCAGAAGATTCCATTTTCTATGGCTGAGTGATATTCCGTTGTGTGAGGACTTCCCTGATGGTTCAGTAGTTAAGACTCCGTGCTTCCACTGTAGGGGGCGCAGGTTCGATCCCTGGTCAGAGAATTAAGATATCCCAGATGCTGTATGGCATAGCCGAAAAAGAAAGTTCCATTTTGTGTGTGTGTGTGTGTGTACCATATCACCATATCCGTCTGTTAATGGGCATTTAGGTTGCTTCTGTTTCTTAGCTATTATAAATAATGCTGCTGTGAGCATATGGTTGCATATATCTTTTTGAATTAGTGCTTTCATATTCTTTGGATAAAGACGTAGGAATGGAACTTTTGATCACATGGTACATCTATTTTTAATTGTTTGAGGAATCTCTATACTGTTTTCCATAGTGGCTGTGCCAGTTTACATTCCTACCAACAGTGCACCTGGGTTCCCTTTTTCCCACATTCTTGCCAGTACTTGTTGTTTGTTGTCTTTTTGGTAATAACCATTTTAACAGGTGTGAGGTTGCTACCTCATTGTGGTTTTGATTTGCATTTCCCTGATGATAAGTAATGTTGAGCATCTTTTCATGTGCCTGTTGGCCATCTGTATATCTTCTTTGGAAAATGTCTAGTCAGTTCCTCTGCCCATTTCTTAATCGCGGTGTTTGTTTTCTTGATGTTGAGTTGTATATTTTGGATAGTAACCCTGTATCAGATACATCATTTGCAGATATCTTCTCCTATCCAGTAGATAACCTTTTCATTTTGTTGATAATTTCCTTCTCTGTGCACAAAGGTTTTTTAGTGTGAAGTAGTCTTGTTTATTTTTGCTTTTATGTCCCTTGCCTGAGGAGACATCCCCCCAAAATATTACTAAGACTAATGTCAAAGAGTTACTGCTTGTGTTTTCTTCCAGAATTTTATGGTTTCAGATCTTATTTAAATTGAAATTTTTACATGGAGAAGAGACTTGTGGTTGCCAAGGAGGAAGAAGGGTGGGGGGAAAAGACTGGGAGTTTGGATTAGCAGATGCGAACTATTATCTATGAATGGACAAACAGCAGGGTCCTACTGTGTCGTACAGAGAGCTGTGTTCAGTATCCTGTGATAAACCATTGCGGAAAAGAGTATGAAGAAGAATTTATGTGTGTGTCTGACTGAGTCACTTTGCAGTACAGCAGAAATTAATACAACAGTGTAAATCAACTATACTTCAAGAAAATATTTTTAAAAATAAATAAATTTAAATCTTTAATGCATGTAAAATTTATTTCTGTGCTTGGTGTGAGAGAGTAGTCCGCTTTGATTCTTCTCCATGTAGCTGTCCAGTTTTCCCAACACCACTTATTGAAGAGACTGTCCTTCCCCCATTGTGTATCCTTGCCTCCTTTGCTGAGGCTTTGATTTTTGCCATTTTAAGTATGGTGTGTCTTTTGTGTGGCCTTCTCTCCGTTGATCCTGTTTGGGCTGTCTGTGCTTCCTGGACTGAGATGTCTGATTCCTCTCACAGGTTAGGGACATTTTCAGCTGTTGATAGTATGTATGTGTATGTTCTCTACCCTTTATCTCTCTCTCCTCCTTCTGGGACCCCTGCACATGAGAATGTTAGTACCTGTAATGCTGCATGAGGTCTCTGAAGCTGTCCTCATTTCTTTTTTTGAAAATTTATTTGTTTATTAATTTTTGACTGCACTGGGTCTTTGTTGCTGTGTGCGGGCTTTCTCTAGTTTCCCAGGCTCAGTTGCGCCTCGCATTCTGTAATGTGGACTCAGTAGTTGAGGCGCATGGGCTTAGTTGGTCCACGGCATGTGGGATCTTCCTGGAGCAGGGATTGTGAACCTGTGTCCCCTGCATTGGCAGATGGATTCTTAACCTCTGGACCACCAGGGAAGTCCTTACTCTTTTTTTCTGTTTAGCTTCAGTGATTTCCACTGTTTATCTCCCAGCTTGTTGATCTCTTCCTCTCTGTCATTTAATCTACTGTTGATGCCTGGTAGTGTTATTGTTTATTTTAGTTATTGTATTCTTCATCTCTGTTTGGTTCTTTTTTGTATTTGACATCTTCTCTTTGTTAAAAAATCTGACTTCTCACCCTGTTCATGCGTTCCGTCCCAAGTTCTTTGAGCATCTTTATGATCATTACCTTGACCTCTTTATCAGATAGATGGCATATCTCCACTTCACTTCGTTCTTCTTCTAGGGTTTTATCTTATTCCTTTGTTTGAAACATATTCCTCTGTCACCTAATTCACTATTTTTATTTCTATGTATTTGGTAGGGTGGCTACATTTTCTTCTTCTTTCAGGTATAGAAAGGGAGACACCCTTACAAATGGAGATTTCCATTACCAATGTATAATAAATATTTTCTTGCAAAGAGGCAACTCATACTTGGTTTTCAGAGTTTTCCCCAGTCTGCTATATCTTAAAAATAACCAGCTTAAATAATATTCCAAACAGACACATTTTGGGGTGGCAAATTCTGCTCCCCTTATATTATAACTGGCTCTGTTTTTTAGAGAAGTTTACATTCACAGCAAAATTGAACCATTTTTTGATACTGATCTAACTTCATGCTATTTGTTAAAAAGGTGTCTATTTTTGTTATCAATTTTAGTGTATATACAAAATGTACTTTACAAATTATATCTGCCTTTTTATGACTGTTGTTTTTCAAAGTATTACCTTCTTTTCTACTGAATATATTATGTGTCATTCATTATGAATGAATTTACTAAATATTAGTAATTAACTGGAGGGAAAATAGCAGTGGGTTTTTCTGGTGCACTAAAGTAGGTGAAGCATTTTCATCCTTTCTCATGTCCTATGAATAGGGTGGTGAATGTGTGCCTTGTGATTTGTTATTCTGTTTGTACAGCCTTGCTGATTGAGAAATTTATATATTTCATGTTTTGGCAGCATCAAACAGGAAAATAACTTTTAGGTCTGTTTAAAAAAAAAACTGACAGGAATGTCATATATATACACGACAAAGATATAAATTATTTGAGTTTCAAGGAGACAATAGTTTTCTTGGAGAGTATATGCTATTCTTTTGTTATTTAAAGTGACTTCTGTCAGACAAAAAAATTAATCAGTCTGGTTGATCTAAGAAAGAAATAGAACCTTTTGTTCAAGCTAAAATGAGGATTATAACCTGGAAGCCATTCAGAAAGCTCCAAGAACTATTCTGCCTGTTAGAAGTCAAAACACAGTTATAGAACTTTTATGACAGAGGGGCCTGTGCATTAAATGATACACAATCCAGATCTGCAGGTACAAAGTGATGGGTCGTGTGACCCCTTACAGGATCAAGAAGGAATGTTATCTTTGAAGCAGTTGTCTTGATGGTGCTGGGAGGATGTTACTTTTCATGGTTGAGCAGGTATTTCTGCTCATGGGGGAGGTATGATGGATGCATGATGCAGATAAACAGTGCGTGTTAGAGGGGAGAGAGGAGGCCAAAGGGCATGGCACTGCTTTTTATGTTTAAATTTTTCTTGTCTTCCCATAAAGTACAAATTTTATTTTACACTTCCATCATAATTAATTCATTAATTACAACTGAACCAGAAATACTTCTAAATTCTAACTTAGTATGTATAATACAGTTAACATGCACATACTGGAGAAAAGCATGGAAACCCTACAATAGCAACTTTCTCAACTTTAATATAAAAACGCACCATGCCTCATTTTTCTCTACTGTGAAAACTGGGTAGTCTTTCAACTATCACTTTTTACTCTTGGGAGGAAGGCTGGAGATTATTTTATGCTGGGCTAATGTAAAAAGAATCCAAGACTATAAAGGTTGCAATTTAAATTTCATTAGAATTATGTGCTTCATATCAGCACTATGAAATTAAAAACTTTTGGTTTATCTTGCACTTTCAGAAAGTTCTCTTTTAGCAGTTAACATAATTGAATTGCATATTAGTATTATTTAAACTAAGAGAAAAATCTTAATAGTGCTTACATTTTATTATACCCTATCATCTAAGGCCTAGATGATGCTTACTAGTTAATTATGTGGCTGTGGTGTACACTAGTAATCTTTTAGGAATTTATTTGCTTTAGATTTGGAGGTAGTAAATGTCTGGTATGTTTTTTAAACTTTATTATGAAAATTTTAAACATTCACAAAGTAGAGAGACTTGTATAATGAATCCTCATATATTCATCTCCTGTCCTCACTAGTTTCATATAATGTCGCTTCTTGTTTTATCTGTACATTCCCCCCCATAACTTGCCTTCCAAACCCCCGTGCTTTTGAAGGAAATCCCAGACATCATGTAATTTCACTGAGAAATATTTCAATATGTATCTCTAAAAGAGAATCAAAATATCTATATTCCCAGTGAGTACTAGCTAGCTCTGTTGTGGAGAGGAAGTTCAAGAGTGCTTGCTAACCGGCCTGCCGTCACATTGTGTTGTAGTTTATTTGCATTTAGTAAGATCCAGAGTTTATATTACTTGGCTTTTTTATTATTACAATAAGTCTCAAAGGATTTGGAGTGTTGATTTTGTAAATAACATCTAAGAAAACATGATTACCATTATGAATATGTATGAAGGTACGTGACAGTCCTCATCTCAGAGCTAACCCACAATTTGCTTAGTCAGTTTTTTCAGGCTCCTCCCCAGTTCCAAAATTTGTTTCTTTATTTAAATGCTGAGAAAGAGCATGTAACACTTAGTTTCAGATGAAATTTATAAGCCATAAATTTATAATTTGTGAAATTTGTAAGTCAGAGAGAGAGAAAATACGTGTATGAGGTTGAAAAAAGAGGAAGGGCGGAACAGCCTGGTTTCTAGAGAGAGAGCTTCCTCTTTAGTTCACTGTCGCTTAACCCACCTGCTCTCTTGGTCTTGACTTTTTAATTTCTCTCTGTTCTTGCTTTCCTTTTTGGTTTATATCTTTTTCTTCTCTGAAGTTAGGCATTTACCTAACTTTGCCAGTGGCATTTATATTGTTGATTCCTCCTTTATTACGTAGGGATTGTTTTATTGCATAGGGTTGTGACATAAAGCTTTAAAAAATAAATATTTTATTTGTTGTGTTTTATTTGTTTTTATACAGATTTTGACAAATATTTAAACTCATGCTATGGTCTAGATTGAACTTTTCTGTACTCTGTAAATGAATTATATAGTGTATGAAGCATTATATATAGACATTTAGGTTCACTTTATGTGCCCTTTTTGGAAAATTTTGTAATAATTTTTCCTTTTTTGTGTGTTCTCTTTTGCTGCTCCTTTATTGGATGGAATTGATTCTATTTGAATGTGATTCTACAGTTCACAAGATTCCTTTGCAGCTCTCCTTTGGAGGTAAGAGGTTACTCATTGACCTTAATATTGCTATTGGTTACTTTTGTGAGGCATTTATTTGGTAATTTAGGAGTGATCATTTTGTCAGGATGTATATTCTTCAATACCATAAATGAGATGAATGCACACTTTGTTTTATAAGACTTCCAGTAGTTACGGAGCTATTCACCTTCACAACAGATCATTGCCCTCATTTTGTCAGGTAGAATGAAATCAGTCCATTTTACTTACTTGTTTTTTATTTTATTATTTTTGGCTGTGCGGGGTCCTCAGTGCTGTGCGGGCTTTCCTTAACTGCGGTGCTCGGGCTTCTCACTGCAGAGGCTTTTCTTGGTGCTGAGCGCATGCTCGAGGTCACACACGTGTCAGCGCCTGTGGCACGTGGGCTCAGCAGCTGCCACCCCCAGGCTCTAGAGCACAGGCTTAATAGTTGTGACTCATGGGCTTAGTTGCTCTGCAGCATGTGGGATCTTCCCCGATCAGGGATTGAACCTGTGTCTCCTGCATTGGCAGACAGAGTCTTGACCACGGAGCCATCAAAGAAGCCCAGGTCAACCCACTTTAGTGTCTTGTTTTGTCTCCTTCCTCCCGTGACGGTCTCACATTGACCTTATCCTCCATAAACTGCCCTGGTGTTAAAGAGGAGCTGGAGAAGTCTGGGCAGAGGCTGTCACCAAGGAGGTTTCAGTTAGTTTGAGAGAACTTTTTAAAATCCATGGATTGATTAGGGGAGAGCAAAGGACTTACTTGTATTGAGCTTCATTATGCCCAGGCAGGCTTCTAGGTGCCCGACTCACTTTCTCATCTAACTCTTATGATGGTTCTGCAATTTAGAACTGAAAATGCAGTGATGAAATTGTGAGATAACGAAAACTCTTAATCAGAGAACCAGATACAGGTGTGAGCTGTGGTTGAAAAGGAATTAATTGGAGAAGATGGTGAGATTTTGGGAAAGGAGTCGGAGAGGGGAAGCAGCAGGGCACGTGGAGGGACACTGGACTCAGTACCAAACCTGGGCTTCAGCCAGGTCTTCACTTACTAGACGCACAGCTCGGGGCAGTCGCAGCCTCCCTGAGCCTCGGCTTGCTCATCTTTAAGATGCAGATAATGATTTCTGCCTCTCAGATGAGGCAGTGGGCATGGGAGCAGGTTATACAGTGCTGTTCAGGTCTTACTGATATTTTGTGTTCTCCTCTCAAGCTGTGCTTTAGCCTCACATGATAAGACTCTGTCCCTGCCTTTCACTTGTCCTTCCTTTTGCCTCTGTTGTTTACCTCACTCTGTGTTCCCTTCCCCACCCCCAACCTCTGCAGATCACATCCTGCTTCAGGCCGAGCCTAGATGCTGTATTGTCTGTGAGGCCCTCTCTGCTCCACATAGAGGCAGTTGTTCCGTTCTCTGTTTCCATATTATATTCTCTGATTATTGAAGCTACTGTTGTTACGTGGTGTGGCCCGCCCTCCTGGTGGCCAGCTTGAATGAGTTCCAGGGGAAGCGGAGCAGACCAGAGGGTAGTACCGTCCAGGTTTGGTTCCATTTTCTACGTCCAGCAACCAGGGGGAAACAAAGCCTGGAAAGATTCTGGGCTTTGAAATGAGAGATCCTTGGGTGGTCCGTGAGCAAGTCATTTCATCTTTAAGTTCATCTAAAACATGGAGATAATAATAATACTCACAGGATTATTAAAATGAAAGGAGGTAATGTGTGATAAACGCTAAGTGTAATACCTGTCACATAGAGTTTTAAATGAATTTTGGTGTAAAAGCAATAAAAGTTAAAACTATATCATAAGAAACTTGAAGACAATGTAAACTATATAGTCTCCTATTTAGTTGATAAAGTGCTTTCTAAACATAGAATGAGAAATATCACAAGGGAAAAGATGGAAAAATTAAATTGGATTTTGTAAAAAAAAAAAATCCATGATTTGGTTCATGAAAACACACATAGTTAAAAGGCAGTTTGGGAAAGCGTCATAAAATGATTATTGTACTTAATAAAATCTCTTAGAATCAGTTTTTAAGTATAATGTTGTCTTTTGACTGAGATGTACATCAGGGAAATCTCTAATGTCAAAACAGGGTCTAGTCTTGGGAAAAAAAGGGACCGGCAGGAGCTTAGAAGAAGAGATCATGTTGATAATGCTTAAGGCTGGACTCTCATTTAAGCAAGAGCTCAGAGGAGTTGCCAGGAATAGGAGTTTTGAGCAGAAGGCATTTGGGCTGGATGAATTTACCTACACAGAGAGTAAATGAGGAGGCTGGAGCTTGATGTCTGCCTCACTGGGACAAACTACCAGTTTGAAGATGTTACTGAACAATAGCAGAGATACTTTAAATAGTCCTCACTGGTAGATTTCTCTTAAATGTAAGCTCAGTAAGAGAGGACCCTGTTTCTCTTGCTTCCTTGTGTTTACATATAATAGTTAAGTACTCTTGATACATGGGCTTCTCAGGTGGTGCAGTGGTAAGGAATCCACCTGCCAGTGAAGAGATGCGGGTTTGATCTGGGTTGGGAAGATGCCCTGGAGGAGGAAATGACAACCCACTCCAATATTCTTGCCTGGAGAATTCCTTGGACAGAGGAGCCTGGGGGCACTCCAGTCAATGGGGTCACAAAGAGTTGGACACGACTGAGGATGTACACACTATTGATACATAGGAAGCACTGAATATGTATTTGTTGAATGAATGAATGAATGAAGGAATAAGTAAGTAGGCACAGTGAAAGCTGAGTAGCAAGCTTTTCCGCATAATCAGGGCTGCCAGAGCACACACCGGCTAATATTTATGTCTCAATCTGGTTAACAATCTCTCTTCCCAGCTAGATTGTAGCTACTTAAGATCAGGATCTTTATTTTTTTCACCTTTGGATGATCTCAAGTATAAATAGGACTTGGAATAGTACCAACTGTACACCTAGACTTGCACCAAACAAATATTATAAAAATTACATATTATTCTGGTTAAATGCTGGGGAATCTTTATGTAGAAGCTTCAGTCTTTGGTGAAAAGTAGAAAGGAAAGCATCATGATCAAAGTTAAGTGATAGTTTTTGTTTTTTTCTGTCTAATCTGCTTTTTCCATTTAATGATCTGGAGTTGTATTTTACCTTGGCTAAATTGATCTTTTTTTCTTACTGGGCTTATGGACATGGAAGAGGCAAAAGAATTAAAATTGAAGATGACCAATGTGCTTTCTTTTTTTGAAGCATTTGGGAAATACTTTAACTTTTTTTTTTTTTTTGAGAAACTCCCTCACATGTGCATAGGTCTTTTTTTTGTGTGTGTGTGTGTGTGTGTGTAATAAAGTTTTATTAAAGTATAAAGGAGATAGAGAAAGCTTCTGACATAGGCATCAGAAGGGGGCAAAAGAGTACCCCTAACCTTTTTTTTTTTGAGAGCATTCTGTTGGTATTTTCTAGCTTGGAATTTCCCAGGGGCCACCTGATGGCATAGTTAGTGACTGCTCCCCCCAAGTCTCCAGCAGTGCTGAGTTTAGGATTCTGTTCCTTTGCTGCAGCACAGAACCCGAGAGCCAAAGCAAAACCAAGGCAGAAGAATGTTGAGAATCTCTAAATGTTTAATTTTGCCATTAAGCTTATGCTTAAGCTGGAGAAGGAAAATTGCAAATATGGTTAATCCCCAAATACCTTATTTTAAATAAAAGAAAAATAGTTCAGTAGAGGCAGTAAAATACATGAGGTTTGCAGTTGAAAATGAAGGAGACTTTAAATTTCATTCTGTCCGCAAAAACTACCATGAATGAACCACGCTCCTTTGTTGGAAGTCCTAAACAGTTAACTGCCACATGAATCTAACGAAATTGTCAGGTTATAGTAATCACATCAGTAATGTGATCTGCTGTCATTTGAATGGAGCCATGTGTGGAGAGTCAGTTACTTCCCTCTGTGGGGCTGACCCTTTTACATTCCTGTAAGCTGAAGACTAATAGAGCTCATTAAGCTTTATGGGAAAAGAGCTTTTATCACCTCGTCAAGTCAGGCAGCATATTTCCATTATATTCCTAATTTCGTGTGGCTCTGTAGCTGCCGATGTGCCTTCCCCTGCTAGGTTTACATGGCATCTCTCCCTTACAGACATTTTTATTGACATTTCCTAAGCCTGAATTACATTTGTGTGGCACCACCTACAGATGTCTTCAATTAAATGTAGGTAAATAAAAGGGATTATGTATCAGAGGCTGAGAGATTCTTGAAATTCTCTTCTAAGTCAGACTTTGCCAGCCAGTCCAGTAGGGTGCAGTCTTGCTGTCATTTTGGAGGTAGAGAACTAGCGGAAGAGGCATTTGTAAGAAAAGTTAGGCCACGTGGGAATGTGGGTCTTTTAGGAGTCTCTTCAAGAATGTCTATTGCTTCATTCCAGATAGCTGAAGATCTTCTTTGTTAGCAGTTATCATCATAATTTTTTGAGAAGTTAGCACCTGTAGTATATGGGGGTACTCTTGGGTTACATTATTCTCACAGAATGTCTATGCAGCAGTTATTTCCAGTTTCCTTATGAAGAAAATTGAACCTGGAGAAGTAGATTAGTTGAGTTCAAGATCACAGCTACTAGTGACCAACAACAACATGTCTTAAGAGTCTTATGTTACATGAAGTGATGATAATATTATTTGAAGGAAAAGAGTGAGAAATTTGAGCTCTGCCAGTGCAGCACTGTTGACATCCTGGGTTGGGTGAATCTCTTTTCTGAGCACCGTCCTGTGCGCTGTGTGATGCTCAGTACGGTCTGCGGCCTCCACCCTGGAGATGCCAGTAGCACCTTCCCCCGGCGTTGAAACAAAATGTCTCCAGACTTTGCTAAGTGTCCCTAGGGAGTAAAATGACTCCCTGTTAAAAACTGTTGCCCTAGAATAGTCTTAACAAACAAAGAACAAAGAGAGTTAATAATTCAATAGTGATAGTAGCAATGGTAACACATTTTCAGTCTCCCAAAAGGTGGGAAAAAGGACAGGTTGAAAAAAGGACAAATGAATTGAATAGAAAACAAATAGCAAACAGGTCCACTTAAACCCAACCGTAGCAGTTGTTACACTAAATATTAATGATCTAAACAAAAGCCTGCTCTCTGGAAATGTTTTACATATGTGCAATTGAGAATACGTATGCAGCCAGTGGTCATACATGGCCACTGTGCTCTTCAGGAACTGATTTAAAAGTTTTTTAAATTTTAGTTAACTTATGTAGCCACATGTTGCCAGTGGCTATCCTGTTGGGCAATACACATCTAAACATTCCAATTGAAAAGCAGAAAATCAGACTAGATAAAAGAAGAAAAGCAAAATCCAACTTAAATATGAAAGCATAATAGGTTAAAAGTAAAAGACCAGAGTAAACTATACTATGTAAATACTAATCATAATAAAAGTGGAGTGGTTATCTTCATACCTAACAAAATAGACTTCAGGGCAATGGCTCTTAGCAGAAGGAAAATGGACGTTTTGTAATGATAAAATGGTCAGTTCATCAAATGAGGACGGTAATCCAAAATGTGATACACTTGATAACAGAACCTCAAAATACATGAAGCAAAAACTAATGGAACTGAAAAGAGGAGTAGTCAAATTCATTGCTATAATTGGAGACTTTAAAACAACTTTCTCAGTAACTGATAAAACAAATAGAAAAATACAAGCAATATAGAATATTTAGACAAAACTATTAATATACTTGTACTTAGTTGATACCTGTTGAATGCTACACCCAACAATGACAAAACACATATTTTTTCAAGTATATATAGCGAATTTTCTCCAGGACAGATTATATGCTATAACATTATACAAATCTCAGTAAATTTAAAGGGATTGAAATAATCTGTGTTCAAAGTGGAATTAAATTAGAATCAGTAACAAAGAACTGTTACTGCTTAGCAATAATAAGGACAAACAACCTAGTTAAAAAATAGATAAGAGACCTGATTATATATTTCGCCATGAAGACATATAAATCGCTAATAAGCACATAAAAAGATGCTCGCAATCCATTAGGGAAATGCAGATTAATACCACAACGAGATAGCAACATAAATTTACTGGGATGCCTGTAGTCAAAAGGTGATACCAAGTGTTGGTGAGATGTGGAGAAATTGGAACCCTCAAACATTGCGGATGGGAATGTAAACTGTTTATATGGTGTAAACATTTGCCAGGATAGTATTGTGTATTGAACTAGATGGATGTTTTCCTTAACATTTAAATAATAACTAGTTGTATCCAGTATTAAGTAATGTTAGACATTAACATTTTTTGGTAGTTCGCAAAAACAACTTTACACGTTTTTTTGAAGTTGGGAACTACTTTGTTTCTTACTTGAAACTCTGGTACACTGGGATCATATGTGTGTATTAGTGTGTGTGCGTGTGCATATTTGTTTGCAGCAAACTGCAGGTAGCGAGGGTTGGGATCTGGCTTTGTAGTCTGCAGTGACATTCATTCATTTTGCTGCCAGGAAAATAAAGGACAGTGAGAACCTGACCATCTCTTCGCTCAGCATATGAAATAGCATTGATCTTGGGATGGCTGTGGCAGGTGTCATGATGTCGCCAGTAACCAGAATTTGGAAGAGGGACTGGCTCTTACCTAAACACAGTCCTGTAGAAGTGAAGGGAACTTGCAGAGGTAGTAACGGGGAGGACGAGGTGGGCAGAAGGTTGAGTTGCTGATCATGAAAAGGGAGTTCAAACAGTTTTACCTTATAAAGGGGACATATCCAGCGTGATAGTCAGAGAGCTGGCCTGAATTGGAGCGCTGTGGAGATAAGGCTTGAACTGGTGAGTTAATATAGCACTTGGGAGGACCAGCTGCTGAGGCCAGGGCAGACAGGTAACTAAAGAGGGGCTGGACCTTCTCGAGAGAGTGGTTGTCAATCTGCTCTTTGTTACTGACTAATCAGAAATGGAATGCTGGGCAGTGGTTTCATCCTCGGGTCAAAAGTGGGAGTAGGAGTGAAGACTGCTGCTTTTCTAGTTACCTGGGTTGGGAAACAGTTTTGGAGTTTCCAGGCGCTGAACCCTACACTTAGAATCAGAGGTTGAATAGGTAAGGGCGTGTTGGCCAAGGCAACAGTTAGAATTCGGAAGCCAAATCCCCCAAATCATTCGGATTGTAATTGATTGTTCTCCCTTTCAGTTGAGTCTGAGGACTGTTGGGCAGTTCTGTTTGGGGTGGGGCTGCTGACAAAGATCGATTGAACTGAAGACATCATTGCTTGCCCTCAATTCTCTGCAGTAATGCTTGAACATCCATGTGGTAGTCAGAACAGTATTCCCGGCTTACAGTGGCACTCAGCAGATTTGGATTGAGCTCAGAAATGAACTTATTCCTAGTTAGTCTCTGAATGTCACATCATAGTTGAATCAGTGAAAGCTGAAACTTTATATTTCTCAGTGAAATTGTATCCACTGGAAGTCTTTGCCCAGAAACTGATCTCAGGTGAAAAAAAAAAAACTTGATTCAGAGAATAAAAGAAAGCACACTAGAATGGAAAACCAAACATCAAATAGAAAAATGCTGTAAGTTTCCTTGTTGCAGATTTTTCTGTGTGGGATGTCAGTTAGTTTAGGCATCTAAGTTCCTTCAAGATATCTTGTTGCCAGGTGAGCCTTCCTTTAGCAAGTAGTGGTATTCATCATTACTCTGAGCATCTTCAGTTGTGCTCACAGTTAAGGTCATCTGCCTTGATGATTTTCATTACCTATTAGATGTGCATGAATGCTTCAGAAAATGTTTGAATGGTAAATCCTGGCGCGGATTAGTTTCCATGGGGATGTCAGTCTTGTTTGATGTTGGCAGTCATTGAGTTCTAAATAAAAATACCCATTTGGGTTATCACCATGGGATGTTTTTCTCTTCTGTAAGAGAGATTGGAAAAGCAGGAGTCTTAAATTGAACTGACATTAAGTAAGTGCTCACACTAGGACAGTCGCTCTTGTTTCTAATGTGTTTGTTGTAGTGCTCAATAAATACCGACTGATATGTAGAACTGAGAAGTTTGGGGTCCTGTTACTTTTCCGTTTGAGCATTTACGTAGTGCCTCATAAATGTCTTTTTGTTTGATGATGAGGGTTGAAAATATAAATATAAGGAAATGTCAAAGTAAACAGTATATTCACATCTTAATTTTTATCTATTGCTCTGCAGTGAAAATAAAGAAATAAATTCCTTTTTTCCTTCTGTCACATTTATTAAAAACATTTGCCGTAAATCTTTTCTCAGTTTGCTATGTTTAGAGTTCAGATTTTGGTCATTACAGTGTTCCTAGTTTTAAATTGTAAATATTAGGGGAATTTTTTTTGCTTTCTTTGAAGCTTTTTAGTTCCTAAGATTTCGGTCATCAAGAAATATATTTCTTGACTCATACTTTGGTTTAATAAATTGCTGAAGTATCTCCATTCATTATTTTGAATAGAGCATGTTAATATATTTTGATTTTGTTTTAATGTGGTGTACCACATAAGCTGTGTCCACTGAGAAGAACACTGAACTGAAAGTTGGGAATTCCAGGTCCTTCTTAGCATTCTCCTAAGTTGGCTGTGTGACCTTGGGCAAGTCTCTTAAGCTCCTTGACCCTCACTTTTTCACTTGTAAACTGAGAAAGGGTATCTCAGATGATGACGTCCCTCAAAAGTGAGTGAACTTAGCTAACATTTTAACATGTTTTATAGCTTCATTTCAGGCTTGGGTATTTTAAACCAGGCAAATAAGAGAAACTTTCCCCAAACTATAGCTTGCTAGTCCTTCAGGTTTGGTCTTTCACTGTCACTATGCTTTTTTATGCTCTGGAGCAAGTTGACATTTTACTTAGAACAGTTCCACCTGTTGTGTTTTTTTTTTTCCTGTAAAAAAATTCTTGTTACCTTCCATACACATATCTTATTTCTCTTATTTTAACCCTTAATATGGTCTCAATTATACATTTTCATTATATTTTTAATAAAGTGATAACTTGAGTTTTGTAGAGAGGACTTGGGAGGTAGGAAATTGAGAATTACCTATTCTAGGTGAGCATTATAGCAGACTGAGACAGTGCAGAAATACAAATACCATAGCTTTCTTACACATCTCTTTTGTGGCAAAGATGAAGATGTTTATTGACATGACCCAAAGATAGGACCATTCTATAGCAATTGTTGCTGTTGAGTCACTCAGTCCTATCCGACTCTTTGGGACCCCATGGACTGCAGCACACCAGGCTTGCCTGTCCTTCACCATCCTGGAGCTTGCTCAAACTCATGTCCATTGAGTCGGTGATGCCATTCAACCATCTCATCCTCTGTCATCGCCTTCTCCTCTTGCCTTCAATCTTTCCCAGCATCAGGGTTTTTTCTAATGAGTTGGCTCGTGGCATCAGGTGACCGAAGTATTGGAGCTTCATCTTCAGCATCAGTCCTTCTAGTGAATATTCAGGATTGATTTCCTTTAGGATTGACTGGTTTGATTTCCTTGTAGTCCAAGAGACTCTTAAGAGTTGTCTCCAACACCATAGTTCAAAAGCATCAATTCTTTGACGCTCAGCCTTCTTTATGGTTCAACTCTTACATTCTTACACGACTATTGGAAAAACCATAGCTTTGAATAGATGGACCTATGAAATAAAAGGATATAAACTTAAAATTATGCTCATTGATTTAGTGTTTGTTCTTACTTAGAAACTACTGAGTCATCCAAAGGTTATTCATTAAATTTGTTGGTTTACATTAATCCACAATTTTAAATTATATAAGTATCTTAGAAATTAAGCCAGCACAAAACATTAAAATAATATTGGTTATTCAACATTAACAGTCATTAGGGAAAAGCAAATTAAAACCACAAAGACATATCACCTTCACACCCATTAGGATGGCTGTTATCAAAAAAACAGACAATAATAAATATTGGCATGGATATGGAGAAATTGGAACCCTTGTGCATTGCTGGTGGGCGTGTAAAATGGTGCAGCCTCTATGGCAAACAGCATGGCGATTCCTCAGAGAACTAAAAATGGAATTACTGTGTCATCTAGCTAGTCGTCTTCTGGGCATATACACAAAAGAACTGAACGTAGGGAGTCAAACAGTTACTGTATGTCAATGTTTATAGAAGCATTATTCATAACAGCCAAAAAGTATAAGCAGCCCATGTGTCTATGGACAGATGAATGTATAAACAAAATATGATAAGTACACAGGAGTAAAATATTACTTACCCCTATACAGGGAGGAAATTCTGACGCATGCTGCAATGTGGACAGACCTTGAGGACATTATGCCAAGTAAAATAATGCAGTCAAATTTACAAAACTTCTCTAATTAAAAGAGATGTAACTGTATGGTTTATTAATGCTCTCTGGATAAAGGAAAATATTCCATGTACAACAAGAAGAAACAGCTTTTCTGATTTATAGATTCAAAACATATAGAGAACTTTTAGCTTCAGTTCTTCAACTTCAGGTTAAAAATAAAAATAGAAACTCATTGGTTGAGTACTCAACGAGTTGTTCTTTTTAACTGATTGAACTCACAAATAGACGAAAACTTAACAAACCAGATTCTCTATCTTCTTTCATCCAATAGAGAATAGATCATCATCCATCCAGTAGGGACTGAACCAAATGGCTGAACCAAAGTTAGCCATTGGTGCCAATAATGGGGATAACTTACTAGTCATAAGACAAAAGCACAGGCTTAGTAGAGAGTAAAAGAGAAATAGAGTAAAGTTAGATCACACTCTGTTGCTGCACAAGAATCTCTTTGAGAGTCAAGAAAAGGCAAGAGAGGGCATGTTAGGTGTAACATACCGTGAGGGCATTTACAGATTTACTTAGTTCCATCGAGTGAATTAATTCACTTGAGCTTCTTGGTGGATGGCCTCCAAAACTGTTAAACTATAATTTTCCAAATGCTGAACTCATGATCTTCATGCAAATAGAGCATGAACACATATCAAATTTTATTTGACTCATTAATTAATGCAGGAGCCATTTAAGACATTAGAACTGATGCCAGGAGCATTTGTGAAAATACTGAGATATATATACATATATATATATGTATATATATCTGATACATATCTGCAAACAATTTAATAAAAGAGTGAGATGAGATTGCTGAGTTAGATAAATACAACTGGTTATTGTCTTACAGGGCATTAAATAGTAAGCTTTTGGGTTATTTCTTCCACTAGACGAAAGTCTATAAGTTAATCTCTACTCCAAACCAAATTGAAAAATAATTTAATTAATAGACAATCAAGCCTAGAACTGCACTGAAAGAACACCCAGTAATTTCTTTGACCTTTGTCAAATTTCACCTTTATATCATCTACCTCATTTTCTGGTGGTAATCTCAATAACCCCCTATTAACCACCTATTTAACACTTACTAGTAATTCTTCCACAGTTTATTGTGATCCACATAGTCAAAGGCTTTGGCATAGTCAATAAAGCAGAAATAGATGTTTTTCTGGAACTCTCTTGCTTTTTCGATGATCCAGCAGATGTTGGCAATTTGATCTCTGGTTCCTCTGCCTTTTCTAAAACCAGCTTAAACATCTGGAAGTTCACAGTTCATGTATTGCTGAAGTCTGGCTTGGGGAATTTTGAGCATTACTTTACTAGTGTGTGAGATGAGTGCAAATTGTGCGATAGTTTGAGCATTCTTTGGCATTGCGTTTGTTTGGGATTGGAATGAAAACTGACCTTTTCCAGTCTTGTGGCCACTGCTGAGTTTTCCAAATTTGCTGGCATGTTGAGTGCAGCCCTTTCACAGCATCATCTTTCAGGATTTGAAATAACTCAATAAACTGTGGAAAATTCTGAAAGAGATGGAAGTACCAGACCACCTGACCTGCCTCTTGAGAAACCTGTATGCAGGTCAGGAAGCAACAGTTAGAACTGGACATAGAACAACAGACTGGTTCCAAATAGGAAAAGGAGTACGTCAAGGCTGTATACTGTCACCCTGCTTATTTAACTTATATGCAGAGTACATCATGAGAAACGCTGGGCTGGAAGAAGCACAAACCGGAATCAAGATTGCCGGGAGAAATATCAGTAACCTCAGATATGCAGATGACACCACCCGTATGGCAGAAAGTGAAGAGGAACTAAAAAGCCTCTTGATGAAAGTGAAAGAGGAGAGTGAAAAAGTTGGCTTAAAGCTCAACATTCAGAAAATTAAGATCATGGTATCTGGTCCTATCACTTCATGGCAAATAGATGGTTTAAACAGTGGAAACATTGTCAGGCTTTATTTTTTTGGGTTCCAAAATCACTGCAGATAGTGATTGCAGCCATGAAATTAAGACTCTTACTCCTTGGAAGGAAAGTTATGACCGGCCTGGATAGCACATTAAAAAGCAGAGACATTACTTTGCCAACAAAGGTCCGTCTAGTCAAGGCTATGGCTTTTCCAGTGGTCATGTATGGATGTGAGAGAGTTGGACTGTGAAGAAAGCTGAGCGTCGAAGAATTGATGCTTTTGAACTGGGGTGTTGGAGAAGACTCTTGAGAGTCCCTTGGACCGCAAGAATATCCAAACAGCCCATCCTAAAGGAGATCAGTCCTGGGTGTTCATTGGAAGGACTGATACTGAAGCTGAAACTCCAATACTTTGGCTACCTCATGGGAAGAGTTGACTTATTTGAAAAGACTCTGATGCTGGAGGGGATTGGGGGCAGGAGGAGAAGGGGACAACAGAGGATGAGATGACTGGATGGCATCACCAACTCTATGGACATGAGTTTGGGTAAACTCCGGGAGTTGGTGATGGACAGGGAGGCCTGGCGTGCTGCGATTCATGGGATCGCAAAGAGTGGGACACGACTGAGCGACTGAACTGAGCTGAACTGAATTTAGTAGTTCTTCAACCCCGGATTATTAAAACTTTTTTGACGCTATATTAATATATGTTATTAAAAATAAGACCTTAAAATATGGATGATAAAAGAATAAGAAAAAAATCACTTATAGACTCTCTACTGACAATATCAGATTTTTTTCCCATCTTTACAAGTTTTTGTGTGTGTCCTACAGAAATTTTTCATATGCTTGAAATTATATCTCATTTTACTTTTTTTTTTTTACTTAATTTGGAGAAATGTTTATACTGTTATTAAAAATCTTGGTAAACATTTTAAAATTACTGCATAATAGTTCTTTATATGAATTACTATAATTAGTTTATTTTATGGTTTTATTTTAATCTGGCTCATTCTCCCCAGTTTAGAAGTGAATAGAAGTTGTTATGCTATAAATGTCAGGGTCTTATTTAATATGTGCTGAATAAAATTTTTAGGTTAGATGCTAGTGAGTATTTTTTATTGAGATTACCACCAGAAATTGAGGTAGATGATATAAAGAGTACATTCCTCTGTAAAGACTGGATAATCTTCACTGACTCAGGGATTCTGGTGAAATTGAGGCCTTTACATGCTCACCTATCATAAAGTAGTGTACTGTATCCTAAGAGAATTGTGTGACTAGGAAGACTGAATGAATTATTTCTAATCTGCAGGCTGTAAAAAGGATGTCATTTATATTAGTAAAATTTACTTTTAGATATTTCCTTTGTAAATAGAGAAAATGTTTCTTAAAGTAGAATAACAAATACTGTTACTTTTACATGAACTATTCTTTTTCTTTTTTAAGGATCATTTAAACTTGGTTGTCTTTGGATTGAAATATAGGTGATAATTGGAAATAATCAGCTTAGAATAAGCTTGCATAGACTAAAATTTTTGGTGCAGCCCTGTTACAGAGTTGTTCTTCAGTTGCTAAGTTGTGTAGAGTTAGCATTATTTGTTAAGCATGTAAGATAATTTCATTCTTTAAAGGTTAATATCAATACATCTGGCTCCTAGAATATAAAATGAGCTATAAAACATTAATGGCTTCCCTGGTGGCCTTGTTGTAAAGAACCCACCTGCCAAGCAGGACATGTGGGTTCGATCCCTGTGTCAGGAAGACCACCTGGAGAAGGAAATGGGGCAGTGGCAACCCACTCCAGTAATCTTGGCTGGAATCCCATGGACAGAGAGCCTGGTGAGCTACAGTCCATGGGGTTGCAAAGAGTTGGATATGACTTAGCACACACACATGAATGTTAAACATTGACGTCTAAATCAGAGTAGTTTTAATTTGTGTCAACTGTCAGAATCAGCTAAGAAAAAGGTAAGGTAACTTCAGAATGCAAACCATTTTTTTTTTGCTGGTGGAGATTACAAGGAATATGGTAATTATTGATAATATTCCCAACTAGTTCAAGGGTATAGTTGCCTTTTCAGCACGGGGGATTTTGCCCAGGGAACAAAAACTCTTTGAAAGCAGATCTGTTCTAATGGAATGTTCCTTGGTGGGAACTGCACGTCCAGCCACCACGTATTTTCTCAGAACTGGCCCTTGAAATATCTTAATTTCAAATAGTTTGGACATTAACTGGAAATAAGATTGGAGTCTTTTTTCCAGGTAGACTGTCATTATATCTACTTACAGTACAGCTATGAAGTGGGAAGTGTGTTAGTTTTGGTAGCCATCTATAGTGTACTGATTGTCTCCAGAAAACTAGGAATTGGTTGCATTCAATTTGAAATTGCTTATGCAAGGCTGTGTGATGTAGTAACCATGAGTACTGCTGTTTGCATTTTCCAAGTTAAATTTATTATTTTTAGTTTCTTATTTATAGACTATATTATTTCCAATTTTTAAATTTCATTTTTGGGTCTTTTTAAGAAATTGTGTAAATTTTGATGTCATACTGGTTTAGCACATCTTCTTTTTTTTTTTTAGTTAATTTTATTGAAATATCTCACTCTCTCAGTTTATCCCTCTCCCAGGTAACCATAAGTTTTTCTACATCTGTGACTCTGTGTCTGTTCTGTAAATAAGTTCATTTGAAACATTTTTTAAAAAATATGTTACACCACGTGTAAGTGATATCATGATGCTTGTCTTTCTCTGACTTAATTCACTTAGTATGACAATCTCTAGATCCATCCAGGTTACTGCAAATGAAATTATTTCATTCTTTTATAATGGCTGAGTAATATTCTATTGTGTATATGTACCACATTTTTTTTTTTTTTTAATCCATTCCTCTGTTGATGGACATTAAAGTTGCTTCCATGTCCTGGCTGTTGTAAATAGTGCAACAGTGAACTTTGGGGTGCACATATCTCTTTAAATTATTGGTTTTCTCTAAGTATATACCCAGAAGTGGGATTGCAGGATCATATGGTAGCTCTATTTTTAGTTTTCTTAAGGAACTTCTGTACTGTTCTCTGTAAATGGTTATACCAGTTTACATTCCTGCCAACAGTGTAGGAGGGTTACCTTATCTTCACATCCTCTCCAGCATTTATTGTTTGTAGATTTTTCTTTTTTTTGGTGGATTTTTTAGATGATGGTCATTCTGACCAATGTGAGGTGATACCTCATTGTAGTTTTGATTTGTGTATCTCTAATAATTAAAGATATTGAGCGTCTTTTCATGTGCTTTTAGGCCATCTGAATATCTTCCTGAATTTCTGTTCTTAAAATGAATCTGAAGTTTATTTGTAGTGTTTCCTGAACTGTTAACAAAAAACAAAACAGTTGTAGGAATAAGTTATTTTCAAGCAGTGCACTTTTAATCAGGTGCTTAAAATGCTTTCCTTAGGAAGCCTCAGTAAACTGTTGTTTAACAAACTCAGGATGTCAGTTGGCAAGTCGCAGATTTGTATGTTAACAGGTGATTGCAGAGTTACTTGTGGACGCTTTGGCAGGGAGAACACGGGTCCTGCCCTTGCGTAGCCCCTGAAGACTCCCCTCTTCCAGTCTTTGAACCCGAGTCAGTCCCCCCAGTGCTGTTTCTAGTGCATATGGAGTATGACTTCTCATTTGCGTGTTTCTTGAAGTCATAACAGTGTCTGTTTCATACATAACTGAGGCACATGGAAGCAGGTGGGTTAGGAGACAGGTGTACTTTATCAGCGTAAATATACACGCATTTTGGGAACCATTTAGCTGGAAGCCTGAATTTGCCCATTAATATTGATGTCGTTTCTACAGAGCACCTTTGGTATTGTACTGCATAGCTCATTAATCACCGAAGCCATACCATCCTCCCCAACATTTAAGTCGTGTTTTTTCTTTTGTATAGCTAGCAGTGAGCTTTATTGTTGTATTTTTCCTGTTATCAGCTAAATTCTTGAAATTGAGGAACTGCTAAAAATAACTTTGCTTATTCTTCTCTGAAACTGTGATAAACTGTGGGCATGAGAAAGATAAACTATTGCATATTGCTAATCACATTACTGAGCTATTTGTAAGGAAATTGAAGATAGGTTCTGTTAGCTTGTATAAGTTTGCTATTCAATGAGCTACTGATGTACTTTCTTAGACACAGTCTTTAAGGATGTGTCCTTCAGACCCGTTAAAGCTGAGACAAAAATGTACTCGAATTTGCTCAGTCTGCAGAGTGTTTGTGCCTCGTCATTTATTTCTCACAGCTACCTTTGAAGGTGCGTAGTTGTATTCCTGTTTTAAAACGCAGAAATGGATACTTTAAAAGAAGTTATTGTCTTGCTGAGATAAAATAGAAATTGTACAGTGAGTAGAGTTAGGGCTCAAACTGAGGTATCTTGATTATGAATCCTGGACTCAAGTCACTATGGCCTGCTTCCTTTCTGTTTGCAGTTTACAGTTTATAGACTCCTTCTCCATCTACATTGAAAAGTATGAATGGGGTCTTCCCTGGTGGCTCAGTGGTGAAGAATCTGCCTGCCAATGCAGGAGATGTGAGTTTGATCCCTGGGTCAGGAAGATCCCCTGGAGGAGGAAATGGCAATCCACTCCAATATTCTTGGAGTCCCATGAACAGAGGAGCTGGTGGGCTACAGTCCATGGGGTTGCAAAGAGTTGGACATGACCAAGCACACACACCTGCAAAAGATTTGCAGAAATGTTAAACAGTGCCATTCTTTTAACTAGATTTTTTTTGGTTTTGGAAAATACAGTAATTCTTAAAGTATGTTTAATTAACATTTATTGGATTTATTGTTTTAAGTGAATTAGCAGGAACATATTTTTGGAACATATTTTGGTCCTTATATCTAATACAGCAAGCGTATACAGACACAGTTCAGTAAGTAGGAGTTCTCTGGGGTCCTCAGTTTTGTCAGTGTAAAAGGGTTTTGAGGCCTAGCAGTTTGAGCGTTGCTGACGTCGTGATGCTGTTTCACTGACTCAGCACTGCTGTTACTTTCCCTTTCTCAAATAGTGTGTTTTCCTGCACTATCTGCCATTATCTCATCTGCTGTGTTTTTAAGAGTATTAACCATTAAAAGGCCTTAACTAAGTAAGGGGTTAAAGAAATGCAACGATCCCAAGAATTGAAGTAGAATTCTCAAAACACTCAGTAGAGACCAGTCAGTGACTTGGGAGGCCTCTCTAATACTGGGGGACGGAACCCCTTGGGGAGTTAACGGAGGGGACAGAATGATTTGGCTCTTTGTAACCTAGTGAAGGTGAAGGTGACAAATCTATGTTAGCTCATGGTTTAAATTTATAATAAAGATGATTTCTAGTTGCTACTCATTAACACAGCGGCCGAGAGGAGATACCCCATGTCCAAGGTCAAGAGCACACAATTGGACACATCACACGCTAGTAAAGTAATGCTCAAAATTCTCCAAGCCAGTCTTCAGCAATACATGAACTGTGAACTTCTAGATGTTCAAACTGGTTTTAGAAAAGGCCGAGGAACCAGAGATCAAATTGCCAACATCCGCTGGATCATTGAAAAAGCAAGAGAGTTCCAGAAAAACACCTATTTCTGCTTTATTGACTATGCCAAAGCCTTTGACTGTGTCGATCACAATAAACTGTGGAAAATTCTGAAAGAGGTGGGAATACCAGATCACTTATCTTGCCTCTTGAGAAGCCTGTATGCAGGTCAGGAAGCAACAGTTAGAGCTGGACATGGAACAACAGGCTGGTTCCAAGTAGGAAAAGGAGTACGTCAAGGCTGTATACTGTCACCATGCTTATTTAACTTATATGCAGTAGTACATCATGAGAAACGCTGGGCTGGAAGAAGCACAAGCTGGAATCAAGATTGCCAGGAGAAATATCAGTAACCTCAGATATGCAGATGACACCACCCTTATGGCAGAAAGTGAAGAGGAACTAAAAAGCCTCTTGATGAAAGTGAAAGAGGAGAGTGAAAAAGTTGGCTTAAAGCTCAACATTCAGAAAACTAAGATCATGGCATCTGGTCCCATCACTTCATGGGAAATAGATGGGGAAACAGTGGCTGAGTTTATTTTTTGGGGCTCCAAAATCACTGCAGATGGTGATTGCAGCCATGAAATTAAAAGACGCTTACTCCTTGGAAGGAAAGTTATGACCAACCTAGACAGCATGTTTAAAAGCAGAGACATTACTTTGCCAACAAAGGTCCATCTAGTCAAGGCTATGGTTTTTCCAGTAGTCATGTATAGATGTGAGAGTTGGACTGTGAAGAAAGCTGAGCGCTGAAGAATTGATGCTTTTGACCTGTGTCAAAAGAGTGTCTTCTCCAACACTCTTGAGAGTCCCTTGGACTGTGAGATCCAAGCAGTCCATCTTAAAGGAGATCAGTCCTGGGTGTTCATCGAAAGGACTGATGTTGAAACTGAAACTCCAGTACTTTGGCCACCTGATGTGATGGGCTGACTCTTTTTTTTTTTTTTCTCCATTTATTTTTATTAGTTGGAGGCTAATTACTTTACAGTATTGTAGTGGTTTTTGCCATACATTGACATGAATCAGCCATGGATTTACATGTGTTTCCCATCCTGATCCCCGCTCCCACCCCCCTCTCCATTGGCTGACTCATTTGAAAAGACCTGATGCTGGGAAAGATTGAGGGCAGGAGGAGAAGGGGACGACAGAGGATGAGATGGTTGAATGGCATCACCAACTCAATGGACAAGAGTTTGAGCAAGCTCCGGGAGTTGGTGATGGACAGGGAGGCCTGGCGTGCTACAGACCATGGGGTTGCAAAGAGTCGGACACGACTGAGTGGCTGAACTGAACTGAACTCAACTCATTAACACACTTGTAATCAACAAGTATCCAAGTCACAGCACGGTGAAGTGTGTGGCTTGATCAAGTTCAGTGAGTCTGGGTTTTAAGGATACTATTGAAAGATTGAAGATCAAGTCCAAGAGTTCTGCTGGTTTCTAATTTCACAGATCTAAGTATTGTTCTTTCTGTTCTTATCTCCTTTGCTTTGTCCCTCAAACTCTTTGTGTTCCTTTCATGTTTTAAAGTATTACATAATTTGAATTTAGGGGTTGTGTTTGAGGGAAAGAAATTCTATTATGGCAGTTTTATGTCAGGTGGAATAATAGAAGGAGTACAGCAAAGCAGATTTAAAAAAAAATTTCTTTAACCATGCATTGTAACATTTTGTTTTTCATGCTGCTTTGTTTACTGACCTGGATAGATGAGGCATATTTAAGAAGCGAGTTTATTTAAAACTGTTTAAAAGTAGTTGATTCAGCACATGTATGTGTGCATAGACGGACATCAAGTATGTTAGTTACATCAGCTCAGTATATGGTGTTGGACACTGCTATTTTTCAGACTTCCCCAGCCAGACGTGAGTGGTCTGGGGGCTCTCTGGCTGTTCCAGCTGCAAAGAGGGCTGAGGGAATCAATATTTCAGGTTCAGTTCCAATCCATTTTCCGCAGCTGCCAAGTACTTGTTGAAAAGCTTGAAAGTATTGATTAACTTACCAAGTTGAGACTAGTAGATCATTGTTAACAGTAGTGCTGAGGTCTCAGATATAGTTTTAGAAAAATAGCTTCGTATCTGTCTTTACTTGGAGTGTCTTCCATTTTTGAAATCTGTTTTTTAAAATTAGGTCAGTGAGGACCCCATGAGGGGAAAAGGAAATTATTTATGTTTTAATTGTCAGAAAGCATGATGGAAAGAAAAGGAGTACAGCAAAGCAGATTTTAAGAAAAAAAGATTTTTTTTAACCCTGCATTGAAGTATTTTGTATTTCATGCTGCTTTGTTTACCAACTTGGATAGATGAAGGATATTTGAGAAGTGAGCTTATTTAAAAGCATTTAAAAGTAGCTGATTTTCTTGTTTAGCATTGACTTAGGGGCTCGGAGGCCAGTTTGTGTGTCATTTATTAACTCCGTGGTTTTATGACCAGTTTATTGCTTAGTTGACTCCGGGATTTCTGCTTTCCTCAGGTGATGTGATGGGGGTCAGAGTAGGTAGTTTTTTGCTAAGTAATTATAAAACAGTCCCTATCTATATGAAATGCATTGCAGATAGGGAAGATACTAACACGTGGAACTGAGAGGTGGGAATAATGCCTGTGGTAGGACAAATTGGTCACGACTGGACTCATAGGAGAATGAACCAGTGGGAGATCCAGGAGATGCGAGAAGTGATGAAGTTTGAAAACTGAGAAGGTAATTGCAGTTTGAAAAAAATATTTTCAGGCCTAGTACAACATGTAGGGCTGATTTATATTTAGGGCTAACAGTATATCGGTTATTTATTTATTGAGAATGTGCTTATTGAGTCCGTACTTACTATGTCCTTAATAAATACGTTTTTAAATGAATGAATGAACACACTCATTTGACTTAGTGAGCCCTGGAATGACACACTAAACTGAACTCATGGGAAAATTTAGACTCGTTTCAGAGTCATCCAGTTAGCTTTGCCTTGGAGGTTTTCTCACACTTGACAGGCTCCGCACCTTCCCCATCATGAACTGACAGTTTGTTTCTGTCTCTGTGTCACTGCAGTGGTTGCTCTCCTGCACAAATATTTCTAAAGACAGTTCATTCCTGTGAGCCTCGGGGCTTATATTTAAAAGACGGTTTTCATAAAATTCTATGATATGTAGGAGTTTATTTTTTATTACATAGTTGGAACATTCTAAGACAGGTGATTAGATTTAGAGGATTGGCATTAATTCAGGTGTTGCAGATGCAATAGGTTAATATCCTTTCTGTTTTCCTTTTGTATAATACTTCTGTTTGCTTATCCCTTCTGCTCTTCAAGCTGTATCTGTTTCTAGAGAAATAGTTATGATTTTTTAAAAGAGCGATGCCATAAGTGACAGTGAATGCTAAAACCAGGGTTATTATAGTCGGTAGAAGCACTTAACAGGTTAAAGATATGTTTACTGTGCAAGCACCATTTTAACTACAGCATGGGCAGTTTTAGAAATCACTGATGTTGCTAGCACCATGGTAGATGTTCTCTTCTTTCTAACAGTTACTCTCCCACCCCTTTCCCAAACTGTGCTTTTGGGAAAGAAGTCACTGTGTGCAGCCCCCACTGAAATAGTAGTGAATTATGCTTCCCTCACTTTAGGCAGTGTCTGCATAAGCTTTTTACAGTTCTGCCTGGGAGATTGGTCTCTTCCTCCTCATGTATTAGTTTCTTCAGTCATTTATATCAGTGTGGACTCATGGACAGTTTCTGCTGTACAGCAACGTGAATCAGCCATTTAATTTGCTCATTTTGAAAGCGCACTCTTCATGTTGTAAAATTCTGTGAGTTTTAACAAGTGCATAATGTCATGTTTGTGCTACTACACTATTATATAGAACAGTTTCATCCTGTAAGTCCCCTGGGCTACATCTGTTCATCCTTCCCCATGCCCCCAATTTCTTGGCCACCACTGATCTTTTACTTTCTCAGCCATTTTGCCTTTTATAGAATATAATTAGAATCATATAATCTGTCACATTTTCACACTGATTTCGTTCACTTAGCAATAAGTATTTAACGTTTCTCCATTTTGTTTGTTTGGCTGCCAAGCATGTTATCATCTAGAAGTTTTGCATTTTGCATAGTCTATGATCCATTGTGAGTTAATTTTTTTCTTTGGAAGATGTAAGGCCTGTAACTAGATACTGCTTTGTTTTGGCATTTGGATGTCCATGTCATGTCTGTACCATTTTGCATCCCCACCTTCAGTGAATGAGAATTC
Organism: Cervus elaphus; assembly: GCF_910594005.1. NCBI lineage: Eukaryota > Metazoa > Chordata > Mammalia > Artiodactyla > Cervidae > Cervus > Cervus elaphus. Next base: position 83,811,731 of record NC_057829.1, on the reverse strand, counting down.
CTGTTGCTCTGCATTCTCACCAGCATTGGATATTCAGGTTATTGGATTTCAGTTATTGTAATAGTTGTGTAATACTGTTTTTTTTTTAGATTTCAGATTCCTAACAACAAATGATATTGAGCGTCTTTTTATTTTTTGAACATCTTTTTGTATTCTTGTTTGGCATCTGTACATCATCTTTGGTGAAGTGTCTCACTAGATATTTTGCCTGGTTTTAAATTGGGTTGTTTTTTCGTTGTTGAATTTTAAGAGTGCTTTTTTTTGAATACCAGTTCTTTTTGAGATATTTTGCAAGATTTTCTCCAGTCAGTGGCTTGCCTTTTTATTCTCATAACAATGTATTTCACAGACTCGACGTTTTTAATTTTAGTGATGTCCAGCTTGACAATTATTTCCTTCATGGATTGTGCTTTTTGGTGTTTTATCTAAAAACTCATCGCCATAGCCAGGGTCTCCTAGATTTTTACCTACATTATCATCTATAAGTTTCGCATTTTACATAATCTGTGATCCATTGTGAGTTAATTTTTTTTGAAAGGTGTGAGATATGTGACTGGATACTGCTGTTTTTTGCATCTGGATGTCCAGTTGCTACAGTACCTTTTGTTGTACAGACCGTTCTTTCTCTCTTGAATTATCTTTGCTTCTTTGTCAAGGGGCAGTTGACTATATTTATGTGGACTTTGTATTCTCTTCTGTTGTTTCATTTGTTCGCTCACCAGTATCACACAAGCTTGATTATTGTGGCTTTGTAGTAAGTCTTGATGTCAAGTGGTGTCAATCTTCCAACTTTGTTCTTCAGTCTTGTGTTGGTATTCTGACTCTTTTTCCTTTACGTATAAGCATTAGAATTAATTCGCCAGTATTCACAAAATAAGTTGCTGGGATTTTGATTGAGATTGCATTCAGTCTGGAGACTTAACTTGGGAAGAACGGACATCTCAGTCAAAATGAACATGTACTATTTTCCATTTGTTTATGTCTTTTTTGATTCCTTTTGTCATAGTTTTGTAGTGTTTTGCATATGGATTCTGAATATATTGTTAGATTTATACTTAGGTGTGTAAATATTTTTGGTGATTTTTTAAAATGGTATTGTGTTTTTAATTTCAAATTCTAGTCATTGCTTGTATATAGGAAAGCAGTTGCCTTGCATATCAACCTTGTGTCCTGTAATCTTCTTGTAATTGTTTATTAGTTTCAGTTTTTGCTGTTGATTCTTTGAAATTCTCTACATAGTATGTCATGTCATTTGTGAAACAGTTTTGTTTTTTTCCTTTTCAGTGTATATGAATATCTTTTATTTCCTTTTCTCATATTATTACACTAACTAGGATTTCCAGTATGATATTGAATAGAAGTAATGAAGGAGGATATCATCGTCCTGTTCCCTATTTTAGGGGGAGATAATCCAGTTTCTTACATTTGAGTATGATGTTAACTGTAGATTTTTTTGTATATGTTCTTTACAAAGTTGATGAAGTTTCTCTATTCATAGTTTGCTGAAAACTTTTAGTCATGAATGGGTGTTGGATTTTGTCAAATGTGTTTTCTCTATCATTATGATCATACTTTTCTTTTAGCCTATTGTGATGGTTGGATTACATTAGTTGCTTTTTTTTTTTTTAAATTCTTTAATATTTGAACCAACCTTGCATACCTGGGGTTAATCCTACTCTGTCATAGTGTGTAATTCTTTTTATACATTGTTGGGTTTGATTTGCTAATATTTTGTGAGGATTTTTCCTTCTGTGTTTATGAGATACTGTTACATAGTTTTCCTATCTTGTAACGTCTTTTTTCATTCTACAAACCTGCTTTTTTCATTCTACTTCATTCTCTTCTAGCCTTTTTCCATATACATTCTCTGTGACTTGGAGTGTGTGAATATGATACACAGGTTTTGTTATTAATATATTTGTTCATTTAAATTGTTCATCTCTAACATCCATTCAGTCTCTGACAAAGCATTTTCTTATGGTGCTCCATAATTTTCATTGTATGGTTTTCATTTAATAACAGTTACATTTAAATTCATGTTGAATTTTAAAATGAGAAATATCATAAACTATTTACAGAAAATGGTTATATTTTGCAATCTCTAGATTTCTTTAGGAAAAATTTGTGGGATTTTCTTCTGTGGGATTATAGGTACATTAAAATAATGGTAAGGGGGATACTTTCATTATCCTTTGGCTAATAGGGAGAAATGTTATACCTCTTTGTGCTTGCTTAGGAACTTGTATCTAAAAAAAATTATGAGCTCATATGCCTTATGAACACAAGAGTGGTCACAGACCAGGCCTGGCTGGCAGCTGGGGATAGTTCTCCTGTTCGCACTCACTTTTATGTTCTCCATCTTTCTCTCATTCATCATTTCTTTCCCAGCTTTTGCATGGAACAGAAAAAAATAAGTTGAAAAAAAAGTTAAATTGATTTTTCTCTGTTGTGTTGTTTCATCAGTGTTTCTACAACTGAAAAGTTTTGCAGGATATGACTCTTCTGAGAGTCAGAAGAGAGTGGCGAAAAAGAAGAAATTTTAGGAGTTACTCAGCTGAGTAAAATACAAATAGAAAAAGTTAATTATTAATATTTTTTAATATAAAGATAAAAGTGACAAGCTGTTTCTATGTCTGCTTTTTCACAGACAGAGAATTCCCCTAATGGACCAGATTGTGGTTATGGCTCCTTTCACCAGCAGTACTGGCTTGATGGGAAGATCATTGCTGTGGGGGTGATTGACATTCTTCCATACTGTGTATCATCTGTATATTTGTACTACGATCCTGATTACTCATTTCTGTCTTTGGGTGTCTACTCTGCGCTCCGGTAAGATTGCTTTTGACAATTGTAATGCGTCATATAGAACTTCAAATATTTCTTCATTTGATTATATTTTATTATATAACTAGAAATTCTCTTAGGTAGTACATAATTTGTTGCTCTTGTAGTCTCTTGTATATTCGTATTTAGATATAACACTTTTAGAACTGTGCCACAACGTGTGTGCGTGTGTTGCTTCAGTAGTGTCCACGACTCTTTGTGACCCCATGGACTATAGCCCACCAGGCTCCTCTGTTCATGAGATTCTCCATTTCCTCCACCAGGGGATCTTTCTGACCCAGGGATCAAACCCACGGCTCCTGCATTGGCTTTTGTCTGGTGGTAATTCCCTAGCTTTTTGAGGTGTCCATCTTATCTAGTGTTTGAGAAGTCATTGAGATGCTTTTGCTGTTTAGTTTATGCATTTATTTATTAAGCTCCCCTGTCAGAGCCACTCAGTGGTTTTTAAATGTTACATTATTTATATATTTTTTGTCATCCCTATTTTGTGTGTATATATATATATATATTATAATTAATTAAAGGTTTTATGAATCTGGCATAAATGAACTAAAGCCCTCTGAGTCTGTTGGAAGCAATGTACAATTATATAAAGTATATAGAACAGGAACAGGGAGTCCCTGACCATTGACCCTATGATCTCATCCAAAGATGGTTTCCTTTTTATGTCCATTGCTGCAAATGTATGCAACATAGCACACATGTTTTTAGGTGCATTATCCTGATGATAAAAAGAGTGGGATCTTGTCTCATGAAAATAATATTTTTATTTTTATTCCTGCCTGTCTTTGTGTATATGCGATAGAGGAAGGAGGAGGATTGAGAATTATTTTTCTGTTGTTTGTCTGGGAGCTTGTCTCTTTTTTCTCCCTGTTGTCACTGAATCACTTTTTTCTCTTTGTTTTTCCCATTGTTTTTTCTGATGGTCACGATTTTCACATCAAGGTAAAACATACTTTGAGATTATTTTATTTATTGTATATGTGCTTTTCTCTGAATTATAAAAGTAGCAAGTTGATTTTTTTTAAAAAATCACTAGTTGACTTAAAAAGAAATACGGTCCATAATTGATTTTTTATGTGTTTTTCAGTGGCCCACATATTGATATTTTCAACATGACCTGACCTGTCTCTCAATACCATAGTATATAGCAAATTTTAAAAATACAGTGTTTACAACAGACCCCTATAATAATCTTTTATTTTTCTTATTTATTTAATTGTATTTTGTATAAAACTAAGTAAAAACTATTCAGGACTGTGGTATCTTTGTGACTCTGTGAAATTAGAACTGATTGTTTAAAAGCATTCTTATTTTGTAACTTTGGAAGTGCATATTTCAGAAAAGATACTTTTTCTTTGTACCAGAATTATTCAGTACTTTGAAATTATTGCCATTTTCTTCCTTTATTTTTTGTGTCTCTAACTTTACAGTGTGTAGCTGTGGATTTGTCTGGACTTCTCAGATCAATATTAAGAATATTTATTCTTACAGAATAAATCCCAGCCTCTGTATGAAATATTTTATTTCTCAATGAACAAAGAGATATAGAAATCCTGTTGCATTTGAGGTAGCAAATAATCAGCTCCCAGAAAAAATTGTTTCCAGCAGTCTATTTGCTGCTTGATCGAGGTCTTGAGAACTCTGGAGCTGTAGAGGTTTGAGGAAGTAGCAGAGGAGCCTGCGGAGCATGAAAGTTGGGGCCAGTGGAGGGTGAGGAGATTGCCACTGCATCGCAGCCTTGCAGTACTCTGGAGAATCTCAGCTGCTGAGTTTATAGAAGAGGAGAGGCAGCCAGCAGATTGACATTATGAAGCGAAGCTGGGGAGAGTAGGTTACAAGTTACCAATTCTGTTATTGATGTCAATGTGTTTCAGTGAAACCTGTTAAATTTTTCCTTCATTTCTTCAGTTTCTTAAGCAATCGTACAGTCAGTATAGAGTTTCTATACTTTAATTTGTAATCAAGTATAGATTTGTATGTAAGCTGGTCTGCAGATTTTAAAAACGTTTGAATTGGGGTTCATGAGCATGGAATTTATTTACTTTTTCTTTTTTGGCAAGATGAATTTTAGAAGTGTAATTAATTTGCTTAACAGATGTTTGAGCACAGTCTATGTCCTGGAAGTGCGTAGATGTGAATCAGACACTTCCAGCTTTGTTAAAGCAGACAGTAAATTAAAAAACTGACAGCAGAATTTTAGAGACTGCTTTGTCTATCTAGCTCGAAGGAGTTCATGTTTGGCTTCCCCGGTAGCTCAGATGGTAAAGCGTATGCCTGCAATTCGGGAGACCAGGCTTTGATCCCTGAGTTGGGAAAATCCCCTGGAGAAGGGAATGGCAACGTACTCCAGTACTCTTGCCTGGAAAATCCCATAGACAGAGGAGCCTGGTAGGCAACAGCCCATGGGGCCACAAAGAGTCGGACACGACTGAGTGACTTCACTTTCACTTTGCCTTTGTCCTATAACAAAAATAAAACTGTGGTAGTGGGCACGAGGCCCTTTTTATATAGGGTGGTCAGGAAAGCCCTCTCTAGCCAAGAAAGAATAAAAAGGAGCTAGCTATGTGAAAATCTGAGGATAGAAGCCCAGGTCAAAGGTAGCAAGTCCAAGTGTCTTGAGGCGGTTGGAATGAAGAGAAGGCAGGCCTTAAGGGCTGGGATGCAGGATAGGATCTAGATAGTGCTGTGTAAGGAGGGCAGCCAGGCAGTGGTGTTGAGGGACAGATGGAGAACGGCTTACAGGTGACAGTAAGGAGGTTCAGTTCAGTTCAGCTGCACAGTCGTGTCCGACTCTTTGTGACCCCATGGACTGCAGCATGCCGGGCCTCCCTGTCCATCACCAGCTTCTGGAGTTTGCTCATACTCATGTCCATTGAATCGATGATGCCATCCAACCATCTCATCCTCTCTTGTCCCCTTCTCTTCCTACCCTCAATCTTTCCCAGCATTAGGGTCTTTTCAAATGAGTCAGTTCTTCGCATCAGGTAGCCAAAGTATTGGAGTTTCAGCTTCAGCATCAGTCCTTCCAATGAATATTCAGGACTGATTTCCTTTAGGATGGTTGGATCTCCTTGCTGTCCAGAGAACTCTCAAGAGTCTTCTCCAACACCACAGTTCAAAAGCATCAATTCTTCCGTGCTCAGCTTTCTTTATAGTCCAACTCTCACATCCATACATGACTACTGGAAAAACCATAGTTTTGACTAGGCAGACCCTTGTTGGCAAAGGTCTATTCTTTTTAATATGCTGTCTGGGTTGGTCATAGCTTTTCTTCCAAGGAGTAAGCAATTTTAATTTCATGGCTGCAATCACCATCTGCAGTGATTTTGAGCCCAAAAAAATAAAGTCTGTCACTGTTTCCCCATCTATTTGCCTTGAAATGGTGGGACCAGATGCCATGATCTTAAGTTTTCTGAATGTTGAGTTTTTAGCCAACGTTTTCACTCTCCTCCTTCACTTTCATCAAGAGGCTCTTTAGTTCTTCTTCGCTTTCTGCCATAAGGGTGGTGTCATCTGCATATCTGAGGTTACTGATATTTTTCCCACCAGTCTTGATTCCAGCTTGTGCTTCATCCAGTCCAGCATTTCTCTTGATGTACTTTGCATATAAGTTAAATAAGCAGGGTGACAATATACAGCCTTGACGCACTCCTTTCCCGATTTGGAACCAGTCTGTTGTTCCATGTCCAGTTCTAACTGTTGCTTCTTGACCTGCATACAGATTTCTCAGGAGGCAGGTCAGGTGGTCTGGTTTTCCCATCTCTTTCGGAATTTTTCACAGTTTGTTGTGATCTACACAATCAAAGGCTTTGGCATAGTCAATAAAGCAGAAATAGATGTTTTTCTGAAACTCGCTAGCTTTTTTTGATGATCCAGCAGATGTTGGCAGTTTGTCTCTGGTTCCTCTGCCTTTTCTAAATCTAGCATGAACATCTGGAAGTTCATGGTTCACGTACTGTTGAAGCCTGGCTTGGAGAATTTTGAGCATTACTTTGCTAGCATGTGAGATGAGTGCAATTGTGTGGTAGCTTGAGCATTCTTTGGCATTGCCTTTCTTTGGGATTGGAATGAAAACTGACCTTTTCCAGTCCTGTGGCCACTGCTGAGTTTTCTAAATTTGCCTGCATATTGAGTGCAGCCCTTTCACAGCATCATCTTTTAGGATTTGAAATAGCCCAACTGGAATTCCATCACCTCCACTAGCTTTGTTTGTAGTGATGCTTCCTGAGGCCCACTTGACTTCTCATTCCAGGATGTCTGGCTCCAGGTGAGTGATCACACAATTGTGGTTATCTGGGTTGTGAAGATCTTTCTTGCATAGTTCTTTTGTGTATTCTTGCCATCTTTTCTTAGTATCTTCTGCTTCTGTTAGGTCTATACCATTTCTGTCCTTTATTGTGCCCATCTTTGCATGAAAAGTTCCCTTGGTATATCTGATTTTCTCGAAGAGATCTCTAGTCTTTCTCATTCTATTGTTTTCTTCTATTTCTTTGTACTCATCACTGAGGAAGGCTTTGTTATCTCTCCTAGCTGTTCTTTGGAACTCTGCATTCAAATGGATATATCTTTCCTTTTCTCATAGAACTGTTCAACTTCAGCTTCTTCAGCCTTACTGGTAGGGGCCTAGGTTTGGATTACTGTGATATTGAATGGTTTGTGAACAGAGATCATTCTGCCATTTTTGAGATGGCATCCAAGTACTGCATTTCGGACTCTTGTTGACTATGATGGCTACTCCATCAAATGGCTACTCCATTTCTTTTAAGGGATTCTTGCCCACAGTAGTAGATACAATGGTCATCTGAGTTAAATTCACCCATTCCAGTCCATTTTAGCTTTCTTGATTCCTAAAATGTTGATGTTTACTCTTGCCATCTCCTGTTTGACCACTTCCATTTTGCCTTGATTCATGGACCTAACATTCCAGGTTCCTATGCAGTATTGCTCTTTACAGCATCGGACTTTACTTCCATCACCATTCGCATCCACAGCTGGGTGCTGTTTTTGCTTTGATTCCGTCTCTTCATTCTTTCTGGAGTTATTTCTCCACTGATATCTAGTAGCATATTGGGCACCTTACTGACCTGGGGAGTTCATCTTTCATTGTTGCTATCTTTTTGCTTTTTCATACTGTTCATGGGGTTCTCAAGGCAAGAATACTGAAGTGGTTTGCCATTCCCTTCTCCAGTGGACCACGTTTTGTCAAAACTCTCCACCATTTTATCTAAGTGTGACATCAACCCAAAGTGAGGTTACCTCACCTGATTAATGACTAATAAAAGACTGCTTAGAGTGCTCTGTGGGTTTATGGCGGGCAAGAGTGGAAACTGGAAATCTGTTTGGAGCTTGTTAGAATTGTCCAAGGGAGCCATAATGGTGGCTTGGACCAAAATATCTGAGGTGGGGGTGGTGAGAAGTGGTCTGATTCACGGTATTTGGAGATAGAGCCAGCTGGACTTGTTGATGGGTTGGATACAGGAGGTGAGTCTTTGAGGATGACTCATAGGGTTAGAGCCTGAACAGCTTAGGGGTGGAGTGGTGATGCAGTTCACTGAGATGAGCAGGGCTGAGTGAAGGAGGGCTGGGCAGTCCTCTTTAGAGCTGGGTGGTCCTGCATTTCGGTATCAATGCTTTCTTCCCTGGTTTGAACTTTGAGAGTGGATTAGTTTTAGGAATAATAGGATCTCTTCTGATTTAGCCTCATAATGTTAAGTCTGTTTGGATTTAGAAATACTTTTGTTGTAAAGTTGAACTTTTAGGGTATCAGCCCTTCAGTGATTTAAATCTGAGCTTGCAAAATGCACAGACTATTCCCTTAAAAAATAAACCTCTCCTTGGATATCAAGCATCCATTGCTAATAAAAACAAAGAAAAAGAAATTAAAACCTTTGGGAAACAAACATAAAAACAAAACAATCAACTGTTCTCATACTTCAGAAATGTACTGAAGTTTTGCTTAAACTTTTCCAATGCAGGCGGTCATTCAGTTGGGCAAATAGGATGGAATTCTGTGCCCAGATTTCTCCGGATACAAATTAAAACCACATCAGGCATAGGCATTGCTGACAACTTCTTTGTTCTATTAATCCTTGCCTGTGTCAATAAGTAGAGAAAAAGCAGTGAGATAACATGTTTTCCTGCTCTTTGGTTTTAGAGAAAATAAGAGTAACATCTGGACACAGGAAAGAGTAACATGTTATATATAGTTGAAAGTGTTTGCATGTAAAGGGTCATAAGAACATTCTTACTGAAATTTGTTGGTTTTTGAGTTTTCTAAAATTTATTGTACTGTTTTTAACCTGATATACCCAGTCTTTGAGAACTCCAAGTGATAATGAATAATGACATGAAATTATATTAAATAGGTCTTTGTACTTTATGCCATTTGAGTTTTTATACACTGCTGTGTCCAGTAAAGTGCAGATCAGAATTTTGGTGCATTTGCTTAAAATAATACATATTTTTTGGTGTCTCTTTAGTAAAAATCATCTTAAAGTGTTTTTAAAATTGTTTTTCTTGCAACACTTGGGTTTTTTTGATAGTTTAATGTCAGATTTGATCAAATATGTTACCAAATTAAATAGTACTTTGAAATTGGAACTAGATTTAACTGTACTTTCATCTTTATTCTTCTTTTGGCAGAGAAATTGCTTTTACTAGGCAACTTCATGAGAAAACACCTCAACTCAGCTATTACTATATGGGTTTCTACATTCATTCATGTCCCAAGATGAAATATAAGGTAAAGTTGATTTTCACATGTGTCTTCTGTAGATTCAAGTTATGAAAATTAGTGCTTTTGTAATTTCTCATCATGTTTAACATGATTGTATATTTTAAGGTAAATCATGAATTATTTTTAACTGTGTCTTAAACTTTTCATAGAATCTAGCTTCTTCATTGCTTAAAGCCGTGCCTGACAAATAGGTACTTAGTATTTATTTAATATAGGTTAATCTGTAGAAATTCACTGAAGATCTAACAATCCCAGCTATTCTAGGACTTCAGTAAGGCCCTGCTTACTTGGGATAGCACAGTAATACCCATTAGGAAATCTACCTTCTTAAGGTACATCCTCAAGGTATGTATGTATGTGTGTGTGTGTGTGTGTGTGTGTGTGTGTGTATGTATGTTTAATGGGTTATTTTTGGAAATTGAACAGAGCAGTTATCTTCAGAGGAAAATATATTCATATGCATTAGAATATTGCATGTATGAGTATGATTCACATTTAACTGCTGCAGTTACATTTGCTGCTGTTTTATTTAGAGTATTTCATACGTCTCCTATTGTAATTAATAAGCTCAGTTACTTTGTCAACCCTAAAAAAATATATATATATATATATATACATACACACACACACACCTGTCTTCTTTATCCATTCTTCTCTTGATGGGCACTGAGGTTGCTTCTGTATCTTGGCTATTGCCAGTAATTTTGCAGTAACATAGGGATGCATGTATCTTTTTGAATTAGTACTTTTCTTTGGAAAAATACTCAGAAGTGGGATTGTGAGATTTGTATGATGTTTCTATTTTTAATTTTTTGAGGAAGTTTCATACTGTTTTACATAATGACTGTACCAATTTGCATTCCCACCTATAGTGTCTGGGGGTTCCCTTTTCTTTACATCCTGATCAACACTTATTTGTTGTCTTTTGGTAACAGCCATTCTGACAGGTGTGAAGTGATATCTCATTTGATTTTTATTTACATTTCCCCAACGATCAGTGATGCTGAGCATCTTTTCATGTGCCTGTTGACCTGTATGTCTTCTTTAGAAAAACGTCTGTTTAGGTCCTCTGCCCATTTTTTAATTGAGCTGTTTGTTTTTTGATGTTAAGTTTTATGACTCTCTTTAATGAAACTCTTTGATGCTTTCTAAGTATTAGTAGCCCGCTGTAAAAGTATAAAACAGTATAAAGGAACAGACTACATCTTGCCCACCGTAATAACAGTAACCAAATAACCTCTGCTCTACTTGGAGCACTGCTTTAAGCTCTGAAGATATGAAAAGATTTGAACATGAACCTTCCTCTTAAAACTTGTAATATAGATGAAGATTGCAGGTATTTTATGTAAAATCAGGTCAGTACAGTGGTCTGGTAAGTGGCCTAGGAGTCTGTAGGGTTTGCTGCATAAGGTATGGAATAGGGAAGGGTTTAACTACAAGGGAAGAGAGACCCCCAAAAGAGAGTTGGTATGACGGGGAAGCACATTTCATGGAGAAGGAGCATTTAAGTAAGAATTAATAGGTGACAGTGCCATACATATTCATATAAAAAGGGGGGGGCAGCCAGTCAGTTAGTCTCTTTTGTAGCTGTAGCTGTTATGAGTGTTTTGGGGCCCTGTCTGCTGTTAACAATGTACATAACAGTGTAACTATAATAAATATTAATTGGTTTATATATAAAATATGTTAACAGTGTTTTAAGGAATAACTCAGAAGCAAAATAAGTTCATGAATTGGTGACTTTAGTTTGTGGTTGTGTATAGTGCTTTTAACATGGTAAGAGATATAAATGTTAGGTTATTAGAAATAATACCTAGTAATGTTTGCTAGCAGTTCCCAGTGTTTTAATATTCTCTTCAGGCTAAAGTTCTTTGTAAATACAGGCGTACCTCAGTGATACTGTGGGTTTAGTTCCAGACCACCACAATAAAGTGAGTATTGCAATAAATCAAGTCACATGAATTTTCTGATTTCCCAGTACACATAAAAGTTATACCATACTGTTAAATGTGCAATAGCGGTATATCTAAAAATACAATGTATATACCTTAATTAAAAAATACTTATTGCTGAAAATGCCAGCCATCTCCTGAGTCTTCATCAGTTCGTGATCTTTTCACTGGTGGAAGGTTTGAATTAGCAAAATGTGACACAGAGGCACAAAGTGAGCAAATGCTGTTGGAAAAACAGTGCTGATGGACTTGCTTTTTGACTCAGGGTTTCCTCAAACTTCAATTATAAAAAAGCACAGTATCTGCAAAAAGCAGTAAAGCAAAGTGCAATAGAAGGGTGTATGCTTGTATTACTAAACTTGATATCTCTTAATTATTAAGCCATTTTTAATTACTCATACTAGTGAATAAAAAATATGAAGATATTGGGAGTATTTTAAGAATAACTTTTTTAGGAATCTCACCTTTGCTTTTCCACATCCCCAATATTAATATCTTTTGGAAATTTGGGAACAGTATTAAAACCTGTAAAACTAGAGTGCAGCCCTGCGTGGAAAAGGCAGGTAATGGGAACACTCACTGTAACCATTCAAAGCAAAACTTTAAATATTTGTGAGATAATATCATAATGATAAAATATTGAATATTAATTTTGTAAAGCCAGTGTTTTCTTGGCATGGTGGTTTGAACACTTTTAGGTCCTCAGTATTAAAAACATGGTGTTTTTAATTTTTGTATTTTTAAGAAAATTGTTTTCATTGCATCATGATTGAAAATAAGTCATTTTAAGTAACTGAAGAGTAAAAATATTTTCAGTTCAGTTAAGGATATTTTATTATATTTTGAGCAGATCAGAACCCTCAGTTTTGAGAGAATAATACAGATGGGAATTTTCAACCAGAAAATTGTACTGTTTGAAATTTTAAGATGGGTATCGGTCCAAGCATGAATATTTCTCGTTTCAAGTTGACGGTGTAAAACTAAAGACCAATAAAAGATAACTCACAGAAAATGACTAGTTAAATTAAATGACTATTAAATGACTAAATGACTATTAAAATTTTTCTCACTTAGAAGATTGAATTGAAGGTAAATTTCACATATTACTGTAATAGCTAAAATTATCTTCATTCTTAGAGCATAACTAAGTTTTCAGGGATTAGTAGTGACATGTTTTTAGCTGTAAAATATATGGTGGAAAATATATAGAAGTGGTTTTTACCTGTGGAAAATTCTGAAAGAGATGGGAATACCAGACCACCTGACCTGCCTCTTGAGAAATCTGTATGCAGATCAGGAAGCAATAGTTAGAACTGGACATGGAACAACAGACTGGTTCCAAAAGGAAAAGGAGTACGTCAAGGCTATATATTGTCACCCTGCTTATTTAACTTAGATGCAGAGTGCATCATGAGAAATGGTGGGCTGGATGAAGCACAAGCTGGAATCAAGATTGCGGGAGAAATATCAATAACCTCAGATATGCAGATGACACCACCCTTATGGCAGAGAGTGAAGAGGAACTAAAAAGCCTCTTGATGAAAGTGAAAGAGGAGAGTGAAAAAGTTGGCTTAAAGCTCAACATTCAGAAAACTAAGATCATGGCATCCAGTCCCATCACTTCATGGGAAATAGATGGGGAAACAGTGGAAACAGTGTCAGACTTTATTTTTTTGGGCTCCAAAATCACTGCAGATGGTGACTGCAGCCATGAAATTAAAAGATGTTTACTCCTTGGAAGGAAAGTTATGACCAGCCTAGACAGCATATTAAAAAGCAGAGACATTACTTTGCCAACCAAGGTCCATCTGGTCAAGGCTATGGTTTTTCCAGTGGTCATGTATGTATGTGAGAGTTGGACTGTGAAGAAAGCTGAGCGCCGAGGAATTGATGCTTTTGAACTGTGGTGCTGGAGAAGACTCTTGAGAGACCCTTGGACTGCAAGAAGATCCAACCAGTCCATCCTAAAGGAGATCAGTCCTGGGTGTTCCCTGGAAGGACTGATGCTGAAGCTGAAACGCCAGTACTTTGGCCACCTCATGTGAAGAGTTGACTCATTTGAAAAGACCCTGATGCTGGGAGGGATTGAGGGCAGGAGGAGAAGGGGACAACAGAGGATGAGATGGCAGGATGGCATCACTGACTCGATGGACATGAGTTTGAGTAAATTCCGGGAGGTTGTGATGGACAGGGAGGCCTGGCATGCTGCGATTCATGGGGCCACAAAGAGTCGGACACGACTAAGCAACTGAACTGAAAGAAAGAAGGAATATATTTTAAAATAGGAGTGTTTCTAATAACTAAGAGTGGTCTCTTAGGTACCTGGTATACACTAGATGCTGGGAATACAGCTGTTAATACAGTATAGATGTGGGCTCTGATCTAACAGAGGTTACACCCGAGGGGGCACATACTTGTAATCCAGGACATAAAGTGGCACCAAGCAACTGTACCTGAAACTAGGATAATGTTTCATTTGGGTTTTCTGGTATAGATTTAGATATATTAAGTTATGATCTTCACCATATAATGCATTTATAATGTAGGGCAAATTAAAGTATTTAACAGGCTTGAAATACACCAAGAGCTGGTTTTACCTGTTCTCTTTTATTGACTAATGAGCTGTCCTGAAGACATGTTGAAATGAAGAACCTATCTTTTTGTGTAGTAGCGACCATCATTTGATAGATGGTTTCCAGAGCTTTCTGTCATAGTTCCTGTACCCGGTACCCTGTTTGTGTGTGTTGCTCCATCCATCAGAGGTACATTCTGTCTTCCTCACCATGGATTGATCTGGCCTTGTGACCTGCACTGACTAATAGAATAGCACAGAAGTAACTGTCTGAGATTTCAGGCCCAGGCCTTAAGAAGGACAGTGCAGACAGCTTTTGCTTTCTTGGTCTTTGAAGCCAGTCATCATGTATACGGTCCAAATACCCTACTGGCATGAGAGGCCACTTGAGAGGCCTCAAGCCATCTTGAATGTTTCAGCTCCAGCCAGGCAACTAGCTGAATGCCAAGCAACTAGCTGAATGCAGCTGCCTGATTGAACTGACAGATAGGGGCAGAAGAACCACCTAGCTGAGCTGTTGCCAACTCACAGAATCATGAGGTGTAATTAATTGTTGTTTGAAGCCTCTTAAGTTTGGGGTGGTTTTGTTATTCAGCAGCAGATGACTGAAACACGTGATACAGGGTGGAAATGAGTAGATACAGTTGTAGATTTCCATGCAGATGAAAGTCATTCTGTGTTGAGCTGTGCAGACTCATGTCCTGAGTTGAGCTGAACTGATCTGTGAAGTTGCTGACAGGTCAGTGTGAGAGAGTTTTGGCAAAGTTACTAAATTCACACGTGTGGTCATACCTACAGATGTGCCTCCCCACTTGGCTTACAAGAATTCATCTTCATACAGCATTTCATTTAATACCCAGACTTGGGCTTACAAGGCATTTGTTAACATGATGACACATTTTGAGTTTGCTTGTCTTGCTAATGTTGAGCACTGCAGGATGAAAATCGCCACGTGGTCGTTTTGTAGGTACATAGATGACATGTGTTGCTGTACAGCCTCCTCTCAGAGCACTTACGGTTTGCTGGGTGATAGCAGTCCTGTTCTTGTGCGTAAGGTTCTCTAAAATGCATTGTTACTAAATTATTTTGGTTTTATTGTTCTCTCTGTGTAATATATTTTACACAGTGTGTATATTTTAGACGTATTTATATTTTACACAGTGTGTATATATACACACTTTATTTTATTTTATTTTATTTTATTTTTTTTTAATTTTAAATAAAGGTATTTTTATGTAAACTGTACCTGGTCAGATGGGTTTTGTCTGTGGCCATAGTCTTAGAAGAAGGCACAGAATAGTCACAGAGGAACTTAATGAGGGCTGGAAAATAGTTAGAAAAGAAAATTGTCTTGATTTGTTGTGTTGTCATTGCTCACTTTAACTGTTACCATAATTGTGACTGTTTTAATGGGAGGTGGTACTGTTTTGGCACAAAACAGTTCTCATTTGGAGACTCCGGACCTGGCTGAAATGAATGGAAGTTATATCTTCAACTTAGGAGAGTTCCTCCTTGGAGGAACTGTCCTGCGGAGTCGGGGTGGATGGGATGGTTTTCTGGCTTCTGTCGTCAGTGAATGCTTGTCGTCTTTGTCTGCTCCTCTCACAGTTCCAGGGTGGTTGCTGGCCTTCCAACATCATGAGCCATCAATGGTGACTAGAACCAGAAGAGATGATACTCTCCTGTGCCTTTTTTTTTTTTAAATACAACTTTTAATTGTGATAAGATGTACATAACAAAATTTATCTTAAGTATTTTTAAGTGCACATTCCAGAAGTATTAAGTATATTCATGCTGTTGGTACAACCATCACCACCATCCATCTCTAGAACTCCTTTTACCTTGCAGATCTGAGACTCTGATCCCATTAAGCAATAGCTCCCCATTCCCCTAGCTGTATTATTACTAATAGCTTCGCATTCCTCTCTCCCCCAGACCCTGGTAACCACCATTGTACTTTCTGAGTTTGACTCCTCTAGGTTCTTCATATAAGTGGAATCATACATTGTCTATCTTTTCGTGACTGGCTTATTTCACTTAGCATGTGCTCAAGGTTCATCCATGTTGTAGCAGGTGTTGGAATTTCATTCCTTTTTAAGGCTGAGTAATATTCCATTTTATGTATATGCTGCATTTTGCTTATGCATTCATCCATTGATGGACACTTGGTGTGCTTCCACCTTTTGGATGTTGTGACGAGTGCTTTTGTGAACGTGGCTGTACAAGTATCTGTTCAAAATTTCTTCTCCATGTTGTCCCTCAGACTGCAAACGTAAGGCCATTCTGTGATCTGAAGGAGCTGTTTTGACTGAGCTCTATCCAGATTTGTGTGCAGGCCAACGTAAGCAATGATTCAGGCAGTCCGCTTTGGTATCATGACATGGCCAGACATCAGATAGCTGAAACATCAGAAGGAGTTCAGAAGTGTCAGAAAAGGAACAAAAGGCTAATTCATCAGTGATTAATCATTCCTAAAATCAGTGCCTTGGCTTGACTGCGGTCAAACAGCACTTGTGGAATTCTGTAGGAGTTTGCCTAAAAGAAGGTGGTTATTGTTATAAAAGCACCTAAAATTTAAAAAATTGGCATTTACAGAGCTGCATCTGCAGAATCCGGTACTGCTGAGATCCCCAAGCTCCCAAGCTTTTCAAAGTTTCCTGACCAGACAAATTAGCAAATGTTATTTTACTGCAGTCTTGTAACCCAGGCCGACGTATTTGAGTAGTTGTGGTAGTGACTTTGCTACTGCTGGTTTGAAAGAAATACAGATGATCTCATCAGTTACCCATAGCATAGAATAAACCACTCAAATTTTTGATTCAGCATCTGTTTTTTCTTGATGTTAAAATAAGTGTCCAGTGAACTAAATGTGGTCAGAAAAAATGACCACAGAGTAACTAGTAAGGGATTTCTGACGGCTCCTCCAGGCAGTAGGAGGTAAAAGAATGACACGCTCATCACGTATTCTTGTTTTTAAAGTTGTCACACGTGGAATTTTGCCATATTAGAGTGAAAAGTATGGTCATGTGTTCTAAGTTGCTCATTGCAGATGAGAAAATTAACGCTCAGTGTGATTCCTGCCCAGAGTTTGCTTTAATTCACATTTTATAATTTTAGCAAACTCTTGAAGGAGAGTTTGTAAGAATTGAAATTCATATAACTGGCATTGTTTATCAGACTTAGAATGCAGTATGTATAACTTTTCATTTTGGAGAAACCTAAAATGCTTGCATATTAAGTAAAAGTAAACTTTAACTGGTGCTTCCCTGGTAGCACAGTTGGTGAAGAATCTGCCTGCGGTGCAGGAGACCTGGGTTCAATCCTTGGGTTGGAAAGATCATCTGGAGAAGGAAATGGCAACCCTCTCCAGTATTCTTGCCTGGAAAATCCTCTGGACAGAGGAGTCTGGCTACCGTCCATGGGTCGCAGGAGTCAGACACGACTTAGTGACTAAACCACTACAAAGTGGAAGCAGTGACAGACATTAACTGGGGAATAAGAACACTGTTGATCAATACCTGATCTTTCCCATCCTTCTCCTCATGTCTGTTTCCACAGTGAATTGGAAAGCTTGGTACAGAACCTGATTCCTAACCTTTGAAAAACCTGAATCACCTTTGGAACTTATCAGAAATCCTCAAGCTTGAGTTCTGCCCTGACCTACTTGTTTGCCATCCTCCTTTGCAGAGCGCTGATCTCTGACTCCCCGTGCCCTTCCTTCCCACCTGAGCCTGCGTTTCTTGCATCTGAAAGGGATCTCACTCATCCCTCCTCCCTTTCCAGACCCAGCATGGGCACCTGCTCTTCAGGGAAGCCTTCTCTGCGTCTCCCACCTGGGCCCCTCCCCACTCCACCTGTGGAGAACCACCTGGGTTCTGGGACCTCTGGTCCTTGCTCAGTGCTTCCATCTGTGGCTGCCCTTCTGCTCTGCTGCTGCAGGTGCGCTCTCAGCCCGCGTTCATGGAAGGCCTGCTCTGTGTAAACCATCATGCTAGATGCCAGGGCAAGGGGAAGGGGATCACATGTGGTCCCTGCTTGTCAGGTCCTTGAGCAAACTGTGTCTTACCTGTCACTGTCCCCAGGGCCTGCCAAATCCATTGGAAAGAGAAGGTGCTCAGTGAGTTTACTGACACGTATGACATGTGGAAGGCAGGCACCCACCTGCTCAGTTAAAACCTAGAAGTGGAGGAACGTAAGTAAGGGCTGGCTTACTCTGGAGGCCGTTCTCGTAGAGACACTGAGCTTCGGGAAAATCTGAGTCCCATCTCAGAGTACAGTTTATACTTTCCATGAATTTCCTGTCTGTAGTTGTTTCTTTTCTAAGTCAGCCTGTCATCTGAGTTTGATGTTTATACGGAAAAGTATACTGTCCTTAAGTGTACAACTTGACAGATGTTCACATGGTGACGACACTTGTGCAGCCAGCACCAAGATCGACACAGAACATTCCAGTCCCCCACAAACCTCTTTCCTGTTCCCGTTGATTGTTATGTCACCCCCAAAGGCAATCGCAGAAGACTAATCATGCCTGTTTTTATGCTTGACAGGAATGGAATCACTTGGTGTATTTTAGTTTGTGATTGGCTTGCTTCACTCAGCAGTATGTTTGTAAGATTTACCCACATGCTTGTGTGTACAGTGTGTGATTGGTTTTCACGCCTTTATGCTCATTCTGTTGTGGTTGGACTGTTTCTAGGTTTTGGCTAATATATAACTGCAACATTGAGCATTTCTTACATGTCCCTTCATTAACATGTGTCTGCATTTCTCACACGTATAGACCTAGGTGTGGAATTACCAGATTGAAGACTGTGGGAATATTCAGGTTTAGTTCATACTGCCTAGCATGTTTTTAACCGATTATACTAACTTATACTCTCACCAGCAGCAGACCTTCTGATAGGTGTGTAGCAAGGGTGATGCATTGTGGGTTTAATTTGCATTGCTCTTGATGCTGAGCATCTTGTCATTTTTCTGTTGGCTATGTGTAAAGGATCTGTTCGTGTCTTTTGCCCATTTATCTCCCCGGATGTCGATCTCCAATAGTTGTACACATTCTTTATGTATTCTGGGTATAATCCTTTGTTGCATAAATAATTTTACAGATATCTCCTTCCACTCAATGCTTACCTTTTCTTTCTCTGATGAGCAGAAATTTCTAATTTTCATATAGCCTGGTTTGTCTTTATTGCTTTTGTGTCTTGTTCAATGGAAATCTGCCCACCCTGTGACCATGGAAATGTTTTTTTGTATTTTCTTCTTTTACCTTTCACAATTCAGTAATCTGTCTGAAATTGATTTTTGTGTATGGTTGAGTCAGGGGTCAAGACTGAGTTTTTCCCCCCAGCTGTATAATTTTAGTTTCTTAAGGGTGCTGTCCAGCACATACTAGTTTAATAAACATGTCAGTTATTTCCATCATTATATTTGTGTTACGGCAAAATATCCCAGCTTTACCTTTGTCAAACTTAGCATTGATTCCATTAAATAACCAAATTCCTCACTTAGAATTATATTGGTCAGTCCTACAGGGAATACTTGACTTAAGTATGAATGATGTGCAGGTAAATCACTTCCGCTTGTATATTTCTTCCAAATAAGTTTTAAGAATAAAAGCTGTGGAGAATCTCTTTAATTTAAACAGGATGATACACTGTATGGAAATTCAGTTAGAATGATTACAACACAATGAAAAGCTTTTTATTTTATATTTTTTTGAAAAGCTTAATAGTTGTAATATTGAACTTCATTTGGCAGTCACATCCCATTTTATCATTTGCCTCTGTTATTGTTTATGTTATATATATGTGAGTATATATATATATGCTTGATCATACAAAAGTTTTAAATTTTTATATAGCCTGATTTACTAATCCTTATCCTCTATGGCTTCTGGCTTCAGTATCATGCTTTAAAAATACCTTTTCCTCCCCCATGTATTAAAACTGTTATATCCTTCTCTTCTTTTCCCTTTGTAAGATTCATCTTCGGTTTGTTTCCACTGTGAAATGCTGCCTGACTCTCCTATGTACAAGTATGTGTTTTCATTGCAGTGTACATACACCTGACACTCACTGCGCTGTGTTAGCTGCTGTTGCTACCCAGTCACTCAGTCGTGTCTGCCTCTGCGACCCCGTGGACTGCAGCACGCCAGGCTTCCCTGTCCTTCGCTCTCTCCGCAGTCGATGATGCCATCTAACTTTCTGTGTTATAACTACTTGTTTTCCTGTCTCTTTTGACTCTAAACTTCTTGAAAGATGGAGTTTGAGCTCATTTATTACTTACTGTAGCAGCAACCCATGATTTATAGTAAATGTTCAGTATATCTTTAAATGGCTGGATGGAGATAAAAGAATATTGAATAATTTGATTACGGGTTAGAGGGAAAGTACATATCTACGCCAAATAAAGTGGTCCCGTTTGGGATTTCTACAGGATAGATCTTTTTATAACTTTGGCAAGGTTAGTGAAATGTAAGTTTATTAAAATGTTTACTTTTAGAATAATGAGAAAGTTGCTTTGTTTGAATTGTCAGGTGAACAGTGAAGGTACTCTTGAATTTCCTTTTTTCTTTAAATTGACAGAGCATTGCAAATAATTTAAAACATTCTGCAATGATAGTGCTGTATAAATGTGGTTTATATTTGAATTAAAAGTTTATTTTTAAATTGATTTAGAAATTTATCTACTTGAATAAAGTTAATAATTTGTAAAATCAAATAATACAGTATAAATAATTTTTTCTAGGAAATATAATTATAGATTTTGATAGTTATATAAGTGTATAACCTAAATACTATTTTAATTAACATTAATTTGTTTCATGACCTAACTTTGATTGAGTTCCTATTTCCACTTATCCTAAAATAGTGGTTCTCTATCAGGGGCGATTTGTGCCCCTGTCCCCACCTTATCTCATTTCTGAAAACTTTGATTGTCCCAGGGGAGCCAGTGGGGTATGGGTATGTATGCTACTGGTATTTTGAGCCAGAGAATTCTTTTTTGATGTGGACTGTGTATTGTAAGGCTAGGGATGCCTCTAAATATTCTACAGTACACAGTCCCCAGCAAAAAAGAATTCTCTGCTCAAAATATCAGTGGTGCTAAGACTTGAGAAACCCTGTTTCAGGGGTTACCTACTTGCCATTGAAGTCTGTAGGGCTTTACAGTTGCTGAGTTACTGCAGGTAATTTGACTACTGCTGTCAAAAAGGAACTGCCAGAAAGATTAATTTTGGGCTCACCATAACAGTCTTGAAATAAACTATCCTGTATGACACACCAGAGAGAAGTTTCTCGTGTCTAATTCATGACCCTGTGCAGCCATAAGCTTATTGATGACCCCAGGACTGTCTTAAATTTTCTTTAGGGGCTTATGTGTGGCCTTTATGTCAGCTTAAAGGTAATTTAATGTTTCTGTACAATGCGATTTATCTAGCAAATCTTGAGGTCTGTTACAAGGAGCAACAGAAACAAGTAAGGTTAAAATTTCCAAAGTGCGTCACTTTGTTGTCTTAGTTCCGATGTGCATGGTAGGGTCTGTCTTAAGTATTTATAAATTGTTTTGTTTTTCTTGCTTTGTAGAAAAAGAGAGAAACTTGGCATCTTCATAATAGCCAAGTGAATTGCTGTCCCTGGCAACAATTTTAGTACAAAGAGCAGTGTTGGCTTATACATTTTTGGATGGGCAGTTATAGTCCTTTTCAGCTTAAGTGGCACGGGGCTGTTTGGCGCATCCCTTGCTCCTGGACTGCACCCTGGTGTGGTTGGAACTAAGCTGTTACAGAGAGGCTCATGCGTAGAAGTGTTTTTTGTTTTTCTTGCCTAGTATTCTACCTTGGTGTTGATGTGAGAATAAAACCAGTTCTCACGCTTCCTTCCCCCACACCTCCAGGGCTCCCTAGCACAGCTCAGGTCTTCTTTCCTTCTTAGATTTATACATCTTCTCCTGGGTCTCATATCTTCGTTCTGAAGAAAAGAAGGCAACTGTAAGATTTTTATGCTTGACCTTTTTATTTCAGAAGCCTTCTTGTCTAAATAAGTGGCAGCAGCTGAAGGGCAGCAGACTTGAGAAGCGTAATTATCTTAGACAGCAGTGAGGTGACGGGCAACAGTGAGAAGCAGAGGAAGCCCCGTGTCTACTGCTGGAGGACCTTCCCAGCAGTACCCCACTGTCCTCCCTCTCATGCTCAGCCTCAGCCATGGAGTTGTTCGAGGATGATTTACGCTGTGTGAGAATTGTTTTGCTAGGAAATCCATGGTCTCTCACACGGTTCTCTTAGATGCACCTTTCTTTGGTTGGTCTTCAGGGGTTCCCTTCTCTTCCTGTTTCTTCACAGTCTGCCTGTAGACCTTTACCCCCCATTTTTCTATTATGTTTGTCCTATGCAGAGAAATCCACTGCACTCAGATGTCTGCCATGCCCAGACCTCTCTTCTGATGGAAATTCCTATTCCTATAGTGTCTGCCCAAGGAAATGCAGTCTTTGAGTTTAGGTTCCCGTGCTTAGCTCCATGTAACTCTGTTAATTGAACTAAGCATGGGTGCTTCGTCATTCAGTCGTGTCTGACTCTTTGCGACCCCATGGACTGTAGCCCACCAGGCTCCTTTCCATGGGAATTCTCCAGGCAAGAATACTGGAGTGGGTTGCCATTTCCACTCCAGTGGGTTAAGCATGGGTGCCTAACCCAAAGGTGGTCAATCTAGGGTAGAGTAGTATTACTATTATGTAAGATATGTATTAAAGCTTTGCCTACTCAATAGTGGATGACCAAACCATTCAGATCTGCTCTTTTAAGGAAGTTTGAGTTAAGACAGTAGGAAGGATCAGTAGTCAGTGGGAGTAGGCATAGGGAATAGAAACATAGAGAACAGTAACAAAGGCTCAGAGTTAGATTGGGGCTTTGTAAGCACAGGTCTATAAAGTTTGAATTATAGGCGGACCTTTGTACACATGAACATTTATCTTGAGAATAGAGTTCATGGATTTCTTTCATCTGGTTTTCAAAGGGGCCTGTGAATCAAAAGATAGCAAGATGAGAGAACAGAGAAGTGGTAGGGGGAATAGAAGCTGAGACAGCGAATAGCAGATGAAAATACAGATTGGGATCTCCTGCTACTGAAGGCATGTGGATAACCTCTTGTTAGACCTGCTTGCCAGATATTGAATTACAATCTGTTATCCACAAGGCCTTCATCTAGCTTAGGTTTCCTTCTCTCCCTGGATAGCCTGGAATTCTCTGGAGCCTGACCGTAGGTGGGTAATATTTCTGCCCTCATTCTCTTACGTTCATCCCTAAAATGCTCTGTTCCCCATCACCATTAATACTAGCCACTCAGTGGATCACTTGAGTGAATTCCTTTGTTTCTTTAGCCTAAAGAACCAAACGAATAAGCTTGTCTGTCAACAGCATGGATGTGTTAGAAAGGGCAACAGTTGTGCCAGCTCCCTAGGTGTCCCTAATGTTACTAATAATGAGCAGTACCTTTGTAGGTATGTCCACATAAGTGAACCACTCGCCCATCAAAGGTTGAGATAAGGAGAGAAAGAACTGGTAAAGTATTCTGTATAAACAACACTTAATAAAATTCCATAAGGAGTTTTTACTCTTTCCAGTCAGTGAAGCATTTTATCTTCTGTTTTTCCTTAGGGATGTGATGAAGGGTTCAAAGAGTGGTTGATTAACCGTGTTTGTGTCTGGGCTTGATGTTGTTATTTAGTGAGATAAGTGCTACACAGAAAACATTGACTCAAAAATTAATGTGAACAGATGGAAGAGAATATTATGTTATCTGAAGTTTTAACACATTGAAACAGATTGCTGGGGGTTGAGAATTTTCTTCCCTGAGAACTCTGAGAAACAGTGATGGCAGACATCTTTGTCATCATGAAAGAGATACATGGCTTTCATACCTCAGAGACACAGGTCATCTCAGGTCTTTTGGCCTAAATCTATGAAAACTGAGACCAAGGTGGTGGTGACAATGAGTTTACAGTTTTTCCTAGGAAATATAATAGTTGCTTTTGTAACTACCCAAGTTTAATGTATATTTAATTTTTATGGAGTTTTGCTGCTTTTTATCGCGTATTTGGCTAGACAAAGTTTTGAACTTGTTTTTCAAACCAAATTATGATAAAGGATTGAAGGGAAGGGGTATCAGACAGAAAATGTGTATTTTCTTTTTTCACCAATTCCCCAATAAAGCTTTTCATTCTTTTTTTTTTTTTTTAATTCTTTTCTTATTAGCTTCTAATTCCAATAATTCTATTACAGGACAAAATAGTTCAAGCAGTAAAAATCAGAAATGTGTAACTCATTTAAACTAACTAGCTGCGTTTCTTTGAATTTCAAGGTGAGAAAAGTTTGAGTGCTACTCAGCCACCTTGGTGGGTCAGAAATCATAAATACTCAGAAACAGACTTAGGAAAATGAGACTTTTTTTTTTTTCAAATAAGATCCATTTCTGGAACTTCCCTGGCAGTCCAGTGGGTAAGACTTCGCCTTCAAAAGCAGAGGGTATGGGTCCAGTCCCTGGTGGGAGCTAAGATCCCACATGCCTTGTGGCTGAAAAAGCAGAACATAAACAACCGAGGCAATCTTACAACAAGTTCAATAAAGACTTTAAAAATGGTCCCTGTTAAAAAAAAGGCAACTTTAAAAAGTTTGTTTCTTCCCTCTTGTTATCATCATTTATTGGCTTTTTTGGGATTTGTTTGTTTGTTTACTTTTTAATTCTTTTTCCATCAGTTTTAGATGAACCAAGGAAAAATCAGAGTGGCCTCGGACTGTTTGTTTGTATGCCTCTGGTTTTATCATGGAGTCACATAGACTGTAGTTACCTATCTTAGTAAGAATTTAGAGTAAGGCTCCTAGAGGGGAAATTTCTGTCCTGTCCGTGTTTAAGGTCTCATATTCCAATAGAGCACCATGTAGTTGCATTGCTCCTGGCTCTTAAGGAAAACATCATGAGAATGGTAAAAAATATTCTCTTATTTTTGGATACTGAATCTTAGAAGAAGAATCTAGAGAGGTAAGTATTTTTATTGCTTTAATTCAGATTAAACCTAATAAACTAATTCCCCGAGGCTTTGCCGAATTTTTTGTTGGCATCAGCTTATAGGATTGGTGAGTGAATCTTAGATGAATCTGAGTCTGGCAGACAGCTTTACTTGTGCCCTGAGCATGGGGAGTGGTAGTTTTGTGAACCCAGGGCTCTGCTTTGGAAACCCTGCCATTTCCAGACGTGTCCTGAGGCCCTCAATTAGTACTCTAAGTGAGATGTTAAAAGCTGAGGGCTCAGTCTGTTATTGTATTATAGTTATTGGTCCAGTGGTAGACTTTCTTTTTATTTATTTAACCATTTTTAGGAAATATTTTCGAGCTTTCAGAAAAGTTGTAAGAATAAGAACGATGCAAATAAAAAGTATATACCCTTCACTCAGATTCACCTCCTTGTCTCCCCTACACCCTCATATATACGTAGATGCATGTGTGTGTTTACACATGTACACACACATTTTTTAAAGCTGTTTGAAAGTAAATTGGTTATGCTGTGTTTCTCTGCTTATGATATGCCAGGTACATTTTATAAATAAGTGTTCTGTAATTGTTAGCTCAGGTGATAAAACAATTCTAGACATAGGTGTTATTTTTTCCCCCACCATTTATGGATAAGTCTGTAACTAACCTACAGCTAGTTACTGTTAGAGGATTTGCCTTTAGCTAGATCAAGGCTAAAGCTGTGTTGTATTGCTTCTCTTGGAGGATGTTTCCAGTGTGAAGACTTTCATGTTGGTTTTAAAAGCACTCTTGAGTTCTCACAGGCCGTTTAAGTCCAGATTTCATCTATTCTAAAATATGCATTTTCTTTTCTCTTTTTCACATTAGAAAAACCTGGATGTATATCTTACAATGGATAATGATGTAGTTGACATTATAAATGTGTGTGTGCACACTTGGTTTTTAATTTTGGTGGTATGCTTCTTGACACTGTCAGAGATAGCTTCTCTGTGTGTGTGTGTATATGTGTTTTCTGTTTCCCACTTGGAAGGGAAAATTATATTCTAGGTTATCAGCTCCAAGGCGTGGAGGAGTTATTGCATTTTATTTAATATTGTAGACTTGCTTAAAGATCAGACATGCTGAATCTTTACAAGTAAAATGTATAAATATTTCTGAAAGGCAACTAAAACCTCCTTAGCTGTTTGGATTTGTATCACTTGTGGTGTGAGAATTATTAGAATTGATTGGGTGGAAAAATTTGTGCAGTTGCAGAATTACCTTGCTTTGAGATGATTGTTTTCTTCTTTCTGTTTGCCCTTTCCCTGTTCTATTGTTTTTTCAATTTTAAAATCAAACTTCTTGTGGAAGAGAAGATAAATAAGGGGAATATTAAAAATAAAAACTGCCTACAACTCTGTCACCCAGGACTAATCACTGTTGCCATTTTGCTGTATTTCGTAAATATACATGCATTTCTTTCTTCCTCACAGTTGTTATGATGTATGCAGTACTCTTTTCTACCTTTTTATACTTCTTCATGAGTATTTTTCTGTTGTTCTTAAGTCTTTTATATCCCTCGGATTTTAATTGGCTGTAAACGTTCTAATAATGTGCCATAATTTTTCGAGCTCTTACTGTATAAGTTCTTCTACTTCTTTGTTATAAATAACTCATGGCAAATATCTTTTTGTATATTTCTTTTTGAGACGTTGTGGCAAAATTTGTTCTTTTGAGCATTCATGCTGTACATAAGGAATTCACCCATTTCATGTGTCTGTTCATTTGGAATGTTTTCTTCCAGGAAGAGTAGTGTAGTGAAGTGAAAGTTGCTCAGTCGTGTCCGACTCTGCCACCCTGACTCTTTGCGACCGCATGGACTGTATCCCGCCAGAATCCTCTGTCCATGGAATTCTCCAGGCAAGAATACTGGAGTGGGTAGCCATTCCCTTCCCCAGGGGATCTTCCCAGCCCAGGGATTGAACCTGGGTCTCCTGCATTGAAGGCAGATTCTTTACCATCTGAGCCACTAGGGAAGGAAGAGTAGAGGGACATCATATACCAAAAACTACTGAAAATTAGACCAGGAAACACATGCAGGAATATAACAGGAAACATCTTGTTTTAGGAAAAATAAACCAGTTGATTTTCCTTTTTTCTTTTTCTCCTAACATGTTACACTAGCAAATCTCTTGGCTGCCTTTAGTTCTTATAAACTGATGATCTATAAGTTTATTTCTCTGTACAGTGTTTTGGATTTATTTAGGTACTGATACATTTATCCTGCCTTTTAGGAGTCAGTAGTGCTGTTCTCTTGTGGCTATTTTAATATTACATGAAGTACTAAAAGGTTACTTCTGTTCTTTTAGTACTTCCCAGCCTTAGTTTGTAAGTTCTCAAGAGGATTATAAGGAAGATGGAATAACTCAGTGATGTCAGTCCCCTTTGTAATAAGGGAAATAAAAGTTATTTTTTTAATTTTATTTCTCTTAAGAGGACAGTTTAACAGGAAAAAATGAGGGATACCTCAAACAATATAAAAATGGATAGTTGTCTTTTGCCATTTTTGTTTATTTTTTTAAATAAATGACTTATTTCTTTAGCTTTATTTTTTAAGCCATATACAGTGCAACAGTGGCTCTGTCCTGACTTTATTCCACTTTTTTCTTTTAACACCTAAGTAGACTCACCTAATCTTCCTGTAGGTGCCCCTTTTCAACTTTCACCCTCAGCTCCCAAAGCAGAAGAATCCTGGAACTGTGCTGTGGTGGGTCAGCATTATGTCCAGGTTTAATAGGTGGGACTGTCTCTGGTTCCTCTCTTCGCAGTGCCTTGAATCTATTCTGTTTGTGTTCAGTTTATCTGTTGATGCCCTTCCATTCCTTCCATAATACTCATCCAGTGCCATGGCAGTCTGAATGCTTGTGCCTGGTAAACTTCAATTTAATATATGCATGCATGTCTGGTTTTGTCAGTTTTTTATGCCTGTTTTACTAGTTATGGTAATGATACAGTTTTTTTCAATATTAAGTAAACTGATGAAAGATGCTTCAGTTATTTGCATTAAACTTAATTTGAATGATGTAGATAGATGGATAGACCCAAAGCTGAGTCATAAAAAATTGCTGCTGAATTTGTTGTGGATGAGATAAATAAAAGCATTTAGGGTTTAAAAAAAAAAGTTCATAATAATCTGGAAAGATTCTACACTTTCCTAAGAATAAGTGCTCAGTGCACTTTAAAGAACCAGTAACCTAAAGTCCCAGTCATGCATCCTCAGAGAAGAGGCTTGTCCTAAATCTGAGAATGGCTAATGAATGTGCAGTTATATATTTAAGCTGTTAAGGGTATGTGTGTTTGTACACATACAGTGTAATGGGCATTTTTAGTTGATGCACCACTACTAATCCTGTTCACTTTGGATAAGATGCCTTTTGCTATAAATTATTCTATAATATTTATAGACTTTTTAATCTATATAAATATATCTTTGCTGGAAGATACTCAAACTGTGACTAAGTAGATCTAACAAGTAAATATTGCCATATAGCTACATACAAGCCTTCAGTCCTGGTGTATTAGTAGGATTTGAGAGTCACTGAGTGTGGTTTTGTGCTTACCCCTCCATAGTTGCCACTCAAGTGTTACATCAAAGCCTTATTAAATTTGCCTCACTCTTTCAGTCCTGCTAGATCCTGGAATTTTGCTCTTGAACCTTAGTCTGTGTTGGTGTCTGTTACTGAAGGCAGGTTCTACGGTTACCTGCCTCCTTGCTCTCTTTAGTTCTCTGGAACCTTCTCTGAATGACTTGCTCAGGTTCATCTCTGTAGGTTCTATCTCTGGCCAGCCATAGTCTGGACCCTTTGTCACAAATCAAACCCTGGTTCTGATGATGGCTTTTCAAAAATCAATGTTCTACATGTTCAGTTTTTGAAACATGAATGTCTTATATCTTTCTTAACATCCTTCAATTCACAATAATAGGTTTTTTTTTTTTTTTTTGAAAGAAACGTTTTTATTGAGGCATATTATACATATTGAAAAATGAACCAAAGTGTGGAGCCCCTATGGAAATCACAAGATAAACACACCCGTGATCCTCACTGTCTACTGGAAATTGAAATTTCTCTGCCTGGCAGTCATTCTGTGAAGGACTAAGCCGTAAATCTTGTAGGTTTACAGGCCATGTGGTCTGCCGTTGTCGTGAAAGCAGCCATGGAAGATATGTCAACAAATGGGCATGGCTGGGCTCCAGTGAAACTTTATTTATGGACTCTCAGATTTAAATGTCATATCATTTTCACATGTCATAAGCTGTTACTCTTCTTTTGATTTATTTGCAACCATTAAAAAATGTAAAAACCGTTCTTAGCTCGTGAGCTGTATGTGAAAAAGCAGCAGACTAGATTCGGCCCATTGCCATGGTTTGCTGACTTCTTCTCTCCAGATGGCATTAACCTTCAGCTTACTCCCTGCAGAAATAGCCTCTGTTCATCTAAGGTGGCATCATTATCTTCATCATATCGCACATTAGAGCCATTCTCCTCTAATGAGGAAATCCAACCATCAGAATGATTCACTGTGTGAAGTTCAGTGATTAAATTGCCCTTGTGTCTCTAGAATACACCTACTGACTTCGGATACAATTTTTTTATTTTTCATTTATTTTTATTAGTTGGAGGCTAATTACTTTACAATATTGTAGTGGTTTTTGCCATACATTGACATGAATCAGCCATGGATTTACATGTGTTCCCCATCCTGAACCCCCCTCCCACGTCCCTCCCCATTCCATCCCTCTGGGTCATCCCAGTGCACCAGCCCTGAGCACTTGTCTCATGCATCCAACCTGGACTGGCGATCTGTTTCACCTTTGATAATGTACATGTTTCGATGCTGTTCTCTCAGATCATCCCACCCTCGCCTTCTCCCATAGACTCCAAAAGTCTGTTCTATACATCTGTGAGTCTTTTTCTGTCTTGCATATAGGGTTATCATTACCACCTTTCTAAATTCCATATATATGCATTAGTATACTGTATTGGTGTTTATCTTTCTGGCTTACTTCACTCTGTATAATGGGCTCCAGTTTCATCCATCTCATTAGAACTGATTCAAATATATTCTTTTTAATGGCTGAGTAATATTCCATGGTGTATATGTACCACAGCTTTCTTATCCATTCGTCTGCTGATGGGCATCTAGGTTGCTTCCATGTCCTGGCTATTATAAACAGTGCTGCGATGAACACTGGGGTACACGTCTCTCTTTCAGATCTGGTTTCCTCAGTGTGTATGCCCAGAAGTGGGATTGCTGGGTCATATGGCAGTTCTATTTCCAGTTTTTTAAGAAATCTCCACACTGTTTTCCATAGTGGCTGTACTAGTTTGCATTCCCACCAACAGTGTAAGAGGGTTCCCTTTTCTCCACACCCTCTCCAGCATTTATTGCTTGTAGACTTTTGGATAGCAGCCATCCTGACTGGCGTGTAATGGCACCTCATTGTGGTTTTGATTTGCATTTCTCTGATAATGAGTGATGTTGAGCATCTTTTCATGTGTTTGTTAGCCATCTGTATGTCTTCTTTGGAGAAATGTCTGTTTAGATCTTTGGCCCATTTTTTGATTGGGTCATTTGATTGGGTCATTCTGGAATTGAGCTTCAAGAGTTGCTTGTATATTTTTGAGATTAATCCTTTGTCTGTTTTTTCATTTGCTATTATTTTTTCCCATTCTGAAGGCTGTCTTTTCACCTTGCTTATAGTTTCCTTTGTTGTGCAAAAGCTTTTAAGTTTAATTAGGTCCCATTTGTTTAGTTTTGCTTTTATTTCCAATATTCTGGGAGGTGGGTCATAGAGGATCTTGCTGTGATTTATGTCGGAGAGTGTTTTGCCTATGCTCTCCTAGGAGTTTTATAGTTTCTGGTCTTACATTTAGATCTTTAATCCATTTTGAGTTTAATTTTGTGTGACTTGGGATACAAATTTTAAAATGAATTTTTATCTACATAAATTGAAACATATATAACTATATGAGATAATAAGCCATGACTTATTTCATAGTGGTTTACAGACTAAACATAATGGTAGTTGTTTGATTACCTTTACTTTTCCTTTATTTTTTAAAATTTAGAACAATTTAAAAATTGTTTAAAGTTTAAATGATTATATACTATAGTTTGTCAGTCATGAAATAACTGAGTGCTTTATAGTATTGTTAAAAACCATTTATTGTCACTGTGGCTCAGCTGGTAAAGAATCCACCTGCAATGCAGGAGACCTGGGTTCGATCCCTGACTTGGGAAGATCCCTTGGAAAAGGGAAAGGCTACCCACTCCAGCATTCTGGCTTGGAGAATTCAATGGACTGTATAGTCCATGGGGTTGCAAAGAGTTGGGTATGACTGAGCGACTTTCACTGAAACTGACTGTCACCCACATGGTGGTATCTTGAAAGAAGCAAATATTTAATTCAGCCAACATTCACTAGGGCATGTGGTATTCCTATGTGCTCATTTGTGTCCCACTCTTTGTGACTCGCTGGACAGTAGCCCGCCAGGCTTCTCTGTCCATAGAATCTTCCAGGCAAGAATACTGGAGTGGGTTGCCATTTCCTCCTCCTGGGGATCTTCCTGATGCAGGGATTGAACTCACATCTCTTGTGTCTCCAGCATTGGCAGGTAGATTCTTTACCGTTGAACCACCTACGAAGCCAGCATTGACTAGATCTGCTAGTAAGTGAGGCACTTTGAGAACCTACTCTGCTGCTGCTGCTGAATGAGACATAGGTCCTGTCTGCAAGAAGCCCTTGGACAGGATAAACATTACAGAACTGTCCTGTAAGATCGAATGTGGTAACATCTAGAAGAAAGGAAATGTGGGAGCACTGATGCATGGTAGTGAGAAGTATGTATTTTATTAAATATGATTTTTCCCCCAAATTTTGAAAATTCTAAACCTACACAAAAGTTGAAAGAATAGTACAATAAACACACACATACCTTCAACTAGAGTCACCAGCTGTCAACATCTTAGCATGTTTTAACTCTCTGTATGCATGCATATATAGTTTTATGTATGTTTGTGATATTTCTTCCTAAACCATTTGAAAGTAAGTTTCAGAGATTGACATTTCACGCTAAAGTACTTCAGCATGAATCTCCTAAGAACAAGGATGTTCTCATACTTAACTATGATATAATACCCTTATCATGCTCAAGAAAGGTAGTATTTCTAAAATAATACAATCAAGTATATAGTCAGTATTCAGAGTTCCCAGTTGTCTCAGTAATGTCTTTCATTTTTTTCCCCCTCAATCTGAGATCTTTTCAAAGGTTATATACTCCATTTAGTTTATGGGTTGTAAAAGTATCATTTAGTCTAGAACTATAATTTTGCTTTATTTGCTTTCACAACATTACTTTTGAGGAGTTTAATGACTCATGATTGGATTTTTTGTCATTATTTTTTTCATAACTGTATTCAGGTAGAACATTTTTGGTCAGAATAGTACCCAGGTGATGCCGTGCAGTCTCAGGATGTCACGTCCAGAGTCAGTTGAAGTCAGTCTGTCCCATTACGGGTGACGGTTCAGGTGGACTCTACCAGGTTGCTCCACTGTAGAGCTGGTGTTTTTCCCTTTGTAATTAGTAAGTAATCTCCGGTCATGCTTGGAGACTGAATAATTGTTCCTCCAACCTTTTACCCAGTGCTAGAATTTTTTCTTTTTCACAATTCCATCTGAACGTTAGGACCGTAAAAACATATTTCATAACCCCAATTGTTTGCAGATATTTAAATTTAATTACGTATGCATTCCTTTAATGAAATGTTGTTGAAAGTTGGTCTACAAATATATTTTCTTATTGAACTTAAACATTAATTACCATTTCATCAGAAGAAAGCAGAGTTAAGATCAAGCTCCCAAAGATGAAAAAGCTGATTTCAAATCTGGGTTTCATGTCTTATTATATGTATAGATTTTCTAAGCCTCAGTGTCTTTTATCTGCAAAATGGGGATAATCACCACTCCTTAATAACATTATTTATTTAATTACAGAGACATAATTTTTACTAAAAATAGGTGACTTTGGCTTATTGAAAGAAAAAAATTGAACATTTATTTAATTCTTTATTTGAATTCTGTCTGAAAATGTGAATTTTCTTTATTGCTCCCAATACATTTGATTAATTGGTTTTTTTTGATATTTTTTACACACACTTCAGTTAAGGCTAGATATTTGCTTAAAGTGCTTTGGAAAGTTGACATTTCATTCTGTCTTGTGTGGTTCTTTGAAGTCATCTGGTAAATACTTCATGCTGTTGTTACAAGAAGGAGACTCAGATTCTCATAGATTGTACTATTTCCCAAGACTAAAGTTAGGTAACTGGATGAAGGCTTAATTTTTGTAATGATAGATTTCCAAATCCATTGCTCAGAAACACACAGTGAAGATTGAGGATAGTTAAAATTCCTTTAATAAACAATCTACATGAAGATAAAATGAAGTTAGCAAGCATGGAAACTGTCATAAACTATTCGAGTTGTGTTGGAAATTCTGGAACCAAGTTAAATTGACTCCCACTGGCCAAAATATGAACAATTTGAGCATCAAAAAGAATAACTGTAGTGAACAGAAACATATTAAATATCTTTAGACCTATGAGCGTGTAATGATACTGAAGAGTCAAGTTGCTGGAGTTTGTGCTACGTACCACATTGTAGCGCTGAGCTGCTGCATCACCAGAAGCCTGTAGATAGCTTGTAGACCAGTAGCTTCCGCATGTACCCAGTGCTGCACACTTTTACAGAACCATAGAGGCCCCAGAGTTTCAGGCTCTGCATAATAGTAACTTCTCAAAATTATACTTTCCTACACCAGGAAGTTGTAGATTTCAGCTTCAATCTTTATTTCTAGAGAGTTGTGATGTAGTAAGCTGACAAGGTAATTATGATGTTTTGACTTATACAAACACTTATTGGGTGGAAAGGTAATGATTGCTTCCTTAAAATTTTAAGATAATATACTTTTTGTGTAGGTCAAAGACAGTACTATTATAAAAGAACTTTATTTTAATGGTGTAGCTATTGAAAACTTCCTTTCGTATATTTAAATTTTTAAAATACATATGTTTAAAAGAAGGCTGAGGCCAAAGAATTGATGCATTCAAGCTGTGGTGTTGGAGAAAACTCTTGAGAGTTCCTTGGACTGCAAGCAGATCAAACTAGTCAATCCTAAAGGAAATCAACTCTGAACATTCATTGGAAAGGCTGATGCTGAAATTCCAATATTTTGGCCACCTGAGGCGAAGAGCTGACTCATTTGCAAAGACCCTGATGCTGGGAAAGATTGAAGACAGGAGGAGAAGGGAATGACAGAGGATGAGATGGTTGGATGGCATCACCGACTCAATGGACAAGAGTTTGAGCAAGCTCTGGGAGATGGTGATGGACAGGGAAGCCTGGCTTGCTACAGTGCATGGGGTCGCAAAGAGTGGGACACAACTGAGCAACTGAACAACAACGTTTAAAAATTAAGTCCAAAATAACACTTTAAAACCATGCATAAATATATTAAAAATCCTTATGTCATAAAGATTTTTTGGTGCATATGTGGTTTTGTAATGGGCTGAAAATAGATAAAACTGTGACATTTACAAAGACATTGATGTTTCTATGCTCCTAAGGATCTTTGTAGTTCTAAATTCTATTCTAACAACATTAATTGGGCTTGGATCAATAATGGCATTCTAGGGTGGATGTCTTAGAAGGAATGAAGAAGTGAAGTTTCTCAAGTTGTCATCCAGGATGATTTGGTGTTTGTAAGACAGTAAATTTTTCTCAGTAATTTATCTAAAATTCTGTGAGCAGACTTGATTTGCTCACCCTGTAAATAACTGTGTTTAAATTTAAAGTGATTGTGTCCTTCATAATTGTATAACTGGTCATTTCAAAAGGAAGTAATGTGTTAGATATCTTTTTGGCTTGCTGAAATGTAAGCCCTGCACAAAACTGTCCCACTAACCTTCTACCAAGCCCTTTCTTGCAGAGACACACAGAATACTGATGACATTTGAGGGGTAGGATGTAAATTCTACCAGGACTCCTACTGCTACACAGTTGAGAGGGAAAAGGTTATCCTTAACTTGAAGCATTTAAGTCACTTGTGATGAATTTTCCATCAGGCAGAAAAAAAGGAATGATTACCGAAGATCACACCCCTGGGATGAATATGAGGTTATAGCTAACTTCTTATTTCCCTCAGGGGTGTAATTAAACAGACTTTTACGATTAAGGGTTTTAGGCATTGAAAAATGTTTACTGGCAAAAAATAATAGCTCCAGTTAGAGACATGATCAATCAGACACAGCTTACTGACTTTATTAAAGCTGTGGATTTGCTGTGAACTGTTTTTGAGCATTTGGCTGACTCAGGGTATATTTAAAAAAGAATTTAAATTTTAAAAATGTAAATTTAAAAAAGAATATCAGGGGGGAAAAGCCAATAATGTGTTTCTAAAAGGTCCAGATCTGAAATAATTAGGCAAATTTTCGTAAAGGGGTACATAGGATGTTGCTGACACATTTGAGGTATTCATACTCAAATGTGTCTGGTTTTAGGTTGGGAATTTTAACAGAAAACAAAGAGTTTGAGTTTCTAATCTTGGATTTTCCAGTAATTAACCTTAAGTTAATTCTGAAAGAGATGGGAATACCAGACCACCTGACCTGCCTCTTGAGAAACCTATATGCAGGTCAGGAAGCAACAGTTAGAACTGGACATGGAACAACATACTGGTTCCAAATAGGAAAAGGAGTTAGTCAAGGCTGTATATTGTCACCCTGCTTATTTAACTTATATGCAGAGAACATCATGAGAAATGCTGGGCTGGAAGAAGCACAAGCTGGAATCAAGATTGCCGGGAGAAATATCAATAACCTCAGATATGCAAATGACACCATCCTTATGGCAGAAAGTGAAGAAGAACTAAAAAGCCTCTTGATGAAAGTGAAAGAGGAGAGTGAAAAAGTTGCTTAAAGCTCACCTTCAGAAAACTAAGATCATGGCATCTGGTCCCATCACTTCATGGGAGATAGATGGGGAAACAGTGGAAACAGTGTCAGACTTTATTTTTTTGGGCTCCAAAATCACTGCAGATAGTGATTGCAGCCATGAAATTAAAAGACGCTTACTCCTTGGAAGGAAAGTCATGACCAAAATAGACAACATATTTAAAAGCAGAGACATTACTTTGCCAACAAAGGTCCGTCTAGTCATGGCTATGGTTTTTCCAGTGGTCATGTATGTATGTGAGAGTTGGACTGTGAAGAAAGCTGAGCACCGAGGAGTTGATGCTTTTGAACTGTGGTGTTGGAGAAGACTCTTGAGAGACCCTTGGACTGCAAGGAGATCCAAGCAGTCCATCCTAAAGGAGATCAGTCCTGGGTGTTCACTGGAAGGACTGATGCTGAAGCTGAAACTCCAATACTTTGGCCACCTCATGTGAAGAGTTGACTGATTGGAAAAGACCCTGATGCTGGGAGGGAATTGGGGGCATGAGGAGAAGGGGATGACAGAGGATGAGATGGCTGGATGGCATCACCGACTCGATGGACATGAGTTTGGGTAAACTCCGGGAGTTGGTGATGGACAGGGAGGCCTGATGTGCTGCGATTCGTGGGGTGGCAAAGAGTCGGACATGACTGAGCGACTGAACTGAACTGAATCTTAAGTTGTTAGAACTACCACACCTTTTAAATATGATAATGAAACTGGATATTGACTAAGGAGTATATTGACTAAGGCTCTTCTGGTTTTCAAATGGTCTGATTCTCTATTTTCAAGGAATATAATTTGACACAGTTTAGTTTAATTCTGTAAATATTTAATAAATATTCTTTGAGAACTCAGTCCATTGAAGGAATTCTGCCAAGGCACAAGGCATGCAAAGAAATGATGTACTTGCAGCTGTTGGGAAACTCCAAAGTTGAGATTGCGAGAGGTGGAGGAGTGGCGGTCCAAAGTGTGAGAAGCACAGCATGTGTGCAGACAGCTCAAGGAGATCGTATGGAGTTGTAGGGTAGATTTCTCTAGAAACCCAAAAGACCCCAACCCTGACCCTCCTCATCTAAGTAAGATTTCCTATTGTGCTATCTCAGGTTGCTTTTTCTTCACAGTATTTGCCATACTCTTTAATGATATTTCCCTATGATTATCTCCTTAAAGTCATCTCACCTTCTAGACTCAATGGTCCCTGAGAACTAAAATGTTACTGTTGAACTGGCAGTGGTATTGTTTGCTGTGGCGTGCCCACGACCTAAACATGCAGCCTGGCATGGATGGCATTTCATAATTACCTGCTGACTGTAGGAATGAGAGCTCAGTTCGTGGTGAGGTCAAGCAGAGTCCAAGGAAAGCTTGGTAAGGAAGGAGTAGGCAGCGTTTAGGTTTGGCCTCAAATGTGCAGTAGGCATGTAGACCAGATGGGAAGTCACACCAGGCCAAACAGCCTGTGCCTAGATGGGAGTGCCCCAGTGTGAGTACACGGGCTGAGAGAGCAGGCTGACAGCAGGCTTTTTACCGTACACGCAAGATACCTGAGGTCTGTAAACCAGGGAGCTTTCACAAGAAGTCTGTGAATCCATGGGCATAGTGTGGGTACAGATTAATAAACGTGTGAATATGGTGCTCATTTTCTACAAATGTATATAGGTTCTGTTGTGATTAGTAAAATCCAAACTCATTTAAAAGCATGAATGAATTTGTAATGGGTTTTTATCTTGTATAATTTCTCATCAAGTGAAACTAAAATTTTGTTATCTTATAAAGGTCTATGAATTTTTTGTTTGTTTGCTTACTTTAAAAGGGTCATCCTACTTCCCTGTAGACTTGGAGAGCCAGTAAAGGGTTTTAAAAATAGAGAATGTACACAATCATTTCTCCCTGGTGTCAGTAGGAGGATAGTGTGAGGAGGCAGAGCTTGAAATCAGCCTTTCTCACTGTCATGCAGGTGAGGATTACTTTACCTCTGATGGTGCAGAACCAGTGATTCCAAGGGCTGTTTTGCAAGCAGTAACCTAAAAAGGCAAACCCCTCATCTGATTGTTCTGACCGATATGGTGAAGGCCAAATTTAGTTTACATGTACATATACATGTATGAATATTTATATGAATATTTCATTTTATAACATTAAAGAAGTTTTGGATTTTACTTTTTCTTTTTTTCTTACATTATTGTCTTTGTCTTCATCTTTCATTGTATTTCCTTTTTTTTTTTTTTTCCCCTTCATGCTTTTCAACTTATGACCCTTTGGGTTGAAATTAAATTTGGGCTGTAAGTTGACTCCCTGAATCTTTTCTCCACAAGCTTTCTTTGTATTTTCTAGAGGAAAAAAGATTAACCCAGGGTTTCCAAAATAAAAGCAAAGATTGTGATTAAAACTGAATTAGACTCTTTATTCCCTATTATTTGCTAATAGTAAAATAAATAGCCTAGTCTTAAGGAAGATTTAAAGTAAGTCTTGGAGCCTTTGCGAACCCTTGGATTTTAATTAAAGAAACACTGAATACCATCACTTTCTGTTTGTCAGTGGAAAAAATATGTATTTTTAAATTTTCAAAGCTTAGCCCAGCAGCACATGGAGTACATCTGTTGGCTTTCAGAATTTGGGGAACACAAATGGATTCAGATGTTTAGGCCCTTTGTCTTCACTGGGCTCCGTTCACCTCGCCAGCTGAGCGTGGCACAACCCAAACACGGTTTCTGAAAACAGAGCAGCTCGAGTTACTCCTCAAGCGCTCTCTTGGGGACTGATAAAGTCAATCTCTGTTTATGTAATGAAATCAGGGAGCAAGGGGTCTGCTGTCGTACTTTGTGGATGGGATTCCATTGGTGTTGTCTTTCAGGGAAAAGACTGGATTTAATAAGCCCTGTTCTTACCCGCTTTCTTTGGAGGCACAGCTCACTCTGATGGATTATTTTGAACTATTTTTGTTTATGTAGTATTAGAGC
Source organism: Cervus elaphus (assembly GCF_910594005.1). Classification (NCBI taxonomy): domain Eukaryota; kingdom Metazoa; phylum Chordata; class Mammalia; order Artiodactyla; family Cervidae; genus Cervus; species Cervus elaphus. The sequence continues at coordinate 83,772,615 of NC_057829.1, read as the reverse complement.
CTCTCTTTAAGCAATTGGTTTTAGTAAAATCAATAGGTTTATTGTAGGAAAATGGGATACTGATAACAACGTTACCTGATAAAAGACTTAAATGTCTAGTTAAACTTTCGTTTTTTTTTTCCATTGCTACTGGTGGTCACTGTGGGTGTATGTGCATGTGTGTATTTAAATAATACTGTCTTTCCAGTGTTCTTATGTTTTAATTTAACTTGAACTTTTAAAACAAACTCTGCTGGTTTATCCTCAAGTACTCAAAATCCTCCCTATTTTTCAAAATATTTATAAGTATTCTTGAGAGTGAAATCTCATAAAGATCTTTACTTCAGGACCAGAGTTCAAAGGAAAGTTGGTTTGGTTTTAATTTGAAAACTGTAAAAACAAAATACCCTCGAAATGGCAGGGTGTGAATTGGTAACTTCAATTTTATTGCAATCGGCCAGGCCCATCCCCAGATGTTTCCAGTTAAAAGTCAAGAATGCTAACTTGGGTGAATGTCATATGAAAGCATTTCTTTACTATTCTGATATTTTTCTACGAAAAATAACAGTCTCAAATCCTTTAACTTTAATGAAAGAAATAACTTCTCATTTGCATGTTTTTTAAACTCATACAAAGACACGTGTAATATTCAAAGAGAATTTTTATGTCATATGTAGTCCTGAATGCTTGGGGTTCACATATATCCTTTAAAAATACCCCTCAAAAAAAAAAAAGATTTTTGAAAGAGATTAAAGCCCTTTTAGAAATTAAAATCATGTGCTTCTGGATTAATTATAGTCAAGAAGTGGACCTGCTAACATTGTGAATTTGTTTTAAAAGGAGTATTTAGTAATTTCATTGCTTTCTTCAGGATTGTTACAGGGAATTTTCCATTTATAATGTAAATAATGTTTTCCTTTTATTTTTGATCAATTGTGCTTTCAGTTGTAAGAAGTATATCTATACGAATCTAGATAGGATGAGATAAAAGAAACCAGAATGTAATTTGAAAACCATGTGTTTCATAATATTTCTCAGGATAATACCAGGTTACAGTAAGATCCATTCATGAACTTGAAAGTTGCTTTGAACACATTCTGTATTAAAAAGAAAGATACCTACTGGTAATAAATGTGAATTTATGGAAATTGGCGTTTGTTCAGAGAGAAGATGGAGTTATTCTTTATGACTAACCTGATGTTAACATTTTGAATGTAAAGCAAAATGTGCATTTATTTTTGAAGCTTCCCAACCTATAGCCACAGGACTGTGTACTGTCTGTAGAGCTAAAATAGTTCTTTGTAATTTCATTTTCCATTTGGTGCAGTTTCAACAGACATGTGTTTGGGAACTCAAGGGCATACATGGTCTATGTAGGTCTTAGGTCTGCCCACACTTGCTGTGGTGTCTTGATTTTTCTTTCCAAACATGGTGCTACTCAGATTTTAAGACTCTGCAGAGGAGACAGCCCCCTTCTGAGGAGTCTTGGGAGAAAGCTGCTGGTTTTACCTTTGTGCTCCAAGCACTCGTTGCTTGTAGTCCTTGGTGCTCTTCTCAGAGGTGTGGCCTGTGCTGCGCTCCTCTGGCTGCGTCTTGCTGCTTCCACAGCGTCTCGCGCCCCCCCCGCCCTTACGTTCACCACTCGTGAAAGGCATTGGGGCACAGCTGCCTCCTTTTCCCCAGCAGATGGTGCCTCACTGGGCTTATTTCACCTCACCATCCTCCATGCTGAGCAGAGTCCCTGTGCCTATTGGACTCTTGGGATTTTTACGGTTTTTTTGAAGTTATTTTGAAAGTACTTTAAAGATGTGTTGAATATTTTTAAATTTAGGTATAGGAAGAGAATGAGAATCAAGGGTCTAGCTCAGAGTTCATCATGCCCATTTAATGGTCTTAGGTTTTTCTCTGTGTAATAGAAATTATGTCCATCTTCATTACTTTTTAAGTCATTATAAGATTTAACTCATGATACGCAGTATCGTGATGAGGGCTGTGTTCCTAACAAACACAGGAAGGACTCATTATTACTGTTATTGTCCTTATCAACCAAAGTGACGCTGCTCAGCTCTGAGCCGAGGAAGAGGCCTTTCCCCAAGCAAGTCACACTTCCCCCTCCTTTTCTTAATAGGAAGCTTAATATGAAAAGCTGTATGTTTCTTTAAAGGGAGTGTATGCCAGTGAAATAAGGAAAAATATTTTGAGGGAAAAAAAACACAAATTGACTTGAACTAGTAGTTTCTAGCCTTCTTGAGTGAGGCAAGGGCTTCCCAGGCGGCGCTAGTGGTAAAGAACCTGCCTGCCAGTGCAGGAGACATAAGAGATACAAGTTTGATCCCTGGGTCAGGAAGATCTCCTGGAGAAGGGCATGGCAATCCACTCCAGTATTCTTGCCTGGAGAGTCTGCATGGACAGAGGAGCCTGGTGGGAAATGGTCCATGAGATTGCAAAGAGTCAGACACAACCGAAGTGACTTAGCACGCATGCATTTCTTACATACCCTGTCATGGTAACGTTCTCATACTTTTTTCTTTTTTATGTTTTTGCACCTTTAGTATTTTCCCAAAGGTTGAGAACTAGTCATAAACAGTGACAGTGTGGTGGAGGTGCATCATAAATACAAATTCAGCAAATACTGATTGATTTGTGTGTGCCACACGAAATGTACAAGAGTGTGTTAAAAAAAAAAGCACTTGCTGTATTTAGAGAAAGGAAGAGGGAAGGGCCGGGCAATACGTTCTGGGTTCGTTGTTCATCCTGCTGTCATTGCAGCAGGTTTGGGGATATGTCTGTGAACAAATCAGACTGAAACCCCTGACGCGTCATTCTAGCCAGGAGTTTCTGTAGATACAGTAAAGAAACTGAACAAGAATGTTGGAAGTCCTAGGGAAGAAAAACAGGAGAAGGGGATAGGTGAGGTTCACTGAGAAGATGACAACTTAGCAAAACCTTAAAGTGGGTGACAGACTTAGCCACAGGAATACCCGTAGGACCAGAAGAGAGGACAGTCAGTGAGCAGCCCTGAAGTGTTCCAGGATCAGCAGGGAAACCTGTGTGGGCAGGGCAGAGTGATGGAGGAGGAGGACAGTGGTAGAAGACAGGCCAGGAAGGTAACGAGGGCCGCGTCACATAGGGCTGCCTCGGCTGTGTCCTGGGTTTAGTCTGTACTCTGCCTCCAATAGGGAGGATGGGAATGCAAACAAATACTCTGTTTTAAAATGGATTGCCTTGGATACACACTGCTATATTTAAATGGATAGCCAGCCAGGACCTTCTGTACAGTGCAGGGAGCTCTGCTTACGGGTATGTGGCAGCCTTCATGGGAGGGGAGCTTGGGGGAGAATGGATATATGGATATGTATGTCTGAGTCCCTTTGAGGTCCACCTGAAACCGTCACAGTGGTGTTCATCGGCCAAGTGGGTCAGTTGCCCGGTTGTGTCCAGCTCTTTGCAACCCCGTGGACTGCAGCACGCCAGGCCTCCGTGTCCTTCACCGTCTCCCAGAGTTTGCCCAGGTTCATGTTCATTGCACTGGTGATGCCGTTCAGCCATCTCATCCTCTGATGCCCTTTTCTCCTTCTGCCCTCGATCTTCCCCAGCATCAGGGACTTTTCTAGTTTAGTTCAGTTCAGTTGCTCTGTCATGTCCGACTCTTTGCGATCCCATGACTGCCGCACGCCAGGCCTCCCTGTCCATCACCAACTCCTGGAGTTTACGCAAACTCATGTCCATTGAGTTGGTGGTGCCATCTCGCCATCTCATCCTCTGTCACGCCCTTCTCCCACCTTCAGTCTTTCCCAGTATCACAGGGTCTTTTCCAATGAGTCAGCTCTTCGCACCAGGTGGCCAGAGTATTGGAGTTTCAGCTTCAGCATCAGTCCTTCCAGTGAATATTCACGACTGATTTCCTTTAGGATGGACTGGTTGGATCTCCTTGCTGTCCAGAGGACTTTCAGGAATCTTCTCCAACACCACAGTTCGAAGGCATCAATTCTTTGGCATTCTGCCTCTATAGTTCAGCTTTCACAACCATACACGACCACTAGGAAGACCACAGCCTTGACTCTATGGACCTTTGTCGGCAGAGTAATGTCTCTGCTTGTCAACACACTGTCTAGGTTTGCCATCGCTTTCTTGCCAAGAAGTAATCAATTGTCTTCTGATTTCATGGCTGTAGTCATCGTCCACAGTGATCTTGGAGCCCAAGAAGAGGAAGTTTGTCACCACTTCCACCCTTCCCCCTTCTATTTTCCGTGCAGTAATGGGGTCAGATGCCATGATCTTAGGTTTTTTAATATTTAATCTTAAGCCGGCTCTTTCATTCTCCTTCAGCATCATCAAGTGGCTCTTTTCAGCCTCATTGGCCGTATTCCAGTATAAAATAAAAACTTTAAAAATAAAATATTGTCAGTAGATTTTGTGGTTGCTGGGACTTTTGGGGAGAGAAAATGGAGAGCAGCTGCCAGTGGGTACAGGACTTTTTTTTGGAATGATGAAAATATTATGGAATTAGCTGGTGGTGGGGGCTTCCCTGGTGGCTCAGATGGTAAAGAATCTGCTTGCAATGTGGGAGACCTGGGTTCGATCCCTGGGTTGGGAAGATCCCCTGGAGGAGGGCATGGCAACCCACTTCAGTATTCTTGCCTGGAGAATCCCTATGAATAGAGCAGCCTGGTGGGCTACAGTCCATGGGGTTGTAAAGAGTCAGACACGGTGAAGCGACCAAGCACATAGCACAGTGATTGCACAACCTTAGGGATATTCTAAAAACTACACTTTAAAAGGGTAGATTTTATGGCTTGTGAATTACATATCAGTAAAAATCCTGATATAAATTAAGTAAAAAAATTGTCAGGGCTTACTGGAACCATGTTTTTGTTTTTTGCTTCTCTTCCAACTAATTAATGTAACCGCTGCCTTTGAAAATTCAGATTTCTAACTATACCTTAACTGAGGGAAAAATCTCGTGTTATTGGCTGTGTTTTCATTAGAAGTTAAAGGATGTTAATCTCTTAAAACATCTTTACTGAAGTTGTTAATGATTGTGAAATCAAAATTTTCTAAATACTCACACCTTTTATATGCTCTTTAGCTTACCCGTGTTCACTATTATTCAGTAAGATATGATAAATGCTTTTAACCTCTTGCTATCAAGGGAATGTAATTTTTAGGCCAAAATTCTGACTATTATATTTCACTAAACTAAGATATTTGACATAGAATTTATTTTGTGATTCTTTAATAGTGTAGCAGATAAAATATTCCTCAAATTATGGTCTAGAGCATGGAAGTATAAAGAATCTCCATTCATTCCATTAACCAAAAGCCCAAAATTGTGTGCTGTCCTCTTCCAGAAGAAGCAATTATTTTTAATAGAAATGGATCAAGAAATGTTTTTCCCCCTTGTGTTTTAGATTTAACTTTGGCATTTCCTCGAATTTTGATCTGTGACAACCTAGTAAAGTTGATTGAAATATTATGACTGTATTTTAATTTTTTCTTTTTCCCAGGGGGGAGCTGTAGTATAATTTGTGTTTTTACAAATAGTCTATGTAGTCTTCTTTAAAGAAAATAAAATCATTGAATACCCCAGTTGTACTTCGAGTAGAATCTTCACTCTCCTATGGCAGCTCCAGTCGTAGGGGCACCTTGTTTGTTTGCTTTCTAGTTCTAAAACAGTGCCAGTTTGTAAACAGCTCCAGAAGTTGTAACAGGTGGTGAAGTTATAAATCACAGAGTTTGCTGAACTTATTTCTCTTTGAGGACTTTGGAATGGGTAATTACCCTTCACCAGAAGTGTTTAATAAAGAAAAACATGCATTTCCTCATCTGTGTTGAGGCTTTTTAGCAGACAGCTTTTGCCTTTTCCAGGCTTCTTGTCTTGAACTGCATCATCCTCTCCTATAACTTTTGCTCTTAGAGACCCTTGCTTGGTAAGATTTCATGTGGTGCTGTCCTTGTTGAATGGGGTTTTGTGAGGGGAGGAGTAGGAGTAGGGAGAAATCTTGAGTTTGTCTTATAACATGTAGATCAAACTGAAAGGGTGTTCTAAACAATTGTAAGATAAGCCCTGTCAGACCAATTACATTTTCAAAATTTTGAGTACTTTAGAAAATTGGTGGTAACTCAGATTTCTTCTTATTTACAGAAAGTCAGCACCCTAGGAGAAGATTAATCTGCTTTTGCCTCCTTGTTCCATTATGAATGAATGTACTTAGAGGTTGATTAAATATTTTTCCTTCTGACCACGGGGAAGTATGTCCAAATCCTTAAGTAATTGCATTCTTAATACAAACCTTCTTCATTTTCTTACACTAGCTGGAAAGTCAGGGCAGCTTTCAAGCCTCTCCGTTTTCCATGTGTGATGGCAACTTTAGATTGAACTGCAAGCAGTTTGGTCACGTAACTCTCTACCAGCTAAGTTTAGAAAGTGTAACAGTTCAAAGTGGTTTATTTCATAAAATTCTTTGCACTCTTTGATGGCTTGAGACAATATTTGAAACACTGAAATAAGCCTATACTTAGGAGAAAAATAATGTTTTTACCTAATCTAAAATTTTTATTTTAAATGATCAGAAGTTACAATGTATACATTTATGTTTTTTTCAGTGAGATAACATGATTATTTAAAGAGTTAAAAATGAAATATCTATTATAAGCAAGTGTTGCCTTAAAAGAACATTGTAAAAATTTAGGAACTTTGGACAGTTGTGACTGATCACACTTAATACATTCTTATGTGTGCTTTATCTTTCTCCAGGTCGGTAACTCCCAGTAGACTGTGAATTATCTAGAGATGGGCTAATTTGTTCATCTTTTTGTGCCCAGCATCTGGTGCCTGTCACAAAATCAGGAGTCGTTTAGCGTTCATTGACTGAATATTTTTTATCGTCAGCATCATTGTTAAATCTAGGCACTGGGTTCAGGTGGCCGCTATTGAATCAGTATATCTGCATGGAATATGTCTGTTTTTGTCTTAAAGACTCACAGTTGATGGCTGGTTTCCCCCCAGAATTTGATCTGTGCATCTTAGTCAGTCAGCATTTAGTTTTGCCTTAAATTAGAAAATGGTGTCATTTGTACATTTTGGGCTTCTTTTTTTCTTGTTTTTTTTGTTTTTTTTTTTAACTTAGAATGCTATATTTTCCTCTTACTAGGAATTCTCTTGGGATTCTCTTCTTATATATTGTGTGATCACAACAGACAAGATATACCATCCATTTTTGTTAGTTTCCTTATTCATATTGGTGGTCTTTTGTACTAAACAGAATCCTAGAATAATTAAGCAAAAAGAACCAGGAAATTGTGCAAATGAAGAACAGTAAGGGGGGTTATCTCTACCAGATATTATGTTAAAATATAATATAGAACTTTAACATTTAAAACTATATGGCACTGGTATATGAGGACACAGACAGAAGTATAACAAAATAAGTAGAAAGTCCAGAAAGAGATTTAAATATAATTGGAAATTTAGTAAGTTATCAAAGACATTTTAAATTCTAAATCATCAGGGAAAATGAGAATTGTTTAAAAAATGCTCTTGAAGCCACTTGGTAAACATCTGAAAGAAATTAGGTTGAATCCTTGTCTTCTGTCTTCACCAGAATAACTTCTAGGTGGAGCATAAATGTAAATGTAAAATTGTAAAACCATAAAAATATTAGAGAAAAACCATGAAAATGTTTTTATAGTCTTGGAGTGATAGTGGCCTTTTTATTTATATTATAAAACCCAGATGCCATTAAAAAAAAAATGATACTTTTGACCATTTACCAGATTTCTACATGACAGAAGAGCATAGTACACACAGTCAAAAAGACAAATGTGGAAAATACAACATAGTTTACAAATTAAGGGTTAATTTTCTTAATATATAAAAAGTTTTTCAATTACTAGCACCATAAATCTAACAACAAAATGAGCCAGCTTTATAGAAAGGGAAATACCAATTCCTTTAAATATGTGGAATGATTCATAATGCAAATTAAAACCACAGTGAAATGCCACTTCTCAGATTGGCAGATATGGAAAGTTTCAATAGTACACTGTTGATAAGGATATGGGGAAATTAGCACTTGCATGCATACCATTGCTGATGGAAGTATAAATCAACACAACTTCTGTGGGAAATAGTTTTGTGCTATAAAACTTAAAACCCTTACACCCAGCAATTCCAGTTCTAGGAATTTATCCTGGACATATGCAGAGATACAAGAATATTTATTTTATCCCAAATGGTTATGCCACTTTAAACCAACAGTATTCAAGTTCTAGATGGCCCAGAACCTTGCCAGAGCTCGGTCTTCTAAGTATTGTGGGAATTGTGGAGAGCCACTGCAGTGGGGGTTCAGCGGTATCTTAGTGTAGTTTTGAGTTGCATTTCTGGTAACTGATGTTAGGTTTCTTAGACATTCATATATCTTTGGTAAAATTTTTAAGTCTTTTTGACTTTTAAAAAACTTGGATTGTTCTTATTAATGACTTGTTAAATTCTTTATATGTTTTGGATACAAATATGTTATCTAATACAAGTTTTGTTAATATTTTCCCCAATCTTTGGCTTGCCTATTTATTAATAAGTTTTTGAAGATAGTATAATTTTGATGCAGTCCAATTCATCAGTTTTTTCTTTTATACTTATTGCTTTTTGTGTTCTAAGGAATCTTTGTGTACGCCAAAGTCAAGAAAAGTTAATCCTTTTTAAAAAATTTCTTTAGCTTGTATGTTTAGCTCCACTCTACCGCCAATAGATTCTGAAAATAGCCTGTAACCAAAAAGGGGACGGGGCGGGCGGCAGCTCTAGGACCACTGCTGTAGACGGCTGTGTAGTGTCCACATTCGTTCACGTAGACAGCGCTGCCTCATACTGTCCCTCTCCACAAGAAAATTGTCTGTGAATTGGTGGGGAGAATGGCATTACTTTTGATAAGGTAGGTATCAATAGAATAACTGGCTTTACTATACTTCCTAAGTATATCATTAATTCATTTCTAAATAATCCCGTGTTATGAGTTTTAATATCAGGTGAGTGTGTCCACCTGGACCTGCCCTGTCTGGGTGACCTTTACTGCTCTGAGGCAGTAAGGCATCAGCAATGCTGTGAAGACTGCGGGAAGATCAGAGTGAGCGACCTGAGTCTGGTCTTCATACTGTCTGCCTTCTGTCCTAGCCAGCAAGCATTCCCATTTCATTTAGAATAAAGTCTAGAACATGATTTCTGAAGCTGATCCATGACCTACCTTTCTATTTCTGCAGCGCTCTGCTGTTTCCTGTTTCCCAGCGTTATATTTGTTTATGCTGTAATCTTCATCTAGATTGTTCTCATTCCTTTTCATCCTGTCCCACACTTAGCCAGTGAAACTAAGTCCCCATTAAAACTCAATATCCTCCTTGAATTCTCTTCCACAATCTCAAAAGCAGTAATTAATCTGTTTGTGTACATTTTATGTATAATCTCTCCATTATCTTACAGACTGCTGAATGTTTTGAATGCTGGGAGGGCGTGGTGTCCATTTTAGGTCTAAGTTATAGAGCACCTCTCTGACTCAAAGCTGTAACAGTGCTCCACCCTGAAACAGCAGTGTTCTTTGTCATGAGGTTTGCACTAGGTAGTGTTTTTCAGACTCTGAGCTTGTGACCCATTTGCTGTTTATGAAAGCAGTTTTGCTGGTTAAATGGTCCAAGAGCGTCATTTTTTTAAAAAATGAAATGGAATAGAAAATAGAGGATTACATAACATGGGTAAGCATTGTATAGTAAAAGATTTGTTCCTATTAATAGTTTTATATTTTCATACAGGTTTACTAGGTTATAATGTAAATTGTATTTCTTACTATGGTCTGTAGTTAAAAAAAATGGAAAACCAATGTTTAGATTTAACCTCTATGGTGAATTTTGAATGTTAAAGTTTAGAGAAGAAATGTTTGGAATTTTAATTGACTTTAATATTTCTGAAAATTTTGACTGAATGATTTCACGTAATTTGTACTATTCTCTGTTAAGTGGCTACCAAATTACCCTTAGAGGAGTGATTTTTTTTTCCTTTAGTATCTGTTATATAGTCTATTTATCAGTCTAGATTGCTGATGGAAGTGTGTTGACCAGGCAGTACTTTTTAGTGCATTAGAATGGAATCAATATTATCAGCTGAGCTTACGAATTTAAGAATTCTGACTAAGGGTAGTGAAATTCCACTCTGGAAAATAAATTTATTTCATGTATAAATCATAATGCTCTCAAATACAAAATTTCATTTATTAACTAACACTTGTGTCCACTTGAATTTGGAAGTGGGTATTCTTAGCAGTCAGCTCAGCAGGAATCATATTATGTATTTATCCCAAAAGAAAGTAGAAATTCCGATCTTCTAAGTCAACACAGGCATCCCAAAGGGTGATACATGAGTTTGAGAGCCTTTGAATCAAATGTGCATTCTTGAGCTAGGAAAACAGTTACTAATAGGGTTGTTTAGTGTTTACAGTAAAGCTGTTCCTGGTTGACTTCATTTAAACTTGTGATTAATGCCTTCCCTGGAATTCTGGAGCCTTGCAGCTAGGAAGTCACTGTGTTAGTGATGTCGGTGCCTTTTTTCTTCACTTCTCTTTAGGGTCAGTACAGACCGTCGGATTTGCTGTGTCCTGAGACATATGTTTGGGTCCCCATTGAGCAGTGCCTGCCCTCACTTGAGAAATCCAAGTACTGCCGTTTCAACCAGGACCCGGAAGCAGGTATGTCTGAAGCGGAGCCCAGCCAGAAATCACTGGCTCTGTTTCGGAGTCCGCATGTGTGACTGTGGCCCTTGACAGGGTCCAGTGACTTTCGATATAAACATTACAGAGAGTGTGTGAGTGCTTGTGCACAGACGTGTGTGTTTCTAAAACAAGAGACGCTGCGTGTGCGTACATACACAAAGCAGTCACACACTCACAGTCACGGTTCTGCAAAGAAATGCGGAAGCCGCCTGTGCTTGTGCTACTTGCTGACCCAGCTTCTTCCATTTGGTTGGTTTTCACACGCTTTGAGGGCTGACACCATTATCCATTACTTTGACCACTATCACAGTGCGTACGAATTGTTCACTGGATTATTTAGCCAGTGTCAAGAAGATAGAAGTATTGACCAGTTGGACTGAATATAGTTGTGGGATGGTTTCACAGGGGCCCAGGCGGCTGCAATGGGTTTTGTGATGACACTTTCTTGACTTCTTGCCATCTCTGGTGCTGCTTCGTTTCTGTCATTTCTTCTTACTCCTGCCCAGAATAACCCCAGCCATATTTTATCTCTTAATACTCTCCTTTGGATATTGTGTAGTGGTAGCAGATAAAGTCACTGAGAGTACAGCCCGGGAGCCAGGCTTCCTGCTTTCTCACCTAACTCCATCATCAGCTGGTAAACTGGGTATTCTTCAACAATTTCATCATCTCTCTGGCCCCAGATTCCTAGCCTTAACAATCAAGATGATAATAAGACCTTTCATATTGGACTGTAATAAGGATTAAAACAGTCACATTGAGAACAAAACCCCCCTCTTGTGTTGGTGATTGTTAGGCCAATTAACATACCTCATCCTGTGTATGCCACAAGCTTCTGCGTTTGCCTTTCTTTGCCCTGAAGCCTCTCTCGGAGAAAAGACATGGAGGTCTGTTCACGTCCCTGTCATCTGAGTACCACCTCCCGTTTACAGCAGTTCTCCTCCCCACAGCCCTCCCCACCCTCCCTGTGTTCATTGTGGTCGTGATGCTCTTGTGCTCTGTGATGGGTCCATTCAGTTGCCGTGTGTCTCTTCCCCCAGACTGAAGTTCCCAGATATTTCAGTGTGTGCTTCGTTGACCTTTCTGTCAACATAGCCCACCAGAGGAGATGCCCTGTGCTTACTTCTTAAAAATATGCACATGTTCCCACTAGCCACCTGTGGTCTAGTCTAAGTTTAGGGGAAAAGAAGGAGAGAGAAATGGAGAGGTCAGGGGAAAAGAAGAAAGTAATTGGATGAATTAAATATGAAGACAGAGGACAAGGAAAGAAATGCAGTCTTTTTTCCCCCCATATATTAGGTTTCATTAAAAAAAAATGATTTATGTACCCGTGTATTTTGTTAACTTCTGGAAAAAACTGTTATGAATTCAAGAGTGGGCGCTTACACATGACGATACGTTAGAATCCAATGAAGAACAGCTAGAGGGACCCATTTGCTAGGCACCCTATGGTTAACTCCAGGTTTTTTAGATGTTTAGTTTCGTGGAGCAACCAAAGCTTTGTAGTTCCTTCAGCTTAAATTACTGATCAGAATTTCGTTCTAAGTTCTGCCTCATTGATGAAATAGATTTGTTGCTTAAAAACAAATGAATTTGTCGATTAGCTTTGGAGTCAGGCTCAAAATAAAAGGCAGTAGTATTTTAGAGGAAAGCATATACAGTTGACCCTTGAACAACCCGGGGGCAGGCACCAGCCCTCCACCCAGTTGAAAATCCATATATAATTTAGACTTGGTCCTTTCTATCTGCATTCTTGGATTTAACCAAGACACATTTAACGACAATTTAACCAATTGTGTTGTACTTCATTATTGAAAAAATTCTGAGTATACATGGACTCAAGAAGTTCAAACCCATGTTGTTCGAAGTCAACTGTACTTAACCACTCTATCCCCTTATAAAAAATTTTTCCCTTTATCTTTTCTCAAGGGCAGGTCAGAGCCAGTCCCTGTGGTGAAAATTGCTGACCATGTTAGTGCATTGTTTCATGTTTACATGTAAAAATTTGTCTATAAATTCCTTCCAACTGAATAATAATATCATCTTAAATTGGTTCTGACTCCCAAGTTCATGACACAACTTCACCTTCCCTTTTTCTCTCTTGATCTATTCTAAAGACTGCTTCTCTTCTTACATGTCCTTGGGAGATTAAAGCAGTCAGCAAGCTGTCCCTGGTTTATAAAATTGAAAAGGTGACTGAATGATTTCTGTGTACTGAATGGACAATAAAATATAATGATTCATTCATGTCAGTATATTTTGAATTCATTTTCCAAAGTAAGCACCGATGAGCATTTCATGGCAAAGAAAATTTGAAGTCTCATGTATGCGGGTTTGTCACGTGATGTGAGTGAGGAGCATACAGCATGTTCCTTTCCTGTAATCTAAGCTCCATTTCTGTGGTAGTAGCTTCAGCTCTTAATATCCACTCTTTAGATTCATTCGCAAAAGTCAGAAGAGTTAATTTCTTTGATAATAGTGCTTCAAAGAAAATGAAGATCCTTTTCCATATGCCGAATCTTTGGAACTTTCTGAAGAACACCGTATAGTTTTATCAGTATTGAATATCACAGTCCAGACACTATTTGAAATCAGACTTATAACCTGTGGTTTTAGGAAATTAAAATGCAGTTACATGCTGGAATGTATTGAGCATGCTGTGAAACATGGTCATTTGAGATTTAAATGGCAATCTGTGAAAAACTGCTCTCTCCTCTGGGGCCAGCTTTACTTTTACATGACCCAAACCTTGACTCAGAAAATACAGAGCTTAATATGGGCAATATTGTTAGTCGGCGTGGTGCTTTTTTCACTAAAATCTTGTTCCTCCTTTCAGCTGTTTCAGTAAAGTTCTCTGCGAAAGGCACAGTTGATCACCATGGCTGTCTGTGAGACAGTCTTTGGCTACAAGTGCATCATTGGTTACTTGCAAGAAAAATTACATTTCCCTAACTCTGAATTGCTGACAATGTCTGGAAATTCTGTTCTTCCCTGCCCTCAACCCACCCTCCTCCAATCCTGCACATTTTGGGGATTTGGGTTCTTTGGTTATTTGCTCTGCTAAGAAGCCTGTACATTGATAAAAACCTATTGTATTCACTGCTTTACAGTACCATGGGGGGAGGGGCTGGCAAAGTAAAGTAACTTGGAAAATTTTAAAGAGATTCTTTTGTTCATAAATAGATCTCTGTCTCGTCTAAACAAGGGATTTCCAAAGTTCCTCAAAAGATTTTTTTTTTTTTTTTGATAGTGGAGTGCAGTTTATTACACCGGCGGGCCCAAGGCAGAGTCTCCTCTTAGCCAAGGACCCCGACCAGCATTTGTGAAAATCTTTTATACCCCATGTGTCCAAACCCACTACCCCAATTCCCTTGAGACTTACATAAACAAAGGAAGGGTAAATACAACTACAATAACCCCATCATTCACATGTTATGTGTTCAAACAGTCAATAATCAATAAGCCCGCAGTTACATTCCAAATAGTTAATAACTGATAAGCCTGTGCTTACATTCTGATAGATAGTGTCCGGAGGCAGGGGTGATTAGTGTCTGTTTTCTCTTCTTCAAGGTTCCCCTGCCCAGAGCGGGGTCTTATCCTTCCATTGTCATTCCCACAGGCGCTAAGCACAGAGTTCAGAGTCCACTGGAGAGGTGGCCGCGCACGATCAGCACAGACAGGCCTGAGATGGAGTCCAGGCCCTATGAATTCCTTCTTCATTCCCCTCTCTTGATGCTCTTAGTTTCCATAACGAGCATCATTTATTGAGATATATTGTATCTTAGCCCTCCTGCCACCCACATGAGAGAATGCTATCAACCTCTGGGTTACAAAATTCACAAGGCATTGTAGGAAGCAGGGCCCACAAAGCAGTATGATCAAGATTACTGTAACAACAGTTCATTGGATGGCACTAGACATACTCACAGCAGCCCAAGGAGGGACTTTGGCAAATGGTGTGTACATCCCTGACCTGTCTGAAGATGTATCTGCTGCCTTGGAGGATATGCAAAATCAGGTGAAAGCCATGTCTCAAAAGATTTTTAAGTAAATGTGGTAGATTGTTTTTTAAATTAATAGTTGGATATGTATAGACTTCAAAATTTTTGCATCACAGTTACCTGTTACTTTTTTGGATTAATTTAATTACTTTTTAAAATGTTTGAAACACTAGTAGAAAAGTTGCTCAAATGCATAAAACCACTACTAAGAAGGAAAATAAAATGATCCATAGTACAGCAACAATCATTGTTAATTTTTTTATGATCTTCTCATCTTTTTTTTCTGTGTACTTAGCTGTTTGTATTTTTTTAAAAAAACAAATCATGCTTCACATTTTTGTAGTTATTCTTAATACTTTGTGTTGCTTCTTACTTTTAGTAAAAACTGCTTGACCGCTAATGTGGTTGATGATTCACCAAACAGATGCCACTACTTACGTGATAGACAGTATCTAATACAGATACTTCACAAGCATCACTGAAAGAGTAAACCCAGTGGTTTGGAGTCGGTTTGAGAACCATGATAAGCTATGATTTGATTTGATTCTTAATGTTGCAGAGTATTGTACTGCCAACTGAAAATTGGCATTTGCCAACTGCCTCTACCAGGATTAAGTTACAAAATTTTGTAGCCACTGACTTTCAGCACTCCTGAAAGGAGTTCAGGATCAGGAATGAGGCACTCTGTGCTCTGCGAAAAACTGGCAGAACAGGCGTTTAGATAGTTAGATATTTTCAGGAGAATATTTTTATGATCCCAGTGGAGCCCAATTTTTGTATCTCCTCATATCTAGAAAAGCACTAAGATCAGTAACAGAGACATCTCCTTGTTGTGACTAGCAGCAAACCTCTACAAGATGTGTGCTGGACTGCTCATACCCCCTTCACTAGAATCACACCTACTACTGACCGCTCCCCCACCTCTCTAAAATACTGTCTCTTGGGCTGTATTCCTTGTTTTGCCCCAAATAAAACTTAACTCACAGCTCTTACGTTGAGCTTGTTTTTTTTTTCAGTTGACAGTACTGTTTGTTGGTAGTAAAATCCTTTTGGTTCTAGATTTATTAAAAAAATTAAAACTTGATTGAGTATATGCTGTTTCCCAAGCACTATTCTATTCTGTGTTCCCCTGTTACCTTATTTTATGCTCAGAACATAATTGAATGCTTCACCACTGATCCCTCGGGTATTATTTATTACAAAAATGATGTCTTTTAATCAGGAATATAATCTTAATTCAAACATTACAGTGTAATATTTGTATAAGTACTTTTTGTATTTCAGAGGTGCTGATTAGAATCAGCTTTATTTCTATTTCCACTTAGAGTTACAGAAGCATATATTTTATCACAGATTAGTCTAGCTTTCACTCTTTTTCTGTACACGTTCTGAAATATTTGGAAGAAATTTCTTTATTTTTCTATAAGGTAACTAAGCCATAAATTATTAGTAAGGATATCAAATTTAAATTTACCATAAAAAAATAATAGCACCTAATTCTGACTTAGTGCTTTTATACATTTTGCCAGGTTAGAGAACTTTTTAGGGAACATAAAATCTTCCCAGCAGCTGTCAGAAATCTAAACTAGTGCAAGAAGCTTTTTCCTAATTTGATCCCCGTCCCCTGAAACTCAGAGCCTCCAAATTTTGTTTTATGTTGTTTCATTTGTCTCTTTTCTGTCTTTACTCCATCCCCCTTTCTCCCTGGCACTTTTTCTGTACCTCTGCAGTTTCTGTCGTGTATGCCCGTAGGAAAAAGCAAGTCCCACTTTGGCTGTCTGTGTGTGTGAAGTGGCCAGGCTCAGAAACAGCTCTGGCTCAGACCGGCTTACTTGGTTCCTCCACGCCTGACATCACGTCCTGAATGTTGTGCTTATGGTCCCTCAAAAGTCTAGGATGGACCTCAGCTATAATGTCATCCTAATCACTGGGAAACAGTGCCTGTGAGAAAGCAAATGTACTGAAACTTCCTAGGGTCCCTAAAAATGTGCTGCAGTGATAACTTATAGTTAAGTAGACAGTGGCTTTCTAAGTCATTTTAGATTTGGAATTAAGTTGTTACTCTTTTTTTTTTTAAGTTGTTATTCTTTTAATTCTCCTCTGGGTAAAAATTTTTTGAAGTCCAGATTTGATGTTGACCTGCCCATTTGAAGTTGCAAAATGAATAATGTTGATTGTTGGATACTTGAAAAAGTGAAAGTGAAAGTTGCTCAGTCGTGTCTGTCTCTTTGCGACTCCATGGACTAGACAGTCCATGGAATTCTCCAGGCCAGAATACTGGAGTGTGTAGCCTTTCCCTTCTCCAGGAGATCTTCCCAGCCCAGGGATGGAACCTAGGTCTTCTACATTTCAGGCGGATTCTTTACCAGCTGAGCCACAAGGGAATCCCTGTTGGGTACTTAATAAGCATAAATTCTTTGTTGCCAGTAAAGATGGCTCTGTTAGATGTAGCCAGTTGGAGATAGAACTCATTGTAGCCTACTACATGTCATAAAGAACCGTGTAACCAGCCATGTGTTCGTCACTCAGTTGTGTCCAATTCTTTGTGACCCCATGGACTGTAGCCCGTCAGGCTTCTCTGTCCGTGGAATTCTCTAGGCAAGAGTACTGGAATGGGTGGCCATTCCCTTCTCCAGGGGTTCTTCCTGACCCAGGGATCGAACCCGGGTCTCCTACATTGCCGGCAGATTATTGTCTGAGCCACCAGGGAAGCCCCATAAAGAGACCAGGCAGCAAACCAAGAAAATATCTTTGGAAATTTGGCTCTTACATTTGATGAATCTGGGGAATGTGTTTTCATATGGAAAATGTAGAAAGTTACAGTCTCCTAATTTTTTTCAGTTTATCCCCTTCCACTTAAAGATATCACTTTATTATTAGTGTATTTTCCCACCTAACTCCTTTTCAAAGATGTGCCTTCTTTATTCAAATGTTAGTATAGCATTGACATGACTCCTGGTTTAAAAATTAGAAGCTACGTTTCCCTAGTTTGCATGATCTTTTAATGAGGACACTAAGGAGCAAAACAAGTCTTTCCTATAATATTTATGCATAAGAGTAAAGTATTATAATGTTTTAATATTTACATTTTCTATTAAAATGTGAAGCTGAGACTCATTAAGGTAAACTTCAACAGTTGTAAACAACTGTTCTCATTTTTAAAAGTGTTTTTTAAAAGCCAGTCTTACAGAGAAATTTTTTAAATACTGTTTTACAAGTTTTTACTAGCCAGTCTTTACTCAATAAGGCATGTATGTGTGAGCAGTAAGTCAGTGACTGAAAGTTGTTAGAGCCTTGGCCAGAGGCAACCTGAAATACCTCTGAAAAGGTGTGAAAGCAGACTTAAGATTTCCATTTAGCTGTTAAGGAAATGTTTCTCTTGATTTCTTTCTTTTCGCTTATGTAATAGAAATAATTGTTTAAATAATCCTTTTTATAGTCACCCAGTTTTCAATATAAATAATTCTATAATAATAAAAATTATTTCAGTATGATTCTAACAGGCTTAAAAATATCATGATACTTCAGAATATGTCTATAAATGCTAGTGATGCCTGGTTCTAATGTGTGACACCTTGCTATGCTATTTTGTTTATTGTTTGAATGAAAACTGACATTTTTTGTATCATGAAGGGATTGTCCAAAATGTCAGTTAAAGAATAAAAATAAAGCCAATAATCTGCTGTTTAAATGCTGGATGAACTGTGATATTCTGTTGAATATGAGACATCATCAAGTTTTAGTCCTTTATTTTAGCTACTACTAAGAAACAGTGTTGCCAATTAGACTGTGACTCCATGAATTATAAGATGCATTTGGGTTTCAGAAAAGTTAGAATGTGTAAAAATGTGGATCTTAAAGAAATGGGATTCAGTCTGTGCCCTCTAATAGCTGACAAAGCCATGGCGTGTCAAGGAGGCTTGTTTCTAGCTGTTAGGGAGCTTTGTGGCATCTTAATTTTAGGCATTAGATATGTTATACATGGAGTGTGCACTTAGGTATCAGAGTTGGAAGATGTTGATTTCAGGTGCTTTTATATAAAAATAAGTTTATTGTCATTGGTGATAATAGAGTTCTTTGAATACTCTCATCTAGGTACTTTCGAAAATTTGGAGAAGACATGTAACTACAAGGATATTTTATTGTAATAAAAGTGAAAACTTAACTACCCCGAATCATTGAAATGCTGTAAGCACTGTCCATCTCCATACATCCTGGTTTTAAACAAATTTAAAACAATTTCTTAAACCTTGTCTGATGTTGGAAAGCAGCAGTGAAAGGAGAGAATTCAGAAGTGTAGCCGGTAAATTTAGTGATCTCTGACAGTCAGTGGGAGGCTTGAAGATTAAATACGTGAAGAAAGGGGAGACGATGGTAGCCCAGAGCGTCATCAGCCCTAAAATCATTTGCAGTTGACTGAACATCTTCCTACCTTGTGAATTATCGGTAAATACTCTGTACTGTGGAGCCTGCATCATGTGATATTCAATCCAGTGCCTGATGGCTATTGGAGAAACTGACCCAAATGGCAAGTGTAGCAGCCCGAATTTCTGAAATCATTCATACCCAACTTCAGTGTGAGAATAGAGTCTCTGCATTTGCCTGCAAGGTACTTTTAAACTGATTAGATTCTGTTTTGTGGATGTTTAATATACATTCTCTCTGCAGAAAAATAAGCAAGCTGTAACATGAAGGTATGAGGAGGTCTGTTTATTTTATGAATGTTCCTTCTTATGATGCTGGCAAAATGTTTTTAATGTAAACATGGAAACTGGGGTAGAATTCCTGTTCTTGTAAGAAATGTATTTTCCTAGCTGCCATTCATTTGAAATAGACCTCATTTAGAGCAGACTTGACTTGTTCATGCTTCTGTGGAGTGTTCACCAATAATAAAATAAAATTTGCTGAAAATAGGAAAGACAGTTTTGACACACAGGGAAAGAATAAAGTTACCTACCTCCTACCAAAATAAGAAAACAGGAATAAAAATCGAAGCACTTGTAATGCTAAAGAGAGAGACTGTCTTAGTCTGATTTCCTTCCAGAAGCAGATCTGACACATGGGTTTGCACTCAGATGATTCATTTGAGAAATTGTCTTAGAGAATGGGAGGAGGGGACTAGAGAGAGTGAACTAGGGAAGAAGGGAAAGGATAGAAGGCTGTGTTACTGTATGAGCTACCACTTTAAGGACTGGAGGTCAGCCCTTCTGAGCGCCCTTCTGGTACGTGTCTCAGAGTTGGCCACCTGAGGGATCAAAGCCTGTCCCCTGGCTGATGGTTGTCTCGTTGGGTGTTAACGCCTCTGCATTTTCAGTTTGTACCTGTACAAATAAAGAGCAGGCTCCTGTGGCCCAGCAGGCTGCTGTCTCTGAAAGGCAGAAAGCAAGAGAGACAGACTTTCTGTCCTTCATGGAACTACATGCCACAGTTGTAGCGTGAGCCAGGTGAGGCCAAGGGCTGTAAGAGGCAATCCCAAGAGAGGTCTAGTGTAGGACACCGAAAAGTACAGAAGGAGGTGACAGGTCTCTGATGTCAGCTGAACATGTCAGGTGCATTCGAGCAGATAGAGTAAGGACCACAAACAAGTATTAAGTCCGGTGTTGTGCTTTATGACTGGTGTAAATTACTCATCCCGGCCCTCAGGGAATTTAGCAAAGGACACTCCAGCTGTTTGAGGAAAATGAAAAAAGTAGTATATTGGTGGTAATGTATAATGCAGTTAGTTCACATAGCAGGGTCCTCAGCTCTGATTTGGACAGGGTGTGGGAGATGGAACACTAATTGATGAAGTGATCTAAGTTAGAATTTTAAAAGAAACAGAATCCAAGAGCTCTAGGCAAAGAAGAGCGTATTCAGAAGGTCTGAGGAGCAGAGGGCACTGCTAGAGTTGAGAGTGGCCGTGGGCTTGGAGCAAGGAGAGGCAGCTGGCCAGTGCAGGACTTTGTGAATCATTATCCGGAGTTCAGCTTTTTCTTCTGAAAACACTGGAAGGCCATGAAAGGGTTTTCAGCCCTGAGTGACATCAACAGAGTGTCATTTCTGCTTCACAAGTGGAGAATGAATGGGACTTGGTAAAGATTGGAGGTAGGAAGACCAACTAGAAGGGTTTTGTATACAGCACTTTAAGCAGAAGATATTGGTGGCTGAGATAGGGTAGGTGGGAATGGTTGGTAACAGAGACGGAGAGAAGCTAGTAAAACTCTTCAAAAGTGGGATGTACAGGACTGGCTGGTTCACTGTTGATGGTAGTGGGGAGGGGAGAAAGTTATCACAAGAGTTATGGGTTCTGACAGGAACTGGGTTCATGTTGACTTCATTTCTGAAGTGAAAAGCATGAAGATGAGCAGATTTTTCAGAGAAGGAAATAATGAGTTTTACTTTGGACCTGATGAATTAAAGGTGCTTGTAGACATCTGGTAGAGGTGTCGGGAGGTGCCACCCTAAATCTTCCTCACTGTTGTGATCAGAAGATTGAAATTCCACTGTAGTTTTAGGTGCAGTCAAGCAGTTTCAGATAGTGAACTTACCCAGGTGGCTCAATGGTAAAGATTCCTCCTGCCAGTGCAGGAGACGCAGGTTTGATCCCTGGGTCGGGAAGATCCCTTGGAGAAGGAAATGGCTAATCCACTCCAGTATTCTTACCTGGAGAATCCCATGGACAGAGGAGCCTAATGGGCTACAGCCCTGAGATTGCAAAGAATCAAATGCAGCTGAGCCTGCACACATGCATGCACTCTAGGCCACTGTTAGAAACGTCCCTTTACAATGTGACATAATACACATTCCTCAAATACCTGCTTGCCTGCTATATCTCTGTCTCTCTCTCTGTCTGTCTGTCTGTCTGTCTCTCTCTCTCTCACACACACACACACACACACACACAGCTGAAACAAAAATATGCTGAACAATATGCATCCTTTCTCATTTGATGCTCTGTAGCATTTTATTTTTGTTTTAATTTTTTAAAAAACCTTATTGACTTTGTTATAATACTGCTTCTGTTCTATGTCTTGGTCCTTTAGCCAAGAGACATGTGGGATCCCAGCTACGTGACCAGGGATCAAACCCACACCCCCTGCATTTGAAGGCGAAGTCTTAACCATTGGACAGCCGGGGAAGTCCCACGTTTTGAATTTGTTGTAGTTTTTTTCACACTCTAAGAAATGCCATTCACAGTCCACTCCATTGATTCCATAACCGTGAATGCCACTCACAATTTGAAAAACACTAGTCTGGGAGAACCGAAAGACGAGGGGGCCTGGGGCCTCTCTCCCTCTCTGCCACCTGTTCTGTTTTGGTACACGTAGTATTGGTAGCTGAGACTCGTATAACTCATATTTCTCGGTCCAAGCACTGTGCTAAAACCCTTAACACGTGTCATCTTCCTTCATCGTCACAGTGCCTGTCTTATTCTTTTCTCTAAACCTGCATGCATGAGGCAGACAGCTGGTTAGAGGTAGAAGGGACGAGGAGCACATCGTAGAATATTCCTGTCACTGAGAAGACCTGTACAGATGACTGACTTGACACCTCACTGCTGTAGTTCACTAGAGGCCTCTGCCAAGTACTGGAGATTGTCCATGGTGGGTACACACAGCCCATGGCCCTAAGAGCTGGGGTCAGACCAAGGAATGTGCTCTCACAACCCAGTTACTGTCCTGAGACACTGTAGTTGAGTGACCAGTTTCTACCCTGGATAGCTTCAGTGGAGGGCTTCGGGATCAGATATTTGGGGTCTGGATGATGAAATTCAGGTGTTGGAAATAAAGGACTCACTCATTAAAAGCCTGAGGAAAGTTTTGGCTCTCGCCAAGGACTACATAGGCAAGGGGGGGAAAAGTACACGTTTAAAGCCGCTTTATTTCATTGTAGTTGTACCTCTCTGGGCTTTGCTTGTCTGTTGCTAACAGGACTCTCCTCTGTTTCTTAATTCTTTAGTGATAATATCAATAATTAGTCTTTTATTCTTAGGTTTGTGCACATACATGGGCTTTGGGTAGGAAATGTCGCTTGTTTATTGATAAGTGTCTGATTGGTTCTTTCCCCATTGCCTCTGTAACAATACATTTAGACTTAGGACTGAAGCACAGATTTAAAAGGAGTCTTCTGTCAGTCATGGTCAAGATTTTAATATTTTTATGTTTTACTGGGTTCTGATTTTGTAATTTTATTGATCCAATACTCCAAAGATTCTGTCCCTAACTAACTAGCTACTTAACTGAAAACTGGCTAGAGCTAAACAAAATTCTGTTCTGTGGTATCACACAATAATATCATTGTTTTATCATGTATGATCTAGCAAACCACCCAGTCATATGCCTTATTTTTAAAACAACTCTCCACTTTTATTTGCAGTGTAACTGTCTTTGTCTTCCAAATGGCTGGTTTCTGCAGATGTGTCTCCTTGGACAGATTCTGAACTGAAATACTATGCATGATGACTCTATTACACAAAGATGCTTGTTAAAAAATATTTTACTCTCAATATCTATTATTTAAATATCTAGAGAAAATTTAAATAAGGATAATTTGTGTTTTCTTCTCTTAATTCCTTTCTAGCTCACTCAGTCTCACGTTGCATTGATAATTTCTTTGCAGACCACAGCAGAGTCATTTAATGCAGTCTGAGCCTTGGTGTCAAGAACTCTGAGTTCTGATTTCACAGATCTAAGTTAAATTCTCTTCTTAAAAACCTCTCTCTCTTCTGAAGAGTAGGTGGTGAAGTGTGACAGTGCTTCTGAAAGAATGTAATGAAAGTACTCCAGAGGGACCTGTAATAACACTTAGGCTGTTTAAAACTTTTTCATTTGCATTTTTTCGTACCTGTCATCTATACCAGCCTTAACAATGCAAAGCAAATTATTGCTCTTATAGGAACTTTGATCTTCATTTTAAAGTAATACCAGGCAATTCCTCCAATCTCTGATAAAACCAAAGGAAAATTTTCCGGGTCAGTAAAGTTAGAGGGTATGAGGAGGGAGAGGATTAGATACGATAATGTGATATTCTGACTAAATGTTAGTAAGTATATTTGAACTATTTTACTAAATTTGCAATATCCTTGTCCTTTAAAATAATGAATAATGTTTTCAGAAAAAGTCTCATGGAGTCTATTGATTATAAACTGAATTTTTAAAAAAATGTCTCTTTTAAAACACACCCTAATGTTAAATTCATTTTTCGAATCCTTTGATAAAACAAAGGCTCTTTGCAGTGCAGTTAGTCACCAAGTTATATTGTCATTTTAAAAATTAGAATTTTTGAACATGTTTTCTTGAAGCATTTAAAGTGCACTCAAGAAGGCAAGTAAAAGCAGAAGGGGACCATTTAGTTTATTTGTACTTTGTGAATTTGGAACTAGTGCTAGAATTTGCTTTGGGAGATAGTCCTGGCCTTAAATGGCAAGCTGTAGCCATTTCTTTCATAACTGTTTGAATGTGTAACTGATTCAAGACTTAGGAAGAAATACTTGAGGTATAGGAAGAGCTCTTAAAGATTTATTTTAAACTTTTAAAAAACTGGAATTAACTTCAGAAAGTGTCAGCTTTTAGGGACTTGTGACTGTGTAGCTGAGCAACATGAAGACAAGACTTGGTGTCCATGTTAGAAGCTAGGGATGTGGAGCTCACAGGAAAGAGACCCAGGAATGTGCTGGAACAAAGCAGAGTCTCTTCTTAGGCTCTTGTTGTCCAGAGGTTTTATGTCTTGATGGTAATACTTTGTGGTAACTGACTTTGGCTGCTGGTTAGCTTGTTTATGTAATGACAAGAAAGGAGTTTTAATGTTTTTATTACAGTACCCCCTCCACCTTTTCATTGTTAAAACATTTTGCTCCAAAGTAGACATTTTCAGTGCAATGAAATGAAAGCAAAAACCTGGAGCATTAGATCATTTGGGGAGATTTGAGTCAGCAGGTAACAAATGGATTCCATCCTGAGCAAATGTGAACTAGTGCAAATCCAGCAGAAGGTCTGAAGTGCATGGAACTGGATGGGTGGCACAAAAAAAGGGCCGAAAGAGTCTCATAAAGGTTAAAGCAAAAACACCAAAACCTGGGTAGCTATAAGAGGTTAAAAGAAAATATTTTTCCTTTGAGCAAGAGGGTAGTATACCGGAAGACATGTGGCAAAGCTTATTCAGTTCCATACTTTTTGTTTGTCACCTTGGAGAGGGGAGCTTGCTTTGTGGAAGTAGTTTCGTGTTCTAGTCTTGTAGTCAGAGGTAATAGAATTAAAAGAGACAGGTGATGATGGGACTCCGTAACCAAGCTTTTGAGCAGCAACAGAGCAGCCTGTAGCCCGTGGCTATCTCCATAGAATCTGTAAATTCTGGTCAAGCAGCTGACTTTGGCTGTGAGTCACTCTCGGGTTTGGGCCCAAATTCCTCTCTCCAGCCACATCATCGCTTTAGCTTTGCAGGTTCTGAAAAATCTGGAGCATGGGTATTCTCTACTTGTCTCTGGAATTCTCGGCCTCTCTGGAGATGCAGACATAGATGAGTCCAGAATGTGAGGCAGGAGACAGAGCCTTTCGTTCCAAATGAGCCAGAGGCATTTTTGACAGGTTGTTTGCATTAGCATCATTTCCCTCCATTTTATTGTGGTTAATCGATGGGAGTTTGACAAAGATTTCGGATACCACTCTCGTTCTAAAAATGGATCAACCCAAAGCCCAATTTAAATCTGTTGTGACCTGATTAATTTTAACATTTATTACACATTCAGAAATGAAGGAAAACAATCCAAAAATGATTTGAGAATTCAGACATTGAGTAATCAACATGTGGTACTAATTAACAAGAGAGCTGATGAAAGTCGGGTAGCTGTTCTGAAGATCCGTCTCTGTTGCTTGTCTCTGAAGGGTATGAGATTAGGATCAGCACCGTGAACCACAGACATTTACTCGAAGCCTACCCGGCGCTGCAAATCATCTGTCTGTGTATCCTCACAGCCCAGAGCACGTGGTGTCTGGGCTCTGGTTCAGTTCCCACCCTTGAGGAGTTCACTGTCAGGTTGGAAAGACCATCCACATATATAATGCTAAGGAGCAGCTAGATCATTGTTCCTATAAATAAAAGGTGGGGTTTTTTTCCTGCATTTTTCAGTAGTGCTTTTTAGCACTATTTTTAATGGATGTGTCAAGTGGCTTGATTGTGGTAATCCTTACACGATGTATGCATGTATCAAAACTTTGTGTTGTACACATTAAGTGCACTTGGTCCTTAACAACTCAAATTTGTACTGGGTGTGTCTACTTATATACGTATTTTTTTCAGTAGTTAATACTGCAATACTGCACTGTCCAAGGTTAGTTGAATCAGAATGAACAGAACACAAATAAATACAGAACTAATAGGATACAGAACCTTGGGTACAGGGGACCCACGTATACAAAGGGACAGCTATAATCAACACTTGTACTTTTGACTGTGCAGAGGGTTGGTACCCCTAATCCCGCTTTGTTTTAGGGCAACTGTATATACAATCTTAATTTTTATTTGTCAAATACACCTTAATAAAACTGGGAGGAGACACACCACTTTTAACTGGTCATAATTAAAGAGGACGCTAAGGTGACATTAAGATGGCTTGCAGGAACAAATTGCTGGAAATCTTAACTATTTTCCCAAGCGAAGGTGACAGAAGAATAAATGAGTACTGCATGCGTTTTCTTTGCTAATTGTTTTCACGTATTGAGCTTATTGCCCATTCCATTTTGGCTTCTGAATTGTGAGAACAGTTAGAAATGAACGGATAGACACGTAAAATCTCTGCATCTTTTACAAAGGACATGAGTTGTGCTTTCTCTAATTTGTTTGCATAAAAGATTTTGGAAACTGTTGTTACAGCCATTACCTCTGTTCACTGACCTTTGCACTCCTACTGTTGTTTGAGATTAAAAATAAAACCCTGAAGTATACAGTTGCATGTCTTGAGAAAGAAAACCTATAGACTCCTGGGATAAGCTGGATTGTGGCTGGTGACTCTGGGCCTAGAAGAGGAGCTCCCTGCAGTCTTTCTTCATAGATAAGCATACCTGTGTTTGTGTTAAGCATGGTTCATAACTTAACCCAGCAGGTCATTATTATTTTGGCATTCAGTGGATCACAGAATTCACAGTGGGGAGAGATGGTTGTGTGTAACTTGCCTTCACTTAGCTCAACCTTTTGTTAAGGTTTTTGAGGGATCTAATTTGATGTTTTGTTTTGTCTATTGCCTCCCCACACCTCCCCCTCCCCGACCGCCTTGGTATCATTTGCTCATGTTAAATATTACTTTATTTTTAAAATTTTTTTGTAAGCTTAATCTAGTTAAGTGCCATTCTTGTAGATATCCAGGTTTGCTTTAACGGTTTGAGTGTTTGTATGTAAAAGAAATTTTAGACATACATTCATTCATTTATTGAAAAAATACTCAAATTTCATTTTAAGATAGCTCTTAATTACAGTAGATAAATGGAGAGTCCTGATACCAATAAGACTTTTTTTTCAGTCAAGAGAGTATCTTATTCTCCTACTCATCTCGAATAATAAATTACTTAAGAAAATAAAACATAGTTATTAGATCAGACTCGTTAAAAATTGGCTTTATTGATCAAAGTTTTATTTTATAGCATTGTTGTTGTTGTTGAGTTGCTAAGTTGTGTCTGATTCTTTGCGACCCCTTGAACTGCAGCACTCCAGGCTTCCGTGTCCTTCACCATCTCCTGGAGTCTGTTCAAACTCCTGTTGATTGAGTTGGTGATGCTATCTCATCCTCTGTCTCCCCCTTCTCTTCCTGTCCTCAGTCTTTCCCAGCAGCAGTGTCTTTTCCAATGAGTTGGCTCTTCCCATCGAATGGCCAGAGTATTAGAGCTTCAGCTTCAGCATCAGTCCTTCCAGTGAATACACACTGTTGATTTCCTTTAGAATTGATTGGATTCATCTCCCTGATGTCCATTATAACGTTGTTTGAATTTTAAACCACAAAGAAGTAATTTATCTTTAGGTTCAAAAGCAGGCAGTGTTAAACAACATGATACATAATGAAACCTGAAATATTTTAAATTTGTTTATAAGGCACTACAGTTCTGCTTTTGTTTATGAAAGTCAGTAGTCCATGGGGTTGCAAGGAGTTGGACATGACTGAGCGACTGAACTGAACTGATGAAAGTCAGTAAATTTTGACAGCTAATCTCAGAGGTTATTAGGAACTTTTATGCTAAAATAGGTCTTCCCTGGTGACTCAGAGATAAAGAATCCACCTGCAGTGCAGGAGATGCTGCTTCCATCCCTGGATTGAGAAGATCCCCTGGAGAAGGAAATGGCAACCCACTCTAGTATTCTTGCCTGGAAAATCCCTTGGACGGAGGAGCCTGATGGGTTATAGTCCATGGGGTCGCAAAAAATTGGACACGACTTAGTAACTAAACAGCAGCAATAGCAAGATTGTCTCCAATTTAGGACTGTTACCCACCCCAAAAGTGCTACAGACATTTGTTATACAGGCTTTTGTCTTAGACTTTAGTTTTTGTTTCTCTGGGCAAAATGCCTTGGAGTACAATTGCTGCGTTATATGGTAAGTTGTGTGTTTTTAAGAAGCTGCCAAAATATTTTCCATTTAGTTCTTGCCAAACTAAATGCCAGACATTTCTAAAGTGGTTGTACCATTTTATATTACCACTCACAAAATATCAGAGATACAGGTTATTCACATCCTTGCCAGCATTTGGTTTTGTTACTGTTTTAAATTCAGCTGGTCTAACAGGTGGCTCCTGGTATCTCACTGTGGTGTTTGTGTTTCCTTATGAGTGTTGACCTTGAATGCTTTTTCATGTACTTACTTACCATCCACACATCCCCTTAGGTGAAATGTATCCTGTCTTTTGTGCATTTTCTAACTGGATTGTTTGCTTTTATATTGTTGAGTGACAAGAGTTCTTTATATGCCCTAGATGCAAGTCCTTACCACCTTGTCTTTTCATCCCTTTAAAAGGTTTCACAGAGCAAAAGTCTTAATTCTGATGCAGTCTAGTTTTTTCTTTTATGTGTCATGCTTTTGGTGTTATGTCTGAGAACTCTTCACTAAGTCCTAGGTCTCAAATATCTTCTAAAACTTATATAGCATTTAAATCTATGATCCATTTGAGTTAGGGATTCCCAGGTGGCTTAGTGGCAAAAATGCAGGAGATGAGGGTTTGATCCTTGAATTAGGAAGGTCCTCTGGAGGAGGAAATGGCAACCCACTCCAGTATTCTTGCCTGGGAAATCCCATGGACAGAGGAGCCTGGCGGGCTACAGTCAGTGGGGTTGCACAGAGTCGGACATGACTGAGCACACACTATAGATTAGAATTTCAAATAATTTTTGTATAAGGTGTGAAGTATAGGTCAAGATTTAATTTTTTGTTTATGGATATTCAGTTATTCCAACACTGTTGAAAAGTTCTTCCTCCATTTAATTGCTTTTTTTTTTTTTTTTAAGTAAAAAAATTGATTTGCCATACTTGTATGGGGCTTTCTGGATTCTCTATTACATCATCAGTTGATGTCATCATGTGATTTTTCTTCTCTGTAGTAGATAGATTATATTGATTGGTTTTCAAATCCAGGATGCAACAGCCTGGCATCCCTGGAATAAACCCAACTGCTAAATTCTGTTTACTGACATTTTGGAAAGGATTTTTGCATCTGTATTCATATGGGATACTAGTTTGTAGTTTTCCTTTTTGTACTGTCTTTGATTGGGGTCCACTCTCTTTTACTTTCGGAAAGAGGTTGATAAAATTAATGGTAATTCTTCTTTGGTAGAGTCCTCCAGTGAAACCTTCTGGGTCTAGATATTTCTTTTTCAGGAATTAATTGCAGATTCAATTTCTTCACTAATTATAGAAATAATTATCTATTTCATATTGTGTAAGTTGTCACAGTTTGTATTTTTTGAGGTTGTTGTCTAAAAGTTTCCTTTCTTGCTAGGCTTGTCTCTTTTCCTGGTCATGTGGTTAGATAGACACGGCTTTTCTTTTCTTTTCTTTTGTTTTTTTTTTTTCCTTTTTGTCTGTATGTTGGTGTTTCAAGTTTACCAGCTTTTCCAGTATGCCATCTGGAATAAAAGTACAAAAAAAGAAAACTCAGGAAGTTCACAGCCATGTCCTTCCTTGTGTCAGAGTCCCTACTTGCCGGTCACCTCCTCTCACCTGTCAGTGTCTTCTTACGTTTATCTTATATGTTGATGTCCAGGGTTTTCTGTAGTACTTAGTGGGACAATAGGGAAAAGCAGGTTTGTTTCATCTTCCTGCAAGTGGATGCTTTTGTCTTCTATTTAATTTTTGAAAAGTCCAAAGGACTATTTTTTACTAGTTAGGAATTTTTAAACTATCACTCTGGTTTTAGCTGTGCATTTCTGACTGTATCTTGAAAAATGTTAAACTTTATAGGTAGCTCATGTGCAGCAAATAGATAATTGAGAAAAATCTGTTAATGTATTACCTGGGGTCAAAATTGAACCTAATAAAATCTGGTCCAAATGTTATAATGGACTTTTTATATCACTGTACTATTACTTCCTATATTAACTTACAGAAAGATTAGCGCTGCCAGTTTTAGTCTAAAACTTCAAAAAAGGATTTAAAATCAAGTTTTAAAAGAGTAGATCTGTGACAATAACAAAGCACAGTTATGATAGATGGTTCCACTGTGACAGTCTTTACTATTGAGCTTTTGATGGTCTTAAATGTTAGATGGACTCTAAGGGACCCTCAATTTCTCTTTCTCTCATCTATTATTAATATGCTGGCTTTTAGTCTCCCCAGATTCACTTTATCATGTGAACAAATAAAGTTAAATAGAAACCTGCTATCTTCTAATATAAAAATAGTGAATCAGAACATTATTGTACTAAGATATAAAATGACCACTGAGGTTGTTTTCTCTGTGCTTATTTGCGTTGTTATTAAGGCACACCTGAGTGTCAGTCTGTCCATTCTGAAACTTTAATAGAAGCAGAGATGAAAACTGGCCTTATGACTGTGGCCATATAGGATTTTTACTGCTACATCCTTGTGAGTTTTTTTTTTTTTTAAGTAATTCTCTGTGCTGAGCACTATTTTGATAGCAAGAAATTGTTACTATACCCTTATATCCAGACAGTGATATTTTTTAGGGGTCATGTATGTCTGACTACTTGGGGAGGGGTCATTCTGCACCGTTATCTGTAGGCCTCGCTTCCGGGTACTGATGATCCTTGCTGCTGCTAAGTCACGTCAGTTGTGTCCGACTCTGTGCAACCCCATAGAGGGCAGCCCACCAGGCTTCCGTCCCTGGGATTCTCCTGGCAAGAATACTGGAGTGGGTTGCCATTTCCTTCTCCAATGCATGAAAGTGAAAAGTGAAAGTGAAGTCGCTCAGTCGTGTCTGACTCTTCGTGACCGCATGGACTGTAGCCTACCAGGCTTCTCCGTCCGTGGGATTTCCCAGGCAAGAGTACTGGAGTGGGGTGCCATTGCCTTCTCCTTGGGCATCAGCATTTCTTAAAGCTTCCCACGTGATTCTAGCGTGCAGCCAAGGTTGAGAACCGCTGCACTAGAATTTAGCTTACTGTATTTAATGTGTTCTGTTGAGAGTCTGAAATTTCCCCTGCTGTTAAATCTTAACATTAAAAAAAATTTTTTTTTATTAATAGACTTTTTAAAAAGTCTGTTTTAGGTCTGCAGAAAAGCTGAGTGTGAAGTACAGGGTCTCTGTATGCTCTCCAGTCCCCCACTCCCCGTTTCCCCTGTTATTAACATCTTGCATTAGTGTGATACATTGGATCAGTATTGGCTTATCAATTATAATATTATTATTAACTGAAGTGCAGAGTTTACATTGGGGTTCAAGCTTTGTGGTGTACATTTTCTGGATTCTGAAGAATGCATAATGACATGTATCTACCATTGTGTTACTGTGCAGAGCAGTTTCATTGCCCTAAAGAGCCCCTGTGCTTCCTCATTCATCTCTCCTTCCCCTCCCAGTCCCTTGGGAGCCAGTGATCACTTTACTGTCTCCATAGTTTTGCCTTTTCCAGAATATCATATAGTAATGGAATGATATACGGTATGTAGATTGGCTTCTTTCACTTAGTAATATGCATTTAAGTTTCCTTCATGCCTTTTCATAAGTTGATAATGCATTTCTTTTCATCACTGAATGATAATCCATTGTATGAATGTACCACAGTTTGTTTATCCATTCACCTGTTGAAGGAAATCTTAGCACACATTTGCTTCCACATTTTGCAGTTATTGGGCTTCCCTTGTGGCTCAGCTGATAAAGGATCCACCTGCAATGTGGGAGACCTGGGTTTTGATTCCTGGGTTGGGAAGATCCCCTGGAGAAGGAAAAGGCTACCCACTCCAGTATTCTGGCCTGGAGAATTTCATGGACTGTACAGTCCATGGGGTCACAAAGAGTCGGACACCACTGAGTGACTTTCACTTTTGCTTTGCAGTTAATGAATAAAGCTGCTGTAAACATTTATGTGCAAGTTTTGTGTGGATATAAGTTTTTAGCTCCTTTGGGCAAATACCAAGAAGTATAACTTCTGGGTTATATGGTATAAGTATGTCTACCCATTCTTTTTTAATGGTTGCCTATTGTGATATGTATTATTGATAATAACTCCCCTTCCCCACTGATGAACATTTAAGTTTGTTTTTTTTAAATTTAAGTTACAAATAATGCTACAACAGAGTTTATACATCTTTTTTGCACACATCCTGATATTTATGTAGAATAGACTCCTAGAATTAGGGTTGCTCTGACCAAACAATGTGAATTTGCCCTCAGCCGCACATAATATTATCAAGTCTCCTGAGGGTCACAGGAAGTTTTGGCTGGACCTGAGGATTTGGAGGTCAGACTTGAAAGTGGTAATTGAATCCATGGACATAGATGAAATTTCCTAGGGAGAAAATGTAGAGCAAGAAGAAAGAGCCATCTAGAACAGAGCACTGCGTAACTGCCCACTTTTTAACAGTCAAGTGAAGAATTGCCTTGGAGGTAAGAGAGTAACCAGGCTCAGTGGTGTCAGGAAAGCAGAAGGCAGAGTGGGTTTCAAGGAGGAGAAAGCGGTCCTCTGAGTTTACGTTTTTCTGAGGATGATGAAGACTGCCTGTGTTTTTTGTGTTCAAGGTCAGGGGAGACCCTTTGACCTTAGTGAACAGAGGGAAGGTGACTAAAAATACACGTTGAAATAGCCTGTGGAGTGAGTGGGAGGTGAGGAAATGGCCAGTAATACAAATGTTCTTTTTGTTGTTGTTGTTATAAATGTTCTTTAAAAAAAAAAAGTAGATTAACTGTAAGAAAAGGTAGGAGTCACAGAGAGTTTTGTTTTTGCCAGATGGCAAGAGTCTTTAGCTTTTGTGAAAGTTAGTGTAAAGGAATTAGTAGAAAAGTTCCAGAAAGTTCCAAAAAACCAAACTTGAATTTGCTACTCACCGACAGCTATTTATATAGCATCTATACTCAACTGGGATTTATAAGTAATCTAGAGATGATTTGAAGTATACGGGAGGGTTGTGTGGGTTATATGCAGGTGCTGTGATGTCTTATATAAGGAACACGTGCACCCTGGCAGTCTGGTGTCTGCTGAGGGTCTTGGAACTAGTCCTCCATGGATGCTGAGGGACGACTCAGAGATGGAGCTGAGATCAGGAGTGAGGGTGAGGGCGGATTTCTGGAAGTGAATTTGTGTTTGCCCTCATGGTAAGTATTGTAATTTCATATTTGATTTTATGCCCCAGGAAATTCTTAAAAGTTTTTGCTGCTTGAAGCTGCTTTAAGAAGTCTCTAACGTAATTCCCTGGCAAGGAATCAAAATCAGCCCAATGCCATATTCACTTGGAAATTAATGTTATAGCTAACTTTCATTGTAATTGAGAATTTGACTTTGTAACCAGTGAGATCGTTACCATCATGGTAATAGCTTTCATGGGCTATCAGATATGGTGGAATTTAAAGGTATTGATTTAGAAAAAACTTAATCTGTCAAACCAAGTGAACAGCATGGATCCTTAATGAACTAATTCTGTGTATTTGAAAACTAAAAAAAAATTATTAGCTATTATTCATATATTGACATATTAAAAATAGTATTAACTTTTGCTTTGCCCTGTTTCAGAACTCTACTTAAGATTTTTATTCTTGATAGCTAAATTTCCAGATACTATGAAGCTGGTAAGGATCTCTAACTTGCCAGAAAGAGACAATATGAAAATGCCTCAGTAAGCTGGAATGATGAGAATATATTAGAACAAAACTTAACAATGAAAGAAGTACAAATTTAATGCTTAGGTTTCAAAAAGACACAGATATGAGGGATTATGATGGGAGGCTGAAGAATATAATATATCTTAGTATTTGTTAATTTTTTAATTTGAAATAACTGCAGATTTACAGAAAAATCCCCAGTAGTTAATGTGTTTCCACATTTTTCTTATCATTTCCTTCCTTATATTCTGTATTTTTTTCTGAACTATTTGAGGGTAAGTTATAATCTATTGAGCTATTATCCTTAAATACTGCAGTGTATATTGCCTGAAAACAGGTCCACTTTTGTACATACAGTACAAGCATCAGAGCCGGGAAAACAGCATTGATATGTTACTACCGCCAATCCACAGACCCTATTCAGCTGTCACCGTTTTTCCGATGGTGTCCTTTATAACACAGAACACATACAAGCCTACCTTCCTTTTTCTTCCTGATCCAGAGTTCAGGTTGAGATCATGTGCTGTGTTTATTGTCATGACTTGTTGTCTAACAGGGAGACTTGTTAGTCTCCTTTTCTCTGAACAGTTCCTCAGTGTGTACTCTTGATTTTTTATTACCTTGACATTTTTTAAGATTTCAGCCCAGTTACTTTGTTGACTATCCCTTAATTTGTTTTCATTAAATGTTTATAACTGGATTCAGGTTCTGTAGCTTTGGCAAGAATACCCTAGGAATGATACTGTGTTTTTATTGTGTCGTCTGAGGAGGGGCACATGCTGTGCATTCATCTACTGTTGATTCACCTCACAGCCGACAACTTGGATTTGTATCACTTTGTAAAGTATGTAGGTGCCATCTCTGTAAACTTGATAAGTGTTTTGTATATTTTAGTAAATAATTGACTATTTATAGGAAGATTCTCTGGGACAGTGTAAATATTTTACTTTATCAAATTTTACATTCATTGGTGATTCGTATTTGAAATAGCTGCCATACGATTTTTCTCCTTCAGTCATCACTTCCACTTTTCTTAGTTGCTATTCTATTATAAGAAAGAGTGTCTCTTCTGCCTATTTGCTTGTTTATATCAAGGTGGACTCAAGGAATCCTAACATTTCGGTCGATGTATTATATAACCCTCATAGCTCAGTTGGTAAAGAATCTACGGGTCAATTCCTGGGTTGGGAAGATCCCCTGGAGAAGGAAATGGCAACCCACTCCAGTATTCTTGCCTGGAGAATCCCATGGACAGAGGAGCCTAGCAGGCTATAGCCCATGGGGTCGCAAAGAGTCGGATGCGACTTAGCAACTAAACCACCACCACCGTTATATAACCCACTACTCTCATTGTTTACTTTGAATGCTCAGATTGTCTCAGACTTGGCCAGCAGGCGCCTTTTTCAAGGTGACTCCTGTATTCTTTTGACATATCTCCAATATTTTTTGAGCATTTACTTTCTGGCACAAAGTATTCCAGGGTCATCTTGTACTTTCTCTGACCCAGCTCTGCATTCAGGCACTTCTCCAAGGAATTCTAGTTCCTTTTTGTGGAGAGTACAAGTAGGGAAATTAGATCTGGGCAGTATGTGTGCTCATTGCTACTGGGGTTTCGTTGCTTCCAAGCCCTCTCAGCAGACAGTTCCAGGAAATACACATGCGTACACATGTACACTTCTGTCCACTTTCGTGTCTATATGTTGGTACAGTGTATAAATGCCACGAGTTTTCACCTCTTGCTCCAATTCTAATCCAGCCCAGCAGTATTTGTTCTAGTCTTCTCCTGTACTAGCCCTGCTCTGGACAGAGAAATCCTACTCTCATTTTTCTCGATATGTTTATTATATAATATTATATAATTCTTTTTATATAACTAATCTCTTGACCACACAAGCCAGAAATGGCTTGGGCCTGTCAGCCCTGAACTCGCAGCCTCTTTGGCCCTGACTCAATACCCATCAGCAGCTGCACAAACCAACTTCCCCTTTGTCTTTGAGAAATTCTGTAATGGCACATTTTACATGTTTCAGTTGACGTTAATTATTTTGTCAGTTCTTAAGTCTCGCTTTTATAAGGATAAACATTGGTGGAAAAGGAAGTATTAAAAAGTGTATTTAAGGATCGAAAGACATCGAATAGAAATTTGAAGGAGTACAACCTTTATTCAGCATCAGAAGAGGTTTTTATTAGCATTTTACTTAGATAACCAGTAACCAGTATATAAGTAAAGTCCTTGTTGGCAATGAGCTGGAGGTAGAATTGGTGTGATTTTTGTATACTGTTGACTATGGATCCGGCATTGTCCTGCTTTCCTCTGGTGACCTACAGGGCTTGGATGCCATAATATCAGAACTAATCTGGAGTTCTTTCTCATTAGAATTCATTTTGATGAATTAAGTTTTATGTTGTTTCTGGGAGTCAAGAGGTTTTTCTAGTCACCATCATATCACGAGTTTGATTATGCAGGTTTTTTCCCCTTAAAAAATACTTCCCCCAAGACAATTAGGCAAGAAAATGAAATAAAAGGCATCCAGTTTGGAAGGGAAGACATAAAACCATCTTTATTTGCAGATGACTTGATCTTGTGTATAGAAAATCCTAAAGAATGTACTAAAAACACTTTCAGAACTAATAAATGAGTTCAACAAAGTTGCTGGATAAGAGATCAACATACAAAACTCAGTTTCATTTCTACATACTTGCAGTGAGCAATCTCAAAATGAAATTAGGTAGACAGTTTTATTTATGATGACATTAAAAAGAATAGAATTGTTAGGAATAAATTTAACAG
Source organism: Cervus elaphus (assembly GCF_910594005.1). Taxonomy (NCBI): domain Eukaryota; kingdom Metazoa; phylum Chordata; class Mammalia; order Artiodactyla; family Cervidae; genus Cervus; species Cervus elaphus. The sequence goes on along the minus strand of NC_057829.1, from coordinate 83,735,870 downwards.
AGGAGAAAAAAAATTATATTCTGAAAAATACAAAATGTTGAAAAAATTGCTTAAATGGGAGGAAAACTCCATGTTCATGGATTAGAAGAGTTAATATTGTTAAGATGGCAATACCCCTCAAACTGGTCCACAGAATAAATGCATTCCCTGTTAAAATAACAGCTGACTTTTTTGCAGAAATTTATTGTAATCCTAAAAGTCACCCCAAAGTTAAAGGGACTCATAATAGCCAAAGCAATCTTGAAAAAGAAGAATAAAAGACCGTGTGGTTCTAGTATATAGATTAGACAAATATATTAATGGACTAGAATTGGGAGTCTGAAAAGAAACTCATATTTATGGTCAGTTGATTTTCAAAAATGATACCAGGACAGTTCAGTGGGCAAAAGATAATAATCTTTTCAACAGATGGTCCTGGGTCAACTGGATATCCCACATGCAAAAGAATGGGATTGATTCCCTATTTCACACTATATACAAAAATTAACTCAAAATGGATCTAAATGTAAGAGCTAAAATCATAAAACTCTTAGGGAACAAAAATAGGAGTAAATTTTCATGACCATGGATTCAGTGATGGTTCTTAAATATGGCATCAAAAGCGCAAGCAACCAAAGGAAAACTAACTAGACTTCATCAAAATTAAAAACTTTTATACTTCCAAAGACATCAGCCAAGTAAAAAGGCAGTTCGTAGAATGGGAAGTATATTTGCAAATCATATTATCTGACAGAGATCTAATATTCACAATATATAAACAACTCTTAAGAGTTAAATAAAAAACCCAGTTTATAAGTAGACAAATAATTTGAATACAAAGAGAATATGTGAATGACCAATAAGCACATGAAAAGAAAATTTCATTTGCTTTGTTTGACCCAGTGCAAATGAAAATCACAATAAGATGCCCCTTCATACCCACTAGGATGGCTGCAATTAGAAAAGAAAAGTGTTGATGAGGATGTGAAGAAATTAGAACTTCCATACCCTGCAGGTAGGAATGAAAAATGGTTCAGCCACTTTGGAAAGCAACTGGCAGTTCTTCAGTAGATTGAGCACTGTTATATGATCCAGCAATTTCACTTCTAGGTATATATTCAAGAGAAATGAAAACACAAAAATTTGTATACAAGTGTCCATACAACAGTACTTATAATATTACTAGTTTAAAAGTGTAAATAATCCTACATGTCCATCAACTGCTGAACAGATAAATAAAAATGGATATAGTCATTCCCCCTTAACCCTCAGGGGAGGTGTTCTAAACCTGCAATGGATGCCTGCGACCATGGGTATACTGAGCCCTGCATACATGTTTTTTCCTATATGTACATGCCTATGATGTGTAATTTATAAACTCGCCATGGTAAGAGAATCTCCAGATTGCCACCATCACTACTCCTGCAGTTGGAGCCATTATTAAGTAAGTTAAGTTCAGTTACTCAGTCGTGTCCGACTCTTTGCGACCCATGGACTATAGCACGCCAGGCTTCCCTGTCCTTCACCGTCTCCCAGAGTTCGCTCAAACTCACATCCATTGAGTTGGTGATGACATCCAACCATCTCATCCTCTGTTGTCCCCTTCTCCTGCTGCCTTCAATCTTTCCCAATGTCAGGGTCTTTTCCAGTGAGTCAGTTCTTCTCATCAGGTGGGCAAAGCATTGGAGCTTCAGCTTCAGCCTCATTCCATCCGATGAATATTCAGGGTTGACTTCCTTTAGGATTGATTGATGGGTTACTTGATCACCAAGATGGCTACTAAGTGACTAACTGGCGGAATACACCTGACAAATGGATGGCTGGAGGGCTGGGGTGGATGGTGCGAGATCTCATCACACTACTTAAAAGAGCGCCCAATTGAAAATTTATGAATTATTTATTTCTGGAATTTTCCATTTAGTATTTTTGTACTATAGTTTGACCATGGGTAACTGAAACCAAGGAAAGCAAAACTGCAGTCAAGGGGGACCACTGTATATCCCTACAATACTGTATTATTTTACAATAAAAAGGAATGAAGTGCTAATACTGCTGTAATGTGGGTGAACCTTTAAAACATCATGCTAAATGAAAGAAATCAGTCGCAAAAGTTCACATATTGTCTGATTCCATAGAGACAGAAAGCAGATTGGTATTGCTTAGGGCTAGGAAATTGGGGGAAATGAGGAGTGACTGCTAATAGGTATGGGGTTTCTTTCTAGGATGCTAAAAATGCTCTAAAATTGACTTGTTTTGATGACTGCACTTCTCTGTGACTACACTAAAAACCATTGATTCATACATTCTAAATGGGTAAATTGTATGGTATGAGAGTTGTCTCCGTAAAAGTGAAAGTGTTAGTCACTCAGTCGTGTCTGACTCTGCGATCCTGTGAACTATAGCCCTCCAGACTCCTCTGTCCATGGGATTCTCCAGGCAAGAATACTGGAGTGAGCAGCCATCCCCTTCTCCAGGGCATTTTCCTGACCCAGGGATCGATCCCAGGTCTCCGACATTGCAGGCAAATTCTTTACCGTCTGAGCCGCTAGGGAAAACCATTGATTCATACACCCTAAATGGGTGAATAGTCTGATATGAGAATTGTCTCCATAATGTGAAAGTGTTCGTTGCTCAGTCGTTTCCGACTCTTTTAACGCCATAGACTATAGCCCGCCAGGCTCCTCTGTCCATGGAATTCCCCAGGCAAGAATACTGGAGTGGGTTGTCATGCCTTTCTCCAGGGGATCTTCCTAACCCAGGAATCGAACCCAGGTCTCCCATATTTGAAACTGTCATTACATAGTCTTTTACAAATAAGCTAAGTTTAGATTTGTTTTCTTAGTTTTCATTTTTACAAGAAATTACAAGTGAAATGACTAGCAACAATGTTCCTTATAGAATTTGAAAATGTGTAATTCTACCTGATGGATTCCCAAGTCGATTTTTGAGCCTCCCACCAAATGGGCTTGAAGACTTTGCTGACTGAGTTCAATTAATTTCTGTCTTAACTGATGTGCATTCCCTTGCCTGGTCCTTTGCTGTCCCATACTAAAAAGCTTCCTCAAGTTTCTCTCCACCTTCCCCACATACTCACCCGTAGCAATTAAAACCTTGTGTCACTTTAAAATGTTCTAAATCATATTTGACTTCAAACTTCACAGAGTTGAATTTGGTTTCGCAATTGAATTTTATCACATATTTATTTGTTCAGATTTTCAAATTCCATCATGTCAAAGTTTTGCCCATCTGTATTCACTTTTGTTAACGTTGCCAAGTCTGCCATTTAGACAGCTATCTTTATGAAAATCTGTGAAGTATGTACTTGTTTTTATGTTTATGTTGTCACGTTCATGCAATGCTGTAACAATAAATAGTGAAGTTCAGAAAATAGACTGTCTTATCAGTTTCTGGAAAGCCTAGAAGTTATAAAGTCTCTTTAAGAATAACGAATGAGGTAAATCCCCATAAGAAGTAAAAGTAGAGCTTTGATCTCTAGATTCTTTTCCTTTGAAAGCACCTGAGATACACAGTTCATCTCCTGCGAATAAAAAGTTGGGAGGAAATCAAGCATTTGTTGCCCACAAGAGTTTTCCTTGAAGATTAAAACATCACAGAGTTGACAGCTTGTTTGTATCACTCGTGATCAAATACTCATTTCAGAAAAGGGTTTGCAAAATTGCTTTTGGTTTTTATTTTATGGAATTAAATTGTGATGCATTAGAGAAAGAAAAGATAAAGAAGTTCTTGTTGGCACACATTTTTAAGACATCTCAAAACAAGCTGGCAGTTTATCTTAGATCATGGCAAATGGCCTTTAATCTCAGGATGCTTTTGTTTTTCTGTATCTTCAAGGTCCTCTTAAGAAGAGACCTGTTGTACTATGTGGGTTTAGTTAGGTAGATCTTTGTCTACAAACACTGATAGCATCTGTCAGGCAGGCAACAAATGATTCACAAGAGGGTTTACTAAGGACTTGGGATGCATTTTCTTTTTAATTTTAGTAAATAGACCAACTAATATTCAGTGTTTTAAGTATCTGGTATAATTTTTCTTGTTTAGGTTTTAAATTTGGATTTTAATACAGTTATACACAATATACTGAGAATTACAGTATAGTGTCTGCCTTTGTTGCAGATGTAGCTAATGATTGTAATGATTGTAAAACTGCAGACCATTAAATCCAGAAAGCACTGTTTTGTATAATAATAATCGGTGGTTTCTAGAGATAATACAGTGCCCATTAAGAGGGTATTTGATCTGATTTCCTGGCCTTAATATAAGATGTGGTTACAATGTGACACCCCCCCCCCCCCCCGCCCCGCAATCTGTATTTAGGTATTTAAATGCAGCTCTTGGGATGGTTACACATTGATAATTTACTGATGCAAAGGGGAGAAAGGATTGTATATGAGAGCTGACATCACTCTGTTTCTGTATTACTTGAGTTCCTAAAAAAGCATTGTTTTCATGAATTAAAAAGATGCAAAATAAGAAATTAATGTGCATTTATTGAATATTCTGTAATTTCATTGATGGCTAATTCCTAGAAAATGTCAGATTACTTCAAGTTACTGAAATCAATCAGCTTAGTCACTCAGTCGTGTCCAACTCTTTTCAACCCTGTCGACTGCAGCACACCAGGCTTCCCTGTCCTTCACCAACTCCTGGAGCTTGCTCAAGTTACTGAAGTATCAGGCTTTAAAATGTTCATAATGTATCGTTTCTTTGTTTCTCTTACTGTGTGTCTTGTTGATCTCTGTTTCAGAACTACTGGCAGTCTTAGGTTGATATTTTGGCCCCACTGGGTAGATAGAATTCCAAGTGTACATTCTAAATTTGAGTTGCAGTCTAAGTTGTTTTTTTAGGTAGAGAAAGAGACACCTTAGTGCTACTTGCTATGTGTATGTTTTAGTGCTGTTTTTACAGTCAACCTGTGATGAGAAAATTAAAGAATTCAGGACAATTAAGAAAACTAATTTGTATTTCAATAAATTTATAAAGAGTTTCAATTAAGTCTCATTATTTCTGGTGAATCATTGATAGAGCATCAGGAATACAGCATTTGGGATATTAAGCAACAACAATAACAGTAACCACAATGCCATGAACTTTGGAAGTGTTTGAGCACTGAGGTCAAATATATTTGCATCTCCAGCGGCTTGGCTGTATTAACATTGAAGGGAATTAGGAGAGGATTTTAAAATTCATGATTACCACTTTTTGTGGTAATTATATAGGATGTTAAAAAAGGCAACATCTAGTTGATACTTACTTTTTAAGTATCTTGAGCATTTGACTACTTTAATCCAGAACAAAGGCCTCAAAAATATTTGGAATAAAAAGAACTATTGAATTTGATTTCTATGCTGTAGGGGGTCTCCAAAATGCTATAAATTAATTTAGAAGTCTCAATGGAGGTGAAAGAGGAGAGTGAAAAGCTGGCTTAAAACTCATCATTCAAAAAAAAAAAAAAAAACTCATCATTCAGAAAACTTAAGATTATGGCATCCAGTCCCATCACTTCATCTCATATAGATGAGGAAGCAATGGAAACAGTGACAAACTTAATTTTCTTGGGCTTCAAAATCACTGCAGATGGTGACTATAGCCATGAAATTAAAAGACGCTTGTTCCTTGGGAAAAAAAAGCTATGACCAACCTAAACAGCATATTACAAAGCAGAGAATATTACTTTGCTGACAAAGGTCTGTCTCGTCAAAGCTATGGGTTTTCCAGTAGTCATGTACGGATGTGAGAGCTAGACCATAAGAAGGCTGAGTACTGAAGAAGTGGTGCTTCTGAACTCTGGTGTTGGAGAAGCCTCTTGAGAGTTCTTGGAATGCAAGGAGATGAGTCAGTCCTAAAGAAAAATCAACCCTGAATATTCACTGGACTGGCATCATGAAGCTGAAGCTTTTCATTGGAAAAGACTCTGATGCTGGGAAAGATTGAAGACAGGAAGAGAAGGGGACAACAGAGGACGAGATGGTTGGATAGCATCACCAACTCAATGGACATGAGTTTGAGCAAGCTCGGGGAGATGGTGAAGGACAGGGAAGCCTGGTATGCTGTCATCCATGGGGTCACAAAAAGTCGGGCACAACTGAGCAATTGAACAACAGCAATGAAGTTAAATTAGGTGTATAAATTAAAAATAGATTCAGCAGCATCATAGGACTGTTTGGAATTCAGTGGTTAAAACTTGTATATCCTAGTGTTTTCCCCAAAATCTGATATGCATATAATCTTAAAGCTTTCCCTGTAATCTTAGTAAATAGAAATGAAATATGTTTTTGACAAATGAAACAATACAAAATTTCCTGTTCTCGGAGTGTGCACTTTAAAATAGTTGATGTAAATTATACATAATGGTGGGTTTTCCCTAATCTTCTGTTTTCATTTTTATATGTCAAACTGGAAAAGGATAAAAATTAGAGGGTAGCATTTCATTTTAGATAAAATAAGATAATGGCATGTCAAACTTTAAGTTCTTATTTGTTAGTGTGTTCCATTCATTTGAATCTTAAAAGATGTCTGTCCTAAGATGTTTTAGGATAAGGATTTAAACTGTTAAACATCATTCTACATCATTAAATATAAACATGCTTTAAAATTCCATTTGAAAAATTGAAGGTTTTAGATTTAGAAGATTTTGTGCAATTTTGTCAGTGTTCTTCTCTCCTTTGCTGTTCTTACTTACCTTTACTAGTTTTCCATTTGTGTTAGTTTCTAAGCGTACTTGGGGGCTTCCCAGCTGGCACTCGTGGTAAAGAATCTGCCTGCCAATGCGTGAGAGTCAAGAAACTTGGGTTCGATCCCTGGGGTCAGGAAGATCCCCTGGAGGAGGGAATGGCAACCCACTCCAGTATTCTTGCCCAGAAAATACCCTGGGCAAAGGAACCTGGCAGGCTACAGTCCATGGGGCCACAAAAAGTCAGGCATGACTAAGCACACCAACCATGTTTGAATCTAATCTTTCCGTGCAAGTAGCATCTGTTGCTGGGTGATGGAGATTCCTGTGTTGCAATCCATGTACTTTAACCTCTCTGAAATGGACAGCAGGAACCAGGTTCCTGCCTTTTCCTTTGCTTATCATTTACCCTGCTAAAGGATGCGGCAGCCTAGTAAATGTTAAATGTTTAGTTGGCTTAAAGTATGTGGGTTTTCTGCTTCAGTTGGATGTTTGTAAGAAAAAGCACATACTTTGAGGTGGTGTGTCCAGCCAGGTATACCACAGCCACTTCAAGTATTTTACAACAGAGAACATTTAATTCAGGATTCTGGTGATAACAGGCAGTGGTATTGCTGAGAGCCAAGCAAAGCACAGAAAAGTTGATCCAGAGAATAGCAGTAGCAGGAAACCACTGCCACCCCTGGGCTGAAGAGAAAAGGGGCCCGGACTCAGGGAGGGTGATAGTAGAAACCAGGGTGTTTCTAGGCAAAGGGAATAGTTAGAGATAAGTACTGTTAACAGGCTGACGTATGTTTCTCTAGATTTTTTCTATGCTTCCATGGTGGCTCAGAGGTAAAGCCTCTGCCGGCAATGCGGGAGACCCGGGTTTGATCCCTGGGTCAGGAAGATCCCCTGGAGAAGGAAATGGCAACCCACTCCAGTGCTCTTGCCTGGAAGATTCCGTGGGCTACAATCCATAGGGTTGCAAAGAGTCGGACATGACTGAGCGACTTCACTTTCACTGTTAACAGGTTGACCTATGTTTGTCCAGGTTTTTTCTATGCATATACTGGGCTTTTCATAAAAATAAGAGTTGTTTATTTTGAACCTGTCTTTGTTTTTTTTTGCATAACAATCTATCTTCTGTCTTTTTAATAGCCATAAAACATTTTACCGTGTAGATATACGTTAACATGTTTAACCAGTTCTCCACTGATGGACATCTATGTTGTTTCCAGTTTTTCAATGTGATAGAGAGTATTGCTGTAAATATCCTTATATTGAGTCGACCAAAACACATACATAAACACTGGTGTGTATGTGTTTTTCTAGGAGAGTGGTTCTCAGTCTACCTTTCAGGCTTAAGAAAACACTGATGTGCAGGTTCATTCCGATCAGTTTTCATATCAAGATCTCTGAGGATAGGATTCATTTAAAAAAACACAAAAAACTCTTTAGATGGTTCTGATGTTTAGTCAGCCATGGAATGATTCTGAGAACTGGTCTTGCTGAGTCAGTGATTTTATTAAAAAAAAAAAAAAAAAAAAAAAAAACATACATCTTCGAGGTAACTGTAACACTGTTTTCTGTATTAGGCTTAGGAGCAACTGCCAATAATAGAAACTCAAAATAATTTGTCTTAAATAAGATAGGTTAGTTCTGTTTTAATGTAAAATTCTACTCAGAAGCAGTCCAGGGCTGGAATGGCTGTTTTATTCCACAAAGTTCTCAGGTGCTCAGGTTCCTTCTAGTTTTTGTTTTTGCCAGACTAAGGGAAAGCTCTTAACCTCAAGCTCAAGATGGAGGTTAGAGCTCCTACCATGACATTCTTACTCCAAGAGGCAGAATGAAGGAAGGGCTGAAAAATGCAAGAGGCAAAGGCCTGGACCAGCTGACCTATCAGACCTGTCTGCTTGTGTGTCATGGGCCAGAACTTAGTCACAGAACCACACCCAGCTGCAAGGGAGCCTGGGACACAGTCTGCTCTGCTGAAAACCAAGAGTTCTTCTATATGGAAGAAGAGGAGAACTGATAGTGGCCATCTCTGTGAAAGCTGTAAGCATCTGCCCTCTTGCCCACAAAATTAGTGCCCGTTGCCCCAACCTGACCAGTTTAAGTCAGCCAAAACTGTTGAGTCAGCAGAAGGCCACATTGCAAAGATGTATGTTGACTTGAGGAGAAGCAAAATAAATTTAAATCAGATTTAGGAAAGGTGCTGGAAAGCTGCAAACTTCATTATGTATAAGAAAATAATAAGAGATTGAAGGCCACTTTTTGAATTGCATACAATTTCTTATCTGTCCTTAATGTGTGGATGGCATCAGAGACTCAATTGACATGAATTTGAACAAAGTCCAGGAGATGGTGAAGGACAAGAAGCCTGGCGTGCTGCAGTCAGTGGGGTCGAAAAGAGTCGGACACGACTTAGTGACTGAACGACAGCAACAACAAAAGCAACGCATTTGTTATTCATTAACATACGTTGATCTGAATAGTGCACACCCTCGTTTGAACATACCGCTCAGAGAGGACATGTTAATACATGATTTATATATACTTCAGTACTCTTAAATTAGGATGTGAAAAGTGGTCCGATAGGTGACTGTATTTAATCAGTAGTTTTTGTTCTTGCAGTGGACGAAGGTCGCAGCAAGGAGCCTGACCGCCTGCAGGTGTTCTACAAGAAAGCCATAATGCCTTACGGTGTTTACAAGAAGCAGCAGAGAGACCCGAGCGAGGAGGCGGCCGTGCTGCAGTACGCGAGGCTGGTGGGGCAGGCGTGCTCCGAGCGGATGCTGCTGTTCCGAAACTGATCAGGCGTTGGCCTCTCCCGACCCCTGGGCCCCTGGGCGCTCCTGCGCTGCCCTGCTGACGTGTGCCACGGTGCAAGTTCATCACTCGGGGGAAACTCTGTAACCCTCCCCAGGTTCGACTTTCTAATTTTGATGGCTACGTAGCTTTTCTAAAATATTTTGTGGCATATGTATTTGTGAAAATCTCATGGTTAATGACAAAGATTTTAAAACCATGTTATGACATCGACTCATAATTGGGGTTGATTGTTTCAGAAGTCTGCTTCATGAACAAGAGATGATTAACTTCTCTTGTTAATATTTTGGGAGATAAAAATGTATAAGTGAACCTTAAGTAATTTAAATCGCAGTTGTACTTTTTTTTGTTCTGTTAGAGAAATTAAAACAGACTTTTTCTTCAGATCCACTTAAAACATCAGTCTCTGCTGAAAAAACCTCAAGTGTGGGGAAGAAGGTGAGAATTCTGTTTGGTCACTTAGAAAACGTCTTCTCAAGGGATCAGGACTGGGATGCTGTTCAGTGTTCAATATCACTTTACTGCTGAATGTTACATTACGTAGTTTCACAGAAAACTTGAGAAAAGGAAACAGTACAAACTTACAGAAAAGGATGTTGTGTTAACATCGAGTGTCTGTTTACCCAGGACAGTCTCATTCGTGTCTGCTGTCTTGGCGCGATTATTTTTCCTAGAATAATTATTTGTCATGTTCCTTTTTACTCTGCAAAATATCCCAGTTTGGACAATAAAATATGCGATTACCCTAGTTATATATTGTCCAGACTGGGGTAGCCTGCTTTATTTCTCAAAATCTAACAAGTAAGAGGTTGTTTTTAGAAAATTGGTGCCTCCTGCCTTGACCTAAGCCCCTTCAAAGATACATATACGCTAGTTTTTATTTTCTTAGAACTCAGGACACTGGTCTTTGGTTATTGGTTAAAAATTAGTTTCTCTCTGACTACTTTTATAGCTATGCTACACATCGCATTTAGTGACATAGGACGCATTGTGAACTCTGTTTCAGGGCAGGAGGCAAAAGCACCCACTTCCTGCTCTTTGATTTGGAAGTCAGAGAGGAGATGCCGCACGTAGTAATCTCAGCAGAGGTGGGCCCTGTGTCCCTCTGTCTTGTCTCTCTGGCCCTTCACTCGGTCAGCAGTCCCTTGGCCCCCACCTTAAGGATGGCAGGCACTGTGCCAGGAGGCAGGGAGGGAGCAGGCATGTCCCCTCATGGTTGAGCCACGCCGCAGACGGTGACGGATGGACGGAGGAGCTTACTCTCCTGTGCATCTTTGCAGCTGGCCACCATCTGCTGCCACATGCCTGGCCACTGAGTCCTTTTCATTTCCTGTTTTGTCCATTTTCCCATTTTCTACTGATCTTTTTTTAAAAAAGCCATTTTATTAAACTTAGTGGCTTGATTTTAAACTTTTCTCCTAAATGCACTGAGTTGAGATATAAAATATTAGAAAATAATTCCAGCTACCTAGGCTAAAAAGGATCCCAAGAGAATGATTTTAAAAATCGAATGTCTAGAAGTTCTAGATCCAAATAAATTGTATTTATTCACTCACACAGAAAATGTGTGTGTGTGTGTAACACCTATCAAGGGCAGGTGCTTAGCTAATGGGGGAACAGAATAGTGATGATGTGGATTTTGCATACTCTGGAATTTTGCCCTTCAAAATAGTCTCCCAAGAGCATTTGATAGGCTCTTACTTAGAACTGCCTTCAGAATCTATAGAACATTAAAAAAAAAAAAAATTTCCCTCTAAAGTGAAGTTAGCTTTTTTCATTTATGAAAAGGATACTCTGAAGCAAGTAAACTTGAAGAAAAGCATACATAAAGAAAGTAAGAGTGATCTGAAATCTTACTGAGTTGAAAGAAACTTCAAAATAGGACTTTAGAAATACTTTAAGCAATCTCAGTGTTAAAGTACATAGTAAGTGCACACCTGGTACCCTTGGCTTTGGAATGTCCAGTGTGATGTCATCAGGCGTGTTAAACTGCTCTTATCGTAGTGATTAGCATGCAGAGTGGAATTCATTACGATCACAACTCGAGTACCAAATGAAGAGAAAGCTTGAATCTTACTTTTTACCGTGACTCAGGCTTCTTCCCGCAGAATTCAGCCCCTACCTAGGAATGGGGTGCTGACCCTGAGGGTGGCCTCCTAGGTTGGCTGCAGTGACGCTCCAGAGAGAGTGAAGACTCTACTACTCGGTTGGTGTATTCTATTCTTGTGTTGTTGTTTTTGAGAGTAGGTACTATATCAATCCTAATGAACAAAGTATCTTCAAAAGACAATTATTTGTTCTTTGGAGCCCTCACTGAGTGAATGTTGTTAGTGGGCTAGGAAAGTACAGTCAAGAAAAGTGACTTGACTTGGTCAGTTGACAGTCTAGCTGAGGAGTCTGATTTTATGTTAATGGCTTACATCTAAAGATGGACACGTGAGGACGTTGCCAAGACAGTTTATATCTTGTCAAGGCTAGAAGCTTTGCAATTGCAGTCTTCATGTTGTAGTCTGTTTCTGGTTTCAGATTAAACTTAACACCTGCCTCCCTGTCTTGGGAACAAAAATGTAATAGATTCTCCGTGATACCATCTTTATTTAAATTATTTCAGTTCTGTGAGACCTTTATCTTATTTTTTTAAATGTAATCTGAGCACTTTTCTTTTGTATTCTGAAAGATAGAGGCTATTATCAGATGAATATATTATTCATTTGATTAAAATTATTTAGATAAGAAATTATTACTGTTTATGTTTACTTTCAAACTGCTTATTCTGATTTTTATCCATTTTGCAAAATATCATTTGTATATGACTTCTTATGTATGGGAATTTATTATATAAATGAACCTTTTCAGATTTCTGGACAGTATATGGTTTGATTTTATAGGCTTTTTTTTTTTTCCAGTAGGATAAAGATAAGAAAGATGATCAGTTACTTAAAATGTATGTGTTGTTGCTTACTTTAAAGAAGGAAATAAATAGAAACAATTGGGAAATGTTTGAATTAGAAGTTACCCAAATGTGTATTATTTTCCAAAAGAGAACCAGTGACTATAAAAGGCAAAACAAGTTTGATTGCATGTGACATTTTTTGCACTTCTCTATGCTTTTTGAACAGTCCATTTGATAAAGCTTGAATAAAACTTTCTATCTGCAATGGCTCTTGCTGGTCATTACTTAAAAGACCTGTGTTTTCATCTGTCACAGATTCTTAGACACATTTTACCTGTAGTGAATATGCAGAAAACAGAGGTAAGACATTGACTGTATATGAATGATAGTGTTTAATTTTCAGTAATTAGAATTCCAGATCACTTGGTTTCCTAAATCAAAGCATGATGGATTTCTCTCTCAGGAATAAATAAAAGTAGAGTGAATCTTGCTTTAAGCAAAAAGTCTGGATTTTCACAAGATAAATTAGGGAGTAGACATTCTTTTATCCAGAAGAATTTGAAATAAGATTTAAGGAGCCAACTCAAGTATTAATTTCTCTTAAAAACTTCAGTTTTCAGAGGAATTTTCATAAATATGTCATAAAGCAAGGTGTGCTTTCATTGTTCATAAGAGTCCATGGTATATTTATAGAATACATTTTAAGTCTTTTTACAGTAAAAGGGATCCTGGTAGGTTTATGATAAAATGAATCCTGTTTCCCAAGCGATTTAACTATTAAATTCCCACTAATATTTTCTCCGGAATGAAAATAGCCTTATTGTTTTTCTTATTTGAAATGGACAGTGTTCACCAGAAAACTTTTAGGCAATATGGAAAAGTATACCAAAGAAAATAAAAATCACTCAATCCTATCACTGTTACTTCTGTCGTTCACATTTTGGTGTATGTCCTTTCAAACTTTTTTCTACCTACATGTATGTATGTTTTTTGTTTTATTTTGAAATAAAAATGAAATTATGGCATTGTTTTATAATTTTTTCATCTATATGTTTGAACATCTTAATTTACTGTGAAAATAAAAATAGATAGGAAGAATAATCATTTAAATGGCTGCATAACATTCCACTGTGTCTATACTGTTTTGAGAAAGGAAGTTTAATACTTCAGCTCCTCATGGATGATGGGAGTTATAATTGAGTGACATTAATTACTTTTCTCAGTTCTTTGTAACACTTGGCAACATGGTTCTTCTCCTCATTGCCTGATTCCCTTGACCTTTAGCTGGAGGATAGGAATTTTCTCTTTACTTGGAGGTTCAGAAAATGTGTGGCTTTTAAAGCTTACTGCCCCTCCTCTGATTGTCCCTCAACTAAATATTTTCTGGAAGATCTACACTATTGTTCTTACAGTCTGCATGCCTCTAAAAATTTCCAGTTAGAAAATGCCTTGTTTAAAATCTTAAAGTTATTTAAAACCAGTTAATGTTCTAGTTCATTGATTCTTTGTAGAACAGAGATCTTTAAAATGGGTGCCTAGAAAGAGTGGAAACCATACCACTATTTTTAATTTAGCTCAGTTTTTTACTTTTACAAGTACACTGGTTAAGATTTAATTCTAAGGAAAATAAAGTAAAATTGCATTTTTCATACCTGTGCTGTGTTAGTCACTCAGTCGTGTCCAACTCTTTGTGACCCCATGTGTAGCCCACCAGGCTCCTCTGTCCGTGGGGGTTCTCCAGACAAGATACTGGAGTGGGTTGCCATGTCCTTCCCCAGGAGATCTTCCCAACCCGGGGATCAAACCTAGTTCTTCCGCATTGCAGGCGGATTCTTTACCATCAGAGAATGTCTAGTTGGTGGTTAAATTGGTGTCTTCAATCCAGTCCCATCCAGAAAATATTTTCAAATTAACTGTTGCAATTAAACCAGGAATTAAAGTTGCTGAGTATTATTTGCATGCCAAACTGTTACTGTTTTAGACCTCCAAAGTAGCTTGCAGGTTTGTATAGTTTGGTTTGCTCATTGCATCTTTTCACCTGCAATATGAAGAAACAATTCCAAATAGAAATGTTTTTCTTTAAAAAAAAAAAAAAACCTAGCAGAGCAAATCTTAATGTTACATGGCATTTGTGATTTTTAATAGTTAATTACCTGTTAATATGGCACTCAAAAGTAAATATTTCAGCCACATTGGGGGAAGAGAGAGACTCTTCACTCATCTGGCATGCATAAAGCAGACTGTTAGTGACTAGCACAGATATCTTGTTTCTTTCATTGTTAGATTTTATTGAACTCAGTATGCAAAAAATAATTTTTAAACATTTATTTATTATTTATATGTTGCATGCTAGAGCAGTTATTCCAGAAAGGCATAAATGTTGGACTCCCAACTTCCGTAATTCAACACTGGGGTTTTGGACCATGCTTTCCCCTTAACCTTAATTTTTCGTGCTTTTGTCAGTCTGTGCCAGGGTCTTAAAATCATTGAACACAGGCCTTTTTTTTTTTTTTTTTTTAATTAGCATTAAATTAGAACTCATGAATACTTCATGAAGTCCAATTCATCACTTTGTTAATTCAGTATTCAGCGAATCTGAATAGCATCTCTCAACTAATGGAGCTTTTTGATCGTGAAACAAGAAAAACAGCATTTTAGGTTGGGGATTCAGAGCTTAAGACTCTTAGCTCAGTTGTATGTGGACAGTTCTGTGCAGTTTTCCAGCTCATTTTAAAATACAGAGAGATGACCAGTTTGTAATTTGGAAGCTGACCTTTATTGATGTTATTGACCTTTCATTGTCTGATGTTATTTTATTGACTAAAGCAAAGATTATGCATGTGTGTGTATATATGTATATACACAGAGTATGTGCTTAACTAAGGCTTGCTGTTAATAGTATAATTTAGTCTTAGTTTTCAAAGAATCAATTTGATAAAGGATTTGGATACGTAAGATTTGTAAAAGTCACCTGACTGATAAAGCTTCTCTGTCCGATAATAGTCTCTAGCCACTTGGTGTCTATTTAATTAATAAAAATTTAGTTCCTCAGCCTCACCAACCACATCTCAAATGCCCAGTAGCCACACGTGGCCCTGGCTCTCCTATTAGTTTCCTGGGGCGGCTGTAACAGGTCGCCACAACCTGGCTATCTTAAAACAAGAATTTATTTTCTCACAGTTTTGGAGGGTAGAAGTCCTGAATCAAGGTATCAGCAGGACCCTGCTCCCTCTGATGGATCCAGTTGAACCTTCCTTTGCCCATTCCAGCAGTCCTGTGTGTTCTTGGCTGGCAACCGTGTCCCAGTTTCTGCCTTTGGGTTCACATGGGCATCTTCCCTGTATCTCTGTGTCTTCTTATCTCTTAGAACTCCAGCCAGATTTAGGTCCACCTCAATCCAGTATGACCCCATCTTGTGTGTGTGTGTGTGTTAGTTGCTCAGTCGTGTCCAGCTCTTTGCAGCCCCGTGGACTGTAGCCCCCCAGGCTCCTCTATCCATGGAATTCTCCAGGCAAGAATACTGGAGTGGGTAGCCATTCCCTTCTCCAGGGGATCTTCCCCACCCAGGGCTCGAACCTGGGTCTCCTGCACTGCAGGGGGATTCTTTACTCCCTGAGCCGCCAGGGAGGCCCTTAATATATCTGCAAAGATCCTAATTCCAAATAAGTTTGGGTCACGTTCACAAGCGCCTGGAGTGAGGACTTGAGTACACCTTTTGGGTGAGGGGGAGTCACAACTCAACCCACAGGAGCTGCCATGTTGGGGAGAACAGATAGAGTCTACTTCTTCAATGAAGCGAGTTCTATTGAATGCACTGCTGTAAGGGGATTTTTTTTCAACTGTTATGATTTGATAGTTGTGTAAAGTCTCTATATGGCAAAACATCATGGAATGACTACAATAAACCATTTGGGGCAACTTATTTTGACACTTCCTAGTTTCTCTCATTTCCACTGTGCAGTCTATTCCATCTTTGATTAAAGTGCATTTGTACATATGTATGAATTTGTGGCATCTTGTTACCCTGGGGCTGTGTCAGGGTTTCAAGGTAACTACCGTGTCATTATGATTTAAAGGTAAACTATGTACAGGGGTTTCCTAAAGGAAATCAACCCTGAATGTTCACTGGAAGGACTGATGCTGAAGCTAAAGCCTCAATACTTTGGCCACCTGATGTGAAAAGCCAACTCATTGGAAAAGACCCTGATGCTGGGAAAGATTGAAGGCGGGAGGAGAAGGGGACAACAGAGGATGAGATGGTTGGATGGCATCACGGACTCAATGGACATGAGTTTGAGCAGACTCTAGGAAATGTTGAGAGACAGGGGAGCCTGGCATGCTGCAGTCCTTGGGGGGCCCCAAAGAGCCGGACACCACTGAACAACTGGACAACAACAATAATGTACAGAGATAGTGTCTCTTTAAAGAACAATTTGAATGGAAGATTAATTTAGAAATGTACAGGATTTCTGCTATTTATTATTTTCATTTTTGCATCTTTCTAGTTGTTTTGGTTACATGTTAATTTTGATCAAATAGAAAAAATTTATAAACTTATCAGAATCTATAGTAATAAAATGATCTAAATGCATCTCCCAAAAGCAGTCTACCAAAGAAAAAAAAAATTACGGTGACTGACAAAAGTGGGAAAAATAAATGCCCTTTTCATCCCTCTTGTACTGTTTAATCTACAGCTGGTGGTTACCTCACATGAGTAAGTGAACTCAGAAGACAGATTAGATTTATAGCTCTGCTTTTTAAAGAATTTTTATTCCTTTATTACTGTATTTTTAAGGATAATTTAATTACCATTTTTTCCCCTAGTACAGCCTACTTCTAGCCAAAACTGTGTGTCAATGTTCTCAACCTGAAGACCTTGCAGAATTTCACTAGAGGCATGTTACTTAGATACAGATAAGTTAATTTGGACTCACTTCACCAAACTCTAAGCAGAGCTGGTGGGGAGGGAGGTCAGAGGAGCCTTCGAGATTGGTCAGTGGCCTCTGGAAGCTCTGCACAGTGCGAGTGGCGATTTGTACAGAAATGAAGAAATACTGTCTCTAGTCTCCCTAGTTTTCTGCCTGTTCTTGAGAGCCACTTGTGCTGAATACTATTCCATCCCCTAATATATTAAGAAGGCCAAAGAAACATCCGTGCGTGGCCAAGCTGCACCTACAACTGGTGACTCACGCTCGAGGTTGTTAATATTTCTGCTAACATCACCAAATATTCTGTTGGGAAAGTCAGGAATTAAAGGGATCAAGTCTAGAGAAGAAATCTGGTGAACAGTTTGAGCTTATTATACCAAGGGCTTTATTCATCTCTACTAGTACTCTTGCCTGGAAAATCCCATGGACAGAGGAGCCTGGTAGGCTGCAGTCCATGGGGTCTCGAAGAGTCGGACACGACTGAGTGGCTTCACTTTCACTTTTCACTTTCATGCATTGGAGAAGGAAATGGCAACCCACTCCAGTGTTCTTGCCTGGAGAATCTCAGGGATAGCGGAGCCTGGTGAGCTGCCCTCTATGGGGTCTCACCGAGTCGGACACGACTGAAGCGACTTAGCAGCAGCAGCAGCAGCCTTTACTGCCTTCATTAAGCTGCGGAAACTGTTACGTGTCAGCCTCATCAGTGAGTGATGGTCGTGGGTCTTGTTTGTCTGCTGGTTGCTTATCTAGCCACTTCCCCATCTGGATCATACGTGGAGAATCAAAGAGTAAGGAGGAAAAAAAAGAAAGAGACTTGCCTGTTAGCAGCTAAGCTGGGCTCATGCCTTGTTCACGGGGAAAGCCACTTGGACTGTGTGGCATAAGGAGAAGAAATGTTGGGTGTCACAGTGAAAGGATGGCGCCGTCTGGAAACGGCTTGTGAATGGAAGGGGCACACGGGGTTGCTGAAGGTGCAGCGGGTATCCAGCACTGGCCCATGGACGGGGAGCCCAGACCCGGGGAAGGACGATGGACCAGGGTGGGGGGTGCTGATCAGGCCTGGAACAACCTTCTGACCGTATTCCACTAGCAACTGGATCATTTTATAAGCCTTAATAGGTTAAAAGAGAAAAATGTGCGGGGGAACCTGGACTCTACAGGCAAGCAGTTTCAGCTTCCGGGATCACTTTAACTCATTGCGTGACCTTGGGCAAGGCCCTAAGGTCAGCAGAGCTCACCTTCGTCATCAGGCCGGGGCATTGGGGCCCATGGAGAAGACTGAGTGCGCTGCTCCACTGTTGTTCTGCCCATCGCACCGCCAAGGCAGACGTCACCAAAAAGAAAGGTCATAGAAATAAGATTTTAACAAAACATGTTTTGTTTTGTTTTTTTAAAGAGTAAATCCTACTAATCCAAGGCAGAGAACCCTAAGCATCTCAACGGTCCCTGAGTACACAGAGTTTCAGGCCAGTCATTGTTGACTTTGGTGATGGCAGTGCTGGGTTGTCAAGGAAACGGTTAAAAGTCATTCATTATACTCTAATATGGGCTTCCTGGTGGCTCAGTGGCGAAGAATCTGCCTGCCAATGCAGGAGACACAGGTTCGAGCCCTGGGTCAGAAATCCCCTGGAGAAGGAAATGGCAACCCACTCCAATATTCCTGCCTGGGAAGTCCCACGGACAGAGGAGCCTGGCGGGCTGCAGCCCATGGGGTTGCAAAAGAGTCGGACACAACTTCGCGCCTAAAACAACAACAACATACTCTAATACAGGAAAATGTAGAACCCATTTTAAACATTTCCATTCAAAATTGTTTTTTTTTTTTCTTTTTTTTTTTTATTATTATTATTTTTTTTTTCCAGTGGGTTTTGTCATACATTGATATGAATCAGCCATGGATTTACATGTATTCCCAGCAATGAAAAGATTCTATTGCCGGATAAATTACAGTCATCTGCCAAACTCATGATATTGGAACAGGTCTTCAGGACCGTGGAATTAGAATCCACTTGCAATGTCTGCTCAAAAGATACTCTTAATGTTTGGAGGATAAAGACTTCCTAATGGCTGCCTTTCTCCAATAGAATGTGGATAAACAATTATTCACAGGAACCCACGAAGAGAACCTCACTCCGGTGGCACCACTATTCAGGGCTTCCTTGGTATAATGGGAGAATAAAGTGGGTTTTGAGGCCTGGGACAATTATGCACACTTTTGTTTGTTCTGTTGGAGACAAAACTAAACAACAGGGTATCTGGAAGGCCAGCAGTGTTGCGTGGTCTCCGCCGATCCCCTCCGCACAGCGGGCTGCCATATCCAGTTACAGCCTAACTGATAATGACCAGGGTTTTTTTCATCTCACCCCCACGGGCTCCTGCTTTTTTTCTCCTCCTTCTGCATTATCCCTCTGCATGAAGGCAAATTTGGGAGGAGGCATTCCCTCTTCCGATCGGCCTTTCAAAGAGCCACAGTGAACCGACAAGCATCATCAATGAGGTCGGGAAAGCAAAAGCACATTTTTTTGAGAATGGAGAAGTGGTGATGTTGCATAGGACTGCGGCGTGCTGCCTGGGTGGGGGAAAGTGAGATGAGACCCAGAAATAGATTTGTTAGCTTTTACCACGCCTCCCCCAAAAGTATTTCTATATTAATGGTAGTTTTCTCCAGCCTAATTAAAAGCGGCTTCTGTTGTGTGTGGAGCTGTGAACCCAACCCCTGGGCCAGCACGATTTGACACGGAGGCCAGCCGAGCTGTTTCCTGGGCTTTGTCAGAAGCCCTCTGCTCACAGGTCACGTTCCAGCAACTGCTGCGAGCGCCCCAGTGGAAGCAAGTCAGCATCTTAGTGGCCAAATCTCCCATCTCATGAAGAGGTGGACGAAGCACCTGCTCCCGCTTAGCAGAGAGGATGCTGGCTGAGGCCCCAACTCGACTCGCCAGACTCAGGCAGAAAGTGAGCGGTGTTGGGGAAGGTCTGAACTGTCTGACCGTCTGGAACGTTTTTGTTCTTGTTTAGAGTGCTGTTCGCACAGTTGACGCTGAACCTAAAGTGGAACTTTCCTCTTTCTGCCCTTTCCGTGAAGTTTTCCAAAAGCCACCAGGGGGCAGAAAGAAGCTTCCTTGCCTTTTTTTTTTCCCCTTTCTGATTATATGGGGAAAGGTGAATTTTTTTTTTTTTCTTTTTATGGTCCATGAAGGCCAATGTTTTTGATATAAGTTATGCTTCTCATGTCTTCAATTTTTTTCAGATTTGGGTTGTCTTTGGTAAAGAATCTGCCTGCAATGAAGAAGACACAGAGACTCAGTTTTGATCCCTGGGTCGGGAAGATCCCCTGGAGGAGGACATGGCAACCCACTCCAGTATTCTTGCCTGAAAAAATCCCATGGACAGAGAAGTCTGGCAGACTACTGTCCAAAAGCTTGCAAAGGGTCGAACCCAGTTGAGCTACTAAGCACTGCCCTGCACTTCTGCAACTAAGGCAGATTGTGAGGGGGAAAACTGTATACACAGCATTTTATACCTGTTAATGGTTTCGTTACGCAACCCTCAGGCCTGACCAGCATCCCAGTCTCTCCTGTGTTACCCTCCGCGTTTCCAGCCTCACAGGGCTAGTGCAGGCCCTTAGTACCTCTTATTGGGATTATTGCAAAGCCAGTGTCCACTCGGCTTCCTCTAACCAGATTAATGGCCCCATGTACCACCCATTTGATCCCACCCTCCTGGTCCCACATCAGACAGCACCTCGTTCCCTTCTGAGTGAAGCCTAAGCTATCCCACCTGCCCCAACCTCTCCCACTTTCCTCCTGCATCTCCCTTCCAGCCCCAGCTCTTTCTTTCCTGTGTCTCGATTCCTGGGTCTGCTCCCTCATCAGTCACGGCCGACCCCTTCCAGCAACACATGGTCAGATCTCCGGGGTCCAGACCTGGTACTGCCTCCTCACCAGCACGTCGCCTACAGTGTCTGAATTCCATCTTCATAATAGCAATTCTTTTCTTTCTTAAATTTTTATTGGTGCATAGTTGACTAGCAATTTAATCTTTTTTTATTAAATTTAGTTTTGGGCTGAGCTGGGTCTTCGTTGCGGCATGCGGGCTTTCTCTAGTCCTGGAGAACAGGGTCT
The DNA here is from genome assembly GCF_910594005.1 of Cervus elaphus. Classification (NCBI taxonomy): domain Eukaryota; kingdom Metazoa; phylum Chordata; class Mammalia; order Artiodactyla; family Cervidae; genus Cervus; species Cervus elaphus. The sequence continues at coordinate 83,714,447 of NC_057829.1, read as the reverse complement.
CCTCTTCATTGCTCGGGCTTCTCACTGCGGCGGGTTCTCTTGCTGCGGAGCACGGGCTCTAGGCACATGGGCTTCAGTAGTTGTGGCCCCCGGGTTTAGTTACCCTGCAGCACGTGGGATCTTCCTGGACCAGAGAAGGACATCGAACCTGAACCAGATCCATTGAGCAACCTGGACCAGGACATTGAACCCATGTCCCCTGCATTGGCAGGCAGATTCTTTTCTTTTTGGAATGTTTTATATATATATATATATATTTTTTTTCTTTTTAATTGGAAGATAATTGCTTTACAGAGTCGTGTTGGTTTCTGCCCTACATCACCATGAATCAGTCGTAGGTATACACATGTCCCCTCCCTCTTAAACCCCCTGTAGGTGGATTCTTAACCCACTGGACCACCAGGTAAATCCACCAATTCTTTCTTAAGACTGGAGAAAACCCAGACAACTGGGGCCCTAGGAACAATGCATGTGTTCTCGGTAGAGGCAGCCAAGGACTGGCCTCGTTGGAGAAGCCTCCCTGGAGAATGTGTGCAGGTGTCATGGGGATGCTGAGATCAGCCTCCACAACCCCAGGTGGGATCTGCTCCTCTCAGTGAGTTCCCAGCATGGCATGCAGACGTGTAGGAAGCACTCTCAGAAAAGACTCCATGGTGGAACGTACTGAACTTTGCAGAGTTTTAACATGTGTGAACAGTGAGCGAAAGGAACGCACAAAGGACCCCATGAACACCTGGGGGTTGTCGTGCCTCAGTAGGGAAGGGCATATGGGGGCACATTGGCTGTTGGTAGAATGCTTGCTTTGTGTAATGAATTCCTAGCCTAATGGGTACGTGGATCCAGTACTCAGGGCAGGCCTGTTTTTGGTTTAGAGCTCACAGACCAGAAAGAAAAAAAAAATTACAGAATGCACAATATGAGTTGAAAATTCTTAAAGGAGATCAGTGTAATCCCTCTTTAATTTGGTCTTTTCCTCTTAAATTCATTTCGCATATGGGAAGACATTTATGCAACGGACACAAGGGTATTTTTACACATGCCGAACACTCTTCGTCCTGGGAGAAGTCCTTGCCCCTAATTGAGATCCTGACGGGAGGCAAACATTGCAAACACAGCTCTGCAAGTACAGAAAGGAGCTCTCACCACCATCCAAGTGGCCTTTGGAATACAGTGTCTCCTTCTCTTTAGGCTCACGCGTCCATGGATTCCTCCATAGCATTCGGGCGGGGGTGCTGAAGTGCAGTGAAACATAACCTGTGAAGATGTCATTGCTATTTACTTTACTTTGCCCTAAACACATGGAGTCTTCCTGCGTTGTATGAGGCACTGCTTTTCCTTGAAGCTCATGAGGCCCTCAAGGACAGGCCTCCTGACTGTGTGAGGAGTGTCGCCCAAGGCATTTGAACCATGAGCAGGCTCACAGTGCCGTTTGCCAAAGATCACCACGTCTCCCAGTAGCAGAACATGCCCCTTACCCCCGGGGGGCCAGGAGGGGTGCTTCCAGGGCAAGCGGCCCTAATACTAACCCAGCACGTCCTGGGACTGCAGACCTGTGTCTCTCCTGGAAGCCCAGGGCTCTCCACCAGCTTGAAAAGCCCAGTGCAAACCCAACTCCACGCACAGACACTTCATTCATTCATTGATTTCTCGATGGACATATCCATCCCACAACTAGGGCGCACCTGTTCAGGGCCAGGTGTTGTGCTTGCCGCTGAGCGAACACGGCAGAGGGGGCGCCCGTCTTCCTGGAATCACGGGCTAGGGAGAGAGAGCCAGACAGTTGACAGGTGAACAAATAGGCAAGAATGCTGGGTTGTGCCCAGTTGTACAAAAGGCCCCTTGAAATGGGTTGACAGGGAAGGCCTTTTTGAAGCGGTGACAATATATGTGTCGTAGTCGAAAAATTGTCACTTGCCATCTGCCTCTATGAGGTCACGAACCACGGCAGTCGCTGACCTTCAACACACCCTTGAAGGAGCTCAGGGCAGAGGGCAGGAATGAGGCGCTCTGTGCCCTGGGGGGAACTGGAAGAGCAGATTTTTCAGGAGAAGGTTTTATGAGCCCAATTCTTGTATCTCCTCATGTCTAGAAAAGAACTAAAATCAGTAATGGAGACAGTTGCTCCTGGAAACTAGCAGCAACCTTCTGCAGAAATGTGTGCTTGACTGCACATAACCCCTCCACCAAGAGCACATACACACAGGCCTCCCCCACCTCTGAGCTCTCTGAGCGGCCATCTCCTGGGCTGTAGTCTTCCTTTTGCCCCAAATAAAGCTTAACCCTTGACTCTCACATTGTGCTTTTTTTTTTTTTTTTCCAGTCAAGAGTGTGTTGAGTGCATAAAGCGATGACTGGGTGCCCACCTGGAGTTCATAGAGTCACAGTTCAGTCTTCAGAAAAAAAAACCAAAGTGAAAGTGTTAGCTGCTCAGTCGCATCTGACGCTTTGTGACCCCATGGACTGTAGCCAGCCAGGTTTTTCTGTCCACGGGATTCTCCAGGCAAGAATACTGGAATGGGTAGCCATTCCCTTCTATAGTGGATCTTCCCGACCCAGGGATTGAACCTGGGTCCACTGCATTGCAGGCGGATTCTTTACTTTCTGAGCCACCAGGGAAACAGTCTTGGGGGATAAACTCAAAACCAGGAGATGGAAAGCAAGTTGGGCTCAGAGCACAGATGAAACCCAGCAGACATTCTTAGGAAGAAAATCAAAGGCTAGCAAAGTGGTTTCTTGAGAGAGCTGATATTTATTTGCCCTACGGTCGATTTTGGGAAAAGAGGTCAAGGTGGTCCCTGCAGAAGGAATGGTTTAAGACCCCAAGTGGAGGCGAAAATACAAGGGAGCAGCATGTGGTTTAATTCTGCTGAAATATAGATAACTTGAAAGAAAGTCATGGCGATACAGTCGGACAGGCCTAAGGGGCATCCCACGGTGGGTGGGCTCGGATGTGCTGTTGTATGCAAGCCTCAGGACTCACTTTCAATGAGGTGAGAGTGGCCATGGCTGGATGGATGGATGGCCTGTGAGGAATCTCCCCAGCAGAGAAGAGAGGAAGCCACATCCTTGTCTCCCAAGATAGAAATGGAGCATGCCCGCACTGAACCCGCAAGCCTGGATGCTCTCTTACCATCAGCTAAATTGGCTTGCTGTTTTCACCAGGAGGCCTTGTTTGGAACATCTGGGACTCCTAAACCTCTCCTATGGGCTTCCCAGGTGGCTCAGTGGTAATGAACTCTCCTGCCAATGCAGGAGACGCGAGTTCGATCCCTGGGTCAGGAAGATCCCTTGGAGGAGGAAATGGCAACCCACTCCAGTATTCTTGCTGGGGAAATCCCACGGACAGAGGAACTTGGAGGGCTACAGTCCAGGGGGTCTCAAAGAGTTGGACACAACTGAGCGGGCATGCAAACCTCTCCTATTTGTGGGGGGGCGGGGAGCACCTCGTGTGAGGGGGAGGTGAGGCAGAAAGCCAGAGGACCCCTCCCACACTTACACAAGAACATGCCCTGCAGGGGCGTAACTGGGTGATGGTGAGCCCAACAGATAGGATTTGCCAGAGGGAAAGAAAAACAAAGATGGGAAAGGAGAAATCTGAAATTCTACATATACCTGGCGTTTATAATATAGGCATTCTCAACTAAGGTCACTTCATAGTACTCCTCTTTGAGAATATGTGTGAATATCCTTTTTAGATCGTTTCTTTCTTCCTCTCGAAGTATGGAAACATGCTATTCAAGGTGACTGATTCTTGTCTCAAATGATAAAGAGAAAGCAAATACCTGTTTTACTTAAATTGTGTCACTGGGTTTTTCTTCCCCTTTGTGAGAGTGAAGCTGGAAAATCCCCACCTACACCTTTCTTATGTGTAAGATGACTTGTCTCCTGCCAGTCTTGACTGTCCCTGAATCTGTTTGGATGGGGCCTCTGTCTCCCTCCCAAGACGGGCCCAGCAATCCTAAGACACCAGATAAGTGCTCTGCGCGCTCCCCACTCACCTCTTTTGTGTGCTCCCATTACATACATCCTCGACAGCAAGGTCTCAGGGGGGTGAGTAATCTAGGGAGTCGCCAACATCAGGACTCCTGGGGCCCAATCTGAAATAAGACACCTTGTTATGTGTTACCCTGGCCACGAAATCTATTACTAGCGCCCCATTTCCTCAGGGAGACGTGGAGCCACGTGTTCCAGACCCCCACACAGCTCCTATGGACTTTAATAAGGGACAAGCGACCGAAACCACATGCTTTGCTCGGAAAAAGTCTGAGCTGCCCGCATACCGTCTCCGGGGAAAGGGGATCTTTTACAACTCCTCGAGTCAGCCAGGGACAATGAAAACCAAATGTGTCTGCTTTGCATGCAAGCCTACACAGACATATTCACACACACACACACACATACATGCTTTGCAAATACTTATTACGTGTGCAGGTCGAGGGTAGTTTCTGCAGCTGAAGTGTGAACTGTCAATGGGTCTGTAGAAGGCAGAATCTCACGACGGGTTATTCTGTTCACTGTGTTCTTTCTTCCTGTTACAGCTGAGAAACACTGACTACGTCACCAAAGTGTATTCTGCAGAAGAGCTGCCTCTGTATGCGGCTGACAAAATGCTGTCTGCGTCTCAGGTTGCGTGTATTTTCAACTCTGTAAATATTCTTCCCATTTTCCTACATCTCACCTGTAGGACTTGGCATCTTTGTTCTGCTGTTGGAGAAGGTGCAGGGCTTTGCGTGTCCCCCACGATCAGGAGGTGTCACTGACCCCCCGGCAGAGGCAGGGGACAGGTATCGCTGTTCTAAGAAGGGCCCTGGTCCCCAGCCCCGCTGTGACAAGCAGATTTCACCTTGCCCCATGAAGAGCTGAGAGTCCCCATACCTGCTGTGGCCGGGTGGTGACACGTGCTCTTTAGCCAGGAGTTCAGCCTCTCAGTATACATGCCTTCACTGGAATGTTTCAGCCAGTTGGGGAGGCTCTTTGGCTTTTATTGGCTTTATTCCAGCAGCAGCCCCTGGTTTCTGTTTATCTCCTCCAGCGGTCTCATCCATGCTCATGGGGTCGCCTGTCAGCCTCTCCTCCAGCCCCAGTTCTGCTTGCTAACACCTCCGTACCTTCTTGGTCCTCCACCACCAGCTCCTGCTCCTTCACTCGTGGTCCCCAAATGGCATCAATTCCCCCATGGTCCACCTTGCAGCCTCCATGACCGATCACCTATGTGTCCAACATAGAATCACTTGAAAGCCTTGTCAATTCCAGCTCTAAAGTAGTTCTAGCATCTTTATCCTTGATGCTGGCTTAAGTTTGCTCTTAGCTCATCTCCGCAGTAGTAGCCCCTTACTGGGCTGGCTGGCTTCAGTTTCCCAGTCCAGCCTGCTGTCTTGCTGAATAAAAGGCAAGGGACATTTCTCCCTAAAATAGGGTAAGATAATGCCTTCTGTGCCTTTTCCTTGATTCCTGTTATTTCCTTGCCTGAGTCAACCTTTTATTGTTCAATTAAATGCTAACCTCCTAATATCACACCTGTTAAGATGGCTACTATCAAAAATCCCACCACCTGTTAAGATGGCTACTATCAAAAATCCCACAAAATAATAGTGTTTGGTGAGAATGTGGAGAAAATTGGAACTCTTGTGCACTGTTGGTGGGAATGGTGAAGCCACTGCGGAAAACAGTCTGGTGGTTCTTCAAAAAACTTAAAACCACGTTGTTGCTGTTATAGTTCAGTCACTAAGTAGTGTCCGACTCTGCGACCACATGAACTTCAGCACGCCAGGCTTCCCTCTCCTTTACTATCTGCCGGTTTGCTCAAACTCATGTCCATTAGGGCTTCCCTCACAGCTCAGTCAGTAAAGAGTCTGACTGCAATGCAGGAGACCTGGATTTGATCCCTGGGTTGGGAAGGTCCCCTGGGGAAGGAAATGGCAACCCACTCCAGTATTCTTGCCTGGAGAACCCTATGGACAGAGGAGCCTGGCTGACTACAGTCTATGGGGTCGCAAGAGTTGGACACGACTGGAGATTAAGCACACAGTACGTGTCCACTAAGTCAGTGATGTTATCTAACCATCTCATCCTCTGCCTCTCCCTTCTCCTTTTGCCCTCTATCTTCCTATCTTTCAGGGTCTTTTCCAATAAGTGGGCTCTTCGCATCAAGTGGCCAAAGTATTGGAGCTTTAGCATCAGTCCTTCCAATGAATATTCAGGATTGATTTCCTTTAAGATTGACTGGTTTGATCTCCTTGCTGTCCAAAGGACTCTCAAGAGTCTTCTCTAGCACCACAACTCAAAAGCATCAATTCTTCGGCGCTCAGCTGTCTTTATGGTCCAGCTTTCACATCCGTACATGACTACTGGAAATACCATAGCTTTGACTATATCGACCTTTGTGGGTAAAGTGAGCACTCCTGGGTATATAGCCAAGAGAAATGAAAGCAGGAGCTCGAAGAGATGTTTGTACACTCATGTTTACGGCATTATCCACAATAGCCAGAAAGTTAGGGCAGCCCAGGTGTCCATCACAGATGAATGAATTAAAAAAATGTGAATGCAGACAATGCAATATTATTCAACCTTAAAGAGGAAGGAAGGAAACTCTGACACATGCTACAATGTGAATGAAGCTTAAGGACATTATATTGAGTGAAATAGGCCAGTCACAAAAAGACAAATGCTGTCTGATTCTATGTGGATATCTGTAAATCAAACTCTGGAAGACAGGGAGTAGAATAGTAGCTCCAAGAACTGGGGGGAGGAGAAATGGGGAGTTGTGGCTTTGTGGGTACAGAGTTTAATTTCAAAAGATGAAAAAGTTCTCAAAATTGGTTGTGCCACAAAGTGGATATACCTAATACTACAGAACTGCATACTTAAAATGGATTAAGATGCTGAACTTTATATGTATTTTACCACAATTTTTAAAAAACAAATTTTAATTGTTTACATTATGACATAGCAGCCTGGTTGTCTTTTGTGCTGTTTCACAAAGATGGATTTCAGTAATTGAGAGAAGTTAACTCTGAAAAGTGTGTGGAATTTGCAGAGTAACAAAATGGTAAATTCTAAGGGCAACCAATCCTCTCTTCTAAGAAGGGTGAATTAGATTCATGCAGTAAATGTATACTATTTAGAAGATTCCTTTAGACAAAGCTGTCCAATGGAAACTTTGCTTTGCTATTGACATGACCGAGGTCCGTGTTTCTACTTAGCCCAGCATTTTCAGCAAGCGTAGGTAACTGAGGATCTTGAATCTCAGGAGGGTAAATTGCAGGCGTAATGCTGATGTTGAAGCACAAAAGGCTAGGAGAGCAGTTACACAAATCTGGACCATGCCTTTGACCATTTATCGGGAGATTTTCCATTCCCATTTCAAAGGGAGAGAAAGAATAATAAGAACCAGTGTCCAGACCATTTTAATAAATACAAAGTTCCCCAAAAGGCCCACCATTCCAGACCTCATGGCTCCTGCCAAATCCTGTAAAAATAAAGATTAAACCGTGCAGAGTATTTGTTTTGTTCTGATTGCTGTTATTTTGTTTTGGTAATAGAAGTCCCAGGCATCTGGCCTAGGAGAGTGCAGATGGCTCTAGCTTTTGATACCCTTCTCTCCTGCCCCTTAAAAGGAATCATTTCTTCCTCGGCTGAATAATATTCTCCTTTCCTGGAATCACACACTCAGCATAGCTCATGGGGAGCAGGACAGTGGTAGGCTGCCACGCTGAAGAGCTGGGTTCTAGTACCAGCCAGCCTGAGGCTCACACTTCTCATCCTTTCTCAAGATTTTCTAAGTAATTTCAAGCTTGTGGAAATTTTGCAAGAATAGAACAAAGAAATCCTGCAAACCTTTTACCCAGGTTCTTCAATTGCTAACACTTTGCCTTTCTCTCTGTATGTATCTCATATAATCAGAGAACCATGATCAGAATCAGGAAAGTAAACTGGCACGATAGTATCATCTACAGCAGTTCTAATCTCACCAATCTTCCCGATAATGTCTTCTATTACTGTCTTCTTTCCCCAGTCTAAGATTGCTCATTAAGTGCATTTAGGCAGTAAAGTGTTAGTCACTCAGTCGTGCCTGACTCTTTGGGACCCCATGGACTGTAGCCTGCCAGGCTCCTTTATCCATGGAATTCTCCAGGCAACAATACTGGAGGGGATAGCCATTCCCTTGTATAGGGGATCTTTCTGACCCAGGGATTGAATCCAGATCTGAACTGCAGGAGTTGGACACCACTTAGCGACTGAACAACAACACATACGGTAAAGACTCATTCATTTTTTTAAAGATATTTTTTTGGTGTGGACCATTTTAAAGTCTTTAGTCAACTTGTTATAATTGAAGGGCTTCCCTGGTGGCTCAGTGGTAAGAATCTGCCTGCCAAAGTAGGAGACACAGGTTTGATCTCTGCACTGGGGAGATCTCCTGGAGAAGGAAATGGCAACCCACTCCAGTATTCGTGCCTGGAAAATTCCATGGACAGAGGAGCCTGGCAGACTATAGTTCATAGGGTTGCAAAGTGAGTCAGACACGACTTAATGACTAAACTACAAAGCAATAATTAAAAATGCGTGTGTGATCAGTTGCTTCAACCGTGTCCGACTCTTTGCAGCCCTATGGACTATAGCCCACCAGGATCCTCTGTCCATATGATTCTCCAGGCAAGAATGCTGGAGTGGGTTGCCATGCCCTCCTCCAAGGGATCTTCCTGACCCAGGGATCGACCTCATGTCTCCTGTGTCTCCTGCATTGCAGGCAGATTCTTTACCACTGAGCCGCTGGGGAAGCCGTATAATTGAAAATACCCTAAGGTAAATGAGAATGTTCATTTGATCCTCTGTTGTGAACTATTTAACTCATACAGCTTCACAGTCACCAAGAAATCGTCCCTCTGAGGGAACAGGGGAATTAAGATGCAACACTCCAGAGGTGTGAAGACTGTCTTGTCTGCAGGCTAAAATGACTGCTGCATCACTGCACTGACCAAAAACTCACAAGAAACTGAGCAGGAAAACAGGAAATGGAGAAAATGGTCATAAGAAGTTCATAGACTGGAGGTAGGAGGAAGGCCTCTGATGAAGCTCTGAAGACCACCATTCCTTGTCTACACTCCAAGTGGAGGCTGGATTAAACCTCTTGGGAATCATTGCCTTTGGTGTTGCTGTGAAACATACACTCATTTCTCTAAGAATGAAGCTTCTCAGTGGAGGAAATGTTGAGTTTTCAGAAACTGATGATTGGAAGGCAGGAGTTGGACTTTGAGAACTGTCATTATCCTGCCCTTCTCCGCACCCCCACCCCTGTCCCAGGTTGCATTTGTGCATGTGCGTGTCTGTGTGTAGGGAGATTCTTCTCAGGGTATCTTTGGTCAGGATGTACTTCTTTAGGTAAAAGAGTCTTTTATATAAGAGGGGATGGCAATAATCTATCACACTGTAGGAATGCTGACCTTATGAGAATTATGCTTAAAAGATTCAAATGTTATTAATTTGACAAGATGGTCGAAGGGGGCCTTTCAGAGTGCTTGGTATCAGTTCAGAAAGTAGAGATGCACTAGCTTGGAAAATGTGGGTTATTGCATTAAAAAAAGAAAAGAAGTTTTATTATGGAAAATTTTAATCATATGAATTAAAATAATATAATGAACCCCCATGTATCTATCACATAGCCTCACCAGCTGTCATCTCATAGTGTCTCATCTCTCCCCTTTATTCTGAATCACCTCCCTATCCTAAATTATTTTTAGTAAAACTTGACATTGTATCATTCCATCAACAAGTATATGTGTTTAAAAGATATAGGCTCTTAAAACAATTAATCACAACCCACTAGCACTCCTCATTAGATCTCCATTTTTTTAATCATCCATAATTCCTTAACATCACTGAATATCTCTTCAGTGTTCACATTTCCTCAATTATCTTATAATTTTTTTTAACAAATTGTTCAAATTCAGGATCCAGACTAGGTCCGTACATTGCGATCAGTTCATATGTCTCTTAAATTTATTTTAATATGTAGGTCTTCTCTGCATATCTTTTTCCCTTGGAAGTTATTTTTTGAAGAAACCTGGTCATTTGTCCTGCAGAATTTCCCAAAGTCCAGATTTTGTTGACTGCATCCCTATAATGTTGTTTAACGTGTTTGTCTTTCCCCTGTACTTCTAGTAAATTGCTGACTCTATCGCAAAGCTTCATGAAATCCAAGTTTTTTTTTTAAAAAAAATAAAAGATTCCTTCATAGATGATTGTGTGTTCTCCCATATGTTGGATCTAAAAGGAACTACAGATTCAGGGAACATCTAGTTCAACGCTCTTATGTTACAGGTAGGGAAACTGGATCCCAGAGCTGGATGGAATACTTTATGCTTTATTTACTCATTTATGGCTGCACTGGTCTTCATTGCTGTGGTGCGTGGGGGCTGCTCCCTATGTGGTGTGGGGGCTTGTCCTCGTGGTGGCTTCTCGTCTTGCAGAGCACAGGCACTAGCTGCACAGACTGAGCAGTTATGGCGCGTGGATTTACTTGCTCCAAGGCACGTGGGATCTTCCCGGACCAGGACTTGAACCTGCTCCAAGGCACATGGGATCTTCCCGGACCAGGACTTGAACCTGCTCCAAGGCATGTGGGATCTTCCCAGACCAGGACTTGAACCTATGTCCTCTGCATTGGCTGGTAGATTCGTAAACACTGGGCTACCAGGGAAGTCCCCTTAGGGTATGTTTTTAATGATTGTGCATGATAGTAGGGCATGGATGATGCTTCATTTAGTCAAAGGAATTTTTTTTTTTTTTTAGCTAATTATTTATTTATTTTTTTTTATTAGTTGGAGGCTAATTACTTCACAACATTTCAGTGGGTTTTGTCATACATTGATATGAATCAGCCATAGATTTACACGTATTCCCCATCCTGATCCCCGCTCCCACCTCCCTCTCCACCCGATTCCGCTGGGTCTTCCCAGTGCACCAGGCTGGAGCACTTGTCTCATGCATCCCACCTGGGCTGGTGATCTGTTTCACCATAGATAGTATACATGCTGTTCTTTTGAAATATCCCACCCTCACATTCTCCCACAGAGTTCAAAAGTCTGTTCTGTATTTCTGTGTCTCTTTTTCTATTTTGCATATAGGGTTATTGTTACCATCTTTCTAAATTCCATATATATGTGTTAGTATGCTGTAATGTTCTTTATCTTTCTGGCTTACTTCACTCTGTATAAGGGGCTCCAGTTTCATCCATCTCATTAGGACTGGTTCAAATGAATTCTTTTTAATGACTGAGTAATATTCCATGGTGTATATGTACCACAGCTTCCTTATCCATTCATCTGCTGATGGGCATCTAGGTTGCTTCCATGTCCTGGCTATTATAAACAGTGCTGCGATGAACATTGGGGTGCACGTGTCTCTTTCAGATCTGGTTTCCTCAGTGTGTATGCCCAGAAGTGGGATTGCTGAGTCATATGGCAGTTCTATTTCCAGTTTTTTAAGAAATCTCCACACTGTTTTCCATAGCGGCTGTACTAGTTTGCATTCCCACCAACAGTGTAATAGGGTTCCCTTTTCTCCACACCCTCTCCAGCATTTACATTTAGTCAAAGGAATTTTGAATTCGTCTTTCTGAACTTGAGTGTTCCCACCTGTAACATGATGGGACTCGATTAGAGTTGATCAGACCCAAAGCTTTCTTCTTGATTCTCAGTTGAAACTGGTCAAGGTGACGTGACCAATTTGGTGTCCTTCCAATGGCAGCCCAGCCATGGAGTGACAATCTTGGCACTTCAGCATGATTCCCATGTATGGGAAGTCACTAACAAATGCATCTAAAAAATAGCTGAATAAACTATAATAAGGCAAACGTCCCTATCAATGCCAGGCAGGTCAAGAGACAGACCTTTGCCAGTTTCCCTGGAAGCGCTTCCTGTACTCTGTCCTGTTCACCCGTGACTTCCTCCCTCGAAAGTGAGGTACTATTCTGAGTTTTACGGGAATTCTTTCCTTGCCTTCCTATACTATGGTTTAGAATTCCCTCCCATTACTTCCTTTAGTCTGTAGATTTTCCTCCCTCTTTTCTTTTCCTTACAGTTTATCTGTTGAAGAACACGGCTTGTTTGACAATCACTGGTTCCCTCAGTTGGGACTTCTATCAGTCACACACGCACAATATAACCCAGCCTGTCTCTCTGCGCCCTTATTTCCTGAGCCTGGCAGCTGGTTGCAGAGGCATCGCCAGACCCGGGTTCTCATAATGTCTTGTGTCTGCTTATGCGATGTTAGCAACCTTTACGGCTCTATGCCTGGGCCCACTAATGCATTGGGTGTGGTTGCAGAATAGTGATATTCTATCATTTATTAGCTGTAATAATGTTATAGGGAAATCCTCTTCATCTCCTGGCGGTACAGGTCCTGCAGGAAATGAAGGATAAATGTTTGATCTTTAATTTACAGTTTTCAGGATAATAAGTTTCCTCCTTTTTCTCTGAAGGTAATGAAAACACACTCACACGTATGTTGCAGCAAAGGAGACCCCTTCCAGGGCCCAAGACTTGTCTAACACTCGGAATGAACTGTCCAAGGAGACGCATGCTGACAAAGCAAGAGACCTTACTGGGAAGGGGCGTGGGGGGAGAGCAGGAGGGTAAGAGAACCCGGAGGACTGCTCTGCTCTGTGACTCACCGTCTCGGGTTTTATGGTGATGGGGTTAGTTTCCAGGTTGTCTGGCTAATCACTCTGACTCAGGGTCCTTCCTGGTGGTGTGCACAAGATGGATTCCAGTGAGAAGAATTCGGGAGGCTAATAAGACATATGGGCTGGCGTCTCCTCTCTCCTTTTGACTTTCCCTGAATTCTTCCAGTTGGTAGTAACTTGTTAGTTCTACATTCCTTACCAGGACCTCCTCTTAAGAGAGCTCATACAGGCGGCTACTGTCTTGCCTGGCCAGGGTGGGTGGGTTCAGTCAGTATTTCCTCTAACACATATATACATCCGTATATCAATTATGAACTTGTGAATTGAAACATATTTTACATGTTTGAACATATTTGATGACTTTTAATCCTTTGGAGTTGTTACCCTTATTGAAGCTCCAAGAGTACCATCTTTGGCCAGTAGAAGGTTAGCAAGTTCGTCTTGGTAATAAACCATCCCTTCATTCACCAGTTCATTTGCTTATTCATTTAACTGAGAGTTTTGTGTCCCTATTATAGGCAAGACATAGAACTAGACGATGTAAAGAGTATAAAGCTAAGTAAGATTTGGTCCTCGTGTGCTAAAGCTCACAGTCTAACCGTGAGAAATAACATATAGACTGATTGCACCTAGAAGGTGGTATCGTAAAAGACACAGAAATAAGGTTGCGTTGTAGAGATCTGGAGGCAAAGCTGTTGCATAACTGTCAGGTATGCAGTCCTCTTCTTTGCTCTGCTGTCCCCAGCATGAGATTCTACTTCGTGATCCGGAATGGCTGCTCCATCTCCTGCCCCACTGCTCATGTCCAGCCAGCAAGAAAAGTGGAGAGGGAAGGGAAAGGCAGGTTCCTACCTTCTCTAAGGTCAGCACCCGAACATTGTACATATTACTTCCATTCACCTACCAATGGCCGCACCCAGCCACCAGGGAGGCTGGGAAATGTAGTCTTTAGCTGGGTGACCGTGTGTTTCTTCCCTTTCAGTTCAGTTCAGTTCAGTCGCTCAGTCCTGTCCGGCTCTTTGCAACCCCATGAATCGCAGCACGCCAGGCCTCCCTGTCTATCACCAACTCCCAAACCTGTGTCCATTGAGTCCGTGATGCCATCCAGTCATTTCATCCTCTGTTGTCCCCTTCTTCTGCCCCGAATCCTTCCCAGCATCAGGGTCTTTTCCAGTGAGTCAACTCTTCGCATGAGGTGGCCAAAGTATTGGAGTTTCAGCTTCAACATCAGTCCTTCCAGTGAACACCCAGGACTAATCTCCTTTAGGATGGACTGGTTGGATCTTCTTGCAGTCCAAGGGACTCTCAAGAGTCTTCTCCAACACCACAGTTCAAAAGCATCAATTCTTTGGCGCTCAGCTTTTTTCACCATTCAACTCTCACATCCATACATGACTACTGGAAAAACCATAGCCTTGACTAGACGGACCTTTGTTGGCAAAGTAATGTCTCTGCTTTTAAATATGCTGTATAGGTTGGTCATAACTTTCCTTCCAAGGAGTAAGCATCTTTTAATTTCATGGATGCAGTCACCATCTGCAGTGATTTTGGAGCCCCCAAAAATAAAGTCTGACACTGTTTCCACTGTCTCCCCATCTATTTCCCATGAAGTGATGGGACCAGATGCCATGATCTTAATTTTCTGAATGTTGAGCTTTAAGCCAACTTTTTCACTCTCCTCCTTCACTTTCATCAAGAGGCTCTTTAGTTCCTCTTCACTTTCTGCCATAAGGGTGGTGTCGTCTGCATACCTGAGGTTATTGATATTTCTCCCAGCAATCTTGATTCCAGCTTGTGCTTCTTCCAGCCCAGCGTTTCTCATGCTGTACTCTGCATATAAGTTAAATAAGCAGGGTGACAATATACAGGCTTGACGTACTCCTTTTCCCATTTGGAACCAGTCTGTTGTTCCATGTCCAGTTCTAATTTTAGTATATGTGCTGCCGAAGCAAGCACTCCATGTCCAGTTCTAACTGTTGCTTCCTGACCTGCATACAGGTTTCTCAAGAGACAGGTCAGATGGTCTGGTATTCCCATCTCTTTTAGAATTTTCCACAGTTTATTGTGATTGACACAGTCAAAGGCTTTGGCATAGTCAATAAAGCAGAAATAGATGTTTTTCTGGAACTCTCTTGCTTTTTCGATGATCCAGTGAATGTTGGGAATTTGATCTCTGGTTCCTCTGCCTTTTCTAAAACCAGCTTGAACATCTGGAAGTTCATGGTTCACGTACTGCTGAAGCCTGGATTGGAGAATTTTTTTTTTTTTTTTTCTGGCCTGGAGAATTTTGAGCATTACTTTACTAGTTTGTGAGATGAGTGCAATTGTGCGGTAGTTTGAGCATTCTTTGGCATTGCCTTTCTTTAGGATTGGAATGAAAACTGACCTTTTCTAGTCCTTTGGTCACTGCTGAGTTTTCCAAATTTGCTGGCATATTGAGTGCAGCACTTTCACAGCATCATCTTTCAGGATTTGAAAAAGCTCAACTGGAAATCCATCACCTCCACTAGCTTTGTTCGTAGTGACGCTTTGTAAGGCCCATGTTTCCCTTGTGGCTCAGCTGGTGAAGAATCCGCCTGCCATGCAGGAGACCCGGGTTCAATCCCTGGGTTGGGAAGATCCCCTGAAGAAGGGAAAGGCTACCCACTCCAGTATTCTGGCCTGGAGAATTCCATGGACTGTATAGTCCATGGCATTGCAAAGAGCTGGACACGACCAAGCGACTTTCACTTTTTGTTCACTTTACTACGTGCAAACTCTGTGTAGGCCATCAACTCTCCAAGTTTAGTCTGCATGTGAATCACCTGGGGATCTTGTTAAAATGAAGACTCTGATTCAGTGGGTGGGGGTGTTGGAATTTTGCATTTCCAACAGATGGAGCAATGCCATTGGTTCTTGGATCACATTTAAGGACCACGCTTCAAGGGTGTTGATGACCACACAGGAGGGACTGTCTGCTTTCAGGATGGCTCCGTCTCACAGACCATTTCGGTCTTTATGAATCTGTCACTACTGCTCCCGTAGCTATTTGGGTAAATATCTTTGGAAGATGTTGAGTATTTATATTAAATACCCAGATAATGGGTCAGTGTGCAGAATGTAATTAGAAGTTTCTTTGCCCAAAATAATTTGTGTATTAGCTTTTGTTTAGAATTTGAGTTTTCCCTTGGAATTATCAAGTTTGGGCATTAGCATTACTAGCATAGTAATTTTTAAAGTGAGTTATTTTCTAAGTAGAAAACAAATCACAGTAGCACAGAGATTTCTTGGCATTATAAATATTTAGATTTGTGGCCTTCATCCAATTTTCTTCAGACACTTTTGAAAGTGTGAATAATTGCACTTTACACCAGTATAAATAGCATCTTTATTTCCTAGAGAAATCTGAGCACTTCAAGGCCCTTGGATTCTGTTATCTTTCACATTTCGTGAATAAAAATAGAAGGAGCATCCCTGCAAGTGTTCCTTACCTCCCTAGACCTGGGCAAGTCCCCTCTGCCCTGCCTCCCCTGCACCCTCCAGCTTGCCAGTGTGGCCCCTGAATGGTCAGACCCAGGATGGCAAGCCTGCCTCACTCTTGCTCACCTCTGGGTCCCCTAGCCTAGAACACCCCCAGTCCCTGGGGCTAGATTTAGAAGTTTGGATCTCTCCGTTTGTTTTGTCCCCAGCATCTGGCCTTTTCTGCTTGACCTGGCAGTGCCTGGTGCAGGGGCTTTGATCTTTCTCCAGCGAAGCACAACCAGGGCTTATCAGGCTAGCCCAGGGTCGTTAGGGAGATTACAAGAGGGAAGGTAAGTGGAAGCACTTTGTGAATCACAGCGTGTTACGCAAGCGCAGTAGAGCATTACTCTGGGTAATAATGATATATTATTATAATTTTTGAGCATTTACCGCATGCCAGGAAGTAAATGCTGTACATAATTCTCTCCTTTAATTGTCATCTCATTTCACAAATGGAGAAACTGAGGATTCAGTGATTGGGCTGAGGTCACTGAGCTGAGCAGACAGAGCCAAGACTCCCACCCAGGCTGTCTCCAGAGCCTATGCTGTTAACGTGGATTCACTTAAATCTGATTCCATTATAAGGTGAGAACATATTTTGGGATGCGTTGAGGCTTGAGTCTGGAATTTTTAAATCACCGCTGTATTTCATTCCTTTTCATATTCCAGCGTGTGCCTTTACCTGCTGGACATGCCTCCTGGCACCTTTTAATTCATATCTTTATCATCTTTCCTTGTATGTGCATCAGAAGCATGGGGCTGTGTAGAAGTTTTGTGTCTTGGCACCATATTGGTGGGGGATCTAAGCCTTAATCTGTATTTTTGGTTCACCCACCGGGAGGAGAGGAGACCAGGAACTAGGGCATGGAAGAAGAAAGGTAAAGAAGTGCAGACTAGCAGATGCGCCCACCCATCCGTCCAAGGTCCTGAAGTCTGTCCAGACTATTATCTCATCCTGTTCTCCATGATTCAGTCCAGATAATGTTTATTTCTCTCTCCTCCCTCTAACTTTGAAAATCACTTGCCCTACAGTGTATTAAATAGGGATGCTGTGTGCTTTAGGAAGATGCACAAAAACGGGAAGGGAATTTACCTTACCCCCTCTGGGCATCTCAGTGAGCATTTTTAAAGATGCTTAATGAAGCATGGGGCTTCTTCAGAGCAGACTTGCATTTAAGCTGCGAGCTTTGGGTTTATTTCCTTCCCCATCTCATCTCTGTCTCCGCCCCACCCCCAGCTCTGAACAGTTCCTATCCATCACCCCCCCACCAGGCGGCAAATATCCTTCGGTTCCCTCCCGCAAATCAGCACTCAGGGCGAGAGAAAGCAGCTTTGGGGAGTGACCTGAGTGGTCAGTTTGGGCAAAATGTGCACAATAAACTTCTATCTGGACTGAATTCTTCTGTGAAGTGGCAATCACTTCCCAGACAGACAGGCCCTGGAGGACCCGCCATTCTGCATCTTTTAATCACCGTTGCTATGGAGAAAGCCACTATTTCATTAGAGAAAGCGCCTTAACGCAATTAACACATAGTTCAGTTGTTCCCCATCCCTTTTGGGCCCAGGGATGGAGGGAGTATTGAGGTATTGCTTTCCCGGGGGGCCCTGCAGGAAACAGCAGGCCAAACAGGGCAGGGAGGGGTCCCAGGAAGTAAACCCGGGACACTCCGGACTGGCTTGTAGATTAAGGAATGTCCAAAAGAGGATCCGGCTTAAAATGAACAAAAAACTCAGGATGAGGACTGACTCTGTTTCAGAGCCAAACAAAACAAAATAAACAAAGAAAAAGTCTCCGCTGGCTACTTTTTGATTTTGGAAATGTGCTGAAAATCTCCCCATATTTTCTGGTGAAATTGATTTCTCTGCTCTTTCTTATTTCAATTCGGTTTTTTCCCCCAGCACCAGGACAAATCAGTAGCGTGATTGAGTGTGTGTAGCCATGAACGCTGCCCTTGAGCCTGACCCTCTGCCTGGCTCTGTTTTAAACTTCATTCACAGACTCATTTGCAAACAGGGAAGATAGTATTTTCTACTTAACTGGGCCGTCATAAGAAACTTTCCCCGGGGTGCCTGCCTGGCTAGAAAAAAAAGGAAATGCTAATAAATATGATGAGTTTTGATGGCTATGAAATGAGCACTTGGGGAAGAGCTTTCTAAAGTTGCTCACTTCTGGGCATTTCCCCAGAGCGGGGCTGTAGATTTGGTCTCGTATTCACTTTTCTCTTGCTGTGTGGAGTAAAAGACTCAAGCGACAATTTAACTCTCAATTAACAGTATTAAAGAAAAGAAGAAGGTGCACTCGGAAATCCATCTGGAAAAAGAAGGGCGGCAGAAAAGTTGGCTGACAAAAGAAAGACAAGGCATATAGATTTTGTATATAGATGTTTTGCATCGTCCCTAATTAGCTGATGTATTTCTTTACGCGGACTCTTGGAGGAATTCTCAAGCGTGTCCCCTGCCGCTCCTAGAGACCGCAGAAAAGCAAATGACACCAAATTTTCCCTTCTTAATTAAAATGTTAAACAGGGTTAAGATGCCAAGTTTCATCAGTGATATTTGTTCCCCTGGTGAACTCTTAAGTCCTGCTGGGGTTCAGTTCAATGGGAGTTACTTGAGTCAACACATGTTATTAAGTTTCCGAATGTAATCAGCCTAGATATTTTAATGGAAACTTTCTCCTTTCTTTTAATAAGCATGTGGTTTGGTTATAAAAGCACTTGGGTTGGGTGCCCTGCGTTGCCCTTCCGCAACCAGATCGCCATAGCAACAGGCAGCTGGTCACTACAAATCCTGGCGGGCGCGGCGAGGGGGCGTCGGCAGGAGGCCAGCCCCCAGTGGCCGTGTTTGGCCAGGCGAAAATATCCTCAATGGGATTAGAATGTTTAAGAGGCTAAAGGCTGTGGGAAAACTTTTGTCTGCCATATTTATCTCTTTTGCTGTTGTGTCTTAACATTTCCACTCGGGGTACAATGGGGTTACAAGTGAGAGCAAATGTTTTGATGGGTTTATTTTGAATTATGAATTCATGGGTCAGCATAATCACCCATCAGCATCAACCTGCTTTTGACTGTGTCTGCCCAGGGCCAGAGATGGGTGGGGGGAGAAGTCAGTGGGAATCCACACCCGGGAGTAGCTTCAGCGTGGAGAATTAATTACATGGGGTGAGGGGAGATGCTTTTCTCCCTGGGTGGACACTGTATCTTGGAGACAGGTTTCAGGCTCACAGCCCTGCTCCTGGGGTAAGGATGATGTGAAAGGCAAGCCTTTTTTTCAGTTGATTATTATGGGAGGAGGAAAGAACTGGGAGGTAGGTGCTCCTGTCTCCTGGTCCTCAAACTACTTAAGTTGCAAAGGATGCTGTGTTCAGGATTGTGAACAGTATGTCCTTTTTATGCGCTGAAATGTGTACCTTCCGTGTGCATATGCTGAAGTCCTAACCCCTAGCACCTCAGCACATGACTGCATTTGGAGATGCTATGCTGTGCATAGTCGCTCAGTCGTGTCCAACTCTGCGATCCCATGGAGTGTAGCCCGCCAGGGTCCTCTGTCCATGGGATTCTCCAGGCAAGAATACTGGAGTGGATAACCTATCCCTTCTCCAGGGGAACTTCCCGACCCAGGAATCAAACTGGGGTCTCCTCTGTTGCAGGCAGCTTTTTTTTTTTTTTAACCAGCTGAGCTACTTGGGAATTTGAAGATAGGACCTTAAAGAAGTGATGAAGTTAAAATGAGATCATCAGGTTGGGTCCTAGTCCAGTCTGACTGGTGTCCTTATAAGAGAAAATTTGGATGCATAAAGGCACCAGCCGTGCATGTGCTGAAAATGGGAGACCATGTGAGGAGACAGCCGTCTGCCCAGGAGAGGGACCTCAAAGAAACCAAGTCTGCCAGCACTTTGATCCTGGACTTTCAACCTCCAGAAGCATGTTGTTTAAGCTACCCAATCTGCGGTGTTCTAACAGCACTAGCCAACACTACATCCCCCTCAAACTATTTTCCAGTTCTACTAGAGCTGTTGACAGCGTTTGTTAGAAGAAGTAGGTATGACGACCCAGCAAAGTCAACCTGGACCACAGGCCAAAATCTTTCTCCCTTTCTCTCTCTGGACAGGAAAAAGAAGTCACGATCGTTAACCAAAGACCCTGCCATTAAAGCAAATTTAGCATGGGCCTCTGTCAACTCCCTTGCAAGTGGCCTACCTTTTCCCCCGTCCCACTATCCTTCAATGTTACATGTTATTGGCAAGTTTAATGGAGGAGATATTGAATTGTTTGCCTTATTTTGTAAAACTTCTGTGCTAAATGTCAAAATGATACATCCATTTTTTCTTTTTAAAATTTATTTTATTGAAGTATAGTTGATTGACAATGCATTGGTTCCTGGTGTAGAGCAAAGTGATTCAAATATATAAATATATACATATATTCTTTTCCAAATACATATTTTCATATATATATTATTTTTTCATATTCTTTTCCATTATAGTTTATTGCAGAGTATGGGATATAGTTTCCTGTGCTATACATAGGACCTTGTTATTTACCCCTTCTATATATAATGGTTTACATCTGCTAAACTCAAACTCCCACTTCATCCCTTCCCCAGCCCCCTCCCCCTTGGCAACCACGAGTCTGCTCTCTATGTCTGTGAGTCTGTTCCTGTTTCACAGATGAGGTGCATTTGTCTCATATTTTAGATTTCACATGTAAGTGATAGCACATGGGTGTTTGTCTTTTTCTTTCTGACTCGCTTAGTACGATAATCTCTAGGTCCATCCATGTTGCATCCATGACTGAGTAGCATTTCATTGATGGACTCATTCTTACTCTGCATCCTGGGAGCCCCAGTGGTTGAGGGCTCAGGAACATCCCCACCTGGATCATTTACTATCTTCTGCCCAGCCATTCCCACCTGCATATGTAAACAAGGGAAACACTAGCTCCATCTGCTCTGAAGAGTGAGCATAGTTTGAAGTGGAAGAGGGTAGGCATGCCCCAATGGTAAGCAGACCCGATGTATCAAACTTGGACTTGAAAACACAATTTAAGGGTGATGATTTGTATTTCTACAAAGTATACATTGCACAAGTCCCTGTGAAAGATACATAAAATAACAGACCCCCTTGATGCATTCAGAATTGGATTCAATGTAGAAAAATCTGATTCCTATGGAGTTTCTTTCAGAATGCTTGCTTAGTAAGATAAGACACTGATGAGCGAAGATTGCTTTCTTAAGCTGCTTTTGGTCAGGAATGGGGGTAATACAGTCAAATTGGAAAGCAAGTACAGCTTAACAGATGAATATAGACACACGTGAATATACATACACATCTACACACTCATCTGTAGATACATATGTATACATACAGACCTATGTATACATGCAGACCCATACATACATACATACATACATACATATGATTACATGCACACACAATTCCTGTAGTTGACGCTACCACACTTCTCACCTCTCACTCACCTGTTATGTTTTCCCCACCTGGAACAATTTATGATAAATAAAGAAGGAACACACATTCATAGAAAAAACAGTAAGCAAACAAAAAGTTCTTGTTCAGAAAATAATTTTTGAGGAAAAGACACTAAAATATTCAGAGTGGCAGTTTCTGGGTAGCTGGGTCATGCACACATTTTTTTTTTCCTGCTTTCTATTTTCTGTGTTTCCTTAATTTTTAATATCAAATACATTGTGCTTAAATAAATGAAAAGAAAGGATTTAAAAAAAAACCTACCTGTTCTTTAAGACCTAGCTTGTGGTGGTAGGAAATTCTGCTTGTGATGGTAGAGAAGAGCATGAGTTTTTAGTTATTCCAACTTAAGTTCAGGCCCTGCTTCCACTACCTAGTAGCTAGTATTAGCTGTGTGGGTCTCAGCATATACATCTGTGAAATGGGATAATGCCTTTTTAAATAAAATGTAGGGGATAAAATGTCCTCTCCATAAACTGCTTAGCGTATTGCTATGCTGTGGGGGTTAATACATTATCATTCCCTTCCCTTTCTCAGCCCACATGAAGTCTAAAGTCCTTTCAGAAAATCCTGTCTTCCTTTTGTGCATCTATCATGGCTCTACTGTTTGCTGTGATGATTTTATGTGGAGTGACTCCTCAAATGATGGAGAAATCACTAACAGGAAGGGTGGACACCTTTGTATCTCCTGCATCTCTTCCCATGATAGGAACTTAATGAATAGAACGAATATTCTTTGAACAGAAGTTAAATCATCAATATCTGTGTTGAAATGAAGACTCTGCTGGAGTGGTTCTGAGAATCCAAGAGCCAATGAAAAACAGACACAACCAGAGCTAGAAAGCCAAATGAGAAAGAGTAGCCATTTTAAACTCACTTGAAAGTCATAAGTATCAGAAAATTCAGAATTATGGCTCCCTCTCCTTCTGTAACCTTTTCACATCACACATATGTAATAGAGGCCATAAAAGTTAACACGACGTTCAGTAGTACACGTTACAAACAGATTGCACGATGTGGCTGAGTTACTGTGGCAATGGGAATCATAACCTTGAATTTCCTCACTTTTATGTATTCGTAATAGTATCAGCTGTTACTGTGCATTCCCAGCCTGGCTTGCTCTTCAAACCCAAACTGTATTTATACTTGGAATAAAAGGGAAAGAAGCTGCCATTTGCAAAGCCCTGAAACTGCCCTGTTCTCTGGGGTTTACAGGGCTTTAGGCAAGTTATCCAAGTGATTATTTTCCAGAAAGATATTGGAGTAAATGGAATATTTTCACCTTAAGAGTGCATTTTGCTTGCATTTACCAAATAGTATTTCTTTTCCATTAAAATAAATGCTTTCAGACAAAGGCTGTATCATCTTGGTGGTGGTTGATGACACGGCCACATAGCTTGAGGAGGAAGCTCTGAGCTTGGATAAAATTGGGGCGGCACAGACCGTAGGCTTCTCAGGTGGCGCTAGTGGTAAAGAATCCGCCTGCCAATGCAGGAGACGGTTCAATCCCTGGGTCAGGAAGATCCCCTGGAGGTGGGCACAGCAACCCACTCCAGTATTCTTGCCTGGAGCATCCCATGGACAGAGGAGCCTGGTGGGCTATGGTTCATAGAGTCGCAGAGTGGAACACAACTGAAGCGACTTACGACACATGCCCAGACCATAGAAACGCCAGGTGCTCACTCAGTCCCTGTCCTCTACCCCTGCAGAGACTTAGCAGTGTTGCCTCAAGAAGAAGCCACCGAGGAGATGGGCATGGAATCTTAGGCTGGGTGGTGAACTGGTCTTCTGCCACCAGACCCTTTAAGACCCTCAGCTTGGATCTCATAAGACCCTGAGCTCTATGCCCGAGAGAGTGGCCTCCGTTCTTTAAAAGGCGGGCAGAAAATGAGAAATGGCTGCCTTTCTGGTAACCTGTTCCTTGACTAATGATTCCACACATTAGGACATTATGCCTTCATTGTTGCCTTAATTTTTCATTCTTGCTCTAAATCCTTTATCTGTCTGCAATGTGAGAGACCCAGGTTTGATCCCTGGATCAGGAAGATCCCCTGGAGAAGGGCATGGCCACCCACTCCAGTATTTCTTGCCTGGAAAATTCCATGGACAGAGGAGCCTGGTGGACTGCAGTCCATGGGGTCACAAAGAGTCAGACATGATGGAGCGACTAACACTTTGACTTCCTCTCTCTTCTTTTCCCAAAGCAGAGAACGCACGAGACCTCTGTCTTTTGGGAAGTCTTCAGAAGCCTATGGTCAAGGTTTCCTTCACACTGTCTTCTCTGGTCTAAATAAATCAAGCAGACCATGAGCCTTTCTTCTTAGGTCATATTTTCTTACCCTTTTATCAGCCTTGTCATTTTCTCCAAGAGGCTCCAAAGACTGAGCTCTCTGAGACATAAACATAGTCACCAGATGAGTAAGTGTCAGCTTCAAAACTGAACTCTAAAATAATTTTGAGTCCAAGGTAAGAACTTAGCTCCCAGGAAAGTTTTTTGGTCTTTTAAAGCGTTCATCCAGATGGTTATCAACAAACCAATCACACACACACACACACATTCAAGGATGGTAGAGAGATTATGATGCCCAAGGAGCTATTTATGTATTTATGTGCTTGTTTTTTCCAGGCACAATCAGCTCATGATAAATGGTCATAGCACTTGAAATGTTTTAAGCTCTTGAATTCTATTTTTTCTTTAGTTTACTTTGGGGAGTGTCTTTTGGTAATTCCTGTCAGGGTTCCATTTTGGAAAATTGCAAACACCTTCTTGGCAATACTTTAGAGGAAAATTCTAGGCATACATCGGGGTGAGGGCCAAGCAGCCTGTCCCTATAAAGGAGACAGTGAGGTCAGTAAGAGCTGTTCCCCCTACCCACTGGCCTGAGGGTTGGGTGAGGGGTAAAATCACTACATGAAAGGCCCTCGATGTTTGTATGAACTTTCAGAAGGACAACAATTTTTTCAGTAATCCAGAAATAAAGGGGGAAATGCCGATAGTTTTATTCCTTTTGCAGGTACATCCAGATATGTGGTTCTGGGGGAAGAAGGGTGAGACTGAGAGAAAGCTGGGAATTTCAGTTCCACCAGTAAAATGACCTGACACATTCATCTTTCACTCTCGGCTTGTAGCACAAGGCATGAGTGAACATGTAGAAAATACAGGGTTCATAAAAACTAGATTAAGATTTTTCTGAGAAATTTGATGAGCCTTAAGATTTCTCATTCAACTCATCAGAAGTCTTTAAAGCACAAGCATTAAACCTATGAGAAGTGTCCAAACTTTTTGGCAAAGATGATTTGGTTCTGACTGGGAACATAGTGGTTATTCTTAACAGGCTCTGCTCTATTCATTTCTTCTGAAAGTACTATGGAAACCTTTGGGCTACTAGGGCTTAAGCTCTTGAACCCAAGAATCAAAGTAAATGGACTCTTCTTGCCTGTTCATTTAGGTACCTCCAGTGCTACTTTCTTTTAAGACCACAAAAACTTCTGAAGGAGAATTACTTTGGCGCACTTGCTAAAGGATTACAGTACTGCCACATGGGTTTACATGCCATTTATGTGCTGTTTGACATCTTATAACAAAGGTGTGTGAGAGAAAGGAAAGCACAAAGTCATGAAGAGAGATGAACAATCACACAGGCGGAGAGAAGTCATGGTGGTTGGAGATGGTTCTATCAAGAATAATAGAAAGTTGGGAGAAGATTAGATTTGACACTGAGTGACAGAAAACCCAAAGAAATATGGACTAATATGACACAGATATTTACTTCTTTTTCCTATTAAGGTCCAAGGATAGGCAGTCTAGGTTAAGATGATGACTTGAAGATCATCCTGGATCTTTCTATTATGCCTCTCTGCCAACCTTAGCTTGCACCTCATGGTCCAAAATAGCTGCTCAGGCTCCAGCCATCACATTTACCTACCAATAAGCTGGAAGAAGGAGAAAGCAGCACACTACTTTCTCTTATGTCCTATCTGCCAGAAGTTCGTCGCTATACCTGATTGCAAGAGAATCAGGGAGATATAATTTCTATCCTGAGTATTCATGTGCCCAGGTGAAATTCAGGAAGAAGTTCTATTTTTAAAAAGGGGGACAAGAGATAGTATAGACACGTATTCTTACAGAGAATTCCTGAAATTTATCTGTAAATTAGAGTACATTTATTAAATGTATCTGTAAATTATAGCCATACTAGAGTACATTTAGTTAAAATTTGAGGTTAATAACTATTATTAGTAATTGACCCAGTTTCACTTAGTCAGAGGGAATGACTTTGAGGACTGCAGATAATCCTTCAAATGGCTGACTTCTGTGCCCCGCTTCCACTCCTCCTTGGCAGATCTGCCCTAACAGGGACACTGGACTAGAAATCAATGGCCTCTATTCTCTGCAGCTCCCCTCAGCCCCTGGCTTGCACTGCAGCCTTGGGTCAGCAATCCTTGCTGTTTGAACCTCAGTTTCCTCTTGACTAGAAATTTCACAGTAATGCCAACCTCAGTGGTGAATTTTCAAGCACTCCCAAGGGACCGTGGTGAATGAGGTTATTCTGTGCTCTGAGCCCTCATGCCACTCTCAACCTAATGCATGCCGAGCTGATAATAACAGTAAACCCTGGACCCTCCGAGCAGGCTCTGTAGGAAGCCCGCCCCGTAGTCCACACGGTGGTCCACCTGTGATGGAAAAAGGAGATTACAGGTGAGAGGGGAAGGGAGGTGCTCGAACCGCCCAGCTGGTCAGCGGTGGCCAGGACCTCAGCCTAGTTCAGATGATTTCTGGAGCCCAAGAGTTGAAGTTTTCTGCTGGGCTAAGAATAACAAGCTCGGCTTAAAAGTCTCCTTTCACTTTTCAAACCTCTAAAAAATGTCAAAACTTTCACCATTTTCTGAGCTCAGCTTGGAGGTGATAAAGAAGAGAGTCTGACGTCCTTCCAGAGCACGGGCAGGACCTGCTAATGGCTCGGGGTGGTACGTTAATAAATGTGACCTCAGGGATAGACCAGGATCATTACTGTTTCCTTTTGTTTGTGCTTTAAACTACTAATTAAGGCTACAGAGACGTTTTAAAGAGAACCTAGGTCTGGTGCTTTCTTTTTTTCAGTTCCACTGGTGGTTTGCAGAGATTAGTCAGAGAATTCAGGATTTTCTCACGACCCTCAGGAACCCACCTGAATGGGCCATGATCCCCGGGCATCTGTCTGTGAGGAACCCGGCCTACAGAGCCCGCCGTCCTGCACTCCACCCTCTGCGGCAGTCACTCCTTCCCTACAGGGTGCTATTCCTCCGACTCAGACACACCAAGACATCTGCCTTATCTTTGATCACTGATGTCTTGCTGCAACCCAAAGCCCCAGAGCGCAACCCATTCTCGGTCTAGGCACGTCCATCTGTCCAATCTCAGAAAACTGGCTGCAGGTAGAGCATGTGGGCCCCTGGGGCAATGCCCGGGGGGAAAGATAAGAGGCATCCAAGTTGGCACGAATGAGGCTCTCAAGCAGAAACTTCTTGCTTGTGCCAGGCCAGATGGTTGTTTCACGTCTGTTTGAAGATGCTGAGCCCCACAGGCCGTGGGATTCTGAGGAAAGACCATCTTATCTGGTGCCCTATCGTTAGGTTTTCTGCTTGAATACAGGAAAACAAAGGGGCTTCCCAGGTGGCTCAGTAGGTCAAGAATCAGCTTGCAATGCAGGAGACGCAGGAGACAGGGGTTAGATTCTTGAATAAAGAAGATCCCCTAGAGGAGGGCGTGGTCACCCACTCCAGTATTCTTGCCTGGAGAGTCCCATGGACAAAGGAACCTGTAATTCTTAGGGTCGCAAAGAGTCGGACACGACTGAAGTGACTGAGTGTGCATGCATATGCAGGAAAATAAGACAAAGAAAAGAATTTGTCTTTGCTTTCTGGGCATGGGACCCCACAGGTTTTTCAGATGCCCTTTTGGAAATAAAATCTTCCAGGCTCTGAGGACCCCTCAGTACCCCTTAGTTTCGGTCACCTCCTATTCTTAGACCCTGTGTTTCTGACCATCGGGGTGACGCTCTCACCCAGCACGGCACCCCCATTCTGCTGGATGCCCGGTGGCTCTGAACTGAGGGTGCGGTGGTCCAGGGCAGGCTGTGCCCCATGGAGGAGAGCCAGGTGGCTTCATTCGGGCTGAATCTGCCTCAAACTTCTTGAGTTTCTCTGGGTGGGATTCTAGACATTGCCCCCTCCACCCGGATGCTGGCTTCTGCCCAAAGGCAAGTGTGTCTGAACAGTTGGGCTGGATTTCTGCTGGAAACTTTTGGCTTCAGACGAAGATGAGCTGTTGGTTCCATTACCTTCCCAGCTTTTGTCCCTATTCTGGGAGTCCCCTGATAGCATCATCTCCAGTCCAGGCTAAAGCCCTTTATGAGCAAGACCAGGAAAGATGGGTGATCATGCTCAGGGCTGATGAAACTAGAAAAGGGCCCATTCAATCTCCGAGGCAGGATGAAGAAACATTTTCTGCTTCCTGCAGGGTACGCTGCCTCACCCCACTGCCCAGCTTTGCCAATCACTAGCTGAGTGACTTGGGGCAAGTTAATGACTCTCTT
This sequence comes from Cervus elaphus, assembly GCF_910594005.1. Taxonomy (NCBI): domain Eukaryota; kingdom Metazoa; phylum Chordata; class Mammalia; order Artiodactyla; family Cervidae; genus Cervus; species Cervus elaphus. The sequence goes on along the minus strand of NC_057829.1, from coordinate 83,686,201 downwards.
CTGTCTCGGCCTGTAAAATCAATAGTACCCATCTAATAGGGTTGCCAAGAGGATTAAACGAGTTGATGCATATAAAAGGGCTGAGTGCAGTGCCTGGCTCAGTAACTATCCATTATGATTATTCTGAGAATCCATAGGAAATCAAGGTGTGATTGATTCGCTAGAGATATGTTTAGCCTTGAGCATGTTTCCTTAGGAATTAAGGACAGATGATTGAGTAAATCAGGCAAAATCTAGGACTTCAGTCCCTACTAAGGACCAAAGGAGCAGAACACTGATTTGAGGCTTAACCGGTCAAAACCTGTATGACGTCTCTCACTCATTCATTCATTTACTTATTCATTTATACAACTAACACCTCTAGAGTACATACTGGGGGTCAGGGGCTGTGGAGAGTCCTGGGGATGCCATGATGAACATAGTTAAATTCATGGTACTTATGTCCTAAGGGAAAGATTACAGGGGAAGGAGAGGCAGGTCGTGGAAGAAAACAAGTATATGAACAAGTTCATTTCAGAGAGTGGTGAGTTATTCATTGCTCTGCAGCAAATGATCTAAAGCAAAATAGCTTAAAAACCATCATTTGTTTGCTCAGGATTCTGCCACTGGGGCAGGGGCTGGTGGGGATAGCTCCTCTTTGCTCTACATGGCATCAGCTGGTTCATTCCCTTGGCTGGCCAGCTGTTGCCGGCTGTTGGCTTGTGGCTCAGCTGAGGCTGTTGGCTAGGGGCTTCGTTTTCCTCCAGGTGGCCTCTCCATGGGGTTGGGTTGGCATTTTCACAGGGTGGTGGCTGAGGCTGGGGAGGGAGTGAGCTAAGATGAGTAGCAGGAAGGATGGGAAACCAGCAAAGGGTCCAGGCAGGGGAGGGATGCAACTTGACTGGGAAATGACAAAACCTCTCTGTGCCTCCGTTTTTTTCATTCACAAAACGAGAGGCCTGCCTGTTTCACCTCTAAGGTCTCTTTCAGCTAATTTTTCCCGAAAGAGAACCAGCCCTTTGGCAGCTGCAGTTTCCGGATTTGGGCCTCTCCGCTGCACTGTCTTACCTGTAAAGCAATGAGAAGCAGAAGTCTTCCTGAATGCTTTATGAGGCAAGACACACACTCTTTAAAGAAGGAGTCCTCAGTCCATTCTCCGGGCTGTTTTGTGAGCCTCACCTTCAAGCAGAAAACTTCACACAATGGATATGAAAGGCAGATGTTTAACTGAAGGCTCTTTTGAGCAAAAAGAAGGACTACCAGTCATCAAAGAATTCCAGAAGGCACAGTTCCTCGAGTCCAGACAAGACCAGCAAATAAAACCAAATTCCAGCGAGCTAGTATTACCTGATATTTGTTAGTCTGGGGTGGGGGGGATCAGAATAGAAGTTTTCTTTAGAACTTAATTAGATTGAGATGGTTGATCTGCTCTTCGAGCGGGGGAGATGAGCATTTAACATTACAGCAAAGATCTTTTTCCCCAGGTCTCTGTAAGGGGAGCCCGGACCCTATCAAAATGTGCGATAAGGAGGTTACATTTGTCATTTTGAACTAGTTCAAACCAGCTAGGCTGCTCCCTGCTCTGAGCTGCTGGCTATTAGCTGTCATCCAGCCTGGATGTGAGACAAGCAGGTGGATCAGAGAGACATCATCTCGTTAGGACCTGCAGGAGCAGGCAAGCGGGGTGCCTATCAGCGGCGCTCATCTCCGAGGCAGGCTCGGACTCCAGCACGAACCACCAGGTTGGATGGTTTTTTTTTTTTTCATTTCAATGACATTTTTGGGGAAAGTTTCAGATTTAATCCTCTCCCAGGATAGAGTTATTCCAGTTGCCACTGATGCTTCCGATAAATGAGACAGGGTTTCATTTTTTTTCTTTGCTACCGAGGCATCAAATTTTATAAAAGCCTTCAACAATGCAATAATTTATTGTAGCAACAGGAGGGCTACGTGCAAAGACTTGCCTACTTTTCTGTTAGTTTGCTAAAGGAATCTCTTCTCCTCGTCGCTGAGAAGCGGTGCGTGCCTTTCTCTGTGGGTTTCATTAAGACTGTTTGAAGTCATGATGGCAAGATCATTACGATGTTTTTGAAAGATAGTGGGTTTCAAAGAGTTGTACTTAAGAGACTTAAAAAGCTTCATCAACTTAATTCCGGCTACTCTTTCAGAGCTGTGATCTGGAGACGCTGTAATTGGTACTATTTTCTTTACAACCTTGCCCTCCACTTCTGTCGTTCTCATTACTCCTACTCCTCTTCTGCAATGACCCCTGTAATGTGAAATTTAAAAATATGTTAGAGACTAGAATCTTCCAAGGAATTCAGAACCAGTGTAGGAATGACTGCATCCACATGCAGACACACACATACACACACACACACACACACACACACACACAAATGGGTTACTACACACATCCTTACAGAGGGTAACGTCCGCAGAGGACCTTTGTGATAAGGAGTCTGTGTGTATGCTCGGTTGCTCAGTTGAGTCCAACCCTTTGCGGCCCCATGGACTGTAGCCCACCCGATTTCTCTGTCTATCGAATTTTCCAGGCAAGGACACTGGAGTGGGTTGCCATTTCCTTCTCCAGGGGCTCTCCTGACCCGGGTATTGAACCCACATCTCTTATGTCTCTTGCATTGGCAGGCAGATTCTTTACCACTAGCGCCACCTGGGAAGCTTTTTTAAAAAAAATTACTTCCAAGAAATATTTTTATTTATTCATATTTATTTATGTATATTTTTTGGCCACACGGCATGTGGGCTCTTAGTTACCTAACTAGGGATTGAAACCATGCCCCCTACAGTGGAAGCGCAGAGTGTTAACCACTGGACTTCTGGGAAAGTACCATTTTGATTTTATTTACATAATTTTTTTTGAAAGCATCTAGCTTAGATAGCTTTTCTTACAGTCATGCCATGGCCATGCCAGGGGTAGGGTTAGTGTGGTCATAAGTGAGATATCCGTACAGGAGTTAGTAAAAGCGTTTGGATATGTCCCCAGTTTTGAAGTATGGGAATAGAGGGGAGGGGGAAAAAAAGGAGGTCCTTTTTGAACCTCAGAGGCAGGATTGGGGTTTTCTGCTAAGAGGGAGAGCAAGGGAGGCAGGTTGGAGCCAGGCAGTTTTGGGAACAAGGAAATAATTCTCACAAGTTCCTAAGCTTGATCTTGATGTACACGGAAGGGTTATATTTGTGTTATAATCATTTCGGTCTGTGATTGAAACATCTAACGCCTCTGTTTTGCAGAGAAGTTAAGTCAGGCCCCAAAGATGTCAATTAGCTTGTCCAAGCTCATAAAGAAAGACGGTGAATTAGGATGAAAGTCATGCTATTCCCAGTCTTGGCTTAACCAACTGGGTTTTTCTGCCTGTCCTGGTGGGTGTTACAAAAGAAAAAGAAGTTGGTGGAGATTGCACAAACCAGGGGGGCCTCTTCTGCCTGGTGGCAATGTGTTTATCACAGGTATTCTTCAACAAATGCTTTGGTGATTGAGCCAAGTTCCAAACCCATTCAGGGTATGTTATTTCATAGGTTGGTCTAGACTCTAGGACTTCTGATAGTAGAGTAGATAATGGCTCCTCCAGCCAAACATGTCTGGCTGATTTCTGAAAAGCTGGAGGGTGGCGTGGGAGAAGATGGCAATATGGGGAACCTGGGATAAGAGATCAGGTTCTTGTAGAAAAACAGTATTTTTGACAAAAAGCAAATGAATCAAATATATTACAAGGAAATCTCCTTTTAGTTGCTAGGTAAATTTTTTAAAATTAATTTATTTTAATTGGAGAATAATTACAACACTGTGATGGTTTTTGCCATACATCGACTTGAATCAGCCATGGGTACATGTGTGTTGCCTCATCCTGAACCCCCCTCCCACCTCCCTCTTCACCCCATCCCTCTGGGTGGTCCCAGAGCACCAGCCTTGGGTGTGTTGCTTCATGCATCGAACTTGCACTAATATCAAAAATGGGGGAATGTTGCAGAAAGACATAGCTGAGGAAGAATGTCCCTTCCACCATGCAGACGTCTTTAAAAATGCCTCGTTGCCGTCTCTGACACTCGAGATATTGATGTTGCTGAATCCATTCCTCTCAGTGGATTTTAACTGCTTTTCCACCCAAACTCTTCTCCGAGTGATTGTTTCATTTGGATGAGCACCGTGGCTCCTTAATCTAACCCTGCGTTCAGTGCAATTGGTCTGGGATTGCCGCCCCCGCCCCCCCTACCAGAGTGGGCGGCCATATGCTTTTCCGTTTGGAAGTTTCCCTTCATGGTCCCCTTATTTAAGATGAGAGGGTCTGGAAAGAATTTTTTGAATGAGAGAGAGGTGAAAAATACTACGTTGTGAGGTGCTATTTTTGCCTTTAAAAACATACACTCTCAGACCCACACAGTGGACTGTTCTGGAAACATATGAGCTCAAGTCATAGCCAAGGTCTCTGCCTGGTAGGAGCCCTTCCTACCCGAAAGGGACCGCTTCTTAATAGCTGCATTCATGGGAGTTAAAATTAAATTTCTGTGTGTTGATGTAAAGCCAGCTTTCCCCTCAGGGCTATTTATTTTAAAAATCTAAAATAGTCAGGGGTCTGCAGCGTATGCCGTAATGTAAGCTAACTGGGGTCTGTTCTCCAAGCAAAGCCCTCTTTGTGCTGGCCTCTGTGCCTTAATGCCCTCCAGGAGGGCCCTGGCAGCCCCTTGGCTTCCCCTTCAACACGTGGCAAGCTCAGGCAGTTTTCAGACTTGCCTACAAGGGCAGTTGTTCAAGATGTTCATACCTGGAGGGAAAGGCTGTAATAAACAGCGCTGGCTCTGGTCTGCCGCCTTAGGATAGAGGGGCAGGGGAGGGGGTGGTTGTGGCAGAATTGGTCCTGCGTGTGGGATCACTTTTCCTTCAGGGTCCAAGGTTGAGATGGATGCTGTGCTTTAAAAAATTGTTTTAAATAGCCTAATTTTAAAAATTAAAAATAAATATTAAAAAGCAAAAAAAGGAGGCCATTTCTGATAACGCCAATACATAAAGCTAGGAAGTGGCACATATCTTATAAATGCAAATGTTTAAAATCTAGATTTGAAGAAAAAGTAGTAGAAGCACAAGGCATGCGTCTCCCCTGCTCCCTTGGATGGAATAGAAGAGTAAGCGAGACTCCTTAAAATGCCTTTGGAAGATCCCAAACACCTTTCAGTCAAGGAATGAATAGCATCAGCCATGGTGGGAAACAAGATGGGTCTAGCAAAGATGCTGCCTCTGCAAACCCAGCCAATCCCTCCCCCTGCCAGGCAGCTTTAGGCTGTCTTCCCAACTCGATTGTCACTTGATTTCTATGCTTGAGCTTTTCATTTTACCCAGAAGAAACCTGGACAGATGATGGGAAGATTTGCTTTTCCCCATTCTCAGAAACCACTCATGTTTACTCCGCCCTAGGCAAATATTGGTTAGGAGATTTAACAGATGAGGTACTGGGGGTAAGGCCATCTGAAAAGGAAACATTTCTAAGTGTAAAATGACTTCCTCCTGTTGATGGGGAGGTAATTTCATTTTTTACTGAAGAATTAGTAATAGCTAAATGATGCTAAAGTTGAAGCTCCAATACTTTGGCCACCTGCTATGAAGAGCTGACTGATTGGAAAAGACCCTGATGCTGGGAAAGACTGAGGGCAGGAGGAGAAAGGGACGACAGAGGATGAGATGGGTGGATGGCATCACCGCCTCAATGGGCATGAGTTTGAGCAAACTCCAGGAGATAGTGAAGGACAGGGAAGCCTGGCGTGCTGCAGTTGAAAAGAGTCAGAGACAACTTAGCAACTGAACAAAATGCCTTCTACCTGTTCATTGTATTGGATGTATTGGTTGGATAAACCCAAACAAACTTTTTGGCCCACTCAGTCTTAAGCAATTGCCTGGGCTTGTGAGTTTCTGTATTATCACCCATGGTGTCTCCCTAAACTCTTTTAGCAACGTGCCCAAGTGGAGACAGCACATTTGCACAGACTGTCCACAGCCTAGGTAAAGATATGCATGAAGGGAAAAGACTCTTCTGGGGTGACGGCCTCTGCAGAACCCCAGTTTGCCAGGTTTACCCAGGACTCTCGAGCGGGGAGGAGAAGCCGCGGCCCTCATGGAGACCGGGTTTCCCCTTCCTCTGTGCCTCACTTGGGACCCACGAGTGATCCCAGGGAGTGACCTCCGCCTCTTCGGGTAAGCTGAACCAAGTTGAAGCTGTAAAAGCAGGCCCATAAATCAGCTCTGATACAATGGCGGAGTTCTTGAAAGCACCTAAAAGCCCCCTTGGCATTCCTGCTAGTTAATGAGCAACAAGGTAGATTCCCAAGTCAAGGGTTTGCTGGAGGCCAAGTTAGAAGCAGATGATGGATATGCGAAAAGCGGTCACCCGGAAAAATCTGAGCCACCTAGAGAAACATGACCAACTTCAAAGGCCTCCTAGGCTTTCTCCTACACAATGCTCTGCTGGCTGAATAAGCTGGATTTAAAAAGGAGCTGGGTTCTTCAATGGAATGGGCTGTTAGGACACATTTTGTGCCTACTTTCTCAATGGGGACTTTCTCTTAAGAACTGTCTTTAAATCTTCCCCTTGCAGTGTTGTGCGGCTTCACGGTGACGTGGTGCAAAGCTGGTGGTGGCCTCCTCTTCTCAAAGTTTGGAGGCCCCGAGGTTCCCTTATTGCCCCTTTCCTGGGACTCCCAGGGCTGTTCATTACAACTTGCTCCTTATTTAGCCTTTCAGGTGGGCCGAGACCTCGTAGGTCTTCATGGAAGGTGAAACTGAAATAGATTCTTGCTGGTAGATTGAAACTCTGTAGGAGTTTTTCTTTCTCGATGAGATGATGTGCTCCAAGCCTCTGAAGCCGGAGAAACTGGGAAAATCAGATTAAAAAGTGAGTCTCCAGTCTGCTTGATAGTGTTTGTGTGTGTGATTCTAGTTTATTGGTCTTCTTTTATCACATTTTTGTGGGCTTACCTATAAACCACATAACTTTAAATTCATCCTGCTTTTTAGAATGAATTCTTATACACTAATTAATGTCTGGGCGCAATACACACCAGACATATCCCCCTGAACCATTAGTAATGCGGGGACACATTAAACGATAACCAAAGATCCATGTAGGTAATTTTTTGTCTCTTCAGAAAAACAAAACAGCACTGCCCCCCGGGCAATGTATGTACCACATTTGAGTAAAAGCATTTACCTAGAGTGATACTGATTTAATGACATAAAGACAATATGTGGGATAGTTTTACTTTTTGAAATGCCAGACTTTCATCATGTTTATTAAAGAAACACTCTCTGACTCAGCTCACAGAATGTGCCTCGCACAGTTCTGTGCTACAGGCGGCACCCATGGCTGGCCCCTTGGTGTCATCAGCTGCGAGCCATGGTGTTTTGGTTTATACCACCCCCTGGCCAGCACGTATGGATGGTCTGGGCCAGTGCTGCTGCTGTGGGCCTTTCTCTGAGCTCTCCTTGATTGATCCTCAGCGATCGGGGTCTGTTCCGTGTAAAATCATTCTCAAAACCCCCAGCTTGGCTCACATAGGCATTCAGAAAAGGCGAGTTCCCCTAACAGAGGGAGACTTAACCAGGGGTCCCTGGACCCAAAACGTCCATGAATGGGCTTTACGGTTGCAAATCACCCTGTGAGATCATCCGCACAGTTTTGTGTGTGCAGAGATTCTTCTGGGGTTGGGAGCTTGTAGGTCTCAGTGGATTCTCAGAGGAGTCTGAGTCCTGCCAAAAGTTCAGGGCCATCACTCTAGCTGGTTTCCCACCTCCAGTTTCATTCTCTTTCCAGTCCATTCTGTATATTACATTAGTGCAACATCTAAAACCTGCTTTGCGTGTCTTGTGCCCCAACACGAAGCTTCCAAGACTCCCTTACCTGCAGGATGATATTTTCTCTTGCCCACTGCTGCCCTCCTGATTCCATCTCCCACTGTTCTTCTCCACAGCTTTTCTTTGGGTTATTCCACTCATTATTTCGCCAACTTGCACATGGCCTTTGTAGCCTCGGTCATTTGCCTTGTCTCATCTCTTCCCCACATTCTGATCCTGCAACTCCTTTAAAGTCAGACTGTCCCACTAAGACTTTCTTCCCTCAACCAACAGCCTCACTCTTGTCCATAAGTTTGTGTCATCTGAATATGATCCCTGAGGCCTCCAGAAACTTCAGCCTGGGTTTTCCAGAACTGCTCAGAAGGCCATTTGGGAAGTTTGGCATTTGGATTGTTCTCAGTAGAAGTTTGGAATCTGAATAGCTCCACCATATTGCATAGAATGGGCTTTCCAGATAGCAGTAGTGGTAAAGAACCTGCCTGCCAATGCAGAAGACATAAGAGACATAGGTTTGATCCCTGGGTTGGGAAGATCCCCTGGAGGAGGGCATGGCAACCCACTCCAGTATTCTTGTCTGGAGACTCCCCATGGACAGAGGAGCCTGAAGGACTACAGTTCACAGGGTTGCACAGAGTTGGACATGACTGAAGCGACACAGCAACACAAAACTTTAATCCTAAACTCCGTCTTGCAATTTTACTTATTTCACATCATTAACCTTTCGTGTATATGTTTTGCCATCCAGCCTGGATTGTGAATTTCCTGAAGATGAAGGTCCATTCATTCATTCTCTCATTTATTTGTTCTCCCAGACATGTATTGCGTGTCGTCATCATTTGATGGAACACTGAGATTGGTGTTGACCTTGGGGTCCCACTACACCTGGACCACTTCTGCACACAGAGAGCATACTCGGTGAAGAATGAATGATTGAATGAATGAATTAGAGTTCAATTGAGCCATTTCAGGAGTGCTTGAGAACCTCTGAAATGAATAGGAGCCAGAGTTTCTCCTGGTTTCTGCAGCCAAAGCAAAACCCTCAGGCGTGGTCGTTCCTAAAATGGACCTTCTGGAAGGCTCAGAAAGTCCCAAGCAACAATTTCTTTCCACATCCAGGGAGACCACTTTCTGCTGACTCTGCACCATCCATGGCAGGTTCCTGGCTTCGCTGGCTGTCCTGGGCTTTTTCTTTCCCGAGGATGGCTGGGAGAGAGTGGGATCAAAGTCCACCCTGTCATGAGAGCTTGCAACTGATGGTGAGGAAAGAAAAAGAAAACAGAGTCCATTCTACCCACCAGAGCTTTCTCTCATCCTCACTCCTCGGGGCCCACAGCCACACTAGTGTCTCTGACGATGTTCCTTCCTGAAGAAGCCCACCTCTGGAAACAGGGGACAGGGGGACATGGGGTGAGCGGCATCCATGCAGGTGGTGGGCTGAGGTTGAACAGCTTCAGGTGGGCCCGGGAACAGAGTGCTGGGTGCCCAAGGCTTTCAGAGACTGCTTTGAAAGCCCACGTGTTTGTCTTGGCCGGGTCCGTGGGCACCTGGGCATCTTCCACAAGGGCCGACCAGGATGTTGGTTTGGTTCCTCGGCCTTCCGTCTTGGTTTGGGGTGGATTCAGTTGCTCTGCTCCCTTCAAAGAGGGGACACAGCCCCTGAGACTCTGGGACCTTGGCAAGCCTGAGTTCTGTAAGCCACATCCGGGAGGTATGGGGGCTGGCTTCCATCGCCTGGGATTCTGTTCTCTTTGGTGCAAACGAGAACCAGAGGGCTGGCTGAGCTCAGAAGGCCCTGAAGCCTGCCTGTTATTCCTTCCCACCTCCCGCTCTCTCCTGCCAGTAAAAATAAGAGAGTGAAACGACTTAGATGCTGGACCTCCCTCAAGGCAAGTGTGTGCCGGGAAAGAGACAGATTGTGTCCGTGCATTTCAGCGTATCTTTTACAGCTTAGGCCTCAGTTCTCTTGAATTTTTTTTTTTTTTTTTGCTGAAGTCCCCTGCAGAGGACCCGAGCAACTACCTTCAAAATAATGTATTAAAAATATACTGCATCACTGTTGGGGTGGGACCACTGATTGCGTGTTCCATGTTGGAATGGGGAAAAGTCACCTTTTACTCATTAGAGAATGGATCAATGTGAATATACGCTTGGCTGCCTTTTTATTTTACTGTGGTGAAATACATATACTCTTAAAATTTACCATCTTAATTGTTTTACACTGAATGATTCAGTGGCATTTAATGCCACCGTTGTATCTACTTCCAGAACATTTTTTATCACCCCTAGAGGAACAGTGGTACCCATTAAGCCATTATCCCCCCATCCTTCCTCCCCCCACCTCCTGGCAACCACTAGTCAGCCTTCTGTCTCCGTGGATGACCCTCTTCTGGATACTTCATGTAAATATGTGCCTTTTGGTGTGTGCCTTCTTTCACTGAGCATAATAATGTTCCCAAGTTTATCCATGTTGTGGCATGTGTCAGAATTTCATTCCCTTTTGTGGCTGAATGTTCACCCTGTGTTTGGGTCTCAAGTTATTTTCTCTCCCTTGAATTTCCATTTCCACTCCCATCTTCATCCTTTCTTAAGAACTTCCGATGTCTTGACACAACTGAACTTGAACTTGATTCCTTTCAACTCACTTCCCTCCAACTTGTCTAGCAATGCCCACAACCACACCTGAGGATCATGTATACCAGGGCCCCCTGAAGGGCCGGTCAAAATCGCAGGTTCCAGCACCATCCACACCTACTAAGCACACTCTTTGGGAATGGAGACAGAGGACCTACATTTCTAACAAGTTCTGGTCACTCTGATGTACATGTGTGAGCATCAGAGCTGTGACACAGGGCTGGCCAGCTCCCCCCAAACCCTAGCCCTGGATCCCTTAGTCAACTGCAATGGCTGGGTTTCATCTCCACCTATACCCACTGGAAATCCAGCTCAAAATTCAGCGCAAAGGCCACATCTCCTGTGATTCAGGAAACCTTCCTCAACTTTTGACCTGAAGCCATCTCTCCTAGACCATGAGCTCCCTGAAACAGAATCCAGGCTTCTCTTCATATCCCTTGAATAACATTCATCCCTTGAAGAACAGTCAATGAGTCCTTCCACACAGTGCTATCCTGGGTGCCTCTAAACAATCGCGTAATTTACTCTTCACAGGGTACCAGCAAAGGTGGTATCATTATCCTCAACCTCGAAGGACTACCATTCCCAGGAAATGCCAGAGTGTTTCTGCTCAGTGGCAGGCAGAGATGAACCCCTCAGCCTAAATCATGGAGGGGTGCACCAGTGAGTGAAGCCTGTGAAGAAGGATGTCTTAAACTCACAGGGAATAAAAAGCTTTCAGATGGTGCTGGTAGGACAATCATTTTAAAAACAAGAATTAGTTAATGTCTGGGCTTCCCAGGTGGCACTAGTGGTAAAGAACCCTCCTGCCAGTGCAGGAGACATAAGAGACGCGGGTTTGATCACTGGGTCTGGAAGATCCCCTGGAGGAGAGCATGACAACCCACTCCAGTATTCTTGCCTGAAGAATTCCATGGACAGAGAAACCTGGCAGTCTGCATTCCACAGGGTTGCAAAGAGTTGGATACGGCTGAAGAGGCTGATCACAGCACAGTATACTCATAGGTAACATCTAAGGAAAAGAAGTGTCCATGTTTTCCATCCCCGTCCCCAACTCTGTGCCTCCCTCAAGCCCTCGTGGTTTTCTCTATGCCCGAGGCTTCCTACATGGAAGACATACACCTTCATTCCTGCCTCATCTTATCCATGTTTCAATCATCCTGCGCTCCGAGCCCAAGGTGTGAGCCATTCACTATGAGAAAAGGCCAGGTTAATTCACGCAGCGCCAGCAGCATGGCCCATGTGACATGTGGCTCGCATGGCTGCTGCCCAGCTGGACTAGCGCGGGGCTTAACCTGGGCCAGGAAAGTAATGCTTTGAAGGAAAATGGCAGCTTCCCTTCCCACATGAGCCGGCACCTCCACTCCCAGGTACGTCCCACAAAAAACTGGAAACCGGGACTCAAACAGACACCAGTACATCTGTGTCCATAGCAACAGTGCCATTCACAATAGTCAAAAGGTGGTAACCACCCAAGTGTCCTTTATGAACGGACAGACAAAAAGTGCCGAATCCAGAGAATGCAATATAACTCAGCCTTAAAAGGAAGTATTGCCTCTGCTATAACGTGGATGAATCTTGGGAACATGATGGTGCGTGAAATAAGCCAGACACAAAAGGACAGATATTGTATGATTTCACTTAGATGAAAAGTCTAGAGGAGGAAAAATTCATAAAGAGAAAGTAGATACAAATTTACCTACTTTACCTGTGGGAAGGAGGAATACAGCGTTATTGCTTATTGGGTACAGAATTTCTGTCTGAGGTGATGGAAAAAATTTTATCACATTATTATGGTGATATTTGCCTAACATTGTGAATGTAATTAATGCCTCTGAACGGCACATTTAACATATGATTAAAGTGGTAGACTTTATGTTACTTGTTGGTTAGTTGCCCAGTTGTGTCTGACTCTTTTGCGACCCCATGGACTGTGACCCACCAGGTATTGTCCATGGGGTTTCCCAGGCATGAATACTGGAGTGGGTTGCCATTTCCTTCTCCAGGGGATCTTCCTGACCCAGGGATCAAACCTGTGTCTTCTGCATTGCAGGCAAATTCTTTATTGCTGAGTCACTGGAGAAGCCCTTATGTTACTTCTATTTTACCAAAAAAAAAAAAAAAAAAAAAAACCCCAAAACAAAACTCAGCTTTCCTTTCCAGCTACTCTAATAAAATAAAGAGCTGTGGATTTGACAGATTCTGTTACGGGATCCTTGTGTCTTAGGTCCTCTTTGAGCAGGGTCTATTAGGAGCTCCCTGCTGTTGAAATCATAATCTGTTTAACCTTCTATTCCCCTGCCCCAGCTGCTGCGGTCTGGAGAGAAAGAAATCCTCTGGCTTCCTCTGAATGGCCCAAGGGAGAGCGCTGCCCAGCCAAGAGGGCAGGCCCTGCCCCTGCAGACCTTCCAGAGGGTCTCCATCTGCACAAGGACCCAGGGCACCTCCCATCCTGGGGTCAGAGTTCTGGCTGACTGTCCTGCGATGACCTCTAACATGGATCCTCATTTCATTGTTAGAAGGTCCCCCAGCAACCTTCAGCCTGTGTCCTTTCAGGACCTATGGAATTTTTAACAATGAAATGAGGAAGTATTAAAGAAATATCCAAGTCTACTCCAGCCTTGGGAATACACCTGTGATGACTCTGCACACCTAGCGTGGCTCTCTTACACATCCCACAAGCAGGGAGGGCAGGGACCAGGGCCGGGGAAACTCATTACCGGGCAGCAAGGCCGGTGGTAAGGTTAGTAGCTGTTCTGAAATACAACCACTATTCAGAGCATGTGCTTAATAATCTTCAATCAGCTCTCATTTATTTGCATGTCAAATCGATTTTACATGCAAAAAGCGTCTCTCATATAAATTAAATGCTCTATCAAAGCCCTCCACACTTCCAAAAAGCCTCAGGCACTCACTTCAGGCTCTTTGGAAAAAACTTAACGCTAGCTTAGTTTTCCTGTAAAGTCATGTACAGATGTTTCATTTTAATTTTTATTATTAGTTTATCAAGGACATATGTAGATTTATTATATGTCAAGAATGTTCCAAAATTTTTCACTAGTATCACTTCACTGATTTCTCTCAACAATACTGTAAGACAGGTTCTGTTATTTCCCCCCGTTGTATAGATGAGAAAACTAAGGCCCAGGCCTCTCTAATAGTGATGGGACAGACTGTAAGGACATCTCTTAAGGTGGCAGGTAAGATACCAAACAAACCCACTCTTTGGGAGGTTTAGCACCCATTTCCTCCTGTTTATTATGTTCATATAAGGCCCAGGACAGTCTACTAAAGGACAAGGCAAGAAGGGGTCTGCTGCCTGGCTCTGTCTTTTATTTCCCCTCATCTCCCTGGTTTCCAGGGAAATTGAGGGAAGGGAAAGAGGGAGGGGCTAGTGTCTCCACCTGCCCTAGGGGGCTTTTGTCAGGAAAAGATGGCAGAGGGGAAATGAGCGTTTTCAGAACAAACCCGGCATTGGTACTGTCAACTTGAGGGTCCTACTGTTTCTCAGAGCAGCGCTGAAGTTCCTGGTAATTGCAGTATCTGAGAGCCCTTTCGAGAGGTGATCCCAATGCCATTGTTTCAGATCTGAATCAGGGCTGTGGTTTGTCCCCATGCTGGTTTCCTGGTCTGCCTGTTGCACTTGAGGGATGCAAGATGTTATCGGGGGAAGTGGGGTGAAGGGTACCTGGGCCCTGTCTGTGCTATTTTTGCAGCTTCCTGTGTATCTATAATTATTTCAAAATAAGGTCTTTTTTTAATGCCATTGTTTAAGAAGCCAGGGAACGGTAGCTACTTCTCCAGGCTTGTGCTGTTTCCCCGAGCTGTGAGCTCACAACAAGCTGATCTCTGTGATGGACCTATTGTCAGTCTCTGGGTGGAGCTCCCCTCTTTCAGAGGCTGACCCCCTGCTTGGCACCAGTTCCCCATTTCCCTAGGTGGGGGTTCCCCTTTTTGCTCTGGAGGCCAGGACATTGTTAACTGCATCTCTGGGTGCCACAATGGAGCCTGCAGCGCTTTCCGATAAATCTCAGGCTGTCAGCCTCACGCCTCCCCTCCCCTCCCCGACACAGAGCCTGCTGCACCTCCCGTCCCTCCGTCCCCTGTTGGGCATCTGACATGTGCTGTTTCATTCATTTCATTCATTTCTCTCAACCCCAAGAAAGGAGCTTGACTGGGAAGTGTGGGTGTCTGGGGGAGTCCCAGGAGGTGGGACCGTGGGAGCTGGGGTGAACAATAGACCATCTACAGGCCAGGACTAGAAAATTCTTTCCAGGGGACACTGAGGTTGGACTGTCATGCTCAGACTGGGGTTCTAGTAAGTATTCCGAGGCCCAGAGTCACGAGCCTCGTTGTAAACATGGAAACAGAATTCTCAGGCAGCAGTGAAATGGCCTGCCCGCCTTTTCCACGCTTCAAGCACAAGGGACTGTCATCTTCCAGGGGTTCTGAGAAGCCTGTGAAATTTCTTCTCCTATTTCTGTGGCCAGGCTGCAGGAGGTGTATTTACAACCTTCTGCCTACAGACATTAACTACTTAAGACTCTGGATCTGAATTGATTTCTCTCCCCAAAGTCTGGCATTTGGAATTAGATCTCTTCTTCCTGGGACGTTGTGACTCCAATCATGAAATCCCTGGATGTGGGGCATGGAGATTCCATGCGGATTAGATCTGGCTAGAAAGCCTTGGAATCAGAGGCGATTTGTCACAGGCCAGTCTGGATTAAACCCCCAGGGGTCAAGAGGATGAGTCTAGAAATTCCAAAGCTGGGGACCAGGGGCCAGGAGGGACCGTGTTACCTCTTGGGTGTCCCTTCTCTCCGCCTCACTCATATTCGGCTTCAGAGTTTAGGGTCTGCTATTGCTTCTGGAAACATGACACCCCAAGTTCTTGTGGCTTCGTCCCCTGTTGTCCTGTGGGGCCAGGATGACTTTCTCCCCAAAGGAACCTGTGGATTCCTCCCAATGCCCCCCACTTCTCCACGGGAGCCTGATTCCCTGTCTTTGGCTTCCCTCTGTCCTTTGATCCGCTGATAACCAAGGTCCTCCCCCAGCAGCCCCAGCCTATGAGTGTTAGTCGCTCAATCGTATCCGACTCTTTGCGACCCCATGGGCTGTAGCCCACCAGACTCCTCTGTCCATGGTATTCTCCAGGCAAGGATACTTTAGTGGGTAGCCATTCCCTTCTCCAGGGGACCTTCCCGATGCAGGGATCGAACCCAGGTCTCCTACATTGCAGGCAGATTCCATACCATCTGAGCCACTAGGGAAATCCAACACTTCCCTGGTGGCTCAGACCTTAAAGAATCTACTTTGTGTAATTCCTTTCCCACAGATGGCCGGGCAGCTTTCGAAGGCTGTGCTTCTGAATTTAACCTCCAGTCTGACTGACTGGTTCTCACGTGGCGCGGTTACGTTAGCGCCTAAGGCAGAT
Source organism: Cervus elaphus (assembly GCF_910594005.1). Classification (NCBI taxonomy): domain Eukaryota; kingdom Metazoa; phylum Chordata; class Mammalia; order Artiodactyla; family Cervidae; genus Cervus; species Cervus elaphus. The sequence goes on along the minus strand of NC_057829.1, from coordinate 83,670,299 downwards.
GCTGTAATCTTCCTCCTGAAGGGCTCTTGTCTTGGACCCTAAGCTCCCTGAGCACAGGGAGAGCAGTCCTGATAGGAGCTAAGACACATACTCTGTGGCCTTGATGGAGGAAGGTGACCCCTGTGCTGTTTTAGGGAGCAGCAGGAAGACCCTGGTCGGAAGCTTGTGTGCTCCCAAGGCAGTTTTTTTTGAGGATCCAACATGTGCCAGACAGTATGCTGAGCCTGTTAAATGCTTATTTCCTTTGACCCACATAATATCCTATCAGGCCAAAACTATTATTCCTGTTTTACACATAAGGAAATCAAGGCACAGAGCGGTCAAGTAAGTAGTCTAGGGTCACACAGCAATGGTCAGGATTTGAATGCAGGCTGTACCTTTCATGCTGGACATGCTCTCACATGGGTAGGCAAATGCATCTCAGGCCGGCGAGCATGTAAGCAGCCTTGATGCTGGAATACGGGCCATTTGAAGAACCCTGCCAGGAAGAGCATCCTGGCTTCTCCCTGGTTAAGGTCACCCTTGCCAGTGATGTTCTTCAAGGAACGGTTTCATCTTGCTTGGTGACTGCAGGGCCTATCACGTTAGGGATGATAAGAAGCCCCTTTGCTCCAGGCTCAGATTTGCTTCCACTCCCTTAGACCTGTTTTTGCAGGAGCAGCCTGGCAGCTGGGCTGTTCTGTAAAAGTCAAAGCGGTACCCACGAAGGGGGGTTGTTTTCCCCTTCCGCCCCTCCGGCGCCCTGATGTCCTTCCAAAACCGCGTAGGAGCTCCTAGCTGCTCCGAGCAGCGGGTCTGGGAAGAGAAGCTCCCCTGGCCCCTCCCTGGAGGAGCCTGACTCACAGCATTTGAAGAGGGGGAAGGATGGGGGAGGAGGGAGCCCTCTACACCTGCCTGTGCCTTTGGCCGCATCCCGGGAAACGTTCCGACCCCACCCAACTGCACAAAGACTTAAGTCTCTGCTCAGCCCAGTTCGGGGGCATGGCCCAGGGGGCTGCTTCCGCTCTGGGCTCCCAGCATGATGGGACAAGCCTGGAGCCTGAGCACAGGTGGCCTCACTGTGCGCCTCCACTTCAGAGCTGTGTCTGGCATCATGCTCTCCTTTTCAGACGTGCGTCCTGTCTGGCCGGCTCCCCTCAGGCTGGGGTCCGCAGGGCGATGGCTGGGGGCTGTCTTCTCACTCTCTCCTGATGTTACCCACCTGCCTGCAGCCCACCCCTGAGCTGGGATGGGGAGTCTGTCCTCCCCTGCTTGGGAGCGGTGCCCCACTGCCGCCCCCCGGCTGCGTTAGGTGTCTGTCTTAACTTCCCACAATTCCTGTCGTAAATTACAGCTGTGGGCTCAGCTCCAAGAAAGCTGGCAAGAGTGGGCAGTCGGTCTGCATGGAGGCCAGTAAAAGTCACCTTCTGTGTGCAAAGTCATCAAAAGTGTGTGTGTGTGTGTGTGTGTGTGTATGTGTGTGTGTGTGTAGAGAGAGAGAGAGAGACATGGGGGAAGGGTGGAGGGTCATAAACTCAATAGAGACTATTCCCATAGAATATTCCCTCTCTTTCTCCCAAATATGCACCTTCAGGACTTTTACAGTGAACAAGGCCAGGTTCCCCCCACCTCCCTACCCCGTCTGCCCCAGGACGCGTGGGGAGAGCTAAGAACCTGAACAAGTTGTCAGGCTCAGACACGTGGCAGAAGGTAGTTCCTCGGCAAACAGTGGAATCAGAATTCAGGTCGAGCTGGCCCTGGAAGTACCCGGGTTGCTGTCTCCACCACAGGAGGGCCGGGGCCGTCCTGGTTTGCCTGGACCTTCTATCTCACGACCCTGTGCTGGGACCATGTTGAAACCTTCACCAGCTCCCCTCCTGGACCCTTTCTCTCTCACCTCCATGCCTTGGCTCACGCCCTTCCCTCCCCCAGACATCCTTCCTCTTGTCTCCGACGTTCCCTTGTTATCTGTGCCTTCGGTCCCAGAAGCAAGCTACCTCCTCCTCCAGGCAGCCTTCCACATTGCTCCGGGAATGAGCAGATCCCAGTGAGAAAGGGACAGGAGCCCAGTCTGACAATGCAGACCTGGAGAGCCAGGCACACACAGCTTCCCTCAGAGGCTGCCGCTCTCACCTCCCCACTCCCGACCTTCCCGGGCTGCATTGCTGTGGTTGGTTTATACGCCCCTCCTCACGGGTCTGGGAGTCCCTTGAGAATAACAGCTCTCCTCTCTCATCCATTCAAAAATGTTAATTGAGCAACTACTGTCTGTCAGGGCCTTCCCTGGTGGCTCAATTTGTGTAAAGAATCCACCTGCAATACGGGAGAGTTGGGTTCGATCCCTAGGTTGGGAAGAACCCCTGGAGGACCACATGGCAACCCACTCTGGTATTTTTGTCTGGAGAATCCCCGTGGACAGAGGAGCCTGGTGGGTTGCAGAGAGTCAGACTCGACTGAGCAACTAAGCACCCGCTGTCTGCCAGACACTGTGTCCTGTAGCAGGGAACATAACTGATGCTCTCAGAAACCTCTGAAATGATGGAGCAGGAAACAAGACATGTGAGGGAACTGAAACTAAAGGAACAGTTTTGCATCCTGTCAGTTTGCACATATGTGTGGCTTTGGATGGCGGGGGAGGGGGTTGCTATTTGTTGCGTGAATTCAGTTAACCATTTACAGTTCTCCAAGCTGACTCCTCATTTATCAGCTACATATGCAAACCTCTTCAAGGGAAATTCACTAAATTAACTATATTCCATCTGACTTAAATTCCTTCCCTGGGGCAAGTGGGACCTGACAGTCCATTGGATATTTATCTGTCTTGGCCCTGGTAGAGCACGCCTGGCTCCTTCCGCCTCTAGGTTTCTGTAGACCATTGACACATGGAATTGCAGATCGCCCCTGCCCCTGTTGTAACTGACCATCCCAAGCTTCCCCACTGATGCCTTTCTTCTTTCCCACGATTTAGTGGGTTCAAGTTCAGTTCTTCTCTGCAGCCTGCTATGTTGCTTACAACACTCATTGCATTGAAAGGACAGAGAAGAGAGAAAAAAAAGCCAGACGCTTGGCTAGTGGAGAGCAAGAGAGGCAGGCAGTTTTAGCATCGTCAGCAAAGACGCAACGCTTTAAGTCACATCCTATGAGCATCCCGCAGGACTTAATTCCCTGGACTGGTATCTGCTCAGCCCCTGGAGGCCCAGGGAAGGAGATGACAGCTTGGCAGAGGGGCCAGCTTTGGAGGGAAAGGCTGACTCTCGTTCTGAAAGAAAACCAGGTGTTCTTGGAGGAACTCTGCCATTCAAGAAATGATAAACGTCTCCTTGGCAGAAAGCCTGTTGCAAGGGGGAGTGGTTGCTTTAGCAGAAGATCCACAATTAATAGATGTTTCTTTGAACCCAGCCCATGCGTTACAGCTACAAGCTTTCATTAAAGATCATGTTGACTCCGGTATTTGGCATTTGCTTCCTCGGGCCAGCCCAGAGCCACCAGGCTGAGGGACACTGAGGCAACCCAAGGAGCCCACTGTCTATTTGTAATGGTCCTTACTTATCCCAAAGTGGAGACTCATGTGCAGCAATTCCAAATTTTTCCACGACTCAAAGTAGAGAGCTGCCGTCTGCAGCCTTAACTACCTAAAATTCAAGCACAGAAGACTCTAAAGGGCTATTTTGTGGCAGGATGAGCTACTGTTACATGTTAGTAACAAGAATTTGAGAGAGAGAAAGAGGTGGGGTGAGCGCGCCCAGGCCTGCTGCCTGCGGGGACCAGTGGTGAAGCCTTGGAAAATGGAAATTGAAGTTCTCCAGCCGGGCCGAGTACAGTGAGCTGGGGACCACAGCATGGAAGGGCAAGAAGGCCATTGTAAGGCTGGCTCTTTGGAAATGCCTGGACCCTTCGTTGGCCCCTGCAGATTACCCCGTGGCAACCCCATTGCCTTCAAGGCCTGCTTCCTGGAGGGAGAAGATGGAGAATTCGGCAAACTGAAGGGAAGCCCTTACCTCCCCGGCTCCTTCTGGCGGCCAGGTGGGAGCAGACGGCTAGCAGGCTCGGAAGCATTGACCATTTGGTTCATTAGGCAAATGCTGGCCGTGGGCCTGTCTGTAAGGTATAGTTCAGGCCGAGGCAGAAAAGAAGGAGAGACGACCTCAACGGAAGTATAGGTTACCTTTATTCAGGCAAGGAGGGGCGGCAGTCAGCCTAATGATCAGGCTGAGCACGAGACGGATCAGGGAGGCTTCATATTTAAAGGGAGGTTTGTGGAAGCGATGCAGGAAATGTTAGTCAGGTGGGAAGTTTTGGGTATTCTTTAGTTGAGATGGCATTTGTAGTTGGGCAGGGGTTGATAAGTCCCCTGGGCAGGGGGTGATAAGTCCCAGATAGATACAACCGGCCTGGAGCATCAGGGCAGGACCTAAAGTTCGGTTTTGTTTTCTCCGAAGTTAGATGATTCAGCAAGTGCCTTTGAGACTGTTGTTTTCTTTTCTAGGCCCAAAGACTCCTCCCCTGTCTACCGTCTGGCCTGGGCAGGGCCCTCCATGAGCGGTGACCGTCTAGTGGGGCAGCCAGGCTGGGGCAGCGGGGGAGCAGAGGCCGGGCGTGGCCCTCCCAGCCCTCTTCCCTTCCCGACCAAACCTGTTACCAAATCTGTCGCCTGCGAAATCGGGGTTTGAGCCCACGACTCCCTCACTCAGAGCCTCTCCTGGGCGTCCCCCTCCTGAACCTTGGGTCTCCAGGGCTCACGGGGTCCGGTCCTCCAGCCTCTCCAGCTTTCATCCTCCCCTCCTCCCGGAGCTCCAGACGGCCAGAAGTTCTCTGCCCATCCAGGTGTTCCCCCTCTTCTCGGGGCCTCTCCTGTCCTGTGACTTGGCCGAGACATCTTATCTGCCTGGACACCCACCCGTACCCTCCGTTCCCCTCAAACCTCGAACTCCCAAGCCAAGGCCATCTCTGAGTCCCTCTCGGCCCCCACGACACCTGCTGCTGGTCTTCCCCTTTCTTCCACGGCCCTGGAGGCTCCTGCCTCCACTAATGATCTCAGGCAGATTTCCACAATAGCGTTTCAGACCCTCTGTCCCCCTTGATGTTGAGTCCCCACAGGGCAGTGGCCATATAGTAAACCCCTAGTTCTCAATCTGACTGCATGTTGGAACCCTCTAAGGGGCTTTAAAAGAACCCTGAGGCCTGGGTATCAGTCTTACAGATTCTGATATAGTTGATCTGGCTGTAGCCAAGAGGGTTTTTTTTTTTTTAAACTTAATTTTTTAAATTGAAGTATCGTTGATGTACAGTATTATGTTATAGGTGTACAATAGAGTGATTTACCCTTTTTAAAGATTATACTCCATTTATAGTTATTATAAAACGTTGGCTGCATTCCTCGTGTTATGCAATCTATCCTTGTCATTTATTTCATACATAGTAGTTTTTACCTCTTATGCCCTTACCTCTGTATTGCCCCTCTCTGCCTCCCTCTCCCCACTAGTTTATATTCACTAGTCTGTTGTACTTTTTTAGACCCTGAGTGTAACTGATAGCCTATGCTAGTTGTTCTTCTCTAATTTTGTTCAGCATAACACCAAGAGGTAGGATTTTTAAGGACTCAACAGGTGATTCTAAATGCAGTCACATTCTGAGAGCATCGTTTTTATCTTCAGTGGTCTCCTGCACCTCAGGTATTCATTGCATTCAACAGACTCATCAGAACTTGGGGGCAGAGGTGGTGAACAGGCTGTAGACCAGCACTGCCCAAAGGAAATATATATAAATTTCCAATTTTTTGTCACTACATGTAACAAAGTCAAAAGAAACAGTGAAATTAATATACCTTTTATTTAATCCATGTATGTAAAGGTATCAGGCTTCCCAGGTGGTACTAGTGGTAAGGAACCCATCTGCCAATGCAGGAGACATAAGAACCTTGGGTTCAATCCCCGGGTTGGGAAGATCTCCGGAGCAGGGCATGGCAACCCATTCCAGTATTCTTTGCCTGGAGAATCCCTTGGATAGAGGAACCTGGTGGGCTACAGTCCATGGGGTCACAAACAGTTGGATACAACTGAAGTGACTTAACATGGACACACACATGCACAAGTATCATTTCAATATATAATCAATACAAAAATTATTATTGCTGCAGATGGTAGCTGCAGCCATGAAATCAGAAGATAATTGCTTCTCAGCAGGAAAAGGATAACAAGCCTAGATGGCATGTTAAAGAGTAGAGACATCACTCTGTTGGCAAAGCTCCGTATAGTCAAGGCTATGGTCTTCCCAGTGGTCAGGTACGGTTGTGAGAGCTGGACCATAAAGAAGGCAGAGTGCCAAAGAATTATGCCTTTGAACTGTGCTGCTGGAGAAGACTTCTGAGAGTCCCTTGGAGAGCAAGGAAATCAAACCAGTCAATCTTAAAGGAAATCAACCCTGAATATTCATTGGAAGGACTGATGCTGAAGCTGAAGCTCCAGTATTTTGGCCATCTGAACAGCTAGCTCTTTGGAAAAGACCATGATGCTGGGAAAGATTGAGGGCAGAAGGAGAAGAGAGCGTCAGAGGATGAGGTGGCTGAGTGGCATCACCAATGCAATGGACGTGAACTTGGGCAAACTTTGGGCGATGGTCAGGGACAGGGAAGCCTGGTATGCTGCAGCCCGTGGGGTCACAAAGAGTCGGATACAACTGGGCGACTAAACAACAACACCAACATTGTACATTCTTTTTTATACTAGTTCTTCAAGATCTGGTGTATATTTTACAATTACTTATAGTTCATCTCTGTTAGGGTGAGCCACATTTCAAGGGCTCAGTAGCCACGTGCAGCTAGCGACTGCCAAGGGGCAGTTAGAGACCAGAGACCGATTGAATCCTGATGTTCCCATGCAGAGCTGGTCTGCAGAGCACATGCACACCATCCCGTCAGAAGGAGAGGTGCCTTCTGCGGCCACGATGAGAGAGATCTAACGCTCTCAGCCCCAAACAGCCCCTCACTCCCTTTCTAGTTAAATCACAGCATCTTCTTATCTGGCCTCACTCTCCGCTCTACCCCCTCCCACCCCTACCCCATCTGGGTCCCACATCCAAAACAAATTTCCTCCCGTCCTCAGGCTCCTGTGGGCCAGCTTTCCAGCACCCAGCTGTGGAGCTGCTGCGTTTCCTGTCCTGGTTGTTCTTTGGAGAGCTGGCTGTCAGTCCCCGCAGGAGGGGAGGCGTGGGAGGGCCAGGGCACCTGGCCCGGAGATCTGGGAGAAATCCGGAGGGTTTGGAGTGTGTTCTCTCTCCCTCTCTCTCCTTCGATTTCTCTTGCTCTCTTTCAGAGTAAAATGCTAAGCTGCTGGCTACCCCTCCCTGCCAGGCCCAAATGCCCTCCCCAACCCTCAAGAAACCCCATCAACTGAGCGAATCTCCAGGTGAGAGACACCTGGCTGTTTGCCACCCTCCCCAGGGGCAACCCGTGGTGGGGACATTTTGATGCCAAAATGTGCAGAGCTAGCAAGAACAGGACTATTATTAGGTTTTCCCCCACCATCCCAGTCACCAGCCACATGACTCAACCCTTTGATGTCACAGTGGGGGCTTCTGCTCAGCTCTCACTAATATGGTATTTCTGCAAATGCTGGCCCACTGGCACGTACTATCATTGTGTTCTCAGCAATTATCTTTTATTTCCAAAGGCAATTAATCTTCTTTGCCGTCTTTTTTCCCCTCCCTTGCATGTGGCCAGTTCCCAGCCTTTGTTGCTCTTTCGAATCTGCGAATCGTTTGGGAGCATGTGGTAAATTGGCTTTTACGCCCTAAGTTTTTGCTGAAAGCTGAGACGGCAGGGATGGCTAATGAGTAATAAATTTTTTTTCAAGTGTTGTAACTCTTAGGCATGTAGCAAGAGGTTTTGCATGAAAACTTGGAGAGATTAACTGTAGATGACCCAATTTCATGGCATTATAAAGGGCTTCAGCGTGACTGATTCCGCAGCTCAATCATCAAAGATTTATTGAGGGGTCACTCTGCCTAGGGCACGTGATCGGTTCCTGGGAGGCGCCGCAGGAACAGACAACACAGCCCCTGTTTAATTGAGGAAATAAAACATAGGGTGCAGGTAGACCAGAGAATAAAGGTGACAAGGCTGTGTGTGTTAAATGGAAGTTCGGGAGAGCAAGGTAACAGACCTCAATGCCACTGTGGGTGTCCAGGAGAGTAGGGGGTGATCAGAGAAGATCGCAGAGGAGGAGGGTGCTTGGGCTGAGTGAAAAGAATAGGCTCGTTACGGTTACCAGCCAGTAACTGGCAGGAGGTTCTGTACAAGTCCAGAGGGGAGTGCCAGGCTTTACAGTGCGTGCAGGTTGGAAGCTGCTCCATCTCACGCCAGAAGTGATGCTTCCAGTAGCCAGGACTGTTAGGTTCTCCTTCCACCTCTGCTGCAGACATCCTCTGATGACTTTGGCCAGTTCCATAACCACCTCAGGACTCCTCCTAGGACTGATAATACTTGTCACTGTCCTTCCCTTGATCTGCCGTTCAAGAAAGATCAGAGACTGTCCGTTCATCCATCATCTACCCATCCAAACATCCATCTGTCCATCCATCCATTTATCCATAGATAGATATCCATCTATCCATAAACACATACGGCCATCCAATAATGCACCTCTCCATCCACTCATTGTCCATCTAGCCATCCACTCACCCATCCTCTTTTGCAGTCATCCACCTCTCTGTAAACCGATCAGTCCATCCATCCACCCACCCACCCATCCACCATCCATTTATCTATCCTTCCAGTAAATCAGCTGTGCACATGTTCATTCATCCAGTCCTCATTTTCTAAGGACCTACTCTGTGATGGTCATTGTAACAAGTGCTGAGAAATGCAAAGGGAAAAAAAGCGTGGTTCTTGCCATCAAGACATTGCCATCAAAGATGGCAGTGATACATACACAAGTATTCAAACTCAAATGACAAAGCTGCTTCCATTTGACAGGACTAAGTAAAGACTGCTGGGTCAAAGGGAAAAGAGAGCCCTGAGTGAGTGATAACAGTGTGGACTCACCTCTGCCTGAGCATTGGCTTCATAGGGTTACAATCGTCTGTGTATCTTCTTTGTTAGACTCAAAGCTCGGGAACACAGATTCTATTATTTTCAGTACTGCCCTTAGACCCAGGCGGGAGGGAGCCCTGTCCTGGGGACCCTATTCTAGGGCCTGCTCTGATGCTCTTTGACCTGTGTCCCTCTCCACAGGGGGAGGAGTCTGGGGACAAGCCCATTCAGAGCCCATGCCTCCCCTGCCTTTTAGGTCATGCCCCAGGTAGCCAGGCCCAGATGGGCCTGAGGAGGCCTCTTCCCTGTGTGGACCCTCCCGAGAGGGGGTGGTGTCAGTGCAGCCCCGAGCTAAAGTCATGGTCCAAGGGCAGCATTTGTGGGGTATGGATGGAACTTGTACAGGCAGGCTGGGCTGACCACACTCGTGTGCCCACAAGGCTCCTAATAGTGTGGGACAGAGTTGGAATGGATGAGACGGAGACAGGCTACTGGGCAGAGACAGGCTATAGGGCAGAGATACGAGTCTGCTCTTCCCAAGTCATCAATTCCAGCACAGAGCCCTAAGGTATCCAAGAATTCTGCACTGAAACACAGACCTCCAGGTTGCTCCGGAAGTATATTTGTCAAGGTAGGAGGAGAGAATATATTTTAACTAACGTGTTTTACAAGAATAACCTTTAGGGACTTCCCTGGTGGTCCAGTGGTTGAGACTCCATGCTTTCACTGCGGGGGCCATGAGTTCGATCCCTGGTCAGGGAACTAAGATCCTGCATGCCACGAGGCTCAATCAAAAACATTTTTAAAAAACGAACAACCTTTAAATGTCTAGGCCTATATATTGTGAGTCTCCCTTTGTGGCTCAGCTGGTAAAGAATCTGCCTGCAATGTGGGAGACCTGGGTTTGATCCCTGGGTTGGGAAGATCCCCTGGAGAAGAGAAAGGCTACCCACTCCAGTATTCTGTCCTGGAGAATTCCATGGACTGTATATAGCCCATGGGGTGGCAAAGAGTCGGACACGACTGAGCGACTTTCACTTTCTAGTGTCTTGACCAGGTCCTATGAATGTTAGGGACAGGACCACACACCCTGTTTGTGGTTGAATCATAAGTTCCTAAGCACACACGACAACTAAAGGTAGTACATGATTTTGGACTGGATTCTGAACTAGAGGAAAAAGCGCTATAAGAGATATAATTGGAACAATGGAGAAAATTGGAATATGGACTGTAGATTAGATAATAGCATTCTATCAATGTTAAATTCCTGAATTTGAGAACTATGCTGTGGTGCCTAAGAGAATATCCTCGTTCTTAGAAAATATAAGGGGAAGTATAAAGGATACAGGAACTGATGCCCGCGACCTTTCTCAAATTATTCAGAGAAAACAAAAAGATGCTGATGACAAAAGACTTCCAAAATGTTAAAAACGGATGATTAGGGGTAAAGGATATGTGGAAGTCCTTTGTATCCTTGTAACTTTCAACTGCAAACTTGAAATCATTTCAAAATCAAAACTTTGAAAACAAAATGCGCAATGCCTTGCACAGAGGAAGGATTTAGTCAGTGTTGGCTGGGGTGATATTTCGAGGCCAAGGAGAAGAGTTCTGTGACTTTCTAGCTAGTGCGGATTGTAAAGCCTTCCACCATTCTTCCGCTGAGCTTGGCTCTGTGGGACTCCCTAGGGCCAAGATGCTACACACGTGGGTGCCGTGTGTCCCATGAGTTTGGATTGCCTCCACCTTACACAGAAGGACCTCAGCTAGCATGACCTTCAGAGTAAGGGCATCCAAGGAGGAGAGTTTTAATGTTACCCGTTGCTGAAAAAAGTCACTCCTCGTTTGAACTGGACCAGCAGGTGTAGCATTTTGTACCATAAAACCATGTTTCCCTTGAAAATGAACTTTTTCCCTGGAGAGCCAGGGATCCGTACCTGCGCTCCTTGACCCCTGTGTCCCCTGATGAACAGCAGGACTCTGGAAGGGCCACAAAGATGGTGCTGTTCACAAAGAAAGGAGCTGGAGCCCCCATCTCTCCGCCCGCACAAGCTGCAGGCCCAGCGGATGTGGGTTTCCCCTCTCCGCTCCGGAACTCAGCGCAGCCTTCCTGCTGTATTGCATCCACCGGTGTTGTTGCTGACCTGTGGCCAGGACCCCCACCTGGGCCAAGTGTTGGTGCCGAGACTCCTCTGGGTCACACCGTCAGTGTTGCCCTGGCACCACGCGCCCTGGCTGCCCAAACCGTTGGAGGAGACGCTCGGAGGGCTGCTCCCACTCTTGGCTCTCCCCATGGAAATTCCCGGCTACTTCAGAGCAGCAGGCAGGCTGGCTGCCCGCCGGGCCGCCTAGCACAGCACCTTCCTGCCCAGGGAGCCCTTCATGTCGGGAGCTGGTCCTTCGCCTTTGCTTTCTCTGAGGCTGCGGTGGGAGTGGGCATCCGTGTTCTCCTCGTCCAGGCCTGGAAGTCCCATCCCAGGGCAGGAACCATCCAGAGGGCTGAGACCACCAGCTCCTGGAGGTCCTCTCTGTAAACTGGCCACCCCCAGCTTGTGAAAAGCCGGGGCCAGAGTAACCAAACAGACCTTCAAGAGCCTTGGAAAGGATTCTGTTTATAAAACCTAGGGACTGTTCCCAGCCTACGTGAAGGCCTTCCAGAAACTGCCCCCCACTGTTCCTGTCTCTCTCACCCCTCTGCCTGAGAACCTACCCAAGGGTCCTGCCTGCACGGCCCCACACCCAGCAGGCACCTGATATGTAGCTGTTGAGTACGTCCATCCATCCATTCCAGCCAGGATGGATGCTTTCTGCCCCTCCAAGGCTCCTTCGAAGTCCAGATCCAGCCCTCCCCCCATGTGAAGATTTCTCCAAGTTCCTCCCCCAGGAACCACTCCCTGTTTTGACCCAGACACAGTCATCTGAACTCCTGGTCTGCCACACAGCACATACTTCTTCTCATTCATTGATTTTAGCAAACACATAGTTGGCTCATAATTACCAGAGCAATGAAGTGAAAAATTTTCCCGGTTCCTGCTTTCAGAGAAGTGCCCACAACATGATTATAGAGTGATGGTTAATTTAATGTTAACTTGGTTGGGTCACAGTGCCTAGATATGTGGTCCAACATTATTCTAGAGGTTTCTGAGAGTTTTTTTTTAATGAGCTTTACATTTAATTGGTGAACAATGTGTAAAGGGGGCTTCCCTGGTGGCTCAGATGGTAAAGAATCTGCCAGAAGTGCAGGAGCCCCAGGTTCAATCTCTGAGTTGGGAAGATTCCCTGGAGAAGGGAATGGCTACCCACTCCAGTATTTTTGCCTGGAGAATCCCATGGACAGAGGAGACTCTCAGGCTACAGTCCGTGGGGTCACAAAGAGTTGGACATGACTGACAGACTTTCATTTCATTTTTTGGGTAAAGCAGATTGCCCTCCACAATGCGGGGCGGGGGGGGTCTCATCCAATTAGTTCAAGACCTAAAGAGAACAAAGATTACTTCCTCGGTCCAAGAGGGATTCTGCCAGCAGACAACTTTCAGATGTGAACCTCAATGTTAGCTCATCCTAGGTCTCTAGCCTGAGGGCCCACCATACAAGTTTTAGACTTGCAAGTTTCCATTATTTCGTGAGCCAGTTTCTTAAAGTAAATCTCTCTAAACACACACACAAATACACATCTTATTGGTTCTCTAGAGAAGCTTGACTAATACAATGAGGGAGCCAGGTCAACCAGCAGAAATGGCCCAATATGAAAAGTAGGGGCAATACAAAGTCCCTTCAGAGCAGAGGCCCCCCTGACCCAGCTGGGAGTCAGGGACAGCTTCACAGAGAAGGAACTCCAAACCAAGTCCAGAGGAACACCTTGCTATCTTGCCTAGGTATGAGCTGCTTCCAGAAGGAGAGTTTCTTTGCTCCCTGGAGGGCCCTGCATGGAGCCCTGTAACGCAGGACGCCCGTGGTCATTTTTGATAACAGCTGATCACTTCTGTAGCCCAGTTATTTAGTCCATGTTATTTCCTACCCTGCTTTAAACAGACATGGAAGGCAGCCAGCCTGCCTGTGGTCATCATTTAAATCCACTGTGCAAGGGCAATCAGAAATGCCTTTGTAAGCCCTCTAGGACTTCCCAACCAGGCACTCTCAGTGGGAGGTCAAGGAACTTCAGAAGACCATTCATCCAAACGTGTCATCCTTCTTTCCTTCCCACTCACAGTCCCAAGTCTAGGTCCCTCTTCAAGGCTGCTTCCCTCTCGCTGACCTGAATCAGGCCTGAACAAATGGGCCCAAGTGACATCATGAAGTGAAGATGCACTTGTTCTTCTAATTTAAATCCCCAGAGTGGTCCTGCTTCCAATCTGTCCCAAGATACGAACCTTCAGTCTTTGCTTCAGTCCTGTGAGCAACTCCATCCTTCCAGATAATCCCTTGAATCAGTTGGAGCTGGGTTCTGTTGCTTGCAAAGTACTTTTTAAAAATTATTTAATTAATTAATTTATTTGGCTGCCTTGGGTCTTCATTGTGGTGTGCCAGCTTCTCTCCAGCTGTGGTGCTCCGAAGTATATAGGCTCAGTAATTGTGGCGTGTGGGTTCAGTGGCCCCACAGCATATGGGATCTTAGTTCCCCAACCAGGGATCGAACCCTTGTCCGCTGCATTGGCAGGCAGATTCTTAACCACTGGATCACCAGGGAAGTCATGCAACCAAGGAATCTGGTTGACTTTTCTTCGTGGACAGGGACAAGGGATGACATAGGGTAAGGGAACCTCTCGTGTACTGAAAATTCCTCCAGGCCTGGAAATGTGGCAAACCTCGTATTGCGTGGATTCAAATGTGCACATTCCCTCAACATAAGCACGGTTTGACATGAAAAAAATTGTCATGATTTGACCTTACCTGTCAATCACGGAGCCAACTGAAGGTATGTGAATATCAACCCTAGCAGGGTCAGCGGCTTAGACAGAAATCCATGAGATAACAAGGAGCAGTCTTTTAGGAAAAGCTGCCTTTTACCAGGACGAGGACTTTGAGAAATACTGTGTCTCCAACAGGCACAGAGAATAATGCAGTGTGGAAAAACATAGATGGACAACTCCTGATTAGAAGATAATTGAGAAGAATAAGACTCTGAATGAGAAGATTTAGGAATTTTTTGGCCTGTTCAATTCTTACTTAAATTTCTCATTTCATCAAGAATGCAATAGACTGGTATTTGATTTTAAAAATTCTTCTTTCAAGTAAGTCTAAAAGAATTCTCTCAATAAGTATAAAATAAACATTCTAAGCCAAGAATTGGCAACGTTTTCCTACAAAGGACCATATAGTAAATATTTTAGACTTTGTGGGCCATTCTCTGTTACAATTCAATTGTTGTAGCACAAAAGCCATTACAGACAACATGTAAACAAATGGGCAAACTGTGTTCCTATATGTGTCAATATCCTATAATTATATGTGGACACTGAAAATTGAATTTCAAAAAATTTCCCAGTGTCATGAAAAATGACACTTTTATTGTGTTTTATTGTGTTTTGGGGAACTATTTACAAATATCAAAGCCATTCTTAGTTCATGAACTTTACAGACATAGATGGCAGGTTGAGAGTTTGCCCACCCCTGTTGTAAGCAATGAGAAAGCATTGTGTCATGCGCTAAATGACATTTTTCCTTAGTTCACTTATGGTTCAATAATCATTACCTTAGAGTCAGTTACATAAGATTTTCAGCAATCCTATGAAGTAGGGGACATTCCCAGATGGTGACAACAAGCCATGGAGAGGTTTCATTGCTCAAGATCAAGCAGCTAGTAGGTGGCAGGATTCGTCTGGTTAACTTAAAAAAAAAATTCTTTAATGATGGCAAGTCAGATGTTATAACTGATATTATGTCTATAGGTAAAACCTGGAATGGATCTAGGGACTCTGGCTGCTTGTCATTTGAATCTGCCTCATACATACAGGAGATCATAGGAATTTGGGTCTAGATTTTCTGATTGGGGGCTGATGGCGTCATGCCAAGACTGACACCTATTTTGGAGGGGTGGAAAGCAAGGATATCAAACCAGTCAATCCTAAAGGAAATCAACCCTGAATACGCATTGGAAGGACTGATACTAAAGCTGAAACTCCAAAGATTTGGCCACCTGATGCGAAGAACCGACTCATTTGAAAAGACCCTGATGCTGGGAAAGATTGAAGGCGGGAGGAGAAGGGTACGACAGAGGATGAGATGGTTGGATGGCATCACTGACTCAATGGACAAGAGTTTGAGCAAACTCCAGGAAAGAGTGAAGGACAGGGAAGCCTGGCATGCTGCGGTCCATGGGGTAACAAAGAGTCGGACACGACTGAGCGACTGAGCAACAACAAAAATGTTCCTAAGAGTGATCAGGCTCACTGCCCTATCCACCTCTTGATATAAAGAAGTACATTTTTATGCAGACAAGAAAAATGCAGATAACACACATAGCATTAAGACTTCATACATGTAACAGGCCTCAGCCTGTTACAGACCTGTTTCTGTAACACGGGCAGGGAATCGGCTGCCCCCGGAGGCCTCAAGGAGCAGAGATGTGGAGAGAGCCCTGTGGTCGATGAATCAGGGGCTGGCACGGCCCTATGGCCCCAGAACTACAGAAGGAATTAACAAGTGTTCTGCTTCATTCTTTCAGGCTTTGCGCTTCGGACAGGCCTCCTGGACCAGCCATCAAATGAAATCTGCAAACGGGCTTCCAGAATCAATAATCCACAAAAATCTATCCAGCCTGCAAATTCTCCCTTGGTCTCCTTGACACTCACCAGTGCCTCCTTCTCTCCACATACGCGCTTTCCTCCCCTGCCCCACCTCCCACGCTCTGGCACTGCTGGGCAGGCAGGGCAGGCCTTGGTGGGATGGCAGGTCAAGTCACAGCTCCAAACACAGGGGCCTGTGAAATGATTCCAGGAGTGAGTGGCAAAAAAAGACAGACCTAGTGCCTCTCCATGGGAAGAGCTCCCGGCACGCTTATTCCCGTGGCTGCCCTAACGGGGACCCTGCCTTCCTTCACCTTCGGATATGGCCCTGGAGTGCTGACCGTCTACCAAAGACTGTCTGGGTCTTGCTTTATATTGTTAATAGTCATCATTTACCTAGCAACTGCACATTCTCTGAACATCAGAACCGTTTCTCCCTCTCCCCTTTTCTCATGCTGCAGGTGCTGTTTAGTTGATAACTCATGACTGACGTTTTGTGACTCCACGGACTGCAGCCTGCCAGGCCACGGAGTTTGAAAGCCAATCTGATCCACTGTGTTAAGTTAGAAACATGGCCTTTGTCACGTTACCGGGACTGTTTCTCATTTAGAAGCGCCACCCCCCCACCCTGCACCCCTATCAAAGACAAGTTCATGTCACCAGGTGAAGCCACTCTCAGTTTTAAAGAGATTTATTGATTCACTTTCGCCTGCACCGGGTCTTCGTTGCTGCACTCAGCCTTCCTCTAGCTGTGGGGCTGGGACTCTAGGCCCGAGGGCTTCAGTACTTGCCGCACGTGGGCTCAGTAGTTGTGAAGATTGGGCTTAGTTGCGCCTTGGCATCTGGGATCTTCCCAGACCAGAGATTGAACCCATGCCTCTGGCCTTGCAAGGTGGATTCTTAACCACTGGACTACCAGGGAAGCCCAAGCTGCACATTTCTAGTCTGGAGGGCAAGTGGAAATGTTCATGCAGAGAATGCAAAGCCTGTGGCATTGTTTATGGGAAACTGAGACACACTTGTGATTATGCACTGCGATTCTTGCCTGGAGAATCCCATGGACAGAGGAGCCTGGAGGGCTACAGTCCATGGGGTCATAGAGAGTCGGACACGACTAAAGTGACTTGGCACAACACTGCATACGGCACTAATTGCCGAATGACTTGCTGCGGTTGGAGCAGAGCCAACGAAACCAACTCTAGAGACACGGGAAACCATCCATCCTGTCCCTTACCTCGAGGGAGCCGTAGATGTGCAAACGTGGCTTTATAGGGACACACCTCTATTCCATCTGGCCAATCTGACTTGAAAGCTACTTATGAAATTCTAACCAAGTTTGTGTTGGTTTGGCATCTGCTTGTGTTATGAGAAGACATCAACAGTAAATTTTCTGATGAAAGTGGCTCTGGAATGTCCTTAAAAGAATTCCAGAAATTCACAGATACTTTAAAATGTCACATTTCATAATAAATCAGTCGTTCTAAACTAACTGTTCATGTTATTCAATCTCAAGCAAAGATTTGAAAACCAATGGCTCCAGCTGTTGGCAGACCCAAGGACATTCAGAGATTAAATGGGGGCACGTGGAAGCTAGCCCTGGAACTGGAGTGCATTGTGGGGAGCACCAAGACAGTGAGTCCGCTGCTCTGGCCCCCCTCTCAGGTCTGACCCCACTTGAAAGGGGGATGGAAGAAACACGATCAGCAAAGCAGGCAGGACCTGCCTGGTGTCCAATGAGGAGAACTAGACAGGGCAGTGTCTCAGAGGAGTGAGGGATTGCCGGGATCTGGACTTTCATGTGGGAGGCGGAGGACTGGGGGAGCTAGGATGAGAGGAGAAGGGATCACAGAGGCCCTTGTGGGGGGTACGGTGGGCAGACAGACTTGGATGCTGCAGCCTATTTGCCTGAAGAGCAGATAAGGATGAGGAGGGAAGTGTAAGTTGGGCTTGGGGTGTGGGGTTTTTTAAATTTTTTAATTTATCTAATTAATTATTTTGATGATGCTGAGTCTTCGTTGCTGGGCATGGGCTTTCTCTAGTTGTGTCAAGTGAGGGTTATTCTCTAGTTGTGGAGCATGGATGGGCTCAGCAGCTGCACGACCTATGGGCTTGGTTGCCCCTGGGGCACGTGGAATCTTCCTGGACCAGGGACTGAACCTGTGTCCTTTGCATTGGCAGCAGGATTCTTAACCACTGGGCCACCAGAGAAGTCCTGGTTGTAGGGGACTTAAAACCAAGTGACGGGATTTGGATTTTTATTTGGGGTGCAGATGGAGCAGGATTTTAGGGGCCCACCCTGCCCCTACTTGCTCCTCTCCTTGGTTTTTTCCATCTTGGTACTGCTATCTACTCAGTTGCTAAGGCCCCAAACCAGGAAGTAGCCTGAATTCTTCTCTCTGAGCCTTCCCAACCCTGCTTTGCCTTCTGCAGTCCATCAGAAGTCCTGTCATCTTTGCTTTCAAAAGACATTCCAAATCCAACCACCTTTCATTCCCTCTCCGGCTCTCTCTGTTCCAAGCCTCCATTGTTTCTTGGCTGCAGGAATACAATGGCTCCTTCACTGACTTCCATCTGCCCAGCTCCTTACCCAGCTCACAGAGTCCTGTGGCCTGGCCAACGCCCTTTCTCCATGTCTATCCCCGCACTGGCATCCTCCAGCCTCGCGTCAACAGGCCCATCTCAGGCCTAACCTCAGGGCCTTTTCATCGGCAGTGGCCTCTGCCCAGGTCATCCTTCCCACAGCTCTTTGTACTGCTCATATTTTCACTGAGGCCTCTGTTCAAATATGTTGCCCAACCCCCGCAGAAGCCCTTCCTGATCGCACCACCAACCCTCCTCCCCCAACCCAGTTACTTTCTTCATAGTAGCTGTCGAGATGTGAAATTACATTATTTATTCATTTGTGCACATGTTCTTTCTGTCTTGTTCCCTGGAGTGTAGCTCTGTGGGGTGTTCGTTTGGTCTTGTTCATTGTCAGACACCTACATCCTAGAGGTGGGCCAACCCCAGGGTCTCCTTGGGCCATCTGGTGACCTTCTCAGAACAGTGTTCTTAAATGCATAAAAAAACCCACAGAAGATTACAAAGAAAACCAAGAATATTGGAAGTTCCCTAGCAAACCAGTGGTTAGGACTGGGCACTTTCACTGCCGTGGCCTCGGGTTCAGTCCCTGGTGGGGAACTAAGATCCCGCAAGCTATGTGGCCAAACAACCAACAATAAGAATATTAAAATATAATTGAAATAGTTATCCTAATATTAAAAACGTATGTGTGAGTGCTCAGTCATGTGTAACTCTTTGCAACCCCATGTACTGTAGCCTGCTAGGCTACTCCGTTCATAGGATTCTCCAGGCAAAATTACCGGAATAGGTTGCCATTTCCTTCTCCAAGATAACTTCCCAACCCAGGGATTCAACCCATGTCTCCTGCACTGGCAGGCAGATTCTTTATTACTGAGCCACCAGGGAAGCCAAAAATGTATAGCATAGTGAAAATGTATACAAAAATGTATCACAGTAGTAAAAATGTGTATAACATACTTACTTCTTTATGAATATATTAAATAATGAAATTCAATATGAGTGTATTAACTACTGCAATAAATACATTTCAAGGTAATGATGAGGGTAAATGCTATTTTACAACATCTGCAACAATTATAATGTGATATGAAACTGAGCTTTCTATTGGTGACAAATGTCTAATAGTACTACTATGTTTTTCTCATTCATCATTGATGGAAATGTTGAATATCACCTCTAGGTTAGTGAAATGAAAGATTTCATTTTTTCCAATCTAAGGTCACACAATTTCTGAATTCAGAGACCCCAGGGGTAGACACTCTGTAGTAGGTACTAAAGAATAATTTGCTGGAGAAACAAATAGATGAGACGATAAAGGTTTGGAGCAGATGAGCATAAGTACACTTCAGAAAAGATTTATATTGCTTTGGGGAGCCAGACTCTGTGCTATGTACTGGGTACACCTAGATAGGGAAGACACAGCCCCACCCATGAGAAGTGTCCAGTCCAGCTGGACAAAACAATCGTACATAAGCAGAAAATTTCAATATAGCATGGTCCAAGGTTCAAAACATCTTGTACCAAGGTACTGAGTCCACACAGGGGCTGCAGAGAGAGCAATTCCTGGGCTGAATGCTGGAGAATAAAATACACTCATCCAGACAAAGGAGGGGTTGGAAGTGTGTTCTAGCCCACTCTAGCCCCAGCATGAGCGGAGTTCAGAGTTTTGAGGAGGTGGGGGCCATGCGAGAGCAAAATGCACACGGAAAGAAGGGGGAGATTCCTTCCTTCCTTCCACAGATATTTATTGAGCACCTGCTCAGCCCCAAGCCCTGTTCCAGGAACTGGGAATTCTGTGCTCCATGAGGTACATTCTCCATTTCCAATGAAGTAGTATTCCGATGAGAGTCAGACAACAAACAAGTATTTACTGTAGTGTCCAACAGTGCCAAGTTCTGAGGAGAACAGAACAGGAGGTAAGGCTAAGGTGCCCGTAAGTAGGAAAGCCACATTCAGAAGCTTTGGGAGGTGATGGGGGACACTGGGGATGCAGAGAGATGTTGCTACCACCAAACTATCTCCCTCCAAAATCCCTATGTTGAGGCCCTTACTCCCAGTGTGACTATTTAAAGATGGGCCTTTAAAAATGTAATTATGGTTAAGAGCTTGTGCTCAGTCGCGTCCAACTCTTTGGGACCCTACAGACTGTAGTCTGCCAGGCTCCTCTGTCCATAGGATTTTGCCAGCAAGAATACTGGAGTGGGTTACCTTTTCCTCCTCCAGGGGATCTTCCCACCCCACTGAAGGTAGATTCTTTGCTGCTGAGCCACCAGGGATAGTACTTATGGGTAAGGGTGGGGTCCTAATCCGAGAGAACTGGTGTCCCTATGAGCAGAGGAAGGACACCAAAGATGAGCTCAGAGGACACAGAGAGAAAGTGCCATCTGCAACCCAGGGGGAGCCAAAGCTGCCAACGCCTTGACCTTGGACTTCAGCCTCCAGAACAGTGAGACGGTACACATGGAGATGAGGGGACTGTTAAGGAGTACATTGGGCTGGGGAGTGGTGTAGACGCTGGTCAAGGAGGTGGGCGGGCGGGCAGGTTTCAGAGGTGATGACTATGTACAGCAAGACCCTGGCCTGGCCCGGGTCACTAGCCACTGAGGCTGCACGACACTAGATTACTTCCACCCCCACATTTCCACACAGACTAGGAAGTGGGGGAAGGGAGGTCATTGTCCTGAGACTTCCTCTCTCTGGCCGTAGGGGCCCTATTGTTCCCACACAAAGGGGCAATGACTGGTCGGGTTTTTTTTTTTTCTGCAGCGACTGGTGCCGGTGGGAGAGGCTGTCTCCTTGCCCTGTATCCCGCCACATGGGGTACCAGCTGACGTGAGGCCTCTGAGTGCCCCAGTAGCAGCAGAGGAGGGGGCCCGGAGCTTGTACCTGAAACACAGACGAGGCATTGATGAGCTTTGGGATGGGTGGGGAGGCCTAGGACAGAGCCGGACATCACCAGGCTGGCACAGGCTGCTTCTCTGGGCTTTGGTCCTGTCATCATCCCAGTCCTTCCTCCCTCCCTTCCACTTCTCTCTCTCTCTGCCGCCGTCTCCTCCTACTCCCTTTCCTCTCCTGGTATCTGCAACCTTCCAGGCTGTGCAGCAGATGCCTACTGCTCTGCATCTCCCGTCTGTCCCCGGCTCGAGCCCTGAGCCCTCCCCAGCTCCTCTCTGGCTGGTGCTCACAGCCTAGCACCCTGCACTCCTTGTCCTCAGCTGCGTCCCTGCCTCCTCTGCTTTCCCTCCCTCCCCTCATCAAAATGCACCTGCTCTTTGTCCCAGCACCCTTAGCATCCTGCTGAGATGGACGGGCTTGGGGCTTGGCCCAAGAACTTGTTTACTGAGCCAGTTGTCTGGTTGAGCTGAGCTCATCTGGGCCGATGCAGCCACTGGAGTCGGTGACGTCCTTGCCTTCTCCCTCTCACGTCATGTTGGCACAGTCAGGGGTCTTCCTTGCCCTTATTCCTGCAGCTGCAGGAGGATGCCCGTGCTTTTCTGTCTGCCCTGATCCTCTCTGGGCTGAGTGTCCTGGCTTTCCTGGAGATCCAGTTGGTCTGGATCGTTCAGCCCAGTTGGCCAGGAAGGGGTGGACATTGTACTCTGGCCCGGACCTCTTGTTCTGGGCCCCGCCTCCGCCTCACACCTGTGTGCGTCTCTTACCTACCAGCCCCTTTCCACTTTCCTGTGTTAATCAATAGTCTGATAAACGAGTTCATACCAAGGCTATGGCTCCTAGTTTCACAAAGTCTCTTCATTTTTAAAAACTCTTTTTATTGGAGTAGTTGCTTTATGCTGCTGTGTCAGTTTCTGCTGTAGAGCAAACTGAATCAGCCTCACATATACATATCGTTGTTCAGTTGCTAAGTCATGTCCAGCTCTTTGCAGCCCCATGGACTGCAGCACGCCAGGCTTCCCTGTCCTCCACTATCTCCCGGAGTTTGTTCAAGTTCACATCTATTGACTCAGTGATGCTATCTAACTATCCCATCCTCTGCCACCCTCTCTGCTCCTTTTGCCTCCAATCTTTCCCAGCTTCGGGGTCTTTTCCAATGAGCTGGCTCTTCCCATCAGGTGGCCAAAGGATTGGTGCTTCAGCTTTAGCATCAGTCCTTCCAATGAATACTCAGGGTTGATTTCCTTTAGGGTTGACTGGTTTGGTTTCCTTTAGGATGGACTGGTTGGATCTCCTTGCAGTCTAAGGGACTCTCATGAGTCTTCTCCAGAACCACAATTCAAAAGCATCAATTCTTCGGCACTCAGCCTTTTTTATGGTACAACTCTCACATCTGTACATGACTACTGGAAAAACCATAGCTTTGCCTATACAGACTTTTGTTGGCAAACTGATGTCTTTGCTTTTTAATACACCGTCTAGGTTTGTCATAGATGTATACATATGCCCTCTCTTTTTTGGATTTCCTTCACATTTAGGTCACTGAGTGGAGTCCCCTGTGGTATGCGATAGGTTCTCATTAGTTATCAGTTTTATATATAGTAGTGTACATGCAGGCTTCCCAGGTGGTGCTAATGGTAAAGAACCCGCAGGCCCATTCAGGAGACGTAAGAGACATAAACGGGTTAGATCTCGGGGTTGGGAAGATCCCCTGGAGGAGGGCATGGCAACCCACTCCAGCATTCTTGCCTGGAGAATGCCATGGACAGGGGAGCCTGGTGGGCCACAGTCCATGGCTACAGTCCATGGAGGTGACTGAAGTGACTCAGCACGCTTGCACAGTGTACTTACACCCTGGTGTTCATTGCAGCACTGTTTACAACAGCCAAGACACGAGAGCAACCTAAATGTCCATTGGCAGAGCCTCTACAGGTGACACCACCTGGGGGAACAATGCAGGCCGCAAAAGAGTGGCACTTCAGGAGGATGGGCAGGTGGGTTGAGTGGCTCCATGTGAAAACCCTGGGCTGCCCCCAGCAGAACCCTGTCTTCTTTAATTAGCATAGAGTGGTTTCTCCTGCTTGTTCGCCAGTGAAGGTGTGAGTGGGGAAGTGCAGAGTGATGAAGCCACGTGTTCGCACGTGTGTATCAGCTGTTCATCCCTGAGATCAGAAGGCAAGTTCCACAAGGGGAGAGATTTCTGTGCACTTTGTTCTGTTTCTGCAGCGTCTGCGAGAGTACGTGGCCCAGGACTGGCACCCCAGATGCTTTTTGAGTTAGTGAATGCATCAGAGTCCCAGAGCCTGGCATGGGAGGCTGGGGCTGGACCAAATGTCTTCTGGGGGTCCACTAAGGGCTGAGGTCCACTTGTGTAGGTTTCATCTACAGTCATTAGTAGGACTGCTGTTGGTTCTCCGCTTTACAGCAAACCTACTGTTATATCATTACGCAGAGCGTTCAGGTGCCTTTCATAGTTCCTGCTGCATTTGATCCTTATAATCTCCTGTGAAGGACATGGAACCAACGCTATTACCTTCACTCTATAGAGGGGGAAACTGAGGCTCGGGGACACGAGATGTCTTCTCAAGGTCACACCCGGAAGCCCACGGCCTTTCCTCCATCCTTTCTGCCTCAGGGGTGTCCGAACACAAGGTCAAGAGTTACTAAGGAGGGTGCTGGTAAGGGGCTTAGGGAGAGGCTCCTAGGAGCCAAAGCCAGGAAGACTTTTCATCCAGAAAAGACAAACATGCTTTTCGATTCCAATGCATGGCCTCTGGCCCTTTTTATTTCATTTTCTCTTTTTATTGATGAAATTCACATAAAAATAACCACTTTTTAAAACATACATTTCAGCAGCATTCAATACATTTGCAATGTTGTGCTATTTAAGTTCCAAGATATTTTCATCATCACAAAAGAAAACCCTGCCCCATGAGTGCTCAGTCCCTACTCCCCTCCCTTGGCCCCCGACAACAAGTAACTGGCTTTCCATCTCTATGGATTTACCTGTTTTGGGTGTTTGGATATTGTTTGTTGTTGTTATGGTTTAGTTGCTAAGTCGTGTCTGACTCTTTTGTGCCCCCATGGACTGTAGCCGCCAGGCTCCTCTGTCCATGGGATTTCCCAGGCAAGAATACTGGAGAGGGTTGCCATTTCCTTCCCCAGGGCATCTGTTGTATAAACAGGACCATTTAATTTTTAGTCTTTGTTGCCTAGCTTTTTTCACTTAGTATAATGTTTCCAAGCCCTCAGAGCAGGTGTCGGGACTTCCTTCCTTTCTATGACTGACTAATATTCCTCTGCATGGACCACACATTCCGGTTATCCAGTCTGGCGGCATTTTAGAAAGGTTGTGTGAAGAAGTTTCACTATCCTGGGACGTCACATCCCGTGCAGATGCCCTGAGGTGTGGCTCTTGACCGTGGTCTGGTTGAAGCTCTTTTCCCTCTGCAGGAGCCCAGTGAATGGTCACGTCCCTCAGGGACAATGAGAAGCCCCCGAGGAGACAAAGTGAGGGTCAGGAGTGGGTGAAGATCCCATTTGACCACACGCCCAGTGAACCCAAATGAAACTGGACCTGAGAGGCCTGTAGGGGGTCAGCCCCAGGGATGGAGGGGGAGGCAGCTTTCTGCTCGGCCTGGCTATAGATTCAACTAGGGAAGACCTTTTCTCACAGGGCTTCCTGTCCCCATCTTTTTTGCACAGGAAATGGGGCCTGGGTCCCTGCTGCCTTTCACATCCAAGGTTCTTATTTTTAATATTAATTTATTTATTTTGGCTCTGCCAAGTCTTAGCTGTAGTACTTGGGATCTTCTATCTTTGTTGTAAAATGCAGGATCTTTGGTTGTGGCATGCAAACTCTTAATTGTGGCATATGGGATCTGGTTCCCTGACCAGAGGTTGAACCCAGCTCCCTGCATAGGGGGTGTGGAGTCTTAGCCATTGGGCCACCTTCGTTGGAAGTCCCTCATTCAAGGTTCTAATCTGTTCTCCATGGTTAGTGTCCAGCTTTGAGTCCCAGGTTGTTATTCCCAATACCCGCCATGGGGAACTCTTCAGTGTTCATTAGAACCTTCCTTAGGTTCTATGCATGGGCTTTCCAGGTGGAACTAGTGCTAAAGAACCCACTTGCCAATGCAGGAGACGTAAGAAACCCAGGTTTGATCCCTGGGTTGGGAAGATCCCCTGGAAGAGGGAATGGGAACCCATTCCAGTATTCTTGCCTGGAGAATCCCACGGACAGAGGAGACTGGCAGACTACAGTCCATAGGGTCGCAAAGAGTCAGACACGATTGAAGTGACTTAGTCTGCATGTTTTATGCACCGACTTCAGCACGAACCATCTTGGGGTCAATGGGTTCACAAACGAGAGTTCCTGGGGCAATTCTCTGAGTTAATTGCATAAAGTTTCTGGTTAATGGTAAATTTTCAATAACTCTTGCTGTGAAGGCTATGATAATCATGATGATAATGATTTAGATTAAAATTTAGTGCCTTGGGAAAAGCAGTACGGAAACGTGACCAGCTTGTTTTGTCTGCTGGGTGGACTGTCCCAGTTTCCCTGCATGGGTTGGAGATGGGAACCGGGCACCTGTCTTGTATGTAGTCAAGCATCACCAAATGCTTGGATGCGAATCACAGCGTTCGCACCTCCGAGTCAGCCCCAGACATGAAGAGCAGTTGGGCTCTGATCAGCGGTTTGGGGTCCATATTTAAGAAGATTCAAACCAGAGACAGCGCTTCCTCTTCGCCCCTCCCCCCACATCCTGTTCCCTAGTGGCTTTGAGGACGGAGCCAACTTCTCAAACGATATAACACCAGGAGCTGACTCAACCTTGGATGGTTTGGCTGGAACCCAACAAGTGTCATAAACTGGCGTTTCTTGAACTTTCATGTGCCCGCTAACCAACCTTGTAAGCTGTTAGAGGCCCATTTGGCAAATGTGGGTGGAGCCTTTCTAACAAGCTCCCAGGTGGGGGTGCTGGGTCCTTGGGCCACCCCTGGGGGAGTGAGGCCCTAAGTGTTTAATTCCCGGCCTGGTCTCTGTGTATGTGTGTGTGTGCGCGCTAGGCTAGGTATTCACGGGAGCTTCTAGAAAATTCCTAACAGGGTTTCTCCACCATTCCTTTGGTACAAAAGCCTCATTCCTTGATGACATTAGGAGAGGGAGCCTCGGCAGAAGAGACCAGCCTGGCTGACAAGGGAAGGGCCACGGCCTTGCTGCGCTAACGGCCAGCGACTCGGTGCTCAAGGTGCTCTGTGGTCAATTCAGCCTGCTGGTCTTGGCCTGAGGCCACCTCTCTTGCCCACGGGCCCCTTGGCTTGGGGGTCAAGCCCAGAGCTCCGAGGGGGTGGACTGGGATGGTGGGACTTTGGGGCTCTCACGCTGCCTTTGGTCTCCGCTCACAGTCAGACGGCAGCGGTCCGTGTGACTTTGGGCTGCACCGTGCTACAGGGGCCAAGGACAGGGACCAGCTCCGCCACCACCTGGCTCCCCAGCTGGTGCTCCAGTGTCTCCTGGAGGGCGGATGCATTGCTGAGACCACGACTGCACTAAGGCATCTGGAATATTCTCAACACGGAAGAGAATGTGACCCCCAACCCCGAGAGAAGAAGGGCAGGAGCGCCCCACCTGCCCTGGCCCAGAGGCGGTGACACTCCATTCGCTGTCACCCCCCCCCCACCCCCCGCACCATTGGCAGCCACCAAGCCTTGGAGCTCAGTGTTGCCTCGTAATTTATGCGGCACCAGTTTCCTCCAGGACACGGGGTGGAGAGCCAGAAATCATGTATTTTGTTCTTTCCCTCTCTTTCAAGGGGAAGAGCAATGCTCTTGGAAAAGGAATCAATGTGTGTCCCATGTGGATTTCATAAATTTCAGACACACCTTGTAGGGCGAGATGTGACCAGGCTGCCACTGGAAAGTTTAAAGTGTGAGTCGGGGCGGGGGCGGTGGCTAGTGGTCAGCGGTGGAGAGAACCGCTTTGAAGCATCTTTCAGAGCTCCTGTTCTTCACACACAGGGCAGACGGGCCAGGGCCAGGGGCTGCCGGGTGGTCAGGATGGGGTGCAGATTCCAGGACACAGCTAGTGAAGGTGCTGGGGGAGATGCTGGCCCCCGTGGTGCCTCCTTGGTTGCTGGGAGAGAGAGAAGGAGGCACCCAAGGGAAGGCCGATGGGGGATGAAATGAGGGGTTTCTTCTCAGAGCAGGAGAGGAGGGTGGGGAGTGGGAGGAATCACCTCTGAGAAGAAGCTAGCTGTCACCAAGACTCCTCTCTGGAAAGAGGGCTTCACAGGCCTGTGGACTCAGTTAGTCCTCAAAGGATCACGCAGTGGAGATGTTTTATGCCCATGTTACAGACTCAGAAGCGGAGGCTCCTTTAACAGATGCAGACGTTTAAAGCCATGGTGTGGCGCCTAGGAGACAGAGATGTGTGCCTACCTCCCAGGCACACATCTGTAAGCAGGCCACAGTGTACCAAGGCCTCCAGCTGATTCAGGGTCACGCTGTGGGAGAGCTGTGTGGCCAGGGTTGCGTGGTGGTGACCATTTCTCTAGAAAGGACCATATTGGCTTTCAGAGCAGCAACATAGCATCTGTGAACGTTCGGTAGAGAAAAATAGCACAAGATGACCTTCTAGAAGCATCCTGTGGATTCTGTGGGCACCCAATTTCTCAGCACGGAGTGAGGACCGGAAGAGTTTTACAACTGCTTGGAATTAGCACGTGCAGACAGTGCCTATTATCTTCCTGTTGACAGTGGATGGGGAGTCAAGGTCCCCCTGCTTTCAAACAGAATCAGGACAAGCTGATTGGCTAATTTTCCCATGAAGACCTTTGTCTGTAAAAGATTTTGTTGACTCAAGGCTTTCAGAGATGCCTCATCTGGATCTACTGCTATACAAAACTTGAGCTAGAACATAAATATTGAATCAACGGTGGATGTTTATTGAGTGCTTACTATGGGCCAGAGATTTTTTGAACGTGGTTTACATGTCTTGCCTCCCACATCCTCACAATGAGCCCATGAGGCAGGGACTGTCTTTATCGTTACGTTATGAATGGGGACGCTGAGGCCCAGAGAGGCTCAGAAATGTGCCCTTGCTCACACAACCAGGAAGTGCTGCAGCCAAGATATGAACCCAGACAGATTGGTTGGTTTGCTTTTTAAAACTATTTCAGAAAATTTCAAACACATAGAAAAGTAGAGAGAATTGCACTATGAACCCCTGTGTGTCCCTCACCCACTTCGACCATGATCAACATTCTGCCATCTTGTTTTATCTTTCTTTCCCACACTTGTTGTTGTTTTCTGGAATATTTCACTCCTGGGTATCACATCATTTCACCTGTAAATACTTTAGTGGGTTTATGTAACAGATAAGGACCTCTCGGTTTTTATATGACAATAATACTATAACCCACCCCCGTAATTCCTTTATACCATCTAATACTCAGTCCAGTTTCAGTTTTCCCTGACTCCCCCCAGAATGTCCTTTTGCAGTTTTGTGTATGCTGGGTTGCTTCGGTTGTGTCCGACCCTTTTGTCTCCGGTGGCTTCTGCATTGGCAGGGTGGATACTTTACCACTGAGCCACCTGGGAAGCCTACTTTTGCAGTTAGTCTGTTTGAATCATGGTGTGACCACCAAACATTGCAATTTGGTTGATGTTTCTTGTCTTCTAACCTGTAACTGTTGTCCGCTCCCCTTCTCATGTCATTTATTGGTAAAATATTCTGGATTTCGCTGTTTACATCTTGGTGGTGTCGTTTAACCTGTTCCTCTGCCCCTTATGGTTGTGGTTTAGTCACTGAGTCGTCCAAATCTTTGCAACCCCATGGCCTATAGCCCACCAGGCTCTCAAACCGTCTCTCCAAGAAAAGAAAGAGATTAGATAAAATTCAGTCTTTTTACTAATACTCTTAAATTTGGAGAGAAACAGGATCTCTAGCAGAGTAGACAAGAGTAAGTGTTATTTAGTCGCTCAGTTCTGTCTGACTCTTTGCAACCCCACGGACCACAGCACACCAGGCTCTGCTGACCTCCACTATCCCTGGGAGTTTGTTCAAATTCATGTCCATTGAGTTGGTGATGCTATCAAACCATCTTATCCTCTGCCACCCACTTATCCTTTTGCCTTCAACCTTTCCCAGCATCAGGGTCTTTTCCAATGAGTCAGCTCTTCGCATTAAGCTGAAACTCCAATACTTTGGCAACATCATCCCTTCCAATGAATATTCAGGGTTGATTTCCTTTAGGATTGACTACAGCCCTGTGAAAGGATTCCTTGAATTTGGAAGGCCCTAAATGTCACCTTGAAACCTTGGGGGAGAGTAGGAGTTGCCAAGGATCACAGCCATGCAGGAAGCCAACAAGCACAGAAGTGCGATACAGCCTTGGCTGGTGGGAGTGGATCTTGATTTATGACATGGAGTGGCACCCCAGAAGAGGGAGCAGAGTCCTGGTTTCCAAGAGAAGGCTACTGGCCGTGCTCCCTACCCCACAACCCAGCTCCTTCCCCATATCTGTGTCATCAGACTACAGAAGAGTGAAGCATTTAGTAAAATAAACCACAACACAGCTTACAGGATAGTGAGCCTCAGATAATGTGAAAAGGGGGTCAAGGAAAACTCCCCTCCTATTCAGAGGAAATACAGTGTTGCTCTCGTTAAACTTGAACAAGGTAAGACCCAGTGCGGCCATCATGCAAGCTCATTATAGAAAACAACGACAACAAATGGAAGAAAAGGAACAGAGCTGGGAAAAGAAAAAATAGATGAAGGGCCTGTCTTGAGTGAAAACCTATTCCAGGAACTATTTATGAATATTCCGGATAATAGAACTTAATAAGACTATAAATGCAGTACGACAAGACCTTAAAAGTAAGATAATATACAATAACAGAATGAGATTTTAAAGAATTTCAGAGCACAGGAAACACACTAAGTTTAACAAGACCGTGTTGATGACTTTAATAGATTAGAAGTAAGGAATAATAAAGGCACCACTGGAAATCAAATTACTGACAAGGAAGAATTACTGAAATTATTCATGATAAATACATAGGAAAAAAGGCAAAAGATTAAAGTAGGTTGGAGGAGACATGGTAATAAAGGACAAAGATGATCCAATATAATGATAAATAATGTCTCTGAATCAGGGACCCAACAAATGAAATAGGAAAAGCACCACTCAGAGAGAGAAATCATCAGAAATAAAGTCAAACCTGCAGATCCAAAGGGCATAGGAAAAAAAAAAATATGTTAGTACTGACATTAAGCTGCATCCTGGTTAAGATATTGAACTTGGAGGGTAAACAAAGACTTCTCAGATGTTCAGGCAGAAGCAGCCTACAAGGGGAAAAAAGTCAGGTGTCCCAGACTTACTGAGACAATGGCGCAATGTCTTGAGTGCTCTGAAGGAAAGAAAGCAAAATCCAAAAATATTAAACCAACACAAGTTGTTGTTTAAGCAGAAAAGCAGCAGGCAGACACTGGAAAGAGTCTTTGCTGCAGATATTTTTGCCCAGTCTTGTTTGTGTATATGTTTTTATCATCAAAATAATCTGTTTTCTTTATAAAAACACAGTTATTGCAGAAAATCAGATAATGTAGAGAAAAAAAAAAAAAAACAACAGTAACGTACAATTCCACTTATTCCAAACCAACTTCTATTAACACCTTGGAGTACACATTTCCAGATGATTTTCTATATAGATACCAGTTGGGATTTTTTTTTTTTTTACACAAATGTCACAGTACCATACTGTTTTTGCAATACGGTATGCTTTTCTTCACCTAATTTACTGTGAACATCTTTCCATGTCATTAAATTTTTTCCTAAAGTGTAATGATCATGTACTGTTTTATGATTTGGCTCTTTATTTTTTAGTTAATTCACTCTTGACCCTTTAGATGGTTTCCTGTCTTTCACTATTATAATCCATAATGCAGTGAATGTGCTTTATAAATACATTTTTGTGCACACCCATAATAGTTTCCATGTAAAGTTGCTGGGACCAAAGCTAATGATATTTTTAAAAGACATTTGACATATATCAAAATCTGCCATCTAGGAAACTTGACCAAATTTCAGTCCCACCAGAATTTTGGGCTATTAAAAAGGCATCCTGTTGGTTTCTTAAATCTTCTGATTGGCGAAAAATTGTGTCTGAAAGTTGATTATGTTTTCACATCCTTTGATTACTAGGGAGATTGATTTTTTTAAGTATATATGAGTCTTTTATATTTCTTCTAGAAGAACTTCATTTTCATGTTTTTTTTTTTTTCCATAAAAAAAAAAAGTGGGCATCTGTTTCTTCTTGTCCTGGAAGAGCTGTTTATGTCGTAAAGATTCAGTTCAGTTCAGTTCAGTCGCTCAGTCGTGTCCGACTCTTTGCGACCCCATGAATCGCAGCACGCCAGGCCTCCCTGTCCATCACCAACTCCCGGAGTTTACTCAAACTCATGTCCATCGAGTAGGTGATGCCATCCAGCCATCTCATCTTCTGTCATCCCCTTCTCCTCCTGCCCCCAATCCCTCCCAGCATCAGGGTCATTTTCAACGAGTCGATTCTTTGCATGAGGTGGCCAAAGTACTGGAGTTTCAGCTTCAGCATCAGTCCTTCCAATGAACACCCAGGACTTATCTCCTTTAGGATGGACTGGTTGGATCTCTTTGCAGTCCAAGGGACTCTCAAGAGTCTTCTCCAACACCACAGTTAGTAGCCCTATATTACAGATTTTCTGAATCACTTTCCTGATGTGACATTTAATTTTTAAAATCATCCTCTCATCTGTTTTCCTTCTTTTTTAAATTATGAAAATATTATAACACATTTACAGGAGGCTTGAAAAATATAGAACGAAATTACATAGAGTTCCACTATATATGGGACATTTAATGTGATTATGGTCTTCTCTATACAGAAATTTTATTCTTCTTCCTACCACCAAATCTGTCAAAATTCTCCTTAAAAAAAAACAAGGAAGTATACAGTATAATAAATATGTTTCCGTTTAATTACCACGGAAATGGAAACGCTCAAGCACTTGACCTTGCAAATTTGACCCTCCAGCCCTGCTCTCTGTGTTGAAGTTTTAGATCATCTGGTTCCACAGCAGTTTGCCTTCATCTCTCCCAGCACCAGGTTGTTGATGACCTGCCCTGATCCATTTCTCTTTTCTGGGGCACCCGCGGCTCACCAAGACCCTGTGGATGGAGAGATCAGAGATGAGCCCTGTGCCTTGGGCACCAGAGCTCTACGCCAGTCTGGTGGAGCTACCAGCAGGTACCAACCTGAGTGCTGCAGTGGCAGCCCTTCCCCACGGGGCTGCCTGTCGACATTCCTACAGACAGGAGGTGTGGGCTTGGGCTGCTGGGGGATGTGACTCTGGATCCAGACTCTGTCCCTGGGAGACCCGATGGGGGGCAAGGTGACACTCTGGTGTCACCTTGAAACCTTGGGGGAGAGTAGGAGTTGCCAAGGATCGCAGCCATGCTGGAAGCCAACAAGCCCAGACATGTGATACAGCCTTGGCTGGTGGGAGTGGGCCTTGATTTATGCCATGGAGTGGCACCCCAGAAGAGGGAGAAGATCCCCGGTTTCCATGAGTGTTGGAGAACTCTGGGGATCTGCTGAGAGCCCTGGACCAAAAGAATGACCTGGGCCCCTGCATGGGCGGTGAGGTATGAAGAAGCTTGGTCATGAGGAATGAAGCAACATCCTAGGTCCAGAAGCCAGGGGTGGTTAAGTTGTGGCATGTGGGCTCAGCAGTCACGATGCACAGGCTTGTCACCTCATGATATGTGAGATCTTAGTTCCCAGACCAGGGATCGAACCCAGATTCTTAACCACTGGGCCCCCAGGGTAGTCCCTCCTGACCATGTCCACATTATTACTACCAGATTAGCAGCTGCTGCTGTTGCTTCTCCTTCTCCCTTCATTTTGTTGATAAAGACGACTTCATCAATCATGTACTTCATCCAAGTTGGAAGTTACAATGAACTGGAATCACTGAAGAAATGGGGCTTCCCCAGCCATTCATTTTTGTCCCCAAATGGAGTCTGTTGTAAATAAGGATTCTTGGTTACAAATTAAGAAAACCTGATCCAAAATTATATATGATCTGTAGGCTTTCCTGAGGCTCAAGCTCTAGGCAGGAGCTTACAATAGTACTTCCTTATCAGTTTCCATAGGACCAGCCAGGACTGTCAGTCAAATGTGATGCAATAGTTAAATGAAAATGGAAAGCTTGTGTTTTGCTTGAGCAGAGGCCCCGGGGGACACTTTGCTCCAGGGATCCACTTTATAATGTCACAGAGGGAAGCTTACTCCCTCCAAACTGTGGAGGCCGTGCCAAGATCCCGGGAACAAGCACCCTCCAATTAGGGACTTGCCATCTCAACTCCTGGGGTGGGCAGTTGTGAAAAGGAACAAGTCTGGAAGACATGGCAAAAGACAGACATGCCTCAGCCCCTGCCCTGGGGTCTCTGTGTCCAGCTTTTGAAAATGAACCCCAACTATTTATTTTCCTGCATGTGAGCTCGATGTGCCCTTCTCGCCAGCACTGACCTAGAAGATTGGGCTGTCCGACTACATTCACAGTTCAGCTCAGGGAGTCAGTGTGCTCTGGTCACTGCGCAGGCGTGGGTGTGACTGACCCCCACCCTCCAAGCGGGCCCCCCCAGCAGCATCCTTCCAGCAGGGGTGACCCGAAGTTCTGGAGAGGTGTGCGAGTTCTGGAGAGAAGAAAGACAGGGGAAAGGCTGGGTTTGCTGGGAAGCCAGTACTGTAAACCCGAGATCCCCTCGGCCACCAGAAAGGAACAGAAGAGCATTTGTTATTCTTTTAAACGTGTCTTTTAAGCATCTGGCAAGTCATTGTATATAAAAGTAATGCATGTTCCAATGAAAAGAAGGCTTGAGCGAATAAAGCTGCCTATTCACTGTCTGGCCCGGTGTGTTTGACTTGAACGACAGTCAGAAGGACGAGTGCGTACTTGACATTTCTTCTCAAGCCCGAGCGTCTAATGAGTTGCCAATCGTCTCCAGGAGGGGCAGCTGGGAGAGACCTCCTCAGTGTGTTCCCCAGCAACAAAGTAACTTCTGACTCACTCCCCATGGAACCACTTTGGGGGAAAAACTCAGGGTTCTGAACTTTACTTCTCTGTTCTGGTGGCCAAGCTGGGGGGTGGGTGGGGTGCAGATTCCCAGCTGCCGGTTTAAGTCAGGCCACTTGCTGTGTTACCATGGGCAGGTTGCTAGGCCTCTCTGTGCCTTAGTTTAAGGACTGGCAAAGAACAGATGGTCAGACCTGCATTTGTGAAAACCTCCTTTAGATCAGGGGTTGGCAAACTAAGGCCCACAGGTCAAACCTAGCTTCTGTGTGGCAGGTGAGGTAAGAAAGATTTTACATTTTTAAATCATTGAAAAAGTCCAGGGCTTCCCTGGTGACTCAGTGGTAAAGAATTCGCCTGCCAAGGCATGAGACACAGGTTTGATCCCTGATCTAGGAAGATCCCACATGCCACAGAGCAACCAAGCCCATGTGCCACGACTATTGAGCCCATGTGCTGCAACTACTGAAGCCTTCATGCCCTAGAGCCCATGCTCTGTAGCCACTATGAGAAGCCCACCCACAGCAACTAGAGAGTAGCCCCTGCTCCCCTCACTGCAACGAAAGAAAAGCCTGAGGAGCAACAAAGACACGACACAGCCAAAAATCAATCAACCAATAAAGTTATTTTTTTAAAAAGTCCAAAGAAGAATATTAATTTTGTGATGTGCAAAAATTGCCTGAAATTCATATTACACTCAGTGAAATAAGCCAGACACAAAGGGATGAATGTTATATGATTCCACTTATACAAGGCACCTCAAGCCGTCAGACTTATGGAGACAGAGAGACGCAGGGCTGTTGCCAGGGGCTGGGGGAGGGGAGTGGTGAGTTACTGTCGAGTTTGGGTGGAGTTTCAGTTTGGGACGATGGAAACGTTCTGGAGCTGGACGGTGGTATGGTTGCACAACAGTGGGAATGTACTCTAGGCCACTGAACTGTGCACTTAAAAATGGTAAATACAAGAACTTCCCTGGCAGTCCAGTGGTTGACTGCACGTCCAAGGCTGGGGATGCAGGTTCAATCCCTGGTCAGGGAACTAAGAGCCCATATACCATGCAGCACGGCCACAAAAAAGAAAAAAGGAAAAGAAAAAAGAAAAAAAAACTGGTGAAAATGATCAATTGATGTTGTGTCTATTTACCACCACAAAACAGTTATGTAAAATTCAAATTTCAGTGTCCGTAAATTCAAGTACTATTGGAACACAACCACACGCAGTCACTTCTGGATCTTTTATGGCTCTTTTTGCTATGACTGAACAGTTGAAAAGTGGCACCAGAGATCATATGGTTCACAAAACCTAAATTATTTCTACCTGGGCTTTTGCAGAAAAATTTTGCTGAGCCCTGGTTTAGAGACATAAAATCTGCTGCTTTTTATCAAGGGTTGGGGGCACAGCTCTGTGTCAGAACACTAACTCACAAGCTGTATCTCCCCCTATTCAGACGTCTCTGAATTCAGAGTGTCATTCATGGAGGCAGAATGCTGAGACAGAAAGAGATGGTGACACTGCGGGCCTGGCTTTGCCGTGAATGGTCTGGGTGACTTGGGACAAGTCCTTCTTTTCTCGGGACCATAGCCTACTTAGAGGGTGGGTGTGCATGTGCACCCGGGGTTTGTCCCTAGTCAGAGCCACTTCAGAGCTGTTTTATAGTGGATTGCTTACGGCACTAACTAACTAGAAAGCTGAGCACCGAAGAATTGATGCTTTTGAACCGTGGTGTTGGAGAAGACTCTTGAGAGTCCCTTGGACTGCAAGGAGATCCAACCAGTCCATCCTAAAGGAGATCAACCTGAATATTCATTGGAAGGACTGATGCTGAAGCTGAAACTCCAATACTTTGGCCACCTGATGCGAAGAACTGACTCATTTGAAAAGACCCTGATGGGGGGGAAAGATTGAAAGCGTGAGGAGAAAGGGACGACAGAGGATGAGATGGTTGTATGGCATCACCGACTCAACGGACATGAGTTTGAGCAAGCTCTGGGAGTTGGTGATGGACCAACGGGGAGGCCTGGTGCTGCAAAGAGTCAGACACGACTGAGCAACTGAGCTGAACTGAACTGAGTTACAGCGCTACCCTGCGCCTCAGTTTTCCTTCTGTAATTGGGGATAATAGTAACCTACCTCTAGGATTTTTTTGAATTCATTGATTTTTTTTTATTGGCATGTAATTGCTTTACAATGAAGTGAATCAGCTATATGTATTCATATATCCCCTCCCTCTTGGATGTGCCTCCCATGTCCCCCCTCCCCGCTCCCGTCCCACCCCTCTAGGTCATCACGGAGCACCGAACTGAGCTTCCTGTGCTTCATAGCAGGTTCCCACTAGCTATCTATTTTACACATGGTACTCTATATGTGTGGAGAAGGCAATGGCACCCCACTCCAGTACTCTTGCCTGGAAAATCCCATGGACGGAGGAGCCTGGTAGGCTACAGTCCATGGGCTCGCGAAGAGTCGAACAAGACTGAGTGACTTCACTTTCACTTTTCATTTCCACGCATTGGAGGAGGAGATGGCAACCCACTCCAGTGTTCTTGCCTGGAGAATCCCAGGGACAGTGGAGCCTGGTGGGCTGCCGTCTATGGAGTCGCACAGAGTTGGACACGACTGAAGCGACTTAGCAGCAGCAGCAGTGTACATACGTCCTTCATAATCTCCCAGTTTAACCCACCCTCCCCTCCCCCTCTGTGTCCGCATGTCCATTCTCTATGTCTGTGTCTACATCTAGAATTTAAAAAATAGTTGCGTGTTGTTTGGGGTAATAAGTTCTGAAGATAGGTGAATGTGCTTGGATTCTTTTTACTGGACGACACCCAGGTGGCCCAAATACAGCTTTTGCCTCCCATAGTCCTACCCAGGTCTTCTTCTGAAAGACTCAGGAAGCAGTCAGGCCCAAATGACCCTGCATAATGAGCTTAGAATGTAGAGCTAAAGTGAGATCCTTGTTTGATTTCTTCTAGTACCATGAGCAAATAGTTTCCTTTAGAGATGATTAAGAACATTACTGCTGCATAATTAATTGTTTTAAAGCCAGCTCTTGCAAAGCAGCGACTTACTATTTTTAGTGAGCTTTCCCAGTCTCTTCATTTTGTTTCCAAAATAACTGAGCTACAGATAAGTTATAAGGAGTGACTGGTTCATTGCTTGAAGAGGCTTGCACTGTCTTATGGAAACCTGTGCAGGGCTCCAAACCGTTGTTTCTAACAGTCAGAACAGCAGGGAGGCGGTTGAGTTTCGTTAAGATTTCTCGTCCCGGTCAGCTTTATCTCTGGTTTTTAAAACCGCCGTAGAAAAATGTTTATAGAGAAGGGCAGTTGCAGCCTAGCCTTGATGTACTGTTACCCGGAAGCCCTCATGCGTGGAAACTGGCCAAAATGCACGGTAGCACTGAGATGTGGGGTGGACGATGGAATAGACTCGCTACAAACTGCACTGCACATGCAAAACGGCAGCCCAGATTTTAGCCTCAGAGGTTTGCCCCCGTCTGGGACCATCCACTGAAGTAGTCAGGCTGTAACTTAATTCTGTAAATCAGCGTTCTGTGGAAAGAGAGGTTTTCAGCTGGGGGGTCTCTGAGCGTCCGTCTCTCCACAGCCCGGCTTGGAAGTGTTGTGCGCCTTTTGCCTTCGTCAGAACCTTTAAGATGGAATTGAGAGCTGGGAAACTTTAGCCTGTTTAAAAGAAACTCAGTCCATATGTGGACCCCTGACAAGACCCAGGGCGTGCTGGAGATTCAAAAATATGTGATGATCACACTTTGTGTGGGACTTGGGAGGGGGAAGTGGAGGAAAACTGGATAATTTTTTTAGCAAGTGAAGGCATGTGTCGGGCATGGATCTGAAAAAGATTCTGTAAACTCAGTTTTACAAGCAGTGGACTAAACAGACTCATCCGGGGGCGGGGGGGAGGGGGGGCAAAAAACGTGGTTGTAAAAGATTCTGTTCTAGATGATACTTGTATCTTTTGTAACTGTGGTGTTTTGACTGCCCATAGTCACCAGGCAAGAGCAGAGGAACTGGGGAAAGTGGTAGAAATTTGGGAGGACTGAGTTGATAAAAAGCATGTGA
The DNA here is from genome assembly GCF_910594005.1 of Cervus elaphus. Lineage (NCBI taxonomy): Eukaryota > Metazoa > Chordata > Mammalia > Artiodactyla > Cervidae > Cervus > Cervus elaphus. Next base: position 83,631,902 of record NC_057829.1, on the reverse strand, counting down.
CATAAGCAGTCAGGCAGGGTTTGGGTTTGGTGCCATATATGCAGTGGTGAGCTATAAACGTTAAACCACTGGTTCCCCAAGAAAAAAAAAAGAAGCCCTGATTTATAGTCTGCTGATTTCTGTGGTGCAAATATTCCCACCATGGCCAAGGCCAAGTTCAAGCCAGCCAAGTGAATTCCCTGGACATGGCCTTGGCAACAGGAGCACAGGGTTGACTCCTGTAAGCCAGGCGGAGCCGGCTCCCTCACATGTGTGAGATAAATGGTGATTCTCCAGGATTTAAGAGAGAAATGCAAGCCTGCACAAGGAAGAAAGACCTGGAGGCGGAAACAGATTAGGTATAAACTAAGCTCAGTTATTTAGGAGGAAATGTCACCTATTGCTTTGCGCTGAAGGTAGGTCATTTCAGCAGGGATGTGTGGAGCCCTTTCTGAGAATTTTTTTTTCTTAAAAATTTTTAAACATTATTTATTTATTTGGCTGTGGCAGGTCTCAGTTGCTCAGGATCTTCGGTCTTCATTGTGGCAGATGGGCTCTGGTTCTCTGACCAAGGATGGAACCCGGTCCCCTGCTTTGGGAGCACAGAGTCTTAGCCATTGGACCATCAGGGAAGTCCCTGAGAATTTTCATGTCTTGAAAATTGGGAAAGATGAGTCCCTGGTGGTTCCTGTTGGATTGCCAGCAATGTGATGGATGCTAAGAATGAAGACCTTCAGCACACTTCTGTGTGAGAGGCAACGTAATACTGTTGTGGGCAACATCCCTTTGTACAGAGTGCAGTCTTTTAGAAATAGGAACAGGTAATTATATGACGACAGAGATGGATGTGGGAGCGAAGGGAAAGAGTAGTGAATTGTCACCGGAATGCCTGTGTCGTGCATCGATAATCAGGATGATCACTGAGCTCTGAAACTCACCAAAAGAAGATGGGTGAACTAAAAAATGTAAGTTGTTGATTTCACAAACGACATCAGCATACTGACCAGCGCTCGTGCTGGTACAGACCACGAACCTTACACTTCAGTGGAAGAGAGTCTGGGAGATGCCTGCAGTCCCTACCTCTGAACATACTGCTATGTGGACTTGGGCAAGGTTCTTAACTTCTCTGAGGTTCACTGTTGTCCTTTGCAAAATGAGATCTTGCCGAAACACAATGACAGAGACCAGCACCTCCCAGCTTTGCTGTTGTTCTTGAGGACAAGGAATTAGCACCTGCAGTGTGACCCTGAACCTGGGGTCTGCTATGAGGTCATGTCACTTCAGGTCATTCTTAACCTCCCCAGGGCTCCCTAGCTCAATAGCTTCATGTGTCAAAGAAGTAGGTTGGATTTGATGATCTGTAAAGACCTCAGGTATTAGATAGGAACAGCCAGGGTGACCAGATGCCCTCTCTTGCCTGGACAGTCCTGGTTGATGCCTGCTCTTGTGGTGTAATTATTATAGGTCCATATTCACTTCTAATCATGTCCCTGTTTGGGCAATATGGTCACCTCTTAATAGCTAACATTTTTCAAGTACCTATGACTTACCAAATAGTGAGTTATGTAAATGTGATTTAATTTAATCATTTTACTGGCATTTAATCAGTTAAGCTGACGAAGACACAAACGTAGAGAACTTAAGGTCGCACCAAAAATGACAAACAGAACTAAGACCCAGACCCAGATCCTAGATCTTCCTGAAGCCAGTGTCTCCAGCCTTCTTAGCCAGCATGCTTGACTACACCCATGTTGTTTAGTCACTCAACAAATATTTACAGAGTGCCCATTATTCTATTCTAGTCTTGTGGTTCAGAAGAGAGTTCCAGAAACAAGTTCAAAAAGCCGTGCATGTGAAGTTGGTTATTGCTAATAAGTAAAAGCATCATTAATTAGGCCCGTGCCCAGCATGCACTGGAAGATTTTGTGCATGTGTGGTACATACGAGGCCCATCTAGACCTCAAGGAAGCTTGCAGTAAAGGTGCTTTGCCTTTTCAACTTGATGCTTTGGGGAGGCCCAAATAATGTGAAACGTTAGCTTAAGCAAAGCACCAATTAAGTAGGTGTGTTTGGTGCGGGGCATGTTCCAGCTTGATAATTGTTCTTTATCGCACCCAGATGTGGGTCAGATTCCCAAAGATGCCCAACCCAGATGCCAAAGAAAATCAGGGAGACCTACCAGGGGCTTAAAGAAACAGCACCACTTTTCAGGCACAACTCAATGGCTCAACCAGGGACACGGGGACTTTGAGGGAAAGGGAAAAAATAAGAGGCCCTGAAGATCGGTAGGAGGATGAAGATGAGAGGTGGGGAAATTAGTTCTGTGCTCACGCATAGCTTGTGTATCAGGCACTATTCTAGACATCAATTTTGCTCGATGTTTATACAAGTCTTCTCTATGACTCCCCATCGCTGTCTTTCTAACTGCTGCAGATTCATTTCCGCTGCACTAAGTTCCTAGAACTATATGCCATGGCTGACTCTCAGCCACCTTTGTTCAAATTCCCAGTGAAGGGTTCTGGTCTATTTCCAGGCTGGGTAAACCATCCAGGCTTCTAGATCTGACTGCTCCTTATGTTAATGATGTCCATTTCCTCTGGGGGGAAAGCAGAGTAGGTGATGTTGACTTCTGCACAGTTGGGCCACCAGGGCCAAGAGGCTGGATGCTCGACAGTGATGAGCTAGGGCTTGAGTGCCGTGGAGTCCAAACTAGTGCTCTTTACATAGCAGCCTGGGGGGCCCAGGGACTGAATACAGCTCTCAGTCTCGGGAATAAAAAGAGACAGATCCAAGGAGAATAAAATGGCTGGTGTAGAGATGTGTCTCGTGGCTTCAGTCCACACAAACCAGTCCATCACATATCTTCCTTCCATGGTTCAGCTGTCCATCCACACCACACACCTAGCTGGAACAGAATATTTTTCAGGGAAAGGTAAATTTATTTGCTTAAGTTTCATGGTGGTCTTGGTAGTTGATGGAGGCCCCTCTGAGCTCTCCTACAGCCCCTGTGCTGGACAAGGACAAGTCACTTGGTTAGGGTCGCAGGGAGCGCTCTGTGTTCTGTGGTCCCTGGACCAGCTGTACCGGCATCATTTGGAAGCCAGGCAGAAATGCAGCATCTCAGGCCCCAGAACAGCTGAATCAGATTCTGCATTTTTACAAGCAGGCACTCCATGAGCACACCAAAGTTTCAGAGGCTCTGCTGGGCAAGTGGAGACCTGCTCAGCCTGTGGCTGCCCACTTAGATGATTGGGGCTCAGAGGATGACAAGGACAAGGCCTCTCAGGTACTCTTAACTTTCATCACTTTATTTCCCTCCTTGTTCCGATCTGTAATTGTTGTGTTTATTTATTCACTTGCTTATTGCTTTGTCTCCTCCAGAACGTACATTTTATGGGGCAGATACTATCCTGTTTAATGCTGGATCATTAGTGCCCTTGGACTCATTGGAAGAGACCCTGATTCTGGGAAAGATTGAAGGCGGGAGGAGAAGGGGACGACTGAGGATGAGATGGTTGGATGGCATCACCAATTTGATGGACATGAGCCTGAGCAAGCTCTGGGAGTTGGTGATGGACAGGGAAGCCTGGCGTGCTGCAGTCCATGGGGTCGCAAAGTGCTGGACACGACTGAGCGACGGAACTGAACTGAACTAGGGCCCTTGGGACAGCCCTGCACAGGGCAGATGCACAAAAACTATCAGCCGGTTGCCTAGTTGGTTGGTTGAATGAATGATTATGGAGAGTGAGGACTAAAGAAGAAAGAGAAGGTGGATTGGCTGATGTTCCCTAAAGCACGTCTCATTGACTACACTCACCTGTGAACTGTTTGTCACTATTTGTCGCAAAGTTCCATTAGTAGAAATGTGTGACATTAACAGGTTGATTGTAAATGATGTAGACCTGTCAGAGGGATCCTTCAGTCTCCCAGTGCTGAGTGCTTGTCACGTTGGTTTCAGCAGGGAAACCCTTGGTAAGTGAAGTCTGATGTGGAAACCCAACCTTGATGACCCATGTAACTGGGTGTTCAGTGCCCTGGGATTCCAGATCAGGGGACGTGGGCACACCCAGCGGCCACCTGGCCCCCCAGCGGGTGCCCGACACGGTTGCAGGGTCTTGCTTCTCAGGCTCTGCTGGGGGCTGGCCTGGACACACCCTTGCCTCAAGCCTTGTTCTGATCCTTGCCTTCTTTGGAACACAGCCCAAAGTTCTCCTGCTCCTCCCTTCATCTTTTAAAAATATATTTTAAAAATATTTGACTTCGCTGGGTCTTAGCTGTGGCCCTTGGGATCTTCTCTTTTTGTTATGGGACCTTTTTAGCTGCGACATGTGGGATCTTTAGTTATAGGGTGCAAAATCTTAGTTGCAGCGTGTGGGATCTAGTTTCCTGGCCAGGGATGGAACTCAGGCCCCCTGCACTGGGAGTGCGGAGGAGTCTTAGCCTCTAGACTTCCAGGGAAGTCCCACCCCTCCCCTTTCATGATGGGGCTCCATGGTCAGGGATGTGCCAAAACCAATCCCACTCTCCTGATGGAGGGGGGCACAGAGTGAGACAGGCAGAGGAGCCTGCCCCAGCCACAGAGGGTGAGCTTGGGGCTTCCCTAGTGGCTCAGTTGGAAAAGAATCTGCCTGAAATGCAGGAGACCTGAGGTCCATCCCTGGGTTGGGAAGACCCCCTGAAGGAGGGAATGGCAACCCACTCTAGTATTTTTGCTGGAAGAATCCCATGGACAGAGGAGCCTGGCGGGCTACAGTCTATGGGGTCGCACAGAGTTGGATGCAACTGAGGGACTAACGCATAAATAAACAGGCGACAGCAGAATCGTCCCTAGGTCAGCAGTGAGGCTGGGAGACCAGCCCTTGCTCCCCAGGAGGAACCTTCCCTGCCTGATGCTGCTCGTTGTTGCTTCTGAAAAGAACTGCTGAGTGAGGGAACATGGTTAGCCAGTCGGTCCTTTCCCCACCCAATCTGCAGATGAGAAAACTGCAACCAGAGAAGGGCCGTAATCTGCCTTCAGCCGCCAGTGGCTGAGCTGGGGCAGCTCTTCCTTCACCTCCTGGGCCGGCCCTGGCTTTCAGCAAAAGAAAAATATGAAGCATGGATGAGCGCTATACAGACTGGGGGTTTGGGTCCCCTCCACCTCAAATTCAAATGTGGAAACTTAATTCCCAGGTGATGTTAGGAGGTGGAGCCTTTGGGAGGTGACCAGGTCATGAGGGTGGGGTCCCCATGAATGAGATCAGTGCCTTTATGAAAGAGACCCCAGGGGGTCTCTTCTCCCTTGTGAGTTTGAGGAGCCGAGTGGGGGGTGGGGGGTGGGGTGGGTGTGAATGACAGGGGAGGCAGCAGGTCCAGATGTCCTTCTGGGAGCAGGACCCTGGTGGCCTCTGCTGCCTGGGTACGTGGAGTGGGAGGGGTTAGGCAGGGCCTACGGTTAGTGCTGAAGGGGACAATTCAGGTAAAACAACCCTTGGAGACCCCTGGAGAAGGATTTGGAGGCTGCCCTGCTTCTGTAAGTCCTCCACCGCCATGCTTTCCTCAGAGGCTGGGGCTGGTCTCTACTGCTTTGAGCACCAGAGAGAGTGGTCAGTTTGTGTCTCTGAGCCATGTTGCCAGGAGAAGAAGGGGGTTCACTTCAGGCCCAAGAGGTGCTGACACCGTGATGGTCGCTCAGGATGGTGATGGAAGGAGTGGTGTTACATGCCTGTTACCTCAGGCCTGAGATGTCGGGGAGTGTGGCCTGAGCCACTGAAACCGTATCCCCTCCGTTCTTTCTCCTCTTCTCACTTTTTCTCTCTTTTCTGACCCTGCTCCCTGCTCCCCCTACCCTGTTTCCCAACTAGAAACCCTGAACCCTAAGTTATCATAGGGCTAGGATGCAGCTCCCCTGAATGGTAGGAAGAGCCTCCATCTGGGAATTGGACCCAGACCCTGGGTCTACGTCTGTCGCCACTAGGTAAGACCTTGACCAAGTCACCCAAGACACCTCTGGGTTTCTGTTTCCTGAATCCTAGCCTCTGTGCGCCCTGGACTCTATGCCCCTTGAAGGCAGCTGTCACACTTGGCATCAGGACCAGGACTAGGTCCTGCACCAGGACTAGCGGACTGTCAATCTCCTGATCCACCAACGAGTGAATGAATGAAAGAATGAATGAAAGAACAGCTGCCTTGTAGGTCTCCTGGGGGACCACCGTGGGAACAGGCTTTGTGAACTGGCACCGTGAGGATAAGTGTACTGTCTTTGTGATGGCTGAGATCGAGGGAGGAGGCGAGGACAGCTCCAGGTACCTTTTGGACAGAGAAGGGGTGGAGCCCGCAGTCAAATCTTCTCCCTCCTTCTCCTGTGCAAATGTCCCACGAGGGGCTGAAGGCAGGGGACATAGGCAGGTGCCATCTAAGGTGCCTCAGAGTCACAGTAAAGCAGGGGTGGGTGGCTGGGGCGTGGTCCTGGCTTAAAAGACATGGGTGGCTTCTCGCTTGGCTTACCTGACCTCCCTGCATTAGGCTGAGCTGAGGCTCGGGGTAGCGGATGCCAGGGGCCACCTCCTAGGTCATTGAAGAGTCACCTGGCTTGTGCCGGCCTGCCTGGACCCACCAGGAGAGATAACTAGAAGGATCTGCTGCTCACAGTCTCCCTCCCCCACATCCTAACAGGGAGCATTTCCTTTGAGCGGAACTTTTACACATAGGCCCCTCGGAGGGATCCATAAACTGGGTTTATTAACCAGCTGAAAGGCGAGTAGCTCGGGACCCAGGGCCCTGACGCTAGGTTCAAACATCACCACCTCTGTTTATTTTTTTTAGGTTTCTGAGCGAATGTATATTCCTGCATGTTTAGAGATTGGCAGCCCTGGAAAATGAAGTTTATTTATCCACTCGATACACATCACATAAACAGCTGCAAGCGGCTTCCCCGCCCCACGCGGCCGTGGCGCTCGGCTCTGACCTGCGGGCCTGCAGCTTAAAAGCTGGCTGCGTTTCTTGAGCCTTCTGCCCCGGGCCCGTTTCCAGGTGATGCCCGTGGGAGACAGAGGCCTGAATCCTGGGACTCAGGTGGGGCTGAGACCCAACCTCGACTGCCCGCAGGGACAGCTTCCACCAGCCTTGGTCTGGCTGCCTCGAGTCCACGGTCTTCATTCATTTGTTCCTTCTGCCAACCCATGCTGGTCTCTCCCAGGCCCTGGGCTAGATCCTGGCGATACCGAGCTGATCCTCTGCCCGTCCCTCGGGAGCCCCTCCCCTGTAGGTGAGAGCCTCCAGGGACCGTGTCTGGAGGGAGACAGTGACTTCCCTCTGGGGCATCCTTCAGTCCCAAGCGAGGCCACCTATCTCTTCCGTTTCTCTGGCAGTGACAGCTGTCCCTCGTCCGCCCAGCTCCGTTCCCATCTGTGCTGGGGGAAACGAGCTTAAGGACGTTTCCGGAAACGAGGCGAGGTCAGGACGCTCAAGTGTTTGGAAGTCATCCTAGAGATTGAGTGCTGAGGCCGGCTCTCTCCGCAGACGCGGCTGCGTCTGGGGACTGCTCTGGGTGTGCACGTGTTCTAATTGATTAAACGTGGAGGTACTAAAAAAATGGTGTGAGATTCCTGGACTGCTGATGGAATGTATCAGTCCTCTCCTACTCTGCATTTTAGGTCGGGCCAACGTGATAGTTACAAATATGCACGGGGAGGGTGATCAGACAATACTCTGTGTGTACTATAGACACCCCCCCCCCCCAAAGACATATAGCCCCTGAAGGCTAACTTGGCCAGGGTGTAAGGATGTTATTGTTTTTCTTTCTAGGAAGAACAGTTCATGTTTACAAGATGGATTATTATCAGACCGGATAGAGAGAGGGTGAATTTCTTGCTTGAAAATTACTCTTCTTCGGAACCTTTTCAGCCACTGAATCAGCATCTTGCTTTATCTTCATTTCTCCCTTGAGTTTTTGACCTGCATCTCCTAATAGGAAGGCTCGTTTTCCAGCCAGCTGAGCAGTGGGACTTCCAGGGTGGAATTAGTCTTTCCAGCTTCTGTCTTTAATTGGCCCAGCCTTTGGATGGGCGCAGCCACCTGAGAGATGGCTTTTCAGAAAAGGTGGGGCTTGAAGAGCGACCAGGAGCCGATTTGGAGAGGGGAGAGGACCTCACAGGCAAGGGGGCGGCCTGAGTAGAGGGCGGGGGTGAAGCCGACCACAGAATGGGGGGGGGGGTGGTCAGGAAGGCAAGACAGAAGGAGGAGCGGTTTCTAGGCTCCTGCCGCACACACACCAGCCAGCCACGTCCGTGGCCACGGTCACCCAGAGTGTCTGAGACATCACTCGTGCATGCCAATTCCTACTGTTTTCTTTGGTGTGTATTTGTATTTACTTATTTTATTTCTGGCTGCATTGGGTCTTAGTTGAGGCACTCAGGATCTTCCTTGTGGCATGGGAACTTGTCTGTAGTTGAGGTGTGTGGGCTTAGTTTGTCCCACGGCTTTTGGGATGACCAGGGATCGAACCTGTGTCCCCTGCACAGGTAGACAGATTCTTAACCACTGGACCACCAGGGAAGTCCCCCAACTGTTACTGTTGATGAGCAGAGACCAGAGGTCAAGCTCTGTACCTAGTACCTATCTGGCATTACCTTGTGTTTGGGATTGAACTATGTCCCCTGCAAAATACTTGTGGAAATCCTAGACCCAGTATCTGTGAGTGGGACCTAATTTCAAAATAAGGATCTTTACAGATGGAATTGGGTTAAGTTGAGGTCATTTGGGTAAGACCCTCATTCAGGATGACCGGTGTCCTTATCAGAAGAAGGAAATCTGGACACAGACACACGGGGAGAGGCCATGTGACGACAGAGGCAGAGACTGGAGCGATGCAGCTGCAACCCAAGGAAGCCGAGGACTGCCGGTCACCACTGGAAGCTCGGACAAGAGAGAAGGGATTCTCCCCTAAGGTTTCAGAGGGAGCATGGCTCACTAAAATGGTTGGATGGCATCACTGACTCAATGGACGTGAATTTGAGCAAGCTCCAGGAGATAGTGAAGGACAGGGAAGGCTGGTGTGCTGCAGTTCATAGGGTTGCATAGTCTGACACAATTTAGCGACTGAACAACTAGGAAATTAATGTGCTTTGTTTTACGCTAAAGCATCACTAACCCATGTGTGGTAGGCAGACTATGCCTCCCTCCTCCCCGCCGCAAAGACACTTGTTTTCCAATCCCCAGAACCTGGTAATAGGACTTTGAGGATGCAATTAAAATTTTGGACATAAAAATAAGAAGGTGACCTGGGTAGACCCAGTCTAATTACATGAACCCGTAACAGCAGAGAATTTTTCTCTGGCTTGAGCAGAAGAGACTCAGGAGAGGGAGAAGTCAGAGGCTTTCCCAAGGTGGGAGGGACTTGCTGTGTTGTTGCGGACTTTGCCAATGGAAGAAGGATGAGCAGAGAGACTCCTGGTGATTGGCCAGCCGGAAAACAGGACCTGGAGCCATGAGGAACTGAATCGGCCCACAACCTAGATGAACCTGGGAGCAGATTCTCCCCACAGAGTCTCCAGAAAAGAACAAAACTCTGCCAACACCTTGAGTCCAGCTGAGCCCATTGCACTCCTGAGCCACAGAACTGTGGCATACTAAATTTGAAGTGTTTCAAGCCACTAAGTTTGTGGTAATTTGCTATAGCAGCATGCGTGTGTGCGTGTGTGCTAAGTCACTTCAGTCGTGTCTGACTCTTTTCGACCCTGTGGACCGTAGCCCACCAGGCTCCTCTGTCCATGGGATTCTCCAGGCAAGAACACTGGAGTGGGTTGCTATTTCCTCATCCAGGGGAACTTCCTGACCCAGGGATTGAACCTGCAGCTCCTGTGTCTCCTGCTTTCATGGGTGGATTCTTTAGCCCATGATCTCAGGGTTTGAGTGGGAGTGGTACCCACAGCAGATGGCTGACACTGGTGGGATCATAATAAATCACTGGAAATTCAGCAGGCTTGAGCAGGAAAATCAGCTCTGAGACACAGAGCCAGGTAAAGTAGCAGGGGCTGGCACTAAACAGCAGCTAGAAAAATGGCCCAGGTGTGTAGGGATGTATTCATGGTGGAGGGTCTCTCCGCTTCCATCTTGGACAGAATTGCATTTTGCCCATCAGCTAATCCCCGTGGGATGGCACAGATGAGGTGAGGAAGCACAGGGGCTCAGAGGCCTGTTCCGTCATCACAGGCTTTGTGACCCGTCTGCCATGGCAAGCCTCTGCCCCTGGCACGGACCACATCCATGTGTTTTACATACATGCTTGATGACAAAGCATCATGTCTTTTCCAATAGTGCAGTCAATACCATAGTTACTATTTCATTCAAGAGGAGGCATGTTTGTTTTTTAAAATGTTCATATATTTATTTGGATACCCTGGGTCTAAGTTGTGGCATGTAGGGTCTAGTTCCCTGACCAAAGATCGAACCCAGACTTCCTGCATTGGGAGCTCGGAGTCTCAGTCACTGGACCACCCGGAGAGTCCTGGAAGCATGGGTTTTTAACAGATTATCTTTATCACTGAACATTCAAATAGCACTGTCAATACACAAATCCATCAGAAGGAGAAGGCAGTTAGTTCCCAATGACCTCTGGGAAGAAGGCCCATCTCTCTTGGACTTGCCCCAACCAGGCAACTTGTGGGAGTGCCTTCTACCCAGTGTAGGGTTGCCATATAAAATATAAACCATTCACCTCAATCTGAATTTCAGATAAACAATGAATACTTTTTTTCATGTAAGTACATTCCATGTGATACTTGTTCATGCAATATTAGGGAATACAAAGAAGTATTCATTGTTTATCTGAAATCCCAATTTAACTGTCTTGTAATTTATTAAATAGCTAAATTTGGCACCCCTAACCCAATGGTGTTCTGAAGTGATTCCATGTCTGATTTGGAGGAGGCTAACAAATGTCTGGAGAAGGCAATGGCACCCCACTCCAGTACTCTTGCCTGGAAAATCCCATGGACGGAGGAGCCTGGTGGGCTGCAGTCCATGGGGTCACTAAGAGTCGGACAAGACTGAGTGACTTCACTTTCACTTTTCACTTTCATGCATTGGAGAAGGAAATGGCGACCCACTCCAGTGTTCTTGCCTGGAGAATCCCAGGGATGGGGGAGCCTGGTGGGCTGCCATCTATGGGGTCGCACAGAGTCGGACACGACCGAAGCGACTTAGCAGCAGCAGCAGTAACAAATGCCTTGATTCCTGTTTTGAAGCACACAGAGGATATTTTACAATGGGTCTTTTCCTTGTCCTGAGAGGGTGGGACAAAATGGTGCCTCAGACAGATAAAATGAAGAATCTGCTGGTTGTCATGATGAGCCCACACTGGAATGAATTTCTGTGTGATATTGAGAAGATCTTTAGAAGAAAGTGAGCAATACTCTGCCCTAGACAGCTTGAGCTGCTGTTGGAGTCAAGACTATTAGAGGTGAAACTTGAACTTGGTGACATTCAATGCTCAGTACCTAAAAATAAGGACACAAGAGGCTCAGAGAGGTGGAGTAACTTGCCAACGATTTCACAGCAAAGAGAAACAGCAGGAAACAAAGCCAGAGCTAGGGCTTCAAAGAGAGAGGTCTTAATGTCTCTTCATTCAGACTGGAAATAATAATACTAGCTAACATGGACTGATCATTTGCCATGAACCAAGCACTTTACCTGAAGCCTCCCATTCAATCTGTACAAAAACTCTTCTAAGCAGGTGTTAGTATTGTCTCTGTCTACAGAGGAGGATGTGGAAAGAAGATGCAGATGATAAGCCCATGGCCGGCAGAGCTGGACTCCAGGGCCCATGCCCCCAGCACTCCAGGACAGCAGAGGGTACAATCTGCAGGCCCACTGGCTAACTGAAAGAGGGGCCGGTCCAAAAACGGAAAGAGCTCTCATCATCTGAATGGGATGGCCAACTTCTCTGGGAGGATCTGAAGAATTGGCCCCACTGGCTTTCATTTCCATCCACTGGCTAAAGCTGCTGCCCCTCCCCTGGACCTCACAGGGACCCCTGGATCAGGGTGCTGGCAGCATAAGGGGCAAGCACTTGCTCCAAAGCCAGGCTCCCTCCCTCGTGACTGTATGACTTGGCAAGCTCTTCATGTTTCCACAGCCTGATTTGTAACACGGGGGTCAGAGAGGTACCTGACCTGTCTGGGATAACCTGTAAGGCCATGGTCACATTTGCTTGGAACAGAGTAAGTGCCAAGTAAATATCAGCCACCGAGCATCCGCTCTGTGCTAAGACAGCAGGGTCATGGCTATTGCAAATGGGGAGCCACCGAGGCTCTGAGTGATGAAAGAGCAGGGCGGTGGTCCCCACCTCTGGGGAGAAGACAGACTAGAGGCTGAACTGCTTCAGAATCCCTTCAGAAGGGACTGGGGAGCTGGGGCAGCTGCCCTGATGCAGGAGAAAAACAATCCCAACAGGAGGGGTGTGGTGTAAGGTTTTCCAAAGACAGCTCAGATCTGGGACAGACTGGCTTTGTTGGGAGGGGAGCTGGAAACTCCCACGCTTTTGGGTGGCAGTCCAGGTGGGCGCTGTGGCTGGAAACCAAGACAGGGGGCGGGAGGTTGAAGCTGAGCCGTAAGAATCAGGGTGCAGAAGTGCTTCTCAAGCTGGATCCAGGTGGAGCGATGCGGCCACAAGCTGGCAATGTGGGGCCAGGCCCCGCTGGGGACAGAGGAAGCCGGATAGAGGGAACACGCCAGGCCAGACCCCGGGGGAGGCCGCCCCCTGCCCTTGCAGGATGCCGGGCCCACAGGTGTCAGGGTAAGACATTCCGTCCCAGCGGGATTCCCGCTGCAGACGCACCTCGACACGAATCGCTCGTCACCTGCACAGCCGAAGGACTTCAGGGTGAGGCCGGGCGCAGGCCGGATAGCGATGCTCCCGGGCGGGCCGCACCCTCTGGTTCATCCCGGGGGCGCTGCGCGCCCACCCATCCACCCTGTCTGTGCGCGCCCGGGACGCCCGTGGCCACACGGGGGCGCCGGCGGCCGCCGCGCGCCTCGCAGCGCAGAGGCCGGAGAACAAAGGGAGCCCCGGGGACCTCGGCCTCCCGCACCTGGACCCACCTGCTCCCCGAGCCCGCGGGCCCCGCGCCGCGCCGGCCTCCGGCTCCCGCGAAGGAGTTAATTTTTGCTCAACGCCGCTCTTAGAAACCTGTTAAAGAAATCGCTCGCCCCTTGATGGACTTTCTCTCCAGCCAGGGGACAAAATACGAGCGCTCTGGGACCCTGAAAGTGTTACTGGGTTTGTGGTTTTACGATGAGTCCTGCTCTGGATTCCCCCGCCCGTCTTCTTCCCTAGTTCACCAGGATCCTGGCCGCATCACTTTTCTCCACTTGGGTTTATTAAAGTGAACTTTCACGTTTGGACAAAGTAGACACACCCTCGGGAAACAGGGTAACAAACGGAAGGCAGAAATCAAGGGCAAAGAGGAAGGCACCATGGAAATCAGGTCTTGCCAGGAAAGGTAACTTCCACCGCAATAACTTCTAAATATACTTCAGGAACTAGGTGCAAACTCTATGTAAATGTTCCCAGATGCCCTAATTAGGAAGCCCCCCAAAGCTCCCAAAGCTGTCATGATCCCCATCAATTACCTAGTATCTACTGAGGACCTGTATGCACAAAACGGCTCATGAGCTGTCCACCACTAGCCAGCAGTTGTGCCAGGCCCTGGACCACGAGAAGGGGGAGGCAGGCCAGGTTCTTCTGGGTGATACGATTTGTGTGTGTGTTGTGCTTGTGCCGAGTCACTCAGTCGTGTCCAGCTCTTGGAGACCCTCTGGACTGTAGCGTGCAAGGCTCCTCTGTCTATGGGATTTCCCAAAAATACTGGAGGGGGTTGCCATTTCCTCCTCCAGAGGATCTTCCCTTCTCAGGGTTCAGACACCCGTCTCCTTCCTCTCCTGCGTTGGCCAGCAGATTCTTCACCACTGAGGCATGTGGGAGGCCCCGTTGTGATTTAGGAGTCCCCAGTGAACTCGTCTATCCCCTCATTGATGTCCAAGGTCAAACTCCACAGGGCTCTCTCCTCGGGCACTGCCGTCTTGGTTCAGCTGGCCTTTCTCCCTCTGGTTCATGGCTCTGGGCACACAGCTGTGAATTCCTGGGGGTTTGAGGGAGCTTCAGTCCTCACAGGGAGGGACTTAGGGCTTACAGAAACCCGCACTGGGACTGCTTCAAGTGGGTCCCGGAAGCAGGAGGTGATGCTGCAGGCCCTTTTCATTCAGCCAACAGTAATAGTAATATTGTATCTGTCCATCAGAGACCATCCTGGCTATCTCTGACACTCTTTCCATTCTGATGAGGACCTTGCCCTAAACCCTGCTGGCAACACAAGACGATGGAATGCACATGGGAATTGGGGGGAGATTGGCAAAAGCAGCCCCTGGGGACACCCCTGGTTTAGGAGATCTTCTTGGAGGAGGCAGGGGAAGGCAGGGGGCCTCTCCAGTGAAGTCCACTGTGTACAGCATTCCGCCATGGTGACAATTTCCTCTAAAATCTCCACTGTCCGATGTGATGGCCCTAGCCACATGTGGCTATCGAGTACTTGAAACGGGGCTGGTGCTATCAAAGAGCTGAACTTGGAGTCTTATTCAGCTTTAACTTGAAATGATCACATTGGCTAGGGGCTACCACAGTGGACAGCACAGCTCTAGGCAGTGATGGGGAGGGGTCTGAAAGAGGCAGGAGGACCTCATAGTTGATCTCATCCTCATTTGCTCTACTCCAGCTAAAACCACCTGTATGCTCTCTCTCCAGTCGGCTGGGAGGCATTGGTGTGGTGGAGGTGGTGGTTGAATGCGGGGTGGGGGTGAAGGAAGAGAACGGAGTCTTGTAGCCAAGCAATGGTGGTGGTGGTTTGGCAGCTAGCTAAGACATGTGTGACGCTATGCAACCTCATGGGCTATAGCCCGCCAGGCCCCTCTGTCCATGGGGTTTCCCTGGCAAGAATACTGGAGTGGGTTGCCATTTCCTTCTCCAGGAGATCTTCCTGACCCAGGGATTGAACCTGTGTCTCCTGCATTGCAGGCGGATTCTTTACCGACTGAGTCAAATGCAGCCAAGCAATGCTGTGTGGTATGTGCAGCTATGGATCAGGGCTTAGAGGACTTTTCTGGGAGATACCGTGACTAGTAGATAGGGGTGAAAAGCAGGGTTCCTAGACTAGGGTTCAGAATACCTCAGAGTGGATGTAGACTCTGTAACCAGTTTGCTCTTCAGTGATGAGTAAATGACAATTCCTCTGTTTCTCTAGAGGCAAGGACTGTTCAGAGCTGGGAGGGGGTGGAGATCATAAACAAATTTGTCTTTTCAGGTTGAAAGGTGAAACCTCAATTATGCAGAAGTGGGTGATGCCAAGGATAGTGGTGGTGGGCAAGGTGCATATTCAATGACTTCGCCAGAATCACACAGTTAGTCCTTGACAATGTCAGGGTAAAAACCCATGTCTTGCTCTGGTGGCCACTGAAATGAATCCTAGCCTGATGGAGAGATCAGATTCTGGATTTCCCAGCCATCAGCTGGTGTGGCAGCCCTGAGTCCATCACTTCCCCCTTTGGCATCCTGATTTCCTCTCCTGTAAAATCCTGGAGTCACATGATGGCAATTTTTTTTTTTTCTTTTCTTTTGGGCTGCACCAGGCAGCATGCAGGATCCTAATTCTTTGACCAGGGATCAAACACGTGCCCCCTACATTGGAAGGCAGAGTCTTAACCACTGGACTGCCAGGGTTTAATACACACTGCCTCATCTTTGGACACCGTCTCCCTAGAAAGACCTATCCATGTCCCTCAAGCCATTTGGGAATCTCGTAAACCATCAGAGCAAGGCATAGTGCCAGTTTTTATTCAGATGCTTCTCATATTTTCAAAGATGCTCTTTTTAAAGCCATTCTCCAGTGTTAAAAGTGTCTTCTGCTGAGCACCATCCCCTCAACCTCCCTGCCACTCTGAGGGACTGCTTCTGGGCATTGGGTACCAATGAGTGTTGTGATGCTTTCCAATTCGGCGGCCATTTGTCTGACTCAGCCATTTCATCTTGGGGTGGGCCTTGGGTAGACACCACCAGGCCTTTCAGCTGGGGCAGAGGTTGTTGTTCAGTGGCTCAGTCGTGCCTGACTCTTTGCGACCCCATGGACTGCAGCACGCCAGGCTTCCCTGTCCTTCACCATCTCCTGGAGCTTGCTCAAACTCATGTCCATTGAGTCGGTGATGCCATCCAACCCTCTCATCCTCTGTCGTCCCCTTCTCTTCCTGCCTTCACTCTTTCTCAGCATCAGGGTCTTTTCCAGTGAGTCAGCTCTTTTGATCAGGTGGCAAAAACATTGGAGCTTCAGCATCAGTCCTTCCAGTGGGGCGGAGGTGGGTTGGGGAATCCAGCAATGGTGGCTCCAGACTCTTTGAAAACCAGGTTTTCATGTTATTATTTCATAATAATATCCATGTAGTGCTAGTGAGTCCTCAGCTCTTCACTTAATCACTTAACTTTTCCAGCAGTCTCAGGAGGTGGGAATAATAATTAACAGCTAATGATAATCATTGCAAACACATTGCATTTCTCATGTGCCAAGAGTTTCTCCAGAACCAGAGGGCATCTGGATAAAAAGGTCTAAATGTTTGTCACACCTTAATTCAGTGAATGCTTTGCATGACTCTATTAAATAACTACAAGATAGTGCTGCCAGTGCAGGAGACATAAAAGACGTGGGTTCAATCCCTGGGTCGGGAAGATCCCCTGGAGGAGGGTAAGGCAACCCACTTCAGTATTCTTGCCTGGAGAATCCCATGGACAGAGGAGCCTAGTGGGCTACAGTCCCTAGGGTGGCAAAGAGTTGGACATGACTGAAGCAACTTATCACACACACACACACACACACACATACACACACCATTGTTTTCCAAATTTTATAGCTAAGAACCTGAAAGACTCAGATAACTTAAGTTTTTCTCCAGGGAAGTCTTGGCTTGGAAATTCAGACCCCGTTCTAAGTTTAGAATCATTGATGGTGACTAGTACTGGGACTCATGATTCTGTTTAAATGTCATAAGCTCCTTGAAGACGGGTCCTGTCTCTCCGATCCCCCCACCCATCCCGATCAGTACATTTTAGGATTAACAACTCTTACCATAGTCTTTGGACTATTGTAGATTTCTCCTTTCGAAAGCTTCTTTTATGCTACGGACATTCTTGAGATGTAGCTTAAAGAATGAAATTCAGTTTTGCAAGGTGCTCAGAATCACATTAAAAGGGCTCATTAGCACTTAAATGTCAGTAGCCTTTTTATTCCTCCAACTTTTCCATCGGGTGAAGGACCAGCCACCCATTAGAAAACAAATTATTAAAAGAGAAATTCTAAATCTTTAAAGGAGAGAGGCCTATGGCAGCCGGGGTCCCCACCCCAGCCCCGCCGCCGTCTTCTTCCCAGAACAAGTGGGTGAGCAGCAGTTTGTTCCTTGAAACTTCTGGGGCATCAGAGTTCTGGTGTCCTCATTTTCCTTCCTTCCATTGATGTATCATTACTAGAGTGAAAAAAGAAGGACGTCTCGAGGGCTTTTGAAAAAAAAAAAAAATGGGTGACTACTCAAGACATTTTGTAAAGGGGGGAAAATTGCTAGGAAAAGGGACCTCGGTGGGGGGTGAAGGGGCTGTGAATGTGCCCTTGTCTGGAGGCTCTTTCAGCTGAAACCTGGTGCAGGCGTTCTTGGTTCAGTTCAAACTGTCACCTTTAGTTCTTGCTGGCTTTTCTGCCCTCGGCCCTGAACCTCAACAGATTGGGGCTTATTTACCTATTCACACTCGGCTGTGGAAGCTCATTAATAAGCTTATTAGCTACACCATTCAAGGGAGGCCATTGACAAAAGGGGTTCCAGCCACTTGAAGAGGGGAGAGAAAAAAACTGTAAAGAGATTATTTTCTCATTCAGAAGCCTCACTGGTGTGAACGCTTTCCTAGACCCTCTGAGGTCACTTGAAGCCTAAAATATGATGACAGGATTGGGTTTTTTAAAAAATTCCAAACATGGTTTTGCTTTTATCTAAACCAAAAAGTTTGCTGTTGTGGGCTTGTGGGCTTCGCTCACTTAAAAACGGACACTCTTAAGGGAATAAGGGGCTTTTGATGGATGGGTGTCTTTTTATTCCTATAAAGAATAAATTCTGCAGACTGCATCTGGACACTGAAGTAGGTGTTCTTATTTGTTATTTTCAGCGGAAGGCTTCCTTTTCATTCAGGGTACACAGAGCCACTGATGAACAGTGGGTAGGGATGGCAGCTTCCTGCACCAGTAATTTATGTGAGAACGTGTTAACAGCATTTTCAATGCCTGATGGATTCCTTGCAGAATGGGAAAGGAATCTGTCCTGAGAGACTTGAGATCCCCATTGGTGGGGAATATAAAGTTGTAAGTGCCAGCTTCCAAGCAGGCAGACACTCAGCCTGATCTGAGACATTGAAAAGCACTGATGTGGTCAGAACAACTCGGGTGTGGTAGATGGCTGAGGTCACCTGGCCAAGGTATCTCCATGAATTAAAAGATTCTGGGACTGATCCAGGTTAAAAGACTTGACCAAAAACCATAGCCTGCCCCCAAGCATGGAAACTGATTATTTTATTTTGCTTGAGACTCAGACTGTTACTTTTGCTGTCACATTTCCCAAACAGAATTTCAGAGCCATTTGCCTGAAGCATTTCAATGGACCCGTACTCCTGGCGTTTCGGTAATTTTACATAAAAGTTCTCTGAGAGGTATTGTGAAGAAGAATGATTTTCTAATGATGTGGCACCCTGAAAAAATATTTTTGTAAATGTTGTGAAGTGTGCAGTGTCAATGACCCATAAGCAACTGCCTTTCTAAATGCAGGAAAAGTCGATTTCCCAGGTCAATTTGGTACTGCTGCTCCATCCATCTTTAGGACTCCAAAGCACTTCTGGGTTAATGACTTTTTTTTTTTTTTTTTTAATGACCTTTTTTAAGGAAAAAATAATTAAGGTTTTTATCTATATTGTCTTGGACTTAAGGCACCACTGCTTGGGAGCTGGATGAGTGGGGAAGGAGAGCAAGTATGTTAAAGAATAAATTATCCTGTAGACACAGCCTAGTGAAAAAGGTAAATGGAAAATATGAACTTTAACCAGTTACAGCTTGGCATTTAGTTGAAGAATCTTAAGATTCAGAGAGAGGAATTGATTTGCTCAAGGTCATATAGCTATTTATAGCAGAGTTGAGTCCTTAGAATCTTCCGAATTTATTGATTCAAATATATAGTACCAAACACTATTCCGCCCCGCCCAGTTTTGAACTTTTCCCTAAGAGAGCCAGATTCAAAGTCAGGCTCAGCTGCTGCCATTAACCAGCTGGTTAACCCTGGACAAATAACCTCTCTCACCCTGTATCCTTAGCAGAAACTGGGACTATTACTATGCAGGGTGGCTGTGCGGTTGAAAAAGAAGACTCTTCCGTGTGCCCTGCCTATAGCAGAACCTCCGTAAATACACGTTTCTTTGCTCATCGCTATCGCTTTGATGAATAGGCAGGCATTCCCTAGGTTACTTTCTCTCGTCTCAAAGTTTCAGTTTCATTATATTTCTCCCCCACGCGCCCCAATACCACGCAGATGCATTTTAAAGTCTCGTGGCGGGGGGTGGGGGTGGGTAGAGAGCAGGCTTTCTGTCATTTGTTTTGACTTGAAATGAGACAACGTAACGTAACCACCCGGCAAAGCGTGGGTCAGCCGAACTGCCCAGCGAAGGAAGGGATCGCGGGCCCCGGCCGCATTCACGGAGGATGCTGCCTGCTGCCCCTCCGCGTCCCGGTGCGGCCCGGGCCCCCTCGCCCTCCCCGCTGGGGTCTCGGGGCCGCTCGCAGGCGTCGGGAGCCGCGCCGAGTCGGGGCGGCGGGGCGCGCGGCGCTGATTGGCAGAGCGGGCGCCGCCGTCCAGGAAACGGCTCGGGTTTCAGCGGGGGCGTGACCCGCCGGGAGGGGGCGGCGGCGGCGGCGGCAGCGGAGAGCGCCGCGGAGAGCCGAGCGAGCGGGCGGGCGGGCGAGCGAGGGAGCGAGCGCGGCCGCCACAAAGCTCGGGCGCCGCGGGGTCTGCGCGCGGCGTAGCTGGCCCGGCGCGGCGACTCCTTTCCAGGCTGGCGGGGCCCGGGCGACCCGAGGCCGCGGCTTTCCTCCGCGCTCCGAGTGTTCGCAAGTTGCGAGCGAAGTTTGGTGGAGGAAACGCCAAACCCGACTCCTTTCTTCCTCCCGCTCCCCAAATCCGAGCGCAGCCCGCGGGCGTCATGCCCGCGCGCCTCCGCAGCCTGTGGTGCGCGTGAAGCCTCGGAACTTTGGCGCCGGCGAGGACTCCAGGACCACTTTTTTTTTTTTTTTGCGGGGAGTTGTTCGTTTGCTCCATCCCGACCCACGCTGGGCGCGGGGACAGACCCGATCGCCGGGGATCGTTGCCATTCAAGGTAATCGCCGAGTCGGGTGCCTCGGGGGAGCTTCGCGGGGCGGGAGAGTGGGCGCGGTGGAAGCCCGAGACGCCCGGTGCACGGCCCCCCAAACGGAGGGCTGGCACTGTGGAGGAGGCTCCCTGTCCTTCCTCTTTGGCTGCATAGGTGATCGGGGAGCTGGGTGCCTGCTGACGGCAGGCGTTTGGGAAGTTCTGCCGCTGCCACCCCCATCCAGATGCTGACATCTGCCTCTGGCGCTGACACCCCACCCCCCGCGCCCGCCTCCCTGTCAAACTCCGGCCGGCGCACTCCCGCTGGCCGGGCGCGATCCTCCGACCCCGGAGCTGGTGGGCAAGCGGCGGGGCAGCCTCGCTCGCTGATGGCACAGCCCGGTAGGTCCCAGACTCGGAGGGGGCATCTTCGAAGTTGCCGCGCGCGTTCCGGGGCCCAGGGAGCCCCCGCTCCGTCTCCTCTAGGCTCGGGCCGGGGACCCTTCCCCGGGAGGGGTGCGCTGAGGTGGGGCTGGCAACACCTCTGTAGGGTAGGCGAGGGCTCGGGGCGGGGGTTGGCGCACTGGTAAGGGGGCTGCTCCGGTTCCCCGATTGCAGTGCCCTTCGGCCTCCCTGGCCCGCAGCCGCCGTCTCGGCTGGAGGGAGCGCGGTACGCCTGGGGCTAGGGGGCGAACTGGACCGACTTTTTCTAGTTCGCTGCCTGCTCTACCGGCAGCAGCTCGGAGATGTCGAAAGCGCAGGCGAGTTCTAACTTGCGCGCTCATTCTTTCAGCGCCGGGGCCGCGCCGGGGAGTCAGCCGAGGGCCGGGCCAGGGGCTGGCTCCGACCCTCGCGGCCACAGGGCCAGGCGCAGGGGTTCGGCCCGGCGCCGCGGAGCCTCACCAGCTCCCCTCGCCGCCTGCTCCTTTGCAGACTCTTCTCCGGACCTTCCTTCCTCTCGCCCAATTCAATAAAACCACCCTTAAAAGCAAACCTTCTTTCACCCATTCTGTGTTTGGTGTGAAACGCTATCAACATTTAAAACCCCATTGTCCCCTGGGTCCCAAATCCCTGTAAATCTTCCACCGGCCTCGACTCATTTTCATCTGAAAAGCCTGTTTAGTTTGAATAGAAAAGCAATCGGGCGCCCCTCTCTCTCGCCCTGGAATGTCAATTAAAATGCAGATTTCTCTGAGCTCTTTAGCGCCCCGAGAAGGGGGAGAAAATCACTATATTCCTAGCACACAAATCAGAAGAACTACAATTGAAACCGGGTTGGTGGTGTTGAGTTCTCCCGGAGCTGCTGCAAGTTCTTGTTGGCTTGTCGGGGGTTAACGGGGAAGAGAAGGTGGTCCCGGGTCAGCCTATATTTTGTCTTGAAATTTCAGTGTGTTGAGGAATTCCCACCCCCACCACATCTGACCTCTTGAGAGCCCCCTGCTCTGCTCAGCCCTGGGGGGCCTAGGGAGGCTTGGAGCCTGGAAGGTGGGTCTGCCCCCTGGGGGCCTGGGCACCCCCCCCACCTTGCCTGGCACTCTTGACTGATGGGAAGTCTGCCGGGAACAAAGCTCCCAAGCGTCGGGTAGAGGCTCAGTTAAGGCGGGTGATGTATTGACTTGTCTTGAAGGGTGGAGGGTTTGGGAATGTTCTGTAAACTGCATAGATCTGGCATAGGGACCACTCCCCAGCCTAGCCCTCTCACTTGTCACTTTGCTTCTTTGGGGGCAGGCTTGTGCTGAGGTGAAAATGGACGTGGAAGAGGGGAGTTGGGGAACGGGTGGCCAGGAAGAGCCATCCATCACTAGGAGGGTGACAACTCCTCCCGGGCCCAAGCGGAGAAGAGAGTTCCCTTTCAAGGGGAAAAATAAACACGCTGGGGCTTTCACTGAGGCTCAGACTCCAGGAAGGATTATGGTATTGAAGGCAGGAAGCTGGGATTGTGGCCGCCAGCGGCACGCTGGGCCTGTGTTCCCAACACTGAGCCTGGGGACCTCATTATCCCACCCAGGAGGTCCCTCCGTACCTTTGTCCACTCGGGTGAGGAGTTGTGCAGTCCTGCCGCCCTCCGCCTCCACTTTCCAGAGATTTGGGAAGGAAGGGGGGCAGCTGTGGAGTCTGGATCTGGAAATGGCTACGTAAATCAGTTGCTGGTGCAAGCTGATGGCGTGAAGGGATGGCTTGAGATTTCGCTGAGGTCACTCACTGTCCGCCTCTCCCTGCAAAGGAAGCCCCTTAAGGCCGGGACAGGTGGGTGAGGGGGCTGGGAAGCAGTCTGAGGCCCACTCTCTTGCTGGGATTTAAGACTGTTCCCGGAGTTGTTAGAGGCAAAAAAATTCCCATGCATTCTGGAAATGCTTTGTAAATCAGTGAGAATGTGTGTTCTCCTCCCACGTGTATGTAGAAATAGATATGGAGTTATCTTTTGAGGCTCTTACCTTGAAGAGGAATAGAAAAACTGGCCAAAGAAATCCTTCAAGCAACCTGAAAGCCCTGGGTGGGCGCACACGCTCTTCTTTTGCTGTGAATCACACCGTTTCACATGTGCTTTCTTTGAAGAAGAGGTTTCTTTTTTCCTCCTCTTTTCCCCTTACCCACTCTAATCCTTAGTCAAGGCTGAAAGTTTTTTTCTGATGTAACTTTGGGGACGCTCAGGCAGTACTGAAATCCCAAGTCATAATGTGAAACATGAAGTCTGCAAGCAGAAAGCGTGGAGTTTCGAGATTTGTATATTAAAGGTCTCACCTCCACCCTCAATCCTATAAAATGTGGTTCTTTCATATATAATTCACAGAATCTGTGATTGGATCAAATTCTCTGAAGCTTGTGCATTTTGGTTCTTATTCTTCGTAATTGATACCGAACAAATGTAAAGTTTTGGATTATCTTAAGCTTGGAAATTTCTCTTTGCTTTTGGATTAAATGGGTGAGCAGATTAGTACATTGAACACCCCCTGGTAACTTCTGTTCTGAAATTTTAGCCAATAAGTTAGCATATTGAAAGTTATTGGCCCAATCACCTACCCTAAGAATAATTTACATATTGTCACCATCATCATCATTAATGAACACCCGTGTTATTCAAAGGAGTTTGCATCTGCTCCGTTTCTTAATGTACTGTCTAGTTTGAAGACATCCACTAGGCCTGGGCTGCCATTCGTCACAGTGGAATGGGATTCAAGCTTTGAATCTCTTTTTGGATCAGCTGCTTTGAGTGTACTGCAGTCCCTTTCATTCTTTGTAAGTGGCTGCTTGGCGAAAAGATTGAAACACATTTCTGCATTTGAAAATGAATCTTGACAAGTGTAAACTGGTGGGAATTTTTGGTCGCCTTCCTGGGGTTCTTTTTATTTTGCTGGTCTCCTTTCCTCCTGAGGGCTCCAGGGAGGGTGGAGCAAGCCACTTAGCTCCAGCCCCCAGAAGCAGACGCCTCTGAAGCCCAGTTGGCGTGAGAGAAGTTAACGAGAGGCTGGCTATGCCAGCCGGAGCATCGTTAACTTGGCTTTTGTAGTTGCCCTTGAAACTAAGGTCACGTAGCTTCGGCTTTTGGATGGCGGGAGAGGTGACAGTGGGTAGGAGGAGAGAGTCCACTTGCCCAGCTGAAGTGGCTGCACGTATCTGGGTCCTGTAGCTACTCTTTTTATCTGTTTCTTAAGAGTAGGCTTTCTCAACCATCAGCCTAACACGTTTTTGTGGACCGGTCTGGTGGGAACCCCTGGGACTCAGGTGCGGATGGAAGGTATTTGCAGATGATGAAAGAGAACTGGGTTGAGCTGAATTGGTGTTGGGGAAGATTTCACTGACTCGCCGTGTCTCTCTCCTCTAGAGGCTGCAGCAGCAGCAGCGGCAAGGCCAGTGAGCGGCTGCCGCAGCACCTTGGTTCCTGAGCCCACCGCCGGCTGAAGGCATTGCTGCAGGCAGTCCATGCTCGTAGAGGAAGGGTGCAGATGGGATTAACGTCCACATGGAGATATGGAAGAGGACAGGGGATCGGCACCGTAACCATGGTCAGCTGGGGTCGCTTCCTCTGCCTGGTTGTGGTCACCATGGCAACCTTGTCCCTGGCCCGGCCCTCCTTCAATTTAGTTGACGATACCACGGTTGAGCCGGAAGGTAAGTTATCTCATTTTGCTCTCGGGGTACCAAGTTTGTTTGGGGATTAGTCTGGGGGAAGTGGCCCTGAGGTCAAGGCCTGTTTGAGAATCAGCTGCCCCTTGTGTTGTGAAGGAGACTTCCAAGAGCGGGAGCTTGTGGCTCTCTGCCCCCTGCAAGCCAGGGATTATAAGAGAAGGTTCTCAGCTGTCACACTGCGGGCAGGGTGGTGTAGTTCGGTGGTTTCTTGGCGTGTGCGTTTTTCTCTGTGCTGGGTAAAGGAGGCGGCCGGCAGTTCATCCAGTGCCAGGAGAGCTGTGGCAGGCAGCTCGGAGTTGAATGCCATCTACCACTCCCTGCTTACCCGAGAGAGTCTTGCTCACAATGTAAAGGATAGCAATTTGCCGGCAAAAGGAGTCACGCAGGGAAATTGCCAACCTCTGAAATGCTGACATTTTATTTTCATTGTCTAAGGAGAGAGAGCTTCTGAACTTCAGCGTGGAGAGGGTTGAGACACTACATTCTTTTTAGCCCTTGTAATTCATAATACTTAAGCCACACGTCACAGAGCGGCAGATTCTATTTTAGGTCAATTTGAAATGTACCTGGGCCTTTCCCGAATCTCTGAGAACTTCCAGATCTAACAGGGCGTGCGTTGGTGTTTCAGCTGTGGAAATTGCATGCAGGCAACACATTATGCATTTTTGGAACATGCAGAAAGGCATGAGGCCAGTTGTGAGCACAAAACAGGGCTGAATTTTCCCGCCAGGCAGACTTGGAACCTCTTCTCCCGGGTCCTTCCGCAACGTCGGTAGCCCAGCCCCGACTTGGTGCCGCTCGAGATCTGTCATCAGTAGGGAATATTGGTAGCTGAGTTATTTTTCGAGTGGTAATCCGAGAATAAAACGGCAGATCCTAGCACTCATCGCCACTTAATGAACCTGTTTGCTGAGAGCCCACCTGGTGCCCGCTGAGCTCGGAGGGCCTGGTGGGCTGTGGTCTGTCAGCCGTTCTGGAAAAGACACCCTGCTCGGAAGAGGACCGCAAGCCCGTCCAGGAGCAGACGGAGGGGAGGGCTGTGTCCCCATCCGAGGGGGGCTCCCACCGAGACCCTGAGTCATGCAAGGATAAAGGCACATTTTTTTTTTTCTAAAACAGAGGTGCTTCTTACCAAAAGCAGCTCAGCAGTCACGAGTGGAGGCTCGTGCCCTTTTTCTTACCCAGAGGTTTGTAATAAACAGGTGTAGTGATGTTGCAGTGGCTTCCAGGTCTCCGGTAGGGAACCTGGTAGGAGTTTGTGTCTGAAGCGTTCACAGGCTCCGGTTCCAGGGATTATGGAACTGCCTCCAGGTGACAGGAGCGCCAATGTCACTTGCAATGGGGATGCATGTTTAAAGGGCTTAATATGAGGGAAAAGGTTCCCGGTTTCTGAAAGTCATGCCTGTACGTCTTTAATTTTGCTGATAATTAAAATGGATGTTTCTCTAATTGCCGGTTTTCCCCGGGGTGCATGGCTCAGTACACTCACCGAGGCTGCTGAGTGGGGGGTTTCCTGCAGTGTGAGCCCAGGAACGGCCCAGGTTAGGAAGAAAATGTCATTTTTCATTTTGACTTTCAGGGCAGTGTGATTGGAGTTTATTTCAACATAAAGTGTAAAATGGTCCTGGAGGACCTCTTTTTATCGTCTTTAATTATTGAATGGAGTTTAAAAATATGTGTGTACATGCTGGTAGGAAGAGGTGAGGCAGAGGTGGGGAGGGGAGTGGAGACAGACAAGGACGCAGTACCCCTGGCAGTTCTTTGTGTAAAAATGTGCATCCAGCAATGTGAGTATTGTTGGAAGGAGGTCTTCCCAACCTGGCATCTGTGAATGCGCTTGGGGGTTGAGGGGAGGTGCCTGAATTCCCTGAAATGGTAGGTCATATTTTGGGGTTCACAGCTCCTATGAGGTTTGCGTTCAGAGTTGTGAGAGGTTTTTTTTCAAACAAAGGTTTAGTGGAAGCTGTGCAAAACCCTGCAAAGAGGCGGCTTTGGAAAAAGCACACAACCCCCTGGCCCTCAGTTTCCCTTTCTGTCATCCGAGGGCTGGATTAGACAATCTTCAGGGTCTCTTTATTAATGTTAAATGAATATTGATATCCTCGGAAGCCTTCTGATGACCTGTCTTAAAAAGGTTGCTGGGAGATTTAAGTGGGTCTGGATGTAAAATGCTGTTAGCACAGGTCCTGGTGTCTAATGAGCACCTGGGACAAGTTGTTGTCGTGGTTGCCGGTGAGTTGGACACACCCATCTTCCCAGTCCCATGGGCTGGCTGTGTCAGTTGCCACAACATCAGGAAACATCTAGGCTTTTGGAGACAGTTGAGAAGAAAGTTGCTCCCTGATGGAGGAGCAGCTGTGTTGGCTTTCTGTAGGGTCTGCACTTCCCCTGTTGACTGATTTGAGCCCTAAGATGAGTTCTTCCAGTGCAGGAGTTTGGCTTTGGTGTCAGAGGCTATTAGGAAGGTAATCTAATTACAGACGAGAAAGAAGAATTTTTAGCAACTGGAAGCAGACTAAGTCGGCAGCTCCGGTTTAGGCTGTGGTCCTGGCGAATTGGTGAGAGACCGACAGAGTCCTTCATCCATGTGTGTCCATCAATTGCTGTCTGTCCTCCATGGTGTGTTTTAACTATAGCTTTGGATAAAGTAAGTTCAACCTCAACCTTCTATCGTACAAGGCCTGATCTTGGAAGACTTTTTGGCTTGCTAATGTGGAAGCTCAGTTTAGATAAATATGTCCAGAGAAAAATGTGACTTAAGTTCCAGGGAGGGGCCTGAGCCCTCCTTCTAGAGGATCCTTTTCCAATTGTCCCAGCTTTGTACAGTATCATCTCATTGATCATCATCCCATCCCATCCATCATCTGTCATCATGTCATGTATCAACATCATCTCATCTACCATGTATCATGATCATATATCCTGTCACCTGTCATGTATCGTTTGTCTTCTGGACACGTTCTGAAGTGGTAGCTGTGGGTTTGGGTCTACTCAACTGACTTAAGAAGAAAATAATCTCTAGAAGATTTTAGTTGTTAATATTGCAGACTCAAAAAGATGAGTATTTTCAGTTGGTCAGTCATTCTTGTCGGGGGCCAGCTGTGCAGGGTTTAAACTCAGTTACTGACTTAAGGCGGCCAGTCCTCAATGCCAAGTACTGTTCTGTTGATTAAGGTTCTAATTATTTATAGTCAAGCTTGATTACCCTGTAGCAGAGAGGACTCTTGCTTTCAAGTTCTTCCTGACATTGTCACCTACTCTGGTTAATTACGTTGTTGTTGACTTTAACGACATCTTTGTTTACACCAGCCCAGTAGGAGTTAAAATAAAAGGCCTTTTCCAACCTAAAACCTTTAATTACTTTCCCACCCTCCAGAAAGTGTGATGCTGAAAAGCAACAGCCTGGGAAGAAAGTAGTTTGCTTTTTTTTTTTTTTTTGCAGTCAGTTTTGGGGCAACCTTCTGAGGTCATGCTGTCCTGAACTGATGTGAATTGGTCCAAAGTTCAATAGCAGAGAGATGGAGCCAGGGGGTCTACATGGAGACCTCCCCACTGTCAGATTTTTCCAGTGTGGGTTAGGTCTTCCGTTAGAAGTATTGTAAATGCCATAATATCAGCCATACGCATTTAATTGCAAGTTAAAAGGAAAGAAAAAAAAGAATATATCCGCATACCAAGAATGAATGATTTAAAATAATCTTCTGTTTTGTATTATCTGCATCTTTGTTCCTCAATATGAGTGTTAATATTTAAGAGTTGACTGTAACCTGATAGTTAGCTCAGGAACAAGGACTTATTCTTAGTAAATTAAACCAAATGCAGGCTTGTGCAGTTAAATACACAATGAAGTACACATTCTTTATTAGTATATAAAGTATTTCATAATTCATAGACAAAGAGCTGTGTTTAATATTACTTCTAGAGCAAAAATTTGGCAAGCCCAGAGAATTGGTATTTGTATACTTTCTATACTGGTCTGCTCTGATGCAGATTTGAAGCGTGTGTGTGTGTGTGTGTGTGTGTGTGTGTGTGTGTGTGTGTGTTGCCGTTTTTATTTTAACCAATTAAAGCACTGAGAGGCGCTCTGGTAAAGAACACGCCTCCGATGCAGGAAACATAATGAGACTCCAGTTCAGTCCCTCGGTTGGGAAGATACCCAAGAGCAGAGCATGGGTACCCACTCCAGGACGCTTGCCTGGAGAATCCCATGGACAGGGAACCTGGCGGGCTACAGTCCATGGGGTCGCAAGTCAGACACCACTGAAGCGATTTAGCAGGCACACACCTACTAGATGACTAGCTCCCACTAGGCCATCACTGAAGACTTGTTGCTTTCAAGTCTTTCCCATTAAGTTGAGGGTGAGGATTCACATAACTAGAGCAATCCGTATGAGATGTTTTCAATATCAAGCTTAATGAATAATTACATGGTTATGAAATAACTGGGGTAGTGTTTAAACAGGAAGAGTTTTGTTTAATGTTTACATTCTCAATAAAATGTGTCCAGGAGCCTTCCCGTTTGCAGTCTCTTGTTTGGGTGTTTAGGATAATTGTTAAAAGGCTATCTCCCCGCCGGCACCCCCCCCCCCCCCGCCCCCCATCAGAGTTTGGCTTAATTGTACATTTCCATTAAAAATCCTGTCCAATATTAGTCTTTAAAGGAAAACATGGGAAATGGAGTTTGGGATTTTAGGCTCCACAGGAAATACAACTTGTGTGTTACTTTCTGCTGTGTTGGTTAAGATTTGTAGCAGGGTGACTTGCCTAGGTAGGCAATTCAAAAGTGATTGTTTGGAAGTTTTTTAGGCTGTGCCACAAATGGTTTTCTGATCCAGTGCGTTTTATGAGGCTGTGCAAAAGACGCATGGTCTTTATTATTATTTCGTTTTTCTGGAGAGATGACTTTAGCCTTCGATTTTGCTTCCTTTTTATGCTTTTGCTGTATCCAAGTGAGATTTAGAAATGGCTCCTTTTCCAGCTTCCCTGGCATTGCAGGGCCTGGTGTGGTTAACTGTATCATACCCTCACCCTGTATCCTTCTCTCTGACTCTGCTGTCTTGGTTGTAGTTTCTTTTAACTGACCGTGACAGTGTTGAAGGCCGTATGTGCCAAATCATGGACCTAAAGCAAGGGTGGAATGTTTGACCTTAAGCCGAAGAGGAGAAGGGTTTCCGATCTTTGAATCCACGATGAACTGAAGAATTCAGCTCTGACTTGCTAGAGGCTCTTGAACTTGAGTTTATAAAGCTCTACGCAGCTCCTGTTCCATTTTGGGGACAGTGTTTATCTTCATGGGAAGCCTTAAGGCTTTCTGGCAGCCTGAGAATCTGTACACAGTGGCCACTTCCTCCTGATCACTCAGGTAGACCTGGAGTTACCCCACTAGGTTCAGTTCTGGTTTTCCTGGATCAGGGAATGTGAGGAGGTGGGGAAGGGAGGGAAGGCTGGTTCTGTAAAGAAGTCTGGTTGAACAAGCTGCTGGCCTTTTCACCGTGATGGTCCCCCATGTCCTGGAGATGTTTTTTTCTGAAATTAAGAGAGGCCACACTCTTCTCGAGTGTTTTTTTCTCCCTTGTTCTGATTGTTACCACCCCATTTTAGGGCATGATAGGCAATCCAAGATGGTACTCACATCCGTGGTAGGTGGTGGTTGCAGGCTTTCACTGGCCTCTCTTTGTATAACTTCAAGCTTTTACCATTTATAGATTCATGCAAAAGGATATGTAATGACCAGTTTAGACCACGGTCATCCTTAAAGAGTACAGGTCAAGCAAAATAGGCATGCTTTAGAGCTTCAGTAATTTGTGTTTTAGGAACTTTGGACACTGATGAAGTTTTAAGATGTTGGGTGTGAGCTGTTGTCACTTATTCCACTTCGGAATACCATAAGTAGTTACGTCCCATTCTGGACTTTTGCCATTTTCATGTGGATATTAAAAATTTCAGCTTCTTCTTGACTGTACTGAGTCAGGGAGCTAAGGTGTGGCCTAATCTTTCCTTTAACCCCTGTCCAACTAAAGCATGGTAAATCCCAAGTCATGTCTGAATGGAATGCGCGTATATAGAATGTCGAGTCGTGGTGAACATGTTTTATGAGGAGGTCAAAAAAATAGCTTATAAGGAAAATACCGATAGATTCAGAATTGAGGACAAGGGACGTATATATTTTGTGATTTATATGCAGCACTTTACTTGAAAGAAAGAGCCCAGTTCTGAGCTCTGACATTAGTACAATAAACTCTGTATAAACTGTGATGATTATTTTCTACACGAGAACGAGTTACTATGTGTGACCTCTTTTTAAAGGCTAGTTTACTCTTAAGTTTTTCCATACGTGACCAGTTGTAATGTTTTAAAGATATCAAGACATTGAAAAGGCCAGCGTTGTGTGTTGAGGGGAGTGGGAGGTGGGGAGGTGCTGTAAGGTGAATAGGAAGATCTTTGCAGGGGTGAGTTGAGGGTTTAAACTCTGAAAATCCTTAAACTTCAGATCGTGAATAGATGATGAGATTGCCTCAAAGGAGTGTGACTGCCTTCAAGGCACCGCCTTCCCTTGGGAACTCACTGGTAGTTCAGTGGTTAGGACACAGCCCTTTCATTGCCAGCGGCCCGGGTTCAATCCCTGGTCAGAGAACTAAGATCCTGCATGCCCTTCACCCTCCAAAGAAGCCACCTCCCTCCCATCACTCTAAGCCTTCTGACCTTAACCGAAACATGTTGCCTTCTTAGCGGACCCAAGTGGGTACACAATTAACTATAGATCCTAAATATTATAAAGGTTTCCAATTGAAAATCACTCACATCTGTAAAAGAATCCTTTATATAATTAGCCTAAAGTCTCCATTTGCTTTTTTTTTTTTCATAGACATGAGTAAAATCATTTTAAATCGTATGTGATTTGCTTTCTGAGAACAGAAACTCTCCGAAGGAACTTGGCCTTGAGAGCTAGACAAGGCTGGTTTGACTCTCTATGATCTACTGGTGCTGTGACCTTGGATTTGTTAGATAACCTCTCTGAGCCTCTCTTTCTTTATCTAAAAGTCTATCTGATAATAAACATCTCGTAAGGGGGACCTTAAGGATTAAATGCAAATGGATGTAAAGCCACTACTGTAATTCCTGGCAGATACTAGGTGCTCAGTGAATGCTCGTTTCCTCCCCGCCCCACCCAGCTTCCTCCTTTATGTAAAAACCTGAGATAGGATGTCTGGTCAATATTTCAGGGATGTTTACCCTACCATTTAGGATGACAAGTCTTCTGATGAGAGGTATTTACATTAATTAAAATAGAAAGGGAGCTCTTGGCCCTGGCTTTATCCAACCTTTTTTATTATCTGGGGTATTTACAAGTCTGGACTTTAGAAATGTGATCCTTTTGCTGCTTGCGGTCCAGATAGTTCGGGGTTGACTTTTTTTTCCCCTATCGAAAGAAGTCATTTGCAGCTATGTAATAACAGCGGGACGTGCGCTTCACAAAGAGCAATGTATTTCCTCAGGGAGTTCTGTGTTTGGGGGCTTCCAGACGAAGGATTGTCAAAAGGCCCTATGAAGAAGGATGGAGAGAGACCCCCTGGCAGTCCAGCGGCTAGGACTTCATCCTTCTACTGCAAGGGGCACGATCCCTGGTTGGGGAACTAAGGTCCTGCCTGCTGTGTGGTTTGGCCAAAGACAAAGAAAGAAGGATGGAGAGAGGGTTTTGGGATTGGTTGGCGGGAAGGAGGGGTGTTGCATTTTCTGCCTGGGTCCTGGCCCTTGAGGGGTGTCCATAGCATGCTAAGACGGGCTTGCCAGGTTGGTCTCTGGTGACTTCCTCCAGGCAGCCTGCTGGGCCTTCCTCAGTGCACAGGTGTCTGGACTCCCAGTCTTCATGGCAGGGAGCTGGTTATGGTACCCGTGGTACTGGGGGTGGAGGGGAGCTGAGTGTTACTTGCATGTTACACCCCGTGGGGGTTACCTGACAGGACAGGTGGGGTGGGGGTATGAAGGAGGAGGGTGTGAGTAGGGGTAGGCCGTGTGGGGGGGTCATAGTCTTTTTAGCCCATTCCTTCCTTGAGAGGATGAGAAGGCAGATGATAACAATAATTCTTATTGTCATCACATCTATTAAGTGCCTGCTGTGTGTTGGACCTTGTGTGAGATACCTTGACATATCATCTCTAATCTTTTTTCCCTTGTTTTATTGAGATATAATAGCACTGTTTAAGATGTACAGTGTTGTGATTTGACTTATATGTATTGTGAAATGATGACCACAGTAAGTTTAGCTAACATCCAGCATCTCATATAGACACATACACACAAAAAGAAAAAAGTTTTTTTCCCTTGTAATGAAAACACTCGGGATTTACTCTCAGTGACATTTATGTATACCAGCCATACGGCAGTGTTAACTGCAGTCATCATGTTTACGTTATATTCCTGGGACTTCTTTCTCTTTTAACTGGAAATCTGTACCTTTTGACCCACTTTCCTGTAGATCCTCCTCCCTGCACCGTCTCTAATCTTAATAATGCAGTGGACCCCAGCTATCTACATTCCCATTTATACAGATGAGACTCTTGACCTAGACTCTCGGAGATGAAATGATTCCTCCAAGACTCCATGGTTAATGAGCACGGGCCCAGACCTTGGGGTCAATTTATTGGTGCAGCAAAGATTCTCCAGTGCATGCCCCTTTCCTGAGCAGGAGGGTCTTTTGTGGGATCCTCTGGGGGTCCGCCTATTCCTAAATCTGTCATCTGACTCTCTAACATGTAAGGACACTGCTGGTTAGTGCTGCTGCTTCTCGTCTGTCCACATCTATTCCCCTAAAGCTATTTGAAGAAAAGTCATGGCAGTAAAACCATTCCAGTAATTACTGCTTTGGGATTCTTCTGGAATGGCCTCTGGTGGTATGCTTATCGGTAAGAAGCTAACCCTTTCTGCTGCCCAGGAGACCAGAGGGCGGCTGCTCTGAGTCCCAGTTAGTGTCCCAGGCTGAGTCACGTGGCAGGGAGTCAGGATGGGAAGGACTCACCCCCACGCAGCAGCTCCAGGCCATCCTGTTCTCCTTGTCCTGAGTGCATTGGGTGGTCTACCCTGGGACCTGCTCAGTGTTCAATTTTGGTTCTCTGTTTGACGTTGTGTTAAGCTTTTCTTGAGCATTTTCTGATTTGAGATTGGGTCAAGGCCTACCTATGAGACTGCTGATATTCCCAGGGCTCCTGCAACCTGCGGTCGTGGACATAATGCATGCTGGGCCTGCTAATGTCAGAGATGAGGAAAGAAAAAAAAAGTATAAAATAAAAATAAAAGGGGGAAAAAATTCCAAGAATGAAAGGGCAGAAGCTCCAAACACCTACACTTCCTGCGGCCTTGGCCAGGAAGGATGTCCTAGGGGAAAAAAAGAGGCTGAGGAGCCTTTTTTTTTTAAAGCAAATAGAGTTCAGTTTGATGACTTTTTTAAAAGTGCTCTCTGAGTGGTTCCAGCTAGACGTGGGGGTGAACCAGGGCTGGTTCAGTTAGCCATACTTTGCACGGATCACATGCTCCGCGGATGCAGAGGATGCCGGCATTCAGCAGGGGGGCTCTGTGTGGGGGAGAAGTTGTGTGATGCCTGGCGGGGAGGCAGCCCCACAGCGTGTCCCCTCTGAACCTCAAAGCCCTGATGTAGCCGCAGCTTCCAGACCCGAGTGCTGTGGGGTGACTGGCACAGGTTTCTCGTTGCAGCGTAATCGCTGTGGATGCATAGTTTATCCCCCAATTAAGTTGAGACCCTACTGCGTCCTACTCTGTGCCGGGCTCAGTGGGGATAAGAGTGGCAAGCAAAAAAGTCTCAAGTCCTGTGGACTAGGGGATGGGGAGATGGGCCTTCATCAAATAATTGCAAAAAAACGAGGGGGCCCTTCCGACCATTCTGAGGTGAAGGTCCTCAGAAGTAAAAGCATGGTGTGTCTCGAAGGGGTTTGGGGGAGCCCTGAGGGGACCAGTGTGCTGGAAAGAAGACTGCAGAAGTAGGCCAGGCCAGACAGGGTAGAGGCAGCCTACGCGCCATGTCAGGGATTTTTCTGGGTCCCCCCCAGCTGTGCAGCCTCCTGAGGCTGGTCTTGAAGGCAGTGGGTACCCCCTTGACTCACTGGCAAACCCACCACATTGGCCCTCTAGTCAGTCCCAGCCGGACACGCTGGCCAGGTTGCTCTGTGCCCAGTTTGGCTATCATCCTGGCCTCTCTGCCCATCAGGTGAGAGGTTTTGTTGTAGATGCTATTTAGTTGCTAAATTTTGTGCAACTCTTTGTGACCCCGTGGACTGTAGCCCACCAGGCTCCTCTGTCCATGGGATTTCCCAGGCAAGAATACTGGAGTGGGTTGCCATTTTCTCCTCCAGGGGATTTTCCTGACCCAGGATCAAACTTGCATCTTCTGCATTGGCAGGAGGATTCTTTACCACTGAGCCACCTGTGCCCACAGTTAAAGGCGAGTGAGGAGGTTAGGGCCAGCCCGCAGTTGGCACTCACGTAGGTCGTTTTTTCTTTCCCCTTGTCTATCTGGAGCTGCAGTTTGTTGTTTGACCCATGTGGAAGCAGGGAGATGGCCCAGGAAGCCAGGGGGCCTGGACTGGGTAATGAAGATGATTCTTCTCCCATCCTGGGGGCCTTGCCTGGGGACTCAGAGGTTCGAATAAGGCTTCCTCCTCGTGCCCTGGAGAGGGGTGAATAGTCTCCACTTAAGAAAGGACTTGGTATGCCCTTGTCCACATCTTGGGAAACTAAGATACTGGGGAGCCTTGCACAGCCCTTCCCAGATCAGGTGCTCTTGAGGTTTTTGAAAAAGGCTCTGTTGGGAGGTGGGTTTCCCCAGTGGCTCAGCGGTCAAGAATCTGCCTGCAGTGTAGGGGACGTTGGAGACTCGGGTTCAATCCCTGGGTTGGGAGGATTCCCCTGGAGGAGGAAATGGCAACCCACTTACAGTATTCTTGCCGGGAAGTCCCATGGAAAGAGGAGCCTTGTGGGCTACAGTCTGTGGGGTCCCAAAGAGTTGGACAGGACTGAGCGACTGAGCTCTCGCTCACGGTGGGGAGGTAGAGACTCTTCAAAGTTTGTTTGTTTTCTTGAAGCCTTCACCTCCATGCAAATAGGCGGCTCAGGGTTGGGGAGAAAGGTTAACCACGGTGGCGCCTATCTTAATTTGGAATTTCCTGAATGAATGTGGTTTCAGTCCTCCAGCCCAGGATCCCCCTAGAGAGACTTTTCTCCGCAAATCACCGGAGAAAAGTGATCCCTGTCGCTGGTCCAGCATCGTTGGGTCCTGCGGGGGCCCAGCCAGCTGGGGATGAGCCCCGCCCACCGCAGAGGCTCCGTCCCCTCTGACTTTAGCGGGACCTCTCCCAGGAGTCCTGATCCAGCTGCTCGCTGGAGACCCTGTGGGTTGTGAATCTGTGCCTTTGCCCGAACCCAGTTGCTTCTCTAGCCGGGCCTGAACTTGCAGGGCCAGGGCCTCCAGATCAAACCCATGCAAATGAGGAGGCCCATCTGTTTCCCAGTATCCAGCTGCTGTCCCTTCATTTGCAAATGGCTGGGATGCTGCTAGGGGAGGGAATGTGTCTGGGGACACATCTGCAGGTTCCGAACCGGTGTTGGAACTGGGGTCCTGCTGAGAGAAGAAAGGCCGAGCCCTTTAAGTAAACTTGCCGAACAATACCCCCAAAAGGTCCCGAGTTACGGATGCAGGAGGCAGTCTTGCCCTCCGGGAAGAACTCTTCACCTCTTCTCCCTTGCCTCCCCGCCCCCACCCCCATTTGTCACGGGGTTCACTTTCAGAGTATTCATGTATTCAGAATGTACTCACTGAGGGAGGGGCTGGGGAAAATGTCACGTTTGGACAGTGATCTGACTTTTAAGGGGCTTCCTGGTGGCTCAGGCTGTAAAGAATCTGCCCGCAATGCAGGAGACTGGAGTTCGACCCCTGGGTTGGGAAGATCCCCTGGAGAAGGGAATGGCAACCCACTCCAGTGTTCTTGCCTGGGAAATCCCATGGACAGAAGAGCCTGGCGGGCTACAGTCCATTGGGTCGCAAAGAGCCAGACATGACTGAAGCGACTAACACTTACAGTTTAAGGGACTTAGAGGGCAAATGTATCCAGTTGAATTGGCACTGGTTATCTATTTTATGTTGGTAACGGGCCCTGTGAGCCACAGGTAATGCTAAGGTGGAAAGCTGACCGACCGCCCCTGAAAACTTGTTTCTGGAATGTAGTCAGATTGCTGGCTTTGGAGCTTGCTGTCTGGAATGCTGGCCAATTACTCTACTCGCTGGAACCCAGGGCCTCAGGCATTCAGCATTTTTTTGTGGCCCGCCATGGCGTTGACATTAGTCATCCTTGAGTGGAGCTGGGATCCTCTTTCTTAGGGAGTTCTGTGGGGGTTACTGTGCCCCCCCATACAAGTATCTCAGATTTGTTGGATGAATGAATAGTAAATGGTATTTTCATAAGCCACAGGCCTCTTCCTTTACGAAAGGAATCCAACAGGTGTTGTACACGGCTGTTGATAACGATGACTCTTACAAGATCCTTGAATGTTCAAGAACATTCCAGAAATCCTTGCTTCAATAACTTATATACATATGATGTGGTAGATTTGTTCTTCTGAAAGAAAACTCTGTTTTAAAGTCAGGCAAATGCAAATTGAGGTTCCCACGTGGTTTTTGTTGTTGTTTAGTCGCTCAGTCGTGTCCGACTCTTTGCAACCCCGTGGACTGAAGCACGCCAGGCTTCCTTGTCCTTCACCATCTTCTGGAGTTTGCTCAACTCATGTCCGTTGACATTCTATCATCTCGTCTTCTGTTGTCTCCTTCTCCTGCCTTCAGTCCCACGTGACTGGAAAAATATTAATAAAATCTGATGATCAGTCCTATCAAGCTGTAGCCCACAAGCAGGAGCCTGGCCAGTGCTGAGGGGTGGGAGACTTCTCTCGGATGTACCCCCACTTACCAAAGGCCTTCCCAGGCACTCTCTGGTTTTGTCCCCATGATGACCTTGACCCAGCCCAGAGGTAGCCAGTTCTACTAACCAGGACTCTGAGGCTCAGAGATGTGAAGGGGCTGCCCGAGTGGACCGGGTTCCTCACTGCTACAACTGGTCTCCAGCTTGTCCTGGGATCCTGAAGCTGGGCTTCTCATGAGATGGCCCTTGGACCAGGAGCATCGGGGAACTTGCAAGAAATCCAGAATCTCAGACCCTACCTCAGGTCTCCTGGCCTAGGAACTTTGGAAGTGGGGCCCTGGAAGCTATGTCTGGGTGGTGTTTATGCAAAGTCTTTATGCAGAGTGCCAGCCCCAAGCTCTCCCTTGAAATGGGTGGGTGGGTGGAGACAGACTGTATTCTGTAGGAATATACTAGATAGAGAAACAAAGACCCAATGAAACAAAAGATGGGAGCCATGCAGTCTGTTTTAATGGGAATCAGAGGAGTTTTCACAGATGAGATACTTGAGCTGGGCTTTGAAGGCTGAATAGGAATTTGCCATGCAGGGTATTGGGACCAGGGTTGTAGGTAGAGGGAACAGGGCCCGTGTGAACAGACAAGCCTAAGCTGTGAGGGGGTGGGTGGAGAGACATTGAGGGCTAGGAGCAACCAAGGCCTTAGCCTGGGTGATGTTCTTTGGGTTTTATCTTGTCAAAGTGTGGAGTGGTCTGTGCCCCCTGCTTTTTTTTTTTTTTTTTTAAATAGTAGAGGTAAGGTTTGCTTTTCAAAAGATTACTCTAGTGGCTCATGATGAACATGGGGCCACCCACAGGTAACGGGTTGGGGGCCACTGCAGAGATCTTTCAGAGAGATGGCAGAGGTCTGCAGCAGTGGGCTGTGGAAGTGACATCTGCCCTTGCTTTCTCTCTAGAGTTGTGAGTAGGGGCACAGCTCTGCAGAGGCAGAGTGAATAGGGGGAAGAGCTTTGGGGACGAGAGGTGAGAGGGCGCATAGGGGCTTTAGGGCAGACGTGGAGCTTGAGTTGATGTCACGTGGAGACGCCATTCAGCAAGAGGCCAGCGGAGGAGGACGAGGTGGAAGGTTGCCTGCTTGTTTTGGAGAGGACCTTGGTTGGCATCCAGGTAATGTGTTCCCTCAGGCAGGTGGAAATATGAACCTGCAAGCAGGGACTTGAGGGGCACTGATGTGTGGGAGTGGGAAAAGCTGCAGAGATGGTGATCAGAAAGTAGGCAAAAGGACCAGAGGAGCCAGGGATGGAAATCAGAACGTACCCACAGGTATGGGGGTAGAGAAGGGGCTTCCAGAAGGACAGGAAGACCTCAGTGCATGTTCCTGTTCTTGAGAACATGTGTGTGCACGCAGACACACACACAGGCCAATAGAAAACAGAATGCCACTATAGATTAACGGGCACTAAACTGTGTGTTAGGGGCTCTCTTTCTGTCGTCCCCACCCTTCCAAGTTGGGACGATCTGGTTTAGGGGATGTTTCCTCCTTTCAGGATTAGCCAACTGCAGCTGAGGAATAAGGATTTCAACCGTAAGGTCTTCCCCACAGCTGGTACCTCTGAGTTCTCGCTAAGCGCTGGCCATTGTGTGTGGAGCTTTCCACGAGCTGCCTCATGGTCGTTCCTGGCCTGCAGGGGCAGAACAATGAACTGATGAGAAACCTGAGGGCCCTGTCCCAGGTCACACGATTTTCTAAGTGGCAGAGCTGAGATTCGGGCCTGTTCTAAGTCTGGTCTTTTTAACATCCCAGCCCGTCCTCGCCTTTTCTGAAGAGTCATCAGGCAGGGGACAGAAGTGAGACCTAATGCTCGGGCTCAGGGGACAGCTCCAGGAGCCGGAGGAGCATCGGATGAGGAAGGTGGCCCCCCATTTTGTACAAGGAAGAGGGCTGCCTGGAGCCAAGGGCTGTCACCAGGACTTGGGAAGGAATGTGTTTTGGGGGTGGGGGTGGGCAGAGAGTTAGGTTTTCAGGACCGGAGATGATGTGTGTTCATTTTAGAGATGAAGCCTTGGCAAGGCCACCCTTGACCTTAAAAGAGGGAGCTGACAAGGCTCAGGCCAAGCCCCGTCATTCCTTCATCCCTATACCTCCTCATCAGACCCCCCCTCCTACTCCCCCCGTCCCCCTTCCTGCTTGCGGTGATACAAGTACAAAACCTTCCACTGAGAAAAAGGAGGAGATTTTCCAGTGGTCTCGGTCAGTCGGCAGGGCCAGCTTTTTGATGATGTGGTTTTCCCTGGAACAGCATGCTTGAGGAAGCCCAGGTTTTGAGAAGGGCCAGCCTCCTCCTCTGTGTCTGGCAGGCGTGTCTCCAGAAGGCAGGAGGCTTGGGCCCTGGACGGCCAGGTGGCCGAGCACATAGACTCCCTGTCCGTCTGACCTGGGCCGGGGGAGCTCCTCTGACATGAATAGTGCCCCTTTCGGCTTCCTCGGCAGTAGATCATCTAATGGCTTATCTCTCTGGGAAATGGTTTTTGAAGAGAGGGCTAAGTTTGAAGTTCTTGCTCAACCAAAGCTGCCAGTATCTGGGGACCTTCTGCAGATGGTTCTGTTTTGATACTCACCTCCTGGTGGTCCAGAGGGGACCTCCTGAATGGTTTTTTGCTCTAATGTTTGATGCACGTATTGTGACCGGGAGAAAAAAAAATCTTTTTGTGTCGCTCTTTCTCCCTATCGGAGAGCACTGTAATGAATAGTGTAAAACACTGGATCAAGGGATGCTGACAAATTAGGGAGTGGATATTTCTACATTTTGGGTCCAAATATTAGGTGATAATGGTGACTCTTAAATGGTGCTTTTTTAAGGCACTTGGCCTATTTGTGCATTTATTTTCTCATAGGCAGCAACATATATCCTTTCTTTTCAGACTCAGAGAGCTGTTTGCCCTGTTTCTCAAAGACAGACCTAAATTATAGGAGGGGTGTGCCTAAATATATAATTTTTAATGGTTACCATATTGGAAGCCTTAGCCATCATCCCGTCTGATCAGGGGGAATGCGAGCCAGGCTAGAGTTTCTGGAACAGTCAAGCTTCTGTGGCAGAGGCAGCTATTTATTAGTGGTCGTCCTGGCCCCCATGATACCCACAGGGAGAGTGTTAAGTCCTGACGTGAGTCTAGAAGACACCCCGACCAGGGGCTGGAAAGAGGAGACTGCAGCCTGTTTACTTCTCCCATGTTCCAGGGCTTTGAATTCCTTGGGGCCCCCATTTTAATGTTGGCAGTATTTCTTGAGGTAGAGAACTTTCATCTTTATATTGTGCAGAGTATTTGTGTCTCCCTTCCCACCCCGAAGGAACAAGTAGTACCCAGGCCTTATAAGGCCTCCGTTTGATGTCCGGATTTTGTCTTCTGCAAGCCCATTCTTGTAAAGGCGAAGCTTCGAGGCTGTCTGAGCTGAAAACAGCCGGCTCTGCTGCTGCTCTCTGGCTGTCTGCAGGGCCCCCGTGCTGGGGAACACGAGGGTGGTCATTTCTGACTCCATGAGGGGGATCCCGGGGCCTTTAGATCTTTCTGAAGCTAGGCTTGGATGCCACCTTGATGGAAACTGTGCCGTAGAAAAGTTGGGGCTACGCTCTTCCAAAGTCCCTGTGCTCTAAGACACCACGGGTCACTGAAAAGTGATGCCGGGTGTCTGTCTGTCTGGACCGTGTCCAGCTGGTGAGAAGCACTTTGGCAGTGCTGTGTATGTGAGGCGGTTCTGTATCCCGCGCCTATGGACAGAACGCGGGGTATCGGCCAGTTCACGCTTCTTGCCAGGACCAGGGTGTGGCCGCGGCGGGCCATCGTGAAGACCGGAGGGCGAGTCTGGAACAGATGCTTGCCTGCCCCATGGGCTGCCACATTTGCAGCTGCATCCTGGGGGTCTCTCTGGCAAGACGGCGGCAGCCCCACCGCACTGATGTTTGTTCCTCTTGTGCAAGGTGGCAGACTGTCCGGAGGGCATCAGGGAACCAAGGCTGTGTTTCTATTCTCACCCCAAATGCGGGTGTTGTAGTTCCCAGGGGAGCCCCCGCCGCCCACACCCCCTTGTAGGACATCCCTTGCTCTCTCTCCTTCCCTCCTTGTCTCTCAGAGGGATCTGTTCAGGCATTTCTTTCTGTTTCTTTCTCCCTTTCATCCACTTTTTCTGGAGGAGTGTGTTAAGGGTTTGGATGCCTCTGACTTTCTGAGATGGAGAGACCTCTTGGGGGACCCCTCTGCCTGCCCCACATCCTTGAAGCTGGAGTTTCCCTCCTTAGCTGTGATCATCCTGACCTTTGAAAAGACACCGGTCCCAAGGAAACCCCAGAAAAGGGTGCATTTGTGCAATGTGACGTAGTTTGTTGTCCCTGTGGCATACGCCGCTTTTTTCTTCCTTAAGAGTTTAAACCTGTCATCTGTTCTGCACGAAGCGATTGGACAGGGCAAGACGCAGGTTTCCCATCTGTTCCCTGTTTGCATTTGGGCGCCATTTCAAAAACCACACGGGAAAAGTTTATAGGCAAACATTATAAAAAGTGACAGTCTGAAGTGCTGCTATGGCTGGTTTGGCAGCGTCAAGTGTTACCTGAAATAGCTCCCCGTTCCAAACGCGCTCGCTGCTTCAATTGTCTCAAGACGGCCTCCTGATGACACCGGGGAAGAATTCAGCTGGGCGAAGAATTCAGCAGCGAAGTCCCAGAAACGACAGCCTGTTCTGCCTTTTGCAAGACTTCCCCGCTCTGGTCGCCTCCAGCCAGGACTCCTGTCCCCGTGTGGATTTCCTGAGCGGTAGAGCGGGTGACGTCAGCGTGACGTCACACCTCTGCCCCGCTTGACGTCACATCTCTTCTCTTTGCAGTGAGCGGCCCCTCAGTTCTAAATTCCAGTAGTTCCCGGGGTTCAGGGCTCTGGAGTTTCTTAGGTGTGGGAAGGAGATGGCGCTCCAGCAGGAATCACACGCTGACCATAAGCCGAGGCAGCTGTTACTCACCCTGTTCACTTTTTGCCAGGCTGCCTGTCTCTCTCATTTTTTCATATCAGATTAGTCCTTTATTGGAAAGCAGCTGCGTGATAAGATGCTGCTGGCGCTTCTCAAGTGTTTGAAACTCATGGGGAGAAAGTTCAGGTGATGCAACCTAAGGTGCACCAGTGAGCTGTCCCCGCTGGCCGTGCACTCGGCAAGTAGGAACACGGGCCTCTTCGTCCTCCCAGAAGGTAGACTTGGCCTTGTTTGTTGGGCGCTCTTAGCTGCGGGAAGAACTCCAACGCTGTGCGAGTGTCCCAGCCTTCTCGCTTTATTGTGGATTGTCGTTTATGTTACGAAAGATGTGAAGAGACATTTTCTGCCTGTGGAAGCTTCTGAAGGAGCACTTGCAGTGTAGCAAAGTGACTTCTGGAACCTTCTCCCGTCATGTTTTGGTTAGAGCAGAGGAGGGAAGTGTTGGGCTGTGCGCTCCCTGTGATTTCTCCCCTCCTCTGTGTAAAAGAGTAAAAAGTATGCTACATCACCAGAAAAAAACAAATGCCGGAACTGGCAATACTGCTGTAAGAGGTTAGGGTTTAAATCTCCCAGGGAGTACTCTGCCCATGTCAACCGTCCTATTTTATAGAGCAGGCGGTGTGACTTGGTGATGTGTCGTTGGAAGGTGGTCGCATCAAAGGTAGAGGGGTGGGTAGGGTCCCGCAGATGCAGCATTGCTGCTCTGGGGGGATCTGGTCCATTGTCCCCTCCGAGCAAGAGGAGGGCAGTATCACTGTGGCGGTGTCTGCGGAGCCCTTGGGAGCACCTGCCGGGGAGTCACCTGGAGATGGCAGCCCCAGAAGGGAAGCCAAGCCCCAGGGGCCACGTGGGAGGGGCAGGGAGAGAACTGCCTCCACTGAGCCAGTCTGGGTCCCTGATAAGTGTCTGTGTTCTTGGCATCTTGGCCTGGGGTGGCTTTGATGCAGGACCGTGCAAGCTGGGCCACAGGAGCTGTTGGGTGGCCTGGGAGGGGCTGGGTGTGTCGTTCTGCCCCTTCCCACCATAGGCCCCACTTGCCCATCCTGCCTGACTCTTTAACCCCTTCTTCCCTCTTCCCCTCTTTCTAGTCATCCACCCATCCTCCCTAAGATGTGTTTGATGTCCTCCTAGATTACGCAGGAGTATCACAGGATTCTGCTGGGGTTCTCCAAAGATGCCCCGGACCCTCAGATGAGCCTGTTGTGAAATAATCAGCTGGGGAGGGAGGAACACAGCTTTCTGAATTTCCCATGGGAGTAGTTAATGGTTTCAGACCTTGAAGGTGGATGGCTTTGTTTTATAA
The DNA here is from genome assembly GCF_910594005.1 of Cervus elaphus. Taxonomy (NCBI): domain Eukaryota; kingdom Metazoa; phylum Chordata; class Mammalia; order Artiodactyla; family Cervidae; genus Cervus; species Cervus elaphus. The sequence goes on along the minus strand of NC_057829.1, from coordinate 83,588,114 downwards.
TTGAACATCCTCACCTTATTGATGTATTTTGGGGAATTATTTTACTATCCTTGAAGCTGATCATCTCATTGGAAAGCTGGGTGATAGTTTTCACCTGGTTTTTTTGGAAAATTAAAATCACTCTTGATAGCTCATCACCTTATCAATCCTTTTGAGCTGGGAGTCCATCGTTAGCAACATCATTTTATATACACAGGATATAGCTCAGTTGGTAAAGATTCTGCCTGCAATGCAAGAGACCTCAGTTCAATTCCTAGGTCGGGAAGATCTGCTGGAGAAGGGATAGGCTACTCACTTCAGGATTCTTGGGCTTCCCTTGTGGCTCAACTGGTAAAATCCACCTGCAATGTGGGAGACCTGGGTTTGTTTCCTCGGTTGGGAAGATTCCCCTGGAGAAGGAAAAGGCTACCCACTCCAATATTCTGGCCTGGAGAATTCCATGGACTACAGTCCATGGGGTCGCAAAGAGTCAGACATGACTGAGCAACTTTCACTTTCATAAATCCAGGTAGTCTCTTGACTAGCCTCTGAAAAGAGTGGTGCTTGCAATCTTGGTAGTGTCGTCAGTCTTGAAGAGTGACAGTGATGGTGACTGGCCCCATAAGTTATAGTTGGGAGATCAGGTTCATATTGGATGGCTCGCTGGAGTCTCAAAATAACATTCTATTTGGGGGCCTTCGTGAGCTTAAGCAGGAGCAGAGTGGACTTGGAACTCAGGGTGTCATCTTTTTCTCATGCAGGTTGCTGTTCAGTCTAAGTCATGTCCGCTCTTTGCAGCCCCGTGGACTGTAGCATACCAGACTCCTCTGGCCTCCACTAGCACCCCTTCCACTAGCATCTCCTGTGTATCCAGCCTGAATAGGATGTGGTCCTCCTCCTGCAGCAGCAGGTAGTGATGACTTTTTGGTGATATTGGTCCAGCATCTTAGATACCCCAGGTTTCAGCAAGACTTTGTGGTTTGCCTGTTTCAGATGAAGGAGAGGATTCTTAGTGAAAATGCTTTTCTTTGAGAAATCATCATTCTCCCTTTTGTCTGGGAGAGAGATTTTTCTGCATCATAACTGCAAGTATCTTGCCTTTTTTTTCTTAAAAACAAAACCAAAAAACTGTCTTAGAGTCTTCCTGTGCCTCCATGAAGTAGTTACATGGCTTTCCCTTATCGAGGGCCAGGGGGACAGATCAGAGCAGGATGGGCCACATGGGTCCCGGGCTCTCCTTTAAGGGAGGGAAGTGTTACTGCTCTGTCCAGCTGTTTCCTTGCTCAGTCATCTCTTGATGATCATTTCTGGCTCAGAGGAAAGCAAATTCCACAACATTCTTGGTGACATGCTGATCGTGCAGTGTTGGTCCTAGTAAATAGCGATTATTTTATAACTCAGGCGGAGGCAGTGTCAATTCATTCTAACATTGTGGGTGCTGTTTCTGTAATCAGTTGTGGGAGACCCAGGACTCAAATGACGTCTGATCCTGGCTTTGACCAGCTGTAAAAGGGCTGGGCCACGTGGCCTTGAGAGGCTTGTCGTTTGCAACGTTGTGTGGCCCTGACTCTAGGATGCCGGAAGTGAGAGATGGTCTGAGATTTGGGGCCAAACTGACTTCTTTGTTCTCCTCCTCTTCCCCTCTTCCCTACATTTCTCTTCCCATACTGTTTCTGCTCAGGATCCAGAGTTATTAGTCATTGGATTTAGCAGCATTATGACTTAAACAGCCTTAGGAGGCCTCATCTGAGGACCTTCCAACTAAGTTCACAGCAGTATCTTTGAAGCATTATTTTGCCCTTCCCTTCTCTCTAGAGAAGTCTTCTCTGATGATCCTACACAACAGAAGCTGGAGAATTTTCTGGAAAGGGCAAGACTGTTAATATTTTAGGCTCTGCAGGTCATCAAGTCTCTGTTTCAACCACAGGTCTGTCAACCGTCATATCACAGCAGCCCCGGACATTATGTAAGCGATGAGCACGGCTGTGCACCTGTACAACTTTGTTTACAAAAACAGGCTCTGGGCTGGGTGTGGCCCCAGGGACCAACGCCGTTGGCGACTGTGTGGTTTGCCAGCTCCTGTTCTGGAGTCCAGAGCCTGCCTCTCTGGATGTGCCCCTAACATGCTGTATTTCTTCCTTCTAACACTCGGGACCACGCCACAGACTTTATAGTTTTGTAGATTTCATATTTGTTATCTGTCACCCCACTGTAATTAATCACCCACAAGTGCAGGGAGTATTTTTGATTCTGTTTGCTTCTGGAGCATCCAGGATAAAAGCATGTGGCGCATAGTAGGTGTGCAGTAAAATAATTGTTGACTGCAAAAAAAAACAAGCATTTGAAATGTAACCTGCTTGCCAGTTGGGGCTTTCTGCCCTTGTTTGGGGGTGTAAGTTTTTCCAGGTTGAATATGACTTCTGTTTTCTTCCATTTGCTGTGATTACCCCTTTATGTTCCCGTCCCGTTCAGTGTCTGGGCTCTTCCTGGTGTGGTGGCCTTGGGGGGTGCCCCCTGGGGAGCCCTGGCCCTCCACAGTGGGTGGGGGTCGGGGGTGGGGGACGGATTTCTAGAACCTGATGCGTGTGGCCCTCGCTTATTCTTGGACCCTGGCACTGAAACAGGAAGTACGTGTATTTCAGTCTTATGTGGGACCCTTGTCCAGACCACACTTAAGGACAAAACGATTTCCTTGTGACGCTGCCCAGATTCGGAGCCATCCCAGAGCTGGGAAGCTTTGTGCCTTCTGGGCCTGGGACTCCGGGTACCATTCATAGTGCTCTCCGTGAAGGGTGAAAGCCAATTCATGGACTCTCGTGGGTCCCAGCTGGCGGCTCTGGCTCTTCTCCTTAGAGACGCATGGTTCCTCCTCACTCTGTATGCAGAGGCTCGGTCCTCCCGGGCCTGATTCGCCCTGCATGTTTGTGGATCATGTGCATGCTCAGTCATGTCCAGCTCTTTGTGGCCCCATGGACTGTAGCCCAGCAGGCTTCTCTGTCCATGAGATTCTCCAGGCAAGAATACTGGAATGGGTTGCCGTGCCCTCCTCCAGGGCATCTTCCCAACCCAGACGCACGTCTCCTCTGTGTCTCCAGTACTGCAGGTGGATTCTTTACCTCTTGAGTCACCGAGACCATGATTTGTAACAATCACCTTCCATGCGCCTGCCTGGGGCAGGGGAGGGGCTCGCTAAGGGCCGGAGACCTCAGGCCTTCCTCTGGGGTCTTTGGGCATCTCCTCGGGGGATGGGACAAGTCCGTCAGGAATGGGGCCCGTCCCCAGGAGCTTGTGGAGAGGGGAGACCCACTTTGTTCTGGGCCCGGGTGGCTGGTGGCAGGCTCTCATGATCCGGGTGTGAAGGACGGGCGGGGTTCAGTGGGCAGGCAGGGGAGAAGGGAAAGCTCTAAAGGAGACAAGGCAGAAGAAGGCCGAGGAGACTGGAACCCGGGCTGTGTGGTGCGGGCTGGGGATCAGCGAGGGGTCCAGCTCTCCAGATGGAGCACCAGGCCTGCAGCCCTCCGCACCTTCTTTGGATCCATTTAAGTGCGATTTAAGATCCATTTAAATGGGCTTCCCTGCTGGCTCAAACAGTAAAGAGTCTGCCCACAATGTGGGAGACCTGGGTTTGATCCCTGGGTTGGGAAGATCCCCTGGAGAAGGGAATGGCAGCCCACTCCAGTACTCTTGCCTGGAAAATCCCATGGACAGAGAAGCCTGACGGGCTACAATCCACAGGATCACAAAAAAAGCTGGACACGACTGAGTGACTAACACACACAAGTGCGATGGGGGCCGTCCCTCAGCTCCCTGGGGCATGTTTTGTCTTTTGGGTTTTAACATGAAGGCCTCCAGGTTTTTATCATTTTAAGGAAAAAACAGTGTGTCCCAGCTGGGCCAGCACAGAAGTAAGTCTCCCAGACCAGCAGTGTTCTGAGCCTGAGAAACTGAGGCATTTCTTTTTAAGAAGCTCAGATTTGTGATAACAGGGGAAGTCAGCACACACAAATAGGGAGAGGTGTGTGTGTGTGTGTACACAGTCAACACAGTCATGTGGAATGAAACCATTTGTGAAACGCACATGTTTATAAATTAAAAATGCCTCAATGCTATACTTTCTCAGGTGCCGCGTGGGTAAGCAGGCATTGGATTAACAATCGACTTCAAAGTTGTACAGTGTCGTTGCCGGTTGGGTTTTGGGTTTGTGTTGAACGCTCTATGGTTTGTTGGAGACTGAATGGGGCAGCTTTTGCTGGGTGCTTCCTGCGGTTGGTTTCAGACACTCCTCTGCTCCTTGGTGAGGGCAGCTTCCTGGGGTACAAGGAGAGGCAGACAGACACCCCTGGGGCCATTTCCGAAAAGAGAAAACAACCTGTGAACTGCCTCTCCTGGGAGTCAAGGGGCCTCCACTGACCTTTGTTGGACGTTCTCTCCTTTTCCTCTTTTCCCATCTGTCTCCATCTTCTCTCTCCCGCCTTTCTGCAGAGCCACCAACCAAATACCAAATCTCCCAACCAGAAGTTTACGTGGCTGCGCCCCGGGAGTCGCTAGAGTTGCGCTGCCTGTTGCGAGATGCCGCCATGATCAGTTGGACTAAGGATGGGGTACACTTGGGGCCCAACAATAGGACAGTGCTTATTGGGGAGTATTTGCAGATAAAAGGCGCCACGCCTAGAGACTCCGGCCTCTATGCTTGTACTGCTGCTAGGAACGTAGACAGTGAGACTGTCTACTTCATGGTCAATGTCACAGGTGAGTTGGCCTGCCAGCCCTCCGCTTTCTCTTCCCTGTAGTCGTTTTTCTGGGTAAAGTCTTGTCAGACCAGTGAAATCCACGGTGGGGTCTGCTAATTGGATGCTGGGCACAGAGCTTCACAGTTGGTGATTGATCTGTTTTTGAAGTTCTTCTACGGACCTGGTATATAAGAGGAGGCTGGTCGTTAAAAATGACAGGGTTCTCATATGCAACGTTACATTTTTAAGACCACACACTTTCCTATAAGTAAAAAACACATCTTTTTTTTTTTTTAACTCCTATACCATCGGCATCCTTGGCGTTTAGAACATAGGATTGAAATTTGGATGCCAAAGATTTCTGCTTCCTTTTGTTAAAATTCGAGTTTCTCTCCTTGACTTTTCCCACGTGGCAAGGGGGCACTGCCCAGGTCCCCTTTCGTGGCTGAGTTTAAAATTCTGCTTTCAGATTATTAGTAAACAGTCAGAAGACCACAGGATTAAGTTTTTCTAGGGACTAATTCCTTTCTTGAAGGAGACCCTGAGTGCTGAAAGATTGCGTTGGAAAGAATCTTCAGCTATTACACAATCAGTAAATTTGTTGGGGACTTGAATACCATTTGAAGCTTAAAATCCCGTTTCAGTGTATCCCATTTTATAGCATGTTTAAATAATATGAAAGCAGAACACGTGAAGAATCATAATATAGACCAACTGTCATCACGGAGAAAAAATTTAAGCCATTAAAACCATCTTAACTAAACACGATCTCAGACTTTTTTTTTTGCCTGGGTTCCTGGGTTGTTGAATTCCCTTTCCAGAGGGACTGAGCTATAGATGATTGCAACCTTTTGCTTTGCAAAAACACAACCATGGCTGTGTTCTTTTGAATACAGATGCCATCTCATCCGGAGATGACGAGGACGACGCAGATGGCTCGGAGGATTTTGTCAGTGAGAACAGTAACAGCAAGAGTAAGTAATTACCGTCTCCGAACGTCCCCGAGAGAGGAGAGCTCGGTGGGAAGTCCTGACTCGTAGCTGTCTCCCTGGCGACTCCTCTGGAAGCTGTTGACTGCAGTCCCCACCTCTCCACTGTGCCTTCTCTTCCTGACTTTCAAATCTGAGAATAAAGCAGTGTTACTGTACACCCTTCTGTACTGTTTGTCCATTCTTATTGTGTCAGTAGCCACTTTCTTTTGAAAGCACTCATGACTTTTCTTTCCTTGGTTTGCTTTTCCCCTCTGGTTCCTCGCTATCTGGAGATGTAAAGCCAGCAGAATCATATGACATCCTATCTTCTTCCTGTCAATGTTGCTTGGCCTGACCCAGTGGTTCTCCACTTGGGGGAATTCTCCTCCTTCCCCCTCCCCTGGGGGACACGGGGCAATGTTTGGTTGTCTCACCGAAGGAATGGGGTGATGCTAGTGGCATCAAAGAGGCCAGGGATGCTGCTCATAAACAGCTTTTCAATACACAAGACAGCCCCATAACAAAGAATTTCTTCTCCAGAATGTTGATAGTGCAGAGCTTGCGAAATCTTGGCCTTCTGAGATATTATTGCTTGCTGAGCAGAAATAAGGGAAGCGTGCCTTATATTGCCAGTAGAAAAGGGGGACACCAAATGCTGTTTGCATGTTTAAGGATAGTCAGAGCACTACCTTAACTGACACTAGGAGGCCTTTACTTGGTGAGTGAGAATGTGGGCCTCTCAGAGCTGGGCAGCCTTGGTTCAAATCTTGCTCCAACACTGCTAAATTGGGCAAGTAATTTAACTTCCGTGCCTCAGTTTCTTCATCTGTAAAATGGGAATGATAACAATCTTTGGGGGCTGTTATGAAGATTAGTGAGTGCATATTTGTACACTGCTCAGAAAAACATTTGTGAGTTTATTCAATAAAGAAGATTAAATACAAGTTGTATTTTCCAATAACATGGCTGGAATATTTCCAAAGTGATCTTACGTCGGTCGTTGGCATTCTTGGCTTAGATGTTATAGTCTTCATTTTCTCAAAAGGATATTAGTCAGTTTAGTAAATTTAAACAAGACCTAAATAATGGGACAATTAGTTATTAAAATAGACCCAGGGCTTTTTCAAGGAAGAAGAGATAATCAATGTTGTTCAGCACCTGGGATAATGTTTTGCTTCAATGGGGAACTGGATTTGTCTCTGAGTCTCCTAGCAGCATAGGCAAAAAGGGACATATTTTGGCTTATGTTAGTTTTCACTCTCTGACAAGAGAAAGCTTGCAGTCTGGACCACTATCATCATCATTACTTAAGAACTTACTAAAAATGAAGATTCTCAGGGCCCACCCCAGACCGCCTGCTGAATTAGAAACTTTGGAACTCACTCTGATGCACAGTTAGTGTGAGAACCACTGGCTTTTGTATTCACACACACACAGGTCTGCCTCCAATAGGAGTTTACTGTTAGAAGGCTTGTTGGTAAAACAGAGGGTGACAGGGTGAGTGAAAGTGTCTTCCACTGTGATTTGAAACAGCCTTTTAACAAGGTTGTTGTTCTTATTATCGTGACTTAGTAATAAAACACTGGTAGATTAGAACACGTCACTCACTTATTATTGGCTCTGGCACGAGAGGCCGTGAGCCTGACGGTTATGAAAAGAGTCTGCTCAGGGCAAGCTCTGCTCTGACTGCTGGTTCAGTCAGTGCCCCCAGCAACCTCTTAAGGTGGAGAGAGGAGTTGTTTGTGTTTTATTGATTGAGAATCTGTGATTCAGTGAACACAAAGCGGAGCTGCAGTTCAGACCTAGGCTTGTTGCCTGTCTAATCGCCATGCCCCTCTGCCCATCCCCAGGGTGATGATGCAGGTGGGAGGAGGATGCTCGCAGAGTTGTGGGCAGCTCTAATGTGGTACCCACGTGTGGTAGCCATTGCTATTGACTGGGGCATCAGACTCGGCGAGGTTCTGTTGCCGTGCCGGAGAACTGCCTTGTCCTAGTGATCAGCCCCCTGCCTGACAGCATGTTACCCAGAACACGCAGGAAGTAATCAAATGTAGCAGAAGGTATAGGTGATGTAACAGGTAGGCTGAATGAACTACTTCTGTGTCTGGTCTCCCTCTCTGATGAGTCTCTTTGCATCCCGAACACCAGTGCTGACTGCCCAGTGCCCAGGTAGTGGGTTGTTCCATTTAATGAATGCCAGCCTACGCTGAGTGAATCACCGTGCCTTCACCTTGCAACCAGGGTTCTTTGTAATTAGCTCTCGAATGACACCAACTTTGCCCTGAAGTGGGTGCTCTGGAGTGATTAAGGGCTGGTGTTAGCTGTACCAGGGAGATACTGCTGTCGGGAACTGCCTCTCTTTGGGGCCCGTGAAACATTAGACGCGATTTAAAGTGATAGCAGTTCTTAGCTGGCTGCGTGGCCTCTGCCATCTGTTACTGTGATTAGGCTGGTGTGATTCACAGGTGCGGCCTGGGGCAGCTGAGATTAAGCAGCTGTGGCCGGCGTGGACAGAGGAATGCCACGGCCAGGGTAATTGGCAAAGCGGGGAAGGGGATGTTGCCATTAAAACAATTTTTTGCCACCTCGAGTGTCAAATGCCTGACCTGATTAATAGGGAAAATTGTAGAAGCACCGAATTCTTTGCATTTTCAGCCACCTGGAAACCACTCATGTGTCCAAATGGATTCCTTGGGTGCCTTCTGATTGTCTGGAAATGCCCCTGGGGTGTGTTTGAAAGTTCCCCTTTAGTGAAGTTAACAAACGATGCTTCAGTGACCCTGTGCTGACAGTGATATTTCTGAGCTTCTCCAAAAAGAGTTTTTTGGGGGTTGGTCCACATTAGTTGTCCATCATCTGACTTGAAAAATAGATGGCAGGTTACTCCGGTTGCTGATATTCTTGTTTATCTAATTCTGGCAGTGCACTCTTAAGAAGGCAAGCTTATCTGCCTGGTAGAGTTCTTTTTAGATTCTGTATGGAGTACAGAAAGCATGGTAGCCAAATATAATGGTAAAAATAACAGTCAAAAATTAAGGCAGGTTTGTTGCGTTTTGGCCATGAAACTGCTATGCATTAACCTCCGGGTCTGATTTGATTTTTATGGGAATGTTCTGCAGTGTTCAGGTATAGCTGAACTTCTACTTCTTCCTACGAGACCTAACTCAACAGTGGGCCCCTCTGTAGCTTTCCTTGTTTATACTGGCCGATTGAGTGGCTTTGAGTGTTTGCATGATATTGTACGTTGTACAACGTTTGGTATCACATTCAGTATCAGGTAGCATCTCGGACCTGCCTTTCGCCTTAGATTGCTTCTGAAGGGCAATGACTAGCCCAGATGTTGAATGAATATTTTGTGGTATCACCGTCCTCCCATAATCTCTTTTACGGATCCCGTTAAAAACAGAGCAGTGTTCAGGTTTGGTCTGTACATGAAGAGAACAACTCGGTGTTTCTCAAAGAGTATCCTTGGGAACCCTGATTCCGAATAATCCTCTGCCAAAAATCAGTTGTATTTTAAAATGAATTTGGAGAATATCTCATACTGTAACCCTTTCTCAAAGACTTATGGTGCCTATCAGCCTAATATAAGCTCTGAGAAGTTCTGTAGGAAAACATCTGTTTCTTTTTGTCCATTCCCAGGGTTTTCCAAACTGATTGACCATAAGACCCTTTTAAAAAATATAGCATCTATTAACATCCTGCTGCACGTGCTTTGAAAATCCCTCCAGTGAGCTGATTTGATTGATCTAACCCCCCCCACCCCCCACCCCCCGATTTTAAGTCAGGTCCTTCCATCACAGATGTGAAGGGCATTCTCCGGTCATATTTTAGCAGCTGACTTGCTGATGACGTCACGCTTTACCAGTGCTAGACGGTTCCCTGAACGGAACAATCTTGTGATGTCATTACAAGCCTGGCTGCCAGGAAATAATGCTGTTACATATGCCCTTTGGTGAAAGAGACTTTCTCTGGACAGAAAGTTGTAATTTCAAATGCTAATTTTTGAAATGCATCCAGGTTGAGGATTTTGAAAGGTTCAAGCTTTATCTTTCAGCTTAGAAAAGCATAACTTAACTAGTCCTTGCCTTCCCTAGGTACTCGGTATCTTAATGGGTTATCTGGCAGCAAATAAGTATACATGTCTGTCCGTTTTTTCAAGGTACTTTTATTACCTCCAGCTTGTGTTTAAGTGATTTTTGTCTCCGAAGAGCTTGAACATGATTGACAGAAGTTTCAGTTGGCTGCTTAACTAGAGGGAGTTGATAGTAAGACAGCTGTATCAAGTGGAGTGTGGTTCTAACTATTGAGTGAAGAGAGAGAAGATAATTTTCTATTTTTGTTTTATTCTCCTTGAGACCTGCAGCTGCCCATCTTCCATGCTAGGGAGAAAGGGTTTTTTTTTTTTTTTCTTGGAAGTAACGGGAAAATGAAGGTTCTTGGCCTGAGATTCTGAACTTGCATCGACAGACCTACTGATGGTAGGAGATCACGGTCACATTTGCTCTAATTGGGATTGTTCCTTGGTAGAGGTTGTCTCTAAGTTGGTAATGCTGGTTTCTTAGTTGTGTTGAAGTTTCCAGGAGTTGAAGAAAATGCATTTTTGAAAAAAACATGTAAGCTGCCTAAAGTTTTTGAAATGCCTTTTCAGTGAAACCTCATCACAAACTGGTTTGGGTGTTTTATCACAGAAGCCAGTGATGATATTCCATCTACTCAGCCAGGTTGAATATCTTTTCTTTCTCAGCCTTCCTCTGGTCCAACAGCGGTTGTCTCAGGCTGAAGGCAGAGCCTGGGGACCTCTGCGGGCAACTGGCCTCCCAGTAGGGGGTCATTTGCCTGGTTTGTTCTAAAGTGTGTCTTACTGAATGCCTCACTGATCAGCAAGTTGTCCTTTTAATGAAACTTCGCAAATAAAGCCCTCCTGCCCCCTACAGCCACACCTTCACTGACATCTTCATACTTTTGTCAGGTTTGTTTTCTCTTTCTCTATGCAAAACTGAAGTCAGATGAAGTGCAGTCTGTGGTGAGGATGGGGGAGAGCTCTCAGACACATACCCTTTCCCTCATCAAGGGTCAAAGCATTGAAATGTCCTGATTAGTGATATTTTTAAAGGCCCTAATTATAGACTTAAGACAGAGGCCTTAGTGGGGCTTTAGAGAGTTTGTGAGGCTTAATCTAGGAGCTGAAACAGGCTGTGTTTTTTTTTTTTTATTATTTTTACATCAATAAAAATACAGTTGGCAGTCATCAGTGGCCACAGCTCACATAAATCTTGAACTTTTGACTTAATTACCATGGGAGAGTTCAAAGGGCAGCATGGAGTGGTTGAAAGAGCACTGCCTAGGGAGTTGGAGACTTGGATCTAGCCTTGGCCCAGCCTCTGGCCGTGTGACCTTGATCAAATCACTTAACCTTTCTGAATGACATTGATCATACCAGCCGTTGGGCCAGATGGTCAGTGGGGTCTCTTTTGGTACAGTGGTAATATGAGTTCCTGTTTTTCCTTTAAACCCCCAGGCTGTATTCTCTCTGTTTGGTTAGAGAAAGAGAGAACACCGTAACCCTTAGATGTTAGAGTTGAGATGCATGAGGGTTTTTGTGGGAACAGGCTCGGCAGTCCATGTTTTCTCCTTAGGTTTAAGTCACTGGGTCAAAACAAAGCCTCTGATCCCACCATTTACTGACAGAATCAGTATCTGTGTAGGATATGGACAGATATCTGAAAAGAATGTTAGAACTGGGAAGGGCCTTATCAGAACTTTCAGTTCAATGCCCTCATTTTATAGCTCAGGCTTTTAACGATTGTCTGTCTGGTCTGTCCATCCATCTGTTTATCCATCCGTCCATTTATCCATCCATCCATTCAATAAACACTTGGGTGTCTGCTCCATCGTCTGAAGATGACTTAAGCTGTACCTCTCCAGGTGATCCCCTCTTCCTTATCATCAGACATTGAAAGGAATTTATTTCAGTATAGAAAGGCCCTGGGCATGGAGACATACACATAACTGAGAAAATGGTGGCCCAGCGAAGGAGTAGGGGATCTTTATTGGTGGGATGAAGGGGATTAAGAAAGGCTGTGTGGAGGGAACTTTGAGGGATGTTTTGGTGGGGTTATAAATCTGCTTCGCCAGACACGTGTTAAGAGGCTTCTGCTCTATTAAAATTGTACTTCCTCGGCATCGTTACTAACATACAATATCTGTTTCAGTGTAGAAGACGATAATGAGTAGGTAAGCCTTGAGGATGCGATTGTACTTATTTATTTCGGCTGGGTCTGACTGTCCCTTTAAGTTGGTCATTATTAGTTTTTAATGACTAAGAGAATGTGCTTTTGCTACATACTACATCAGAAGATTTGAGCATGTCAGAGCAGAAAGGGCCATACCTATGTCTAGGTCAACTTATTTACTTCTGATTTAAGTATGATCCATGTTTGTGTCATCAGGGGTTTGTGCCACAGTTCCCTCTCTATTAAATAGATCGCTAAGATCATACCAGGGAAGGTTTACAAAGTGGATGCCGTACACTTCTTTCAGGCAACATGATGTGGCCTTGGCCATCGATATTGAGCGCCTACTGAGTGCTCCAGTCGTCTCTCCCTTTGTAGGTCGTTAATTTGTTAAGTGAGTTCCTCCTGCAAATGGAAGTTGTTCATGCTTTCACAGCCTTGGGCTGGAAGAGGGCCTCCTTCGGTAGAGGAGCTTTTTCATGGGCCTGGTCCCTGTTTCTCACCAGCTGCGCTGTAGTTTATGGAGTGGGGGCCCTGGCATTTCCACGTGTCCACACTGCACACACAGCGGGAAGCACTGAAGACAGAGTTTGCAGAGGACACTGATGTTGGGAACACAGCGGAGCTGTTCCTGCTGTGTGATTATTTTTCTAGACCTTCCAGATTCTTCAAGTTTTGCAAAGCTAGTTTATTTCAGAAAGAGCCATTGTAAAAGATTAAAATAGCCCCTCCCCTCCAGCATCACACCTGTAATAAAATCTGTGAGCTGGACACCTTGAAGGAAAGCCTCGTCACAAAAGCACATCATGCCTGTATGATGTTATCACCCAGAGTGGGGTTGGATGGGGGTTGAGCATCGCTGCTACTCAGGGAACCTTGAAACCTTGGCCCTTTCTGTTGAGTCAAGCTTTACAGTTCCTCAGGGAGAGCAGATGTCATGAATTCAGGTTTCCAGTGATGGTCGTGTAGGCTATTGGCTTCTACTTTGTTGATTAGATTTCATGGTGCCCCACTCACCTGTGATCTCTGAGCCTTTAGAAGAGAAACACGGCCGTGTCTGTTTTGCAGAAGCAGGTTTTATAGGTGCAGTGTTGATGATTGAAATTTCACCCCAGGAAAGTGGCTACCTGCCAGAAATTCCAGCAAAATTCTTTCCCTCTTGTCCTTAGATCATTACTCCGGCGCCGAGTAAAAGGCCCTCATTGCCAGTGTGCTGTTGCCACAGGCTACAAGCATAGGTGCCCATGTGGTGTGGGTGATACCTGGGCAGGTTGCAGGCTCACCCACAGCTGAGCCCTACGAGAGAGGAACAGAGCAATTTTCCTAGTGCCTAAAGCCCAGTCTGCTTTTCAACCCAGGGAACACGGAAACCGTGCCTAATGGTACACAGCATGTATCTGTTGATTTCTTTTATATAAAAAAAAAAAAGAAAGAAAGGAAAGACATTCCATAGGATCAGGGCAGCTGTAATTGATGGTATCTGAAAGAGTGACTCCATTAATATTTAGCTAATTCATATGAATAGGCTATTGTGTTTACTTAAAGCGATGACATGAATTCAGGCACCTGACGGCGTGAGGTATGCCTTTCATTTAGGTCAGCTTTGTAAAAGTCTTTGTGTAGCGACAAAGCTCATTATTTATTTTGTGCTCTTAACGGTTTCTTTTTCAGTGGCTGTGGATGGACTTTGCCAAATAGAAGCTTTTCAAATGAAAGATGATTGAAATTGTTTCGGGATATGCCAGGCCCTGCGAGACCTGTGATAAATAGAAATTGAGTACTCCCTGGGGACCCCCTCCAAAGAATAGATGTGTTTATGGGCGTTTGACACCCCAAGTCAAGTGGCTACCAAGTTGCCTGCTCATTACAGATGCAACTGGATTCAGAGGCGAGAACGCGGCTCTGGTCCTTCTGCCCTGGCTCCCCTCCCACCCTCCACTGGCCCTTCTGTCTCTGGTACACAGACCGACAAGTTCTGCCTCACTTGGCTTTGCCTTAGCATCATGTCCATACCAGCCACACCTCCCCACCCCGCCACCCTCCACCTTGACACTTAGATAAGCTGATGGATGAAGAAGACACAGCATGTTCCTGTTAAGAAATCTTCACTCCACTTTTTATAGCAGGTTTCAAGAGCAAGGGCGAGGTAAAGAGGGGTGGGTGTTCTGAATGCAGTTGTTCCACTTCCTCTTTCTACCACGACAACCTGGCTGTTAAGTGGAGGGCATCAGTACCCTGCCAGGAATGTGCTGTGCCATCCACAGAACAGGAGAGGAAACTTCTAAGTCATACTGGAGACAAAGCCCCTTCCCCCCCACGCTGCCTCTGGTTTGTGGGGGGTGTGAACTGTTGCTCAGTCTAACCCTTGTAAGTGGTTATGGGTCCGTCTTCTAGAATTTCAGTGTTCTAGAATGTTCTTGGATGTTCCAGGCCCTGTTGATGGATGCTTTAGGCAGGGGGATACAGGGATTTTGATTACATATTTGCTGGGACAGAAACATGCATGTGAAGAGTTAAATCGCCATACAAGATATTGTCAGTGGAAATCCTGAGCAGTGATAAAAGGAGGCAGCATGCCTCCAGTTGAGGCTGTCTGTCTTGGATCTAATCCTGCATGTCAGAGAGGTTAAAGGTATGGATTCCAATGCTTTGAGAGTAGTTTGGGGAGACAGACAGTGGGCTCTAGAATCAAACTGCCTTGGCTCAAATCCTGGTTGCACCTCTTCCTGGCTCTGTGGCTTCGGGCAGGTTACGACTCCATGACTCAGTTTTCCCATCTGTAAACAGGGATTATAATTGAATTGTTGTCAGGATAAATGAATTAAATGTGTGAGAGCTTTTGGGGCCATGTCTGCAAGTAAAAGGGCTACCTAGATGGCTCAGTGGTAAAGAATCTGCCTGCCAATGCAGGAAACACAAGAAACTCAGGTTTGATTCCTTGGCTGGAAAGATCCCCTGGAGAAGGAAATGGAAACCCACTCCAGTATTCTTGCCTGGAAAATCCCATGGACAGAGGAGCCTGGCGGGCTACAGTCCATGGGGTCACAAAGAATCAGACATGACTGAGCGACTGAACATGCACACGTTGAGATGATAAGCTATACTATTGATCACCCTTTAAAGCGCCGGTGGATAAGTTGATGTGGCTTTTGAACACAATTTGTTTATGTGTATGTGTGATCATTTCACAGGTGCGGCGATCTAAAATAATATATTTTTTGGGGTGGGGAGAACTCAACTGTTCTTACTGTATGTATTGTCTGTCGCTTTGTGTCTAAAGTAGCATTTTAAAAACATTCATGAATTTATATTCTGGCAGTAAGTACAAGGGAAAGAAAAGTTCCCTGTTAATAAACTCTAAGCAGTCCATCTCCAGGGACCTTCTGGGAGGCCAGCTGGATCAGACTTCAGAAAATGTTTCTGTGGATAAATATTACCCGAAGTTTTGGAAGTGTCGGATTGTTCACATACGAACCTGTTAGGGGTTTATTGATGGAGATCAGTTGTCCATCTCTGTACATTATAATGTCGTTTTCCAAAACAGGAGCACCGTACTGGACCAACACAGAAAAGATGGAAAAACGGCTACATGCGGTCCCAGCAGCCAACACTGTCAAGTTCCGCTGTCCAGCTGGGGGGAATCCAACACCAACCATGAGGTGGCTGAAAAACGGGAAGGAATTTAAGCAGGAGCATCGCATTGGAGGCTATAAGGTAGAATGAAGCTTGTAAAATGCTTACATTTTTAAAAATACTTAATACCATTACTTAAATTTTTATTTCTTCATTTTTTAAGTAGTCAATAAAAGTTAGCAGGAAATAATAGAAGGAATATTCTCTTTTTTAAAAAAATCAGTAATTATCATAATTGATCATTACCACGTTTGATATTTTAAAAAAGTTACCCCAGACTTGCATGTGATTTTAAAGCATAATCCCCATTTGTGTTGTTCTTTATATGAAGAGAGTTTAATAAAAGAAGGGTCGAAAGTTGAGAGTCTGTTTTCTATATGTTTTATGGTCTGTAAAACTAAAATTGGAGCAGAATTTGAGAAGTACAGTTGCCCTGTTTGAGCAGGATTGTGTGAATAGTGGATGGACTTGGATGAGAGACTGGGGTATGAAATATTACTTATTAAGAGAGAATGCTTCTAAGATGACAGAGGCAATCTCCCTGTCCTCCATCCTCAAGGGTTCTGAAGAGCCCATTACAGGAGATGGTGAAATACAGTCTCATCACTCACTGGAGAGGCTGAAATGGACAACGTGTCCCCCAAGATGCCCCTTCAGGCCTTTGTTCATCCATTCATCAGACGTTGATCCAGTGCCCTTTGTGGCAGGCACCGTCCGAGGCTCTGGGCAAAACACAGCCTTTAGCTCATCGGGGTTCCTTGTCCAGCAGGAAGGCAGATAAATATCTGGCCATCAGGACACTGATATGGGTGAAATTAGAGGAGTGTATTGTCCTGTCGATGTTCAGTGGTGATGGCTTCTTTAGACACTAAGGTAAAGGCGATCAGGAAAGGATTCTGGACCAAGCTAGAAGGAAGATTGTCTCAGAAAGAGTGATACAGAATCTCCAGATCATTTAGCCGGGAAAGGGAGAGCTTTGTGAATTTAGTATGTGAGGAAGACTTCAGAAACTTTACTGTGAAATTCTTTGGTCCATTTGGAACATGAGTGGGTGCATCAGTTACCATTCCTGCGTAACCAATTACCCCGAGACCTGGTAGCTTTAACAACAACATTTATTCATTCACAGCTTCCATGGGCCAGGAATCCAGGTGTGGCTTTGCTGGGCTTCTGTCTCAAGGCTTCTCATGGGACTGTAATTACGGTTTCAGTTAGGGCTGGGATCTTATCTGAAGGATCAACAGGGAAGAATCTGCTTCCAGAGTCACTCATGTGGTTGTTGTCAGGGTTTAGTTCCTTGCAGGTTGTTGGACTAGGGCCTCAGTTCCTCACTGGCCGTGGGCTGGAGGCCACCCTTAGATCTTTGCCACGTGGGCCTCTCTGTAGGGCAGCTCACAGCATGGCAGCTGGCTTCCTGAGGGAGAATAGACAAGACGGAGGAGGGCATGAGGAAGACCGAGGTCACAGCCTCTGTAACCTAATCGTGGACGAGCCATTCTACCACTGATGGCTGTTTTCTGCATTAAGCAGGTCCCCAAGGGAGGTGATGACTGAGGTCATGAATATCAGGAGACATGAGCATCACGGGACCATTGGAGAAACCTGCGCAGTGGGTAACATGGAGTGTGCACAGCCAGGTCCTTAAGAATCACGTGGGAGAGGATTTCTTGGTGGGAGCAGGTGGTACCTAGGAGGACTCTCCCTGGTGCACCCCTCACCTGTGTTAACACACCAGCATCACTCTGGATGACGCTCGAGTCCCCGCGTCACCACTTCTGTGGTCAGGTAGGGCTTCTCTCCACCCAAAGAGCCCCGGAGCCCTTTCCTGGAATACCATGCCCAGTGACTCATCTCGAAAGGGGGTTAGTGTTTTCATCTCTAAGAGTTTATGGCTTTTAACACTGAAAGATGACTTTCTAGAAGCCAAAAGCCCAGAGGATAATTGGGAAAGCCTACGAGTGCATTTCTAAGTGTGTGTGTGGGCAGTTTATGTGTGAAGTGCATCAACTGGAAGGTGGATGCCTTTGAAGCTGTGGAGTGGACACACTCCATTTGTCCTCCACAACTTGCTCTTTGGGGGAAGCGGTAGCAGAAGGGTGGTTTGTCTCTTTGTTCTGTCCTTAGACGGGCACAGTGAGGTTGGAGTTGGCTTTTTTTTTTTTTTTAAAGGAATGAACAGATACAGATTTCATTAGGCAGTGCTGGTTGTAAAGAAAGGGTTAAACCACTAAAATTGGGCCCCTGGGCTTGTTCTTGGGCTTCCCAGCTGACACTAGTGGTAAAGACTTCAACTGCAATGCAGGAGACTCAGGTTCAATCCCTGGGTCGGGAAGATCTCCCGGAGGAGGGCCCAGTCCAGTATTCTTGCTTGGAGTATTCCATGGACAAAGGATGGGCTTTGTAACCTGGTGGGCTACAGTCCATGGGGTCACAAGGCATTGGACGTGACTTAGCGACTGACCACAGACACACACAGGCTTGTTCTTACCGCTAGACGTTCTCTGGAAATATAATGGATGCAGTTCCAATTATTATTAAAAAATTTTTTTTTTCTTTCAAAGCACTTATTAGATTTGTTACCATATCACTTCTGTTTTATGTTCTGGTTTTTTGGCTGCATATCATGTGGGATCATAGCTCCTCAACCAGGAATCGAACCTTCATCCCCTGCATTGGAAGGCGAAGTCTTAACCACTGGACCACCAGGGAATGGTGGTCCTCAATGATTTATTTAAATATAGCTTAAGTATCAGAAAGGTAGTCAAAATCCTGGTGGTTAGCTCATTTCCTTCCTGGGAGATACGAGTACAAAGGGTCGATGAGCCTCTAGAAATTCCTGCTCTCAAAATAAACAGGACCAACATCATTATTCTGCCTGAGGAGTTTTTTTGCAAGTCTGAATTAGTGATTATAAACATGCTGGAAGATTGAGGGTGCCTGATGAGGAAGCACTGCTTGATTTTCACCGGGTGCAGTTCAGTTTTGATTATTGATGACAACACCCCGCTAAATGAAGAGCAGCTATGTTCTAAAAGCAAAATGAGCAACCTTTAGCCTCTTCTCGTAGAGGCAGAGGTGACCCAAGTATTTTGGCTGTTTGATGTTGGCGTCATTTCTGGAGTGAAAGAGGAGTGGAATTTGAGTGTATGGGGATGAAAGTCTGAAATCTGTTCTGCTTTTCTACAAAAAGGGCAAAAGGGAGAGAGTACCACACCTTTGGGTTTCCCAGGTGTCTCAGTGGTAAAGAATCCATCTGCTAATGCAGGAGACCCAGGTTTGATCCTTGGGTCAGGAAGATTCCCTAGAGAAGGAAATCGCAACTGGCTCCAGTATTCTTGCCTGGGAAATCTCATGGACAGGGGAGCCTGGCAACAGGGCAACAGTTATTGGGGTCACAAAAGAATCGGACAAGACTTAGCGACTAAAACAACAACTACACCACCATCTTTGGAACGTGGGGTGCTGGCTGGCTCTGTTAAGGGTACATCTCTTGCCCGGATGGATTTTCTCCTTGGAGAAAGGGGCTGGGACAGTAGACTTTGGCCTCGGAGATTGCCCCATCATTGCAAGGGTAGTCAGCCTGGATTCACTAAGGGGTTTTCACAACAGTTGTGGCATTGGTCATGAGTTCTAGAAAATACTGGGCACTCTTAGAAATTCCATTGAGCTTCATGGGCTTCTGGGACTTGAAAAGACAGAGCTCTCTCATCTCTGGGAAAATGTAGTTCCCTAATGCCTAAGCCTTGCTAATGATATGTTAGACCCACCCCAGGTCTGCGGTCCCCAGGTTGTGAAGTCACTAAAGGTCACAGAGGCTGACCTTCCCCTGAGGACTGTTCCCACTGGTCTGAGCTCCAGACTCATGGGGCTGAACAGGGCAGAGTGGGGAGCAGGGTCATGATGGTGGTCTTTCCCTCTGATATTCTTTTTGTTACCTACATGCACTTGTAAAGAATTGCACCTCTGGAATTTCTCTGGCAGTCCATTGGCTAAGACTTCTCCTTCCAGTGCAGAGGGTGTGGGTTTGAATCCTGGTTGGGGAACTAAGATCCCACATACCTCATCTAAATGACCCCTCCTCTCATTCCCATCCATTAGTTCTTTTATTTAATGAAGAAGCGGAGTGTCAACTTTTCCAAGACGTCTTTTTCTAGAAATTGACTTGAAGTTTTCTGCAAACGAAATTGTGTTAACTTCTGTGATTTTTTTTCCCCCTCCTTCATAAATCTCATTCCATAAACCATGGCTGTTCACCAGTGGCTCAGCTGTCTGTCTCGCTCTTTCCAGCTGTTGATGGGTCGGGTGCTTTGGCCCTGGGCTACTGTGTTATGCCTATGTGCCCACTGAAGGGAAAAGGAGCACAAAAAACCAAAGCGAAGTCAAAGAAAATTATGAAACAGGACAGAAAGCTCATTTTAATTAAAATAGTGAAACTCCTTGGTATTCTGTGCTTCAGTCTTATTTATCAAAGAACTCATGCTGAGCCATTCTTAGGTGATTAAGAGTCAGATTATTGTTTTTCTTAGTATGTGGGCAAAGGCTGGTTGGATGTTATTAATTTATTTATAATGACCAAGCATGACTTGTAACAAAACCATATCTCCCTAACTGTGCTGATGCCTGGGCCTTTTCAACATCAGTTAAAAAGTTGGCTAGGCTCTGTACTTCACCTGTCCTTAAGATGGGAAATTGGGATAGAAAATCTCCCATGTTTGATCCTTTCCAGCCCTAAAACTTGTGATTTAGTAGCATAGCCATGATGTAGCATCAGGCATTTTTCATGTTAAATAACTGCACAAATTTTTAAAAATGAGATTGCTTTTTAAAAAATATGTAATTAATTAATTTGGCTGAGCTGGGCTTCGTTGTGGCACATGGGATCTTTGTTGCGGCATGTGAGATGTAGTTCCCCGACCAGATATCGAATACCTGGACCCCCTGCCTTGGGAGCGTGGAGTCTTAGCCACTGGACCACCAGGGAAGTCCCAGGAGATTGCTTTTAAGGCTAGATATTTAGTAGGGCTCTGGACAGTTTTCACAATTAAAAGTAGAAAAATGAGAAGATGGCTGAGATTAATAGGCCATCTCCATTCCTAATTCATTCCTAGGTAATGATTTAGGCATAGAGGAGAAAAACATTCTCAAAAACCATCTTTCAAGCCACCAACTGCATAAGACCCACGGAGAGACCATGGGGTAAATCTCTCCCTCAACATGACCATGGAATTGGCACAAGAGTCCATGGCATCCAAGAGGTTAGAATTTCCACAGAACCACTTGGCAGAGAGAAGCATTGTACAGCATAGACTGTTAGTTTCCAAGTATATTTCAGGTCCAAGAAAAGACAACTAAAAAAAAAAATCATTTTCTTAGAATCATAACTGAGCTGGTTGTTTCGATGGGTAGATTAGATTTACATTTTCTAGGTTATTAAATGTTATGCTTAACCCCAAAGTATGTTTATTTGGAAAAGTCACGACTAATGTGACTTTGTAATATATTTATATACTTTGTTGAACTTTTTTTTCAAATAAGACGTTTCTGCTTTCATCTCAGATCAGGCCGTCTGTGATGAGAAGCAGGTGTAGTTGGTATCTGCTGGCATGTGTGGTCTGTTCACTTGTGTCTTGACTGTTCTGGGTGCCTCTTGTGTGCGTCGTACTCTGGCCCAAAGAGGTGAGCTCTTCTGCCCCTTTTACAGATGAGGCTTGTCACATGGCTCCTAGATGGCAGAGCTGCCATTTGGATCCAGGCAATTTTTGCTCCAAAGTTCATGCTCTTATTAAACTGCTTTTTTCAAACATGGTTCCATGTTTTGTTAAAAAAAATAAAATAAAAAATAAAAACCACTGTTACGATAAATGAAAAACAGAGATGGTAATAACTTCCCTGGAGCACATAAATACCAGATGAATCAAGGCATACTGTTGAGAGCAAAGCCGTGGGTCGGGGGTGCTTGGGGGATGATATGATGCTGTTCTTCCAGTTTCCATGACCTGGGAGATTTTTTTTTTTTTTTTGGTGCGTGTGTGGTAAAACTTGTCATTTCTTTTCCATAACTTTTTCATCCCTTAGAATAGAAACTCTGTATCCATTAAGTATTAATTCCCTGTTCCTCCTTTCCCCAGGCCCTGGTAACTTCTCATCTATTTTCTATTTTTGAATTCGCCTGTCTAGGTATCTCATATAAGTGAAATCATAGGAAATTTGTCCTTTCCTGTCTGGTTTATTTCACTTCATGTGTTCAAGGTTCATCCATGTTGTAGCATGAATCATAACTTCATTCTTTTACGAGGATGGCTGGATAATATTCCATTATATGGATAAGACCACGTTTTGTTTATTCATTCATCTGTTAATGGGCACTTGGGTTATTTCCACCTTTTGGCCTCTGTTGATGCTGCTGCTGTGAACATCAGGGTACTAGTGTCTGTTCGAGCCCTTGCTTTGGATTCCTTTGGGTGTACACCTGGGAATGGAATGGCTGGGTCATATGGTGATTCTGTGTTTAGCTTTTTAAGGAGGGCCTTGAAATTTTTAGAGTTAAGTTCAAAAGGCAGTGGATACCCCATTGGCAGTCTGGCCCCAGAGCACCTTTCTGGGCATTTTTAGGGAATAGACGTCTAAGAGAACAGGCTTGCATTTTATATTCCCTTCCTGTCTCCTCCGAAGAGATCCATTGCTTGCTGAGTAGAGGGAAGAGTTTCTGCCACAGGTCCTAGAAGATCAGCCCTCGCCCAGCCCTGTTCTCTGGACACCACCTGAAAAGCAAACTTGGTGTTTAAGCATTAAACAGGTGTTTGCTTCCACGTCTGCCCAGTGACAGGCAGCAGTACGTGTCCCAGCCCTCGGCACAGGTAAGCTCAGTTCGTATATACACATCCCAGAGAGATGATTTGAAATACCCCAGGAACCAGCTGAAAATGGGAGTCTGGCAGGGGATAGTAGGATTTTGTGCATCCTAATGACAGCTGGCCTCTGTTGAATTACAGTTCATGGGGCACCTTATGACGGCCAGAGTTAAAAGGGAGGGCTGTCCTTCTCTATAATTTGAACCCATTTGAACCCTGATACTGGTGGAAGGAAGTTGTGAGAATATTTACCATCATATGGACACTACATTCCTTGACTTGGCACAGAGTTCAACTTTCCGTCCAGCTTCTGGGTGTTTATTCTGCTTGTTATTGAACACCTGGGTATTTAGAAATGTCCAGAGGTTTTTGCAATGTGAAGGCAAACATCCAGGTGACAACTGGTTCTTTGACCTTTCACCCAGGTTTTTGGTCTCTGACCAACTCAATGGACATTCCTGGTTGTCAGCTGCAGGCTAGGGGTTTAACAGGCAACTCGGAGGCTTTAGGTAACCGAGGAATTTCGGGGGAAAAAACAAACAAACCTGTCTGGGCCACCTTTTTTCTTTGCATGACAGGGTATGGAATGTTTGTGAGTCTAGTTTTTGGATGGCAAGTCAGAGAGTGTAGGCTGTTAGCTTAGTCGACTTGGTTCCAGTATTGCAATGTTATTTTTAAAAGTCTTTAGTGAACATTAGCTTTGAAACCCCACGCTCTCTCCTTTTGTTCCTTGGCAGATGAAAAATACTGATGAATTCCACAAAGATTTAGCCACAGGCAGGAATGAAAAGAAGGAATTGTGCATGTACTGGTTGATGCAGGATTTCGATTCTCCTGGGCTCTTGAGGTCGGTCTGCAAGAGAGCTACACATGCAGTGAATCTGCCGCAGAGCAACTCCTCACCTAGAGTTTTCGTTCACATCTTCTGTTGTCTGCATGGGGGATTTATGTTTAAATTTTAAAAGTGAGAATGCGGGAAGTGTAAACACTTTTAATTCCATTACTTTAATTATATTATGTATATATTATACATTGCTAACAATTTAGTATATTTTCTTCCTGATTTTACCTTGCATGTAAGTCATGCTCACAGATTCAGGCCTATATGCACCTAGAAGGGTGTGTGTGGTATGTGTGTGTGTATTTTTTACAAAAGGGAATCATAAATAGACATTTGCATTCAGGCTACTTGTTTTCATTCATCAATAACTATTAATGATATTTTACCAGCACTGGACAGAAGAATGCTTCATATTTTTTAGTGACTGTATGCTAGTCTTCTGGAATAAACTACTCATTCTGAATGAGCCTGCTCCTCATGGGTTCCAAGTTTTTTTTTTTTTTTTTGTTACAAGCTGTGCTTGAAGCAATGATCTTGTTCATGTGCTTTAGAGTAATTCTGCTCTTTTTTGTGTAGACAAGGTTTCTAGAAGTGGAATTAAGTAAGTCCTCCCCAAAAATGTCTGTTTTAATAGGTATGAGTAAATTATTTTACAGAAATATTTTTCTCAACTTCCATTCCTATTATGAGTCTGTTTCCCTCCACCCTCACCAAGTATTCAATGACACTGATCTTTCTAATTTTTGTTAATCAACTGGTGAGTAACCGTGTCTCATCATTGTTTTAATTTGCATTTCCCTGCTCCTTAATGAGGTTAACATCTTTTCATATGTTTATTAGATGTTCACATTCCTCTTCTGGGAATGCAAAGATGGTTTATGTGCATTTGACCTAATTGGCAGAAACGCTGGAGCATTCAAAACCTGGGGAATTGAGAAAAACATGTTGAAGATAACATCTTATACATTTTTGTAGTTTCTTTAGGTTTACCCAGATTCTTGGTATGGAAATGGTGTGTTTCATGGCCTTTTAGCTAAGATCAAGTTTAATACGGTGGCTTCCCTGGTGGCTCAGTGGTACAGAATCTGCCTGCCAATATGGGAGATGCAGGTTTGATCTCTGGGTTGAGAAGATCCCCTGGAGGAGGAAATGGTAGCCTGCTCCAGTGTTCTTGCCTGAAAAATTCCTTGGACAGAGAAGCCTGGTGGGTTACTGTCCCTGGGGTTGCAGAGAGTCGGACATGACTAAGTGACTGAGGATATTGTTTAAAAAACACAGAAACCTTTCCGCCTCTTCCCTATTTTTGTAGAGTTACTGTTTATAGTCTCTTGGCTTGTCATTAAGCAGCTAATAGTTAATGGTAGGATGTCCTCTACAAAAGTGTCAAATTGTCTCCATGTTGGTGGTTTCCAAGGGCATCCATTTAGAAAATGCCACAGCTCATAAAATTTGGGATTGGTGGCAAGTCAAGGAATCAAATATTGGAGCCATGGTGTAAGAAAATAAATATTAGCAGCGTCGTATGGGGTAATATTGATTGAGTACCAAGGTCTCTGAAAGGGCAGAAACACCCTGTTTGGTAAATGTGTTTCTCATTGTGAAAGCTTTTATAAATGTTAACTTATTAACGTTATTGTCATGCATCTCTAGGAAGTAAATATCCACGGGAGAACATGCCCTTGTAGAGGGATCTTACGTGTACTGCCATAGCCCCGACGAAAGATTGCGGCTGACCATATGCCCAGGGGTTTAAAAAAAAAAAGAAAAAGGCGGTGGCCTGCCAAGCTGCATATGCCAAGATTTAACCTCTGGGCTGAGGCAGACCATGCCCTCTGCACAGTCCAGGTTCAGCTCCATTTGGAATCCACTCTGTGCCAAATCTGGGTTCAGGCACAAGAAAGACATTGACAGTTTGGACGGGGTCCAGAGACAGGCACTAGCCATGATTAAGGGCTTAGGCCCATGACATTTGAGCGGGGGCTCAAAGAACTGAATATTTACAGCAGGGCTAAACGCTGGATTACGTGGCTTGGTGACGTCAGGGCCTGAGTTACCCTCCACGTGACCGGTTCCTCAGAGGCCAGGCGAGTCCCATTCCTGATATTCCTGAGAGTTGGGGGAGAGGGAGGGTCTCACTGTGGGCTCATCTGGCCTAAGTTAAATCAAGCACTTTCCATGCGCGGAGCCTGTAGCCTCAGGGGAGTCCCTGAGGCCCAGGATTTCAGTAGAGCATTCTCCTCGCACTGGAAATTTTAGCATCCACATCTTGTCCTCTTTCTGAGCATCCATTTAATACATACTTCAAAGAAGGTGCTTATCCCTCCTAAGAGGAGACATAGCCTCTTGTTCTGGGTCTCCCAAAAGCCTGTGGTCCAGCCAAGGGCAGAAAATGTATCTTCTCCCAACACAAAGAATGGACTGTCTCCTGTCTCTATTGTGGCTCTGATGCCTGCAAGTTCATTTACTGCCAGACTTCTTGCCTGTGACGGTGAGACCAGCGCCCCCTCACCAGCTCTAGGACCTTAGCCCTCCATGGTTGTACACGGGGAGTCGTCTTCAGGCAGTAGCTGAAACAAAGTGACTGCTCAGAACTCAGTCTTGATGCAGGGCTTGTAGTCTGTTAAGAAGTAGAGTCCAGCGTTCGCCCCATGATGCTTCCTAAGACTGTTAGTGATGACCAGCCATCCTGGTTTTGGGCTCAGCATCGGTCACTGCACTCTGCAGCGGTGGCTTGTGCTGAACTGACAGGCTGACATGAAGAGGGTTGTACTACAGCGTGTTCGGCTAATCTCTTACCTCTGTTGGCTCTGCTTTTCGAAGTGGACAGCTGCTCTGCCCTCCTGTTTTGTATAATGGGGCGTTCACGAGATGATTTTCTTTCTTCTCTAATTTAGTTCCTTGAATCACTCATGTGCTTGCAGAGGCTCTGCTGGTATTATCGGTTTTTATGTGATTAAGGCAGAAAACACTTGCCGTGCTCAGGGAATCATTCAGAAGGTCAGTTGGAATTCCTGAAACGATAGTTAACATGAGTAGGCCCCGGCTTTTTATTTTTTCTTTCTACTTCTCCAGAATGCCTTGTCCAAAATGCCTTTAAAGAAGGATATGGATTTGGAGAGAACTGTTAAAGCTGTGAGCCTGAATGATGCAATCTGCATTTTGTTCTAAATATGGGGGGGAGAATCATAGTTGCTTGAAAACCTGAGTCTATTGAAATGTTTTAAAAGCAAAGTGGGGATGTTAGAATCTAGCCTGTTTGCATCTTGACAGAACTAGGGTAAGAATCACAGTAACTTATTTTCTCACTTGCTACCTATCTTTGAAAAGTCTCAAGGATTTTGTAAGCAGATGGATACACACCTTAAGTTGCCTAAGGATTCATTGCTCCCATATTTGGAATTCTGAGTATATATCTCAGGGACATGTAGCATCTTATCCAGTGATGAGGCAGGGCGCAGATCTAAGTATCCAGCTGAAACTTTTGATGTCCCAATAGCATCTAAGGGCCACATGGAAAGTGCTGGGAGGCCTTCAAACCAGAAGGCTCCAGGAACAGAAACAGTAGCTACCTCGTGGGTTCCTTGGAGGAGTTAAGGTTAAACTTGCTGAGGTTGAAAGGAGTGCTCAGGGAAATATTGGGTTACCATAAAGTTCGTTCGGGTTTTCCTGTGACAGCTTTCGGAGTGAACGTTTTGGCCAGCCTAATACCTGGTATCCAGTGTGTGTTCACATCCCTGGCATTGGCTCTGTGTGGGTCCTTGGTGCCATAGTCTCAGGGTTCCCAGTGGATGACCAGTCTGAGGCTTACCTGCCCAGGAACACTGACACCTGGGGGCTAGTGATGTGTCCCCTGGCCACTTGGCAGCTTCTAGAGAAGCCCTCAAGCCCACGACATGACCGACCTCCTCCACACGCTCTTGTATCTGAACATGTCAGTGCGGGCTTGCCAGACGTTCACTGTGATGATACCTATGGATTTCCTTTGTCACCAGTCTGAGTCCTTATTAGGAGGAAACTTCAGAATTCAGATGATTCTTCTTTACCTTCCTTGTCTCTCTCAACTTCTTCTCAAATCACGAAAGCACAGCACCCGGTATTCTGTACTAAACATGTCCAGTAACCGCCTTTCCTCTTTGCAGGTACGAAACCAGCATTGGAGCCTTATTATGGAAAGCGTGGTCCCATCTGACAAAGGAAATTACACCTGCGTGGTGGAGAACGATTACGGGTCCATCAATCATACGTACCACCTCGACGTTGTTGGTGAGTTTACCTCTCCCCGAGTGCCAGCCGTGTGCCATCCTGCAGCAGCTTGACTCATTTGAAGTTGGGAAAGTGAGCCTTGTTTCTCCCTGTGCTTTCAGGAGAGTTGGTTTGTTTTCACTCTTTCTAAATACAGGCTGTCATTTGAGAAGGATGCTTCTGTCATCTGACAGTGTTCTGTTTCTGATTAGCTGAGTTACATGTGTTTATCGTGGTCCCCTCGGCTCCCAAGCATCCTCCTGTGTGATGTGGGTGTGATATGAGATGCGCTGATGTTCTGGAAGCTGAGATTTCTCTGGAAAAAACACTAGCGTGTGTAGGGAATGGGTCTAGTTAGGCCGTGGGGGAACATTGTTTTTGAAAGAAGGTCAACTGTATAATGTTGGCTGAAGAGTAGAGGAAAACGTATTATAATGACTGAGCTTATAGCTGGTTGGACGAAGGTTAATATCAAGGAGCCATTCAGTTCCATCAGAAGAGAGTCATTAGACACCACAAATTCAACATCCATTCCTAGAACCTATTTCTTCTGTGAAAAGAGAACTGTTTTGATGGACTGATGAATACTTGAAATGCTTGGAGAAATAAGCTATTTTCATGAAATATCTTAAGACCACATAGCTTGTTGTCCTAGAAACTCAAATTTCTTCTCAAGCCTGGTCTATTATGATGGGTTTTGTTGTCACTGATGAAGAAAGGGTGTTTTGCTGTGTTGTTAGAGGATTGATAAACTTACCCCAAGGACGTGTCTTGCTTTGCGATGGTGGGTCGAGGTCTTTTCTTTGTAGAAGCCATCTTTTCTTGTTGCCATCTACCCTGTCTCTCAAAGTGGCCACCTGTCCCTGAGTCCTTGCTGTGGGTTACCTAATCGGTTTGCACGTCTCCATATGCCAGGTTGCTCCTGCTAAGGTCTCAGCTCAAAGCTCACCTTGCTTCAGTTTGCCTTGATCTGACCCTTTGTAACCCCACAAACTCATGCCCACCCACTGTGTATCCATAAACAAAGGCCTTCCTCCATCATTTCCTGGGCATGAGACCCTAGTTTTATTTTCCATGTGGGCATTCATTTCTTCTCCTTCAATAAAACATAAACTCCTTGAGGAGAGAGACCCCACAGATAAATATATATATTTTTAAATATTTTGGCCACACTTTATATATGGCATGCAGGATCTTGGTTCCCTGATCAGGGATCGAACCCACACCCCCTGCTTTGGCAGTGTGGAGTCTTAACCAAGGGACCACCAGGGAAATTCCACCCCCGACCACCCATAGATATTTGAATTGCCCAAAGAGCCATTAAGAAACCTTGCAAAAGTTTGATTAACCAAATTACATAGATTTGGTTACTTAAAGTTTTAGGTTAATTGAAAATTAAATAGAAAACCATTTTAATTTTCTAGCAGGTTAAATTAAATTCTTAAGAAGCTCTGCTTTAGAAAGTATGATACAGTCTTTTTAAAATTTCCATTTGTGAGTATTCAGTGGGGGAAAAAGTAACATTTTATTATTCAGAATCCTTAATGTGAAATTTGAAAGGATTTTGTATAATGTGAATTCTATAGATATTCATAAAAGCCTGAGTTTTATACTCTCTTTTCTTACAAAGATATTTGTGGAATGTTTCTTAGTGGGAATCACCATGTACAGATATTTTACCAAAGAAACAGAAAGAGAAGTAACACTCAAATATGAGAAGAAAGTAGTTAGCATTTATCTTGGCATTGACGTACCATGAGTCTGTTGATCAAAGAACATACCACTTGTATTTCACTTTGGGTCTGATGCATCCTGAGTTTGACATGTGAGTGTTTCTATTTCAGGAAAGAAAGGTTTGGGGCTAAAAGTTCTAAATACTTAATTTTGAAAATAAGTAATTTATTATGGGAATAAAATCATCATGCTATAGCAGTCTTTGGGGATCCTGGCTTTGCAGAGGTCTACAAATTGTTCATTAAGATTGGTTGGGGCCATTCCAGGAATTAGGAGTCATATCTCGGCCACTTCAGCCACGGGGCTCTTGCTTATATAGTAGGTTTTAGGTTGAGTTGTTATGTAAAACATTCAAAAGCCCCTCACCCCACCTCCCCTTTCAGCTTTCTGGCAGCTCATCTCTGTGAAGCCCTGAAATCTCTCTTAGCATTTAGGGTTGGATTTGAATTGGGCTGCTGAATAATGGAATTGTGCTGTCTAATGTTAATCCCCTGGCAATCAGTCTTGTTGAAAAGAGCGTATGATTCAGTGGTGTAATGTGGAGAGAGCGTAGAGTGTATGGAGTAATGCAGAGAAAGGCCTGATTATGTCACAAATTTGGGAGCTCGCCCAGCTAAACGTGGGCCAATAATGACACAATGCTGGTTGGGAATATCCATGAAAGCTCAACCCCAATAATTTTCCAAGCCTTGAACCTTCTTTATAAATAGAAGCCAAAAGTCAGTGGAGTCTAAGACATTTTCAGGAAAGATGGAGGTGTGAAATACTCTCATTTTTGCTCAAAAACCCTAGTAATTGCTCTGAGAAGTGGTAATAAAGTAAGGATTGAGTCAGCTGAAGGGTCTCAGGCAGACTTACAGGGCTGGCAGACAATCATTCTGAACATCTCGGCAAGTGGAAACAAAAAGGATTCAGGCACAAACACTGAATTTCTGGTGGCCCGCAGGTCCAAGATTAATATACCGCTGCTTCGTAGCAGCCTCTCAGCTACATCTCTGTTTCACAGAAGTTCAGAGATTCTTTCCCAGAGAAAGTGAAGTCCTGTCCTAGTGCACGTTCTCTGAGGTTTTATTTTTGTTGCTATGAGACATAGGCTTTCAGTTTAGATATGACGATGCATCTAACCGGGTGAGATCTTTTTATTGAAATTCTCCCTTGGAAAGGCATTCCCATAAGCACTTTCATGTAGAAGCCGTGTAATTTAAGTGACATTCTTGTGTTCTGGAATTAAACAGCAAGCCATTGTTGTGTGTGAGGGAGATGCTTTGGTTTTTGGGAGCCCTTTTAAGAACCTCGCTTGATCCTCATTAAAATTGACACCATTACTTTTCAGCCATTTACTTGCAAGAGAAAATTAGTGTGAAGCTCCACGTCTCGGTAACTGTGCTGATAATAAAACGGGCTCTCTTTAAAAGGCCTGGCTCCGGGAGGTGGCAAGTAGCCACCGTTCATTGCGAATGAGGCTGAAATGCTGGGTCCTGCCCGGGGCCCTGCCACCAAGAAAGAAGCTGCAACCTGGGAAAAGTCATTTAACTTTTGGTCTCACTCTCCTCATGTCTGAGAGTGAAGGTGCTGAGACCCACTGACTTTAGATAAACGCAGCCTGGTGGTGTGAGTGTAGCGGGTCTGTCTACCCACATACTGGGGACCGAGCGACCTGGGACAAGTGATTTAGCTGCTCTGAGCTCAGAGGTGACGCCTACCTCATCCCTGTGTTGGGTTATCAGTTTTCTGGGGGCTGCTCTAACACATCATAGCCTGGATGGCTTATGTATATAAGGTACATGTGTGCATGATCTGTCCTGTCCAGTCAGACTATTTGTGACCCCATGGACTGGAGCCTGCCAGGCTCCTCTGTCCATGGGATTTTCCAGGCAAGAACACTGGCCTGGGTTGCCATTTCCTCCTTCAGGGGATCTTCCTCACCCAGAGATCAAGCTCTGATACTTAAGTTGTATTTAAATAAATCACTGAGGGACTTCCCTGGCGATCCAGTGGTTAAGACTTCACCTTCCAATGCAGGGCATGAACATGTGGTCCCTGGTTGGGGAACTAAGATCTCACATGCCTTGCAGCTAAAAAACCAAAACATAAAACAACAGAAGCAATGTTGTAACAAATTCAATGAATGCTTTGAAAGAATTTTAAAAAAAGCTTAATAAATAATTGGAACTGTATCCATTATATTTTCAGAGACTGTTTGGTGGTTAGAACAAGCCTGTGTGCGTGGTCAGTCACTCAGTCATGTCTGACTCTGTGTGACCCCATCGACTGTAGCCCACCAGGCTCCTCTGTCCGTGGGATTCTCCAGGCAAGAACACTGGAGGGGGTCACCATGCCTTCTCCCAGGGGATCTTCCCGACACAGGGATTGAACCTGTGTCTCCTGCATTGGCAGGTGGATTCTTTACCACTGAGCTACCTGGGAAGCCCCCAGATGGCTTAAAACAATAGGAGTTTATTCTCTGTCCGCAGGGTTGGTTCCTTGTGGAGACTCCGAGGGTGAGTTCGCTCATGCCTCTGTCCCAGCTTCTGGTGGCTGTGGCAGTCCTTGGCTTGTGGAGACATCACTCCATTTCCGGCTCTGTCTTCCCGTGGGCTTCCTCTCTGGGTTTTCTCAAATCTCCTGCATTTTCTCTCTTAAGGACGCCAGTCAATGCATTTGGGGCTCATCTTCAATCCATGGTGATCTCTTGAGATCCTTAACTTAATCACAAAGACCTTATTTCCAAATAACATCACATTCACAGGTTCCTGGAGTTAAGGTGTGGGCTTATCTTTTCTGGGGCCACAGTTCAACCCAGTTTGGTGGTTTGAGAAATTTGTTGGTCTAAAAGATGAAAACACCCAGTGGGTACCTAGGTAACTAGCAACAAATGCTGCTTTCTTTTTTGCCAAACTGGAAACTCCTTTGAGAATCAGAAGACACCCTAAATGGCTTTTATTGAGTCAATCAGAAGTCTTATTGAACAAACTGGATGGCATGATGGAACTGGCCAATGGCTGGCGGTCACTTATCCTGCTGAGGTGTCCACCTTTGGTTAAAGGTGTTGTTGAGGCTGCCCCAGGAATAAGATAGTTGCTTGAGCTTGCAGAAGAAGGTTGTAGCGTTTTGAGAGCTTTGAGTTCATTGAATTGGTCTCATTACTTCCACTTCCACCTCTCACCCCATTTTACAGTCGGGAAAATCCGAGTTCCAGGTGGGTGCCAAGATCTCAAAGGAACTCCAGAGCTGGGTCTTCTCAAATCCTAGATTAATGCTGCCGGCACCCTCATTGATGTCTCTGTTTCAGGATTACTGTGGTGTAGACCAGCAGCTGCTGCAGCCAGGCTCGAGAAAGGTGAACCCCATGTTCAGCTCTTTGTTGCCAAAACCCCCAAAAAGTGAGAGAGAGGGGGAGCAAGGGAAGTATTCAGAAGACCAGTTGCTCCTTCTTACTCATAAAGACCCTTTCTTTGGCTTTGATTTATGAGCTTTGTGTCCTTTTGCTGTCTAGTTTTGCGTTCCCAGAGACCAGCGGGTAACTTGGGAGCTTTGCACCTGGCCTTGGGTATTTGGTGGGGGGGGTTGGTAATGTGTAGCCGTGTTAGTCTCTCTGGCATGTTTGACTCTTTGCAACCCATGGACTGTAGTCCCCCAGGCTCCTCTGTCCATGGAATTTCTGGGCAAGAATACTGGAGTGGGTTGCCATTCCCTTCTCCAGGGGATCTTCCTGGCCCAGGGATCAAACCCAGGTCTCCTGCAGATTCTTTGCTGTCTGAGCCACCAGAGAAAGCCCACAGGCAGCTGAGTCCAGAGGAACAAGTCCTCTGGATTTGCGGAGGCCAGCCGTGCCTCCTGTGAATTGGCTTCCCAGAGATTCGTCCTCCCGGGGCAGTAAGCAGCAGACAGTGTCTCGGTGGATGTTTGGGAGCCATTCAGGGGCCAGGTGTCCCTTCTGGCTGTGAGGGAATCACTCAGTCCCCTTCACTAGTCCCGATGTGCTCAGCGGACGATGGTGCTGTCCACTGGCCCTTGACCTCAATCTGCTATAACTTGGCTCCAGACAGGATGGGACTCAGCCTGAAAGCAGGAGGGAATCCATCGCAGTGCTGCCTGTCCCTCAGGTGTGTGTTGGGAAGGAGTGAAGTCGTTACTGTGAACGCTGACTGATGGGCCTGACTAAGAGGCCGACACCTGGTGTGGAGCGCTTGGCAGCCCGTCCTCGTGGGAGAAGTCGTGTCAGTTGTTTATTGCTTGGGGCAGCCCTGTCCTAGGAAGGCAAAGGACCCTGTGTGATCCCTGGGCCATAGGAAGGAGACTGGGACAAGTCAGAGCCCCTGAAACCGCACTTCTGCAGGGCAGTGGACCTTTGTTTTGGCGGGGAGAGGGGGATATTGGAACAAAGTAAGCTTTAAGAAAAAAGAAGAAATGGTGTTGTAGTCTGTGAATTAACTGGCTGGATCAGGCTTCCCTGATAGTTCAGTTGGTAAATAATCCGCCTGCAATGCAGGAGACCCCAGTTCAATTCCTGGGTTGGGATGATTGGCTGGAGAAGGGATAGGCTACCCAGTCCAGTATTCTGGCCTGGAGATTTCCATGGTTTATACAGTCTATGGGGTTGCAAAGAGTCAGACACGACTGAGCGACTTTAATTTTTTGGCTTATTACTGAGGCTCTCAAAATTAGGATCATTTCCAGCCACTTGCTTCTTATGGAAGACCCTTCTGTGTCCTGGCTTCCATCACATGGTGATTCCTGGATGCTGCTTTTGGTTTTCTGTGTGATGAGGGCAGCCACGGTACAGGTAGCGTGAAACAATGCAACACTGTGTATCTGGAGATTTAAATGCGTCCAACACCTGACTCTCGCCTTCCAACTTATAGCTCTTGTGCATTTCCCTGGCACTCACCAGCCCTCAGCTCCACAGAGCCCCTTGGGGTTCTTAACTTGAAGCATCTTGACCTAGAAGCCTCCTGGCCAGACCTCATTTGATTTTCCATATTCATGATTTTGCTGCCAATGAATTCTTTTCCATTTCTTGTTCTAAGTTTAAGACTTGGTGTTTCTCCTGATACTGGTTTTGTGTGCCAGCTCAACGTTGTGAAATCTAGCTGGAGGTGGGCAGAAGGCCCCTCCATTGATGATAGATGAAGGTGCCATGCCAGGGAATAGGTCACAGTGGTGCATTCCTAAGTGAGCCTGTTAACACTGACATGGAATCTTGGAGCTCTAGTGGGGATTGAGTAGGAAGCAAAGTCTCACTGCTTTTGTGTCTTCAGCAGCCAATTCCTTCTCCTCTTCCTAACCTTGCTATCACATTAACCCTCAGGGGTCTCCACTCCTTGCCGGGTAGCACTTCTGGAGGTTCTTGTGGGAATTATATGAGTGAGTGATTCAAATTCTGTTTGCCTCCTCTGCTATTTCTGTGGCCTTGAAAGTCGTGGAACTTCTGAGCCTCAGTTTTCTCATCTGTAAAATGGGGGTGATGACATGCTTTTCCTGTAGCACCATTGGAAAGGTGCAGTAGGTGTGTGGTGCTTTTAAATAATGGGGCCCATGTGATTGCCAGTCTTGTCGTTAGGGGGTCCCACACCTTCTTTCACAGCTCTAAGCTGAGACATGCACACTCAGCCCAGCCCTGCCTAAAGGAGTGGTTGGTCCTCCCCTTCCCTTCAGGACAGAGATTTCAAAACTTCCTTCAGTAGCTACTGTTTAACGAGCTTCTTGGTTGCTCCAGAGCGGGTTTTCATACCTGTTTCATAACAGGTATTCGAGGGGCAAAAACTGGTCAGTGGGTGGTTACATTGGCCCCAGATCTACTGACCAGCAGAAAGTGCTTCCTGCAGGACTAACACCAACTCGAGGTGACTCCTTCCAGGCACTGAGAGCAGGTGGAACCCATGGCTGCCAGCTCCTGGGGTTGGAGCAGGCACATGCTGGCCTGGATGGGACATGTTAGAACTTTGCCACATCAGCGTATATGCCATGTTCTCTGCAACCCATCAGCTGCCCTCTGCCCCAGAGTTGAAGAAGGAAGCTTTATTGATTGTTTTTTATTCTGGCAGGGGGCCTGGCTGAGAGGTGCCTGGGGTGAGGGCTAATATTTGATCTCCTGTCTAGTCTTTGGCATTGAGTCTATGATGTGGGCAAAGAGGATGTAGACGTGTTAAAGTGTATGACTTACAGCATTTTGTAAGAGGGTCTCTTCACCATAGCTGGAAATGATTCAGGTGGGAGCAGAGGGCAGAGAGAACGCTTGCTGCTATCAGAGTGTGGGCAGGTTAGCATGGCATGAAGATGTAAATTCATCAGTGGCAGTCAGGGTGCCTAGTAATTGAATTAGAACTTAGCAAGATTTTGATCAGTGTGTGCTGAATTGAAATAATAAGAAACAGTTGGAGTAACTTATATTTGGGGGTTTGTGGTTCTTAACATTGAATGTGTG
Organism: Cervus elaphus; assembly: GCF_910594005.1. NCBI lineage: Eukaryota > Metazoa > Chordata > Mammalia > Artiodactyla > Cervidae > Cervus > Cervus elaphus. The sequence goes on along the minus strand of NC_057829.1, from coordinate 83,552,470 downwards.
CATGCTCAGTTGTGTCCAGTTCTTTGCAACCCTGTGGACTATAGCCCACCAGGCTCCTGTGTCTGTGGAATTGTCCCCGCAAGAATGCTGCTGCTGCTAAGTTGCTTCAGTCGTGTCTAACTCTGTGCAACCCCATAGATGGCAGCCCACCAGGCACCCCCGTCCCTGGGATTCTCCAGGCAAGAGCACTGGAGTGGGTTGCCATTTCCTTCTCCAATGTATGAAAGTGAAAAGTGAAAGTGAAGTCACTCAGTCATGTCCAACTCTTCACAACCCCATGGACTGCAGCCTACCAGGCTCCTCCGTCCATGAGATTTTCCAGGCAAGAGTACTGGAGTGGGTTGCCATTGCCTTCTCCTCCCGGCAAGAATCAGTTCAGTTCAGTTCAGTCTCTCAGTCATGTCCGACTCTTTGTGACCCCATGAATTGCAGCACGCCAGGCCTCCCTGTCCATCACCAACTCCCGGAGTTTACTCAAACTCATGTCCATCGAGTCGGTGATGCCATCCAGCCATCTCATCCTCTGTCGTCCCCTTCTCCTCTTGCCCCCAATCCCTCCCAGCATCAGGGTCTTTTCCAGTGGGTCAGCTCTTTGCATGAAGTGGCCAAAGTATTGGAGTTTCAGCTTCAGCATCAGTCCTTCCAATGAACACCCAGGACTGATCTCCCCTAGGATGGACTGACTGGATCTCCTTGCAGTCCAGGGGACTCTCAAGAGCCTTCTCCAATACCACGGTTCAAAAGCATCAATTCTTTGGTGCTCAGCTTTCTTCCCAGTCCAACTCTCACATCCATATGTGACCACTGGAAAAACCATAGCCTTGACTAGATGGACCTTTGTTGGCAAAGTAATGTCTCTGCTTTTTAATATGCTATCTAGTTTGGTCATAACTTTCCTTCCAAGGCAAGAATAGTGGACTGCAAATTCTAATGTAAGGAATCTTCCTAGTTTCTCCCTAACCTCACACAGCTTCAATTACTGATCACCTTTTTAAACAAAAGACCTCTGTTGGGTTGTATTATGCCTATTCTCATTAAGATGAATGTAGAAACACCAACAAATCCTTCCCCTCTGAAATAGTAGTTCCACCAGAATGCATTTATGAACTCCCCCACCCTTAGAGTACCCCGCTGTTGCAATGGGGTCTTGTGTTTGGTTTCTTTTCATAGTCAGAGGAAGCTAGGGGAGAAATGACCTATCGTAATAAGGATGTGCTCCCAACTTCAAGAGCAGATTTGAAATGGAAAGGTGGCATCTTGAGTTACTGACACTGTCTTTCACCATAAGGAGATCAGATACAGGTGGGGAAGTGGGGAAGAAAAGGCTGAAGGGAGAGTGTCAGTGTTTCTGTGGGGAAGTTTTTCTGTTCCTCCTCCTGAGAAGAGAGCAATGTGGAGGTAAGAACATCATTGCCTTGGTCTGGAGGGAAAGATCACTCCACAGGGGTCATGTCTATTGATTGCATTGTAATGATTAATCCTCTGTCTGTGGGGCATCTGGTGCTTGGCCTGCAGAGTGCTTGGGACGGTCGGTTGAATGGAACACGTGCTTTGGCCTGTTGGGCACGCCAGGTCACAGTGCAGTCCCCGCAGACGGCCGCAGTGAGGTGATAAAATAGAAATGGAGCTTCCTGGATCTTGATAGAACCCTTTTTTCTTTCTCCCAGAGCCTCCCACTTAGAGAATTCTCTCAAACGAAGCCTACTGGAATTCTCTCCATCCCAAATCAGTGTGCAAGTCACAGGTCAGAAGGTGCCCCAGACATATTCTCTATTGTCTCCGTGTGAAAGTGCTCTTTTTAAAGATAAGCATTGGATATTGTTTTGGAGGAATCATTTTGGAAGTTGTGCTTTACTTAAAAAAGGAATCCCTCATTTTGTTTGGTTCAGTATACATTCTGGACTAAAACTGAAAGATGAAGGATTTAGTCCTTTAAATTTTTACATTTTGGCCAAACAAAACAAAAGCACCTTGAGTGTGAACCATCACTGAGTGATCAGTGGGTAGTGGGCAGGGCTGGCCCGAGGTCTCTCATCTGGCTTGGATGGTGAAGAAAGAAGAATTCAGATTGGAGCCTTTTGTGATCTGGGTGACTATTTTGAAGCTTCCCTTTAGATGCTGCTGCTTATGATCAAGGAACTATTCTCTAGAGTCACTTTTATTTTCAGGGCCTGAGTATGCCTCTAAGAAAACAAATGGGGTTTTAATGTCCAACTTCTCCTGTGGTTCGTTACCAAAGGGAGGCATTTCTTGTTTGCTCAGATGGGCTGAAAGCTTTTGCTTCTGCTTGAATAGCCCCAGGAGTCAGGCATCAGAGAGATGAGCACGATGGGTTTTTCTGGATTTCCTCTTGAAGTCAGGTTTTTTAATGGTGAAAGTTGATAAAAGCATCATCATTGTTGCTGTGGACATCTTTCCATGTCTGTACGTAGCTTTTTGCTTCAGTCTTTCTAGTGGTCTGTGTAACTGTCTGTTGTGGACATAATTTATCTAATTGTCCCCTTTGGCTGAGTATTTAGCTTATGTTCATCTTTTGTTTTCCAGTTACAAGAGAGGCTCCATTGACAGACTTTGCTCACACCTGTTTGTTGGCCACCTGGGTTAATATTTTTCTAGGACCTATTTCTAGATGGAGATTCACTGGATCTATTTGGGTACCAACATCTTCATCCTAAACAGCTTCATTCTGAGCACTGCTGTCTTTGGGGACTCCCCCATGGTTTGGGTTTTTTTTTTTTAAGCTTTTTTGAAAATTATTTGGGGGCGGGGGTGTGAAATCTACATCAGAGTTCCACCTGTGTAACAAGAGGGTATATTTCGATCCTGGAGTTTTTTGTTTTTCTTTTTTAACGTTTCCAACATCTTCTTCCCATGAAGGGAAGCCAGCTCTGCAGACACCAGCTGATAACCTTGCATTCCTGAAAGATGTTGCATGGGCTGAAGCAAGTGGCAGGGTGCTGAGGCTCGGTGATGGAGCTCCCCGGCATGATTGTGCTCAGCTGTGTTTATCCCAGCTCCTCAGGAGGGAGACTGACGTCTGAGTTTTGCATCAGCCTGAAAACCAAGCACAATACAGGCAGGGACCTTGTGCCTGGTGAGAGGAGAGCCTTCATTTAGTCAACCAGACAAGATAAACATGCTTAACTAATTGAGAAGGCGGCTTTTCCAGGATCCCTGGGACTAGATCTCCCCCTGAGATTGCCACCTTTGCCATGTTCCTTTAAAAAAAAAAAATTAAGGTAGAATATACATAACATAAAGTGTACCATTTCAACCGTTTCTGAGGATACAGTACAGCGGCATTAAGTACAGTTGTTACTGTACCAGTGTCCATCTCAGAACTTTTTCATCATCCCAAAGCCTTTTCACAAAAGAAAGGGCACATTTGAACCTAAAGTTGGCATACCTTTGTGGCCGCCAAAGCATTTTCACATCCAGTTTAACTTTTTGAAGACGCAGAGATCAGGGTATCATAAACATTTGGGGTGTAAATAACGCACGGCCCCGCTCCCGTAATTTGCCCAAGAAGACCTAAATTGACACCCAGCTGGTAGAAGCCACTCAACTCCCAGCCAAATAATACCGTCTATGACATTAATTAGGGAAGGCGCCGTGCCTCTGCCTGCTTTGGGCTTCCCAGTGCATCCAGCCTCAGCCAGCGCTTCACCCTGCGTCTCCACCTCATCGAGCAAGCACAAAGGCATTAGTGGTGTTTTGCTTCTAGCATTTCACACAGCGCAGCCTCCCTCAGTCACTGAGGAACCTCAGTGCTGGGGAGAACATTTCGGCTTTCCCCAAACCAGCTTGCTCCCCCAGACTTTGCTCTCTCTGCAGAGACACACGTATGTTTTGGAGGAAGTTGACTCCCCAGGCCACTTCCTCTAGAACCCCTAGAATCAGATATCCAAGCAGGAGGAAGATGAGGCTACATGTAGGATGGAAAGAGAGCAGCAAACTAGTCACCTTCTACCAAAGTGAGTTTTTCCTTTTTTTTTTTAAAGTAATTTCTGGTACCCAGCATCCCCTAGTCCTCTCTGGAAAATGACAAGCAAAATCCTGGCTATGGATGCGTTGACTGTTTCTGAGAGAGCAGCACTCCTTCTCATCCTATGTCCTAACTGTCCCTTTTCCTCCAGCTTACTTTTAGTTCTGACCTCCTTTCGTGCCTGTCTCTAGACGCCGGAGGAAGCTTAGGGAAAGAAAACTCAGAACCCAGTTAGATGTAGCCTGGCTGGTTTGAGGGCATATTCGGCAGAGTCTTGACAAGGCAATGAACTCATTCTACTAATTGTAATTAGTGTGAGGTCTTTCGCAGGTTCTTGGGCTCCTCAAACATCAGAGGCTTTTGATCGGCTCTCCTAATAACCAGGCCTCATGCTAACTGGTTTAGTGTGTGGTTTTTTTTTTTTTTTTTTTTTTAATGCAACAAAAGCCACCACCGCCTACTCTTGAGAAAAAAAGCGAGGCTGGGCTTTAGGAGCAAGAATTCTCAGTTGTTTTCACGGGTCCTCCAAATCGCAGAATGTTCTTTCCCTATTCAGCCCCTTGGAGTTGCTAAGAAACTGCCATTTCAGAGGAGGGGTAATTCAATTTTGATTTTAATTTAAAGACAGGGCAGGCAGGGTTCTTCACGTCCCTGAAATGAATGGGTGCCCGAGAAGGAGGAGGCTCGCTGTTTCCAGATCAGTCCTGGGCATGCACCGTGATTGGAGTCTCTCCGTGTTTTGCTGCCAGAGAGTGTGGCTTTGAAATGGTTCTTTGTGGCAAGCGCTGCTGAACTTTGTGGAGAAATACTTAGAAGACCAGTGTGTGCTGGGAAATTGGCGACTCCGGACTTGATTAATTTATAGGTGTAATTTAAGAAGCTGGTTCTCCTCCTGATCCCGGGGATGTGTATTTACGGAGCCCATGGACAGGAGGCCTCTCTGCCCAGTGGACGTTTTTTATGGCCTTTGCTGTGTTAGAGCAAAAGTTATAGATCTCTTACGAGCAAACATATTATTATGTCCAGAGGAGGGACGGGCATGTTATAAAGTTTCAAATGGTCAATTAACAAAGATTTATTCTTTGTCACTCAGGCATTTTCTCTCTCTCCTTCTCAATAATTACCCCTTGGAATGAAACAGGCTGTTTTCTTCCTGCAGCCTTGGTCCCAGCTCCAGAGTAGGATTTGAGAGAGCCTGTCTCAAAAATTTAGACTCTTAGCAGCTGGGCCTTCTGCTTTGGTAAAGTCGACTGGTTTGGAGTGCTTGACAAAAGGAGTGAGAGGGAGAATGCGGGGGAGAGAATGTGTTTTTTAAAGCACTCCAGGCTGTGCTTACTACACGTTTATTTGGTGGAACCTCATTCCAGCAAGGCAGCCAACTGTCCCATCGGCCGCAGCCGCACCCTTTGGACTGCCTTCCATTCCGTCTAAATTTGGAGCTTACGCAGGGACCTCAGAATCTCCTACTGTAAGGGTGCTCATCTTCTTTCCGGCCCGTGCACTGTACCTCGGCAACCTGCTGAACCAGAATATGTATTTTTAAACATTTCAGTAAAAACACAGAGATGAGATGCCTGTTGGCTTTTCTGTATGTGTATATTGCTCCCCTTATAAAGAGAAAAATCTGGTTTCTATAATATCTGAGAGTTAAACATGCTGTGAGAGACCCCTTGCCTCAAAGGAAATCCTTCCTGGTAGAGGAGATATGACTTCTGTGATTACAGAAGGACAGGAGATGGGCCAGCTCTGGGTTTTATTCTCTCATCCAGAGATGATTCATTGACTGATTCTCTTTATGGGCTTCCCTGGTGGCTCAGTGGTAAGGAATTCCGTCTGCCAATGCAGGAGACGTGGGTTCGATCCCTGGTCCAGGCAGATCCCCGGGAGGAGGAAATGGCAACCCACTCCACTGTTCTTGCCTGGGCAATCCCGTGGACAGAGGAGCCTGGCGGGCCACACAGTCCATGGAGTTGCAAAGAGTTGGACACGATTTAGCAACCGAACAACACCACCAAATTCTTTCTGTATCAGTTTGCTGCCCCCAAAATGTTGCAGATGCAAGGGCATTGGTGTACCCCCAGGGCCGAGGAGAGCACGTTCGCTCTTAGAGGGGCTTTGTGCCCACCGTCCTGGCCCTAGCCCTGTCCTGCTTTCCCAGTGCCTGCTGGCCTGGGCCTGGGAGGGACTGCCCGCTTCCTGGGGGCTGCACCCCAGCCTGCTCTCCTACCTGCCGTCTGCACCCTGCGTTCACCCCAGTTTTTCAGAAGTTAGAACGGGAGTCCAGGCGCTGTCATCCTCTCACTAGTGATCCCCGTTCTTGGGGGTCTGATGGACACAAGGGAAGAGTGGTTGCTGAAGGATCTGAGAAAGGGGAACGCCGTTCTTGGCAGAGCCTGGCATCCTGGGATCTCTTCCAAGATGCTTCAGGCCTCGTTCTCCGACTTGTTTAAGGGCAGAGAATAAGGTTGCAAAGGAAATCAAAGCCTGATGTGGAGAAACGAAACATGAGGCCTACTGACTTTTTAAAAACATTTTAAATAACATTCTCTAAGGTTTCATTTTATACTGGAGGCAGCTGTAATAAGTTTTGGAAGGCGGTGTAAGGTTTCGATTACAGAGTGATCCAGCTTGCAGTTTTTGTACCCAAAGTGAGAAAGGGCCGAGGGGGAGTGGGGGTGGCTCAGAGGTTATTTTGTATAAGGTGAGAAAATTTGAAAGGATGAATTCACCACTGTAAGTGGTAACAGTTGGTATGCTGTAATTTGCAAATGCAATAACATGAAACCATTGCGAAGATGGTGCTTTTTTTTTTTTTCTTTTTTCTTTTTTTGGGTGAACATAGTCCGGATAGCAATGGAATAACTTAATAACTGGAGCAGAGCAGCACATTGACCACAAGTAAAACAAGACTGCAGCTCCATCGTGGGCCCTGCCAGTGTTACCCCAGTGACAAAGTTCTCTGCTGAAGGCTGGCGCAGACCAGGGCTGCGGTGCCGTATGAAAGCCCTCATTGTTCACGGCATCATTATTTGGTATTACATGCACAATGTTTGCTTGTGAAACGATTTATGAGAAACAAGCATGTTGAAGAAAGGGGACTTGGTTTGAAATTCAGTTGATCTGGCTTATGACATTTAAGATTTTTATAGTACCTTTGTTTCTAAGAATAAATATTTAGGTCCACTGTAAATATTTATCTTTTGAACATGCAAACACACGCATGCAAAACTGGAAAACTGAGCCAGGGAAGGAACTGATACCTAACATTCACTTCTCTGTGGGAAGGAGTAAAGTGCCTCCGTATTTGATAGGTGCAAAGGAGCCTGTTTTGTGAGCTTGGCCGGCAGCATCTAGCCCGTGGGACCAGCGCCCCTTGGGCTGTTAAGTCTCTTAGAAGGAGGCCTGGTGGGGAGAGTGTGTGAGGACTTAACTCTGTTCTTTTCACGTGCATGGGGTAAGCTAGGGTTGAACCGTAGCTCTGTCCCTGCTGGCCTCTGGCAGGTCCCTACTGCATCCACCTGGCCACCAGACCTGACCAGGAGCTCACAGTGACCCATCACTGGGGTGGTGTCTTAGCCAAGCAGTGAGTTGTTTCTAGTGACACTTGATTTCCAGCTTTGAGATTTTCTACCCCCAGGACTAGGAGCCTTGACTTCTGAGCTGTTTGCTTAGCCCATGTGGGTGATACCATGGCAAAAGAATGCCTTCTTTGGGCTCTGCAATCCTATCTTTTTAATGTAAAAATAAAGGTGTTTGTGAAATGATGGAAGACTCTAGAATGAAATGTGCTAAAGTGTAACTGCTAGCACTTTTTCTTTTCTTTTCTTTTTTTAAAGTTTTTAAAAGCCAGCCACAGGCTTACGCAGTAAAATCAATTTGCACATGGTCTGGCTCCTGTCCAACAAATTCCACTAAATGACATTTTAATCTGAAAGCCCCAATATAGAAAGGCTTAGATAGCTGTCGTTCTAATTTGCTGTTTCCAGTGCGATGCTTGGGGATGCTCAGGTGTGGTGTGGAGACATCTTCGGTTTATCAGGCTGGTTGGGATGTCCTCATTTCCCTTGGTGATGTTTTAGGCTGGAGGTTAAAGGCAGCGGTACCCACAGTGTGGGGAGGGAGACAGGGAGCAGGTATGTGCAGGTCGGTGGGTATGGGGTGATATTTGTGCATGGACTCTCTTTTTGTGTGTGACTCTTGACCGAGCTGCTATGTAGGGAGGCTCTGGTCCACTTGTGATTATGTGGACTGTCTTTGTGGACAAGATCATGCAGCAGGCTGGTCTGTTACTTGATTCTTGAGGAACCTTATATAGTTGATCCTGCATCTTGATGCGGTTGCCTCTGCAGGGTTTCTGCAAAGACCACCCCTGAACTGGAAAGTTTCCCTAGAGAGACGCAGACAAGTGAGGGTGGAAAGTAATTGCTGGCTTACCCACTGTGGGGCCTCCTTTAAGACGGTCTGAGACAGCGCCAGGGCTTGTGAACCAGTGTTGCTTTGTGTTTCTTTTGATGCCACATCTGAGTAAGCCGAGGAGTGTCTGCCTGTGCATCTAGCCTGGGACATACAGTGATCCGTAGTACTTAGCAGGGAGGTGAACGGGACAGGGGACAAAGAATGACCAAATGGAGTGAACTCCACAGCAAAGGGATGAAACCAGTTGTTCGTTACTTTGGGCTTTAGATTTTAGTTTATTTTCTTTTCAAAACAAGGGCTGTAAATCTTCCCCAGAGCATCTTAGAAAGGTGCTGGGAGACACTGCCTATGGGTGCCATTTTGGAATTCAGGGTGACCTCAGAGTTAGTCCCTGAGATGTTAAGCTGATGATCAAGGTGAGTTTCTGAAATGGTCCCAAATGGAATAAGAGAAGAGGCACTCTTTCCCTCACCATTTGTCTTTTAGATCCTCAAAATAAAATCTTATTCCTGTTCATTAGGTGGCCATGGACAACAATGACTTGAGAATGTAGTAAGTTCTTTTCTCAGCTCTCTAAATAAGTACTCTTTTTACAAGGGTCGTGCTCCAGCCATCTCCTTTGAAGTCGTTTTTTGTTATGCATCGGGCCGTGGTGTTATTTCAAAAGAGTCAGCCAGCAGACTCGAGGCCTTTTTGGCTTGAGTTCACTAGCAGCCTTCTGGACAGCACGACTTATTTGTTCATCTCTCCGTGTCCCGTCCCCTCTCCCCCTTCCTTCTGTGTCTCCACCAGAGCGATCACCACACCGGCCCATCCTTCAAGCCGGGCTGCCGGCAAATGCCTCCACCGTGGTTGGAGGCGATGTGGAGTTTGTCTGCAAAGTGTACAGTGATGCCCAGCCCCATATCCAGTGGATCAAACACGTGGAAAAGAATGGCAGTAAATACGGGCCCGACGGGCTGCCCTATCTCAAGGTTCTGAAGGTGAGCAAGTTCTGAATCCAAAGATACCCACGACTGGGTTTCCCCTTATGAGTTTGGCCACAAGTTCTCTGATTTCCTTTTGAATTTGAGAGAAGATAACTCTCGTATGTGTTTAGTACAGAGTGTGTTTGAGAATTAGCAGATCATTAGGCTTGCTAATAAAATCTCAGAAGGGAGCCGTGGGGCAGTGGGAGGACTACTAAAGTTGGAGTCAGAATAGTTGAGCTGTTTATCAGCCCAGAGATCTTAGATGAGATGTTTAGGCTTAGCTGCACATCTATAAAAGTGGGGATCGTGATAATATCTCCCCTACAGGGCGTTGTGCAGATCAATGGATTGGAGTAGCTGGAAAGAGCGTTATAAACTTTAGGTGTTGTAGCAACGTTTATTGTTCCACTGATGTTGTTTTCTCTTAATATGATGTTAGGATCAGATTTTAGTAGCCACCTTTTAGAAACAATTTAGATTTTCCTTTTAAAAGAAATCCCTTAACCTTTGAAATTCTTTCACACGTGGTTTAGATGAAAACTTGAGAAGGTATTTCTGCATGTGTGAAATGTAGAACAAGGAAACCTTCTTTCCCCATGTAGTTCTTCTCTGGTTCCTTGCAAGACCCAGTTTTAATAGCACCAGCCTCTTTATTTTTTAGATCTTTATTTTTTGCTCTTCAGGATGGTGATAGCAACAGGTAGCTGAGTCTGCACAAATACTTCTGACCATGCTGCCTGACATGTCTCCCACATTGAGTTACTCATAGAGAATGTCCTTAAGAAGAACAGTCTTCCAGAACCATAGGTAGCTCAGCTTAGAACATTAAACTGCTAAAGTGTGCTCTCCAACTGCAAACCCCCAGGAGGCAAAAAGCTGGAAAGAGATGATCAGTTTGGGGAACTGCGGGCCCTTTCTTCAAGGGAATTGATCACACCCTCCCTCCCTTCTCCACTGGGTCACTTCCACTGTCCACCAGTTGACTTATTTTTCTTCCTTCTAAACCCACAGCCCTTTGATGCTGCTGTTTAGATGAGATGGAGGTGGTTTTTTGGTGGTGTGTTGGTGGTGGGACCTTGTGAAGTCCTTCCGGGTTGGCCGTTATATTGTTCTCCTGTGTCTATTCCAGCACTCGGGGATAAATAGTTCCAATGCAGAAGTGCTGGCTCTGTTCAATGTGACTGAGGCGGATGCTGGGGAGTATATTTGTAAGGTCTCCAATTATATAGGGCAGGCCAACCAGTCTGCCTGGCTCACTGTCCTGCCAAAACAGCAAGGTAACAACGTTTTTGTTTGATTTTTTTTTTTTTTTTAAAGAAGGCTGGATATAGAAGCTGAAAAGACCTGGTGCTTTGGGAGATTGCAAGCAGCTTATAGGGTGATTCTGTGGTCTTGGTATATTCATCATAATCTTTCTTCCGTGATGCAGCTGGTAGGATGCCAGCAGCCATGGAAAAATACCCACACATGTTCAAAGCGCTTGCTGTAATTTCTTTTGAAGATTGCCCTTCACCCCCCACCCAGTTTTGAAGTAGTTCCTTCTGGTTTATCTTGTTCAGGCTGCACATCTCCCATCATTATTGCACACCAGCACTGTTGCAGACACACACCGGGGTGCCTGTTGCATTTGTGGCATTTGCACAACAGCAGAATTTGATACCTCCTCAGCCCCAGATTTTTAGAGAAATATTGGCACAATATCATTGGTTCAACAGAGCACCGTTTTCTCTGTTACCTAATTGATACTTCTAGAATACTGTCCTTGACCTTCTTATCCCAAGTTCAAGGATATTCCATCTCAGTGAATAATACTGCAGACTGGCTATTGAAGACAGCAGTTTGCCTTTCTCAGTTTTTCATATGAAAGTGATATGAGTCAGTCACGTCTGACTCTTCTAGACACCATGGACTGTGGTCCACCAGGCTCCTCTGTGGAATTATCCAGGCAAGAATACTGGAGTGGGTAGCCATTCCCTTCTCCAGGGGATCTTCCTAACCCAGGGATTGAACCTGGGTCTCCTACATTGCAGGCAGATTCTTTATTGTCTGAGCCACCAATTTGTCATGATTCACATGCAAATGTTTTTGTTACAAAAAAAAAAAAAAAGCCTGGTTTCTTTGCTATCAATACCATGCTTTCTTCCTTTTTCTTTTAATGCAATGTATGTGAAGGAATGAAAGTTACCAGAAGCTGGTAACTAACACAGAACCCCACCTTGGTGGTTCTCACAGGCCTGGAAGGATATGCCAGGTATCCACTTGGACTTCCTGCAGCGTGCTGTCTTGCAATACAACAGTTTAGACAGAGCCATCCATTTTTCAAGGTGGGAGTCTGCAGCCAACAGGACCAGAACCCAGCTTGGACTTCTGGGTGCCCTACTTTTGGAAAATCACTCCTCCATCCAAAGCAAGCAAGCAGAGACCCCGAGGATGGCGTTCTGTGGGTTGATTTTTCCATGCCTTTGATCGCATGCATGTCTGTCTAGGTGGTGACGCCGGTGTGGTGACGGGCCTGTGGAGGTGAGCTGCTCCATGTCGCTCAGCATCTCTTGGTTGCGGGCTTTGTGGATGGGCTGCGATTGGAATCTTCCGGTGGCCGGTACCCGCTGGAGGTCCCGGTGCAATGCCTCGTGGTTCCATGGCCCCCTCCACAATCATTCCTGTGTCGTCTAGCCTTTTCTCTTGCTTTCCTTGTTTTCTAGGCCGCCGGTGTTAATACCACGGACAAAGAAATTGAGGTTCTCTATATTCGGAATGTAACTTTTGAGGATGCTGGGGAATATACGTGCTTGGCGGGTAATTCTATTGGGATATCCTTTCACTCTGCATGGTTGACAGTTCTGCCAGGTATATACTGCTCTTTCTCTCCATGGTTTTTTCCCTCTTCTTGGTTGATTGCTATGGAATTAACACAGCTTCTGTTCTCAGGAATGACCCCTTTTCCCCTCACATAAAGATTTTTTAAAATGTTTAAAATTATCCCCCTGGGATAAGAAAGTTGCCTTGGAAATTCACTTGCAATGAGATCCCACCCTTGCATTTATTTATGATCAAGTGAAATTTTACCCTTCAAACCCCAAGAGATCTTATGTTTTTAGTGAGTTATTGAGTCAATGTATAAATTCACCCATCCCTGTTTCTTTTAAGGAAGAAGTTGAAATCACTCTGTAAAATTCAAAGTAATTTTTCTCATTTCAAATTCCATTTTGTTAAAATCCCATATGTACTTTAAAAAAATTTTTTTTGTTCCACTTTTCTGTTTTTAATGAGATGGAAATAGATGGGTGTATGTCGAGGCTCCTAGGCAGAAACACCTCTGTGTGTAGGGTGTTCAGAAGCAGTGTGTTATCTACTTGGGGATCGGTGGCTTGCTGCATGATGTAATGGAACAAACTCTTAGGCTTTTACTGCAAAGCATGCTCTTGCCATCTTGGGCTTGATGTTATTTCCATCCTACAGAGAAATCAACATCACTGAAGCCCTCTTGCCTAAACACTGCGCTGTCTAAATCTTTTAACTGACATCTCTACCCTAGTCAAGTCTTAACTGCTATCTTCTTTAATACATCCGTCTCTTTGTCATTTCCTTTGTGAAACTGCATAGACTATGGTTTGCCAGCTCATAATGTTCCACTCCAGTTATTAATTCCTTATATTTAGAGTTTGGTGCCTACCTGCATGCTTATTTTATGTCTAGCAAAAATAAATTGATCATTTCATTTTGTGCTGTGCTGCTGAGAGTTTTGACTATCTTGCAAATAGTTTTCTGACTCAAATGTATAAGCTTTAAATAATGCCATTGCATTCATTTTTTCCTTTTGTTGTGAATCTGCTCTGAGTATTTGCTTTGAGACAGTGTGACGCCTCTTGTATTGAGCTTGCTTTTACTTGCAGTACTGCATTTTGCAAGTGCCCGACTGGCACTTCTTAACCGATTTGCCTGATAGTGCGAGCACATTAACTAAGAATGCAGTTTGAGAAAAGGTACTATTTGGAAATACACTGCTTGTCGATTGATCATTGAGGACTAAGGAGGGAGCAGATTGTTGGAAGTTAGTGTAAACGTTTCTAACTTAAGCAGTTTTATATGTCCTCATATGTGACATCATCTCTATTTTTTTCTTTAAGAGTTGTGACATCAGTATAACAAGATACACAAAAACTTAAATGGTTATTGATTAAAGAATGTTACATACTTTTTACCATATGGACATAATGATTCTATGGTATAACCAATTCAGTCTTTATATTAAATGCGTTTGTTTGTTTCGTTAAATAATCTACTGGACTATATTTAGAAACCTGAACCTTTTCCAACCAGCCCAGTAGATGAATATTGTTTTTTGTTTGTTTCCTTTGAAACTGTGTTCATCTGGGTAAACGACTTGGTCACATCTTCCTTTGGAAGAGCTTCCCCAAATAAGACAGAGGCACTGTTCCTTTAGAGACAGAAGTGGGCATCGTTCATATGTAAGAATTTTTAAGTGGTTTGCATCAGAGACCATCAAGGAAGAAGGCAGCCCTTTTATCATGGGTGTGGGTGACCGTCCTACCTTACCCAAATGTCTTAACAGAATGTGACCTTGTAACCTGACCCTCGTACCTTGGTGTCAGCCAATCCATCACGATCTCAGGATTCCGGAGGTCCGTTGAGGATAGTGATAAGAGACCACCTGGGCCCCAGTGGTAAATCAAGGAGCCCAGAGTTTAGAAGACATGCACGGCAGGCCCAGAGCCCATGCCTCCTGCAGCGCTGAGCTGTTGGGAGGCCCATCTTGCCTTGGGAATGATTGTCGCCTTTCGATTTCCTGTAGTTATGCCAGGAAGCATCAGTGCGGTGTCCTAACTCTGTGGCCTGCTTCTCTGTTCCCCACTGTGATCTGCAATCCAGCTCCTGTAAGGGAAAAGGAGATGACACCTTCCCCAGACTACCTGGAAATAGCCATTTACTGCATAGGGGTGTTCTTTATCGCCTGCATGGTGGTGACCGTCATCCTGTGCCGGATGAGGAACACGACCAAGAAGCCGGACTTCAGCAGCCAGCCGGCTGTGCACAAGCTGACCAAGCGCATCCCCCTGCGGAGACAGGTAACAGAAAGTAGATAAAGAGTTTGAAGAACTTTACTGCTTCCCCACGCCCAGCCAGCTCTTGGGTCTCTTCCTCTGCTTCTGTGCTTCTACTTTTGGGAGCATCCCTGAGCCAGTGGTTCTGACCGGCCTCTTAGTGGGCACCCGTCTGATCAGTGTCTGGAGCTTGGAAGGTCAAGTCCTGGTGCATTGGTGGGGTCAGCTGAGTCTAGTTCTGAGGGTGAGAAAGCCCAGTGGTGTGAGACTCTGAGCTCATCTGCAGGACTGGAAATAACCCAAGAGGCAGCACCCTAGTGCCTTTGGGTGGGACTCAAGTGCAGTGGCATAAGCCCTCTTTGTCCCTGTGATCGAATGCTTTTTTTGGCGGTAGACTGATGCCTGTTGGGAAGGAAGGGATTCTGGTTTTCTTGGACTTACTTTTTTTGAAGTCAAGGTCAGAAACCTTTGCCTGGAGGTGTCTGAACCACTACCCCATGAGGTCTGTCTTAACTGGATTTGGCTTCCACCTCTGATTCTTAAAATAGAATCCTATAGTTCCCCCAGTGGCTCAGTGGTAAAGAATCTGTCTGCAATGCAGGAGATGCAGGTTCCATGCCTGAGTCAGGAAGATCCCCTGGAGGAGGAAATGGCAATCCACTCCAGTATTCTTGCCAGGAAAATCCCACGGACAGAGGAACCTGGCAGGCTGCAGTCCATGGGGTCGCATGACTGAGCATGCATCCACACATATGCCTATAATATGTTATGATTAGGTGTTCACATGAACATGACTGTGGATTTGGTGGCAGAATGATTTTTATATTGAACGGGCAACTAGTTGTTGTTAACCTTGAGCTTGTTAACCTCAGTCTTGTTGGTTCCTTTTTGCTCGTCTATGCCTCCTGGTGGGTTTACTTTTGCTTTGGGCAGATGGGACAAGCTGGAGCCAACACCTCTGCCTTAAACCAAGGCCTGGCAAAGCTGGTGGGGCTGGAAGTGGTCACGAAGATGGAAGGGGAAGGCAGGTGTGAAGGCAGTGTTTCCAAAAGTATTTAGTACTTGGTTCCAATAAAGACATGATTTTTGAAACAGTAAGGAAAATGTCTAACTCACAGGCTCTAACTCAGTGTGTACAGGATGCTTGTTAAAATTGTAGATTCCTTAGTTGCAGCCCCAGAGATTCTGGTTGAGTAGGTTTTGAAGAGGACCAGGAATCTACATCTTAAGTAAGTCCTCAGATGATTCTGAAATGCACTCTGAGAAACTCTGGATTAATCCCAGCCTTACCCCTCCTGGGACTGCAGGTGGCAATGATATTTTCTGGACAAGGCGTTAGGAAACATTAGGAACCAGTTGGTCAGCAGTGGTTTTGGCACAGATATGGCTGTTCTCAGCCCAGCTCCAAACTCTGGGCTGAATGGGTCCTTGTTGACTTCTTTGAATCTATGTTTCAAGCAGGTCTTTCTAGATGGAGGCTTAAAAAAAAGGGGAGGCTGAGGGTAGCATTTGGAGTGTGTGTCAAGTGTAGAGTGGTGCCCACATGGTGTTAAGAGTAGCAGCAGGGTGAGGCAGGGGAGAAAGATGTCGTTGGTTCCCCCTGCCTCCAAGAACGCTGTTTTATTAAAGTGGTACACTGTTTTTCTCGGGGCTTCCCTGGTGACTTATCGGTAAAGAATCTGCCTGCAATGCAGGAGATGCAAGTTTGATCCCTCGATCGGGAAGATCCCCTGGAGGAGGGCATGGCAATCCATTCCATTATTCTTGCCTGGAGAATTCCATGGACAGAGGAGCCTGGTGGGCTACAGTCCATGGGGTCGCAAAGAGTTGGACACAACTGAAGTGACTGAGCGTATCTTTCTTGGGGCCAGGGAACTGATGATGAGGCCACTTGGCTGACTCTGGGAGAGTCCAGTCTTAGGATGACTCTTAGAACATGGTACCTTCAGTGACCTTCGGGTGGTGTGGCCACTCCAGCCTGACCCGCAGGACCATTTTTACAGCCATTTGGACCATTTTTACAGCTACCATCTTGAGATCCTGACTCTAGGGACTTGAAAGAGAGAGTGGTAGTCCCATCTCTATTTTTTTTTTTCTAATAGGGAAAAATGCTACCTTTTGGAGGAAACTTTTAATTTGGTGTAGCTAGACCATTGTCCTGTAATTATTTCATCATGATTTTTTTTTTTTTTCCCTACAGCTGTTACAGTACTCTTCTTTTTATTTAATATAGTAGAAGCAGATGCCTTTAAAATCCCCTTGACTCAACTCTGGTCTTTGTGCTGTATTTCTGTCTGGCTGACTGGTGTTTCTTCTTTGTCCGTCTCAGTCTAAGTTGGTCGTTTTTCCTGTCCTTCCCTTATGTGTAACTGAAGGCAGCATTCCAGTTCTTCCTCCTTGTTTATCCCTCCAGCCCCTCCTTCCTTCTTAATTTTCTGAGTGCTTTTAGTCTAACACAGGTTTCATGAAAGACATGGCCTGTGGCCTTTGCCAGTGGCTCCAAAGTTATTTGAGGGCCTTCATTTGGGATGCAATGGCCTTGTGTTTCAGTAGGGTCAAATAGTGTAAGAGAAGCAGTCGAAAGTAGGCAGGTACCAGTCCCCTGGAAAAACAAATCTCTGGGCGTTTATTTGGGGGGATGTTGACACATCTCAGCTGTACATGTGGGACCTGCTGATTCTTCACAAAGAGCCATTCGTCCATAATAAGCATGGCCCCTTTGGTGGAGGAATGCTTATCAGATACCTGGATAAAAGAGGGTTATTGGACTGTGGCTGGAATGAAAAGCCCCAGAAAGGCCTGCAGATATGTTGATGACAGAGAGCATACCACAGGGATGCCGGGCATGCCTTTACCTGGCGACAGGTGAGCTGTAATTAGATGTCTTGGGGATGGCCTGTTCCTCGGTATTTCCTAGCACTTGCTGTCCTGCATGTGCCCGGAATTTCATATTCTTGGCCCTGATCCTTGCCCCTCCCCAGACATGCACAGACCACATCTCACTAGATCCATCATTGCTCCCTTTTTAGAATAAAAGGTTTAAAAAAAAATGTTTTATCCTATTGTGAATTTTTTTGTTGATATTTACTAATATGTACTGGACTTACCAGTGTAAGACCAACATATGAGCTTGTTATTAGTTTTTGACACAAAAATATTTTTCTCTGGTACCAAAGAAGAAATTCCTTGTGATCATTTCCTGGTAACCATGAGTTTGTTGAGGCTCTTTATGCATTCTGATATTTGGGAAAAGAGAAATAACTTTTCGGTAGGGGAGGTGGGTGGTATAGGGTGTCTCCCTGTTTCCTTTGACAGGGATCCTTCCATGTTCTGAGCTGGGGCTCAGACAAACAAGGGGACCAGCAAGAGCCAGCCCAGAGAGGGGTGTATGCCCGAGCCTGCTGGCTCTTGTACAGGTCTCCAGGGCTGCTAGTGGACGGCGTGGCCTTTGGGAAGTCTTCCTGACACATCCATGAGTTGCCGGGTGGGCTGTACTTTTTGTGTGTTGCACACATTAGTTCTGTGGGGGCTGGAAGAGGTGTGAAAGGAAGTGAGTTGTTTGTTCAGGAGGTAAGCAGCATAACTGGGTTTGTTGAATTGGTTTCTCAGTGAGCACATCCGAGTCTTTTTCTAGAGCCAGACTCTTCCACTGGGTGGGATGGAGATACACTTGCATCAGCAGATAACCCCACACATGCATGTACCTCATGCTATCTCACCATCAGCATCTCAGGACGGGGCGGCAGGGTTGGTTTTTTGGTTTTTGTTTTTTTCTTTCCCCAGACTTTAATTTCGCCCTCTTGGTTACTGGTACAGATAGATTGAAAACCAGAGAAAAATCAAGGTCAGTCAAGGTGATGTTTTATAACAGTATCTTTGAGGCAAAGGACACATTCCCAGGGACATCGTGAATGGGACAAAAATGACCTGTGTGGTTTAGGAGCCAGTTCTGGGGGCGGTGTTACAAAACCCACTGCATTTTATGAAGGGCAGGCCCACATCTAGAAGCTCATTTGCTGCCGATCAGCTAAACAGCGTGATCTCGGAACATTCTCTGTATTTTGGTCATTCAAGTGGTCTAATGGAACGTGGCTGGTTCCAGAAAGCATGTGGGTAATTGGATGGTCATGGATGGCTTAATTGGAATTTGCCCTTGCGTGTGGGCCCCTGGCCCTCCCAGCCCCCACTTGGCCGTTCTCTCCCCTCAGCTTCCAGAAGACACGAAGTTCGGCTAAGATCAGTCCTGGGTTTGGGCTGATGAGACCGGTCGGGGTTTGATAGGTTTTCTCTCGGGGGAGGTTTGGGGATGCAGAGACTTGCTGAAGGAGGAAAGTAAGTGTCAAATCAGTTCCCCTGCCTGTTTACCTAAAATTTGTCATGGAAGAAAAAAAAAAATCCTCCCCTCCCCCATCCCTTGAACCTTTATTTCAACCACCAGCTCTAGGTGGTGAAGGCACTTTGTTTGCTATTGGGGAGTGATAGGCGGTGTTTATAACATCGCTGTGTTAGCGCTGGGGTCTCGTGCTCTGGTTTGAGAATGTGGATCCGTGGACTGAGCGTCAGAGGGTTTCTCTGGCTGGCTGTGGTCCATGTGTGAGTCCTCCTTCTTGTGGCATCTATACCTCTGTCTGCCCTGTTCTCTGCGGGCCCCCCCTCTCGTTGATGAATCGAATCTAGTATTAAAGGACAACACAATCTCTTGGTGGCCCTTTAAAAAGAAAAGGAAAAAAAAAAACCCACTTCCTTACCTAATCTCCTTTATGTGCTGTGGAAATAGGAGAAAAAGCACATTTAGTTAAAAGCTTGATTTATGGCATGAGGAATTTATGGTAAAGAGATTCCGGAGAGTGAGGAAGCTGAGTGGAGACTGTGGCAAAACATGATAGAAAAGGGCCTGCCAGGATTTGGGAGTAGAAACAGCTTATTTTAGAGTGTTAGTGTTTCTTGTTTTAAGTAACTCAGTGATCACTATTAATTCGGATATTTCAAAATTAGAGGAAAAGGAAGCCTGGAATTGAAGGAGCATATCTGAGAGGGAAGATTTTGATTTTGTGCCCCCTCCCAAAAAAAGAGAGTGATTACCTATGTTGCAGAAGCAGGATTCAGGAGTGAAATTCAGTGGAATTCCTTGAAGAATGTGGTCCAGAAGAGAGAAGCTCCAGAAACACGGTGTTCCTCAGAGGAATTGCCTGCAAGGGATTGGGCCAGCCCTGCAAACACGTTAGCGCTTGGAGTAAGACGGAGTGAAGAGAAAGCCAGTCATGTTTTACAGTCCCAGAGGGGATTTTAAAAGCATAGTAAAATGCATGGAGGTAAAATTATGATATACCTTCCGTAGACAGAGGGATTGAATTCTGTCGATTGTTCCACTCGGGACATTTTCTTCTCTTTGTGTATGTTTTTTTTTGTTTTGTTTTGTTTTAACAGCAGTATCTTCCAGATCTGTTCATGGAATCTAAACCTCTGCCCTTAATCTGAACAAAGTTCCCATAACCTTCATTCTAGTGACGGCAACAAAGTTGGGGAAGGTTTTCCATTTTCAAAGCTTTTGCATTGAAACCTTGTGAGAGACACTCTGTCTGTGGGGGAAGATGTGTATGGGTGTGAACTCTTGTCACGGGTTTGTGGGCAAAGATTCCTCTGGGGTCACAGGTTAGCCGCAGAGCAGTTAACTTCTGACTGAATGCTTCGTTTTTCTTTCTGAGGCAGCCACTAAGCCCTATTTGTCATGAGGGCTTTCTTAACTCTCCAGCTCTCCTCCTGCCCTGGGACTGTCCCCTGACTCCTTAATTTCTGAGGCTTGCTCTTCTGCCCACCGGACCCCTCCAGCCCTTACCCACCCACCCTGGCTGTGAGCAGAGGGTCTCATCTTTCAAACCATTAAGGCAAATCCTACCCTTAATGCCGGTGGAATTGCTTTCTCCCCTGCTGCACACCATCTGACAAACAGCATCTCTCACACAGAACAGTGCTAGGCTCCAAGTCTGCAGGCCTCCCCAGAGGGAGGGGTTATCATAAACTCCCATGAATCCGAGCAGCAAATGACTATAAAAAGATGCTAAGGGACCTCCCTGGTGGTCCAGTGGTTAAGACACCGCCTTCCAATGCAGGGGGCATGGGTCTGGTCCCTGGTCAGGTACCTAAGTTCCCGTATACCACTGGGGTGCAGCCAAAAATACAGAAGATGCTAAGAGAAGCCATTGTGGTGTTGGTAGCAAAACTGAACTCTTAGCAGGTGCCAGGCTAAACGATTTATGGGTATGACCTCATTTTACCCTCACAGTAATTCAGTGACGTGGGAACTGTTCTCAGTTCAGTTCAGTCACTCAGTCGTGTCCAACTCTTTGTGACCCCATGGACTGCAGCATGCCAGGCTTCCCTGTCCTTCACCAACTCCTGGAGCTTGCTCAAACTCATGTCCATTGAATCGGTGATGCCATCCAACCATCTCATCCTCTGTCGTCCCCTTCTCCTCCCACCTTCAATCTTGCCCAGCATCAGAGTCTTTTCCAATGAGTCAGTTCTTCACATCAGGTGGCCAAAGTACTGGAATTTCAGCTTCAGCATCAGTCCTTCCAATGAATATTCAGGACTGATTTCCTTTAGGATGGACTGGTTGGATCTCCTTGGATTCCAGCCAGTCCTTGGATCTGGTTGGATCTCTTTGGACTGGCCTCCTTTTAACAGACGAGGAGACTCGAGTTTAGGAAGGTCAAGTGACAGGCTGAAGCTCTCACAGTGTTGGAATAGGGACCCTGCAGATCGCAGTGGTGCACTTGGCTCAGATGGGACCACCCCTATCCCCACTCAGGGTCCCACATTGTAAACAGTTCGCAGGGGAAGGGTGCCAGCTAGGATTGGTGGCACCAGCTAGGCTGGGGGAGTCACTGGGGACCCACCTGGAAGGATGCAGAGATGCCCCAACACTCAGCCTACAGCCCAGGGAAGAGATGAGAGCCAAGATCTCGTCGTTTTTGACTCATTTTAGATGTCAGTATATTTCAAGAATATGTTTCATGCCCCCCCCCACTCCTGCCCATGACATGCCTCAGCCCAGATCCTTCTCATTCTTAAAAATATTTTTGTCATTAAGGGAAAGTTCTTTGTTTTTCTAGAATGTAAAAGAGATACATATGCATGGTAATCAAATTCAAATGCTTTAGAAGGTTCTGAAATAAGACATATTCCACCCCCTCCCTCCTCATCTTCTAACCCATCTCCCCGAAGGTGACCAGGGCTCAGGCTTTCACGGATCCTTTCTGAGACTTGTTTTCCGTGCCTGTGTCCTCTGACCTCGTGTGGGAAGGCGGCCCCGCTCACTGTGTCCTGAAACCTCAATGATGCCAGAGGAGGCGGGCCGGGCCTCCTCACCCAGAGCTGCTCCCCCCATCGCCGCCCCAGGGGTTTTTCCATCTCCAAGTCCCTGCACACGCTGCACAGGGGTTCTAGGAACCCTGCGGTCCAGTGAGCAGGGCTCACTGCTGGCCTTGGAGAGGGAGTTCTGGCTGTGGACTCTGCCGGACCTCGTCCAGCTGGGGCCAGACTAACTCTGACTGCTCTTCCCAGGCTTCTGGCTGTGATCTTCAAGCCCGGTTCCGACCGTGATGCGTGGTGATTTGTGCTTCTTCACGTGGGAGACCTTTTTGTCTGTGAACACCCATCTCCTTTGGCATCCATAGCTCACGACCTGATTCAGGGCGTTAGGATTTGGGGAAGTGTTTTTACCCAAACCTGTTCCTTGAAATCTCTCTGAGCCCTTCTCTGCAGATGGAGCTCAAGACATATATGGGGTCAGTGGAGGCTGCGGAGATGGTGTTACTGGTGGGCCCTGCAGCTGAGGTCAGCGTGCTGCGGAGGTAGATTCTGCAGGCTTTTCATGTTTACCTTTGTCTTTTTTTTTTTTTTTTAAACCTTTTCGTCTTTTTGCTTCTGCTGTTTGCCTCTGTGGCCCAGGCACTTAGGTGTGAAGCCTCTTAGAGCTTTATCTGTCCATGAGGCCCCTCTCAGCTCCAAAACTAATGACCGCTCAGTTCCTTTAAAATATGTATATATATATATCATTAAATACACACACACACACACACACACACACATATATATATATGTTTACTATGCTCATAGTAAACCTTGATCATAGAGTCTACATAATAAAATGTAAGCATGATTCCCTTTGACAAAAGACTGCTCAGAAGGCTCAGAAATGTTTTCATGTACACTAAAAAGACAATAGAAATTCTGTGTTAAAAATTGCCTTCTTCTTGCTATTATAAGTAATACTAATACCAATTTCCTATTCCTGGAATGATCCTCAGCCCCTAGTCCATGTTTGGACATCTTCTCAGGTTTCCTGCCTGCTTTATAAGGGCAGTCTGGGTTTAAGAAGCAGAGAGTCAAGGTTTTTTAAGTAGGACGTTCCCTGGGAAGTCTTCTGGTTCCCTGTGGGAATGGTCCAGGCTCTACCTTGAAAGTTCATCCTCATTATATTTGTTCATCTTGGTCCTTGCCACCTTGATTTTAAAAATGTTTGTAAGCACTGCTAGGGAGAAGGGTTGATGTGAGAGTCATGTAGGGGACAGAACCAAATTTGAGGGATCACGTCAAACCTGATTCCAGTTCTCTTGGGCCGGTCTTGTTCATGGTTTAGAATGAAGTGATGATCAGGCAGCCCGTAGTGGTATTTTCCTTTATAGAAACCAGCACAGGGAAGATAATATATTTAAGAAGTACCATTTTTTCAAATGCAGACTATAATGAATGAGCGTAAACTGAGAAAACTCAGTAAAAGCCTGCAGTCTGCTGGGGGGTGGGGGATGGGGAGTGGAGCTTTCCCACAAGATTGTGAATAAAGAGGTATTTTTCTTCCCTTGACTCTTCGTTTACTAGTTTCTGAAACCAAAGTTGACCTGATCATCAACTGGTTCTCAGAAGGAATGGGGAAGAAGTAGACGGTGGTCCCCAATGCCTGGGTCTCTGGTTACCCTTGAATAAAGGCACTTGTTGCTGCCAGAATGCTTTTCACATTCAAATCCTAGAGCTAGATCCTTGACGTATTCTCCTTTACATTTCAAAAGATAGAGCTGATTGAAGAGCCGATTTTCCAGCTTTTGTGGAATTTCATAACCGTAGCATTGATTCACCATCTGAGCTGGTATGCCAGGAGGAGATTGCTAATCTGGGGCTCTGCTACAAGCCCAGGCAAAAAGACAAGAATGAAGCCCGTGGGGGTCTAGCTCTGTGTCCTCAGATGATACACTGAGGGTTTAGGGCAGAAAGAAGACTTTTTATTTTTTTTTTAAATCAAGCAATGTCTAAAAAATGTTGTTTGGAAGTCTGGTTTTAGGAACATACAAGTTGGATGAAATCTAGCACATACTGCCTGGATAGGAGGACCGAGGAGTTGGAATCCAGCTCCTAAATGTTTGGTCCTAAATTCATGACTTTGGCCAACCCAGCCTCTCCTTGCTTTCTAAGAGCTGACCACTGGCTGGGTTCTGGCCGGCTCCCAGTCTTCTCAGGTGGAGCCAGGATTACATCTTTGTCTTTGCATTTTGTATCCAGGTTTCTGCTGAGTCCAGCTCCTCCATGAACTCCAACACCCCGCTGGTGAGGATTACAACTCGCCTCTCTTCAGCTGCAGACACCCCCATGCTGGCGGGGGTCTCCGAGTACGAGCTTCCAGAAGATCCCAAATGGGAGTTTCCGAGAGATAAGTGAGTACGAGTGGGAACATATCTCCCAATGAAGACTTAAGTATAAATGGGGACATGGGGTTGACGTTTTCTGTTTATGGCTGTTAACTGCCAAAGTCTTCTTGTGATGACGTCAACCGGAATGGGTAAGATTGTATTTCTAAATAACCAACTCCAGGAAAAGCAAAGAACTGATTCTCTCATGGACTCTTTTTTAATAGTTCTTTTAAAGCAGAGCTACTGAGCCATGGTCCCCAAACAAAATGGTACCTTGTTAGTATTTTTTTCTTTCTTTCTTTTTTTTTTTTTTTTACTTTCTAGATAATTTAGATCCAGTCAAGTGGAATATAAGTGGGATTATCCCATTTATAAAACAGAATTGACATTCTAACTTCTGGTTCCTAGAACATGACTGTCCTATGGTTCATTTCTTTAGAGAGATTAGATATGGAATATAAATTGCCTTAAGAATCTTCACCCAATAGTACTGTTTTTAATAGTTATTGATATAATACTGGGCTGAAAATCTTCAAATATGGTACCCGCCATTGAATTTCTTATGGTCCATAATATTTTCCTTATTGGCTGATATAGAGGTGTTCCAATAAGATCAGTCCAAGTGTGGCCACCTGGGCTCTGGTGAAGGCATTATTGAGAGCTGTATATTTCTTGGTCTCGCTTCAAGTTCATGGACTTTGGATTCTCTTGGGCTGGATTTGAATCCTGGCTATGCCAGCCAGTGGCTGGGCAACCTTATATGAGTTACCTGATTCTGTTTGAACTTCATTTCTATAAAATGAAGGTCATAGTATAGACCTCCCAGAACTGAGCACAATTCTTGGCTCATGTGAATTTCCCTTCATAACTGGTGAGATCTGAACTTCAAATCTCAGCAAGATGGGCATCCAGCCAGTGGACAAATCTTGGGCTACCAGCCCTCCATCTTCCAGCCATGGGCCAGCCCCCAGGTTTACCTTCTGAAGTGAATATGATGGTCATTGAAGGGCTGTCAGCTCATTTCCAGGGTCTCTCTTGTAGTGATTAGAGTCTAAACAGCTTGAGAGTAATGGAAGGTAGAAATTGCTGACGCTACATCTGCATCGAATCAACTGGAATAAGCTTTTGACTTGCTTATGTACAGCTACCCTATTAGTCTTGATATTTGCACTGTCTTCTTGAGGTTATGTCAGAGAAGTGTCTAATGACTAGAGAAGGGACTCATGGACAGATTTGGAAATACAAAGATAAGATTTTTCAGAGATTGGATGTGATGAGGAGCCTTGCTTTGGAAGGAGAGGTAGCTAACATGGCACTTATAACCTTGACTCACACAACTCCAACTGGCTTTGTTTCCTAACAGCTCATTTAGAGATATTAATATATGCCATAAATTAGAGCCAAATTATTGTACCGGTGTCATTTTGTTAGAGTGTTAACGGAAGTGACTTCCAGTTTGTGTGCTGTTCATTCATTCATTCAGGACTTGTTTACTGCATTCTTAGCAGTGAGGCACCAGAAAAAAGCAAAGAATGATTTCTTCACCTGTGGAGTGTGAGAAGGGGGTGTTTCTCATGCGCCAGGGCTTGACTAAACAAGTTGGTGGGTTCTTGTGCACATTCCTATGGATATAGGACTGAGTCGGGGAGCTGTGATCATATTTTAAGAAATTGCAGCTCCCGCGTTCAAGCCATAGCTTTTGCCACTTGTGACACCACCGGCAACAGTGGGAGTCTGTCTGCCAGCTCCCACCCGGAGTACCCTGAGTGCGGAAAATCTGAGTGCTAAGCGTTTCAAAATAGTGTTTAGCACAACCATAGGTGGAGCAGATTTCCAATGAATGAAGGCTATTTAGAAGCAGTTTATTAGATTGGAGGCAGACGTTGTACAAAGAAAGGATTGTTATGTTTGTAGTAGCAGGGCAATAGGACATAAATTAGCCATTTTTCCAATGCAAATGTTTATTTTATGCCAAGATATTAAATTTAATTTTAGCTCAGGGTAGGAAGGGAATGACCTCAGCATAGCACCAGCTACTCTTGGTCTTTGCTTTAACTTTTTCAAACCATTGCGTACTTACCAAAAATACTGCTTACTAGTGGCAGCTCAGTACTTTGCTGTGTTATACTTAAATGAAAAAACCACATTTGTAAGTATTCCAAAGTTTCTTCCATTCTTTTGGTTTTTGGAATGTCCAAGGAGTCTATATGGCTTTTAGCATGATGCATGTAGCACTTCTGACCTTAGAAATTTAGTTTGTTGTGTTCACTTTGGATTTTCTTCATTATTAATTTTGGGTAGTCATAAGGATTTCTAAACTAATATGTCAGAAAAATCCCCCCTCTCTCTAGAGTTTTCTTTTTCCTTTAATGAAAAAACAGAGATTCCTTGAAATGCGTTTAAGATTCATATCTTGTAACTTGGCCCAGGATGTGACCTTGAAGTCCATTGGTATTTAAATAATAGTGATTTTTAAAGACATCACTTCACAGAGACAAAAAAAAAAAAAAAGTTTAACGGTATTTTTTGAGACATTCTAAATTACAAATATTCGATGGGCTCAAGATCAAAGCTTCTCCTCATTAGCACTTAGGAAAGCTGACCACCTGACTCGCAAGGATACTTTCCTTAAAGAAAATAAATCAAGAATACAAATGTGACATTCAATAGTTGTTCCAGCAGTCACTGACATTCCCTAAAACGTCACTAAGAAAATACTCAAGTGCGTGTGTTCCCCAAGTCTCATTAGTTCCATATGATAAATGCTCCATGCTTTTGTAAGCTGCTGAAAGATTTTTATATTGAGTTCTGGAATTTCCCTCGCTGTACCAGATGCCATGTACTAATCCTCTCTTTACACATTCAGGCTGACGCTGGGCAAACCCCTGGGAGAAGGTTGCTTTGGGCAAGTGGTCATGGCTGAAGCAGTGGGAATTGACAAGGAGAAGCCCAAGGAAGCAGTCACTGTGGCCGTGAAGATGTTGAAAGGTGAGGGGGTTGGTGTGGGGAGGGAGGAGAGGGGGGGTCGCCTTATCAAGAATGTTCCTTTTGTGTGAACTCTATCATGGCACGGGGTCAAAGAGCACATAGTTGACCTAGGGGTTGAGAAGTTTTCAGTGTAAATCAGCATCTCGGACAGACTATTTATCTTGAGCAGTGTGCACTTATTAAAAAGAAAAGCCAGTTCTGTTAGAAAGTGGTAGCTCATTCCCTTTATATTTGAAAATGCTTAGAAAGCATTGACTCACGTAGAATTGATTAATTTAGATGAGTTTTGGTACCTTGGATGCAGAATACAAACCTTAGCTTACAAATAAAGGGAAGTTGGCCTTTTTAGGGGGAGCCAAGAAGGCTCAGAGAGAGGAGGCCACTCTTTCTTCTTTGCAAGAGGAACAGAGCAGGAATGGCCCTGGTCTGGGGGGAGTCGCTTAGGAAGCTAAAAGGGAGCTCACGGCATTGATGCTGGTACAGAATTGCTCACACGTTCAGGGACGTGTGAGCAATGACCCAGAGATGTAAACGTTGAGAGGCGTTCGTGGGAGCCTGAACATTTCTGTGTTAACCTTCCAACCCTGCTCATGCCTACAGCCAAGGAGCCTGAAGACCTTTTAACCATTAACTTCATCTTCCCACAGTATTCTTTTATGAGAGGAGTTATAGGGAACGGTTACATTATAAAGCCCATTGTAGGCATCTCAGAAAAGACACCCCAAGCAGAGTTTTTCCCACATGTCCTGGCAGAGAGGTCTGAGTGTGTGTTGGGCGGGGGGGAGTGTCACGCATTGTGGACACCCAGGAATCAGGCTTTTTCTTTCTTTCGTGGGATTTTGAGTCATCACATCTCTTCCTGAGAGGAGGGAGCAGGGTAGAAATAGTTGGAAAGGTATTGGGTGTTTTTTTTTGGTTGTATTTCCTTAGCTCTGTATCTGAATGGCTCCCCAGGAAAACGAGGACATTTTGAGCTGCTCCCCACTTTGTGTGTGATGCCTGGGAGGACCACAGACATCAGCTGTGGCTGTTTTAATATCCAGTGGGCATCTCGGAGCTTAGAGAGGACCCTGTGTGTCTGAGCAGTGGAGCCTCTCCCTCTGAGGGGCACGTGTGCACTCCTCCATGGGCGTCCGCGTGGATTTTACGCTCCAGGCACTTGTGTTGCTCTTACTTTTGTGAAGCCAAAGAGCTTTATGCAGCATGGCTTCTATCCATGACCTATCCTCATTTTGGGAGTAAGCCCAGATTTTCCCATATTGAATTAGTTCAATTCAGGTACCTGAGGAAGAATCTTGCCAGTTTTTGGAAGCTTAACTGCGAGCCAGGATATGCAGGACCTAACGTGTTCTTGTTTGAAATTATGGAGCAGAGAGGTTTTTAAAACTTTAATTATTTTAGGATGGGAATCCCAGGCCCTTGGGAAGCCCATGGAAGGCGAGAACCTTCATCCCTTCAAGCTGTAGGAGCGCGCGCAAACACACGCGCGCGCGCACACACACACACGCACACACACTTTTGTCCTTGGTACGGGGACTTTTGTCCTTGCCTGCATCCATCTGTGAATGCCCTGTGGGCTTTGAGGGCTCAGCTTAGCAGCCTGTGATCCAGAAAAAGTCTGAAGTATATGAAATGCCCCCATCTCCTCCTCTTCCTCCTCCTCCACAGAAGTCCTCACAGTTGCTTTCAGGCCCCATGAAATTTGATGTGGTTTTCTGAGGTACCTGCGATCTGCCAGAGGATAGAATTATTTCACAGTAGAGAAGAATGCCTCTGTATCTGTGAGGTTTGCTGGGAAAGAATTGGCCTTAGAGTTCAAGGCGTATACAGTTGTCCTGACTTTTGACGCTATTGACTCCAAATTAGCTGTTTGACACGGAGGAAGGCAGTTCTCTGGGCATTTCCTGCTTTACCAGTAAGAGGAGAGAGGTGATTTGGAAAGTCTTTTCTGGTTCAGAAATTCAATTTCATGTTGTTTCAACCAAATGTTCATCAACTAATAGTAGCAAAACTGATCCGTAATTTACCTAATGTTCTAGATGATGCCACTGAGAAAGACCTTTCTGATCTGGTGTCCGAGATGGAGATGATGAAGATGATTGGGAAACACAAAAATATCATAAATCTCCTTGGAGCCTGTACTCAGGATGGTGAGTAGGAGGAAAAAAACGCATTCATTCACGTAACCCAGGGTTCAGCATCCATATCATTTTAGAAGTATATGGATGTTTAGATCTTGCTCCTAGAGCCTCCTAAGCACGTGTTTAAAGTTCTTTTTAAAACCCCCCTCAGGAAGGTGTTCCTGATGACCATGTCTGGGGTCTAGGGGGAAAGGTGGATATTGGGCGACCCTGGATGGGAAGGCCTATAGGGTCCTGCTGTTTTTTGGACATAACCTAGAGGGTGTTTGGAAAAGGCCATCTTGTTATGTTTGTTTAGTGAGTGCTAAGAGAGAGTTACCAATGTAAGATCCTGCATTTTGGTTGACAAGTTCTTCCCTTGAAATGGGATTGAGGAACCATGTCTTGCTATGGGTGAGCCCCCAGGAGTGGCTGTAAAGAGGGGAGATGGACAGGAAGGACATGTTATCTTCCTCCAGGGAGTGAGAACCCTGGCTTCTCTCATAGATGATCTGTGTCACTTTGGGAACCAGTTTAATGATAATTAATAAACTTAGAATGCCTGTTTTTTGCCTTGGCAATTTCCTTGTGAGGTCTCTACCAGGAGTCAGGAGACTGTAAAGGGTTATTGTAAATATTTTCGGCTTTGTGGCAGCCACCCACCTCTACTGCTGGAGTGAGAAAGCTTCCACAAACAATACAGAAATGAATTGGCCTCGCTGTGTGCCAGTAACATTTACACACGAAAACAGGCTGGTCTCTGCCATAGGGACATTATTGCATGTGTGTGTAAGGAGCCATGCACTAGCTTGCAGTGTTCATTGCACAACATTTGCAATGGCCCAAACCTGAAAACAACCCATCAGGGGAGTGGATAAATACAGCATGGTATATTTATATGATAGACTCTATGTAAGTGTTGAACGGAATGATCTGAATCTATTTTTTATCAGCCTGACTGGCTTCCAGAAAGATCATGTGTGGGGGGAAACTGGTGCAAAGCTGTGTCTTTATTACTCATTGATGTCGCTAAAAATAATACATCGTTTATTGATACATAGGTGTTTGTAAAATCTTTAAAATTAAATGAGAGCAGCAAATTTAAGGTAGTCGCTGCTTTCCAAGAGGGGGCATGACAAGAAAGGGGCACTCACTGAAGCATTTCTGTTTTATGAAAGACTGTTGAGTCCACCTTGACCAGCTGTCAGTTGTCATTTGGGGGGCGATTAGAAGGCAGGTGTTCTATTTTTGTGTGTGCCTTTCTGTATGTTTAAATTAAAAAAAAAAATAATAAAGCACTGGGTTGTAATAACTAAGAACTCCTTGGCAGAGCTGCCCCAGGGCAGCTCCAGGGTCTACTGCCTCTCCAGCTAGCATTTTCCATCCACAGGGCCGCTCTATGTCATCGTCGAATACGCCTCGAAAGGCAACCTTCGGGAATACCTCCGCGCCCGGAGGCCACCCGGGATGGAGTATTCCTATGACATCAGCCGCGTTCCCGAGGAGCAGATGGCCTTCAAGGACCTGGTGTCGTGCACCTACCAGCTGGCCCGGGGCATGGAGTACTTGGCTTCCCAGAAAGTGAGTCCTTCCCCTTCTCCTCGGTTGGATGGATTCCAGTGAAAAATGTCTGAAGAGAACAGGCCATTTGGATGGGCTCATTTGCCGAGTCAAGCCCTGGCCTGTCTTGTACAACCTGGAAAATGTGTCTTGCATTATTCATACTGGGGTTTGATGAACTCTTTAACAGCCAGAGTTGCATCATAGACCTGTAGCAGCACCACAGAGTTGAGCAGAGAAGACGTCTCTTCTCAGAGACGGGGCTGGCCAGCACCCTTTGGGGAACCAGCTTTCCAGGTGGGCGGCAGTGGGTTAGGGGGTGCTGCCTTTGATGCCGATGATCTTTTGGCTTTGTTTTGTGGTTCTTGAGTCTCTGGACGTGGACCTCGGGTGTCGTCCCTGTGGTTTTGAGTTTGAAATGATGTTAAAGATTCTAGGAATGGAGATCAAATGATGGGGTGTTTTGGTAGCATCGAGTGCCAGGTATTCTCTGGATTTATTTTGTCTCATTTCGCGAGGTGACCCTCTGCGGTTAAAAGTTGGCCGGGTCCCCTGAGGTGAATCACTTGCATTCCAAGCATGCTGCACACAGTTGGAACTTGAAACATCTGAGTTATTCTGAAAGCAGTTAGACGGGTGCCCAGATGTCCCCTGGGGCACTTTAGATTGGCCCCAGGCACCCTTCCCTGGCCCACACTTCGGGGAAGAGCCACAGCTTCTTCCTTGGGCAGAGGTGGACCTGTTCTTATCTGCTCTGGAATGTCATGAAACACCAGTAATTCCTTGGGTCTCCAAAGAAGTGAGAGCCTCTGGTGAGTGTGGACCCTCTGTCCCCCCACTAGATCTTGGCCATGACGGTCATTGATGGGACAAGGCGGCCCCTGTCACGTCACACCACGTAGTGATTCAGGAAGGGCCCCGGGGCACCTCGGCCCCTGCTGTCTGTAGCCAGGTGGGAACACAGCCAAAGTTACCACGTGTTCTGGGTTTTTCTTCTTAGCAAAAGAGTCCAGAGTTGAAGATTTTTTTAAAAAAAAAATTGTTTTTTCCTGTAAAATCTCCCAATGTATAGATTTTGGGAAACCAAGACAGGATGGAGTTGTGTGCGTATGTGTGTGTGCAGCAGACTTTGCCAGCTGACGAGTCAGACAATCAGATCCAGAATGTGGGACATTTGACAAGACATTGCTTCAAAATGTCAGAGTCACAAAAGACCGAAAAAAAAAAAAAAATCCTGCAGAGAGAGTTCCAGATGAAAAGAGGCTGAAGAGTCATGACAACTAAATATACATGTGCGATCCTGGACTAGGTCCCTGTTCTGGGCGGGAGATAAAGGGACAGCTTTTGTATAAACCGTTTATGAACATTTAAAACAGGTATATGGACTGTATATTAGATAATGTGACTGTTTCAATGTTAAATTTGGGGGCAGTGACAGAGGTCTTGTGTTAGCAGGTAGGAGATACCTGCTAATGAAGTCTGCAACTCATTTTTAAGTGGTTCATCCATAAACAGTGTGTGTGGGGAGTCTGGGGATAGAGAGAAAGGGAGAGCAAGGAAGCATAAGAATTGAATCTGGCAAACGTGGATATCCATTGTTCTATTACACCTTTCCTGTAGCTTGGAACAATTGCTAAGTAAAACCCTGGGAAGACATGCTGCCTGCAGGCTGCCTGGTCTGACCCTCTGGTCCTTGTTGCTCTGTCCTCCTGCTCTGGTGTGGAGGGGGGAAGATTTTGGGGTCTCATCAGGGAGCTGCTCCTGATACAAAGTGGTAGAAGGCTGGCCTGGTCATTTTATTAATCCTTCAGCAAATATGCCTGAGTGTTCCTGATTCGGATGCCTGATGCACTGGGTCAGGCTCCCTGTGAGGTGACCGGAATGGACGCTGTCCTTGGCCTCTTGGAGCAGGCACTGTGGGAGACAGCAGGTGAAATCAACAGTAAACATGGGCATAAAAATAAGCATGTGAAAGGCTGAGAATCGTGCTGTGGAGGAAGCCCCTGGTGTGTGGGCAGGAACGGGGCGGGGGGGACTCGGGAGGTTTGGGGACCAAAGGTGATGGCTGAGTCCTCCTGCAGAGGGACAAGCTGTGTGGAGGCAGGCCCTGCTCATTCAGAAGGTGACAGCCCCAGGCAAGACTTGGCTCTGGGCACTGGGGAAACCTCCAAGGGGCTGCTGCTGCTGCTAAGTCACTTCAGTCGTGTCTGATTCTCTGAGATCCCATAGACAGCAGCCCACCAGGCTCCTCTGTCCCTGGGATTCTCCAGGCAAGAATACTGGAGTGGGTTGCCATTTCCTTCTCCAGTGCATGCTTGCATGCCAAGTCACTTCAGTCTTGTCTGACTGCGACCCTATGGACAGCAGCCCACCAGGCTCCTCTGTCCACGGGATTCTCTAGGCAAGAGTACCGGAGTGGGTTACCATTTCCTTCTCCCCTCCAAGGGGCAGTGATTTGGATCAGGTTCACAGTATAAAGGTAACTACTTGTGACCATTGTTTCAGCTAAGGTTTATTGACTCCGATAGACACCGGAGAAGTAGATTGGTTTGGGATATATTTTGCCATCAGGACAGTTAATGGGTTGAGTAGATACGGGAGGGAGAGAAAGAGGGACCAAAGATGACTGTTGGATTTCCACCTTGAGAAACTGGACGGTGGTGTGATGGTGGTACAGCTTATCAGGATGAGGAAGATGGGAGGGGCAGGGGCGGTGGCAGGAATTGATTCCCATGGGAAACCCCAGGTGCATTTCCAGTATGTCCGAGGGTCACTCAAGGGCGGATGTCCGCCAGGAAAATGAAGGCTGCAGCTCAGCTCTGGGGGGCTGGCGAGACACTGGAGCCAGTGAAGAAGGTATAGGTTCAGGGCATGGGAATGGATGAGTTCACCTTGGGCGGGGAGGTTGGCGAGAGGCAGAAACAGAAGCTTGGAGTCAAACCCCGAGAAACCTCTCAAATCCAGAGATTGACTTAAAGCGCAGGAAAAGATGGAGGAGGCAGCCTCAGAGGAGGAGGAAGAAACCCAGAATGTGGTTCACAGAGGTCCAGAGAGGTGTCTCAGGAAGGCAGAAGGAGGAGAAAGAAGATGGTTGAGTCTGGCTCGTGGAATGATGGTGGTCCTGCCCCGCCCCACCACCCATATCGTACCCTGGCCCCGAGCATCAGAGCCTTCCTGCTTTGCTCTGTGGTGTGGTGAAGAGAGAACTGAGGATCCGATGAACTCTGCAAAATGGGGAAAAGAATACGTTTTAGAATGGAAAACTGAAAGTACTCTTATTAGTAGTATTGTAATAATAATCATACTACTAATCACTACCACTTTTTGAGAGCTTAGTGTCCTCCCAGGCCCGGGGCGAACATTTTACATACAGTATTGTCCGTAACCCCAGAATAACTCAGAAACAGGTGTGTTTATAATCCCTGTCCTGTGGGTAAAGATGCTGGGGGCTGTTAGGAAACTGCAGGAAACCTTTGAGCCCACATGTGTGTGTCACTGTGCTCATTTCTGAGATGGGGACTCGTCAGTTCAGAGAATAAAGAGGCTGGACCCAGACCTGGCCTTTTGGTTTTCTACTCAACTATCTTGCTCTCAGGTACTCCCGCCTCTCTGGACCAAGAAAAGGACCATTGGAGAGGCATTTGGGAGTTGAAATCAAAAAGAACTCAGGAGGAGTGTGTAAAGAATTCTCTGTGTATATCTCAGGTGTATATGAAAAAGGCCAAGAAGATGAGAAGAAATGCTCCGTGTTGGGCTTCATTTGCCAACCCAGGGTGGAGTAGAGGGGACAGAGTCCTGTTTCCTAAGGCTTTGCAGTCATATGTTTCCAAAGCTCTTTGCCAAAGGCCACCTGTAATTAAGGACCTAGAACAGGTTTGGGCAGGTTCTAGATGAGGATCTTAAGAATGGTACCCGGAGTAGAACCTGCTTCTAAAACTGGAGGGCTTATTTCTGATAGTGGACAATGGAGAAGCAGGGGACAGGTCAGATCCTAACTCTGCCATACATATTCTGTCCCGGTGGAGGGTGATGCGTTTGTTAGAGACCCGCCTGAGGAGCTGTTGGCTGTGACACCTGGCTCATTGCTGATGGAGTGTAATGAGAAACTCAGTTCAATGGACATTGACGGGGTCAGGCTCTCTGCTGGGCGTGTAGAGATGAACCTGAAGTCCTGTGCTTAAGCTGGAGATGGACAAGTTAAAAGACGCTGTGATGTGTACAGTTATACAATGGGTGATGTGGTATTTGAGCCTTATCCCAGTTGTGTAAGCCTTTCTATTTTTAGTGCAAAGTACACTAATTTTTTTGATAAAATCTTAAGGACAGTTAAACCTCCAAGGTGTTTAACTTGAACAACTGTTTTTATTTTTGCTGGGTTTTTTTTTTTTTTTTTAAAGCTTAGCTTCCTTATCTTTAAAATGGCTATGGTAACACCCATCTCATAAGTTGTCTTGGAAATTTAATGTGATCAACTCTGCACAGACATCCAGCACACTGTCAGGGTCATAGAGGTCTTCCTTCCTTAGGGACCCGTTGACCTTTGTTTATTTTTTTTAAAAAAAGGAATATCAAATATTCCAAGAGCTCGTTATATAAAATGGTCAGCTCTGCACTGGAGAACAACTCGGATTTCTGCAGATGATGGGAATTTGGCCTGACGTTGATTATTTTCTTTTTCTTGGGTGTTGGTTCCAAGTCTCTTCTTGTTCAGCCCAGAGGGTGGGCTTTGGTGTTTCCCAGCCCCCGGGGACGCAGGAGGCTGGTGATGGATTCTGGCTTCCACAGTGAGAATGGAGGTCGCCATCATGGTGACTCAGAGTTGAGCCCTCATGTGTGGTCGGAGCCCCATGCACAGGGAGCCAGATTCTTCTGACCGCATGGCTTGCCAATCGCACCGTCTTGTCGGCGGGGAGCACACTGCCGGGAGAGTTTGGCCCAGGACTTGGAAGTTCCATTTGAAGAGGCCTCCAAACCAGGAGCCCGGCTCCCGCCCCGACCGGATCCCCGGGCAGCTTCTGGGAGCTCTTGCGTTTCCTGCTTCCATTCCGGCCGGGCACAGGCAGCCCGTGGGCTTCTCCTGCTTTCCCCGCGATGACCTTAGCCCGTCCAGGGGCCACAGAAGCCGATGAAAACAGGGAATAGTTGGAGGGTGGGCAGAAAAGAATGGTTCCTAATTCATTCTTCAGGGAGAGTTTGGCTTGCTCCTTTTTTTTTAATGGCCTGTTTCTTAGAGTGTCTAAAACCAGCCGCATCTCACCCATATCAGAGGGGTTGCTAGGAGTCTCTCCTTCATATAATAGTTTGCCTTTGCCCAGAACCTATATAAAAGGGTTTGTTAGGGATGTTTGTTTACTTCTGTCTACCTTGCCATTTCCAAAAATAGGAGGTTTTTGGGACCTCAGTTACTATGTATACTGATGAAATTTTGGTGTATTAAAGTACAACTAAAACGCTTTCAACAGCTTACAAAAGCATATCATTTGCAGAAAGGAAATATAGAAGTTATAAGGACTAGAGCTTTCTGAGGCTGAAGAGATCACATTAGAACCATGAATCGGCAGCCCTGTAGTAAGCATCTCAGCGCCGGGCCCCTGTGTATGTGGCAGACATAGGTTGGGCCCTATGTGGGATCCAGGTGTTGGGTGAGAACTGGACAGAGGATTTGGATAGACAGGCAGTGATTTTGATATAAGCCCGGAACAGATGTGACCAACTCCTTCAGAAACAAAATTTGAGGGAAACAGAAAAGAAGATGCAATAGGGCTAAGTCTGGAAGCACAGACACCGTTGTGCAGATAGTGTGGCCGTCTGTAGGGGATGGGGGTGGGTAGTGATGAGACCCTGGGCTAAGCGGGTGGCAGGGGGAGTGGAGCTGGGTGGACAAATTGGAGAGGCATTTGGGAGTTGAAATCAAAACTCGGGAGGAGTTTGTAAAGAATTCTGGTGTGTGTGTCACAGGTGTGTATGAAAAAGACCAAGAAGATAAGAGTAGAGACCTTGAACTTAAGGTGCCAAAGGGATGTGGCAATGCCCTGTAGCCTGATAAAAGTGAGAATCTGGATCCCAGGAGAGCGGTCAGGATATAGATAAGAATTTGAAGATCTTTCCTGTGTGTCTAAGAATGGGAGCCATGAGGATGTATGGAAATATATAAAATTAATGGGGCAGGTCCTCTGTTTTGAGGGAGAGAGGAGTTAAGCCAAGGAATCTGAAGGGGTGGGGAGAGAAGAGGAGAGTGAGCCAAGAGAAGGGATGGGGTGGAACTCAGCAGGGGGACAGCCTCAAAAATGAGCAAGAAAACAGTGTCCTGAACTGCAGAGAGGGAAAAAATTACATTTGAGTCTTCACAATGTGAAGGATGCCAGTCAACTGAAGTTAAAAAGGCATGTGGCTTCTTATCTACCTCTGCTTGTTGAAATAGTTGGGGTCTTAGTCTTTAATTAGAAAAGAAAAACCAATTTTTGACTTTAGTTGTGTCTTCTGTCTACGTTATAAGAAGTGCCTATGTTACCTTTTTGATCTTTGTGGCATTTTGAAACAAGTTTCTTTGTTTTTTTTTTTTTTAATTTCAGTGCATTCATCGAGATTTAGCTGCCAGAAATGTTTTGGTAACAGAAAACAACGTGATGAAAATAGCTGACTTTGGACTGGCCAGAGATATCAACAATATAGACTATTACAAAAAGACCACAAATGTGAGTCTATGGTGATGATATGGTGGGAGAGGGTTGGAGGGGTGGCACGGAGTGTTCCAGGTGAAAGATAATGTTCAGAACTAGAATGACCAATGCCTTTTTATTCCCGCTCATTTGCATTACTCCTTACCAACTTCTAAATAAGCAAATTCAGGCTTAACTCTTGCTAAGAGTTAAGACTCTTAGTAAATGTGAACTAGTCTTATATACTGAATAATCAGCCTCTAGGATCTTCATAAGCTCCTCATCTGGAAATTCCCTAGCAAAGATTGGAGCTTGGGAGTTTCTGGGTTAATTTTCACCTAGAAATGGGCCAGGGTGTGTCAACGTGCTAGGGAAGATGTATGATCATGAGGAAACGACCCTTTATCAACATGTCCATATCTGTGCATCTCCCACATGCTGTGTAGTCCCTTTGGAGCGTATTTTTTCGCTAATGACTCTCCACCAAAAACCATTAGAGTGTCAGCTCTTAAAATAAACAGGGCATAGCCCGGCTGGGGCTGCTAAAGTAAACCGGTTTTAATATATTGGGTTTTACATTTCTTCCACACTTGCAGGGCCGACTTCCGGTCAAGTGGATGGCTCCCGAAGCCCTTTTCGACAGAGTGTACACCCATCAGAGCGATGTGTGAGTAACTCCCTTGTTGCTGTCTCCTCCCTGGGGTTGACTTGCAGAAATCTTGTCTGTTCCTCGCCTTCCTTCCCTCTTTGGTGCCTGCTGCATTTCGCACAGGCAGAGAAGGTGCAGGAGCCAGCCTTAGAAAGGACGGATTTTCTGCCAGGCTGGTAACCAATGCTCTGTTACTAATCTGCCTGGCTTCAAAGCACATGGGAGGTGGAACTGCTAACCTGCTCCTGCCAGAGCGGAAGCTCCCCCCTTGAACTTACTCACGGATGTGCAAGTACAAAGCTGCTATCTAACTTGCCAAGCTGTTGGCGTGTCCTTCGCGTTCTTCAGCTTTTCCTTCTTGAGAGCGGTTTGTCGTATTTTCCCCATGCTAGGGTTTGTCCTTACAGGGGGAGGCTGGTTGGGACGAGAGCCACTCAGGGGATCTCCACAGAGCCTGCTCCCTGTTTATCCTTTGAAAAATGTCCAACCTCGTCTTTGCAGCCTTGATAACATTACAGCAGTAGACTGAAAACTACAGTATTTCAATTACGATACACCTAAAAACACTACCAGAGCTAGGCTCTAAGCGGTGTCTTAGAATTCTAGCTTTGGAAATCTGGTGGAAAGATGTTACCACTGGGAGTCACTGGGTGAGAGGTACGGAGGATTGCACTGCTCTATTTTTGTAAGTTCCTGTGAATCTATAATTATTCCAAAAGTTAAAAAGTCAGCTGAGCTGTTCTTACTTGTGTGGGTGGGAGGGCTTCTGGGGCAGGCATGGAGCCTGTGCCATGGCCACTGGTTCTCTTCAGCAGTCCTAGAAGGAGAGCCTTATGGTTTCCGGTTTTGCAGTGAGCTGCTTCTCTTGCTGTATACAAAACTGAAGGCAGTTTCATTTCTGAAACCCACCCTAATAGAATCAGTGAGGGTGTGTTTCCAGCTTAGAAGCTCATGTTAATAACACTGCATGAAGACGAAGAGTTTTGTTTGAAAGTGGTGGAAGGAGGAAGGAAGAACCGAATCTCCGTCCCTGTTTCCCCTCCCCACCCTCCCCAGAGAGTGATGGTTTACCATCACTTATCTGTTGTCTGCTGATGGAAAATCCCATCAGAATATCTCCTCTTCATCATCTGGGGATGCTTTCTGGGGGCAGGAAGGGGCAGGTTGGATGAACTGCAGGAGGGCCCTGGTCATTTGTCTTTGAACGTAAGAAGTGAGGGGGAGTTTGTTTTCTTAACTGGGTGTGTTTAGGTTTCTGTGATTCAGATGGGTTACTAATGCTGTTTTCTCTCCTCTTTGCAGCTGGTCCTTCGGGGTGTTAATGTGGGAGATCTTCACGTTAGGGGGCTCGCCCTACCCAGGGATTCCCGTGGAGGAACTTTTTAAGCTGCTTAAGGAGGGACATAGGATGGACAAGCCAGCAAACTGCACCAACGAACTGTAAGGGCTGTTGTCTCTTCTGATGCCCCAGGGGACCCACCATGCCACTAATGCTTCTCCTGGCTGGTTTGGTTTCCTAAGGCCCCCAGGTTTTTAAATATGTCCTGAGAAAAAGAATTGCTGAGACTTCCTGGGCTCAATCCCAGAACTGAGATAGTTCAGACAGGCCTGACTGTCCAAAAGAAAGAGCATCCTTCTGAGGTGGTATGGAGTGAGCTTTACACCACGGATGTGTTGGGTGCTTGGCCGAGGGCTCCCAGCTTTCCACAGTGAGCCCCACAGTTATCTTCCTGGGCCGATGTGCTGTCCTTGCTGTTCTTCAGAGTGAAAGGAAGATACATCAAGCCTTCCCTCATATACAAGCTTGAGATCCATGGGGCTGCCTCCATTTCTTATGAGTGGTCTGTGGCCTCTGCACTGTGAGTAGAGAGTGGGTGCTTCTGCAGCCTCTTTGTGACCATTGCTATCATAGATGGATTTTGACCACAGCCCTCAGGGTGAATGAACTAGTGTCTGCTTACTGATATTTTACCCATATTTCAGTGCAGAGGATTAAAAATTTGTCCAGGTGCTAATATAGTATATTAATCCTGATCTGACTATAAAACTGGTTTCGAGCAAAACCTACCCTGTACTTTAAGTGGAATTACTTGTGTTGTTGACAAGCGTCTTGTGCAGCAAAATCAGTGCTTTGAAAAGGAGTCTCTCCTCCCAGCTCCCAGTGTCAGCTAAGAAGAGGGATTTTTCCAGAGACTGTGGTCTCTTGGGTATTGTTTCATGGGGATTTTATATCAGTAATCCCATGAGTGCTTTGCGGTGCGTAGTGGGCGTCAGATGAATGGTCACATTTTATAGTATATTATATAAAGGCATTTATTGTGCTCCTTGTCATTCCTGGTGCTTTTTCTACTATAGAGGGTCTGTCGAAACCCATCGTCAAGATAAGGCCTGGGAACCTAGGCCTGTCCAAGAGTTAATCCGGAAGTGAAGGCATAGCCCAGTGACGACAGGTTAATTCATAAGAACCTTGCCTTAATGTTGTGCTTTTCAAACTTCAGTTTTTCAAAACTGAGGAACCTTTGTCCAGAGTGTCGGGCAGATAACAGTAGAGCAGCTTTGGTCCTGGCAGGGTGTGTGGGGAGGGAAGACTGGATTTCCACCCGCCCCTACCTGGCTCTTCCCACAATGTCCAGAAGTGTGGAAATGTGATGCCATGTTATAAGTCACTGCTACAGGGGTACCAGAAGTCAACCAGGAAAACACATAGAAGTGTTTTTTTGGGTTTTTGGCTGTACTGCATGGCTTGTGAGATCTTAGTTCTCTGGTTGAGGATTGAACCTCAGTCCTTGGTGGTGAAAGCACTGAGTCCTAACCACTGGACCACCAGGAAATTCCCAGAAGTGTCTTTTTAGATGGTGTAGATACTGTCCTAAAGCATTTTGGATAAAGTGGTTGTTAGAAAACGCCGCGGGAGAAAGAAAAAGCCGCCTCTAAGGACCGGTGGTAAAGGCCTTTTTATTAAGCGTCGCTCTCGCTCTCGGGCAGAACTCCCGGGGGGCTGGTGAGTGAGGAGACAAAGGGAGTCTGCAAGGTATGAGGGGTGGGGAGGGGTTTTATAGTCCGGGCAGGGCGTCCAGGCCAGGTCTTTTCATATAAGGAAGAAAGCGCGGGCTACAGCGGTGGTCAGTGTCCGAGGGCTCTGTGTTGGTACCTGATTGGACCAGGCTGCAGGGGGCCAGCCCCTGAAAGTTTAGCCAGCCTCCGGAATTTGCCTTGTAGCACTTTCCCGGGGGCATGCCCCGACCTTTCAGTGGTGTTTTTGTAAATCAAAGTGCCTTTCAGAGGAACTAAGTAGTGCCTCTTTTGGCAGAGTGGATCACCACTTCCTAATTCAGTTGCTAGGGAAGTTCTGATACATTTTCATAATTGAGGACATCTCTCCATACTGACTGTTAAGAGTGACTTATAGCCACACCCCTGGTCCTCAGGGAATTAATTCACCAAGGAAATCCATCTCTTCCAGGTATATGATGATGAGAGATTGCTGGCATGCAGTGCCCTCACAGAGACCCACCTTCAAGCAGTTGGTAGAAGACTTGGATCGAATTCTCACACTCACAACCAACGAGGTAAGAGCCTCCTTCCAGAAGCCAAGGGTCCTTGCTGGGGAGCCCCCGTGCAGCTTTTGAAATGCAGCCTCCCCAGTGGGAGTCTGGGGTACAGTTTATCATTGTTCCATGGCTTGGACAGAGTGAAACTGTGTTCCTCCCAAACCCTGAATTTTCTTGGAACTCCATCTTGAGAGTTCCGACTCACAGAAGCAAGACACAGAGGGCCCCACCTGAGGCCGCTCCTCACTGTGGCTTGTGGGTCCACAGTGTGTGTGTGTAGGAAGATGGGGAGGGGGAAAGAAATGTCCAAAACTGCAGCATTTGGATTTGAGTGGGAAGGAGCTGGGGTTTCTGTGCTGGTTGGATTCCTTGCTCTGCTCATTAGTGTGAGGGCTGCTGGTCATTACTCTGAGGGCTGCTGGTCATTACTCTGAGGGCTGCTGGTCAGTACTCTGAGGGCTCCTGGTCAGTACTCTGAGGGCTGCTGATGGTCCATTACCAATGAACTTGCCAGGATGAAGTGAAGTTGTGCCATTCCAGCTTCTATATAATGCAGGACATAGACCTACATGACCCTGTGTGATCATAGTGTAAACATGCACAGAGTCACTCCTTTAAAGAGTGACTTACAGGATTTTTAAGTGAAAACTTTTGATAAAATATGTATTTTCTATAAAATAGTTATAACCTATAACAACAAAAGAAACCGTCTTCTGTCACTCACTGTCCACACTCAGCCATGTCCGTGGCTACTTCACCATGCAGAGAGAGTGATCTTTGGTTGTGGAAAGAAAGTGATGTGAGCAGGAAAGATGATAAACCCATCAAGGCCAGAAAAACCCCACAATAGAGAGAAGTAGTATTTAATGAGGATATAGAACAGTGTTCCTCCAGACAAGGGGAGAAAATCCCCATAGTTGTCTTAATAACAACAGAAAAGGTTAAAACTGCCTAAACATTTTAGAAGGAAAAGAACATATTTATTTTAAAATAATGTATTTAATAGTTCAGATTGATTTTTTAAAAATAATTAAATGTTGTGATTTGAAGCCTTAAGCCAGCAATATTATCTGTGTGTCTGACTGTGGCTGATAAAGGGAGAGATTGCATTTAAATGAATACAGCTGACCTTCAGAAGTTAAAAGGAAAGGAACAGTTCAAGGGGGAAAAAAAAAAACAACCAACTTTCTTCTCCTGCCAAAATTGTTGTTTCTAGTATAAGTTCCTTTAACCCTAGACTTGGAATCCACTGATATCCCTAGGTTTTTTTTTTTCCCCTATCAGATCTGAACATTTATGGCTTCAGTTAGAAACTGAAAAAGCACTAAAGTTCCATTTTAATGATCCTGTGTCCATGCTCTATGCCATTTATTTATACATTTACATTTAAAGTGGGCCTGTTTTCACCCTGAAACTTACATCTAGCATCCTAAAATTAAAAAAAAAAAAAAAAGCAGAATGCCATATTGTCTAACGGATATAAAAATCGAAGTTCTTTCCTTCTGAAAATCATTACCACATGCTGGAGAAAAATGGTTCCATTTAGGACAAAATTTCATTTTTTATCATTGTAAGCAAAAAAGTTCTCTTTTGATGTGGTGGGTGTGTTTGTTTCCAGTCGTGTGGTTCATGCTGATGTTGTTGGAGCTGACACATCCCCCTTTCTTGGATGGGGACTCTTTTTCTTGCCAAACCTGTTGATAAATTATAAGGGGTGGTTTGGGGTTTTTTTTTTCCTGTCTGTTAAAATGTGTAGTCGCCAACATTCTGTGGGCCCTTCTCTGATAAAACTGAGGCTCGTTGTGCTGTGGTCTACACTTTTTGTCCCCTTCTCAGCAAAACCACGTGTCATGGTATACTCCTTGGCTTTTGGGGGTGTGAGCAGAAGCACCCCAACATGCTAGCCTGGATGCGGCAGTGAGACCCAGTAGTGGCCCAGTTTAGAAATCTTTTCATAGTTTGCAAACCTTTTATGTCAAGGGCCAGACAGTCAATATTTTTAGTTTCATACGCCTCTTTGTGGATCTCTGTAGCAACAGGCACAGACATTGTGTAAATGAATAAATAAATGTGTCTATGTTCAGATAAAACTGGATGAACCCTAACATTTAAATTTTAGGACATTTTACATACTTTAATACCATGAGATGTTATTCTTCTTTGGATTTTTTTTTCTTTTTCCCAACCATTTCATAATGTTAAAAGCCATTCTTAGCTCACGG
The DNA here is from genome assembly GCF_910594005.1 of Cervus elaphus. Lineage (NCBI taxonomy): Eukaryota > Metazoa > Chordata > Mammalia > Artiodactyla > Cervidae > Cervus > Cervus elaphus. The sequence goes on along the minus strand of NC_057829.1, from coordinate 83,508,600 downwards.
GCCACACAAGAGCAGGTAGAGGATTTTCACCTGTTTTAAGTCGAAAGAAATATTAGGGGCCGTTGGGTAGGTTTCCCGGCAGCAGCACCACTAAGTGTTTCAGGGAGCAGAAGAGCCCTTTTTGAATTTCAAACCTGCAAAACTTTGAAATGTAACCTGCGTTTTCCTAAATGGTTCTTTTGCTGTCTACTGTGGATATAACATACATGAGTCTATCCAAGCCTTTTTTGAACCTGTTTACATTTTCAACTCAGAGAGCTTCTGAGAGTAATGAATTGCATCTGTGAAATTACCCGCTGAATGAAGACATAGTCCCCTTAAATTATCCTAGAAGCTACAATAGTAAAATGTAATTTGTGACATAAATATTCAGGGTCTCAGTGCTGGAAAGATGTCCTGGACTTCCACAGCTTCTTACATCTTCCCCATTTTGCTGGGCGTGGATTTGAACTGTGTGGTCTATCAACGAGTCCTGGGGTCTGCCCATCGAAGTGACCGCTCGGCTGGGTATTAGGGTTCCCCACTTGGCAATAGTTTGTAACTATTGAAGGGTAACCTAGAGGAGATAAAGTCGGGGTCTCAAGGTGGTCTTTGCGGGAGCTGGGCTGGGTGGGTCTCTCCCTGCTGGGGGTGCCCCCATCCTGTCCCTACTCCCATATCAACGTCCCAAGAACCTGTGTTTGAAATAAAAGTCTTCTCTTCGCTTCTTTCAGGAATACTTGGACCTCAGTCAGCCTCTCGAACCGTATTCACCTTGTTATCCTGACCCAAGATGAAATAAAACGTCTCTCTTCCCTTCTTTCAGGAATACTTGGACCTCAGTCAGCTTCTTGAACAGTATTCACCTAGTTACCCTGACACAAGGAGTTCTTGCTCTTCGGGAGATGATTCTGTTTTCTCTCCGGACCCCATGCCTTACGAACCCTGCCTTCCTCAGTATCCACATAGAAACGGCAGTGTTAAAACATGAATGGGCCTGTCCCCCTGTCCCCAAACAGGGTGGCGTCAGGAACTTAGCTGTACTGAGCAGGGGGGGCCTTGCCTCCAGGAGCCTGTTGTCTTGGCTTGTATATATGGATCAGAGGAGTAAATATTTGGAAAAATGATCGGCACACGTGTAAAGAATTTATCCAGTTGGAGACTTGTAATCTTCACCAGGAGAACAAGAAGGTTGTGGGGGCAATGGACTGCCATCGGCCACCACGTGCTCGTGACCCACTGTGGGTACTGGCTGTGGACCAGCCGGACTTGAGGCAAACACACGTTCTGCCTGCCTTGTGAATTTTGTAATAATTGGAGAAAATATATGTCAGCGCACACTTATAGAGCACAATTGCAGTATATAGGTGCTGGATGTATGTAAATATATTCAAATTATGTATAAATATATATTATATATTTACAAGGAATTATTTTTTGTATTGATTTTAAATGGATGTCCCAGCGCACCTAGCAAATTGGTCTCTCTCTCTCTTTTTTTAAAAATAGCTATTTGCTAAATGCTGTTTCTTACACAGAATTTCTTAATTTTCACCGAGCGGAGGTGGAAAAGTACTTTTGCTTTCAGGGAAAAATGATATGACGTTAATTTATTAATGAATTGGTAATATACAAAACAATTGTTTATTATTTTTTTTTTTCTTTTTCTTGTTTTGGTAATTTAAGTGGCATTTCTATGCAGGCAGCGCACCAGACTAGTTAATCTCTTACTTGAACTTAACTAGTTACCAGATCCTTTGAAAAGAGAAATATTTACAAAATATGACTAATCTGGGGAAAGTGAAGTTTTGGTTTATTTGTATTTCAACTCTGCTGTCAGATGATTGTCCTTTAACCACCTAACTGCCCGTAAAAGGGCCCATTAATGAGAAGGTGTGTTGCTTTGGTGCAGCTTGGTCATTGGGCCCATAAACCTCTCACTGGGCTTCCCAAGACAAACGGTGCCGGCGTTCTCTTAAAAAGATGCCTTAATCCGTTCCTCAAAGGAGGAACTCTCATCGAGATGCTAATAGAATGTTCTGTCCAGACGCTGGCCTTCTGCCCCCCTCCCTGCCAAGTTGCACATTGATCAGATTAGCCTGTATTCTCTTTGGCGAATCTTCATCACGGCTTCCAGATTCACTGGCAACAGAGAAGTCTCTTAGAATCTTCATGCCCCGTCGGAGAAAATGGAAACACTGAGTTGTTCTGCTGATAGTTTGGGGGATCCTTCCATCTTTTTAAGGGATCGCTTCCGCCTCCTCTGGCAGGACCTCACTGAAAGATCCCGCCCGATGCCAGCGTCGTCTTACTGCCATGGTGTTCGTTCTGTATGAACGTGTTGTGTTTTGCTTTCAAAACACCTTCTCACTCTGCTCTGGCTGTGCGACATGAATGCGAATGACACTGATTTTTAACGTGTTATGAAATTGGAGAAAGTATTTAATAAAACCTGTTAATTTTTATACTGACAATAAAAATGTTTCTACAGATATTAATGTTAACAAGACAAAATAAATGTCATGCGGCTTATTTTTTTAACACTCGTGTCTTACCAAGTGGTTTCCCGTGCTCGGAGGCATTGACTCGGTGCCGCGTGGTGTGATCGCCCGGAAGGGAGGCAGAGCTGGGGAGGTCTGTTGTTTGCTACAAACAGGTGACTTCTCAGAGGGCTTGGCCAGGACCCAGCAGTACCTGGGACAGGTGGATCTAGTGGAAAATCAGAAAAGGTTGTTCAAGTCCTGGCTTCATTGCTTCCTGGGACCCCAGGGAAGTCTGTGTTCCTTTCTGGACCCTAGCTGCTCCCGGAGGAGCAAATGAAGGGCATGGGAGAGAGCTTTGTGGCTGGGCAGATGTTCTAAGGATGGGAGGTCATCAGAGGGGAGACATTTAGAAGCTCTGGATACTGGGCACCTTGAAACCTTTTAAGCTGCCTTCCTCATGATGTATGGAAACTACACTTTGCTTCAAATTTTCAAAAAGACAACTTGAGCAGATTTTCAAAATAATTGTACTGTTTCCATGCCACCAAGAATCTGAAGAGGGAAACTGCATTTTTCCTGTTGACAAATATGTGTCTGTGACTTTTAAGGCTTCATTAGATCAGCTTGCCAGCCTTCACACCAGCAGAAGAAGACAAAAACAATCTGGCATCTGAACTTCAGCCATGCTCTCAGAACCCTCTGGGGCTGTTGGTGGTTAAAAAGTGCCGTGTTTGGCCAGAACTCAACTTTTCAGTTTAGAATAAAATATTTCTCTTGAAAAAAAAAGACAAAGGTGGTATCCTTGGCATCTTTGTTCTGTTTGAGGCTATTAGTGAAGCAAGGGTCTCACCAGCCAACTGAAGAGTGACCTCAGCCCTTGTTCTGCACTTGCCAATCTCCTGCACTATTTATCATCAGGACAGGGGTATCATCCCACCTAAAAGAATGAGATTTTAAAAATAGGATAACACGGAAAAAAAAAAATAAAAAAATGAATAAAAATAAATAAAAAATAGGATAACATAGGAATTCCCTGGCAGACCAGTGGTTAGGACTCAGCACTTTCAATCCTGTGACCTGGGTTCAATCCCTAATTGGGGAACTAACCCGCAAGCCACATGGGACAGCCAAAAAAGAAAAAGATAACATTGTAAATCAGTTAAACTTCAATTAAAAAAAAAAAGTAAAAATAGGTGAAAGCAGCCTTTTTAAGGCAGTCACGTGTATACAGGAAGACTTCTGTAGCCCTCTGGCCATCTTCACAAGCGGGCTCTCCTTGGTTGGCCAGGCTTCAGGAAGGACTTGATGCTCCATGTTCATGCAATTTCATGATGTATCTTCTATATTTTTGAGACTGTTTAGGGGCAGTCTATGGCTTTTACAATGTAAATTATATTGTTATTAGATGAAGTAAGTTGTAATCCTATACCAGCCATTAGCTATTTTCATTTTAGAATTAGATTCATCATCAAGGGGTCGTCCCTGGTGACATAGACGGTAAAGAATCTGCCTGCAATGCAGGAGATTCGGGTTCAATTCCTGGGTCGGGAAAATCCCCTGGAGAAGGCAATGGCATCCCACTCCAGTATTGTTGCCTGGAGAATTCCATGCACAGAAGAGCCTGAAGGCTCCAGTCTTATGGGATCGAAAAGAATTAGGCAAGGGAAGGGAAGGAAGGTAATGTGGTCCATGGGAAGGATGAGAGATACTTCTTTTGAGATACTTTTTAGACATAATTTTTTTTTGAGACCTGCTCCCAATAAACACATAGGCAGGACTTGATAAGAATCCTAAAGCTTATGGCTTCCCCCTGCCCTCTCACCCTAGGACCGAAGGAAACATTGGGAATTAGTTGAACCACTGTGTGACTGTCATCAAGACATGAACAAAAGGCATGTTGGTGAGGAAGGAGGCGTACCTGGCCCTGCCGTCTCCAGCCTGGAAGGGGGCTGATTCAAGAGGTTGCCTCAAAGTCCAGCTGGTGGTGGCCTCGGACAGGGTGGGCAGGTAAAGAGTGGGGAGGAGAAGTTGGGCCTTCAGTGGATTGCCTGAGGACTGGGTACTCTGTTCCACTCCCAGTTTCTCCATCCCTGGTGACCTCAGGTAGCTTCCCTCTACCAGGTGCTCTGGGAGGTTCTTTGATCCCACACATAGAAAACTGAAACGTGCAATTGCAGTAAAACATATGGCAGATTTGAACAGCTAAGGATTGACGACCAGCCCCCATCCTGGAAAACAGATGATGCTCTGCTGGCTTGTACTGTATAACAGACTAGTGGGGCCAGGTATAGAGACCTCCCCTATTACAGATTAGGAATTTGAGGCTGTACTTGAGGTTCCTGGGAAACGTAAGCAAGGCAGCCTTCTGCAGTCCAGAAGAAAGACGATGGATAGTGGATTGGGAGGGAACTGGTTTGGTTTATTTCTTAGAGTGGGGTGATGTTGGGCAAGTCATGGATTCTATCTGGACCTTCATTTCCTCAACTGTAAAACTGCTTATCACCAGCCTCGTGGTCTTAACATAAGGGCTGCCTGTAGGAGCTTAGCTCAGCCCTGGCAATTGGTACTCTATTGATAAACAGTTTTCTCTTCCTGAGAATTTGTATATTTGTGATTTTTTGTTTTTGGTAGATAGTCACAAGATGGTGCAACCATTACCACCATCTATAACATTTTCCTCACTCCAAAAAGAAGCCCCTATACCAGTTAGTGGTCACTCCCTACTTCCTCCTCACAGCTCTGGCAAACACCAGTGTGCTATTTTCCTATTCTAGCTATTTCATATAAATGGAATCATATATTGTGTCTTTGTGTCTATCTTCTTTCACTCACCATAATGGTTTCTAGGTTCATTCGTGCCGTAGCATGTATCCGCACTTCACTCATTTTTTATTGTGTGGATATATACATATTTCCACCATTCATCAGTTGGTGGATATTGGGTTATTTCCTCTTTTTGGCTATTAGGAAAAGCGTTGCTATGAACATTTGTGTAAAAGTTTTTGTGTAGTCGCATGCTTTTATTTTTCTTGGTAGTATACCTAGCAGTGGAATTTCTGGGTCATAGGTAATTCTGTGTTTAGCCTTTGAGGAACTGCCAGACTGTTTCCCAAAGCAGCTGCAGTACTTTAGATTCCCACTAACAGTGTATGAAGTTTCCAATTTTTCCATATTCTTGCCAACACTTGTTATTGTTTATACATTTTATTATAGCTAGTGGGTGTAAAGTGTCTTCTCCAAGATTTTAAAAGTTGAGGAAATGCTACTTAGATCATGGATCAAAGATACATAATACATAAATACAAAACTGGCTAGCTTTGACATCTATAAAATGGCCAATATAGCAAAGGAGCATCAGTGGAGCTTCCTGGAGTGGAGGGCCTGAGAAACTGATCAATTCCATCTCTTTCCTCTTGACTGAGAAAAGAAGGAAGCACTCACAGATGCAGAGGGATAGAGACTCTTTTCTGGCTGAAATCCTTGAGTGCATCTTTCCCCTGGTCCCCAGTTTTATAGCAAATAAAGTCTAGTGAGCTTGAGAATCCCCTGGGACCGATTAATGCACCATTACTTATGTATGCACACTGGAGCCTTCCTTATCCAGCCTGCATTTTGATGTTATTTATTTTTTGATGTTTTTGAAGATGAAAGCAAAGTTTATCTTCTCTCACATTTCATTCCTTGGAAGCCTTGAAATGACTCAGCTGGGCAGGGACTACAGAAGCCTTCCACGTCTTAAGTGACATTTTGGAATGGGGCCTTTCTGTGTCCTCTTTTCCTCAGGGTTTCCAGGTGGTTTTGAAGAATGCTTCAAAATTGCCTCCAAGTCCTGTCTCAGAGGTCACATGAGGGGCCACAGAAGACGGTAGATGTGAGCACAGTCAGTGCCAACTATCTGGAGACTCCAGCAGCCCTGGCCATCCTCCCAAGACCTTTGAAATAAAAGGCAGTGGATTCCTTTCATTTGCAAAGTTGAATTCTAGGGTATGTAGTTCAATGACGGAATTAGGCTTGAAATACATTTGCAGATAAGTGATGGGTCTTTCTTCCTGTGACTCAGAACACTGCCTTCTTTTCGAGTTGATTCTTTTGAGCGTGTTTCTCCCCTCAAATTCTTTTCTTTTCCCCTTTGATCGGAGTATAGCTGCTTTACAATGTCGTGTTTGTTCCTGGTGTACAACAAAGTGAATCAGCTATATGTACATATATCTGGCTTTCCAGGTGGCTCAGTGGGTAAAGAATCCTCCTGCAATGCAGGAGACACCGGAGAGGTGGGTTCAATCCCTGGGTTGAGACGATCTCCTGGAGGAGGTTATGGCAACCCACTCTGGTGTTCTTGCCTGGAGAATCCCATGGAGAGAGGAGCCTGGTGGGCTTCAGTCTAAAGGTTTGCGAAGAGTCATACATGGCTGAAGCAACTGAGCATACACACACATATATATCTCCTCTCTTTTGAGTCTCCCACCCAACTCCCGGTCCCACCCAACACCCAAGCCACCCGCCTAGACCATTGCAGACCTGAACTGAGCTCCCTGCGTTGGACAGCAGGTTCCCGCTAGCCATTTATTTTACACATGGCAGCGTATATATATTCGGACACGACTGAGCGACTGAACTGAACTGAACTGAGCTGAGTGCATATGTATCAGTGTTACTCTCCCAATTCATCTCACCCTACCCTGCCCCAAGTCCACATGTCCATTCTCTATGTCCACGTTTCTTTCCCCTCTCCTTCTTTGGTTGATGACACGTAACTGAATCTTGCCTGCATCCCTTACAAGCCAAAATCCTCAGCATAATGTACTTGGAAAGGGACAGATTCATGGATTTATAAATTAAGAATAATGGAGGAAGTGTTTTCTTGGTCTGTAATTGTTCAGTTCCTCAGTCATGTCTGACTGTTTGCGACCCCATGGACTGCAGCACGCCAGACTTCCCTGCCCTTCACTTTCTCCCAGAGTTTGCTCAAACTCATGTCCATTGAATCAGTGATGCCATCCCACCATCTCATCCTCTGTTGTCTCCTTCTCCTCCTGCCTTCAATCTTTCCCAGCATCAGGGTCTTTTTGAATGAGTCAGCTCTTTGCATCAGGTGGCCAAAGTACTGGGGCTTCAGCTTCAGCATCAATGAACATTGATGGGTTGCCTTTAGAACTGACTAGTTTCAGAGGGGCAAATGATCCCCTTCTCAAATAAGAGTTGAATTCAATGAGATTTTACTAAACACAGTGCCTGCTACCTAGCATTCAAATATTAGCTGCTGTTTTATTTATCTATCAATTGATCAAAGTGTAGATAGACATAGATATAGAGGCAGATATAAAAAAAGTATATGTATGTGTTTATAATTGTCATTTTTACTGAAGAAACTTATTCATGAAATTGCTAGTCAGCTGTGAATTTCACTAGGACCATGTTTCCCCTACTTTTGTAAATGAAAAAAAAATTATGTTTTAAATCACTGAAAATAATGATCAAAACTTTCTAAAATCATAAAATTGCTTACAGTATTCAACCTGTTATGTTCCCCTTTTATTTTTTAAATTGAAGTGTAGCTGATTTACATGGTTGTGTTAATTGTGTTCCGTTTTAAAACAAGCTTTGCTCTATAAATGCTGCCAGGCAATTCCCTGGATGAACTTTAAGGGACAAGTCAATGCTTTCAGAGCTGTACCAGTCATGCTGAGGAAGGGTTTAAGTATCACAGTTAAGAAAAAAACAGCAGATCAAACCAAAACTGTAAATCTCAGGAGGATTTTTGTGAGAGACACTCCTTTCTGACTCTGCATGTGATGTTGTTACAAGCAAATCAAAATGGGTTTTGTGACAAAAGGAAATATCACATGGAAAAACTAGAGGAGGCCTGAAACGGTGCCCTCCAAAGATTTCAACTGTGAATTGCTCAGAGGCTGTTCAAGTGAATCTTCGGGAGTTGTGAAATTAGTGTAAGTTCCCAGACAGGGGAAGGGGTTGGAATAAGCTCTATCCACTCTGTGGGGGAAGTTTATCAGAGATTTCAGTTGACTCCAGGCGTTTTTCCTTGCTGCCAATTCAAGTTTTAAATGGGAGAAAATGCTTGGAGCCTTTTTGCAGAACAGGGCATTACAAAAGGTATTACGTAAAAAATGCCTTTTTTACATTGCTTTGTGATTTGACTTTCTGCCTCTTCTGGAAAAAGTCTAACTGTATCTTTGCATACACTAACACAGCAGGAGAGGAAATCAGAAACCTAGGCTCCTTCCTGGCCTGGTCTTGATCCCCCATGAGACTACCCCTTGGGTTGCTGCGTTGTGGATTTAGATTTAACCAAAATACCTAAGTTTCTGGTTCACTGTTGGCCATCATCCAGTAGCAGCCAGAGTTAGGAACGAACAAGGCAAAGGTGAAACGTTAAACCACAACATGGAAACGATGTTGCTGGGGGCGTGGTCAGTGGAGGGGCTTGTCCTGCTCACGTGCAGAACAGACATGGACGAACTGTAGCCCCTAGACTGAATCTGGCACCCCCTGCTATTTTGTACCGTTTGCAAGCTACCCATTTTGAATGGTTGGAAGAAAACACAGATCTATCTTGTGACATGAAAATTACATAACCCTCAAATTTCAGTGCCCATAAAAAAAAGCTTTATTGGAACACAGCCATGTTTATTCATTTCTCTATTGTGTATGGCCACTTCAGTGCTATATGGGAGAGTTGAGTATTTTTGATAGAGACAAAATGGCTTGCAAGTAAGAATATTTACTGTCTGTTACCCTTTACAAAAGGGCTTCCCAGGTGGCTCAGTGGTAAAGAATCAGTCTGCTAATGCAGGAGATGCAAGAGACGTGGGTTTGATCCCTGGGTTGGGAAGATCCCCTGGAGTAGGAAATGGCAACCCACTCCAGTGTTCTTGCCTGAAAATTCCCATGGACAGAGGAGCCTTGTGGGCTACAGATCATAGGGTTGCAAAGAGTAAAATACAGCTGATCGACTGAGGACACACATACATGTTACTAAAAAGTTGGCCCACCCCTGGTTTAGATGGTGAGGTACTAGGTGGATGCCAGGCTCAGGCAGGTGGCTTATGGTCAAGGATAGCAGCAAATGACAAGGTTCTGAAATTGGGGGGGTGCTTTCAGGATTGGAGGGGGCTTCCCTGGTGGCTCAGAGGGGAAAGAATTCGACTGTAGTGCTGGAGACCCGCGTTCAATCACTGGGTTGGGAAGATCCCCTGGAGAAGGAAATGGCTACCCACTCCATATACCTGCCTGGAGAATTCCATGGACAGAGGAACCTGGTGGGCTATCATCCATGGGGTCACAAGAGTCAGGCACGACTGAGAGACTAACACATTTTCAGGACTGGGGTCTCATTTGAAAGGCCTGGCAGACGGGGATGAAAGTCATGAAAAATACCCTTAGGCCAAACGGGATGTTTTCAGATCCTTTGGAGACAGTTAGTGGCCAATGTGATGTGTCGAGACAAGCCTTCCTGGCGCCGTTTCTCCCCTGGAGCCCCGTGTACCAGCCTGCCCAGGACTCTTCCAAACAAGGTTGCCACAGAGATCCTCAAACCAAAGGCTAAATAAATAATGTGGTTCTTCCAGAAGGAGGGAGGGTGAGAGGTTGACGTTCGGATTTGAGTGATGCTTGTTTGGCAGGAAGTTAATCTGATCTCTCCCTGTGAAGGTGCACCTTCGGACCTTCTTTACAGTCTTGTTGGCCGGACTTTATTTTTCCATCACCCTTGGTGTTCTTGCATGCATTAAGATTTTCATGGATGAAATGGTAGGCACAAATTCTGGTCCAAACTCCTCCCTGAACACAAGGGCCATCTCAGGACAGCTGGAGCTGCCCGAGTTTACCGGGACCCGTAACTGAGTGTAACTTCTATTTGCTTCCCTAAAGCTGGAGTTTATCTCTCAAAATCAGATTGTTGAAGGCTTGCAATGACAGAGCCACTTGCTCTGTAAAGCGGCAAGCAATTCTCTCACAGATCCAGAAAAAAAAAAAGAAGCAAAAACTACATATGCAATAAATGTCTATAGGTAATGGAGACTGGTAATAAAAATGCTTGGATCTGGTTTCAGCTTTCCCCTTGTCTTCTAAATGAGGTTTAAAGCCAATCAAACACTAAGCCCTTATGGTTTCTGACCTGAAAGCAGGTGAGTTTAGTCAAGTGCAGGAGATGTGACATGAAGGGGACCCCTGGGCAAGGAAGCCTGGGCATGTGGACCTGCTCTGGGGAAACTGAACCTTGGCAGCTTCCCAGAGTGAAAAGCTAGACCGGGGTGGCTGCGAGGGACAAGGCCGGGATGTAAGTGGGATCCCTTGAAAGGTACACAGTATGGGCCTGACCTGACTTACCTGGCACCTGTGGACCCAAAGAGAACCCGAGAAGGGGCCCCTGGACAAAAGCCCCGGGAAGGAGGGGGGGGTGGGCGCAGGATTTGTGGTTGCCTGTGTGTGTGCATATGCACCATTGTCGATGAGCTTTTCACAGCTTTTCAGAAAAATAAAAACATTCTGAATTCCTCAATTCCTCTGGTGGTCCCAGGACTAGGGCCTCCTGGTTATTTAGGATCATACGTGATCCAAGCGCATCTTAGAAGGAGAGTTCAGATCAGTTTCAAACCCACAGAGGAGCACACAGTCTGTTAAGAAAGAAAGAGGTGAGAGGGCATGGATGGCTCCAGAATTTCTTCACAAAGTGGGGGGAGGGTCTGAAATTGGCGTGGAAGGGGTTGGGGGGGAATCCAGGGGTTGATCTAGAACTGCATTTACATTACAAGCACCTTGCTAGAAAGAAATCAAATGGTTTGGTCATTGATGTTGTTACATTGCAGGGGTTGGAGATGGGACAAAAAGTATCCAAAGGTCCCCCACCCCTCCTCTCCCCAACACCCACCACTTCCAAGAGGTCTAATTAGCCTGAGCAGTTTCACTTCTAAGTCTTTCTCCCCAGAAGTCCACCAGACCAAGTTTCTAAACACTCCTGATCTCCTACTTCCCCACCCTTGCAGGTAGCGAGGGACATGGGACATCCTTTCCCCACCCTTAAGAAGCCGTGCCCTAGTCAAGCTGGTGCAGGGTCTCACTCCATGTGATGGCTGCGGGCAGCATCTGTCCTGCACAACTGACACGCTGAGAGTCTGTGCAAAGGGAGCCCCCCGTGGAGTGTTTAACTTAGCTCCCACGAGCCAGAACCAAGGGTTACAGTGCATTCTAGAAAAGTGAGGCCATGCCCCATTTCCCGGGGACGAACAGATATTTGGGTAGAGTTGACAATGGGTGAGGAGAAAAGAGGATGGGACATGCAGACAGATGTGGCCCTTCAAGACTGCCCCAAAGCACGTTTGCTTTTTCAATGGACAACCTCTGGGATGACGTTGAGGCTCATTTTAGCACTTTTCACCAAGCCAGCCAGTCGGGAGCCATGTGCTGTGGGCCCAGCACTGTGGGCCCAGGGATGGAGGGTGTATTAGCTTCCATATATTACTGATCATTGATAGAGTCCCAGAGTTTCCTTTGCTGCTGTAAGAAATTACCACAAACTTGCTGGCTTACCACAAGTAGAATTTATTCTGTCACCACTTGAGACCCAAATCAGATTTCAGCAGAGCTGAGCTCTTTCTGAAGGCTTCAGGGGAGAATCTGTCTGCTCCTTCCAGCTTCTGGTAACTCCAGGCATCCCTTGGCTTGTGGCTGCATCACTGCCTCCTCTGTTTTTGTCTTCATGTGTCTTTGCCTCTTCTCCTCTGTGTATCACTGAATCTAGGGACCACCTCCACAATCCAGACTGACTGCATCTTGAAATTCTTGAGTTTAAAGATATCTGCAAAGGCCTTGTTTCCCTAAAAGGAAACTCCCATTCAGAGGTTCCAGGCATTAGGATATGAAACTATTTGGGGGTGAAGGTGAAAGTGTTAGTCGCTCAGCCATGTCTGATTCTTTGTGACCCCATGGACTGTAAGCCTGCCAGGCTCTTCTGTCGATGCGATTCTCCAGAGAAGAATACTGGAGTGGGTTGAAATTCCCTTCTCCAGAGGGTCTTTTCAACCCAGGAATCAGACCTAGGTCTTCTGCATTGCAGATGGGTTCTTTACCATCTAAGCCACCGAGGAAGCCATTTGTGGGTAGGTGGTATATTATTCAACCTATGAGAGGAGGAGGGTGGCATATTTGAGACTTGGCAGTTTCTCAAATAATTTTACAGTCAGGTTGGTGGAGCTTGGGGCTCCCATTCTATCTGAGGGCCTTCTGGTGTCTGGACAGAGACATTAAGCCCCAGACCCTTCCTGCCCTGGTGAGAAGGGGCCTGAACGGGGGTGCGTCTTCCCAGCACCTCCTTTCATGTTCGTACCACTCTCCCGAGACAGATGAGGAGGAGATGAGGCTATGTAGTCACAGTTCCCCAGTTGCCACTTGGGAGTCTGGGGTCTAAACCTGAGCTGGCTTGTTCCCAGATATGAGAGTCTGTCTGCAATACCCATACTCCTGACAACAGCCCAGCAGTTAGTCCTTACCCGATGGGTCAGCTTCCAGTGAGAGGGTGACCTATACTCGACCTTCTTGGAGGATAGACCAAACTGAAGAGGAAGGCACACAACCCAGGTCAGAGGAAGGGACGAGGGTCATTCTCTGGTGGACAATGGATCAAAGAGGGAGAAATCTGCTCATGTCAAGGGACGTGTTTTAAGGTAAAATGGTTGCCTGGGCTGACTGGGGTAGGTCTCAGTCCAGGTCTCTAGGGAGTAGGCCTCCTGAAGATGGAAGAGATTCTGGGGTGGGGAGAGGTGTCAGGTGTGGAAACAGAGAGGTGAGGGTGGTGTGATGCACCCTGGTGGTGGCTGGCCACACTGAGGCCGTGCTTTCTCCCTCTTCTTTCAGTTCCTGCTGGTCTTAGCTTGGGAGGCCATAAAAAATTACTACAGGCTGTTAAGTGAACAACAGACTTTCACTTCTCACAACTCTGGAGACTTGACATCCAATATATGGTTTCAAGTGATTTGATTTGGGGAAGAGCTCTCTGTGGCTTGCTCAGATGGTAAAGAATCTGTCTGCAATGTGGGAGACCTGGGTTTGATCCCTGGGTCAGGAAGATCCCCTGGAGAAGGGAATAGCTACCCACTCCAGTATTCTTGCCTGGAGAATCCCATGAACAGAGAAGCCCAGCAGGCTACAGACCATGGGTCACAAAGAATTGGACACAACTGAGCGACCAACACTTACTTTTCTCCTTGGCTTGCAGGTGGCCACCTTCCTACTGAGTCCTCACAGAGCCTCTCCTCAATGCCTATGGGGAGAGAGGACAGGGAGGCAGAAGGGGAATTCTTCCTCTTGGTTTAAGGCCACCAATCCTGTTGGATTAGGGTCTCACCCTTATGACATCAGTTCAGTTCAGTTCAGTCGCTCAGTCATGTCCGACTCTTTGTGACCGCATGAGTTGCAGCACGCCAGGCCTCCCTGTCCATCACCAACTCCCAGAGTTTACCCAAACTCATGTCCATAGAGTCAGTGATGCCATCCAGCCATCTCATCCTCTGTTGTCCCCTTCTCCTCCTGCCCCCAATCCCTCCCAGCATCAGGGTCTTTTCCAATGAGTCAACTCTTGGCATGAGGTGGCCAAAGTACTGGAGTTTCAGCTTCAGTATCAGTCCTTCCAATGAACATCCAGGACTGATCTCCTCTAGGATGGACTGGTTGGATCTCCTTGCAGTCCAAGGGACTCTCAAGAGTCTTCTCCAACACCACAGTTCAAAAGCATCAATTCTTTGGCGCTCAGCTTTCTTCACAGTCCAACTCTCACATCCATACATGACCACTGGAAAAGCCATAGCCTTGACCAGACGGACCTTTGTTGGCAAAGTAATGTCTCTGCTTTTTAATATGCTATCTATGACATCACTCACCTTTAATGACCTCCCTAAAGGTTCTGTCTCCAAATGCAGTCACGTGAGGGAAGCAGTCACAACAACTTCCATGTGAGTTGGGGAGGGACATAGTTCCATCCACAGCTGTCCTTTTCCCTCTCTTTCCTTTCTCCTTTTCTTCCTGGCCTCATGTCCAGCCCTCAGATACTGTCCTACAGGGATACAGGCTGTATTGCTCCGCAGACCACAGCCAGGAGCTGCAGGCATGACACCTTGTCTCTCTGAGCCAGGGGGGTAGCTTTTGCGTAGCCGTGGGCTTCAAAGCCAGGACTGGCATGTCCTGCTCATGCTTACTGGGACCCCCTTGGTTCCAGACCACAGGGAGCCCCCACAGCCTTCACATGGGGGTGAGAAGGGGGCACAGCAAGGCAGGTGGCCCAACCCAGGGGAGTCCAGAAGCTGGACTTCAAACCCAGCTCTGTCCTCATCAACTGGATAGCCCCGCCGGGCAAGCCCTTGGTCCCCGGAGAGTCAGGTTTCTCATATATATCATAGGGGCAGTTGTGAACCCTGCCCCTCATCCCAGCCCCAACATAACTGTTGTCAAATAACTTTGGGAAAAACCCTGGAAAGAGGCAAAACAGGAACAGGTCTAAAGGTCATTCAAAGCAGGTGAATGTGACTATAAATAAGAAAGCTTGAGGTCTGGGCCATGAAGAAGATGTCTGTGCCCACTCCCAAGTTCACAGGTGAGCTTTGCACATGAAGGAGTGAGTTCGGGTCCTGTGGACGGTGACTCTGCTGCGGACAAAGCGGTTTGAGATTCTCCAGTTCTTTCTGGCTGCGTGAGGCAAGCGGTTCTGGAGAAAGATTTGTTCACTCACTCAGGGAATAGGGGAATGTTTCTCTCTGGGGAGAAAGGCATACTTGCTACGTGTCCTCTGATGTCAGGATGTCTTCCAGGATGATGGTAGCCCAGTAGGCCTGGCCCCTGCACTTGCCAGATAAACAGTCAGTATCCTGTCTTTTCCCACATCTGGGGTTCTGAAAGAAAATACCACTAAGGAGAAAGGAGAAAAAGCTATTTTTCTTTCCAGGTAATGAAGTAGAGACATTACTTTGCCAACAAAGGTCCGTCTAGTCAAGGCTATGATTTTTCCAGTGGTCATGTATGGATATGAAAGTTGGACTATAAAGAAAGCTAAGCACTGAAGAATTGATGCTCTTGAACTGGGGTGTTGGAGAAGACTCTTGAGAGTCCCTTGGACTGCAAGGAGATCCAGCCAGTCCATCCTAAAGGCGATCAGTCCTGGGTCTTCATTGGAAAGACTGATGTTGAAGCTGAAACTCCAATACTTTGGCCACCTGATGTGAAGAGCTGACTCATTTGAAAAGACCCTGATGCTGGGAAAGATTGAGGGCAGGAGGAGAAGGGGATGACAGAGGATGAGATGGTTGGATGGCATCACCGACTCAATGGACATGGGTTTGGGTGGACTCTGGGAGTTGGTGATGGACAGGGAGGCCTGGCGTGCTGCAGTTCATGGGACTGCAAAGAGTTGGACATGGCTGAGCGACTGAACTGAACTGAATGAATTTGATTAAAAAAAAAAACAACAACACAAAACCACAGCAACAACTGAGTTATGTAGAAAGAGGGTGGGCTACTTGGTTGAGGAAAGTCTTTCAAAATGACAGAAATATGGTCCAGGATGGGGTTGACCTTGTTAAATCAAGCCTAAGGCAGAGTTGCTCACAGCTGTCTTTATGTGGCCAAGGAAGTTGTAGAAAGAGCAGAGTGTGCAATGATGCTGAAAATGGCCCATTTTTGAGACACCCTCTATTCCTGCAGTATTTGGGTTTTTATTGCCTAGAAATAGATGGCCCAGCTATTCCGGACATAGACCAGCCTCAGTTTACTGTGACCTTCTCTTGGCCTTTTCCTTGCTGTGTGACCTTGGGTAAGATGCTTAATGCTTATGAGCCTCCGGTGCCTCATCTTCAAAATGCAGATGAAGAGATGGACAAAGGCACCTGCCTTATAGGCTCACTGTGAGGCTGAGGAGGGGTGATTTGCTGAGGGTCTCAGTGAGGAGGCAAACCCCTACGGGACACACAGGTGGTGGGAACACAGGTGACCATATCACAGGGGTTTCACTGGGCCTTCCGTTTATCAGTTCTGTTTCCTTCTGGAGGTTAGGGAGATTCCTCTTGAGAAATCACCTGCAATTTGAGAGGGACTGCCCTCCCCTAAATTCCTGAACCATTAACTCAGGGTCACCTCTGATTCCCAGAAAACACCTCTTAGGCACCGAATGGTTTCCATCAGCTGAGGGCACAGCATGCCAAGCTGTAGGTGGTTGAGTGCTTGGAATTCACCTTGTCCCAGTCCCTCCTCTCAGAGGCCTGGAGAAGGGGGTGCTGGAAGCTGGCCCAGCGACATACAGAGGAGTTGGTCAAAGAGTTGGGACAGGAACCCAAGTCTCTTGGCCTCTAGCATCAAGATAGTGCCTAACAAATGAGCCCTCTCTTTTCTCTCCTTCTCTTGGCATGTTGAAATCCTGCCTCAATCCTGATTAGCACAGGAGAGCAGAGATCTAAAAGGGTGCCAATGAACTGGGCAGTGTTTGGCCTATGTTGTGTTTCAGTTTGGGGGGACTTGTTCTTGGTGTTAAAATTCAGAAGATGTTACATAAACAAGCCTATCTCATGCTTCTCCTGGAAATTCAGATGCAGGTGACATTGGCGTCACATGGCTACAGAGCCCAGAGCAGATTAGCATTTATCCCCTTTAGACCAGGCACGTGAGCCCTACCTGGCCAGACCCTACCCGGCCAGCCTACCTTCTCCATGCACCTGCCTGGGCTCAGTGGGCCTGGGCCCGTGGCACTCAAGTAAAACAGCTCAGCAGAAAACATGTCTGGGCTGCAGGTGGTTCCTGTTTTTCTGCCTCTCCTTCCTCTCAACCAGTTAACCTGGCTTCAGGTAAAAGTAAAGGCAATAAGGCATCCCATTCCATAAAGGTTATTTTCCTAACATCCCATTTGAAAACTGCAAACTTTCCAGAAGAAATCCTTGTTTTCTTTCCCAGTTGACCTAGTTGCAAAGGAAAAATCTCATTTTCTTAAAGAGCCACGACATTGCTGGTGTGGTGTGTGGACAGGCTGGTCAACCTTTCCATTAGGAACACTTTCCTGGGCTTTAAAAACTCAGCCATAAAGATGTGTTTTGGACTGAAATTGGTCCTCCCCCAGTGGAACCTGGGAATCTTTATTTCAAGGACTCTTTCAAAACATCTTTCCCCCTTGAAGTGCAAATATGTGTGGTTTGTGGAGTCCTCGACCATGTTTGGGGTTTGGGATTTTGCTGCATGACTCTTTTCCAACCTTTAATTTTGAAGCCATCATCTTCTCTATTTACTTCCATGGTTAAAATTGGTATTTTCTTTTTTTTTCTATTGGAAGAGGACTGCATGAAAGGGGTCATTGTCCAACCTTCCCCTTTGGGGTATGCACAGGCCTGGGGCCTTGGGCAGAATCCCTAGAGTAGATGTCTCTTAAACGTGTTCATTTATATTACCTGACAACAATCAGTGGCCACGACTCAGTTTACAAATGACGAGGAGGTTGCCTTCCCAACAGTGCTTTGCTTGTTATTCTTGTTTAGATCCTTGCCTGCCCTTTGCAGCTATGCTTGATGATCTTGATGGCTTTAACGATCAGGAGATAGAGTTCCAGACTTATGATGGTTCTTGGGGAAAATTTGAAAAATCTGTTCTGTATCACTTATTCCATTTTCTAATAGTTACTTGACATTTTAAGTATGAAGAGGTGGCCCACAGAAAATGACCCAGTACGTGTCCATTTGCTCCACTCATGCCAACCTCTTCAAGTCTACTCTTCTTAGCTCCCTAAGTCGGTCAAGACCGTTCATCAGCCTCCCAAGCTGGAGACTCTAGATGTGGACTTGACTTGTCCTTCCTGTCCTCTCCAGTGTCCAGTAACCACCACTTCCTGCCCACTGTCCTCTCCTGATTCTGTCCCCCTCAGTCCCATCCCTACAACCACGGCCTTGCCTCTGCCCTCCCATCTCTTCATCTCCTGACTAGCCTGACCATCACTGTCTCTCCCCAGAAAGGTCACCCTGCTAGCAGTTTTAGTCCTAAAAAAAGTCATGTCTCATCCCATTTCCTTCTCTTGCTTAAAGAACACTTCTGCTGGCCCCTACTGTCTCATGATAAAATCCAAATTCTGAAGCATGACATACTAACTGACTTTCCATGTCTATCATCCACTACCCCCACCCCCACCAGGGACCTTATGTCCCTGTCACTGTGAGCCCATCCTTCCATGGACAACCTGTCCCCAAGTCAATGCTCTGACCTCTTTACCTAGAATGGCTTTCCCTCGATGCCTTTCTTTTGCAGACTCTTTGAAGGCCTAAGTCAAATGTCAGTCCTTGAAAGGCTATCTTGGTCTCTTGCTGGTAGAGTTAGAACTTTTTTCAAAGCTCAGCAATAATATTTGTCATCATGTATTGTGTTTTCTCTTTCTTTGGGTCTTCTCTTCCCCTGAACTGACTACTGTGATGATAGTATTCCAGATCCTTACATATCTCTGAATTTCTTTCACCTAATACAGTGTCTGGACCCATAGGAGATGTGTCATCAATACCTTATGAATTAAATAATTATAACTTGTGTTTATAAAGTGCTTGGCATGCATCAGGGGCCATTTCAAACACTTTGTACATTTTCATTGTCAAAACCACCTTTTGAGGCACCCTTAGCATTCCATTTGCTTATAAGATGACAAGAGATGTGAAGAGGTTATATGAGTTACCCAAGGTCACACAGCCTGGGTTGCATTCAGCCTGTCTGAGCACAGAGCCTGTCTGCTGGCTGAATCCTGACATTAATCTGTTTTCCAGTAAATGAGTCCCACGCCAAATGTCCTGAAGTGTTGAACCTCAGGGACAGAGGCAGAGACACACTGGCCCCTTCATTATCAATTTCATCATGACACTCATCTTTTAGGGAGTCCCTCTGAGGTCAGCAAATAGACACTGTGCAAGCCTGCAAGCCCAAGAGTGGTTGAGAGTTTTTTTTATGTTTGTCCAGGACACAGGTTTATACATGAATGACCCAGCGTGACTCTGGCATGTGGCTGAAGTTTCCCCGGGGACACCAGGCAGGAGA
This sequence comes from Cervus elaphus, assembly GCF_910594005.1. Taxonomy (NCBI): domain Eukaryota; kingdom Metazoa; phylum Chordata; class Mammalia; order Artiodactyla; family Cervidae; genus Cervus; species Cervus elaphus. The sequence goes on along the minus strand of NC_057829.1, from coordinate 83,489,089 downwards.
GCCGAGGTAATTACCTCCTTCTTGGAAGAATGTGGATGGGGTTCATTTGTCTGGAATGTTTAGGTACAGTCTTCCCTGGAGGTGGGGACCTGAATGAGGACTCCTCCCAGAGCTAGTTCACTTTGGAGGCAGGTGGACTGGAAAGAACAGGGCGGAGGAGTGGGCCTCGCCAGGGTTCCAGTGCCGGCTCTGACACCAGGGGAGGTGTTCTGTTGCTTGTGTTTCCAGCATAATTCCTTCTTTCAACCCTTCCCAATAATCCCCACTCTCTATTTTGCTGACCTGAGTGGTCTAGGGGAATGGATTCACCTGCTAGCCCCAGGGATGGAGCATGAGAAAAGTAAAAGTGCTAGTTATTCAACCATGTCTGACTCTTTGCAAGTCCATGGACTGTAGCCCACCATGCTCCTCTGTCCATGGGATTCTCCAGGCAAGAATACTGGAGTGCATTGCCGTTTCCTTCTCCAGGAGATCTTCCTGACCCAGGGGTAAAACCCAGGTCTCCTACATTGCAGGTAGATTCTTCACCGTCTGAGCCATCAGGGAAGCCCTGGAGCATTAGAAGGCGAGGATAAGCAGCACATTCAGGCATGGACAGGAGACCTCAGCCGGTCCAATCAGAGTGCAACGAGACTTGCTTCTTCCCTGAATATGCCTGAGTAATTCTGTAACCCTGGGGGGTTTGTTACAAATGCAAATTCTTAGGTCCTACCCCAGACCTACTGAGTCAGAGCCCAGGAAACAAGCCCTCCAGGTAATTCTGATGAATTATCCAGTTTGAGAAGCATTTCTCGACTTCATTCAAGTTACAGATGGTTAAAAAACAAAACAAAACAAATAAACACAAAGAAGCAGGTGATTTGCCCAAAGTCATGCAGCCAAGCCAGGTCTAAAAGTAAGCTGTGCTTCCACTCACATCATTTAAGAGGCATCTCCACGTTTTCATCAAACTGTAAAACAGCCACTGAAATCTCTTCTCATCTTTGAAGGTCCTCCCCTACCCAGTCTTCTTCTCCAGGGATGAAAATAAATTTCACTTGCTCTGAGTTTATGTGGAGTGAAGCCTCACTATTGCTCACATGTCTGTGTGCCCTATCTCAGACTTGACGTCGGCTGCCCTCAGGAGACCTTGGAGTCGGTGAGGACCATGGACTGCCTGAGGAGACAGGTCCACCTTTGGCCCCAGCCCTAGGGCATGCTGGGAGAAATGTGGGTGCCATCCTTTCTGGGGTCAAGGTCCTGTTCTCTTGGCTGGCTCCTTCCAATACGATCTGGGCTCCCAGTGTTGGTTCACCACCCAAGGCTCTGCTCCGTATGTGTGTGAGGGTAGGTGGGGGCGGGGGGGGCACGGCTGGTTCGTGGCCAGAGTCATGGCTCCAGTCTGGAAGTCCAGGCATACCTAAGTCGTCTCTCGTGGCTCCCCAATGCCATATTAGGCTGCCCCCTCTGAAGGGTGGAATCTCTGACTCATCCTCCCCCTCCCCCCACACCCTCACACTCCTGCCAGTTTTGGCCAAGATTAGAATTCACTCAAATCTGTGGGTTCTAAGGTTTATGTGCTATTTCAGTTTGGCAAATGACTCGTCCTTGTTTCAAGTTAGAAAAAGAAGTCCTTTCCCAAAAGGAGTTTGGGAAGCATTTTCTGAGTGACCCAATGGTTTGGGCAACTGAAAAGGTGTGATTTCATTGCATGTGAATCAGAAAGAAGTTGACCACTTCTGAAATACATCCAAGTACACCCGGGGGTTAATAGATGAGAAGCAATGAGACCTTCTCATCAGAATGATAATCTAGTCTACCCTCCCTGAGTGTCCTTTAGGTTTCCAGCCCTGTGCTAGGTCCTCTCTGGGCATTTTATTAACCCACACCCCAATCCCAATAGGTAGGCAAAACTTTCCCCATTTAGAGATGAGAAAACTGAGGCTCAGAGAAGCCAAGTTCAGAACGTGCAGTCACACAACTGAGAGGTGGCGTTGGGATAGGAGCTTGGGACTTGCCACTGTGATGGTCCTGATTCTTGGCAAGAGGCAGGGGTCTTGCTGTTCTCCAAGACAACCAGTTGTGTGGTCCCTACCCCTTTACTCTAGATTTGAAAGATTTGAAAGGTGAATCAGACAGGGTCCCAGGGATATGGGCAACAGAACAGGAAACTGAAAACGAGGGTCGGAATCAGGGAAACAGGCCAGCTCAGGCAGAAGGACTGGCGTGTGGCTGCTCTGAGAGTCTTGGCAGAGGATGGAAGTTCCATCCAAGGTGCTGCCACTGGGACAAGGATTATTTCCTACTTTTTGTTTCTCCGTTCACAATTCAGATTCCATGGAAAAGCTGCATGGTGGGCTCCATCAGGCTCAGGTGCCATCTCTTGGCTGGGGAGGGCGGGGCATCTTGAATGACCCTCTGTGACCCTGTGTGAATGAATCACACAGCTTGCAAACTTCCAAAAGGAAACCTGGATGCCATTCCTGAGACAGAAGGAGGAGAGTGGGTGTTGGACTTGCTGCCAGAAAGGCAGAAACACATACCATGCCAGGTGTTGGTGGGGAGCCCAGACAGCCCCCGGCCCTCTGGCTACGGGCTGAGTCTTTTTTTTTAAATTTTGTCCTCTCACTAACATCTCCAGGCCTGGATACATTTCTAAGTCTGGCAACCTGAAGAAAACACACACCCTGGTGACTCAGGTGGTAGAGTCCCCCTGCAATGCAGGAGACCGGGGTTCAATCCCTGGGTCAGGAAGATCCCCTGGAGACGTGATGGCAACCCACTCCAGTATTCTTGCCTGGAGAATCCCATGATAGAGAAGCCATGGGCTTGCAAAAAGTCGGACACAACTGAGTGACTAACACATGAACCTGAAGACGTCGGGTCCAGGCTGGCTATACATCCTGAAAGGTGGCTTTGAGAGGTGGGCCATTTGTGATAATGTTGAGAGAGGACAGCCTGACACAGGTCAAGCCCCTCCTTCAGAGCACAGCCCCTGACCTGGCTAAGCTGTGCCCGAGGGGTCTGTGATGGTGGGGGGGCGATAGGGTCATGCACACCGATTATGAGAACTCCCGGTCACTCTGCAAACTTTGAAGCTCTGGGGCAGAAAGGGCCGGGAGATAATGAGTGGGGGGTGGAACAAAATACTTCCCCCCTAGCCTGCCAAGAAACACTCCCAGGATGGAGAGAGAGGAAGACAGCTGGAGGAGGGCTTAGAGGTGACTCATGCCAAGCCTGTGACTTTAAGAACAAGACTTAGGCTGAAGAGGGGAAGGCAGCATCCAAGGTGGTACTGGTGGTGACTCGGGTTCCTCCTCTGCTCTGGCCATGCCCCTCGCATTCTGTCTCCCTGCCACCCTGACCAAGTACTGACTGTGGGTGCTCGGTGGGTGCACTGGGACTCATGAACCTGCTTCTGCCCCCAAGGGAGTTTATTGCCCACAGCGGGGTAAGCAGAGAAATGAAAAATCACCATAAGAGGCTGGAGGTGATGGGTTTTACCTCCGGGACTCAGGGGGGGCACCTCTCTGGCCTCTAATGGTCCCCAAACCTTGCATCTTTGTAATAAGAAATATAGTGAAGCTGTGAATAATTAAGAGATAGTATCTGTAGAAGAGGGCGGTGGGGAGTTGGTGTGTGTACCTGTGCAAACATGCCTCATGTGACTGAAGTCTGGATCATTTCTCTTTCTCTTCCTCCTTGTCAGGTGATGCTGGGAGCTGGGGTTGTTAGTGGGGTACTTGCTCCCAGGATGAGATGGATGATTATCATGCTTTCTGTGGTCTCATGTGTTCCCATGTTCTCGGATTGGCCAGAGCTTTTCAGAATGAAGAATTTAAAGATTTCCTGGCATTGGTGTTCCCACCTGGGCCCTGGCTGCACTCATCTGGAAGCTCATTTTCTTTCATCTACCCTTGTTCTACCTTCACCCTGGTCCTCTAAGTCCCAGCCCAAAGGCCTGCTCACTTCTCTCCATCAGAAGCCTTTTTTTGCATCCCAGTCCCAGGAGTCTACTCTCTGCAGAATCGGGGTGATGTGCTCAGGGTCTGCTCATGATTTGACTCATCAGTAGGGCTACCTGCTCGGGCATCCCAGGTGGCTCAGTGGTTAATGATTCTGCCTGCCATGCAGAAGATGCAGGCTTGATCCCTGGGTTGGGAAGATCCCTTGGAGGAGAGCCTGGCAACCCACTCCAGTCTTCTTGCCTGGAGAATCCCATGCACAGAGAAGCCTGGAGGGCTACAGTCCATGGGTCGCAAAGAGTCAGACACAACTGAAGAAACTCACACACATGCGTGCACGGGGCCATCTGCATAGTGAGGATAAATGATGAATTGAACCCCCTCTCTGCTGGACCCCCAGAGTTTGCCCACCTGCCTTCTCTTTACAGACTCACTCCCAAATAGCTCCTGCTCAACAATGCTTTATACACTTATCAAATAAATATCTTGGTTCCATTCTGGGGCTACAAAATCATTAAAAGTAGAAATCATTGCTTTGCTAAAGTGGAATTTGGCAAGCATGTAGTGGCCGTGGCTGCGTGGCAGATTTAAATGTGAATTTCAAGCCCTAGATCTCCCACTTAAAGACTATGTGACACTGGGCCAGCTACTGAACTTCAGTAAGCCTTAGTTTGCATGCATGCATGCTAAGTCACTTCAGTCGTATCTGATTTGTGACCCTATAGACTGTAGCCCACCAGGCTCCTCTGTCCACGGGGATTCTCCAAGGCAAGAATACTGGAGTGGGTTGCCATGCACTCCTCCAGAGGATCTTCCCAACCCAGGGATCAAGCCTGCACTCCTACACCTCCTGCATTGGCAGGCAGGTTATTTACTAGTGCCACCTGAGAAGCTCAAGCCTTAATTTACTGATCTATAAAATGGGCAGAATTCTGATGTGTATCTCACTGGAAGTATGTGAGAATCAAGAGTACAAATATTAAAGTGTTAGGTAAACCCCAAAGTACTGAGCAAATACTAGGTATTATGATTATATAGCCCATTGATATGGTAAGAAAAGATAGACTAATTCAAATCTTAGTGCCTGGGCCTAATCTTTGTGATAAAAAGAAAAAAGCAAAGAAAGAAATTTAGTAACCTGTGATCCTTGGCTATTTTCTCTTGAAAAATGAAGTGAAAATTCAACAAGAAAGGCCTGGGAAACTAGAACTGATTAGATAGTTCTCCACAGAGGTCCCCGATCCTTTTCCAGGAGGGTGGGCAAACGTTATCTCAGGGCTCAAACAAAACATGTGTTGACTTTCCAAGTAGGTATTCCCCCACCTACAGAAAAACCTGGCCTGGAGGCATGTCCTGGCTGATGCTGTCTTCAGGGAGTGCCTGGTACAAAGGAAAGAAGTGGGAACATGATGGCATGCAGAGCAGCAGAGGCAGCCACGTGGAGACCAGGCTGGGCACGCTGGGAACTTTGCCTTCCTTTAAAGAGGCTCACCCATTCCAGGAGCAGGATGGGGCACTTAAAACATTGTTCCCTTATCTGATTCTTACCCAGAGAACAATGTGGCAATGCTCGCCAATATATGAAAGGGGAATGCCACGAGGCAGGGGTTTATTCCAGTTCCTCCAGTCTCAGGATGGGGAAACTGAGGGCTCAGCGTGATGAAGTTTTGGTAAGGTGAGCTGACACCAGAGAGAGAGGTGTTGACACAGACGCTGTAAGTCCGCAGGGAAGACAATGGGGTACTGCAGAGAGAATCTCCCCCCATAAAAGGGGATGAAGATGAGATCAAGGGTCATTTAGACTCGGGTTCTCCAGCTTTGAGATTTGGGGTTAAAATACCAACAGCTCAGTTCAGTTCAGTTGCTCACTCGTGTCCAACTCTTTGCGACCCCATGAACTACAACATGCCAGGCCTCCCTGTCCATCACCAACTCCCGGAGCCTACCCAAACCCATGTCCATTGAGTCGGCGATGCCATCAAACCATCCCATCCTCCTTCATCCTCTTCTCCTTCTGCCTGCAATATTTACCAGCATCAGGATCTTTTCAAATGAGTCAGTGATTCGCATCAGGTGGCCAAAGTATTGGAGTTTTAGCTTCAACATCAGTCCTTCCAATGAACACCCAGGACTGATCTCCTTTAGGATGGACTGGTTGGATCTCCTTGCAGTCCTAGGGACTCTCAAGAGTCTTCTCCAACACCACAGTTCAAGAGCATCAATTCTTCAGCGCTCAGCTTTCTTTATAGTCCAACTCTCACATCCATACATGACCACTGGAAAAACCATAGCCTTGACCAGACGGACCTTTGTTGGCAAAGTAATGTCTTTGATTTTTAATATGCTGTCTAGGTTGGTCCTTTCCTTCCAAGGAGTAAGAATCTTTTAATTTCATGGCTGCAGTCACCATCTGCAGTGATTTTGGAGCCCCCAAAAATAAAGTCAGCCACTGTTTCCACTGTCTCCCCATCTATTTGCCATGAAGTGATGGGACTGGATGCCATGATCTTAGTTTTCTGAATGCTGAGTTTTAAGCCAACACTCTCCTCTTGCATTCTCATCAAGAGGCTCCTTAGTTCTTCACTCTCTGCCATAGGGTGGTGTCATCTGCATATCTGAGGTTATTGATATTTCTCCCAGCAATCTTGATTCCAGCTTGTGCTTCTTCCAGCCCAGTGTTTCTCATGATGTACTCTGCATAGAAGTTAAATAAGCAGGGTGACAATATACAGCCTTGACGTACTCCTTTTCCTTTTGGAACCAGTCTGTTGTTCCATGTCCAGTTCCAACTGTTGCTTCCTGACCTGCAAACAGGTTTCTCAAGAGGCAGGTCAGGTGCTCTGGTATTCCCATTTCTTTCAGAATTTTCCACAGTTTATTGTGATCCACACAGTCAAAGGCTTTGGCATAGTCAATAAAGCAGAAATAGATGTTTTTCTGGAACTCTCTTGCTTTTTTGATGATCCAGCAAATGTTGGCAATTTGATTTCTGGTTCCTCTGCCTTTTCTAAGACCAGCTTGAACATCTGCAAGTTCACAGTTCACGTATTACTAAAGTCTGGCTTGGAGAATTTTGAGCATTACTTTACTAGCTTGTGAGATGAGTGCAATTGTGCAGTAGTTTGAGCATTCTTTAGCATTGCCTTTCTTTGGGATTGGAATGAAAACTGACCTTTTCCAGTCCTGTGGCCACTGCTGAGTTTTCCAAATTTGCTGACATATTGAGTGCAGCACTTTCACAGCATCAACTTTTAGGATTTGAAATAGCTCAACTGGAATTCCATCACCTCCACTAGCTTTGTTATAGGAGACTGGAATGCAAAAGTAGGAAGTCAAGAAACACCTGGAATAACAGGCAAATTTGGCCTTGGAGTACAGAATGAAGCAGGGCAAAGTCTAATAGAGTTTTGCCTGGAGAATGCGCTGGTCATAGCAAACAACCTCTTCCAACAACACAAAAGACTCTACACATGGACATCACCAGATGGCCATCACTGAAATCAGATTGATTATATTCTTTGCAGCCAAAGATGGAAAAGCTCTATACAGTCAGCAAAAACAAGACTGGGAGCTGGCTCTGGCTCAGATCATAAACTCCTTATTGCCAAATTCAGACTTAAATTGAAGAAAGTGGGGAAAACCACTAGACCAATCAGGTATGACCTAAATCAAATCCCTTATGATTATACAGTGGAAGTGAGAAATAGATTTAAGGGGCTAGATCTGATAGACAGAGTACCTGATGAACTATGGACAGAGGTTCATGACATTGTATAGGAGACAGGGAGCAAGACCATCCCCAAGAAAAAGAAATGCAAAAAAGCAAAATGGTGACTGAGGAGGTCTTACAAATAGCTGTGAAAAGAAGAGAAGCGAAAAGCAAAGGAGAAAAGGAAAGATATTCCCATTTGAATGCAGAGTTCCCAAGAATAGCAAGGAGCGATAAGAAACCCTTCCTCAGCAATCAATGCAAAGAAATAGAGGAAAACAATAGAATGGGAAAGACTAGAGATCTCTTCAAGAAAATTAGAGATACCAAGGGAACACTTTGTGCAAAGATGGGCTCAATAAAGGACAGAAATGGTATGGACCTAACAGAAGCAGAAGATATTAAGAAGAGGTGGCAAGAACACACAGAAGAACTGTACACGAAAGATCTTCATGACCCAGATAATCATGATGGTGTGATCACTCACCTAAAGCCAGATATCCTGGAATGTGAAGTCAAGCGGGCCTTAGGAAAATACCAACAAGCACACTCTAAAGATGAAATGTATCAGAATGCGTGGTCTTCTGCACTGTAGATCCACCAGTACAGGGACTTAGGCTCTCTGGACCTGCATTGGGTCCTCAGTTCCTCCCATATAGGCCCTACAAATGTAATTATTAGTTGGATGATCAATAAATGATCAGAGTCCAGTGGTTAAGTGTGTTGGATTGCTTGGATCTAATCATAGCCCTATTTCCTACTTCCTGTATGGACATAGAACAACAGACTGGTTCCAAATAGGAAAAGGAGTACGTCAATGCTGTATATTGCCACCCTGCTTATTTAACTTCTATGCAGAGTACATCATGAGAAACGCTGGGCTGGAAGAAGCACAAGCTGGAATTAAGATTGCCGGGAGAAATATCAATAATTGCAGATATGCAGATGACACCACCCTTATGGCAGAAAGTGAAGAGGAACTAAAAAGCCTCTTGATGAAAGTGAAAGAGGAAAGTGAAAAAGTTGGCTTAAAACTCAACGTTCAGAAAACTAAGATCATGGCATCTGGTCCCATTGCCTTGTGGGAAATAGATGGGGAAACAGTGGAAACAGTGTCAGACTTTATTTTTTGGGGCTCCAAAATCACTGCAGATGGTGACTGCAGCCATGAAATTAAGACACTGACTCCTTGGAAGGAAAGTTATGACCAACCTAGACAGCATATTAAAAAGCAGAGACATTACTTTGTCAACAAAGGTCCGTCTGGTCAAGGCTATGATTTTTCCAGTGGTCATGTATGGATGTGAGAGTTGGACTGTGAAGAAAGTTGAGCGCTGAAAAATTGATGCTCTTGAACTGTGGTGTTGGAGAAGACTCTTGAGAGTCCCTTGGACTGCAAGGAGATCCAACCAGTCCATCCTAAAGGAGATCAGTCCTGGGTGTTCATTGGAAGGACTGATGCTGAAGCTGAAACTCCAATACTTTGGCCACCTCATGTGAAGAGTTGACTCATTGGAAAAGACCCTGATGCTGGGAGGGATTGGGGGCAGGAGGAGAAGGGGACAACAGGGGATGAGATGGCTGGATGGCATCACTGACTCGATGGGCATGAGTTTGAGTAAACTCTGGGAGTTTGTGATCGACAGGGAGGCCTGGTGTGCTGCGATTCATGGGGTTGCAAACAGTCAAACACGACTGAGCGACTGAACTGAACTGAACTGTATGGCGTTGGCAAATTTTTTAACCCCTCTGTGCATTTTAGCCCTCATTTGTGGAATGGGGCTCTAAATGCATTTCATAGGTGGTTGTGGGCTTCAAATGAGATGAGATGTACAAACTCCTTAGCATAATGTCCAGCCTGTAGTAAGAATCCAAGGGAAATTGGCATGGAGATTGTAATGAACCTTGGTGGGGCCATAGGACTTGCTCTGGCCAATGAAATATGTGAAGTGACGTGTCGGACTTTGTAGGTGAGAACTCTTTACCATGTTCCCTTCCCATCCCGTGGCCTCTGTGGAAGCACACAGTGAACGACCCCTGTGTCCCCCATGAATACTAGGAGCAAGGGTCCCCCATGACTACTGCCTCCCTGACTAGACAATGATGGAGAGAAATAAACTTTTGGGTGGTTAAGCATCTCAAATAAGGGGTATGTTTGTTACTTCATCATAGCCTAACTTCTCCTTGTTAGGAGACACAATCCTTGTGAAGAAAGCTGAGTGCTGAAAAATCGTTGCTTTTGAACTGTGGTGTTGGACAAGACTCTTGAGAGTCCCTGGGACTGCAAGGGGACTGCAAGGATTGACACAATCCTTCTTTTCAGTTTTAGGATGCAGATGCCAAGGATAATTCTCTTCATTCGAGACTCACACACTTTATTTTCTGGAGAGAGGCAGCATGAGAGGATGGCCAGAGCTCAAGTTCTTATACAATAGACCTGGGTTTGAATCCTGCCTGGTCGCTATCTGGCTCTGTCTTTTAAGGCAGGCTATTTTATTTCTCAGAGTTTCAGTGCCCACATGTAACCACTTCTTCTTGGTTGGGTTGTGGGGGCTCCTGGAGCTGGAGGAGTGCCTGGCACAGGCTGGCAAGTCTCCCACGTTTGGTGTTGACAGGTTGTGATCAAGGTTGCTCATGAGAACTTCTAGTGCAGCTGCAGCTCATCACCTCCTCCAGGGCTCCAGAGACACATCTGTAATAATTGCTTGGAATCCTGCTCTAATCATGTGACAGTGGCTGACATCTACCCTTTGCCCCAAGGGACCACTGTCCACCCTCCCCACTTCTCTCTGCCCCAGAAGCTGGCGCAAATGGACACAGAAGCCAACCACTGGCCTCTGATGGGTGTGGAAACAGAGGAAAGGAAGAGAGTTTGGGGTATTTATTCTTTCTGTTTCTTCCATATCTCCGAGCTACCTCCCTGTGAGGTCAGCTCAGGCTGGCATTGCCACTGGACCCCGGGGCCCTGCTTCTCTCAAGGTAGCCTCTTCACACAAGGCTGCCCCGGTGTAGGATAACTGTCTGATGCTGGTAAGGGCTGTGCTGTTGCTATGTTGCAGCACTGTCTCTGGGGGTCTTCTCACTCCACCCACAACCCTTCTGAAATGATCCTATCTTCAGTGCACCATCCAGTTCTTGCCAAGTCCCGAGGTTGCCTCTGTCCCCAGCACTCTCTCCTTCCCTCTCTCACCTCCTTTGTTCTCTCTTGCCAATCTTGCTTCCTCGAACAGGCCCTTCTCATTACAGACTGGCTTGGCCCCTTCTCTGTGCCTTATCTTTTCAGTTATGTCACAAGCATCTTCTTTAAAGGCAGAACCTCTCAGGTCTCTCTTGGGCTCTGCCCAGAGTGGACTGGAGGACTCTCCTCTCACCTGAAGCTTATATAAAAGTACAGATGCCTGGGTTCTGCCTAGACCTATTGTATCCAGACCTCTAGGTGGGGCCTAGGATTGGGATGAGCAGAAAAGGGTTGAAAAGCAACAGAGGCTGGAGTTCCCTGATGTCCAACTGATTATGAATCTGGGCTTTCACTGCCATGGCCCAGGTTCAATCCTAGGTAGGGGAATTGGGATCCCACAGGCTGAGTGGCATTGCAACAGAGGAGATGGTCAGTAACTGTGAAACACCAAGGCCCTGTTGGAGCTTCCCAGGTGGCTCAGTGGTAAAGAATCTGCCTGCCAATGTAGGAGACAAGAGATGTGAGTTCGATCCTTGGGTCAGAAAGATCCCCTTTAGGAAGAAATGGCAACCCACTTCAGTATTCCTGCCTGGAAAATCCCATGGACTAGAGGAGCCTGGCGGGCTACAGTCCATAGGGCTGCAAAGAGTTGAACATGACTGAACACAAGCAAGTATTAAAAGTAAGGGCCTGTTAATTACATTATGATTGTTTGATTTTGGATGTGATCACTTTCATGTATGCAGACTCATTCCATGTGGACATGTGTGTCTGGTGTGTGTGAGTGTGTATAGAAGCAGGCTGGCTAAGTCTGCTAAACATCCCATAGAAACGCTCCTCCAGAGCCTTTGATCATGCTACTTTATAAATACTACTCTCCTGTAAGAACAGATGAGAAATATCCTTCCTTCTGCCCATGCAAGTTCCCCTGCCTTTCAAGGCCCGCTGGCTTCAGCTGACCATTGCCTGAATTGAAGAGAGGGGGAAGGTCCTCTTTGATATTTACTGGGATTTCATGCCCAACTGTACATGAACAATAGTGCTATATATTCATTTTAAAAATGGGAACTCAGCTTTAAACTTTCTTTTTCCTTCTTGTTTGCACTGTTTATTGACTATCTATGCCAGTGACCAGAGGTACTTTTCTTATATGTCAAGTCATTAATCTTTGCAACCATCCCATGAAGTAAACATTACTATCACCATTCGACAGATAAAGAAGCCAAGGCTCTAGATGGGTGGGGGATAAATAACTTATCCAAATGGCAGGAGGTTGGGTTTTCAACAGAAGTCTGTCTAACTCCAGGTTATTTGCTGTAAATTGGACCAAGCTCTTTGGTTTCAGGACTCCTTTGCGTTCTTAAGAATTATTAAAGATTCCAAAAAACTTTTGTTTAATCTGGGTTGTATCTTTCAATGTACCATATTAGAAAATAAAACCAGAAAAAGCACAAGTATTTATTTCACATAAATTAACAGTAATAATCCCATTATATATTATACATGTAACTTTTTAAGTGAAAATTAGCACTATTTTCCGAAAGAAGAAAGAATGAAAAGTGGTATTTAAAAAAAATATTTTGTAAAACTATTGCCTGCCTTAATGGAAGACCTTTGAATCCTTGTACTCGTTTATGCATTAAGTCTATTGCAATACAAACCCTGTAGCTTCTGGGAAACTCCACTGTACGCTTTGGAGACAATACAAGTGAGAAGGAAGATAATTTTTAGTATTGTTACGGAAATCATTTTAAGCCCATGTAACCCAGAGAAGGTCTTGGGGACCCCTGGAGGTGCACGGGCAGTACTTTGAGAACCATAGCTCTAAGTTGATAAGCTCTGCCTGCTCTTTGCATTTTTATTGTTTTTTGTTACCTGTCTGTCCTCAGCACAGGTTGGACTCCACGCGTACCCATCCATCAATGGGTAATGAGAAGGTAGGAAACGGATGCCGTGGACAGTGTGCAACCATCCTTTACCACCAGAAATGGGCAGTCCCTGAGCTTGGCTGTGCCGCTGGGCTCCTGGAGAGAGGCTGCCATGGTCCAGCGCACAGCCCAGCCTCTCCAGGCTGTACAGGGAACATGGGGGGTACGGAGTGTTCCTGACCATGTTTCACGAGAATGTGCGGGCTCAGCTTGATGATGAGTCTATGACCGGAATGAATCGCCTCCATTTCTTTTCAAGGGAAGAAAGAGAAAAAGATACAAATGTCCTTAGCAAATTAGGGGTCAAAACACTTCACTGGGGACTTGCTGGCAGTCCAGTGGTTCAGACTCCGTGCCCTCAAAACAAGGAGTGTGAACTCGATCCCTGGTTGGGAAACTAAGATCCTTACATGCTATATGGTACAACCAAAAAGAAAGAAAGAAAAAAATTATCCATAAAGTCAAACAGTGTGTTAGTCACTCAGTCATTTCCAAATCTTTGTGACCCCCATGGACAGTAGCCCGCCAGGCTCCTATGTCCATGGAATTCTCCAGGTTAGAATACTGGAGTGGGTTGCCATTTCCTTCTCTCAGGGATCTTCCCAACCCAGGGACTGAACACAGGTCTCCTGTATTATAGGCAGATTCTTTACCATCTGAGCCATCAGGGAAACCCTAAAGCCATGTAAGTAGCAAAAAAAAAAAAAAAAAAAAAAATTCCTATTGATTTCGTGGGGAGGGAGGGATAGGTGGAGTTGAGGGGTTTTTAGGTCAGCAAAATTATTCTGCATGATTCGATGATGGTAGATACAGGTCATCATACACTTGCCCAAACCCATAGGGTGTACAACACCAAGAGTGATCCCTAATGTGAACTCTGATTTTAGCAAATGATAATGTCAGTGCGTCACTATTTAACAAATGAGCCACACTAACACAAGATACTTGTAATACAAGAGAATGAGGAGAGAGTAAGAGTATACGTGTACCTTCCAATCATTTTTCTGTAAACCTAAAACTGCTTTTAACAAAACAAAGCAAAACCAAACATCACTGCCAGTCTGGGCCTTAGTAGAGGATATTTGTGGAATGGGGGCTGGAGTGGCCCAGAGAAACCCCCAAACCATTGTCCTGACCATGCCACACCCTGGGAAACTGTGCCCACTCACTCTTGTCTGTGACCCCAGACGAGATGTTCTCTTGGGATTTTTCTCCCAATGCCTGTAGCTCCCAAGAGTCTACGGTAGCATCAGTTAGGATTTGGAGGGTGTAATTCTGATGGTGAGACTAGTAATTAGAGGATTGTTTAAAAGACTCCTGGCGTTGTTTAATTACTTGAGAACTGTCAGCCCATCATCACAGGGCTAATAGCCCCTCTAGAGCACAATGAAGCAAGAACACTCTGTCTATGGCTGGGGAATCTCCTGTGATGGGATCTGGGAGGAAGCCCCAGCACTTCTGCTCAGGCTGCTTGGGACTTGGGCCAGGAATTCAACGGGAAGATGTTTGGTGATCACAGGAGGAGTCAGAAGATGTGACTGGCTGAGATGTAACTGCTGGGAGTTGATCACCAGCTCAGGCAGACAAGCTTTGGCTTGCTACAAAAAATACCCGCCTTTCCCACTAAGTCTTTAAAGCAAGCCACGTGGGGAGAATGGAACTTGTTCTTGCCATCTTTGGGGATGTGTGGCCTGGGATGGAGGAGGCAAGGGAGGCACCCAGGGCACCAGCGTTTAGGAGGTTCAGGAAGGGCAGACTTGGTACCCAAGGGCCTTTTGCACCCCGGGTACTTGGCTTTCGGCTCCCTGGTTGTGACCCTGGCCTACGGTGTGCCTTACCTTGATAACGAGCTTAATCTTTAGAAGAGTCACCTGTCTTCACCACACCTGAGTCCTGTGCACTATAAATTGTTCTCCGCATGGGCTCCCCAACGCCTTTCTCCAGTGCATCTCCTTCCCCAGCTCCTTTGGGGCTGGCAGTCTCAGGAAATGAGCTTGACTCTGGAAGGTTTCTTCCACAGCCCAGTGAACACACAGGCTCTCAGATAAAAATATGCTTGGGAGACAATAAGTGGTTGTTTTGAGATTGAAAGCGGAGACCCTAGTGACAAGGCATGGGGCAGGCTTTTCTAAGACTTTCCACTTTGGGGGTGGGGAGTATTCAGGGGGCTGTTTGTAAGGAAAGGTATGGAGGTGACCCTCTCAAGGAATTTGTTTGGTTTCTTTTTAGGTTCTCTATTTGCTCAAACTTAATTAGTAATATTATAACTTTCAATTTAATCATTGACCTAAATGAATTGTATTTTTATCTCAGCAGGAGCCTGGCTGGGGCTGCAAGAAGCAGCTGTGGCAGCTGAGTGAGAGGGGAAACTCTTACTAGAATATTTGGGCTGGCAAGTGACACCACTTCTGCTCTGAGATAAGATGGAGACTTTTCCAAGCTATGTTTTAAAATCATAAAAAAACAGAGTCTCCTGCTGGAGATAAGATATAAGTTGGTTTGGAGCATCTGGGAGCTGTAAAAGAGGAGGGTTATACCAGCATTACTGAGGTTATTACTGAAACCAAGATTATAAGTAATTAAGGTTTTGAAAGTTTTCTCCAGGTACACAATAGACTACTCAGTATGTTGGATTCTTGAGCTGGGGTCAGGTTAACTATTAAAAGAGGATGAAAAGTATTTCTAACAAACCTGACATTTATTTAAAGCCTACCCTATTCCTGCTGTTTTAGCAGATATCGCTTTAAGCTGTGGCTCTTTTCCTGGCTCTCGGGACTTCTAATGTTGATTCACTTCCATGCCTAGTTTCATGGTGCTTTACCTCATTTCAATGTTAAATTAGCCTGCTCGTTATCATGCTGGAATGGATGTGCTTCACCACACTGTCTCCTGGGATCCAACAAACTCACAGCCTTCAGAGAAATGAGGACCAACCATCATAGCATTTCTTCTCCAACTATATAACTCCCTTTGCTAGAACCAAATGCTGGGCTTGCACGGGAGATTCTTGTCCCCCCCTTTTTTTCCTCAGAAAGAGCAAATTGCGTTTTTCATTGCAGGAGCACATAAGCCCTAACTTTCATGTGCCTAAAATGTTCTTTAATAGGCGTCTTCTTTCAGTATCTTTGATCTGCAGAATGTAATCACATTTTCCTTGAAGCTATAAATCATCCAAAAAAACAGAAGAGGAGAAAATGCCCTTAAATAGCTTCTCAAACTGAATTAAAAACGTAAATTAATTATTTTGAATTATTTCCTACGTCTCCCATCTCAATCTCCTGTGTTCATCTTGCCTTAACATCATCTGTGCTGGTCACCCTGGATCTTAGATAAGATACTTTATTCACAAAAGGAAACTGTTAACTTGCTTAAATTGGCATGGGATGACTTTCATAGGATCAGAGGATTTAAATTTGTTTTTTAAATGTCTGTTTTTAATGTTTTTATTTTTTGTACCATTGATAAATGGATGAAGAAACTGATATATATATACATCAGTTATATATATATGTATATATATCAGTTATATATATATATATAACAAAATATTATTCAACCTTGGGGGAAAAAAAGAAAATTTGCCATTTGTGACAAACACAGGTGAATCTGAAGGACTTATGCCAAGTGAAATAAACCAGCCACAGAAAGACAAATGCTGTCTGTCTGACTTCATTCGTGAGCTAAGTCACTTCAGTCATGTCTGACTCTTTGTGACCCTGTGGACTGTAGCCCACCAGGCTCCTCTGTCCATAGTATTCTCCTTGCAAGAATACTGGAGTGGGTTGTCATGCCTTCCTTCAGGGGATCTTCTTGACCCAGGGATAGAACCAGAGTCTCCTAGGTCTCCTGCATTGGCAGGCAGGTCCTTTATGACTAGGGCCACCTGGAAAACCCTACCTCACTCATAGGTGGAACCTAAAATAGCCCAGCAACTAGAAGTCCAGAGTGGAGTAGTGGCTGCCAGGAGTTGGGGGTGGAGGAAACCCAGAGATGCTGGTCAAAGGGTATAAACTTTCAGTTACGCAAGATGAGTAAGTGCTGAAGATCTAATGTACAGCAGCTGACTGTAGTGAACAATACTTTATTGTATATTTGTGTTTGCTAAGACGGTAGATCTTAAGTGTTCTCACCACACACACACAAACACACAGATGTAATTATGTGAGGTTGTGGGTATGCTAATTAGCTTGATTGCAGTGATCATTTCACAATGTACACACAAATCATACATCGACTCGTACATCTTAAATACATACAACTTTCATTTGTCAATTGCCACCTCACCAAAACTACAGAAAGAAAAAAAAAAAAAAGAAACCCAAGAAATTTAAAAATGAAACAAAACAAGTTTTACCAATCGTTTAATCAAACACATGCCAAAGTGTTCAGGAGTTTTTGTGTTGCAGATACCAGGAACCCGCTCAAGAAATAAGGAGACACTATGGAAAAGACAGAGGAGTGGCTCTTAGGATGGAAGGAGGGCCAGGCACCTTCAGGGCTCAGGAGCAGGACCTGGGACCACTTCTGGTAACCTTAGGAGCTTGTCTACCCTGGATGAGCTGTGCTATCCATATCTTTGAGGTTGCATCTTTGGAGCTTAAAGCCAAAAATAAAGGAGGATGTTTCCAGTTAAATATCCTGGAAACATAGTTAAAAACTATCCAGGAGGAGGGCTCATTTTGTTGAACTTGGGTCAGGTGTTCACCTAGCACAGGGATGCTACCAGATTAGTGGGGGCAGGCAGCAAGCCAGCAGCCACAGTGCTCTCTCTTACAGGGGAGATACTCCTGGTCCCCAGAAAGTTCACATGACTAGGACTGTCCCTCAGGGCACTTGCAGAGTTGTCCCCTCACCTTCTGAAGCACTTACCCTATCACACAGGGTAACTTCATCCCCTATTTGCCAAAATGCCCCCTCCCCCATTCTTTCTCTGATGAAAAATGAGCAAAGAGTAAAATACAATGATGCCATGACCAACTGAAACCTTCAATTAACCAGAAATTGGTTTTTCGTTCATTTTCAGGGGAAAACAGAAGAAAGTCTTGGGGACTCACTTCACAATCTCACTCTTGGGGTAGGTTCCGGGGGGTGTCTATTTTTCCAAATATCTTTTGTATGCCTTTTAAATTGTGATAAAATATACATAACCTAAAATTTACCATTATAAGTGTGTAATTCAATAGCGTTAGGTATATTCACCACAATCCGTTTCAGCATGCTAAACAGAAACTTCTCATTAAATAATAATCTCCCCCTGTCACCAGGCCCAGACCCTGGTGTCCTACTTTCTGTTTCTACAAATTTGCCTAGTCCAGATTCCTCAAGGCTTCCCTTTTGGCTCAGAAGTAAAGAATCTGCCTGCAACACAGGTGACCTGGGTTCAATCCCTGGGTTGGGAAGATCCCCTGGAGAAGGAAATGGCAACCCACTCTAGTATTCTTGCTGGAGAATTCCATAAATAGAGGATCCTGGTGGGCTACACTGTATGGGCTCACAAAGAGTTGAATACGACTGAGCGACTACCAGACAGATATTCAGATACCTCATACAAGTGGACTCATGTAGTATTTGTACTTTTGTGACTGCTTTATTTTGCTTAGCATAATGTTTTCAAGGTTCATCCATATTACACCATGTGTAAGAACTTTATTCCTTTTTATGGCTGAATTATATGTATATGGACTTCCATGGTGGTTCAGATGGTAAAGAATCTGTCTATAATGCAGGAAATTTGGGTTTGATCCCTGGGTCGGGAAGATCCCCTGGAGAAGGAAATGCAGCACACTCCAGTATTCTTGCCTGGAGAATCCCATGGACAGAGGAGCCTAGTGGGCTGCAATCCATGGGGTCACAAAGAGTCGGACACAACTGATAGGTTAACACTTTGACTATAGACACACACACACACACAGACACACATATGCTATGCTAAGTCGCTTCAGTCATGTCCGACTCTGTGCAACCCCATGGACGGCAGCCCACCAGGCTCCTCTGTCCACAGGATTCTCCAGGCAAGAACACTGGAGTGGGTTGCCATTTCCCTCTCCATATATATATGTATATATATTCCATTCATCAGGCTTCCCTAGTAGCTCAGTTGGTAAAGAATCTGCCTACAATTCAGGAGACCCTGGTTCAATTCCTGGGTTGGGAAGATCCGCTGGAGAAGGGATAGGCTACTCACTCCAATATTCTTGGGCTTCCCTCGTGGCCCAGCAGGTAAAGAATCCGCCTGCAATGTGGGAGACCTAGATTTGATCCCTGGGTTGGGAAGATCCCCTGGAGAAGGGAAAGGCTACCCATGCCAGTATGCTGGCCTGGAAAATTCCATGGACTGTATAGTCCATGGGGTCGCAAAGAGTCGGACACGACTGAGTGACTTTCACTTTCCATTCATCTGTTGATAGACATTGTGTTGTTTCTACATTTTGTCTATTGTGAATAACGCATCTATGGACATTGGTGTACACTAAGTATCTTTTGGCAGTGTTGAAAATATATTCCTTTTCATTAAAATGATCCTGTGGTATCTTCACTTGCAACAACAAAAGACTGTTTCTCATCAAGATGGAGGTTCTGTGGGCTCCTGGAGAAAAGAGGACCTCCAGAACTCTACAGACTCATCTTTAACGCTGGTTTATGATTTCCCAGTCTGTGATGTTGAGCAAGTTATTTAATCTCTTTGAGCCTTTTTTCTTCATCCAACAAGTGACTGACAAAAAAGGCTGAAGTGGACATTTCTTGGGTTGCTTTGAGAATTTGGTGCTTCCCAGAATCACTTAGTCATCAAAAGAGTGCCTCGTAGCACTTCTGAAAAACACAGATTCCTGAATCCTACTCCAAAACCACTGACTTAGAATATCCAAGAGTGAGGTCAGGAAGTCTGTATCTTTACCCAAATCTTCAGATGTGACTGATGAAACCATAGTTAAAACTCACTACTGAAGTCAAGCCTATGAAGTCAACCCCCAACTGAGGACTTGATACAGAGTAGTTTAATAGATGTGATTCTTCCATTTCCGTATACTGTAACCACGAGCAGAGGATGACTGCATTTTAAGGAACACTTACAACAGTGATCATTCCACATAGCAACAAAGAAATTCTAATGATGGGTCATTTTCTACTTTGAATGACTGAACCAGTCACTTCTATCTAACTATAAATGATGTTGGCAGTTCAGGTTATAAAGTCATTCACTTGATTAGTCTACATCTTTGGTTGTGCATTTGGGTGCAGTTGCACCATGTGCAATTCAAATTTGCTAATGAGGGTGCAGGGGTGAAGGGAGGCTGGAGGAAGTTACCAAGTCATGTTTTGTAGAAGAGAGAACTCCTTGGAGATAGTCATGCAAACCCCAGGCTCCGATGCAGAGAGAAAGAACCTGTGAATTTCTATGAAACAAGCTAGATTGATGTTATTCATTTCTTTATTTGAGGGTGCCCTTCAGGTTATAAAAGGAGTGGACAGAGGGAAAGAGGGAATGTAGTCAATATAATTTGTTCCAGGTTCTAAAAAAGCAAATTTGTGTCTTATGAAATGTTACAAGAAAAGCGTAATTCAAATTGGCTTAGAGATGAGAGCTGTCAAATAGACTGAAAGCTGGATTATGAACCAAGACTAATGAGAGCCTGCAATGTGCACCAAGTTAGGGATGGAGTCCAAGAGAATCGCTGCAAGGTCTTACAGGGGAGGTAAACAGCCTATTAATTAAGGTAGCAGATGGTAGTAAATTGGGAGATGTTTCACATTCCAAGGACAGAAAAAGAAATGGAAGCATGAGATCTGTATTCGGGCGTTAGAAATCCCAGCATGAAATCGATGACAGGAAAATAATAAAGAGGAACAGTTAGTGTTGGAAGCAAGCAGTGTTTGGAACAGAACGGGGTTCAAAAGAGACTAGAAATATAAGTGAAAAGGCTGAGGAGCTACTGAAGAAAGCCATCCATGATGCAATTGCTTAGTTTCAGGGACCCAGCAAGTCAGCTTGGGTATGTGAGCCCAAACTGAAGGTTAACACATTTCTGAGTGAATGTAGTCTTAAATCTATCCCCATGAGCATTTGCAGACAAGGAAGTTGCCTGATTAGAAGGGACTAAATTGGATGTAAATTGAAGAAGCAAATTAGCATAGGGAGAAAAAAGCAGATGAGTTGAGATAATCAGTGTGATTTGAGCAGAGTAAGAAGGCAAAGGCTTCCCAAGTGGCCCTAGTGGTAAAGAACATGCCTGCCAATGCAGGAGACGTAAGAGAAACGGGTTCGATCTCTGGGTCAGGAAGATCCTCTGGAGGAGGAAATGGCAACCCACTCCAGTACTCTTGCCTGGAGAATCTCATGGACAGAGGAGCCTGGCAGGCTACAGTCTATGGGGTAACAAAGAGGTGGACACGACTGAAGTGACTTAGCGTGCATGCACAAGAAGGCAAAGTAGATAGACTCTCCCAGATTGGGGGCCTCATTGTCTCTGCCACTTGCCTTCAATTCATTATGTAGCCTTTTTGAGCCTCCATTTCCCCATCAATGAAATGAGCACAAGATTTATTACCTTCTACAGATACTGTAATTTCCATGAGATTTCTATATAGATCACCAGTAACACAGCATGTTTTGAACACACACAGGCTCCTGTCTGTGCTACCTGCATAATGAATGTGACCAGTTCATACTGGTAGCCGGGGATGGTGGGAGATGTTTGTGGAAGCATTGGGTAGCATTAAATAACTGTGCCTGCTTCTCAGTTCTTATTTTCTATAAGCAGAAGTCAGTTGTGCTCTCATATTAGAATGGAGTTACATCAGGGGTTGGTTTCTATAGCCATCACATGAAGTGAGAATCACATATGAGTAAAATAGTCTTTGAAAATATCTGAAAGTGCCCATAAAATACAGTCCTGTGCTATCTTTTGGAAAGTTCATTTTAACCAGTTTTGCCTCCAAAGTTGAAACTGATAACATTTCTTTTCCAGTTGAGCACCAGCAGTTGGCTTGCATTTATGAGCCAAGCTGTATATATATATATATATATATAAATTTTTAACACTAAAATGACACGTGGCATGGTAAGATGTTCACAACAGAGAGACCTGCAGGAGCTGAGGGCAGGTTTGGGGTTCTTGGTTCATGTCGTCTCCACACCTGTGCCGGCCAGGTGAAACTTGGCACCTTTTGGTCTCTGGGCCACTCTTAGATTCTGTCCTCATCTATTAGACTGAGTGACTTAAATAACAGAAGGTTATTTCTATTCTTTTGGAAGTGGGGAAGTCCAAGATCAAGGTTCTGGCAGACGCTGTGTTTTGCGTAGGTTTGTTTCCTGGTTTGCAGACAGCCGTCTTTGCTCTGTGTCTCCCCCTGGTATGGGAGAAATAACTCTGCTTCTTTCTCTTCCCAGAAGGACACTAATCCCATTACGGGCCCCACCCTCAAGACCTCACCTTAACAAAACCACCCACCAAAGGTCCTACCTCCTAATACCATCCCATTGGGGGTTAGGGCTTCAAAGTATGAATGTATAAGAGATCTGAACTTGCAGATCTTCTGAACTGAAGCAACTTTGGAGGATCAGACTGACTGATTTGGTTGTGGAGTAAATGTACACAACAGGGCTTCATAGTGGTCACCTGGCTCAATTCCCCTGCTTGGCTGGTTATGATGGGATCTCTGAGGCTGTGCCAAAGGGTGGGAATCCCAGCCGGTGGCTGCCTACTTTAGACCCTGCATGAGTGTGGGTAAATGGGGGCAGTCTGACTGATCTTGCACTGTGGGTAAACAAGGCTGATCAACCTTGGCAAGGGCAGCTACATCCTCCTTGGAGGAGGCTATGTTCCTCTCCTGAGCCCGGAGGTGGGCCAGGTGTGGGTCTGTTTCTCTGCTTCTGTGCTCAGGGACAATTAGTGCACTGAGAAGAGAGGAAATGATAGCATATACAGTCACTGTTCTGCAGTGGAAAACTTCCTTTTTTAAACTTAAAAATAGATCTTGGGGATTATTTCTATTGATACAAAAAGGATTTCCTCATCCTTCTTTATTGAGATAAAATTTATATAACATGACATTCACCATCTTAACCATGTTGGAGCATATAGCTCAGTGGTTTCTAATACATTCATGATGTTTCGCCATCATAGTTATTATTTAATTGCTAATCATGTCTAATTCTTTTGTGACCCCATGGGCTCTAGCCTGTCAGGTTACTCTGTCCCTGGGATTTCCCAGAAATGGGTTGTCATTTTCATCTCCAAAGGATCTTTCTGATTCAGGGACTGAACCCGTGTCTCCTTCAGTGACAGGAGGATTCTTTACTGCTGAACCACCTGAGAAGCCCATGCAATCATCACCACTATCTAATTCCAGAACACTTTTATCACCTCAAAAAGAAATTTCATACTCATTAAGTACTGATTCCCCATCTGTATCTGCCCAGCCCCTAACCATTATCTCTCTATGGATTTGCCTTTTCTGGACATTTAATATACATGGAAAAATAATAAACTATGTGGTCATTTGGGTCTAGCTTCTTTCACTTGCACAATGTTTTCAAGGTCCATCAATGTGGCATGTAACAACACTTCATTTACTTTTAATGCCAAATATAGACCATTGAATGGATATACCACAGTTTTTTTCCCCATCATCATCCATTGATGAACATGTGGTTTGTTTTCACTTCTTGGCTATTATAAATAACACTGCTATGAACATTCATGTGCAAAAGTTTATTTGAATACCTGTTTTCACTAACTTGGGTGTGTATCTAGCAGTAGAATTGCTGGATTGTATGATAGTCCTATGTTTTCCTTTTTGACAAACCATTGAACTGTTTTCTGACCAGCTATACCATTTCACATTCCCAGTAGCAATGTATGAGGGTTCCAAACTTTCCAAACCCTTGCTAAATACCCATTTTCCATTTTTACTTATTACTATAATATCCTAGTGTGTATAATTCAGACTTAAATTGAAGAAAGTGGGGAAAACACTAAACCATTCAGGTATGACATAAATCAAATCCCTTATGATTGTACAGTGGAAGTGAGAAACAGATTTAAGGGACTAGATCTGATAGACAGAGTACCTGATGAACTATGGATGGAGGTTCATGACATTGTACAAGAGACAGGGAGCAAGACCATCTCCATGGGAAAAAAATGCAAAAAAGCAAAATGGTGTCTGAGGAGGTCTTACAAATAGCTGTGAAAAGAAGAGAAGTGAAAAGCAAAGGAGAAAAGGAAAGATATACTTACTTGAATGCAGAGTTCCAAAGAATAGCAAGGAGACATAAGAAAGCCTTTCTCAGCGATCAGCGCAAAGAAATAGAGGAAAACAATAGAATGGGAAAGACTAGAGATCTCTTCAAGAAAATTAGAGATACCAAGGGAACATTTCATGCAAAGATGGGCTCAATAAAGGACAGAAATGGTATGGACCTAACAGAAGTAGAAGATATTAAGAAGAGGTGGCAAGAATACACAGAAGAACTGTACACAAAAGACCTTCATGACCCAGATTATCACAATGATGTGATCACTCACCTAGAGCCAGACATCCTGGAATGTGAAGTCAAGTGGGTCTTAGGAAGCATCACTAGGAACAAAGCTAGTGGGGGTGGTGGAATTCCAGTTGAGTTATTTCAAATCCTAAAAAGATGATGCTGTGAAAGTGCTGCACTCAATATGTCAGCAAATTTGGAAAACTCAGCAGTGGCCACAGGACTGGAAAAGGTCAGTTTTCATTCCAACCCTAAAGAAAGGCAATGTCAAAGAATGCTCAAACTACCGCACAATTGCACTCATCTCACAAATTAGTAAAGTAATGCTCAAAATTCTCCAAGCCAGGCTTCAGCAATATGTGAACCGTGAACTTCAAGATGTTCAAGCTGGTCTTAGAAAAGGCAGAGGAACCAAATTGCCAACATCTGCTGAATCATCGAAAAAAGCAAGAGAGTTCCAGAGAAACATCTATTTCTGCTTTATTGACTATGCCAAAGCCTTTGACTGTGTGGACCACAATTAACTGTGGAAAATTCTGAAAGAGATGGGAATACCAGACCACCTGACCTGCCTCTTGAGAAACCTGTATGCAGGTCAGGAAGCAACAGTTAGAACTGGACATGGAACAACAGACTGGTTCCAAATTGGGAAAGGAGCACATCAAGGCTGTATATTGTCACCCTGCTTATTTAATTTATATGCAGAGTACAGCATGAGAAACCCTGGGCTGGAAGAAGCACAAGCTGGAATCAAGATTGCTGGGAGAAATATCAATAACCCCAGGTACACAGATGACACCGCTCTTATGGCAGAAAGTGAAGAAGAACTAAAGAGCCTCTGGATGAAAGTGAAACAGGAGAGTGAAAAAGTTGGCTTAAAGCTCAACATTCAGAAAACTAAGATCATGGCATCCAGTCCCAACTCTTCATGGCAAACAGATGGAGAAACAGTGGAAACAGCATCAGACTTTATTTTTTGGGGCTCCAAAATCACTGCAGATGGTAACTGCAGCCATGAAATTAAAAGACACTCCTTGGAAGCAAAGTTATGACCAACCTAGACAGCATATTAGAAAGCAGAGACATTACTTTGTCAACAAAGGTCCATCTAGTCAAAGCTATGGTTTTTCCAGTGGTCATGATTGGATGTAAGAGTTGGACTATAAAGAAAGCTGAGCACCAAAGAATTGATGCTTTTGAACTGTGGTGTTGGAGAAGACTCTTGAGAGTCCCTTGGACTGCAAGGAGATCCAACCAGTCTATTCTAAATGAGATCAGTCCTGGGTGTTCACTGGAGGGACTGATGCTGAAGCTGAAACCCCAATACTTTGGCCACCTGATGGGAATAGCTAACTCATTGGAAAAGACCCTGATGCTGGGAAAATTTGAGGGTAGGAGGAGAAGGGGATGACAGAGGATGAGATGGTTGGATGGCATCAACGATTCAATGGACATGGGTTTGGGTAGGCTCTGAGAGTTGGTGATGGACAGGGAGGCCTGGCATGCTGCAGTTCATGGGGTCACAAGGAGCTGGACATGACTAGGTGACTGAACTGAACTGAACTGAATGTGTGTGAAGTAGATTTTTGTTGTGGTTTTAGTGTTTACTTCTTTAATGACTAAGGATGCTGAGCATCTTCTTCTACGCTTATTGGCCATTTATATCTTTTCTTTGGAGAAATACCTTTTTAGATTCGTGCCCTTTTTAAAGTTGGATTTTAGTTTTTTTGCTGTTGAGTTAGAAGTTCTTTATATGTATATATTCTTCATACTGAACCCTCATCAGATATATGATTTGCAAATATATTCTGCTATTCTGTGGGCTATCTTTTTACATTCTTGATAATATCTTTTGATACTCAAAGCTTTGATTTTAGTTAAGTCCAATTTATCTATTTTCTTCTTTTGTTATTTGGACTTTTTGTGTCATATTTTAAGGATCCATTTCCAAATCCAAGATCATGAAATTTTACTCCAATTTTTTAAAGAGTTTAATTATTTAGCTCTTACATTTAATTCTTTGATCCACTAGGGATAATTTTTGTATATAGTAAGGTAAGGATAGAGGAGAGTTTTGACAGTCCTTTGGTTTTAAAAAAGGCAGAAGAACCAGAGATCAAATTGCCAATATCTGGTGGATCATCAAAAAAGCAAGAGAGTTCCAGAAAAACATCTATTTCTGCTTTATTGACTATGCCAAAGCCTTTGACTGTGTGGACCACAATTAACTGTGGAAAATTCTGAAAGAGATGGGAATACCAGATCACCTGACCTGCCTCTTGAGAAACCTGTATGCAGGTCAGGAAGCAACAGTTAGAATTGGACATGGAACAACAGACTGGTTCCAAGTTGGGAAAGGAGTACATCAAGGCTGTATATTGTTACCCTGCTTATTTAATTTATATGCAGAGTACATCATGAGAAACCCTGGGCTGGAAGAAGCACAAGCTGGAACCAAGATTGCTGGGAGAAATATCAATAACCTCAGATATGCAGATGACACCACACTTACGGCAGAAAGTGAGGAGGAACTAAAAACCACTTGACGAAAGTTATAGAGGAGAGTGAAAAAGTTGGCTTAAAGCTTAACATTCAGAAAACTAAGATCATGGCATTTGGTCCCATCACCTCATGGGAAATAGATGGGGGACAGTGGAAACAGCGTCAGACTTTATTTTTTTGGGCTCCCAAATCACTGCAGATGGTGACTGCAGCCATGAAATTAAAAGACTCTTACTCCTTGGAAGGAAAGTTATGACCAATGTAGAGCGCATATTAAAAAGCAGAGACATTACTTTGCCAACAAAGGTCCGTCTGGTCAAGGCTATGGTTTTTCCAGTGGTCACGTATGGATGTGAGAGTTGGACTGTGAAGAAAGCTGAGCACCGAAAAATTGATGCTTTTGAACTGTGGTGTTGGAGAAGACTCTTGAGAGTCCCTTGGACTGCAAGGAGATCCAACCAGTCCATCCTAAATGAGATCAGTCCTGGGTGTTCATTGGAAGGACTGATACTGAAGCTGAAACTCCAGTACTTTGGTCACCTCATGCGAAGAGTTGACTCATTGGAAAAGACTCTGATGCTGGGAGGGATTGAGGGCAGGAGGAGAAGGGGGCGACAGAGGATGAGATGGCTGGATGGCATCACCGACTCGATGGGCATGAGTCTGGATAAACTCCGGGAGTTGGTGATGGACAGGGAGGCCTGGCGTGCTGCAATTCATGGGGTCACAAAGAGTCGGACATGACTGAGCGACCGAACTGAACTGGACTGGACTGCAAGGAGATTAAATCAGTCAATCCTAAAGCAAATCAATTCTGAATATTCATTGGAAGCAGTGATACTGAAGCTGAAGCTCCAATACTTTGGCCACCTAATGTGAAGAGCCAGCTCATTGGAAAAGACCCTGATGCTGGGAAAGACTGAAGGCAAAAAGAGAAGAGACCAGCAGATGATGAGGTAGTTAGATAGCAATACCAACTTCAGTGAGAACACCAAATTCAATGAACATGAATTTGCGCAAACTCCAAGAGACAGTGAAGGACAGAGGCGCCCGATGTGCTGCAGTCCATGGGGTCGCAAACAGTTGGATACGGCTTAGCCATTGTACAACAACAACAGCAAAACAGCCAATTTCATTCTTTTGGATCCTTTTAAATATCTGCATAGCAATCTGTTCCATAGTTTATTTAACCAGTTTTCTACTCAGATATTTGAGTTACTTCCAATCTTTTACTACTAGAAACAATAACATCATAAATATTCTGGTATATAACCACTTCCTACACATGTGGCATACTTGTAGGCTATGGTCCTAAAAAGGGGATTGTAGGATCAAAGACTGATTGGCTAATTGCTCTCCCTGGAGGCTGAATGGATGCCTATGCTTTCCAACACTGAGTGAGGATGTTTCCATACATTCTTGCTGATCTCTGTAGATCTCTGCCAAGCAGAAGGATAGTTTTAATTTGGAATGTTCTTATTATGAGCAAGGTTTTGCACTTTAAATGTATTTAAGAGCCTTTTGTAATTTCTTTGCCATGAACTTTTCTTAACTTTTACTTATACTTTCCATTGGATTATTGGTGTTTGTTTTGTTTTGTAGGAGACATTCATAAAGCAAATGAGGCCTCTGTAATAAATGTGTCATCTGCTTTTCAGCTTTATTAATGATGTTGTTTTTCTTGTCTACAATGTGCTTTATTCTTTCTTTTTAAGATATTTTGGTTAAGTGGATACTTAGAGAAGCCTTTTTCCATCCCGATATTATAATATTGCTTTATGTTTTCTTAACTGTATTTTTATGATTTCAATATATGACCTAATCTATGGTACAGCTGGAATTTTTTTGGTTATATGATGTGAGGTAGGGATTCTTTTTTTTCCTATATGATTGAGGTAGTTGTTTCTGAGGTCAGATATCCTCAGTTCCCTACAGCAGATAAAGCAGTGAAAGTTCAGTCCTGACCTGAGATAGGCCCCAAACCCCTGTGTTTGGGCTAGACTAGGAAGGGCGTTTCTGTGTACTGGAACCTGTTCTTGACTTTGCCTGCTTGAGGAAGCATTTAGTAGTGCTTAAGAACAAGACAAGATAACAGTGTTGTTCTCTCAATGCCTAGATGTACAACCTTGCTCAAATTTGTAACTTCTCTGTTGTGTTGTTTCCTTATCTGCAAATTGGGATTAAGAGGGCTTCCCCAGTGGCTCAGTGGTTAAAAAAAAAAAAAAAAGAAATTGCCTGCAATGCAGGAGATGCAGGAGATGTGGGTTTGATCTCTGAGTTGGGAGGATCCCCTGGAGGAGTAAATGGCAATCCACTCCAGTGTTTTTGCCTGGAAAATTCCATGGACAGAGGAAACTGGTGGGCTACTGTCCGTGAAGTTTGCAAAGGTCTAGACATGACTGAGTCACTGAACACACATGCACAGCACCATCGTAGAAGGGTGATGAGAAGTAAACAAAGCCCCGTGTGGAAATTGCTCAGCGCGAGGCCTTGCAGGTAGTAAACACAGGAGAGCTGCTGCCATCGCTACTGTCAGTCATCAACTTCTGGGCACTTAGTGACGGCTCCAAACTCAGGTCGCCCTTCCCCACACACAGGATGTTGACCTCGGGCTCCTCCACCTGGACTGCATCCATCATTTGTCCTGTTTTCTTCCAGGGAAGCAAGTGGTGACCCTCAAGTTTCCGGCCACTCTTGGGGGGCTGGTGTTCTGGGCACTTTTGTGCCACCATCCATTTTTCAATCTTTTTAATGAGATGAAATTAAATAATAGCACAAATCGAGTGTAGCTCTGAAGGGAGACAAGACCTCACAAATGGGTTAGCACCAAAGCTTGGTATTTGTAGGGGGTAAAGTGAGGTTCAGAGTGTGAAAGGGAATTAATAATCCCAAAGGAATGGTTTCTTGTTAGACCAGGTCTGAGGGCCTTGACTCCCTAATTAAGGCTTGGTCCACACGAGAGCAAGCACAGTTTCTGGTGCCCTCCGTTGGTTTTTCTTTTCTTTTTTAAAAAATATGGATAATAAAGCTAACTTTTTATTTGGGAAGGTCGCATCAGTCTCTAAGAGGATCTCTTCTGCGATGTCACTTGGCATCACCCTCAGCATTCCTCTGTCTGAGAAATGCCCAAGTGACTTTTTAGCTTCTGAAAGCCTAGAGCTACGTTGTTTCCTGGGTATCAGGGCAGTCATTGGATGAACTGACCGGGGCTTTGGTAACCATTATTTTCTGTGATTTGGTGACCTTTGAAGAGGCAGCTACTGCTTTTTCTTCCCAGCCTCAGGGAAGGGAGACACAATTCAGAGAAAAAGAGGTAAATTCTTGCCTTTTAAACTTTTTAAAAAGAAGACATGGATTAAGAGATACAGCCTGTAGTTCTCAGAACTGGAGAGAGATAAAAAGAAAGGAGGAGAGATTAGATTCTGGTGGGTCCTTCAGAAGAGACTCCAGCCTCCCAGTCCCCTGGGGGAAGGGGTGGCAAAACCAGAAACCCCAGGGATCTGAGCTTCAGGGGATCTGTGCCTCCACTCACTAAGTGGTTCTGGTTCTGGAAATGGTTGCTTTGCAACAGGTCTCCGAATCCAGGGGTAGATTTAATTTTTATGGGACTTGAGGCTTAAACAATTTGAGACCTTCTTTAGAAGAGAGAATTCAAAATAAGGTTTGGCTGGTGTTTCTTTTGGAGGTGATGAAATATTCTGGAATTAGACAGTGGCTATGGTTGCGGAATGGCTTCCCAGGTGGCGCAATGATAAGGAATCTGTCTGCCAATGCAGGTGGCGAAAGAGACATCAGTTCAAGTGGGTTCAACCCCTGGGTTGGGAAGATCCCCTGGAGAAGGAAATGGCAACCTACTCCAGTATTCTTGCCTGGGAAATGCCATGGACGGAGGATCCAGGTGTGCTACGGTCCATGGGGTCACAAAGAGTCAAACATGACTTAGGACTAGACAACTAACAAACAACAAAAATGGCTGCAGAACTGAGACAGGAGGGGGTCAGGGCACAACCTTTGAAACGGATTACACAGCCATTGAGGACATGACAGAAACTGGTTAGAACCAGCTAGGTCCAAGATGGCGGACAACTGTCTCCCATTAGACCTTGAGCCTCATTATATGCTCACTGTAATGCATTAGCCTATGCTAAATGACATACCAGCAGGTGCCACGACAGTTCCAAGACTGACCATAAAAGGCCAAGAGGTGGGCAGTGACCCAATTCCTGGTAATCCCTGCCCTTTCCCCAGAAGAGCTGGAAAAATCCTCCTACTCATTAGCCTATGAAATTACCCAGTCAATAAAAACCACCCCAATATCTTGGACCTCCTGCCTGCTGAGATGGTCCACACTCTGTCTGTGGAGTGTCTCTCCCTGAATAAATCTTCTTTCACTTTACTTTGGCTTGCCCTTGAATCCTTTCCTGTATGAAGCTAAGAACCCACATGTGGCCATCCCAGGGACTCACCTGAGACCTAGGACGTGACTGTCTTCTTGTGCCCCACTTTTATGCTTCAACAGAACTTTGCAAATATACGAAAAACCACTGGATTGTACACTTTAAAGCATGAAAACGAAAGTGTTAGTTGCTCAGTCATGTCCAACTCTTTGAGACCACACAGACTGTAGCCTGCCAGGCTCCTCTGTCCATGGAATTCTCCAGGCAAGAATACTGGATTGGGTAGTCATTCCTTTCTCCCAGTTCTCTTCCCAACTCAGGCGTTGAACCCAGGTCTCCTGCATTGCAGGCAGATTCTTCACCATGTGAACCATCAGGGAAGCTAAAGATCACACAAAGTCCCTCAAGCAGGAAATGAACCCCATTTAATAGGGTAGATTTTATGGCCTGTAAATTAGGTCTCAATTTAAAAAATACTCTGTTAAAAATTTTTAGGCACAAGTTTCTAGAAGGAGCCAAACAAGAGAGGACCTGGAGCAGATCTGTGTTTGCCTTGGGCTCTCTGATTGCAGTGTGGCCAAGAGTGGCATGGACAGAGGGCCAGCCAGGGCAGTCCTGCTAGAAACTATGGTCTGGAGACATGGCCCCTTGGGGACTAGGTCTTCTTTTCTCTGTGGCTTGCCTCTCATACCCAGGGCTGAGTGAGCCTCTGGGAACTTCCTTGCAATTGCAAAGGAAGAGTGGAAATTAACGGTGACAAGACTTTAGTTCTGTGGGATGGCACCAAGAAAATAAAGCAGTCTTGCTTCTTGTACTCCTGACTTTCAGAACTGAGACCTAAGTCTGCTATGTGTGTAACTAGGCTTCCCTTGGACACCATAGGTAATGGGGCAGTGGGGCAGGCTTATAAACCATGCCTTTTGTGCTGGGGAGGGCTGGCCAGAGAGAACCTCACTTCTACCTCTGTACAGTTTTGGATGGAGGAAAAGTCTGCAGTCTGGGCAACCAAATGAGGCTTTTTGGAGGCCAGGGATATGCCACTGTCATATTTATAATCGAATCTTTGTTTATCTTGAATCAGACCCGGCTCTCTGCATAACTTCTGTTCCTCACATTTTGAAAGATTCGGGCCCAAAACCCATTTCAGGGAATAAGGAGAAAGCTCATGTTTGAAAATGAACCAGCAAAATAAATCATTGTGTTTCTGACATGATGCCCATTGAATAGTTTTCAATTCTGAGCTTTGGCAGCAGCGTTTTAAAAAAGCACACACAAAAAACCTATCACATAATTCTTTCTGAAAGGCTCATTCAGCAGACCTACTCCCCTTGGTTCTCAGCCGTGCTCTTTCCCTTTTCTTCTCTTTCTTTTAAACCAGCCCTTCTGGTGAGAGGGCAAGTGTACATACAGTCTTCCTTTGTGTTTGTAAAACAGAGCCATATCAGTTGAGCAGTAATGATAACATTTGTAGTTATGCAAGCACAGATAACAGTAATCAGATCTCTGGGCAAAACCAATGGCCAAAATATAACAACGGGTTGAGGGTTATGCTGAAAGGGGAGGGGAATGTTTGTGTGTTTTGTTTTATCAAAGTACCAAGCACTTTTCTTTTTCTGTCGGAGGATCTCCTGGTTAAAGCTCATCAAAAATTGTCTGTTTAAGGGGACACTACCCTAAAGGGGGATCTGAAGCTCCCTGCCATGCTGTTTCTCTCAGGTATTTTTCTTGCATCAAATCGTTTAGGGCTTCCTTTGCTTCCCAGCAGGTAATCTGACCTCTCCACATTGGAAGGAGTGAAGGCGAATGTATTCACTCAAGCAGAGGCCAGTTGAATGATAGCATCAGTTTGCAATGCCGTTTGGATTTTTTCAAAGAAAGGTGTTGTTCTGGAGTTGCCCTTATTCTCTTCAAATGTGATTTCCCTGAGGGGGTTTCTGTTGCATTGGTACCCAAACAACATGCAAATGTATTGATACCTGGGAATTTAGACAGTGGCAAGAATGGGAAGTTGCAATTGCTAAGGTTTGATGAGGCCAAAAACAGAGACCAGGCATGTATGGGTTGAATGTGAAGGAGGCCAGGATCCTCAAAATGTGATGGATGTTTATCATTCACTATCAGAGAAATGCAAATCAAAACCACAATGAGGTACCATCTCACGCCAGTCAGAATGGCTGCTATCAAAAAGTCTACAAACCATAAATGCTGGAGAGGATGCGGAGAAAAGGGAACCCTCTTACACTGTTGGTGGGAATGCAAACTAGTAGAACCAGTATGGAGAACAGTGTGGAGATTCCTTAAAAAACTGGAAATAGAATTGCCATACAACCCAGCAATCCCACTGTTGGGCATACACACTGAGGAAACCAGAATTGAAAGAGACACGTGTACCCCAATGTTCATCGCAGCACTGTTTACCATAGCCAGGACATGGAAGCAACCTAGATGTCCATTGGCAGATGAATGAATAAGAAAGCTGTGGTACATATACACAAATGGAATATTCAGTTCAGCTCAGTTGTGTCCGACTCTTTGCAACCCCATGGACTGCAGCATGCCAGGCCCCCCTGTCCATCACCAACTCCTGGAGTTTACCCAAACTCATGTCCATTGAGTTGGTGATGCCATCCAGCCATCTCATCCTCTGTTGTCCCCTTCTCCTCCTGCCCTCAATCTTTCCCAGCATCAGAGTCTTTTCAAATGAGTCAACTCTTTGCATCACTGTGGCCAAAGTACTGGAGTTTCAGCTTCAGCATCAGTCCTTCCAATGAACACCCAGTATTGATCTCCTTTAGGATGGACTGGATGAATCTCCTTGCAGTCCAAGGGACTCTCAAGAGTCTTCTCCAACACCACAGTTCAAAAGCATCAATTCTTTGGCACTCAGCTTTCTTTATAGTCCAGCTCTCACATCCATACATGACTACTGGAAAAACCATAGCCTTGACTAAATTGACCTTTGTTGACAAAGTAATGTCTCTGCTTTTTAATATGCTGTCTAGGTTGGTCATAACTTTCCTTCCAAGGAGTAAGTGTCTTTTAATTTCATGGCTGCAATCACCATCTGCAGTGGTTTTGGAGCCCCCCAAAATAAAATCTGCCACTGTTTCTCCATCTATTTGCCATGAAGTGATGGGAACAGATGCCATGATCTTAGTTTCCTGAATGTTGAGCTTTAAGCCAACTTTTTCACTCTCCTCTTTCACTTTCATCAAGAGGCTCTTTATTTCTTCTTTGCTTTCTGCCATATGGGTGGTGTCATCTGCATATCTGAGGTTATTGATATTTCTCCCAGCATTCTTGATTCCAGCCTGTGCTTCTTCAAGCCTAGCGTTTCTCATGATATACTCTGCATATAAGTTAAATAAGCAGGGTAACAATATATAGCCTTGATGCACTTCTTTTCCTATTTGGAACCAGTCTATTGTTCCATGTCCAGTTCTAACTGTTGCTTCCTGACCTGCATACAGGTTTCTCAAGAAGCAGGTCAGGTGGTCTGTTATTCCCATCTCTTTCAGAATTTTCCACAGTTTATTGTGATCTACACAGTCAAAGGCTTTGGCCTAGTCAATAAAGCAGAAATAGATGTTTTTCTGGAACTCTCTTGCTTTTTTGATGATCCAGAGGATGTTGGCAATTTGATCTCTGGTTCCTCTGCCTTTTCTAAAACCAGCTGGAATGGAATATTACTCAGCTATTAAAAAGAATGCATTTGAATCAGTTCTAATGAGGTGGATTAAACTGGAGCCTATTATACAGAGTGAAGTAAGTCAGAAAGAAAAACACCAATACAGTATATTAATGCATATATATGGAATTTAGAAAGATGGTAATGATGACCGTATATGTGAGACAGGAAAAGAGACACAGATGTAAAGAATAGTCTTTTGGACTCTGTGGGAGAAGACAAGGGTGGGATGATTTGAGAGAACAGCATCAAAACATGTATATTATCATATGTGAAATAGATCTCCTGTCCAGGTTCGATGCATGAGCCAGGGTGCTCAGGGCTGATGCACTGGGATGACCCTGAGGGATGGGATGGGGAGGGAAGATGGAGGGGGGTTCAGGATGGGGGACACATGTACACCCATGGCTGATTCATGTCAAAGTATGGCAAAAACCACTACAATATTGTAAAGTAATTAGCCTCCAATTAAAATGAATAAATTAAAAAAAACAGCCTAAAAAATGTGATGGATGTTTAGAGATCACCAAGTTAGCTCATTATTGGGTGTTGGTTGTCTGAGTTTCTCTGTTGGTTTGTTTCTCTGCTTTCATTTTGGGGATGTTCAGTGATTTGGGGGGCAGAGAAGTAGTGCTGAGTTGTAGCCACTAGTGTCCTCCTGTACACGAAACACCCCATCGTGGTATAGTTGTCAAGAGACAGAGCCTGATTCTTCTCTGGCTTGGGAGGAAACTTGGATCCACAGTAACTGCAATTTTCGGCAAAATGGTGACCAAACGATTTTTTTCTTCTGTTAGTATTTTAAATACTCTTCTGAAGTATTTTAATTACGTTTAAAATAAAGTGCATATTTTTCTACTTTTCGTATGGATACCTGAAGAATTGTCCCACTTCATCCCTCCTTTCTATTCACCTCTACCCAAAAAAGAAACCGGAAATAGGAATGGGGACATGTGGTTGTGGAAAGCAGCAACATAAGCCAGAAAGTGGTTGGAGGGGTGCATGGGGTGGGAGGAGGTGGAGAATTGTATAAAGAAATACATGTTGTTTTATTTTTTTAAAGATACATCTTCTTCCCTGTTTCCAGACATAAGTATACGAATTAAAAGTTGTTATTTGGGGGGACTTCCCTAGGAGTCCAGTGGTTGAGTTTGCACTTTCAATGTAGGGGCATGGGTTTGATTCTGGTTGGGGAAAAAATAAACAAAATAGCCTATTCCCAAGCTCTTTGGGGGAAAAAAAAAAATTGTACTTGGAGTGCTTTACAGATGTTGGCATTTTAAAACCAAATACTATTGGCCTGCGGGTTGCTAAGCAACCTGTGCAACCAATCAGCAAGGGCTTTAAAGTGGAACCTGTTCCAAGAGACAAAATGAAGCACCCAGGGCTCTGTCTGAAGCTGTGGGCTGGCAGGACGGACTCCCCAAGTGCTGGCTCTAGTTAGAAGTTCAGCTCCCTTGGCTTTCTTTGCCTGAACACAGATTTTAATTTCACTGTGTCAATTCTCATTATCTGTCTACATGGAATTCCTTTTTTGGTTTTCAGAAATAATTAAGTAAAAAGCCCTTTCACTCACTGCATTTTTGGCATTGATAAAGACATTTCAGACAAGACAGGGGCCAGTATCAGGGCAGTCTTTGAAGATGTTCTTTAAAGACAGTTCTGACAAACAGTGGCAAACAGACCAATTAACCCCAGAATCGAAGCCTTGGTGGCTTTAAACTCCCTTCAAAAGAAATTAGCCCTAATGTTAATAAAGTGGGTGTTAGACCATTTCAGAATAGAGACTTCTCGCGGACTGAGTCCGTTGAAATTATTACATTGTTTTGCCAAAAGAGGAGCCTTGTGCTGGTGTGATTTTTTGTTATGGTTGCTGTCTGAAAGTTAGAAAAAAAAGAAGTCCAAACCACATTTCCACAGTTGGAGCAAAAATTCCAAGCATAATAGTACAGATTTCTAAAAAAAAAAAAAAAAAAAAAAAAAAAAAGAAAGTTTTGAAAAGGAAAAAGACCCAGAAAAGGTAGTAAAGGAAGTGCCCAAAGTGTATCCTCCAACATGGGATTTGTGGTTTGAATCAGGATTGTGTCCTGGGCTCGGGCTCACAAGAGATAAACCCCGCTAATGCTCCTCCACTCGCCAGGGAAGACTTGTAGCTCAGCTATTGATTCCTTATTGGTTTTTCAGATCACAGGGAGACAGACTCAGAGCTTTGGTCTCTGCAGGTAAAGTGCTAATGAATTGCCAAAACCTGGGGTATATATTTGTGTTGCCTTGATGCTTATAACAGAAAAAAGAAATTATTTGCTGGGGTAGTTGTTTTCATCTGCTGGGACCATACAAGTCGATTTTGCATCGTTTTGGTTAAAGGTCCATTTTGAGGGCTTGAGTCCCACCCCTGGTCTCTTTCTCAGAGGAGAGAAATGGACCTTTGATCAGTGTATTCTCTGAAAAAGAGGTAATATTTTTAGTATTTGACCTGTCAGCATAACTGTTTGACAACAAAGGGGAAGAAGAAAAGAAACCAGCTTCCCCAACACCTGGGTAGCTGAGGAGGGTGGAAGAGGGAGCAGTTTCCTGGGGTGGGGTTGGTGGCCACGGGGGACAGCTCTGAGCACTGACATGAATCTCAGGCACAGGTGGAGAGGTGTGTCTGGGAGAACACGATGAATTCTTATTCATATGTGGGGTGGAAGCGGCCAAGGCCTGTGCTGCTGTGTCTGAAATGGAATCAGAACTTGAAATCCAGGGAGTTTCCCAGCGGTCCAGTGGTTAAGATCCATGCTTCACTGAAAGGGGCACAGGTTTGATCCCTGGTTGGGGAACAAAGATCCCACAAGCCAAACGACGAGGTCAACAAAACAAAGCAAAAAGAAAACTACAGCAAAGAAAGAAAAAACCCCTGAAAATCTCCCTAGACTTGAAATCTAAGGAACAGTGTTGATGACCTATGTCTGTTCTTGTGGGCCTCTCTCCCCACCGTCCCTAGCAGTTTTCAGAGAGGCAACTGAGGCTGGGAGAAGAAGTCGCCTGTCCATAGTCAAGTGATCAGACGTGCTGAGCCCCAGAGCGCTGCTTTAAATAGCCCAGATTCTTCCTGCTGCACCAAGACCACGAGGTTCAGCCTGCTCAGGACTCAGGACGAATTTGAGCTTGGCCAGGAGAGGGCTGAGCTGCTGTATTTGTGACTGGTGCTTTTTTGCTCACCCCATGCAAGCAGCTCAGCTCTTGGACTGACTGTGGGTTAAGTAAGAGCTGGGGGCCCCGGGTTTGGGGTGAGACTCTCGTTACTGTATCCGAGGCCAGGGCAGACCTCAAAGGCCAGCTCCCGTTGTATCTCCACTTTCTCAGGCTCTGTTATCTCTCCTAGATAATGCGCGTCTCTCCCCGCCATCCACATTCTTTGACACCCAGTTAGTATGAAGCCTGATTTGGTAGGAAAAGGAGGAATCCTCAGTGCTAAGCTTCGACCCTCCTTGTTGCTTTCAGAGGCTCCTACATCATTTCTCCATGTTACTGTGGGAAAAATCAAGTTCTCAGCTTTGACTCACGTGGGAGAGCTGGAACATTCAGCCTTCTTTCAGACTCCTTACCCTTTGCCTAACCTGTGGGTGGTGCCCCAGTTTCCAGGTAGTGGTTCATCAACTCATCAACTCAAGGGTCTAAAGGGTTGTTGTTGTTCGGTTGCTCAGTTGTGTCTGACTCTTTGTGACCCCATGGAGTGCAGCACACCAGGCTTCCTGTCCTTCATCACCTCCCCAAGCTTGCTCAAACTCATGTCCATTGAGTGGGTGATGCAATCCAACCATCTTGTTGGTCTAAAGGGTGAAGTTCCCTACTTGGCTAAATTCTTTATTTGATACCTATCTTAAACCTCAGGTGGGAGAAGTGAATGTCTGTCAATCCAAGAAGACTCTCCTGTCTTCCTGGGGTTGGGTCTGAGAATCCAGGTGCTCACGAGGTACCAAGGTTATGAGGCTGTGGAGGCCAGGCCCTTACAAACCATCCTTTTTTTTTTTTTTTTTTAAATGAAGTCTTTTCTTTTTGGCCACAGCACATGGCATGTGGAATCTTAGTTCTCTGACCAGGGATCGAACCCAAGGCCCCTGCATTGGAAGGTCGGAGTCTTAACCACGGGACTGCCAGGGGAGTCCTGCCCACTGCCACCTTTCCTGCTGGCGCCTGGGAACTGTCTGTTGTCACCAGCGTTGACTGCTGCTGGGTCATTGACATTCACCTCTCTGAGCCCCACCAGGTCTGAGGCTGTCTGTGGCACTGCAGGGTCCTGTGGAAATCATCTGCTGTTTTTGCACCACACGCGGGTAAGAGCCACTTTCTGAAGGCTGCAGTGCTGTTTGCTGAGACAAGTGTAGTCACGCTTTGGCTGGAGTTTGGCCACATTCTTGGTGGCTCCGTCAGAATCTGGGGCATAGGTCACTCCTCTCCAGGCTTCCAGAAATCATCCTTGGATTTTCTCATCTTCCTGCCACACTCAAATCTTGGGCTGGGGTAGGGAACTTGGGTTCCCTCTTAGAAACCCACCATTACCTAGCTACCTTCTCTATCTAAGGACTCTCCCTTTCTCTCAACTTGAGACTCTTTACCCAGTATGAAAGGCAGGACTCAAATTGTTGTCAGTAAACTCCCAGTTTATGCTTCACCCTGGGCTTCTCAGGCCTGAGCCTTTTTCTTTTTCAGCATGCATGATCTTAGCCCCCTGACTAGGGATCAAACCTTGGCCCTCAGCTGTAAAAGCAACTGTGTCCTAACCCCTGGATTGCCAGGGAATTCCCAGACCTGAACTTCTGAGTTTCCTTTTCCCTTTTCTTTCTGAGTGAAAAAAGTGTTTATATGCACAAAAACAGCTTTACTGAGACATAATTTACATCAAAGAAGTCAACCATTTTAAGTATTCAGTTGGATAGCTTTTGTAAATTTATGTAATTTTGCAACTGTCACCACAGTTCAGGTTTAGAACATTTCCATCACTCCTAAAAGTTTTCTTGTGCACATTCTCAATCACTGCTCACTTATGGCCCCAGGCAACCACTAATCCGCTTTCTGTTTCTACAGTTCTGCCTTTTCCCAGAAATTCCATATAGGTGTAATCATACACTACATAGTGTATGATTTCTAGCATCTTTCTTTTCTGATATGTGTGTGTGTATATATATTTAATTTTTCCCAGTTAATTATGATTCAGGTGATCTGAAGATGAGGGTTGGGGAACATGATTTCACCTTTAAGAAGCAGGGTCATGCATAGAGGCTACATGTATGGTGGTGACTGGCAGTGATAAGGGGTGGAGGAAAGAGCTTGTTTGTTTTAAGACATAAAAGCCTTGAGAAACCTAAATGCTGAAAGAAGAGTCATTAGCGGAAGAGAGGCTGAGAAAACAGAACAGGTGCAGGGTGAGGAGCTGAGCTGATAGAGTGGAGAAGAGGCTGGAACCTAGTTCTTGGGGGAGGAGGGAAGATGGATAGGACAGACACAGTTGGAGATTGCTGAACATTGAGGACATTCTCCTTTGACTAAGGCTTCTTGTTCCTCTGTCACCTGCTGAGAGTGAGGAGGGAGGAGAAGAGGCAGCAAGTTTGAGCCGCATGCAAGTTTGAAATAATTGTTGTAGGGAGGGGAAGTCTGAACCAGTCAAGGAGATATAGTTGGGTGGCCAGGTGAAATGAAAGGCCAGGCAGCATTGGTGAGCATGACTTCATGGCAGCACCCATTCATTTGGATATCCGTTTGGATACGTTGACCCATTGAGGTCAACGAGGCTTAGTCGTCTGGGGGCACGTGGTAAGAAGACAACCTTGAGATGATTTGGTGTTTTAAGTTTCACCTGGTAATGCAGTTGGAAGAACAGGCAGGGAATTTAGGGTGTCAGTAGAAGGAAGTTTCAAGCAGTCATTGAACCCAAGTTGAACATGGGGGGAAGTACAGATCTGAAGAAAGGTGTGTGTGGGGGGGTGGTTAGTCAATAAAGGAGCAAATAAATGGGGGTATTGGGAGTTATTGGAAGAGCAAGCTAAAGGGAAAGGAAGCAGGATCTCAGGAGTGGTTTCAGAGGCGGAGCCTTCTGCAGAGAAGACCAGCAGGTGACTGAATGGAGGGGAGAATAAAGCTGATGGAGTTAACAGGTCAGGGGTGTTGGTGGGGAGGTGTAGGAGGGATATTCCCGTGCCCTCCAGTGAAGCTTCTTCCAGGATTACAGTAGGGTTAGACTGGAGAGGGAGAGTGATGGAATGACCAAGTGGGCTGTTTATGGGGGTGGGGGGGGAACAGGCAGGAAGGGTGAAAGGAACCATTTTATCTGAGGATGCTTGTCTGGAAACCTGGAGAGGGTCAAGGAAGTTTCCAAGAAAGTCGCATTGAATGTGGAAGATGACCAGAATTCATATGAGATGCGGCTGTAGGGAGCAGTGGTTTCATTGGAGAACAGGTTTCTGATGAGGCTAGGAGATCAGAGCTGGGGATGGGTAAGAACCCACTGTCACCTCCTTCCCACCTGTTCAGGTACATCGGGCTGAAGAGCAAAAGCCAATTCCAAGTGTAAATTGCCGACACAAGTTTCTGTAAAATCAGCAGCTCATCCCTATTTGAAAGAGCTTGGGGAATTGCCTGATTCCCCAGCTGCAGTCTAGAAAGGAATTAAAATTGTTGGTGATGCTTTT
The DNA here is from genome assembly GCF_910594005.1 of Cervus elaphus. Taxonomy (NCBI): domain Eukaryota; kingdom Metazoa; phylum Chordata; class Mammalia; order Artiodactyla; family Cervidae; genus Cervus; species Cervus elaphus. Next base: position 83,447,587 of record NC_057829.1, on the reverse strand, counting down.
CTGTTCAAATCTGCATTCCGCTATTTGAGCTTCCTCTTTGTTGTTGTGAATATCTGCTGTGTGAGCTGCTGCCTGCAGGACTGTTTGGATAGGAATGAATGATGTGCCTTCAACCAGGCAAAATGGGCTTTTCACTGTCTCTGTTTATATAGGTTATTGGCTGGGGTGACTTGTTCTGATGAATAATACAAAATCGCCATTGGAAATTCTTCTTTATGAGAAGACCAAAAAAAAAAAAAATTCTTTATTTTGTGGAGGATAAATGCTCCATTTCATCCAACTAAATGATTTTCATTTCTGAAGGCTGACTGCCATTTAACTCTTCTGTTTGCCCCTCTTGGGTCAAAGAGCCTTAATCTCTTAAGTACATTTCATAACCTTCCAACATCTGAAACCACTATGTTGCCTGTCTCTTTTAGGCAAAGGAGAAATAGCCATTTTGATTGCCCACCACTTTTTATCCAGTCAATCTGTGTCCCGAAGTGACTTTGCAGTGGGTGTGAGACCCTGCTGGGTCTAGTTCCTGCTCTCCTTTCTGAAGGGAGCATCTCAATGTGCTGAGTAAGACCACAGGACTTAGAGGTAGGGAGGTATTTTGACTCTTATGTAATTTTTACCTTTGCTCTGACCTTGAAACTGAAATCTCAAATGTGAATCCATTGCGTTTTTTCTGGAGTCAAGATTCCGTAGAGTTCCTTGAGTGAGTGATAGTTGCTCAGTCATGTCTGACTCTTGGTGACCCATGGACTGTAGCCCACCAGGCTCTTCTGTCCATGGGATTTTCCAGGCAAGAATACTGGAGTGGGTTGCCATTCCCTTCTCCAGGGGATCTTCCTGACCCAGGAATTGAACCTGGGTTTCCTGCATTGCAGGCAGATTGTTAACCATCTGATGTACCAGGGAAGCTCAGTTTTGTCTTATAGAGACTCATGAATGAGCCCGGTGTAATGGGTGTTGAATGCGTGAAAGGATGTAGGACCCTTCGTTGAGTCTCCACTTTGGACATTTATGGGGTTCTCTGGTGTCTCCCCCTCCCTTATTATCTGAGGACATCTTTCCCTCTGAACTCACAGGGCTTTTGCAGGGGCTAACATGTTCATGACCTGCCCTGCTGACACTGTCAGTTGGTGCTGGGTAGACCCTGACCCCAGCTGGGCCAGTCAGCTCCTTCCTTTTGGATGTGAGATTAGAGGAGGGTGACCCGGTGGTCCCAGTCTGCCCAGGACTTTCCCAGTTTTAGGACTAACTGTTCCATGTCCTGAGAAACCCCTCAGTCAGTTCAGTTCAGTTGCTCAGTTGTGTCTGACTCTCTGCAACCCCATGGACTGTGGCATGGCAGGCTTCCCTGTCCATCACCAACTTCTGGAGCCTACTCAAACTCAGGTCCATCGTCTTGGTAATGCTATCCAACCATCTCATCCTCTGTCATCCCCTTCTCCTCCTGCCTTCAATCTTTCCCAGCATCAGGGTCTTTCCCAATGAGTCAGCTCTTCGCATCAGGTGGCCAAAGTATTGGAGTTTCAGCTTTAGCATCAGTTCTTCCAATGAATATTCAGGACGGATTTCCTTTAGGATGGACTGGTTGGATCTCCTTGCAGTCCAAGGGACTCTCAAGAGTCTTCTCCAACACCACAGTTCAAAAGCATCAGTTCTTTGGCACTCAGCTTTCTTTGTAGTCCAACTCTCACACCCATACATGACTACTGGAAAAACCATAGCTTTGACTAGGAGGACCTTTGCTGGTAAAGTAATGTCTCTGCTCCTCTCAGTCCCCAGCAAAGTGAGGCAGTTGGCTACCCTGGACTGGAGCGAGGGTTAAAGCCCATTACTCTGTGTTATTGAAGCTCTAAGATAGTCTGGAGTGGGAGAATGTGCTGATGGGGAAACCCTGACAGGGAAGGGAGATGGAGAGAGAGATACCCACTTTGTCTCTGCCCTGCCCGTGCCCGCTGCTTGAACCCTCCTCACAGTCTGCCAACCACTGCATTGCACGTTTTGCTGATGTGTGTTAAATGGAGCTTTGCCACTCCAGCCACAAGAATACTGCTGGCACCGCTAGGTCCTGCCTTCTTATTTGATCTGACAGCAACCTGTGTGCTAGGCAGCACTGTGAACTTTTAAAAATAAATAAATGAAGGCACAAGATTTTAAAGTCTGAGTGCCAAGGTCACCAAAGTAGGAAGCTAGAGAACTGAGAGTGACCAAAGATTCCAAGTTTAGCGTTCTCTCATCATCCTGCTGCTGCCTCTGCTGCTGATATCTGAACCGTCAGTGTTGGTAAGGTAATGGGCAGTCTGACATCTCATTTGAGCATTAACATGTCTGGAAAGGGTCAATAGACCAGCTTATGCTAACTTCTTAAAGTCTGCCTGCCAAGTCACGTCAGTCGTGTCCGACTCTGTGTGACCCCACAGACGGCAGCCCACCAGGCTTCCCCACCCCTGGGATTCTCCAGGCAAGAAGAGTCTAGCTTCCTGCTTTAGATGGAGGATGTCAATAGTGTTTTGCCTTGCTTTCCCCATAGTATTAAATGGCTTACAGAGGTGTTGAGAAGGTTGAGGAAATGGACTACAGGTTGACTGTTCAAGAACAAGTCCCAAATAGACAGCACAGAACTGACTTTCATGAAGATATGGGTTCTTCTATGAAAAGGAAGCCACTGGCTCCTGCAGTCCAGAAACTGCCCTAAGCAGGAGCCCACCACTGTCTACCAGCCCCAGAACCAGGCTGCATCTGCTGTGATGCACCCCAGCGAAGTGGATGCTCCATACTCTGCTTCCCGACCTCTGTGAAGCTAGATCCCCAGCACTGCTGCTGAGTAGCCAAATGGCTCCAAGGCCAAGCGTATCAGTAGGGAGAGTCAACAAAGTATTGCCTCCATCTACTTCCATCTTCCTAATCATACATGCTTGCATCTGATTGGCTGAGACTGACTCACATCATGCATCCTAGTTGCAGGGGAGTCTGGGAAATGTAGTTTTAAAGCTTCCTAGCCTCTGCAACTGAAGTAGGAATTAAGGAGGGCAGAATGGGTGTTGGGTACCAATGGATGTTGAGAATCAATACGCCACACCAGGGTTTTCCCACAGTCAGGGCTCCCTGAAGGATATGGAACGGAGCTTCTGGATGGACCTGTGATGTCCTCTGTGTGATTGCTGTGTGCACATGTGAAGAGCAGGGTGTGCACATGGCTGGATGCCAAACTCCCTGGTCCTCCTCTGCCTCCACAGAGCTTTAAGCATGACTGATGTGCAACATACCCCCTGCTTTCTCTGCATTTTGTGTGCTAGGTGGAGTGGGCACTGTGGCATGGCACGAAAGACTCTAGACAGAGATTTTGGTTGCCTTTTGCCAGTGACAAGGTGAGACATTGAGCACACGTCCTCTTTTGTAAATGAAGGGGCTGGCCAAGCCTCCTTTTACACTTAGCAACCTCTGAATTTATAAGAAACAGACTCACATGTGGTCACTTCATTCCAGAGCAACATTGGAGAAATAACATATTTCTTTTCAATTTCAATGTTGTCAAAACCACAGTATCTGGGTCTGCATGGTTTCTGGTAAAACAGAGGCTGTTAAAACTATGTCAGTGCAAACGTGGACATAAATAGATAATAAATCTTGGTAGGTATATAGGACTGCTATATTTGGATTCAAACCTGTTAACCCTCACAAGATAAAGTTCAGTTTGATGGCTCAGCTTCCCAAACTGGGCAAAGGTTCAGAAATGGAAGTTCTGTGGATTTCATTGCTAAGAAAACAGAAAGTAGAAGTAGCAAAGTAAGAGTGTCAACATTGTTGCTGAATTTCACTGCCCCTGGTCTTCCACTTGGTGGAGGTCAGGCATGAATTCCTGGATTCTATTAACCTGACATTAATGCCATAGAGCCACTTTAAAAAGCTGAATATGCATACAAAGACCAGTGTGTAAGGGCCAACATTTAGATACTGTTTAAGAGCTTCTAGCAGCTGAGGTAACCTTTCTAAGTATAGGCAGACCTGGCTGAAGAAAGCCCAAATTTGTAAATGTTTGATCAGGGGGTTTATATGAGAATATTATTTACATGGGAAAATCACAAGTATCATAGCAGCTAGCTTTTTCCTGCATTTTATACAAATAAGTCTTGGCTCACCAGGAATCCATCCTTTATGGGGCGTGAACTTCCCTAGATCAGGCAAATCTCTTCTGTAACCAGGAACGTACGTTTTCTTGGTTGCTTATGGTGTTCACTGTTTATTTTCTTTGTTGGGTTAAGAAGATCCTTAGACTAGTTGGGAACGAAGTCAAAGTGGGAAGGCTTTAGAGGGGAGGGACCCTGATTGTCATCTGATTGTCAGTCCTCCGTGGTCCCCCGTGGTCCGTAGCCACTCGTACATCCCGCTCACCTCCTGGATGGTGATGCTCTGCGGCTCAGTTCCTCCTCACACCTGGTCCATCCCCCCTTTTCCCCATTTCTTTCTTAAGCAATCTGTGTTGTGTTTCCTGAAAAGATTTTCCCAGTGCTTCAGCATCTAGGACATTTGACTGAACTAGCTTTGAAGTTGTCCAGCTTAGCTTAGCTTCTGAGTCCTGATCGGTTCCTAATTATTGATCCATCACTTGACTGAATCCCTTCTCTTTCTCCTCTGCCCCTCTCCACACCCACTCATGGAAGTGGGTAGGTCTTGGCTGGGCCAGGGGTGGGGGGACCTGGACCAATGTGAGCAGTTTTTCATGCAGGGCAGCAAAGATGCCACAGGACCGGTGAAAAGGGAACAAAGCAGGGGCCTATAGGTTCCCCAAATCAAAAGAGCCATTGCAGATGTTGAAGGCCAGAGACTAGACAGGGAGACAAGAGAGCAACCTGAAGTGCAGGCCGTGGGGGGCTTGGCTAGAGCAGGATTGCTCCTTTGAGTTAACCAGAGCGAGTGGGAATGCTCAGCTTGGTATACAGACCAGGAAGAATTAATAGCATCTACTCTGATTTCAGCCCTGTGTGTATGTGTGTGTGTGTGTGTGTGTGTGTGCGCGTGTGTGTGTGTGCGTGCATGTGTGTGTATGTGTGTGTGTACCCATGTGCAACATGAAGCTTAAGACACAGTCCTTAGTGATAGTTTCCAATCCATTTGGAAAAATGCAAAAAACCCATATAACATTGTCAGCCATGCATTAAGTGCCAAATTATGGTGGTCAGAGAACTACACTATTAATGAGGATGCGCCCTTTTAACTCCTTACCTGCTCCTTAACTTGGCTGTGTGGGCCTCAATTTGTTACTCTGCAGTGTGAAGAGATGGGCCTGAGCAACTTAAGGAAAAACAAAGAAAAATAAATTAGAAGAAAGATAACACAGATATAGGAATGCACACAGAACGTGTGAATTTCCACAAAGTAAACACTTGAGTAAATGGTGTCAATATCACCCAGGTCAAGACTTAGAATAATGCCCGCACCCAGTGGCCACCCTTGATTCCCCCACCCTTAGTTGCCCCCTCGTTCTCTCTAGACGAAATTACTGTGATATTCATAGTTTTGAAGTCCCTTTCAGCTCTAGATATGACCATCAGGAATGGAAGATCTCCACGGCCCTGGATAAAGCTGTTAAAGACTGGAACTCTATGTTATCTAAGTTCTCTAAAATAGTTTTGCAATAGCGACTAGTTAGGGTCTGGATTGCTCTTTTGGTCATCAGGACTCTATTTTTTTTTTTTTTAAACAACTGAAGATGATCAACCAAGTTTCTATATCTGCTATTTCCCCTGTGTACTTGGCAGTATGGTTTTGAGGTTGTTCTGTGGGTCAGAAAATTCCTGCTTTCATCCCACAGCCCAAGATTGAGAGTACAGAGCTATTTTTTTCTGGTGGTTCAGAACTGAGCTGGGTGGGTACATGATGGTGCTAAGCTGTTCCTCGGGGCTGCCAAGCTGTGACTTGGCTTGTGTACTTATGCCCGTAAAAGGTTGTTTCAAGCACAGAAAAAGGGCAAGCATCGTGATTAAACACACATACACACACACACACACACACACCCAGAAAGCATGGCCACCAGCATAACATCTACACCATGCACCCATTCAAACTATGTTTGCAAAAGGAAATGGATTTGAAAATTCTTTGCCTGGAAAAAATGGGGCTGGATACTGTTCGCAGAAAAACGGGTACATGAGGTTTTACTGAAAAGCTGGTTTCCAGCAAGACTTAGGATCATTTCACTGTGGCTTTCACCATATTAGAGGTTTCTACCCTCCTTCAGTTGCTGATGCAGATGGGACTTCTAATAATTCACAGAGAAGCGAGTGACCGTCTGTCCGTCCTCATCCACTCATCAGCTCTGCCTGCCTCCACCGTATCACGTGTGCTCCCTGTCCCAGCCCTTGAACACATCTGCTTGCACACTCACACATGTCTCCACACCTATGTGTGTGTGAGTGGTACTCCACCTCTCCACTCCAGCTCCCACTACTTCTGCCCACCATCGGATGTGGCCTGACCCTCAGCCTGCTGGTTGGGAAGATGTGTTGAAGAAGCCCATCCTTAGGGTTCTCTTTTGACCCCAAAACATGGAGAAATGTGGCCTCGTTGAACTGAAGCCCACACATCGTTCCCTGCCTCCTGGGATTTAAGTAATTCTCACCACATGGCGTCTTTCATGGGGATGGGTCACTCGTGGAGCTGAAGAAGGTGATTACTTATGTGCATGATTTGGGGGGAGGGGGAGTTGTGCTTCATTGCTTCCATCTATCCTCTTTTCTCCATCCCACCTGACTGTGACAGTGACCAAAGTCCACTTGCTTATCTCCATTCCTACAGGCTGTGAAAAATTTTAGGTTATCAGGAGTTTCTTGTTAAGAGGTGAGTGTTCAAGTCATTATGAGCTAACTGTTATTGCTGTTGTTTGGTCTCTCAGTTATGTCCGCCAGGACATATAACTGTCCGCCAGGCTACATAACTGTAGCCCGCCAGGCTCTTCTGTCCACGGGATTTCCCAGGCAAGAGTACTGGAGTGGGTAGCCCTTCCCTTCTCCAGGGGATCTTCCCAGCCCAGGGTTTGAATCCCTTCTTGTGCGTTGCTGAGCCACCAGGGAAGCCCTCATGAGCTGACACTTAGTAGCAGTCAGACGCAGTGAGTGAGGGGCGGGGGAGAGGGCGTGCTAGAGGTCTGAGCACCTTTCTGCTTCTCTGCTTCCTAACGGAAGCAAAATGGCACGTGCATCGCTGCAATTCATTGCAACAGGGAAAAGGGGACTCCAGTTTCCGGGTAAGATCTGGTTACAGATCAAAGTGCTCTTTCAACGGGCTGAGAATTCACGGGTCGTGGGATGCAGGCTTTCTAGAAGGTGTTGCTAAAGCACTAGTGATCATCAGCTTAGTGCCCATTGCAGGCGGTTTCCTGTCTGTTTATGACTTGGTGCTTCTCTGCTGCGAGGAAGAAGCTGCATTCTCCCTGGCACGGTCCTGGGGCTAGACCATGACCTTTAGGGACACACCGAAGCTTGTTCAGTGTCCTTAATTTGCACAAAGGAGAGTGCCTCCTAGTACCAAAAAGGTGCTGCAGAAATGGGGAATCCGTCAAGCAGCATAACCCCCGGGTGGGCCCGAGGCCAGCCTTTCCAACAACTTGAGGGTTTTTAGCAGAAGGAAAGCAAAGTAGTCCTTGAATCGGAGTCCATGCAAGACTGCAAATGAAAATACAGAGTGAAACTTGATCAAACCTGGCGCTCCTCTCCCAGGCTTCCTCGGGGCGGAGGAGATTGCTATAGACTGGAAAATGTAATTTCAAGGGGGCCTGGAGAGAGACAGCAATAAAGACCAGTTTGTTTTATTGCACGTTTGGAGGAGAAAGGCTTAGGAAGTGCCTTAATGGATGAAATGAGAGATGGTTCTAGAGGACAGAGCCTGATAAAAGGAAGGCGGCCTGAGCTCTCAACAGGAGAGGTCATGCCTCTTTAATTTGGTGGAATTCATGAAGGTTTTACTGTAACTGCAGTCCAGCAGAAACCAGGGGCTGTTCCAGTTTCTCTTTATCGGTGCTGATGAAGCAGAGATGAAAAAAGGCTGTAGCTAGTTGTCAGATAAACAGTGGTGTGCTGGTCAATGTTTCACCAGGGGCTCTGGGGGTGGGGTGGAAGCAAGGTCTGGTCCATCGTGTTTGCTGATTTCTTTGGTGTAAATGCTCCTACTGTGGCTCATTTCAAGCTTCCAAGGTGATGTCACTGAACACAGATTTGGGAATAGATATATGCAGAGTGGGTTCTCATGAGCCTTTATAGCGCAGCTCCGGCCCAGCCATGCTTCAACAACCCAGGCAGTTCTTTCTGTGCCTTTGATGTGGGGTGAAAAGTGAGGGGAGGATGGCTCCTATGGTTGTCCTTCCTCTGACGGGAGTGAGAATCTGCTCCGGGATGGCATGCCAAGCTGTTTGAGGTGTCACTAGACTAGGGCAGGCGGGGGAGAGAAGGGAGCAGAGGTGTGGGGCGGGGCGGGGAACCAGGTACAGGCCACTCGCTCCCAAAGTTGTGATTTAAAATTCAAATGTTTTCAAATGGTTCCCGAGGCATCGGAAACATTTCAGAGAAATTCCAGGAAACCCAGAGGATTCTGAACAACACACTGTTTGATTGGCAAAAGAATATTGGGTCTTTAGGGAAAAGTGCCCATTATTGGAAATGGACTCTTTTTAATGATGTGTGTGCTGACCCCGGGTAACCGGATCAACGGGGGTCACAGGGTCTTCCCTGTGACAGAAAGAACTGGCTGTTTCTGCCCTTGGAGCTCCTTACCCTTACTCCATATGTCTTGCATTTTTTTTTTTTTTAAAACCAGACCTGAATTAAAATGTTCTGTCCTATTACTACGAAAAGGACAATCATACCTGTCAGATGGAGAGTGCTATGTTTGGTCCATTTATGGGGCGTCTTTCCTTTGAGTGTAGGGTTTCACCTCTTTGGGCCTCAAGGTACTGACAAGCAGCCCTCTCTGCTCCCCAGCAGCCCCCAGAAAGGCATGTCAAGTGCAGGTCCCTTGATCCTTCCACGGAGCTGGCCTGTGCTTGGGGTGTTTGAGGCAGATTCTGACTGAACAGTGTCTTCTGTAGCTAATGCATAAATCAATGATTACAATCCTCAAATACAAACACCCACATCTCCACCCCCTCCTTTAAAAACAACCCACTAAAAAACTATATAAAAAGGAAAATCTACTGTTTAATGGCTTATTCCTGCTTGCTATTTCCCTCAAGCCTATCCTATGCTTAGTGGGAACTTAATGTCTTTTATTTTTTGGGTCTATTGTTTATTTATTCGTAACAAATTGGAGTATAATTGCTTTACAGTGTTGTGTTCATTTCTGCCGTACAACAACGTGAATCAGCCCCATGTGTACACGTATCCCCTTCCCCTTGAGCCTCCCTCCCACCCCATCCCACCCACCCCTCTAGGTCGTCGCAGAACCCTGAGCTGAGCTCCCTGTGTTATACGGCAGCTTCCCACTAGCTATCCATTTTACACATGCTAGTGTATACATATCAATGCTACTCTCTCAATTCATCCCATCTTTATCTTTTAAATCTAATGACTGGAAGACTGGGACATGCCTTAGACAGTTTATTCTACATATATTTATTTCTTGTTGTTGTTATTCAGTCGCTAAATCACATCCACCTCTTTGCAGCCCCAAGGACTGCTGCATGCCAGGCTTCTCTGTCCTCCACTATCTCCCGGAGTTTGCTCAGTCTCATGTCCACTGAGTTGATGATGCCATCCCACCATTTTATCCCCTGTTGCCCCCTTCTCCTTCTGCCCTTAATCTTTCCCAGCATCAGGGTCTTTTCCATTGAGTCAGCTCTTCACATCAGGTGGCCAAAGAACTGGGGCTTCAGCTTCAGCATCAGTCCTTCCAATGAATATTCAAGGTTGATTTGCTTTAGGATTGACTGGTTTGACCTCCTTGGTGTCCAAGGGACTCTTAAGAGTCTTCTCCAGCACCACAACTTGAAAGCATCAATTCTTTGGCGCTCAGCCTTCTTTCTAGTCCAACTCTCGCATCCATACATGATTACTGGAAAAACCATAGCTTTGACTATACGGACCTTTTCCATTAATTAGTGTTGGAAAAATAGATAGGATCTGGTTTCAAGATATGTGTTATTTAAAAAGGAATATAGTGTCTGGAAGGAGTTGAGACTTAAGCCAGGAGGCAGGAGGGAGGCATGGGTAGTTTTTCATCAGAGGCAGATACAGAGCTGTGCTCTTGGAAAGCAGTGTGGGAAAGATGGGTTGGAAAGTGAGACTGTGATAAACGGACACCCAAACTTCAGGATCAAGGTCACAATAGTCCATGCAGGTGGAGATGGTGAGAAGGGACGAGAGGAGCTGAAGAGGGGGTGAGTGCTCTCACCCAGAGAAACATAAGTGTGAAGAGGAACTATTTTGAGGGCAGGATGATGAGTTCAACTGAATTGTCAAGCTTGAAGGGAAGTGGGAAGAGACTGGTACATTCTCCATGGGTTTCTGGTACATTTCTCCATGCTGATGACTTTGGTTCCAGACTCCTTTTTCAAGGGTTTTGTCTGGTGAACAGACTTGGAAGATAGAGTTAGTGTGTTCTTCTGGAGCACAAGCTAAGTTTGTTTCCTGTCTGCCCCAAAGATCAGGCAGCTTTGTTTGCAGTTGGGTATGAAAATGAAGCTCATACTGACTGCTGCCCTGTACCAGCAGTAATGTCCTTGGTCTCTGACTTGGGCATCTCGTGTCTTCTTCTAGCATTCAGGAAACTGTGGCAGGCTCATGGGTTTGCTTGCAATTAGTGCAAAACCTCAGACTCTCTGCAGTTCTGGAATAGATGCTTAAGACTTTGCATATCATTTAATTGAATTTTCTTGGATTAGAGATGAGGAAATGGAAGGCAAGGTGACTTGTTCCAGGACACGGAGCAAGTTGGTGGAGGAGGGGGCCTCTGAAGGCCAGGCGAGCTTCTGATGTAGGAGTGGTGAGGCCATCCTGGTTAAAGGACACGCTGCCAGCAGAGGCACGGAGAGCCCTCTGGTTGCTGTGGGTAGTGGGAGATGGAGAGACAAGATTGGACCAGATTGTGCAGTCTTGAATGAGCAACTAAGGGGAGCTTGAGATGGTTTTAGAGGAGGAAGAAGAGCATATAATTAATGCTGCTCTACAAGACATCCGAAGTGGCAAGAAGATGAGGGCTTCAGCTTGTTCCCGGATCGTCATGGGAGGAGGTAAAGACAGGCACTGACTTGAGTCCTGCTTCCCTCTTTCCTTTCATCCTGCCTGCATGCCGGCAGTTTGTATTCATTAACTAGCATTTCTCCTCATTTGTGCTCTTAACACAATTTAAAATACTTCAGCCTGGACTATTAGACATAAATGTGTGGACTGGATGGTTACCACCCACACTCTAGTGGCAAGCAATCGCTCAACTTGGGAAGAAACACCCAGAGGTGGTCAGTTAGTATTTGAAATATTATTCCCAAGGGTGCTCTCTATAAGTAGGTGAAGCGAAGTCGCTCAGTCGTGTCCGACTCTTTGTGACCCTGTGGACTGTAGCCTACCAGGCTCCTCCTTCCATGGGATTTTCCAGGCAAGAGTACTGGAGTGGGTTGCCATTTCCTTCTCCAGGGGATCTTCCCGACTCAGGGATCGAACCCAGGTCTCCAGCATTGCAGGCAGACACTTTACCCTCTGAGCCACAAGGGAAGCCGTCTATAAGTAGGTACTGTAGGCTGTAGTCATCTTTGTTGTTGTTGTTGCTGCTTATGCACTTAGTTGTATCAGACTCTTTGTGACCCCATGGACTTCAGCCTACCAGGCTCCTCTGTCCATGGGATGTCCCAGACAAGAATACTGGAGCGGGTTGCCATTCCCTTCTCCAGCCGATCTTCTTGAATCTTCCTGCGGATCCAACCTGCATTAGTGGGTGTGTTCTTTACCACTGAGCCACCGGGGAAGCCCCTTAGTTATCTTTCAGTTCAGTTCAGTTCAGTTGCTCAGTCGTGTCTGACTCTTTGAGACCCCATGGACTGCAGGACGCCAGGCTTCCGGACAATCAGAACCAGGACTGTTGTTCATAGCATAACAGATGAGGGAAATTGCTTTCCATTGGTGAATTATGCATTCAATGTCTGGATGAATGAAACCAGCATCTCTCCACTGTGTCAGCATGTAGGGGAATGTGCAGGGAGTCCAGCAGTCTACACCCAAGCTTGATTCTGAGCCGGCCTAGTCCAGCTAGTGCTTTGGAGGAGTCTTACTGCCTGTGTCTAAGGAGTGACCTTCGGCATGACTTTGAATGACACTGACCTTTCATGTAAGTGCCACTGAAGCACCTGAAATGAGGACAGCTGGTTAAGACTCTGAGCTCCCAATGCAGGGGGCCCAGGTTTGATCCCTGGTCAGGGAACTAGATCCCACATGCTGCAACGAAGATCCCACATGCCTAAAGATCCCATGTGCAGTCAAATAAATAAATTGCCTGAAATAGTCAAATAAATAAATAGATTTTTTTAAAAAAAAGAACGAGCAGCTGACACTTCCTCAAGTTTGCAGAAGAGCTATGTGACTGTTTTTCTGCCTCTTTGCTAATAAATGTTTATATATGGGCCACAATCAGTCTGAAACTAACTTTCATTGGGAAGGGAGGTTATGGGGAGGAAACCCTAGCCCCATTTACATCTAATTGTTGGAGACTACTGATACTTGGAAAAGACCTTGATGTTGGGAAAGATTGAGGGCAGGAGGAGAAGGGGGTGAGAGAGGATGAGATGGTTGGATGGCATCAATGACTCAATGGACATGAGTTTGAGCAAACTGTGAGAGATAATGAAGGACAGGGAAGCCTGATGTGCTGCAGTCCATGGGGTCGCCAAGAAGAAATGACTGGGCAGCTGAACAACTGATACTAGAGCAAAAGAACCTCATAATTGAGAGTAACCAGATGATCAGTTTGCAATGCTCCCCTTTGAGGTAGATATTACCAACACCTTCATAGTCCAGGTGAGAAAACCAAGGCATGGAGAAGGGGACCAGCTTGCCCAAGGCCACACAGCTAGGAAACGCCAGCTCCAAGGTTCAAAATGTCACCTTCACTTGTTCTGCTAAAGCAAAATGTATCTGTCATTCCTTCCTCATCATGAAAATTTAATTTGTAGCAGGGAAGGAGAGGAGCTTTGCTATTTAAAATACATGACTCTCAAAGGTCTTCTATTTTTAGAATTCGTTGCCGGGGGGCAGATGAAGTCGTGCACAGGACAGGCCCTCCGGCTTTCACTCATCTCTTCCTGCCCTAGGGGATCCAAATATAGATTTTTAACATTGGTGCCTTTCCCTCTGGCTTATTCTGATCTTATTTTAAGGGCAAAGGAGAACGCTGAGCTTGGCTTGGCTAAAATTGGAATTTACCTGCCCGGTGTGTCTTCCTTTTATAAGTTAATGTTAGTCTTGGTTTTCTGAGGGTAGATGAATGAGTCCTCTAACTTTCACTGTAGGTGGTAGATGCCTTCCAAGAGCTAGTCTCCCTTTTTCCTTGATAAGCTTGGTGTAAACCAGCCGTGGAAACTCTATCCTTCTTAGCTGGTGAGTGATTTATGAGAACACATGTAACCTAGTCCTGGCCAATAATGGGGAGTTTGTGAGGGATTTTGGGAAAGATTTTCCTTCCTGATAAAAGGCAGAGAACGTTATGAGAAGAAAGCCCTTCGCTCCCACCCTCTTCCTTCTTGCACAGATAGGACGCTGTCATGTGAGGATATGACGTCTGGTGCTACAGCAGTCATCTTGTGACCACGAGGGTCAGCAACTTGTGAGGATGGCAGGACAGAGGAAGGATAGAAAGAGCCGGGGTCTTTGGTGGCATTGTTGAACTACCCAACCAATTCTGAGAAGGCTAACCTGCAGCCCAATTGTGGGAAACTAGTAGTTTAAATCATTTTCAGTTGAATATTCTGTTACTTGTGGCTGAGAGCATTTACAAATGAATAATTGTTCATTAGTAAGGAAAAAATCAAGGGAAGAGTGACTAATTCTCTGAAAGAATAGTCATCTCTGATGAAAGATATGTCCTGAGATCTTGATTAATCCCATATTCATGAATCAATGATAGGCCCAGCAATACAGCATTCCTAAAACATTGAAGGGACTTCTTGTCCTAATAAGGAATATTTTGGCTGAAAATGACTGTGAAAAATTGATGAAAAGAGTGTATTGAACTAGTAAGTAAAAGATGGAGAAATGTAAGCTTCAGATATGGCTTGATTCAGGGCTCAGTGATGTTATTAAGCCTTAGTTTCTCTCTGTCACTCAGTTCTGCTCTTCTCAGAGCTGACTAAAGGCTCCAAGTGGCAGCAAAAATGCTGTCATCAGTTTCAGGTCTACAGTCTCCGTGGTTCAAGTCCAGCACTAAAAGGCTAAGTTCCCTCAAGGTTCCCAGCAAGGCTCATTGTTTCCATTGACTCCAAAGGGCTGTGTGATCCCCAAGGAATGTGATGCTTTAATTTAGGCCCCAGTCCAGTCACCTGTCCAGCCTTGGTGCATGGGTACAGCCAACCTCACCTGAAAGTGCATAGGCTACACATGAAGAAAGCCTGCTTTTCCCAAGAAATTGGGACTGTTACCAGAAGATGAATGGGAAGTGAATGGGAAGTGAATGGCAAAAAACTGCAGAGGTCCACTCTGCCCCTTCCAGTCTTTTAGCAAGTTTTTCTGCTATTTCTTCAATATTCTTGTTTTTATACAACATGCACTTTTAAAAATTTCATCATAAGCATTCCTTTTCAGTGTCATTTTTCTTGAAGTTTTTTATGGGCTGAGCAGAAAACCGGCCACAGATGTGAATGCAGAGAGGACTCCTAAGACCCTCACCAGCCTAAAGGTGCACCAATTAAAATTCATGCCTTGGAAATTTGCAAATTAGCACAGGGTACGCAGCTTCTGGCTTTGCTCTTAAGTTGTTGAAAGGATACGTTTATAAAGTGACAAAGAGCTTCAGTGATGGACATTCTACTGTGAGTAGCGAAAGACCGGGAAAGATGGCAGATGGTGGAGTGAGCCTATTTGTGACTCAACTTCTCATAATTTAGCAGAAAACAATGAACGCCTCTCTCCCTGACAGCTGTGACAAAGCTAAGGGTGGTCTGAGGGAGGCCACTGAAGACCCTCAGGAACTGCTGAAGACAGTGGTGTGACCTGCAGCGCTGTATCTTCTGGATATGGGACTCACCGCTGTTGCTCTTTAGTTGCTTCAGTTATGTCCCACTCTTTGCAACCCCATGGACTGTAGCCTGCCAGGCTCCTCTGTCCATGGGATCTCTCAGACAAGGATTCTGGGGTGTTTTGCCATTTCTTACTTTAGGGGGGGGTCTTCCCAGCCCAGGGATCAAACCCGTGTCTCCCACTTGGCAGGCAGATTCTTTACTACTGGGTTCACCTGGGTAACCCTCACACCAGGGGGAAAATACGTTGTGACATTACATGCAACACAAGTGAGCACTTCCTCACTTTAATAGCTATTAAAATATAAATATATACTTATATACATTCACTTATAAAGTGTAAATAAGTTAAAAAACCTCACATAGCTAGGATACCAGACTGTTCTTTGGGTGTTGCTGCAGAAAAAGAGACTGAGGCAAGTAGCTCTCAGGTGTCCAACATGGGCAGACCTTGTGAGTCATGGCCACAAATCCTGGGGGGAGGATGGTACTCCTGCTGGGGT
The DNA here is from genome assembly GCF_910594005.1 of Cervus elaphus. Taxonomy (NCBI): domain Eukaryota; kingdom Metazoa; phylum Chordata; class Mammalia; order Artiodactyla; family Cervidae; genus Cervus; species Cervus elaphus. Next base: position 83,431,885 of record NC_057829.1, on the reverse strand, counting down.
TTGGGAAGATAGACTGCAAAGGCTGATGTTTAGGAAGCAGCACTCCTCACAGTCCTTTCATGTTAAAAATGTGCTTTGCCATTGTATTCATTTTCTATTGCTGTGTAACAGATCACCATATATTTAGCAGTTAAAACAACACCCGTCTCACCCTTGCTATGGGTCAGGATACTGGACATGGCTTAACTGGGTCTTCTGCTGAGGGTCTCCCTAGGCTGCAGTCAGGGTGCCCACTGGCTTCTTCTCTTCTTGAGCTCAGGGTTCACTTCCAAGCTCATGGGGTTGTTGGTAGAATTCAACTCCTTGTGGTTGCAGGACTAAGGTCTCTGCTTTCTTGCTGGCTGTCAGCTAAATGTCACCTGCAGTGAATGTCTTGCCATGTGGCCCCCTCACTGGCCCAACTAAAATGTGGCAATGCCCTTCTTCAAGGCCAGTCATCAAGCAAAAGAAAATCTCTCCCTTCTGTCTGCTGAGACAGAGTCTTATTTGTCGTTCGGTCACTAAGTTGTGTTTGACTCTTTGCGACCCCATAGACTGCAGCATGCCAGGCTTCCCTGTCCTTCATTATCTCCTGGTGTTTGCTCAAACTCATGTCCATTGAGTTTGTCTCCCCCTTCTCCTCCTGTCTTCAATCTTTTCCAGCATTAGAGTCTTTTCCAATGATTTAGCTCTTCGCATCAGGTGTCCAGTATAGGACAGAAGTACAGGAGCTTCAGCTTCAGGATCAGTCCTTGTAGTGAATATTCCGGGTTGATTTCCTGAGTAATTTAATTATACGAGTGACTATCTCATAACCTTTGCTATCTAACATAATTGAATCAAGGGAGAGACAGCTTATCATATTCACTGGTCCCACCTACTCAAGGTGAGGGACTGTGCTGGGTGTGGATACACAGGGGCAGGAATCTGGGTCCATGTTGGAATTCTGCCTTGATTTCTTCCTGTGACGGTTAATTTGTGTTGTCAACTTGGCTGTGCCAGAGGATACCCAGCTATTTGGATAAATATTATTCAGGGTGTGTCTGTGAAGATGTCTCTGGATGACGTGTATCTACAGATAGCTCATTACCCCTGTTGGTGCTCAGGTGATTATTTGTGTATGTGCTCAGTGGTGTTCGACTCTAGACCCCAATGGACTGTAGCCCACCAGGCTCCTCTGTCCACGGAATTCTCCAGGCAAGAATGCTGGAGTAGGTTGTCATTTCCTCCTCCAAGGGATCTTCCCGACCCAGGGATCGAACCCTCATCTCTGTGTCTCCTGCACTGGCAGGCGGATTTTTTATCACTGTGCCACCTGGGTATGGAGGATAAAAAAATCAAGCCTCAAAAGAACCGATGCTGTGTTTTCCATTTAGAGTCTGTGACTGAAGGCCGAAGACAGAGGTCCCAGCTCAAAGACAGTCAGGCAGAAAGAAAGAGGTTTTTCTCACTCAGCCTTCTATTCTATCCCACCTTACTGGATTGAGTGAGGTCCACCCATATTGGGGTTCTTCCGGTTCTGGCCCCAGGATTCTAGTTGAATACGAGCAGCCCCCGAAGGCTGTTTATCCCTTGATATCTTTTGCTGCTGCCTTTGTACCTGACTGTTGTAATTTGTCCGATAGAATTTGAAACTGTTGACCAAAATGTTTGGCTTCTCTATTCACGATCACCCTCAAACACTAAGTGATTATTCTATGTGAACCCCTGGGTATAGAGTGCTTCCCCAATGCTCCATAAAATTCTGAAACAGGCAGGTCCCAGAAATTTCTCGGTGAAACTCTAGGGGTACAGGCAGGAGGCTGAATCCTGCAGATATTAGGTTGAGGGTGCACAGGTAGCCCAGGTGGGCACAACTAAGGAAGCATGGACTTAGGCGGGCTCTTTGGCCTTGTGACCCATGCAGCTGCCCCATGCTTAGGAAAGGCCCACATCTAGTTTAAGTCTCTGCTCTTGTTATCTTGATATTCTTCATAATTTTTGAACAAGGGATTTGCATTTTCATTTAGCCCTGGGACTCAGATACTTTGTAGTCTGTCTTGCATAGATTTGTATTGTGTGGTTTGTAGGATTCAGGTAAAACAGCAAGAAAAAATGGGGGAAATAAGAATTTGCTCTATGACACAGGGAGCTCAAATCAGGTACTCTGTGGCAAACTAGAGGGGTGGGTTGGGGTGGGAGGTGGGAGGGAGGTTTAAAAGAGAGGGGAACATATGTATACCTGTGGCTGATTCATGCTGATATAAGGCAGAAACCAACACAATATTGTAAAGAAATTATCCTCCAATTAAAAATAAATTTAAATTAAAAATAGGGGAAATACATAAAGCATTATATACATTATATACATTAAATACATAAAGCAATATATAAAGAATGAGTACTTTTATAACCTGAAAGCTGGGCTCATGTCTGTAGTGGCAGAGAGGTCTGGGTGTTCCTGTGGGCCTGGAGACAAGCCACTGAGGTTTCCTGCCTGGGATTGCTAGTTTAGGGTGAAGCAAAGGGAACTCGGGCTTCCCGGGTGGCGCTAGTAGTAAAGAATCCTTGCCTGCCAATGCAGGAGACATAAGCGACACAGGTTTGATCCCTGGGTCAGGAAAATCCCCTGGAGGAGGGCATGGCAACCCACTCCAGGATTCTTGCCTGGAGAATCCCATGGACAGAGGAGCTTGGTGGGATACAGTCCATAGGGTCGCAAAGAGTCAGATATGCCTGAAATGACCTAGCACAGCAGCATAAAGGGAGCTGACAAGGAGCCCATGATTTGATGAGGAATAAAGCTGCTTAAAGAGAAGTATAACAGAGACCCATGTTATGAGCCCAGGGATTGTGGAAAAGTGGAGAAGTGATCTCTACCCACCCTGGGGAAGGGGTGTGGGAGAGTGAATTCCCTGGAGGAGTTGAGGCCAGAGTCAAGTCTTAAAGGATCAACAGAAGACATGCCAGCAGTGGGGTGGGAATGTAGTGGGGTGTGAGTGTGTGTGTGTGTGTGTGTGTGTGTGTGTGTGTATGTGGGTATACATGCACTGGGACAGGGAAACTATTCTAGGCAAATGTAACCCCATGAACAAAAACATGTAAGTAAGAGAACCATGACACCCAAGCTCTATAAGCATCTTGTAAATGCCATTCTATGGGCAGAAGAAATGCAATTGGGAGGGCTGATGGTGGGGCCGCTGGCAGCCTGGTTGTGAATGATTGGGACATCACCCTGTAAATGGTGAGGAATGACCCACATTATACAGCAACGGAGACTGAATCTGCACTAACCTGCCCACGTTTGCATAGTTAATAGCAAAACTGGCTTGGCAAAAGAGGTCTGGCCAATTCTCCACTAATGTTGTCAGATTTAGCAAATAAAGATATAGGATGCCCAGTTAAATGTAAATTTCAGACAGGCAAGATGTAACTTTTTAGGGTGTATGTTCCATGCATTATTTTGGATAAATGTGTGGCGTGCCAAGTCCCTTCAGTCGTGTCCGACTTTTTGCGACCCCATGAACTGTATAGCTCACCAGGCTCCTCTGTCCATGGGATTCTCCAGGCAAGAATACTGGAGTGGGTTGCCATGCCCTCTTCCAGGGGATCTTCCTGACCCAGAGATTGAATCTGCGTCTCCTTGCAGGGGCATTCTTAACCGCTGAGCCAACAGGGAAGCCCATTTTTGATATACTCCTTAAAATTTTTTGTTGTTCATACAAAATTCAAATTCAAGTGGCAACCTAAATCTGGCGACCCTCCTCCCAAACCCCTGTTCTTCCTCCTGTTCCGTGTTGGTCCACTACTGTTAATGCTCCTCCATCCAAGAAAAGATCCATGAGAGATGTGGGAGAATAAAACATGGGATGAGGAGAAATAAATGTCCAGAATATGCAGAATTGCAGTTTAAGCCAAATAAACATCTTTCCCGGTTGCCTATGTCAGGGACCTGGGATTTCAATTAACCAAAGAGAGGGTCCACCATCTCATTATCTGAATGCTAAACAGGGGTTCCTCAAATTTCATGCACATATGGGAGGACAGTGAGTGAATGAGTTAGCCGCTTAGTCATGTCCGACTCTTTGTGAGCCCATGGACTGTGGCTCATCAGGCCCTTCTGTCCATGGGATTCTCCAGGCAAGAATCCTAGAGTGGTTGCCATTTCCTTCTCCAGGGGATCTTCCCAACCCAGGGATCCAGCCTGTGTCCCCTGCATCACAGGCAGATTCTTTACTGTCTGAGCTGCTAGGGAAGCCCCCAAAGATGAATGATCATTAAATCTTAATGAACTCCTAAAAAGCAGTGGGGCTGGATTATTTATGTAAAAATTATTATGTAAAAATTAATTCTACTCTTCCAGATAGGGAGGACAGAGAAGCAGATTATTTGACACTGGGATTATTTTGTCTTTTTTTTTCATCCATTATATTTCCGGAGCTTTAAAATCTTTAAAGACCACCTCAGGGGCAAGTAGAGATGTCACTGATAGCTTTAACCATTTTCTATTGTGTAAAAGAAAAAGAGGAATTCCAAATATGGAAGACCATATTTTCCAGTGCTCCCAGCCACTTTAAATACTCTTCAAAGGAAGTGCCAAGAAGAATGAGAATGAAGTTTTTTTTTTTTTAATGTCTCCCTTATTATGTTCTTGCCTTCTTAAGATCTTAACATGCCTGTGTCAGATGCAAGTAGCTTTTTACTATCATCTTGAAACAGAATCAGGAGACATTGACTCTAGAAAAATGTAGATGACTTTTTTCTTCTCCTCTAAGTAGAAATAGCACATTATGGTTAGCATATGTGTCTCCCTTTCATGTGCTCCCTTTGATTACGTGTTCTGTCTCTCTAGGTCTTTGTAGTCGAAAACGTGAGGCTTTCCCTTATACACACCGCAGTCCTGCAGAGACGTCTTGGCCGGCGTTACCCCGAGAAGCGTGTCTGCCTGGGTTGTAATTGTCAGTGCTGCATGTTTAGGACGGGTGTCGAGAGAGTGCCCATCTCTAGGCTGTACTGCATCTACCCGCCTGGCTGCATTGCAGTGTTCCTTTTACCCTTGTTTGGAATTGTTTTCGACTGGGCAGGAAAGCGATGACTCCTTGATTCCTGTTCCTGGCCGTGTCGACCTGAGTGACATTCACGACTTGCAGGCTTCCTCCACTCACCTCTAAGTCAGGGCTTGTAATATCCCCCCTCTCAGGGTTGTTGCAAGCACTGAACTCCACCTGCACATACAGCTTCCAACAGCAAACACTGATTGTCTCAGGGTTCTGGAAGCTGGAAGTCTGAAATCAAGGTGTCAGCAGGTCCATGCTTCCTTGGAAGCTTCTAGGGGATGATCTTCTTTGCCTTTTTCAGCTTCTGATGGCATCACTGCCATCTGCTTAGTCGTGACGTGGCCGTCTCCTCTCTGTGTCTCCAGCTGTCTTTTCCTGCCTCTTACAAGAACACCTGCATGGGGTTAGCGCCCACTCGAATCCAGCACGATCTCACCTTCTTCATCTGCCAAGACCCTATTTTCAGATCAGGTCCCATTCCAAGGTTCCTGGAGGACATGAGTTTTTGGAGGACGCTGTTTCACCCACACTACACAGCTTCTTGAACGGTGCTGGGCTTCAAAGAATGGAAGCTCCCTGTTCCATCTCTATCATCTGGGCACAAGTTAACTAAGCCAGGATTTTATGTAACTTTCTCAGTCCCTCTAAAGAATAGGCTATTTACACATGGCCCCAGAAAACGCCTTGTAGAACCACTGGCCAGTTGGTTTCTCTGCCAGTTGGTCCGTGCCAGACGCTGGGAGCCAGGGACAGGGTGACCGACATCCCAGCCCTTCAGGAGGCCACGGTCTAGTGGAGGAGAGTGACATGTAAATAAGCAATTACAATGCTCCTATTTATTAGGCTGGCGCGCATCCAGGACTTCATCCAAAACAATGCTTCCAGAGCTGTTGGCTTCACATGTGGTTCCAGGAGCCAACTCTAGCCCAGCTCTCCCTGTGGCTCCTTGGGCCTCGCCCTCCTGCCCCCGCAGACGGGGCTGGCAAGTTACTTTCAGGTTAATCTCAGCCATCGCATTTATCCAGACCCTTGTCGACTCACTGATTTTGCCCTTTATCTTTATTGGAAGCATCTCAGCTGGCTTGCTGCTCTTTCACTTTTTTCCTTGGTGATGGATTTCTACACCCCCTTTCAAAAGGCAAAACAAATTGTTTGTTTAACCTCCCCTGGAATAAGTGGGCCAGGGGTGGCGTGGGAAGGGAAGCGTACTTATTATTCTTGTGGGCAGGACTTCCTGGGTATTTCCAAAGAGACTCTTGACTGACTCACCTTATTTCGTTTTCCCCATTGTATTAAAAAAAAAAAAGTCACCTCTCTGCTTCTTCCTTATCCATCCACCTTTCTTTTCTTTCTTTTCTGCCCTGCTCCCCCATCCCATGCTCTTCCTTTGTAAAATGTAGCCAATGTGTACTTTCATATGGCTTATTTAAAAATTTTTTAGAGGTCAGTGCATGGGGCTCAGAAGTCACTTCAAATGTCACTTGATGACAGTCAAATGACTGGTACGTTATTTGAAAGGGATGAGGTGCTATGTTAGAAGTTTAGGTCTGTTGGCAAAGCTCAGAAGAACAAATCTTTCGGGGAAATTCCTAAGGTGATGCTTCTCAAAACCCTGACTGTATTGGAATCACATAAGTGGAGGTGCTTGTTAGAAATGCTTAGTTCACCCTGGAGATTCTGATTCCTTAGGCCCAGGGAGAAGGCCCAGCCATGACATGTTTTAGAACCTTCCCAGCTGCCTGACACACAGCTAAGCCTGAAATTCTGGTGCCCAGGGTGTACCCCAGATCCATCAAACCAGACTGACTGCTGTGAGACCCAGGTATCACTGTTGTTGGTCAGTTACTAAGTTGTGTTCCCCTTTCTGTGACCCCATGGACTATAGCACACCAGGCTTTCTGTCCTTCACTAACTCTTAGAGTTTGCTCAAATTTATGTCCATTGCATCAGTGATGCTATCTAACCATCTCATCCTCTGCCACCCCCTTCTCCTTTTACCTTTCCTGGCATCAGGGTCTTTTCCAATGAGTCAGCTCTTTGCATCAGGCAGCCAAAGTATTGGAGCTTCAGCAACAGACCTTCCAATGAATATTCAGGGTTGATATCATTTAGGATTGACTGGTGTGATCTTGCAGTCCAAGGGACTCTCAGGAGTTTTCTCCAGCACAATTCGAAAGCATCAGTTCTTCGGTGCTCAGCCTTATTTGTGGTCCAACTCTCACATCGGTACATGACTACTGGAAAAACCATAGGTTTGACTATATAGATCTTTGTCAGCAGAGTGATGTCTCTCCTTTTCAATACACTGTCTAGTTTTGTCATAGCTTTTCTTCCAAGGAGCAAGTGTCTTTTAATTTCATGGTTCCAGTATTTTTGCTTGGAGAGCCCCATGGATAGTATGTATGAAACGGCATCACTGAGCTTGGCTTTAAATTCACCCAGGTGATTGCAATGTGTGGCCAAGTCTGAGAAGCCCCGCCCAAACTCAGGCTTGAGCTGGAGGGCAGGTTGAAAACATGGTGGGCGCCATCCCCGGACTCCGATGCAGCAGGGGCGGGGTGGGGCAGGGTGGGAGGGAAGGTCTGAGAACTGATATTCCTAACTGATTTCCAGATGCTGCTGCTGCTGCTTGTCTGAGACCACACTCTGGGGACAATGGTCATAAAGCCAAGTTGCTTTCCCCTAGGTCACGTGTTCTTCTAATTTTCTGCTTCTTCTCTTCACCCTCTTCATCCCTTCGTCCCTTCAGTTCATTCATATCCACTCAGAGACCCTGGCATTTCTTCTGAGCCCACTGACCCTGGGTTTGTCCTCTGGCCCCTCTGCTGGCATCTTAAGGGGCAATGCAGAGCTGACTTGCAGGAAGAGAGACCTGCCTTTCTTGGTTCTCTTTCACTCTGGGTGCAGATCCAGTGAGTCCTCCTGGAACCAAATTCCCCCGACATCTACTCCCCTTTCCTGGATGGGGCTGGACTGTGTCCCAGGGCCCGGTGAGGATCCCGTCTTAGCACAGCTCAGGGATCCAGTCCAGCCTGGGGGCCAAGTGTCACCTGAGCCTGCCGCAGGAAGGAGCTGTCTCTCTTTGTCTCTCGCCTCCCCAGGGTGGATAATTTGCCGTCCAGACCTGTGGCCTGGGAGCCACTTAATTTAAGGGACATGATCCTGTGGTCATCATAGAGGCTTCTAATATCCTCCCCACTTTTAGCCCATGGGACAGAAGCAGCAAATGTCAAAAGCAACACTCCTGCGGGGAATAGAAGGCTGTCTTTGTTGAGTCCCGGGCTTATCTGACAGCCCATCACGGTCTTCAGGCAGCGTGGCTACTCCTCCTGTTTTTCTTAGGCCAGGTAAGCCTAAGTCTTGAAGTCCTTGTGGAGTTATCTGTGGAGGAGGTAGACTCTGTTTGAGGGGGAGGCATGCTTGGGAGGGGGCAGGGCAACCAGGAGGCCAGCTGCACCCCAGAAGGGGACAGGTGAAGACACAGGGGTGTCTCCTGGCTCCCAGGCCTGGGGTATTTTACTCAGGTTTCCTTTCTGTTAGGGCCTCAGGGTGCCATGGCCAGCATAGGGCAGCCTGTGTTGACCTGGGCATGAGATCTGGCTTTACTGTAGGAGAGTCTGTTTATCTTGAGTGAGCAGTGAGAAGAACATTCCAGAAATCAGGCTCACAGTTCCTACCAGGAAGACTGGAGCCTGGGGAAATGGCTTCAGACGGCATCTCTTCTTTACTGTAAGAGGAGATAGGGTTCCATACTTTTCAAACCTATTTCCCCAGGAAGCCAGTGAAGGAAAGAGAAGGATGAAATCCGGCTGGAGAGACCCATCTCATCACTGTGCGCATACCCATTGCATACCTCTGCTCCATGCCCAGGATGGTTGTGGGTGCTGGTGATGCTGAGAAGGATGAAAAGACAGGGTCTCTAGCCCCTAGGACAGCAGTTCTCAAAATTTTTGGTGTAAGGACCTTTCATACACTTATAAATTGGGGTCCTGTAAGAACTTTCCCTTGGGGGTTATATTTGTTAGTGTTTATCATGTTAGAAATGCAGAGAAATGTTTAACATATTTATTTTTTAATTCATTAAAAAAAATAACCCCCATATACGTCAACACAAAAATACACTTTAATGAGAAAATTATATTGTATTTATTCTAGACAACTTTTTTGGATTGTAATTGATATCTAGTAAGCTGTATATATTTAAAATGTATTCATTGATGTTTGACATAGGTATATACCCTGAAACCACCACAGAACACCCAGCATCCTAACCCCATAACCACTGATCTGCTTTCTGTCACTAGATATTAGTTTGCATTTTGTAGGATTTATATAAATGGAATTATACAGCTTGTAGTCTTTTTTCCCTAACTTCTTCCACTCAGCGTAATTATTTTGAGATTCATCCATGCTGTTGTGTGTATCAATAACTCATTCCTTTTTACTGCTGGGAAGTATTCCATTCTATGGATTTACCACAGTTTGTTTATTCATTCATCTGTGGATGAACGTTTAGGCTGTTTCCAATTTTGGGCCTTAGAAATAAAACTGCTATAAATATTCATGTACAAGTATTTATATGGACATATGCTTCTTTCTCTTTTGTGTAAATATTAATATGTAGGAGTGGAATAGTTGATCATATAGTAGGCATGTGTTTAACTTTTTAGGAAACGGCCAGATTGTTTTCCAAAGCAGTTGTACCGTTTTACATTTCCACCACTAGAGTTGAGACTGCTAGTTCTTCCCTATTTTTGTCAACATTTGGCGTGGTCAGTCTTTTGAATTTCAGCTGTTCTAGCTGATGGTGGTATCTCATTGTGGGTTTAACTTGCAATTCTCTAACAACTAGTGATAACGTGAAGCTTTTATGTGAATTTCATGTATGGCATTTTCGATGAATTTCTGTTTAAATACTTTGGTCATTTAAAAAATTGGGCTGTATTTTATTGTTGAGTTTTGAGAGTTAAACATATATATACATGTAGGATTATAAAATATACATATATTGGGTTATATATATATACATATATTGGGTTATATATATATACACACACATATATGTTGGATTGCTGCTGTTGTTTTAGTCACCAAATAGTGGCCGATTCTGCAACCCCATGGACTGTAGCCCGCCAAGCTCCTCTGTCCATGGGATTTACTGGCTAGAGTGCTGCAGTGGGTTGACATTTCCTTCTCCAGGGGATCTTCCCTGACCAGGGATTGAACCCACCTCTCCTGCTTTGCAGGCAGATTCTTTACCACTGATTCTTTACCACAGATTCTCTACCACTTGGCTACCCCCAAGGTAGCCCTATATTCTGATATCACTCCTTTATTAGAGAATGCTTTGCCAAGCTCTCTCCCAGGCTGTGACTTGTCTTTTCATTCTATTAACATTGTCTTGAAGAGTTGCAATTTTATTTTCAATGACTTCCATTTTATCAATTTGTTCTTTCATGGATTGTGCTTTTGCTCTCTAACCTCACAAATATTTGCCTAGCTCAAGTTTACAAGGGGTTTCCTGGTGGTTCAGTGGTAAACAAGCCACCTGCAATGCGGGAGACGCAGGAGACATGGGTTCGATTTGTGGGTTGAGATGATCCCATGGAGAAGGAAATGGCAACCCACTCCAGTATTCTTGCTGGGAGAACCCCAGGGGCAGAGGAACCCGGTAGGCTATAGTTCACCTGGTTGCAGAGTCAGACACGACTGAGCATGCATGCACAAGATTACAAAGATTTTCTCCTGTGTCCTCTTTTACAAGTTTTACAGTTTTAAGTCTTACATATATGTGACACATTTACACTTAATTTTTATTTTTATGTTTTTAAATTTAAAAAAAAATTATCTATTTTTTAATTGAAGGATAATTGCTTTACAGAATTTTGTTGTTTTCTGTCAAACCTCAACATGAATCAGCCATAGGTATACGTATATCCCCTCCCTTTTGAATCTCTCTCCCATCTCCCTCTCCATTCCACCCCTCTATGTTGATACAGAGCTCCTGTTTGAGTTTTCTGAGACATACAGTAAATTCCTATTGGCTATCTCTTTTACATCTGGTAATGTAAATTTCCATGTTACTCTTTCCATACATCTCACCCTCTCCTCCCCTCACACTTAATTTTTAAATTAAACCTTTAATTTTGATGTAATTGCATGCTCACATGCAATTCTAAGGAATAATGCAGAGAAACCTCACATACCATTTACCCAATTTTCTTCGATAGTAACATTTTGCAAAACTATAGGTGAATGTCACATCAGCGATGTTGGCATTGATACAGTCAAAATGCAGAAGGTTTCCGTCACTACAAGGATCTCTCCTATTGCTCTTTTATAACCACACCCACCCACTTTTCTCCATCCCTTCCTCCTTACAACCACTACTTTCTTCTCTGTCTTTATAATTTTGTCATTTCAAGATTGTTATATAAGTGGACTTAAACCGTATGTAACCTTTTGGGACTGGCTTTTTTTTCATGCAGCCTAATCCCTGGAGACATTACTTTGCCAACAAAGGTCCGTCTAGTCAAGGCTATGGTTTTTCTAGTAGTCATGTATGGATGTGAGAGTTGGACTACAAAGAAAGCTGAGCACCGAAGAATTGATGCTTTTGAACTGTGGTGTTGGAGAAGACTCTTGAGAGTCCCTTGGACTGTAAGGAGATCCAAGCAGTCCATCCTAAAGGAAATCAACCTGAATATACATTGGTAGGACTGATGCTGAAGCTGAAACTCCAATACTTTGGCCACCTGAAGTGAAGAGCTGACTCATTTGAAAAGACTCTGATGCTGGGGAAGATTGAAGGCAGGAGGAGAAGGGGATGATAGAGGATGAGATGGGTGGATGACATCACTGACTCAATGGATATGAGTTTGAGTAAACTCCAGGAGTTGGTGATGGACAGGGAGGCCTGGCGTGCTGCAGTCCATGGGGTTGCAAAGAGTCAGACACGACTGAGCTACTGAACTGAACTAAACTGAATCCCTGGAGACTCATAGAAGTCATTGAGTGTATCAATAGTTTATTTCCGTTTATTGCTGAGTATGGATATACCATGATTCATTTAACCATTCACCCATTGAAGAACATCTGAATTGTTCCAGTTTTACAGAAAAACTTTACTATAAATAATACTACCATGAACATTTGTGTGCAGTGTTTTATGTGAATGTTTTTATTTTTCTGGGATAAATGTCCCAAAGTGCAATTACAGGGCTTTATAGCAGTACATGTTTAGTCTTGTAAAAACTGACAAATTGTTTCTCCGGTGGCTCTACTGTTTTGCATTCCCAGCAGTACTTTATGAACGATCCAGTTTCTCCACATTCTTGCCAGAGTTTGTTGGTGTCACTACTTTTTCTTTTAGCCATTCCGATAGGATGTGTAGTGATATCTCATTCTGATATGATTTGTTATACATCCCCAAGATTTTCTCCAACATTGTTTTCTAAAAGTACTATAGTTTTGTGTTTTACCTTTACATTTGTGATCCGTTTTGAGTTAAATGTGTGAGATTTAGATAGGTCAAAGTTCCATTTTTGACCTATGGATATCCAATTGCTCCAACACCATTTGTTGCAAAGACTCTCCTTCACCACTGAATTGCTGTGTATCTTTGTCAAAAATCAAGTGGGCATATTTGTAGGTACTATTTCTGAGTTCTTTATTCTGTTTCATTGATTTATGTCTGTCCTTCCATCGATCTCACACTCTCTTGATTACTGTAGCTGCATAGTAAGCCTTAATATAGGATAGAGTGATATTCTTAACTTTATTTTTATTTTTCAAGATTGTGTTAGCTATTCCAGGATCTGTGGCTCTCCATATAAATTTGAGAATAAGTTTGTCTATACCTACAAAAATATTGCTGGGATTTTGATAGGAATTACATTGAACCTATAGCTCAATTCTGAGAGAATTGTCATTGTTACTATGTTGAATCTTCCACTACATGAACATATGATATGTCTATTTCTTTCTTTGATTTTTAAAAATCAGCATTTTGCAGTTTCTAGCACACTTATCCTGTACATCTTTTGTTAAGTTTATTCTTAATATTACATTTTATTTGGAGTGATTTATGTAGAGTGGTATTGTATCTTTAATTTAGTTTCCACCTGTCCATTGTTACCATATAGAAATGTGATTGATTTTTTTGTGTGTGTCAAACTTGTTTCCTATAATCTTGCTGAACTCCCTATTAGTTCTGGGGGTCTTTTCAATCACATTACCTGTAAAGAGGAATACTTTTATGTCTTTGTTTCTAACCAGTAAGCTTTTAATTTATTTATTTGTCTTGCTTTCTTGCTGTGGCTAGAACTATGCTGAATAAAAATGATAAGAGCGGACATCCTTGCCTTATTTTCAGTCCTACAGAGAAAGCATTCAGTCTTTCACCATTAAGTATATTAGCTATAAGCTATTTTATAGATGCTATTTATCAAGTTGAGGAATTTTCCAGCTATTTTTAGTTGCTGAGAATTTTCATGAATTGTCATGAATGTATGTTGAGTTTCGTCAAATGCTTTTATCCTGTCAATTGACAGTGAGCATATAATTTTTATTCTTTAGCACATTTCTATGGTGAAATATAATGATTGATTTTTTTTTTTTAAGTGCTGAACCAATTTTGCATACTTGAAATAAATCCCATTTGGTCATGGTGTATAATTATTTTTATATGTTGCTAGGTTTGGTTTGTTAACATTTTGTTGAGGATATTTGCTTTGAAGTTCATGAGAAAATTGGTCTATAATTTTTTTTTTTTTTTGTACTGTCTTTGATTTGGTATGAGGATAATACTAGTCTCATAGGATGAGTTGGGAAATATTCCTTCTTCTTTTTTTTCTTTTTCTTTTTAAGAATTTTACATTGGTTTTACATTGGTGTTAATTCTTTTAAAAATGCTTAGTAGAATTCTCCAGTGAAATCTCTTGGCGATTTCTTTGAGGGGAGCTTTTGAAATTACAAATTCTATTTTTATTTATTTATTTGGCTGTGCTGGGTCTTCATTGCTTTACTCGGTCTTTCGCTATTGGCAGCAAGTAGCAGCTGCTCTTTGTTGCAATGTACGGGCTTCTCATTGTGGTGGCTTCTCTTGTTGTGAAGCACAGGCTCTAGGGTGCATGAGCTCAGTATTTGCAAACAGGCTTAGTTGCCCTGCAACATATGGAATTGTCCCAGACCAGGGATCAAACCAGTGTCCCCTGCATTGGCAGGCAGATTCTTAACCACTGGACCACCAGGGAAGCCCACAAATTGTATTTTTAAATTGGCTATAGGACTATTCAGGTTGTCTATTTCATCTTGATTGAGTTGTTGCAGTTTGTGATTTTTGAAGAATTGTTTCATTTCCTCTAACGTGTCAAATTTATGGGTATAGTTATCTTTAGTAGTCCCTTATTTTCCTGTTAAGGGATCTGCAATACTATCCTGTCTTTCATTCCTGATGTTGTTGGTTGTAACTTTTTCTCTTTTCTCTTTCTCTGTCTTGCTGGAGATTTGCCAATTTTATTGATTTATATTTTAAAGAATCAGCTTTTTATATCACTGACTTTCTCTGTGGTTTTCCTGTTTTCAATATTATCAGGTTTCTGTGTTTATCTTTATTGTTTCCTTTTGCGTGCTTTGGGCTTGTTTTGCTCTTCATTTTCTGGTTGGAGCTATGTCCAGGGTTTTCTAGTTGTAAGATGGAGGACCAGGGAGGAGTAGGCCTGCTCCATATCAGTGGAACTGAAGGTTGATTAACTTTTAAAAAGATTTTAAAAATAAGAAAAAAATCTTACATAGTTACACATCTAGTAAACATTTTCTTTTTTTTTTTCCAAAAAAAGATTTCATTTTATTTATTCATTTTTGATTGTGCTGGGTCTTCATTGCCGTGCGGGGTTTGTTTTTCTGTAGTTGCAGTGAGCAGTGGCTACTCTGTACTTGCAGCTTCTCATCGCGGTGGGTCTCTTGTTGCAGAGCACAGGCTTAAGGACGTGCAGGCTTCAGTACTTGGTACTCGGTACATGCAGGCTTCAGTAGCTGCGGTGGGTGGGCTCAGTGGTTGGGACTCCTGCTCTCTAGAGCACAGGCTCAGTCATTCTGGCACCTGGGCTTAGTTGCTCTGAGGCATGTGGGATCTTCCCAGATCGGGAATCAAATCAGTGTCTCCTGCATCGGCAGGCAGATTCTTTACACCTGAGCCACCAGGGAAGCCCCGGTCACAAGTAATGAACCAGTATTACCAAAGTCAATACTTCATCTGTGTATCCTCGACTAGTTTTTACCTAATGTCCCTCTCTTCCAAGATGTCTCTTAGATTCCTCTTGCCTGTGACAGTTTCTCTGACTTTCCTTGTTCTTTATGACCTTGAAAGTTTTGAAATACACTGGTCAGATATTTTTAAAAATTCCTTATAATATGGCATTTTTTCTGACGTTTTTCTCATGGTTAGACTGGAGTTATGGGGCTTTGGGAGGAAGATCAGAGGTAAAGGGCCATTTTCATCATGTCACATCAAGGCTACATAGTATCAGCATGACTTATCCCTGTTGATGTTTGGGGTTTATTAGGTTTTTTCACTGTAATGTACTATAATGATGACATTTCAGTACTCTTACATATTATACTCTTTGGAAGAAAGTTGCTATGTGCAGTCCACACTTGAGCAGAGAGTCATATTTTACCTTCTTGAGTAGGTTGTCTCTGCATAAATTAATTTCCACTCATTTATTTGTGCTATCATTGTATTTTATTGATGTGGATTCATGGATCTTTATTTTATATTTTGGGTTATAATCTAATACCATGTTTTTTATTTTGTTGCTGCCTTCATTTTGAAAAATATTTTTGCCAAAAACATAAAATTCAAGGTTGACATATATTTTCTTTTAGTATTTTAAAGATGTCCCATAGTGTCTTCCTGCCTACATATTTTCAGTGATAAATCTGCTGTCATTTTTTTTCGTTGGTTCATAACATGTGCTTTTCTCTGGCTGCGTTTAAGATTTTATCCTTGATTTTAAACAATTTGACTATAACGTGTCTTGGTGTAGTTTTTTCCCCCATGTTTTTTCTGCTTTGTGTTTCTTGGAATTCTTGAAGTGTGGGTTTATAATTTTCATTAAGTTTGGAAAGTTTTAGATATTACTTCTTTAAATATTTTTCTTGCCACCCACTCTGTATCTCCTCCTTTAGAAACTCTGATTATCTATATATGAGGTGGCTTGAAACTGTCCCACAGAATACTTATGTACTGTTTACTCTGATTTTTAAAAAATATTTTTCATTTTTAATAGTTTCTTTGCTATCCATGCCTTCAAGTTTACTAAATTTTCCTTCTGCAGTGTCTAGTTGCTGTTAATCTCACCCAGTGTATTTTCAACTTACAGACATTCAACTTGGGACTTTAAAAACTATCTTCCCTGTCTCTAGCTAACAATTTTGTATGTCTGAATAGTTTTAATAACTTAGTATTATAATCACTTTGCCAACAAAGGTCCTTGTAGTCACAGCTATGGTTTTTCCAGTAGTGCTGTACAGATGTGAGAGTTGGACTATAAAGAAGGCTGAGCGCCGAAGAATCAATACTCTTGAACTGTGGTGCTGGAGAAGACTCTTGAGAGTCCCTTGGACTGCAAGGAGATCAATGGAAATCAACCCAGAACTTTCATTGCAAAGACTGATGCTAAAGCTGAAGTGCCAAGACTTTGGCCACCTAATACAAACAGTTGACTCGTTGGAAAAGACCCTGATGCTGGGAAAGATTGAAGAGGATGAGATGGTTAGATAGTATTACTGACTTAGTGGACATAAATTTGAGCAAATTCTGGGAGATATTGGAGGACAGAGGACTGTAGTCCATGGGGTAGCAAGAGTTGGAAATGTCCAGCAACTGAACAACAAAAACAACAATTAAATAATAACTTAATGTTACAATCACTTAGTATCCTTCTTTGCTAATTCTAACATCTGTGCCATTTCTGGATCACTTTCAATTTACTTATGATTGTCTTTATTATGGGTCATGGTCTTCTGTCTCTTTCCATGCCTGATAATCTTTGATTGGATGCCAGACATTGTGATTTTTACCTTGTTCAGTTCAGTTCAGTCACTCAGTCGTGTCCAACTCTTTGCGACCCCATGAATTGCAGCACGCCAGGCATCTCTGTCCATCACCAACTCCCAGGGTTTACCCAAACTCATGTCCATCGAGTTGGTGATGCCATCCAGCCATCTCATCCTCTGTCGTCCCCTTCTCCTCCTGCCCCCATCCCTCCCAGCATCAGGGTCTTTTCCAATGAGTCAATTCTTCACATGAGGTGGCCAAAGTATTGGGAGTTTCAGCTTCAACATCAGTCCTTCCAATGAACACCCAGGGCTGATCTCCTCTAGGATGGACTGGTTGGATCTCCTTACAGTCCAAGGGACTCTCCAGAGTCTTCTCCAACACCAGTTCAAAAGCATCAATTCTTCGGTACTCAGCTTTCTTCACAGTCCAACTCTCACATCCATACATGACTACTGGAAAAACCATAGTCTTGACCAGACGGACCTTTGTTGATGAAGTAATGTCTCTGCTTTTTAACATGCTGTCTAGGTTGATCATAACTTTCCTTCCAAGGAGTAAGTGTCTTTTAATTTCATGGCTGCAATAACCATCTGCAGTGATTTTGGAGCCTAGAAAAATAAAGTCTGACACTGTTTCCACTGTTTTCCCATCTATTTCCCATACAGTGATGGGACCAGATGCCATGATCTTAGATTTCTGAATGCTGAGTTTTAAGCCAACTTTTTCACTCTCCTCTTTCACTTTCATCAAGAGGCTTTTTAGTTCTTCTTCACTGTCTGCCATAAGGGTCCTGTCGTCTGCATATCTGAGGTTATTGATATTTCTCCCAGCAATCTTGATTCCAGCTTGTGCTTCTTCCAGCCCAGCATTTCTCATGATGTACTCTGCATATAAGTTAAATAAGCAGGGTGACAATATACAGCCTTGATGTACTCCTTTTCCTATTTGGAACCAGTCTGCTGTAGGTGCTTAAAATTTTTATGTTACTATAAATATTTTTGATGGCTTCCCTTGTAGCTCAGTCAGTACAGAATCTGCCTGCAATGCAGAAGACCCATGTTCAATTCCTGGGTCGGGAAGATCCCCTGGAGAGGGAAATGGCAACCCACTCCAGTATTCTTGCCTGGAGAATCCCATGGACAGAGGAGCCTGGCAGGTTACAGTCCATGGGGTTGCAAGAGTCGTGCATGACTTAGCAACTAAACTCCCATCACCATAAATATTTCTAAGCTTTATACAAGGATGCAATTAAATGAGTTGGAAGCAGTTTAATTCTTTGAGTCTAGCATTTATAATTAGCTAGGTTGACCCATAGCAGTGCTCATTCTAGGGTTAATATTTTCCCATCACTGAGGCAAGACCTTCCTGAATACTCAGCAAAATACTCTGTGAATTATGAACTTTACTGGTATGGCTGGTGAGAACTAGTACTATACCTGGCCATGTGTGAACACTTAGGCATTATTTCTTCTACTCATTTTGAATGAGTTCTTTCCTTGTCCTTAGGTCATTTTCTTTTACTCATGCACTGATTATTACTCTGCTGACCCTTTGCAGAGGACCTTCTATAGACTTCTACAGAAAAGTCTCTGGAGTTTTCTCTCTGTGCAGTTTACTCCTCTTTGTCCTATGAACTCTAGCCTCCTTGGTCTTTCTGGACTCCTAGCTCTGTATCCTTGACTCGGAAAATCTCTAAAGCTGTGCCTTTGTTTCCCCTCCTGTGTTACATCCTGCAAACTCACTATAGGAAGTTGTACGGCTCACCGTATTTGTTTCCTATATTCAGGGATCACATTGCTTCATTGCCTAATGCCTAGTGTCATGATAACTGCTTTATATATTTTGTCTGGGTTTTTGGTTACTTCAGATGACAGAGTAAATCCAATTCCTGTCAACTGCATCTTGATTGGAAAATCTGTAGAGCTGTTAAAAATGTATGTGGTCAGATCCTAGAGCTGGGGTTCTGCTTCACTAGCAGGTCTGAGGTGAGCACTGAGCATTCAAGTTTCTGAGTTGAGGAGACAAAAATCCTTATAGCAGCAAGCAATTAGCAAGCGATTAGCACTGGTGATTCTTATGTCCATCTCCTCCCACACAACTGAGAACTGTATTACAGCATGAGAATAATAGTCTTTATTACACTTTTCCAGTGAAGCATGGACCATGTTAGCTGTTTTACATACTTTGTATAGTTTCATTTTTGTAACAAGACATTGATCAAGCTCTTCTTAGCAGTGTATCTCAGAAGAGGAAACTGAAATTTAAGAAAGGACAGAAGGATAACAAAGGAGAATAAGGAAAAAAAGACCCTAGCCCTTTGTCACTTCAGGCCACTGAAGTGATTTCCACAGTCTACATCCTCACCCATCTGCAAGGAGCTCACTCTGATATTTGAACAAAGCAGGCAGCTGCTTTCAGAATCATTTTTGTTCATTATGATGATTTACTGGGTTTTACTAACTCTGTCCTTGTGCAATTACTTTGCTGTTTAGAGATATCTTTTCCTTTCTTGGTTATGATATTTTTGTTGTTGTTCTTTCTATCCTTTTAAAGAAAAACTGAACAATTATTAAATGCCAGCAAAGGAACATTTACAAAATCTCTAAGACATAAAGAATGTCTGTGTACCCGTCAGCCAGCTCAAGAAAGAGTTGAATGGCTGTTTACAGATATTTCAGGTGGGACTAAGGTGCTTTGACTCAGTGCATAGACCTCAAAGTCAACCCTTCCCTCTACCTCGGGTTGCTTTTATCTTTATCCTGAGAAAGCTCTCCAGAATGTTTTACTTCATAAAATTCAGAGATCAGAGCCCCTTGTGAACGGGGCATGCTACTTCACATATCCTGAGGAATAGATGCTCTCAAAGGCATCATTTAGCTGTTTGCAGAAGAAGCAGCACTTTTGGTGATCATGTAGCAAATTGCATAGTTAATAAAAATAGAAATGCCTCCAAGGGAAGAATGGAGCATATGTTATAGTCTCAGGGAAGCAATATCTCATTTTCTGTGCCAAAACATCAGAAACTGTTTAGGAATTACATCAGGTAACTTCTCTACACTGGTGTTCTGGTAAAAACAAAACTGCCCTTGAGCACCACCTCTCTCACTGAAGATAAAACGTGGCATCTGTTTTCTTTATCTTTCTCTCCAAAGAAAGTTACCTGCAGGCTTCATAAGTGGAATTGCAGATGTGTTGTTTGTGGATGACACTTCCTTTTCCAAGCTGAATGCGTTGTGTTAATTCATACCATGAAGCTCTTTGGTCCCTACATGTGGCAGCTGTGACATCCTGGAGATGGTGCTGAGTGGAGGTGGGGGGGATGTCTCAGAATAAAAAGATTCTTTGAGTTCATATGTGCACCAAAGCTTGTGCATACGTACTGTTCAGTCACTAAGTTGTGTCTGACTCGTTGTGACTCCATGGACTATAGCATGCCAAGCTTCCCTGTCTGTCACTATCTCCTGGAGTTTGCTCAAATTCATGTCCATTGAGTCAGTGATGCTATCTAACCATCTCATTCTCTGTTGCCCCCTTCTCCTCTTGCCCTCAGTCTTTCCCAGCATCAGGGTCTTTTCCAGTGAGTCGGCTCTTTGCATCAGGTGGCCAAAGTATTGCAGCTTCATCATCAGCCCTTCCAATGAATATCCAGGGCGGATCTCCTTTAGGATTGACTGGTTTGATCTCCTTGCAGTCCAAGGGACCCTCAAGAGTCTTCTCCAGCACCACAATTCAAAAGCATCAATTCTTTGGTGCTCAACCTTCTTTATGGTCCATCTCTCACATCAGTACATGATTACTGTAAAAACCATAGCTTTGACTATAAGAACATTTGTGGACAAAGTGATGTCTCTGATTTTGAATATGCTGTCTAAGTTTGTCATAGCTTTCCTTCCAAGGAGCAAGCATCTTTTAATTTCATGGCTGCAGTCACTGTTCGCAGTGATTTTGGAGACTAAGAAAATAAAATCTGTCTCTGTTTCCACTTTTCCTCCTTCTATTTGCCATGAAGTGATGGGCCCAGATGCCATGATCTTAGTTTTTTGAATGTTGAGTTTTAAGTCAGCTGTTTCACTTTCCTCTTGCACCCTCATCAAGGAGCTCTTTAGTTTTCTCTTCACTTTCTGCCATCAGAATGATATCATCTGCATAGCTGAGGTTGTTGATATTTCTCCCAGCAATCTGGTTATTACATGTATGTAGCTGCTTTGGGAATTAAAGGTGTGAGTCAATTCAGTTTCTGAATTAATGATAAGTGGTCACTGTTTTTTTTTTTTTTTCCAATCAAGAGACAACATCCTGTGATGAAAGGAATTTGTGATTTGTGAAGTTTTCTGACATTAAAAATGGACACTCAACTCAAACTTGAGGATTGTTGGACTGGATCATCTTTAACCTTTCTTTTTGTCTATAATCCCATGACTATGTAACCTTGGATTTGTCCACTGTATGCTCTGGGTTTTTCACGTATTCAGTTCCTAGGATTCTATCTCATGTGCCAGGATGTGTGTCTTCCCTTAGCATTTTGACCAGGGTATTTCCATGTGTTGCTGCTGAGACGCTCCCCAAAGTTCACCATGGGTCTTTGCTCCCCACCGAGTCTGAACTTTCCACGCCATTTTTAAACCCCTTGAGTCTTTCTGTGTTCTTTCACTCATTGCTTTCATCATCTCCTAATTACCAGGCTACAGCATTCTATCCATCCCTCCCTCACCCCTCAAATGACCTCTGAACTAGCAGGACTCCATCTACCTCTCCTCCCGTCACATAGTAAAAATTCCTGTTCCCATGGTGCCAATGATCTCAATTAGCTAGGGGTTAGGAGGAATGCCACCTGATTTAACATATTCATACAAATTCATACAGTTATGACTGAGAGCCCCACAGAGACAAACTCCCCTCATGCATTTACCTTTGCGAAAGAAAATGCTTATTAATCTCAATTATCCCTTAATTGGTAACTTTCAACAGTAAGGAAAAAAGATGTGAAAAAGTGCAGATAGCTTGGAAGAGGAAATAATTTTTTGGGCATGAGCCCACCAAACAGGTGGGCCAGTCTGGACTAGAGTCTGTTCCCAAATTCAGTATCCCTCCTTTCCCTTCCCCGCTCCTTTCCCTTCCCCTCCCACTCCTCCCCCTCCTTCCGTTCTCCCCTCCTCCCCTCCCTCCCTGTCTTCATTCTTCTACTTCAAAACACTGCACATTTTCACAAGTGCCAATATTTTTCACTATGGCTTACCTACCAGGGAGGGCAGAGGGAGGAGAGGAAAGCTGTAGGCTGTTGACAGTAGTCGATTTTTTTTTTTTTTAATAAAATCTACCTGTGTCCATCTAGGATTTTCTTATTGGGAGTGCAGAGCAGAATAGTCATAATAGTGAAGAATTAAGATTAAAGCATGGGCTGAAAATGTGAATTTTTGTAGCATTTATATCCTCTGCATATTCATTTAGAAGTTTTGTGGGTTCTAGAGCTCTTTCCTGCTCTGTGGGAAACAGTGAGTCAGTGGACTGGATAACAAAGTGTGATTTCTAGATCCTGTTTATCCCAGAAGAATGGAGTGAGGGGTCTGGGAAAGCAGGGGTGGGAGACAGTGGGGGGATGCAGAGGGACGCTGTGCAGCAAGAGGCTGAACCAGAGAGGCGGAGGGTACCTGGACACCATGCATCCTCCTCTGTGAGAAAGTAGGGCTGTAGTTTCCACTAGCTTGGGGTCAAATACTAGTTCCTGGGTGGTGGATGGGGCATGGCCAACTAGAGTCCTTGTGTTACTGGGATAAAGACTTGGAAACTGGAGCAGCTTGTGCTGAGGAGAAAGGAGGGTCTCCATGGGCTGGGTGGAGAAACTGTGGAGTGGGCTGGGACAGGGGTGTTGGAAACCCAAGTGGTAGCCCTGGACTCCATATCCCAGGTCTTCCTAATGGTGAACTCAGCCCAAAGATATGACCATGTGCATGAGGAGCTGGAGAACAGAGGTCTTACCTGTCACAACTCGGGTTTGATTTGTTCAGTTTCCTAGTCTCTGCAGAGCTTAACCTTCTTGGGGATCCAACAGAGCAAGAGGACATTAAGAATACCCATCTGGCAAGTGGTGCAGAATCAGTATGAAGACGGTCTGCACTGAGACATTGAAGCTCTGAGCATTTCACAGTAAGTTGAATGAATGATGTGGCCAAGCATTATTCATTTTTAACTTTGTTAACTTCCCGAGCTTGTTTAAAATTTTGGACTAATCCTAGGCTCGCAGAGAAGTTTCAGTAAAAGCACAGAGTCGTCAGCTGCATCTCACCCAGTTTCCCTTAATATTAACATCCTACATAACCAGTGTATAATAATCAAACCCAGGAAATTAGCATTGGAACCATGCAATGAACCAAACTGCAGACCTTATTAGAATTCTACTAGATTTTCCATGAATGTCCCTTTCTCTTCCCTTTTTCTTCAAGATCCCACATTACATTTAGTTGTTATTTCTTTTCAATTTCCTCCAATCTGAGTGACTGCTTTTGCCTTCTCTCATGCCTTGACACTTAAGTAAGAGTTATGTATGCTTCGTCACTCAGTCGTGTCTGACTCTGTGTGACCCCAGGGAATGTAGCCCACCAGGCTCCTCTGTCCATGGGATTCTCCAGGCAAGAATACTGGAGTGGGTTGACATTTCCTCCTCCCGTTTTGAAGAGTACTGGTTGATCATTTTATAGAATGTCCCTCATTTTGGGTTTGTTTGGTGCTTTCTAATGATCAGAATGTTGTGAGTTTTTGGAACAAATATTACAGATATTATGTTGTGTCCTGTTTGCTGTATCCTATCAAGGGGTTTCTGATGTTGGTGTGTATCATCACTGGTGCTAATCACCTTGATCACTTGGTTCAAGTGGTGTCTGCAGGTGTATTTGCTCTAAAGCTCCTGTCTTCCCTTTCATAATTAATAAATAACTTGGGGTGAGATGTGTGTGTGTAGCCGTTCAGTAGTGTCTGACTCTTTATGACCCCATGGACTATATAGTCCATGGAATTCTCCAGGCCAGAATACTGGAGTGGGTAACCTTTCCCATCTCCAGAGGATCTTCCCAACCCAAGGATTGAACCCAGGTCTCCCCCATTGTAGGCGGGTTCTTTACCATCTGAGCTACCAGGGACTTTGAGATGATACAAATATACTGCTTCTTTTCAGAGTTTCATTCACGAATTTTAGCATCTATTGGAGATCTTGTCTATGATGATCTTGTAAGGTGAGTTTCCATTTCCTTCTTTCCTTCTACATTTACTAATTATAATTCTTCTGTTAGGATGAACTGTTCCTTCTCTCCTTTTTATTTACACACTTGATTATTTCTGTCAACATGGACACTTTTAATCAGTCAGTGGCCATACAAATACCATAGACTGGGTGGCTTAAACTATAGAAATTCGTTTATCTCAGTTCTGGAGATAGGAAAGTCCAAGATCCAGGTGCCAGCTGATTCAGTTCCCAATGAGACCTGTCTTCCTGCTTTATAGATGGCTGTGGGGAGAGAGAGAAGAGCCCTTTCCTTCTTCTTATAAGGCCACTGATCCTTGACTATAATCCCACCCCTATGATCTCACTTAACCTTAGTTACCTCTTAAAAGCCCTGTCCGAATACAATTACACTGGGGTTTAGGGCTTCAATATTATGAGCTTTAAGAGGACACAATTCATTCTAGAGAGGACACTAGCATACTTTATTTTATGGTTTAAAATAAAATATTATTTTACTATTAATATTATTAAAATACTATTATTTTTCATTTTGCTGCTCAAGTTGTCCTACCTTTAGAAATTAGAAACTCTTTCAGGGTGTCGCCTGAGTTTTTTTTTGACAGGCTTCCATTTTACTCCCTTCATTCATTCATTTGTACTTTCTTGCTTTCTGGCACCACAAGATATTCTAGGCTTATCTTGTATTTCCCCTGCCCCAGCCCTGGAATCAATCATTTCTCGAAGGTGCTCTTGTTCTTTTTATTGGAGAATAATACTTAGAAACCAGTATTCTAGTGTTAAGTGTGCTTATTGCTACTGAAATATCTGCTTCTAGGCCCTCTCAGTGGGTAGAGCTGGGAAATATATCTATGTGTACTAACCCAAGCATGTACATCCTCTATACTTCTGTACCTGTGTCTTTGTATATATAAAATATCTTGAGTTCCATGATCTCGGTTTTTTTACTTATTATGCTTCTTACACAAAATGTGAGAGATTCCCCCCTCCCTCCATACCAACCATTCTCTGACCCTGTGGACAACCCCTGTCAATTCTATTCTGTCACTATCTACCTGAAGTCAGCACAGACTCCTCAGGATAAGGGTTCATTCTTGTAAGATGGCCCCCTTTCAGATGTCAATTACAAGTCCAGACCTCTGGTACTTCTGAGAGACTGGCTATAAGTTGAGAATTCCTTCCCTTCAGTTTTTGTAATTTGCTAGAATTCATCAAACTCTGAAAAGCCCTTATTACAGGTTTATTATAAAGGATACAACTCAGTAAGAGCCAAACGGAAGAGATGCGCACAGCAATGTATGGGGCAGGGAGTGGACACGAAGGTTTCACACCCTCTTGGTTGCACTAGCCTCTCAGCAGCTGTGTGTTCACCTTAATATAGACTCTCCAAACCTCATCTACTAGGGTTTTTAATGGAAGTTCCACTACACAGGCATGGTTGATTAAATCATTGGCCATTGGTGATTAACCCAATCTCCATTCCTTCTCTTCCTCCCCTCACTATGGTTATATCATTTTACTTCTTACCACTTGTATTCAGTGTTTGTTTCTTGAACATCTTGGTTTTATTTATTTTTTTTCAGGATGGGGAGGGCATTTGAAATTTTAATGTGGTGCTCATATTAAGTGCTTTGTAAAATATATATATATATTCTAGAAGTGTCACTCCTTCCTTATCCCTGATACCCCCTTATTCCTGGTCAGCAATCTCTTTGGTTTCTAGTTAATATACCCCACCCCCCTATTT
The DNA here is from genome assembly GCF_910594005.1 of Cervus elaphus. Lineage (NCBI taxonomy): Eukaryota > Metazoa > Chordata > Mammalia > Artiodactyla > Cervidae > Cervus > Cervus elaphus. The sequence goes on along the minus strand of NC_057829.1, from coordinate 83,405,825 downwards.
TTTCTTCTCAAAAATTAGCAGATACATGAGTGTATTTTCTTACAATTTCTTTTATGGATTGAATTGTGTCCTCCCCCCCATTCATATGCTGATGTCCTAGCCCCCAATACCTGAGAAAGTAACTTTATCAGGAAATAGGGTCACTGCAGATAATTAGTTAAGATGAGGTCACTAGAGTGGGCCATAATGCAATATGACTGATGTCCTCTAAAATAGCTGAGAGAAAATATGAACAGATACAGGGAGAAGACCAGGTGAGGATAAAGACAGAGTGTGATGCTTCTGTAAACCAAGGAATGTCAGAGATGGGCAGCAAAACCCCAGTTAGTGGAGGTACATCCTCATAACCCTCAGAAGGAACCAACCTGCCAGCACCTTGATCTTGGACTTGAGCCTCTAGAACTATGAGATGTTAGATTTCTGTTGTTTAAGCCACCCAATCTGGGGGACTTCCCTGGTGGTCCAGTGGCTAAGACTCTGTGCTCCCAATGCAGGGGGCCTGGGTTTGATCCCTGGTCAGGGAATTAAAATTCTGCAATGTTGCAACAATGATCAAAGATCCCATGTGCCACCCATAAGACCCAGGGCAGTCAAATAAATAAATGAAAATAAATAAATTAAGAAAATAAATTTAAGCCACCCAATTTAGGGTATTTTGTTATAACAGCTCTGGCAAACTAATATACACTTTCTTCCTTATTTTCAATACAATGAGTACCATGCTACAAGTAGTCTTGTGCTTTCCTTTTTTCACTTAACACTTATGTCCTAGAAACCTGTCCATATAGACATCTTCCTAATTAAAAAAAAAATAGCTGTGCAGTACTCCAGTGTGTGGATATACTATAGTTTATTTAACTACTCTCCTGTGTATAAGCATTTAGGTCACTTTCAATATTTTGGAATTACAAATGATGCTGCTATAAAAGGGCCTTGTGCATAAATATTGTTATATTACTAGACGCATGTCTTTAAGGTAAATTTCTAGAAGTGGGATTTTGTAGAGGTAAGTGCACATGCAGTTTTATTAGGTTTTGCCAACGTCCCTCCAGAAGGGTCACATCAATTTGCATCCCTGCCAGAAATTTCCCCATAGCCTCAATTATAGAATATGTTGTCATATTTTGAAATTGTTGCCAATCTGGTAGGGGAGAAATGGTATCTCAGGAGTACCATTTTTCTAATGATGAGGGAGTTTGAACATTTTTTCATTTATCAAAGTGTCATTATTAGATCATTTTTTGTGAATGGTCTCTTCATGTGTTTCTTTTTTTTTTCCTATTGGGTTTTATTCCTTTGCCCCACAATTATGAAGTCTTTATATATCATATTAAGGATATTAGACATTTGTCTATGATACATTGATATATTGTGAATATTTTCTCCCAATTTGTCAGTTGACTTCGCATAACAAAAAACACCACAAATAATTTAAAAAATTTTCTTTATGTATCCAAATCCCTGCAGCTTTTATTTTATTGCCTCTAGGTTTGGCTCTTAGGTAGGAAGGCTTTTTCTACACCAAGATTAACCCTATTTCCAAGTCTGGAAATCAATAGTCTGGGTTAGGCCATTGATCAGAAAATAGGTTGCATCATTTCCCGTTTTGTAGGATTCAAGCAATAGTCTAGCCAGCTACATGAAGGACACACCTATTATGGATAACTAATTTTTATAACAGTCTCATCTTTGCATGCCCCATGAGCACCTCCATATAATCTACAGATATCCATTTACCCAGAGGCTCCAAGGCTCGGCATAAGCCCTGAGTGAGAACAGTCACTTGAATCGGAAGGCACATTAAGCTTTTGGTTATTAAGACTTGCTCCTAGAGAACAGATAAACACTTTTTTTTTTTTCCTCTGCAGGTGAGAAACTGATACAAAGGGAAGATTAGGTGTCTTCAGTCAGGGAGAATTTAAAAAAAAATGTTTTTTTAAAATTTTCTTAAGAAACATTTAAAAAATGTTTTTTTTTAGTCGCTAAGTCTGGGGTTATAACTGTCTAAGAATGTATGTTGAGGTTTTCTTTGTTTAAAAAGGCAAGACAATTTGATCTCAGTACTTGAAAGCCACTGTCCTTTAAAGCCCTTCTCAATTGTCTACTCATTTTCTGATTCCTCCTTCATCCAATTAAGGAACCCAGGCAGAGGGAGACTTTCGGTGATTCAGGGAGTGCATTGTTCAATTGGGTCATTTGTGCAGCTCATTCAGCAAACATTTATCTGGACTTATCATCTTCCAGGCAATTTTGTGTTAAATTTTTTTTTTAAACTGATACCTGTATCTTACCCAAGTCTTACTAGAATCTCTGGGGTTGAAGCCTAGACAACAATATTAAACCATTGCTTCAAAAACTTCCCAAGAGATTCTCATATACAGTTGTGATGAGAACAACTGTATTGTATCACATTTCTGCAATTCTAATATGTCTGCAAATTACACAGGAATCTTGTCAACATGTAGATTGTGACTCAGGAGGTCTGGGAGGGGGAGGCCTGAGATTTTGCATTTCTGTCTGGCTCCCTATTGAGGCTGATGCTGTCCTTTCTTGGACTATACTTTGAGGAGTAAGTCTAGACCGTTTCAGAGAGTAAGTTTATGGATGTGTTTGTTGGATAGTTTCGGTTGTTAAGACTGACTCTGGAGGACCCTTCTTTTCTAGAGCCATCCTTTTTTTTTCTTTCTGTTTTTGTTGTTGCTGTTATTTGTTTGTTTGCTTTGTTTTTAATTCCAAAAGCTGAGGGAGGCGTTGCTCATCAGGCCTGGGGCTACCGCTCCAGTCCCCAAGATCCAACTCCATAGCAAGGTATAACAAAGCTGTGTAATCCATTCTGATACAGCCAGCAAGCTCTTTTCAGGAATGAGTTTATCCTGTTCCTTTTTGTTGTTTCTCTCTGCAGAGCCTGCTCTACATACTTTGTGTAATTACTGGTTGGAAGGGAGCTCTCCAGTTCCACCCTAGGGAGGGTGGTCAGGACCTGGACAAGGCTCTCCATCACCCTTACCAGCAACCAAAACAATGGCAGGTTCATCAACAGGAAACAAACCTGGGACAGGCTGCCCCACTTCATTTTCAGGATGAGCCCAATGGCAGTCCCTTCAAACAGCCGGGAGCTGTTGTGCTAGTTTGGATCCAAATGTGATTAGTGGTTAATGGGCCTTGAAAGACATCTTTATTTATTACTGTTGCAGATCACTGTTGCCTTGATATTGATCTTTTCCAATTTTCTACTTTGTCCTTTGAAATGCTCAGAACACAGCAGGGGCAGCTCGTTGCCTGCAGCATTTGCTTTGTTTAAAACTCATTTCCTTTTCCAATTAATATAGTGATATTTCATTGTAACTGTTTTTTCATTCACTTTGCTCTTAGACCAGAGGCTTGAAAGAAATGAGGACCCGTAGTTTTAAAGGGAAGTGGCAGATAGACGAAAACTTAGTTTGAAAATAAGTTTGAAACTTCTGACAAGGCATCAATGGTGGCTTAATTAGTATATTTACCAAGAGGGTGTAACTTTTGATATCATAACACAGGGAAAAAATGCAATGTCAGATTCAGGAATTTTAGAAAATTGATCATTTTGTTGATCAGAAAGTACGTTATCCAAAGTTTTTTTTTCTTTTTTCTTGTGCTTCATGCATGTGGGATCTTAGTTCCCTGACCAGGGATCAAACCCATTCATCTTTCAGTGGAAGCATGAAGTTCAAACACGACCACCAGGGAAGTCCCCCGAAAGTATTTTTAGGAGGTCTATATTTATGTTCAGAGAAAACAAGTTAAGTATTATTACAGTTTATGAGACCTGGGTTAATGTTTAAGACTTGGATGACTTTGCTCAGTTGGAGGCACCCGATGTGATGTACTTTCAAGGTGCTGAGTCCCATTGGGGGCATAGAGATGAATAGAACATCCCTGAGCTTTAGGGGTCCAAAGTCTAGGGGAGGAGACGAATAAATAACAGAGAGACTCATAGCTCAGAATAAGGGAGGTTTTAAAGTTAGTCCACAGACAAAATCTGTGTAGAGTCAAAACACCTTAAAGCCGGTGGCATTTCAACAAGTCCAGCTCAGCTGTGTTTTCCCTGCCCTGGGGTAGAGCACTGCCCTTTCATTTATGCTCCTGCTGAGGAAGCTGGCTTGTGTCTGGGCCTGTGGTTTAAAAGTATAGTTCTTTAAGTCCGAGGCTGATTTCCCGAGAAGGAGGATGTCCACGGGACAAGAGGCATGTGAGGACAGCAGACGTGTGTGTCTCCCCCAAGTTTCCTCTGACAGTGGCAGCTGGGATTCCCTGCCCACCTCACGTCCTTTGTCTCGTGAATTCACATATGCACAGTTTGTTTGGGGCATGGAGCTGGCAGAAGTTATTTGACCTGGGTTGTGATTTGACTGGAAGAAGCCAGGCAGTCTTCCCAGGTCCTGGAAGGAAGGTATGCCCAAAGGGTTAGGGGAATTTGGGGGAATGCGAGGCAGGTATTAGACAGGGAGGCCTGGCGTGCTGTAGTCCGTGGGGTTGCAAAGAATCGGACATGAATGAGCAACTGTACTGAACTGAGCTGAGGTTAGCTCCAGTTAAGAAGCTGGGGGAAGGCTTTTGGGAACAGCGGGGATGGGAGTCAGGTATGTGGGGACCTGGAGATCCAGGTGGGCAAGACACAGAGGATGCTGAATCAGGTGTCTGGGTGCAGTTGTGGGAAGGTGTGAGAATGGGCAGCGGGTAACCCCGTGGGCCTTTCACAGTGAGCCTTCCTGAGCTGTCTCGGTTTTATGCTGGAGGCAGCAGTAGAGTGAGGACATGGAACGGTGAGATTTTTGATGGAAGGGAGCGGGAGTTATGAGATTCCTCTGGTGGACATCTCAGCAGGCCTGCAGTGGAGGCAGAATAAAGATTCTCTGTGCGGGGAGTGTTTATGACAGGAGGGGCAGCTTGATCCCCAGTGGGTGGGGAGTGGAAAGGTGGGAGGGTGGGAGTGGAGAGGTGGGGGGGTGAGGGCTGGTGGGTTTGGAAGGACCTGAATTTCGTAGGGAGCAGAGGGCAGTAACAGTATCTCTGGGAGTGGGGAACAGTGTCTGTGAGTGTTTTTTCAAAAAGCATATGCAATGTTATGGTATCATTTTATATTTGGAAAACAAAAAATTAGATTGGTTCATTAATATAAGCTATAGGAAGCAAAATGCTAGAGTCATTTTGGGGTCAGGGGATGGGGAAAAGGGTGGCCATGTCTTCCTGGTTGGACAAGGTGGTTCTGTAGGCGGACAGGGCAAGACTGAGAGCAAAGGAGTGGGCCAGAGGGAAGTGCTGTCTTTCTCAGAGGGTCCTGGGGGCTGGAGAGACTCCAGGAGGTACACGATGCCTGCACGACCAAGGTTGGGTTGAGGGTCTGTTTGGTGAGGGGGATCCCTAACCTAGTTTTGTGCCCTGGACCCCCTCGGCAGCCTGAGAATAATGGCCTTAAATGCATGACACAGAGCACATAGGACCATAAAGGAAACTGATTAGACCAAATTAAAATTACCCACAAAAGGTTCAGAGTCACAACATATATACTAATATTAAGACAGTGAATCACAAGGCCTAGAGGCAGGTTTACTCATGAACGCAATTTTGCAATAATGATGAGTGGAGATGAAATCTCCAGGTTTGTAACCACTTTGATGGGATAGGAAATGTTTTGTTTTGGCTGCACTGCCTAGCCTGTGGAATCTTAATTCCCTGACCAGGGATTGAACCTGCACGCCCTGCATTGGAAGAGTAGGGCCTTAACCACTGGACCCCCTGGGAGGTCCCAGGAAGCATTTCTTTGGATATCTACTCTTACTAAGATGGCCATGGTTTGTTGCTACTCTCATAATTACAGGAAATGCCAAACCTCGGATAGAGGTCGGGGTAGGTATAGGGGGACTGTTTTTCCCATCCTAGTTTGTAGCACATTTACGTCACTCATTTGCATCCGACTCTTCACAACCCCACGGACTGCAGCCTGCCAAGCTCCTCTGTTCATGGGATCCCAGACAAGAATACTGGAGTGGGTTGCTATTTCCTTCTCCAGCGGATCTTCCCGACCTGGGGATCGAACCTGGGTCTTCTTCATTGCAAGCAGATTCTTTTCTGTCTGAGCCACCAAGAAATCCTAGTTTGTGGGCCCTGTGAACTCATGTGACGATCCCTGGATCCCACAGTCAGCCTATTCCTTTCTCTTGACTTGTGTGGGAACGGGGACAGAGGCATCAAGTGGTTGCCATCACTGCTGACAGCATTCATCAGAGCAATCAAGAATAGTCACCATCCTCTTTTGGCTGATCCTAGATGGTGGGAAGATGGATTCAACACAGGTTTGGAGGGAATGAGAGAGGGCCCTGTAGGAGAGTGCCCTGGGCTGTAAATAGAATTAGGGTGGAAAACTCCACGTCCCCCTAGTGGCTGGGGGAAGAGGAGAATCTCCAGGTGTGTCCTAATGCATGTAGAGCATCCCATAAGGACATACATGTTTAACATGAGGACTCTTATAAAGCTTTAAATGGAAGAATTAGTTTGGGGCTTCCCTAATGGGGCAGTGGGTAAGAGTCTGCCAGTCAGTGCAGGAGACACAGGTTAGACCCCTGGTCTTTGAAGATCCCATGTGCCATAGAGCATCTAAGCCTGGGAACCACAACTACTGAGCTTGTGCTCTAGAGTCCAGGAGCCACGACTACTGAAGCTCTAGAGCCTGTGCTATACAACAAGAGAAGCCACCACAATGAGAAGCCCGTTCACCGCAAGTAGAGAATAGCCCCTGCTCGCCGCAACTAGAGAAAAGCCTGCCCGCAGCAATGAAGACCCAGCACAACCACAAATAAACCAATAAAAATTATTAAGAAAAAAAGAAGAAGGATTAGTTTTAGTGAAGCAGGGTTTCAGAGGAAAGTATTGCTTCTCTGGGATGTCAGTTAAATATGTTTCAATAACAAAGTTCTCATTTAGGGACCTCACCCGAAGTCTATTTTGGGTGCAAAAACATTGTCCATAGCTTGAATGTCGTTAAGAATTCCAATAACCCAGCACCTCATTAAGGGTATGAGAAAATGTCAAGAAGACGCTAATTTTAAAAGTGTTTAGACTATGAAAGCATAATCTCTGCTGTTATGACAAGTGACCACAGTCACTGCTGAGACCATTGCTGTTGACTTTTCTCTGCAGGCTGGTCCCACAAGGCCCTTATTCCACGTGAGAAAGGCAATCATCATTGTGACGCTAACTCAGGCCCCAGAGAGCTTGGGGCGACTTGAACTGTTTTGGTCGGAGTGAATTCTAAGTGGGCCAAGGGGTCCCACTATGGGAATTAGATTCATCTTGTATTTTCTTTTTCTTGATCACTTACAGTTCAGCACAAAGCTGATGTTTAGCCATGTGGATTTGCTGGGTGTCTGAAAGTAAGTATGACCAAAGATTTTAGAATGGGGCATGAGGGAAATGTGTCACAGGGCTTACGAATAATGGTATCACCCCCCCCTCTTTTGGTCTAGAGAGATGTTGTGAGGGATCTGGATGAACTGGGGATGCGTCTTGGCAGATGGCTTCATAAATCACACTCTCCCATCTCCATTGTCTGCCTTTGAAAACAGAGCCCCAAATGATACCAAATTGTAGATCTCTTATGCAGACATTACAAGCTCTTTGTGAAGTGCACACTTTCTATTGTCTTCTCACTCGGCTTTGAGAGTCTACAGAGCACAGTTATTGGCATCCTTGTTAGGAGCCAGCTGGGGCTTCAGTTGTTGAGCTGGAGCCCCCTTTCAATGGTTGTCTGGAGGACTTAGTGATGAAACTGACCAAGTTCCCGGGCTCCATCCCAGTTGGGGATGAGTTTCTGAGGGATGCCATAGCGTATTACCACATATTTGGTGGCTGCAAACAACGTAAATGGATTCGCTCCCAATTCTGGAGGCCAGAAGTCTCCAGTCAAGGGGTGGGCAAGGTTGGCTCCTGCCAGGGGGTCTCAGGGCAAAGCAGTTCCCTGCCTCCATCCTCGCTTCTGGTGGATCCAGGCAGTCCTTGGCTTCTGGCAACTTCACACCCGTCTGCACATGGCCTTCGCCCCCGCGTCTCTGTGCGTCAAATCTCCCTTTCCTCTCTCTTACAGGGACACTAATTCAGGATGATCTCATCTGGGCGTCTTTAGTTTTATCTGCAGAGACTTGGTTTCCAAGTAGCGTCATATTCATGGGTGCCAGGGGTTAGGACTTGAATATATTTTTTTGTGGGATGAAGGGCGATGACGGAAAGTGTGTGGCTAGTACAGTGCCTGGGAAATGGCAGGGGGCCAATTAACAGTAGCTATTCTTATATTTAAGACCAAAGCATGGGGCCGCCTGGGTTTGGTCTGTTTCCCTGTCCTAATGTGGAGCTACAGTAGGAGGACGTAATCTGATTACTATTTGGTCAATCCCAGTGGGTTATGTTGTGCGATAATTTAGCATCATCTGGATTAAAAGTTGAGACTCCTTCCTTCTCTGTGACTGTTCTTTCCTGGTGCTCAGGGGTGGAGCGGACCTTCATCCCACGCCGGACTGAGAGCCACAGAGCCTAACCCTGGTACTGATCCAGACCCAAGTCTGTACCTAGCTGTGAGGAAAATGATCCTGCGCTCCAAACACTGGCGGGGCAGACAGGTCAGAGGCAGTGTTTCAGAACTCAAACCCTTGATATCAGCCAACTGTCTATAGTAGCCTGCTAGATAAAACCCTAAAGAACCCAGTCAACAGTTTAACCTAGGGAATTCCCTGGCAGTCCAGGGGTTAGGACTGGGTGCTGTCACTGCCGTGTTCTGGGTTCAAGCCAAGCAGCAAGGCTGGGAAAAAACCCCCAAACCGCTTAATCTATTGAGTTATATCTCAGGATGATTGGAAGGGTGGAGAGATTGTATGGCTGATCTGATAGAATCATCAATAGGATTTTGCCACCATTACTACTGTATGAATGCCAAAGAACTGATGCTTTTGACCTGTGGTGTTGGAGAAGACTCTGGAGAGTCCCTTGGACTGCAAGGAGATCAAACAGGTAATCCTAAAGGAAATCAACCCTGAACATTCATTGGAAGCACTGATGCTGATGCTCTAACACTTTGGCCACCTGATGCTAAGAGCTGACTCAATGGAAAAGACTCTGATGCTGGGAAGGATTGAGGGCAGAAGGAGAAAGAGGTGACAGAGGATTAGATGGTTAGATAGCATCACTGACTCAGTGGACCTGAGTTTGAGCAAACTCTAGGAGAAAGTGAAGGACAGGGAAGCCTGGTGTGCTGCAGTCCATGGGGTCACAAACAGTCAGACACGACTTAGTGACTGAATACATGAGCTGTGTGACCCTGGACAAGCTACTTAACCTCTCTGTGCCTCAATTTCCCCACCACTTAAATAGGGATAGTTAGAGGACCTGCCCAGTGTGGCTCACTGCTCAGTGAAGGCAAAGGATGCGGGCCAAGGCCTGGATATAGCAAGGGCTCACCAAAGCAGAGGTTGCCTCTACTATTGTTATCAGGGTCATCCTTTCCCATTATGTCAGGACCCCATTTCTATAAGCTTTAGGAACTTTTGCTCACTCTGGTTTTAAAAAAAGACTAAAGGAAGTCTGACAGAGGATGAGATGGTTGGATGGCATCACCAGCTCTATGGACATGAGTCTGAATAAGCTCCAGGAGTTGGCAATAGACAGGGAAGCCTGGCATGCTGCAGTCCATAGGGTCGTAAAGAGGCGGACATGGCTGAGCAACTGAACTGAACTGAAAGAAAGTCTTAAGTTTTAGGTTTTCCCAGAGGCTTCTCCCATGAATCATTTGTTTTGTAGGCTGGGCAACTTGTGAACTGATAATTGGGCTTTCTAGGTCAGCTTTCAGGTAGAAGTGATAGACTAGGGTCAATGACCATTTAGAGAATCAGGGGCTGAGGTGCTTAGGGAAATAGAAATTACAGTTAGCAGAGAAACTCTTTTTGCTCCTGATAGTAAAACAGCAGCATTGAACTTTTAAAACTTGGCCTAAGTTTGAGCTTCAAAACACTTGCAAATAGTATTATTCCTTTCAAAAGATATATGAGCACAGAAAACAACAGAACAGGCACTCTTATACCAACATCAAAAGCAAACATCACCCAATTAGCTTCAGATCCTATTAAAAAGAAAGAGAGGACACAGTACAGAACTTTACGCATCCACCCTCTCACAGTCCACACATTATGTAAATGCCACTCTTTTCTTTTAGTATTAATCTTGTTACCACTATTGCTCAGAGCCTTCAGACCACAGCTCTACCTCTTGGGCTTCATATATATCATTCTTGTATCTGTGTATGTTTTTAACCATGAGTGCCTATACCCATAAGCAACAAATGTTTGTGTGTTTTAAAATTTTATCTGAATGATGTTGATATATGTAAATCTAATTAGTTCATTTTAATTGATAAATGGAATTTTATTATATGACTAAAGCATAGTTTATTTACCCACATACCTTCCCAGGGACAGTTTGGTTGCTTCCACTTGTGTGGAGCTTGTACTCTGCACGTGGTATATGAGTGAGACTGTCTATGCAGGTGGGATTCCTGGCCTATGGATGTGTAAGAAAGCACATCTTCAACTTTGTTAGGTATTGATCAATTGTTCTCCAAAATAGATTCGCCACAGTTTGCTCCTGTGGATTGGGAGCATGGTAGCATTCAAAAACCAACCTAAGTATTTTGTCAAATGGATAAAATGAGTCGAGGAAACATGCATTTCACAAAATTTGAACTGAAACATTACAAATCTTGCATCTTTGACTTCCAGATAGCCTTTTCACTTATCATCTCATGCAGTCTATGGATGTCCATGTATTTTTACACCATAGCTTCAATTTTGCTGGATTCAGAATCTCAATCTCCAATTGCTATGACTAGGGAGTATGTTTTTCATTTAAGTGCTCAGATGCTAAATACCTCTCACACTTTAGTAAATTCCCGAAGTGTTTTACTTCAAAGAGAGAGAAATGCGTCATCTTATTAAAACAAATCTGAAATGTAGAAAGGGTTTAACCCTTTCACAGCAAAACTGGAGGAAAGGGGATGTTACGGAGCACAGCTGGATGGAAAATATTTCAGAGATGGCCAGATATCGTTTCTACTTTTAAGAAATTTATAATCCAGTTGTGGGTGAAAGACTATTCAACAAAAAATGATTAAGCAACAGTTTCATAGCAATGTAACAGCAAGCACATGAAGGATATGTTTTCTATATTTTATGATGGAGGAAATAAGGAATAGCTTGGAAGGATCTGATAACAAATTAATAGCCATTGAAGGAAACTCATGTAGCTTGATATGCCATTTATTATCTCATCTCAGTTGATTAATAGGTCTTGGTGATGTTGAAAGGTTCTAAATCTGACATTCTTGAAGAAAGGAAATGGAACATTGCTGGTGTTGACTACATTTCAGAGTGATTCTTGCATTAGTTTTTACTAAATGGAAGCGATGGTCTGGCCATGGCCAGAATTTTAAACTCACCTCCAACTTTGGGGACAGACTTCCTGCCTATGAACCTTGCCAGGCCATCTGAGTCCATCTCTAGAACCAGGTGATAAACTTAAAGAGTATCCTGCTGTATCTGCTAAGCCACATTTGCCAGAGGAACTTGGCTGATGGGGCCAAGGAATAAGGAATGCCAAGCTGGCTTGGTCTTTTGTGGTCCCTGTGCTTGGGGAATTTGGGGGAGTCAGAATGTGGCACCAAGATGTCACAGACTATCTTCCGGAAGGAGAATAAATGTTCCCTTCTGCAAGTTAACATTTCAGGGTGATCAGTGATGAGTTTCATATCACCTTTTGCTTTCCAGAATTTTCTTTTTGCACCATCACACGGCTTCTCTCATTGAATCTTTCCATTGTTTTCCTACTACCCTTACACCAGGGTTTTGAATGTCAGCACTACTGACATTTGGGGCCAGATAACTTTTTTGTAGTGGAGGCTGTCCTGTGCATAGTAGGATGTTTAGCACTATCCTTGGTCTTTACCTACTAGATGCTGGTGACACCAATCTCTCTTGCTCTATCCCATAGCCATGACAATCAAAAATGCCTCCAGTCATTGCCAAATGTTCCTGGGGGACAAAACTGCCTTCTGCTGAGAACCACTGACTTTAGAGTAACATCTAACTCCTTTGCGTGGCCTCCAAAACCTTGGTTCCTCTTTGATGTCTCTTCTAACTGTCTCCTGGCTCAGTACCTCCCTCTGCTCTTTGAAACAAGCTCATTCCCTCCTAAGGTGCCACTTGGGGCCAAAAGCTCAGCCCAGAAGGCGCTCTGCTCAGATCTTCACATGAATGGCTGGCTCCTTCTTATCCTCTAGGTCTGAGTCATAGGACTTCCTGATCTTCCTCTCGAAAGCCACTGATCTTCCCACGTTAGTCACCCTCTTACTATTATTAATATAAAGTGAAAGTGAAAGCCGCTCAGTTGTGTCTGAATCTGTTTATTTCCTTCATCATACTTCTTATCCTTACTGGAATGTTCTAGATATTCCTTTGCTTTCTTGTTGATTATCTGTCTCCTACTAGACTGAGCTTCCAGGATAGAAACCATGTCTGTCTTGCTTATGACTATACCCTGGAGTCTAACACCTAGTTGGCACTTAGTAAATTTTAGTTGAATGGAATTATGAGAAAAGATTGGCTAAAGAAGTAGACCAGATGACTGCTTCTATACTAGGTGGAGATTCCAATGAGGATGAGGCTGAAAATAGTTTGTGGGGCAGACTTGCCTGAATGACTTTTGGGAAGTGACTTTAAGTTCTACTAACTTCTAAATTCTAGCAGATCTTCTTTTTTTCTTGATCATATCAGTTTTTGTGGTCATGCCAACAGCTCCATAACAGATTGTTGTCTTGCTGAAGGTCAGAGGTCATGCACAAGGCCTAACTCCACTGGTGAAAGACTGGCATGGGGGGCGGGTTCCAATTCCTTCCTAAGCTTGCCTCTCACATGGATCCTTTTCTGCAGATAATTCCCTAAATGAGCTGGAGGCTTACAGTGCAAAGACCAATGGGGTCATTGTAGTCGACTTTGAACTCTTAGCAGGGCCAACCCAGTCAGTGTTTGGAGGCTGTGGAGCAGGCTTGCCATGTCAGATGGAGAATGCTCATCAGTTTCAGGCCAAGGTGTGGAAGTGGGGCAGGGAGAGTCACATTAATAAAAGCAGTGAAAATGAAACTTCAGCGTGGGGCGGTGAAAGAGCTCAATTTTATTTTGTTTTCACACATTAGGTTCTGCTTATAGTAGACAAGTACCAGTGAAAATGTTCTGAAAAGAGGCTTTGTGTAGGAGCTGGATGTGGCTCCATCAGATTTGTCATTTCAGGAATGTCGCCAGATGTATTGACTTACTAGCAATTGCTTTGGTGCCATCTGGCCTCACGGAGGCTGTGCTTGGGATGGAAAAAGCTGAACAGAAGAAATGAAATTTGTTCATCATGCCATTACCCTTGCTGCTTATTTAAAGAAGGGAAAAAAATGTAACTTCTTGGCAGGGGGGATGCCGTTTGAAAATAAAATATAAGGTTTTTTGGAAGCAAGAGTTCCAGAATTCCAAAGTCAGCCATGATGTTTACACAGAGACTTGAAGTTGGCCCCTCTTGCTGTCATATTGTATATATATATGTGTGTGTGTGTGTGCATGTGTGTGTGTATTTTGTTCAATGTAAAGCTTCTTTGAGACTCTACTGTTCTGTATGCAAAAAAGTTAACCCCTTAGATCCTGGTTGCTTAAGCTGCCTTGTAATGCTTCTTGGAATGTCAGTAAATAACTAACCCTTTGGCTTTTACCCCATGACAGGGATTTCTGCTTTAGTCCAGCTTATAATAAATAGCTGGGATGGCTGTCACCTAGTACAAGCTGTTTTGCTGCATCAAGAGAAATCTGCTCTAGGAAAACCAGATTAAATTTGCCTTCCATACCCTTGCTCACAATCCTTCTCCCCTTTAGAATTGTGGCTTCATTTCTGAGTATAACTTTAATTGATTTACTTAATATGGGGGTGACGAGGCTGTATAAGTATCTCAGATGTAGGAATTTATGTTTTTTCAGAGTAAGTGGAAAAAACACTGTTGTGTATTCAGAACCAACTACATAATCTGCAGAGTCCAGTGTGAAATGATAACATGGAACTCTGTTAAAAAAATATGAAGACTTTCAAGATGGTGACAGCAGAACCTTTAACCAAGTGTGGGGGCTTTCTGAGCTCAATGTCCTGTATAGATCACATGTCCGGGAAGCCCACCTTTTGTATATTTTCACTTTACACCTGTATGAAGGGGTTTCCGGTATCCATTCTCACGCCACACCCTTGCCATCTGCCCCAATCATCCTATTGGCTCACTTAGCCTTCAAAACTCAGCTCAGTTGCTCTTCTCTGGGTCTATCTGTCTCCCCACTAACCCTATATTCTCCTTTTGTATTATACATGTAATTTTCGGGTTCTATTCAGTTGACATAAGAAATATTTATTGAGTACTACTGTGAGACTTTCCTGGTGGCTCAGATGGTAAAGCGTCTGTCTACAATGCAGGAGACCCTGGTTCGATCCCTGGGCGGGGAAGATCTCCTGGAGAAGGAAATGGCAACCCACTCCGGTATTCTTGCCCAGAAAATCCCATGGACAGAGGAGCCTGGTAGGCTACAGTCCATGGGGTCGCAGAGTCGGACACACCTGAGCGACTTCACTTTCACTTTCACTGTGTGCCAGGCACTTGGGATACAGTTGACTTCTTTATCATGAATTTATTACCTTACTCCTTCATTTTTTTTCTTTTCCTTCCTTCTTGCCTGCCTGCTATCTTCACATTCAGACCAAGACAGAGCTACTTGCCCAAGGAGGAGGCAGGCTGAGGGCAGGCTGAACCAAAATTGCAAGTAAATATCAGAGAAAAGAGAGGCAATCCTCAGCATGCTGATGTGATTTTGCGTGGGCTGTTAACAAGTAGGAAAATAGTCCCTTGAAGGAAATGACAGTATGTTTTCCATGGAATTTCAGATTTGTTAGTTTCTTTTAAAATTTTTTAGCTCCATTGAGTCTTTGCTGTGGCCTGCGGGCTTCTCTACTTGTGGCGCCAGCTCAGTAGCTGTGGTGCATGGACTTATTTGCTTCATAGCATTTGCGATCTTAAGATTCCCAACCAGGGGTTGAACCCAAATCTCCTGCATTGGAAGGTGGATTCTTAAGCACTGGACCACCAGGAAAGTCCCTGCTAGTTTAATTCTTAAAAACAACCATTATTATCCCCATATTATAAATGAGGAAACTGAGTCTCAGAGCAGTAATTTGCTCTCGGTCATACAACTACTAAAAGGTAGGTAAGATCTGAGTCCATGTCAGATTGACTCCAAAAGTGCTCTCGCATTTGGTCTCAATCCTATGATCCATCTGCTTATGTGGAAAAGGGTGGAGGGGAGGAGGCTGTTCCAGGTGCAAGGACAGAGTAGGAGAAGCACCTGGGCAGTCGAGTACAGGAAATGTTTCCTGCTTCATGTTTTATCCCACATTTTCTTATATGTATTATTTCTGTGGGCTTCCCAGGTGGCTCAGTGGCAAAGAATTCACCTGCCAATGCAAGAGACAGGGGTTTGATCCCTGGGTCAGGAAGATCCTCTGAAGAAGGAAATGGCAACCCACGCCAATATTCTTGCCTGGGAAATCCCATGGACAGAGGAGCCTGGTGGGCTACAGTCCACGCGGTCACAAAAGAGTTGGACGTGACTGAGTGACTAAAGAACAACACAATTATCTCCTGTCCTTCATATACCATTCCTTTGAACTATGTAGGGAAGGTATACTTTATTGTCTTAACCTGCAGTGTGAGTTCATGGCTCAGTTTATTTGAAAGAGTTCCAGGGTCAACTATTCTGCATTGCCTCCCCAGGCTCACTCATAGCTGTCAACATAGCTCTGCTTTTAGTGGAGGAAATATAGTCATCCCAGGTACATAGGAAAATCCCATAACTGATGTCATAGAAAATTGTGGACCAATGCTATTTTTATTGATGAGAAGACAGAAAGAGCAAGACAGAAAGAGCCTAGGCCTAGGAGATAAGACCTGGATTTGATTCCCACCTTTGGTGACTCCTGAGGGTGACTTTGGGTAAGATGTTTGGTATCTTTGCCTCAATTTCCCCTCCCTGTAAAATGGATTCTACAGTCTTTCCTTCTAGCTCTGATACTCTAACCTTCTAAGGATTATGTTGAGCCAGTCTGAAACATGAGAAGATAAAACTTGATCAATTCTTTGGCATTCTGGATACTGCAGGAGAATAGGGTGAATGATTTGTGGTAGGTAACTGAGTGGTTTTCCTTCCTCAATACTTTATTTATAAAACTATCCCTCTGTCTGATTTGAGCCACAGATGTCTTCTGAACCTGAACAGAAACCAAGAGCCATCAATCTGACAGAAGAACCAAACTTTTTAAATTTACTATGGTGCCGTGCGTGCATGCTAAGTCACTTCAGTCGTGTCTGACTCTATGCGATACTATGGACTGTAGCCTGCCAGGCTCTTCTGTCCATGAGATTTCCCAGGCAAGAATACTGGAGTGGGTTTGCCATGCCCTCCTCCAGGGGATCTTCCTGACCCAGGGATCAAACCCTCATCTCTTACATCTCCTGCATTGGCAAATGGGTTCTTTATCACTAGCACCACCTGGGAAGCCCTACTATAGTACCAAAGGGTTGGGGTGGGGGGAACACAAGATATGTCAGGGGAAGCAAGCAGAAGACCAATTTCAACTCAGTAGAGGATGAGATGCCTCCCAGGGAGCAGTCACCCACACTACCAAAACCACTGCTATTTAGTAGAAGTTGATGCCCACTTAGTGTGGCCTGTGCATATATGTAGGTGGATGAACATGTGTGTGTGTGTGTGCGCGCATGCGTGTGTGCACACATGCTTTAAGCATCAGATAAAGAGCTATCTAAGGACTTAAGAAGGTTTGGGAATTGTTTTTAGAGCCTCAAGAAAGCCCTAGAGACAGAAAGATCACCCCTCCCATTCCCGGCCCTCAGTAGGATTTCCACACATCTAAAGGCTCCCAAATATTACAAACTCCGATAAACAAAGAGCCCTCAGTAAGCCTTCCCCAGTATAAACACCAACAATAAAGACAAGTGTGAAAAGCGTCAGAGGCCCACAGGTTCCAGATGGACTGGAAAATGCCATTCCGTCCAGGGGTTCCGGGTGGATGCTCCTTGCTCTCCCACTGTGTGCAGCCCAGTTTCTGCACTCAGTTCCTCAGTAGAAACAGTTTGGGAGGGGAGGATAGAGGTCTGGTCTTCCCGCATCTTCTCCAGCCCCGCATCTTCTCGACTCTGTGGATTTTGTCTCTCGTGTCTCTGTCCCCATGTTGGGTAGGTCATTCACTGGGAAGAGATTCAGGCTCCTGGCTGAGAGGGAGGGCCAGACTTCCCCGAATCCCCAGCACAGATCCTCCTAGTGAAGCCAGGACATGGCACCCTGGATCATAGGAAAAAACATGATGGCCTGGGAAAGCTGGGCCTGGTATTTCAGGTCCAGTAAAACAGAAAATCCTCTTTATGTGTTTACACTCTGAGTAATTACATTTCAGGTGCCTCTGCTGGAGTGCTGGTGGTTAGGGAAAAAAAGCCCGCATTTGGTGCCAGAGGTCAGATGACTCTCACTGGCTGGCGTGTGAAATTCAGTCACATGGAAATGGCCAGTGCAATGGGAAATGATCACCCTGAAGGTCTCGGGTAGAGTCGAATCTCGATGAGCGGGAGAGCTCGGGCACAGGGGCTGCCTACAATCTGGACTTCTGAGGGTCAATCAGGAAGACTGCAGAACATTCATTCTCGCTGGAAAATTGTTTTACAATTGTCGAATCTCTTTCCTGATGGCTCAGTGTAATGAACATAATGAAATTAAAGAAAAAATGTCCTTTAACCTCATGGACTTCAGCTCCTGTTGTGTAAACGAGTACACTATAGGACATAAACTAGAAAGACCTGGAAGTTGCCTTTAAAAAAAAATATTTTATTATTTGGCTGTGCCCAGCTTTACTTGCGGCACGTGGGGTCTAGTTGCCTGACCAGGGATCCAACCCTGGGCCCCTGCATTGTGATTGTGTAGTCTTAACTGCTGGACCATCAGGGAAGTCCCAGAGTTGCTTTATTTATTTATTTATTTTTACTAAAACCTCACTACCCCTCTAAAAGTGAAGTGTTAGTTGCTCAGTTGTGTCCAACTCTTTGTGACCCCATGGACTGTACCCCACCAGACCCCTGTCCATGGAATTCTCCAGGAATGAATACTGGAGCGGGTTGCCTTTTCCTACTCCAAGGGCATCTTCCTGACTCAGGGATCGAACCTGGGTGTCCTGCATTGCAGGCAGATTGTTTAACATCTGAGCCACCAGGGAAGCCCCACTACCCCCTCTAACATGAAGCTACGTGGTCAGTCTCTGGATAAGCAGCTTCGAATCCTGGCTTTTCCATTTGCTAACATGAATCTTCGGAGTTATTTGCAACTTCTGTAAGCTTCAGGTTTCTTGTTTGTAAAATGGCTATAGTAATCCTGCCAGCCTCATGGGGTGACGGTGGGAGTAAATTCATGCGTGCCATTGTCTGTGCTGTGTCCGGCTCTGGGCATGGGCTAAGTGCTCGAAAATGTTCATGTTTTTATCATCAACCTGGTGCTGTTTGCCACACTCAACCCAGGAAGTTTTGTAAGTGGGGAGTTTGTGTTGGTCTGGTTTAGGGCCTTCTTCAAGCCCTCTTAATGCTGCCCCTCCAGACCCACGAGGTCTAGAGAAGAGCTCTAGGGATGGTACTTACGCCTTCAGATAAGCCTCCAGTGTGTAAATCTGGGCTTCCGAGAAGCACCTAAAACTTGAGGACGTCACATGACCTTTATCTAAATCTCTTGGGTTTGCAAATGGAGCTTTGATTTCACAAGAAGGCTTTCTGGAACTTCCTGCTCCTGGTCCGGGCAGCACCGTGAGAATAGCCTTCCCTGTGTATTTTGGCAGGGGATGGCCGGAACACGGAAGCAGAGTGATGTGCAGAACTCAAGAATAATACAAAAAGGTGAAGTGATACTTTCTGAATCTCGAAATTTTTTGTTTGGGTTCATTTCAAATTTGAGCCCAGAATCATGGAGCTGGTTCTCCTGCACATAGGGAGGGCTGGGGTCCTTAGTCTCTGGGGAGTTATGCAACCCTCTTTTTCACCTCTTAATCCTACTCTTCCCCACAATGGTGACTTGAAGCATTCTCTCCTCTCTCTCATCTTTCCCAAGTATAATCTCTGTATTTCCCAGTCCTTTTAGGCTTTCTGGTGAGTGTTTTCAAGGAGGCGTGTGTAGAATACAGTTATGAAGTTGGTCTTAGAAACTGACTGAGTCCCTATGTTATAATTTTCCTTCACAGAGCACTCACTCAACGAGCTAGCGTGAACCAGGGACAGCACTGACCTTTAAGATAAGTTGATTTGCGATCCAGCGAGTTATTAATTTTTTTACAAGGAAATCTGTTAGGCGAAACTAACTCTATTTCCTTTGGAGTGGAGCAAAGAACTATTAATACTTTGTTCTTTGATTCCTTCTTGGAATGTTCCAGCATTATTCCTGATACAATGCCACCTTCCAACTCTCCTAATCAAGTTTATTTGAAAGAAATATATATGGGAAATCTAAAGATGTCATGTTTTATCATGTGGGTCTTATATAAGTTGGGCTGATGAGATAGTTAAATACTTTCTGGGGTCTGAAAACAGGCTTTCACTGATACCTATTCCATTCAAATATAAATTGAAACAATGATAAAGTGGAATCTAAATTAGATTTTCACTCCTGGTGGATAGCACTTTCAAAGGCTTTCCTGATAAAGTTTGAGTCATATGCTTTCAGATATTGATTTATCACTCTTAATGAGTGTTTCGGTTTTCAAAGCATTGGAACATTGGCTACTTACTTTGGTGAGAGGAGAAGATTGTACTCGTTAACATGTATGCACTAGAGATGTCTTGAGCACCTACTGTATCTTACGAGGAGTGTGTACTCTATTTTCTCCATCTAAAATGTTCTCCGTTAACTACTTAGAATTTTTGAAGTCTACATGCATGTCTTCCTGTCTCTTGAGGTCCAGTGTATAAACGTCACTTTCTCTAAGGAAGCATCACATTCTTTTCTGCTTGTTTCTTTGAGATAGTTTCCACCTCAGGCTCTAGCATGTATAGGGTTCTTAGTTGGTCAGGCATTCCTGAGAACAGGGGACTTTTTCAGGGCAGGAAATTTATCTTTTTTGCCTTCTTCTTTGTCTTTGCTTTGGACTTTTCCTGTGCTCAGAAAATGTTTGTTTAATGAATGCTGAGTGACCTTTGAAATAGGTGTTGAACGAATGGATTGTCACCTCTTCAAAGGATGGATGATCTTTACAACTGGGAGAATGAAGGCTCAAGTGGGCCCAGGGCCTTTGGCTCTTTCTGGGGAGTGGGCTTTGTCCACAGACCTTATGGGTCTGGTGCATACACGTGTGCATGCTAAGTTGCTTCAGTCAAGTCTGACTCTGTGTGACGCTATGGACTATAGCCCAGCCCACCAGGCTCCTCTGTCCATGGGATTAGCCAGGCAAGAATAATGGAGTGGGTTACCATTTCTTTCTCCAGGGGATCTTCCGGACCCAGGGATAAAACCCAGGTCTCCTGCATCGCAGGCAGATTCTTTACCATCTGAGCCACGTGAAGCCTGCCTGTGGGTCTGTTGGAGGTGCAGCAAATGAACCACTGTGTGACAGGACATACATACTGCTTGCCTCTTGGCCATGGCAAAGGATGGTCCACCTGCTGCGACTCTTGATGTTGTTCAGTTTGGCTGAAAGATTTAGTGATTGAGTTTATTTTCATATTGGGTGGTCACACTGCAGATTGCCACAATCCAAAGGGCACCCCCCCCCCCACCGGCCCATGAAATCAAGGAAAGCATTATGGTCCTAGAAACAATTCCTACATTTGTTAAGCAGTTCCATGTCTAGTTAACAATGCTTAAGTTAATTTTTCATCTTTCTGTCTAAATTTTCCTGAATTCTTAGTAAATAGGATCAGAAGGAATGACATTTTACCATATTGCCAAATAACTAAGGAACAAAACCAATAGTCATGGAGTGAGGAGGGGAAAAAAAAAATCATGATCTTAAAAAAAAAAACAAAGAAAAATCTTCAGATTAAAAAAATTTTTTTTAACTTAATTTTTTAATTTGACATTTTTCTCCATTTACATGATATTCAAGAAAAAAATGCAGAGTGAAGGAATACATAGCCTCCTCAAGGTGCTGTGTTGACCACCTCTGAGATCAAAGTCCCCCCTCTACCCCAATCCCCCAGACCTGTTTTTCTAAGTCCATCAGGAAATTCCTCAGACACCCTACCTGATGTTCATCTGGGCATGAGACTCTCCGGTTACCAGGGTGACAGGCTGATTCAAGCCTCACCCAGATGCCTTCTGTGGTCAGTGGTGGCCTTGAGGTGGGCTTTTAGAGAAGGAGCAAGCTGTCCTTTCACTCTTTCCAGCAGCCATATTGACTCACAGGCTCCAGGACAGAGCCACATCCTCTGGTGGTGTCTGTGGGAGCTCCAGAGGCGATCAAGGGCATCTGGTAAAGAGGTCAAGTCCCTTGGGACTTTCCTGGGCTGGCCAGAGGAGGGCCCAAGCACCTCTCCTGTCTGCTGAGGTCAGCCCTGTATCCTCAGCACTTTCAGAATTGGTGGATAGTGGTTCAGGGTTTCAGCACACAGACCTCAGCCCAGAGGCTGCCCTGAGGCAACACCATAGCTGAAGGAGCTTTGCCTTCATCTGGCAAAGCAGAGTGAAATCTCTGGAAATCTCAGATAATACTGTACAAACCTTCATAATATATCTGATTTAGTAACTGTGAAGAACTTTGTCATTTATGTGTATATAGTATATATGCTTTTATTGTGTTTAGTTGCTAAGTTGTGTCTGATTCTTTCGCGACCCCATGAACTGTGGCCCTCCAGGCTCCTCTGTTCATGGGATTCTCCAGGCAAGAATACTGCAGTGGGTTGCCATTTCCTTCTCCAGGGAATCTTCCTAACCTAGGGATTGAACCCGTGTCTCCTGCTTGGCAGGAGGATTCTTTTTTTTTTTCCATTTTTAAACCACTGAGCCACAGGGAAACCCCGTTTAGTGTATAGAGTACATCTATATGGCTTCTGTGTAAGCTTTCATTTAAAGAAACAATACTTTGCTTCCAGCAAAAATTCAAGATCACTGCTATATTTAAAGGCACATTTTATTTTTTTTTCCATTTATTTTTATTAGTTGGAGGCTAATTACTTTACAATATTGTGGTGATTTTTGCCATACATTGACATGAATCAGCCATGGATTTACATGTGTTCCCCATCCCAATCCCCCCTCCCACTTTCCTCCCCATCCCATCCCTCTGGGTCTTCCCAGTGCACCAGCCCTGAGCACTTGTCTCATGCATCCAACCTGGGCTGGTGATCTGCTTCACCCTTGATAGTATACTTGTTTCAATGCTATTCTAAGAGGTGCTATAGGTGTTTGTTGGATGGATAGATAGATGAATGGATAGATGGATGAATAAAAGGCACATTTTTTTTGATTCATCCATCTATCCATTCATCTATTTATCTATCCATCCAACAAACACCTATAGCACCTCTTAGATGCTAGGCTTGATTCTAGGAGAGTCATAAATATAAACTCATTTAATCTTTACAACCATCTTAGGATGGTTGTACCATCTAAGTGGTGGGTACTACCATTGTTTCTGTTTTGTGAATGAGGAAACTGAGGTACAGAGCACTTAGGGTTCTCCAGTCCAAGCTGTCTGGCCAGGTCTGCTCTCTCAGCTCCCTGAACTTTGCAGCCCTCCCCCAGGACAGATCCTCTGGGCTACTCTCCCTCCACAGGACTGGAGCCCTGGGATAAATGGCTCCACCCTTCCTGTCTGCTGTCAGGGTTGGTCCACTCCATCATCTCCAAGGTCCCATTCAGTATAAATGTCTGAGGCTCTGAAGTCAGGGCTTCCCAGGTAGCACAGTGGTAAAGAATCTGCCTTCAAAGGCAGGAGACACAGGAGATGCAGGTTCGATCCCTGGGTGGGGAAGATCCCCTGAAGGAGGAAATGGCAACCCACTTCAGTATTCTTGCTTGGAGAATCCCATGGACAGAGGAGCCTAGTGGGCTACAGCCCATAGGGTTGCAAAGAGTCAGACATGACTGAGCCATGTACACATGCCACCTTCCCAAACCGGAAGTCAGAGGACTGGTCACTCAACATAAACAGTCCATTTGATTCTGTGGACGCCAGCAAGAAGGTCGGTCCCAGGGGCAGGGATTCCAAGACCCACAGCAGATGTGGGTCCCAGGCGTCAGGCTGGACTCTAGACAGCACTGACAAAAGCCAAGCGGCTATTAGATGATAATGAATGTGGGCCACTGTGGACCATTAGGAACCTGAACCAGATGTAACTCAGCTCTAAGAAACAGAAGGTCTGTATTCCATTGCCCATCAGCTGGGAAGGGAGAGACAGCCGCAGTTATACTTTATCTCACTGCAACTTAAAATCGTTATGCTTCCATTGAACTGACACTGAGCAACCCTTAGAAATCAGAAGTGATTTACTAACTGCTAAGTAGTCAGTTGTGGTCATAAGTTGCCTAAGATTTTATTAAAATTTTTAACAGATTTTATGAACATAATGAAGTAGAGAATTAGAGAATCAATAAAGGTGTGGACTCTATTTTTCCTATAGAAGGGATCAGTTATATTATTATAGTAAGCTGCCATATTGAGAGGGGGAAGATTATCCTTTTAAGAGAGCAAAAATGTTTTAAGTGACTATATCTTTAAAGGCTCTAGTGAAAAGTGATGGCTTAAAATGACTCCTATGCATTAACCCAAGTTTCTGTGATGCTGCTGCAGTATGAAGCTACACAAAGCATGGTTTTTAATGTAGAAAAAGAGCAGTACCATTTTCTGTGTGACTCCCTGAAAGTTCACGAACTCCAGTGTGATTTAGGAAAGAGGGTTGCAGGGAGAGATGGAAGGAAATTTGAGGAAAAGAGAAAGTTGTTTTCTCTTTAGGCTAAAATCTCCCTTGTGGCACTGGGGTGGGGCTGGGCCAGGCCTGCCTCCATACACATCTCTGCACCTCTCAGATGGCTTTGGAGATCTTTTGCAGCCCTGATCTGACTCAGGGAGGGAAACATGGTGGGGTGCCCTGCAGGGCTGGCCTGTAAGAACCAGGGACTGGGGATCTTGTGGATGGGGGTGGGTGGAAACAGTCATCTTGTGAAACAGGCTTCACAGGACTTGTGATCACATCCCCATTCATTTGGGAAGAGCTTCATGGTCACTCAAGTGCTGAGCCTCAGAGCTGGATATTGAGAGCAAACCACAAGCCATTATCATAGACTATGAGACGTGCCACAGAGGGGTATGGTAAATGGAGGGCAGAGGCTGACTGGAATTTGGAGAGCCAGGAAATTGTTCACAGACAGGGCTGTGGGACATTTGAGCTGGACTCGAGGAGCAAGCAGTGGTTTGCGGGATATGGTAGTTAGGAAAAGACATTCCATCTCCAAGCCTCAGCAGTGAAGACTGATTTCTCACAGAGAAATGGGAGCAACGAACCTTTGATCCTTCGGGCAGCTTTGAGGTGTGGGGAACAGAGTTAGACTAAGGGAAGGGACTCCTCACTTATCCTTGCCCCCTTCTTATTCTCTCCCCACTTCTTTTGTTCCAAAAGAATTTATTGAAGGGCTTCTCTGAGCCAAAGCTGGTCCCCCAAGTCCTCATTTCCTGAGGGTAGGGCACCTGGCTCCACTGTGCCTGCCTCCCGATAGTCCATCTGTGGGTGATCCCTCCCCACTCTGTCATGGTTGGTCTGTGTAACCAACGGCATATGGCAGAAGCAGCAGTTTGTCACTTCTGAGACTAGGTTATAAAAAGAGCGGGTTCCATCAAGGGTGTGTCCTCACACTCCTGGGTCACTTGCTCTGGGGGAGCTAGCTGCCTTGTCACAAGGACACTTACACAGAGGTTCACGAGGTGAGGAATGAAAGCTTCCAGCCAAAACCTTGTGAGGAACTGAAGCCTGCCAACAAGCACCATGAGCGAGCTGGGAAGCAGAGTCCACCCAACCCTGATTGATTCTTCAGATGAGATCACGGCCCCAGCCAGCAGCCTGACTAAAGCCTCAGGGTCACCTAGTTTAGCTGTTCGATTCCTGACCCAGATAAACCTGGTCTAATAAATGCTTATTATCTTAATATGCAAAATTTGGGACCAATCTTTTATATGTGAATTTGTTGTCATTTAGTTGCTAAGTTCTGTCTGACTCTTTGTGACTGCATGGATTGTAGCATGCCAGGCTCCTCTGTCCTCCACTATCTCCTGTGGTTTGTTCAAATTCAAGTCCATATGTGTGTGTGCTAAGTTGTTTCAGTCGTGTGTGACTCTGTGTGACCCTAGGGATGATGCCCACCAGGCTCCTCTGTTCATGCGATTCTCCAGGCAAGAATACTGGAGTGGGTTGCCACGCCCTCCCCCAGGAGATCTTTCTGACCCAGGGATTGAACTTGGGTCAATTATGTCTTCTGCATTGGTAGGCAGATTCTTTACCACTAGCACCACCTGGGAAGCCCTCATGTCCATATAGTAATAGATAACTAGTATAAAAGCTACCTTCTTTCATCTTCATTCACTTTCCTATTCCCACTGTCCAAAGTTGACATTTCCTAATCAAGAATACGGCTGCTCGAAGTATTGGTCTCAGATTTGGGCAGAGGTGGCTTGCACCAGGCCCCATGCTTTAGGAAACCCAGTCATGTCTCTTTCTATGGGCTAAGTATCTGCGGGGCCAAGAGGACTGCAACCTTCACTGCCTGACTTCCAAATGGCAACTATCCAAGTACCTGGGACTCTCTGCTCAAAGGAAACCAAACCTGCTTCCAAGACTAGGAGGCGCCAACTCTGGGCTTGATCACACAAGGGTGAATTCTGCTGCTGGAAATAAAGCTGAGTTTGTGGGTATCGAAGGGATGACCATTCTTGAGGATGTAGGTAGATCTGGATGTGTGGGCTAGGATGTCCACACGGGAGCTCACAGGAACCTCATGGTGTGCAATGGTGAGGGATTAAGACGATAAGAAGACCAGGTTGCAGGTCTAGGTCTGGTTCTTCTTCAGTATTCTCACAAGATAC
This sequence comes from Cervus elaphus, assembly GCF_910594005.1. Taxonomy (NCBI): domain Eukaryota; kingdom Metazoa; phylum Chordata; class Mammalia; order Artiodactyla; family Cervidae; genus Cervus; species Cervus elaphus. The sequence continues at coordinate 83,379,572 of NC_057829.1, read as the reverse complement.
TCTGAGGATTCTACATTTGAACCTGGCCTTTCAAGTACGAACCTGCCCTTTCAAGTCATTACAGTGAAAGTTGCTCAGTCGTGTCCAACTCTTTGCGACCCCATGGACTATACAGTCCTTGGAATTCTCCAGGCCAGAATACTAGAGTGGGTAGCCTTTCCCTTCTCCAGGGGATCTTCCCAACCCAGAGGTCGAACCCAGGTCTCCCGCATGGCAGGCAGATTGTTTACTGGCTGAGCCACAAGGGAAGCCGAAGAATACTGGAGTGGATAGCCTATCCCTTCTCCAGCGGATCTTCCTGACCCAGGAATCGAACTAGGGTCTCCTGCACTGCAGGTGGATTCTTTACCAACTGAGCTATCAGGGAAGAAATATTTGTAATTAGGAAGACATATTTGTTGAGGTAGAAGGACAGAATGGATTTTAGTTAACAGTTCATGATTTTAGTTAACAGTTTGTGATTATAATATGTAACTTTTAAATATTTAGATTTATGGTATTTATTCTTTTTTATGGGCCTTACAAATGTTAGAGTCAGTCACGGCCACTTGGTCCCAAAAGGAATTTGTGGAAAACAGTTCTTTGGAACTAGAGTTGGTCAACCTACAGACAAGAAACACTTGTCTACCTGTTAGAATCCAGGATAAATGGAAATAAATAAATCTTATGTTTTTATGTTCAGTTCTATCTATCTGTTGTCTATCCACCCAACCATCCATTTACCCACCTGCCTATCTTAAAATTCCATTCTCTTCTAGTACATTTTTTCTTTCTAAGAAAAATTTCCACTCCATACAACACTTTTTATTTCCCTTGTGTCCACCTCACCTATTTCCTTTGGGTCATTCTTCTTGGTGTTATTTTTTAACAACTGGCTGGCAAGCTATTATACACACACTAGTGAATTTGTGGGATTATTGGATTTCTGAACTCAGTATCTCTCCTGTTCCCAATTAGAAGAAAACTTCTGACTTCTCCACCATATTTCATGCTGGAAAATGCTTCCTCCCTGACTTGCTCTTTCTTTCTGTCCTATTTCATAGAGCCTCTCCATTCTAATGCAGAAGCTGACACATTTTAGTGGTAGAAGAAGTGATGGGATCTAAATTTCTCTGTCTTTTGTTGACTCTGAAGCTCTTTGTCTCATTTGTTTGTATGTGGGTATTCTAACCACTGGGGGAAAGATATAGAAAGAGAATCATTTTCTGTTCCAGCTGGAACTGGGACCTTAAACATAAACCATGTTGAATTTGAAAATGGCCCTCTAGTTTTATCAAGCTCATAGGAATCTTATCGCATTCTTGTGTTCTAATGAAATCCAAAAGAGACTGGCTGGCCATTAGTAAAATCAGTGACCATTAAACAATGCTCAGGTTACCCGACCGTATCTTTCCTTCCCTAAAGTATGTGATAGCACCATTTTAGTAAATATGATACAGGAAAGCAATTTTCAAGTTATTTCCTGATATTTAAAAGCATTTAATAATCTACAAGTCGAATATTTTGGAGTTACTTTCTAAGTCAGTATCTTTGTGTGCTTGCTCACACACACACACACACACACACGCGTGCACGCGTGTGTGCACATATATGTGTATTGATTTTTTTTTTTCCCTTAAACTGATTTTTATTCTGCAGTTGTCCCACATGCCTTCTGGCCATGGGTTTGTCTATGAGAAATGTTGGTTCCCAAAGCAGTTGCAGCATCAAACAGTCAGCACAGACAGAGTGTTCAAGTTATCAGTGTAACTCTAAAAGACACGTTTATTTAATCCTGACTCGTAGGACTTAGGCCATCAAGACCCTCCTTCTCCTTTGCCAGCAAAGTAATTGCTACCACATTTAACTCCATGAATGTGGTGCCATTTCCCTGCAATTGTGGTTAACTAAGGAGAAATCCTGAGACACATAAACTTTGGTCTCTATGAGACATATACATATGTCATTGAAATATGAGAGCTCGCCATTACAATGGTATCCTTTTAGAGAGCCAGAGCTGTCCCAGGCTCCTTGGAATGGTTCTTAAAAGACTTTGGCAGTGCTGCGAGCTTTTCTTTTCTTGTTTTTTGAGGGTGGGGGTACAGATTAGGGACAGAGAGAGGCAACTGGGTGGGGGAAGGTACTTATTTATTTTGATCAGGATGCTGGCATTATTCAGTGGGAGCCATTTAGGCCCATTTTGGGGCAGGGTCCTTAGAGTCTGACCACTTTTGAAACAGTCACCCTGTAAACGTTTCAATTTATTGATGGGCTTCCAAGGGGAACATCTCCAAAATATGGCGACTGACGACAATCGCTGCATGGAGATCAAAGCTCCAGTCCTCTGTTGACACCTGAGCACATTATCAGAGGGAATATTGAACTGTCAGCAGATGTCAAGGAATTATTCACCGGAGATCTAATAATGAAATATAGGGAGCTAGAAACACAATCATCCATAAAAACACACATCATTTGAAAACTGGCTTCTAACCTAATAGCTTCAGCCTGGCCGTGCCCGGCAGCCATGTTGGATTTGTAGCTACAATCAGGGCGTTGGTCCGTCTCTGCCTTCATGCGCAGGCGCAGCGTCTCCTCTGGCAGTTGCCAATAGAGAGCCATTTCCATACTCAATTCACTGTTCATTTGAGTTTCCAAAAGGATCATAAAATTCAGGAAGTAAACAGACACCAGGGAGAGCACTTCAGCTCCAACATACACATGTGTGGGACATCACATCTGTGTGATCATATTTTTATTTTGGAAATTTGGAAAGCAAGCTAATCGTAACTGAGCCCTTCTGCAATGTCTCAGAGTTTTCCAGTCAACACACTCGAGTCCTTCAATGCCCAGCTAGATGGGCAAAATCTGTCTTCCTTTTAAATGTGCAGGTTAGGAAATGGAAATAGTCAGGATAAAGGGTAAAGGGAGAGAGGAGGTTTAGGAAAAGAGCAAGTCATAGTGTCTGGGTCCAGGTGTGGGAGGCGCTCATTGATTCTTCTGTGCTATAAATATTTACTGAATATCTTCTATGTGCCAGCCCCTGGGATGAGCAAAACAGGATGACTCCCGCTTTTACAAACTTGCCCTTCTAGTGGGGGTGACAGGCTTCAAATAAACAATCACACAGACTTTTAATTACAAACTATGATAACTGCTACTGTGGTGAAGGATAGGATGCTCTAAGGGCGTGAAAGTAGGGGACCTCATTTTAGGTTGTCAGGGTTTGGGGCAGGGCACTGAGGGATGTCCTGCGGGCCTCCCTGGTGTCTCAGTCTATAAAGAGATTGCCTGCAATGCAGGAGACATTCCACCTCTGGGTTGGGAAGATCCCCTGGAGGAGGGCATGGAAACCCACTCCAGTATTCTTGCCTGGAGAATCCCATGGACAGAGGAGCCTGGCGGGCTACAGTCCATAGGGTCGCACAGAGTCAGACACAACTGAAGTGACTTAGCACGCATGCATCTATGCTTGAAGTGTGTCCCCATCCCCAGGAAGTGGACATTTAAAATGAGAATTGAAGCCACAGTTGTCCAGGGAAGATAGAGGCAAAAACTTTCTAGGCTTGAGGAAAGGGTATGTGCTGAGGTCGAGTTACAGGAAAGAGCTTGATCTGTTGAAGGTCTTGGCTGGATCCAGAGGGAGAGATGCAGAAAGATGAAGAAGAAACAAGGAGCGGGGAGGCGGGAAAGGATAACAGGAGGTTGGCTGAAGGCAGTGAGCCTATCTCAGGGAGAGGACTTCATTTCCCATCTTCACAAGGAAAAGAATGGAAATTGCTTTCGGCTCCCCTGAAGATTCTGATTCAATTTGGGAAAATAAAATATCCTTAAGGCAATATAATAAAAATATCCCCCTCTGTACTGCATCCAAACAGGAATTCTAAACCTATTGCTGATATAAATCACTTCCCAGAGTGTGTGGGTGGGAAACTTCTGTCTTATTGTTTCAGTAATCCTGTGTCTACTAGTTACTGTACAGAAATAAATCCCCAAAAGATCAAGGTTCATATTAGAATTGATCCTCTGGGAAGATTTGCAACAGATCTATTCAGTTTTGTTTTCATACAGTTCCTCGTGTCAACAAATCTCTGTCATTTCAGTACATCTCTATCTGTATTCCTTTAGTTATTCTGAAATACACAGGTTTCAGGGGGAAAAAAATTCAAGTCCTTGAGGCAAATGTAACCAAATTTTTCAAACAGAAGTCTTCATTGAGACTATTATCAAAGAAACTCCAAATGAGAAACTAGAAAGAAAATAGAACTTCACGTACATCTCTTCCACTTTTTCCCAGGTCTCCTGGGAGCTTGGCTAGGTCACTCCAGAAAAGAAATCCTGTGAAATTAAGGCTGAAGCAGCAGTCTTAACCGGAGTCTCTGAGTTGTTGCCTATGTGATGGGATTAAAAAACAATAACAACAACAACTATTTTTATTCTGCCAAACTTCTTTCCAAAATGGCTTTTAAAGGTACACAGAATTGGCTGTGAAGAGCTCCTTGCCATCTGGTCCACTGGGCAAGTATGTAGGGAATGTTTACTACATGCCATGTACTGAATCAGGTTTTCTAAGGGACTTGCTCTCCCCAAGAAAAAAAATTCCCCCCCATCATTACAGAGCTTACAATCTAATGAGGACATAAAACACAAGTTCTTCCACCCAAGAAGTAATGTTAGGAAAGCATCACGTTGATAGTTACAACTGAAAAGTCAATTAGAATTCAAAGGATGTGGCAATACGTTGGGCAGGGGGGCCTGGAAGTGGAGGTGGCAGGAGAAGAGGAGGCAGGTGCAGATGTCAGGTGAGCACTCACAGGAAGACAAGGAGGAGGGGGCAGACCATAGTTGGGACAGAGGAGTACAGAAGCCGTACTGAAGGCTGATGCCTGGGGGAAGCCTGGTCTTATTTCATGGGGATGATCTGAGCCTGTATTTTATTTGGAAAATGACCTTCTGAGATGAAGGGTTGACTCCTGTACATATGATGAATTGTCTGTTGTGGGTGAGAAGCTTGTAGATCACCAATAGATGATCTGGATGTGGGAGAGAGAGGAAAGATACCCCAGAGACCATGTTCTTGTTGGTTTCATACACATCGATCAACTTGTCTCTTCTAACTTCAGTTCAGTTCAGTTCAGTCACGCTGTCATGTCTGACTCTTTGCGACCTCATGAACTTCAGCACTCTAGGCTTCCCTGTCCATCACCAACTGCCAGAGCCTACTCAAACTCATGTCCATCTCACTGGTGATGCTATCCAACCATCTCATCCTCTGTTGTCCCATTATCCTCCCACCTTCAATCTTTTCAAGCATCATGGTCTTTTCAAATGAGTCAGCTCTTCACATGAGGTGGCCAAAGTATTAGGGTTTCAGCTTCAACATCAGTCCTTCCAATGAACACCCAGGACTGATTTCCTTTAGGATGGACTGGTTGGATCTCCTTACAGTCCAAGTGACTCTCAAGAGTCTTCTCCAACACCACAGTTCAAAAGCATCAATTCTTCAGCGCTCAGCTTTCTTTATGGTCCAGCTGTCACATCCATACATGACTGTTGGAAAAACCATAGCCTTGACTAGATGGACCTTTGTTGGCAAATAATGTCTCTGCTTTTTAATATGGTGTCTAAGTTGGTCATAGCTTTTCTTCCAAGGAGCAAGCCCCTTTTAATTTCATGGCTACAGTCACCATCTGCAGTGATTTTGGAACCCCCCACAAAATAAACTCTGTCACTGTTTCCACTGTTTCCCTGTGTATTTGCCATGAAGTGTTGGGACCGGATGCCATGATCTTAGTTTTCTGAATGTTGAGTTTTAAGCCAACTTTTTCACTCTCCACTTTCACTTTCATCAAGAGGTTGTTTATTTAGTTCTTCTTCACTTTCTGCCATAAGGGTGGTGTCATCTGCATATCTGAGGTTATTGATATTTCTCCTGGCAATCTTGATTCCAGCTTGTGCTTCTTCCAGCCTGGCATTTCGCATGATGTGCTCTGCATATAAATTAAATAAGCAGGGTGACAATATACAGCCTTGATGTACTCCTTTCCTGATTTGGAACCAGTCTATTGTTCCATGTCCAGTTCTAACTGTTGCTTCTTGACCTGCACACAGATTTCTCAAGAGGCAGGTCAGGTGGTCTGGTATTCCCATCTCTTTCAGAATTTTCCACAGTTTGTTGTGATCCACACAGTCAAAGGTTTTGGTGTAGTTAATAAAACAAAAGTAGATGTTTTCTGGAACTCTCTTTCTTTTTTGATGATCCAGTGGATGTTGGCAATTTGACCTCTGGTTCCTCTGCCTTTTCTAAAAGCAGCTTGAACATCTGGAAGTTCACAGTTCATGTATTATTGAAGCCTGGCTTGGAGAATTTTGAGCATTACTTTGATAGTGTGTGAGATGAGTACAATTTGTGGTGGTTTGAACATTATTTGGCATTACCTTTCTTTGGGATTGGAATGAAAACTGACCTTTTCAGTCCTGTGGCCACTTCTGAGTTTTCTAGATTTGCTGGCATATTGAGTGCATCACTTTCATAGTATCATCTTTTAGGATTTGAAATAGCTCAACTGGAATTCCATCAACTCCACTAGCTTTGTTTGTAGTGATGCTTCCTAAGGCCTACTTGACTTCACATTCAAGGATGTCTGGCTCTAGGTGAGTGATCACACCATCATGGTTATCTGGGTCATGAAGATCTTTTTTGTACAGTTCTTCTGTGTATTCTTGCCACCTCTTCTTAATATCTTCTGCTTCTGTTAGGTCCATACCATTTCTGTCCTTTATTGTGCTCATCTTTGGATGAAATTTCCCCTTGGTATGTCTAATTTTCTTGAAGAGATCTCTAGTCTTTCCCATTCTGTTGTTTTCCTCTATTTCTTTGTATTGATTGCTGGGGAAGCCTTTCTCATCTCTCCTTGCTATTCTTTGGGACTCTGCATTCAAATGGGTATGTCTTTCCTTTTCTCCTTTGCCTTTCCCTTCTCTTCTTTTCTCAGTGATTTGTAAGTCCTCGTCAGACAACCATTTTGCTTTTTTGCCTTTCTTTTTCTTGGGGATGGTCTTGCTCCCTGTCTCCTGTACAATGTCACAAACTTCTGTCCATAGTTCCTCTATCAGATCTAATCCCTTGAATCTATTTGTCACTTCCACTGTATTATTGTAAGGAATTTTATTTAGGTCATACCTGAAAGGTCTAATGGTTTTTTGCCATGTGGGGCCACCCAAGATGGAAGGCTCATGGCAGAGAGTTCTGACAAAACATGGTCCACTGGAGAAGGGAATGGCAAACCACTGAAGTATTCTTGCCTTGAGAGCCGCATGAACAGGGTGAAAAGGAATAAAGGTATTACACTGAAAGATGAACTTCCCAGGCCAGTAGGTGCCCAATATGCTACTGGAGAAGAGTGGAGAAATAACTCCAGAAAGAATGACGAGATGGAGCCAAAGCAAAAACAACACCCAGTTGTGGATGTGACTGGTGATGGAAATAAAGTCTGATGCTGGAAGGGCAATATTGCATAGGAACCTGGAATGTTTGGTCCATGAATCAAGGCAAATTGGAAGTGGTCAAACAGGAGATAGCAAAAGTGAACATCGACATTTTAGGAATCAGTGAACTAAAATGGACTGGAATGGGTGAATTTAACTCATGACCATTATGTCTACTACTGTGGGCAAGAATCCCTTAGAAGAGTAGCCCTCATAGTCAACAAAAAAGTCCAAAATGAAGTACTTGGATGCAATCTCACAAATGACAGAATGATCTCTGTTTGTTTCCAAGGCAAACCATTCAATATCATAGTAATCCAAGTCTATGCCCTGACCAGTAATGCTGAAGAAACTCAAGTTAAACAATTCTATGAAGACCTATAAGACCTTCTAGAACTAACACCCCCAAAAGATGTCCTTTTCATTATAGGGAACTGGAATGCAAAAGAAGGAAGTCAAGAGCTACCTGGAGTAACAGGCAAATTTGGCCTTGGAGTACAACGAAGCAGATCAAAGGCTAACAGAGGTTTGCCAAGAGAATACACTGATCATAGCAAACACCCTCTTCCAACAACACAAGAGAAGACTCTACACATGGACATCACCAGATGGTCAATACCGAAATCAGATTGATTATATTCTTTGCAGCCAAAGGTGGAGAAGCTCTATACAATCAGCAAAAATAAGGCTTGGCACTGACTGTGGCTCAGATCATGAACTCCTTATTGCCAAATTCTTCTAACTTAAAGTCATGCCCATGAAATATAGAAATGGGGAAATCCAAAAAACTATAAAGGACAGGAATAGTTCATAATCCTGCTGTTCTGAAATAACTTATGTTACCATAATATTTGAAAGTATTTACTTACACATGCATGTATTTACCCATAGTTACACACATACATTTTGGAAGGAAAATGTTTGTAGTACTATAAAAAATACTTTGTTTAAATTTTTAATTTAATTATATATTGTGAGTGTTGTTTTATAACCTCAAATGGTCTCTGAGAATGTTTTCTTAATGGCTGTAGAGACTTCTATGGAAAGGATGTTCCACAATTTCCTTAGTGATTCTCATTTTGTTAGGCAATTTTGTTACTTTCAAATATTTGTTAATATGGATAACTCAGTGATAAACACTCTGGAATATGATATTTATTTTCATCTCATTTCCTTAGGATAAACTTCTAGATGTATAAATTACTGGGTGAAGCAGTATAAACACATTCTAGGCTTCTGGCTCACCATATCAAATTGGCAGGGCCCACTGTAGACCTCCTGGTTCTTAGATGGGAGGAAGCATTTCATTTGGCGAGCTTGCTTCTGCCCCTGGGGCACCATTTTTGTGCCCTTCTTCCAATTTTCCAAGCCAAGAATGGGTTCCCCTGCCCCAAAATGTGTGTCCATTTACACAGTTAGCAGATCACAGAAGAGAACTACCTGGTGTGATGGATAAAGTAAATGTGGTCTATGCACCAACGGAATATTATTCAGCCATAAAAAGGGAGTTCTGACACTTGCCACTACATGGATGAACTTGCAAATTATTCTGAGTAAAAGAAGCCAGACATAAAAGGTCACACATTTCATGATTCCATTTATATGGAATATCCAGAATTGGCAAGTTTATATAGAGACAGAAAGTAGGTTAGTGGTTATTAAGGGCTTTGGGGCCAAGGAGGGGAATGGGCAGGGTAGGTTAATGGGGATGGAGTTTCCTTTAGGGGTGGTGAAAATGTTCTGGAACCAGGTGGATTTAATGGTGGCAGTGTTGTGTGTATACTGAATGCCACTGAATTATATGTTTAAAAATAGTTAAGATGATAAATATCATGTTATGTGCATTTTACCTCAATGGAAAAAAGCAAACAAACAAACAGACACGCCTGGTGTGTTTGATAGTTCAGGGATCCAGATAAGAGAACTTACTTGGGACCCCAGGAACCCACTTCATCTGTTTCAGTGTTTTTAATTCAGGCTATTAGAGAAGCAAAGCACATTCCTTTCAGAAAGAGAAGAAACCATATCAAAACTTTGATTTTGGTAGATGACAATTACTTTTCTAGTAACTATCCAGGTAAATTGAGATATGTTGCATTTCTCATAGCATTTATTGTTTTCTTCAAAGAGTCTTCCTAAAACGGCAAGATTTAATTTTGTCAAAATTAAATTAAAAAGACAGCTGGAAGTGTCAGCATGTTAATATGGTGGTAGGGTGCTATTTGACGTGAAGATTACCCCCAGAGCCCATGTTACCGACCAGCTTGTAGAAGCTCATCTTTGTAAAACCTTTCCCTGGTTCTTTAATTACTCATTTTGTGAGGGAATGAGTTATTGACTATAAAGTTGGCCAGAGAGAGTCTCTGGGAGTTAAAACCTGAATGTAAATTAATAATTAGTTCACCTGGCCTCAATTTTTAGAAGTAAAGTATATTCCCATATCTCTATAAAAGTTGTCAAATAGCTAACTTGTTGGAAATCTCCTAATTACAGGGAAATGGCATTAAATTTCTTTCTCTCACTATCCCCGAGATTTAAAATTTTTTAAATGACAGTTTTGGCTGTGGTTATGCATTAGAATCAGTGTTTCTGGAAGTTTAAAGATATTGATATAAAATAAAAATAGTCTTTTGTCTGAAAAAGTGAGGAAAAGTACCTTTAGAAATTTCCATTAGAAGGTAGTCATGGTGGAAATGAAATTTCCATTAGTCTTATTAACAAAGCCTAGGGGACTTTTGAAAGGTATTTTAATAGAAAAACCTAGCTCAAGAGACAATTAAACCTTAAAGATGAAAAAAAAAATTAACTTCCTCATCTTTATAGTTACTAGATCTGTGATGGAGGAAAACCCGTGTCAAAGATGAGCCCTCCCAAACAGTGATTCATTAACTAATTAATTAGCTCTTTCAATTAATTAGCCCATCAATTAATTAGTTAATCCTTTAATTATTCCTTTCATTAATTAACTGTCTACCTGCCTTGCAGCATGCTAAACTCTGTTGATAGAAAGATTATAGATCATTTTGACGTCTGAGTTCTTATTGATAATTCAAGGCATGTAGATTTAGTAATATCGATACAAAGTAGGATAGGAACATGCCATGTAATCAGCACAACAAAGTTTACACAAGGAAGAAACATGCTTACTTAAGCCGGGGGAGATCTGAGATTTCACAGAGAAAATGACTGTGACATTGACTCTTGAAAGGGAGCTGGCCTTTCAACACGCAAAATGAGAGAGTATTTCGTGTGGGGCAAATTTGTGTGGGGTGAGTAGCATGCAGGTAACAAGATGGGTGGGCAGAGAGATTGTGGGCTGTTTGCGGCACAACACAGAGAAGGCAGTGGCACCCACTCCAGTCCTCTGCCTGGAAAATCCCGTGGACGGAGGAGCCTGGAGGGCTGCAGTCCATGGGTCTCTAAGAGTCAGACACGACTGAGCGACTTCACTTTCACTTTTCACTTTCATGCATTGGAGAAGGATATGGCAACCCACTCCAGTGTTCTTGCCTGGAGAATCCCAGGGACGGAGGAGCCTGGTGGGCTGCCGTCTATGGGGTTGCAGAGAGTCGGACACGACTGAAGCGACTTAGCGGCAGCAGCAGCAGCAGCAGAGGCACAACAACTGCTCTCATTTGGCTTAAGTGGAGTTCTCCAAAGAGTAGAGTGAGTTCTGAGACTGGGTGAGTAGAGATACAGTGGTACCTGGGAACAGAAAGCAAAGTGAGGCTGGACCACAGATGGTCATGAGACAGAAGTGGAATCTGAGCATTGCTTTGGAAGAGGCTGTCAGATTGGGCATTCTGGGTCTTTTCTTCTTGCGGGGTCTGATGAGGATACTGGTTGTTCTCACGATCAAGTCACTTTATTATACTTGCCTCTCCTTTTCCTCTAACAAAAGTCCTTACAAGGAGGGAGAAATATTATGTGTTCTAAGAGCACTTAGAAATCTTGGACTTAAAAGGCACTTCTTTTATTTAAAAATAAAACAAAGCACTTCTTATTTTGTTTGGGGCTGTGATGTTGTGATGAGTTGAAAGAAGTAAACTATTCTCAGGCAGGGAATTCTTCAGCATCTGATGATTTAAAGCCAAGTTGGGGAGAGCTACATTGACACCCAGGATATTTTTTCTCAAACACCTTTTTTTGGGAAGATTACTCAAAGTGCCCAGGGTGGTGAAGATGTTCATTGGATACTACAGAATGTCTTGGGGTGGAGGAAGGACCTCCACCTTGTAAGGACCTTGTAGGGACCTCTTGAGACAAAGGAGCTGGAAAGAGCAGCCAGAAGACATGCTGAAGGCCCCAGTGAGCCTGGGCAGGGAGGAGGGTTGCCACGAGTGGTGGCAGCAGGGAGACCAGGAAAGCAGGCAGCCACCAAGTCGGGGGCCCAGTCCTTTATTTCCAGAGAGGCTTTTGTATGAATTGTGAGTCTTTAAAGGCAGCGCTGTAAATAGTGTTAGTAATTGCCAGTGAGGTGCATGTGAAGATCCAGATTTAAAGTTTAGTTTCTCTGGGCCCATAGAGGATTACTAGATAGGTCCTTTTTAATATCCCTCCATCCTTCCTTCCATCCCTCCATCTACCCATCCATACTTGTCCGTCTCTCCATCTACTCTTCCCTCTATCCCTTTGTCCATCTATCCATCCATTTGTTCATCCATCCGTCCGTCTCTGAACACAGTATATAATAATGCCATCCTCAAATCAAGGTATCACTGTGTGCTTGCTTATTTATTATTTTTATCTACTTCCCACACATCCCCTAGACTAACTTCCATGGGAGTTCATATTTTCTCTGTCTTATTCACCCCTGTCTTCAATATCTAGGAAACTACCTGGCTCAGAGTAAGTGCTAAATAAATACTTATCAAAAATTCATTAGCTCATTATCATTCTTTAATTCACTCATCCAACATTATGTGCCTACCATGTTCCAGGCTTTATGCTAGATTCTGGGCATACAATGAACAAAAGACATGTTCCTTGCACCCAAGAAACTAATATTGGGAAACAGGTAAAAAGAACACGATAGTAGTGGTATAGATAGACAAGAGGAAACCACCTTTATTAAATAGCCTGTATACACTCATTACTGTATTTGTTGTTTCCATGTGATATACTTTTCTTATTCACCTCTGCAAGGCAGAATCTCCATCTTACTGATGAAAAAACTGAGACTTTGAGAGATAAAGCCACTTAACTTACTGCTAACAAAAAATGCTCTAAATTTTAAAAAATTTTATGTTGGAATACAGTTGATGAACACTCTTGTGTTTCAGGTGGACAGGAAAAATACTTTGAGAGTACAGAGAGGGTGTGGTTTATTCTGTTGGTGAAGGGATATAGAACTAGCCAAGGAAGACCTCTCAAAGTAGGTAGCGCCGGCACTGAGACTTGAAGAAATAAGCAAGACTGCACTCAATGGAGAGAGGGGAGCTGGAGGAAGAAAGACTTTCTGGTATTTCTTCCCAGCAGAGACACATAAGAGCAACTCTCAAATAGGAAAGTCAGTAAACTTACGTGAATCATCAACAAATATGGCCCGTGAACCAATGCACCTGGAAGTGAAAAATAGGATACCCATTCCCTGAGCACCTAACATTTCTGTTTTCTGTGGTGTTGTCTCCCACACACAAAAGCAAGAAATGATTGACTTGCTGTTTGGCTTCTTTTTAAGGACAATAGTGATCACGGGGAAGGGAAGATGTGTTTGTCTTCCCAGAAACAGATTACGGTCTTAAATTTAGCAGGCTGAGTCAACATTCTCAAGTGCTGATTCCTCCCATCAACAGATTCCATTTTCCTTAAAGAAATCATTATCTTTCAGAATAGGAGGATGCACAAAATGTCCTTAATTCATTAGTTTCTTGTGGTTCCATCCTGCCTTAGATGGTAGTCTGTGTTTGGTGTTTAGCCATGAAATATACATTCAAACCATCTTTTCCCTCCCCCACCATCTCTAAATTATATGGGTCATTGCCTTGCCCTCAACTCCAATTTGACAATCCCACTCTGGTGTGAGAAGCAACTAACAGTATCGGGTTCCTTTGCCCTAAACAGTTAATTCATCTCACATGGTTGAGCAGTTCATTCCCAGGAAATGCCTGCCCAGGCTCTGAACAGAGTCATCCCCAACTGTCGCTGGGACTGAAGGCTTGCGGTGGCAACAGATGCCTGCATGCAATCCCCCAACCCCCAACTTCTTCTCCAGAGAACACCAACTATGGTGGTAATTAAAAATAAATGTCTGTTTCATGTGTTTATCTTCCACAGTTCAAATACTTGATGCACTGTACTGTTATTTGTTAAAAATGCAAAGCTAATATTTAGAATCTGGACAGGCTTGAAGAAGTTATCTGGGCCGGATGATTCCCCCAAATTTAAAAGAGACAAATCCGTGTAGAATTTTTAAAAATGCATTGTCGGTGTCAGATTGACCCCCCCCCCCCCGCCCCCATATAAAAAACCATCTTTATGGTGTGCTCGGCAGATTCCAGCTTGCTACATAAACGGAGATCCTCAGATATCTCTCCGCTCTGGGCAGTGGCTCAAATTTTACAATTGTTTTACTGAGGTGTCCACTGGTATTAGGCCCTCCTGCTTTTGATCATTTTGACTAGCTTTCTCCTTCTGAACTGTGTTTCTGTAACCAATTTACAGGACTGCATATTCAATTTCAGCTGCCCCGTGGCAGCTGATGCGGACAGCTCAGCTCGGGCGCTTGCTCCCCCCAACCACCTAGCGGCTTTTGTGCCATCAACTGGCCTCTGGGGTCATTCGTAGGCTAGCTGATTGCAGGCAGCTGAAGGGCCAGATAAAAGGCCCCTGGGGGTCTTTCACAAACTCCTGTCTATTCACTTCCCAGGAAACCCCTCAGTGTCACCCCACTATCATTCTCTGGAGGTTTGCCCAAAACAAAGAAATGCGTTGGTAATACTTGAAAACTCTCAGGCCAGGGGAGTCAGCTGGCCTTGGATCAGTACTACAGTGAGCTCTCCCCTTGCCCATCAATTTTCTGGGTAATTGGACAAAGAAAATAAACGATTTTTCTTCTAGAATCAGCAGGAATTTTGTAACTTGATAAGTGATAAATATATATATATTTCTTTCTGATAAAGACTTCTTTGCCAGGAGAGAAACTCTTGAGAATCAGTAAAGCATTTATTCCTAGTTAACGGTGGGAGGTTAGAAGGCTTTCAGGACCCATCTCTATTTCCAATTGTAATGTTTGTAAAAAAGCAACCCAGCTGCCAACATCTGTGTCACACTCAACATTAACCTTCAAAAAGTCTTGTCCAAGAAGACTCCTAAATGTGCCCCCTTTTAATGCTCTGTGCCCCTAAAGAAAGGTTTTATGGCTTTGCAATGATTTGTCTCCCATTCATAGGCTAGGTCCCCATTCCCCCCACCCCCCATTCAAATTCCTCTCCTGCTTTCTCTTATAAACCTCTGAATGGCAATAGGAGACAAAGTAGATTTCTGCTGCCTCCTCCAGTTGCCTGTCTCCACTGTCAGGACTTGTGGTTCTGGCCAAGACGGGAGGGAGAGGGTATCAATGTCTGTGTCCCCTCCCCGTTTTCCTCCAGGCTGCCACCTGGGGAAGCATGAAGCAAATAATAAAGACAGCACTAATGTTTCGCCCATTTGACTGAACTGCATCCAAAGGGATGCAGACACCCGAGAACTTTATTTAAGAGTCTGCCACCAGGGCGAGGGATTCAGGACAGCCTGGTTCTTTTCTTGTCTGATGTTCAGTCCTGCAGAGAGGGCGTTGAGCTGCCTGGACCTTTGTCTCTGAGAACCTAAATATCCCTCCCACGACATTATGCAGAGCGGATGCCTGAGCTTTTCAAAGACTGAGGGGCGTGCAAAGGGCGTTGGGGGTCCTGCCACTTCAGAGAGAGGAGAGAGGGAGCCAGAGCTGGGAACAATGGGAGCCCGGGGCTTTGTAATTCAGAACCCCGGCGCCCCTCTCAACTCTCCTCCTCTGACCTTCCCAAATTGGACCAAACAATGGAATTGTGGGAATGCCAACACCTAAGCAGCTTTGCCAGGGCTTTTGCGTTTCTGCTTGAAGTCTTGTTTCCAGATGGAAGAAAGTCACTGGAGGGAGGGGGCGGTCTTCATGTAGATTAATCCATGTTAGGCTGCGTGAAATGGGGCGATGGCTTTGTCAGGGAGCAGTGATCGCGATCCTAAGAGTTTCTGATTTTCTTTGAAAGACTGGGGAGAGGACTGCCTGGGGTACCCAATGGCCCCAGCAGGCTAGGAAAGACATTGCTTTGAAGCTGTCTGCAGATCAGAAATACTTTCAGTCATCACTCCATGTTAGCAAAATTTGAGGAGTACTGGGTAGCCCCCAAATCATTCTTGTTATTAAAGAGCTGACACTCAAACTTCTCCGTACCAAAGTATTCGGGAGGGTGGAGGGATCCTACCGGGTTATCACTGATTTTCAGGGAGTTTAACTTTTCTCTTTTCACATCCATTTCTGATTTTAGAAATGTAGAGAACTGAAGTTTCAGATTAATTCCATTCATGCATCATACCAGTTAGCGAGGGAAGAGCCTCAGAGGTCTAACTTTATTTGGAGAAGTACACCCCAAAACTTTAAAGGTCTCTGCCTGCATAAAAGTACCCGACCACAGTGGAAATTGGGATGACACATATAACCTTGCTTCTGATCTGTTTCCATTGCTTTTTGGTTTGGATTGAACAGAAAACCCAGAGCAAATAGTCTTTCTGAGGACATAAACTTCCACTTTTCAATTTTTTTTTTTTTTCCGAGCCAGAGAAATGCCAAATTTTTCCAACCTCTAAAGAATATTCTGATTTCAGATCTGCTCAAAATTTGCTTGAGGACTATCAAAGTTTCCTATCTTGGAGGACTTTCCTACTCCTGATGAGTAGCAAGAAGTCTATTTCAGGTCCATGGGGATCACACTGATTGTGGGTTACCTATAGCAAGATGTTTAACCCCAGTGATAGTTTTTCTGCTTCTAGGGAGCACATGTCAGTCAGTGCATGCTCCAAGACAAGAGATAGAAATTTGTTTCTCCTGATAGCCTGAATCTGGTGGGGATCAGAGGCTAAAACAAGAAGAAACCAAAGACTGCACTCTGCCCTCTCCCATCGCTGATCTTTTTTGATGATTCACTATTCTCAATTTCTTTCTACTCTAATTCTTTAGCTCTCTTATTAACATTTGATTTAAAATTTCAGTTGCCTTTTCTGAAAGAAGGTAGTTGTGTTTTGAAGGAAAATTGGTAAACAAACCCAACTGGGTCTTGGGTTGAATATATTTGCCAGTGGTGAGACATAGTTGCCAACCGCCCCCCCCCCAAAAAAAAAACACCAGGAGGACACTGCATGTGGGGAGGAAAGAATGTCTCCTCCGGGCTTGCCAGACACCATCCGGCTCAGCAGGTACCACACTGGGAACTGCATTTGAAGATGAGCCTGGCCAAGGTGGAGATGGTGGCAGAGAGTGCTTTCAGCTGCCTGATGTGTTTTGTTTGACCTGCAGCATGATTTCAATATTGAGTGCTTTTCATGGAGCATGGACTCATAGAAGTGCACATTCTTCCTTTTAGCCTTTTATCCAGTCCTCATCATTCATTGCTGTCACTTGTCTGACTTCTGAAGGCATCTGAGATTCTGCCAGATATGATCACAGGCACTGGGAATGTCCACCTGTGGACAGGGCAGGGGAAGCTCTGCCCTCTTGAAGCTTTTGCTCTAGGAGGGGAGACTGAAGCAGAACAAACCCCTCCCCCAAATAACTTCCAAGATCCCTTTTGATAGTGACGTGTGACCTGTAGAAAATGGTAGAAGGTAACACGGCAGAGGGTGCTAGAGGAGGAACATTACTCGGGATGGTGGGGACAGTCACTGTGAGGGTGACATTGAGCTGAGCCCTGTGACACTTTGAGGGAGTGGCAGTCCAGGCCCAGGGAATAACAAGTTCAAACTCAGGAGGCGGGTATAAGATGGCAGAGGTCCAGCGTGGTGGAGTGAGGGATGGCAGGGGGATGACAGGGGAACAGCGGTCTTTGCAGGTGGAGTCAAAGTGTGGAAGCCATTGTCTACAAGACAGAAGTAGAGTTGCAGATGTAGAAAACAATCTTATGGTTACTAGGAGGTAAGTGGAGAGAAGGTCAAACTGGGAGAATGGGATTGACATTATACAGTACTATATATAAAATAGATAACTAGTAAGGACCTGCTGTATAGCACAGAGACTTTGTTGTTTAGTCGCTAAGTTGTGTCTGACTCTTTTTGCAACCCCATGAACTATAGCCTGCCAGGCTCCTCTGTCCATGGATTTCCGAGGCGAAAATACTGGAGTGAGTAGCCATTTCCTTCTGCAGGGGATCTTCCTGACCCAAACCAATGTCTCCTGCACTGGGAGGCAGATTCTTTACCACTGAGGCACCAGGGAAACCCATAGCATAGGGAACTTGAGTCAATACTCTGTAACGGCCTATAAGGGAAAAGAATCTACAAAAGAGTGGAGATATATGTATGTATGTATATACATATACATATATATACACATGCTGTGCTATGCTTAGTCGCTCAGTTGTGTCTGACTCTTTGTGACCCCATGGACTGTAGCCAGTCAGTTGCCTCTGTCCATGGGGATTTCCCAAGCAAGATTACTGGAGTAGGTTGCCATGCCCTTCTCCAGGAGATCTTCCCAATCTAGGGATCAAACCCACGTCTTCCACATTGCAGCCAGATTCTTCATCATCTGAGCCACCAGGAAAGCCAATGTATATGTATATGTATACATATATATGTATATATGTGTATACATATATATATATGTATATGTGAGGAACAGGGAAGCCTGGCGTGCTGTAGTCCATGGGGTCGCAAAGAGTCAGACATGACTTGGTGACTGAACAACAAAATGTATAACTGATTCACTTTACTGTACATCTGAAACTAACACAGTGTACATCAACTATACTCCAACAAAAAATTAAAAAAAGAAAACAAAGTTGTGGAAGCCATTGGAGGAGCCTGGAATTGGCTATGGATGTGGTACCTAAGTTGGACAAGGCCACTATTCAGATCCCTTCAATATATGATTCTGAAACTCTGGTTGGTGCCTCCACGGGCTGTGTGGAGACTGGTCGCCAAGCTTGTCATCCAGTGAGAGTTCAGGCCTTCTAAAAGAGTTCTTATGAGATGTGCACAAGTACTGCTGCTACAAGCAAGCGCTCAGCCCTATTTTGCAGAGAAAAGGGGATGGGGAGGTTAAATGAATTGGCCACAGTGACTCAACAAGGCATGGGCAGCACCTGAAATAAAGCCCCACTGTGCTGCTTCCCTTTGCTCTAAGCTCGGTACCACGATTTCTCCCCTGTATCGCCTCATTATTATTCACTTACTTGGGTGTGATCTGAAAGAGAGCATTGTTTCAGAATCAATAAGGGGCTGAGTTCGCGTAGCATAGTGAGTGTCTGAGCTTCAAGTACCTCCTTATCACCAGGGCACAGCAGAGGACAGGTCCAAATAAAACACATTATCAGGCCCTGTTGAGAGTCCAAGCCCAGCAGCTGTATTAATGGAGCTCTTTATATCCATTCCCTTTATGAACTGCGTTTTCTCACTTTCATTTCTCTGGGAACTTCTAAATAGAGCTCTTGCCGAAGAATGACAAGGGTGTTTGAGTTGGAGAGTTGAACAGAAACCATTTGCTCAATGGAGCTCATACTTGCAAAGTGGGGAAAAAATAGGTAAGAAAAGACCACCCCCATTCTAAGAAAGCAGGGAGGGATTCAGTTGCCTGCTTTGTGGCATTCCATATTATGCTTAAATTTATGATGCTGGACTGATAGACTTAGCACTAACTTCATAAGTTTTTTTCTGAATCTACATGTCTGCAATTACACACTGAAAAAAAATTAACGTGTTTTTGCACTTAGAATCCTAATAATTGTCTATTGAATTTAGCCTGTGCATAGATATGATACTATAGTAATTTTGAAAAGACCTGGATTATCAGTATTATGCCTTTATTGAAAAATTGTAGTAAAACTCTTTCTTGTTACCTACCTTCTAATATTGAATAACTTATTGTTATATCTGCTTGGTGGGCACTTTCAAGACAAGTGATAGGTTAGAATAATATCAATTCTATCAAATTCAAAATGAGTGTCCTTAGAGTTGGGTTTTTTTTTTTTTTTTTTTTTTTTGGTATCCCACTTTATAGACCCATCAGCTTGATCCTCCCTGTGAGTATGTTTTGCTTGGTCTCTATACTGTTTAAATATTTTCTGAGTCAATATAGAGGAGATTTTAAAAATAAAATCTGGATTTCCAGCTTCTCTGAAAATAGCAAAAGATCTATCACATAGGGTTTATCCAGGACCAGTGCTTACCCCTAATTCACAGTCCCCACCACTTCCTATTATTCCTGCCCCTGAGGCTGAATGTCACTCTGTAATTTGTTATTACACTCTTTTTTTTTTCCCCTTAAGAGTAGAGAAATATTGAATCGCCTCAAAAATTTCGTTTGGGTTTTCTGTACAATGGCATGGAAATACCCGAATGAACTTTTTGGCCAACCCCATGTTTCTCTGTATTTGTGTCTGTATCCAAAATGGAAATTTAGAAAATTTACCCTTGGGAATTCCCTGGCAGTACGGTGGCTAGCCGGCTTCCCAGGTGGCTCAGTGATAAAGAATCTGCCTGCCAATGTAGGAGACACAGGAGAAGTAGGTTTGCTCCTGGAGTGGGGAAGATCCCCTGGAGCAGGAAATGGCAACCCACTCCAGTATTCTTGCCTTGATAATCCCATAGACAGAGGAGGCTGGCGGGCTGCAGTTCATAGGGAAGGAGTTGGATGCGGCTTAGCCACTGAGCACACAGATGCACACAGTGGTTAGCAAGCCACTCTTCCACTCCAGGGGGCACAGGTTTGATCCCTGGGCAGGGAACTAAAAACCCACGTGCTGCACAGAGTGGCCAAAAAAAAAAAAAAAAAAGAAAACAAAATTACCCAGATGGCTGTATGCCTGATGAAATGTGGAGTGCTTTGCGTTTCTTATGTCGATAGATGTCTGGTGACCAGGCTCATCTACAGGGCTTGCTGGGACCTTCAATTCATTTGTCAACTTCACACTTTTATTTCCTCTACAAGGAAAAGGCAACCTTCCCGACCTTTTCCTTGAGTTCTCAATTTAAATGTCACCTCTCCTTCCCCACCTTCCCTGATTCCTGTGTCAGATTAGGTGGCCCTGCTCCGTGTCTGGTATGGGTTGACCAAAAAGTTTGAATGAACTTTCTAGCCAACCCAATCCTTTCCCCAACCTTTGCTAGGCTTTCTTGTAATAATATTTTAGACATCATACTTTAAGTTTTATGAGGTTGAGAATTGTCTTTTCATTGTCAAAACCCCAATTCTAGGACATAGTAGGCATGCAAAAAATAAAAATATTTTTTAAAGTATGAATGATGTCACTACCATCTGCAGTTTGAATAAAAACGAAATGTAGCCTCATTTCATTTGAGTCCTTGTCACAAGCTTTTAAACCTATTCATCATAGTTTCAACATACAGAGTCTGCTTCTGAGAAGAGAATTTTTTCCTCTTCTAAGTCTACAGCAGAAAGTTATTTAAACAACTGTTATAGCAATAATGCTATTCATGTGATAAGTATTAATTGATCACCTATTATGTACCTTGTGCTATTCTCATTGTTGCAGATTCCTTGATCTCTTGTGAAGCTTTTACTCTTGTAGAGGTGGTGATGTGCATGCAATAAACGTGTAAAACAGATGAGATAAGCTCAGAACTGCAGTTGATAAACACTGCAAAGAAGTTAAAATAGGCAAGTGGACTAGACAGAAACTGAGGTGGGGACAGCTGGAGATGAAGCTCCGGCTGCTGATATTGTCAGGGAATGGCTTTTCCTTCATTTGTGTTTGAACTCAATTTGAATAATAAGAAAATGCCAGCTTTAGGAAGACCTGGGAAAAGAGTGCTCTAGTTGCAGCAGGGAGCAAGTGCAAAGGCCCTGGGGATGGGGAGGAAGCTTTGTGTGTCTGAGGGATGCACAGGGCTAATGAGGCTGGAACTTGAATGAGGAGCTTGGTGTGAGATGAGGTCAGAAAAGAAGGCAGGATCTTAATAGACACATTGTTGTTCTTCAGTCACTAAGTCATGTCCAACTCTTTGCATAAGCGCATGAATTTTAATTCTAAAGATTGGTGAGCCTCTCATAGACTTGCAGACTCTAGATTTCTCTTGGCAGACAGACTGGTGACCTGGAGACACCGTGGGCTTGAGAACGAAATGGACTTTGGTTTGAATCTCCTCTCTGCCTTTTACCAAACGTGACCTTCAACAGGTCTTTCCTTCCTCTGAGCTCAGATCCTAGCTGTGAAAAAAGATTAATGCTTTCAGTGTAATTGATTCATGTCTTTGTCCATTCATCCCACAAACACTTATTGCACTTCTGTTGTGTGTTAGGCCCTGGAGGGGTGTGTGTGTGTGTGTGTGTGAGTTGCTCAGTCGTGTCTGACTCTTTGCAACCCCAGGAACTATTATCCACCAGGCTCCTCTGCCCATGAGATTTCCCAGGCAAGAATGTTGGAATGGATGGCCATTTCTCCTCCAGGAGATCTCTTGACCCAGGGATCGAACCTACTTATCCTGTGTCTCCTGAATTGGCAGGTGGATTGTTTACCACTGAGCCACGTGGGAAGCTCATCAAGCCCAGAAGGTAGATCCATTAATAGAACAGATGGGATTTTCCTATCTTCATGGAACTTATGATGTACTTAGAAGTGACAGTAGATTGATAATAAGCAATATAAGTCAACTTGAGGTAGTGGCCAGTGCGATGAAGGAAGGGCACAGAATAACAATAAACAAGACTGGGGAAGAGTTACTTGGCCTAATAAGTTGTCCTCATTTTACTTGTGAGGACACTAGGGTCAGAGAAGTTAAGGGACTTGCTCAAGGTCACTATGACCTTAAGAGGCAGAAGCAGAAATTGAAGCCTGTCCTTCTGGTTCCACAGTCTTTGTTCTTTCAAGACACTACATAGTTGTTGGTTTTACTCCTAAGACAGCTGAATCATAAATTACCTTTTTTTTTTTTTTGGATGACTTATATCAGGTAATTGAGGACTGAGCTCTCCATCTCCACCCTAGATCTAGTTCAGCCCCCTTTTAGTGCCCATGTAGTTCTGGTAGGTACATAGTTCTCTCCATTTCTGTCACTAGCACCCTGGTCCAAGCTGCTCTAGCCAGAACACATCCTCCCCACCTTTCCATTACTATCACCACCATCATCACTACCACCAGCACCACCATCATGACCATCATGTTGCTCTTAGCTCTGGTGTCAGAGTTAGACAGTTGTTATTTTCCTATTATGGGACAAAACCAGTTGTTCATTGGTTTCTTGGGAACATCTAGAGTTGTGATGAAGTTGCCACAGATATTTATATATATTTGTTAGTTATCTTTTTAATGTAACAAAAGTAGTGCTTTTGCTTTAGGTTTTAGAGAACTTAGGCATCTAGACTGGAAATACAAATCCTCCCAACGGTAGGAACTGGGATCTCATTTATTCATGTAACAAATATTTATTGAGTGCCTAATATGTATAAGGCACTCTATCAGGGGCTGAGAATACCAGGCCCTCAGGGAATTTATAGTAGAAGGAAATAGGCAATAAACAAGTAGATGAAATATACAACTATTAGGAATATACACTGTACTGAAAACAAGGAGGAACAGTAGAGGCTGAGGGGGCTATTTTAGATTGCAAAGTGTGGTAGCGTATTTTACAGTGTAATAAGCAGCCTTAAAATCTCAGTGGCTTATTTCAACAACAAGGGTTTATTCTGAGGTTCCTCCTCTGTTTATGGGTTCTTCATTCACCTTGGACCTGTGATTATCTAGGCATATTCTTCTTAGCAGAGGAAATGAGTGAGTGGAAACATGTAATTGATCTGAGGGCCTCAGCTCAGACCTGGCCCACAGTCACTTTCACCCACATTGCAGGACCGAAGCAAATCACATGATCAGTATCAGTGGAGAAATGTTCTCTGCCTACAGTGAGAGGCACTGGAAAGACACCTGAAGGAATGTGGATGTATAATCCTCTTACAAGGAACAAAGAGTTGGGAACCATGATCCTGTCTACCCTGGAGAGCTCAGAAGCTCTCAGTGTAGGTAATGTGCCAGTTGAGACCTACACAAAGAGAAGGAACCAGCCCTACAATCATCTCAAGAAAGAATTCCAGGCAGAGGGCCCAGTGGGGAGGAGGTCCATGGCAGGAACAAGCGTGGGGGATTGGATGAAACAGAAAGATTTAAGTATGGCCAAAGGAGGGAGGCAAGAGAGAGATTCAGAGTCTGCAGAAGCTTGATCTCAGAGGGTCTTGCAGGTCACAGTGAGGGTTTGGGTTTGCGATGAGAAGAGTGGGCATGACAAGTGTACTTATGTTTTCTAAAGAAAACTCTGGCCGTATCTGGTACCTACTGTCTGGCAGGTAGTCAAATAGCATAAATCAGCTTTGAAAACCTATAAGATGGATGACCAGAAACCCCCAAGGCTTTTTTTCAAGTGATTTGAATGCTAGCCTAGGAAACTGCAGGTTAATGTAGCCTAGATTCTGGTTCTTCACCCTGGAGATGGGCATTTGTTATTCAGTCGCTAAATCATGTCTAACTCTTTGTAACCCCATGAACTGCAGCAGACCAGACTTCCCTGTCCTTCATTATCTTCTAGAGTTTTCTCAAACTCATGTCCACTGAGTCAGTGATGCCATCCAACTGTCTCATCCTCTGCCACTGCCTTCTCCTCCTGCCCTCAATCTTTCCCAGCATCAGGGTCTTTCCCAATGAGTTGGCTCTTCGCATCAAGTGGCCAAAGTATTGGAACTTCAGCTTCAGCATCAGTCCTTCCAGTGAATATTCAGGGTTGATTTCCTTTAGGATTGACTGGAGATGGGCATGGACTCTCTGTTTCTTGGGGCTGTACCTTCCCAGGGAACCAGTGGACTTGTTAGGGAGAAAGAGAGTTCAGGGTGGGCCCCAGATATGTACACCATTCTGACACAACCTCCTAATTCAGAGCAGAAGCCTCAATAAGGAATCACTTTAGAAGAAAGGCTGAGCTTTAATTTATTGTTTTTTTTTTCCTCTAAAGTTTAAACATTCTCTGCACTTGAGTGGCTGTTGCTTATGCATCTGACTTATTTAGGCAATTTGCTATTGTGTGTGTGGTCCAATCCAGCCTGTTTCAGTAAAGCGTATGTTAGACTCTTGGAAATTGTCCAATGGGCGTTTTGTGCATTCATAGATGTGTGTATGTGTGAGACAGAGAGAGAGGTGGGGTGGGCGCGGGAGGAGAAAAGATGGCAAGAAAATTTTTGACTAGCAACCCAAGCATGATGTTCACAGATGAATAGTATACACTTAATTTGAAGAATGAATTCTTTTTTTGAAATTTTGGCTATTGTCAGTCATCTTGCAAGCACATTGACATGGTTTAAATTAGCGTTGTGGAAGCAATATACTGCAAAGGAGTGCGTGACTAAATTATTAAGAGCAAATCCATGAGGACCAAGCATAAAAACATCTTAGCAAATAGAGAAACTTTATATGGAGCTTTTCACCAGCTGCGTCTCTGGTCATTGAGCACAACATGTAACAGTTTGCCCCGGGACTATTTTGGGAAAAACAGTCATTTCATCAAGGATCCAGCTTAGGTTTGAAATTTTGTTTGGATCATTTGCCAAGAAATTGACGTCCAAAAATTCAATATGACAGACATTAAGAGAGTTGGAAACTAAGGCAGGGAACTCAGCTTACCAAGTTTTAACTCTTACTAACCTGTTGGAAAAGAATATTGCTGAGTAATTCTGTCACATTACTAATTTATAATTTGTTCCTAGCCTAGTATTATCGTATGGCTCTGATGGGTAAGTAGAAATCTTGGAAGCTTTAAAAGTAAAAGGGCTGCTATGAAATCTTGGCTTCGTGACTTATGGATGGTATGAGCATGGGCAAGTCATCACACTTTGTGCCTACATTTACCCATCTGTAAACTGGAAGGGCAATGCACACCCCACAGGCTTAGAAGAATCAATAAGTTCACGTTTGCAAGAAGCCCTTTTTAAACTTGCAAGCAGGCACAAGCATGCATTCTAACTTTTACTGATGGCAAAGATAGGGGGTGAGGGTCACTACTGAGCACTGCAGATATGAAGAGTTCAGAAGTAATCTCAACACTTTTGAAAATTCCTGGGGCTCTTTCATTGAACAATCAAAAGAAAAAGTCAGGGCAAGCATTTCAGCTCTGACTCGGGGGGCATGGACTTGGAAGATGTTGGGAAACAGATTGCAACCAAAGGCAAAGAAAAATAAAATGAGAACAAGTCTGCAAGCAGGTTTTAGTCTGATGTTTTGCTGAAGCTCATAAGCCAGTGGAGGACTGTGAGCCCCTCATCTTGTTTTCATTTCCTCGGATGATGGGCACATCAGCTTGGGATGATAACAGCTCTCTCCATGGAGAGAGAAGCATCCAATGATTAGGGGCAGCTCCAGGTGAGGGAATGGGAAGGGACTTGGGGACCTAAGGCAGGTGTGAGGTCTCTAGGATAGACACCTTCCATCTCAAACAGGGGCCCAGCAAGGCTCCTAGCATGATACAATCACTCAGGGTCTGTTTATTGCACTGATGAATGAATGGATTCTTGGAGACAAAAGCAGGAAATGGGGGCCTTGAATCAAATTCTGCTTCTTCTTGAAGTCCTAGCTGAAGTTCCATCTTGTCCGTGTGGTCTTTTCACCACGTATATATCTTTACACCTTGATTCTTATAGTCTCCCACTGGGGAGAATTTTTTGGGCCTTTCTTTACTCATCTCTTTCAGTCTGATTTTAAAATAAGAGAGTTTTTTTTCCTGGGGTGTTTGCCATTACCAGTGGCTGCTCTTTGTACTGGAGACCCAAAGAAGTCCATTGCCTAGGAGGGAGGATAAAAGTCCATAACCAAGCCAACAGAAAAGCCAATTTCTCCAAAGAAGATACGCTGTTATTGTTGTTGTTCAGTTGCTGAGTCATGTCTGACTCTTTTGAGACCTCATGGATTGTAGCCCCAGACTCCTCTGTCCATATCATTTCCTAGGCAAGAATATGGAATAGTTTGCATGTTCCTTCTCCAGAGGATCTTCCTGACCCAAGGATCGAACCCACATCTCCTGCATTGGCCAGTGGATTCTTTACCACTGGGCCACCAGGGAGCCCAAAGAAGATACACAAATGATCAATAAGCACATGAAAAGGTGTTCAGTGTCTTTAGTCATTAAGAAACTGCTTGTCAAAACCACCGTGAGATACCACTTCATACACACCAGCCTGGCTATAATTAAACAGAAAATAACAAATGTTGGTGAAGATGTGGGGAAATTGTAATGCTTATGCAATGGAGTAGGAATGTAAAATAGTGCAACCACCACCGTGGAAACCAGTTCAGAGGTTCCTCAAAAAGTTAACCATAGAGTTAGCAGGTAGGGAATTCCCTGGTGGCTCGGTGGTTAGGACTCTGCGCTTTTACTGCTGAGGATGCAATTTCCATCCCTGGCTGGGGAACTAAGATCCCACAAGTCATGTGGCACAGTCATAATAATAATAATAATAATAATAATAATAAAAGAATCAACCTGCCTGACTTCAGACTCTACTACAAAGCCACAGTCATCAAGACAGTATGGTACTGGCACAAAGACAGAAATATAGATCAATGGAACAGAATAGAAAGCCCAGAGATAAATCCACGAACCTATGGACACCTTATCTTTGACAAAGGAGGCAAGGATATACAATGGAAAAAAGACAACCTCTTTAACAAGTGGTGCTGGGAAAACTGGTCAACCACTTGTAAAAGAATGAAACTAGAACACTTTCTAACACCATACACAAAAATAAACTCAAAATGGATTAAAGATCTAAATGTAAGACCAGAAACTATAAAACTCCTAGAGGAGAACATAGGCAAAACACTCTCCGACATAAATCACAGCAAGATCCTCTATGACCCACCTCCCAGAATATTGGAAATAAAAGCAAAACTAAACAAATGGGACCTAATGAAACTTAAAAGCTTTTGCACTACAAAGGAAACTATAAGTAAGGTGAAAAGACAGCCCTCAGATTGGGAGAAAATAATAGCAAATGAAGAAACGGACAAAGGATTAATCTCAAAAATATACAAGCAACTCCTGCAGCTCAATTCCAGAAAAATAAATGACCCAATCAAAAAATGGGCCAAAGAACTAAACAGACATTTCTCCAAAGAAGACATACAGATGGCTAACAAACACATGAAAAGATGCTCAACATCACTCATTATTAGAGAAATGCAAATCAAAACCACAATGAGGTACCATTACACGCCAGTCAGGATGGCTGCTATCCAAAAGTCTACAAGCAATAAATGCTGGAGAGGGTGTGGAGAAAAGGGAACCCTCTTACACTGTTGGTGGGAATGCAAACTAGTACAGCCGCTATGGAAAACAGTGTGGAGATTTCTTAAAAAACTGGAAATAGAACTGCCATATGACCCAGCAATCCCACTTCTGGGCATACACACTGAGGAAACCAGATCTGAAAGAGACACGTGCACCCCAATGTTCATCACAGCACTGTTTATAATAGCCAGGACATGGAAGCAACCTAGATGCCCATCAGCAGATGAATGGATAAGGAAGCTGTGGTACATATACACCATGGAATATTACTCAGCCATTAAAAAGAATTCATTTGAACCAGTCCTAATGAGGTGGATGAAGCTGGAGCCCATTATACAGAGTGAAGTAAGCCAGAAAGATAAAGAACATTACAGCATACTAACACATATATATGGAATTTAGAAAGGTGATAACGATAACCCTATATGCAAAACAGAAAAAGAGACACAGAAATACAGAACAGACTTTTGAACTTTGTGGGAGAATGTGAGGGTGGGATATTTCAAAAGAACAGCATGTATACTATCTATGGTGAAACAGATCACCAGCCCAGGTGGGATGCATGAGACAAGTGCTCCGGCCTGGTGCACTGGGAAGACCCAGAGGAATCGGGTGGAGAGGGAGGTGGGAGGGGGGATCGGGATTGGGAATACATGTAAATCCATGGCTGATTCATATCAATGTATGACAAAACCCACTGGAAAAAAAAAAATAATAAAAAAAAAAAAAAAAAAAGAATTAGCAGATGACCTAGCAATTCCACTTTTAAGTATGTACAATAAAGAATTGAAACAGGTGTTAAAAACTTGTACGTGAATGTTCATAGCAGCACTATTGATGATAGCCAAAAAATGGAAACATCCCAAATGCCTATCAACTGATGAATGGATAAAACAAAAATGACTAAAGGTGTTGAACATCTTTTCATGTGCTTGTTGATCATTTGTGTATCTCCAAAAAATTGGTACATATCCGTACAGTGGACTATAATTCAGTCATAAAAAGGAACGGAGAACTGATACTTACCACAACACAGATGAACCTCAAAAAACATTAGGTTAGGTGAAAGATTTAAGACACGAAATCTACCTATTGAGTATTGATAATTCTACTTCCTTGAAATATCAAGACTAGACAAATCCATAGAGACAGAGTCATTAGTGATTACCAGGGGCTGAGGGGAGGACGGAAGGGGGAGTGACTGCCTCATGGGTACAGGGTTTCATTTCAGAGATGAAAATATCTAGTACTGATGAGTGCACTGTATTGTGAATGTTCTCAATGGCACCAAATTATGCACTTTAAGTGGTTAATTTTATGTGATGTGAATTTTACCCCAATAAAAATAAGTTAGCTAAACAGAACTTCAGTAACTATACATGGCCTAATGAGGGCTATAAGAGATGTGTGGTCCTTGTACAGTGGGAGCATGGGTAGAGAGAAACTGCCTCTCTCTGGGGGTGTTGAATGGGACAGTGGTGTGGGAGGAGGCATCCTCATTTGGCTAGCATCTTGTAGAGAAAGGGAGCGTGCTCCAGGTAGATGGAGTGATGCAGGTAAGATATGGAAGTCTGAACAAGTAAGATTTGTTTTGGGAACATGAAACTTCTTGCAGACTTGATGAGTAGGACAGGCTGGAAACTGTAACGGAAAGAAAGCAAGCACACACTTACTGAGCACTTACTTTGTGCCAGGCAGCAAAGCTAAGGGCTTTGCCATGAGGTCATTTAATCCTCCCAACAACTCTGATATTTTTTTCACTCTTACCTGGAATGAAACTGAGTGTTAGAGGAGGTAATTTGCCCAGTGTTGTATAGAACCTCCACCTGCACACCTACACACAGAAAATACACACAGTCAGGAGTTTGTAAGAAAGAGTAGCTTGACACTCTATTCCTCCTAGCTAATGCCGTTTTATTAGATGTTCAAAGATGGATTCAGGGATAGCAGGAGAAGCTTTGTTCTTGGAACCAAACGTAAACTCACATTGTAATAGTCAGCATTCTCCAGTGAAACAAGACAAATAGGTGATATGTGTGTGTGTGTTTGTGTGTTAGTCACTCAGTCGTGTCTGACTCTGAGACCCTATGGACTGTAGCCTACCAGGCTTCTCTGTCCACGGGATTCTCCAGGTAGGAAGAAATTTAGTATAAGGCTCATGAAATTATGAAGGATGAGAAATCCCCTGATCTTCCATCTACAGCTGGAGATCCAGGAAGGATGAGGGTATAATAAAGTCTGAGTCCCAAGGGCTGAGAACCAGGAGCATCAGGGCAGGAAAGATCCATGCCACAGCTGGGGCATTTGGGCAGGAGGGACCAGATTCTGCCCCACCCCTCCTTTCTGTTCTGTTCAATCCCTCAGCAGATTGCATGATGCCCACCCACATGGGAAGGCAAATTGCTTTCCCGAGTCCACTGATTCAAAGGCTAATTTTATCCAAAAACAGTCGTAACACATCCAGAAATAATGTTTGGCCAAATATCTGGTTACCCCATGATCCTGTCAAGTTGACACATAAAATTAATCATCACATGTGTGTTATAGATCTCTTGAGTATTAGATTCTGGAAAAGAGTCGTGATATTGTGTTGCTTTTCATTGCAGTTTTTAAAATAGTTAAAATACATTTAAGCAGATCTAGACCAGACTCTTGTGGGTCACTTGCTTTCAACAGAACACAGTTTGAAAACCACTGCTTGTCTGATCAGAAACCATTTAGCTCTATTTAGTCATATCATGTGTGCCTTTATGCCTTTGAATAGAATTCTGTCTCCTTGTGGCCCATTTTTTTTACATGTTATATGTAATATGTGGTCAAAAAAGTGCCAAATCAGTAACAGGACTGATAGAACTGCTGTGACTCAGACTTGATGAATGATCATTTTTCCAGTGATTATATATTTCTGTAAAGTCTCTATATGAGCAATTTCATTTTTGACTTTTGTAACCACTGGAAAATTCTTTAGAGTTCTCCTATATCCCCATCTCAATTTTTAAAGAAATAAATATCTTATTTCAGAATACTTTTAGATTCACAGAAACATTGCAAAGATAACATATATGTATCTATGTATATATATTTATATTTATATATATATCCCACACCCAGTTTTCTCTTCTATTCACATCTTACACTGGTGTGGTACATTTGCCACAATGAATGAATTGATACAAATACAGCATTATTAAACAAGTCATGTTTTGTTCAGGTTGCCTTTGTTTTTATTGAATGTCCTATTTCCATTCCAGAATCCCATCTGGGACACCACATTCCGTTGGTTGTCATGTCCCCTTAGGCTCCTCTTGGCTGTGACAGTTTCTCAGACTTTCCTTCTTTTTGATAACCTTGACAGGTTTGGGTTTTTTTTTTTTTTTCTTCCATATTTATTTTTTTGGCTGGACCAGGCCTTAGTTGCAGCACTTGGGAATCTTCACTCTTCATTGTGGCATGTAGGGTCTTTAGTTGTGGCATGTAGGATCTTTAGTTGTGGCTTGTGGAAACTAACTCCATAACCAGGGATCAACCCAGGCCCCGTGTATTGGGAATTCAGAGTCTTAGCCTCTGGACCAGCAGGGAAGCCTCACCTTGACAGTTTTGAGGGATTCTGGTCAGGTGTTTTGTAGAATGTCCCTCAACTGGGATTTTTCAGATATTTTCCTCTTGGCAAGACTGGGGTAATGGGCTTTGGGAGGTGGTGTCATTTTTATTGTGTCTTATCAGAAGTGGAAAAAAGTGAAAGTGTTAGTTGCTCAGCCATGTCTGACTCTTTGGGACCCCAAGGACTATAGTTTGCCAGGCTCCTCTGTTCATAGAATTCTCCAAGCAATAATACTGGAGCGAGTAGCCATTCCCTTCTCTAGGGGATCTCCCCGACCCAGGGATCGAACTCAGGTCTCCTGCATTGCAGGCAGATTCTTTACCGCCTGAACTACCAGGGAGGCGTCTTCTCAGGGTCCGTGGTAAAGAACCACCTGTCAGTGCAGGAGACGCAGGAGACCCAGGTTCAGTCCCACGGGGGAAGATCCTCTGGAGGAGGGCACGGCAACCCACTCCAGTGCTCTCGCCTGGAGAATCCTATGAACAGAGGATCCTGGCACGTTCCAGTCCATGGCGTTGCAAAAATCTGAGCAACCGAGTGACTCAGCATGCATGCACCAAGGTCCATACTGTCAACATAGCTTCATCACTGTGGGCGCTGAACTCGACCACCTGGCTGAGGCTGCGTTTGCCAGGGCTGTCTGCCGTAAAGGTACTCTCTCCTCCTTTCCATCTTGTACTCTCAGGAAGGAAATCACTATGTGATCTGCTCTGAAGGAGTGAAAGGTTACATTCCTCCTCTGAGAGCTCCACACCACCTTCTACTGCTCTCCTTTCTGTTCTCGGTGAAGGAGTAGAAAGTGGAAATTACCTACATGGGGATGACTGTGTTTCTCTCCAGCCTTCCATGAGGGCAACGGTTCCCCACACTGGTCCTACTGACATTCGGGGAAAGATATTTCTTTGTGGTACCATTTACCCCACCTGGTGGGCTTCCCTGGTGTCTCAGATGGTAAAGCGTCTGCCTACAATTTGGGAGACCCAGGTTTGATCCCTGGGTCAGGAAGATCCTCTGGAGAAGGAAATGGCAACCCACTCCAGT
Organism: Cervus elaphus; assembly: GCF_910594005.1. NCBI lineage: Eukaryota > Metazoa > Chordata > Mammalia > Artiodactyla > Cervidae > Cervus > Cervus elaphus. The sequence continues at coordinate 83,346,958 of NC_057829.1, read as the reverse complement.
ATTCTGGCCTGGAAAATTCCATGGATGGAGGAGCCTGGTAGGCTACAGTCTGTGGGGTCGCAAAGAGTTGGACACGATCGAACAGCTTCACTCTCACTTGCCCTAGTGAGGGTGTTTACCAGCCTCCCCGCCTGCTGTGCAGTAGATCCAAGCAGCAAGCCATTTGCAACCACCAAAAATGTTTCCGCACGTTTCCAAGTGTCACTTTGGCATGGGGCAAAATTCCTCACTACTCCTGGCCCCATTTGAGAACTACTGCCTCAACACTCTGATGGCACTGTGAAGATCTTCCAAAAAGAAAAGAGAAAATATAATAATATAAAATATTCCTTCTCTAGGCACAAAACTATTATACCCCAGGAAGAATGCCCCCATTCATAAGTTTAAAGAACTCAGGAAATACATGCATTTTTTTCAGTGCCAAAGTACTGCCTCATTCCAGGGGCAGAACGTAGAAGACAGAGTGAATGGTTGTGCTCTCTGCATGCAATGCCCATAGAATGCAGCTTAAATGGTGCCCCGCCCCCCGCCACCAGAGTTGAGAAAGGCAAAGGCCCTGAATTTACAGACCCTGAAGAGATCTAGTGTGTGCCCCTCTTTATGTTAGACAGGATGGGCAAGGTTATGCTGTGGTAACAAACATCCTGAAAAATCTCTGTGGCTTAAAACATTGAAGCTTTATTTTTTATTCACAGCACATTTCCTATGTGGGTCAGAGATGACCTGCTCTTTGGTGTCACTCAGGAACCCAAGATGCTAGGGTCTCAACATATGCTTCCCCAATCCTCATGGCAGAGAGAAGTGGGCATTGCCACTCCTCACACTGGCAATCATGTTTCTGGAATTGACAGTCATCATTTCTGCATACTTTTTACTGGCCAGACCAAGTCATGAGGCCATGCCTAACCTCAGGGACTTAGGAAAGGACAATTTTACTTTGCACCTGGGAGGAAGCATGTGAGAATATTTGTGAGCAGTCCTAATGACCACCATGGGCTTCCCTCATAGTTCAGTTGGTAAAGGATCTGCCTGCAATGTAGGACACCCCGGTGTGATTCCTGGATAGGGAAGATCTGCTGGAGAAGGGAAAGGCTACCCACTCCAGTATTCTGACCTGGAGAATTCCATGTACTGTATAGCCCATGGGGTCCCAAAGAGTCAGACATGACTGAGTGACTTTCACTTTCACTTTAAATGACCACCATAGCTTTGAAGTACAAAGCATGGTACTATTATGGCCAAACTGTCACTGAAGAATCAATACATAAATGATTCATCCATGCCTTGCTACTTTATGACAGGGCCTCAAAAATATTTGTTGGATAAAATGAGTATTTCCAAACATCCAGGTTTTTTTTTTAGGAAGATAAAGTTACACAGGAGTCATCTGTGTAGAAGATGTTCCAACCAAGTTTAAACCAAGATAAAGATCTGGTTGTGTATGAACTGTGCCTTGTCCATGTCTCTTACCAGAACCTACTAATGTCTGTCTGTGTTAACAGAGGGCGAGGCAATCAGTGTTTTTGTTTTGATTTTTTTTTTTTTGGCTGTGCTCTGTAGCATGTGGGATCTTAGTTCCCTGACTAGGCATCAAACTCATGCCATGCCCCCTGCATAGGAAGCATGGTGTTTTCACCACCAGACCACCAGGGAAGTCCCACAATGAGTTTTGTGTAAAGAATTTTGTATGTTCGTCTCTGGAAGATTGTAGTGACCTGTCCCCTATTTCCCAGCCTGGCTCTGTGGATCAAAAGATCTGAGCCTGCGGGAAGAGAACAAGCTATAAACGGAGAACTGAAGGAGCGGGTTTGATTTTGAAAGATTGTGGATCTAAGTAGTATAGTGTGGGTGACTTGATGATGATGGAACATTGTGGAGTAGGAAAGAGGAGATGCCTCTTCACGCCTCATGGATATCCAGTGGGGTCCCATCAACAGTGGAGTGACATCTTCCTGGCAGCGAAGGAGGAAGAGTGATATGGCTTTTTCAGGTGGCTTAGTGTACAGTGGACAATGATAAGGAGGCTGGGGTGGGGAAATAGTTGAGCTGCTCCTGTGGTCTCCCAGGAGTAAGACCAAGGCAGAAGGCTGACCTCTTGCAAATAAGCAGCTGAAGTTTTGGAACCAGTAGAGTCTGGGCATTAACTTAATATAATCTCCTTCATATCCAAAGTCTTGTGAAGCCTGGGGGAAATTCTAATTATGTGAGGATTTACAGACGATTTTAAAGATCTGTGAAATTGCAGTCTCTGAAAAGATTATAGACCTTTGATTTAAATATTGGTTCTCACTGAGCAAAACAGCTTTTGTGTGTCAGTAAAGCAATAACATGGACAGTTATGTTTAAAAAAATGAATATTGAATAGCTTGGTTTGGTCACTGTTTTCTGAAAGTGTTGCTGTGTGTGTGTGTGTGTGTGTGTGTATGTGTGTGTGTGCAGAAACTAATGTGTGTGCAGAGCTACTAATGAGGTATATCTATATGTGAGCTTCCCTGGTGGCTCAGTAGTAAAGAACCCACCTGCCAATGCAGGAGATGCACGTTGGGTTGGGAAGATCCCCTGGAGAAGAGAATGGCAACCCCCTCCAGTATTCTTGCCTGGGAAGTCCCATGGACAGAGGAGTCTGACAATCTATAGTCCACGGGGTCACAAAGAGTCGGACATGGCTCAGCGACTTAAAACAGCAACAGTGATATCTGTATGTGGTATACATGTGTGAAATTATTTATTATGGGCACATCTTGGCTTATATACATTTGCTTAATGTGTACCTTCCATAATACTTAGAATCCTTTATGGTCACAAGTGCCCTGCTATTTAAAAAAGTGTGGTTTGGGAGTTGGGTCAAGTAGCACTCTTGGCTATCATTAAGCAATGAAATGGGATCGCTTATTCCCTGGGAATGGTGAAACATTCCCTTCTCACCCATGAGGTGTCCAAGGCTAACGTATTATTTATGATGATTTGATGTTCATCCACGTGGTAAAGTTTATTTTTGTTAATTGCCTGTGAATCAACAACTATACCACTTTTCCAGGAGAAAGTAGCTCATTTTCTAGTGTACACACTTTCAAGATCTTTAAGAAGGAGGAGCCTAGAGAAGTGTTTTTGAAGTCATCAACCTCCAGCAGAGAGACTGATACATGTTCCTAGGACCCCCATCGTTGACTTGCTTAACAAGACAGAATTATAATTTGATATTTAATGAACCTAGAGAAGATGGGCTGGGGGAGGAAGGTGAGAACAGAGGCAAGTGAAGGCATTCCATGGCACTTGTTTTGTTCAGGATAAGATGTAAATATTGATAAGGTTAAGCAGTGATTGGGAAAAATGTGATGGTGAATCTTCGTAATTTAGGAACAACTATCAGAAAACAAAAATGGGTCATGTAGTTTTCAAACAGTCCAAGAGTTTGATCTATCTAATGGAAGTCAGGAAAGGAGAAGTAAAAAAAAAATGTTGAGTAATTAAGATAAAATTAAAGTTAGATGGCAGAAATAAATCCTAATGTAGAAGTAATTACAGTAAATAGTAACTCACCAATTAAAAGGCAGAATAACTCAGGTTAGATGTAGAACATAAAGTCTGGCAATATTTTGTCAATAAGAGAGTACTGAAGGAAAGAAATTGGTTAGACTAATAACAAAAGGATGAAAGAATATATATCCCAGACAAATGTGAACCAAAGGAAAGTTGGAAGAGTAATATATATATCTGATGAAACAGAAATAAGGGCAAAGAGGGATGTGATATACTTGCAAATACAACCATAGAGTAAGAATGTGTATATATATATATATATATATATATATATATATATATATTTGTGTGTGTGTATGTATATATATATTATATATATATAAAATGAACATAAACTCACCTGATAATATCATCTTGAAATACATAAATGACAACTGATAAAACTATGAGAAGGAATAAATAAGTCAACAAAATTACTGATGGTAGAAGTTTTAAAGCAGCTCTCTCAAACTACTTAAGCAAGCCAAATATAAGCAAAGAAATGGCAACCTGTTCCAGTATTCTTGCCTGGAGAATCCCATGGACAGAGGAGCCTGGCAGGCTACATTCTGTGGGGTTGTAAGAGTTGGACACAACTTAGCGACTAAACCATAATAGGTGTGAATAATCATTAAGGTGAGGAACTAGAGATATGTGTAGAATTCTATATCCAACAAACAGTAAAGGCATTTTTTTCAGACTGGATTATTTTTTAAAAAATGACAATCCATCAAGGAAGGCTTCTGATTACAAAGAAGTCTATTTAATGGAGAGTTATGTTGTTTAATAAAAATGCAATAAAATGAGAAATCAATATCAAGAGAAAGCTAAAATATAAGCTCATATCTGTAGTCTAACTAACTCAGAAGTCATAGGGAAGTAATGAAATACTTAAAACTAAATAGAGCTAAAAAAACTGCTTATCAAAATTAGTTAGCTAAAGTAGCACTTAGAGGAAAATAGAGCTTTAGATATGTTTATTTGAAAACAAGAAAGATTGAAAACACAGTATCTAAGACTTCAAGAGGAGAATTGGAAAAAGAATAAACACAAAGAAATGATAAAGACAACTATAATAAGTTTAAGATAAGAAATCTAAAGAATACTAAAAAATAATAGAGAAGATTAATGAAACCAAAATCTTGTACTTAACAACAACAAAAACTACAGTAGAGACACTCTTTGGCTGGACTGATCAGGATAAGTAGAGAATGAACAAATAATAAACTTACAGAATGAAAAACAGGGAAATAAAGCAGAGATAGCTGAAAAAGTATGAAAAATTATTATGAATAACTATCAATATACTTGAAAACTACATATATAGACAAATATAAAATACCAAAATAGTGTAAGAGAAACTAACAATATTGAATAGACCAATAATCAATAATGAAATTAAAATGATATTCAGACTCTTTTCTCTCACTACAGCTCTAGATCCGGTGGTTTTATTAGTAAGTTCTACCAAAATAAACATAAATAAAAATAAATAGCTCTGGGAAATAGAAAAATGTAAAAGCATTTGAAATGACTTTATAAGACTAGCACATTATTGATTCCAAATTCTGTAAGAGTCAATACACAAGGTCATTTGGCTTTTACACATAGATATAAGAATGCACAGAGAAATATTAGCTATAAAACAAAAGGATAAAAGTAGCAGGTGATCATGGAGAGTTTAGCCCAGAAAAGCAAAGATGGCTCAACCTCAGAAAATGCACTGCTACATAAATCCAAGGGAGAAAAACCACTCAATCATCTCAGATATAAAAAGCCATCTTAATAAAATTCAACATCAATTTGTGATAAAAAATATCTTGCAAACTATGTCTAGAAGGGAACTTCCTTGATGTGATAAAGATTTATGCCTCCAACCTACAGCAGACAACATACTTCAGAGAAATCTGGACCAGTCCCCTTTATGATTAGAAACATATGCTGCTGTTTAACACAGTGCCAAAGGTCCTGGCCAACTCTATAAGAAAAGACCAAGTCAAAACAAAACAATACAGTCTAATGATTTGAAGGGAGGGTACTAAATTGTCATTTGTTGATGATATGATCTAAATAAAAATCTATAAGAATCAACAGGAAAAGATTAGAATAGAGAGTTGAGGAAATTTGCAACACATAGATAAACTTAGGAAAATCAATTGTGGTGGTATGGTTGCTCTCCGTACCACCAGCAAACAACTGGAAAATGAAATAGAAAACAAGATGCCTTCAAAATGGCAATAATTATCTAGCAATGAACAAAGAATATACATCATATCTATGGATAAAGTTTTAAGAAAATATGAAATGGTGAGCTTCTCCATGCTTATGAATGTTGTGCTTTAACATTATAAAGATATCAGTTTTCTTTGAATTCACATACAATTTGAGTGTGATCCAAAACAAAGTTCTAATTGGTTTTTTAAGGGATGTGACAAAGTTATTCTATATACAGAAGAATGTAAATCCATGAATAAATATGTTAGTTTGGAAAAGAAGAGGAAGAAAGCAGACTTCCACTACTAGATATTAAGACACAGTACAAAGAAAGAAAGAGAGAGAAAGAAAAACAGTGTGCTATTGGTAGAAGAACAGAGAAATAGACCAAATGAACAGACATAATTTACATTGGTATGATAAAGGTCAGTGAGCTATCAGACAATCATTTAATAGAAGGTGTTGAGAAAACTGGCTCGTTATACAGAGAAAGACAAAGCTAAATCCCTACCTCACACCATATAGAAAGTGCATCTCAGATAGATGAAAATGTTTAATGTGAAAAGTAAAACTAGTATGTTAATAGAAGATGTAGGACTGATGGGACCTAGGGGGAATGAGGGACTTCTTCAACATGGCCTAAAGAACAAATCATTAGATGATAATTAATGTTTCTGATTATATGCAAAAAGAGTTCTGCTTAGAAAAGACAACATAGACAAAATTTGTAGATGAGAGATTAGGAAAACAAATCTGCAATGTGTAAGACCAATGAGAAACCAATATGTAGAATACAAGAAACTCTTCCAATAAACAAGAAAGAGAAAAGTCTATAGAAAAAAATGGACAAAGGATGTGAATAGCAATTCATAGAAGGGGTAAACCTAAATAACTAGCAAACATATAAAGAGATGCTCAAACTCAGCAATATTCAGAGAAATGCAACTTAAAATAAGAATAGAATAACCTTCTATTCCCATTTTAATTGCAAAATTTATAATCAATTTAATTGGCTAATGGATGGGTTGGATATGGGATGCTAGGAACCCTCCTAACCTATTGGTGGGAATGGAAACTGGCCAGTCACCCAGGAGAGTAACTGGGCAGGGCTGACTTAAATGATTTGTGTGGAAGGATGTAGAGACTCAAAAACCCACTTGTGAGTGATTTCAGAAAAAAGTCTTTGCATGAATCCAGAGGAAGACACAGATGCAAATGCTCAGTACATGGTGTTTGTGTCATCCTACACGTCAGAGCGGAAATAATTCAGCACAGCACGGTGAGCAGATAATGAAATGCCATGCAGTAGCTACAGGACACAAAATCGATGTGCTCTCAGCAACAGGGACCAAACTTGAATACACAAAACTCAACTGAAAAAGGAGAAGTATGTGGTTCATAGCCCAATGCTATTTATGTAAATTGCAAAATGCATATACACACAATAAACAATTGTACACCTTACAGAGCTATAAGAATAGAATAACCTTCTATTCCCATTTTAATTGCAAAATTAAATGGTCCTATTTTTCCAATAGTCATGTATGGATGTGAGAGTTGGACCATAAAGAAAGCTGAGCCCCAAAGAATTGATGCTTTTGAACTGTGGTGTTGGAGAAGACTCTTGAGAGTCCCTTGGACTGCAAGGAGATCCAACCAGTTCATCCTAAAAGGAAATCAATCCTGCATATTCATTGGAAGGACTGATGCTGAAGTTGAACTCTGATACTATGGCCACCTGATGCAAAGGGCCAACTCACTGGAAAAGACCCTGATGCTGGGAAGGATTGAAGGCTAGAGGAGAAGGGGATGACAGAGGGCGAGATAGTTGGATGGCATCACTGACTTGATGGACATGAGTTTGAGCAAGCTCCGGGAGCTAGTAATGAACAGGGAGGTTTGGCATATTGTAGTCCATGGGGTCACAAAGAGTTGGACACGAATGAACGACTGAACTGAATTGAAAATTTTACAGGGATACCTACAAATTTGTGGATACATATAAAATGCATTTGAACTGTTGCCTGTGAGCAATAATGGGAGTGGGAACTTTTTTTAAGGAAGTCAATAAGTAAATAAAATAAGAGAGCAGACTTGCCTGGATTGATGAAGAAAATAGACCATGAATGAGATGTAAGATAAATTCAACCGTCTGTCTCTGAAATCCAGAATGCCAGGAGAAATAACTCTATGTGCACACATTTCTGCCCACATATATTTTCTTTGTTTCCTCGTTTGCCACTAAATACAGACAACCTAATATGAGAGGTTTTAAAACTAAGTCACCTTTGAAAGGAAGAACTAAATTTCCGGCTCCTGCAATTTGGAGGAAACAAGTGGTCTCCATCCTTAATTTAGAGGGGTTCAGTCCAGTGTTCATCACCTGTTCCTCACACCTGGTTTTACTTGGCCTCTTGTTGTAGCCTACAGAAGAATTCCAGGGAGACCTTCTGTTTTCAAAATCAAGGCTTTAGAGCAGGCATCTCCGCCTGCCCTCCTATTTTGCCTACACAGACTTTCTAATTGATTGATGCTTTCCCTTCCATCAAGCTGCATCAGTTATATTAGCGGCTTTATGGTCTGATATCTGATCCCTTGGCAATCCCACAAGGCGAACGTAGGTTGTTACAGGCAACCAAGTCCTCAGACAATGTCCAGGTTTCCCAGATAATAACTTCTCAAGATTTATTTTTTTTCATTAAGAGTCTGTTAGATTCCCTAAATTTTATTTGTAACACGGTACAAAGGAGAATTAATTGAACGTCAGGGACTTTTCCTTCTGAGGTGGCCTTTATGCTTGCCTAAAAGTAAAAAAATAAACCATTACAGGGCCCCAGATAGACCAGCTCAACTAACTCCTGCCTTCAGCTTTGGTTACAGCTATCTTGGTTTATTGGTCCTATTTTCAGAAAACTCTTGGATGTAATATTTTCCCACCTCCATTTGGCCTCCTCGTGAGGGAATTCCCCTTTATAGTGATTCCCACATCCTCCACGAGGCTGGTTTCAGCTTCAGTTATTATTTTGTCCAATGAAGACAGAGCATCTGGAAAATATCCTTTGTTCAATAAATGTTCATGAATCTAAGCCTCTTAATAGCTCCCCAAGCAGTCTTTATTTCTCTCCCTAATCAATTTCTGTTATAGCAACCTTTCTAATGGTGATAATTCTGAGGGAGGCTGTAATTCTAGGTATTTAGCAGATTTCCTATTAATAACAGATTTCATTATTATGGGCATACATGGAATCTGTCTCAATATAGAGCTTATCAGAAGAACCCAATGTTCTTCCTATAGATTTGGTGTTGACTTAGTCTGTCATTCAAGTAAGGTTAGTAGATGGCTGTTTCTCCACAAATTACCAGTCTCTTGAGTAGTAGAAACATGTCATTAATGTAGAATACTCCATTTATTAAAAGTATTAAATTTTTCTATTTCTCGGTATGACAAGTTCAGGGGTCACAGAGATCAAGGCCTTTAGTGTGCACACCTGTGCTGCAGGGACTCTGGGTAGAATAATTGGGAATCTTGACAGTTTCCAATTCCCTTGATCTTGAGCACATCTCTGTGTCTAATTAAACTTACAGAAACATATCTGTGTTTGGAAGGCAATTTTACCTCTAATTAGTCGGATGGCCTTGAATATATTAATTCCCCTCCTTAGTCTCAGTGTCCTCACCAATGAGATGAGAATTCCTTCATTCATTTAGCAAGCACTTATTTTGTTAGTTTTGTTTTGAATTTATTTATTTTGAACTGGAGGGTAATTGTTTAACAATGCTGTGTTGGTTTCTGCCATACGTCAACATGAGTCAGCCTTAGGTATACACATGTCCCCTCTCACTCATACCTCCCTCCCAGCCGTCTAGGTTGTCACAGAGCACCAGGCTGAGCTCCCTGCATCACACAGCAACGTCCCATTAGCTATCTGTTTTACGCATGGTAATGATACGTTTCAATGCTACTCTCTCAATGCGTCCCACCCTCTCCTTCCTCTGTTGTATCCATAAGTCTGTTCTCTAAGTCTCTATTCCTATCCTGCAAATAGGTTCATCAGTACCATTTTTTCTAGATTCCATATATATATGTGTGTGTGTGTGTGTTGATATACTATATTTGTTTTGTTGTTGTTCAGTTACTCAGTTGTGTCCGATTCTTTGTGACCCCATGAACTACAGCACACCAGGCATCCCTGTCCTTCACTAACTCCCAGAATTTGCTCAAACTCAGGTCCATTGAGTCGATGATGCCATCCAACCATCTCATCCTCTGTCACTCCCTTCTCCTTTTGCCCTCAATCTGCCCCAGCATCAGAGTCTTTTTCAATGAGCTGGCTGTTTGCATCAGGTGGCCGAAGTATTGGAAATTCAGTTTCAGCACCAGTCCTTCCAATGAATATTAAGGGTTGATTTCCTTTAGGATGACTGGTTTGTTCTCCTTGCAGTCCAAGGGACTCTCAAGAGCCTTCTCCAGTGCCACAATTCAAAAGCATGAATTCTTTGGCACTCAGCCTTCTTTATGGTCCAACTCTAGCATCCGTACATGACTACTGGAAAAACCATAACTTTGACTATTCTGACCTTTGTCAGTAATGTGATGTCCCTGCTTTTTAATACACTATCTAGGTTTGTCGTAGCGTTTCTTCCAAGGAGCAAGCATTTTTAATTTCATGGCTGCAGTCACCATCCGCAGTGATTTTGGAGCCCAAGATAATAAAGTCTGTCACTGTTTGCATTATTTCCCTATCTATTTGCTATGAAGTGGTGGGACCAGATGCCATGATCTAAGTTTCTTTGAATGTTGAGTTTTAAACCAGCTTTTTCACTCTCCTCTTTCACCTTCATCAAGAGGCTCTTTAGCTCTTTGCTTTCTGCCATAAGTGTGGTGTTGTCTGCCTGCATGAGGTTATTGATATTTTCCCTGCAGTCTTAATTCCAGCTTGTGCTTCATCCAGTCTGGCATTTCTCATGATATACTCTGCATATAAGTTAAATAAGCAGGGTGACAGTATACAACCTTGACATACTCCTTTCCCAGTTTGGAACCAGTCTGTTGTTCTGTGTCTGGTTCTAACTGTTGCTTCTTGACCTGTATACAGATTTCTTAGGAGGCAGGTAAGGTGTTCTGGTATTCCCCTCTCTTTAAAAATTTCCCACAGTTTGCTGTGATCTACCAGTCAAAGAGTTTAGCATAGTCAATGAAACAGAAGTAGATGTTTTTCTGGAATTCCCTTGCTTTTTCTATGAACCAATGGATGTTTGCAATTTGATCTCTGGTTTGTTTTAGCAAGCACTTATTAAATACCTACTGTGTGTGAAGCAATGTTTCAGAAGCTGTGTAAAGAAGTGCAAACAAGGCAGGCAAGGTTGCCCTTTTGTGGAGTTCACATTCTGGTTGAAACTTAAAGCACCAACAAAATACGAACAAAAAATACAATAGTGACATAGTACAAATATAATATGTACAGTTAACCCTTGGGCAATTCAGGGATTAGGGGCACCAACCACAAGCACATTTGAAAATCCATGTACAACTTTGATTCCCCCCAAATTAGCTACAAATAGCCTAATGGCAACCCACTCCAGTACTCTGGCCTGGAAAATCCCATGGACGGAGGAGCCTGGTAGGCTACAGTCCATGGGGTCGTGAAGAGTTGGACATGACTGAACGACTTCACTTTCACTTTTCACTTTCATGCATTGGAGAAGGAAATGGCAACCCAATCCAGTGTTCTTGCCTGGAGAATCCCAAGGACAGGGGAACCTGGTGGGCTGCCGTCTGTGGGGTCGCACAGAGTCAGACACAACTGAAGCAACTTAGCAGCAGCAGCAGCAGCCTAATCTTTTATTTAAAGATTTTTTTTATGTAGACCATTTAAAAGTCTTTATTGAATTTGTTACAATATTGCTTCTGTTGTTTATGTTCTGGTTTTTTGGCTGTGACACATGTGCGATCTTCATTCCCCAACCAGGGATTGAACCCACACCCCCTGTACTGGAAGGTGACGTCTTAACCACTTGGGACAGCCAGGGAAACCCCTAGCCTATCGTTGACTGGAAACCTTACTGATAATAGAAACAGTTACTTAACACACATTTTGTATGTTTTGTGTACTATATATTATATTCTTCAAAGTAAACTAGGGAAAAAATGTTATTAAGAAAATCATAAGGAAAAGAAAATACATTTGTAGTATTATACTGCATTTTTTAACTTATTTTTTTGTATTTTTTACTAGTATTTATCGATACTGTAAGTTTATTTTGTTCCTCTACAAAATGAATCATCTGTCAGTACTTACATCAATACTGCTTTATAATATACAAAACATTAAGATGTTATACATATTACTATCACTAGACATCAAAAATGAAAAGATAATGTGAGAGAGAAATTCATATTTACAGGTATGACTATTCATGCATTGAGAATGAAGGAGTAGCAATACGATTATTTCATAGTAGCCTAGTGTAATCCATATAATTGCTTCACAGTAGCCTAGCCTGTACACTAATAAAGGAATTGATATACAACTTTTATGACATACAGTATTGCAGTCATATTCACAATACAGAATTGGAAACATTATTACATTAAATATCCCCACTCAATGTGATCATAGGCTGATATGCAGTTTTTCTAATTACAATCTGATTATGCGAGAGAGGCACACTGTATGATGATGTAGTTCTTTGAAAGCAAAGTTATAAAATAGTAAGAAAACTACACATTATTAGTTTTATATTAAATATCACTCATCTTATGCCTTTGTAAGGATAGTCTAGCCCCTCTCTACCTCTATTTTACCTTCATGACATAACTAAATTTTCTTAATTTTTTTTGGTATTTCTAGGCAGCAGGGTTTGTCTGAAATTTTTTTTTTCAAGTTGCCACAAATCTCCAAGAAATTTTTCATACATTTATTGAAAAAAGTCCACATATAAGTGGAATCACTCAGTTCAAACCCATGTTGTTCAAGGGTCAGCCGTACTTACCTTATAGAGCAATAAAGCTACTTATTCAAGGGACATGTTACAAGGACTAAATGAGGAAACACACTTGTGTAATCAATGGTATTGGGTTGGCCAAAAAGTTTGGGGTTTTTTGTAACAACTTACAGAAAAGCCAGAATGAGCATTTTGACCAACCCAACAGTCAGCTGAGCAGAATAACAGTAGTTTAAAGGCCATTGCTTTTTCTGTCCTCTTGGAGAGACCAGTGGGTGTGTTGGTGAAGATGCAGCAAATACTCTTGAAATGGGGCTAACATGCCCATGGAAACTTTTTTCATGGAAAAAATTGTTGCAAAAGAAACACTAGTGTCCCTTGGTTTCCTAAAACAGAGAGTGTGGGGGATGCATATGGAGGTGGGTATAAACTCCAGTCTGTGTAGCAAATCTCCTGCCTGGCACCTCCCTTCCCACCCCATGCACTTCACTCTACCCAGAGAAGGCATTAGAATTATTTCCCGGCAAGCATCAGAGCAGACAGACCTTATCTGATTTGAGGCTCACTTATAATTAAGTTGCAGCACCCATGCGTGCATGCAGTTGGGTGGGTGGGAGGGAGAGGGGGGCAGCCTCCCCAGGCCAGTGTTCTTCCTCTGTTGTCTTCCCTGTATAATCATTGAGGATGTTTTTTTTTAAGTCTCTAGTGAATTTGTTACAATATTGCTTCTGTTTTATGCTTTGTTTTTTTGGCCCTGAAACATGTGGGATCCTAGCTCCCAGAGGAGGAATTGAACACTCGCCCTCTGCACTGGAAGGTAATGTCTTAACTACTGGCCTACCAGGGAAGTCCCTTCTCACTGAGGATCTTGCAGTTTTTTTTTTTTTTAAATATCATAGCCCAGCCTCTGTTTCCTTGGACCAAATAGGGGATGTCCTAGGACCTCTCCAATTGAGACATGTTCTAAATTCTAGGTGGTTCTTTTCTTCTTCATCCCTGTAGAACTCAAGCTTGGAGAAGAAGTTACTCTATCTGTTGAGACTGAGCTGGGCTTGGCTGTGCAGAGTGGCCTGTCTTTGTGGAGCCCAGACTGCTCCTCGGCATTGTTCAGAAGCCTGGCTGAGGCTCCGGCTTCATAAAACCACTTAATATATAATCACTTGACAGACTGAGAATATCTCTGGTGCTATACTTCGTGGTCCTTCTGGAAGGGACTGTGAAATATGATTGAAAGGCACTTCGGAGGAAGGAAAAGAGAAGTGAGGTGGCTAAACAAGTCAGCAGAAATCAAGTTTGAATTTGTGAACCACTCAGCGGGGCACAATCCAGGACATTGGAAATAAATCAAAATGAGCCAATACATTTTTATATTATTCTTATTCAAATATTTGTTACATCCATTACAGCACTGAGGCCTACTGACCTTTCCTTGGGGATGTTGATTCTCGGGTTGTTGGCTTTTGTTTCCCTAAAGTAAGTAATAATCGCTTGAACTCCCTGGCATTGCCATTGACCATGAAGCCAGTGGGATATATGTGGAGAAACAAATGCTTTCTCTGACTGCCCATCTCTGCCTGAACTGGCTAAAGCTCTGAGCCTTGAAGGCTTAACAAGCCAACACAAACATGCTGATTCCCCCAATCTGGTCAAAAAGAGTCTGATCGGGTTACAGTGAATTCCACTTCTTGCTCCTGGAAAATGCAGCCAGGTCGAACAGGTTCAGATATGTTACAACAGACTGGATGTGAGTGTCCCTTTTAAAAGACAAAATGCTGACTTGCTTGTAGGAATTTGACACGATACAGATTTGAAAATATTCTGTGCAAAGATTTTCATGTTGGGTATCCTGACTGGTACCTGGTAAGGTAAATTCATTAACCAGATTGTATTTCAAGCCCAAAGAGGTATGTCCTAAGTGAACATGATTTAAGAGCCCAGGGCCACGTGGACTTCTTGAAGGAGCTGTGTTAGACATTCAAGTTAAGTTGGGGCATGAGTGACCTCTAACATCTAAAGGAGCATTTATTCCTTGTAAGTTTATCTTCCAATTTTTAAAAAATAGTGTTTGCTGACATACAGCCTTCATTAAGCTACCAGAGACTTAAGATAATAGCAGGAAGTTGTATACAGATAAACCCAATGTGGTTGTCAGGGAAGAATGGGACTTAGTCAATTAAAATCATTAAAGGATATTTGAAATGCCTTTCTAATAGGGTGCCTAAGCAGTCCACACATTCAAATAAAGGAGAAACATCTTATCTCATTCCACACTTCTTCTTGGGGCCAAAAGATTCTCCCTGAACTTACTCTGTTTATAGATGGCAAGGAAGGAGGTTTATTTGAACTGATTTTGTTTTGAGTTTGTGTGGGTTTTTCCTCTCAACTGCAGAATGTATTCTTTCAGTTCCTGAGTCTCTGAGCCTGGGTTTGTTTTTTTTTTTTTTTTTTGTAGCAGTGCCAGAGTTTATCACCACTCACTTCTGGATAGTGTTAATGCAACAGTCACTTCCTGTCTGCAAAACAATCGTAACATTCACCAGAGTTCTGGGTGTTAGGGCCACATGGGGGATTGTTACCTGAAATGGCTAAAAAAAAGTTTTTAAGAAGTTAGTGCAAGATGCTGACACTGTTTAGGGAGAAATATTGTTCTAGGTTCAACACGTGCCCATCAAACACATGGCAAGGATAAAGCAGACCCAAGAACAGACCAGAGGGGACCGCTTTGTCAGTGTTTACTTAAGAGTGCCTTGTGGAGCCATTGCTCTGGGCGTCACTGCATCGAGAGTTTGTCTGTAAGTAGCGGGAATTCCAAGGAAGGGGGTCTGTTAATGTAGAGCAGGGGTTCTCATTCTTCAGCCAGTGTCAGCGTCCCGGCGTCACTGGGAACATTGATGAAAACGTGCACTGGAGGGCCCATTTCCAGAGTCTACGATCAGTCAGTCACAGCTGGTGGGGGGTGCGGTGGAGGGGGTGGTGGGAGTGTTCTTGAGAACAAGCATTTCTAACAAGTCCTCAGGTGATGCTAATGCTGCTGGTCCAGTGAGCACATGTAGAGAACCACTGCTGTGGAACCACAGGGAGGTCAAAGGGGGATGAAACTCCACGCTGGACTGAATGTTGGCTTGGCTCCAAAATTCTTTTGGGTGTTTCCAGAATATCTTGTGGAAAAACCAGAACAAACCCTTTGGTCAACCCCATACTTCAATTCTTTGTCCCCTTTAAAGGCGATAACATCTTACAAAAGATAATTTTGTCATGGCTTGAAAGGTGAATACAGTCATTCCTGGCTTCATAGAGTAGATGTATTGTAACAAAGCAGCATACAAACAAATGAACAAATGCACGAAGTATAGATGAATCCTATTCGCTTGCTGATCTTGTCAGTCAAGTCAGGGACAGAGTCTCTTACGCGGGATTTCCCTGGGAGCAGTAAGTAGGAGCGCTTAGTTAAGGAAGGGGCTCCGGGGCTCATGGCATCCTGGGTGTAGGATTCTGGGTTGATACTGTACCATTTTCTCAATTCTGCAAGCGTTCCGGCCAGCCTCTTTGCTACTTATCATTCTACCTTAACTCTTGGCACTCCCCTCATCTGCAGAAAATTCTCCTTTTCCTGTAGATTGATTGATTATATATTTCATACTCTTGGAATTTAGCTTTCCAATTGTCACCTGAGCATTTTCATATCCGACGTTAGCAGACATTTCAGAAACTGTCACCTAAACCTTCCACTGTACCCTGAGACTGCCTTCAGCTGAAGTCTTCAGGGTTATGGAAAGTAAACCACACACCCAAAATGAAATCATATGAAATCAAGGTGAAACGTGTCAGGTCTTCCACTTTGTAGTATTTTTAAGTGGGAACAAGTAGCAAAATTGACTCGTCATGAATGCAATAGAGAATTTCACTGCTTCGTCTTTCTCAATTGAAACCCTGTTTTTACTGGGGAGAAGTAGAAACAGGAGTGGTCTGTGCTTCCCAAAGTGGGGGCAGCACTCAGGAATGATTTCTTTGGGAAAATTCAAAAGGAATTTGCAGAATGTGAATGATCCATTATCTTCATGATCCAAAACATGGCAGCAGTGTCAGGCATACGTATTATATGCTAGGCTTGTAGTTCAGTATCAGATTAGCTACAGATAAAATCACATGTGTTGCTGCCTGAGGCTTAGAAATTGGAAAGAAAGAGGAGAGGTGGTTTTAGGAGGGGAATAACTCTTCGTGTACAAGGACAGGGGTGGTGGGGGAGAAGGGAGGGGGAAAAAAAAAAAGACTGTTCCATCTCTTCCGAGTTATCATTTTGGCCTCCCAGGCTTATCCATTTTTGGAAGCCGCTGGCACTTCTAAAGAAGTCAGGATTGTCTTTGCCTTCCTCCTTTACTGTCTCCTTTTTCATCTCGTTTCATCCCTGCCTCTGCTCTGCTCTATCCCTTTTATAGCAGAGCTTCCATGGAACTGGCCTTCTGGCTCCTTCTCCCTTCCCTGCGGGGAACCACATGCGACAATCCCGCTCATTGCCCCAGTCCACCTGCTCTGAATGGTCTCACCCATAACGCCTTGGGCGCCCCATGCTTCCTCATAAATGTGCTCCAAAGGATAATTGTGGTTTCTCAGTTACAGGCTCGATATGAGGCGACAGTTTAGTGGTCAGTCCAGCTGTATTGGGAGTTAAAATTATCCACGCTTGTCTGCACTCTGCTTACCGAACTGTACGATTCCACCTTTTTCCGGTTGATTTAGCCTTCTCTCCCCTGTGGCGTGTACAGCCTGGATCCTTTTGCCTGCTCAGAAATTGGCTCCCGGGGTCTTTAGGAGTTTGTCAGACCGAGGGGATAATGAAGAGGTCTGGTGTGTGCAGATTTCTCCCTTTGATGAGTTGCAAGAGACCATTGTTTTTAATGTGGCGAAATGACTAGTTGCTCCCCTCCCAGGAGGAAAAGGATTACTAAATTATATTCTTTCCCCTGTGCTGGTTCCTTCTCTATTTTGTCTCTGAATTTTGCTCCAGGTAAAATTTCCATCTTTGAGGAGCCTTGTTGTATAGCCGTCATCTAGTTAAGAAGTGGAAATACCACATGAAGGGTCCATGGATCGCTTGGTTTCAAACTTTGTGGTTTCAAACACCATCCTATGGATTTCAAGAGAAGCTGTGCTTAGGATCGACATGCACTTTTCTCTAAAAGACTCATCCAGGAGGCATATTTTCAGAAGTTAGTCAAGTCCACCTTTAAGCGCCTTCCTTGTGTGCCATCTGAATGGTTTTCCCTTACCTTCCTCGTTCATCTGTCCTGCCTGTGTTTTCCTTCTTGAAATCCCGTGTGCACTTTAATCAGGAAAAGAGAAGGGGCAGAAGAAATAGCCCATCGATTAAAGCTATGCCTTCATTAGCTTCCTGGGTAGGGGAATGTTTATGATTTTACAGAGTGTATTTTTTCTCTGGCTTTATCAGAGCTTTGTGTACAATATTCTGGAGTCTCTAGATGAAATGCTTCCGAATGTTTTTCAAGGCAGCACTCCTCCAGTGTTTTCTCACTTTCTCAAGTTAAGAAATCAAGTCACCTCCTATAATATTCATTCCTTTAGTCATAAAATGTACTGGAAGTTCAATATTGTGCTAGAGACAGAAATGAGTCAGACAGCTTCTACTCACCAAGGAATTTGCTTTCTAGTGTTGTGGGTAGAAGGAGGTCCAGGGTACAGTGAAAATACTAGTTAAAAGAAAAAAGGTGGTGGTGGGGGACAAGTCAAGTTCCAAGTGGAAGAGTTTGAGTGGAAAATTTCCTAGAGAAGATGCTCCACAAGCTGTGTTACAAAAGATGAGGTCCTGCTGACCTGGAGACAAGAAGAGGAACAGGTATCTTGGTGGGTGGGAGGGCAGAGCCAGGATGAGCAGACGCATGGGATCATGAACCCAGCTGGTGAGCTTAGAGGCAGCCTGGGATGCCATATGCATGAATCTTTCCTGCTATTTAGGTTTGGGCAGCTTCAATCATGAGCAATTTTGTGTGCACTTAAGGGCAGATCTTCCTCCCAGTAGAGATTTGTATCCTCTTTCTCGTAATGAAACCCAGAGTCTCTTTTGGGCTCATCTGTAAACTAGAGAAAACACAAAGTCAGGACTCATCTCATCCTCCTCCACACACCCTGGAACTCCAACATAGAAACCACTCTCTGCTGGATTCTCTGTACTCCCAACACCACCAGCATGTGGGGTGAGAACTGTGTGCAGCTGAAGCAGGGGCTGCAATTATGATGAAAGTTGATGACTCCTTCGTGACCTTGATCTCAGCATGCCTTGATGGAGCCCAAGTTGGTCTGTCTCTCCACAGTTGGAGCCTGGCCCCGATTCTAGCAGATTTAATAGCTCCTCATTTATTTTTCCAGTCTTCATCAACATGCTTCTAAGTAATTGTCTTCACATCCCATTACCATTTTCTAGAATCTTCCCTGCAGAGGAAAACCAACACACCAACCCGCCTCTCTAGTTAAACGTTGGCAGATGCCTTGTAAAGTTTTCATAAAACACACATTAAGCAATTCAGAGAAAGCCTGTTGTAACAAGCCATTTGATTTTCATGAGCTATCTGCACTGAAAGTGTGTTGTCATATTTACACTATGTCTTTCACTTACTAGTTTCCTTTTAAGCTAAAAAAGAAAAAGAGAGAGAGAGGAGAAATAAAAAAGGTGAGTTCCTTTTCAGGGTAAAGACAGAAATTTTCTTGTTCACAAAGTCTTCCTGTAGCCATGTGGCCTATGCCATATATAACGGACACATGAGCCCTGAAAGACAAACCCTTCTCTGCCCCTCAGGAGTACTTCCTCTTTTTTTGTATAACAAGATGTTATTAAGATAAATAAATAAGAGCATTTCTTTTTTTTTTTTTTTTAAAGTAGCTACTTTTGTGGAGGTTGAGGATTGGCCAAACCTTGGCACCCAACAAGAGGTGAAACCAGAAATGGTTGGTGCTTACCACAGGTTGCTGTCTCGTCAGTATGGACTTGAAACTGCTCGGTAACTCCCTGCCCAAGGAAAATAAAGTAGTCATTCAAAAGCGAAAATCACAAGTTTTAAGCTCTTTTTAGATAAGATAGATGCTTCCTGGAAGACCTGTTCACCCATGGATCATCCGGTTGTCAGTCAGTGGCAGCAAAACCAATGGTACAACTCAGTGACCCGACAGTTCTGGGGTTGAACGTAGTCCAGGGATGGGTTTCTTATTTATGTGGAAAGGCAGTGGTTCTGATGTGGGCGTTGGGTCATAATTCTTGTCATGTTTCCTATCAAGGTGTGTATCTCAGCAAGAGCCATCGATCTCTCTCTAGTTTATACGAGGGACAGCATTCCAGGCAAGCAGCCAGTTGAATAAGGGGTCTGTGTTATACAAAGTTGCAGCACCCAGGGAAGCGTTTGTGTATGTAGGTGCATATTTCTGTGCGTATATATTCACAAGCCTTGTTCAGCCTCAGGTCCCCTGAAAACAGAGCCTGAGACGAAGGCTTGCACACAGATGGTTTGTTTAAAAAGTGATCCTTCATGGCAAATTGATAGGGGAAAAGTGAAAACAGTGACAGATTTTATTTTCTTGGGCTCCAAAATCACTATGGACAGTGACTGCAGTCATAAAATTAAAAGATGCTTCCTGGAAGAATAGCTATGACAAACCTAGATAGCGTATTAAAAAGCAGAGACATCACTTTGCTGACAAAGGTCCATCTAGTCAAAGCTATGCTTCTCCAGTAGTCATGTATGGATGTGAGAGTTGGACCATAAAGAAGGCTGAGTGCCAAAGAATTGATGCTTTTGAATTGTGGTGTTGGAGAGAGTCCCTTGGACAGCAAGGAGATCAAACCAGCCGATCCTAAAGGAAATCAACCCTGAATATTCATTGGAAGGACTGATGCTGAAGCTGAAGCTCCAGTACTTTGGCCACCTGATGCTAAGAGCTGATGCTGGAAATGATTGAGGACAGGAGGAGAAGGGGGAGACAAAGGATGAGGTGGTTGGATGGCATCACTGACTCAGTGATCATGAGTTTGAGCAAACACCAGGAGACAGTGAAGGACAGGGAAGCCTGGCGTGCTGCAGTCCATGGGGTTGCAAAGAGTTGGACACGATTGAGTGACTGAACACCAACAAGGCAGCAGGAGTGAAGGATGGAGGGTTCAGTAAAGAGATGTCTAACTGAGTTGACCACCGTATGGACAACTGGTGCTGCCTCCTGAGGGGCCTTTTGAGGAGCTTAGGAAATGCATTGCAGGTGTGTCTATACAGGCAATGCAGAGGGATGCAGTGGCATGCCAGCTCCCACCCGGCACTGGTCAGGGTGGCCCTGAGAACTCCAGCTCATCCGTACCTCCTGGATGTACTTGCGAGTCCTAGATCAGACCCCAGGGCCTTGGAGAAGCTCCGGGGCAGAAAGTGGAAGCTGTGAGGTGTAGGGCATGATTCTGCAGATGTTGAGTGTTTAGTTTTATCAGTTTTGATAAATGCATAAGCCTGTGTATGAGATCCCCACCCCTAGAAAGATGTAGTCTACTTCCATCTTCCCAGAAGTATCCTTGGATGCCTTCCTAATCAATCCCTTGCAACTCCAGAAGCAATCACTGGTTTGATTTCTATTAGCATATATTAATTTTCTCATCTAAAACTCCATACAGATGTGATCATCTGCTGTATACTATCTTATATGTGGTTCCTTTCACTCAACATGATGTTCTGGACATTCACCCATATTGTTTCATGTCTCTGCATTTTGTACCTTTTTATTCCCATGTAGTAGTCCAGTGTATAAATCTATCACCATTTGTTTAGCCATCCTTCTATTGATTGACACTTTAGTGGTTTCCAGTACATCACTGTTATGAATAAAGTTGCTATAAACAAGTCTTTTTCTTGACATGTGTTTCTATTTCCCTTGGGTAAATACCTCGGAGACTGCTGGGTCATCAAATAGCTGTATACTTAACTATATAACAAAAATGGTTGTAACTTGTTACACTCCCACCAGCAATGTATTGGAGATCTGATAGCTCCATAGCCTTGCCAATATCTGGTGTTTTCAGCCTTTTTCACTTTAGCCATTCTAGTGAGTAGGTACCATGATTTCGTTGCAGTCTAATTTATATTTCCCTGAAGACTAATGACGCCGTGTGCTCTTTCAAGTGTGTATTGGCCATTTGAATATTTTCTTTGGTGAATGTCTGTTCAAATCTTTTGCTCATTTTTTATTGGGTTGTTTGTCTTTTTATTATGGAGTTCTATGAATTCTTTACATATCCCAGAATCAAGTCCTTTATCAGATGTATGTGTTGCAAATGTTCTTTCTCAGTTCCTGGCTTGCCTTTTTATTTTCTTAACAGCGTCTATTGACAAGCAGAATTGTAAAATTTGACTTCGTTCAATAATTGTTTTTTTCTTTGAAGTTTAGGGCTTTCTGGGCCCTCTCTAAATCATCTTTGCCTATTCCAAGGTCGTAAAAAGGTAGTCCTAGGTTTTCTTGTAGAAGCTTTGTAGTTTTACAAGGAACATGCGGAATTGTTCTCCGTAGTGTAGGCCAACTTGTATTTCTTACCAAAAAAAGTTGGTAGTCAGTACTTTTTATGAGGGCTTCCCAGGTGGCTCAGTGGTAAAGAATCTGCCAGCCAATGCAAGGCACAAAGGAAACATCGGGAAGATCCCCTGGAGGAGGAAATGACAACACACTCCAGTATTCTTGCTTGGGGAATGCCAAGGACAAAGGAACCTGGCAGGATCTAGCCCTTGGGGTCGCAGAGTTGGTCATGACTAAGCAATTGAGCATATGCACTTTGTATAACTTCTGAATATGGATGGAGGCATCACCTTGCAGACTGATGGATTACAGAGAGCTTTAAAAATCCCCACGAAGTTCCCCATGTTTACATCCTGATCTGCCCTTGTGATGGTATGCGAGTCGGGTTGGGGATGGAGGGATGATTTCTGTATGGTCCTTGAATTTACTCTGGGTGATGCTGTTTGCCTTATCCCAGCCCATATGTGCCTGTCACCATACACAGGGTCACTCTGCTGTTGAAACCTGACATATGTTAAATGCCCGTGTTGACACTTCTTTTTTTAAATGAATGGGCTTTTTATTTAACTGGTGGCTGCTGAATTTGTGGGGGCTGCCAGGTCATTAAAATGATGTTTGTTTGAATTTGGCAGAATGAAAAATTGGACTTATATTTACTTTTTTTTTTGTTCCCAAGGCTGTTCTCACCATTCACCACTAACAATACTCTTTTGATTTTATGAAGAAGCCTTTACAGAAAAAAAATGAAGTGCAGAAGAGGTTCATGACATGTTCTAGGCTTCATTGGTATGTGGGGCCTCTCTTCTCCAGTCCCTACAAGTAAAGAAGTGAAGAGGCCCTGGATTATACAAACAAATTAGGGAAGGAACTGTCTTTTCTGAAATTGCATATTAATTGTACAGATTGTCATTGGATCCCAGATGGTCAGTAATTTATGCATTCAGGGAACATCTTCATTTGGGTCTTAGGGGGAAAAAGGCTGGAATCAGAATGCTTGAATTATATTCTGGGTCCTGCTACTTGTTATCAATGTGATCTTCAATGGTTTGTCTTCTCTGTGGGTCTGGATCTTCTTACCTGTAAGATGGAAACAATAACTGCTAGTGTGTCCATCAGAACAGGCTAAACTCTGCTGAGGTCACCAATACCCCTCCAAACATTTGTGCTTTTGTCATAAAACCTTAATTTTTTTTCTTGAGTAAAATTTACGTATTTAATTCTTGAGCGTTCCCTGCTGGTCTTTAGGGTCTCTTCCATGTGGTGACTTAGAGATTAAGATCTCTTTGTATTTTCTTTGTCATCTCACCAAAGGGCTCCCAAAGTCACAACAGTGCAAAAAGGGTTATGGAAGAATCTCACTGCCTGGCACCTGCCTTGCCTTGGAAGTGATATTCATCACCTGTCACAGGAGCAAGTCACACTCCCCTGCCCCCACCAATGGGAGGCTGGGAAATGCAAGAGGCCTCACAATGCACTGCTGGCCGAGTACTTCCTGTTTTTGCTGTGACTGTCATGTATGTTCTGTGATGCTCAAATGAAATCACAGATTAAAATACTTTATCAATTTTTCACAGTATTTATAACAGGATTATATTACTTTGTATTTCATTCAGGTTGTGCTGATTTTGATATGTTTGTTGCCACTTGTATACACTCCCCCCCACCCCGCACCGCCCCAGTTGCCTCTCTTCAAAGTAGAAACAGCAGCCCTGAGGTTTCTTAAAGGTTGGTTGGCAAACAGCTTCTTCCACTCTCTACCTTTTTGCACCTAAACACTTGGTCACCCATCACTTGATTAGAGTAACAGAGTGAAAACACATTGGAATGAGTGGAAGATTTGAATTTTAGAAGAAATAAAAAAGACCTGTAGAAATTTGAACTAGCTGCTGACAACCCTGCCAATTTTGTTTTAATGGCAAAGACACCTCTACAATGAGCCGCTGGCATGGCATGCAAATCACACGTGGAGACCTTCCTTGAGTAGCTTCAATAGGACCCCTATCAATCTTGTTTGTGTTACTGATTTGCTTAGGGAAGCCACTTCTCAAAAAGAGTACAAAGGCAGGCTTCAATGCAGCTTGAGCCAAATTATAATTCTGGAATGAGTGGAATCTGAAATAATGAGGTTTTATTTTCCTTTGCCCTGGGGGTTTCTATGTAGTATTGGAAGAGGAAGAAATATTTGTTTTATTTGAAAGACACACAACTTTCATTGTGTTCAAAGCGGAGTTAGAAAACAAGTCAATAAAACAGCTTCCTAGTACAATGGGACTTGTTCTGGTATTAATTTCATTGTTCAAGGCATTTAACTCAAAAGATCTGGGGTTTTTCCCCTTCACTATTTGGCTCATTTAATTTTGAACTCGGGGCTCATAAACATAACTGCAAAGTCACTGTCTTTGTTATGAGTTTTTTTTTTGTTTGTTTATTTGTTTGATTTTCTAAAGTTCTGAGCCACGGATTCTGTGTGTGGTGGATATACTCAAAGTCTTTTCTCAGGAGGGGTGACCCACACATATGGCCGTAATCCAGAGAAGCTTCCATAGACCTGATAATAACTCTTGCTCTTGTTTTCTTTCTGCACCACATCTGTATAAAACACTGCACGTGCAACATGTGTTCTTAGGCTTGGAATAAAGAAGGGCTATTGATTATCTTCCCACCTTGGATCCATTCCCCCTCTTCGGTGACATCCTTTCTTCATTATATGCAATCTTGGTGGGACTTTCACTTGAGATGCTCTCCCCTTGCTCAACCAGGATAGGAACACATGACCAACCTAAGCCAATCAGAATTCTCTCTCCTGGGAATCTGCATATTGACTTTAAGGATGGAAGCCATTAGAATGGATTCTTCTTGAAAGTTGCTTCCTGAAGAGGTTATCATTACTTCCTGCTACCTGAACTCCCAAAGGTCCTCTGAATCTTTGGTTTCTGACACTTGATACTTCATCCTTTTCTTTAGTTCTGTGTGCTCCCCAAACCTTCCCAGTAGTTTTTTTCTTTTTTTTTTAAATTATGCTTAAATTAATTCTGGTTGGCTTCTACTGCCTGCAAAAACAAATTGTTTCAGCATATTATTTATTTGCCTTTGCCATAGAATCACAGAATTTCAGCAGGATGGAAACTTAAGCTCAAAATGCATTGAAGTGGAGTCTGAAAGGTTGGCCAAGCTCCTTCGTGACATTATAATTTCACTTATTAAAAGTGCTCAAATGAAAGTTATCTGAAGACTGAAAATATTTTTCTCTCCTGGATTGTCCGCTGGTCATAAGAGTTAAAGTTGAAAGAATCCTCTTTATTGTAGACTTACAGTCTCAATCACTCACTTGGTGTTGCTACTTGTGACTCTCATAGGCACCTCAGTCACAGAATGTCTAAAACCAGATGCAATTTCCTCCAAACCTGCTCCCCAGGGAGCCAAACAGAGGGGAGATCAGGATAAGAAATGAGTTCTCATTTTCTTTCCATTGCAACTTCTCATCTGGTGTCCTTACTAGAAGGGTGATATCTCATAGAATAATTTAGGATTGTATTTTTTCCAGAAGCTTCTAAAAACTCTTGTCTATCTACCTATATTCTTCATTTTAAGTACATTACTAAATTTGGAATATAGAGAACAAAAAAGATGGCATCCAATCCTAGCATGCAAAAAAAACTCTTATTAACATTTTGATCTGGTTCCTTTCCTGTGGATTTTAATGCCATGTGGCTAATAGAAAAAAAAATGCATTTTTCATCTTGCTTTTCACTTAGCATTGTATAATAAGCAGTCTCTGTAAGGCAATACGGCTTTCATAACCATCTTCCAAAGGGGGCTACATATTATTCTAATAAGTGGCTATTCTGTATTTACTCAGCTTTTTCTCTTCTGGACATTTAAACATGTCGCATAAATATAGAACACTCAGGTTTTGTACTTACACTTGCCCTGGTTGAAGAACAATTCAGACAGCTCCAAAGTTTGCCATGGTGGGGGATTTGTAAAACATTTTCAATTCATTTGGTTCCTTTACCACTAGAGACTGGACTGCTCAGATATGATTGCTTATCACAACATAAGTATCTGTAGTCACAGAACAGTGGGAAACTTTTATAATTCACATTTGTTGCTTACCCATGAAAGTTTGAAAGCACAAAGGACTCTTTTTACTCCTAGGCACTAGCATTGGTAAAATTTTAATAATTTGTATTTAATTTCTCCCATTGAGTTTATTGGGTTTAAGTTTTGGATCTCAACCACTTTGGATTTACTTCTGCTGCCTCCCCTATATTTCAGCAGCGAGTGATTATGTTTGGGTTTCCACTCTTGGAGGGCAATCCTTGGTCTGAACTGTTTTCATTTATTTTATTTTAAAATTACAAAGACATTTCCAGTTATATTTGGTTTTGCAATTCATTCCTCCTCTGTTTCACAAAAACCATAAAACCCACATTGTCTGAAAATGCTGTGTTGAGCAAAATGGATTCAGTCCTCCTTGGAGAACAGAAAAGGATGGAGCAAGTATGTGTTATAAACATTTCCAGGGAGATAGTCTCTTTCCCAGAATTGGTTTTAGTCAAAGGCTGCTGACCAGTTGTGTGATTTCATTTGGGGTTGCTGACCCTGGACCCTACTTGAACTTGACTCTGGATGTCATGTAGGCATCTACCCACATCGTATCTGTGTCCTCAATCTCCATTCCTGCTGGTTCAGCCCCTGCTGTTATTTTTTAAGGGCCCGAGCCATGTAAAACCAAGACTTTGGATTTCTGAATGAACGCTTCTAATGTTAAACTTGGTGGTTTCCTGTCACAGAAGCAAAGACTCAGTGAATTCTGATCGTTCTGCAATGCGGAGCTTTCTTTTCCGGTTAGATTAAACATCCTCATTCCCTTCGATTGCAACATTTGATCTTCCATGCTCAGAATCTGCAAATTCTTTGAACAGTTTACTTTCAGTAGATTACAACTGGCCTTTCATTTTCCAATCTGAGGAAAACCAAGTGGAAAGTGTGGGTTTGCTGGGGGATTGTTTTTCCTGTCTGCCCTCATATTTAGTTGAGACTGTGATAGATGGAACTCAGATGGAGGACTTTCTCATGCAGGCCCTTGCTTCTGGTAGGCACTTATGTTCCAAACACTGTTGGATGGAATCCTACTTGTCCTGGGTCCGATCACAGGTATGAGTATGTGGCCATTGTGGTGGTGCTAGTGGTAAAGAACCCATCGGCCAGTGCAGGAGACATAAGACACATGGGTTTGATCCCTGGGTTGGGAAGATCCAGGAGGAGGGCACGGCAACCCACTCCAGTACTCTTGCCTGGAGAATCCCCGTGGACAGAGCAGCCTGGCAGGCTCTAGTCCATGGGCAGGCAGAGAGTCGGACACAACTGAAGTGACTTGGCATGCAGGCGTGCATTGTGTCAATGGCAGTTGCAGTCTCAATCCAAGACTTGAAAGAGACTTTTGAGAGAATGTGAGACTTGCCCCCTCCACAGAGACCACTTCATGGTCTTCCCTGTGGCCCCCAGCCCTCTTTCCCTTCCCTGAGTGAGGAAGGAAGAAGAGGGAGGAATATCTGGGAGGAACATTGCTCATCATGCTGGAATTCTTGGTTGTTACTGTTGTGCAGTCTCTAAGTCGTGTCTGACTCTTTGCGATATTCTCATCCCATTCCTGATGGGACTTGAGGGGACAAGTGTGCCTGCTCTTCCTTTTGGCTCACCTTTGAAATCTGAGCATCCCACAGTAGTCTCCCATACATTTTGTATCCCCCCTGGTGCTTACTCACACCACTCTTGTTATTTTCACAAAGCCTCTGATCTCTGTTAGACCATGAACTAGTTGAGAGTAGAGAGACAATTGATCAGCAAATGCTTGCTGAGTGAATAAATAAAAGTCATTTCTTGGGGTCTCCCTGGGCCTCTCTGCTGAGCAGAATCCTAGTTGGACTTGAGGAGGTTCACAGATGCTCCCTGGACCTTCTTTCCCAGCAGCGGCCTATGTCGGTTTCCTGTGGCTGCCGTGACAGATTATCATAAACCAGGTGAGTTAAAACAACAGAAACTAATTCTCTTACACATCTGGAGGCTGGAAGTTAAAAATCAAGATGTTAGTGGGGCCCCTCTCTCTCTGAAAGTTCTAGGGGAGAATCTTTCTGTGCTTCTTCCAGGTTCTGGTGGCTCAAGTGTTCCTTGGCTTAGAGCTGCCTAACTTCAATCTCTGCCTCCATCTTCACACAGCTTCTCCTCTCCTCATGTCTTCTCCTTTTCTGTCTCTATTGAGGACACTTGTCATTGGATTTAGGAGCCACCTATGTAATCCAGGAGGACATTATCTTGAGATCCTTGACTCAACTACATCTACAAAGATGCCTTTCCCTAATAAGACTGCATTCACCAGTTCTGAGGATAAGGATGTGGATATAATGCAATATATGGATATAATGTAATGTAAGATGTGATATCTTCTGGGGGACCACTGTTGAACCTAATACAGCCCCAGTCTGAGCCATGCAGAAGGGGATGACTGTCTCATGTCCCCCCCTTCAATTTCACCCAAGCTTCCCCACTTTAAAGAGCAGATGGACACCTTTGAAGTTTTCTCTGCTTTTACTTCCTAGGCTGTGCCACTTGTATAAACATGGAGCCTCTTCCTTGAGCAAAAGGGCCAAACATCTACATTAATTACCTGTGAATATGCAACTGAAAAATGCATTCTTAGAAAATGCCATTTCATTACTTAATAATATGTTAATCATTTCTGAAAGACTGTTTGGAAGATGTCCTTTTGACGTCAGTCAGCATTTGAACTTCCTAAGCACTGATGAAAGAAAGAAATCCCTCCCTGTTTCAAGGATGGTTCTTATTTGTTCTGTGTCAAGTCACAGTCTTTTCAGCAGTGAGATTCTAAGTCCAGCTCAGATGTAAGGCAGGCAGCTTCTTGAGAGAAGCTATTACCTTTTGTTTATTTCTCTCATCACTTGACTTAGTGATTTTTGTTTGGCTTCAGTCAAGTCCTGACAGTATAGAATCAACCATTAAATGGGTTTTCAAAGGCATAGTTCTCGAAGGATCCCCTAGAACCACCAGAGGCTGGCTTTAGAAATAAACAGAGGTGAGTCGACCATCTCACTTTCACTGAAGCATCTAGGCTTTAGTCCTTGAGTCTAGGAAGGGAGAGGATAGACGTGATTAGGGTCAGAAAATAAGAGCTGCTGGCCCCTTTGCTCCCCAGGGAGTGACCTCAGACATGTCACTTTAACTTCTCTTGTCTCTGCTTCCATACATTGGCCTAACACTGTCATCCTTTCTTAGTTCTGAAAATCCAATGCTCCTTCTGACTCTCAGACTCATTTTGAGCTCTAAAATAAAGTTTTTACAACTGATATCTTTATTTAAATTATTTTGCAAAACTAGTTTGGAATTTGGAAATTCATAATCGACAAAGTAACCCATTACTTTCTGTGTGTAAGCAAATATATATGCTTACACACACACACACACACACACACACACACACATGATGTTGGGTCTTCCCTGGTGATTCAGTGGTAAAGAATCCAACAGCCAATGCAGGAGATACAGGTTCAATCCCTGGGTCTGAAAGATCCCCTGGAGAATGAAATGGCAACCCACTCCAGTATTCTTGCCTGAGAAATTCCATGGACAGAGGAGCCTACAGTCCATGGAGTTGCAAAAGAGTTGGACAAGACTTAGCAACTAAACAACAACAACATGTTTGATGTTACAGAAAAGCCCAAATGAACGTTTTGGCCGACCCATTATATACAGATTGCAGCTTAGAGTTCCAAGTTGCTTTAGGAGGGGAAAATCTTGGATGTCCTTACTCAGGTCTTAGCTAATACCATCTATACAGCCTTGTCTTTCATAACTGAGATGGTTTTCTTAAATAGCAAGTTGTCTAAAATTTTAGTGGAAAAATAGCTATATTAACCAGTATATGTCATGCCAACAGCAGTCCCCATCTCAATGACTTAACACAATATAATTGTATGACTTGTTCACACAAAGTGTAATGTCGATCAATGGTCCTGATCTGGAAGCTCTCCTGGGAGGAAAGCTGCTCCTCCAAACTGTGACCCAGATTTCCCCCATCGTTTGATTTCATTTCAGAGCCCATGCCTATGGCCTGGAAGAAAGAGGGGCGGGGGTGCGGGGGAAGCCAAATCGAAGGCACCAGAAATCATGTGATCCCAACCGACCTGCAAAGGATGCTGGGAATGCCATCTTCCTGTGTGGCCAGAGAGAGGAAGGAGGTTTGGCGAGCACACGGTAGTCCCTCTGCCATAGTAATTCTATGTCCTACTTTGGAGTGATGAAGAGGCAGAGGCTGAATGATTAGCATGAGCTCTCATGATATAGCAGGGTAGATCTCAGAAGAAAATTTGTAATTTCCATTGCACTCCTGAGACATTGATCCAAGCTTGCCTTGTCATCATTTTCTACCACAGAAACATTATTTAACCCAAGACTGTGATTTTATTCTTTAATTTGCATCATATGCACCCAATGCCTCATGGGAATAAAATGGGAGGTCCTGTGGGTGACTGACAGCCTCTATTCACTGAGGTTGATACTTCCTTGTAAAAGGGCATCCAACCACATCTTAAGAGGTCAGAAGGGTAATAATCATAATAATAGCCAACATCTATTAAGTGCCTACTATATACTTAGCACCATGATGGGCATGCTTTAGATCTATCTTCTTTAATCTTCTCATTTAATCTCTAAGTCTTACTTTTACCCAATGACGTGGAAACTGACTAATTTCTAAGGATGCATCTCTAAGTGATTTTGAGGAGAAGAACAATTCTAATTCCTTTTAAGGTGATCCCTTTGAGAACAGCAATCGTTTGGATGGATAAGTTCTGACAAGTCTGCGAAAACGTCAGTCACATGACCATGGGGTCCCAACTTGAGTGGCTTGCTGGGGGCTCAGTGCTGGCCTGTCATCAATCTTGCTAGTGATGAGGCTGCCCATCTGCTCTTCATTTTCGATGTTGCCTGCTCAGCTGGCAAGCTTGCCGTCAGAATGTTGGAGAGATCGCCTTGTCCATATAACTGGACAAAATTGCCTGTCAAAAGTGGAGAGTGTCAGTATTGTCTTGGAGGTCTCATGTTTTGGGGAGCTGTGTTTCAGGGGACACTGATTGAAGAATAACTGGAGTGGTTGGGAAAGGTGATATTAATGGGTTCAGACACCTTTATAGATAAAATTAACATCTCTAAACAATCCTTCTTTCCCCTAGAGGTAGAGGCTCTTTGTCCAGCAAAAATTTGGACTCCCTCTGCATTATTCAGATTTATCCTATACAAAGGTATGAGGTTGAGGGGGTGTCTGAGTCCTTCCTTCTTTCCTCCACAGCTCCAGAGATGTCCCTGAAGACAAATTTCACAAGGACTTGCATGGGAGTGGAGCAGAGTTGAAGGCCAGCAAACTATTAGAATGAGCACCTAGTCTTTAGACAAGAGGTATCTCTAGCACAAAGGATGTTTTTATTTGACATGGACAATCAAAAAGAATTTCAGAACAGGTTTTCAAGGGAATTTCATGCCACCAAGACAATGGGAGACATTTTTTCACACTGTAAGAACTAGGTCTACTGACGTTTGCCCTGCTGTGCAAAGGTAATTGGAATCTGGGCCAATAGGTTGGTAAGTCACAGCCTCTGCTTCAATAAGTCATAAGGATTTCAGATGAAAATCAGTTCAGTTCAGTCGCTCAGTTGTGTCTGACTCTTTGCGACCCCATGAACTGCAGCATGCCAGGCCTCCCTGTCCATCACCAGCTCCCGGAGTCCACCCAAACCCATGTCGATCGAGTTGGTGATGACATCCAACCATCTCATCCTCTGTCGTCCCCTTCTCTTCCTGCCCTCAATCTTTCCCAGCATCAGGGTCTTTTCAAATGAGTCAGTTCTTCGCATCAGGTGGCCAAAGTATTGGAGTTTCAGCTTCAACATCAGTCCTTCCAATGAACACCCAGGACTGATCTCATTTAGGACGGACTGGTTGGATCTCCTTGCAGTCCAAGGGACTCTCAAGAGTCTTCTCCAACACCACAGTTCAAAAGCATCAATTCTTCAGCACTCAGCTTTCTTTATAGTGCAACTCTCACATCCATACACGACCACTGGAAAAACCATAGCCTTAACTAGACAGACCTTTGTTGGCAAAGTAATGTCTCTGCTTTTTAATATGCTATCTAGGTTGGTCATAACTTTCCTTCCAAGGAGTACGCGTCTTTTAATTTCATGGCTGCAGTTACCATCTGCAGTGATTTTGGAGCCCCCCAAAATAAAGTCAGCCATTGTTTCCACTGTTTCCCCATCTATTTGCCATGAAATGATGGGACCAGATGCCATGATTTTAGTTTTCTGAATGTTGAGCTTTAAGCCAACTTTTTCACTCTCCTCTTTCACTTTCATCAGGAGGCTCTTTAGTTCTTCTTCACTTTCTGCCATAAGGGTGGTGTCATCTGCATATCTGAGGTTATTGATATTTCTCCCAGCAATCTTGATTCCAGCATGTGCTTCCTCCAGCCCAGTGTTTCTCATGATGTACTCTGCATATAAATTAAATAAGCAAGGTGACAATATACAGCTTTGACGTACTCCTTTTCCTATTTGGAACCAGTCTGTTGTTCCATGTCCAGTTCTAACTATTGCTTCCTGAACTGGATACGGGTTTCTCAAGAGGCAGGTCAGGTGGTCTGGTATTCCCATCTCTTTCAGAATTTTCCACAGTTTATTGTGGTCCACACAGTCAAAGGCTTTGGCATAGTCAATAAAGCAGAAATGGATGTTTTTCTGGAACTCTCTTGCTTTTTTCAATGATCCAGCAGATGTTGGCAATTTGATCTCTGGCTCCTCTTCCTTTTCTAAAACCAGCTCAAACGTCTGGAAGGTCACAGTTCATGTATTGCTGAAGCCTGGCTTGGAGAATTTTGAGCATTACTTTACTAATGTGTGAGATGAGTGCAATTGTGCAGTAGTTTAAATATTCTTTGGCATTGCCTTTCTTTGGGATTGGAATGAAAACTGACCTTTTCCAGTCCTGTGGCCACTGCTGAGTTTTCCAAATTTGCTGGCATATTGAGTGCAGCACTTTCACAGCATCATCTTTCAGGATTTGAAAAAGCTCAACTGGAATTCCATCACCTCCACTAGCTTTGTTTGTAGTGATGCTTCCTAAGGCCCACTTGACTTCACATTCCAGGATGTCTGGCTCTAGGTGAGTGATCACACCATTGTGATTATCTGGGTCCTGAAGATCTTTTGTGTACAGTTCTTCTGTGTGTTCTTGCCACCTCTTCTTAATATCTGCTGCTTCTGTTAGGTCCATGCCATTTCTGTCCTTTATCGAGTCCAGCTTTTCATGAAATGTTCCCTTGGTATCTCTAATTTTCTTGACGAGATCTCTAGTTTTTCCCATTCTGTTGTTTTCCTCTATTTCTTTGCATTGATCGCTGGGGGAGGCTTTCTTATCTCTCCTTGCTATTCTTTGGAACTCTGCATTCAAATGGGTATATCTTTCCTTTTCTCCTTTGCCTTTTGCTTCTCTTCTTTTCACAGCTATTTGTAAGGCCTCCTCAGACAGCCATTTTGCTTTTTTGCATTTGTTTTTCTTGGAGATGGTCTTGATCCCTGTCTCCTGTACAATGTCACGTACCTCCATCCATAGTTCATCAGGCACTCTGTCTATCAGATCTAGTCCCTTAAATCTATTTCTCACTTCCACTGTATAATCATAAGGGATTTGATTTAGATCATACCTGAATGGTCTACTGGTTTTCTGCACTTTCTTCAATTTCAGTCTGAATTTGGCAATAAGGAGTTCATGATCTGAGCCACAGTCACCTCCTGGTCTTGTTTTTGCTGACTGCATAGAGCTTCTCCATCTTTGGCTGCAAAGAATATAATCAATCTGATTTCGATGTCGACCATCTGGTGATGTCCACGTGTAGAATCTTCTCATGTGTTGCTGGAAGAGGGTGTTTGCTATGACCGGTGCGTTCTCTTGGCAGAACTCTATTAGCCTTTGCCCTGCTTCATGCTGTACTCCAAGGCCAAATTTGCCTGTTACTCCAGGTGTTTCTTGACTTCCTACTTTTCCATTCCAGTCCCCTATAATGAAAAGGACATCCTTTTTGGGTTTTAGTTTTAGAAGGTCTTGTAGGTCTTCATAGAACTGTTCAACTTCAGCTTCTTCGCATTACTGGGCGGGGCATAGACTTGGATTACCATGATATTGAATGGTTTGCCTTGCAAACGAACAGAGATCATTCTGTCATTTTTGAGATTGCATCCAACTACTGCATTTCAGACTCTTTTGTTGACTATGATGGCTACTCCATTTCTTCTAAGGGACTCCTGCCCACAGTAGTAGATATAATGGTCATCAGATGAAAATAGGCTAAAGCAAAAATGTCTTTAATATGTAAAATTGTAGCTTTCAGTTTCTGAAATACAGGTTAAAAATTTGTTTCATTCACCTGTCTAATGGGAGGAGGGAAGAGGCAACAGTTCTCTTGGGATTAAACAGTGCGTTTGAAAGCCAGCCCCTAACTGCATACTTTCATCCTGTTCCATGGCCTTTTACTCAGATGTGTGAATTTGGCCATGATGACTATAATGCGCCTGAAAAATGGAGCTGCCATAGGAGGTGAGTGTCCTCTTCCATCCATTTGTGAGTTGGGCTGCTCAGCTGGAGGTTGTGAACATCTAGTAGATGATTAAATAATACAAGATTAAAGAAATACCAGAGCAATTGATATTCACTCTTAAAGAAGGGACTTGGTCAGTGACCTTGGCTTTTTAGGAACATGCTCTCCGTGAGAGTAACATAGATCTTTCTCTCTGTTTTATGGTCAGGGATTGTCTTTGTCTTTGCTCTCAGGCCTTGCACTCCTCTGCTCTGATAGGGCCAACAACGCCCTACCCTTTCCATATGTATATCCTGGGCATGATATTTATAGGATAATCAAATTTTTGTGGTTGTTCAATCTCTAAGTCATGTCTGACTCTTTGCAACCTCATGGACTGCAGCACACCAGGCTCCTCTGTCCTCCACTATCTCCCAGAGTTTGCTCAGATTCATGCCTATTGAGTCAGTGATGTTATCTAACTATCTCATTCTCTGCTGCCCCCTTCTCCTTTTGCCTTCAATCTTTCCCAGCATCAGGGTCTTTTCCAAGTGAGTTGGTTCTTTGCATCAGGAGGCCAAGGTATTGGAGCTTTGGCTTCAGCATCAGTCCTTCCAATGAATATTCAGGTTGTTTTCCTTTAGGATTGACTGCTTTGATCTCCTTGCAGTCCAAGGGACTCTCAAGAGTCTTCTCCAGTACCACAATTCAAAGACATCAATTCTTTGCTGCTCAACCTTCTTTATGATCCATCTCTCACAGTGACTACTGGAAAAAACCAAAGTTTTGGCTAAATGGACCTTTGTTGGCAATGTGATGTCTCTGCTTTTTAATACCCTATCTAGATTTGTCCTAGCTTTCCTTCCAAGGAGCAAGTGTCTTTCAATTTCATGGCTGTAGTCACCATCCACAGTGATTTTGGAGTCCAAGAAAATAAAGTATCTCACTGTTTCCATTGTTTCCCCATCTATTTGCCATGAAGCATTGGGACTGTATGCCATGATCTTTGTGTTTTTTTTAATGTTGAGTTTTAAGTCAGCTTTTTCAACCTTCTATTTCACCTTCATCAAGAGACTTTTTAGTTCCTCTTCACCTTTGCCATTAGAGTGGTATCATTTGCATATCTGAGGTTGTTGATATTTCTCCTAGCAATCTTGATTCCAGCTTGTGATTCATCTAGTCCTGCATTTTGCATTATGTACTCTGCATATAAGTTAAATAAGCAGGGTGACAATATACAGCCTTGTCATACTCCTTTTCCAATTTGGAACAAGTCAGTTGTCCTATTGTAAGGTTGTAACTGTTCTTTCTTGACCCACATACAGATTTCTCAGGAGACAGGTAAGGTGGTCTGGTATTCCTATCTCTTTAAGAATTTTCCACTGTTTGTTGTGATCCACACAGTGAAAGTCTTCAGCATAGTCAGTGAAGCATAAGTTAATGTTTTCCTGGAATTTTCTTTCTTTCTTTATGATCCAATGAATGTTGGCAATTTGATCTCTGGTTCCTCTGCCTTTTCTAAACCCAGGTTGCACATCTAGAAGTTCTTGGTTCATATACTACTGAAGCCTAGCTTGAAGGATTTTGAGCATAACCTTACTAGTGTGCGAAATGAGTGCAACTGTATGGTAGTTTGAACATTCCTTGGCATTGCCCTTCTTTGGGATTAGAATGAAAACTGACTTTTTGCAGTCCCATGGCCATTGTTGAGTTTTCCAAATTTGTTGACATACTGAGTGTAGCACTTTAACAGGATAATCAGATAGAACCACCAAACAAGTATGCAGTCTATCAATAGGGTCTGATTTGAAAGTCTTTCTTTAAATAGCCATAACAGCCATAAACTTCAGGAAATAGGCTAGTGATGATTATAAAATTTACTATTGAAAGTATCTATTATTTTCCTGAGAGATGACCTCTCTTATCCCAGTTGGGCTGATTACATTTCCATAGTTAACATTTCATTATGGCCTGTGTTTTGCTCAGGGTCTCTTAACTTGCTGAGAGCTGAAGCCTGTCAGCTGGGAGCTCTTTTGGGGAATTTGATTTTATTAATACTTTACAGTTAGTGGCCTTTAATTAATGTTACATGAAAATAGGATTCTAAAAGCGTTACAGAGGGCTTTTCACTGGGGTGTCAAAATAATTTACAGTGATTAATAAGCTTTAAATGACCATCACCAGAAATCATTTGAATTCCATTTTTATGGTAAGGCTTTGCCAGGAAGATGTTTATAATTTTTTTAAAAAATGTGTCCTTGGGAAAAATTTCTATCTTACTAGTAAGATATTACTAGTAAGAAATGTAGCATTTCTCCTGAGCAAGGAGTATGTCCTTAGTGGGGTGGGTGGGGGGCTGTTAGATCAACATGCAAGAGCTATGTTGGTGGCCTGCCCTGTGCTATTATGGGATGCCTAAGCCAGATTTATTTATTCACCACTGTTTCCTTCTACCCACCCTGCTCAAAACACACACACACCACACACACACACTCACACTTCTATTCTGGAGAAAGGTGGAGTGTAAACAAATAAAAGCTAACATTTACAGAGAGCTTGTTACGTGTCAGATGGTGTGGTATTTATAGGCAGTGTCTCATTTAAATCTTATAGTAACTCCCTGAGGCCTTATTATTCTCCCCATTTCATGGATGAATATACCAAGGCTCACAGTGATTAATGACTTTTCAAGGTCCTCAGCCAGGAAGTGGCAGAGTAGGATTTAAATGAGGCCATTTTCAGAACTCAGAACCAGTCTATTATAATTTTTCATGGATAAGTAGGTGAGATGTCAAACCCCTGCTCACCTGTGGACAGGCCTGGAACTCAGGATGGGTCTCCACCTTTACAAGGAAATAGGGCAGGTCAGAGGACCAGAGCAGAGGCTCTGTGATGCATACTAGGCACACTCGATGGAGGGAGAGGCTACATCACGGTGGCTACCATGGTACCCAGGGCCGGCGGGTGCCCCCTCCTACCTGGGTCTGCTAGCCAAGCAGCTTCAAGGGGGATGGTAGCTGCTGGCAGAGGGTTTTACAGAGAAAAGATAGAGGCTTGACTCCACTCAATTTCGTAAGAATTGTTCAACATGTTTATTGTAATGGTCTCCTTTCCATGTTTTTATATAGTGCATTAAAAATGAGCCCAAAGAGTTCCCTAGAAGACTCAAGTCAGTCCTGGATCATCCAGTGCCAGATTTTAGCTCAGCCTGTTCTGTCCTAACTCTAAGCCCTCCCTTGGGGAGCTTGGCCCCTCTCCCACCTTCACTGTGAGTTCTTCTCTCTCTAAGGAATACAAACGTCTTTGCTGGAGACCTGGAGCGTAACTAGGACACTGAGTGATCACGTGGCCCTGAGCCGGCTACTTTTATCAGGCAGCTTCCAGGTTCAGGCACCGTGTGTGGTTTGCGCCTTCAGCATCTGGTATATCCCTCACAGCAACCTGTTTCTCCTGTATTGGCTTCTCCTGGGGTAACCATGCGAAGGTGTCTGCAGCCACACACACACACACACACACACACACACACACACACACACACACTCCCTCCCTGAGTGGGAGTCTTCAGATGAGTTGAGTCTGTTTCTCTCCAGGATCCTGGGTATTGGAGAGCTCAGTGGCTGTAATAAGGAAGCTAATGTGACTGAGTCCCTGGGTGGTTGGACTGTCTGTAGGTCGACTTTGATGTCCATTCTGTGTCACCCTGGTTGTTGCCCAGCAAGGGGACTGGGGCCCTTATCACAGTTGTCGTTTCCCATCCCTGTGTGTGAGTTTCGGATCACTGTCTGCCTCCACCCACAGCTGGAAGGACAGGGCCCTTTCTCCTTGCGTCACTAAGTGCCCCAGGGCTAGGGGCACCTTGGGTCCTGCCTGGCCCTCGGTGAGTGGGGTCTGAGTGAGTGAAGGGGAATGGGATGGTGGGCCCCCGCGACAGGCTTGGAGGGGTCCTGGCTGACCTCTCAGGTGCTCTGGGTCAGCGGATGCCGTCTCATCCCCTTGTTTAGAAGAGACGCTGACTGCTCACCTGTGGACAGGAGTCTGGGAGTCTGCGGGGCCTTCAGCTGGCCACGAGCTGACCACAACTTGCACTCCAGTCCTATCTGCCGGGACATGGGAGCTGCCGAACTTCAGAGCTGAGAAAAGTAAACGTCGCCATAGAAACTGTCTGCTTAATTGGTTGAACTTTATAATGGGCCCTCCTGGAGAGGCCTTGTGATCAGGAGCTGTTTTCTCTCAGGTCCTGGGGGTGGGGAGTCCGCTATGACAGCTCAGCCTCTGATATTCCTGCCCTTCCTGCAGGGCGGACCCGGCCTCCTGCTTTTCCCTTTCGTGTGTGTGTGTGTGTGTGTGTGTGTGTGTGCATGCGCAACCATGTTTGTGTTGTGAGGGTGTGTGTCTCTATGACTGTGTGTGTTGGAAGTGAATAAATGCATCTGTTCCTAGCTGATTGTAGGTCTGTGTGTGCATGGATGATTGTGCGTTTGGTGTGTGTTCGTGACTGTGTGTTTGCAGAATATCCATGTGTGCACGTGGATGTCTGTACATGTGAGTGTGTGTCTGTGTGCACACATAGCTGTGTGTTGGGGAGAGTGTGTTGGTCAGTGTATGCCCATGTGTGTGTGCCTCTGTCAGTGTGTGTTTGTGTGTGTATTCCTGACTGTGTGTGCACTTGAGTGCTTGCAGAAGTGTCTGCATCAGTGTGTGCCCACGAACGTCGGTACATGTGAGTGTGTGCGTCTGCGTGTACACATAGATGTATGTTGTAGGCAGGGTATTGATCAGCGTGTGTCTGCATGTGTCTCTGTGTGTGCATCTCTGTGTGTAAGTGTGCTTGTGTGACCCCCCCCCACCCCCGCCCACAGAGGAGATGATGGTGTGTTGCACTCCCCACCACTCCGCATGTTGATATTATCACTTCTGCTTCCCAAGTCTGGCAGGAGACGCAGAATTAAACACAGACGCTCTGGTGCCAAAACAAAATCGTGAAAAGATTTGAAGCCCTCGTTCCCTAAACTTGCAGCCTATCAAACTGGGAACAAGCCTGGCTTTGTTTTATTTCCTGCATTGAACGGGGGTAGAACAGTCTGGAGCCACATTGGTTCTGATAGAAGAGCTGACTCAAAGCCAGGGAATTTAAAATTGCTGAAACCCAAGGCAGCATGGAGACAGCAAAATGTGATGAAGGGAAAAAAGCTTATATGGGAGGCGGGGGGGTGGGGGAAGACATTCTTACCTCGGGGTAGGAATGAGGAGAAGTGGCAGCCCGGTTTTTGAGAAACATAGAAGTACAAAGAGGAAAAAAAAAGTTGGTTCAGGCGAAGAAACCCGGTGAAGGTCGGCGACTCTGATCTCGATTTGCCCTGCATCCAGGGCCAGCTCAGTGGGTGGTACTGACAGTGAAAGCCGGCAGAAGGAACTGGGTCCATTTAAAATTGTTCTCTTGTCCAACCCTTCATCTCACCTCTGGGGAGACGACATCTAGCTGGGAAGCCATGTCCTTGGGTCACAGAAGTCTGAGGTCTCTGGCTCCCAGCCCAGTGCCCCCTGCCCCTTGGGGTCCTAAATGGAAGGTGAGAGCCGGCTTCACCCAGGATCTCTCCCAGCTTGCTTTGCTGGCTCATTGCTTCTCTTTCTGGAAACAAGTTTTTCTCTTTTATTTGGAGCCTCTAATCTTGCACTGGCCTCACCTGAGTTTTCTGGTTTTTATCTTAATCATGAGGTTCTGCAGTACTGTATCAACCAAGTTGTGTTCTCACCAATGACTAGAGAGTCTTTTTAATCCCTTTATCCTCCCCAAGGGAATTGATGACAATGGTTCCCCAAACCTATGGATCCCAAGGTGGCTGACCTCCAGGTCAGTGAGAAGGAAAGAAGTTTGTGGGAGGGTCAGGAAAGG
The DNA here is from genome assembly GCF_910594005.1 of Cervus elaphus. Classification (NCBI taxonomy): domain Eukaryota; kingdom Metazoa; phylum Chordata; class Mammalia; order Artiodactyla; family Cervidae; genus Cervus; species Cervus elaphus. The sequence goes on along the minus strand of NC_057829.1, from coordinate 83,306,192 downwards.
CCGCAAGAACAGAGTGTGGTGGGGGAGGTCAGGGGTTAAGGGAGAATAATTCTATTGCAGGGGGGGTGGGCGTATGGGCCCGCTGGAAGAACTTGTCAAAGGCTCATCATCAACCCGTGTGTCGCAGATGGTTACCCCTGAGGCTTCACTGAGGTGACTCAGCTGGTAAATAATCCACCTGCCAATGCAGGAGATGCAGGTTCAATCCCTGGTTGGGAAGATCCCCTAGAGAAGGAAATGACAACTTGCTCCAGTATTCTTGCCTGGAAAATCGCATGGACTGAGGAGCCAGACAGGCTACAGTCCATGGGGGCACACAGACTTGTATACACTGAGCACACACACCTAAGGGAGTATCTCTGAGACCATGTCTGGCCCAGAGCCAGGTTCCTGCTCTTGGACTGGGCCTCTCTCCCTAGAGGTCATCAGGCCAGGGGCATGGGATTTCTCCCACTCTGCTCCATCCCTTCCTCCAGGCTCACCCTCCTGGAGCAGCCAGCTCTGTATAGAAGCCTAGCCCTTCCCAAGAAGAGGCCCTTGCTCCGTTCTGAGAGCTGCAGGCTGTGGGTGTTTTAGCCATGACCACATCAGCTGCTGACATCATCACCCAGACTCCATCCCATGGGCACCCCCGACAGTTGTTAAAGCCCAGTGTCTAATCTGTCCTGGTTCAAATGATAACTCTTCCCTCTGTTATCTTTTGCCAAGAAAACTTTAAATTATAAATCTCCTTTATTGGGGCTTGTAAAATGAATTGGGATATGTTCATGGAGGAGAATACTCTGTAGCTGCTAAAAAGAAGGGGGTGGATTTATGTAAAGGAATGACATCCACAATATTATTTCTGATTCTTTTCCTTTGATAAGTGAAAAAAGCCAGCTGTAGACAAGCAGGGATTGCTTGATCCTGTTTTTTTTTTTTTTTTTAATTACATAATGAGTATATGTAGACAGGAAGCCTAAATTGTTGGCAATAGTGATTTTGGGGAGGTGGGGCTTGGGAACTTGTAATTTTTACTTCATGTATCTGTTCTCTTCTTCCCCCTCTCTGTTTCAATAGATTCTATTGAGGATAAATAGTTTTTAAATTAAAAAAAAGTCTCAGTCTGAGATGGCTGGAGTTCATGGTAAGCCCACCCCTTCCCCCTTTTTTTTGGGTGGCAACATCACAAGGGTAAAGATTGAGGAGACCTGGCTTTTCTCTTAGCCAGGGCTTTTAAGTCTTTTTGTGTGTGTGTGCCATGGACCTTTCTGACAGCCTGATGAAGAAAGAGGATTCCTTTCTTAGGACTATGCTTTAAATACCTAAAATCAAATAGAACTACAAAGGAAGTCAAATATACTGAGATATAGTTATCAAAAATGTTTGAATTTAGGATATCATAATATATGTGCTCCTTCTTACATTGAAATACAAGATCTAGCTGCAGGTCTCATAACCATTATAACTTAAAATTAGCAAGAGAATACATGATATTTTGAGAAATCTGTAACCCTTGACTGTTACATGCAAGTATCTATAATTGCCATTAGTGACAGAGTCAGATATGCTAACACTACTCTGGCCTGGAGTTTTCCTTCTTAAGTGAAGGAAATACTAAATTATTGTTGAAGTGAAGTGAAATCGCTCGGTCTTGTCTGACTCTTTGCGACCCGTGGACCCACCAGGCTCCTCTGTCCGTGGGATTCTCCAGGCAAGAATACTGGAGTGGATTGCCATTCCCTCTCCAGATGATCTTCCCGACCCAGGGATTGAATCCAGGTCTCCCGCATTGCAGGCAGATGCTTTAACCTCTGAGCCACCAGGGAAGCCCAAATTACTGTTAGGGGTGCTAAAAATGAAGGTATAAAACGAAATGTTTTCCCATCCTGTATCACAAACCCCTATTTGAATTTCCCAGGCTGAGAACACCTATCCTTAATTGGCTGTGAGACACTAAATCACATTATTCCCTCTCTGAGAGTCTCAGTCTCTCTATCTGGGAAATGAGGACTTAGCTATGGCCAATGTGTATTGTCTTCTGCGTCGCCTGTAATTGATTGATAGTGACTTGGTTAGGCGCGTGGAAAACGCTATCAAGATTGCCTCTGAGATCAGTTGGAAAGAAGGCTGGGAGTACTCGGTGATGTCTGCCACGGGCGCTAGATGGGAGAAGGGGAAAAACATGCTCAGCACAGATTTCCATCCCTGGGCCTGAGGAGGCTATGGTCCCTTCCAGCTCTGATACTCTACATTCAGTCTGAAATGAACTATTCTCTTCTGACTCTAGTTAACAGTATCTCCTGTCCAAGAACACTAACAACATCAGCGATTGTTGTTAGTAGTTCTTCCTGAGGATTGTGTGTGTGTGTTTGTGTGTGTGTGTGTGTGGCATGGTCTCCCCCAGTCCACGCGCCCCGCCTCCACATCTTCTGATAGACTTTCCATGAAATGAAATTGTAAGCATTACCTCAAATTTCAGTGATAGAATGGTTACTGGGAACAGATTGTCTAGAAAGAAAACAAGAATTAGTAAACACTGTCTTACAAATGAGCCATCTGGAGATTTATTTACATAAGAAAAGAGGGAAGACTTGGTATTTTCATGCTGGGGTTTGTTTCCTCTACAAGTAGCCACAGGGGTGTATTTGTCATGAACACACATTGAGCTTTTTAGCAGAGATTGCTGAAAGCATGAAAAAGCAATGCTCATTTGGTTGGTTATTTGGAGAATGGGAAGGAGAAGAGAGAGAGAGTGGGAAAACCACCAAAAAACCCGCCACAAAAACCCCATGCTTTTTGAATGAAACTTAGTATATGGGATTTCAAAATGCTTTTAATGCATTCACACCTTAGTTTTAAAATTACGTATTATCACCAAAGTGTCAAATAAGAATGATTTTTGTGTAACAGGGTCAAATTTGGAGGCATTGAACAATCCTGCCAATGCAGAAAGACCGAAGAATAATGCTAAGGGATCAAAACCTTGACACAGTTTGAATCAGTGTGAAGAGTGATCCTAGACCCCAGAGAGACCCCTGGGTGTCAGCCCAGCTTTGCAGAACTACTTAACCCCCTCCTCTAGCTTGTCTGTTTACCACTGTTCCCTCAGGAATCACACATTGAAATAGTCATCTCTTCCTAGGAGACCAGGCACGGGCTTCGCAAGTGGTTCAGTGGTAAAGAATCCGCCTGCAATGCAGGAGATGCAGGAGACTCTGGTCTTAGCCCTGGGTCGGGAAGATTCCCTGGAAGAGAAAATGGCAACCCACTCCAATATTCTTGCCAGGATAATCCCGTGGTCAGAGGAGCCTGTCAGGCTATAGTCCACGGAATCACAAAAGAGATGGACAAGACAGAAGGGCCTGAGCCTGCATGCCTAGGAGACCAGCCTCAGAAACTCTTCTCCCATTCACTCAGGAGTTCATCCTTGCAGGGTGGACAATACAGAGTAGATAAGGGATGGGTGGGGAGGATCCCATGGGTGATGCACTTTCTAAGCCCTCAATCCCCCAGTTGGATGACACCAAAGAGAACAGGGTTGCATTGCACACGACACCTGCAAAGTGATAGTCTTGGTAAAAATAGCCCACTATGTCTGGACAAGCACTGTTTGGCCAATAAAATACAAGTTAATAAGACAACAGTTGGACTGACTTTATAGAAAGATAGCTTTCTGCTCCTGGACTGGGCTGGGTTGTAAAGTCTCTTACATTTTTGCTCTGGAAATTGTATAGCTCAGGGCAGCAGCTCTTTAGAGGGGCAAGAAGAGGCAAGATTAAAAGAGCTGAGCAGGTCCATCGCTGCCCTGGGGCTCCTGGAGTCAGAAACAGATGCAAGGAGGACGGGAAGTGAAGCTTGGAGAGTGAACACAGCTGGAAGGCACCCAGCAATTCAGAGCCATCAGCGTGGAAGATAATTACCTGCTGACAGGTTTCTGATATGTACCTGAATGGGTGTGTTTGTCTGTACGTGTATCTCTTCAGGGTACTTAGGGGCATATTCCATCCTCCATACCTGGGCAAGAGGGGGAAAGGCTCATAAATAAAAACTCAGAACCCCTAAGCATTGTATTGTGAACAAATCTGCAATTAAGCTTGAAAATGTGGGAGATGTAAGGAAAAACAAAATTTGAAAAATGGGAAGGTTCTGAGAGAGGAAGAGCCAGAGCAGAGCTTGGGGTCAGTGTCTGGCCTGGAGATGTTTCAGAAATGGTTCTGAAGGAGTGTATGATAAATTGGCCACCTTGATTGAAGGGAATTATAAGAAGAAAAGCAGTCAGTATGGATGGCACACCCTTGGCCTGGCTATGGGATTTGGACCCTTCATGGCCCATCTCGTTGTAGACACTTTTTGTGGATCCATTTTCCAGAAGAGCATCCTGAGGCTGTGAGAGGGTAAGTGAGTTGCCCAAGGGTATACAACTAGCAAGAGGAAGGGTAGGGCTTTAAAGCTATATAACCTGACCCCTGGGCTTCCCTGATGGCTCAGCTGGTAAAGAATCCACCTGCAGTGCAGGAGACACAGGTTTGATTGCTGGGTCAGGAAGATGCCTTGGAGGAGGGCATAGAAATCCACTCTAGTATTCTTACTGGGAGAATCACATGGACAGAGGAACCTGGCAGGCTATATTCCATGGGGTTGCAAAGAGTCCGAGATGACTGAAGCAACCTAGCATGCACTGCAAACTCAGCCTGACCGCTAAACTTGCCTTCTTAGCTATTACTTTCAGTTCAGTTCAGTCACTCACTTTAGCAAAGGTAAACTTGACCTTCTGGAAGCGACAAATGGGAGCCAAGTGAAGTGGGAGGAGCATTGGAGTAGGAGAAGACTCCAGCTTATGAACCTAAGACTCTTCAAAATGTTGGGCAAAGTCATCATTATTTTGGTATGTTCCTCCTGCAGGATATCATTATTTTGGTATCCTCAGTATAATATCACCACCAATATGTGGAATAGGACAATATAGTTGTAGCATATTGGATTTTATTCTTCAGACTCTTAAAAGGATGTTTATGGGGCTCTGAAAGTGATGCCAGACCGTAGTGATATTGGATAGTTTTCCAGTTCAGTGATTCCAAACATGGAGGAACTACTTGTGATATCTAAAAGTTGTGCAGATTCTCACAGACTGTACTTGTATATTTAGTATCCAATGTTGATGAAATGCATACTATCAAAAACTACTGTAAATTTAGAAATGCCTATAAGTGAATTTATTTGTTATTGTTATGACACCACCTACACATATTTGAAAACATCATGTATGCATGGAAGAGACAAAAAGATTGCTTAGAACACAGACCAGGCTTCCTGAGCAAGGATGGTTAGGAAGGTATGTTTCTATCCTAAAATGAGAAATGAAGGGGTCCTTTTCAAGTAGCACAAAAGTAGTGTTCATGTCTTTTTTTTTAATTAAAAAAATTTTTTTTGTGTGTGTTTTTTGTTTGTTTTTTTGTGTTCATGTCTTTAGCACCAAATGGACCTCTTGACTTTCTGTAAAATCCAACATGATGCCATGCATCCTGAATGATTTGTTCAAGAATGAAAGTTGATTTTGAGGAAACAGTGGCCTAATTTGACCATTAAGGATGTCAGGCTGAGTCTGACTCTTAGATGAAGTAAAGGGTGTGACTTGTTCCATCAAAGTCATCCCAGAAGGCTTGATCTCCAAGTCAGGTAAGGAAAGCCATAAAGACCCATTTTCCACTTCTGGTTCCTATTGTTAAGAGCCTCTGCTGATTCCTTGGTGGTAGCAATTGGGGGAAGTGTGACCTATGGAATAATGAAGCCTTCAGCTCTACTGATAGAGTCTGTAGATATCCCTCCCCCACTCTGCCATTTCCAATGGCAGAACTGGCTCTATATAATTCATCCTTTTTCAGTCCTGATGCCAGAAGCAGCACATTCCACAGGCACTTGGTAGAGTTTTATCTGATTGTCCCTTCCAGGGACTGACAGTGGAACTCATTGCTGATGGAAAGGGAAGGTAACATAATACCGATATTATGCTACTTTTCCATGGAGGCCCATAAGGAAGAATCAGGCTTGTTATCCATTCATCTTTTTCCCTTTCTGAAGTTTTCAAAATTTAACCAGCCAGAACAAATTTGTGTCATCATTTTCGAACTCATGGTACTGGAATTTTCCTAACATACCTGGTATTTTCAACTTGAGTGCCAAATAGACTGCTTTTTCCTTAGAAATGAATGATCTTTTCAATTTGCAGATATGGAGACAGGAGTCCTTATGTCTTCCTCTGTCTTGACACATAAATACCCACCCAGAGAGGATGGAGGTGTTAGTGGTTTCCTCTCACTTCTGCTATTATACAAACTAGCATGAGATTGCATTGTGAGTGGCAACTCTGTCTTCCGTTGCAAGGACAATATTATGCATTTTGCTAAGCTTTCAGAGAGAACACAAGTGGTGAGGATTCAACAGTTATTATGAGGAGAATCTAGTAGGCTTATAGTTCCAACTTGTTTGGGGGCTCAACTTCTGGAAGACAGCCTACAAAAATAGCAATTTACAGGAAGAAAAAAAAAAGCAGGTCCTGAGGCATTGGGTCGGGGCAGACATTAGTTCTATTTAGGGCTTAAACCAGCCCACAGTTAATTGTAGGTCTCTTGCATTAGCTTGTAGGAGCAGTAAAAGCATGTAATTCAAGCTAATCTGATGGGCAAATGAACTGGGTACTTGGTGCCAAGTGAGACCGTGAAACAAAAGGACACATGTGTTTTCAGGAAAAAACACACACACACACACACACACAACATAGTTTCAACTGTTGCACACGTGAAACTTTGGAGAATTTTTCGGAAGTTTTGTCATTTTAGGATAGGACCTTGAGGGTACAGTGGATGTACTTCTGAAGCCCAGAGCTCTCAGTTACCTGGACAGTGAGGCCTGTGGCCTGGAATAATGGGGAGGGGGATAGCTTTCAGAGAAGATTTCTTTCAACTGATAGTCAAAGCTTTCTTTAGACAGCACCCTTGTCTGGTCAGTCTTTGCATTCATTTTCCCTGACTGTGCACTAGAATCAGCCCGGGTCCCCTCCTTGAAAATTCGGATTTAATTGGTCTGGAGTGGGACTCAGGGACCGTTTCTTTCTAAAAGTCACCCTGGAGGAGTGTGATGTGATGATAGGGGTTAGAATTCAAAATACTTGTGTGTGCGTGAGTACTCAGTCGTGTCCAACTCTTTGCCACGCCATGGACTGTAACACACCAGGCTCCTCTGTCCATGGGGTTCCCCAGGCAAGAATACTGGAGTGGGTTACCATGCCCTTCTTTAGGGGGTCTTCCCGACCCAGGTATCAAACCCACCTCTCCTGCATTGGCAGGTGGATTCTTTACCACTGTGCTACCTGGGAAGCCTCAGAACCACTGATCTAGTGGCAGATAGGGCTGAAGGAGGGTGAGCTGGTGGTTGAGGTTAATGGCTTTTCTTTTAGCTCCTGCAAGGGAAGTGAGAAACAGCCAACTGTGAGGTTTTAAATGAGTTTTTGACACTGCGATGATGCCATCTTGTTGTCCAAGTTGTGGGGTTAGTGTTACTGGGGAATTACGGCACAGGTGATTTTTCTAATGTCATTTGTCCAGAGACTGACTTCTTTAAGCAGAGATGTAACGTGACCCTGGATAAGACCGGTTCTAATGTGCTGCCTGCCAGAGCAAGTCCTCCCAGGATGTGGCCCTGACCTTCTTCCTTTGATCCTGAGCCTCAAACCAGGCTTTAGTACATCCTTTCCCTGGCAGGGCTACCCTCCTGGGGTCCAAGATGTGAATATCTGTTGGTGAGGTACCTTTAGGAGAGTGAAACAAGCAGGTAGTTTAATCATTTAAGTCAGAAATCGTCCCTTTCAGCAAACATGTGTCAAGCCAGTAGTTTAAGAAAAATATGTTAAAACAGTAGGCAGTGTGCTTTGAATACATTTTGCTAATTTAAACTAATTATATAAAAGTTTGTGTTAAAATCAGTTTGGTTTTTACCATTGAAAGAGAAACTTTAGAAGGCAAAAAAAAATTTCATACCAAAAATGCATAATTTGGACTAAACTCCAGGATTAGAATCCTCAAAAGCTGGAGGCAGAAAGTTAAATAGTAACTCAAACATAAGCTATTAAATGGCTTGAAAATGAGATTTTGAAAAACATACTACTGATTAATAGGGTTCATCAGAAAGGACACTACAAAGAAAAAGCAGTCTTGTCTGTTGCAGACTAAATATTAACTCCACATTAGGGAAACAATGGATATATTGTTTTTATCCTCTAGGTGTTTATATATATACTCCAGAGTATAAAACAATGGCTATAGTGTTCTATACTCTAGATGTTATAAGTGGAAATTGATGTAATTACTGTGACTTCATATTGGGTTAGCAAGTCAACATAAAAATCGTAAGCATAAAATTGTGATCTCACTGGAGGGCATAACAAGCAACATCATTTGTGTCCTCAGGTGTGCAGGTAAGATTTTATTAGATCAGGTAAACCAAGTATGGGAAGGTGGATTGGCAAAAATGACTTCTTCACAAACATTTAAAACAGGAACAAAACATTCACATATAGACAGGAGCTGATGAGTGGGTAACTTTGATGATTTTGCTAGAATTTTAATGTACATGAATTTCCCAGAAGGATCTGAACAACAGACCTGAAAAGGCTCCATTGCAGGGTCCAAGATTAGTTCACTCCTCCCTTCATTATCCCATCACTATCCTACAACGTGTACTCTGTGCCAGGTAACTCCACAAGGAACATTTATGGATGTGGGATTCTAAGTCAGCATTGTCCATAGGATGTATGTCTATCTCTGTCTCCATATCTCTTGCTATCATCAAGTATATTTATGTACATAACACTATATATTTGTGTGTGTGTGTGTGTGTACGTATATATATATGAGAGATTTTAAAGAATTGACTCTTGCAGTTGTAGAGATTAGCATGTCTAAAACACTCAGGGTAGGTCAACAGGTTGGAAACCAAGGAAAGAACTGATGTTGTAGCTCAAGTTTGAAGGTCATCTACTGGCAGAATTTCCTCTTCCTTAGGGATATCAGTCTTTCTTCTGTTAAGACCTTTGACTGATTGGATGAGGTTCACTCACATTGTGGGGGGGTAATCTGTTTTATTCAACGTCTGCTGGTTTCAGTCTTGTGTGTTTGTTGTGGTTAGTCACTCAGTTTTGTCTGACTCTGTGACCCTTTGAACTATAGCCCACCAGTCTCCTCTGTCCATGGGATTTTTTTAGACAAGAATACTGGAGTGGATTGCTGTTTTCCTCGCCCAGGGTTTTTTCCTGACCCAGGGATCAAACCTGCATCTCCTGTGTCTCTTGCATTGCAGGCAGATTCCTTACCTGCTGAGCCATCGGGGAAGCCTGGTTTCAATGTTAATGTCATCTGAAAAATACCTTCACAGAAATGTCTACAGTGATGTTTGATCAAATATCTGGGTACCCTGATCTAGACAAGTTGACACATCAGATTAACCATCACAGACGGACTCCTTGTGTGTAGGATGAAAGAATCAGGATTCTGAGTGGTGGACTCCTAGGTCTATCTCTGGAGTCCTTGCTTACTCCCCTCTCTGTGTCATTCCCAGGGAATATTTAATGATGCTCCCTGAGGTCCTGTCAGCTTGCTGGATGGATGTTACAAAACGAGGTTCAGTAGGCAAGGAAAGAGGCTGATCTATCTTACACACAATTACCTCCCAAGAGATAGAATGGAAATCTAATGAGAAAAATTTAGCTGTACATGTATGGAGTTCAGAAAGCAGGAGGAATCTCTTCTGTTACTTCTCTCCCATAAAATTTTCCTCATCACTAAGTTTATAATGCAAACATATTTTGACGGTCAGCTGAAACACTGTGTTTCCTTCCCCTGCTTCTTGAGTCTGGTGGACATTTGCTGTTGTTGTTTAGTTGCTAAGTAGTGTCCAACTCTTTGTAACTCCATGGACTATAGTCCACCAGTCTCCTCTGTCCTTGAGACTTCCCAGGCAAGAACACTGGAGTGGGCTTTTTGCTATTTCCTTCTCCACTGGTGGCCATTATTTTAGCATAAATAGGACAAGTAAAAGTGTAGCTGGAGGTGCAAGTTGGTTAATGAAATTGTTTACCATAATAGTTGTATGATGGACTTAATTTTTCTCATCTTTTTTATATGATAACATTTCAGCAACTTGGGAATATGGGGAAAAAAATAAGTGGGCCCACCATAACAGCATAATGATTTATATTTTTGTGTGTTCCCTTTTAGTCCTTTTTCAGATACGTACATTTGCTTGCATGATTATTATAGAGTCCGTATATTTTTATCCTTTCCCCATTAACATTTTATCATATGTACATTTCCATGTCTTTTGTAGCTAGTCTTTTTGGAGCCATAACATTACATCAAAGTGATGTAGAATAATTTAATTAACCAACCCTTATTGTTGCTTATTGAAGTTGCCTCAAGTCTTTTCCTGTTACAAATCATATTGCTATGGTTTGCTTTTATTTTCTTTAGGATAAATTCCTAAAAACAAGATCCCGGAGCCAAAGGACATGAACATTTTATAGCACTCAATGAGTACTGCTTTTGTTTGATTTAATTGGACTGTGTGCATTTTTCTAGGTTTTTGTTTTTGTTTTGTTGTTGTTTGTTTCTTCCCTGTTTCTTTGGTAATGACCTTACATTACCACCTCTGGTTTCCACCAGTGACCTTTGTAAACAAGGCAACACGCAGACGGCCATCCCAACTTCCTGATTCCTTCACTCATATCTTTCTGACAAAAATAGCCTTTGAGGCTAAAAATGTCCATACCTTGTCCTAGCTCAAGAGAGATTTATAGCTTGGAAAATCTGAGTACAGTCTCTGCAGCCATTTTTTAACTGAGAGTGGAAAAAAACTACATTTCACACTTAAAAGCAATTTGGGATTTATTTTTGGTTCTTTGATAATTCAAGGAGTCTTGGAAATGCTTCATGTCTCATTGCTTCTAATATAATTGAAGACGAGCCCCAGGTTGAGAAGTTTAAGGAGCAGTAGTTAGAATTTGGAGCAAACATTTTACAAGACAGAAGTTAATGGTGCTACTATCTTTGTAAAGAGTTTACTTTTTGTTGCAGTCTTTGGAGCTTCGTGTTAAACATCAGTGTTAGTTCTACTTTCTTTGGTGTAGGTCTCATTTTAGTATACCCTGGAGGAGGAAATGGCAACCCACTCCGGTATTCTTGCCTGAAAAATTCCATGGCCAGAGGAGCCTGGCAGGCTGCAGTCCATGGGGTTGCAAAGAGTTGGACACAGCCAAGTGATTAAGTGCTCATACATCTTGGTACAAGGAAGTAATGTGTTTAAAGCAGTCAATTTAAAAATTGGTGTTAGGCATGGCATGAAACTTAAGTACAAGGAATGAATTACTTGTATTGTGGGAAAACTATTTATACTGAAACCCATGTCTTTTTTTCACATCTTATATAAATGGAATCATACATGAGGTGGCCTTTTGGGACTGGCTTCTTTCATTTAGCTTAGTGTTTCTGAGACTCGCCCATGTTGTAACACGTAACAGATCTTTGTTCCTTTTGATAGATAAATAGTACTCCATTATATAGATAAGCCACATTTTATTTATCTACCCATCAGCTGATGGACTGCTTTTACTTTTTGACTATTATGAATCATGTTGCTATAAATATTCACGTCCAAGTCTGGGGTGAATCTATGCTTTCATTTTTCTTGGATACATATCTAGAGGTGGAATTGCTGAGTCCAGTGGTAAGTCCATGTTATCTTTTTAAGAAACTGCCCATTTGCTTTTAAGAAACTGCCCCATATATGGAGCTGGACGAGGTAAATTGGAGACCTGTTACTGTCAGCTTGGGTGAAGGGAATGATCCAGGCTGAGGGTAAGAAGGTGAAGTGGTAGAGGACGGCCTGAGACCATGGAAATTTTAATGAGGCTGATTATCCGTAATAACAGTTCATTCAGAACAACCTTCTATTCAGTTTTTAAGCATATTTATATGTGTAATAGTGAAGTTGTAGGATACTAATGATCTGGAAGAGTTGATTTGATCCCTGTATAAAACTTCCTAATTTTAAATGTGTAATTCCCTGGCAGGTAAGACAGTAAACAGTCCACCTGCCATGTGGAAGACCTGGTTCAATCCCTGGATGGGGAAGATGCCCTGGAGAAGGAAGTGGCAACCTGCTCCAGTGTTCTTGCCTGAAATATCCCATGGACAGAGGAGCCGGGTGGGCTATAGTTCAGAGAGTCACAAAGAGTTGGACATGACTGAATGACTTCGCTTTCAATTCACTTTTCAGGAATTGAAAAACAAATATCACTCCCCAAGTTTTTCTCAATGAATATCCTGTTTGGGCCTTCTACTAAAAACAGTCTGTGTGCTTGCCTTCGGTTAATACACTAATGTTGATTTCTTGACACTTAACGAGGGAAACCAACAGTTCACCAAATGTTTGAACTCTCCCTGAATTCCTATGTGTTTGTGAAGGTTGTAGTAAAATTGGTTTATTTTACACAAAATCCCTTTAACAACATGGGAGACAGTGTTTGGGGAATGTTCTGAAATGGCCATTCTATACGTTTAAGAAGATATACTCTAAGTATGTTAATGTTACTTCTGTCAGATGCTTCGTTTTTCACTTATAAACATCTGAATATGAATACCTTAGGAATTTGATATTAACCTCAGCATTAAACCCAAGATGGTTGATTCACATGAACGTCTGGCCATGAAGATCCCTTTTCCTCTTCTTTAGTAGAAAGATGATATTTGTGTAATTATATCCCTAGGTGGCATTAACGACAGAATTGAAGGTTTGGCTTCCTTCTGGCAAACAAACCTCGGTTTTTGACTTGACGCCCGTACCGCTTGCTTGTATAATCACACTACATGTGAAGGGTGGAAATTAGGGTGTAGGGTTGCTGATTTATATTCCACAAACTGAGTTTTCCTGTGCCAACCCAGAAAAATCTTACCATTGCTGAAGTGTTCAGTTTTCTTGTGGCTTCTCCAGGCTCTGTAAGTGATTCAGGAGGCAAATTTTGGTACATTCCAGCACAAGGTCTAATTATGGATATAATGATTGGTGAACATTTAAAGCAAAAACCTGAATACTAAACCTGGACCTTCTTGTTCTTAGACGAAAAGGTCAGTAACCTGGTGTCAACAGTTTGAGACAGCTTGGGTTATAACTCGAAGAAATAATCGAAGTCAGCAAGAAAAAACAAACCCAGACCATTCTGTTGCTTGTAAGTGAAGGAATTCAGTTGTCTTATGTGTTGTAACTGACACGATTTGACATGCTCATTTTTTTTTTTTTTAAGTCTTTGGGTTTTGAATAATTGCTTCTTGCCGAAAGCCTATATTTTCTGTACTCTGTGGTTGCCAAGCTGTACTCGACTTTTAAAAGAGAGTCAAAGGAACGTATCCTTGTGAGAAATTGCTGCTTTGTGGAGTGCAAATGAGAGGTTCCATGATCTTTGAAGCTAGGAAGGCCAAATCTGGCTTAGAAACCCCATTGCCAGGCTGCATTTTATATTCTTCATTGCTTTACTAAACTGAACTGTCCTTTTGTTGGAAGTGGGGGAAAGAAAGATGTAGTGGAGAACTGGGGTTTAGATAAGTGATTCTTCCCATCTGGCTCTGAAAGCAGAAAGTTCTTCTTGACCATTCCAGTCTAGAAGTCAGAATGTCAGAGTATTCTCACTCTAGACCAGTGCTTCTCAACTAGGGAAGCTTGTGTCCCCAGGGGCCAGAAGGCAAAGTCTGGAGAGATTCTTGGTTGTCATAACTGCAGGGGAGTGTGCTTCTGACATGTAGTGGCTAGAGACCAGTGAAAGTGAAAGTGTTAGTTGCTCAGTCAGGTCTGACTCTTTGTGACCCCATGAACTGTAGCCCGTCACGGGATTCTCCATCTGTGGGATTTTCTAGGCAAGAATACTGGAGTGGGTTGCCGTTTCCTTCTCCAGGGGATCTTCCCCACCCAGAGATCAAACCCAGGTCTCCTGCATTTCATGTGGATTCTTTACCGTCTGAGCCACCAGGGACACCCCGGCTCGAGACCAGAGATGCTGTTAAACATCCCACATCGCACAGGACAGCCCCCGACAGCCAAAGGTATTCAGGTGGGCAGATGCTGACTTGGAGAGATCACTCTTAATGCCGGGTGTGAAGTCTCCTGTTCTGCTGTTCACAGTGTAGATCCAGTGTCTTTTTTCCAATAAAATGTTTGCTTTCATTTGGCACTTTATTTCTTGAGACTGTTCTTAAGGAGAGCACTGGAATAAGAAATTGAAGCAAGCTCCCCAAGTGCAGAATGAAGTGCTGCAGAGCTACAGGACACACAGACACACGGCTGGTGTCACGTGACTTCAGCCTCCCCCTCCACTGCGCAGGGAGCCATTGGCAAGATGCTACAGGCCTGGATTTGTTTTATGCTTTTATTTGCAAATGTTTCATAAAATGCCTTTGCCTCAGGTTAACTCTCTTCTTTGTTGAAAAAAAAAAGAAGTTTGTTTTTCTTTTTTTTGGTGAAGAATTACTCTTTAAGCTTTCACCTTTCTTGGATGGAAGCACTTTGACAAACAGATCATAAAGCCATCCAAAGTCACCATAACCTCTAGGCTGTTGGGAACTTCCCTGAGCCGTGTCTGCAGGGAAACAAAACCTCTTTTGCCAGTTTTCTAGAGTCAAAATGTCCAGGTATTCTGGGGGCCAGTTGTGGTCTGTGAACAAACATGGAACCCAGGTTGGCCTCCTCCCCAGTTTCCGAGCCCTGATCCCACTGTACAAACACGACCGATTCTTGGGGTTACTCCAGGCAGGAGAAATGTGAATGAAGCACGTTCAAACTTAGAGGTTCATTTCTCATTGACTTCCCTCCTCTACTTTTATTTTTCTTTTTTAATTTTTAGTAAAAAAAAGTTTTTGGCCATGCCACATGGCATTCAGGATCTTAATTCCCTAGCCCGGGGTCAAAGCCATGCCCTCTGTGGTGGAAGTACCACTGGAGCATCAGGAAATTTCCACCTCCTCCACTTTTAAATGAAAGGCTTAAGGAGAATGATATAAGCTAAAAAGCTGATTGTCTGCCACAGTTGTTTCAGAAATTGTTGTTGCTGGTTGGGTGAGGGGTTCTGCATCTCCTTGATATTCCTAAATCAAGCTAACTCTACTGAGCATTGTCTTTATCAGCAAATACATACCCTACTACCCAGTGCCAACACTATGAAAAATGGGAAAATGAATTGTGTTTTCTACCATGTGCTTTGTTAGGATTATTACCTTATTTAATTTTCAAAGAAAGCCTTATGAATGGAGGACTTTTATTATTTTTTGTTTTGCAGATGAGGACACTGAGGCTTAAGAAACTGAGTAATCTGTTGATGTTTATAGAACTTCTAAGTAACTAGGTTAGGATTAGAAGTCAGGCAGACAACTTTGTATTTCCTAGATTCTGCCGAAGAGTAGGAGTTCAAGGGATGTCCTCTGAGCTGAAATTTTGTCCACATACCAAGTGAAAGCATATCATTGTTCAGTCACTCAGTCGTGTCCGACTCTTTGCAACCCCATGGACTGCAGCACGCTAGGCTTCCCTGTCCTTCACTATCTCCCAGAGCTTGCTCAAACTATTGTCCATTGAGTCAGTGGGGACATCCAACCATTTCATTCTCTGTGGTCCTCTTCTTCTCCTGCCTTCAATCTTCCTACTATCAGGGTCTTTACTAATGAGTTGACTCTTTGCATCAGGTGGCCTAAGTATTGGAGCTTCAGCTTTGGCATCAGTCCCTCCAATGAGTATTCAGGGTTGATTTCCTATATATATGTGCATTTAACTTACAATTTCAACTACATATGCTGAGGAAACTAATGATCAAGTCTCAAGGATCTACAGAGGGTCTTAGATGGCCAAGGAGACACTGTCCTTCTCCTTTCTGTCCAGAGATGTGTCTTGGAAGTGAGAATATCTTGCTCAACGAGTGATTCTGATCCTTAAGGATGATTTTTCATCTTGGACCCTAAATGCAAACCTTCTACTTTACTGTGCTTCTCAATAAGAGAGTTAGGGGCCTGACTTGGGTCAACACTGGATGAAATCCTGGTTGGGCTGCCCTTCTGAAGACATGACCTGTCTGTCTCCAGTAGACACAAGGATGCTTCAGAGCCATGTTGCCTAGTAGTTCAGTTGTCTACTGGCCACTTGAAATGTGGCGAGTCTGAGTTAAGATGTGCCTTAGGTATAAAGTATACACTGGACTGTGAGTGCTGAGCTGTGCTTAGTCACTGAGTTGTGTCTGACTCTTTGTGACCCTATGGACTGTAGCCCACCAGGCTCCTCTGTCCCTGGGGATTCTCCAGGCAACAATACTGGAATGGATTTCCTTGCCTTTCTCCAGGGGATCTTCCCAACCCAGGGGTAGAACCCAGGTCTCCCGCATTGCAGGCAGATTCTTTACCATCTGAGCCACCAGGGAAGCCCAAGAATGCTGGAGTGGGTAGTCTGTCCCTCCTCCAGGGGAACTTTCTGAGCCAGGAATTGAACTGGGATCTTCTGCATTGCAGGCAGATTCTTTACTAGTTGAGCTACCCAGGAAGCCCTGTATTGTGAGTACCTAGTACCAAAAAAAAAAAAAAGTATACATATATGTCAAATCATTATGTTGTATACTTAAAGCTAATGTAATGTTATTTGTCAGTAATATCTCAATAAAACAGGGGGAAGATCGCCCATTTTTAAAGCTGCCATTTCTTTTATGCTCCCTAAACTTCATGAAGAAATGAGAAACTGAAATTTTTCATGAAATCTGGGTTAACTGAAGACCAACTAACTGAAACCCTCAGTTCACTGGAATTTGTACCCCTTTTGCATTTAAGTAAGCAGCAGTGATAAGAAAACTATCAGGAAACTGGTAGCCACATTCCCTCCCTTTTTACTCTAGGTTCATTTCTCACAAACTACAAGGGAAAGAGACCAGGGCTGAATTCAAAGACAAGAATTCAACTCCCAATACAACCACTGCCAGTTGTAAGAATTTGCCTTAATAACCTAATCTCACTGAAACACTGAATTTTCATTTATTTAATAGTCTCTATCACCTCTGATGTTGCTGTTCGGTCATTCAGTCATGTCTGACTCTTTGCAATCCCATAGACTGTAGCATGCCAGGCTTCTGTCCTTACTGTCTCCTGGAGCTTGCTCAAACTCATGTCCATTGAGTTAGTGATGCCATCTAACCATCCCATCCTCCCCTTCTCCTTCTGCCTTCAATCTTTCCCAGAATCAGGGTCTTTTCTAATGAGTCATCTCTTCATATTAAGGTGGCCAAAGTATTGCAGTGTCAGCTTCAGCATTAGTCCTTCCAATGCATATTCAGGGCTGATAATACTTTAGGATTGACTGGTTTGATCTCCTTGCTGTCCTAGGCTCTCAAGAGTTTTCTCCAGTACCACAGTTGGAAAGCATCAATTCTTTGGTACTCAGCCTTCTTTATGATCCAACTCTCACATCTACATGTGATTATTGGAAAAACCATAGCTTTGACTCTGTGGACCTTTGTTGGTAAGTGATGTCTTTGTTTTTGAATATGCTGTCTAGTTTTGTCATAGCTTTTCTTTCAAGGAGCAAGCATCTTTTAATTTTGTAACTGCAGTCACCATCCACAGTGATTTTGGAACCCAAGAAAATAAAATCTGTCACTGTTTCCACTTTTTCCCCCATTTATTTGCCATGAAATGATGGGACCAGATGCCATGAGCTTATATCTGCAATTCATCCTCTGTGTATACTTTAAACTTCGTCAGAGAGGACTCTGTTTTAGGAACTGTGGATCAATCTCTGTTTTGTTCCTGGGGCATTTGGAAGTGAAGCGGGGTGTTCAGCTGACTTGGTCATTCTGCCACCATACCCTGCTTCAGGTGTGTGTCTACATGGCACAAAGGACCGCTGAGATTAGGCGGCTATCACTTTCAATGATATGGACCAAGCAGGTGGCCCTTCTTTTTGTTTATTTGTTGTTTCTAACCTCCAGCTAACTGTGAATGGACACTAGCATTTTGTTCTATCTCATTTTGGAATCTTGACCCCCAACTGGAAGATACCCACCCAGCAGCCCCGTTCTGTCAGTGCTCAGTTTATTTTATTGCTATCCACTGCTCCGATTAAGAACTGTGTTCTCTACCCAGGTTATCGGAGCATGGGGATGGTAGAAGCAAAGCCTTCTCATCCCTTCAGGATATGCACATTTTTTATTTTAGAACCATCAAAATTAAAGACTGGAGAACACGTCTGAGCATGAGTAGCTGAATTCTTAGTATAAGAGGTGAGAGAAGGCCATGGAAGCGGCTGGCAGCAGACGAGGGACCAGATCCCAGGGCCTACTGCTCTCTACACTGTCCGTGTTGGCGCCACTTACAGAACAGGTGGTTCCCGGTTGGCCAGCTTACAGCTGGGGCTGACATGTAGGCATGATGCCTTTATCTTGGTTTCCGTGTCTGTGGCAATACAAAGTAAATAATGCTTGTCACCCTTGCATATGTCGCTTAGCTACAAACTTCTAAGGACAGATGATTGCATAAGAAAGAGTAAGAATAAACTCTGTATCTCTAGTCTTGCCTGACTTCCTCAGCCCCAGACTGACATTTTTCAGCCAATTGACCTTCCTGTCTAAAAGTTTGGTAATGAGAGAAGCACTGAATATATGCCAGATATGGCTCTAAATGTTTCATGTATATGAACTTATATCATTCTCAGAATGGCCCCATGAAGTGTCTCTATCAGTATCCCCATTTTATAGATGGAGAGTTGAGGCATCAATTCAGTTCAGTCACTCAGTTGTGTCTGAGGCTTTGCGACCCCATGGACTGCAGCACACCAGGCCTCCCTGTCCATCACCAACTCCCGGAGTTTACTCAAATTCATGTCCATTGAGTCAGTGATGACATCCAACCATCTCATCCTCTGTCATCCCCTTCTCCTCCCACCTTCAATCTTTTCCAGCATCAGGGTCTTTTCAAATGAGTCAATTCTTCACATCAGGTGGCCAAAGCTTTGGAGTTTCAGCTTCAGCATCAGTCCTTCCAATGAATATTCAGGACTGATTTCCTTTAGGATGGACTGGTTGGATCTCCTTGCAGTCCAAGGGACTCTCAAGAGTCTTCTCCAATACCACAGTTCAAAAGCATCAATTCTTTGGCCCTCAGCTTTTTATAGTCCAACTCTCACATCCATACATGACTACTGGAAAAACCATAGCTTTGACTAGACGGACCTTTGTTGGCAAAGTAATGTCTCTTCTTTTTAATATGCTGTCTTGTCTGATTGTAATTTTTCTCCAAGAAGCAAGCATCTTTTAATTTCATGGCTGCAATCACCATCTGCAATGATTTTGGAGCCCAGAAAAATAAAGTCTGTCACTGTTTCCATTGCTTCCCCATCTATTTGCCATGAAGTGATGGGACCAGATGCCATGATCTTAGTTTTCTGAATGTTGAGCTTTAAGCCAACCTTTTCACTCTCCTCTTTCACTTTCATCAAGAGGCTCTTCAGTTCCTTTTCTCTTTTTGCCCTAAGGGGTGGTGTCATCTGCATATCTGAGGTTATTGATATTTCTCCCAGCAATCTTGATTCCAGCTTGTGCTTCCTTCAGCCCAGTGTTTCTCATGATGTACTCTGCATATAAGTTAAATAAGCAGGGTGACAATATACAGCCTTGACATACTCCTTTCCTGATTTGAAACCAGTCTGTTATTCCATGTCCAGTTCTAACTATTACTTCCTGACCTGCATACAGATTTCTTAGGAAGCAGGTCAGGTGGTTTGGTATTCCCATCTCTTTCAGAATTTTCCACAGTTTGTTGTGATCCACACAGTCAAAGGCTTTGGCATAGTCAGTAGCAGAAGTAGATGTTTTTCTGGAATTCTCTTGCTTTTTGATGATCCAACGGATGTTGGCAATTTGATCTCTGATTCCTCTGCCTTTTCTAAATTCAGCTTGAACATCTGGAAGTTTGCAGTTGACTTACTGTTGTAGGCTGGCTTGGAGAATTTTGAGCATTACTTTGCTAGCGTGTGAGATGAGTGCAATTGTGTAGTAGTTTGAGCATTCGTTGGGATTGCCTTTCTTTGGGATTGGAATGAAAACTGACTTACAAAAGTAGAAGACATTAAGAAGAAGAGACAAGAATACACAGAAGAACTATACAAAAAAGATCTTCATGACCCAGATAATCACAGTGGTATGATCACTCACCTAGAGCCAGACATCCTGGAATGTGAAGTCAAGTGGGCCTTAAGAAGCATCACTACAAATAAAGCTAGTGGAGGCGATAGAATTCCAGTTGAGCTATTTCAAATCCTAAAAGATGATGCTGTGAAAGTGCTGCACTAAATATGCCAGCAAATTTGGAAAATTCAGCAGTCAGGACTGGAAAAGGTCAGTGTTCATTCCAATCCCAAAGAAAGGCAATGTCAAAGTTAAGGCATGGAGAAGTGAAAATTGCCCAAAGTGACACAGGGAAATATCAAAGCCAGAACTGTGAGTGCAGGCAGAGGCTGGTGTGTGTTTTAACCACTACTCTGTGCTACCCAGTCCAGGAAACCCTCCAGTGTATTGGGTGAAACTAAACACCGGTCTGTACACCCCATTGACTCCATTTCTTTGAATGGTTTTGTCTCTGTCCTTGCCAGGGAGACGCTAGGGGCTGAAGGGAAGACCTCCTGCTACCTACATGTACTCGAAATGTTGTCAAGTCTAGTGGATTTGCCCCTTAGAGTTTTCCAGTTCTTTCTGTCCCTTCCCTTCACATCAATGCAGCCCTGGAGCTCAGGAGCTGGTTATGGCTCTGGATTTTAGAGGATTAAGGAGGAGGTGCTTACAAGGGCATCCAAGCTCTGTCTCTCCCTTCCCTGCTGAGAGATCTGGTCTCCAACCCTGTGAGAGCCTCCTGTCCAACCTGCCAGCCTCCTGTCTCTTTTCACCCCAGTCCCTCCTATTCTAGGCAAAGAACTGGCTGTGTGAGGCACACCCCATAGTGCTTATGTAAAGGCAGACTGTGGGTCCCACTCCAGCCATGCAGAAGCAAAACTCCTCAGTGAAGCCTCAAGTCTCCATTTTTAACAAGTTCCCCAGGTATTCTGAAAGGCAGCTTGGTTTGGGGACTACTTCCCATTTACTCTCCCATCAGGCCATTTCTGTCTTGCGTCGACACCCTTAATGTCTCTCTCTTACCGTGTAATTAACATACCCCTTTGCTTACCTGCCTGGCGCTGTTTCCCTTGTGGCCTGGGCAGCTTTTCCAGTGTCATTTCCAGCTGCTACCCCACTTTGTAGCTTCTACTCCAGCTGCATCAGATCATACACCTGGAAGGATGCGCAAGGTGATGGTTAGCAGTTGGAATCATTCAGTGACAGGGGACCTTCGCCAAGCTTGGGAGCTTCCAAGCAGAGACCTCGTGAATGAGTGAGGGAGAGGTCTCCTTGGTCAGGCTAAATGCTGTCTGGGAGCTCTCCAGGGCTCACGAAAGCTTGTGCTGAGCATAACCCCCTCTCAAGTAGTGTTTAGACGCTGATTTTGATGACTGTCTGTGTTGTTTTTGCTCAGGGCCCAACTGCCGAAGTGGAGGGCAGAGTTTATTTTAAATTCCATAACTGCAACATTGGGGTGCTACACTCATAGGCTCGGAATCTCCAAGGAACAACATTCCTCTCTGTTAAGCCCTGTTCCTCGTCCTCATAATTGGACTTGTCTCTGCCCTGGATGTTGGCTGCCCATGGTGATCTCCCTGCTTCTGGAGCGCAAGTGAGATTGGCTCCTGGGTGCTTCCTGCAGCCTGTTCTTCAGTCTCTGCTGTTGTTGTTTAGTCGCTAAATTGCGTCCGACTCTTTGGTGACCCCATGGATGTAAACTGCCAGGCTCCTCCATCCATGGGATTTCCCAGGCAAGAATACTGGAGTGGGTTGCCATTTTCCTCTCCAGGGGATCTTCCCAACCCAGGGATCAAACCCGTGTCCCCTGCATTGGCAGGCAAGATTCTTTACTGCTGAGGCACCAGGGAAGCCCATGTGTCAGTTACTCTGGTATTTAAGTATAATAATCCATTGAAACAGATATTATTGTGCCCATTTGACCAGGCAGGAAATTGAGGCTCAAATATTGAGCAATCCCCCTTGAGTCATATTCCTGTTAACCAGCCAAACTAGGATTTGAATCCATGTCAGTCTGACTCTAAATCTCTTACTCTTTACTGAACACTTGGCTACAAAACAAGTTAATCCTGTAAACAATATTGCAAAAAGAATGCTTAATCTGCTAAAGAAAGCAAATGCTTCAGCAGCACAGAAACAAAATTTACCACTGGCCGATTGATATATTAGTTACAAATCAGATTACGTTGTCCATAAAGCATTTCCTAAAGGAGCTCTATGTGGCAGTGATGTTAGCAAAGTATGAATTATTTTAGTACTTGAGAGTTACTTAACTATTTGTCATTAAAAATAATTACTTATTCAGACTTTCTTCTAACTCAGACTGGCAGTTTCCTGGAAGTAGACTGACTTAGCATTTCCTACCATTTGCTAATTCACTGGGCCACAAAAACAATCGGTTTGACTTGCCAATGTACTTAGTCCTGGCTCTGTTTATCAAATATGCTGCTGTCTTTAGCTGTCCCCACCACTTCCCCACAATCAAAATTAAACCCTTCTCCTTCCAGCTTAATCTCATGCACTGGTTTGCTAAATTTTGTCTCCTAGGTGTCTGGCACAGAGTTATGTGCTCAGTGAGTATTTGTTGAAGGGATGAAGTAATGTGCTTCTTTGTTGCATTAATCAAATTGTTGAACAGGACAGGGCTAAAATGTGCATCCCAGTTATGTCTTGGGTCTGCATCGTTAGCTACCCACAGGCTTTGCTGCAGTGACCAATGGCTTCCTGATGGCTAAACCCAGCTCTTTTCACCCCACCAACCTTTCTCATTGATTAACTTCCAGGACAAAGCTGTCACTTTCTTTTTAAACCATGTCATCTTTTTTTGCTGTCTGTCTCCTCTGTCTATCCCATAAATGCTAGTGTTCTTCCCAGCTCCAGTCTTAGCCCCCTTCTCTCCATGGGGTCTGATCCACTCACGTGACTTCTGGAACTACATTTAGGGTGATGACTCCCAAATTCATCTCTCTTCCAAGTCTTGGAAACACAGATCCAACGACTTATTGAATGTCTTCTCCTGATTGGAAAGCCCTGCAAAAAAATATATATATTTTTTTCTTTTCGAAATCAGTTTAGGATTTCTCCCCCTACCCCAAACTTGAGCTTCTGTATTTTTTTTTTTTTAAGCTTTTTAACTTACTGGGTGATATCACTCTTTTCTAATCTAGAAGCTTCATATTATTCCTCTCTGCTCTCCCATCATCTTCAAGTTAGTCACTGAATCCCAGAAGTGTCCCACAAAGCCAGCCTTCATCATCCTGGACTCTGCCTCCATTTCCTTCATAGTCAAGTTCATCTTCACACAGGCTGCTAGACTAGAGCCTCATGTAACAGCAGAGCCAGCCATCTCAGACTTCTCCTGACTGTAGGCAGACAGTGGTTGACTCTGGATGTCCTCCAAACTCGTTAGAGATTGGAGGAGTTACTGCATCACACATGCAGACTGACCGGTGAGGAAGAGGCTTCCAGCTGGCCAGAAACAGCCCAAGACACAGACATAGGTTGGTATCCCTGGGCTGGCTTCTCACCTTCCTTATGTGCTGTGGTCCTCAGGTCAGCATCCAATAAACACTGTGGACAGAGGAGGGTCCTAGCGATGCTTGCAACCTGCCACATGGAACCTGTTATTGCCGGTTGTGCAAATGGTCTTCCTGGTGTAGCATTGTTTTCTCTTTGGTAAAAAGTACTGTATTTGGCCACCTGATGAGAACGGCTGACGCCTTTGAAAAGACCCTGATGCTGGGAAAGATTAAAGGCAGGAGGAGAAGGGGACAACAGAGGAAGAGATGGTTAAATGGCATCACCGATTCAATGGACTTGAGTTTGGGTAAGCTCTGGGAGTTGGTGATGGACAGGGAGGCCTGGCATGCTGCGGTTCATGGGGTCACAAAGAGTCAGACACGACTGAATGACTGAACTGAACTGAACTGATTGCCACTGTGTGCGTGTATGTGTGTGTGTGCAAGCTGGCATATATCAGTATGAGAGTGTGTGTGCATGTCTGACTGTGGGTGAGGATGTGTTTTAATCAGCAAATTCATACTAAGGAATCTCTAACCCACATGGCCTGGAAGAAAAAGGCTAGGTCAGAACAAGACCAGGATTGAATCTATTAGCAAAACCTTGTGCTTTTAAACTAGAACCACTGGAAAAAAAAAAAACCAAAACACTCTGCTTAAAAAAGCCTCGGTTGCCTTAGTGTTGTCTGTAGGGTTGAGTGTGACCTTTTGTCCTGGGGTCCAAATCTCTGACACTGGACCTCACCCCCCACCCCCTACACCCGCCCAGCCTGCCCTGCCCCCACTCCACCCCTGCAGCCACAGCGCCTCTTGGACAAGGAAGGGCTCTCGGACTCCATGCTGTGTACACACTTCATCCTGCCCTTTGTCCCCTCTGCCCTTCTTTCTGGCATCCTTGTTCACCTTCCCACCAACATCCACCCTGTTGGGCATATCCCCAGCAGGTTTCTTGTCAGAAAAAATGTAGGATGTCATTTAAATTCAAATTTCAGATAAGCGACTAATAATTTCTCAGTATATGCTCCAAATAACTTAGCCACTGTTTATCTGAAATTTAAAATGAACTCTGTGTCCTGTATTTCCATTTGCTCCATCTGGCACTCTGACATTCCTTCTCCCTCCATAGAACATTGTGCACAGATCTCCCATAGCTCTTCTTATAGTATGATGATTTGTTATTATTATTATTGAATCAGCCATAGGCATACATATATCCCCTCCCTCCTGAACCTCCCTCCAATCTCCCTCCCCATCCCACCCTTCCAGGTTGATACAGAGCCCCTGTTTGAGTTTCTTAGCCATACAACCAATTCCCATTGCCTATCTATTTTACATATGGAAATGTAAGTTTCCACGTTACTCTCTCCATACATCTCACCCTCTCCTCCCTCTCCCCATGTCCACAAGTTTATTTTCTATGTCTGTTTCTCCACTGCTGCCCTGTAAATAAATTCTTCAGTACCATTTTTCTAGATTCCGTATCAATGCGTTAGAATACGATGTTTATCTTTCTCTTTCTTACTTACTTCACTCTGTATAATAGGTTCTAGGTTCATCCACCCCATTAGACCTGACTGAAAGGCATTCCTTTTTATGGCTGAGTAATATTCCATTGTGTATATGTACCACAACTTCTTTATCCATTCATCTGTTGATGGATGCTTCCAAGGTTGCTTCCATGTTCTAACTATTATAAGTAGTGCTGCAGTGAACAATGGGATGCATGTGTCTTTTTCAGTTTTGGTTTCCTCAGGGTAGATGCCTGGGAGTGGGATTGCTGCAATGCAATCCCTATGAAATTACCAATGTTATTTTTATTTTTATTAATTAATTTATTTTAGTTTGGATGTCCTGGGTCTTCATTGCTGCACAGGTTTTTCTCTAGTTGTGATGAGCTGGGGCTACTCTCCGGTTTTGGTGCTTGGGTTTTTCACTGTGGTGGCTTCTCTTGTTGCAGAGCATGGGCTCTAGGATGTTTGGGCTTCAGTAGTTGTGGTTTCCGGGCTCTAAAGCACAGGCTCAGTAGTTCTGGCACACGGGCTTAGTTGCTCCACCGCATGTGGGATCCTCCCAGACCAGGGATCAGACTCAAGTCTCTTGCATTGGCAAGTGGGTTCTTCACTACTGAGCCACCAGGGAAGCCCATGATGATTTCTTATTTTGCCAACTGTTGTCCCTTGCTGTTGTTCTATTGCTAAGTTGTCTCCAACTCTTTGTGACCCCATGGACTGAAGCACGTCAAGCTTCCCTGTCCTTCACTGTCTCCCTGAGTTTGCTCAAACTCATGTCCATTGAGTTGGTGATGTCATCCAACCATCTCATCCTCTGTCATCCCCTTCTTCTCCTGCCCTCAATCTTTCCCAGCTTTAGGATTTTCTCAATGAGTTGGCTCTTGACATCAGGTGGCCAAAGTATTGGAGCTTTAGTTTCAGCATCAGTCCTCCCAATGCATATTCATGGTTGATTTCCTTTAGGATTGACTGGATTGATTTCCTTGGGACTGGATTGATTTCCAAGGGACTCTCAGGAGCCTTCTCCAGCATCCCAATTCGAAAGCATCAGTTCTTCAGCACTCAGCCTTCTTTGTGGTCCATCTCTCACATCCATACATGACTTTTGGAAAAACCATAGCTTTGACTAGATGGACCGTTGTGGGCAAAGTGATGTCTCTGTTTTTTAATACACTGTCTAGGTTTGTCATGGCACTAGTGGTAATGAATCCACCTGCCAATGCAGGTGATGCAAGGCACACAGGTTTGATTCCTGGGTCAAGAAGATCCTGGAGGAGGGCATGGTGGCCCACTCTAATATTCTTGCCTGGAGAATCCCAAGGACAGAAGAGCCTGGTGGGGTATAGTCTACAGGGTCTCAAAGAGTCAGACATGACTTAAGAGACTTAGCATGCACACACACATATATGCTGTCATCCCTACCAACATACATATCCTTGAGTCAAGACTATGACCATCGACTTACTCAATAAACATTTCTCAGTCATGTCCCATCTGTGAAGTACTGTGATAGGTGTGAGTTCCAGGACCACTGAGATCA
This sequence comes from Cervus elaphus, assembly GCF_910594005.1. Classification (NCBI taxonomy): domain Eukaryota; kingdom Metazoa; phylum Chordata; class Mammalia; order Artiodactyla; family Cervidae; genus Cervus; species Cervus elaphus. The sequence goes on along the minus strand of NC_057829.1, from coordinate 83,279,414 downwards.
GTCCTTGAGCTGGAACAAGGATTAGCAAACTGCTGCCCTAGCCTGGACCCAGCCCACCGCCTGTTCTACAAGGGCCATGGACCCTGCCAGACTCACTCAAGTATGTATTGTCTGTAGTTACTTTCACGCTACAATGGCAGCGTATGTGGCCTCTTGGCCTGCAAAGCCTTTAATGTTTACATTTTCAGGCGCTTTACAGAAAAAAATTGCCAACCTCTGGTCTAAGGATCTTACCATCTAGAGGAGAGAGACAGACATAAACAAGTAAAAGCAAATTCATCTTTCATCTCTGAAGCCTCATATACATCAATGTGTGGTCCGGGACCACCTATCTTAGAGTCACCTGGAGCCTCACCCAGTTGATGCTGATTTCTGAGCCTGGTGATTCTGCCCTTTTAACAAGGCTCCCTGGTAATTCTTCATACCAAAGTCCGAACATCACTGTCTTTGTGCCTGATCCCGTCTGCTGTGTGGTCAGCCCTGATGAATGGGTTGGCAGAAAGTATTTGTCTGTTGATTACATCTCAATTCTGTTAAGGAAAAAAAAAAAAAGGCCCTTGGCATTGTTTGTTACATAAAGTAATCATTTCAGCCTGTACTGTTGTAAGTTAACTTAGCACAATTATACCATCGATTCAGGTGTGGTGTGGCTGGTCTTCCTCCAGAGAAAATGCATGTCCAGACCATCCTCCTCGACTGTTCTGTGCAACATCTTACTCATCCCAAGGGGTGGTGGCTGCTGTCTGCTCCTGAGCAGTGCAGGAGAGCATCCTTTACTATGACCACCGTCTTCTGCCTCAGGGTCCCTTGCCGGGAACCGACATGGACAACATCATTCACAGTCAAGTAATCAAAATAAACTAAATGGTTCCTTCATGTCCCGAAGCTCAGAAAATGCTCTGTCTCCTTCTGGTGCCATGTGAGGGGCTGACAGAAGATAAATAAGAGTGAATTCAGCCCATTAGCATTTGGAAGGCAAATGTTTCCGAGTGAAAATAAAGTCTGTGACTATATGTTGAGACAGATGTTCACACTTGCTACTCTTGTTAGAGTCCTTAAGAAAATAAATTCCAGATAAGAGAGTCAGCCACGGGCATTCCTGAGGCCTACATGTTCCTGGTTCTTCTAGCTCCTACAAGCAGCATGCGAGCACAAAGGGAATAAAGGATGAAAGTAATCTTCCTGGTAATCCCACTTAAGTTTTCTTGTGATAGCCAAATAATTGGGGCAAATGCATTTAAAAGAAAAACTTGGATTATCTGTATAATGAACAACTTTAATGAATCGTTATTTCACAAAGAAAAATCCAAACTAAATGTTCTGATGTGTTGGTGAGAGTGAAAGTATTTCAACCACACCTTACATGGATGGCAACGTGGAACGTAAACTGAACCAGTTCACACTTGTTTCTGCTGTTTGTGTTGAGTGCAGCCACACAGAGGTTTAACTTCAGTCATCCTAAGATAATGGAAATGTCTGGGTCTCACTGAATGCTTCATTCCCTGGGATGGACATCAACCTTCCTCCTCCATTCTTTTTGCTTGACACATGAAGTTATCAGTGGTAGACATGTTTATGTGAATGATTGTTTAGACATATTTTAAATAAAATACCATTGTCTGAACAGTTTGGTTTTTGAGGGTTCAAATAAATGAGAACTGCTTTCTCTCTGACAAGGATTTAGACTAAAAAACAACCCCTCAAATATCACTCTATTTACAATCTTTGGATCTTTTTTAAAAATCCAAACAACCTAGGTCATTCTGAGCTTTATGATTTCTTTGCTTGATGTATCCCGTGTTTGTTAAATTTATTATATTCCAAACAGTTTATGCTATACTACATCCTGTACAGGATTTAGTTTGATGTAAAAATGCTTCTATGAGGACTTCCTTGGTGGGGCAGCAGTTAAGACTCCATACTTCCACTGCAGGGGCACATGTTCCATCCCTGACCAGGGAACTAAGATCCCACAAGCTGGGAGTTGCAGCCAAAAAAAAAAAAAAAAAAAGAACTCTTCTATGCTTAGTTATATTTTCACATTCAAGGGCCCGAGGTGATTTTTTTTCTTTTAATATATTCTTAATAACTTAATACTTTTTTTTTTTTCTGTGCTTCAGTCATTTATAGGGAGTCATTTACAGAAATACACCAGGGAGGGAAACTTGAGTTAAAAACTGTCTTCTCACATTTTTTTAGAAAGGAGTCTTAGAATTGGTTACTAATTGCACCAGCATGGGGCTTATTAGCTGGTTGAAACCCTATGGACGTAAATCATTAAAGGAGGCCAAATAAATTTTATGTGCAAATCTGAGGTTTACCAAGAAAAAAAAAAAATCCTCACTTATGTAATCATGCCGAGAAGGGATCAGGTGTTGTTATACATCGAGGACACAAAATAAATATAAAAAGTAAGCCCCCCACCATTCAGCTGTTTTTTATTAATAAACCTCCATCCATCATAAGTTGCTGGGAAAGGTGGCCAGATGTTAGAAACCCACTCCACTTGTCACCTAGGTCACTCCTGCAGGAGTTGTAATTTAGTTAATTTCACTACTACAGTAGCTTGATGTAATTAAAGACTCTGTCGGGTGTGTTTTAAACGCTATTAAGTCATTATGGGTTTTTTCGGGGACCAGGAATGTTCCTTCATTGCAGAAAAGAGGGCCACGTTCTCAAACAAAGCAGTCAACAATCTCTATTTCTCTATTTTAAGAGGTTGAAGTTAAAGTACTGAGGGGTGAAATGTGATTCTCTGACATCAATTATGGAAATCAATAAAGAAGCTGCAACATACACGTGTCTTCTTTGCCCTCCCTTGATTGAAGGAGAGACCGTGGAGGGCCAATGAGACTGTGCTTGGTTAATAATCAAAGCAATAAATTCTCTATGTCAGAATTGCATTTTTTAAGTTGCTCTAAAATTTCTCTCGCTTTTTTGTTTTTTGGTGCTGAAGACTGTGTCTGAACCCAATTTACCTAATTCTTCAGAACAAGAAAGACATAGGAGAAAAAGTTTCCCACTGAACCAGTTTAAAATAACATAGGTATTGCTCCACAGATCTTTCAACAGGTCCAATCCATGAGCAAAACAGGAGGCAATTGGAGAAAATCAGGGGCTGAACAGGAATCTAGGAGCAGTCAAGTGCTAAAGAAGCTAAAATAATTGATAATAGCACCAAATGCATCTAAATGGATTGAGTAGATGAGCTGGTGGATCATTCTGAACCTCCTTTGCTGAGAATAAACCCCTTTCAAGTAAGTCTCTTTTGGTTCAAACAACCTGTGACCTGGATGCTTTCCACCCTGCTGAGTGGGCCTGACATCATCTCAGAGCTCCCCGGGTGCCAAGAACCCTTTCAACAACCCCTCTGGGGCACCAGGGAAGAGTGTCCGTGAAATCTTCCACGTGCTTTGTGATCATTTATTTGAGTTTGGTTTTACTGTGTAAGCACTACAGCAGTTAGCAATCAGATTCCCAGACAAGTCTCATAAATCAGGACAACAACCTCGAAATCCTCCTCACCTCCCCCCCGACCCCCGCCCCTGCCCCGTTCGTTCTGGAAACAGGAAGACAGGGCATCAAAAGAAGGTGCTGGGTTACTCTCTGGAACTGCCCGGGGACCCCTAGAGTTGCCTCTGAGGCATTACAGTGAGGTGTTGACGAGGGGTGAGAGTGAGGTGGTTGTCAGAGAGTTTGGAGTTGGTCTATTGTGGGTGTCGAGTGAAGCCAGATTATCCTGGGCAACAAAACACTTGTTTTGCCCAGATCTGCAATGTTTGGGGCACTTTGAGAAAGTCCCAAGGGGAGAAAAAGGTCCAAAAGAGAGTCACCAAACTGTTCTGAAGGCTTCAAGAGCAATAGGGCTGTGCTCCTTCAAGGTCAAGGATGTGTACTAGTATGACTTGGCCAAAGACTGGCTTATAGTCACCGTTGGCGGGGAGCATCAGAGGGTCCAGGTCATTTGGTTTTGACCCAGGGGAGGGGAGTGGTGAATACTATGAATTACCTCATTAGACCTAGGAGGCTTTGGCATAACAACCCCCAAACATATCTGAATGAAAATTCAACTGGACCTCAGACTGGCTTAGCCAGAATAAGGAAATCGTGTCCCACGGGAGCTGATCTAACATTAACTCCTCCTCATGGATATGCCTGTTGGAGGCTGTCATGAAGAAGAGAGGCCTGATCTAATTGGAATCTTGATTTCCAACTTGATCCAATTAGCATGCCTGGTTCGCTGAGGTCCTTTGGGGACTGAAAGGAGTCCAGTGACCAGCGGCAATGGAAAGTTCCTGTTTGGAGCTGGAAGTAAACCAGATGTTGCATGTGTGACTGGCTGTCAGTGTTGATCTTGGTTCACATGAGGATGGCTCCTTTAAGATGTGTGGGCTAATCAAAGCCAACTGGTTGTCTGGTTTTAAATAGATCTGGCCCACTTGCCTGATCCCCAACCCCCCACCATAACTGATTCAGCCTTTACACAAGTAAAGCTCAAGTTAAGGATTCGTCCATCTTTTACTGAGCACTTACAATGTGCCAGGCATCCTGCCAGGCACTGGGGACACACAGACACAGACTCCACCCTAGCAAGGACTTCAAGGCATGATCTGGCCTTGACCTGCTTCTCCAATGAGACGGGGGGCCACATCACACCTTTTGTGCTGCAGTTACACTGGCCTCAGGGCCTTTGCACATGCTGCCCCTCTTGGAATGTTCTTCATCCTCCCATCACGTGTCCCTTCTTTCAGGCCACAAATGTCTTTCCTGACCACTCCTTCTAAGGAGTAGACTTTCTACCCAGTGATCCAACAGATAGCCATAGTAATAGTAGCCATCACTTATTAACTGTATTCATCTTATTCTTTTTCTTTATAGCCTTTACTGCAATTTTAAATTATTTTATGTTTGTTTGCCAAGCAGAGCATTGTAGCTTTTGTTCAGTTGCTAAGTCAGGTCCAACTCTGCAACTCCATGAACTGCGGCCACACCAGGCTTCCCTGTCTTCACTATATCCCGGAGCTTGCTCAGATTCATGTCCATTGAGTCGGTGATGCCATCCAACCATCTTATCCTCTGCTGCCCTCTTCTCCTCCTGCCCTCAATCTTTCCCACCATCAGAGTCTTTTCCAGTGAGTTGGCTCTTTGCATTAGCTGGCCAAAATATTGGAGCTTCAACTTTAGCATCAGTCCTTCCAGTGAATATTCAGGGTTGATTTCCTTTAGGATTGACTGGTTTGATCTCTTTTATGTCCAAGGGACTCCCAAGAGTCTTCTTCAGCACCCAATTTGGAGCATATTGGATAAGAATGTGCCCTGGGTAAGACTACCTGGGTTCAAATCTTGACTTTGCTACTCCATGACACTGTGTCTTCACCTCAGTGCCTGAATTTCTTAATCTGTAAAATGATAATAATTTTTTTAAAAGGTCAGTTTAATTAAATCTTTTAGTTAGTGGTACCACATTTCCCTGTTTTACTTTGGACTATTTGCTTAATAAAACATTAATATAGTGATGGGATAGAGACAGACTACATTCATGCACAGACGACATTGAACTAAAAAACTTGTATTTTTAGACTATGATTATTAAAATAACTATATATCTTTATTAAGTGGAGCACTTGACACCTATAAAATTTGAGGAGGAGATTTTGCTTGCCTGTAAAATATATAAAAATAGTTCTGAATTAGGAAAAGACAGTTACCTTCCAAGCTCACAAAGTGTAGCCTGAGATTTCTGTGGTCAGTGGATCCATAAGCGTAAAACAACTGAACTCAGATGGTTCAACTTAACCTCAAAAAAACTGGCCATTTCTAGGTTTTAATCATTTGCTATTAATAGCTCAACATAATGAGAAGAGATGAGGTAGTTAACACATCTAAAATATAGTAGGTGTTAATGACATGCATAGATTATTGTAAACTGTAACGGGAAGTATGATGAGTAACTTAAAACAAAAGAAAATAATATTTAAAGCATTACAAAAGAAGTGTAACAAGTTGTTGGTGATAGGTAATGTTTTACAAGAGAAGGTATATGTTTTGGAGCATTTTTGAAAGGTGGATCTTGTGGTGAAAAGAAGCCTGTTAGTTTTAGAGTCAAGTACTAATTGATGTGGTTAACATGTGATAATATGGCAGCTGTGATCATGGGAATGATATGACATATTTCCAGTACTTTAACTAGCAATCTAGAACTTCTTTTGTTTTCTAACAAGAGCGCTTTAAATAATCCACGAATGGTGTGACTCCTGAGTGGTGTATGTATCATCACAGTGTCGATAACGAAGAATTGCTAGCATTCTACCTCCATCACACCATGAACTCTCTGATAGCTGATACCATTGGCAACTGGTGTCCTGCTGAATTAAGGGGTTTGGTTAACTGAATTACTGTATGTAGCCTGTATAAATTCTGAATATTCAGGCTTGCACCCAATAAAATTCACGGGACATTAATGTGCTGCTGAATAGAATTTCATTTTTCATTCAAAAATTATGTAAGATGATTATAATGTTTTATATTCACCATTCTGAGCACCAGTGATTATTCTGATGGTGTCAAACTGGTTGGTAGGTCATTTCAGCTGACGTCTCAGACAAACATATTGTTTCTAGACTGGATTTAGATTTAAGTGATAGAGTAGTTCACACTTAGAGCTTTTTGTGGGTCAAGGCTTGGCGTGGTGTGGCATGCATGCCCAGTCATGTCTGACTCTTTGTGACCCCATGGACTGTAGCCCACCAGGCTCCTCTGTCCCTGGAATTTTCCAGGCAGGAATACTGGAGTGGGTTGCCATTTCCTATTACAGGGAATCTTCCCCACCCAGGGGTGGAACCCACGTGTCCTGCATTGGCAGGCAGATTCTTTACCACTGTGCCACCTGGGAAGCCCCTTCATGGGTCAGGTACTGACCTAGGTCCTTTAGAGTTTAATTCCGTTAGTCGGCACAGCAACCCATTGGAATAAGTACTAGTACTAATCTCATTTTATGCATGATGAGGCCGGGGCCCCCAGCAGTGAACTTGTGTAATGTTTCTCTTAATAAGTGGAGGTGCTAGGATTGGAATCCAGGCAGTCTGGCTCCAGAATTCATGTTTTGGAACCTTTACACAATACCAGTCTTTGGTTGGTGTGGCTGTTTCTGTGGCGGGCGGGCGGGGGCGGGGGGTGGGTATGTGCATGGGAAGGAGCCTGATAAATTACTTAAACATTGAAAAATGTGATGATGATGTCTGTGTATTCCTATTTTTACATGATATCTACATGTATATGTGTATGGTTTGCATAGGCCAGATTTTCACCTCAAATGGATAAGATTATTCTTTTACTTTCTGGCTGGAAATCTCATATTAGTTATCAGAGTCTTGGGTTAAGATTTTCTCTCCTCTGGTGATCTTTTTAAATGAAAATACTGTTGGCAGAGAAATAGTTTGTTGGGAATTAAAACATCAAATGCCCCAAGATAATTAGGTTCTGAATGGAATTTTTTCCATCTGTGAAGCACTCTCTAAAGCAGTGGTATCTTGAGGCCTTAGAGAAACACTTCTTAACTCATTAGACTGACTCTCATTGTGAACTTTAGAACTATAATTTAAAAATTAAAACAAGTATAAGTTATTTAACTCTCGTGAGCTATAGCATATATATTGCAAAATAAAGGAATAAAAAAAATCTATTCTCAAATGCTGGTTTGCAAATGTTTGAGAAATTATAATGTTTATAGATTGTTAGCACAGATTAAAAGTATTATTATTTCATAAATGAGGGCTATTTGTTTATATTTCTTGGAGTGTTTTTAAGTACATTTTTACTGAGGTAGAACATATACAAAAAGTGAATAAATATTAAGTATATAATTTGATCAAACTTTACAAAATAAAGACATCTGTAAATGAGCACAGCTATAAATAGCATGCAGACTGAAACATAGATTACTGAACCCGCAGAAGACCCCCCTTTTGCCTCCTTACAGGCATACCCTCCAAAGGTCAACTACCCTGACTGCTGCCAGACCCAGTTAATTTTACCTGCTTTTAAGCTTTCTATAATGAGATTCACACAGTGTATGTTATTTTGTGTATGACTTCATTCTGATTGTGAAGTTTATTCCTGCACTTGAATATAGCAATATCTTTTTGTCGCAGTAATGTAGTCCATTTGGGGATTCATTTTATAAATGTCATTTAATGGGCTTCCCTGATTGCTCACATGGTGAAGAATCTGCCTATAATGCAGGAGACCTGGGTTCCATCCCTGGGTCTCGAAGATCCTCAGGAGAAGGGAATGGCTACCCACTCCAGTATCCTTGCCTGGAGAATGCCATGGACAGGGGAGCCTGGCAGAGGGACACTGTCCATGGGATCACAAAGAGGTGGACACGACTGAGTGGTCAACGCTTACAATTTAAATGAGGACTTTCTCTCCTCCAGGCAATGCTAGAATCTTTGAACTTTTCTACACTCTGTTTATCCCTTTCCCTCCTTTTTATTGTTGTCATGCATGTTACTTTCCGATTTTTATATTTTTATAGATTTATTTGAACATATAAAATATTTTTATAGGTTTTTGTATTTACTTAGGACTATCCACGTGACACCAATGACCTTTTTCCATTTCTCTTTATTTCGTCCTGCATTGCTGGCTTCCACCTGGGATCATTTTTCTTCTGTCTAAAAGCAAAACAAAATGAAACAAAATTCCCTTCAGTATTTCCTTTAATACAGGTCTGTGAGGGATTAATTCTCTTAGTTTTTGTTATTCTAGAAATGTCTCTATTTGCTTCCAGTTTTTGTTTTCCATTTTTAAATCTTTTTATTGAGACATAACTTACGTACAGTAAAGAGCACACATCTTAAATTTATAGCTTAATTCATTTTTATATATGTACACGCCTGTGTAACTACCACCAAGATCAAGATATGAAACATTTACAGCATCCCAGGATACTTTTGTGCCATTCCAAGCCCAAGCCTGCCCAGAGGTAATCACTACTCTGACCTCTAGATTAGTGGGTCAGATTAGTTTTACCTATTTAAAAAAATTAATGCAAATTGAAATCATATCAGGTACTCTTTTATTTCTCCTCTCTTTTGCCTAACATTATATCTTTGAGTTTCATCTATGTTGTGTGTATAGTGTATAGTATATTATAGTATAATAGTATAGTATAGTATAATACTATAATACTATAGTATTATGCTGTATAGTATTCCATTGTAGGACGTTACCATATTTGATCTGTTCGTGATCATTTGGTTTGTTCGCAGTTTTTGGCTATTGTAAAGAGTGCTACTTCCAACATTCTTGCTTAACTCTTTGGAGGACATAGTGCAATATTTTTTAATACATGCCTGGAAATGAAGGTGCTGAGTCATATATATATATATATATGTGAGTGTATATATATTTGGCAAAAAAAAAAAAAAAGGTAATGTGTATTTTTTTCCCCTGTATGCTCTAAGAGTTTTGTCTTTGGCTTCAGCTATTTTACTGTAATGTGCCCAGAAGTAATTTTTCTTTGTTTGTCTGTAGTTTGATGTTATTTTTCAATTTTGGAAAATTCTCAGCCATTTCTCTTCAAATATTGCTTCTGCCCCATCCCTTTCTTCTCCCATTCTGGGACACTAGTCACATATATTTTAGACTTTCTTGTCACCCCCTGTATGCCTCTGATGCTGTTTTCTATGCTTCCCAACTCCTTCTCTCTTTGTTCTTCAGTCTTGACTGTTTTCTACTATGTTCCTCAGTGGTCTGTGTCTCTCTTCAGCTGTGTCTACTTTTCTGTTAAAGTGCTCTGTGGAGTGCTTAGTTTCAGCTATTCTGTTTTTCTAAAACTTCCATTTATTTCTGTTCTAGAATTTCTACATTTTTATACATTTCAGTTCTATTTTCTTGAATGTATTAATTGTAGTTATATTTTAAAGCCTGATAACTCTAGTATCTGGGTTAACTGCAGTTTGTTTTCATTGCAAATGTTTTGTCTTGGTTCTTGGTATGATCAGGTAATTTTGCACCTTAAGCTAGGTACTTCTGTATGAATTTTGCAGGAACTTGGCATAATGTTTTCCTCCTGCAGAGAGAACACACCCTATCCTTGGGCAAGCAGCAGAGAGGCAGATCATTTCAGTCCTGTAAGGGACCAAGGGGCCCCAAGCCTAGTTGAGCGCTTTTGCGGTGTCTAGTCCTGTCCTGTTTGCTTTTCCTCCTAGGATGGCATTCTCTCATATTTCCTGGAGCCCCAACTCTTTGGTGGGTCTAGAACTCTTTTTTTTCTGCCTTTCCATCACTCTGAGATAGCCACAAATTCTGTTGCATTCTCAAGCCCCTTTCTGCTTGGCTTCTTAGCTTCTCTTTCTGTGCTACTTGCGAGAAGAAGCTTCTAGGAGAAATCCGAGTGTTGGGCTCAGTGCTCTCTACCTTGCTTTTCTCTATATCTTGCCCTTCAAATTCTGGCTGCTTGGCAACTCTGAACTCCAAGTTCTGTCTCTCCAACTTGAGGGGTTGCCTAACTTCTGCTGGCTCCTCTGCATCTTAGTAGCCTCTTTCCACTTTGCCTCTCAGATTTTTGCTTCATGCCAAACACTGGCAAATGCTCCAAGGAGAAAAGAGGTGTGCAGAAACTTGTGCTCACCTCAGTGAACTTTCCTCCTCTGGGACGTGCCTTCTCAAGTCCTAGATACCTTGGCAGTTCTCTGATGCCTTTAGATGGACGGTTTCGCTATTTTATTCAGCCTCTCTCCTGCTGAGATCTACCACAAGTTACTCCATCACAGTGGTGAAAAGCTTTTTACCACTTTTAAATTTGAATAAACACATGCTACAGTCTCCAACCAACCTGAAGTTAGACAATAAAATAGAACATGGTGTGACTATTTTTATAATTTCTTCACTATTTGCTGTGATGCATAATAGCTTCTGGAACGCCTTAAAATAAAATCACTGAGAGTACAGATTTTGGTTTTATTATTGTTTAGGTTAAGATAGAAGAGGAAAGGTTACAATGTGACTCAAGTATTTATCTGGTGAAAGATCCCTGGCATCTTGGGATCCTGGTGTAACTACAGTGAGGTCACTGGATGCAGGAAGGGTTAGCACTAAATAAATGGCTGGTCTAAATAACTAAATAACATCTCTGTCTCAGTTTCCCGTAGGAAAGTCTCCTGAGGTGCAGACACTGATGTCATTTATAGGCTGAGGTGAGCTCCATTGCTTGGAATTAGCATCGGCCTTCTTCCCGGGATGTGAGTATCTCAGTGGCCCAGGAAGGCTACAGCTGTCAATCACTCCTGCTGTCATCAGAAAGAGAAGCCCCCTTTTAAATGGACAGCATTTTAAAGGCTGTCAAATAAGAGCAAGAAGGCCAGGAGTCAACTCTGTCTTGCTCAGAGGGTACCTCATCTTTAGAAAAATGCGTACTTCAGGTTTTGCAAAGGAAAAATAAGTGGCCGTTTCCCCACCCTTCATTCTTTTGGTAAATATTACGTCCTTACTATGTGTCCAGGTGCTGTGGGGAACACATAGGGATATAAAACATTATCCATGGCAATTCCAGCAACTTCACACTCTAGGGAGTAGCCAAGATTTGGCTCACAAGTCAAAGCAGCCTGCTGTGTAGGGTGAGCATAATTTCTATGGAAGGTGAATGCGGTCGGAAGTTGCCCGAGGGGATCTATGAGACACAGAGGGATCCAGGAGGGCTTCCTGAAGGAGGCAACTCTCACTGATGCCACTACTCAGCAGCTCTTAGCCACTGCTTCCTGAGATGACATGATGCCCAGCTCTGCTTCATGCTTTCCACTGGCTCTTTCTTCCTTTTTTGGTTCTGTGGTCTAAACAAGATTTGACAACAACTGCCACTTTAGCATTCTGTGGTTTATTCCCGGGCAAGTCCCTCTCCAGGGCAATTGGTGTCATGGGACGTCTTCCCAGGCTTTCTTCTTTGAACCTTTGCCATCCGGATTGAACACTCCCCTGCCGAACACTACACCGTGGCTTCTCCTTCACCGTCAGCAGTTGCCAGGGGGTGAATGAAAATGCTGGGCGATCAGAGAGAGAACCAGAACCCGGCCTGCTCAGGCTCCATGGCTAGAGCTTGGAAGGGGCTTCAACAAATTAGTGGCATTGAGAGAAAACTCTTTGTAATCATTTCCTCCCTTTTGCTTGTTGGCTCCATGAATTTTCCAAAAGGCTATGGCCAGAACTTTATGGAAACCAAATGATATGGTATTTGAGAGGCATAAAAGATAATTGGTTCAGAGTATCAATTCATCTCTTCCCTGTAGCTCAGGAGAGAGGGTTTCCCAGCCCTCATGTCCTTGGAATCCAAAAGGGGTTTATTATTCAAGGCTGATGTAAATTTGTCAAGTCATTTAGCCTCAGAAGTAGTTTTTGTAAAAATAGGTTCAGGCTCCAGCGTGGAGGCACCCTAGTCATAGAGGGGGAGCAGTGAACAGGATATGGAGGAGAAAGGATGCTGAGCCCACGTGGAAGGCAGAGGCCAGGTGGGGCCCCACACTGCAGATGGGATTCTCTGAGGTCAAGTACATTACTGAGTACCCAGCAGGGATTCATGTGGTTCAGTCGAATTGATTATTGGAATTGAGTTGCATCCTTGCGCGTGCTGGTCCTATACTCTCACTTAGACGTCTCACTTGCCTGAGAGTGAATGTCTCCTGGGCTATTCCCTGCCTTGGGGAGTGGTTAGAATGAGGGCTGCAGCACTCAGGAAATTCTCAGACCCCATCACCTTGACCTCCTGGGTTTCAGCAACCTCCCATGCGGCCTTTGTGGACGTGATGGAAAACTGAGAGCCCAGTGCGGTCTGAGCGTCCATATCCAGTTGAAGGAGACCCAGTGGTTGGTAAAAGTGGGCTGAAGTCCACTGCAACAAGGCCTCCAAAGTATATACACACCGCTCAAACATTAGTCCTTGCCTTTGTTCTGTTTAACATTCTATTTTTTAAATTGATTTTTATTGGGGGCATAGTTGCTTTATAATGCTTTATTACGTCCACTGTATAGCAAAGTGAATCAGCTATACATATATCCCTCTTTTGGGGTATTTCCTTTGCATTTAGGTCACCAGAGGGCATTGAGTAGGTTTCTATGAGAAGGTTCTCATTATTTATCTATTCTACATCTAGTAGTGTACAGATGTCAATCTCAATGTCTCAAGTCATCCCACCCCTTCCCCATCCCCCTTTGTGTTTTTTTAAATAAAGGTTAAAAGGAGGATAGTATAGTGTGAATGGACTAGAGGTGCTCAAACTTAGTCTTTAAAGGGCCTCATGGTGAATATATCAGATTTTCTTGTCTCCATGGCCTCAGCTGCATCTTCTCAACTCTGTTGGAGCTGTTGTATAACCCTGTTGTAGTTCAGCCACGGATAACGTGTAAAGAAGGAGCGTGGCTGTGTTCCAGTACAATTTAGCTTTGGAAGCTAAAATTTGACTTCCACATCATTTTCAACTGTCATGAAATATTGTTCTATGGGTCGTCCCCTCCAACTAAGTAAAAATGTTAAAGTCATTCTTAGCTCGTGGGTTGTACAAAAGAAAGTAGTGGCTGGACTCAATCTGTGGATGTAGTTTGCTGTCCCCTACAGCAGTGTAGACAGTAGGATGCTTGGAGTCAAGATCCCCAGGAACTGTGAACTAGTTAAGTGATGGACCAAATATACCATAAAGTGTGATGGACTCATGGACTTGGTGTTCATTCGACAAGTATTCATTGGATGTCTACTGTGTCAGTCAGTGTTCTTGTTACTGGCAACACAATAGTAAACCATATAGCTAAGATCCTGCCCTCAGGAGCTTACTTGTGCATGCGTGCATGTGTGTGTGTGTGCACTCTGAGGATAACTGGTGATCATAGTCAATCCTAAAGGAAATCAGTCCTGAATATACATTAGAAGGACTGATGTTGAAACTGAAGCTCCAACACTTTGGCCACCTAATGTGAAGAATGAACTCATTTGAAAAGACCCTGTTGCTGGGCAAGATTGAAGGTGGGAGGAGAAGGGGATGACAGAGGATGAGATGGTTGGATGGCATCACCAGCTCGATGGACGTGAGTTTGAGCAGGCTCTGGGAGTTGGTGATGGACAGGGAAGCCTGGTGTGCTGCAGTCCATGGGGTCACAAAGAGTCAGACATGACTGAGTGACTGAACTGAACTGAACTGAACTGAGTGATCACAGATCAGCCTGGGCCTCTAAGTGCTAAGCACCTATTCCCTTAGGAGACATGGATAGTGTTCTACTCTTAGGTTCAGAGGACCAAATCCACAAATACAGGACTATGGCTACATCTTGTCTGGAGTCTCTGTTGACTCAATGTGAAGTCAGTAATGTGTTGTGGCAGAATTAAAGGTATAGAAGAACGAGAAGTAGAATGTTTGAAGTCAAGACTGGATCTTCCATCTTTTCTCAGGCTAGTCAGGTCCTGCTTTGACTATTGGTTTAGACATGATGCAGTCCCTTATCCAACAGCTATTTATCTGTGCCAGGGGCTTCCCTGGTGGCTCAGCCGGTAAGGAACCTACCTGCAATGCAGGAGACCCAGGTTCAAGCCCTGTGTGCAGAAGATCCCACGGAGAAGGGAATGGCAACCCACTCCAGCATTCTTGATTGGAGAATTCCATGGACAGAGGAGCCTGGTAGGCTATACAGTCCATGGGGTTGCAAAAAGTTGGACATGACTGACTAACACTTATCTGTGTCAGACATGAGTTTGAGCAATAATTTCTCAGGAATGCTGGAGTGAGTGAGGTGGGGCTGGGCTAGAGGACTGTTAATGTCCCTCCCTTTATTAAGGGTGAGTTGTGCAGCTTTGAGGAAAAAGTGAATTCATAGAGATCTGGAAAGACGTATGGGTTCTGAAATGGTAAATAACTGCTAAAGATATCCATGCTGTGCCTCTGTGATCAAGGCTGATAGAAGGGCAGAGCTGGGTCTTCCCACCAGGAATATCTCAGGGCTAATGCTGGCAACAGGATATTGAGCTGAAAGATCCTGGGTCTACCAATTTTGGCAATTTCTATTTTCTGATGAGAACTTCATTGAAATAGCATAGGGTCTCAATTATCCGCTAATAAAAATATTATTTAATATTATATATGTGATAATATATAATTGTATACTATTTAATAATTCTTACTTTTAATTTTCACTATGTAGTGAAATAGTATTCATGATTGTGACTTTGAGGCATTAAATTTTCCATTAAAGATATATAACAAAAAAGAAACAGACTCACAGATATAGAAAACAAACAAGTGGGTACCAGTGTGGAGAAGGAAGTGAGGAGAGGCAATATGGGGTAGGGGTCTAGCAGGTATAAACTCTCAGGTATAAAATAAGCCAAAAAGATACATTGAACAGCATGGGAATATAGCCAATAGTTTATAATAACTATAAATGGAGTATAACCTTTAAAATGTGAATCGCTATATTTTATACACCATAATTTATATAATATTATATATTAACTATACTTTAATTAAGCAAGTGAATATATTATTAAAGAGTAAATAGGGTAAAGATCATATTGATATTAAATACTAGGTACTGTTTCAATTGCTTGATAAACACAACTCTTTATTGACCAGAATGTTTAATCACCGAGTACCCATTTAGTCTCCAACCAATTCAGGTCCACTTTGTACAGCTGTAGAAAAAAAGTTACTAGTAAGTAAGAAGACAACCATTGCTTGTCTTGGAAGATCTGAGATACAACATTTCCAAATTAAAAGTTTTCTGA
Source organism: Cervus elaphus (assembly GCF_910594005.1). Taxonomy (NCBI): domain Eukaryota; kingdom Metazoa; phylum Chordata; class Mammalia; order Artiodactyla; family Cervidae; genus Cervus; species Cervus elaphus. The sequence goes on along the minus strand of NC_057829.1, from coordinate 83,263,651 downwards.
AGGAACTGGTGAAGTGTAGGTGACTTTGGAATATCTTTCATTTGAAAAATCTATTTTATTAATTCTAAGATATGCTCCCCCACTCCACTTTTTAACATTTTTGGAATTATAATGTATCTGGTCATCAGTGGCATCTTTAATTTTCATAATTGTCTTTCTTCCTTCCTTTTCCTTCCATCTTTCCTTCCCCTCTTCTTCCATTCCTCCTGCCTCTCTCTTTCTTCTTTCACATAAAAGTATATCTTTCAGTTCATAGCATTCTACATTGTTGCAACATTTTTAAGTAAAAGATCCTAATCTCATTGTTGGTAACTTGGGGTGACTTGGGAGGTGAGGTCTGATGTCCACAATCTCTATCACCCTCTTCCCAAAGCTACTGTGTGCTGTGCTGTGCTTAGTCACTCAGACGTGTCCAACTCTTTGCAGCCCCATGGACTGCAGCCCACCAGGCTCCTTTGTCCAGGGGGATTCTCCAGGCAAGAATACGGGAGTGGGTTGCCATGCCCTCCTCCAGAGGACCTTCCCAACCCAGGGAACAAACCTAGGTCTCCTGCATTCTTTACCGACTGAGCCACCAGGAAAGTCCCTAAGCTACCTTAAGTAAAAATAATAATATTCCTTAACACAGAAAATGAGTGTTTTCTCTTGATTTTATGTAAAATGCAAATGAAAGCTTCTTTATTTTTATTTATTTGTAATGAACGCTTCAGTTAAAAAGCAAAACACTATGTTTGCTGTTGCAGATACAGCTTTAAGAAAAGTTTCTGTCCCAGTCACAGCCAAATTGCTGACCCAATGCTTTTCATGTATTGGAAAATCAATGGTGTCACTCTCAAAGGGAGGCAATTTTATTTCAAGTGTGTCTTTGCATTTTATAATGAAACAGCCTCTAAATCCCTTTTTCTTCATCATCACACTTCCTTGCAATGCCTAAAAGAGGCTAAAAGCAAGTTATATATATATATATATATATATATATATATATATATTTATATATATATTTCAAGATGAAGGTTATTTTTTTGGTCAATTGCAAACCCAGGGACTCAGTGGACAAGAGTTCCCTGCTACTCTTTTCATCTAAATCGAGACCAGGAGACTCACTGATGTGCCTGAACTTGTTAGTAAGAAGATTATTCTGCACTTGGGCTGGAGGTGGAGACCTCATTTCCCGTGTTAGATCTCTGGGAGTGAACAGTGTGGATGGTGTGACTGGCGATTTAAATGCTTTTGACACTTCTTTCTTCTGGTTTTCATTCTGGGTAGTTCTTTTCAGAGTTCAAAGACTCTCTCTTCCAGGACTAGAAACTTGGTGATATATGACTGTCTCTAAGTTTGTCCTACTTTCTGCTTTTAACAGTAATCAAACCTCATTTCTCAATTTAACTTGGCTAAAAGGGCTTGGAGTCTAGCTTTCAGAGATTTCTTGTGATGTCAGGGAACACAACTGTGGGTTTCTTAGCCTTCACAATGGATAGAATAAAGAAGTTGACAGGCTTTTATAGAAAAGATTCTTTTGTCTTTATGTTTGAAGTTATTTTGTGCAATTTAATAATCATCTGCTTTCTTTTCTTCATCCTTGGTCAAAAGTTTTGGTAGGAGTAAATAGAAAATAAAAGTATACCCATGGACAGTTCTGCTAACTATGTAGGCCTCAACCATCCATCAATTTACTATACAGCATTTCAATGTCCAGTCTGGGGAAAATGGCAAAAATCTATATTTTTAATAGACTAAAAATCTATTAAATCAGTTTGTCAGTTCTTCTAGCTCCAGTTTTGTTATTAGGTAGTCCTGCACAATCACAAACACAGGAAAAATGTGCAAGGAATTCAAATGGAGACTCTAGCTTTGGTTTTGATGTTGTTTTACTAAGCATTCCAGGAAAAAAAGATATTTGTTTAATACTTAAAAGAGGTTTTGGGGATATCTGATTTTTTTTTTCTTTTCAAAACCCAAAAAGAACACTCTTGTTCACCCTTTCCAAGAATCTTCAAGGTTACCCTAATCTGAGAATATCTCCAGCCTGGAGAGCAGTGAGAAGTCAGCTCACAGACCTTTACTTCCATCACCTCCATGAGAAGGTCCTGCTCATGTACGTGGGACATCTTCTCCTGAAAACTTTCGCTCAGAAAATATTTCATCTCTACTGGAAACTGAAATGGCATTTGTAGTAAGCAGAGAACCATATATCCTAGGTCTTTCTCCATTCTTTCCTCCCTCTTTCCCTTCCTTCTTTTCTCTTCTTCCTTCTTCCTTTCCTCCCTCCCCCTTTCTGTTTTAATTTGGCAGCTAATGGCTCAGCAATAATATTATTTTATCTCAAGAACAACTTCTCCCACTAGAATATATAGTTTATGAACTCTTAACTTAATTCTTATTCTTAAAATAAATGTTTTTCTTTTCACAAAAGTAATATTTATTGTCGAAATGGCCTTTAAAAACCCTAAAAGTATAATGAAGAAAAGAAAAAAATGTGATCCAAATTCCCACCCTAATGTTTGGGTGTGTTTTCATCTGGTGATTTTTCTCTGTAAAACAAATTTTCTTTCTTTCTTTCCTTCCTTCTTTCTTTTCCTTTTTTGCTTAGTAATATGTTTTGTATTCTGCACATTTCACTTAAAATATTATGCCTTCTATATGCTGTTAAAAGATTTGTAAATGTGATTATTGATGGCTGCATACTGTTTGACCCAATGTTGACCACATTGCCCCAGCCATTCCACTACTGTTAATTTTCTAGGGTGAATCTAATTTTTACTTTAGTTTATGAATGAATACAACGACCACCTCTGGGAATAAGTCATTGTCAGTATTTTACCTCTATCTCTTACCCTGTGCAGAAGTCTGAAAAATTTATGGTAAAGGTCTAGGTAGTTAATTTATAATTTCTTTACTCCCCCATTGCAAAACAAAAGCACCCGTGACAATATGCAGATACCTGGACATGGCTGGTTTCAATAAAACTTTACTAAAACATGATTCAGCTCTTGATCCTGTGGTTTGCCAACTCCTGCTCCAGTGTATACAATTTTAGGCTTACAAGTCTCAAAACTTTTTTTGGAATCAAGTATATAATTAATCACAAATCAATTGCACTATTCTCTTGCACTGCGGCCTTTAAAGTTAATATTTAGATCCAGCCCAGCTCACTGGCAACAGTCCATTGCCCGTCTCCAGGGCAGAGGAGCGGTTTGCTGACGGCAGCTCTCCTGGCAGGTCCAATGGGCCATCTCCCAGACTGGGAAGCCCGAGGGAAACCATCAGCTGGCCTGGTGCAATGACACTGTGACATTATTTACCCACATGTCAACTCTGTTTACAGAGTGACTCCAAAGGGCTTAGCCTCTGTTTGTACCTGCACTTGCCAGACCATCACTGGTTCTAGCCTCCAGCCAGGCAGGTTACAAGCCAGAAAAGTCAACTGAAAGGAAAAATGCAGTGAAACTAGTCTTCACAGGGCTCAATCCTCCCATACTCCGTGGCTAGATGCACTTCCCTAAACCCAGCTCCTTGGAAAGTTTGAAATAAAACCAGCTGAATGTGGGAGTCACTGAAACACTCTCTCGGATCTGGTCATTTCAAGCCTCTCTGTAGCTGTTGTGTAGAGTGTGGCCTCAAAGGGAAAGGATTCTGTTATGTCTCTAGGCAGTGTCAAAAATACATATGTGTGTGCAGCATTGTGGGCGATTCTCTTGCTCTGGGAATACTCAAAAGGGAGGTCAAGAATAATGGTGTCTGTATATTTCCATGGAATCAAGAAGTGTATATAGCTGGCATTAAAACATCAATCAGCTTGCTTCCTTCCCTGAATCAACCCTAAATATCCATTGGAGACACTGATGCTGAAGCTTCAGTACTTTGGACACCTGATGCAGAGCCGACTCATTGGAAAAGACCCTGATGCTGGGAAACATTGAAGGCAGGAGTAGAAGGGGGCGATAGAGGATAAGACGGTTGGATGGCATCATTGACTCAATGGACGCGAGTCTGAGCAAACACCGGGAGATAGTGAAGGACAACCAAGCCTGGCAGCCCACGGGGTTGCAAAGAGTCAGATACAATCGAGCACCTGAACAATAACAGAATAAGAACTTTTGTGTGACCACCCTCTCAGTTAAGGTCGAGTGCAATGTTTCTTGAAGCACTAGGAGGTAGTCTCTGAACACATACTGAAACTAAACCAACCATAATATTGAGTAAAAAGTAAGACTAGGCTTTCATATTGTAACTTGAGATGTGAATTTTTTTTTTTTTTAAGCCAGTATCAGGGTTGTCTCAAGTTCTCTGGCTGTGAACTCTAACTTCTTTATAATTTATTGCTAATTTGGGGGGGTTATTATGTTTTGTCTCAAAACTGATATTTGAAGGAGCAGTGTATAGAATCATGGCCCACCCACTCTAGGGTTTGCCAGCAACAGATTAGCTTCTTTATCCTTCAAGTCAGTGGAGGAATTTTAGAGCAGAGAGAAGACAAATGCCGGTAGAAAAATGTTAACTTAATAAAACGAACTAAGATCAGATTTCCCTCCCCCTGGCCGCCTCCCTCCTGGAATCTTTTTGTTGACTTCTTGAAACTTCCTGTGATTTATGGGACCCCTTTCCTGTAGGCTGAATACCTTTTGATTAAGAAGTGAACCACAGTTCCAAAACCACAGGGACAGCTGTTGTTTGAATTAACCAGAACACTTACTGCCGTTGTCCACTTTATTGTGCAAAGACAGCATCTCAGTGACAGCAGTTGCCCCCAGTGCAAGCAGGCACTGCATTGCTGTAGAACACGATTGCGTCTCCTCCTTTTTTAAACTCCTTTTGATCAACAGAGGTCTTAAAGGAAAGAGTCTCTGGATGTCATAAATAGATGGTGGGAGGGATGTGTGCTAGGTCGCTTCAGTTGTGTCTGACCCCCTGCAATCCCATGGACTGCAGCCCGCCAGGGTCCTCTGTCCATGGGGATTCTCCAGGCAAGAATACTGGAGTGGGTTGCCATGCCCTCCTCCAGGGGATCTTTCTGACTCAGGGATCAAATCTGCATCTCATGTTCAACTCTGTATGTCCTGGATTCCTTCCCACCCTAAAATGTTGGGTGTATTTAAGGCTCTGGGATCCTGTGAGTAACATCTCAATGACCCAGAACAGTGATTCTGGGGGAGAGGTGGGGGAGAGCTCTCTCCCTAGAGGGTGCTATCACCCTAGAGGGTCTGGAGTGGTTGGGGGGCGGGTGGAGAGGATATATATTATGTGAAAGCAAAGCACGATGACTCCTGTTGGTCAGATGTTTGATGTAGTTTTAATTTCAAATAGCAAGACAAGAGAGCATGGAGTTTTCATTTGTCAAATGGGAAGCAGAGATGAAGATGAGAGGAAAAGCTGTCATGTGGATGATGATGGACAAGGTCCTACAGGCTGGGAAAAGAGATGGTTATCTGACGTCATCGTCCTGTCCGCAGAGAAACAGAAGGGAAGGCGCACCTGAGTAAGGGTGTCCTCTGCAGCTTCCATCCAAGCCAAGAGCCCCGGTCAGGAGCCGCACACAGGTGCTCACCTGCCCGGCCCTGTCCGCAGCTGGAGGCCGCCGTGGGGTGCCCGTCGGCTCCAGCCAGCATCGGGCGGAGAGGCAGGTTCACAGAGAATTGTGGCCTGGAGAGGGCGTTGCTCACCTGTTGGAGCTGAACGGAAGGCTTCTGGAATGTTCCTGGACCTGGTGTGCCGAGTGCTCAGAGACTCTCTTCCCACGACGCCAGCAGTGTGATCAGCTCAGAAGATGCGCTTTCCTGGGGAGGGCTCTTGGTGGGGTACAGCACAGCCAGCAGAAGACTGTTTGCCAAGCCTACCTCCTTTTCATTTATCTTCCGATCTCTTGACACTTGGCAAATCTCCGCAAGCGAGAGGCAGTCATTCTTCTCTTGCTCCCACGGCAGGTGAAGTAACTTGGCACTCCTATGCCAATGGCAGTGAGTTTGCTGGGGGCTCCTCCTTCCTGACAAAACCCGGGGGCCCGAGGGATGGGGGTGAGGGTGTAATTTAGAGCGCTTCAGGGTTGAGCTAGCCAACAGACATTTTCCAACCCAAAAGTCTGGGGCGAGGGGAATTTATTGGTAAAACATAATTTTGCCAGTAGCTAGCCCTCCCAACTCCACAAAGTGTAAGTTTGGTTTTCTGTAACACAGAGGCTGTGCTATCCATCCAGTCACAGGCGATTCCTTGAGGTTGCCTTGTAAAGTCTGAGACCGTATCATCATCTTTACAGCGTCATCTTCCCTGCTTTCCTTCTGACAAATTCTCTTTGGGGATGTCATGATCCTGACTTTTTTTTTTTTTTTTTTCTGTTAGAATTTGCATGCTGCTCTGTGTAATCTATGTTATCTGGCTGCATTAAAAAAAATAATTCTATTTATTTATTTTTTGACTCTGCTGGGTCTTTGTGGCTGCGTGGGCTTTTCTCTAGCTGTGACAAGTCGGGGCTACTCTCTAGTTGTGGTGAGTGGGCTTCTCATCGCAGTGGCCTCTCTTGCTGCAGTGCCTGGGCTCTGGGGCACGCAGGCTTGGCACGTGGGCTCAATAGTTGCAGCTTCCGGGCTCTAGAGCACAGGTCAACGGTTGTGGTGCCCCAGCTTAGATGCTCCCAGGCTTGTGGGGTCTTCCCAAATCAGGGATCAAAACTGTGTCTCATAAATTGGCAGGCAGATCTTTTTTTTTTTTTTTTTTTTTTTAACCACTGAACCACCAGGGAAACCCTGGCTGCATTTTAAAAGCATGATTTTGCAGACATTGTATTCTCCTGGGATTCATTCTCAGGCTGGTTTCTGGGCCATTTGGGGAACATATCAACCATCAGTGAGGCTCTGCTTGGTCCCTGAGTGACTGACTCCATGCAGATTCTGCTACTCTGCTTCCCCCACTTCTTCTGTGGTGAGCCCTCGTGGAGTGGAATATAGGTCCTCTGATCCAATAGCTCACAAACCAAGGCGAGTTCCTAGGACACAGGTCCAATCACTAGGGCACCATGGTGGGCTGAGGAGTTCCTTATGGCCTAGAGAGAAGCAACTCGTATTCTCTGAGATCCCCCTTCTAACCGTTAGAATTTAGAATGAGTTATATTTTTCTCGTCTGCCAAATGGAGATGTGGGTGTCTCCCTGGCCTATTCCACAGGATTTTGAGGCAATAAACTTTCTCGGAAAACACATTGGTAATGGAATAAACTAAAGGGAAACATGGGAAGATGCATAGAGAGTTTCATGGTAATGATAAAGGAAGTTAATTCCATGTGAGCCTCAAAGAAGGATCCATAAAGGGAGACATACGTCAAGAGCCAGATGCTGCTCTATCTGCGTGAGATTATCACTCCTTGAAATAAGTGGGCAATATAGTTAAGCACAGTTGGGGCAGAACAGGTAACAGGTGCTCGTTGGCGCTTTTATTGTTTTGTTATGTGTGTAAGACTCTTCATCCAGAGCAAAATAAACATATATCCTGGTTATTTAATAACAAGGAAAAGGCCACACACTGAATCAGGGTGAAAAGACAAATAAACGGAGAACGAATCCTCTCCTTTGACAGGTGGCATGTACCAAAGAGGGTGGGGCCCAGAAGGGTTTTAAGGTGAGGGTTTGAAGGGCAATAAGGAACTTTCCAAAATCGAGGTCTGGAGGCAAGGGTGTTGCTAGGTGTAGAACCCAATCCTGGAGGTTGGGGGGACTGGCAAGCCCACCCTTGAAGGGATGGTGGACCTGACCATCCTGTGGGTGGGTGGTGGTCAGGTCTGCCGGAAGGAGGGGAAGTTCGAATGAACTTCAAATGGAGGGGATTGTCAAATGCGAAGGGGTCAGAGGGCACCTCCAAGTTAGGGCGTTACAGGTTACAGAGCAGAGCTCTTAGTTCCAGGGAGTTGGGGTGAGTCAGGAGAAAATGGGGGTGGAGCTGGGGAAAAAGGCAGCTGAGAAGAAGGTGACTGCTGCCTTGAGCCTCCACCAGATTCCTGACCTCCTTTTATGAGCCAGCTGGGCGGGGAGCAAGGGTCGCTGGGCACAGCCTTGGGGGCCGGGCTAAGCGGACCCGAGGTCTTGAGAACCCTCTGCGTTTCTGTGCGTTTGCTTGAGCATCACCAATGATTATTGGCCTGAGAAAGGGCTGCCTTTTTTAGGGAACTTGTTTGAAAAATGGTTTGGTTGGATTTTTTTTTCTCTGTGATTTGGATGATTATGAAAATAGATAGCTTTTTATACTTCCACAGACCCCAAAGCCCATGCAAGTAGGGAATGGATGAAAACCCTACAAGTCTGTCTTTCTTTTGCACTTATTTGTCAAGGAGCTGATAAAATCACTTCCACTCGCAGATGGATCTCTATTTTTCTTTGGCCTTTATATTTCCTTTTGATGCAAATCTTTAGAACAGTTTACACTGAGGGTGTGAATTGTTTGAAAGCTTGGTAGGAATGCAAGCTCTTTCAGGTGTTTGCCCCCAACCTTTGTCTTTGGAGTAACTGGAAACAGTTTCTAGAGACTCAAGGAGAGAAATGATAAGTGGGAGCTTCCATCCCGTTTAAATACACAGAGGCCGAGGCTCAGGGAAGACTGTGCCTTGACCCCTCACACACAGGGATGTGGGGTACGTTTGAATCAGTTCCCGCTGCTGTGGGGTTTTCCAGGCTGCACAGTGATAGGTGGAAACGTGATCTAGAAACTTCTGAAGGGCAGAGAGCTATCCTTCATGAAGGATCATAGACTGAGGAAGGACAGAGCCTCCCTGGTTATCGGAACCCAGATATTTACTGACTTTCACAGAAGGTGAAATTGGAAAGCAAGGCAGAGCCTCTGCATGACCTGATTAATAACCAACCAACTGAACTATCTCCTGACTACTTTGCTTCCCCTCAGAGGAGGGGATCTGAGAGGTCGGGTATTTAGATAACTTCTAATCCAGTCTGGGTATAAAATCAGGATCAGATTAAGTTGCTGCTAATTTGATAATGAAGATGGGCAACAGTTAAGGATTAGTAAAATAGATACCAAATCGTACTCAAGGATCAGTCTTTCTTCAAAAGTTATTGCAAATCACCTGGTGTTTTTGCTTAGAATACAGTTTATTTTTTTCTTTTCTGAGTTTTAACACTGAAATAGAAAATAACAGCAGTTATTATACACAAACTGGTGGAAAACGCACAAATTACAAGTATGGTCCAGGGTGACAAAACTGCCCATCTTGCTCCACCACGTGTATTCGCAAACATTTGTTTCTTTATGTAAGAGTTTGTCAGGAGTAGCAGGCAAGCCAGAACATTTTCTTGTTCTATTTCCCATTCCTACTTTTTGGAAGTAGATTTCTGTCTGGAGTTTAACTTCTTGAGGCTCTGTAACAACATGTTCTTTTATGCTTTGGATCACTAAAAGGAGCCAGTTAACAGTTCATTAAAAATGACATATTATTCTTTTTTACTTCAGAACAATGACTATAAAAAATTAGGGATGTAGATTGATTTACCTTTATATAAAATAGCTTCCAAAGTTAGTGAAAGAAGCTGGCAGAGTATGTTTTAGATCATAGAAATGGACAATAATTTCTCGTATGATCAGATGCTGGTTTTGTCCATGTTCAGTCGCTTCAGTGGTGTCTGACTCTTTGCGACCCCATGGACTGTAGCTCACCAGGCTCCTCTGTCCAAAGTAAGAATATTGGAGTTGGTTGTCATTTCTTTCTCCAGGGGATCTTCCTTACCCAGGGATGGAACCCGTATCTCAGGCTTCCTGCATTGGCGGGTGAGTTCTTTACCACTAGTTCCACCTGGGAAGCCTAGATGCCAGTTTCAAGAAAGCTCTAATGTTTCCACCATAGATAGGTACTCTGATTTTGATCCTTTAAAAACTGAGTTTGGGAATCTGTCCTTTGGAGTGTAAGTGTGGTTAGGAGGTGACAGAAGTTCTGGTCAGTTTTGCATGCTATTGCATGATGCTCAGGCAGAATCCAACACAGAATCCCCATCTCCACCTTTCAACATCCATGGTCCTCCCACTGGCCTCAATGCTTAGATCACAGACCTGACGAGCCCTGCTCTGGGACCCATCTCCTACCCATCCCTCCTGAGTATGAGCTTACCTGTGCTTATTTGGTCTTTATCATAAGCCTGGCTTTTTCACCTTTGAACATTATTTCCTCCTGCCATCCACAACCTCAGCTCCTTGTTGGATTCTGAAAACCCTCTTACCTTGATACAATCCTAATGATTAATCTGACCCTCATATGAATTATGGTTCTATCAAAAGAATCCCCTGCTCCCCAGGCATGCCTTTGTGCCTGATGGGAGTGGGGCTTTTTTCTTGTCCTCCTGTCTCTGCGGGTTGGACGGGGAGAGATGGACTCAGGCCAGATGGTGTGCGCTGGGCTAGGGGCCGTCCTCTGAAGGTGCGGCAGTTAGTGGCTTTGAGAGCCATCACAGAGAGGTTAACCTAAGAAACTGAACACTTTATCCCTTGGCTGGTTCCTCTTCCTTTCTGAGCCTCCCATCCCTGCCACTGTCCCACCCTTATGGCTGGGAGCTATAGACCTTGACCAAGTCCCAGCCTTGTGTTTGGGTAGATGGGTGGCTGTGGAGGTGAGGTCCAGGTTCCAACCTCAGGACCCCACTTCTCCAGGAGACGCTTTCTGCCTTATTTCCCTACTAATGTACGGCCCCCATGGGAATAGTCATCCGACCTTTGACCTGAAATATTCAAATGAACCATTCCCCTCTGCTTCTATACCTGCTTGAATGACTGACCTTCTCGAATAGACCCTCTGAGACAGAGTTTGGATGTAGGCTAGTAATACACTGTGTCTGGTTATTAGTAATAAAAGTGAACTCTAGTTTACATATAAATACAAAGTAGTTTGTGCATGATTTTAATATCTACGGAACTTTCAAGAAATGCAGTTAACTAATAAAATGAGAGGTAATGGTACTTTGCTTTGTTCAGGACTCTCCTAAGGGTTGTTCACCCTTTCTAAAAATCACATCATCCAAGGCTACACTGTCTACAGTATCTGAGGCCCCCAGACCACACCCTGCATAAGTCTTGCATCCAGGCCAGTTCATTATATATTTATGAATATATTTGTTAAGCTCTTATTTTTAGATGCTAAATATTAATATAAAGGAAGCCTATTAGCAACTTCTCTTAAATCCAAATACATTCATCATGTAAGCCATTGGTTACTCATTACATCTTGAGGGTAGAAGCACTCAGCACTTACATATTAAAATACAGGTTACTTTGTTATAAATTATGCAACTTTTGATTTCTCTTTATATTGTAGTTAGAGCATTATATTGATTTGATTTGTTGAAACTGTGTGTGTGGTTATGTTATATAAGCAATGAAGTTTATTACAGGCCCACAAGGAGAATGTTATAAAGTATTTATTTTTCTAGTTAGGCTTCAGCGTTTATTTATTATTGCAGTATAATTGCTTTACAGTATTGTGTTTCTGCTGTACAACGTGAGTCACCTGTATGTACACATATGTCCCCTCCCTCTTGGACCCGTGGCCCTCCACCCCCATCCCACCCCTTTAGGTCATCACAGAGCACAAAACGGTGCTTCTTGCACCATATAGCAGCTTCCAGATCGCTATTTATTTTACACGTGGTAGTACATACACGTCAACCTCAGTCTCCCAATTCACCGCCCCTCCCCACTCCGTCATGTCCACACGTCTGTTCTCTGGGTCTGACCTTGACATTTGTCTGGCCTTCCCCTGTCTGGCCTTTCAACTGTAGCAACCTGGCATCTGACTACCCCCTTGAAAGAAAGCCCTATTCTAACTGAGACCTTTTGGAAACCCAGTGTCTTCAATCTGATTTAAAACACACACTTTTTCTTCTATTTTTTTAAAAAATAAATTCTTTCCAGTGGTGGTCCACTATCATAGGTTGCTAATCATTGACTGTAGTCCTAAAAAAGTCTTGTGAAAATGTTATGCCCTATGTAACAGTAGGGTAACATAAAATAAAATTACATTTTATGAAACCAAATAAATAAATAAATTCTTTTCAGAAGCATACTTTCTTCGACATAGCATGCCTGTGGAGTCTTTACAGAACTCTAGGCTGACCTTTGACCTTGGCATCCTGGGATGAGACGTGATCTCTCCTAGCCGATGGACAGGAACACGCCCCCCTCATTGGTCCTCTTGGTGGCCCCCTGGCTGGGGAGGTCAAGGGGGTCTGCCCTGCTTCTTGCCAGATTCCCGCATCTGCCAGACCTTCTGCTCACGTAACACTGTGGGAACTTGGAGACATCTCAGCACCTCTGACACTGGGGAGAATAATGGGGCCCTTGATCATTTGAAAAAGGCTGTAGATTATCTCTTGCCAAAATTACCTCGTGAGAGGCCACCCTCTAGAATACACTGTTCTCTCAACCCTCTAAGTGCTGCCCCCTTTGACCTCACATCCTAGTGGCAACGTGCCACCCCTTGTCCCTTCCCACCACAACCCTGCAATGTTGCTGGGAGTCCTGGTCTCCCAAGAGAGGCAGAAGGACAGGACTGAACAGAAGGAAGGATGGGGCAGGTGGAAGCCAGGGCCACGTTATGGCTCCATCCTCGACGGATGGCTCCAAGCCCTGTGTCCGGGGCACTTACACCAAGTGGACGGTGAAAACCTCTCTGTACCTTTCACCAGCCTGCCTTGCTTTTCTGATACAGAATCCAAGCATGAGGCAGCAGCTGTAACTTGTCAATTGCACTGAGGCTCAATGTCCCTCCCAGCGGTGGCACGTCATGAGTTTATGCGCCCAGTTCGCAACTGGCATCTCTGCGTGTGTGTTCAGAGATGATACATTTGTTTGTTCATTTTCTTGCTCAACCAAGGTTTGTACAGAGCCTGTTCTGTGCCAAGGACTTTTCTAGCCTCTGGAGGTACTGTGATGAGTAAAATCATCATTTTCTTCCCTGGCAGCTTTAAAAAATGAAAAAAATTAAGCAAATGATTTAAAACGTCGACCAACAATAAAAGGGGAAATATAGGAAGCCATGAAAGAAAAATAACAGGTGACTTGCTTAGACTGGGCCAGGTGAAGAGGTGACATTTGGCCTGAGATTTAGGGACTGGGGAGGGCCCGGGCAGGTAAGAATTTGAGGAGCATGTTGCAAGCAGAGGGAACAGAATGTACAGAAGTGCACGATATGTCTGAGCTTGAGGAGAACCAGTGGGCCTGGCGCGTGGCTTATCCAGGAGACAAGTGAGGTCAGGTGAGGTCAGAAATGTGGGTATACTTCACATCATGCAAAGCCTTATGGGAACTTAAATATGTCCCCACAAGCTCTTTGCTACTCATCCTTTCCAAACCTGAACCCTAATTCCCCTCCCTCCAGCACAGTGTATCCTTAATGACTAAAATGTGGTGGAAGGGATGGTGTATGATGCTTGATATTAGGGCAGAAACACACACTGGGCTTCTTCCTCACTCTCACTTGGATCATTTGCTCTAGCAGAAGCCAGTCAAACAGCCCTAACAGATCTACGTGGCTGAAATCTCCTGCTAGCAGCCATGGGGAGTGCCATTTCGGAAGCAGATCCTCCAGTCTCAGTCAAGTCTCCTCGGCATCTTGAGTAACCTTAGGAGACACTCTGAGCCAACACCTCCCAGCTAAGTCACTCCTGAATTCTTGATCTGCAGAAATTGCAATATAATAAAGATTTGTTGTAAGCTAATACATTTGGGAGTAGTTTGTTATGCAGCTATTGATAACAGATACAGCTTAGTAGATCAGATTAAGGGACTTAAATTTTTGTAAGTGGAAAGAGAAGTCACTGAAGAGTTCTGAGCAGGACAATTGTGATCATTCTGTTTGCTGCATGAAGAATGGCTTGGAGATGACCAAAAGAAGGAGTAATAAACACTCCTGAGGCTGAAATAGTCAAAATGCATTTGGCAGCAAGTATCTGAAATTCCCAACCCCAAATAACTTAAACAATAAGGACATTTATTATCTTATTGTTTAAGAAGCCCAGGTGCAGGGTGATGATCGGGATATGTGATCATCAGCTCACCAATATCATCAGGACCTCAGCTCTTTTTGTCGCTGTTCTGCCTGTGCTAGAGTGTTGGCTTGTCTCCATACTCACTTCTCTCATGGGAACCAGATGACTGTCAGGATTCTTGATGTCATGTCTAGAAATGACAAAGATCAGTTGAAGCAGAGGCTATTTCTTTTAAAGTGTTGCTTAGGAATGTGGGAACCTTTCCCAGAAGTTCTCACATGTCGTTGATAGGAATTTCATCACAGGCTTCCAGCTAATCAATTACCAGCAAAGCCATCATGGACCACCATGATTGGCTCAGGCTACACGTGACAGTCCAAATCACTGTGGACGGTGACTGCAGCCATGAAATTAAGACGCTTGCTCCTTGAAAGAAAAGCTATGATGAACCTAGAGAGAGTGTTAAAAAGCAGAGACATTACTTTGTCTACAAAGGTCCGTATAGTTAAAGCTAAGGTTTTTCCAGTAGTCATGTACGGATGTGAGAGCTGGACAATAAAAAAGGCTGAATGCCAAAGAAGTGATGCCTTTGAACTGTGGTGCTGGAGAAGACTCTTGAGAGTCCTTTGGACTGCAAGGAGGTCCAGCCAGTCAATCCTAAAGGAAATCAACCCTGAATATTCATTAGAAGGACTGATGCTAGAGCTGATGCTACAATAGTTTGGCCACCTAATGTGAAGAGCTGACTCTTTGGGAAAGACCCTGATGCTGGGAAAGATTGAAGGTAGGAGGAGAAGGGGGTGGCAGAGGATGAGATGGTAGGGTGGCATCACCAATTCAATGGACATGAGTTTGAACAAACTCAGCGAGATGGTGGGGGAGCAAGGAAGCTTGGCATGCTGCAGTCCATGGGGTCGAAAAGAGTCAGACATGGCTGAGCGACTGGACAACACATGAAGGTGACCTGGAGTAGGAGTGTAGCGGGGGGATGGGAGGAAACAGATGGATTTGAAATGTATTCCGTAGAAACCAGGAGAGAGAAAATAATTATGTCTGGCCCTCAGGCTTTTGGCATGAGCAACCAGGGGTATAGAAATACCAGTTTCTAGGATAAGAAGCCTAGAGGAGGCAGCTCTCTGTTCAATAAGGGAAATAAAGTATTTGCTACTTCTATGGGCAGGGCTCAGCAGGCTCATCAGATCCTCAGGGATACTACTTTTGCTTCCAAGATGGATTCATTGTTGTGTAGTCACTAAGTTGTGTCCCATGTCTTGTGATCCCATGGACTGTAACCCACCAGGCTTCTCTGTCCATGGGATTTCCCAGGCAAGAACCCAGGAGTGGGTTGCCATTTCCTCCTCCAGGGGATCTTCTTGATCCAGGGATCAAACCCATGTCTCCTGCATTCGCAGGCAGATTCTTTACCACTAAGCCACTTGGGAAACTCTAAAGATAGATTCACCAAGGATAAATGTCTAGCACCATAGCAGACTGGCTTAAGGAGTACATTTAGTGCGAGAGGGCTTTCTAACTAAACTACAAAGGCTATAGCAATTTCCTTTTATTACTAAGGTTTGCTTTAATGATCATTGTTAAAGATATTAATTGATACTGTAAATGGTAACACGGACTTCAATGGTGTCCTTGGATCATTTTCTCTGCAGTGGACACTTTCATTAGTTCTCTTGGCAGCCAGATGCATTACCTTACAACTTCCATGAATAATAATGACATGAGCATTTGCCTCTAGGTTGTACTTTCTATTTTTAAAGCTCTTTGCCACATTAATGGATTGTTCCATAAATGTATAAAAGTTCTAGAAGAGAAACATTCTTATCACGTTTTCATACCCTGCATGTGTGCTCAGTTGCTAAGTCATGTCCAACTCTTTGCAACCCCATAGACTGCGGCCCATCAGGCTCTTCTGTCCACGGGATTTCCTAAGCAAGAATACTGGAGTGGGTTGCCATTTTCTTCTCCAGAGAATCTTCCTGATGCAAAGATTGAATGAACATGCATCTCCTGCATTGTAGGTGGATTCTTTATCACCAAGCCACCAGGGAAGCCTTTTTCCTATCCTGTATTAGTTGAAATACAGTTAAGACCAAAACTTTTTGTGACAAGTTAGTTTGACAAACATCTCTGGACTCTCTCTTGTTCCAGGCACTGTCCTAGGTGCTGAGAGGGCAATTATGATAGGTGTTCAGTCAATATTGTTCACTGTTCAATGAATAGACTTAGATGCAGTTAGCCAAGGAAGAGATAAGAGAAGCCTACCAACCATGAAAAGCTGGCATTTTTTTTTCTCTTAGGTAGAATTTCTGCTTTCTAGAAATGATGACAAAAACATCACCCTGGCCCTTGAGTCTTGGGATTTTAAAAGAAACTGCCAGAGCTGAAATCTGGTTGGATCTTATTGGGCTCATGTCATGCTTCTGTGTAGGACTGAAACATGGTCTCTACAAAAATACAGAATCTTTAAAACAATTTAAGATTTGGGTTCCTAAGGAGGAATTCCTAAAACCTAAACATAAGTTATAGTGACATTGGATTTTCTTGTCTGGAAGTTTCATCTTAGGTCTGACGATCAAATATACTCTCCCAATCTTTTTTTAAAAATCAAGTTAAACTATAATTTATTTATTGTATTTGAAATTAATTTGTTTATCCATTTGTTTTAATTTTTATTATCTTTTTCCTATTGAGAGACTAGCACTTAGAATAGTGCCTAGCACAGACAATGGAATTAAATATTTATTGTATGAATGAATGAAGCTTCTCTCCCTCTTGAAGTTTTTCTGGTTATTTATCTCTCCTTTCCCTGTATTCCAGGCTTCCCAGGTGGTGATAGTGGTAAAGAACCCACCTGACAATGCAGGAGATGCAAGAGACATGGGTTTGATCCCTGGGTTGGGAAGATCCCCTAGATTAGGAAGTGGCAACTCACTCCAGTATTCTTGAATGGGAAATTCCAGGGACAGAGGAGCCTGGCAGGCTACAGTCCCTAGGGTCACAAAGAGTCAGACACAACAGAGCAACTGAGCACTCCCTGTATTCCAATTACTCTACATGTTATAGAGTACATTTTTGTTGCTCAGAACTTGACTTTAAAATTGGCAGTTTAAATTAATACCTGACTGTAAGATCCTTGAGGCCAAGGACCAAGTCTCGTATTGATACTTCTCAGAAAGCCAGCCTCCCAAGCTCAGAGTCCATAGATACTGGTTGGTCACCCGGCCAAGGTATGAGGCAGGTGTAATTCAAGGACAGCCCTTCCTTTATCTCTCAAGTTCCCACTAGCAGCAGAGACTCGTGGCTCACGATGAGTTGCAAGTCTAGTTTTCAAAAGAAAACTCAGCAGCGTCAGGAGGTTAATTCGCTCCCAGGCAGAGGCACTGAGCTCTGAGCTCTGTGGCTTTGTGTGAGACTGAACAGTGTCATGAAACTGTCAGTTGTGTATGTGGCTTGGAACTGAAATCTGCTGCCAGTTCACACCCTCAGGAAATGCATAACAGAGCTAGACTTGGGTATTTTTAAGAAAAACCAACAACCAAAAAAAGACACAAGAAACATTAAGTTATAACATGTGCTCTCCACCCATTAAAGATGAGAACAGACACTGTGACAAAGAAATTACAGGGTGGACACAGTTGGAGTCAGGAAGTAAGGACAGATTTTACCATGGCAGAATTCTGTTTTGTTTTTGCTCTTGAAGTTGTGTGAGAAGAATCAGAAGAAATGTGACCAAAATTAGGAAGATGCTTTTGTTACTAAATATCTCTGGGGCTATTTGGCTCACTCTTCCTGCATTCAGTAAAGACAGAGCTCACATTGTCTCCAAGGAGACATTGAGTTCATCTGTATTTGCCATTGATGAGTGGTCCAGAGTGCAGAATGGTTTCTAATAGCCAGATTGTCAGCAAACTGGCAAGGTCAAAACGTGGTTTTGGGGCCCCTTGGATCTCACTTTTTTAGAGAGACACACTTTGCATCAAGAGCCAGGATGGATTTTACAATTACTCTGGCTATCTTGGGACAGTTCATTTACTTTTTGACATGGATGCTCAGAAAACTGTCAGAATGGCTTCTGAGGTGTCATTAAGTGGTTTCAACTGATTTTAGACTTTCAGAAAAGTTGCAAAAAAAAAACCCAAAAGAGTGAGTTTCCATATATCCCTCATCCAGTTTCCCCTAACATCAGCATGAAGTGAACTGTTAGTCACTCAATTGTGTCTAACTCTTTTATGACCCCATGGACTGTAGCCCACCAGGCTCCTCTGTCCATGGAACTCTCCAGGCAAGAATATTGCAGTGGGCAACCATTCCCTTCTCCAGGGAATCTTCCTGACCCAGGGATTGAACCTGGGTCTCCTGCACTGCCGGCAGATGCCATCTGAGCTACTAGATCTGCTGGTTTTATCCACCATCTTTTCCCTTGAAGTTAATACACGTCTTAGGGGAGATACTATGAGACTAAGCAAATTCTGTTTCTCCTCCTACTTTCACCCTCCAATTTTAGCATTCATAAGAGTCTATTGTCTGCAACAATTATGACTGTGGAGTGTGTCTTTTATTGTCATGATGTTTTCTATTTCCCTTTGTCCTTCTATATTTATTAATTGGAATTTTATTCTAAGAAAAAGCCGCCTTTTCTCCCCTAATCAACTGATTAATAAGTTAGCATGGACTCAAGTTATTTATTTTATTCAAGAGTTATAATCCAGTGCTGTTATTATTGGGTTTCCCCAGTGGCTCAGACAGTAAAGAATCTGCCTGTAATGCAGGAGACCTGAGTTTGGTCTCTGGGATGGGAAGATCCCCTTTGTGCATCAGAGTGTTTCAGCTTAGACCATTAGGAGCTCCCCTGATCTGGCTTTTCTGTTCCATCAACAAGCCCTTATCATTTTTGAGCATTCCTTTATTTTCTGGCAACAGAAGATGTTCCTGGCTGCTCCAGCCCTATCATCCCTGGGTAACTGGGAGTGACTATGGAGTCATCATTCTGGCCTTGAATGATGATTGGATATGAATATCCAATTTAGGTATCTAATTAGAAATCATGAATGATCAAGAAACTTGATGGTCTATCATATGGCACCTGAAATCTGTCAAGGCGTCCCAAAGATACTCCTAATAATGTGTGCTAAATCCTGGTTGTGGGCTTCCCTGGTGCTCAGACTGTAAAGAAACTGCCCGCAATGTGGGAGACCTGGGTTTGATCCCTGGCTTGGGAAGATCCCCTGGAGGAGGGCATGGCAACCCATTCCAGTGTACTTGTCTGGAGAATCCCCATGGACAGAGGCGGGCTACAGTCCAAGGGGTCACAAAGAGTCAGACCCGACTGAGTGACTTAGCACAGCAAACCTTGAATGCAGTTATGAAGGGGGGAGAATTATTTCACATCACAGATAAAGGGGGGAGTTTGTGGCATGGGGAGACTTGGTTTGGGGGCATCTCTGCCACTCCATCTATGACCCCCCACGTGTCACATCCACAAAAGGCCCAAGTCTGACAAGCGCACTACTCACAGATTTCCTGTGCATATTAAATAAGCCATGCCTAAAAATGTTTATGAACTGCACAACGTTATAAAAATGTAAGGTGTGAGTGCTATTGCTTCTATAAACACTTATTCATCACAATTGTGGTGGAACTAGAAAAATCCTGAAAGATCATCCTGTCCAACACCTGTGTTTTACAGGCATAGACACAGAGCTCGGGCAAGTGATTTGTCCAAGGCTCCAGGGTGGTAGAGCTGAGGCTGAAACCCAGGTCTTCTAACCCCTCATTGCATGTTCTCTCCATTACAACATCTGCTATGTAAACAATTTTTTCATCACCCACACTGGGAGGAGCTACCATGCTTTTTTTCTTTTTAATACCTCCTTCTGAAATAGAATTCAAGTAGACTAGAGAAACAGAGTGCCAGTTTTACCTTGGGGAATGTTGTTACTTTAAAATGGTCTCATCAAGTGCTCGGGCCTGGTGCACTGGGAAGACCCAGAGGAATCGGGTGGAGAGGGAGGTGGGAGCGGGGATCGGGATGGGGAATACATGTAAATCCATGGCTGATTCATGTCAATGTATGACAAAAACCACTACAATATTGTAAAGTAATTAGCCTCCAACTAATAAAATTAAATGGAAAAAAAAATAAAATGGTCTCATATTTATTTTCATCCTTTATTCTTGGCTATCTAGTTAGGGCAGGGTCAATTCTTTTCTGTAGGCAACAGTACAAGATAAGCTATCTCCGTTCTCAGAAAACTACTATCTGAACCTGGTTCTGGGAAGTGATTCCAGTTCTTCTGCTGAAAAAGACTCCGACACAGTGTGGCAATGACTAAGTGATGCCAGACATCTGAATATTTAGAAACACATAGATGATTGTCTACACGTTTTCTCTGTGTTTACCCTAGATGTTTGGAATCATGAGACAAAGTCTCTGTGTCCAGAATGTCAGGGAAGAAAAGGTTTTATTTTTAAAATTATATATATTCTCAGAGTATCTCAGAACAGGGCTTTATGTATTTTTTTCTTTCCTGGAATATTTGTTGAGCAGGAACTTGGAACTTCAGAAATGTATGCACCACAAAGTCCCAATTCTTTAAAAATTTCCTGTTAAAATCAATAGCAGACACTTGCAATTTGGTGCCCAGTACCGTTCTTTCCTTTGGGCAATTGCTTTCTCATCCCACATGCATCTGGATAATTGTTTGTTGGGATATCCTGCCTGCTCTTCAGCTGCAGATATAAATATGTGAACAGATCTTGCTAATCCTGGGTTTCATCTCTGTCTATGGTAATTGTGCAAACTGACCATCATATTTATATTTCTGGATCCAACTCTACTTGAGCCAGACTCTAGGACTTCATGGTCCAGTGAACCCACAAATCCCTTCTTACCTTAAACTAATGGAGTTGGGTTTCTGTCTCTTGCAACCACAAGGGTTCAGATGAATTCCAAGTCCTTGTCTCAGGGATGTTCCATTCTACGTGCCCATGGCAGGCAATCAAGAGATGCGTATTGAGTAAGTGAGCACATTGGGGATAAATATAGTGAGTATGTGAGTTTGTCATTTTGACCTCTTCTTCCAACAACCATTTATCAGGGTACAAAAGAAAAATGGGGAAGGAACATTATTTTTGAATTATCAGTGAGTAGGGACATAACTCAAAGGACAAGAAGAAAGACAACCAAGGTATCTGAATAATTCACAGCCTGGATAATTAGCTGGAATGCTTAGCATTACCAGAAATTCCACTGCACAGGATCCCTTTGTTCAGCCAATAGTCACAATCTGTCTCATTTCATTACATCAGATTTTTTAATGAGAAGGGAAGGAGAAAGAAAGACCCTCACTTGTTAGAGCTCTAATACATGCCAGACTCCAGGCTGGGCGGCAGGGCTGACTCCCTGGGTGCAAGTTGTGTGGTCCCACTGGGCCCCATGCTCAGAAAGGTCCTGTATTTGGTTTACTGCCTTACTGTCAACAGTGTGAAGTTCTTAGTAGCTTTTGAACGAGGGGTTCCGTGGCTTCACTTCTCCTGGGGCTTTGCAATCTCTCTGCTTTCCTGGTGGCTCAGATGGTAAAGAATCTGCCTGCACTGTGGGAGACTGGAGTTCAATCCCTGGGTGGGGAAGAGCCCCAGGAGAAATGGCAACCCACTCCAGTATTCTTGCCTGGAGAATCCCAAGGACAGAGGAGCCTGGTGGGCTACAGTTCACGGGGCACAAAGAGTCCAACATGACTGAGTGGCTAACACTTGGAAAACACAGCCAGTCCTGCTACAGAGTTAATTTTCCCTCTATTAATCCTCATACCAGCTCAGGGATGTTATGCCATTTACCCCCTCTTTCTAGAAGGAGGACCTAGATATATGTCCAGCCCAAGATCATATTGCAAAGCCAGAATCTGCCCATGTCTGAGAGCCTCTGAGCTTTCCTCTGCCTCTTCTCTTCACCTACAGGTAATAAGGATGAGTCCTGCTTCCAAGGGTCCTAATCTAATCTTCAGCAGGTAACATGGAAAGCATGAGACTGGGTGAATTCGAGGATTCTCCAAACATCATATATGTGATTCGACTAGAAATTTCTCAAGTTCTTTTTATTTGTTTGTTTGATGTTTCTTAAAGGCCAAATATTGGTCAAGCGCTTTACATGCATTTGTTCATTCAACAGCAGACATTCACTGAGCTCCTGATCTGTGTGACGTCCTTGTTTGAGGCTCTAATGCTCAGTCACTGCAGTTGTGTCCGACTCTGCAACCCCATGGACTATAGCCCACCAGGCTCCTCTGTCCATGGGATTCTCCAGGCAAGAATACTAGGCTGGGTTGCCATGCCCTCCTGAAGGGGATCTTCCCAACCCAGGGATCTGGAACCGCTGTCTCTTATGTCTCCTGCATTGGCAGGTGGTTTCTTTACCACTAGTGCCACCTGGAAAGCCCAACAGAGGAAGAAGCTCTAACAGCTGTTAGGGAATAAGCAGTTTATCTTTTCGGGTATTATTCTTGGGTGGATATTAATGAAAATGTCCTTTACAAAACGTCGTGTGTCTACAAATATGTGATTCAGTTTGGACTTTTGAAAGATAGAAGAGGTTTGTGGGTAGATAACCCCCAGTTGATTATCTTTTTATTGAGTTCAATCAGTGGTCTGTCTTTGGGAATGAAGATTTCTTCTTTTTGGCCACATCTCATGGCATCTGGAACTTGTGGGATCGAACCCACACCCCTTGCAGTGGAAGCGCAGAGTCTTAACCACTGGATCCCCAGGGAAGCCCAGGAATGAAGATTTCTTGAAGTTGTGTTGTGGATGAGGTCCTCTCTACAACTCTTCTAGGGGGAGTGGCATGGGTAGATGCTCAGAAGTAAATTTGTTATTCTTTTACAATCCCCTCCTATCCCCACTGATACATTATTACTGTTTTTTTTTTTTAATTTTTATATATTTTCTTATTTTTATTTTGGCTGTGCTGGGTCTTTGTTGCAGCACACAGGCTTAGTTGCCCTGCGGCACGTGGGAATCTTACTTCCATGATCAGGGATCGAACCCCTTGCATTGGAAGGCAGATTCTTAAGCTCTGGACCACCAGTAAAGTCCCCATTATTACTATTAGATCCTTTGCTGTGCAAGCGGAGGCCTGAAGAAAGATTATGTAGAACTCGCTCTTCAGTGAAGTTATCTGGGCACCTGCTCTCAGCGTGATACTGGCCAGTTTAGGAGTGATGCCTCCAGATACATAGCAATCTTATTATTTCCCTTCCTTCCTGCCTCCTGTGGGTCCCTTTAAGCCCTTCCAACTTTACCCTTACTGCAGCCTATGTATTCAGTATTTAGATGCGACACTGCTTTTACTTTCCTCCGTGTTGATAATGCCACAGTGACCTTCTTGCAAATTAGCACGCCCCACTTGACTCAAGCGTCAAGTAGTTGTACTTAGTTTAGCTACAGTCCTGGGCGCACTGCAGATTTAATGCCTTACCCGAGCTGTCTGGAAGCACTTAGATTCGTGAGGGGTCTACTTGCTGGGTTTCACGTGTGAGAAGAGGCTCACCCCACCCCCAGCACCCCCCCAAGGATCACTGCTAAGGTATCATATACAACAGGCAACCAGAGGGCAGCGTCCTCTCAGCAGTCTGCAGCGCGCGGCCACGCTCTGAGACGGGACCATTCTGCTGAGTTCGCCCAATGAGCCGCTTCGGGAGGCCAGTTGGCAATAACAACAAATTGGGTCAAAAATAATTCCCCGCCTGTTTCTTGAGTTTCTTTTCTTTCCCAGAGAGATGGAGGCGGTACGTGCACTTAAAAATGAGGCATCTTCTTTCTGTGAGCACATAAAAACACACTGAACTTCAGGGGCCGTGAAAAACGCTGGGCTCAGCACCCTGACCACAGATCCGGAATACCTACGCGCTCCATGCCTTTGTAGAATATCCCAGCTCATTCTTTTCAGATAATCCCAGCCTGAATCTGATTCATACCCCGAGGGATTCTTTCCCACGGACTCTGCTATTATTGGGGGAGCCCTGGTTCAGCCACCCGGCAGTCAGATCTAAGGTCATTCTGTGGTGTTGGCATACACACATCCATAGTACCCAGCGTGCTTTCTGCTCCAAAGACAACAGTTTTCTCTGGTTGAATCCTGTTCCTTTTGTTTCACAAGTTAATGGTGGGGGAAGCAGCCCCACTCCAGGCAGCGGAGGGATTTGAGTTTCTGGGTCAGCGGGTGATGACTCCCCTTTGCCATGCCTGGCAGGCAGCCTTTGGAGGAGGCTGCCTTAACACTGACATGTTTGGTAACTTGAGGAGGGGATGGAGCAATCCGTTATCTGTTTGCATATCGCTGAGCAAGCCTCAGACTCAGAGTGGCCATCTTGAATTGATTGCTCTAGCGACACAAGTCAGAGGCGAGTTCTGTGCCAATCCTGCCTGTCAGCAGATGGCTCCAAATGAGGTCATTGTTTTGACAGTTTCACAAAAGAACCTCAAACAGTCTGGACAAACCCTTACACATGTTGGATCATCCGGAACAGTTGTGAGATTAAAAAATGAACTTGGACCATAACCTTGGGAAGTGGTGAAACGTCACCGAAGTTTCTCTCTTGACTTCTCACAGGCAGGGAACCCCTGAGCTGGGCTGGAAAAGATTGGTCTCATTCCTCTCCCAGCCTCCTCCAGTTTTGGGTGTTAGAACTGCTTGGGTGGCAGGGATGATCTGATTAGAGGAGGACAATTATCTCAAACCTCAGTGATTGTAAGCTCCATTGAAAAGCATCTTGGCAGCCTGGACGCTGATATTCTTGGAACGCTCTGTATTTTTCACCGGTTCCAAGAGTGTATGTGTAGCACATCATGTGACCCCAAAGTAACATTGGAAATTCATAGAGTTGGAAGCCTCCACTGGGACTACTTATCATTTAGGTTGGGAAACTGGGCAGGCATATATCTTTCTGAGTTTTTTTGCGGGAGTGACCACTATTACCTGGCTTCTACATTCTGCAGCCCTTGACAGCAACATTTGAATCCTTAGCACCGATCTAGCTTAACTTAGTCCATCAAGCTTGCACCTGAGGGAGGGACATTACCCTGTTTTAGATTTGTGTGCGCATCAGAACTGCAGTCAAAAGTGATCACACTGCCTCCCCCTTGATCTGGCAGAAAGAGCCCTGGGTTTGAAGGATGTCTCCTACCTGTAGTTTCTAGTTCTAGAAACTCACGAAGGCAAAAAGTTGTGTTCTGTGTTTGTATTGGTTTTCTGCAGCTCCCATAACAAAGCATCACAAACTAGAAGGCTAATAAAACAGAAACTTATTCACTCACAGTTCAGGAGACTAGAAGTCTGAAATTGAGGATTTCGCAGAGCTGGTTCCTTCTTGGGGGCTCTGAATGAAGGAGAATCTGATCCATACCTTCCTTCCGGTGGCTGCCAGAAATCCTTGGTGTTCCTTGGCTTCTGGGGGCATAACTCCAATCTCTGCTCCCACTTCATATGGCAATTGCTTTGTGTTACTTGATGTTCAAATTTCTCTTCTTATAAGGACACCTGTCACTGAATTAGATCCCATCCCTTTCTGAATAAGGTCACATTCACACATACTACTGGGGTTAGGACCCAAAGATGTCTTCTTGGAGGATACCATTCAATCCACTGCAGGGTCGACTCCCAAGTCCATCCCTAGTGACTCTTCTTGTCACCAGTAGGCCTTTGGCAGATCAAGGAATTTTTAGATTGGAGTTTCTTCATCTGTGGAATGAGGACCCTGAATTAGATGATCTCTAATGTCTTGCCCTCTGCTTTTATGCACATGTTCCTGGGTGTTATTGCATATGTTCTAGGGCATCTTCATCTGCATAGGGATAAATATCAACTCAGGGGGGACTCAAATTTTAAATGTGAATTTCTATGTGGAATCTAGAAAAATGATATAGATGAACCTATTTGCAGGGCAGGAATAGAGATGCAGATGTCGAGAATGGTTGTGGGGGTGTGGGTCGGAGGAAGAGGGACTGGGATGAACTGGGAGGTTGGAATGGACATGTATACACGATCATGTGTATTGACATGTATACACTACCATGTGCATTGACATGTATACACTACGATGTGTATGAACATGTACACACTACCATGTGTATGGATGTGTACACACTATGATGTGTGTGGACGTGTACACACTACCGTGTGTATGGACATGTACACACTATGATGTGTAAAAGAGATGCCAGTGAGAACCTGCTGTCCAGCACAGGGAGCTCAGCTTGGTGCTCTGTGGTGATCTATGGGGGTGGAGTGGGGGCAATGGGAGAGAGGTCCAAGAAGGGGGGGTTATATGTACACATATAGCTGATTCACTTCATTGTACAGCAGAAACACAACATTGTAAAGCAACTATTATTACTGTTTAAAAAGCAGAGACATTACTTTGCCAACAAAAGTCCATCTAGTCAAGGCTTTGGTTTTTCCAGTAGTCATGTATGGATGTGAGAGTTGGACTATAAAGAAGCTGAGCACTGAAGAATTGATGCTTCTGAACTGTGGTTGGAGAAGACTCTTGAGAGTCCCTTGGACTGCAAGGAGATCCAATCAGTCCATCTAGAGATCAATCCTGAATATTCATTGGAAGGACTGATGTTGAAGCTGAAACTCCAATACTTTGGCCACCTGATATGAAGAACGTACTCATTTGAAAAGACCCTGATGCTGGGAAAGATTGAAGGCAGGAGGAGAAGGGGATGACAGAGTATGAGATGGTTGGATGGCATCACCGACTCAATGGACATGAGTTTGGGTAAACTCCAAGAGTTGGTAATAGACAGGGGGGCCTGGAGTGCTGCGGTCCATGGGGTCGCAAAGAGTCGGATACGACTGAGTGACTGAACTGAACTGATTATTGTTTAGTAGCTAAGTTATGTCTAACTCTTTTGTGATCCCATGGACTGTAGCCCGCCAGGCTCCCCTGTCCAATTATCCCATCAAGAACACTGGAGTGGGCTGCCATTTCCTCCTCCAGGGGATCTTCCTGGCCCAGGGATCGAACCTGCATCTCCTGCCCTAGCAGGCATATTCTTTACCACTGAGCCATCTGGGAAGCCCAAAGCATCTATACCCCAATTAAAAAAAAAAAAAAGTTTATTCCCGAACTGCTCGGTATTGGTGAAGTGAGCGTTAAAATGAAAACCACTCAAGTGTTAGGTCTTCAATGCACATGAGGAATTTCATTAGAGGCATTCACTACAACAACATTTTGTCATGGGCCAGCCAACAAATATTTTCATCTTTCTTCTTGGAGTGGAGGGCTTGTAGAAAAACTCCATGATTTTAGAGCGACGTGCTAGAGGGATGCAACACTCACAGGTGTTCTGGGCATAGGACTTGGCCTTACTGGTGTGCCTGGTGAGGAAGTCAGAACTGCAAGTTCATAACAAAGATGAACAAAGCCCAGTGGTGCAGTCACTCCAGCTTCTGCGAAGGGTGTTTCTGGTTTTTAACTCTGTATAGTGATGTTCGCTTCATCACTTTAGCTTTTTCTTATCCCCTTTCACAGCCCAAGGTGGTCAAGCCACATCTAAAATCTCTTAAAGTGACTTCTTCTCCTGCAGTCACTTCCCACTCCTACTCCCATCACTAGTGCATTACTGATCATGGGAAATGGAGCAGGACCCCATGGTCATTGTCCCTCATGTCCCCCAGCTGCATTTTTTTTCCTGTGGAAAAACCTTGGCCAAAGAAGAAGTTTCATCAGAGAAGTGAGAACATGCAGAAATAAAGGAAAACAATCAAAGGAGACCCAATGATAATAGTTTGGTCATTAAGCATAGCTCCTTCTCAAAGGCTATGGATAATATTCTCAGCCCTATCCTCTGAGCTGTCTTATAGACACTGAAACCCCCACCAGGTGGAGAAGTTAACTACATGATGACCAGGCTGTAGCCATGATATAAACTGCCACAATTCTGAGAACTGGCCCCAAGAAATGGAAACAAACTGACCCTGGAACTGAAGATTCAGCTCAGTTCAGTTCAGTCGCTCAGTCATGTCCGACTCTTTGCAACCCGATGAACTGCAGCATGCCAGGCCTCCCTGTCCATCACCAACTCCCAGAGTTTACTTAACCTCATGTCCATTGAGTCGGTGATGTGATACAGCCATCTCATCCTCTGTCGTCCCCTTCTCCTCCTACCCCCAATCCCTCTCAGCACCAGGGTCTTTTCCAATGAGTCAACTCTTCTCCTGAGGTGGCCAAAGTACTGGAGTTTCAGCTTCAGCGTCAGTCCTTCCAATGAACACCCAGGACTGATCTCCTTTAGGATGGACTGTTTGGATCTCCTTGCAGTCCAAGGGACTCTCAAGAGTCTTCTCCAACACCACAGTTCAAAAGCATCAATTCTTCAGCGCTCAGCTTTCTTCACAGTCCAACTCTCACATCCATACATGACCCCTGGAAAAACCATAGCCTTGACTAGATGGACCTTTGTTGGCAAAGCAATGTCTCTGCTTTTTAATATGCTATCTAGGTTGGTCATAACTTTCCTTCCAAGGAGCAAGCATCTTTTAATTTCATGGCTGCAATCACCATCTGCAGTGATTTTGGAGCCGCCAAAAATAAAGTCTGCCACTGTTTCCACTGTTTCCCCATCTATTTCCCATGAAGTGATGGTACCGGATGCCATGATCTTAGTTTTCTGAATGTTGAGCTTTTAATCCAACTTTTTCACTCTCCTCTTTCACTTTCATCAAGAGGCTTTTTAGTTCCTCTTCACTTTTTGCCCTAAGGGATGGTGTCATCTGCATATCTGAGGTTATTGATATTTCTCCCAGTAATCTGATTCCAGCTTGTGCTTCATCCAGCCCAGTATTTCTCCTGATGTACTCTGTATATAAAGTTAAATAAGCAGGGTGACAATATACAGCCTTGGTGTACTCCTTTTCCAATTTGGAACCAGTCTGTTGTTCCATGTCCAGTTCTAACTATTGCTTCCTGACCTGCATATAGGTTTCTAAGGGGTAGGTCAGGTGGTCTGGTATTCCCATCTCTTTCAGAATTTTCCACAGTTTATTGTGATCCACACAGTCAAAGGCTTTGGCATAGTCAATAAAGCAGAAATAGATGTTTTCCTGGAATTCTCTTGCTTGGAACTGAAGATTAACTGGACCTAAAACAATCAAGATGATGCTGGTTAGACCACTGATGACCAATTTCAAGACGACTGTCAGAGCTGATTGTGCTGTTTCTGCATGTAGTCCTTTCCCCCAGCCTATAAAGGCTCTAGCCCACTGATTGTCGGTGGGGGGAGTCAGCCTTTGGACAGTCATCGCCACCCCTCTCCCCCCTGCTGACATACACACACTCATTGCCGGCATCCTAAACAAAGCAGACTTTCTTTTCCACCAACCTTATTGGCTTTGGAGTGGCAAGAAGCTGAAGCCCACTTCCAGTTACAGTGGTGCTTCACTTATTCTAGGAGCTACTATGTGGGGTGCACACAAGCCAGGCCCACTCATGTGGGGTGCTAGCCACTCAAAAATAATGCTTTCTTCCAGAAACTCACAGTCTAGGAGGAGAAGGCAATGACAGAGGATGGGATGGTTGGATGGCATCACCAACTCGATGGACATGAGTTTGAGCAAGCTCCAGGAGTTGGTGATGGACAGGGGAGCCTGGCGTGCTGCAGTCCATGGGGTGGGAAAGAATCAGACACAACTGAGCGACTGAACTGATAGACTGAAAAGCAGAAAGTCAGAGCACAATATTCTGGAGACAGGCTGGGGCAGCTATGGGAGCCCAGAAGACTGGCACCTAACCCGGCCCAGCACCCTGGGAGACTTCCAGGAGGCCATGGATGATTTGAGGGGACGGGGAGTCATGGATGGGTTTGTTCGGATGGGGAGGTAGCCCAACCAGAGGGGAGCCGCGCGGACGAGAGGCAGGACCACTAGCTCAGTGCGGTGTGTGGCTTGTGACACAGCTACTTCTGCACTGAGTCCACGGTTAGTGAACCTCTGGGAGAGCAGGAAAATTTGTCTTCTTTCTGCCGCACTTCCTTCAGATTAAGTGTTGTCTTAGAGCTGATTGTAAGTGGAGGCCAGGCCAACTCCCAATCCTGGTGGGATTTACTCTCTGACTCTCGTGATTCTCTAAAGTGTACGTATCGCATGAGACGGTGATTCGTCCTTCTCATTCTGAAGACACTGGACACAGTGTGGGTTTGCTTCTGATCACCATCATGGGGGCGGTGGATGGGGCAGGCTGGACCTCCCGAGCGCCCCCTGGAGGTGCACTGCTTGGAAATTGCGGCAGCCAGGGGTGGGGGTTGGGGAAACCTTATAATCCTCCACCAATTAAGACTCTGCTCAAGGCCTTTGTCTGCTCAGCCAGCCTGTAGGGGTCAAGCCTGTCCTTGACCCCATCTCCTGGCAGTTAATCCCATCTGGCCAGAAGCCCCTCTCCCTTGAAGAAACTTTAGCTCTTCTATAAGGTGGTGCTCATCCCAGTCACCCTCTGTGAATCCCTCCAAAACCCTCCAGGAAAAGTTAACGACCACAGGCCATGATTGATATTCTTTGGTATTTTGTTCACTGTCATAATAATAACATCTCACCATTGACAAAGCTGGTCAAACGTGCTTGATGTAACTATAACTTTCATATTAAGTCATTTATTGATCACTCCTCTGCCTTCAATGGGAAAAGGTGGGGGTAAATAAAGAATATTTATAGAGCTTAAAATTTAGCCAAGGTTGTCAAGCACATTTGCTGGACATTCACAGACTTCAGATACTGATCTCAGAACAGAATCCTTTTTTGTTTGCTTGTTTGGAGGATAATTGCTTTACAATGTTATGTTGGTTTCTGCTGGACATCAACATGAATCAGCCATAGGTATATAGATGGCCCCTCCCTCTTGGAACTCCCTCCCACCCAGGACAGAGTCCCTTGTATGGCTGGGTTCTCTCTCAGTATGGTTTTTTTTGGAGGTGGGCGGGGGGGGGGGGGGGCAGAAGAAATGGAGCCAATCAAGTATTCCAGGAATGAAGGGCTTTCATCTAGGAATGAGGGCTCATTAGAGTATTGGAAGAGCTGGTACTGCCAAGGCCTGAAAAGTTACTGCAGAAAATCAAGGAGGTGGCAGCCAGACAGTTGGGGAGGTAGACACTGAGAACTGAGGCTTCTCAAAATCTTCTAGGGAAACTGCTAGAGTTCTTAAGAATTTCTGAAGAAACTGCTACCAGCTGGCTTAGTCTGCAGTAGCAAAATGGGTGATTCACAACACTGGCTGAGGAACAACCAAGAATCTCATCTCTGCCCCTGTGTCTGCAGAACTGATCTCTAGGGAAGAATGACCTGTGATCCCGGCCCCCCAGGCAGGGCTCACTGGCAAACCTGACATGGAACCATAAAGGGGGAGAGGTTCTGGGAACGACAGTTTCCTAATCCTTAGAAGGGTGTGCAGGGTGATAGCTTGTTGACAAAAAGACCATTCATTCCACGTGGTTCCCACTTGGGCTTTTGTGCCACTATTCCTTTTTTTTAATTATTTTATTTTTAATTGGAAGATAATTGATTTACACATTGCATTGGTTTCTGCCGTACATCAACATGAATCAACCACAGGTATACATGGGCCCCCTCCCTCCTGAACCTCCCTCCCACCTCCCACCCCATCCCACCCTTCTAGGTTGTCATAGAGCACCAGGCTGAGCTCCCTGTGCTATATATACGGCAACTCCCCATTAGCTATCTATTTTATGTAGGTAATGTATATGTTTCAATGCTACTCTCTCAGTTCATCCCACTCTCTCCTTCCCCCACTGCATCCACAAATCTGTTCTCTGTGTCTGTGTCTCCATTGCTGCCCTGCAAACAGGTTCATCAGGGCCATCTTTCTAGATTCGGATATGTGCATTAATATACAATATGTGTTTTTCTCTTTCTGACTTACTTCACTCTGTATAATAGGCTCTAGGTTATCTCAGGTAAACGTGACTTACACACTTTCAGCACATCTAGAACATTCCTTTCACCTGTTACTTTTCTGTCTCCAGGGCCGTGATCATCCCTGAGAATTCTTCTTCTTCCTTAATCCTATCATCAGGAGTTCCTCATCTACTTGCCTTGAGTTTTGTTTAGCTCTGAGATGTGGGCCGATTCATTAAATGGTTACCCATCTCTTCTTCTATGAGGACGACAGATGCCTTGTAGAGTACATAGTATTGGTCACATAATTAAGCCCCCAGTAAAAGTAAGTTTCTTTCTTCCTTCTACTTAGTGTTTTTGTCCTTCTATTATCCATGCATCCTTCTACAGGTCACAGCAGCTCAGTTTACCTTGGAAACCATCCCTCTCCCATTCCATATATATCTACCCATGTGATTTGGATGAGGTTGATCACTGACTGACTTCCTTTCTATCCACCCCTCCACCTACTCTCGGTGTGGGCATGTGACTTGGGTTTGACCAGTGTTTCCCATTTCTCTGGTCCTCATGAGTGGCTGAGAGGTGAACACACAACTCAAATTGGTCCTGTGAGAACGTCGTTGAGTCCATAAAGTGAGTAAGTTGAATCTAAGGCTTCTGGACATTCATGCTCCAGGTTAAACTTTCATTCTTGACCCTCAACCAAAAGTGAGTCTGGAACCAAAACAAGACATTCTGAGAAAGCAAAGCAGAGAATTTCAAATCAAGGGTAATGCAGTTTCCATCTGTATTAGGAAAGAGGGCAAGGGAATGCTTACAGGTTGATTGAGACACGAAGTTCCAGCACCAAGGAGCTCTCACGCTCTTCTTGAACTTCACCAGAATCTTCCCACATTCTGTCCCTAAAACTTTAGCCACTTGCTTTGATAAAATTTTCTTTACCTCAAATATTGGAGCATAATATAAGTAAAACACATTATATTCAATATCTTTCTCTAATAATTAACAGTATAAAAAATACCAAGAAATGACTATGCATCTACTAAGACTATTTGGTGTTTTCCATGTTCAAATGGCATTTTTTTAAAAAAAATTGAGGTATCATTAACATATAACATTAAGTCAGTTTCAGGCATACAATGTAATGATTCAATATTTGTAGTTATTGGAAAATGATCACCATAATAAGTCTAGTTAATACCTGTCACAATACAGAGTTACAAACATTTTTTTTTTGTGCCCCAAACTTTTAAGATCTATTCTGTTAGCAAATTTCAAATATGCAGTATATTATGATCAACAATAGTCACCATGCTGTATATGACAACCCCATGACTTACATAGTTTATAACGGGAAGTTTATACGTTTTGACACCCTTCACCCATTTTGCGCACTGGACCACATGCAACCTCTGGACTTTTTTTTAAAATGTGGGTCCTGATTAATTTTTTATACATTACTTCAAGCAAAATGTATTATAATTATGGAAGGGCTATAGAAGGCTTGGTGATTTGATCTGTGAACATAATCTTCATGTCATAATATTTTTATTAAAGTTTATTTCAAATAATTAGCCTACAAATCAATTTTTAGAATGCAGGTTTTGAGAACTACTGGATTCTGTAGTTTAGCATTTGTTATCATAGAGGACTTAATGCATGCATGCTATGTACTAAAGAATGCAAATTCATCGTTCAGGGGGGAGAAAAACTGTGCAGAAAAGCCAAAATGAGTATGCTTTTAAACTGTGATAGTAGGAGTCCAGTGTCTGGCTCAAGAAGGTGACCCTCTGTGCTGGTCAGACCACACAGAGCATCACAGGAAACAGTTAACTGCAAGGTCAAACCACAGTGAGGGGCTCAGCTACAGAGCCAAATGCTAAGGACGCTGACAAATAGGAGCAATGTGCAGAAGAGCACTGGTGCACTGAGTCCTAGGGAACTCTGACAAATAGTCGGGGGACCAAGCAGGGTTTGGCTTGGAACACAGAGGACTTGCAGAGAACATCTGGTCACTCAGTGGGCGAGGGTTCCCTTTTTCTGTGTGCTTCTGAGGGCAGAACAAAGCCAGTGAGCGGAAGGTGGACGAAGACAAAGTATAGAAGGCTGGAGATGGTCATAATTGGAGAGGTCAGCCTGACCTGGCCACCAGACTTGGCCAAGCAGTTGAGAGCTCCAGCTGTGAGATTAGATATCTTGGTTGAGATTCTGTTTAATAGATGTGTGACCCTGAGAAGGTTCCTCATTGGCAAATCAGAACGTGCTAGTACCTACCACATAGGGATGGTTGTGTGAGTTAACTGAATGCAAAAGGCTTCCAGGGCATAACAAACAGGAAGCTCGGGGGTCACATTTAGCACCATGCTAGGCATAGTAGGTGCAGGCGTGCAGTTAGTTGTGACTGACTGACTGAAGGAATGAATAAATGAATTAAATTGACAGATCATTCCTAAGGTCTCATCCATCTGTGAGTCTGGTGCCTCATCAAAAATAGCAGCATTTCCTTTGTCTTTGATATATATCAACTCTATTTTTATGTGTCTTAAGGGAAATGTATATACATGGTATCATATATATGATTATGTATATATGATACATAATCATATAATATATAAAATATTATATAATACATAATTATATGCATGTATATACATATATGGAGAAGGCAATGGCACTCCACTCCAGTACTCTTGCCTGGAAAATCCCATGGACGGAGGAGCCTGGTAGGCTGCAGTCCATGGGGTCGCTAAGAGTCGGACACAACTGAACGACTTCACTTTCACTTTTCACTTTCACGCATTGGAGAAGGAACTGGCAACCCACTCCAGTGTTCTTGCCTGGAGCATCCCAGGGATGGGGGAGCCTGGTGGGCTGCCGTCTATGGGGTCGCACAGAGTCGGACACGACTGAAGTGACTTAGCAGCAGCATATACATATGTATATATATAAACAATTTAAAAGAAAATCAAGAAATCAAGAAATTAGAAAATAAAGAAGCAGGAAAGGAAACACCCATGATCTTATCTACCAGAAATAATTACTAACAATTCCTTTAACTCTTTTTCAATGTATTTGTTTACATAGTTGAATCAGATTATGTGTGGTTTTATGTATATGAGGTTTTTTTTTTTTTTTTTTGGCTTAACATCTCATGATAATTTGATTGCTTTTGGAGATACTTTTCAGTGTTTATTTAATACTTTGCTGCTTCTCTTGAATGCTCACTGAGCACCTACAGTGTGTTCAGGTCCAGAAACAGAGATGAATGGTGGACTATTCTTGTCGGTTCGCCAACACAAGTGCTAGATGTTGGGTTCATAACAGCAAATAACTAAATTGAAATTTAAAAATCTGTCTTCACCATCTTCATGGAAACTCTTGCCCCAAATGTGCATCATCAAAAGTTAATATCTGTTTCTCTTTGCCCTTGGGCTAGAAAACCTTCCCCCAAATAACCAGTTCCCTTGCTTTCAACGATGCTGCCTCTCCCTGTTTCCTCCGGATTGCTGGGAGCTGCCAGCGTGCACACAGAGCTACGAGACATGTTCCCAGACGATGCTTAATTAAATCCTTTAATTATTAGCCACTCACCACATTTGCAACATTCCCTAGTGCTTAGCGCCAGACTCACTTATGAAGCCAACCTCCCATTTGCCCAAATTACTGCCTCAATTAGAGTTTTATCAGATTCAGGAAACTTGGAATTCTGAAAATATTTTTTTTTTGGACTCATCAGCATTTAACTTGATATTAAGCAAGTCTTTACACCTCGAAAATGCCCTTTATCCAAATCGACAAGTTAAGCCTAGACTTCAGGTTGAATCCAAATATAGCATTAGCTTAGTCAAACTCATTGATGAGAGTAGCATTATCAAAGGTAACTGGAAAGTGATTTTTTAATAGCTTTATTTGCAGACTCAAACCTTTACCACTATGGAGCCTCCTATATTTGTGTGTGTGTGTGTGTGTGTGTGTGTGCGCCTGTGGAGGTGATTCAAACTGAAAAGGCAGTCATGGAGGAAAGAAGAATAGGAAAAACCTGGAATTGAATTTCTGCTTGGTCATGGGTTAGCAGATGACCTGCCATTCAGACTCCTCATCTGTAAAACAGGCCTCCTCCCTGGGGGAGTACAAGAATTAAATGAAGCAACAGAAGCGAAAGAGTGAAGGAGCATAGAGAATTGACAAGAAGTATGGTGGCCAGGAGGGGACAAGAAACCTCCACACACCTCTTGTGTAGGAAAAGAACAGTGCTGAGCATGGGCCGTGTCTCACAATCTACCTTTAAAGCATGTTTTATCCTCACGGGGTAGGACAGGGTTGGAGGGCAAGACTGGTGTTAAGATCTTCCTTTTACAGATGAGGAAACAGCCTCAGAACACCTGAGGAGCCCAAGAGGACAGCTGACTCCTCCCCAGTGTTCATGCCCCCAGTAAAATGTTTGAAAACATCGCACAGTAGGGTGGGTGAATCCTGGGTGCCCTGGCCTCCTGTTCATGAGAAACCAAGAGCTGAGACCTGTAGCTGGGGCTGCCGGAAGTGAAGGGGTAGGTTCTTCCGGGAGTCCCCTTCATGCTCCCTCAGAGTCCCCAGGTGCCATAGCAATGACAGCTGCCTGTAGGCATCAAAGTGTGGCAGAGGCAATGAAATAAAAGGTATTGCATGGGAGGGACTGCTCCCCCTCCGTCCCCCCTCCGCAGTCCAGTTGTTAAGACTGCTTCTTTCCAGGGCAGGGGTGCATAGTTGAGTCCTTGTTTGGGAAACTAAGATCCCACAGGCCTCAGAGTGTGGCCAAAAGTTATTTTACAATTTTTTTTAAAAAGCTATTTCACAGGAGCAGAGAAAGGATTTGCAATGCTAAGCGCAGATAATGTGCTCAGAAATATTTTTTAAATAATGAATTTCATCACATATGGTTCTATCTCTAAGGCCTTCCTTGATCACTGAATCTGAAACAGCAAACTCCCTGGGACTTCCCTGATGGTCCAGTGTTTAGGACTCTGTGCTTCCACTGTAGCGGGTGTGGGTTCAATCCCTGATGGGGGAACAAGGATCCTGCATGTCACATTGCCAATAAAATAAAAATTAAAAAAATAAAACAGCATACTCCTTCCCTCCCACCTGGGCACTCTCCCCTAGGCCTGCCTGGTCTAATTTCTCTCTTTAGTGCCTGTTATCCTATTAAACATTCAAAGACTTTTTGGTTTATTTGCTTATGGGCTAACTCTTCCCCATCCTCTTCGCTGGAAGGCAAGCTCAACAAGGCTGGGCTTTGCTGTTTTCTCTGCTGTATACCCAGCTCTAGCATTGAGCCCAGGGCATCATAGGTGTTCGTTAGATATTTGTTGAATAAATAAATGAGTGTGTGAGCAAGTCCTAGAATCTCCTGAAATTTGCAGGTAATGGAGTCTGCCTTAAGGCTCCTTTATTTATACAAAAATACTTCATTAGGAATCATGGTTCTCTGGATAAGATGATGCGAGAGCATTTGCCCAGGCTTGTTGTCAATTATACTCAGAGAAATGGCTCCTTCATTCTGCAGGCATTTCATGAGCACTGTATATGTGCCAGGCATGGTGCTGGGTGCTGGGATTTAAAAAAAAACAAAGTGAGTGGGACATATCTCTGATTCTAGACTCTTGTGTAGGAAAGACAAGTAAACAGGTCAAGAAGGCAGAATGTGCAGTGATAGGGTCATTCAACCTGCTGAGGGCATGTGAGAAGAGAAGCAGCAACTTCAGCCAGGGGAGTGGGACAATGGTTTTAGAGAGTGGACAAAGAGGAGAACTGAAGACATTCCAGGCAAAGGAAAGAATGTACAAAGGCAAGACATAGTTAAAGAGAAGGACAGCTATGTATGGCTGTGTAGGTTGTGCACTGCACAACTCTGGATGTATGTATGGTGGTGGTGGGGGGGCATCATATTGCAGTCTATGTGCGATATGGTGGCCCTGTGAGAGGACAAGGCAAATTTGGAGAATAAGGAAATGTGAAGGAGCTGGAAGTTAGAGTGGATTTAATGGAAATGTAAAAAATGGCCAGGGTAATGGGAGGTGATGATGTCAGGACGTGAAGGGTCTTGTAAACAAGGGAAGGAGTTTGAAATTTCCTGTGTAAGTCACTGAGGGCTAATGGGATAAAAACCGGAGACAAGAAGGTTCAAAGGGGAAGGGGTGGTATTAGAGCCTGTGGAATGTTCTTAGGCTAACGGAGCTTTCTGTACAGAGCTGGCAGCTGCATACACAGGGTGAGGGGCAGCTATCAGTCAGTGAGAGCTTTATGTGAAAAAATCCAGGGAAGAGCCCATGGACTTCCAGGCTGGGGATCAGGATTGATAGTTGGAGGCAATGTAGGAATTAGAGTAGAGTGTCCTTGGAACAGAATGAAGAGGGTTTCAGAAAGTCACTTGTGGTCAGCTGTGCCGAACACAGAAAAATGAGCTCAAATGAGCTAGAGCATGGTCGTTGGGACTGTTCATTTGGGATTTCACTCATTTGGGGGCCTGATGGGGAAGTCAGACTGGGAGAGGCCTAGCATTGGAGGAGAGCGAAGGAAGAGGAGATAGAGGCAAAGAGACCCCTTAGAACTCAGGGTCTTCCTGGCCCAGCTGGGAAGGACACCTCATCAGTTGGAGTCAGAAGCCCTCAAACTTCTACCTCTCAACTGTCCTTGAGCTTGGGGATTGTTGCTGATATATTAGCCAAAATTCATCCACTCGTATGTTCATTCACTCACAAAACATACCCTTGTGTCCTCTATGCTAGGCTATTGAAGGACATGGCAAAATGGGACAGGCACTGTGATTCTTGCCCTCTGCGGGGAGAAGCTGGACCATCAAGTCCCCTTCTGACCTTGCACCACGACCTTGTCCTCTGCTCTCATTTAAGCTCCCAGCTGGAGAGTAGCCTTGCATTTTACATGGAGGGGAGACTCCAGGGGCAGTTGTCTGGTTGGAAGGTGTAGCTGAGGGATTTATCTTGCCAGAGCATTTATGTAACAAATGCACATGTAAATTTTTTTCACCAAAAGTTTAGTTTGTATTTTTTACAGAAGTACTCATTTTCATTTTTACTGAATGTTGATTTGGGGAGGGGTATGATGAAGAGTAGGGCTTCCCAGATGGCTCAGTCAATAAAGAATCTACCTGCCAATGCTGGAGACCGGGTTTTGATCCCTGGATCTCGAAGATCCGTGAATAAGGAAATAGCAACCCAACTTAGTGTTCTTGCCTGATGAATTCCAACAGAGGAGCCTGTTGGGCTACAGGCCATGGGATCACAAAGAGCAGGGCATGACTTAGTGACTAAACCACCCACGTGAGGGAGTGTATAGTGTTAACTTCCTCTCACTATCCCTTGGTACCTTGTCTTAAACTCATTTATTTCATCTTCGGACACCACCATTGACCATTTAGATTTTACACGCCTGTTCTCACAATTCTTGTTCTTGTATTTTACCAAAATCTCTGGATCCTTTACCCTCCATTCCCACCACTTTCTCACCTCCCTTTTGCCTGTCTTCCTTCCTTAAGTGTTGGTGTTCCATCCTTAATAGTCTTCTCTTCCATTTCATAACCTTTTCCTGCCTTCTCTCCCCCCATCCCACATCTTGTCTATATTTGAGTGACTCCCTATATCGAGGGCATCTCTCTTTCTCCTGAGTTTCAGGTCCTTGTCATCAATGGCTTCTTAATATCTCATCTGGATGGCCTGCTGCCACTTCAAACCTCATAAGATACCAACCTCTGGCCCAACCCATTGCTCTTATTGAACCTTAACTTTCTCATCAGTTCCATTCTTAGTGACCTAACTGCCAGCTCCCAAGAGCCCAAGCTGGAAACCTGGGCGAGTTCCTGACACGCCCCTTCTCTGACCTCTACCTGGGTAACCTGGTTGTCAATCCCTGTGCTTACCCTCTTTCGGCCTCCTACTGAAACCACCTTGCTTTGGGTCCTCAATCCTGGCCTGGATGGCTGGGGTGGCCTCTGCAGTGCTTTCCTGGCTCCCACCTAATTCTTCCTCTACGAGCTTCCGGAGTTGCCTGCCGTAACACTCACCGCATCTGACTCCTCTCGGCTTAAACTCCTCCCTGGGCTCAGCCGCCTTTGTCAGCCAGCCCTGCGGCTCCTCCTCAGCCTGGGCTCTCCCATCCAGTCTCTGGATGGCCACTCCATCTGCCATCCTCACGCTCTGCCATCCTCACCCTCGGCTCTGTGTTCACCCTCTGCCATCCTCACCCTCAGCTCCCCAAAGGTGTGCCACAAGCTGGGCTCTCCGCTTGGCCTTCAAGTAGCTGCTGTCCCCATCTGGGATGCGTTTTCAGCATCATTCCTCCTGAACATCCCCGCTTTCCTGCCTTCAGGAATCATTCTTCAGTATCCTGAGAAGATGATCACAACCCTCCACCTGGCCTGACTACAGGTGTCCCCCTCTTAGGTTGGGTTGCAGATACATCAAGGGCACAAGTATTGCCCTCTTCACTTTCATAGAATGTGTTTTTGGCAGTCCATTCAATAAAAATTGAATGAACAAATGTGTATTTCCTTGTTCAGGAGCCAGCTTTGTAGATAAACTTGGGCAGATGATGCCTGTCTCTAGACATCAGACTCCACATGGAAATAAACTGAATTCAAGCATCTTTCACCTCCCTTCTAGCTTTGACTGTATAGGAACTGATTCCAAAGGATTCTGTATTCAAGAAAAAGAAATATTTTTCTTTTTTAGAGGTTTGCAGTCTTAAGTTGGAGCTTAAATGGACATGAATTTAAAGTAAATATTATGGCAACCAGTAGAAAAAGACAATACCTTGAAGAGTCAATGACTTGTTTTTTAATTAAGGCATATCCCATGCTCTATTCTTCTGAGTCCTTTACTTTTAAATCATCATTTGTAAGGCGATCTTGGAAATGGATACGGTTTTCACTGGCAAGACAGTGATGGAGGAGGGGGGATGAGCAAGTGGAAAGGATGACTGTTTCCACCAGGAAGCCAGCCTTGACTATATTTTCAAAGGCCTCCTCTGATGGTTCCCCACCCTCCCACCCTTTTACCCATGGCAGTGAGTCAGCAAAGGTAGGGGCAGGGGTGTAGAGTGTTGGGACACGCCCCCTGGTGGCTGATTGACACCGCCCCTTGGAAGGTGAACAACGTGGAGATTAATTCCTGCTCCAACTCACAACCGCGTGGAATGTGCAACTCTGCCCCACGCTCTCCCTTGGCAGCAGCACTGTTCCTATTTCACTGGTGGAGGAAGACAGATGAATACCTAGACGATCGGTTGCTCCCGGCTCAGATGGAGGGAGTGGGAGTCCCGGCAACAGGCCTGATAAGGAGGCGTTATTAGTTATGTGCGAAGGACTCACAGCACCTTAAAATGATGAACTTGAGGGGAAGGTTGACAAAGCCTGAAAAGTTCCAAGGCTGAAAATCACTATTGTTCTCTTCCCAGCTGGCCTGCCCAACACATTTTCGGGCTCTTGGTCCTGGTCTAGCCTCACAGTTTATTGCACCTTACCCATGGGGTCTGTCTTCTGCCTGACACCTTCTGTAGCCTTTGGAGCTGCTGACATTAGCGTCTGAACACCCCGTATGGCCCAAAGCCTGGGTTTCAGAAGCAGGAATGCCAAATCACGCTGTGGGCCACCCTGCACTTTAAAGGGAGACTTTCCAGGGAAGCCCCCAAGTCCATGAGGTACTCTTTCCATGTAATGCCCCAGTCCATGCTGCTGTTTCTGACTGTGATTCTTTTCTCGTTGCAATGGTTTATTTTTCCTCTGTAGTGAGGGAATGATCTGAAAAGTATACATTTAAAATATTTACTTTCACATGATGATATTGCATTTTCTAAAGATTATCAGAAATCTTTTTGTTGACCAGGTACAACCGTGAGGTTTTCTGTAATCCACTCGCAGTGGACTCTTCCCTTTCTTTGGGTGGATATCAGTAACAGCTGTCTCAGGGCTCCTGTCTCAATGGGCTCACCATGCAGTTGAGGCAGGTGTGTATACATCCTCATTATCTGAGGATAATTGGTTCTAGAAAACTAAAACCGCTTTAAACCAAGACCAAAATTGTGATGTTACATAGTGGGAAATAAAGAATTTAAAAGTCAGGAAAGTAGGTTTATTTAGAGTGAGTAAAATCTAGGTTATTATGCAGCACTGTGCTGACTTTTTAGTATGAACAAGCAGTGAAATATTGGGGCATTTGAGGCATGATTTTTTTCTGACAAAACGGTCTTGTAGTTCCAACACCTTGCCCTTCATGGATGACCTTCACAGCACTAGATCACAAAGAAACTTGTTTTGGCAAAAATGTAAAAGGCCACATTTCTTTCCTCCTGGAATCCTTTTCATCCTTGGCTCTTTAAATCTCCCATTGTGTCATTACTCTAGGCTATTTTTTTCTTCATTTGTTACTGGTCCTATTCTACCCTTTCCTTACTGATCAGTTATGTTGGCTCTGGTTTGAGCTATTCTAATTTAATCATAATTTCAGCCTTCTCTATACATGATAATGCAACGATTTATTTTTCTAATTTTATAAATAGTCCATTTGTCAGCTTGTTCCTGAATATTTTTGTGTTCTGATAACTTTTCCTTACCCATAAGGAACCTCATAAGACAGAGAAACTAAATACAAAATGTCTTCCCTGCAAAATAAGTGAAACCCTAGAGGTGGCTAATTGTCAAGTGAGAGGTCCAGATGTTTGTGGCCTGAGTTTACAGAAGCAGATTTGTGTAGCATAATTCCTATCATGCTACAGTCTTCAGAACACTATGCCATGCCTTATCAACCATGCCCTCATAATTCCCTGCAAGGTCAGAGCTGATGGGCCCATTTTACAGATGAGTCACTCAAGGACACATACATGCTGGTCAAGGCTGGGGCCTCAGACTCCAAGTAGGTCTCTTCCTTTTCAGAATATTGAGAGATCCTGGGAGGAGGGAAGGAACTTAGGTGAGCAGAGAAAATTGGAGAATTCTAGGTGAGGGGCCTTTGGTGGAAATAAGCTTGGAATACATCAAATGATGAAACATTCAAACAAAATAGTAAAGGTGGAATATGTAAAAGGGACTTTGAACTTTGCATGTCAGATGACTGGGCTTGTGGTATTTCATGGAAGAACCTGGGCGAGCAGCTGAGACATTGCCTTATCTCTACTTCCCGGACTGTGGGGAGCTCCATTGTCCCTGGCTCTTATCGCTTATAACATAGGCTTGGCAAACTCTTGAAGTTAAATGGAAAATAGTCTTTTTATCCTGCAGCAACCAGCCTGCCAGATAGGATCTAGATAAGGCACCCAGGATCTTTCACAGTGCTTTGCGCACAGCAAATGGTTTTTGGTAATAAAAACCGTCAATGTAGAAAGAACTTAGGAAAAAAAAAAAAAAAAAAACCTTTCAAATTGTTATTTTTCCCTGAGGTCTTAGAGGAAGAAAGAAAGTTTACTTAAAGGAGAACACTTTTCCATAGATGCTAGCAGCTAGTAATTCGGGCCTGTAAAATGGTATTCCAATGACAACCTGCCCCAAATGTCTTGAAAATCACTTTTGACCCAGGGAATAGACTCCAGGAAGCCACTGTTGATATATTTAAATGAATCCAGCTGGATCACTCTAATGTATTGATCCTGGGGATGTGGAAGGGACCCTGGGGACAAGGCTTGAAGTCGATCCAATGCATTTTGAATAAAAGTTTATTTTATTGCT
The DNA here is from genome assembly GCF_910594005.1 of Cervus elaphus. Lineage (NCBI taxonomy): Eukaryota > Metazoa > Chordata > Mammalia > Artiodactyla > Cervidae > Cervus > Cervus elaphus. The sequence goes on along the minus strand of NC_057829.1, from coordinate 83,220,059 downwards.
ACTTTTATTAAAAGCCCTAAGATCAACCTGCTGCTGTGGGAATGCACTGACGTCTGGGGTGTGTTCGGGATCCTGCTGGTGCCTCCATCAGTGGGCTGAGTAGCGACCCTCCTCAGGTGTGGGCTACTCTCGGGCGTTTCCCTTGCAGTGCCCTGGATTGGGAAGAACTGGGCATAGCTCAAGTATGTGATCATTTTCACGAACATCCCTTAAAAGTCTGTGGCTTCTGGAAACCTCAGCGAGATCTCACAGTCACTTCATTTCTACTTGACCACAGAAGCCTGGATGGGACCCAGCCTCCTCCCCAGCTGGCCTTGCACTCTGTCGACCACCATCATTCCTCTGGCCTTCGGTGCTCCCGGGGCTCAGCCCCCAGCTGCTCCCAGTGTCCCAGAGGCGTCTAGACTTCCTTCAGGAGCCTGCAGCCGGTGCCCAGCCCAGGCAGCTGTGTTCAGCCCTCTGTTCACCAGTTCAGGGCTGGACTGGGGCCTGAACTGAGTCCTGTCCTCATGTGCCACGTGGGCCCCTCGTGATGGCTCAGGCTTTTCTCCTCTGTGGAGCACTCTCAGACTTTGGTGATGGTAGGAGCACAAGGGCAAGCCTTGTCTTTCCCAATTAGCAAAGAATAACACCCCCAAATGCAAACGATCCAACCCATGATGTACAGACCACTGAGATGTGGTGAATATGAGGGTTCTGGTGCTCATGAGCCAAGAACAAGCTGAGAAAAAGCAGAGCCAAGACAGAGGCAAATAATTGACAAAGACAAAGATGGTCTTTGTGCAGCCCTGAGCAAGCCAAGTGGGAAACCATTGTTGACGAGTTGTCTAGAACAGGAACATCACCCAGATCCGTCTGCCCAAATCCTCCACTCTGGATTAATCTTTAGCAAAGGAATGAGGTCTTGATGCCACTGGGGCTCAGAAGAACTTTTTAGGCATGGTCCTACAGAGATTCCTGGAAACCAATGATTTTGTCTGTTTTTCTGATGTCTGGGCACTGGTTTGAAGGACTCTATAGTGATGGATGCCCATGGAAAGTGAGGGAGTTACCCTTAAAAATGCCTTTTGCAGTCTCAAAGGCCACCACCAAAACACAATGGAGCACAAAATATCATACTCATGCCTTCACTCGGCCACCTCATCCATGTGAAGCCCAGGTGACCTTGTGCGGTGACTGAGATAGCCTTGTCTTAACAGAGACATGTTGTAGAATTAAGAACTATCCTTTCTTCCTCAACCTTCCATTCTTGAATTTGGTGAAAGTGAAAGTCACTCAGTCATGTCCAACTCTTTGCGACCCCATGGACTTTATAGTCCATGGAATTCTCCAGGCCAGAATACCAGAGTGGGTAGCCTTTCCCTTCTCTAGGGAATCTTCCCAACCCCAGGATCAAACCCAGGTTTCCTGCATTTCAGGTGGATTCTTTACCAGCTGAGCCACAAGGGAAGCCCAGCAATACTGGAATGGGTAGCCTATCCCTTCTCCAGGGGATCTTCCTGACCCATGAATCAAACCCAGTCTCCTGCATTGCAGGCGGATTCATTACCAACTGAGGTATCAGGGAAGCCCTGAATTTGGTGACCAGAAAGGAATTTTCAGAGATTATATTGCCCGGGGTTCTTTAGTGTAAGTAGAAATCATGACTTTAGGGATAAACATTTATTGAATCTCTACCATGTGGTGAAGACTGTGCTGGATGTGAAATGGCTGCTCCTTTCTGAGGACTGAATATAGTCTATTGAAGGAGACACGTGTGAACAATTACAATGTTGTGTGCCAAAGGTTATCATAGATCTAGGACCCGTCCAAGCAGATACTGTCTCCTCTTTTTTTCCTTTTTTCAAATTCTCTAGCCAAAGAAATTGCTACACTCCTCTTGGGAATGCACACGAGTAGCAGGCCCAGAAGGTTTCATGTCTACTGGGCTAATTCCTAGGCTCTCTGCCTGTGGCTGGCAGGTCTACAGGTTGAACTTGGCTCCTCACCAGGCCAACATACCTTCCAGCTCTCTCGACATTTTCCTTGTCACACTGGACCAGATGAGAGGATATGGATGGACTTTATGGACCCACCCACTTTATGGACCCACTCGCAGCTCACCTGGGGGGATGAGGCAAAGCCGGCTTGGTCATCTGTGACCATTGTAAGACCACTGGGCCTTACAATGAAGGCCCAAGGGGCCTTGCCTCCACCTGGCATGTTGCTCTTCCTAATTCAGTGGTCACCTTTAGCTTTTTTCTTAATACCTTGAAAAAAGTTCTTGAGTCCCTCTAGTCTACAGAAGAAACTTTGTTGCTGAAGGGGAAAAATTTTTTTTTCTGGTTTCAGTGGTCTGCATGGAATTTTGTGGTCAGATTTGCTGCAGTTCATTTTTCTTTGCTTTGTGTCACTTTGAAAGCAATCCCAAGTGAAACCCTGCTAAGATACCAGTCAACACCTCCAGCCTTGACTGAAACAGGAAGGGCATTTGCCAAGCTCAGCCCCCTCTAGGAGGTAGATCTTAGGCAAAACCAGGACCTGTGTGGCGACAAAGCACAGCTCTTCCTGATTCCTGGCCGCCTCTCCATGGGTGCTCATTGATGCTTCCATAATTGTGCAGAATGGGATCAGAGTGATTCAGCACCCTTTCTCTCGTCAACCTACTGAAGACATTTATTTGTGGTAATGCCGTATTGGAAGGGGGAATCACATCTAACATTCTACAGAAAGCCTTCCAAAGATAAAGGCCAAAGAACATTCCATGGAGCACCAGCTCATTCTCTCAGCTCCCAGAGGATATGTCTGTAGTTATCCTTTAATCATGAATGACTGTGGGTAATTCAGGTCACTAGTGAGGTCTTCACATTCATTATTTCCCCTGCATCTCTTGATATTGAGTGGGGAGCAGCTCTTAATTGTCACATGCAAGTTTTCCCCAAGTAACAATTTTGTCAGTGATTTAGTTGATTGTTTCCCTAACAAAAAGCCTAAATGTTATTTCTGAAGATATTGGAGAATATTAAGATTTCCCTGTAGAAATCTGAGAAGCCTGTCTTAATTGATACAAGCAAAATATCTGACACTGGAGATTTGCAGCTTCAGCTTGGAGCGAATGGAAAGCTATCTTTGCTGTAAAAATATATGCGAATAGTCCAATTCACATGCAGAGTCAGAAGCTAGAGTTCCAGGGGGATGGTTTCATCTTAGATTTTTAATTGATTCTTTTTTTTCCTGCCTAGAGATGTTTGTGAGATATTTTTATTTAAGGGGAATAACACTGTGAGTCTTCCTAATACTTCTTCTTTGAGGGGGAAGTTAAAAGGGCTATGCAAGCATTTACATGCTACAGCACTTTATGAGTTAGAACATTTTAGAGCATTAATTTTTACCAAGGCTAATTAGATATCATTGGGTCAACTATAAAGCAAGTTCAGAGGCTATCCTATTTACCAGGAAAACAAATCTTTGACAAAATAAAGTGCTTAGGACAATGATTTGAAAGAGAGATACTGCCACTGTCCCTGCCCAAATTCAATTGGAAAAAATTCCACTTTGATAAATATCAAATATTGGGTTTCTGAATAGGACTTAACTTTAAAGGGGGTTGCTTAAAATGTTTAGTAAAATCATTCTCTGTGGGGTATTACTTTCATCCTTCTGAATTTTTTCAATCACCTGTTTTCTCTTTTAAAGCACATATACCCGTTTTCAAAAAATATAAAATGGGATACACTCAAACCAGATCTTATACTCTCTGTAATACCCAGCCCTCTTACCCACTTCACCTGGCTTGGGAAATATGGCTGAAGTCAGACAGCGATATTTGACAGCAGGAAAATGGGTTGTGTTCACAGACTGCACTTCGCCAACAGGAGTGCCAAGCTTCAAGAAAAGGAAGAGGAAGTGTTTCCCCTTGCAAAGAGATCACTGTCAGCTGACAGCTTTATTCACTGGTAAATCGGCAAGATATAATTCTAAGAACCATTGATACCAAAGAGTTTTTATGTCCTCAAAATTGTAACCTCTGGCAAGGACTTGCTCACCCCAAAGATGCAGTCATTTCTTTTTGATAATATTCTTCATACTATGCCACTAAAACTCCATAGTATAGCTCCTGGATGATACACTAGATTTTAGGGGACCCACCAGGAAGCATAAAGAGTCAAATTGGATGGATTAGGTGGTCACCAGCCTGAATAAAAAGTTTTAATTGAAAATATATGGAGGCAAATTTTCCTCTAGGTTTATTAACTGGTTCTGAAAAACTTAACACTGAAAAAGTTAATTTGTTCTTCTAATCACTGCTTATTGAGACTCTTCCTCAGGTGAGTAAGTTCTCCTTAGCTACTATCTCTTTGTATTATTCAATTAAATATATTTTGCCTCTTAGCCAACATTACTCATTGATTTAGAGCAACTGTTTCATGTCAGTCACTCCAGTGAAAATTGAACTATGGCTTGAAAGGTCTCAAATCTTTCCTTAAGCTGCCATATTTAAAACTCAGGCTCCAGAAATTTTGCTTGCATTCCACAATATTTGGGAGGTTGACCGCAGTCTGCAGTTATTCTGGGCTATTTTTAGAACACAGGCTTATGCCAGCACATTATTTACATTGGTCAAATTAGCTGGCTACTTGCCAGGTGGTCTTTTTCTTTTCTGAAATGCTGACACCACCTTAATTCTGCTGCTCTGACAAATGCCTAGATTTCTTAGGGGTGGGGCACACGTGCTATATAACTGCAAAAGAACAATAATTATCTCAAGCATCTGCTTATATAATCCATTCCCTTTTCTCAGAAAGAGCCACAAATAAAAGCATAACTTTTTTTTAAATCCTCTTTTTTTTTTTTTTTAAATGATAGTAAACATGTTGCCAGACTCCTGGGGTGCCAAGTAGGTTCAGATAACCAAAATACAGAACGAATTCTGGAAGACCATACAGATGTCAAATGCAACACCATTCCCTTTGTTTCCCCGGGACTATGTTCACATTGATAGTTTGCTTTAACTTTCTCGCTTGTAAAATACGCTGGTGAGACTTGGGCCTGTTTGAAATGTAGGGAGGGAGACAAGATTTCCAAACTCGTGGAGTGAAATGAGATGGGGCTTGTGAAAGCACAATACACAGAGCAGAGAAATGGCTCTGTAACGTTCTCTAGCTGACCAAGTGTTTTAAATATCAAACTGGGAATGTTACCCAAAGTTTCAACACATTTCAGTGTACTATACACCACATGCCATTATTAGTCATTTCAGAACAGCTTGAAAAATTGCACAAAGTTCAGTGGATGACCCAGTCCCGTTAGAGTAATAATATAGCTGAAAAAATTCCTCCACGCCTCCATGTGAGAACCTTCTTACACTTTATAAATTTGACTTTGTTAATCCTTGCCGTTTCATTGCCTGGTTGACACGTTTTCCAGTCTTTCAGATGTCTCTCTTTTTTCCTTACGTAAATGTGCAATAGCAAGGCCTCCATTTCAGAAAATGGATGCAGTCCTTGACTTTTACCCATTCTAATACGATCATTAAGTAACCCTGGAGGAAAAGGGAGCACTTTGAACAAGAGATGTGAAGCAGATGTAGCTTCAGAAGTAACATTTAAAAATGTGCATTGGATATGACGTCTTTTCACATTTCAGAAATTGCCAACACAGTGGATTGTTTAAAATATATGAAGTGAGATTTAGCAGCTGGGGAACACTTGTTTATCTACTTCGTAGTGTTAAATCCCAATAAATGTTTTGAACAACGAACTGGTATGTAACATTATTAAATAACTCTTTCTATGAAATGAAACTTGTTAGATCTCATGGCACAGCTGAGTTTTGTAATATCAAAGGATTATGGGCCACATGTTAATCTGGGATAACATATAATCACATAATTGTTATAGCTGTATTTCAGAAGTTGTTAACTTTAGTATGCAACTTTATTTTCTACATTATGGTAAGATATGCTTTTTGGGCTTCCCTGGTGGCTCAGTGGTAAAGAATCTGCCCACCAATGCAGGAGATGTGGGTTTGATTCCTGGGTCAGGAAGATCCCCTGGGGAAAGAAATGGCAACCCATTCCAGTATTCTTGCCTGGGAAATCCCAAAGACAGAAGATCCTGATGGGCTACAGTCCATGGGGGTCACAAAAGAGTTAGACATGATTTAGTAACTAGACACGTAGAGGAGGGCATAGCAACCCAGTCCAGTATTCTTGCCTGGAGCATCCCCACAGACAGAGGAGTCTGGTGGGCTATAGTCTATAGGGTTGCAAAGAGTTGGACACAACTGAATGACTAAGCACAGCACAGCACAGTAACTGAACAACAAGATATGTTTTATAGCCAGAAGTGGGGCCAATCAGAGTCTCAGATTTTGGAGTAGACCTACATGTTTTGGTCAAATCATCCACTGAGGGAAATAATCAGAATGCCTAGTTTATGTTTTGTAATCAAAACTGCCTATTTGATTGATTAGATGTCCATTTTCATCTTGTTGGGTTGACTTGTAAGATACCATTGTAGAAGAGTGTTCTGGATTTTAGTTCTACCAGAGACCACAGCAAGATTCTACTGATCTGACTCATCTCAATTCAGATGCAGACCCTCAGGTGGTGGTAAAAAGTGGTCATGCTAGTCCACTCCTCCCTCCCCCGGCTCTTACACAGAGATTATGAAAGTCTCCTCCCCTGGAGCCTATTACATAATGTGGGCACTATTACCCTAAAAATTGATAAAAAACCAAGACAGCTATTAATGTCAACAGCAGGTATGAAGCTCATGTCACAAAATCTGGGGCGAGAAATACAACTTTCTCTTTCTTTTTTTAAAAAAATGTTACATTTTATATTGGAATATAGCAATTAACAATGTTGTGATGGTCTGAGGTGGACAGCAAAGGGACTCAGCCGTACATATTCATGAGACGTAAGTTCTTCATTTTTCTCATTCTGGATTTTGTCTAAGGAGATAGAAGGGGGCTGATGAAGTGTCCCAGGGGTATAGGTGGGCATGTCCAGTACTGGATGCCATCTCTCCACATAGGCCCCTGCTGATTCCTTCCTCATTCAGGCTGGCTCTTGGTCACTGGCCAATGTAGACCTCTGCTTCTTTACTGATATTCCCATCTGCAAAGCCACTTCAGGTCCTGTAGCTCTTTGTTGCTTTCATACCTCACAGGAACCATTCTGTGGTTTGAGGAATAGAAAATCTGTGAAGCTAAGTCCCCATCTACCTAGAAATTCCATGCCGCCCTGTCTTTCCTTCTAAGCCCATTCCTGGGGAAGGAGTCATAGGTATCTCCTCGTCTTGCATCCCACAAACGAAATGTTGATTCCTTCCTAGGACTGGAGTTTGGAGGTCGGAGGAGGAGGGAATAAGGGTCTTTATCCTGAGCCCTGTTGGTTTTTACCATTTTATCTGACTATTCTGGCTTCCAGGAAGTCTTTCTCTATTCTTGGGGATACTGTACTCTTGTTTGTTGTTTAGTTGCTAAGCTACATCTGGCTTTTTGCGACCCCATGGACTGCAGCCCTCCAGGTTCCTCTGTCCATGGGATTTCCCAAGAAAGAGTAGTGGAGTGGGTTGCCATTTCCTTTTCATGAAGTATTCTCCTTAATCTCTCAACATTAACCATCTTCCTTCCTCAAATTATCTAAGCTTTTGAAGGGAAAGACAAATTGAGAATGAGAAAAGGAAATTCTGAGGAAAAACGTTAGCTATTTCAAAACATTAAAGTAGTACATATTTATGGATTGCTTGTAAGCCAGGCTCTGTATTTACAAAGAATATTTCATCCTATTTTCAACACCGTGTAATGTAGGGTCTTTAGCTGTATACATATATATAGAAATCTGAAAGGTTAGATAACTTGTGTAAAAACCAGTAAGCAGGAGAAATGAGATATGAACCAAACTTTTCTGACTCCAGAGCCACAAATGTATCCCCCCAAACAGTGGAACTGTAGAGATTCTGATGTGACTGGTCAGGATGAAGTGAGGCATCAGGACTTTTTTTTAAGTTTCTCAAGTGCTTCTGTTCAGTCAGAATTGGGAACCTTGAACCTAAATGCTATGCCCCCCAAATACAAGCACCATTTCAGAGAAATTATACCTTATTTGGAGCTTCCTAGGTGGCGCTAGTGGTAAAGAACCCGCCTGCCAGTGCAGGAGATGTAGGAGATGTGAGTTCGATCCCTGGGTCAGGAAGATTCCCTGGGGGAGGGCATGACACCCCACTCTAATATTCTTGCCTGGAGAATCCCATGGACAGAGGAGCCTGGGGGGCTACTGTCCATAGAGTTTCAAGGACTGAAGCAACTTAGCCCAGTATGGCACAGCACACAGCTTTCTTGGAAGTGTCTAATAGAGATAGATCTTTGGGTTTTATTCCTTCTTGTCTTTGAAAGGTGAAGCTATAGCCAGAGGGATAATTTGCATCATTGAAGTATTGGGCCAAAAAATATATGCTTTACTTCATATCTTTTTGTGGCCAAAATGATTTCTGAAGGTTCATAGGTTAAGATGGACCCCTGGTCATCTTGGAATTCAAAGATAAAGAAAATTCTTTGAGGATAAATATTTAGATTAAATGCTTAAGCTCTTCAGACAGGGAGAGAGAGGCCAAAGAACAGGCTCAATGATGTTGCTTGGAAAATTTAGTTGGAAAAAAACTTTCTTTGGAATATTTTCTGAGGGGGTAGGGGAGTGGGAGGGCTATTTTTATAACTTCCAATGAAACTCATAAATGATATTTTTCCAAAAAGACTAATTTCATAGGAGGCCAGAGAAGTCCGTAAAGGCCTTAAATAAGTTGAACTTCTTTAGTTTTCACTTAAAGCCATTCTCAATTGTAGTCCTTGTTAAAAGTTAAGCTGGGAACCGTCTCTGAGGAGAAATTCAAGCTTTACTTCTAGCTTGGACTGGTCATGAATGGTGATTATCTGACTGTAATTCAAATCATATGGGCTACCCTTGTTTTCTGCCCTACTCAAGATTATTTTTCCCCTTTTAAATCGAGCAAAATAGTCCTTGGCTTCAGGCAGACCTGTTCACATAAAGACAAGAAATGAGATGGTCTTCCAAGACCTCAGACTGCAAACCAAATTTGTAAATCTCCAGCAAAGTTGAGGGCCAGTACGAACATATCCATCATGAGCTCGATAATTTTCAATGCAGCCTTCCCCCAGTGATTCATGAATGAATACATTTCAAAACTTGAAACTAAAATTGTCAGAAAAGTACAAATGTGTATAAAAGAGAGTCATGTACTTTATTTATACTCTAGTGGCAGAGACTCACTTTCTATGCAGATGGGCCTGCTTTTGTCTCTGAACAGCTGAGTGAAGCGTGAACAACCGCCCTGTCTCTAGGAATATTTCCCAGCATCTCAGTGTTGGATGTCATTGTGGACCATGCGTGTAGATTCCTGGTTTTTCTTGTGTGAAGGTTCTTTATGGGTTTTTGCTCTCTTTTTAGGCAGAACTTTAGACCAAGTGAGGCAGTATAGTCTGGTAGGGAGGGTTTGTCATCAAGAGTTACCACACAGGGGTGGAGGTTCCACACTGTCACTTACTGGTAGTGACGTTAGAAAACCTGTATGTGATTTGAGTCTCAATTTCCTCATCTGTAAAATGGGAAACAGCAATTTGTACCTCCCAGGGTCACTGTGAGGTTAAAATAAATCTATAAGCACAGTTTACAGAGCATCAGAGAAACACCAGCTGTTGCTATTGTCAGAGGTCAATAGGAGGATGCTGAAGACTATAAAGGAAATAAAAATGTGCCTTGAAAAGGGAAGAGTGGGATAAATACCCACAGCCTCCTCCTTGCTCTGCACAGGTGTGCAGCCACCACAAGCCGCATCAATTACTCCACCTTCTGTGCTTTCCTTTTTATTGGCCTTAGAACGTGCTTTGTTTTCAGAATTATTTTCACTGATACATACCAGATCCCTTTAAAGGGTCCTCAATGTTCTACAAGTTTTAAGACCATGTTATAAAAATATAGGATTCCCTCTGGCTTGTTTGTGATGGATCAACTGGACTTCTAGACGTTGTCTCTAGCCATATTTTGTATTCATTCCCCAGCAGTTGGTCAGCCCAAGGCCCTCTGCAACTCCCATCTCCCTGTCTGTCTCTATTTTGTGTGTCTCTGTGAGACACATTTATTCAGATGTTTGTTCTCATGCCCTTGTTCTTTATCCTTATATGTTTATTTGGTCGAATCAACAGATCAGTAGCTAGAGGAGATCTTTTGGATAGTCCTTTATACCGCATTTTAAATAAGATATTGTAAAGTACAGGGTTATTTTAAAAACTCACCTATGTGGAAACATTTCCTTGTGACAGTTTGCCCCAGTCGGCATGGGACAGATATTACTGAAGCAATGGGAACATCATGCAATTGCTGCCTTTCATATATTGGGGTGCAAAATGCCCCTCCTGAACTGTGGAAGCAAAAGAGAAAAAAACAAATAAAAATAATGACAACAACAAATTAAAGCATCATCAGGCACCATTCAGAAAGGTTAGAGCAGCCTGACTTGCAAAGGTCTGAAACTCAAGGCTTTCCCCGCGTTAAACATTAAGTTCCTTGTCTCCTTTGGAACCACGATGGACCCGGGAGGTAGAAGAGTCAACAACAATTAGGTGGAAGAAATACCTCCATTATTTCTGGGATACTTCCTGTGACTGCTTTAACAGTGTTAACAAGATGTCAAGCCACAACAGAGCCTCAGATGGTGTTTCTTGTGCAATTTTGAGGAGGGAAAGAAGCACGTGGCTTAAAGCAAAAGGTTTTACAGAAAAGGGCTTCCTTGGGAGGCATTTTACCTATTTCAGGTCACTAGGGCACCCTAGGAGACATCAGATTTCTTCCAGGGTGTTAAGCCATATGCCTGGGTGTCTCCCACATTCTTCAACTTACCCCTAAAAGAATGCTTGCGTGGAATCTCTAGGATTTTCCAAAATGAAGCCCAAGGCCCTTTGCATAATCAGAGACCCGGGCACTCAGCAGAATAAATTTATCCCTTAATTCCTCTGCTGTAGAGTCAGCAATGGCCACATACATACAACCTTGGGGCTGTGGGTGAGGGTTTTCAAAAAATATAATTTAGCACAATGGACACATTCCAAAGAAAGAGCCAACATGCCTGGGTCGTGTTTGTTTTTACAAAGGGAGCCCTGATTTTGTTAAGGATGACAACTGAGGCATCTGCAACTACAAGCAACATTTTTGTGCCTTATTCCAACCAAAATTTCCCAACAGATTTTAATGTAATTTGCTCCCCTTGCAATGAGAAAAATCTGCTTCCAGGATGAGAAGTCAGGTTTCAGCAAAGAATAATAATCTCTTTGCAACTCACTTACAGTGATTGAGAAGTGGGTTTTTGTACTGCAAATACTTAGTGTAACGCAGTGCTGTGTAGGGGATGCCAGGCTTGGGCAGGTGAGCGTGGCCCTCAGGCACCTCCTGGAAGAGCCTCCTTCTGCCGCATTTCTGCAGCCCAGTGTCAGCCAGGCTTCTGATGAGGCTCCTTGTGGTAGGTACATCACCCATCTGCAGGGAGGGAAAAGCTCTGCTCCTTTGAAATAAACGGATGGAACCCATCATCGCCATTTCCACTTGGGCTTTTTAACATATCCTCAGGTAAACACGAGTCTTCCTGACTGAAAATACTATCAGTTGTGACCACGGAGGAAAAACGAAGAAGGCATTCTACTAACTTGAATTTCAGAGCTTGAAATAACACCAGATAATGCTTAAAGTGGAAGAAAGAGGAGCCCCGTTTTCTCTTGTCCTGTGTTAAAAGAGTGCTTCCGGCAGAGTTCTGCCAGTTATTACATTAATTACAGTTAATGCTGGGCACCAGCCTAAGTGTTTACGTGGCTCGTATTATTTTCTCCTTTTATGTTATCATCCAGATTGTGTCTCAGACAGGCCTGTATTTTTATGCAAATAATAAACTGAGTCAGGAGTCAGATCCACTAAAAGCATTATGCTGAATCTGTTTGTTTACTGGTGAAGCCAGGTCTTAGCATCCCCAGATCATTGATGGGACTGTGGCCTGTGTGCCGTTCTCCAGATCATCCAGTTCATCAAGAGTGTTGTTAAGGGTGAAAACCTGGGAATCCATTCATCAGTAGGACACATGCTGGACAGAGTGACCTCTTGAGGCTTTCCCTTTCTCTTTTGCCTTTTGCTTGAATCCGAATTTTCATGGCTTTCTCTGACATAGATGGATTGCTCAAACTTGGCCAGATCAGTTCAGTAGAACAGGGGCAGGTTGTATTCAACAAGGTTGGGTTGGTTAATATGGCCTTTTCCAGTAGAAAAGTAACAACCTGGAAAATATGCTCCTTCATGCCATATTTTCTTTCCCCCCATTTCCAACATTTGAATCATTTATTAAAGAAAGGAGCTGTTTTCTTCCCCTTGCTTTCCTAGGACAATATGTTCTTCAAAAATATAAAATAGTGTAAAAGCCAAGATTTGAGGTCCAAGCCAAGCTACCCAGAGGATATCCTAGATAGAAGCCCGAGGTTCTCCTCCACCAGGGGTCAAATGTCACTGTTGTCTTACATAGGCATTAAGTATATGTGAAAAAATTTCCCCACTTGAACAAACAGAAGTGCACAGTAAATTCAATTAACAACTGATATGAAATTTGCTGAGTACTTAATTGTGTAAACATACATGTAATACCAATTCAGAAGGTGCCCAGTGAAAAGGCTCTCTCCCTTGCCCTCCTGAAGTCCACTCAATTCCTTACATTTAAGACACACCAATGCGGTCAATACTCTTCCCCACATTCATCATTTCCTCCCTCTCCCCCCTCCCTCCTTCCTTCATTCCTTCTTTCCTTCCTTCCTCCCTTCCTATTTTCCTGTGTTTAAATTTAAATGTTATTAATTCAATCTTCTTTTCAGTTATCTGGAATTAATTGGGATTCAAGTCATCACTGATTTCCCTGTCTGGATGTAACATTTGCTATCGAGGTGTTGAGACTGTCTGATGAACTCCAGCAGAATACCTCAAAGCATTTCATGTCTATGAACATTTCTTAGTGTTCCAGGTGGCACTAGTAGTAATGTTCCAGGCTTCCCAGGTGATGTTAGTGGTAAAGAACCCAGCTGCCAATGCAGGAGACATAAGAGGCTCGAATTCAATCCCTGGGTCAGAAAGATACCTTGGAGAAGGGAATGGCTACCCTCGCCAGTATTCTTGCCTGGAGAATCCCATGGACAGAAGAGCCCGGTCAGCTACAGTCCATGGGTCACAAAGAGTCGGACATGACTGAGCGACTAACACTTAACATGGTGTTGACCAAGTCAAACAGCTGTCGATTAGTTTTTAGAAAATGATTGATAGCCAAAAATTTTAACTGGAAGCTAGATAAGAAAAATAGGAAAGCAGATAAAGAGCATTAGCCAAGAGAACCCTGACAAAGAAGAGCAAGGTTGGGGTTGGGGTGGTGGTGGTGAGCTTCCATCAGACATCAAAGCATACTAGGAAACCTCTATGGTCAAAACAGCTTGATATCAGGGCTTCCCTGGTGGTATAGTGGTTAAGAATCTGTCTTTCAATGCAGGGGACACGGGTTGGACCCCCAGTTGGGGAACTAAGATTCCATGTGCCACTGGGCAACTAAGCCCACACACAACTACTGAGCATGTGCCCTAGAGCCCATCCTTCACAACTAGACAGCCTGCACACCTCAGTGAAGACTCAACCCAACATCCCTGCGCAAAAAAGCTTGGTATTGTCACATGAGTAGGCAGTTATGGAGTAGAGCAGAGAATCCATAAAGAGCTCCATTTAAATACAGATAGTTTATGAAAGAAGGCATTCCACATTGGTGGAGGAATGGACTTTCTACAAGTGGTGTTGGGAGAAGCACATAGCCATTGGCAAAAACCAAAATTGGATCCATTCCTCATACCATATATCAAATTAAACTACAAGTAGGTAGGAGGTTGAAATATAAAACCTGAACCTATAAAAATATTTTTTTAAATATTGGCAAATTATTCCCTAATCTTGGAGAAAGTGAAACTTTCTGAACTATGACTCAAATCCAAGTATAATAAGGGAAAAAAATTGATAAACTTGGTTTAACTGAAATTTTAAAAAAAATGTTGTATGGAAAAAAAATCAGAGAACAGAAAAAAAAATTTTTTTTAAAGCTGTGAATTAGATAAAAAGACAAATGACGAACCAAGGAAAATATTTGCAACTTTTATAGAAAACAAATACCCTTAAGGCACAAATAAAAGCTTCTAAAGATAGAGGAGAAAAACTCCAACAACTCTATAGAAAAATGGGCTAGAAATATAAGCAGACAATTGACAGAGAAAGAAATGCAAATCTCAAAAGTATGAAAAGATGCTCAACTTCATTCAAAATTTTGCTAGTCACTCAGTTGTGTCTGACTCTTTGTGACTCCATGGACTGTAGCCCATCAAGCTCCTCTGTCCATGAAATTCTCCAGGAAAGACTACGAGATTGGGTAGCCATTCCCTTCTCCAGGGGATCTTCCCAACCCAAGGATCAAAACCAGTCTCCTGCATTGCAGCAACTTCCTTACCACCTGAGCCAATCATTCATAATAAATAAATATAAAATGAAGACTACACTAAGATACAATTTCCCATTTACTAGATGCCAAAATCCGAAGGGTCGATCACAGAGTTTATTGGCAAAGCTGTGGGAAGCAGGCAGTCTTCCATGGTCCTGGTGAGAATGTGAAATGATTCAGTCCCAATGGAGGGGATGTCACCCCTATCTAGCAAAATTGCAAGTGCCTTTACCCTCTGACCCAGCAATTCCACTTCTAGGAGTCTCCATAATACCCTGGCCAAAATATGAAAAGACAAATGCACAGAGTTACATACTATAGCGCTGTTTACAAGAGCAAATGACTGGAAACAACCCAAGTGTCCATCAATAGGAAGCTCACTGAATAAACCATGGGACATCCACATAATTGAGCATTGCAAAGCTATAGGATGCAATGGGGAACATCCCTGGATATAGCTGTTGAGTGGTTTTCAGGATTTGTTAAGTGAGCAAAGACGGGCGGAGAAAAGAATAGTATGCTGTCATTTATCATTTGTGCTATTTGCTTATATTGAGAACCATGAAAGAATAAACCGTGCGTTGAAATAAATGACTATTTTGGGGAGAGGGAGGAGCTAGTGTGATGTGAAAGGACATGAAAGCCAGCCTTGTTAAATCTATTCCGTTTTGTAGATTTGACTTTGGAACCATGAAAATGATTTATGTAATTATAAAACTGACTTATAAAACGAAATTTAAAAAGCAATCTTTAAGAGTTGAAAATAAAAGGAAACAAATAAACCCAACTGTGTATTGAGTTGGCGGCATAACCAAGGAGAGAAGAACTCCTCCAAGTGACTTTTAAATGTGGTAACTTAACTGTGTGTTCCTGGTGAGTATATACTCTCAACACATTGACTGGAGATGTAATAACAGCACAGACGTTAGTTCCTGCAGTCCGGGCACCCATAGATAATATGTTAAGGGCCAAAAGGACTGCAAAAAAGAAGTCTTGTGTTGTTTTCAATAATCATATTGTTGGCCCTAGTGCTGGTATTATTATTCTGATACTGCTTTAAGTATGGTTTAGGATAAAGCAGATAAATAATGATGTTGGCATCATTGAGAAATGGGATTTGGGGCATGAGTACAAATACAGTTGTAAGATCAAGAAATGTAAGTAAAATTGTATTAGTTCTGATTTTGAATTAGGAATATGAACTCATATTTTTTTCAAGCTCTGTCCACTCAAGACACCGGGGACCAATGCCTAAACCAATACCAATGAGTATATCTAGCACCCAAATTGTGGTTCTGCTAAAAGGTTCTTGACAAGATGGCGGATTCCATGTTTGGGAGGAAATAAACAAGGTGAGCCTGGGGCAACTTCTCATAAGTGAAAGCAAGGAAGCTATCAAAGACTAGAAGGGACATGTCAAAAGGACTCAGGAGCCAACTTGCAAAAGCTTCCACAGGGCAAATATTTTAACATCAATAAAGATAACTAAGATGAATGGAAATGCATCAGGTATGTTTGAATCCAGGCATTCCAAATGGTACTGAAAAAAATCACTGGTCACTTTGGGAGAATACTAAGAAATAACTCATTGTTTTGAAAATTGGAGGAAAAAGGAAAGAATAATGCATTTATCCTGTTGTTTCTATATGAACTGTACCTCAGAGAAGAAAAGAGTTGATGAGAGGAAGTTTCTTTTTATACAAGAATTACAGCTAATGAAGAGGAATGAGAGGAGTGGGATAGCTAGGGAAAAGAAGCCTCAGCTTTTGATGCCCCTGCCTGGGGTCAGAGGCTGGAGAAAAGAGAACTGTTGTGCAAACCCCAGTGAATTAATGGATCTAGGAAATGATCCTCAGTGGCTACAAACATTGCAAAAGAGAAAAGGCAGCTGATGGAAAAACACAATACTGCTTGTTAAGTGGTTTTGTGGACAATTCAAACCTGAATCTGAGTAAGACTCTAAATCCAACTACCAATTGTAGGAAGGACAGGAACCAGAGGAACATATGAACTCCACGGAGATGTAACTGATGAGAGGAAATACAGCACAATGACATAGTTTCTTTAACAAAAAATTTCAAGGATATTAAAAAACAGAGATGAGGAAAAGCCTATGCATTAAAAAAAACTTTACAGACTAAAAATTAACCACATAGTATAGACCTAGTTTGAATATTTTTTCCAACAAATAATTTTAAAATGTTTAAGAAAATCTAGGAAATGTGAATGCTGGGATATTGACTAGATAACTTGGTAATAATGCAGAGTATTAGTCATTCTTTTTAAAGGTGGTAACATTCTGTAGAGGTGGTATTTTACAGAACATTCTCTTAGATGTACCTATTGAGATATTTATAGAGAATTGTGATATTTGAGATTTAGATAAAAATAAATTATGGTTTGAGAGGGGAGATATATGAGGTATAGATAAAATGAGACTGACCACAAATGGATTATATTTGAATCTGGTGATGGTACTTCCAGGCTACTTTATTCAACTAGCCGCTCTAGTTTTGCAAGCATTGAAATGTCCATAATAAAAATTTGAATAAAAAATAGAGAGTAAGGAAAGTATAGAGCAGGCTTTCTTTCATTTCAGAATAGCTTTTTCCAGCTATAATTCATAGTCCATACACAAAAAAAAAGAATCTGGACTTTCAAATGTCCCTATGAACAGCTCACTTGAACCTTTAAAAAAATACTCAGTGATCTTTATTTCAGTTCACCTCAAGTTTATTACCATCACAATGATTTTTTAAAAAGTCAAATTAAACCCAAGTTATCTGGGGATTGATTATAAAAGGGTGATTTCAGCATATTCTTAAAATTTTCTTCTTACAAATGACTTGGAACTATCAGTGCTAAAAAAAGGCAGCTAACCAACCACCCCACAAAGACTGATCTCAGATAATGAAAACTCTCCCTCGTCCCTTCTGTCTTGTTCCATCTGCTTCAGTTTTTGAGGGTGAGTACTGTGTTTTCAATTTACAAATTGCCCTTGATAAGACTGTGATAATTGTCAGTATCAGAGTTTTGAGGGATGCATAGCATAATAATGGATTTATTATTAAATGTTCCTTGGGTTGAACTCATTTGAAAATTAAGGCTTGCACAGAGATCCTATTACCCTGTAAATAGAAGTGCATTGTTTGTGGTAAACAGCTTAAAGTTTTGTAAGCTTTTTTTTTTTAACTTATTTTCGGATGTGCTGGTTCTTTGTTGCTGCAGGCAGGCATTCTCTAGTTGCAGTGCACTGGCTTATCTCGTTGTGGTGGCCTCTCGTTGCAGAGATCCAGCGTGCGTAGGCTTCAGTAGTTGCAGCACGTGACCCACCCTCGCAGAGCAGAGTGCCCCCTATTTTGGCAGGTGGATTCTTAACCACTGGACCACCAGGGAGATCCTTGTAAGCTGGTTGTTTAAAAGTTTGATGGCTGGGACCTGGTCTGGCTTTATTCAGTTGCTAAGTCGTGTCTGACTCTCTGCAACCCCATGGACTGTAGCACACCAGGTTCCCCTGTCCTCCACTATCTCCTGGCGTTTGCTTAAACTCATGTCCATTGAGTGGTTGGTGCTATCTAACCATCTCATCCTCTGCTACCTGCTTCTCCTTTCGCCTTCAATCATCCCCAGCATCAGGGTCTTTTCCAAGAAGTCGGCTCTTCACATCAAATGGCCAAAGTATTGGAGTTTCAGCTTCAGCAACAGTCCTTCCAATGACTATTCAGAGTTGATTTCCTTTAGGATGGACTGGTTTGATCTCCTTGCTCTCCAAAGGACTCCCAAGAGTCTTCTCCAGCACCACAGTTCGAAAGCATCAGTTCTGTTTTCAGCCTACTTTATGGTCCAATTCTCACATCCATACATGACTACTGGAAAAACTGTAGTTTTGAGTGTATGAACTTTTGGTGGCAAAGTGATGTCTCTGCCTTTGAATACACTGTCTAGGTATGTCATAGTTTTCCTTTCAAGGAGCAAGCATATTTTAATTTCATGGCTGCAGTCAAGTTTGCACGTGGCTTTATCCATTCTTTGGATTTTTGGATCACTGTCCTTGTTAATACTAGACCTGACTGTGTGTGCAACATTTCTTCCAAGGAGTGCACCAATTATATCTGTTGTAATGAAAAAAGTTCTTTCAAATGTTTATGAGGATAATTTCTGTTAATTCTACTTCTCCAGCAATAGTGAAATAATTAGCTGGCAGATGATCAAGGCGTGTAGTTTGTTTTTCTGAGTCTCTTGGTTGTTGGCTTTCTTTGAGCAGTGATAGATTGCTTTAAGAAAATTCATTGTAGGAGTTAAAAGACCTGATGAATTTGCATTGCACGAATTTAATTACGAAATATTTATTTACTCGATAAAAAGGATGCCTGAAGGAGATTTCCATCAATAGCCACTTCCCCTCATTGTGTTCACAGTTTAGTTCCTTTTGCTACAATTTGGTTTATATCAAATTTCCAGATCCAAGTGTATGGTGTGTAATAGCAACATGGATATGAACAATACATTTTTATCTCTATTAGTTAATCCTCACATTGTGCATTCAAAAGGGATGGTCTTGATGCATAGCCTGAATCAGTGGTCTCCCCGTTTGGTGTCCAGCAATGCATGTGCTGGTCCCCGGGGAAGGAAGTATTGGAACTTATATTTGCATTTGTTTTTATGAGAAAAAACTGAATCATACTGATACTTGATACGATTGATGAAGTGCACGTAGATAATTTTAAAATAAATATACATGTATCGGGCTGTGTGTTTCACAAAGGTTGTTTTGGCTGGCTTGCATTCTGACTGATGAGCGCCTAGGGTGTCATTATATATTTTGAACTTCAGACTAGGTTGTGAACTAGCTTCAGCCTGTAGATTATGAGTAATGAAAGCCATTGATGAATTTTAAGCAGGTGAAGGACATTATCAGAGATGCATTTTATTTAGTTATTTTTTGTTTGTTTTTGGCGGTGTGGCATATGGGATCTTTGTTCCCCAACCAGGGATCGAACTCAAACCCCCTGCATTGGAAGCATGAAGTCTTAACCACTCACCCATCAGGGAAGTCCCAAGAGGTACATTTTAGAAAGGTTGCTTTTGCAGAATGAATTGGAGAGGGGCTGTAACATTGCAAGGAAACTAGTTAGCAGACAAGTGCAGTAACTTAGGAACTCCACAGTCGTGAGATGAACACTTGAACAGGGGGTGATGCAGCCCACGTGGACAGACCTGGTGCTTTTGATAGCATTTTTGGTGCAAATTTCTTTTTTAATATTCTGTTACATGTGCCCTGTGACTTTATGGGACATATTTGGTTATTCAGTACCGTGATGGGATGTGTGTTGTGGTTAATAAAGATGTGCCCTAAATACATGGTTTATTTTTTCAGAATTTGAATAGAGAAAAATCAGTTTAATAGCAAAAGTCGACTTGTCTGCTTGTCTGCTGAGAACAGAGGCTTGTGGAGCCCTTGAGTCACGACTGCTCTTAGACAGCTGTTGACTTGCATTATTATTGGTCTTTCTCACTTGGACGTAAAGGCAGACACTGTCGATCGCTTTCCAGCCTGGAACCAACTCTGACATGTAGGAGGAGCTCAATAAATCTTTTAAACGTGCTCAACTTGGGACTTACATGTGAACATCAATTATCCTTGTTCTGAAGCCTCCCTGGCCTGCGTTTGTGTTGTGGGAGAGATCCCGTGGAAGGGTGGCAGGGCTTAGTGTTCATGCCCCGGGCACTGTATGGTTTGGAAGAGCTCTCATTTGCAAAACAGCCATCGTTTTTTTTTTTTGTTTGTTTTTTTTTTGCAAGCGTTTTCCTGGCTATGGAAGATGAGTTGAGGAGGAAATGAGATGTAGGTGTGTGGTACCCAAATGGCCACTGGCCTGACCTCAAGCAAGTAGTGTTGGGGCCCCTGGGCAGGTCTAGGAAGGGTGGTGGGGGTTGGGGGGACTGTTAATGAGGACAGAGGTACTTATGTTTTTGAGCATCATCCATTATGCATCCATTATCACTTCTTTCGGGGTTTTATCTATTTATTTTTTTTCTGAAGGAAAATTTTAAAAGTATATAATCTATGTTCCCTCCGCCTTCCTTCTGTGCCCCTGTTTCGTTTGGTAGACTATTTCATTAATTTATGTGGATTACAGGTTAGCTAAGACGTCTTGAGCTCTTACTATGAGCTAGGTATTGTCCTAAACACTAAAACGACTCAGCTACTTGCAGCTGACAATGCCCCTCTGTGTGGTTCTATAGTGAACCCCATTTTGCAAATGAGAGAACAGAGACTTCTTAAAATTTTCTTTATTTTTAAAAAATTTCTTGGCTGCACTGCACAGCATGTGGGATCTTAGTTCCCAGACCAGGGATCAAACCCACGTCGCCTGCATCGAAAGCATGGAGTCTTAACCACTGAACCACCAGAGAAGTCTCAAGAGAACTGAGATTTTTTTTTAAGGAGGCCACAGTAGATGTGCATACTTTCGCCCTGTCACAAAACTCATAAATGGTGGGCCTGAGAACTAAACCCCAGAGGGCTGACTCCAAAGCCCGCGGATGTAATTACCCCACTATCCCACCTCCTCCTGTTGTGTGATTTAACTCTAGCTTTCCTAGAGTCATTTCATTGCAACACCCAGAAGAGCATTTCTAATACAGTAGGTTCACTCCTCGGGGCACCTGGGGCTTAATCTGGATGCGGAATTCTTGGAGTGGAAGGGTGGTGCTGTGTTCATCTTCATATCCTTACGCCTCTCCTGGGACAGCTACTCAATAAATATCCACTGCCTGAAACTCAGATGACCTCATTTCTCTCGTGGCTCAATCCTTGGGCCACACAGGGTAGTGCCAGAAAGGATTTGACATTTGACTTTTCGGAAATGTGAGAGCTCAGATGAGCGCGGCAGTGTGCCTACATGGTCCAGGAAGGCTGCTTCAGGAGCCTGTTGTATCTTTGGGTGCATCCTAGTGAAACCTGATCATGGCAGGAGTGACTCAAGATGGACTTGCCAAGGCTGTAAAATTCCACTCCGAGGTGAAAAGCCGGAGAACCAGGTTCCAGGGAAACAATGAGGATTTCAGTTGGTTTCATGGCAAGGGGAATTTCCTGGTTTTTCCTGCTTGTTCCTCTGTCACCACTGCACTGCTCTGCTCTGAACTGGGCACAAAGGCTGGTGGATGTGGGTGGTGGGGCTTGGATGCGTTGCTGAGTCTTGGCTCGCTGATGACCACTGGGGTGGCTGCATGGCGCAGATAGGAGGGGTGGGGCTGTCCATTGTCCTTCTACCCTTTGAGATAGGCCACGCCTGCTTTTTAGTCTGGAGGGCTGGTCAACTGGGATCCCACAAGCAGTCCCTGGGGCTGGTATATCTGTCTTTTAATGTTTAGTTCCTTAACCAGTTGGCAACTATTCATATAGAGCTATTGAATGGGTTAAGAAATATAGTGAGGAGTGACTTGTAACATCGGGATCCTCCCAGGCCTCACCCCAACATGGCGTCAGTGCAGTCCACTAGGACCTGACCTTGGGATATCCATGTGGCAGCGAGCATTGGGCAAGAGCAATCAGTTACAGCTCAAGTTATCTCGAGGGACAGAAATCCTAACTTGATGACAAGGGGTGACAAGCAATTGGACCCAAAACACACTTTACATTGCATTATCAGGGGGAGAGGTTACATTTTGGTTTTAAAAATACCCAAAACTTTATCTTTTTTTTTGGAACTGCTGTAGAATAGGATGGAGCACAGTTGCTGGAGGAAGAATCAAGGGCTATGTTTTGAAGAATCAAAGCAATGATTTGTATTTTTACCTTGTGCTTAGTAGGCACTCAATACATATTTGATGAGCATTACATAAAGAAAAACCTTGGGCTAAATGCTTAACCTCTCTGGATCTCATTTTCTGTATCCATAAAAGAGTAAATCTGGATCACACGATTTGATGGTCTTTCCAAGCTTTGACAATCTGTGGCTGTATTTTTTTGCTTTTTTTGTAAGAAGACACACTGAAGGAGGAGAGATTTAATTAAGCAGAGTTCAATTAAGTCAGCATATCTTAGATGAGATCAGACTTTAAGGCATCCTTTTAATCAGTAACTTTATAAATGGTGAGTTGACAGGTGCCTGGGGAGTGTCAGAAACACCAACAAGAGATTCAGAGGTCAGTGTAGTCAGAGGTTGGCTGTAGTAATTTAGTCCAATATGGATGGTGGCACTAGTGGTAAAGAATCTGCCTGCCAATGCAGGAGACATAGGAGACACCGGTTCAATCCGGTTTAGGAAGATCCCCTGGAGGAGGGCATAGTAACCGATTCCAGTATTCTTGCCTGGCAAATCCCATGGACAGAGGAGGTTGGTAGGCTACGCTCCAAAAGGTCGCAGAGTCGAACATGACTGAAGCAACTTAGCACACATGGATGGTAGAATTTCATAGTTGGGAATGTGGATCAGACTATTCAGACTGAGTCTGAGTCCTGGTTTTTCCACTTACCAGCATGTCTTTATGGGGCTTCCCAGGTGGCATTAGTGGTAAAGAACTTGGCTGCCAGTGCAAAAAACATAAGAGACCTTGGGTTTGATCCCTGGGTCAGGAACATCCCCTGGAGGAGGGCATAGCAACCCACTCCAGTATTCTTGCCTGGAGAATCCCATGGACAGAGGACCCTGTTAGGCTACAGTCCATAGGGTTGCAAAGAATCAGACACGACTGAAGTGACTTAGCATGCAGTGTGTCTTTGAGCAAGTGTCTCCTCTTAAACTTCTGTTTATGTGACCCTGTGATAATAATACACCTTTCCTCATACCATTGGTGGAAGGGTTGAATAGAAATGTCACTCAAACACTTGGCACAATGCCTAGTATGGAGGCCAAGCATGCATTTGAGAGACAGAAAAAGGACATGTTCTCTGTGTACCTAATATTGTCCGGAAGACTTAACTAAACAGTTTGGGCAATGGCATTCTCTAGAATTCTCTATCTACTCCAGAAGGGGGGAGAATGCCTCAAAATATCTTTTATGAAGAAGATGCTTTAACAACAAGATATTCTTTTTTCTGACTCAATCGTCACCTTATTCAAATGTGGCTTCCCTTTATTTCAGGGAAGGAATGTATTGACCTACCAATGGGATCGTTCCAGTCTGTTAACAGTTTATTGTTTCTCATTAAAAATCCATACATTGGCATTCTGGTTATATACTAGTCTTTTATGAGTTTTGTTACTGAGAGTTCATTATCCAGGGTTTTCGCAGCTCCAGGAACTAACCAAATTTACTGAAACGAAGTTCCTGGAGCAACAAAGGGGAAGGTCACATCCTGGATTGAGGTCCAGACCCCAGTGGGACAGCCTAAAGGACATTTGACTCCCCTGGATTACACTGAGATTACACATTTTTGACCCTCTGCCGGGCTTTCCTATAAAGTGAAGGATCTCCATTGGGACCACTTGAGTTACAAAGGCCACAGGTACAGCCTAGGTGCTGGATGTGTCACTAGTTCCTGCTGATTCAGAGCATCCAAATGCAGAACTTAAGAATGTCCAGTAAATGAAAGCAGGAACTCTTCCACCTTGGACAATAGTTATTATTGCCTTGTGTTGATTGGCACTAAGCCAAGAGGACTGCATTTTTATGATGATTGTGAAATGAACACAGAAAGCACGTGAGATGTTGGAAACAACAGCTTGAAGCCATTGCTTATCTCCCTCCTCTCACTTAATCCTTACAGCCATCCTGCCATGGGGATTTTAAATGAAGATATCCTTTTGATAAGGAGGGACCTGAAGTTCAAAGAGGTGAGAAACACCCATAAACTCTTGGCTATTATAGGGCAGAGCTGGGACTCAAACCCAGGTCTTTGAGGTCAAGCTTGGATCTTTTTATCTTTGTACTAGATTTGGGGTTGTCACATGTATGGATATATATTAGAATTTGCTGAGGAAATGTTTGTGATTTTTATGAAAATGTCAGAGGCAAAATTCAGATCATTTTTACATCTTTCAAGTAGAAAAGGCGGTCGTTGGCTATTTAGGAAAAGGGACAAGCTGTGTTACGGTAGGTCCTCAGCCAAGCTGAGTTCGTTGTGCCCAGTATTCCAAGATGCATGAAGGTATAGCATGGCAATGGATTGTAAACTGTTCTTCTCGCTATACTTGCTTCCTCATGTGAAATTCCCGCAAAAGGCTATATAAAGAAAGAAGGGTAACACAAGCTTATACAGTGATTTTGACTACTTTTGTTGGTTTGTGTGAAACCGTAGCAAATTGCCGCCAGTGCTCCCCTGACACACCTTTCAGAATGAGTAGGTGCCAATCCTGTCCATTGACAAGTCTCTAATTTCACCCACAAGAGTCCAACAAGCACCCTCTCTACAATAGCAGTTTTGAGTTTCACACATTGTCATGGGTGAGCTGTTCTGGGCTTATAAAAAAATTTTACTTCCTACTTCCCATCCTATCAGCAATGAAAATATGAATAAATGTCAAATAATGTGCTACCTCCGTCAAGGCAGATACCACACCTGTGACCAGGTACCTGTGAGGAGGCACTAGTTCCAGACTGGGTCATTCAAGCGCCATGTTGATCATTCCAATCCCACAGAGTATGTGATGGATGGTGGGAGGGGAGTGCCTCACACTCGCTGGGAAAAGCCTGACAAAGAACTTTCCATGGTTTTACCAAGAATGATGCCTGATGCAGGCTTTGGGTCTAAAAATTGTGCAACTGAGTTGGCCACTTGATGCAAAGAGCCAACTCCATAGGAAAGACCCTGATGCTGGGAAAGACTGAGGGCAAGAGGAGAAGGGGCAGCAGGGGATGAGATGGTTGGATGGCATCACCGACTCAAAGGACATGGGTTTGAGCAGACTCTGGGAGATGGTTAAGGACAGGGAGTCTGGTGTGCTGCAGTTCATGGGGTTGCAAAGAGTCAGACACTACCCAGTGGCTGAACAACAACAAGGCATAATCAGGAAGAGTTGGCTCCTCAAATCCTCATGTTGATGTCTGGAGCCCGTACTTGCCAGAATGGAATAAAACAAAAGGAGCATCCAGTATACACGTCAACATGATGTATCCTAGGAAAATCTTGTTAGGGAGTCAGATATTCCAGAGGCGCTGATAAGCAATGCATTTGGTCAGTGCTTTGGAAGCCAGAGAGCCAGTTTCATCTGAACTCTTGTTTCTTCCTCAACAACAACGACAACAAAACCTGGAGAAATGTCTGCTGCCCTGTTTGATGCCAATAAGCTATTTTCACTCATGCTGTGTATAGACACCATGTACAACTTGTGTGCTGGGAGGATCCTTGAATGCCCCTTCATCTTCTCCCTAATTTAAGTCAAGGCCATGCTTATAGTGCAGACAGACTATCATTATAGATTTTTAAGACCTGCAGAGAAGGCCTCCAGCTCTGTGGGCCCAGAGCTTAAAAATCTTCCCTGACAGTGATTTCTTTTTTATACTTCACCTCTTTATTGAATGAATCAAGATTTACTGAGTAGTCTCTACATGCAGCAACAAAAATAATAGCAGCAACAATAATCACGACAGTGCAATGATGTCCTGATCTTCAGTGCTTTCTTCATTTCAGGCAGATGGCTAAGTGCTAGACATGTATTATTTTATTTAATCCACACGGCACACTACCCTAATCTCCATCCCACAGAAAAAGAAAGTGATGGCAGAGCACATTGGACATATGGGTGTCATACAACCTACTTGGACAGAGGTGTCACTTTTAAGCAAACTCTATCGTTCCACAAATCCTTGTTGAGGACCTAATATGTGCCACTGGAGACATGGGGACTTTCTGGAGACAGTGGGGACTCTGATCTCAACAATTTTCCTTCTAAGGGATTATGACATGTGCATAAGCAACTCTAGTGTTAAATGGCTCAAAACCTCAAGTCATCTTGCATAGAAACCACATATCAAAGAGTATCTGTTAAAAACTCTGTGTGGAATCCAGATGCCCAATTGTTTTGTAACGGGGACTCAACAGCTTTTGCCACCTGCCCTTCCTGCCTCTGCCTGTCACCTTTCTGTCCAGCCTCCTTGAGTTCCTAGACCTGATCTCTGTACAGACCTGTCTTGCCATGAAGCAAGCTTTCTGTAAGATGCAGTTTCCCTCGGCACTGTCTGCTCTCCCCAGTCTAGAGAGTTCTTTTTTGTTTGCTTGTTTTAATAGCTTTGTTGAGGTATAATTTGTGTACCTACAGAAACTGTGTAATTCAGTGGTTTTTGTTATATTCACAGATATGTGCAACTGTCATTAGAATTAATTTTAATACTTTTCAACTGCAAAAAGAAATCCTATATCCATTACCAGTCACTCCGCATTTCCCCCAAGACCCCAGCCCCTATAAACCACCATCTACTTTTTGTTTCTGTAGATTAGCTTATTCAAGAGATTTAATGTAACTGGAATAACATGCTATGTGATCTTTTCTGAATGGCTTCTTTCACTTAGCATCAGGTTTTAGAGGTTCATTTTTGCTGTGGCATGTATCAGGACTTCTCTTTTCAGACTGTTTTCCAAAAGTGGTGGTGATGTTGTGTCACTAAGTCGTGTCTGACTCTTTTGCAACCCACCAGGCTCCTACGTCTAAGGTTTCCCAGGCAAGAATACTGGAGTGTGTTGCCATTTCTTTTTCCAGAGAATCTTCCTAATGCAGGGATCAAAGCCAAGTCTACTGCTTTGGCAGGTGGATTCTTTACCACTGAGCTACCTGGGAAGACTTTTCCAGAAGAAGCTGTACCATTTTACATTCTCACCAGCAGTGTATGAAATTTATGATTTTTTCATATCCTCACAGACACTTGCTATATGTCTTTTAGACTATAGCCATTCTCTGGGTGAAGTGGTATCTCATTGTGGGTTTGATTTTCATTTATCTGATGACTTATGATGTCGAGCATCTTTTCATATACTTATTGGCCATTTGTATATCTTCTTTGGGGAAATACCTATTCAGATTTTTGGCCCATTTGTAATTTTTTCTGTCTTTTCGTTATTGAGCTGTAAGAGTTCTTTGTACATACTATTAATATGTACAAGTCTTGTATTAGATATGTATATGATCTGAAGGTAGTTTCTCCCATTCTGTGGGTTGTCTTTTTACTTTTTGGATAGCGTCCTTCAGAGCATAAAAGGTTTTAATTTCAATGAAATCTAATTTATCTATTTCTTATTTTGTTACCTTTGTTTTTGAAGACATAGTTAAGAAACCAGGGACTTCCCTGGTGGCCCACTGTTAAAGAACTGCCTTACAATGCAGAGGATGCAGGTTCAATCCTTGGTCAGGGAACTAAGATTCCACTTTCCACAAAGCAACTAAGCCTGTATGCCACAACTACTGAGCCCATGCACCAAACTAGAAAGTCCGTGCACCACAGTGAAAGATCCCATGTGATGCAACAAAGAATCCTGTGCGCTGCAACCTAGACCTGACACAGGAAAATAAAATTAATTGATTAATTAACAATATCCTATTAATATTAAAAAAGAATCCATTGCCAAATCTGAGACCATGGCTTACTCCTGTTTTGAGAGTTCTATGGTTTGAGATCTTACATTTAGGTCTTTTATTCATTTTGAGTTTTTTTTTTTTTTTAATGTGATGTAAGGCAAGAATACAAGTTCATTCTCTTCTTATAACTATCCAGTTTTCCCAGTACCATTTGTAGAAAGATTCCTCTTTCTCCACTGAATGGTTCTGGTACTCTTGCTGACAACATTTAACCATAGATACACAGGTTTATTTATGGACTCTCAGCTCCATTCTTTACATCTGTCATTACGCCAGTACCACATTGGTGCTTTGGGTCACGCTGTTACCAGTATCACACTGCTGCCAATCTATCATATGCCAATAACACACTGCTACTCTTGCTTTGTAGTAAGTTTTGAAGTCAGAAGTGTGATTCCTTCAACTTTGTTCTTTTTTGAGATTGTTTTGACACTGTTCTGGGTCCTTTGGAATTCTGTATGAATTTTAGGATTAGTCAGTTTCTAAAAAGAAACCAGTTGGGTTTCTGATAGGAATTACTCTGAATCTGTAGATCACTTTAAGGAGTATTGTTATTTTAACAATATTAATTCTTTTGCTCCATGACCATGGGATATTTCCCCATTTATTTAGATCTTATTTGATTTTTTCAACAATACTTTATAATTTTTAGAGTAAAAGTTATAGACTTCTTCTGGTAAATATATTTGCAAGTATTTTATTCATTTAGATGCTCTTGTAAGTGGAATTGTTTTCTTAATTTCATTTTTAGATTTATCATCATCAGTGTATAGGAATAATTCCACTTTTTATATATTGACCTTGTATCCTATAACCTTGCTGGACTCATTTATTTGTTCTAATACTTTTTTTTCTGGTGGATTTGTTAGCATTTTCTACATGCAAGATCATGTCACCTGTGAGAAGAGATAGTTTTACTTTTAATATCGATTTCTTTACTTCTTTTTCTTGCCTAATATCTCTGGTTATAATTTCCAGCACAGTGTTGACTACAAGTGACAAGAACAAACATTCTTGTCTTGTTTCTGACTTTTGTGGGGAAAGCATCTAGCTTTCATTCTTAAGTTTTATGTTACCCATGGGCTTTTCAAAGATCCCGTTATTTAGTTGAGGAAATTCCCTCCTATTACTCGTTGGTTGAGAATCTTTATGAGGAAAGGTTGTTCAGTTCAGTTCAGTCGCTCAGTCGTGTCTGACTCTTTGCGACCCCATGAATCGCAGCACGCCGGGCCCCCCTGTCCATCACCAGCTCCCGGAGTTTACTCAAACTCATGTCCATCGAGTCAGTGATGTGATCCAGCCATCCCATCCTCTGTCGTCCCCTTCTCCTCCTGCCCCCAATCCCTCCCAGCATCAGGGTTTTTTCCAATGAGTCAACTCTTTGCATGAGGTGGCCAAAGTACTGGAGTTTCAGCTTCAGCATCAGTCCTTCCAATGAACACCCAGGACTGATCTCCTTCAGGATGGACTGGTTGGATCTCCTTGCAGTTCAAGGGACTGGCAAGAATCTTCTCCAACACCACAGTTCAAAAGCATCAACTTTTCAGCACTCAGCTTTCTTCTCAGTCCAACTCGCACATCCATACATGACCACTGGGAAAGGTTGTTAGGCTTTATCAAATGCTTTTTCTGTATAAATTGAACTAATCATGTAGATTTTGTTTTTCATTCTATTGATATGGTATATTACATTCATTGATGTGGGGGGGCATTAAACCAACCTTGCATTCTTTGGAGTAAATTTCACTTGCTCATGGTGTACAATACTTTTTATATGTTGCTGGATTTGACTTACTAGTATTTTGTTGAGGATTTTTGCACCCATATTTATAAGACATATTTGTCTTTAGTTTTTGCTTTTGATGCGTTTGCCTGGTTTTGGCATCAGAATAACGCTAGCCTCTCCCATTGCCGTCTCTAGGTATCCAGGAAGCAAATCTCTGTTTATAAACAACCTTGGATGGTACTGGATGCAAACATTGCAATCCACAGGAACCACATGTGTCAGTACCCCAAAAGGCAAATTGTGACTGCTCTCTCTGCTCACTCCCACAGCACTTTGTAGATGGGCCCAACAAAGAGTGTTCCTTTGCTGACTTTTCTCCTTCAAAGGGATGTCTGATCCCAAAACTAGTCAGTGCATGAGTATTTCCTGAGAAACTTTTAAAAAAATCAAAAAATAATTCCAGACTTCAAGAATCTCTGGAAGTGGCACTCAGGAATCTGTATTAAATAAATTTCCCCAGGTGATTATGATGATTAGTCAGGTTTGTACTCACTGTTATAAACATGAGGTTTGAACACTGGACAGGTTTTCTCTGCTGAATCTGGACATAGTGGATGATCAGTCAATGCTGTCATCTGCCTAGATCCATGGTTTACAAACTTTACAAAAACTTCATTTAGAGTATGAGATACATTTTACATCCTGACTTAGTACAAAATCTGTACATTTGTGTGTGTTTGTATAAACTAAAACAAAATTGTATGCAATAATACCTACTCTTATTACAAAAAATATGCTTGGATTTTTTCCTATTCTGTTCTATTCTCATTCATTAATAAAAAACAATTTCACAATCAGCTGATAGGTTTAAAACCCACAGTTTGAAAACTAAAATCCTAGAATCTCAGAAGTCTTGACATTTTCCCCTATCACTACAGTTCTGGAAGCCTCAGTTTCCCCTTCTGTAAAGTGAGAAGAGTTTTAGATCAGATCAACTCTAAACTCTTGGGTTCTGTACATTCGTTAGGTAGGAAGGGTTTCTTTGTGGGCTTCCCAAGTGGCGCAGTGGTAAAGAATCCACCTGCCAATGCAGGAGACACCTGAGACTCGGGTTCAAACTCTGAGTTGGGAAGATGCCCTGGAGGAGGAAATAGCAACCCATTCCAGTGTTCTTGCCTAGAACATTCCATGACAGAGGATCCTGGTGGGCTGCAGTCCGTGAGGTCGCAGAGTCCGACAGCTGAGCGACTGAGCACAGCCCGTCAGCACAAGTGTCTCTTTAGTTGTTCTTTGCTGCTATGAGTTCTCTTACGCCGGCTAAATGTGTTATGCTTTCCAATCCATCATCAGTTTAATCTCTGTACTCTCTCCAAGTACCCTGTGTCCCTCTTACATCAGAAAGGCCAGAACCAGCACCAACAGATGTGTCCTGGACCAAGGGTAACTCAATAAAATCAATCATCTCCTTTCTTCTTATGCTTTTGTCTGCTGTTTGTTCTGTTGGAAGCATTAAAGAAAAGAAAAGAAACTACGTATTAGTCTGCACAAGCAATGTTCTTTTCTTTATTCAGTTATTCAATAAGTGTTTATCGAGTGCCTGTTAAATGTGAAATGATCTGTGTGTGCTGGGTAAATAGAAAAGTCCAGAAGAATTCCTTTTAAAATAACTCTTATTTTCTTTATTCATACACAGAGATGGAAGAAAGAACAAGGGTGGGTAGAGGTTCTACATCATGTTCCAGTTGTGTAACAGACTGCCAGTCTGTGCGGAAGTAGACAGTTGGGCGGAGGGGATAATGCTGTAATTTATATCATCTATCATTTGGGAGAGGCAGTCTCAAATTTTAGCTTGGCTCCCAGTAAAGACAGTCTCAAAAACACTCTCAGCTCTGGTGTTAGGATTCTTTTGGATCAAAGTGACAGAAAACCAGAAAACCCAGTTTCAATTGGCTTAAGCCATATAAGACTTTTTTAAAATTTATATCCCTGAAAAGTTCCGGATGCTGGCTAAATTCAGGGTACCAGTAATGCTGTGAAGTTTTGGTTTCCCCCATTTCTTGCTTCTGCCTTTCATGATGTTAACTTCTTTCCATCTGGTTGTCCTCAGCATTCCAGGTTCTCCATTGAAGGTGACAACTCTAAATCTAACATCTTCTTCATATTGAGATTAAAAGCGCCTGCTGCTGTCCCAACATTTTCATTTGAAGTGATGCTGAATGTCAATGACTGGGTCTCAGGCCTCCTCCTGAACCAACCATGGTGGCTGGGGAAATACACATGCTGATGGGCTTGGGCCTGGATGGTGCGTCCTTCCCACCCCCAGAGGTGGATGTAGAGCTCCCTCCAGACCTCATGGTCTGAGAAGTTGGGGAGAGGATGCTCTGGGAGAATCTGGAGACTATTTTTCTGTAGAGGAAGGATAGACCGATAGGGTCTTTGGGGATAAGAAGAGACCTATGCGTATGTCCTCAATTTACCTAGTGGAGAATGGGACTTTAAAAGCAAAAATGACTTATCTAAGGCCCTGCCAAAGATGGCATACTGTAACTGTGAGAAGAGGACAGAGATGTGAAAGAATATCCACCTCTAACCTCAGGATGGAACAGCTAGGCGGAAAGTGTAACCTGCCATAGGTTTGTATTTACTTGTATATGTCCTCATTTCTGTTTTCACCTTCTTCCTCCTTTTAGAGGATAAATAATTGATTTATTCTTTTCTTCCACCACCTTGTTCCTTCCTGATGGACTGCTGCTCTTGTCCTTGGCAGTAATAGAGTTGCTCTTGCCGTTGTGACTTGATCAAAGAAGTGGGAGTCATGAATACTGTTTCCTAAAAGGACAGAAGCCTAAAAGTAGTCTGAAGTTTTTCGTGACGTGTCATGATCCAAGAAAAAAAAACAAAACAAAACAGGAGGCTGCACCTGCCTGAAAGGAAACTGGAATCATCTAGGGCAGGGGTTGGCATATTTGCCCCGCTGCCCGTTTCTCTACATCCTGTGAGTGAAAAAAAAAATAATGTTTACATTTTTAAATGGTTGGGAAAAACACAAAGAACAATATTCTGTGACGTACGAAAATTCAAGTCCAACTTCAGTGTCCATAAATAAAGCTTTATCAAAATAAAGCCATATTCATTCATTTATATATCCATACCTGCTTCACAATACAGAGACAGAGTTACATAGTTGTGTCACAGACTGTACTGCTTGCAAAGCCTAAAATATTTACTGTCTGTCCCTTTACAGAAAAATCAGCCAATTCCTACTCTTGAGGGCAGCTTGTCTGCAGAAATTTGACTAAATAATACCCACATACTCCCCATTCACTTTGCAATATTTTAAGGAAAATGAAGGTGGCATCAGTAAATGCATTGCTGACGATGCCACTAGGCAGTGCTGGGGAATTCTGTGTGTCCATCCGGCACCAGGTCACCATCTTGGACCCCGATTTCTGTGGATGTTGATTAGCCTTGACCTGGATGGACCTAGGTGTCCAGTCACTAAGATGCATGCACGGCTACCCTTCTCATAACTTGCACTGGATTTTTAAAAAATTAAGGTTAGATCTTTGTTTCTCAAATTTTTCTTAAGCCGCGGACACTTGGGATCTCTTCTTTGCCAGGAAATACTTGGAGGGATCAGTAGCAGCAAATGGAAGGCGGGGCTCTGCGGGGTGGCTCATCATTCTGAGATGTCTGGTTCTTTTGTGGGTGATGGTGGTTTTCATGACACACACACAATGGCGTCATGTTCTCTGCTAGTAATTTTGCCCCTGACTTGTAAGCTGGGCTGTGCTCTGATTGGTGTTTTTGAACCCCTGCCTATGAAAGGGTTTGAGCTTCGTTGCCCCAAAGGCAGCACAATGCAGAGAAGGAGTACAAATTTGAGGATCTGAGAGGTGAGCGGTTAAAACCTGCATTAGCTGGCTGTCCTTACAAGTTTTGTAATCTTTTCAAGACTCAGTTTCTTCATCTATAAAACAAGGGTGAGAATATGTTTACTTCAACCTCGTGAACACTCTCCTTTGTTAGCTGTTACTGTAACATCCAACACACAAATATATTTAATGCTGGGAATTGAACTGAAAGAATTTTAACTTTGAACTATTTCCTTCTTGGTCGAATGATTCACTGCCCATTATCTTTACGATACAATAATGTAAAAAGCCAGTGAAAGGAGTCGGTGTTTGTTTCAATGGACCATTAACTCTTCAGGTCTGATTTTCCTTGACTTGCTGTTGAAGTCTGCATTAATTTTACATTAAGGAAATATTTGGAAGGCAATAGCCAAAGGAACAAAAAAAATGCTCTGTTAGTGCCACGACTGTCATGAGAACTTCAGGAGACCTGATAGAGATGACTTTGTAGTTACAAACTGTGGGTCACTGTTTGTGCAAGGGCTTAGCAGGTGCTTGTTTATACCTGGCCATATAGGAGGCCTGGCCCCTTCCCCAGGGTGCTTTGGTCTATGCTAAGAGGTCAGGCAGACATGACTGGGGAGTTGAGCCCACGTACAGATTCTGAAGTTTCCGGATGCTGATATAAACATACCATCTTTCAGTTCTCTTTTCTTTTCAGATTTCCTTGATAGAGTTTTGATCACACTGTCCAGACATCAGTAGAGACATTTCTTTTATCTTGTTGAGCTGTTTCCCCAGGCCTATCACTGATGGGTGAGTTTAGTTTTTAACTGTCATCTCTGAATCATCTTTAAGTGGGAGCTTGCTTAAAGGTAAATTTGATCATGTCTCTGACTGGTTTAAAATTCCTTCCCGGCTATGACAGTTTTGTTTTGTAGTTTAATTGTTGTTTTTATTAAAGTTATACATTAACTTAGGGATTTCTTTAAAGACAAATAGCAGTACTAGTTTATAAGGAAAAACAGTTGCCCTCCACCCTACCCCTCCCTAACCTCAATTCGTCTCTCTAAGAGGAGATATTTTCCACTCTTTCGTGGTTTCATATCACTTTTCCCAGTAATACATTTTCACTCTGTGGTTGGCAGAATAATGGCCCCCCAAAGATGTCCAAGTCCGAATTCCTGGAAACTGTGAATATGTTAGATTATGCAATGAAGGGGAGTTAAAATTTACAGTAGAATTAAGACTCCTAATCTGTTCACTTTAAAATAGGGAGATAATCCAGGATTATCTGGTTGAGTCCGAGGTAATCACAAGGGTCCTTAAAAGTATAACAAGGAGGCAAACGTTATGTCAGATTTGACTCATCATTTCAGGCTTTGAAAATGAGACAAGAAAGCCACAGGTCAAAGAAGGTAGTCAACCACTAGGAGTGTGAGAAGCAAGGACATAAATTCTCCCCTGGATCCTCCAGAGGGAACACAGCCCTGCTGACACCTTGACTCTAGGCCAAAGAGACCCAATTCAAACTTTTAACTTTCAGAACTGTAAGATGATAAATTTGTGTTGTTTTAAGCTACTACATTCTTGGTAATTTGTTGCAGCAGTGATAGAAAGCTAATACATACTTTCATGTCTTGATTTTTTTTCTTGTTAGTTCTAGAGGTTGTCTGTTAACCTACTGTTGTTGAAGGTGAAGACCCTAAACTGTCTTGTCCATGCCCTCCTCCTATACTTTCCTCGCTTCTCATATCCTCCCCAACATTTACATCATCATTTTTCAGTTAGCTTACTCAATATGTAATATTGACCAATAATTCTGGATGGAGCCAGCTAGTATACTATGATCACATGTATTTTCTTGTACATCTTTTTCTCTCCATTAGAACTAATTATTGTTTTATGTCTCTGCTTAGCTTTCTAGTGCTTAGGTATGTATCCCCAAGCATTTCACCAGAAGTATAAATCTTCTCTCAATATATTCTAACTCATCAACTGATCTCTCTCTTTTATCCTTTTTGTGGAGACATCCTTCATCCCTTTTGTTGTTCTTTACTCTTTCACTCCTGTCTGAGACCTGTCTGCCCTCCAGGGTTACTTCTTGGCGGTAATCCTCTATCTCCTTAATCACCATTTAGTATTCCCTTTCTCCCATGTTGGAGCCTCTGTATCTTGAATCTTATTTTGTCTTCTTCCTGCTTTGTTATATAAATATAAGTATTTTGTTTGTATATGTGGAGCACATGCTCTGAAGTGTGCAGAGAAAATAATGCATGAAACTATAGTTTGGAGAACTTGTATAGCTAAGAATGTCTTTATTCTACCTTCAGGCTTAACAGATGATCTGGTTGGAAATGGAATTCTAGTTTGGAAGCCATCTTTCTTTTGAATTTTGAAAGCTTTGCCCTACAGTCTAACAGTTTAAGAAATCTGATGCTTGAGATTTTAAAGATGATTTTCTCTCCATGGTTGTTTCAGTCCTCTATTCTGGAACACCTCTCTTCTAGAAGGTTGAACCTCTTGGAATTGTGCTTTAATTTTCTTGTCTGTTTATTTCCTACCTCTCTGGTCTTTTCTTCCTCTATTTGATCTTCCAAAATTGTTATGGAATCTTTCATTTCTGCTCTCTGCTTTTTAACTTTAAGATTTTTTTTTATTATTCCTGTTTTATGACTACTCCCTTTTTATAGCCGCTGATTCTTATTTCATGGGTAAAATAATTTCTCTTGGCTTTCTGAGAGTGGCAATTACAGTGCTCTTTTTTTTAAACATTGCTTTGATTTCCCACAAGGTTATTTATTTATTTTTCACTTTTGTTGCCTTTGATCTCTGGCTTACAAGCTTTCTTTACGTTAATGGTACTCCTTATTGTTTAAGAGTTTTACGTTTAGGCGTGTGTGTGTGTGTACTCATGTGCTGCCTATTTGTGCACTCACTGTAGGTTGATCCAGCTTCTTCATTCGGCAAGTCCCAAAGCTTCGGCACGCCTGGATTTTTCTGTCGAGCTGATCAGTTTTCCAGGGAGGTGCCTTTCCATCTTCTACCTGGGAGATGAGAGCTTTGCTTCAAGTTTTCTCATGGCTGAGTGAGAGAAAGCCGCTGGAGTTTTTACAGTCGGCTAGGTGACTTTCAGTTATTATTTTTGTAGCCAAAAATGTTACTGCTCCAAGAAGACCCACCTCAGATCTGGTTTTCCCATTGTGTGCAAATGTCTCCAGGTATCAGGTGCGGTTGCCTCTGAGAGTGGGCACCTATAGCTCTCCTTTGAAGAATGTCCCACGAGATGCTGGAATGCTCTGCTGACATGTGCAGCGTTGCAATGCCTGAGAGTTTATACTGACTCTCCCCCAGCCTAGGGCCGTTCTCGACCGATGACTCTCAGGATGGCAGTGTGAAAGCCCAGCAGTCCTGACTCAGGATGAGCAGCTCTGAAGCTTTTCTTTCCTTGAGGGTTCTGTGGATTTTGCCTGAAAATTCCCTCTTGTTTACATTCCTTCCTCCTTCCTTGTCCTGCACTTCCTTACTTGTCTCCCCTGAACTCTTACTATATATATCACTTGCCTTCATCTCACAGACTTTTCTGGGAACTCCATCTAAGATATCCCATTTTCAATATGGTATCCATGCCTAACATACTTCTCTAGGGCCTCTCTAAGCATCTGAAAACCTGTCAACTGGGAGAAAACTTACATGTAGAATGTGTGGCTCTGAAAGACAGATCTTAGATCTTGGATGGAATTTATCAGAAGGTAGAGTTCAGTTTGCTAGAGGACTTCCTTAATAAGCAGTAAGTTCACCATCCCCAGAGGTACACCAGCCAAGGTGAATGCATGCTTGATGAAGTGTCTGAAGATAGGGATTCAAACAATTCATGGGGAGACTGACCTCAGGTTCTATGGATTCTTGTGTTTCAACATAGGACCTTCTTAATGAAATAATGTGGTGTTGAAGCTGAAAAATCTCATTGGGGAAGCATATTTTCAATTTTGAAGTTTTGTTTCAGTACCACGTGGTGCTCTTTGGAGATTGTGAGGGTAATTAGAGTTTGCATGATTGTAGAGAGGTGCCCCTGTGATAATTTCCCAACAGCAATTACAGCTTGATTAAAAGAGCACCTAAACAATTGCAGCAAAAAATGCATCGACAGTAAATGCTTTGTGTGTTCTTGACATTTCTCTGCCTCGTTTTCATTACCAGAGTGTAAGTCAGAATTGAACATTCACATGCACCCAGAATCACGTGCCTGGAGCTCATTGTTCCTGGGATCTGTTTGTCATCCCCTCAGTGTCAGTGAGTACACACGGGACAGAGTTTGCTGATTCAGCCCCAGCAGTCCATTTGTAGCTCTCTGACCCAACAACCAGGCATTGTTTTCAGCCACGAAGGCCATCAGGCTGGGCAGGAAGGTAGAGCACTGGTGATTTCATTTCACTATGAAGACTGGTGGTGTGTCTCTGTCAATGAAGACTTTGGAAACTCAAGATCAGGGGACTGTTTTCATCACCCCAAGTTGTCCCCCAAAGACTATTGAGAATTTAGGCAGGAGAAGTAATTCCATCAGCAGATGACGTTATGTGAGTACTTGGTACTCAGGTTCTTAAAAACCTGGACTAAATAAATAAACACTAAATAATCAACTTTTTTAACCTTTAAGTGACAAGAAGTTTCTCTTTCGGGTAATAAACATTACTGTCTCTGCTTCCATTTTTTGTGCATTGCAAAACAGCATGGCAGAGTTTCTAAACAAACAAATGAGCAAGCAGACAGTGAGCCGAAAAGCTAAGGGTCCTTGAGTCTTGGAAGCAGTTAAAGCCAGGAGGATTTGTTTGAATCTCTGTGCTAGATTCTTTGAAAATATAATTAATGTAGAATATTATGTTATTCCTGCACTAAATTTGGACTCCAGACACCCTTGATGCACTGCACTGATTGTCTTCCCTTGTAAAATGGGGAATAAATTAGTAACTGTTAGGTTCTGTCCTTCTGTTCATTAAGTCAGTCCAATAGCAAATAGTTGTTGAGTCTTCACTACCATCAGAGACTTTCCTAGGAGCCGGGGATACATGACGGTCAACTATACAGATGTAGACCCTGCTGTCATGAGCCTTACCTTCTGATGGAGGAGCCAGAGTATGATAAGACATCATTTGGTGGGAAGAGAGCAGATGACAGGTTCAGCTCAGTGAGGGACAGGTCACAGGGCTGTTCTTTTAGAAGTGTGGTCAGGAAGACTGTTTAAGAAGTTAAGCTGAATGAGGTGAGAAAGCCAACTGTCCTGGCTGATCATGTTCAGGCAGATAGCTCATAAGTGCAAAGGCCCTGAGGCAGGTACATGCTTGATACTTTGAAGGAAGAACCAAGAGATTAGTGTACAACAGGGGACATAGTAGAGAGGACACGGCAGTGAAGGGGACCAGCTATGCTAGGTCTGTGAGTCCATAGAAAGGAATTTGGCTCTTCCCTGGTAAGGTGGGGAGTCCCAGGAGAATAATGATCAGGTGTGTAGTATGATCTGATTTGCATTTCACAAGAACCATCTGGCTGCACAATCAAGAACAGATGAAGAGAAAATGTTGAAAATTCAGGGACAAGTTCAAATGCTCCTTTATAGATTTCAGGGGAGAGGTGATGGTAGCATAGACTAAGGGTAGTGGTAAGACTCAGGATTTATTTTGAAGATATAACAGACCTATTTAGGGTATAAGATAGGAGCCATAGTTAGTGCCAAGACTTTCAATCTGTGGCCTATTGACTGGTAAAGCCATTTACTGAACCTGGGCATTGTGCCTGGAACAATTCTACAAATTTTCTGATTCAACTTCACTGAGATTGATGAAGCCACTGCCTATGGGGTACTCTCTTGGTACCTGAAGATGTACATAATGTCCTATGTCTTTGATGTCTGGTTCACATTCTTCCCAAATTAGGGGTGTAGACAGTCTAGTCAGATTGAACGTCCCTAAGGATAATCCCTCCAACACTGAAGGCTCTCACATCCTTGAACACTGTCTTTAGACTTCAAACTTATGGGAATAGGCAGGTCCATGTCTTCTTTGCTTCTGTAAATATAAGTTTGAACAATTTACTCTCTGCTCAGAAGCTCCTATTGGCTCTACTCTGTCCTTGGCTTCAAATAAACCTGCCTCTTGATCTTTGCAAGCCTCACTCTCTGTGCAGTCCCACCACCCTCTGTGTAGCATCATCCTTTCTTACCTGGCATGGGCTCGTCATTACTGACTTCTATGAAGCATCTGATTCCCCCATCCCCAAACACCAGTCTCCAGTCTAGCCTGAATCAAACCCTCTGACTTTCCTCTTCTTTCTAAGCCCAGCTCTCTCCGGTCTTGATAGAGAAGTTTCCAGATCTGACTAATAACGACTCTGTGATTCTGTTTGTTGTCTCCTAAAATTTCTCCTCTCCCCATGCTGTAAGTCACCTTTTGCCCCATCATGTCCCTGAGATGTTCTGAGGAAGGACAGCCTTAGGCTTCTAGATGCCAAATTCTCTTCCAGCCTTACCCTGGATGGTAAGTCACTGGATGCTACTGGTCATTGCCTTCGCGAACATTTCCCTGGCTGGTGGAAAACTACTCTCAGAGCTGTTCCCTCATGTCTGTGGGTTCTTCTCAGTTTCTTTGTGGTTTTTCCCTTCCACTGTCCTCTGTCATTTTGGGGGATTAAAAAAAAGTTTCTGTGTAATTAATCAAGAAATTCTCACTCCTGACTTTTATCTACTGCATTTTCTGGTACAGTTAATCCCTATGGAAATTTTTATAAGTGATTCTTCAATTCTTAATTATCTACTCTAAACCTCGTGGGCTTATTAAGAGATTTCCTCCATAATATATTGCCTAATTTGTGTCTTCTTCTAATAGAAAAGTATGTTAATTACAATTGGAAAAATTTGCAAATCACTTCTCATATTTTTCTGACTTCACAAAGAGCAGAGAACTAATTTCCTGGAGGCAGAGGAGAAGGAGAAGGGCCATGTGTGAAAATAGAGTAGAAAAGAAGTCAATCATACTGACATTCAATTGTTGATGGATGGCTTCTGTTGAATAGTGCCATTTTATCCAACTGTCCTGTTGGTATAAATTTTATTCTATAGGTTCAAGAATATTTTGCTTAATATTTTAGCATTTTGCTAATTACAGAATTTTAACCTAGGCATTTAAATGAATACAATTTTCCCAACTAATCTAAATTTATTAATAAGAAACATTTATAGATCATGTACTATGTCTGTGACATTCTGCCAGTCTTGTGGGTAGGCATCATTAGATGAAGAACAGATCTAAAGGGCCCTGAGTCAGTGGTCAGAGGCAGGATCCAGTGCAGATGAAACCCCTGTGGCAGAGAGTGCTGCTCTGCCTTTCCGCAGAGTTCCCTCTTATTGGATAGAGGAAGCCCTCGTTTCCCCCTGCATTCCTGGCTGGAAGCTGCTAGCCCCATGACTGAGTTGATTAGGGGCCAGGAACTCTCTCTGTGTGATTCTCCCTCCTGCAAGGACATAGAGCATTGTGGGCAAAGACTCTGCAGTCATCTGCGTTGACCTTTACTCCAGGACTGCACTGATTTGCTTGTTTCTTTTAGAGGGGCGTTTGCTACCAGATGCTGCTATCATCAGAGTTGGGCCAAAATGATAAGGAATAGCTATTGATAGTTGAGTGTTTCCCTGGTGGCTCAGTGGTAAAGAATCTTCCTGCCAATGCAAGAGATGCAGGTTTGATCCCTGGGTCAAGAAGACCCCTTGGAGAAGAAAACAGAAACCCACTCCAGTATTCTTGCCTGGAAAATCCCATGGACAAAGGAGCCTGGTGGACTACAGTTCATGGGGGTCATAAAGAGTTGGACATGACTAAATGACCAAACACCCATTAGTTAAGCATCTACTACATACAGGAGCTGGTGTCTGCCTCCAGAGCCTGTGCTCTTAACCACTGTGCTTGGCCCAGGCACTCAAGAAACAGGGGTTTGCATTTTTTGAGTTGCATAGAATGGAAAATGATGGGAAGACTCAAGACAAGTGTGGGTGTCATTTAAAACTAAGACTTCTTGGAAGCTAAGCCTCCTGGAAGGAGTCTCAGGCATCGTCTCCATCAGCACTCACGTGAGCCATACTGTCCTCCCGGCTTCATTTTGCCCGAGAGTGAACTGGACATTTTCGACAATACTGCGTTGTCTCTGCTGCTATCAACTGACCGCCCCAGGAAGCCCACAGCCTCCCCGACTCCAGCCTTATCTCTGAACAGGACACCCTCCTCTGCACATCACTGAGCCGCCTGTGAGGCCAGCTCCACTCCTCAATCGGGCTCTATTCATCTGTGACCTTAGGCAGCAGCAGAGGAGGGACAGGCCAGCTGTGCCTTTTCCACCTGAGTGGCTGTGATATGAAGTCCCACTTTGGAATGCCGAGTTGGCCAAGCCCCGCTGCACTCCCTAGGCACCCGCAGCCCTGCATGAAAGGCCCTTCTTGTTCTTCGGAGATAGCCTCTAAGGTGCCGCATCCAGGCGCTCCCCTCTGCATTTTAATAACCAAGTTAAAGGTAACCTGATACACAGATATGCTCAGAGCCTAGGAATAGGGCTTATATGCCTGTATATCTGCTTTAAAAAATTTAAATAAGATGGCTGTCATTGCTAATTTCCTCCTGCTTTCTTAACTATCTCAATGTGCAATTTAACAAGCAGCTGAGTTTACTTTATAGTGAGCAAGAAACGAAAGCCCCTGAAATATAATTTGCTTATGTCATATTTTCCCAGAGTCATTTCGTCATCTCTGGGTAGAGTTTCACTGCTGATCCAATAAGCCATGGGGTGCAGGTCTCAGGAGCCTACTTATCATCTCATTGTGTGGTCCCTGCCATCTACCACACTCTAGAGACTCCCAGAAACAGCCAGGAGCTAGCCAGAGCTGAATGGACATTTCTGAAGGAGATGGATGGAAGGATGGATGGACTCTATTGAATGTGTATTTTAGTTTGTATGTTTGTGTTGCCAGTGGGGATTGGCCCTCATAGAAAACTGTCACAGGGTGACCTTGGCAGAGTCACATGCCTCTCTGAGATTGATCCTTTAATCAATCAGGAAGGGAGTCTGCACACTAGGACCAGAGATCAACTTTTGGAAAAATGCATGAAGCTTGTGAAGTCCAGAGTGGTTCCAGGCTGACCAGCCATCCAGGTTTGCCTGGGTTTGAGGGATACTGACACTGGGAAAATTAAGAAAACTGAACAGTTGGTCACACTATCACTAAAATTTTATCCTATCTTTCTAAATACTTGTATTAGTAAAAACCAGAGGACTTGTATAACATTTGCATTTTTATTAGTAAAAACTCTGTGCTTTATTGGTGGTATTTATTTTTCAGATTGCAGGACATATTTAATAGAAATGATGGTGGCTACCTTAATAAGATATTGCAACTGTGATTCTCTATCAGGGGAGTTTTGTTATCACAGTGCCCAGGGAGTGAATCAGGCATGACTGTCTGGGCTCTGGGATGCCAAGTGTCCTGTAAGGAGAGTAATTTCATCCAAAATGCCAGTAGCATCTCTGATGAGGAGCCCTGGATCTGGCAAAGAAAGGAGTGGGGGGAAAGGGCTGTCCCCGTGGCATCTCCCCTTGGGTAGCTAACAGGCCTCCCAGTGAACATGTCCAAAATGGTGCTCTTTCCACAAGCTTCCCCACTGAAGAGGAGAGCGCTACCATGCTTCTCTGGCTCAGGCCAACATCTCTGGAGTCATCCTTTCTCTCCCATCCCACACCCATGCCTAATCTATCAGTAAAT
Source organism: Cervus elaphus (assembly GCF_910594005.1). Lineage (NCBI taxonomy): Eukaryota > Metazoa > Chordata > Mammalia > Artiodactyla > Cervidae > Cervus > Cervus elaphus. Next base: position 83,176,617 of record NC_057829.1, on the reverse strand, counting down.
TTGGTGGGATAAACCTTCACAATAGAATCCAAGCACGTCTCCCCACTTTCCTGTTACAGCCTTCTGGAGTTTTGCAGCATTCTCTTAAGTGGTCTCTGGGTTTCCATTTTTGTTCCCTTACAGCCTGTTCTCAACCCAGCTGCCAGAGTGGCCCTTTGGAAGGGCATGGCACTTACAGTAATAATAACAACAATAGCAACAATAGCATGATGAGTCCCGATAGCCCTAAGTACGTGCTGACTAGGCATGTAATTGCTTTGTAAGTACCAACTACTTTCAGTGTGTCTGCATCCTAAGTCACTTCAACTCTGTCTGACTCTTTGTGACCCTGTGGACTGTAGCCCACCAGGTTCCTCTATCCATGGGATTCTCCAGGCAGGAATACTGGAGTGGGTTTCCATGTCCTGCGCCAGGGGATCTTCCTGACCCAGGGATCGAGCCCACATCTTTTACATCGCCTGCATTGGCAGCTGGGTTCTTTACCACTAGCGCCACCTGGGAAGCCCAACTGCTTTCAACATTCACAGTAATTCTAGGAGGTGAGTACCGCAGTTAGTTCCGCTGTAGTGGGGTATATGCATTCCTAAAAATCAATGTACTGTGCAAAATACATAACAAGTGCTCTAGATATGACCCTTTACCTTAGAAAAGACAGTGTGCTTGTTGACATGAGCATCAGAGAGGGTCAGCTTGTGAGTTACTGTGACGTGGTAAGAGGGGGGTTTTCTGAAACAGACAGTGATGACACACCAGGAGAGCGTGTGGCCCCCACACAGGCAGTGAGCTTGGGCAGCTGGGAGAGGTTTGAGGTGTGTGCGTGTGCATTTGTGTGTCTTTACTGGACGCAACTCAACTGGGTGCAGTTTTCTGTTCACTTTGTGTGTTTTGCAGCTGAAATCATGGATAGCCAAGCATGAAATTGCTCAAATATGCTCAGATTGTTCCCTGGCATATCATAAATTGCTTTAGAGTAAATTTGTCTTTTCAAAACACACATTATCACTTTACTGACTAGGCTGCCAGGCCCATTTAACAGATTAGGAAACTGAAGTACAAAACAAGTGAAGTACCCACGGTCAAGTAGCTAGTGAGGGGCAGAACTGGGTTTTGAACTTGAGTTGCATTTCAGAGATTTGCCCAAGAGCCTCCAGAGGCTCAAAGCTCAGGGCCTGAGTCCTCATCATGGACTCAGAGGCCTTGCCTTGCCCGACCTGGCTCCCCACTAGCTCCCTGCTTCTCTCCCCTCCCCCTACACCTCTCTGGCCCCTTAATGTCTCTCTAACCCCCAAGTATGCTCCCACCTCATTGCCTTTGTTCATGTCTTTTCCTAGAGTTCTCTTTCCCCTGATATTTACTGGCCTCCTGTCCTCACTTTCTTCTGGTCTCTGCTGATCAAGGAGGTCTTCTCCAAGTCTCTGAAATGAGGAGAAGCCTCATCAGTACCTCTGCTCATGTGTTTAATTATTCCTTACACCACTTACTGACTTGTATTACAGCAGTGATCCCCAAACTTTAGGCACAAGACACCGGTTTCATGGAAGGCAATTTTTCCACTTATCATGGGGGAGGTGATTCAGGTGGTAATCTGAGGAGTGGGGGTGATGGGGAACAGCGGATGAGACCTCGCTGCTCCTCTGCCCGCTGCCCACCTGCTGTGCATCCCAGTTCCTAACAAGTTGCACACAGGTACTTAACACAGGTACTTATCTGTGGCCTGGGGGTTGGGAATCCCTGTGTAAGAATATCTCTTTACCTAGTTTACATGTATCTTCTTCACACTCTCCAATAGAACATGGGTGGCAGTGAAGGGATCATTATTCACTAGAACAGACCATGGACCATAGTAGGTGCTCAATCAGCCTCTGTGGAAGGAAGGAGTAAATGAAGGAGGACAAGGGAGGGGGGGTGTCCTAGGCAGTGAGAAATGCACATCGGAACCCAAACCCGGTGCCTACACTGAGTGCTTTTAATTTCTACCACCTTTGAGGGCTCTGAGGTCAGCTCCTCAAACTGACCCAGCAGGAAGCCCCGAGGCCAGCTGGCAGGTCCCAGAAGTGGCAGGGAAAGTAAGAGGAGGGGAGGGACAAACGAAGACACACGAATCTCCCACCTGTTCCCCCAGAGGCCCCAGGCTTTTCATCCCAGCTCACAATTCAGATATAGAGGCTGAGATCAGAAAGTGGCAGAAAGATTCCACACCAGAATCAGGGTCTGTTAGTGATCTTTGTCCTGACTAGTTACACTTGCAATTGACTTCCTCATGTAACGATCTCTCAGAGCTTATCCTGACTGGGAGAAATTGCTTGTAATGGTAAAAAATAAGGTGTGTACCTGTATGGCATGAGTGGTGGACCAGATACGGGGTTTGTCTCTACTCAAAATAGGATAAAAATAGCAGAGATGGTACCTCCATACTCACCATTTTACAAGGGAGGAAAAAGAGGCACAGAGTAGCTAACTAACTTGTCCAAGGTCACACAGCAGACAAGGTTATGAATCTGAATGATATCATTTCAACAGCCACGCACTCATTATATGGCACAATGCCAAGGACAGCCTCCCTTGCAGCAAATGGAATCTGATTTTGCAGCATGGGAACTGCAGATTTGTATCGTCAGCTACAAATTGGCCCTTGCCGAGAGCATTTGCCAGTCACTGAACAAGAGCATTTGCCATCTGCCTCTGCAGAGACTGAATCCTGAGTTGCTGCAACTGTTGACCTTCGACACACCTTGAAGGCAGTTCAGACTGGAGAGTGAGGCACTCTGCGCTCCAGGGAAACTTGTGATACAGGTCTTTAGATAGATATTTTCAGGAACTGATTTCATGATCCCAATCCTTGCATCTTCTCTTATCTAGTGAAAATGAAAGTTGCTCAGTCCTGTCCGACTCTTTGCAACCCCAAGGACTATACAGTCCATGGAATTCTCCAGGCCAGAATACTGGAGTGGATAGTCTTTCCCTTCTCCAGGGAATCTTGCCAACCCAGGGATCGAACTCAGGTCTCCTGCATTGCAGGCAGATTCTTTACCAGCTGAGCCAACAGGGAAGCCCAAGAATACTGGAGTGGGTAGTTCATCCTTTCTCCAGAGGCTCTTCCCGACCCAAGAATTGGGGTTTCCTGCACTTCAGGAGAATTCTTTACCAACTGAGCTACTAGGGAAGCCCCCTCATATCTAGAAAAGCACTAAATTCCTTCATAGTGACATCAGCTCCTTGGGTCTAGCAGAAAACCTTTTGTAAAGTAAGCGCTTGATTGCACTGAACTCCCCCTTTACCAAAATCTTATATATTGACCTGTCCCCACTACCGCTTCGGAACAGTTCCTCAGAGCTATCTGAGGTGCTGTCTCCAGGGCTGCAGTCCTCATTTTGTCCCAAATAAAATTGAACTCGCAGTTCTCATATTGTTCATCCTTTTAGTCAACGTGCATGCTAAGTCACTTCAGTCGCATCTGACTCTTTGCAACGCTATGGACCATAGTTAGGCTCCTCTGTCCATGGGATTCTCCTGGCAAGAATACTGGAGTAGGTTGCCATTTCCTCCTCCAGGGGATCTCCCTGACTCAGGGATCGAACCCACCTCTCTTGCGTCTCCTGAATTGGCACGCGAGTTTTTTGCCACTAGCATCACCTGGGAAGCCCCTTTTAGTCAACAGTTAGGATCATTTAATCATTGAAGAGAGGGGCCATGGCTTGCTCAAGAACACATAGCCAATCCAGGCCATGTCCTACCTTCCAAGCCCGGCCCTGGAAGCCCTCCCACTCACCAGCCATGTGTGATGGCCGGTGTTTCTGACTTGAGCATCCACCTAAAGGGAGCTGAGATGAACCTTTTATCTTCCAGGACTTTGAAATCTGGGGCACTTTTCCAACAAGGAAAATGCTTCTTCACACCCACCACATGTGGTAGCAATAACCTATGCTTTCTGAACACATCTGAAATTTGACAGATCTCTGGGTAATTACCACATCGTTTGGTAAACGAGTGTTACCTACCGGTATGTAAGGAATAACTCAATGCCAATTCCTTGTCACAGCCCTGAAACTGTCCCCAGCCGAGCACCTGCTCTGCCACCCTCGTGCCTCAATAATGGAGCCAGGGCAGGAACTGTGAATAAGCTACAGGCATGTAGCAGGGGAGGATGCTTAACTCAGACGGTCCCTGCCCTGAAGGACTTCACTTTGCAAATGATCGATCGTTCCAGGGGACAGAGAGCACCTTGACCAGTAGCTGCCTGCCTGGCTGTGTCCAGCTCACATCCCTACTACCTCGGTGGACAGTGTTGGACCCAGAGCTGAGAACACACTCTGGGCTCCTGGATCTAGCAGTGCATGGCCAGAAGGGGCAGGTGTTAGAATCAGATGAGGTCTAGCCCCTGGAGGAGAGATTTTAGGCACATTCCTTACCTACTTTGAGTCCTGGTCTCTTTATCTGAAAAGAGGAAACAAAGAAAACCTACCTCACAGGTTATTATGAGAATGAATTTAGGCTAACTAAAGGCTCCAAAATCACTGCAGATGGTGACTGCAGCCATGAAATTAAAAGACGCTTGCTCCTTGGAAGAAAAGCCATGACCAACCTAGACAGCATATTAAAAAGCAAAGACATTAATTTGTGAACAAAAGTCCATCTAGTCAAGGCTGTGGTTTTTCCAGTAGTTATGTATGGATGTGAGAGTTGGACTGTAAAGAAAGCTGAGCGCTGAAGAATTGAAGCTTTTGAACTGTGGTGCTGGAGAAGACTCTTGAGAGTCCCTTGGACTGCAAGGAGATCCAACTGGTCAATCATAAAGGAAATCAATCCTGATTATTCATTGGAAGGACTGATGCTGAAGCTGAAGCTCCAGTACTTTGGCCACCCGATGTGAACTGACTCATTAGAAAAGACTCTGATGCTGGGTAAGACTGAAGGCAGGAGGAGAAGAGGATGACAGAGGATGAGATGGTTGGATGGCATCACTGACCCTATGGACATGAGTTTGAGCAAGCTCCGGAGTTGGTGATGGACAGGGAAGCCTGGCATGCTGCAGTCCATGGGGTCACAAAGAGTTTGGACACAACTGAACAACTGAACTGGTAGACTGAAAGGGTGAGATAGGAATATTTAGGTTCGCAGTCTATATGGTCTCTAGGGACTACTCAAGCTTATTGTCAAGGCCCAAAGCAACCACAGACAATATGTAAACAAATGGGCATGGTTGAGTTCCAATAAAATCTCATTTACAAAAACAGGTGGCAGGCTGGAGTTCATCTGTGGACCCCAACTCTGGTGGAGAATCTAGGTGAAAATCTGACGCATGATAGACATTAAGTAGAACCTATTATTATTTTTCACATATGAGCAATATGACTTACTTTATTAATGTTTTGTTTGGTTTTTTGTTTTTATTGGAGTATAGTTGCTTTACAATGTTGTGTTATTTTCTCCAGTAGAGCAAAGTGATTCAACCGTAAGTGTACACATATCTCCTCTTGTTTGGATTTCCTTCCCGTTTAGGTGACCATTAAGCTTTGAGTAGAGTTCCCTGAGTAGGTTCTCATTAGTTATCTATTTTATTTATACATAGTAATGTATATATGTCATTTCCAATCTCCCAACTCATCAAACCCCTCTTTTCCTCCACTTGGTGTCCATACATTTGCTTTCTATGTCTGTGTCTCTCTTCCTGCTTTGCAAATAGCTTCATCTGTACCATTTTCCTACAGTCCACATATATGTGTTAATACTCTGCTTATTCCACCACCGTGGTGGGATGACCAGGGGTAACCATGATGCAGTAGCTGTGTCAAAAGAAAATGAGATTAATATATAATGATAACAGGATTAATAATAAAAATACTATATTAAGAATAACAACATTATGAAAGGCTTACCATGTTCCTTCCCAGTCACTCTTTTAAGCACTTTACACATATTAACTCATTTAAGCTGCAGGTAGATTTTATTATTATACCCACTTTGCAGATGAGTAAACTGAGACAAAAAGAACTTAGTCACTTACTGAAAGCCTCTAGTTAGGATTCAAACCTAGATGATAATGGCTTCGGAGCCCTGATAACATCTATTAGCACTCAGAGAACACTCTATTGTGATCATTTATTATGTGATTCTTTAACTCAGTTCTTTGCCTTTCCTTAAGGATGTGGGGCACTGGCATTGCTCAGCCAGTTGCAGAGCTGGACCTCTGGCATGGACCAGTCCTCAGCTGTGTCAGACTCTTCTCCCAGGGCGCTCAGCTTCCCATCCTCAGCTCTAATTACTGGCTGATGTGGGAGATGTTTTGGGCACAGCTAATTGCGCTCCAGCACCTGGGTAACTCTCGTTTACTGGTGCTAATTAAATGACTTCAGTGCTAGGGGTGCCCATTACCTAGCTGATTACGTTCCCTCTGCCCATTAACAGTAAAATTATAGAGCCTGGAAAAGGTCTGCTGGGAAAGAAATAACTCTTATTCGGGTGGGATGGTTATTTCATTTTTACTCTATATATCACGTCTTTTAAAACAAACAACTTGTAGACATCATTTCATTTTGGAAACCTCTTTACCAACTCCCCGATCCAAAATCTGGCAGATTTTGGTGATGGCAAAATTTCCATTTCTTGCGAAATTTTAATTTCTCGTGAATTTATTGCCGTCTTTCCACTGCTGGTTGTATTTTCCTCTGAATTTAGAGGCGCTGGATCTTCCAGAGCAGAGCCTAGAATGTGGGGGGATCTGAGAGGCCAGGGACTGGGCTTCGCTGCCTCCCTGGTGGTCTCACAAGGGCAAATTCAATGCAAAAGGGGCAGCTCCTTGCGGGGGATGGAACATCAGACCCAGAAAGAAGGGACAACCGTGCCCTTTGGCTGGGCAGCCAGCTGAGCAGGGTGATCTCATGGATCTTTTCCAATCTGACGTGTGATTCATCCCTGACATATACAGGAGTGTGGTTGTCAAGTGAGCCAGGCCAGGGGGCGGCTGACAGCAGAGAACAACCCTCGCTTTATTTCCATTCGATTCCCATCTTTATAAGCTGGGGTCCTTGGGTCCTATACACTCTGGTTGAGCGTGTTGGGGGAGATTATTTTTCCATGCATGGCGGGTAGTCTTTGGGGCCACACCGTCTGCTGTTTTCAAAACCAGAGCTGGACAGACACCCTCCTCCGCTGGATTTATTTGGAAACGTCAGGCCCCTCCGTGCCACTCAGAGGTGGAGAGAGCAGCCAGTCCAGGCCAGATGGCATCTCGGCGAGGTCCCAGCTCCGCGGGGCAGGCAGGGAGGTGGGGAGTTGGTGGGGGGAGAGGGAGGCACGGTTTATGGGAGAGGATCAATCCAGAGAGGGGAAGAGGGAGCCGCGGGATAAAAATAGCATGTGCGTGAACTCCTGCCCCCAACCCTGCCCCCCATCCTTAATGATTTCTCCGATGACTTGTGTTTGGCTCTGAGAGGAGCAGCGGGCGCCCGAGCCGGGTTACTCAACTGGGGAGAAAAGGAGGGAGCCCGCCTGCCAGGTGGGTTTTCCAAGCCCTCGCAGTTTCTAAACTTCTCCACATGTGAACAAGTGTTTACAGTTTTAAAGATGTGTTGAGTAATTGCACATGCAAGATAGCTCCCCTTTAATGCACACAGCATGTTGCCAGGCCATTCCTCGCCCCAGAACACCCTGCTTGACAATGAAATTGTTTGCCTTCTCTGCGACCAGGCTTAAGGAGGCACTGGTTTGTGTTGAGATATAATTGGTAGCACTTGCGCCTTTGTAGTTCTTTTTTAGCTACTGAAAATTACTGGCTTAATCCACTCTTTACTTACCCGGATTAGGGGAGAAGCCCCACGGAGGCCCCTTCACATCAGAGAACAGAGTGGCCGTTCTTAAAACTTATTTTGAGGCTCACGTAACAATTGGGAAGACTGGTTAAACAACAGAAACAACAGCATCGATTCACTTTCACGTTCTCTCAATTTTCAGGAATTTTGAATCGCCTCGGAAGAATGTAATAATTGTTCTTGCGCTACTGAAGAGTCTTGGAAAACCTTCCTGTTTTTACAGATGGGTTTCTCTGCTTCTCTCCACCCCTCCCCCCTCTTAATTATTCCTTTTCTCTCTTTATTTCCATGGGAAAATAGCTGGTGTCACCTCAGGGAGACAGGCAGGGCATTCTGCTTTGCTTGTTATTTTTTATAGCGTTCTTTGTCTTCTCTCAGGCTTCCAGCAAGACACACGGCCAAAATGGTTTGGCAGATCACTTTGCATTAGTAAAACTCTGTGTCAGCCACAACTGAAGCTGGGAGTAAACGACCAATGTCAGCTTGCAAGTTGGAGAAATGCACCAAGCCGGCAACTGTCTTTCCATCCAGCCTCTAATGGGGGTCCACGGGCAAGAAAGACCAAGGGGACGAATGACATGTTTCATCTCTGTATCACCTGCTTGCTGGCACTCTGGCTGCTCCCAGATTGCCACATCTCAGCTGACAAATAAGAGAACTCCTCGACCTGGCTAGTGCCTAGCAATTAACTTCAGGGCTGCATTTTCCAAGTTGAAAATCTTTTTAACTACTGTTTTGCGATTTTCCCCACTGAGTGCTTTGGCATCAGAGGAAGAGACTCTGAGAAGTTGGGCCCAGGGAAACTGTATCCTCTTTCCTAGTTTGGCAAGTCTGGCCCTGCTCCAGACACACTGCTTAGACTGCTTCGTTCCTCCCGTAGACCTTCCGTGAAGGCGGACATGCTCATCCTCACCTGAGAACAGATCTGTCAATTTCTCAAATCTTTGCAACATCGGAGCCTGAGCCTCTGTCTTGCTGGAATTAGACATGAATTTCATTTAAACGAGAAGTACTATTTTGTCCACACTCCCTGGCTTCACCCCCTAACCTTTCTGTGGGCTCTCACCCTAAGCCAGGGTGGGGCAGCCTATTCCTGAGTGCTCCCCTTAGCAGGATGGTCTAGTTGGAAAGACAACCGGAGACACTTGGCTTTTCTCCCCCTAGCCTCCACTCCCATAGCTATAGCAGCAAAACTGGGGGCATTTATCACTCTAGGGTAGTTATTTGTTTCTTTGCCATTCGAGGGAATTCTCCAGGGGAGTTCCTATGTTGCTCAGTTTTGAGCAACTCGCAGTAGAAGATCTGGCCCTGAGCAGGGTCTCAACAAATATTACATGAGTAAATCCTGTATTCTCTCTGAACTGATGCCTATTCCTGATGTTGGTATTCATCCCAGAATATGCAGTAGAGATAAAATTCCCACAGCATGGAATAGAGGCAAGGGGACTGGACTGGAACCGACAAGAGATAGTCCAGACCTGGCCTCTGGAGGACCTGGGGTCAGTGAGCAGAGCGGTCAGCGTGGGGTGGGGTTGGCACTCTAGCATGGAGAAGGGCAGTGATCCATGGGCAGTCCTGGGAGATCCAGACAAGACAAGAGTGTTAGGGCCTCCCTCCATGTAGTTACAGCAGCCACTGAGTGTCTCGGCAGGACACCAGGCACTAGGGTGTCCTGCAGATCCAAGAGGGAACAAAAGAGACGCAAACACTGTCCTCCAGGTACATGCTGTTTGCTGAGGGAGATGGACGATGATGTGTAAAATTAGTAATTCTGAGAACTGCTAGGAAGGAAATGTACCCCTCTCCAGCAGAGGTCAAGGGTAGACCCTAGATAAAGGATACGTGTACCCCAGTGTTCATCGCAGCATTGTTTACAATAGCCAAGACATGGAATCAATATAAATGTCCATCAACAGAGGAGTGGATAAGGAAGATGTGGTACATGTATATTCATATAGTGGAATATTAGTCAGCCATTAACATGAATGAAATGATGCCATTTGCAGAAACATGGATGGACCTAGAGATCGTTATACTGAGTGAAGCAAGTCAGACAGAGAAGGAGAAATGTCATATGACATCTCTTACATGTGGAATCGAAAAAGAAATGATGCAAATGAACTTACCAAACAGAAAGAGACTCACAGACTTAGTGAATGAACTTGTGGTTGCCTGGGGGATGGACCAGGGGGAGGGATAGTTATGGAGTTTGGGATGGACTTGCGCATTCTGCTATGTTTAAAATAGATAATCAACAAGGACCTACCATATAGTGCATGGAACTCTGCTCAGTATTATGTGGCAACCTGGATGGGAGGGGAGTTTGGGGGAAAATGGATACATGTATATGTATGGCTGAGTCCCTCTGCTGTTCACTTGAAACTGTCATGACATTGTTAATCCACTATACCCCAGTACCAAATAAAAAGTTAAAAAAAAAAAAGAGTAGATCCTAGGTTCATCTCACCAACACCTACTTGAGTCTCATCATCAGCTGGTAGATGATGCCTTGCAGGTTGCATAACACTGGAACTTTCCTACGGTAATGGCTCTACTGTCAGGATTTTTCTGGGCTCATTCTTCCTCTGATTCCATTATGATCCATGCCTAACAGAGCCCCAGTACAATTATTTGCAGAACGACTACTACCCTAGAGTTACTATTGCATATGTTGAGACATATTAATAGTTGTACCCCTCAGTAGGTAGGAATAAACTCCAACAATAAATTTTATAATGAAGACAACAGCAACAAAAAAGAGTAGACTCTAATCCAAGGGTCATGTGGACCAGAGTGGGTGAGGCAGTGACTCAGGCAGAAGCTTGGCTCATAAAGTCAGAGAGGACACCTGGGATCCTAACTGGGGACAAGGCAGAGGTGGGGTCACAGCAAGGGGGGCTGGGTACTTAATTCCAGAAATCCAGGTCAGAGCTCCCTAAAGCCATTCTGTCTCAGGTGAGAATTTGTCCTGAAGAAGGAGGCAGGGCTAAGCTTTAAGTTCAGAGCCAATTTCATTCATTCATTCATCAGATATTTGTAGAGCATCCACCATGGGACTGACATTGTTGCAGGCACAGGGCAAAATCTGTACAAAATCAGTACCTATGAATATCTTACCTGATGTTGCAAAAGAGACTTTGCAGATAAAGGTTATGGATCTTGAGATGGGAGGATGTTCTGGATGACCCAGGAGGGCCCAGTCTTATCACATGAGTCTAAAAACACAAACCTTTCCCCACTGCAGAAGATATGACATTAGAAAAGAGTCAGAGAGATGCAATTCTTGAAGAACGAGGATGGGCCATAAGCCATGGAAGGCAGGCAGCCTCTGGAAGTTTGAGAGTCAGGGAAACAGATTCCACCCCTCTCTTCCCACACCTCCCCAAGCCCCAGAAAAGAATACACTCCTGCTGACATGTGGACTTGTGACCCATGTGAGTTTTCTGACCTACAGAACCATAAGAAATAAATTTGTGTTGTTTTAAGCCACTAGGTTTGTGATAATTTGTTTCAGCAGCAATAAGAGTCTCATACATGCTAGAGGCAGAAAAGAGCTTGGTACATTCCAGAGACCATGAAGAGGCTGCTGCATCCAGAACAGTGTAGGTGAGACACACACAAACATTTAATTGATTTAAACAGGAGAGAGGTAGACGTAAGGGTGCAATTTACATTTTGCAATTCCACTTGGATGTTCAGCAGAAAAAAGGTTAGAGGGGGGCAGGTGTGGAGGGAGAGACTCTTGCAGGGCTGTTTTAGGAGCCCTCATAGAAGGAGACAGGTGTTCACATCAGGGTGATGTCGGAGAAGCGGGAAAGTCATGGGTGGATTGGAGAGCTGTCTGGACATGGAATTAATCAGACAGGACAATTGATTGGACTCAAAGAGCAAGGGACAAAGAGGAATCAGGGATGACCCCCCCAGGTTTCTGGCTCAAGCAGAGGCTGGGAGCAAAGGTCGAGGGAGGCTGGGAAGGAGACAGGCAGGGCCCCACCCATGTGGCTGCTGCAAAGAGGGTCCCACCTGCCACCGGCAAGGCTGATTGTTGGGAAGCATCTGTCATCTCCGGAGATGGTGGAAAATCCTCTAAAAAGCAAGGAAAATGTCTGTTACCAAGCCCATTGGCCAAGACTCCTTTTGAAGATGTGAGTGATGGAAAAACCAGTTCCAAGTGTCTTATGCCTGGAGAGAATTTATGTTTATTTTAAGTTGAAAGTCCAGGGGATCCATCTGGCTTCATCACAGCTCCTCTGAGGACGTCACCTCCTGGCCTCACTTCCTTTGAGGAGCTCCACTCTCCCACCCTGTGTGCCAGCGGCCCCACGCCCAGCAGAGGAGAGTAAATGACCTTTCCCTAGAATACCCAGAAAAACCATGGAGACAATTCTGGTGAGACCAGCCTAGATCAATCCCAGCCCTCTCTCACCTCCCCACCCACGCCTACTCTCACTAAGGATATGAAATGAAAGGAGTTGAATAGCTCGGCCTGGGTCGTGAGTTCTACTCTAAGCTGTGGCCCGAGAGAGCAGGCGGGAGGCAGGCCTGAACAGAAGTCAGGGATGCTACTGGAAATAGGCGGACAGCCCAAGAGCAACAAGCAGCCACACCCCCACCCCACATGTGCACAATGCCCGGAGGCCTTACTGATTCATGGAACAAGTGTGTGCAGCCCCTGGTGTAGGGCTTACTGACTTGAGAACGACGTGGAAAGTAAAGCGTGCTAAATCCTTAAGATTATCTCTTTCCTAAGTCATGGCTGTTCCTGTTCACAATGGGCAGGTGAACAGAAATATTGGACTGCAGGAAAATCAGATGCGGTAGAGCAAGTGACAGGAGGAGACTGAAGCCTTAGGATAGATTGGGAGTCTGAGGCTCCTGAGTATCAGGGTCCCAGCATATTCCCTGGGCACTGATGAGCGTTGGGCACCTCTCAGAGGAGGGGTCCTTGGTCCTTCCCCGGCTGCTGAAGAGCTGAGGGGTCTGTCCTCCCCCAGGTACCTTGTCTCCTGAGCTTCAGCGGCAGACAATTGGTTGGGGAGCTTCAGCCTGAGGGCACTGGTTTGACACTGAGGACCAACCCCACATCCACCTCTTGGTCCCACTGCCTGCGTGGACTCAGTAACTGAGCAAAAGCAAGGCACTGGTTAGGTCCTGAGGATTCTCTATGGGGTGAAGAGGTGTAAGCTTAATATGGGGTGAAGAGGTGTAAGCTTCAGACCTTGGAGCATGAGCAGGGGACCTTGCATTCAGCATAGCCCCTGGGTCGTTCAGTTCCCTCCAGATGCTGTTAGGGCGCTGGCCACGCCCCTCCACTCTCCCTGTTGCCTCGCCTGCTAAGAGTTCACCTCTGCAAGCAGCTGAGGCTCCCATTCTGTGGCTTGGCGTGTGCACCTCCTGGTAAAGGGCAGTGTGGGATGCTGGCCAGGGAACCTTCAGGAACAGCCCTCAGCCTGTGATTGGCAGGTGTCGGTGGATCAATACCACAGCTCCCACAGTGCTGTCTGCTTTCAAGAGGACATCATCTCTCAAAGGTCCTCAGGAGGTGGTGGGGTGCTGGTGAACAGGCTCGGCGGGGGAGAAGGAGCAGAGGAAGCACCTCCATTATCCAGTCAAATCCCACACCACCCCCACCTCCACTTAGGACAGAAGGAAAGAGGCATGACTTTTGTGCATCCCTTTGGACAGCAGAGTCTTCTCAGACGGCTCAGCAGTAAAGAATGCACCGGCAATGCAAGAGCCCCAGAAGACACTGGTTCCATCCCTGTGTCTGGAAGATTCCCTGGAGGAGGAAATGGCAACCCACTCTAGCATACTTGCCTGGAAAATTCTATGGGCAGGAGAGCCTGGTGGGCTACAGTCTACAGGTACCCAGAGACTCAGACACAACTGAGCACACACGTATTTCTGACAATACTGGCAGCTCTGCCTTCCCTACAGGAACCCCACTTGAGTGTCCGTGTATTGGGGACCAACACCCCCCTCTCCTGGCTCTAGGAAGGAAACCTGTCTGCCATGGCATTCTGGAGGTCGTCACTGCTTGTCCAGGCTGTTCACACTTCCCATCCAGCCAGTGCAGACTGGCTCAGGCAGGCCCTCTCCAATTTGGTGTCAGAGTTTCAAGTCATGCTCTAAGACCCTTGGTGATGGGCAGAATAGATTGGATAAACAACCCTGAATTCCCTTGCCATCTCTTCTTCCACCATGCCTCTCACTTCTGTGCTGCCTTTATTTTTGCACCCGAAGATGCTGTCTAGAGTTTACTGTCAGGAGAATTCTTTAAAATAGTGTTTCTATGGTGAAACAATGTCCCTTGTTTGAAAATACACGGAGCTTATAAAATATGTTCTTGTATTTTCCTGGATCAGGGCATATTGTAGAGTCTAGGGATTTATTTACAGTGAAGAAATTGTTTTTGCAAATTGTGGTTAAACAAAAGGATGGCTTTTGGAGTGCTGAGTAAAGGAGACATTGTTTATCATATTAGTTATTTGGGACAAAAGCTGGAAAGGGATGACTTTACAGGGAATGATGGTGGGGGGAGGGCAGCGCATCAGTGAATATATTCCTGTAATCGTCCATTTCTTGGGGTGGACACGCGAGAAGTTGGACACTGTGACCTCTAACATACATCTCTTTTCCAGACTTTGTTTCGCCTTTTCTGCTTCAGCCCCTGTGAAGGAATATATATCAGCTGTTTCCCCATCCTCATCGCCCCTTACCCAGGGTTCTGCCGCTCTGACCCTTCCAAAGCCCAGTAACAGAAGATTTGCTGTCCGACCTTCCTTATCTTGCTCCAAGGCTTTCTTTCCAAGGAGCTCTCAGCACTTCGGAGACAGAATATCTTCACTCACACGAAGTCCCAGAGCAGTGGGGGAACAGAGCGTGTCAGAGTTCGCCGGATGAAAATAAGAGCTGAATCCAAAATCTTTCGATTGTCACAGCCTCCTCTTATGAGCTTCCTGGAGTGGCAAAACTGGGGCACAGAGAGGGAGAGTCTAAGAGCAAGACCTCGTTTTCTGGAGGACCCAGTGCCGTATCTGCCACTGGGAAGAGATGTCTTTACTTATTTAAGAAAGCTGTCATCTTCCAGTCCCTGAACTTTCTGCATGCTGAATCTTACTTTGGGGGGGAACCAAACTAATATCAATTATTGGGCATGTGTGGGTGTGTGTGGGGGATGGGGCTTGTTAGACTAAAATATCTATTCCACAAATGCCATTTTAGCACCTTAGGAGATTCTGAAGACTATTCTATCTTTCTGGAGCCCTAGTACAGTGAAAATATCCCTAGGTAGTGTGAGTTCCTGTTTCAGTTGCTAAGTCATGTCTGACTCTTTGTAACTCCGTGGGGTTGCAGCAAGCCAGGCTTCCCTGTCCTTCCCTATCTCTTGGAATTTGCTCAGACTCATGTCCATTGAGTCAATGATGCCACCCAACCATCTCATCCTCTGTTGCTCCCTTCTCCTCCCGCCCTCAATCCTTCCCAGCATCAGGGTCTTTTCCAATGAGTCAGTTCTTCGCATCAGGTAGCCAAAGTACTGGAGCTTCAGCATCAGTCCTTCCAATGAATATTCAGGGTTGATTTTCTTTAGGATTGACTGGCTTGATCTCCTTGCTGTCCAAAGGACTCTCAAGAATCTTCTCCAGCACCAGTTCAAAAGCATCAGTTCTTTGGCACTCGGTCTTCAGGGTCCAACTCTCACATCTGTATATGACTACTAGAAATGTTATAGCTTTGACTTATGGACTTCTGTTGGTAAAGTGATGTTTCTGCTTTTTAATACACTGTTTGGGTTTGTCATAGCTTTCTCCTAGGAAGCAAGCATCTTTTAATTTCATATCTGCAGTCACCATCCACAGTGATTTTGGAGCCCAAGAATAGTGAGTTCCTGAGTGAAGAATAATTTGTTAATCTGCTAAATCTGTAGCAATTGGTTGTCTGCCATCAGGAAGAAGGTTACAGATGTGTATGCAGGGAAAAGGCAAGGGAGCCAACTGATGGAGGTGGTGTGTGGGTTGCATTCCACATACTTAGCAATCCTTCCTGGGGCAGGGGATGTTTTATTCAGTGTAACCCTTGGGCAGTTCAGACCCACAACATATGCTGTTAGGGCCCTAGCCATGGCCCCTCAGTCCTCTCAAGGCCCTTACATGCTAATGGTTTTCTATTGCAAGCCTCTGAGGCTCCCCATCTGCTGTACACTGCGTGTTTATGATCCCCCAGAATTCACGTTTAAACCCATATGGCTGGATGAGACCACCTGGGAGTGAGTGAGTGTCTGTGTTGTGTGTTCAGTCGCCAAGTCATGTCTGACCTCTTTGTGACCCTGTGGACTGTAGCCTGCCAGGCTCCTCTGTCCATGGAATTTTTCAGGCAAGAATACTGGAGTGGGTTGCCATTTCCTCCTCCAGGGGACCTTCTTGACCCAGGGATCAAACCTTCATCTGCTGTATCTCCTGCATTGCAGGCAGATTCTTTAATCACTGAGCTATCAGAGAATCTCATGGGAAGTGACTTAGCATGCACACAGAATTCATGTGTTGAAATTCTAACCCCCAAAGTGACGGAATGAGGATGCGGGGCCTTTGGGAGGTCATGACTCAGTCAAAAGGGTGGAGCCCTCGTGAATGGGATTAGTGCCCTCACAAGAGTCCCCAGAGAGTTAGCTCCCTCCCTGCTTCTGCCATTCGAGGACACAGCAAGAAGATGGGTCATTTATAAACTGGGAAGCAGGCTGAAATTTACTGGCACTTTTATCTTGAAGTTCTGACCTCCAGAGTTGTGAGAAATAAATTTTGAGTGTTAAAAACACCCAGCCTATGGTATGTGTTGTTGTTATTTAGTCACTAAGTCATGTCTGACTCTTTGTGACCCCATGGACTGTAGCCCACCAGGCTCCTCTGTCCTTGGGATTTCCCAGGCAAGAATACTGGAGTGGGTTGCCATTTCCTCCCCTAAGGGAACTTCCCTACTCAGGGATTGAACCCAAGTCTCCTGAGTCTTCTGCATTGGCAGGGGTGTTCTTTACCACTGAGCCACCTGGGAAGCCCATGGTATGTGTTAGAGCAGTACTATTGGACTCAGATGCCACCTGAGGGTATTCTTCAGCTGGGAATGTACTTGTCTTGTTTCTGAAATGCGGGGCAGGTAATCCTCCTGGGGCAGCTCTTATCCAGAGATCGATGAATGTTTATGGCTGCACACCTTGGCTCCCCAGTGCCCTCTGCCCCCTACCCATCATCTCTCAGGGCCCCCAGCAGGCAGTGGTGTGCTGGTAAGCAGGCTCTTTGAGGGAGGATGGGCACAGATAAAGCCTTAATCTGTGGCATTTGCTAATTTCTGTGGTGTGAAACTGCCACTGTGGCAGAATTCAAGATGCCACTGAACTCACAGTTGGGGAGAGATGTGCACAATTGGCTGTTGTGAGTCAGTCTGAGCTGTTCCAACACATCCCTGCCAGTGGGATGGAGGCCCAGTTGCCCTGATTGGTAACCTGCTCATTAACACACCCTGCCCTGGCAGCCTTCCCTCCTCTGTCTGCATCCCCCATAGCCTTCCCAATGCTTCCTTGGACCACCTCCCAGATAAACAACTTGCACCCAAATACTTGTTTCAGGATATGCTTCTAGCGGAATCCAAATTAAAACTAGATAAACTCATCAGTTGTTGTTCTTTGAACAAAGTGGGCCTAATTCTCCACTGACTGGAGAAATATGTGTCCTCTTGGTCTGGCCCCAGCCTAGATTTCAGCCTTACCCTCCCTCAGAGCCCATCCACTTCTACTATGATTTTGCTCCTGGAACCCCCACCCCCTGGCATCCCCTCCACTAGAGCTTCTCAATCCTTCATCTTCTCTTCAAACCTGTTTCACACCCAGCCTCCTCTCCAAAGGAGTTCTTGGTCTCTCAGAGCAGAAGGAACCTCTTCTTCCTACTCCATCGCGTTGTCTGGACCTTGATTATGACTTTTACCAAGACTTGGCTTGTCTTAGCTTTCCTTGGGTGTGTGCCCCTCCCTTGCTGCCCTGGGCGCCTAGAGGGCAAGAACTGTGATCTGAACAGTTTCCAGCCCAGGTGTTGCTAGGTCGTCATCAATCAATGTTTGCTGAAATGAATGGACTTGGTACTGGCCGGGGTTGTTTGCTTCCCAGCTTCTGCTTTGACTTTCCCCAAGTCACCATCCAGAACATCCCCAGCCCCAGAGCAGGTGAGCACAATCATGGATGTGGGCCCAGAGCGGGTAGTTCCGAGGGGCTGACTGTTCCTTCCTAAAGGAGAAAAAAAACACCAATTTCCAAGGAAATGTTTTCCTGCGACTCCCGGGGTGTGTTCAGCCCAGCAAGAAGAGGTGAGATAGAATCTCAGTTCCCTAGATTTCCCTTTGATGAGAGAATAGGGTCACCTGGCAGTCACCACAGTCTAGTGAACATTCTCTGATTGGCAAGATCACTGGGGGGCACTTTATTCTTTCACCCATTATTAGTTCATCAAGTATCAAGTGCCTGGTAGTGTTCAGGGATTAAGAGCTTTGACTGAACAGCCTGGGCCGGGCACTTGGCTCTGTCTCTGTCACAGGCTGGGAGCCTCTGAATGAGCCTTTTAATCCCAAACCTCCATTTCTACTCTGCAAAGTAGAAATAATCAGGAACTCACCTCTCAGGGTTTGGGGGATGTTTGAATGAGATGAGGTATGTGAACTGTATAGTGTTTAGTACCTGCTACAGGTACTAAATCAGGGAGCAGGAAATGGCAGCCCACTCCAGTATTCTTGCCTGGAGAGTCCCATGGACAGGGGAGCCTGGCGGGCTACAGGCCATGGGATTGCAAAGAATCAGACATGACTAAAATGGTTTAGCATAGCACAGTACACAAGTACTAAATACATATCAGTTATTATTAAAAGTGTGTGTCAACCTCTGTGCTGAGCTCAAGGGGTGATTACTGAATGAAATGCAACCTCTGCTCTCAGGAAGGTCACAGTTCAGGGAGAGACAGATGACAGACCTGAGACCCCAGGACAAGATGCTAAGTGGTCTGAGAGTGAAGTTTGCAGGGGCCTCAGGGAGCCCAGGGGAGGGGACCTGTACCAACAGACCCCTGGCAGGGCCTGTCCTTGAATTCCTCTTATTTCTGATAAACGTGCTTTGTTTGGTGAGAACTCTCCCTTCTTGTTCTTACTCCGACATTACAGAGGAGGCTGGCTGGGACACAAGCAACATTGATGGAGAAGGCAGGATGGTGAGGAGATGCTGGGGGCCTCTCATGCCATCTATTCTCATAAGTCCTCCCCCCCATAAGATAGGAAGGTGCAGGCATGAGGTCACAGAGGCCCCCATGCCCTGTATGTTAAATCCACTCAACCTCAAGGAATTACGACAGACTCCTCCAGAAGAGCCCTTCTTCCTCAGATGAATTCTTGGGTGTTCTCCCAACTACTTAAATGCCTTGGTTTGTTTAATCCAAGAAATAAATTGTAAAGGGGGAATTTTCCTACTCAACATCTAATATCTCTTGGCTTCACGAAAAGCTAGCAATGATATGGCCCTTTTAGGTTTGCCATGGAGTCGGGAACGATTTTACTCCCCAGGGGCTACTGTGATTTTTTTTGGTTGTCCCACTGGGGTGATGACCCTGGTATGTGGTGTGATGCAGGCCAAGAATGCTGCCAAACATATCACAATGCCCAATCCAGGCCTGGCCACAGAGAACTATCCAGCTCAAATTGTGAACAGTGTTGAGACTGAGAAATTGTTCTCAGAGAATGAAGATTAAGGAGTATGCATGCCCGTGTGTGTGCGTGTGTGTGTGTGTGTGTGTATAAAAGAGCAAGACGCTCTGTTGGACTCAAATTTACCGCTGGTCGAGTCAACGAACCAAGACAAATTCATACTTAGTTTCTAGTGGGAGGTGACTGGAGATCTGTGAACATCAGGAGTGAAGCCTGAGTCAGCTAGAAGACACTCATGCTAGAGGTGAAGCTCCGGGATACATTACACCGTTGTGTCCAATCCTCCAGTGTCAGGCCGGAAAAATCCAGCCTCAACATGCCGAACACGACAGTCCAGGAGCTGTGGTGGGAGGGAGAGTGTGGAGTGGAGAAGTGCCTGGTAATTACAAGTAGGTCTCCCCTTGTCCCACCAGCAACAAGCAAGCAGAGCTCAAAATAAACAGAGCATTCTCCCTCCAGGAGGCACGGACACTGGTGATTGGTTTAGAGATTCGTTAGTGAACATCTGGTTGCAGGGGGTGGTCTCTGGCCCAGCCCTGGATCACATGCCTGCTCTTTCACCAGAGGAGCCAGGAAGCCGGGTGGTAAAAACATCTGCCCTGTGGGCTCCAGGGTCCCAGGCAGTCTTTGCATGCAGACGTGCAAAGCAAGTGGCCTGAGGCTTTTGCCCCGTTTGCAGATATCTGGCAATTAGTCTCCTTCTGAAGTGGCTGAGCATTCCAGGGCTTTGGATACTGCACAGACTTCTCATCAAGATGGATCTTGCTCAAGCCACTATTTATTTTAAGCTTTCCTAGTTGCAGATGGCTCCTGCATGCCCAGCTGTAAAGGCTCTGCATTTCAGTCTCTGGCTGTAGGGCATTTCCTGTGTGGATTGATTGTCCAGTAGAATGCTGTCAGGGCAGATAACCCTGAGTGTCAGTGGTCACCATACTTCTTGTGTGGCAAAGAGTCCCTAAAGCTTGTTTAAGGCATCCCAAACCAGGAACATACCCCATGAGGCCCATATATTTGGATCAGTTCAGTTCGGTTCAGTCACTCAGTTGTGTCCAACTCTTTGCGACCCCATGAATCACAGCACGCCAGGCCTTCCTGTCCCTCACCAACTCCCGGAGTGTACTCAAACTCATGTCCATCGAGTTGGTGATGCCATCCAACCATCTCATCCTCTGTCGTCCCCTTCTCCTCCTACCCCCAATCCCTCCCAGCATCAGGGTCTTTTCCAATGAGTCAACTCTTCGCATGAGGTGGCCAAAGTATTAGAGTTTCAGCTTCAGCATCAGTCCTTCCAATGAACACCCAGGACTGATCTCCTTTAGGATGGATTGGTTGGATCTCCTTGCAGTCCAAGGGACTCTCAAGAGTCTTCTCCAACACCACAGTTCAAAAGCATCAATTCTTTGGCACTCAGCTTTCTTCACAGTCCAACTCTCACATCCATACATGACCACTGGAAAAACCATAGCCTTGACTAGACGGACCTTTGTTGACAAAGTAATGTCTCTGCTTTTTTTTTTTTTACTTTTTTATTTTATTTTATTTTATTATTATTTTTTTTTCCAGTGGGTTTTGTCATACATTGATATGAATCAGCCATGGATTTACATGTATTCCCAATCCCGATCCCCCCTCCCACCTCCCTCTCCACCCGATTCCTCTGGGTCTTCCCAGTGCACCAGGCCGGAGCACTTGTCTCATGCATCCCACCTGGGCTGGTGATCTGTTTCACCATAGATAGTATACATGCTGTTCTTTTGAAATATCCCACCCTCACATTCTCCCACAAAGTTCAAAAGTCTGTTCTGTATTTCTGTGTCTCTTTTTCTGTTTTGCATATAGGGTTATCGTTATCACCTTTCTAAATTCCATATATATGTGTTAGTATGCTGTAATGTTCTTTATCTTTCTGGCTTACTTCACTCTGTATAATGGGCTCCAGCTTCATCCACCTCATTAGGACTGGTTCAAATGAATTCTTTTTAATGGCTGAGTAATATTCCATGGTGTATATGTACCACAGCTTCCTTATCCATTCATCTGCTGATGGGCATCTAGGTTGCTTCCATGTCCTGGCTATTATAAACAGTGCTGCGATGAACATTGGGGTGCACGTGTCTCTTTCAGATCTGGTTTCCTCAGTGTGTATGCCCAGAAGTGGGATTGCTGGGTCATATGGCAGTTCTATTTCCAGTTTTTTAAGAAATCTCCACACTGTTTTCCATAGCGGCTGTACTAGTTTGCATTCCCACCAAGAGTGTAAGAGGGTTATGCTGTCTAGGTTGGTCATAACTTTCCTTCCAAGGAGTAAGTGTCTTTTAATTTCATGGCTGCGATCACCATCTGCAGTCATTTTGGAGCTCCCCAAAATAAAGTCTGACACTGTTTCCACTGTTTCCCCATCTATTTCCCATGAAGTGATGGGACAAGATGCCATGATCTTAGTTTTCTGAATGTTGAGCTTTAAGCCAACTTTTTCACTCTCTTCTTTCACTTTCATCAAGAGGCTTTTTAGTTCCTCTTCACTTTCTGCCATAAGGGTGGTGTCATCTGCATATCTGAGGTTGATATTTCTCCCAGCAATCTTGGTTCCAGCTTATGCTTCTTCCAGCCCAGCGTTTCTCATGATGTACTCTGCATATAAGTTAAATAAGCAGGGTGACAATATACAGCCTTGACGTACTCCTTTTCCTATTTGGAACCAGTCTGTTGTTCCATGTCCAGTTCTAACTGTTGCTTCCAGACCTGCATATAGGGTTTCTCAAGAGGCAGGTCAGGTGGTCTGGTATTCCCATCTCTTTCAGAATTTTCCACAGTTTATATATTTGTATAGAGCCTAGCAAAAAAAAATATGTGGATTGGAACGTGCCTCTGTTGTCCCCTTCTCCTCCTACCCTCAATCTTTCCCAGCATCCGGGTCTCTTCTAATTAGTTGGCTCCATGGAATAACCCCCATCTTTCTCTAGTTTGATCACTTAAATTAATGGAGGTAATGGAGGTGTCACTTTTTTTTCCCAACGATTGAATTAATTGATTTAACATTTTTTGAGTGTCCATCATGTTCTTGACAATGTAATTAGATCCCAAAGACTGTCGAGTGAAGTAGTGTCAAGAAGAGAAGGGAGAATACAGGACCCTCCAAGGAACTTGAGGGCAACGTGTAAGACACACAGAGCCCTGCTCTTTTGTAAAATGAAGGGTATGAGGTGGTGGATGAGGGGCTTAGATAGACCCTGCTGGCCCTGAGGTGTGGTGCCCATGAGAAGCTGGGCACTGTACAATTTTCTCGATTCCCCAACAGACTTTGTGATTGATTAGAATATAAATGTGGAACCTATGGTCCATTTAAAGACATCTTAGGTAAGACTTTGCAATCCACTGGTGGAACTGGTTGCGGACATCAGTGAGGGCTCTTTTTTAGGTGAATCTAGTCTATTCTGAATCCAGGGGAATCTGTCAAGTTGGTTTCTACCTACAGGTCAATTCTAGGCACCATCAAAAGAAGGGTTTTGGGGAAGAATCTACACTTGGAAGCAAAGTGTTCTGATTGATGATTGCTGTCTGCCAAAGTCCCAAGAGAGTGGAGTGGGCAAGTAAGTGACACTTCTTTGCCATCCTGGGTAAAACTGTGTCCCTTCTAAGCAGCACACTGGGTATATGCGTCTACCCTTCTGCCACTATGTGGCATTCGTGGGGTTCACATCCTGGTGGGATGGTTCCTGTTCATTAGCACCTCCTGCTCACCTCCACTGAAGAAGAGGTCGTGAAGCTCACGTTATAGAAGACCTCTAATAAGGGGAAAGGGCTGCGGTTGTCACCAGAGGTATAACATTTCATCTCCACTAACCACAGGCTATCTCTGGAAGCTGCCACCAATTTCAATCTCCATGGAAAGTGATGCTCTGCTTGGTCCTCTCAGATCTCTGTGGACACCTTGCAGCATTTCTGAGACCATATAATTCTTTAAAAAATTCCCCCCTTGGAAAACTTCTCTGATTTAGAGTTTATTGTTTTGCTTTCTCTTATTTATTAACTTTTCAGTATATTGAATTATGGCTAGAGTAACCTTATTGGACATATCTAGAGGATCTAAAATTATAGCTTCAAGCGCTTCTGAAACACCGCTAGAGAAATCTCACCTTGAGGAGGATTTTTAAATGGATTTGTGGCACATTTCTGAATAATCTGCTGCTAAACCTACAGGAAAATTTTTTACCACTCAGGAGTGAGTGTAGATGAAATTTTCTCCCCTTTATGTTAAAAAGCAATGCTCCTTATTTATTTTTCTAAATGCAAAGGCTAAACAATATGCATTATAGAACATATGGAAAATATAAGGAAGTATAATATATTATATAATATGAAAATAAAAATCATCCTTTTTCTTCCTCCACCAGGGCAATAATCATTGTTAATATTTGGCTGTTTATTCTTCTGGTCTTTTTCTATGCACATACAATTGATACACATTAAAAATAAACTCTATACATATGTCCTATATTTAATTTTATATCATCCTTTTCCACAGCACTGTAACATTTTCCTATGTTATTACATATTTATCAAAAACAAGATTTAAAAACACTGCATCATAGTCTCTAGTATAGGTTCAACACAATCCATTTAACCATCATCCTCTTGCTCAACATAATCACACTTCTTAAAAAAAGCATGAATGATGGCAGGTAGATAAATATTTAATGAATATCTGACTGCAAATTTGAGTATACCCTTAGGATAATAACTAAAAGAGGAATTACCAAAGCACAGGATTCAAGCATTTACAAAGCTCTGGAAATGCGTTGTCTCCTTAGGAAAAAACATACTGATCACAGTTCTAGCAACACAGAATATTATCATTAAAAACTGTTTCATTTTAATTAAATTTAAAATGTAACAGGAATAATATCTCCTTCTGAAGTGTCTTTTTTAAAATGTAGTTGATTTGCAATTTTGTGTTAGTTTCAGGTGTAAAGAAAAGTGATTGATTTTTATATACATATATGATTGGAAAGAGACTCTCTTTCTGATCCTTTCTCCCTATATATTATTACAAGGTATTACATCTATTTTATATGCAGAACAGTATGAATCTGTTGATCCCATACTTCGAACTTATGCCTCCCAACCACCTTTCTCTTCTGTAACCACAAGTCTGTTTTCTATGTCTCTGCAGTAGTTTTAAAACACGTCTGTAACTCCTCTAACTCCTCCCATGGAGCTGTGGGATCTGATTCCTTCTCCATGAATCAGGTCTGACTGTAGTGACTCACTCGCCACTAATAAAACGATGTACAATGCCAGGGATGTGATGCTATGTGACCGCCCAGATTTGATCAGAAGTGGCCAACTGGTTGTCATTTTACACTTGCTTATAAGCCAGCCACCATGGAAGAATTCTGTCCCCCCGGAGACCTCTGTGCTGGAAAATCCATGTTAGATTATCCCATCCACAGCCGAGCCTAGCTCCCAGCTCAGAGCCAGCATCAACTGCCCACTGAATGGATGACCGTCCTTTTTTTTTGGTGGTTTACTCATATCACTTGCCAATTTTAAAAGGTAGTGTTTTCCTTAGGATTTAAAAACATCTTATGGTTCATTAGGAATAATTATAATACTGGCTGAAAATAATTTTCTAAGTTATCATTTGCCTTTTTAATAATTCTACTTTGGAAATTATACAATTGCTATGTAGTCAGACCTTTTAAGTATTTCATTTGTGATCTCATGAATCATTTCTGGTTAGAAAATGCTCTTTCCAGAGTTCACTTGTTCACCTACATTTTTGAGTTAGTTCCCCTCCCTCCCTTCCTTCTACATTTAACACTGAAATCAGTCTACAGATATTTTGATGTTTGATAATAATTTGAGTTAATGGCTGAATTTTCCAAAGTCATTTATTGATTGGTAGTTCCTCATCCAGTAAGTTACACTAATTATTGCTAACCTAATCAAAATACACACACACACATACACACACACATTGTAGAGTCCATTTTAGGGCTATCTGCTCTTTTTGATTTGCTTTTGGTCCTTGGTCTAGCAAAATATCGCTTTCAATTCTGATAGGACTAGATATGCCTTGTTTTTTAAATTTCAAAATAATTCTTAGCTAGTCTTCCTATTTATTCTTCTAGAAGATCTTTAAAATTGTCTTTTAAATTTAGTTCCACATATAAGTTACTGGGAAATAACTGAAATCTTCATCACACTTTGGTTTTTGTCTTGCAACATGGTACTTTTCTCTATTTCCTCAGAACTCCCTGTGATTGCAAGGTCTCTATCATGTTTCATTTGTTGGGAACCTATATGTAGCCATCAAGGGTTTTAGCATCCCAAGGACCTGCATTTGGGCTTCCTTGGTGGCACTAGTGGTAAAGAACCTTCCTGCCAATGCATAAGACATAAGAGATACGGGTTTGATCCCTGGGTTGGGAAAATGCCTTGGAGGAGGGCATAGCAACTCACTCCAGTATTCTTGCCTAGAGAATCCCATGGATAGAGGAGTCTGGTGGACTATGGTCCATGGGTTCGCAGAGTTGGACACGACTGAGGCAAATTAGCATGCATACATGCACGTGGACTTGAGCACAGGTTGCTATGTACTAGCTGGAAGACCTTGAACAAATCCCAACCTTTGTTGCTCCCCCAGATCCTTCATCTACAAAGTGGACTAAAACTCCAAACAGCATCATCATTATTATTTTTAAAAGAGGAAGAGGTCAGTTCATGCCAAATGTGACCATTACTTCTTGCCCTCGCCTCCCGCCACCTCATACTTCACACTCTATAGCCTTGCAGGCATCTTCTACTATTCTGTACTGTTCCCCAATTTGTTGTTGTTGTTTAGTCACTAAGTCATGTCCAACTGTTTGGGACCCCTTGGATTGTAGCATGCCAAGCTCCTCTGTCCATGGGATTTTCCAGTCAAGAATACTGGAGTGGGTTGCCATTTCCTACACCAGGGGATTTTCCTGACCCAGGGATCAAACACTTGTCTCTTGGATTCTTTTACTGCTGAGTCACCAGGGAAGCTCTCTGTTCCCCAATCCTGTGCCTTTCTTCATTCTCTCATTTGCCTGGAGGCCTCTCCCCACCATTTTGCCCTGGCCCCACTCCTATAGATCCTCTAAGAGCCAGCTCAGAAGCCACCTCCTCAGGAAGCACTCCATGATTGGCCAACACCCTGTCAAGCACTCACAGCCCTCTAAGACTGTGACAGATACCTGGTTGGTAATAGCTCACAGTCCATAGAGCAAATCTCTCTCTCTGCACTGACCACTTTGTTGCTAGCTGAGAGGAATCTCAGAGGCAGGGACTGTGTCTTATTCTCTTCTATTCCTGGTACCCACACCCTGCCTGGCCCTTAGAAAGCTCAGTGGCCACTTGCAGCCCTCAGTGAATTGCATGGATTGGATTAAACAGCATTCCTCTCTTGGGGCATCCTTTATAAGTAGAGGGCTAAAGGATTGGGATGATGAACCTCCAAGCTGAGCAGCAGAATCTGCCCTTGTGATGAAGAGGAAGACACACGTGTGGTAGCCAGACTTCCTTTGCCCTTCAGATGGGGGGAGGCGGGGTGAATAGATTCAGGGGCTTCTGAGCAGATTCACTTTAAAATGGAAATGGCTTGCCCTTGCAATGCGGCCCTTTCTCAAAAGCTGGTCCCATCTCTTTCCTCCTGATGAGGACGGCCAAGTTCAACATGCAGGAGGGATGGCTGCAGAGACACATGTGTCACACCCAGGCAGCTCCCGGCTCCAAACAAGGCCCCACTGAAAGGATCAAAGGCTGCACATGGCCTGGCAGTGACAAATTTATGACGCCCCGTCATCCACATGAAAACATTGTGTATTTAATCTGCCCAGTAGAAATAAATCAATCTCAAGTTTCTGTTGAAGGAATTGCAAGTCAGCCACCCTTCTCCATAAAGATGTAAAGGATCTGTTTAAAGCAACGATTACCTCTCTCAAAGAAGGCGAGGTTTCCTCTTCCCCACAGAGGCATCTAAATGCAGTTTTGTATTCACCCTTTCACAACAAGTCCTGAACATCTAGCTTTCAATGAGTATACAAGCTTTGTTATTGCATTTAGATTTACAAACAAAGTTGTTGGCACAGGAAAGCCTGTGGTAGGTAGGACAGACCACCCGTAAGTATGCGTATGAAAGCCCAGTTGGAAAATCTCTTCTGTCGGCCAAAAGTGTGACTGCACTTCTGAAAACTTGGCTGTTCTCTTGGTGGTCGAAAACAGTGAACCTTTTTGTTCATTGAACGCTGAAAAAACAAGTATGCCAAAAAGTGCCTTTTCCTAACGGGTTCCAAGTCTCCTAGCTATTTTTGCCTCTTTTCTCTCAGGGCTTGAGAACATTCAACAAACGTGAATTGGAGATGCTTTATTGTTCCGCGTGTTGTGTTGGAGGTTTCAGATCACGGCCAACAAGTGCTGGCCCATTTGCCTGCCATGCAGCTTACAATGAGGCCTCTTTCTGCCCATGTCCTCTGACCACAGGAGGGGATGGAAACTGGATGTTCGCCCTTCACTCTCAGGGGTGTGGGGGAGAGGCCTGGGCACCAGATGAGAGGGAAAGGGAGCGTGATCTTTCATCCTGGAGAGACCGTTGTGCAAGATGGCTGACCGAGGCTTCGCCCTCTGATTATGGAAGGGGGATGCTGTGTCTCCAGATTGGGAGAGGACTGGTATTTCCTTGTTCTTGTTGTTTAGTCACTTCAGTTGTGTCCAACTCTCTGTGACCCCGTGGACTGCAGCCCGCCACGCTCCTCTGTCCATGGGATTTCTTGGGCAAGAATACTGGAGGGGGTTGCCATTTCCTCCTCCAGGGGATCTTCCTGACCCAGGGAATGAACCCTCATCTCCTGTGTTGGCAGGTGGATTCTTTACCACTGAGCCACCAGGGAAGCCCCAGTATCTCCTAGTAACTAGGAATTTCATTAGCTTGCTACTTCCAACCAGCTGGGCTAACAAAATCTCCAAATGTTATGTGTATATGTATGTGTGTTTATATATGCAGGCACATAAATATAATGTAGTTGACAATAATTACATACACACAGTACGTAATACTATGCGTAATGCTATATGTGTATGTGGATAAGTAAAACTTGATGCGACATGGTTGACATAATTTCTCTGCTGCATAGAGTCTATCATAGCCTCTGATAGACTGAAAACATTTTTTGAACTAGGTTTTTTTTTATGAAAAAGTAATTACATGGACAAAGTAAAAAGTTCAAAGAGTACAAAAAGCTCTGCAATAGAAAACAACTCTCCTCTTCATCCTGCTTCCCCAAGTCCCCTCCACGTGGCAACCACTGTTAATTGTTTTTCAAGCAAATGCTTCCAGAGTAGTTCTACGAACATGTGGGTGTGTGTACGTGTTTGTGCACGCATGCACACACATACAGCCCTTCAGACCATACAGCCAAGCAAAATGGTAACATACTATATTGTTCTCCACTTTTTTTCTCTTAATAGTTTATTTTGGAGATCATTCTCTAATAGCTCACGTTCATCTACATTATTCTTTTTAATGACTGTGTAGTGTTCAAGATTGGATGTCATACAATTATTGCACCAACTCTTATCAAAGCATATATGGTTCGCTGCCAGCTCTCTGTTACAACAAATAGCACAGTTATTTATCTTCCATGTGCAAATATATCTCTAGGAGAATCTTCTAGGTGTGGCTTATCATTGTCAATGGGTATATGCATTGCAAATTTAATATGATTGTCACTGTCATCATTTATTATTGGGCTTCCCTGATAGTTCAGTTGGCATAGAATCTACCTGCAATGCAGGAAACTCCAGTTCAATTCCTGGATCGGGAAGATCCCCTGGAGAAGGGAAAGGCTACCCACTCTGTATTCTGGCCTAGATTATCATTGCCATCATTTATTATCATTATTATATTTTTATAGCTATCCAAAGCCAGTTTACTCACCCTCCAGTGAACCAAGAGCACCTGTTTTGTTATCCATTCATCAGCCCAATGTGTTTTGAATTTCAATCTTTGCCAGTCTGAGGAATGAAAAATGCCACAGTAAATGTTAAGGTCTTTTAATGACAGAGGCTTTATTGCTTTCTCATAATATTATAACACAGGAGAGTTTAAACACCCCTTAGAGATCGTTTAGTCCAATTTTCTCATTTTATGATTTTACATTTAAGGAAGAAAGCTCAGCGTGGGAAGTGCCCTCTGCCTGGCCATGCAGCATCCCCACCCCCCACAAACCCCCGCCTCCACCACACCACCACCACTGCAGAGCCAACAGCAGAGCTAATGTAGGGATAATGTAGAAAAGGATGTTTTACTGCTTCCATTAGTGGAAAATCAACTATCAAGTCATTGGAGTGATGTGTGGAGGCCAATTGTTCCTACATGTGATCTCTATTTCTAATAAACATTCCTCACAGTTCTGGAAGCTTGGAAATCCAAGATCAAGGGGCTGGCATATTCAATGTCTGGTGAGAACTGGCTTCCTGGTTCATAAATGACCATCTTCCCACTGTATTCTCACCTGGTGGAAAAGTTGATGGAGCTCTCGGGGGTCTCTTTTATATGGCGCTTATCCCATTGATGAGGACTCCACCATCATGATCTAATCACCTCTGAAAGGCTCCACCTCCAAAAGCCATCACCCTGGGGATTGTTGTTGTTCAGTCTGTCGGTCGTGTCTGACTCTTAGTGACCCCACGAACTGCAGCAGCCCAGGCTTTGCTGTCCTTCACCATCTCTCAGAGTCTGCTCAAACTCAAGTCCGTTGGGTTGGTGATGCCACCCAAACATTTCATCCTCTGTCATACCCTTCTCCTCTTGCCCTCAATCTTTCCCAGCATCAGGGCCTTTTCCAAGGAGTCGACTTTTCCATGAGGTGACCAAAGTATTGGAGCTTCAGCTTCAGCATCAGTCCTTCCAATGAATATTCGGGGTTGATTTCCTTTAGGATGGACTGGTTAGATCTTGCAGTCCAAGGGGCTCTCAAGAGTCTTCTCCAACACCATGGTTCAAAGTCATCAGTTCTTCAGCATTCAGCCTTTTTTATTGTCCAGCTCTCACATCCATACATGGTTACTGGAAAAACCATAGCTTTGACTATATGGACCTTTGTTAGCAAAGTAATGTCTCTGATTTTTAATACGCTGTCTAGGTTGGTCATAGGTCCTTTTCTTCCAAGGAGCAAACATCTTTTAATTTTGTGGCTGTCATCACCATCCACAGTGATTTTGGAGCCCAAGAAAATAAAATCTGTCACTGTTTCCATTGTAGTTCCCTAACCTGCATACAGGTTTCTCAGGAGGCAGGTAAGGTGGTTTGGTGTTTTGTTTTGTTTTTTAATTGGAGGAAAATTGCTTTACAATGTTGTGTTGGTTTCTGTTATTCAACAATGCAAGTCAGCCCGAATTATACCTATGTCCCTTCCCTCTTCAGCGTCCCTACTCCCCCCCCCTTTTTATTTATTTATTTTTAATTGGAGGAAGGAATTAGGTTTTAACATATGAATTTGTGGGGACACAAACATAGAGTCTATAGCAGGAGCCAAAGTCAGGTAGACAAGGGTTCTAGTTCTGGTCCTTTACACTAGTGTTGCCACTTTCAGCAAGCTACCTAATTCATCCAAGCCTCAGTTTCCTCATCTGCAAAATGGGGATAGTAACAGTCTACCTCTTATGGTTTCCATGAGGATTAACAAGATAACACATGAAAATCATTTGACAATGATGCCCAACAGATGGTTAAGTCCTTCATATACTTTGAAGGTGTCTGCATCAGTTCAGTTCAGTTCAGTCAGTCAGTCATGTCTGACTCTTGCAACCCCATGAACCATAGCACACCAGGCCTCCCTGTCCATCACCAACTCCCGGAGTCCACCCAAATCCATGTCCATTGAGTTGGTGATGCCATCCAACCATCTCATCCTCTGTCGTTCCCTTCTCCTCCTGTCCTCAATCTTTCCCAGCATCAGGGTCTTTTCAAATGAGTCAGCTCTTTGCATCAGGTGGCCAAAGTATTGGAGTTTCAGCTTCAGCATCAGTCCTTCCAATGAACACCCAGGACTGATCTCCTTTAGGTTGGACTGGTTGTATCTCCTTGCAGTCCAAGGGACTCTCAAGAGTCTTCTCCAACACCACACTTCAAAAGCATCAATTCTTCCGTGCTCAGCTTTCCTTATAGTCCAACTCTCAGATCCGTACATGACCACTGGAAAAACCATAGCCTTGACTAGACGGACCTTTGTTGACAAAGTAATATCTCTGCTTTTTAATATGCTGTCTAGGTTGGTCATAACTTTCCTTCCAAGGAGTAAGCATCTGTATCAGTGTTGTCATTTTTTGCTAGTCTTCAGCCGAGCAACTTCTGCTCTTCCTTTCTTAACCTGTACTTCTTGTTCTCAGACCACTCTGCTGTACAAGGCATTATCTAAAATAGGAACATTGTCAGGGAAAGGACTGCCTCTTGGAATGAACAAGCCACACATCACAGGAAGGGAGGGGAAGGATGCTCCCCAGAAAAGATGCTTCCTCTCTTGGTTTTGCTGAAGCAACCCTGGGAGATTTATTAACAGATGGTGTGGTGGTGTTTGTAGCTTCAGTTCATCCAAATGTGTCTGGGGGGTGGGGGGTGGATATGTTGGGGTTTACCTTGTCTTTTGTACAATCAGCCACCAGAGAACTCCAGGCCTGTGGACAGCACGGTGTTGCTCTGAACCCTCTGGCACTCCCCACTCATGTTTAATTTCAGAAGCTGACACCATCCGAGCTAAAACCCATGTGGCAAAGCAGCCATCTAGAAGCGTGATTGGGATAAATACAGCTTTCCTAGACTGTGGAAATGCTAAGTAGCAACTATTTCCTTCCGGTATTTTAAATCTAAAATTTTTGTCTTTCAGCATTTTTCCCTCTCTCGTTCTCTTGCCATTGTATAGTCTGTGGTCTAACTCCTTTTTAAAGTTAGTAGTAAATTATAATTCTTGGTTTTGGGTAAACAAATTGTGTGTGTGTGTGTGTGTGAGAGAGAGAGAGAGAGAGAGAGAGAGAGATTATCTCTTCTTATTAGCCATTCTCTTCATACCATTAGGAAGACAGGTCTCTGGGAGATTTGTTGGTTTCTAAGGACATAGTGGGGGCTTCCCTTGTGGCTCAGCTGGTAAAGAATCCGCCAGCAATGCAGGAGACCTGGGTTCGACCCCTGAATTGGGAAGATCCCCTGAACAAGGGAAAGGCTACCCACTCCAGTATTCTGGCCTGGAGAATTCCACGGTCTGTGTAGTCCATGGGGTCGCAAACAGTTGGACATGACTGAGCAATTTTCACTTCACTCACTAAGGACATAGGGGACATTTTCTGTGCGACCAGGTTGCAAATGAAGATTTCTGTAACTTCGTATTGTTTGGCCTCCTCACAAAATGTCAGGGTTTTTTTTATTGATATAACTGAAACTGATGCTACATCCACTCCTTTACTAGAAAAGAGTCAATGTAAAGAAAGTTATAGGAACAATAGTCCCCTTTTCACCTTATTTCTGTGTTACATGCGTTCATGCTCAATCACTCAGTCACATCCGACTTTTTATGACCCCATGGACTGTAGCCTGCCAAGCTCTTCTATCCATGAGATTTCCCAGGCAACAATACCAGAATGGGCTGCCATTTCCTGCTCCAGGGGATCTTCTCGACCCAGGGATCAAACCCATGTCTCCTGCGTCTCCTGCACTGGCAGGCGGATTCTTTACCACTGAGCCACCTGGGAAGCGTCTATGTTACACACTCTTCTAATTTTGCCAGCGCTGCCTTCCCCTACACAATCAGGGCTCTGCCACAGAGATTTCAACCATGTTTCAAGCACCTTCAAAAATAACACACACACGCAGACCAAGTGCAATGTGGACACTTCAGTTGGGTTCATCCATAAGAAATCTGGAGAAAAATATAATTAACTCTTGCTTTGGAAGGACTGATGTTGAAGCTGAAACTCTTAATACTTTGGCCACCTGATGCGAAGAACTGACTCATTGGAAAAGACCCTGATGCTGGGAAAGACTGAAGGCTGGAGGAGAAGGGGATGACAGAGGATGAGATGGTTGGATGGCATCACTGACTCAATGGACATGAGTTTGACTGGACTCCAGGAGTTGGTGATGGACAAGGAGGCCTGGCATGCTGCAGTCCATGGGGTCGCAAAGAGTCGGACACAACTCAGTGACTGAACTGAATTGAATTTGTTAGGAGAATGTATAGGATAAGAGGCTGGTGGCGAAGAGGCCAGGGCTCTGAGGCTGGAGGTGTCCCTGTCTCACTGCAGTGGGCTGCTGCCCTTCTTGGTCCTGTTCCCTCATCTACATCCCAGGACTTTAGATTAAGTGATTCACATTGGGGAGGGGGGGGGGTGGAGTCCTTCCATCTAGCATACATCTGAATTCCAACTTCATGCTGCTGTTTGTTTTTTCCTTATCGGTTTACTCGTGGTTTCCCCCCCTTTTCTGAACACTTATAAAACAAAATAAAAAAGAAAGTAATGATCACTTTCTTTCCATAACCTCAGATTAATAAGTTGACATAGATGGATCTAGATCTGTTTCTCTCCTCTTTCCCTCTTTTAAAATCATACTATTGATATTTGATATTTGCTCATTTTAAATGAGAATTTACACACTCAATGAAGAAAAGTACAAAGATGAAAGTTAAAATAACAAACATGAAATCCCATCCTCCAGAAACAAAATTTCTTAGAATAAAGGGAATATTGTTTCTTCCACATATACATGCAAAAATATTGACAGACATCTTAAGTTGATGGGTACAAATAGTTGATAAAGATCATTTAATCTGTATGTATTCTCTTATTAAGAATTTAAATTTAACTCTGAGTTTAAAAAAAAAATCTGAATCGAAATAGAAGGTTTCGTTAGGCCACAAAATTTCTGTATGTTATGAAAGATTATTTTCTAAAGGAAGTCTCTAAAGGTAAGAAATTAATGTTTTAGTTTATGAAAAAGAGAAATTATTGGCTCATGTCACTAGGAAGTCCAAGGAGAAGGTGTTAATTCTAGATGCAGCTGGATCTAGAAATGGCAACAAGATTATCAAGTGTCTATATAGCTCTCCCTTCACCCATGTGTCTTGCTCTGTTTTCCTCTGGTTTGGTTCACGCACGTGTGGTGGCAAACCTTGCTATGGGCAACTCCATACTTATATTATCCTAAAATATAGGTGCTGGAATTGTCAAGAGATCGGAGTAGTTGCATCTTCTGTGGTTAACTACATGCTTCAATTCATCGACTTTTTTTTTTAACTTTTATTTATTTATTTTTCATTTTTTTTTATTAGTTGGAGGCTAATTACTTTACAGTATTGTAGTGGTTTTTGTCATACATTGACATGAATTAGCCATGGATTTAGATGTATTCCCCATCCCGATCCCCCCTCCCACCTCCCTCTTCATCGACTTTCTAGTCTCAAAGATAGGAACAGGAACATCATCATATTTCCTTATCTCTGTCTACTAGATGCCAGTTTTTCATGATTGCTCTCTTTACATCATCCAGATTTATAACATTCACACATTCATTATCATGATTCCTGCAGTTTTGTTTAGTGTTGGTCTGACATAAAAATGAAGTCAGTGCTCACTACTATGCATTTTAATGTGCTTCTCTATTCTCTACTTTGACTTATCATAATTGGTTGGCTATTGTTGTTGAGCAGCTTTTTCAAAATTGTTCATTATTAGTGTATGCCCAATGTTCTTTCTTTTGGTTTCAGATTATTTCTATGTTGCTTTTATACTTGAACTATGTCTTGGGTAAAATTCTCTCAGGACACATTTTATTTACTTTGGGCATTTGTCATCATGCTGATGTTTTCCAGCTTCAAATTTTATTAAGGAAAATTCAGAGGCCAACTTGATTCTCCCCCCATGCCCCCTGCTTATAGATACTTTTTAACTTGCCTTTTTGCATGACA
The DNA here is from genome assembly GCF_910594005.1 of Cervus elaphus. Taxonomy (NCBI): domain Eukaryota; kingdom Metazoa; phylum Chordata; class Mammalia; order Artiodactyla; family Cervidae; genus Cervus; species Cervus elaphus. Next base: position 83,141,102 of record NC_057829.1, on the reverse strand, counting down.
AATTGTTTCTTTATCCTTTAAGCTTAATAATCTAAAAACTGTATGTCAGTGTTACGCATGCTCCTTCACGTTTTCCTGGAACACTGTATGTTTCTTTCAGTTGACCAATTTGGGTCTTTCTTCATTTCCTCGTATACTATATATCTAAATGTATCTGTATTTTCAGTTGTAGTCTCTATTATAAGCTACCAATTATTTTTGTGTTGGATCGTTTTTCTGATTTGTATTTTTATTAGCTTTTTTTCATTGCTTTCTCATTTCTGTGAATTTTTTAAAACTCTGTATTTAGATGGATTATTTCAAATCTTGATAGCAGTTATACAAACTTATATTTTGCTTCATGTTTACCATTTCTAGTACTCTTCATTCCATCTTATAGTTACAATTTTCCTTCTATTGTCATTTCTTTTTAGCATTTCTAATAGAGCATGTCTGCTGGAAAGAAAATTTCCCAGCTTATATTTATCTGAAAGTGTTTTTATTGGTTTTTCCAGTGGTCATGTATGGATGTGAGAGTTGGACTGTAAAGAAAGCTGAACACCAAAGAATTGATGCTTTTGAAGTGTGGTGTTGGAGAAGACTCTTGAGAGTCCCTTGGACTGCAAGGAGATCCAACCAGTCCATCCTAAAGGAGATCAGTCCTGGGTGTTCATTGAAGGACTGATGATGAAGCTGAAACTCCAATACTTTGGCCACCTGATGCAAAGAGCTGACTCATCTGAAAAGACCCTGATGCTGGGAAAGATTGAGGGCAGGAGGAGATGGGGACGACAGAGGATGAGATGGTTGGATGGCATCACCGACTCAATGGACATGGGTTTGGGTGGACTCCGGGAGTTGGTGATGGACAGGGAGGCCTGGTGTGCTGTGGTTCACGGGATTGCAAAGAGTCAGACACGACTGAGTGACTGGACTGAACTGAACTGAACTGAACTCTGAATATTCAATAGAACTCTAGATTAATAGGTTTTTCTTCCCTTTCAGCAATTTAATGGTGATGTTTCAGTGTCAATCTGGCCTTTATTATTCTTGGAAAGGGGTCAGTAGCCATTCAAATGATTGTTCCTCTGAATATAATGTGTTTTTTTTTTTTTTTTTTTCCCTCCTTTGGCTGTTTTCAAGATTTTCTCTTTATTTTTGATTTAGTAATTTAATATGATGCACCTTGATTTGATTTTTTTTCTATTATATTTACCCTCCAGTTTTGCTAAACTTCTTGGATCTATAAAATAATGTTTTTCACCAAATATTTGGAAATTTTGACCTTGACTTCCTCAAATACGTTTTTCTACCCTACTCACCCTCTAGTTTTCTATTGGGACCACAATCACAAATACATGTTAGACTACTAGATATCATCCAACAGGTCACTTGGTACTGATTAATTTTTCTAATTTTTTAATTCTATTCATAGTAAATAATTCCTATTACTCTGTCTTTAATTTACTGATCCTTCCTTTGGCTATCTTTAATCTATTGTTGAGCACACCCAGTACATTTTTCATTTATTATATTGCATTTTTATTATACAATTTTCATTTGGTTGCATTTCTGTACTGAGATTCCCCAACTTTTCACTATGACAGTATTTTAAAAAACTTTTCAGACACATTTTTACTAGATATTTTTAAGTCCTTGTCCACTGACCCTAATATTTGTATCATCTTGGGATCAGTTTCAGTGACTACCCAGTGACTCCTGGGTGTGGATCACATCCTCCTATTTCTTTCATGTCTAGTTTTCTTTCTTTTGTCTTTGTTACAGCCTGAACATTGTGGCAGATATCTTGTAGGGCCCCTGGATTCAGTTATCTTCCTCTGAAGAGTGTGGATTTTCTTTCTAGTAAGGAGTTAAATTACTAGCTAATCATCTTGAACTTGTGGAGGTTTAGTTTTATACATTTTTAAGATGTGTCCATTTTGGTTTTGATTTTTGTCTCAAAGTAAATCCTTATTTCTAGAACATAGTGTTTATCCCTAAGGATAACCCTTCTGGTATTTCAGTGAAAAAGCCTGAGTTATTGACCAAGACGCTATAATTTGGCAAGGTTTAAATTCAACAGTGTCTCCCATGATCCAGCCAACAGCTGAAATCAAGGCTCAGCTTTTTCAGGCTTCTAGCTCTTTCTTTTTGCCAATCTTTAGAGTGTCTCTATCCATGAGCAATTTAGGAGTCAGCCAAAGATTTGGGGAAATACATATGCGTACTTGGGTGCTCTCCACTCGGGCTCTTTGTGATTTCCCCTCCTGTTTTCAAATGCTATGGTAGCCCTAAATTCCATCTTCTAACATCTCGGGCCAATAAGTTTGTACTTTTCTGCTTGATCTTTACCCACCCAGCACTCTGCAGACTGGAAAATGCCCTCAAGGAAAAAGTCATATAAATAAGGATCTCACCCCAGTGATCTCCATCTTCCAAGGCTTGAATCTCTTCCAGTTCTGCCTGATTTTGTTTGTCCTCAAGCATCTTTAAATTGTTGGGGTTTTATATCCTGTTCAGAGTTAGTTAAACATAAGCTTCTTCAACATGATTGGAATTGAAACACCATATTTGATTTTACATAGGAGCTACTGTGTTCTATTAGTCCCATAATAAATTCTTACTGTCCTCATGGCCTGAACCTCCATTTTTATCTCACTTTGTGGGTTTAACGTCTTATCTTAGGGTTATGGCTTCTGAAAAATTTCAGACTTTCTGTTTATTGTGGGGCCCAACAAACACAAAAGGGAGTTTGCTACATTAATATGTGATGAACAGGGAGACAGGTCCTCAGACTCTGGAAGGCCATAGCACACAGACAATTCTTTACCTCAGAGTGGTGTGTTGGTTAGTTCCAAGTATTACTATAAAAATCAAAGGTCCTGAATGCCATTAATTTTTCTGCTTATCACTTGACCTTCAGGGTATGTCTTAAGACCTACAGAAAGCATCCGAGAAGAATCCATGTGAATCTCCCAAGCAGATAATCAAATACAAGATTATCTAATATTGGATGGTCCTAGGCCCCAACTGCCATTCCAGGCTTCTTTAAGGTAAAATAAGTGTTCACATTTTATAAAAATAAAATGAAAAGTATTTCTTGTGGTCATTAAGATCATACATCCATTTAAAAATATATATGTATTCTAAAAAAAAAAAAAAAAAAACAGTACAATGAAGGCTACAAATGTCTCCTGTTGGCTCAGTTTATTCCCTCCTATTATCCCTGATTTTTGAAAAATATGAGACTCTACTAGTACAGTTTCTTTCTGAGAAGCTTTAAATCTTTAGAGAAATGTTCAGGTGAAAGGGTCTGAGACCCCTATCTGGAATTTGTTTAGAGTAAACCAGACGAAACTGGAAAGAATTGATTGAGCTCCTTTGCTACATAGCACGAAAAAAGAATTATTCTGCAGGACAGAGCAGAGTCAGTTGGGGTGTATTCTTTCTCTGGGACACTTCACTTTATTTATGATCTCTGTTTCTTGTCACTTCTCAGGTTATCTGGGAACTTTTAAGGCAAATGCACAGACTGGTTAGTTTCTTTTAATCAGTGTAAGCATCATTTCATCCTTAGTCTGGATTGTGCCGTCCTGGTAGATAAAGAGGTTATCATCATGGTATTCTCACATCTTAACCTTTAGAAGTGAAAAATTAAATAAAACTCCACATCTGAGGAGTTTCACAGATCTCTCATCCCAGTTTGATGTATGGAGGCTAGTGTTCAGTTTAATACTTTCAGGATTAAGAACAGGTTTGAGAACTTCAGAGATTTTTCTTTCGGTGCTTAAGTGTCTAACCCATGTTTCTGGGATATTTCCAGAACATCCCACTGACACATTATCTTTTGTCCTAGAGGCCAAGAAAAAAAAAACAATGACTAATTATTATTTTAACAGGCGTCTGTGTCAAAGAGTCTTAAGCTTAGGAGGAGGTACAGTTGAGGTTATCTCACTGTATACTGTTTTCCAACTAGTTTTCCAACTAGCCCTTTGTACTCAGTTTTATTTAGAAGTTAAATAGCATTTGTAAGAGATAAGGAAATTGGAATCTCAAAGTTTTAAGACAACCCAATGCAAGTTGCCTGATATTTGATGACTCAAAAGCCTTTCAGGTTGACTGTGTTTTGCCTGCAGCGGCCGGTAATCCTCTGATGTCAGCTGAATCCCCTTATGGTTTCTGTCTGAGGATTGTGCCATTTGGGGAGGGATACCCTATTGCTGTGGAGAAAGAAATGGCAACCCACTCCAGTATTCTTGCCTGGAAAATCCCATGGACAGAGGAGCGTGGTAGGCTATAGGCAGTCCGTGGGGTTGCAAAGAGTCAGACACGACTGAGCGACTTTGCTTTCACTTTCACCCTATGACTGCAGATGGTGATTGCAGCCATGAAATTAAAAGACGCTTACTCCTTGGAAGGAAAGTTATGACCAACCTAGATAGCATATTAAAAAGCAGAGACTTTACTTTGTCAACAAAGGTCCGTCTAGTCAAGGCTATGGTTTTTCCAGTAGTCATGTATGGATGTGAGAGTTGGACTATAAAGAAAGCTGAGCACCGAAAAATTGATGCTTTTGAACTGTGGTGTTGGAGAAGACTCTTGAGAATCCCTTGGATTGCAAGGAGATCCAATCAATCCATCCTAAAGGAGATCAGTCCTGGGTGTTCATTGGAAGGACTGATGCTGAAGCTGAAACTCCAGTACTTTGGCCACCTCATGTGAAGAGTTGACTCATTGGAAAAGACCCTAATGCTGGGAAGGATTGGGGGCAGGAAGAGAAGGGGACGACAGAGGATGAGATGGCTGGATGGCATCACCGACCTGATGGACATGGGTTTGGGTGGACTCCGGGAGCTGGTGATGGACAGGGAGGCTTGGTGTGCTGCAGTTCATAGGGTTGCAAAGAGTTGGACATGACTGAGCGACTGAACTGAACTGAACTGAACCGAACCCTATCACATGACCCACTCGCTCCCTGAAAAGCTAGTGAAGCCAGGTGACAAGGAAGGGGGCACTGCGCGGTGGCTGTGTTTTCACACCAAGATCTCCAAGCAAAGATGCCTTGCTAAAGGCCCTTCCAGCCTCTGGGCCTGCTCCCCCTGATTCAGTCTCAGAACCACAGCTCAGTTGATTCTGGAGAAACATAACCTTGACTCTGTCACTACCCTGATGAAATCCCAAATGTCACCTGTCACTGCATAGTGACAACCTTTCAGTGGCTCCTCTACTCCATCCAGGATGAAACCAAAATTCCTGCACATGCCTCACAAGGCCCTGGTGTTCTGGGCCTGTGGTTCTCCAGCCTCACCTTTGTCATGTCTCCTCCCACTGAAGGCTGCAGATGGAGAAGTTCCCGACTATTTCCTCTCCTCTCCTCTCTTCTGACGAGCATCCCCGTCCCACCTGGCACCTTTGCCCCCCTCTCTTCTTCTTACCCTCCCACTTCAAACTCAGATACCAGCTCCTCTGGCAATCTCTCTGCACTCCCCTCCAGAAAACCTGGGCCAGAGTTCATCCACCCACTCCCTCTCTGAACTGAATGCTCCTATAAGAATCCATCTGTGGACTGCATCCTTGGAGCCCAGAATGGGCCCACATGTGGTCAATGCCCAATAAATATTTGTTGAATGAATCTAAGATAGTTTGCAATCTTTTCAAAGGTAGGACTAAGGGACAGAAAAAAAAAATAGTTGAGAGCTGTTTGTTCTGTTTCCTTTTAAAATAATTTCTTCTGAAAGTGGTGTCATTTAAGAATTTCTGTTTAATTTTTATTTTAATATCCTTCAGGGTCTGATTTTTACAAAGGATCCCTCTTGATCTCTGAATGTCACCCTGGAACATCAGATAATGAAAAGCACTGGAGTGATTTACTTGGATTGGAGGTGGTGGAAGGAAATGAATGGGCTTCCCACTTTCCTTCTGAACTATACTTGTTTATACATAGCAATGAAATATTTTATCTTAGTTTTTTCCCTTAAAACATCTTGTCTGAGGGAAGTGGGAAGAGAACTTGGAAAACTGTCCCTTAAAACAGTTTTCATTAACTGAAAAATGGTGTGAAAGAAAAATATATGTCTGATGGAAATGCAGTTTAGTTATCACACATATGGGATGTATTTTTCCTGAGTTAAAAAGTTTCTGAAGAAAAGAATCCCATAAATATACAAACTGCTGTATTTTGATATTCAACTCAATTCAGAAGTGCTACAGGGAACTGAACATAAAAAGCATTGACTTTTGAAGACCACACCTAAATTTTATTATTGTTGGCATATTTATTGAAACATGTAGCATAGATAATTGATTTATTTCCATGCTGTTTTGCTGAACTCATGTTTAAGTCTTGATTTCTGGTCAGGGCTGAGTTGTGTTTAGGATCTTGTTTGAATTTTTTTGTAATATAAGAATAGATCCACTTTGACTCTTACTTCTGCAAGTAGCAGAACTGTTCTCAGAACTTCTTTTTTATGGTTTAAGTGTTAAATTAGATGGTGCTTGTTGGAAGGTTTTCTCAGGGACTCCATCTCTGAAGTGTTTTCCAGGTGTCTTCCCCTCACTGGCTCCAGAGTAGGACCCCAAGGGTCAGGATCATAAACTCAGTGACTCTTTGATATGGTAATGGTCATACAATGTGCAACTTACCCCAAACACAAAAATAGATCTTGGAGTATCTTAATCTAGGTTCAGAATGCTAGGCTTCTGTGAAACTTGCATGCAGCTCACACTTTCTGTTCTTTCTTTGCCTATGCTGGAGCAAAATGCAGTTAAAGAGAAGATAAGATGCTGGCCAGTCAAATGGAAAACGTGTGATAAAATGAGTGTTTTACTGCTAAACCCAACTCTGTTTTCACCAAGTCTGTGCCACCTCTGACAAGACCAGGGGTCCTTGGGAGAAATGCCATGGACTTACATCACATGAAGAAAGTTTTCCAGAAAAGTTAAGTTGTGAGAATTCCTCTTATTGAAATACACTCTTTATGGAATGGGGGGGGGGGGGGGGAGGGGGGCGGGGGGGGAGGAACTTGGAGCTCGGCAGTGGCTGAATGCCCAATGACCCTGTTCCCCTGCTCTTGCTAAACAATCCCCCAAGTTCAAGTATCCAGAGACCCCTGGGATCCCAACTCTTCTCCTTGTAGATTCTCAAGACCTTCCAGGTTTGTCTTAACTGTTGGTCTGACCCCTCTGCCTTCAAGCTGCTGTGAGTCTGGAAATTATTAGGCAATGATCACTGCTAGACACTCTTAGGCCTTGAGAGAGGGAATGACCCAAATCATTCCCTCAGGGAACTTCCCCCAAGAGGAACATCATACTCAGATGATAGGTTTAGGAACCAAGGCCCCTAAGACTAACCTCACCATTGGAAGTTTCTAAGGGAGGAAGAATGATGTTGAAGAATGATGTACTTTGACATTCATCTTGCAATGTGGCCATCAGTCCACTGAACTGGGCCATTTATCTTTCCAGCCTTCAGACTCAGACTGAAACATCAGCTTTTCCTGGGTCTCCAGCCTGCCAAGGTTTGAACCAGTCCATACAGTCCATCAGTCCATCCGATGTTCAGTCGTGTCTGACTCTTTGCAGTCCCATGGACTGTCGTCCGCCAGACTCCTCTGTCCATAGGATTTCCCAGGCAAGAATACTAGAGTGGGTTGCCATTTCCTTCTTCAGGGGATCTTCCCTACCCAGGGATAGAACTCTAGTCTCCTACATTGCAGTTAGATTCTTTACCACTGAGCCACCAGGGAGGACCGTGTGAAAGATACTAAGACTGAATAAATAGGGGTAGGAAACAAAGAAATGAGGGCCTAGACTTCTGGGTAGACCAGTTAACTAAAAGGTTAGTAGAGCATAAGTGGAAAAAGTATATAATTAACCAAAAAGTTGAACTAAATTGAAGTAAAATCTTATATTTCTAAGACTTCTGGTCCCTTTCTCTGATATTTCTGCTTTTTTTTCCCCCCACTGACACTCTCTGACTTTTCAGTTATCTATAAGGCTTCTCTTCTTGGAAGCTCTCATGGATTAGGAGCCTCAGTTCAGTTCAGTCACTCAGTTGTGTCCAACTCTTTGCGACCCCATGAATCGTAGCATGCCAGGCCTCCCAGTCCATCACCAACTCCCAGAGTTTACTCACACTCATATCCATCGAGTCGGTGATGCCATCCAGCTATCTCATCCTCTGTCATCCCCTTCTCCTCCTGCCCCCAATCGCTCCCAGCATCAGGGTCTTTTCCAATGAGTCAACTCTTCGCATGAGGTGACCAAAGTACTGGAGTTTCAGCTTCAGCATCAGTCCTTCCAATGAACACCCAGGACTGGTCTCCTTTAGGATGGACTGGTTGGATCTCCTTGAGCCTATTGGCTTATTATTCCTGGCTAACATTTGAAGAGGGATTCAGGTGGTATAACTCCTGAAATCAAAATTCTGGGTGACTGAGGTAGTGAACTGAGTCCATTATCTCTGTGAAAAGGGGCACAAAAAGGTAAAGAAAGTGCTTCAAAATCTATGAGGCAAAATCAAAGTGAATGTGATATGATTTAAAGTGATTTCTATATTTTTTTTTTCAAATGTGTATTAACAGAGGAAAATGATGTTTCTTAAAAAGGGAAATATCCTAAATGAGAGTCACTGAATTGGACAGATGGAATAATTCATATCCTAAAGATGGTTTAGTTATCAAAAAAGTGTTAATTGGAGAATGCAGTCAAGTCCGAAGCATTTCTCAGGGTTCTAATGATAGAGCAAATGCAATAATCAGAGGCACATTTCCTGCATTACTATGCAAATCGCGCTGCCTCTAAATTAATAGTTGTCATTTGTTGTGTTTCCTGGTTTCTCCTATCCCTTTCATTTCGGTATCAGAGATTAAGAAAAAAGGCATACTTCTATTATCAGTCAACTTTTGACTACATGTATTTTCACTCTTTTTGGCGAAGCTCTAGTTCACTGACACCAACTTAATGAAAAGAAATGATAGTACTATTAAAAAATAATTATAGACTTAAAATAGCAGGCACATTCTTAACCACCATGGTTATAATAGAGATGGGTTATGATTAGAGCCTTAAGTGTAACTGTGAATTATCCTCCTTCTGCTGTTTGAGGGGAGGGGAAAGAGTATATAATGATTCCAAATATTTTTTCATTTTTAAAATTATTTTTGGCTGGAGGCATAGTTTAAAGATATATATGTTTTGCTGTGAAGTGCTCTAAGAAGCCAGTTTAATGGTGTATCAGTGATTCCTAAATCGGGCAGGAGGGTAAGCTGCATATCAGACCCAGGGGGAGTAACTTCTCAATGTCAATGTCCCCCTGGAGATTCTGGCATCTAGCTGAAAGGAGACCATTCATTCCCCTCTACTCCTTGCTAGCACAAACCACTTTCAGTAATTGATAGAATAATATTCTTTAGCTATTTTGGGGATATACACGGGTTGAGAACTACCAACTCAAATGAATTTTGCAGTTAAAGAACTATGCCAGTATAACTTAACTCTCTTGTCTTTTAGGATAAGATTAGGTACCAATTACTGAGTATGTATATGTACTAGGTACTCTGCTATATACTTACATACATAGATGAGGAACTGGAGGCTTGGTGAAGCATATTGTCCAAGACAACCTGTTAGTGGCACTGCTGTGATTTGCATCCTAGCTTTTTGGGCTCCGAAGCTCAATAAAAAAAAAATCACTATCAATTTGAACAACTGGGGCAAAGCCCTATAATGGACATCCATGATTGCTTGCCACCATCTCTTTCTGTCTTAGGATGGCAGCACCCCAACTTGGGGCTTCCCATGTGGCACTAGTGGTAATCAACCCACCTGCCAATGCACGAGGCATAAGAGATGTGGATTCGATCCCTGGGTCAGGAAGATCCCCTGGAGGAGGGCATGGCAACCCACTCCAGCATTCTTGCCTAGAGAATCTGATGGATAGAGGACTGGTGGGCTATAGTCCATAGGGTTGCACAGAGTTGGACATGACTGAAGTGACTTAGCACACATGCACCCTAACTCTCCTTTGGGGATCACTCATCTCTCACTCTCAGTTCATATGGTTCATTCTCACTGCTGACTCCAGACATGGCCTCTTTCTCAAGTTCAACCAATCAATGAGCACCTCCTAGAACCTCATCCACAGGGATTGGTCCAGGGATGGGCACATGACCCTTACAGATATTATAAGGATTTGGTTTAAGCAATTACAGAGGTGAAGAAGTCCCAACATCTGGGTTGGCAGGCTAGAGACTCAAGAGAACTGATGTATAGCTCCAGTCTGAGTCTGAGTCTACAGGCCTGAGAACCAGGAGAGACAAAAATATAAGTTCCAGTTCAAACCCCGGCAGGCTGGAGACCCAGGAAGAGTTGATGTTTCAGTCTGAGTCTGAAGGCTGGAAAGATCAATGTTCCAGCTCAAGGAATCAGGCAGGAGGGGTTCCCGCCTACTCTTGGGAGGATCAGCCTTTTTGTTCTACTCAGGCTTTCAGTGGATTGGATGAGGCTCCTCCTTGCGAAAGTGAGCAATCTTCTTTCTTCAGTTTATCGATTCAAATGTTCATCTCATCCCAAAACACTCTCACAGCACACTCAGACTAGGTTTGACCCAATATCTGAGCCCTTCATGGCCAAGTTGACACATAAAATTAACCATCACGATATCAGAGAGCAGAGCTGAGCGATGCTATAACATGAATGACTCAGTCAGCGACATCTCTACTTCTAGCCATGCCTCATTCTTTCCCTTGGGTCTCTTCTCACACAAAAGCCAATAAATCCCCAGCTCCATCCCTCTTTCTGAGGGAGGAGGGAAGAGATTTTACCAACATGAACCCCTCACCAGCCAATACTTCCAAGTCTTCACATAGCCCTGATGAAACGTAAATCAGGTGCCCACTGTACTGAAATGCATTGAAAACACACATGAACGTGCAGTTGCTGGCCCTGTGTGTGTGACTCTGCTGAATTTAGGGTCAGTGGCAGGGACCACAAGGCAAGAACATTGCTTCTGGGCATCTCACAGGATAGCACCCCATATACGGAAATGAAGTGCTTTCAACACATTTGCAATCTTTCAGTAATTTTCCATTCTTTCAGGCATTTTAAATTCCAACATTGGTCAGTTTTATTGCTTTTAATTTTCTTTGTGACTTTTAAAAATTTCAAATAAAATTACTTGTTGAGGCAAAATTGTCCTGTGGTTTTGTCCACATTTTTAAAAAGTTAACCTGTTTTTTCTGCTGAGATAGTTGGAAAAAGCTCTTAACAGCAAAAATTAGGTCTTGAATGTCTCCTTACTTTCCTGGGTTGTCTTTCAGGCTATCCTTACATTCAGGAATCTATTCACAATCCCTTTTTTATAATATAGAAATGGAACTAAGAAGACCTAACTTATAATTAATTACTTTCCCAAGTACTTTGTCCTTCTTTTAATGTGTCCCTGAGTGCTAGTTATGGATTCATCCATAAATGTTTATTTCTAAAAATAAGAGAGTCCTCCAGTCAATTAACACAGAAGCCTGTCTTGTAGTGGAACAGTACCTCTAGTTTCTGGCCAAAACCTTCTCTTAATTTTATTTGGAAAAAAAAAAAAAAAAGACTTCACTATAGCTTGATCATTTAAAACTGCACTGTTTGAGCTGGCGTGTACTTACCCCAACTATCCAACTGATGCCTTCTTAGAATAAAAACAACAAAGCCATTTGAGCTTGCAAAACTATAAAGATATTTGGAACATGTCTATAACTCCAATTATATCATCCAAAAACTGACATGGTTATTGTATTGTCAGTTTACTTTAAAGGGCAGTTTTGAGAATAAGCTGAAGTATAAGATATGAAAAAGTACGTTAAAATACTCCCAAAGGTAGTTATTCCATAGTATCCTTTATAACATGGGATTGGAGGATTTTAATGGGCTTGAGTGGGCTTCCCTGACAGCTCAGTTGGTAAAGAATCCACATGCATTGCAGGAGACCCCGGTTCAATTCCTGGGTGGGAAAGATCTGCTGGAGAAGGGATAGGCTACCCACATCAGTATTCTTGGGCTTCCCTTATGGCTCAGTTGGTAAAGAACCTGCCTGCAATGCGGGAGACCTGGGTGTGATCCTGGGTTGGGAAGATCCCCTGAAGAAGGGAAAGGCTACCCACTCCAGTATTCTGGCCTGGAGAATTCCATGGACTGTATAGTCCACGGGGCTGTGAAGAGTTGAACACGAATGGGGTTGAGGGGTGAGTAATTTTCTGGAGTACGTAAATCCATTTTGGAAAGCCCATTGTCTCAAGTCCTATGGGACCGAGTTCTCAATCTTCCCCGACCACAGCATGCATGAGAGTCATAACCTGCACAAAAGCCCAGAATCCTTAAAGTTCCACACTCCAAATTCTTTGGGATGTAGCATCCTACTTGAATGTGTTGCTGTAACTAAGAATAAGACATCAGTAATTGTGACTCCCTGTGGCTTAGGGGTGCCTAGGACAGACAGGGTGGAGAGAGTGATGGAATTTCCCCCTCAAACACTCCACATGTCACCTCCTTCTCCTTCATAAAGCAGATGAGAATGAAAATGGGTGATCACAGGTCATTTGTGGCTAACCTGAAATCTGAGGTAAATTTTTGTCCTTTAAGCTTTAGCAACATAACTGCTTAAATTCTCAGTAACAAATATTTCTTGGGGAGTAACTCACAAATGAACTTGACCCACTCATGATTCATGACCCTGAAGATGAGGACTGCTTATGCGAAAGGGGGTCGGGGGCAAGGGTCAGTAGAGATATTTGGTGGGAGAGATTGTGTTCTTTGTTGTTGTTATTTAGTCGTTCAGTTCTGTCTGACTCTTTTGTGACCCCATGGGCTATAGCCCACCAGGCTCCTCTGTCCATGGGATTTCCCAGTCAAGAATACTGGAGTGGGTTGCCATTTTCTTCTTCAGGGGATCTTCCTGACCCGGGGATCGAACCTGCATCTCCTGCATTGGCAGGCAAATTCTTTACCACTGAGCCATCAAGAAAGCACAGAGATTAGGTTACCATGTCTTAAAACATCTTTTCAAAGTCAAATGTGTCCCTGGAATTTCAGAGAAACTTCCATTTTCTTACCTATAAAATGGGAGTAGTTAGGACTGGAGACAATACCTGATAGCGTGGAGACTGCAGATGCTTAGTAAGGGGCAGAGAATCTTCCTTTATAAGATACAACAGTGGAGTGGTCTGCGGGTTGCAGGGACTCAGGAAGGATTATGAACACCAAGCGTTTGCAGTGCATTTTGCCAACATGTTGGGAGAAAAATGGGAACAAGCAGGGCATATGGTCCGTGTCTTCCTGGAGTGCCCCACTACATGGTGGAGACAGACACCAGCTTAAGGACTTCTGCTTTGGCTAGGTGTGGATAAAACCTACTTGGAAGGGCAGAGAAAGTTCCATGGAAGTGGAATTGGCAGGGGAAGGTAGCAAATGTTTGCATTGCTCTAAAACACATGCTGTCATGACGCTTAAGAGCATTACCACCCTCCCCGAATCGCTCTCCAATTCTACCTTAACACACACTGTGCAGAGAGTCCTTTATTATTTTCTTAAATCAGGTGTGGCTGCTGGGGGCACAAAGCCATTCCTTGGTGCCCTCCGAGGGAGCACAAAGAAAATTACAAGGGCGTGAGCTACAGCGATTACAAAGAAGCTGAGACAGGAGACTCTGTCAAATGCATGCGTTCCTTGGCAGGTACAGCCAGCTCGTTTTTATTGCACAAACAAACGCTACCGGGAAGCGACGCCATAGATGTCATAGACGGGGCGTGGAGGGGACAGATGGCAGGGGGGTGCTTCTTGGAGCCAGCTAGAGTATGAGACTCTTTTCTTCCTTGGAGAACTTTTGCCTTTAAAGAAGAGAATGGAATGCTTTCCATCCTTATGACTGTTAACAGTGAACTGGGTGATTCCCACCCTCCCCTCCTGGGTACTGCCCACCCCTACTCCCCAGGACCTTGCCTCTATTTTCTGGCAGGGCTTGGCCTGGGACCTGGGAGCCCAAAAGCAGCTCCGGCCTTTGGTTTGTGAGTGACTGTTTAATGTGCAGGCGGCATTCTCTCGACCAAATCCAACCCTTTGTTTTTCCTGAAGCCGCACAGAGCAGCCTCTAAGCCTGGAGGAGGACCTAGCTCCATTCAAGGCCCGAGTGGAGGAAAAAGGCTGGGATGATGGCTCGCTTGGAGCCATGAGCTCAGGTGTGGTTGCCAGTGTCTGGTCCAGAGGTAACAACAGTTTGCACAAGCCATTCACTTGGGAGCTAGGTGATCAATGCACCAACACGAACACAATTGGACAGCCATGCTCCTAAAACATGGGGCAGAGCAGTCCCAAATACAGGCAGGCGTTGTTCAAATCTTGGGACAAATAGAAGTTGTCCTCACTCAGCCAGTAAGGGAAAGGGAGTTGCATTGTTTGAGTGCCAACAGGTTTCAGACTCTATGCTAGCTGCTTGCAGTAGGCTGCTTGATCCAGGCTCGTAAGAATGTAGAAAGTGGGCATGATTATGTCCGTTGTGTAGGAGAAGCAGGCACTCAGAGGTTAAGAGAGCTTCCTGAAGTTGCTGTCTTCATAAACCTGGTAGACGAACCAGGGTCCTGTCTCAACCTTGTCAGACCAACACCATTCCCACGTGCTCCCTTCTAGAATGTTCCTCCCTGAGGTCTCTTGTTATTGTGAGTTGTTGTTATTGTTGTTTCTTCTGTGCTTCGCCCACTATTGCTTCTCAAATATTCATTGATGACCAAACAGCTGTGCTTGTAGGCATGATCTTGTGCCAAGCAAAGCACACGGGGACCAGAGGGACCCTACCAAGTGCAGAGGCTAGAAACCAGTAGCTGAGACGTCCACAAGCATTTTTCATTGTCTCCCATGTGACAAAGTTGGATGCCACAGTTCAAGACAGGCAGTTTGGCTGCACAGCATAAGCCTGGGGGCACCATTCTTAACATAAGTGTGTGGACTGGAGGTGGAGGAAAGCAGGTCCTGGCCAGCGGGTCTCTGCCTCCCGACTCTGTGAAACCCCCACTCCGTGAAAGCCAGAGCAGCGTGACATTTACCAGTTGTCTCCATTTCAGCTCCTATAAGACATCATTTGAAGAGTAGTTGCTGTGATCTAAAATAGAATCAGCCTTGGTTTTTATCTGTAAAGCTGAGGTCCATGTGATTTGTGATGAGTTGCCCAAGTGCACCCAGCGGTTGCTTATTGGCAAATCCAGAACCAACTCCGACATCATAGGGAAAAGCCCAGGGCCTCCTGCGCCCATCCTTGCCTTTTGAACACCAGTTGCAAGGCCTCCTCTTGGCAAGATGTGGCTGAAGAAAGATCCCTTCTGAGGCATCATGACAATTGATCTGCCTTGTGAGAAAACCCATCAAACTCCCTTTGATGACAGTAATCTGCTGAGGACTCACCCGATGCCAGGACTGTTCTAGGTGACTTTCAAGCCTTATCTCATTTAATTCTGGCAGAGACCCTCAAGATAAAGCACTCTTATTGCCACTGTTTCACAAAAGAGAATATTTGCTCAATGACTTACCCATGGTTGATCCAGGAGGTCCTGGATCCCAAGCAAAGCTGTTTCTCCCTAAATGTTGCACTGAACAGAGAAATAATTCAGCCATTTCTTCCATTCATTTTGTATTGCTTCTGGTTATACTTTTTTTTTTTAATCTAGTGAGGGAAGCTTGAAAGCGGTTAGGCCAAGAGATCCTGTTTATTGTTTAGGCAACAGTTTCAGTGATGACTTTCATATGAACCTTATCAGTGTCAAACCAGAGTTTACTAACACTTTGCTAACTTATAAACAGGCTCCCACACACTCACTCTGGAGCTTATACAGAGAAGCACATGTAAACATTTCAAAACATTTCTGGTGGGCAATTAATTTTTTCCTTTGGGAAAATATCCAATTGATGATAATAATGAAGCAATGCATATTTTGAAGATAAATAATATGAAAATGGGTGGCTTCGGTCTCTTTCAGGAATTGTGGGATGCTTAGAATTTGTCATTAAGTTTCTGCGTACTTAGAGGTTCATTTTGCAGTGGCTCCAAAGAGTGTGCTCGGGAACGCAAGATGGAAGAGGGGAGATCAGTTATGAGGTTTTTTGGTTTATTTGGAAATTCTGTGTCTTCTGGAGAGCCAAGGACTTTTGTCTTTGGAACGTTCTTTGTTTTTTCTAAAGTACAATGCTGTACTTCTAAGAACCTTCTCTGTGGCTACTTCCAGATTTCTTCCTTGCCATTTCAGAAATGGCATTTCTCTCTCTCTCCTCTCTCTGTGGGAAAGGTAATCTGGGAGGGTGGCCAGTGCTGGCAGGGGAAAAACAGGAGTATGTTTATCTTGGTTTATGACCCCAGCACTTCCAAAAGGAGAAACATTCACATCTGAGCATCCTCCCTCGGTCTATTGTCCATCTCTGAGATCTTCAAATATGTCTCTTCCAAGGGGAACACCTGTGTCATTGTGGCTTGCTTTCCTCTAGAACCATTAGGATAATATTTCTACAGTTGAACATCAGACAACACTTTTGGTGAAGGGCTTTAAGAAAAGCACCAACAAAGCTAAATCTAGGACCTGCAGTCGTGAACAGTGTGTATCAACTGTCAGATTTGAAAACTGTTCCCCCTAGGTTCATACAGGGGCCCTGGAAAGGGCATTAAGACATTCAATGCCTCTCCTTTTCTCTTGGCACATAGTAGGATTGCATCTCCCCACCTGCTTTGAAGTTAAGCCTGACCGTGTGACTTGACTTGACCCCTGACATGTCAATGGCAGAGCTAGGAGCCCAAGTGTAACCTGCTCCGGTCTCCTTCCCTCCATCCTGGCAACCAGCAACATCTGCAAAGGTGACGACTCCATCAGCAGGCATGCCCCTGCTGATCTGTGATGGGCATCTTTTATGTGATGTAAGTAATCGGCAGATAGGTAGGGGTCCAGGCCTGGATGCCCTTCCATGGAGAATTTCTTGACTGGGTGAGAGTAACCATCTGAAGGTTTCTTCTAAATATCCAATTACCATGAAATTTCAAGTTGGAAGTATCTTTCTGGGTGACGCCTCTGTGGTATGTTTCCTGATCAAAGATCTAGGGGAAGATTTTGTCTTATCAGCTGTGTAAGCTTCATAGCCAAATCATTAATCTTCCTGAACCCCCATTCCAAAAATCTGCAAGTGGGGTGGCAACCACCTCTGCCTATTTATGACCCTTTGGAGGAGTTTTAAAGGCAAAGTAAGATGGTGTTTGTGGAAATGCAGTCCAAGCAGTGTCAATACAGTATCATCATTCCTAGGTATATACGGGCATTGTGCTCACCAGCTCCCGGTTGCTGGCATGGGTGGTCTAAGGGTTGGTGTGGATGGTGAATGCATTCTGGTGGGGCCAGGGGCCAGGGAGCCTCACTGGATGGAGTAAGAAGCTCTTTCTGAACTCAGGAACTGGAGGCCCTGTAACTCCTCAAAACTGTGCTGCCTGCAGCTAAGCCCGCTTTTCCAAACACGAGTTCTGCATCTTGGTTCATCCATTTGCAAAACACCTGAAATATCTACCTCATAGGCTTGATCTCTACAAAATAACAGCTAAGGAAACACCCTAAAACCAGGAGGGTCCAAAAATCGGTTCTACAAGGACAGTGGTCCTTTTTTCCATCTGAGAGTCCCTTTGGTCAGTTGGTCCTGGTAGGTCCCATTTGTGAGGAATCCAGTCTCAAAAATCAATCATCTTGGCAATTTCTGAGACAGTGGGAGGCAAAGAAGCACTTATCAACTGTCTGTAAGTAAGAATATCTGTCTTTCCTAGCAGATAGATGGCCTTTCTTGGATATAGCCCACTAATTTTTATTAATCTTTTGCTGTGGAGTGGATCCTGAGTTTTGACTAATTTTTTTAACTCCAAATATTTGGATGATTTGAGACCCCCCCCCCCAAAATGGCCTTTTAATTTTTGCATATTTTTCCTTTCAGTGCAATGTGATTTCTATTTTCAAGTACACAGATTCAGAATAACTCAGTTCTTCAATTCCTTCCTCCTCTTCTCCCTCCATCCCTCATTTCCAGTTCTGTAGCACTCTAACCAGCCTTCTGCTGATTCTGGCTTCCTGGGCAAAGCCTTGGAGCTGGACATCTTCCAAAACCACCCCTGGAAAACGATGGTGGCAACTCCCATAGACTCTTCCTTGGAACAAACACCGCAGGACAGGTTGCCTCCCCATTTGGGAGTGTGGTTACCGAGCTGGGCAGCGATGTCAGGCTGTAACTGATTCATTCATGAGTCTGGCCTCAGTGCACAGAGAGAAGCCATTTCCCCACCCTGGATCCCCCTTCCTCAGCCAAGCGGTTTCAGCTTATCTCTAAGGAGATTAGAGGACCTCTGGCTCATTGCTGCCTTTCTTTCAGTGCCAAAAGGCCTAGCAGATCAAAGTCGACATGACTTCACATAGCTAGTGGCTTATCTTCTGCCTGTCCTAAGACCACTGACCTCTCAATTAAGGTTTTAAGAACAATTTCTTTTGGGGGAGGAAGTGCTCATAGGATGGAGGACAGTTTACACTACCAGACCTCTGGTCCTGACCCTACTGGCTGGGCGGCTTGTCATGACTGCTCACCATGCAATTAGGCAGCATTTTTCAATTCCCTTATAAAGAAAAAAATGTTATTTTTGCCAAAAATATCTCCAAATGTCCTAAAGCATTCTATTCTTCATATCTAATGAGGTGACAGTGGAATTTGTTAGACGAATATGACTTTATCAAGCTTTAATGCTAACACTCCTCTCAAACCCAGAGCCTCATGGCGCGTCAAAGGAGATACTGATAACCCAAAGCCTTGGCTGACTGACGCATTTGGGTGCATTCCTGTGCTTCCTTGTGGAGACCAGCTCCTCACCCCCTGCATAGTTTCAGCCTTGTTAGAGTCTTCCTTGAAGCGTGGCCTGCTAGTTTGCAAGTTTTGAGTTGATTAAATTGAATGCCAAAGAAAAATATTTTGTACCATGGTGCTAAAAAATTCTCTGTAAGAGGTGGGCTTTTCAGATGGATGTTGTAAACTGGTGAATTGTGCATGTGTGTATTTACATATATGCATGTAAGTGTATATATGTATACACACACACATACACACAGTTTTCTGAATGTCTGTCTAGTCAAAGCTATGGTTTTTCCAGTAGTCATGTATGGATGTGAGAGTTGGACTACAAGGAAAGCTGAGCACTGAAGAATTGATGCCTTTGAACTGTGGTGTTGGAGAAGACTCTTGAGAGTCCCTTGAACTGCAAGGAGATCAAACCAGTCCATCCTAAAGGAAATCAGTCCTGAATAGTCATTGGAAGGACTGATGCTGAAGCTGAAACTCCAATACTTAGGCCACCTGATGTGAAGAACTGACTCATTGGAAAAGACCCTGATGCTGGGAAAGATTGAAGGTGGGAGGAGAAGGGGTTGACAGAGGATGAAATGGCTGGATGGCATCACCGACTCGACGGACATGAGTTTGAGCAAGCTCTGGGGAGTTGGTGATGGACAGGGAAGCCTGGTGTGCCACAGTCCATGGGGTTGCAAACAGTCAGACATGACTGAGAGACTGAACTGAACTGAACTGATACACACACTGTTTTTGTTGTTCAGCCGCTAAGTTGTGTCTGATTCTTTGCAATCTCATGGACTGCAGCATGCCAGGGGGTCCAGACTGTCCTTCACTGTCTACCAGACAGTGTATATATGTATATACATATTATGTATATTATGTATATATACACACATGGGCATACTTAGTGTGTTTCATTTTATTGCACTTTACAGATATTACATTTTTCACAGACTCCAGGTTTGCAGCAACTACATCAAACAAGTCTATCAGTGCCATTTTTCCAACAGCATTTGCTCACTTCCTGTCTCAGTGCCATATGTTGATCATTTGCAGAATATTTCAAGCTTTTTCATTATTATTATGCTTGTTTATGGTGATCTATGATCAGTGATCTTATTGCAAAATGATGATAGCACCCACCCATTCAATAAAGATGAAAGTAACCACTCAGATGGTGGTTAGCATTTTATAGCATAAACAGTATTTTTAAATTAAAATAGGTACGTTTCTTGTTTATACATAAGGCTATTGCATATTTAATACAATACAGTGTAAACATAACTTTTGTATGCACTGGGAAACCAAAAAATTAATGTCACTTGCTTTGTTGTGCTATTTGCATTATTGTTGCAGTCTGGACCAGAACTTGAAATATCTCTGACATATGCCTGTGTGTACACACACACACACACACACACACACATTTTTTACTGGCAGATATACTGTCTCTTTATTGGATGTTTGTGCCAGGTTCCCTGGAATATACCATGGATGTGTATAACCAGTCTCTCCCCTTGAGAAACTTACCCTGTACCAAGGAGTGATGAATTAAGTGTTAGATTATTGTAATAGACTAGAGCTCAGACTCCAGGGCGCACAGACTGGGGTTTGAATCTCGACTTCAGTGATTACTACCTGTTCACCCTCAAGAAGGTTACTTAACTCCCCAATCTTCTGTTTCTTTGTCTTTAAAACTGGGAGAAGCATCCTTTGTGCTTCTCAGGTTTCTGTAAGGATCAAATGACATAAACCATTAAGGTCTATAGTCCAGTGTACGGGCATATGTAAGTATTCAATAAATAGTCTTGGCTAGTTGTTTCATTATTACTGTGTAGATTTTAAAATTTTATTGTTCAAGGTGGGGTAGGATTTACTGAAAGGCAGGGAGGCAGAGAGCCCTTCGTGGAGCAGCAGTGGATAGGAGCGCAGACTGAGCATCGAGCGCACCGCTGGGAAACCCTCAGGAGCCACCAGCAGCTTCTATGCTTGCCTTCCTAAGCATTCAAACTTATCTGCCTGCACGACTTGCTGGAAATTACCCGGGAAGCCACATAGTTTTCTGTATCTGTTACAGATGAGGGTCAGTTGTCATTTCCATCATAAAATCCATGCTTCATGGATCTAAAGCTTGGAATTTAAAATGACATGGGGCTTAAACTCCACTTGACACTTTTGATTTAAAACCTTCTCAGAGAACAAGAGTCCACTGCAGGCTCTTTGGTATAAGTTACCTTTCGAAAATGAATTCAGTGTCTGGTTTTGCATAGCCTTTTCAATGACAAATAGATTTAAACCAAGAGTCATTAAAAACCAACAGCTTTAAAAAGCAAATAATCAGCCACATTTACATTCTCTTTGGACAAATGGCTGGTGCCTCGGGAGGGTTTCATTTTTATCTCTTTTAATGATGACTTTCCAAAATAGCTACTTGAGAAAAGGACAGTTTCGAGAAAGAAAGGCAAGACATTTTTAGAGGTTGCTTTTTTAGCCTCTAGAGATGTATATTTAATTCATTCAAATTTTAATATAGAACTTGATTTTAAAGATAAAAAAGTGTCATATATAATATCAGTAAATGTTTGGTCTTTTGGCTTTTGCATCAGACACCCTAAAGTTACATATACATCTGTTAGAAGACTGATCCAAAAGCATTTTATTTCAAAACAGCTAGATCAATATTCCACAGAAAGTAGCTGATGGCCAAGATCAACAAGGAATTTCAATTTTTTGTTGAAAAAAAAAATGCTCTGATTTCAACTTTGGAGAGAAATGGTAACATGAAAATGTTCAGAGAAGATTCCAAGAGAAAGTTGAAAGTTGGAAGCACTTACAGGAAATGAACTCAATCTAGCTGAAAATTTTAAAATTCCAAAATGTTTAGTTGTTGTTGTTTAGTTGCTAAATCGTGTCTGACTCTTTGTGAGCCCATGGACTGTAGCCCACCAGGCTCCTCTATCCATGGGATTTTCCAGGCAAGATTACTGGAGTGGGTAGCCATTTCCTTCCCCAATAGTGTTTAGTATCATGGTGTAAATAAACCCTTTTGTGTTTCTCTAGAGAACATTGCATAACACCTCCAGATGAAGGTGATGGGAAAAGGGAAAAGATCACGGAGCTGCAACTTCATTTACTTGCAGTTTTTATTGTGAGCAGGAGCACAAGTAATGGCAGATGGGACTTGGGGAAATGGCTTTCCCCCTTCTGGACAGACATGGTTATCTCCCATGGCCTTTCAGTTTTTATTTTCCAGAATCCAGTGAATGTATCTTCTCACCTTGGGCTACCTTCATAATTAGACTTAAATTCTAAGAAAAGCTACTAAAGGCCTCAGGCAAGGCTGGTGACGGAGTACAGCTTCATGTACTATTGAACCGGATGAACTGGTTTCCTTGGACTCAAGCTGGGGAAAGATGCCTGAACGACTCCCAGGCCCTTGTGGATTTCTATTCACTGAGTAAAGATGTGAGAGCTCAGGTATCCTGTCCACTCAGAGACAGACTGAAAAGTAATGGCGATGATATTGGCAACTTCCTCTAGACTCCAGAGGAGGGATTCTTTCCTTACCCCTTGAACCTGGCCCAGCCCTGTGACTTGCTATGACCAATAGAATATGGCAAAGTTGTGTAAGTTCTGGAGCCTAGGCCTCAAGTGGCCTTGCAGCTCCTGCCTTTGTCCTCAAAATGCTTGTCACCACATGAGAAAGCCCAGGCTAGATGACTGAGACTGTGTGATGAGAAAGGTCAGACTTACAATCAGCATCAAGGTCCAGGCATGTGACTGAGGTCAGCTAAGTCCCTCCAACCCCAGCTGGGCCACTGGCTGATGGTCCCTGCCTGCAATGAAATGTGAGCACGGGCAAGACCAGAAGAACTTCCCATGGACACACAGAATCATGAGAAACAATAAATTGGGATTTTAAGTCAGGGTCCTTGGGCCATCCTGACCAGGCATGTGCTTTTGTAAATAAAGTTTTATTAGAACAGCACTACAGTCATTCATTCCATATTGTCTATGGCTGCTCTTATGCCTTAACACAGAGTCAAGTAGCTGTAACGGAGATCATGTGGCCCCCAAAGCCTAAGCCATTTACTCTGTTGTTCTGTATGAAACAAATACACCTACCCATGTTTTAGCCGTTAAGTGTCTTGATATGCAGTAGGGAAAAAAAAAATACAAATTGGGGTATTAGGCAATGTTCTCTAGAGAAACAGAAGCAATAAGCTTTGGTCTGATGTGGTGATGGAGGCTGAGAAGTCCCCAGATCTGTGGTCAGCAAATCAGTCCAGGAGAGCTGATGGCATAGTTCCAATCCCAAACCGACTGTCTAGAAACTCAAGGAAAAACAGTGTTTCAGCTCAAGTTTGAAGGTGAGGAAGGACTGGTGTTCCAGCTCAAGTGATCAGGCAATTCTTACCATTGAGACAGCCAGCCTTTTTTGTTCTACTCAGGCCTTTGACAGATTGGAAGAGGCTCACCTATCTTGGGGAGGGCAAGCTGCTTTATTCATTCTATCATTTCAAATCTTGATCTCATCCAGAAACACCCTCTTAGACACATCCAGAATAATGTTTGACAACATATCTGGGCACCCTGTGGCCCAGTCATGTTGATGCATAGAATTAACCATCATAGCTGGTATCAGTATAGGTTTTGTTTCAGTAACAAAAACCTAAAATTAATGACATTGGACTAGGAAGTGGACAGAAGGTGGACAGGACACTATTAGTGAGGGCTGAAAAGAAGATAAAGAAACTACTGTTGAAGGCTAGCGAAAAGGCAACCTAGCTTATGTACAATGGAACAACAGCCCCAAATAGTCCAAACTATTAATATGTTAATAAATATTAATCACCAAGGTAATATGGAAGCTAGAAAACTATCTGTGGAATTCATAGATGTGGCAAAGGAAATCTCTAGATAGAATATTGAAAGTACCAACTGGCTTCTCCTAGTTGCCTGTGGTAGTGTACAAAGAGAAAGATGACATGAAAAACTGTTTATTTTATAAGCAGAATATAGAGGGAATAGAGTGGACTCAGGACAAGCTTGATTAGAAAATAAGACTGTCTGACACTTCAGCCCACACAAGCCTCACCAGCTGTGAAATTCTTTATTAAGACCTCAGAAAGTTTTAAACTGTTGCCTCATAGGCTCTCTCAGCTAGCAAAGGGCTTCTAAGAATCTCAAGGGGGTATCCTATAGCAGATTCACAGCCCAAAGTAGAGGCAGTGAAAGAAAGAAAGTGAAATTTGCTCAGTCATGTCCAACTCTTTGCAACCCCATGGACTACACAGTCCATGGAATTCTCCAGGCCAGAACACTGGAATGGATAGCCTATCCCTTCTCCAGTGGATCTTCCTGACCCAGGAATCGAATTGGGATCTCCTGAAATGCAGGCGGATTCTTTACCAACTGAGATATCAGGGAAGCAAATAGAGGCAGGTTTGTCTCAAAAAAGAATGGATGTGATTTGGGGGACACTATAATCAGAATTATGGGAAATTCACAAAGTTTTAAAGACGTTGTGCTGCTACTGCTAAGTCACTTCAGTCGTGTCTGATTCTGTTCGACCCCATAGACGGGCAGCCCACCAGGCTCCACCGTCCCTGGGATTCTCCAGGCAAGAACACTGGAGTGGGTTGCCATTGCCTTCTCCGAAAGACACTGTATAGGACCTTACAAGGCAGAGATAGTTCAAAATGAAAAGAGCCTTTGAGCCCCCAGATTTCTATGGGAAAGTAGCAGGCAGAGAAAAAAGCTATTTGGTTGCAAAATGTGCTATGTCTAATGGCAAAGGAAGGACAGCTCAGAGAGCAGAGCCAAGACCCAGAGAATGGAGCCAGGAGTCAAGGAGAAGAACAGGTTATGGGCCCACTCATGGGCTGAGTATGTGTGTCCCTCCAATATCCATAACCCGCTTTGTGTTGCCTTGGGGGTGGGACCTTTGGGAGGTAATTGGGTTTGTGTCAGGTCATGGAGGTGGAGCCCAATGTTGAGATCCTTTGTGAGCGGATGGAGATCAGAGCTCTGTCTCTCTCTGTCCAGTTGTGTACAATGAGTGAGAAGACAGCCATCTAAAGATCAGGAAGAGAATCCTCCCTAGACGTGGGATCTGCCAGTGCAGTCTTAGACTTCCAGTCTCTAGATCTGCGAGAAATAAATGTGTGTTGTCTAAGTTCCCCAGTCTATGGTATTCTGTGATAGCAGTCCTAACTGAGGTGTAGTCCAAAGGAGCAGAAGGGGCCCTGAGCAAGGAGTGTTCTGTACTCCTGGCGTAGGAAAATTGGAAATTTGGGCCTGCCTGGATTTCAGAATGCTATGGACCAGCAACTGCCATGTGCCTCCCACTTGTCCTTTTTGAATAGAAATATCTACTGTGATGATCTGCTTTACCAAGTTTGTTGCAAAATAGGGGCAGATAACAGTTTAGTTGAGTTGTCTGATTCAAGGGGTGCTGCAACTGAAGAACTACACCCAAGGAACTTCATCCAGCGCATCTCACCTGTATTTGCATTTAGATGACCAAGTCCCTGGACTTTGAGATTAACACTCTAATGGGATCAGATCTTTGGTCAAGGGGGCAAATGTATTTTGTGTGTAGGACCAGTGAAAAGAATTATCCAGCCCCTCCTATTAGAGATGGAAGCTATTTCATCACCCTTTATACCTAGACTGGCCTTGTGACTTACTTTGGCCAACAGAATATGGCAGAAGTGACATTAAGGCATTCCAGAACTTGATCTTCATGAGACCTTGGAGCATATACCTTCCATCTTGGCCTATTAGTGCCCCATGATAGAAAATCCCCACTTGGATATCGGAGAGAGAGGCACAGCCAACAGCCAGACCAAGGCCCCAGACGTGTGAGTTAGGTCACATTAGACTCTCCACACTCAGCTGAGAAGCTAAGTGCCTGAGGTCACATGAGTGATCCCAGGTGAGACCAGGAAAACAACTATCCTGTCAACCTATAGAGCCAAGAGAAGCAATAATTTGTGGGTTTAAGCAAATATATTTGGGGTGGTTTGTCATGCAGCAATGAATAACTGATACACTTTCCAGCTAATTATTTTTTATGTGCACATAAAGGAAATTCAAGGAGAAAAGCATGTTTAAAGTTGCCCCCTATGGAAAAGTAGTCTTTGTATACAATTTTGAACATAATGCCTTTCCTTCTATTAAAATCTACCATCATCACAGGCACTATACCAAAGAGAATAGAAACCCAAGATCATGAAAACAGATTAGGCTCCAATAGTTCAAAAAAAAAAAAATAAACAGTTCTACACCCACAAATCATCCCACTTATGTTTATAAATAAATTTATATTTGTACATATATATTATTAAAAGATGACAAAAAGGACCTTTCTTCCAAATTAGGAGCAACATTTTCCATCCCAGAACTTACCTGGGATAACCCAGAGAGACATATTTAACTCAGAAGATACTGGTTAGCCACACAAACTGGGAAGGACTATTACTCAGCTGTAACAACATTGTCACTGCAATGAAGGCAAAGAGGAATTTGGGGTCATTGTTTTAAAGCGTGTCTGGCTGCAACACTTGCTGCTTAGAAAATTAAAATAGAGTTTGATGTTTGAACAAAAGTCTCCATGAGTGAATAGAGCTTTCTTCCTCTCATTGAAGAACACATTTATATAAGTAGTGATGAATTTCTCTGTCACTACGTTTGAACAGAATGAGGGCACATCGAAGCCATAGGAATTTTCAGTCAACCACTTGGGGTCGAGGGTGGGTGTTGTTATGTGCTTACTGGCATCCTGCCCATGGCTGGAACTTACGTGAGTCATTTTGGTTTGTGTCTCTGTTTCTGTTTGCAAGAAGGGAGCTTCTTTCTCCCCCAGGGCTTGGCTCATTTCAACCCGTGGCTGTTCTGAGCATGCATGAGCTTACTGATAACTACGATTAAATGCCATTTCAAAAATATTCCTGGTATTACTCATTCTTCCTTACTAGGATTCAAAGTGGAGCTCTGCTACTTACCGTGGGACCTTGGACAAGTTACATAACCTCTGAGTTTCAGTGTCTCATCCATGGAGAAAAATAATCCTTGTGCCTTACAGGATAGGTGGGAAGATTAGCAACAATATGGGTTGTCATTGTTGTTGTTTAGTCACTAAGTCGTGTTTGACTCTTATGGGACCTCATGGACTGTAGCCTGCAAATCTCCTCTGTTCATGGGATTTCCCAGGCAAGAATACTGGAGTGGGTGGCCATTCCCTTCTGCAGGGGATCTTCCTCACCCAGGGATCGAACCCACGTCTCCTGCACTGGCAGGAGGATTCTTTACCACTGAGTCACCAGGGAAGCCTCAACAATATGGGTACAACACCTCTAATGGTGTTGGATGTGTAGAGTACTTCTTTTGGGGGATTTTATGTGGAACTCATAAGTTAACTTTTGCAAAGCTCTCAGAACAGTAGTTTGCGCATAGTAAGGGTTTGCTAATTAAAATAAAAATCTTCTGGATTCTTGTAATCCGTAGAAGTCAGACTCCAAGGAATTTACCTTTAATTATGCACATAAAGCACATGATCATTTGTGACTAAGACCAGTGGTCAAAATGCAAGTGTGCCCTAGATTCCATGCAACCTGCACATAGGGGATGCCTGCTGAATGCACTGTGTTAGGCACCTAGGACAGCTCAGGGGAGGATGGAGCAGCAGCGGTGAGTTTAGCCAAGTGTCACCTGAGTATTCTAGGATAATCTCTGTAGACTATTGGTGTTGCCCACTCAGCTTCTTAGCCCATGTGGTGGTGGTTTAGTTGCTAAGTCATGTCAGACTCTTGCGACCCATGGATTGTAGCCTGCCAGGATTCTCCATCCATGGGATTCTCCAGGCAAGAATACTGGAGTGGCTTGCCATTTCCTTATCCAAGGCTGGATCTCCTTGCAGTCCAAAGGATTCTCAAGAGTCTTCTCCAACACCACAGTTCAAAAGCATCAGTTCTTTATAGTCCAGTTCTCACATTCATACATGCTACTGGAAAAAAGATAGCTTTGACCAGATGGACCTTTGTCAGCAAAGTAATGTCTCTGCTATTTAATAGGCTGTCTAGGTTGGTCATAGTTTTTCTTCCAAGGAGCAAGCATCTTTTAATTTCATGGCTGCAGTCACCATCTGCAGTGATTTTGGAGCCCAAGAAAATAAAGTCTGACACTGTTTCCATTGCTTCCATCTATCTGTCATGAAATGATGGGACTAGATGCCATGATCTTAGTTTTTTGAATGTTGAGCTTTAAGCCAGCTTTTTTACTCTCCTCTTTCACTTTCATCAAGAGGTTCTTTAGTTCTTCTTCACTTTCTGCCATAAAGTTGGTGTCATCTGCATATCTGAGGTTATTGATATTTCTCCCAGCAATCTGATTCCAGCTTGTGCTTCATCCAGCCCAGTATTTCGCATGATGTACTCTGCATATAAGTTAAATAAGCAGGGTGACAATATACAGCCTTAACGTACTTCTTTCCCAATTTGGAACCAGTCTGTTGTTCCATGTCCGGTTCTAACTGTTGCTTCTTGACCTGCATACAGATTTCTCAGGAGGCAGGTAAGGTGGTCTGGTATTCCCATCTCTTTCAGAATTTTCCACAGTTTGTTGTGATCCACACAGTCAAAGGCTTTGGCATAGTCAGTAAAACAGAAGTAGATGTTTTTCAGGAATTCTTTTGCTTTTTCTATGATCCAATGGATGTTGGAAATTTGATCCCTGGTTCCTCTGCCTTTTCTAAATCCAGCTTGAACATCTGGAGGTTCATGTACTGTTGAAGCTTGGCTTGGAGAATTTTGAGCATTATTTTGCTAGCATGAAGGTGAGTGCAATTGTGCAGTAGTTTGAGCATTCTTTGGCATTGCCCTTCTTTGGGATTTGAATGAAAACTGACCTTTTCCAGTCCTGTGGCCACTGCTGAGTTTTCCAGATTTGCTGGCATATTGAGTGCAGCACTTTCACAGCATCATCTTTCAGGATTTGAAATAGCTCAACTGGAATTCCATCCCCTCTACTAGCTTTGTTCATAGTGATGCTTCCTAAGGCCCACTTGACTTTGCATTCCAGGATGTCTGGCTCTAGGTGAGTGATCACACCATTGTGATTATCTGGGTTGTGAAGATCCTTTTTTGTATAGTTCTTCTGTGTATTCTTTCTACCTCTTCTTAATATCTTTTGCTTCTGTTAAGTCCATACTATTTCCATCCTTTATTGTGCCCCTTTTTACGTGAAATGTTCCCTTGGTATCTCTAATTTTCTTGAAAATTAGACCTGGATATTTCTACATTTATCAGGAACTCTGGTATTTCTTAAGCTATGCCTTGGAAGACTTGTTTCTGGGGACCACCAAGACATTCTTCACGCTGAAAGACTAAAAGAGAAGGGGATGAAGTAGGATGAATTGGGAAAAGAAAACGGAGCATAGATGACAAGGGAAAGCAGTGTTCTTTTTTAAAATTTTTATTGGAATATGGTTGGACTTCCCAGGTGGCTCAGTGCTAAAGAATCCTTCTGCCAAGGCAGGAGACTCGGGTTTGATCCCTGGGTTGGAAAGATCCCCTTGAGTAGGAAATGGCAGCCCACTGTAGTATCCTTGCCTGGAAAATTCTATGGACAGAGGCACCTGGCAGGTTACAGTCCATCAGATCACAGAGTCAAACACAACTGAGAGGCTGAGCACACACAGAGCGTGGTTGCGTTCCAACGTTGTGTTGTACTGTAGAGCAAGATGAATGAGCCGTGCATATACATGTGTCCCCTCCCTTCTGGACTTCATTCCCACTCTGGTCGGTGCTGTGAATTACGTAGAGTTCCCTGTGCTATACAGTAGGTTCTCGTTAATTATTTATCTTGGAGTTTTTAAAATGGGTCATACGTGTGTGTACGTGTGTGTGTTGATTTGCAGTGTACATTATTCATTAGTGTATCTTTTACTGTCGAGCTTGGCAAAAAAATGTGAAGCCATGTCCTGAAATGCATTTATCAAAATTACTTGCTAGTAAGAATCCCCAGGGAACTTGTTAGAAATACAGATTCCTATGGCCCTGGCCAGTCATTCCGACTGGGTCTGTTTGGAAAGGGGCAGGAATTTCCTGCATTTCTCCTCTGCCCTTATTTTCTTTAAATAACAGGTACCCTGTGATTCTTATCATCATCAAGTATGTGGGGAATGGAGGGGAGGGGTGCACGCTATGGCCCCAAATCCACGCAGCTTTGTTTTTGAGAAAAAAGGAGCTGGCAAAGAAGGCTAAGTGCTCAGTGAAATTGGTATTTGGAGACGGAAAGCTGCAAAATCATGATAGATTAAAAGCCAAAGGGTGAAGGAGTGAGGAGCGGTGAGCTTGCTAACCATGACCCTGATGTGACATGCCCCTTCTTAAGACCAAGTGCTCATTCCTTCTTTCAACCTGCATCTCCTGGGACTATCAAAGGCCCTTGAAGACCAGTGCATTTCATTCCTCCACACCTTTTGGGTATAGAAATGGACACGGACTCTCTGGCATCAGCAGCTCAGGAGGCAGAGATAGACTTTGAACCCACGTCCCTCCGATGCAGCGCCTGGTCCTTTGGTTCTCAGGGTTCTCTCTGGAATGCTGGCCCTTCCCAGATGGCTTCTACTACCCTGTCTCCTCAGCTTGCTGACCACGTCCTTTTGACCTTTTGCAGCCTCTATCATTTTCCATGGTGACAGAAAATACTCTCAGATAGCGAGGAGGGAGAGAAGCCCATCTCTGCTCACCCTGACCTACCAGGAGATTAGCTTGGTGCACGGGAGCTGCTGGGAGAAACGTGACTCTTCGTCTCGTCCACGCTCCCCTGCCCCAGGGCTCTTATCGGAACACCAGGGAGGGAGGCAAGTCTTCAAGGAGACTCAGGGCCTCCCCTGTGGG
The DNA here is from genome assembly GCF_910594005.1 of Cervus elaphus. NCBI lineage: Eukaryota > Metazoa > Chordata > Mammalia > Artiodactyla > Cervidae > Cervus > Cervus elaphus. Next base: position 83,110,335 of record NC_057829.1, on the reverse strand, counting down.
ATGCAGCCATTGCTTATCATGATGTAAAACAAAACCCTGGCTTGGGCACAGCCCAGAAACCTCTGCCTGATCTTCCTCGCCTGCAGGAGAAAGCTCCATCCCCATCCCATGGAGACTTGTGTGGGGGATGGGAGGAGCTGGCCCAAGCTCTGCATCCCGTCTGGAGGACCAGCTGCCCTTCTGGGTGGGGGCTTAGGAGGGAAGGGAAGTTTGGGGGAGCCCATGGGGCCCCATGGTTCAGGGGTTTGTCCCCTGGGATTTGATAGGAAAGTTGTTTGCCACCCACCAGAGCCACCAGGAGGGAAAGACTCAGAGTCTGGGCACCCCCTCTCAGAAAATGACCCTTGTCCCTCTCTCCATCTGTCTGCATGAAACCTTCACTTGGAAGTGTGATTTGGCTGAGTAGAATAGTGAAGAGGATGTTTAGGGAAAATGTCAAATTGAGGTTAAATTAAACTTTTCAAATTAAATGTTAAACCACTAACATCCACTAAGTGTGTGTTTGTGCATGAGCGAGAGGGAGAGAGAGAGTGAGATTGTTTGGGAAAAGTGGCTTGGAGTGCAGAGAGAGCTGTTATCTGAGAATGAGACCACACAGGCATGCGTCTTAGCTTTATCACATCCACCAGCCTCTGAGCCCCAGGTTTATTCTTCTCTGAAGTGGGGGAATGACAGAGGGCATCTTGGATTCAACAAAGCTTGAGGCATTCCTACCACATGCCAGACAACACGTGGGAACTTTTCACATATCTGAACTTAATGCAGGATCGCACATAACCCCACTTGGTGGAGATGTCACCCATTCGTGGGTGTGGTTATGGAAAACGAGTTTCAGGGATTTTCATGGGATAGCAGACTGGATCTCCTGGATGGTACATCTCCACTGCACCACTATTGCCCCAGACTTGTATTAAGATGGCACATCATTCATTCATTCATTCACTCACTCATTCATTCAATTTAATGACACTTGTTGAGTGCCTATAATATGCCAGGCACTGTTCTAAGTTGGGGATTCATTGGTAAATAAGATAGATAAGGTCGCTGCTACAGTCTAGAGAAGAAAGATTATAAACAGATAATAAGGCATAAGGTAAGAATAAAATAAAATGGAGCAGTCGAATGCCCTGAATAAAATAAAATGGGGCAATAGAATAAGAGTGAATTCAAGGGCCATTACTTAGAAGGGACATGGCCTCCTTCAGAACAACATTATTGAAATACAGTCTGGATCCTTCTGCCTTTAAGGGACAAATGTGCGCTGCCAAGTGTCCAGAGACTCTGGAAGCTTATCTTTATAACCCTCCAAGCTGTTTGGTGCCTCTCCCAGGCATTTTGTTCACTGTGATAGCTGTGTGCCTTCATCTTCAAAAGAAGATCAGATAATGAGATTGAGAGGCCACCAGACAAAACAAAATATGTGGTTTTATGCCAACTTGAACTCAGTTTAGAAAGAAACATAAGGCATCATCTAAATCAACCCTGGTTTTTTTTTCTAAATGAACAGCCGTATGTGTGTGTGTGTGTGTGTGTGTGTGTGTGATGTTTCTTCCAATTAGCACAAGATGCTCTGTGGCCAGAACTCATTGATGAGTTTCAGTGTCACTTCTCCTCACCGGCCCCTTCCCCCGCCATCACAACCTGTCTATTGCCACTGGGATCTAGAAAGAATTAATCAAGAGCTGAGGATCAAGGACATTATGATCTTGGTGGGGAAGGAGGGGGTACTCAGTCGAACTCTGGCCCCCAGTTGCTGAGTCAGATTCACCCCCTTCTCAGACCCTCCCCAAGGCCACCAGGCCTCATGCCTGTCCTTACTCTGGAGCAGAAAAGAGCTCTCAGCCACTTGCCAAACTGGGGGCCCACCTCTCATCGTCTTCGGCATTGCTCACTTACGATTCATCTTATTTCTGAGCTCAGTCACTCAGTTGTGTCTGACTCTTTGTGACCCTATGGACTGAAGCCCGTCAGGCTCCTCTGTCTATGGAATCTTCCAGGCAAGAATACTGGTGTGGGTTGCCATGTCCTTCTCCAGGGGATCTTCCCGACCCAGGGATCGAACGCACTTCTCCTGTAGCTGTTGCTAATCTCTACGGCCCCAGCTAACACAAAAGGCAGCCTGGCGCTCGCTTTCCTGCCCTGGCTCCCATATCCTCACTGTGCACTGCTGACTCTGCAGAGATTTTTCACACTAGATGGGACCTGAGAAATCTCGTTGCTCAGCAGTTTGATTTGACTTATGCATTTAATTATTTAATTACTTAATGGGGTTTTGGCCACCAAGCCCTTTGCTGAAACAAAATGTAAAACAGATACCAGCGGGTGGGGGACCCAGAGTCCCTCCTTCTGGGCCCCCTTCTCCCTGCTGCAACCTCTAAGGAGACCCTCAAAATGCCCCAGCTCTTCCCAGCAGCCCCGTCTGAAAACGCCCGTCTCCTTCCAGTCCCCTCCAGTTCCAGAAGGGCCAGGGCCGAGTGAAAGTTCCCATTGGCAGTGGACAGTTGCTAGGAAATAGGTGAGCGATTCATTCAGTGCAGAAAGTAAAAGGAATAGCGGCGGAATGGGGAGGTGGCTACTGTGGGAGGGTCATGGCAGGATCGGGGAGTTGGCCCAAGAAGTGGGATCCTCCGGGTTAGAAAGAAGCCGTGATCCGATTGCCAAGGAGCTCCACGTGCTCGGCACACGAGTGCCGGGAACTCGCCGAGCGAGAGCCGTGATGACAGCTCAGTAATACATTCATCCCCAGGTGCTCCTCGGTGTGTTACGGGGTTTGATATTTTTATTTAACTGGAAGCGGTCGATCTGGTGCATGTGAGGCAAAGAGGCTGGGTCTGCTGTTGGCCGCCCCGGTGGTCGTGTCTCCCCTCCCCACCGAGAGGGCTCCTGGCCTCTGAGTGCTACCGGCAGGGCGCCAGCGTCACTCTCGCCTCATCCCGAGATGCTCTGGGCTTCATCTTAGCTTAACAGCCTCTTGGAAAGGGTTTGATCCCAAGTCTCAGTGCGAGAGAAACAGACTGGGGACAAGTGCCCTGGGCTGGGAGGCGACCCATGGGAGTGAAACAGCTGTGTGCCCCAGGTAAGTTTCTTAACCTCTCTGGGCCTCAGTTTCCCCTTATGTAAAATGAGGTTGACAACAATAGTGTTTATATGGCAGAATCAATGTGAGGACCACAGGAGGCAAACCTATAAGGTGTTTAGAACAGTAGCCCAGTGAAAATGAATTGTTCTTATTATTCCTGCCTCAGACCTAGTGAGTCCCCTTCCCCCACTTCTCAGCAAAGGAAACCAAAATTGCCTGAACATTTAACTGCAGGTAGGGTTGCCTTCTGAAGATCATTTGGAAGAATTTAGTGGAGAAAATTCTACTGCTGGCTAACATGCAAGCGCCCAGTGCTGTCTGCCGATGCTTTGTCTGCATTTTGTCATTTAACTCTCACACTGGCCCTAGACTGGGCACATAAATTCTCTTTCTCTTTCGGAGATGAGGAAGCCAAGGCTTGGGGAATTTCAGGAATTTGCCCACAGCCACAAAGCCAGCAAACAGGGGAGCCAGGACTAAAATATAAGGATTTGATTCTTCTGGGTTTCTGTCTGCCTGTTGCCTTGCTTCTGATGTTTGTTATTCTTTAAATATTCATTTTTATTTATTTATTTGTGCTGGGTCTTAGTTGCAGCACACAGGATGTTCGATCTTCATTGCAGCACGTGGGATCTTTAGTTGTGGCATGTGGGATCTAGTTCCGCGATCAGGGATCGAACCCAGACACTGGACTACCAGGGAAGTCCCCCTACTCCTTTGATTTTTCAATGCAGGAGATATAGGTACAGAGGATCACAATGGATGATGTTGGAACAACTCGAAGCCACAAATCAGGGTGGGGGCCACACACAAGCTTGTGATTCAGGGGTGCAGAAGCAGCCTAACTGCCCCCTGCCACTTCAGAGCCCCAAGAATCATTTCGGGGGCAGCAGTGCTGGGAAAAAGTGGCAATGAGTCAGGCTAGGACACCTTCTTCAAGACAACTTAATGATTTAATCTTATGGATTCTGGGATGGAGAACGTGCTTCACAGTGTACCAACAGTGTGACATCCAGAATTCCTTCTAACCTCCCTGCAGTGTAATTTTTTCCTCCAAAAAGAAAAAAAAAAACAAAAAACCCACTGGGAATAATCATTCCTGGCATAGAGTATAGGGCCATATAGTCTTCTTTCACTAACTACCAGAGGCATGATGCAGGTTTTTGTAATGTGCGTATACTGTCCATTACGTATGCCATCCAGTATTGTGAGAACTGCAAGTTCAACGAGTAGGAAAACACCAGAGAACCTCACCGATCAAATCTTAAGGAACTGATTAGGATTAATTCCAGATTAATGAGGAATTTATTTTGGCGGGACAGACTTTTCAGTATCACTGTAGAAACTCTCCAGGTGGGAAACCCTCATTTTTGAGTAGTAGGAATATGATTGTGCTGAATGTTGATCCACAGTTGCCCTTTGGATGGAAGAGGGAGGCACTCTCGGAGGTGTTGGGTTCAGTTCTGAGGACCACTCACTTGCCTGTAAGTGGCCAAGTGCAGACTTGATCCCTGGTCTGTCTGCAATGCCCTGATATTTTCATGACATCATGTGATCCCGCTGGGGCTCTGGCCATCGATAAAAAGAAATAGTGAAGTGGATCTGATGGCTTGGTGCTTGTCCATCTTCTTCAGTCTGTATCCCGCCTTAGCACTGTGACTGGCATTTGCAGCCTCTCAGGATCTTGGTTAAATGTGCCCCAGAAAGAAATGTCCAGCACTGCCCAAGTCTCTCTCCTGGCCATACCCACCAGAGTGCTTCCTGGGTCGCCCTGAGAGGCAGTTTGTCAGGTTCCTTCGGCCCACCTGATAGATACACCCCTCTGTGGCTGCCAGGCAGACAGTTTCCCAGGAATCCTCATCCACATAGCAGCCGAGTCTTTATACAGAGAAGCGTCTCTCCCAGCTCAGCCCCTGCAGATGGGCTGCTAATCCAGCTCTGCCTGCCAACGGGCCGACTCTACGGTTGATTAGGGTAATGAGGCTTATGCAGGCTTCCTCTGTCCCTCCCCGTCTTCTTGGCTCTGAAAGTTAGCCCACCGCCTATCAATACTGTCTGCACCAGAAGAAAGCCCCTCTCCCTTCCTGCCCCCAGCATCTGGTTGCCTGGAAACCAGGACAGAAGCCTCGAGCATCTTAGGTTTCTTTTTAATTTCCCTGCCAGGTCCTGAAAAGCAAGCAGTGTTTGTTTTAAGCAGAACCTTTGCCCTGTGGAGACTTGCCTTAACCTTGCCCGGGATGATTCCATCAACCTGCGTAAATATGATGCGAAGCGGCAGAACAGCCACTCCAGGTCCAGTGTCGTTCGGTTATCGGGGCACAGAGTCATAATTAACAGTGAAAGCTGAAGATGGATTGTTTCAGAGGGAGCCAGGACGAAGCTTAACTCATGCACGTCTGTGTGTGTGAGTGTGGTACGTGCGCCCAGGCACATGTGTTGAAATTGGCAGCTTTGTGAATTGCAGCCTGCTGTAGCCACATGCAGAAAGGAAGAGAGGTTTTTCTTTTTCCAAAAGAACAAAAGCCCATCTTGAAAATAAATGTCTTTCAAAAGTCACACAATTCAGGGAAAAGGCTCCAAGGCTGGTTGGCTCACCCCCAGCCTGTGCTTCAACGGCAATGCAAACCATCTTCAGAAAAGGGCCAGGCAGAGGTGAGGATTTAAAAAGTCACAAATGGGAGAACGCCCCCCACCCCCAACAATCCTTTGGCTTAACACTGAGAGGGCCTACCAGAGTTTAGAACTGAACTTGGCACCTGGCACCTTGAATGTGTCTTGGCTCACACCACCTGGAAGCTATGTGTTCAGGAGACCAAGAGACATTCCATTTGGGGTGAGTGGGATGGGGCTTTCTGTCTTGTCAAGGCTGCCCTGTGTTTCTTGCCCAAAACAAAAAATCTTTTGCAGACCCATTCAATCAGACCCCACTGAGCTAGCCACTTCCTAGGGATTATGAGCTAAGCTTCTTGCCTCTGGCTACCCTCTTGCCACCATAAATGGTGTTCCATTTTACAGATGAGAATGGTGAGACCCAAAGTGGCCAAGCATCTTGCCTGAGGTTACGCAGCTGGTAGGCAGTGTAGTCAAATCTGAACCACAGAGCTTATTCAGGAATCATTAAAAGAAACATTTTATCTGACTTCCTGAACCTAAAGATCTTTCAAGGAGATACTGGCTCTTCAAGCCGACAGTCTCTTGGAAAATTCTTATCACTCTATGAATAAATTGAAATAGAGCTAAGAATAGATAGGTATGTGGCATGTCTGAAAAGATCTATGTGCCATATCTTGCTAGAGTTGTTTTTTTTTTTTTTTTTAAGAACGCCTTGATGTGCTTTTTGCCAAGAGGTTGAATTGTGGAGTATTTTTACTAGATAACTAAACCCTAACCATGTTTCCTCATTCCATTAATTTCCTGGACTTCCTTTGTCTTTGTGTTTTGGGGAGACCTGTGTGTTTTGCGGTATTTCCCTCAACACTGGTTTCTCTCCTTGTTTGAAGAATATTTTAGAGACAAGCATTTGAAGACAAGGACTCGTATGCTTTCCCCTCATCAGTGGAGGCACAGTAGTTAATCAACAAGTTGCCAGTGTTCAGCCTCAGCCTTGGGTTCAAATCTTGATTCCGCCAGTTTGTTGCCTGCATGACTTGGAGCACCATGATAATCCACCCAAGCCTCAGTTTATAACCTGTGAAATGGGCACGATAATGGTCCTGAGTTATCATAAAGAAGAATTAATGGGTAAAGTGATGACCACAGTTCCTAACACATAGAGACTCAATAAACAGGAGCCACTGCTAGTATTCTATTACCAACAGGGAGGTCATGGGGTAGACTAAGGTTGTGGGATAGATCAGGACCAAAAGTTAGAAATTCCTAATCCTCAGGTGCTCAGAAGAGGCCCTCCTGATACAAAGAGGGTTTTGTCACTGATCCTCGTCTCATGACTCCTATATTCTTTAAATTTTTAAAATACTTTCAAAATAGTCCTGACCCAGAGGAAAATAGCCTCCTCCTTTAGTACAGACAGATGTTGTACACGTAAGGCGAGTCTTGTGCTGTGTGCTCAGGTGCTCATTGCAACCCCTTGGACTGTAACCCACCAGGCTCCTCTGTCCATGGGATTCTCCAGGCAAGAATACTGGAGTGGGGTGCCATTTCCTCCTCCAGGGCATCTTCCCAACCCAGTGATCGAACCCTCATTTCCTGAGTCTCCTGCATTGGCAGGCGGAATCTTTACCACTGAGTCACCTAGGCATATGGTAAGGTGATTCCTAGTCCATGTTTGAAGTCATCACACTGGATTTTCAGTGAAAGAATTTGAAATACAGCCTTAAAGGGAAAAAAAAAATGAAATAAAATAGAAAAATCTACCGCAGAACCCTCACAGAGAAATATTCCTTCTGCTAGCTCCCATTCATTCAAAGGCAACAAGAAATGAGGTGACTATGTTAAGAACAGGATGGCTGTCACTGCTAGGGGATCAGGTCTTCTGATTCCTGTGTACAAAGCAAACCTTTAACATTTGTGACCATTTTCCATCTTTTCAGTCTTTGTGGTTTCCTGGGTAAAGGTTAATGGGGCCCCAGTGTGTATCAGGAAGGGTGTTAAGGGATACAACCCACATAAGAAACAGACCCTCCCCTTTCCAAAGCTTTGTTTGCGGGCCCAGCTGCCTTCTCACGCATCCCTGTGAATTCTGCTAAGCCTCCTCATCTGGACCAGCTCTCCTCAATGGCCTGGTCTCACACAGTGGGGACTGGGCTAGAATTTATACCTCTGTGCGTTTGGCCAGGATCAGATTTTAGGGCTGTGAAAGGCTCCATCCAGTTTGCCTACTCCCACTCTCTTTCCTCCAGGACCCTCATCACCTTGCAAGCCCCCACTGTACCTGTTACACCTTGCCCCTGACCCATCCCTGGGGCTCAGTAGAAAGATAACTCTTTTTGCCTTTGTCCTTTCAAATTCTCTCTTATCTTCCCCACCCCAACCTCTCCCGGATAACCCCAGCTCAGCAATCTGCAAAGAAGATAACTTCATATGTTTCCCTTCGCAGGAAACTGTAGTGTCGTGTCAGTCACTCAATCGTGTCCCACTCTTTGAGACCCCATGCACTGCGGCCCGCCAGGCTCCTCTGTCCACAGGATTCTCCAGGCAAGAATACTGGAGTGGATTGTTATTCCCTTCTCCAGGGATTGAACCCGGGTCTCCTGCATGGCAGGCAGATTCTTTACCGTCTGAGCTACAGGGAAGATCCGCAGGAAACTGATTTGCATTTTAATGCAAGTTTCCTGGAACCTCAAAGACCATTCAGTTCAGTTCAGTCCAGTTCAGTTGCTCAGTCCAACTCTTTGTGACCCTGTGAATCGCAGCACGTCAGGCCTCCCTGTCCATCACAAACTCCTGGAGTTTACGCAAACACCATTCAGAGACACCTAAAAGATTGAGTCTAGGCGCCTCAGCCTAACACATCTGGGCTCATAATTTTAAACATATGGTTTGTTTCAGATCATGCCATCCACCAGCCGGCCACTCCATTCCTGCCAGCCTTTCCCTCAGCTGCACACTTAGCACCTTCTCTGCACAGCTTCCCATTCTTCAAAATAAAAGCAGTTGTCCTCGCTGCTGCTGCGGGAGGAGCTTTGGATGAGCTGACAGTGATAACAGTTACGATTCCCAACCATAAGCCCTCTTCGCTCTCACTGTATCTGATTCTCAGAGCCTGTGAACTGTGGGGTCACTGCTTCCATTTGACAGAGGAAACCACTGAGGTGCAGAGGGACTCAGTACCTGAAGTCACATAACTAGAGGCGAAGCCAAAAATCCAGGGTCACGTGGTTTTTATCCATCACACGTACCTCTGACCTGGATAGCAGAGGCCTCGAGAGTTTTAAACAGTTATTAGGAACCAGGCGGTGGGCTTTCCGCCTGGCCATTTGCATTTGATTGTCCAGAGGATCAAACGTGGAGAGCACTAACCTCACACTCATGGTAAAATGAGGAAATGGAGAATTTGAGTCACCTGCCAACACCAAGGGTAAGGGCGATGCACCCTTCGCCTAGCCACCACTTCTTGTTCTTTGCAGTTGACTCGCTGTGACTTTTGGCAAGTCCCTAACCTCTGGGGGAGGAGGGGACTTTTCTCATCTGACAAATGCAGTCGTTGGCCTGGAAAATGGCTAAGGTCCCTCCTACAGTTTCCACGCGAACAACCCTGTGATGAGATGGGGAAGCGGAGCCAGCCTGGCCAGCCTCCCGTCTGTACTCCTAGGGTTTATTTACGCTCTGTGTCTCTGGCGACAACAACGAGGCCATATGGGCCGCCCTGGTATAGGACGGGCTCAGTGACAGCCTGGGGAGGCGCGGTTCTGCTGCCCCTGAAGTAGGGAATCTGGTCCTCCGCAGTGCTGGCCTGCTGGGGGATCACAGTCCCTCTCTGCACCCTGGACAGGTACCCGCGGGCAGCTGCTCTGGCAAAGACAACCCCACGGGGCAGAATCTTCGCTGGCTGGCTCTGCTGCTTTTATTGCTTCATTATCTCTCAAGTCAAAAACCGTGAGGGCTGCAGTTTTGGCTGCAATCTGTTAACTTGCCAGCTCTCAGGGGCTCAGTTCTGGCTGAATCCAGCAAATTACACTCTTCTTGCCTCTCTCGAGCACCATCTTATTGCACATGCCCCGAGCGTACAAATTAAAGATACTCTTTTCTTCTTTGTCTCCAGTTTCACCAATAGCACTGCTCTATTGCAATGAGATGGAGTATTAGGGAAAGTTTTGTAAATTCTAATGCCTTGTGCTCACATTCATTGCTTTTTTGTTTGGTTGTTGTTGTTGCTGTCAAGCAGAAATGCCCCCTACCCCAACACTCTGAAGCTGAAGCCTCGAAGCTTTAATCTGCAGGGCCCCATGGATAGTACTTAACAGATTGCTTATAGATCATGTGTTAGCTCTCCCATAGTCTGAGCTAAGGGAGTGGACCTGCTTTCACAGTAATATACATAGATGAGCTGGCTTTTGAGCTTGTGACAAGTCCTGAGGGCACAGTGTGACATCTTTACAGAATGGTAAATCTTGCTTATTTTCCTGAACTAGGTTAAAGGACTACTTCATTTCCAAATCCTTCAGCAATACCTGGAAAAACTATTGGAAATTTGTTTCAAAGACTTGGGATTGTCCCAACACTTCTGTTTTTAAAAGGTTGAAAACACCAGGAGAGTTGTTTTTCTTTCTCTGTGAAGAGGAGGAGTTCCATCTTGTAATAATGTTGTTGAAAAGAAAGACAGAAAGACAAGAAAAGGAGAAAAGGGTGAATAAAAAAAACTGCATCTGGCCTAAAGAGGCACCCACACCAGACATTGCAAGGACTCTGTTTCTCTTCCTGGTGGGGCGCCTTTTCTTCTCTCCCAGCGCTTGTGGTTTACCCCCAGAGGAGCTGAACAGCTGTGCCCGGGGCACCTTCTGGACTATATCAAGTACAAGGGGCAAAGTATGTTAACAGCACATGTAATTGCAACTGCAGTTATTATCCCTAGTGAACCTGATCTTCGGCAACCTGATCGCTGGAACCTCTTTCACACAATCCAGAAACCCAGCCTGCAGCCCCGTGTCACCTTGTGTTGTGGGCCTAGATTTGACGACGATGATGAGATTAGCACTGTTTGCTTAGTTTCGTTTTGGATTTGTGCTAGCTCATATAAGATCAGCCTCATTTGATGGCTGCAGGATTTTTTCCAGTGACGGTTCTTGGAAATCACTTGAAAAGGCTGACTCTAAGATTCTGTGTTATGCCCAGGATCAGGGGGGCAACAAGGAGGAGAGGAGGGAGCAGGCAGGAGCAGCCTTGGCAGCCAAGCCTGGGGAAGGGGTAAGGCACACAGCTGGGCCAGTCAGCTCACAAATGGGTGAAAGGATATGGTCCCCACCATCCAGGAGCTGGCAATCAAATACATTGCGATCATGGCTAGAGTGGAGTTTTGTGTAAGAAGCAGTGGGAACATAGAAGTATGGGGGTCTGAATGGATCCAGGGGATCAGAGAGAGGGTCGTGGGGAGGTTGACCACAACCAGATGGACAAGCGATGAAGGCTTATTAAATAATTGTAGCACCTACCATTTATCGTGCACTTGCTAAATGCCAGGCGCTGTACTGGCAATATAGTGCAAAATGGCATAGTGCAGCATACAGTGTAGATAGTGTTGTGTAGCATAGTACAGTACAGTGTAGTGAAGCATCTTACAGTAAGGCTCAGTGGAGTATGGTGTGGGATAGTTGGCAGAGTGTAGTGCAGTGGAGTAGCCTAGAGTGTCGTGGAGTACGGCAGAGTGTAAGGCACGGTCACATAGCGAGTGCAGTGTAGTCCACTATAGTGTACTATGAAGCGCAGCTTAGTAGAGTGTGATATAGTTCAGTACAGTATGGTATGGTATAGTGCAGTATATACTATATTGTACAGCTTGCTGCTGCTGCTAAGTCGCCTCAGTCATATCCGACTCTGTGCAACCCCATAGACGGCAGCCCACCAGGCTCCGCCGTCCCTGGGATTCTCCAGGCAAGAACCCTGGAGTGGGTTGCCATTTCCTTCTCCAATGCACGAAAGTGAAAAGTGAAAGTGAAGTCGCTCCGTCGTGTCCGACTCTTCGCGACTCCATGGACCGCAGCCTACCAGGCTCCTCTGCCCATGGGATTTTCCAGGCAAGAGTACTGGAGTGGGTTGCCATTGCCTTCTCTGTAGTACAGTTTAGTAGAGTATAATAAAGTATAGTATGGTATAGTACAGTACAGTATAGTATGAAAGTGAAAGTCACTCAGTCGAGTCTGACTTTTTGCGACCCCAAGGACTATACAATCCAGGGAATTCTCTAGGTCGGAATACCTGAGTGGGTAGCCTTTCTCTTCTCCAGGGGGTCTTCCCAACCCAGGGATTGAATCCAGATCTCCTGAACTGCAGGTGAATTCTTTACCAGCTGAGCCACAAGGGAAGCCCCACAGTATAGTATAGTACAGTATCACATACTATAGTACAGTTTAGTAGAGTATAATAAAGTATAGTCTAGTACAATACAGTATATTATGGTACAGTATCATGTACTATAGTACAGTTTAATAAAGTATAATAAGGTATAGTAGGGCATAGTACAGTACAGTATAGCATAGGACAGTATCATATACTATAGCAGAGCTTAGTAGAGTAAATAAAGTATAGCATGGTATACGGTACAGTGTAGTACACTATAGTACACTCTAGTGGAGTGTAATATAGTATAGTATAGTATAATACGGTATAGTACAGTATCATGTACTCTAGTACAGCTTAGTAGAGAATAGCAAGGTATAGTAGAGCGTGGTCTAGTGGAGCGATGTAAAGCGCAGTGCGGTATGGTATAGCACTGCAGAGCACGATGCAGTGTAGTGATGGGAGGGAACAGTGGAGGGTAGGGGTGAATGGTGTAGCCTGGTGTGGTGCAGTACCCCACAGCATTGCATGGTTCAGGACGGCACAGTGTAATATAGTGTAATACGGCATGAGGGAGGAGCCAGGATTTGACCCAGGACAGGTAAGTCCCCACGGCCAGCCCCTTGACCTCTGTTGACTATTGTGTGTTTCTGAGAGGGGCACTGGCCACAATTGGAGGACGTGTGGGGTTGGCATCCTAGAGGACAGCCACGGCCTCTTAGCTGTCCCCGCTCCAGGCCCTGCCAGCCAGGCACACAGCCTCACACTGCAGGCGACAGGAAACCTCCCTCACGGCTGGGTCTCTGCAGCGCCCTCCTCGCTGGCCATCAGCTTTGCTGGAAGAACACCGGTAGCTTCAATTCCATTCTCCCGAGGGTGGAGGCATGAGGGGTCAACCTCCTGCCTCTCACCTTTAACCCTGAGCAGGCAGGGAGGGCCCGGAGTTCGAGGTGGAGATGTACGTTTCCCTCCAGCATCGCGACTTGGACACTGGAATGTTCTTGTCCCTGGCTCCTCCCGGGATGTAGAAACTGGAGGAGACGGGCTGTTAGAAAATGAAAAATGAGGCGCAGAAGCAATTTTCCTCATGGACTCCGGCCCCAGGAGCGTCAGTCTTTGCTTTGGACGCAGGTCCTTGTCTGTTCTGTTCTTAATTTATTCTCGCAGGTCTGCCCAAGTGTAGTTAAAGTTCATGGAAAGGAAGACAGCGGAGAGCAGGGAGCCGAGGGCCCGAGGTGCTGCCAGGGAGCGGCAGACAGACCTGAGGTGTGCAGGCTGGGATTCCTGCACTGCCTCGTGCTGGAAGTAATGGTTCTACACAAAATAGTCATCCTTAGAGGGACACGTGGCTGTGTCCACAGATCCTTCCCCAGGGGCTCACTGGGGAAGCAGGGCTGGCCCTTCCTGCCCACACCCTGGGAGAGCTCTGCCTTTGACTCCCTCTGACTAGCTTTATCCTGAGTGTTTCAAAATGTGCAGGAGAAATGTTTAAGGGGAGTCCACAGTCAAAGAGGCCACCTATGCCACCTGATGCAAAGAGCTGACTCATTGGGAAATACCCTGAAAGATTGAGGGCAGGAGGAGAAGGGGGTAACAGGGGATGAGATGGTTTGATAGCATCACCAACTCAATGGGCATGAATTTGAGCAAACTCTAGGAAATGCAGGGAGACAAAGAATCCTGCCACACTGCAGTTCATGGGGTCACAAAGAGTTGGACACAACTTAGAGATTGAAGAACAGCAACAATAGTTCCAGAGGAGCCGCAGACAAGAACAGTCTGTGTTGATGGTCTATCCAGTTGTGTCTATATTGGAACAGATGGGGGTTCTTCTTTGATGCTGGGCTGGTTTCTCCTCCACCTTATTGCCTGAGAGTGAGATGAATAATGAGAGCGATTAGGGAGGATGACAACCTGAACCCTTGGAATCCTATCACCGACCCTTTGCACCTGTCACCTGAACTCCTTAATGATATATCCCAGTTCCTACCTGCCTTCACATGCACTCCCTCAGCCTGCACGCAGATGCCAAAGCAGATGCTCTGACATGCCTGTGACAGTGTAGCTTGAAACCCTTCTGTGCTCCCTACCCTACAAGATCAAGTCTGAGCTCTTGAATGTGATCTCTAAGGCCCCTCAAGATCCAGCCCCTCCTGGGGTCCATTCAAGCCCCTGCCACCTGGCTCACACCTGTGTTCCCTCCCACAAAGGACAATAGCCCATACTTCCTTCCTCTGTCCTCTGGCCTCGCCTCTGGCCTCAGCCCACCCTGCCCTCTCTCCCCCAAGTGCTTCTACAGCTTCTTCTCCTAGCCAAGCCCTACCCCTCCTTCAGCATCTGCCTCCACGTGACTCTTCTCCCAAGAAGCCATGTGAGGCCCCTCCCCAGCCACCCCCTCACCCATCCCCCCCACAGTTGGGGTTCCTTACTGTGTGCCCCTGTAACATACTGTGACCACTTTTATTCCCACTCAGCACCGGGCACTGACGTGTATCTTCACTGCCTGCCCAGGACAGGTGCTCAGTGAATCTTTCCAGAAAGAATGAGGAAGGAAGCGAAGGGCAGAAGGGGAGGAGCCAGAAGGATGGGGAGGTGGAGAGAAGAGGGGTTCCTCTGTCCACTGCCTATTACCTAATTTAAGACCAGGATTATCATCACTTTTTTCCGTATTCCCTCAAATGCTCCCAGTGCCCCCAGGAATCCTAAGAAAATGTAATTCAGACCATGTAATCCCTCAGCTAAAACTCGCCAGCCTCCCTGGAAGTGAAAGGTCCTTGTGACGATCTACAATGCCCTGCTCGAGTCGGACCTCTCAGGTCTCAAGTCACCCCTTGGATTCTCCTTCCTGCACCTTTGCCCTCTTTCTGCTCCAGGCCCACCTGCCTCCTGGCAGAGTTGTGCATTCTCTATGGGATGTTCCCTTTCCCAAGGGTGCAAAAACTGTCTCTTAAGGACAAAAAATATCTTATTATTTTTACTTAGAGAATATACAAGTACACACAAGACACATACAGATATACAATAGAACACACATGTACACACGGGACATAAACAGATATACAATAAAATTTCACTGGGGGACAATTAGGAAAAACATACCTAAAAAGCCTCTGTAGGAGAGTGATAATTTAAAAAAAAGAAAAAAGGGAGATTTCCCTGGTGGTCCAGGGGATGTGAATCTGCCTTGCAATGCAGGGGTCGCAGGTTTGATCCCTGATTGGGGAACTAGGATCCCACATGCCACAGAGTAACTAGGCCCGAGTGCCATAACTACTGAGACTTGCATGCCACAACTAGACAGTCCAAGTGCTGCAACTAAGACCTGCCACAGCCAAATAAATACATATTTAAAATAAAAAGAAAGAAGAGTTGAGAAACACTGCCTAAATCTTGCCAGGACTGATAGACCCCAGGGCCTTTGCACTTGCTGTTTCCTTGCTTAGAATTTTCTTGCCCAGCTTACTTGCTTACCTTCTTCACTTCTTTACAGGGATGTCATCTCAGTGGCGGAGAAGGCAATGGCACCCCACTCCAGTCCTCTTGCCTGGAAAATCCCATGGACGGGGGAGCCTGGTGGGCTGCAGTCCATGGGGTCGTGGAGAGTCGGACACGACTGAGCAACTTCACTTTCACTTTTCACTTTCGTGCACTGGAGAAGGAAATGGCAACCCACTCCAGGGTTCTTGCCTGGAGAATCCCAGGGACAGCGGAGCCTGGTGGGCTGCCGTCCATGGGGTCTCACAGAGTCGGACACAACTGAAGCGACTTAGCAGCAGCAGCATCTCAGTGGGGCCTTCCCTGGACACCCCATTCAGATAGCAGCCTTTCATACTGCCTGTTTCTGTTTGCTAGTTTTTTTTTTTTTTTTTCTTAGCCCTAACCTATTTGGCACATGATATATTTTACCTATTTTTTTCTTGTTTATTGGCTTTTTATTCTCATCGCCTGGAAGGTAGCCTTTATCTATTTTGTTCACTGCTATGTCTTCAGTGCCTGGAATGAGTTCTGGTGCAGAGTAGGTGCTAAATAAATACTTGCTTGATGAATGCTTGGGATGAACCTGGCGCGTATGTAATAGGTGCTTAACACAACAGTGGAAAGCCCCATTCTTGGCAATAGTTTCAACTTTCTTCCTAGCATAATGCGGGCAATTGCAAGTAGGTAGCTCAAGTGACCCAGAATCAGAAAAAGGAAGACAGTCTGAGATTCTGAAAACAGAACCTGACTTAACAGCCCTGGACAATTGAGAATGAACTGTGTCCTGTAGCTTAAGGTGCGATGGGATGGCCAGCTGTGCTTTGGACCAGATGCCCATGGGACACCTGGTGCTGTTGGTTTGCTTTAGAAAGGATGTCAGAGCCTACAAGGGAAGGGATGCTGGATACTGTTCTAGCCCTGGCCGTATCATGTTCCCTACCCTGGGCCCAGGGACAACAGGTGAGATGATGCCCCCACCCCTGCTGATAAGCCACACTCATCAGTTCCCCCCAAGGAACTTAAAGCTTTTTAAGCTTTAACCACTCACTAGCCAGGACCGGTCATCACAAACTGGATTTTGTTCTTTTTTAAGTCAAGCACAAAGAGTACTTTCTGATGGTAGTGGAAAACTTCACAGGAGAAACATTACCCAATTTTGTCATCATTTTTTTAACGAGCAGGAGTTCCCCAGCCAGGCCCTTACTAGCTAATAAACTGATGTGAAACTGCATGCCAGGTTCTCAATAAGTCAAATGGCGAAGCTAATGATCATTCAGGAAAATTATATAAATGAATTGCTACAATATTATGAATTATTTATAAGCCCTCACAACCTAAAAAGTCAAGGTTCATGATTAAGTTAGTCTTATAAAGAAAGGGAACCACATTCTCTCCAAAGAAAATTGTGGCCTGAGGTTGTCTGGCCAATGTGTACATGCCAACCACTTAGTAGATAATTACTTAGACCTTCAAAATCTTTATTTTGTTTCCTTTTCTTCTCTTGTAAAAGAGTTGTTTTTAGCTGTAAGTGAACCTTGTAAAAGGACTCTCAAACCCACCAGCCTGGATGAGTTACTTTCCTTTATTCCCTTCCCTTCCTTTTGCATCTCTTCTTCTCGGACAATTGCTTTTTTCTCCTCCTCTTTCCCCAATGCCCTTGTTTCTCCCTTTCCTCTACCTCTCTATTATATTTACTGTTATTATTATAAGTGTTTTAAAATCATAAATTGATGGAAGCTCATTGTAAGATGGAAACGGCAGCCCACTCCATTGGGATGGGAGTTGGGGCGCAGGGCTGCAGATACAAGACGGACAAACCCTGGTTCCAAACCACAAGAAGCTTAAGAGGTTTGGAGCCAAGAATATCTGAAGAGGTTTCTAAGGCAAGTATTCTTGCCTGGAAAATTCTATGGACAGAGGAGCTTGGTGGGCAACAGTCCATGGGGTTGCAAAGAGTCGGACATGACTGAGCGACTAAACCATCACTACCATCATTGTGAGAAACTTGCAGGGAGAAGGCAATAAATCAATCACCTGGTGAAAAAACTATATGCAATTTTAAAAAACATTTTGATTTACCGACTTCTAATTTCTTCCCCCACTTCCTTTCTTTTCCTTTTACGTTTTTAAACATGAGACTGACATCAGACCAACTTTATAACTCCTCTTTTTTTCCTACTTAACATGAGATGAACATTTTTCCATCTCATGACATATTCTTCCACAATATGTTCTAGGTGGATACTTTGTATTTCTGTATAGGGATGAGCTATAATTCATTATTGGCTTCCCCGATGGCTCAACTGATAATCTGCCTGCAATGCAGGAGACTCAGGAGACTTGGGTTTAAGCCCTGGGTCAGGAAGATCCCCTGGAGGAGGAAATGGCAACCCACTCCACTATTCTTGCTAGGAGAATCCCATGGACAAAGGAGCCTGGCAGATTATAGTCCATAGGGTCGCAGACACGACTGAGCATGCCTGCAAGATAATTTATTAAACCAACCCTATATTGTGTTAAGTGACTTCAGTCATGTCTCACTCTTTGTGACCGTATATTGTCGAGTCTTCAGGTAATCCTTCCCACCCTTGTTATTGCTATAAATAGTGTGCTAAGGGATGTCCTCAAACAAAATAAATCTTTGTGCAAACTTTGGCTTTTTTAGAATACATTCCTAGAGGTGGGGTCATGGGTCATAAAGTAGGAAGGTTTTTCACTCCTCTTGGACTGATCAGCTCTCAGGAGTCAGATGCATCCCCCACCTTCCATGACAAGGGTCTGCTTATTGAGTAAGAGAGTTTTGAAGGCTCCTCTTTCTTTCCCTCATGTTCGCTACTGACCTTGCCCCCGAAGATATCCTTTCCCTCTTCTTTGGGGAAGCTGTGCCAGGGAGCAGTTATACATCTGTAAATCCACATTCCCGCTCCCTCTGACCTAGGGTTAGCAGTCTTCAAAATCCACTGGAAAAATTCTAGCAATGCCAAGTCCTGGCTCGAGTTGCCATGGTGACAGACAATGACAGCAACATTTTATCCACCTCCCTAAATCTTCAGAAGCTCTCAAGACTCAGAAGATGCCAGGGGAAATTTCTGCTTTATCAGCAGGTTCAGTTTAATCCAGTCCCACCCAATTGAGGTGTCTCCTATGGGCAAAGCTAATGGCCAATAAGATTTTACGTGGGCCTTATAAAAATACCACTTTCATGCCTCTTTAATGCTTTTTTTTTCTTTCCTCTTGCCTCTTCCCTGCTTTCAGTATGTCCCCAATAATCCTAGATTTCTAAAAAGTCTAAACACATGTCTGGGACATTGACAAAGAAGGGGCATTTCAAAAGTGAGAACACAGAGAAAATGAAAAAGACCCTTTGGAAACAATCAGGAAAACTTGATTATGGTCTAAGTATTGGAGGCTGCCCCCTGCAAAAGTAAATTTAACCTCAGTTCAGTTCAGTTCAGTTCGGTTCAGTCGCTCAGTCATGTCCGACTCTTTGCGACCCCATGAATCGCAGCACGCCAGGCCTCCCTGTCCATCACCAACTCCCGGAGTTTACTCAAACTCATGTCCACTGAGTCAGTGATGCCATCCAGCCATCTCATCCTTTGTCGTCCCCTTTTCCTCCTGCCCCCAATCCCTCCCAGCTCAGATATAAAACTGGCCTTGTGGTTACAAAAGAATATGATTGTAATTTTTAGAGATTCATACTGAAGTATGTGCAGGTGAAATGAAGTTATATCTTTGATGTGCTTTCAAATAGTTTAGCAAAGGAAAAGAAAGAGAGAGAATATTGAAAATTTTAAAAATCATACTATTCTACTTTGAGTGTGTTACAAAGTTTCATATTAAAAAATTAATAAGAATAGTGTTATAGGGACTTCCCTGATGGTCCAGTGGCTACGACTCTGAGCTCCCAATGCAGGGGACCCAAGTTCAGTACCTGGTCAGGGAACTAGATCCCACATGCTGCAACTAAGGATTCTGTGCGCCACAACTAAGACCTGGTGCAGCCAAATAAATAAATATAATTTTTTTAAAGGAACAATGTTATGTGCATTATAGTTACTTTTTTCTAATGGAGCATTGTAATAATCACAAGGTGGCTTCCCCAGATGGTGCAGTGGTAAAGAATCCACCTGCCAATGCAGGAGACATAGGAGATGGGGGTTCCATCCCTGGGTCAGGAAGATGCCCTGGAGGAGGAAATGGCAACCCACTCCAGTATTCTTGTCTGGATACTCCCATGGGCAGAGGAGCCCTGGCAGGCTACAGTCCATGGGGTCACAAAGAGCTGGGCACGACTGAGCGACTGAGCACACACAATGGTCATGAAAGAGCATCAGAGCTCTCAGATTTATTCTGTGACTTAATATTTTCTTTTGAATTTCATTGGGGGTTGGACACTGTCATTTCAGAGCCCTGGCCCCAGAGTCCCAGTCCCAAGGCTACAGTGGAGGACCGCCCCCCCGACACACACACAATGTCGGTAGTGGGACAAAGGCTAAGACGACCCCTGACCTCTCCTCCAGGGCAGGGCCCAAGGCATGTCAACTTTTGGGTGGTTCTCAGGCTCAGTGTCACATACACCCTCAGTAATTTAACACTCAAAAATGCATTATTCACAGAGAAAATGTTTTTACTGCAGTTTACACACACAGGGGCCTGTGAGAGCCAACCTGCTTCCTCCAGCCTCCTTTGTTCTTGGTTGCTAGGCATCCCACAGCTTTATGAGAACAATATTTACTTTTATTTATTTTATTTGGGCTTGTATTTGAAGAGTCTGGGCAGCACCCAGGATGGCGGGGCTGGAGATTTTCTAGGGGATAAAATGCTCTATGAAGCAGTTTGTCCATGACTGCATCTTGGTGATAGATCGGTTCTTCCCACACAAGGTCAAAGCCCTGGATTGGTGCTTGGGGTTCTGCTTGAAGCAGGGAGTGTGGGATTCCCACAATAGATGTGGGTTCAAGGGGCTTCAGAATCCTGTGCAGAAATGCTGGCCAATCCACTGTCTCTTCTCAGTTATTCCACTGAGGGTTTTCTTTGCAAAAGAAATACTTTAAAACAGTCATAAAAGACTCAAATAATCATCTGGAAGTAAATTGCAGAAGTCTTGCTCATTACCCATCCCCCATCCCTTCCCAGTGGACCCTTTGTTATGGTCTCTGGCCTTGTAGATCCCATAGGTCCTCAGAAGTAATGCTAAGGACCTACTAGGCATGGGAGTTGGGGCGTGGGGCTGCAGATACAAGACAGACAAGCCCTGGTTCCTACCCATAAGAAGCTTAGGAGGTTTGGAGCCAAGAAAATCGGAAGAGTCTCTAAGGAGAGCTCTAAAGGCTGGGTTAGATTCAGAGTTAGGGGTTGTAGTCACATCTGTTTGGAGAAGTAAGGAGAAACCCCTCTTGCCTCTACTCACAACCTTCTGACAAGTGAGAATGCCCCATACCAACCAGTTCTCCAGCTCAGCAGACTGCAACTGGATATCCTACACTTCGGACAAAACAAGCCATACTTGGTGCAGACCCCTCAGGTTAAAGACTCAGCCGCACAAGACTGACCCCGCTTCAGTTGCCGATCTCAAGTTCCAAGCTGTCTGTCATCTGTGCTTCTGACTGGCTATAAACTGGGATTCTCATGATCCCCTCCTCTTGGGTGCGATAATTTGCTGAAATGGTTCTCAAAACTCCGGGAAATGCTCATTTCAGAGTGTATCATAAGGGATGCAGATGAACAATCAGATGAAGAAGTACATAAGGCAAAGTCTGGAAGGTCCCAAGCACAAGGGCTTCTGTCCCCGTGGAAATGGGGCTCACCACCCTCCTAGCTTGTGGACGTGCTCACTGACCTGAAAACTCTCGGCACCCCACAGTTTAGGAATTTTTACGGAGACTTCATCACGTAGACATGATCAGTTATTAACTCAGTCTTCAGCTCCTCTCTTTGCCTTTCCCTGGAGGGCGAAGGATAAGGCTGAAAGCTCCAAGAATCTAAACATAGCTTGGTCTTTGGTGACCCGCTCCAACCCTAAAGTTATCCAGGATCCCATCAAGCGTTGCCTCAAAAGAACAGAAGAAACTCTTATCAGTCAGGAGTGGCCAAGAGATTTAGGTGCTATGAGTCAGGAACTGGGATCAGAAACCAGATGTTAGAACAAAAGATGCTCTGAGTATCCCTATCATTCAGGAAATAGCCAGGGACTTAGGAGCTCTGCGTCAGGAACTGGGGGGAGAGACCAAATATAGTTCTCTTATTATGCCACAAGAAAGAAATAATTAGTAAGAGCATTAGTCTTGGGACACTCCAGATAACTTTTGAGCAGTACTCCAAAGAATGTCGATGTTCAGTTGCTAAGTTGTATCTGACTCTTTGTGACCCCATGAACTGTAGCACGCCAGGCTTCCCTGTCCTTTGCTGTCTCCCAGAGTTTGCTCAAACTCATGTCCACTGAGCCAGTGATGCCATCCAACCATCTCATCTTCTGTCACCCCCTTCTCCTCCTGCCTTCAATCTTTCTCAGCATCAGGGTCTTTTCCAAAGAGTCGGCCCTTCACATCAAGTGGCCAGAGTATTGGAGCTTCAGCTTCAGCATCACTCCAAAGGATGTGGCAGATTTAAATCATGGAGAAGGAAGACTTATCTGGTAGGGGAGAATGAGGGGAGCAGGGCCTGGGCCTTCTGCACATCTCTGGGCATGGTGTTTCTGTCCTCTAGGAATCTTTTGGATGCAAATGATAGAAAAATCTAACCCAAGTTGGCTTAGGCAAAAAGAGAATATGTATGGCCTGGTTGGATCCAGGAGCTCATAAAATATCAAACAGTGTCCCTTAGCTCTGTTCTGATTCTTGTGGACTTTATTCTTGGGCTTTTTTTTGTGGATCAAGAGGGCGGTCAGCATCTCCAGAATCTAGTCTTTCAGGTTAGATTCTGAGGAGAAAAGAACACATCTTACCCTGTGAGCTGCTGAATAAGTACCAGGATTTACTCTCATGGGACAAATTCATCTCTGAAGCAGTCACTGTCCCCAGAGATTGAAATGTTGCTAATTGATCTGTTCGGGTCACATGCTCAGAGAGAGACAGGAGTGGTTGTTCACAGGATGTCTGTGGATCTATATCCAGAAGAGGGTATATTTCCTTGTATTCAGAGGAAATATTCAGAGCATGACCTCAGCAGGGATGCCAGATGTAATGAGAGCTCCTACCTGCAGGAGCCTGTTCGGGAACAAAAGTCCACAATAACGAGACTAAGTTGAGCAAAGACTCCCCTCTCAACTCCTGGGAGTCGGTTGTGCCCCATGAGTTCTGGGAGGGCAACTGAGGAGGGCCACACCTACCTCAGCTGGGCCTTCCCGATCCTTCTGAGGGAAAGCTGGTTGCCTCCTGGATAAATCCAGGTCCCGGGGCTTGAGATGACTGAATTGTTCAGGCTTCTGGAGACGATTAGCTGCCCAGAAAATCAGGATACAGGAAACCCAGGGAAGCATCCATTCAGAGTTTCTGGCCTGACATCTTGGTGGACTGAGGAGTGGATTAGGAGCCCCCACCCTGGCTGTGGCCAAGGCAGCCACACTCTAAACACGAGGACACCAAGGAAGGAAATGACACTAGCCAGGAGCCCTAGAGCCCCAAAGCCCAGGCAAGAGGTGCTCCTCTGGGGCACACGCTTGGGCAGAGGACAGAGTCCTACTTCTGTGGAATCCAGTGGGCTCCCAGCCACCCCATCGGGGCGCCTTTCCTCTGCAGGAGGGACCTGGAGATGGATCATCGCTGCGGCTTCAAACAAATCCCCTGAAACATCAGGAAGAACTTTAGTTTCATTCCTTTTCATGGTCTTCCCGGAGGACCAGGTGTTATCTTCGACTGGAAATGAAAAATATGGGAATGAGAAGATACAGAAGGGAGACTCACAGGTGGTGAAAGGAAGATGAACTTGAGTTCAGAAGAAAGCCAGGTGTAGAATTGAGATTTAAGTGTTTCCTTAGAAAGTTTAGAGAATGCATGTGTTGCTTTTAACTGCCACCTGGAAGTAAACAGGGAGAAGGGTCTCACCACTCAGCTGGGGAGTGGGGCAGGTGGAGGAATTAGCCTTTTGCGAAGTAATACTTTTCATTTTGCTTAAACCTTTTTTGGACAGAAGTATTTCAGAGTGTTTTGTACAGCGTGATGCATCCTAAAACATGAGATGTCACAGAACTGTGTGTATATTTTTGTCTTGGAGTCTTCATCATGAACTCAGTTACGATCATACCTTCTGAAGTGTTTAGGATTTTTGACAAAACCAGACATCCACACAAGTCTACACTGGGTCCAATTTTGTTTTTTAAACGAAATAACTGACAAACACTTGGCCACCAGAGATAAGAGGGAACTTCTTCAATCTGATGAAGAGCATCTATTAAAAACAAAAATGAAAAGAAAAAAAAAAATGAAACCACAGGTAGCATAATGGTGAAAGATTGAATGTTTTCCTCCTGAGATTAGTGCAAGACAAAGATATTCATTTTTGCTGCTTCTAATCAACATTTCACTGGAGGTTCTACCCAGGGAAATTGGCCAAAAAAGCAAAAACAAAAATAAAACATGGCCTGGTTGGAAAGGAAGACTTAAAGCTACCTGTATTTGCAGATGACATGATCATTTATATAGAAAACCCCAGGTATTCCACTAAAAAGCCTATTAGAACTAATAAACAAGTCCAGCAAAGTTACAGAATACAAGATAAATCTATAAAATTAATTGTATTTCTATACATTGGCAATGAACAATGAAATTGAAATTAAGAAAACAATTCCATTTGCAGTAGTATCAAAGAGAAGAAAATACTTTAAAATGAATTAAACCAAAGTAGTGCAAGACCTACACTTAAAACTATAAACATTACTGAAGAATTAAAGAAGATTTAAATAAATAGAAAGACCTCCTATGTTCATGAACTGGCAGATAATATAAATATGGTTGTACTGCCTAAAGTGATCTACAGATTCAATATAATCCCTGGTTAATATTTCAACTGCCTTCACCCCTGCCCAGAAATTTACAAACTGATGCCAAGATTTTTATGCAAAGGCGAGGGACCCAGACTAGGCAAAGCAATCTCAAAAAGAAGAGAAAAGGTGAAGGATTCAAACTTGCTGACTTCAACACTTAAAGTTACAGTAATCAAGACTGTGTAGTACTGGCCTAAGTATAGACATACAGATCAATGAAACCAAATTGAGTGCCCAAGAATAACCAATACATCTACAGTCAATTGATTTTCAAGAAGGATGCCATTCAATGGGGAAAGAATCATCTTTTTAACAAATCGTTTGTGGCAACTATATTGCTGTGCTGCGCCTAGTCTCTAAGCCATGTCCGACTCTTTGCAACCCCGTGGACTGTAGCCTGCCAGTCTCCTCTGACCATGAGGATTCTCCAGGCGAGGATACTGGAGTGGTTGCCATGCCCTCCTCCAGGAGATCTTCCCGACCCAGAGATCGTACCCAGGTCTCCCACATTGCAGGCAGATTCTTTACCATTTGAGCCACCAGGGTCGCAACTGTGTATCAATATGCAAACAAATGAAGTCAGACCCCCTACCTCACAACATAGGTGACAAATGATCATAACCTTAATTACTTTCTACCATGTGTGACAGGTTGCCTTACAGGTCTGGAGTTCAAAGTCCAGTATCAGTGTCCCTGGGCTAAAGGCCAACTGTCCACAGGGTTGGTCCCAAGAGGAGGCACCAGGGGACAGTCTTTTCTTTGCCTTTTTTCTGATTCTAGCAGCCATCTGTATCTCTTGGCTCTTGGCTGCTTCCCCCACCTTCATAGCCAACAGCACAGCATCTTTTGACCTTCTTCCATCTCTCCCACTACTTCTGTTGGCACATCACCTTTTCCTCTTCTGTAGTTGAATCTCTTTCTGAGCTTTATAGATGTCCCTTATTAAGTGTCTTGTCAGGACACTTGTGATTACATTTAGGGTTCACCTGGGTAATCCAGGATAATCTTCTCATTTCAGCTCGCTCACATGTACAAAACCCTTTTTACCATAGAAAGTAATAACTACAAGCTCCAGGGATTAGGGCCTGGATGTCTTTGGGGGTCATTATCAGGCTCCCATCATTGTGATCACATCCAGTTGTAAACCCAAAATTACTGGAGGCACATGCAATGGGTGGATCCCTCTCTAACTTTGTTGCAAACAAGGTCAGTTGGCTAGCTGGCATGGCTTTGGGATAAAAATTTCTCAAAGGAAATTTGCATGAGCCATTGTTCTATCTGTTGAAATAACGTGACATTTATCTTTGTGAGGCAAATTTATCCCAATTGTGTGGTGAGTACTTCAAGGCTTTAGCCTTCGAAAAGGTCCTAGAACCTAGGCTGCCTGCATCAGGGACAAGCCTGATGCCCTCCCACAGAAGGTTCCAGACTGCTGTCCTTTGATCTCTGAAGTCTGCTCTGTGCTAATTTTCTCTCACCTCTCTTGATTTCTGTTTTTTCAACACCACACCTGCCTCCATGAGGTTCCCAGACTTGTAGGGATGAGGAAGCGGATATCAGAGTAGAATAGAAACACACATCAAGGAGTCAGAGAAAAGCCCTCTCCTGTTCTCTTCCACATCTATGAGTCGACTTTGGTATTTCTCTTGTAACCCCTGAACTTTTTGGTGAGTACACATCTAAATTTTCTAAGACATTGCAGATAAGATACAAGAGGTCACTAGATTGCTGGATTCTGCATAACTGAAGCTTTCTTGAATCAGTCATCCACGAGTGAACCAGATTCCCCTGAGGCCTGCTTGTACTGTCAACCTCCGCTGACATTTGAAATGAACAAGTCTCCCATTTTATTCTTTCCTCTTCATTATCAAGGTCAATCTGAGCAAGTTAAATAGATATATAGCAAGTAAAAAAATATATATCTACATATATCTGAGCAAGTAAAATATGTATATATATATATATATATCTTGCTATAGATATATAGCAAGAAAGGACTGGAAGAGTTCTGTAGAACTTGATCTCAACTTTCCTTGAGCTCTTTACTCTGAATAAAAATAAGCAGACTTTTTTGCTGTCTTTGACATTTGTGTGGCCCATGATGATGCTTCCCAGAGGACGTGTGACATTTTTATAGCTGTTTCCTGTTAAGCTCCCATCTCTCATTGTTTACGAAAGTTCTTCTTTGGGCATGACAGTTGTGCAACAGCAGTGGCTTCAGCCACCACCACCTAAATTGGGTGTATCTATTGGGCCTTTTTGAAGAACTCTGGATGGAGGTTCATAACATTGTACAGGAGGCAGTGACCAAAACCATCCCAAACAAAAAGAAATCTAACAAGGCAAAATGGTTGTCTAAGGAGGCCTTACAAATAGCTGAGGAAAGGAGAGAAAGGAAAGGAAAGGGAGATAGGGAAAGATATACCCAACTGAATGCAGAGTTCCAGAGAATAGCAAGGAGACATAAGAAGCCCTTCTTAAATGAACAATGCACAGAAATAGAGGAAAACAATAGAATGGGAAGGACTAGAGATCCTTTCAAGAAAATTGGAGATATCAAGGGAACATTTCATGCAAGAATGAGCATGATAAAGGACAGAAACGGTAAAGACCTAACAGAAGCAGAAGAAATTAAGAACAGGTAGCAAGAAAACACAGAAGAAAAGCTTTAATGACCCAGATAACCGTGATGGTGTGGTTACTCATCTAGAGCCAGACATTGTGGAGTGTGACATCAAGTGAACCTTAAGAAGCACTACTATGCACAAAGCTAGTGGAGGTAACAGAATTCCAGTTGAACTATTAATATTAAAAATCCTAAAAGATTCTGCTGCTAAAGAGCTGCACTCAATATGTCAACAAATTTGGAAAACTCAGCATTGGCCACAGGACTGGAAAAGGGCTCTTTTTATTCCAGTCTCAACAAAGGGCAATGCTAAAGAATGTTCAAACTACCATACAATTGTGCTTATTTTACATGCGAGCATGGTTATGTTCAAAATCCTTCAAACTAGGGTTCAGCAGTACATGAACTGAGAACTTCTAGATGTACAAGCTGGACTTAGAAAAGGCAGAGGAACTAGAGATCATATTGCCAATGTTTGTTGGATTATGGAGAAAGAAAGGGAGTTCCAGAAAAACAACTACTTCTGCTTCATTGACAATGCTAAAGCCTTTGACTGTGTGGCTCACAACCAACTTTGGAAAATTCTTGTAGACATGGGAGTACCAAAACCCTACCTGCCTCCTGAGAAACCTATATGGGGGTCAAGAAGCAATAGTTATAACCAGACATGGAAAACTGACTGGTTCAAAATTGAGAAAGGAGTATTGCAAGGCTGTATATTGTCACCCTGCTTATTTAACTTATATGCAGAGTACATCATGTGAAAGGCCGGGCTGAATAAACCACAAGCTGGAATCAAGATTACCTGGAGAAATATCAACAACCTCAGTTATGCAGTTGTGTCAGACTCTTGGTGACCCCACCAGGCTCCTCTGTCCATGGAATTCTTGAAGCAAGAATGCTGGAGTGGGCAGCCATTCCTTTCTCCAGGGAATCTCCCTGACCCAGGGATTGAACTCAGGTCTCCTGCACTGCAGGCAGATTCTTTACTGTTTGAACTACCAGGGAAGCAGCATCAATTCAATAGGCATGAGTGTGAGCAGGCTTTGGTAGATACTGAAGGACAGGGAGGCCTGGTGCGCTGCAGTCCATGCAGTCACAAAGAGTTGGTTACAATGTAGTGACTGAACAGCAGCACCAGATGTGCAGAGGGTACCACTTTAATGGCAGAAAGTGAAGAGGAACTAAAGAGCCTCTTGATGAGGGTGAAAGAGGAGAGTGAAAAAGGCTTGAAACTCAGCATTAAAAAACTAAGATCAAGGCATCCAGTGCCATCACTTCATGGCAAATAGTGTGGAAAGTAGAAGCAGTGACAGATTTTATTTTCTTGGGCTCCAAAATCACTATGGATGGTGATTGCAGCCATGAAATTAAAAGATGCTTGCTTCTTGGAAGGAAAGCTATAACAAACCTAGATAGCATATTAAAGAGCAGAGACATCACTTTGTAGAAAAAGGTCCGTCTAGTCAAAGCTATGGTTTTTCCAGTAGTCATGTATGGATGTGAGAGTTGGACCGTCAAGAAGGCTGAGTGCTGAAGAACTGATGCTTTTGAACTGGGGTGCTGGAGAAGACTCTTGAGAGTCCTTGGACTGCAAGCAGATCAAACAAGTCAATCCTAAAGGAAATCAACCCTGAATATTCATTGGAAGGACTGATGCTGAAGCTAAAGCTCCAATAGTTTGGCTGCTTGAGGCGAAGAGCCAACTCATAGGAAAAGACCCTGATGCTGGGAAAGATTAAAGGCAGGAGAAGGGGGCAATAGAGGATGAGATGGTTGGATGGCATCACCAACTCAATGGACATGAGTTTGAGCAAGCTCCAGGAGATGGTGGAGGATAGAGGAGGATGAGGCAGCACATCCCTTCAGTCTTCTAAGAGAAAGGTGGGAAGGTCGAGCTTAACCTATTTGTGTAACTCACTGCTCTGAGGCTGAAACTCATATCCTTTACACAGAATTAATCTTACACCACTTTGAGTGTAGGGCTTCACCAGGACACTCAAGTTTATACCCTCTTCCTTCTTCTGTGCTATAATGTCATCTAATTCACTTCTACATATCTTACGAACTCCATAGCACATCGCTATTATTTTTTCCTTAAATATCCAATCACCTTTTAAACAAATCAAATGTTGATGAAAATTGTCTTTCATACTTGCATTTATTCACACTTTCCAGTGAAGGACAGGGAAGCCTGGGATGCTACAGTCTATGAGGTCTCAAAGAGTCGGATACAACTTAATGATTGAACAACAAAAACAACACTTTCAAGTGATCTTCATTTCTTTTCTTGGATCAACCTTACCAGGCAACCTTACCTGGCTCAGTGGTAAAGAATCTGTTTGCCAGTGCAGAATCCCAGGTTCACCCCCTGGGTCAGGAAGATCCCCTGGACAAGGAAATGTCACCCACTCCAGTATTCTTGCCTGGAGAATCCCATGGACAGAGGGGCCTGGTGGGCTACATTCTATGGGGTCACAAAGAGTTGGACATGGCTTAGCAACACAGCACACACAGCACAGAGTTAAGCTATGATTCCAGAGACCTGTGGTTCCTTTTGGATTAAACTCTGTCTGGGCTTCAGAATCCAAGCGCCTTAGGTGGTGAGGGTGGGGGTGGGGTGGGGGGAGGATTGTTTTCCAGGTCTTCTTCCATTGCTGCTACCTTCTCAACTATAGTTGAGGCTGGTGGAGGACAGGTGGGAAGAATTCGGGCTGAGTAATTCACTTGGGGCTCCTGCAGATTTCATCCATCCATTGGCCCATAGGGTCCTCTCAGGCTCAACTAAGTCCTGCTCTCCTCCAGAGTCTCCACCATTCCGCCAGGACCCCCTTCCAACTTCTCATGCCAGGGTTCAGGTGCCTCCCCTGGTAAGAAGTCTGCTCACCCCTGAAAGACTTGCTTTTCTCTGAAATTCAGTTCATCAAGGGTTGCTTGCAACTCTTGGCTCTTAAGGAGCCTTTTAATTTTGTCCAAGTTTCTCTTGTCCCCACCCCCGAGAACAAGGGTACATTTTCTACATGCTAACTAGAGGCAGAAGTCCTCTTCCTGTTTGCTTTGCTCTGTTCTCTTTTCTCCTTTATGAACAGGTTGTTCATGAGGAGCTAAGAGGAGACGTACTATATCATGGGGCCAGGATGATCACGGAGTCCTGGTTTCCCCAGCCAGCGTCTGGGATGCAGGATGGTTTTGTCCTACTTGGAATGGTCACTGTGCTTCCTTCGATCTAAGGGAAAGCACAATCTTCCCAGGAGGCTCAGGGATAAAGAATCTGCCTGCAATGCAGGAGATGCAAGTTTGATCCCCGGGTCAGGAAGATCCCCTGGAGAAGGAAATGGCAACCCACTCCAGTATTCTTGCCTGGGAAATCCCATGGACAGAGGAGCCTGGCAGGCTGCAGTTCCTGGGTTCGCAGAGTCGGACATGACTTAGCAACTGAGCAAATCAGCAAATCAAAAGGGAAGCACGGGGGATGGAACCAGACATGCAGTGTTATGGTGAGGACACCTGGGTCTTACCCATAGGCTCCGCTGCCAAACCACTGTGAGGTCTTGGGCTTATCATTGCTCTTTGGACTTTCCTTTTCTCCTCTGCAAAGTGAGGAGTTTCTGCTGCACCAACTTCGTGGAGAAGGAAGTGGTAGCGCTTTAAGATTCTTGCTCAGCTTTTGCAGGAAAGAAAAAAAAAATGAGTAGGGTGTTTTGTGAGATCTGAGTTCCGGTAACGTGAGAGACCCCGTCATGCTACCCCACTCATTAACTTGTGATGATAATGTACACACAAGGCACTAATTCTTTATTTTTAAAAAATAAGATGGTGGTTAATTTGATTTGAATGCTCCGGTCTGGGAATATGCTTCATGATTTTTAATCCAATTAGTGTTGGAAATACTTCTGATTCTAAGGATATCTGGTTTCTGCTTATGGTATAAGTTCTATGCCCCAATGACTCATGTTTCAAGAAGAAAGAAGTAGCAGCCTCTAGTCAATAAAAAAGGTCTGTATATATGGTTGCTTTGTTTTTTGTTATCAAACGCAAGCTGCAGGGAGTAGAGGCCTTACTTTTAGCTCAGATTTCTGTAAGCAGCAAAAAAAAAAAAAAACCCACAGACAATTTTGACTTGAAGGTCTTACATACAAATTAGCATTATTTCTCAATCTGGTCTCAAAACATCCTGTATCATGTATTTAATCATGTCTGACTCTTTGCTACCCCATGGACTGTAGCCCGTCAGGCTCCTCTGTCCATGGGATTTCCCAGACAAGAATACTGGAGTGGGGTGCCATTTCCTTATCCAGGGGATCTTCTCAACCTAGAGATGGAACCCACATCTCCTGTGTCTCCTGCAGTGCAGGCAGATTCCTTACCTGCTAGAAACAAAAGCTACCACCATGACCACCAGACTGGGGAACCTTCTGGAAGTCTTAGTCCAAAAGTCAGGGGTCAGTGGGTCCATGGGTCAGCTTTTGGTTTAAACTGAATCATACAGGCAGATCACTTCAGTCCTGGATTTCCTCATTCTTGCATCCTTTTCCTACATGTTAGACCTCAAAGTTGCTCTGAATCATGCTCCAAATAAGTGACATTTTCGCTAAGAAAATAGTGCCCCAGATAAAACCTTCTATTTTGTTGGCACCACATCTATTCAATACTCTGAAAGTTCTGAAGGGGATATGTGTTTGTAGTAACATGGTGGTGCAATTTTCACACTTAAATTTTTGCTGTGAGTAAAACTCCTCATCACTCTCAAGGTAATTTCATAAGAAACTCCCTTCTGTCCTCAGCTGTTGTTGACAGAAGTCCCATGAAACCATCTTAGACATTGACACAAATTGTGCCCTGTCGCCCCTGTGATAAATCAGTGTATGATCCAATTTTTATGTGACAGGAAAGTGAAAGGAAAGCAGAGAAAAGTGAAAATGATAGACAGGAAAACACTGTGCAAAGCCATCTGGTTGAGAACGTGTTCTCTGAGCTGTGATCCACTCGTGTGATTGGGGAATAGTTTAAATCAAACCATCTCCTATATCCTTGTTCAGAGGAGAATGTCACTAAATGGCTCTAGTGTTATTTCACAGGATGGAATTTAATCTCTCTACAGCTGAGGTTCTCAGGTGATCAGACAAGAACAGGAAGATGAGTCTTACATATTTTCAGCAAGAAAAAAAAAATTCCTGGGGCATAATTACCCACGTGACTCTGTCCAACCAATCTGGTTCTGTGTGTTCAATTAATTATGAAAACATAGATGAGACCAACAAAAATACTGTACAGAAATTAAAAACAAATACTGTTCCATTAGTAAATGTTGTGGGGAGTATGAAAAACATACCTCTGTCAAGAATGTGGAAAACAGGGAGTGGCCCTGAAATAACATTTCTTTTTTTTTTTTTTTTTTTTGAAGACTCTAGGAAAATCAAAAGCATATTGAGCTTTGGATTGGGGCTCATGGCAAAGGGGATAGTGACAAGATTATTTCTTCTTGGCACTTCTAGGAAGAGGATTAGTTAATTGAATCTGTGGTTTTTAGATTTAGTTGGTGCTTCTGGCGTGGCTGCTGGATGGACGAGGTTCTTGGGTCCATTTTCCTGCTCGGTCCTCTGCCCAGTTCTCCAGGATGAATTGAAAAGATTCTGTAGTCCATCAGCGCCCCGGCCTGTTTAGACAGACTGATGCAATGAGGCACGAATTTGTTTGAGCAGCACGGGGAACTTCAATGTCACTGGGTACCAGAAAAAAAAAAAAATAGTTTTTTTTTTTTTCCAGGAGATACAGGTCTGTACCATTATCTCAAGTCCAAAATTGGGGAGGACGGGTGATGGGAGGAGTACAAGTGATTGTGAAAGGAGGAATTCAATTCCAACCTTGAAAAGATTCCTCAACCTTAAGAAATGAAAAATATTACTAAAATATTTAAGTTAAGGCAGAGAGATGGTGGGGAACTCACTGATGTCTCTCTTGCACCTAATTTTAAGGCTTAAGACTCTGATAAAACTGTTCACCTCTCACAGGGGTCACTCACCAGATTCCCAAATGTAAGGGGTGTCATTGGAGATGTAGGAATAAGATCTCCAAGGAAATTCATAAATGAATTTGTTTCCATCCTACACCCATCAGCACCACCAAGTTATTCATCTTTATTCTAAGCATGAAGGCAATGGGATATTTTTATCCCTAGTTTATAATCAGGGCATTTATGACCCAAATAATTTCTTTGCTTTAAGTAAGATTAGTATGCCGAGTCTATTTCTCTAAAACACCCAAAGCAAACAACCTTGACAGTTATCCAGAGAACGTGGAGTCTTCATTCTTTATGGTGATGAACGACCCTGCTCCCCACCTCCAAATCTCATGAGAAGTCTGTGATCAGGGGACGTGGTAAGGACTGGGGGAGCATGCAGCATCACACACACATTTCACACAGACAGCTGTCCTACCTCTAAATGGCTCAGTGGCTGCATAAGTCAGATAACTGGACAAGTCTTCATTTCCTCATTCATAAAAGGACAGATAGCCTCAACAACTTCATCCTCCCTTCCCCGCAGACCTACTAGTCTAGGGGTTGATGAAAATGCTTCTTTTTTCCCCTGGGAGATTAAGGTTCATGTTTGTTAATAACGGGGGTCCCCAAACTCTGGGCTATTTGACAGTACCTCCTGTCAAATCAGCGGCAGCGTTAGATTAGAATAAAGTGCACAGTAAATGTAATGCACTTGAGTCATCCAGAAACCGTCCGTCCCCCATCCCCCTTCCCAGGCCATGGAAAACCTGTCTTCCACAAAACCAGTCCCTGGTGCCAAAAAGGTTGGGGACTGTTGTTAAAACACAACTGTATTCATAAATTGTACATTTTATAGTTTTTTTTTAAAGAGGGCTAAAACAAAATTCATGATTCTGAAAAAAAAAAATTACTGTGGTTTAAAAATATAGAGAGCCAATGAGCATCCCAGTTGTATCTGAATTCTTGGGTACATTTGAGAGACAAGAACATTATCTTCTCATTGCTAGTGTATCATTCTCACCAAGAGTATGGCCTTTCCTGAGATGTGAGACAGTATCTTTCCCAAAGAGTCTAACTTTTCCAAGACAAACCAAGGCAACCAAATACCAAAAGAAACAAACAAGCAGGCAAAACAAGGAAACAAATATGATCCAAATTCTTGCCTCTTACATCATCTTAAAACAAAATTACACCTTCAGATGTTTCCCTTTAGAATTCAGACATTTCAAGTGTTTTACATATGATCACTCTAGACACCAGCCTCTGGGGAGATAGGAGAATGGGAAAAATGGTTTCTCTCCAGCTTAACTACCATAAAGGGGTTCCAGCAGGGCACCTGGTGGAGGTTCAGCAAGAAGCAGGCTGCCCTTGATTCTTTCCTTCTTCCTTCCTTTCCCACATCCTCTGCTTGACTCCAGAAAATGCAAGGTGCAGCATTATTTATTTTTGAGGCAGCAATTTAGAAAATTTAGGGAAACCTGCAAGACCTTGGATCTAGTCCCAGTGTAGCCAAGCAGTAGCCATGTAATATGGGGCAAAGATCCCCAGGACTCAGTTTCCCTACCTTGGAGAGGGAAAATTGTGTGAGTGTGTGTGTGTGTGTGTGTGTGTGTGTGTGCTCAGTCATGTCTGACTCTTTGCAAGCCCATGGACTATAGCCGCCCCCCCCCACCCCCACCTCCGCCAGCTCCTCTGTCCATGGGATTTTCCAGGCAAGAATACTGGAGCAAGTTTCCATTTCCCACTTCAGGGGATATTCCTGACCCTGGAATCGAACCCGAATCTCTTGTGTCTCCTGCATTGGCAGGCGGATTCTTTACAAGAATGGAACTACCTAGACAGTCGCTATGGTCTCATCCAACTCTAACATTCCATGGCTCTTAATCATCATCTTCAAATATTAAGTTTCACAGAGGTGTATCTTACTTATTTGCAGAAACGTCTAGAAGGGTAAAAAAAAAAAAAAAAGATACTAACTTCATACTATCTAAACCTCAGAGCAGTTTTGGGGATATTACTTCCTCTTGATAATTAAAAATTTTCATAGATATCTATTTAAAATTAACTACTGAATTAGTTTAGAGTTAATTAAAAAAGAAACACATCAGCACTAAGGACTTGCTCATTCCAAGTTGACTGAGGTTTTAAATATTTAACTTGTAAATACTGTGATTCAGACAAACATAACTTTATGAACAAGGAAGTTCAGGAGATTAAAATCCAGGAACACCAAGGTGCAGCTGGGTCATGTAGTAGATTGCGCAACCTCGTGGGCACATATTCATTGTTTGGGGCAAGATATTATGGTTAAGGGTACACAGGTTCAAGTTGTGGAAGCTGGCTTCTACAGATCGCCCTCCATCATTTTTTTTTTTTTTTTCTCTTCCTTTGCTCTTAAAATTCTATGTGTCTCTTTGGACAGGTTACCCCTAATATCAACAAGTTCTTTGGTTCCACATTCAACTAGATGTTAAAAAGAGGCATCTCAGTTATCTGAGTAAAATAAAATCTTTGATTAAGTACAACTGAATCACTTTGTGCCAGTTATCCATTTAATACCTCTCAGCTCCAAATTCACCCTTAATTGCCTGCTCTGGGAAAATGGAGAGCTCTTTAAAAAAATTTCCCTTGCCAGCTGGCAAGATACCAAGCTTTGTCCATAGAGGGCGCCAGAGAAACGTTGCAAAAGAAAGGAGTTTTTCTCGCTGGTCCTGGCTCCTGCGCTTTCACATGACCTCTCCAGCCCCTGTTTTCTGTGGCGCCCAGGACTCCCCAGGGCCCAGCTCTGACAGTGTCATGGCCAGCAGCACCCAGTAGCCAGCAGCTTCCCCCTTAGTATCCTCTGAAGCAGTTTTGTAATGGAATACCTCCAGTGAAGGACTTCCCTTGTGGCTCAGCTGATAAAGAATCTGCCTGCAGTGTAGGAGTCCTGGGTTCGAACCCTGGGTTGGGAAGATCTGCTGGAGAAGGGAAAGACTATCCACTCCAGTATTCTGGCCTGGAGAATTCCATGGACTGTATAGTCCATAGGGTAGCAAAAAGTCGGACATGACTGAGTGATTTGCACTTTCAGTAAGACATTACCCTGTGAAGTACTTTCCCCTGGCACCCTAAAGGGCAGGTTTATGGCAAGCTTCTAAGTGTGGCACTATAATAGCTTTCTTGCCATCTGGTGAGTCATGGCAGAACCCTCTGGATTTCAGCCCTGAAGGTGGGCTGGGTGAGGTGGTGGCTTGCCCTTGGGGTCTCTCCATCAGCCCTTAGGGCCAGTGCTGCTCCTTATTATCGACTACACATATATTCCTTAGGATTCTACTTATTCATTAGCAACCAAGTCCCCCTTATTCCAAATCTATCTTGTAGTTGATAACTCTTTATAGTAAACTCTTCATGTTCAAATGATTGTGTTGTTTCTTTCTCCTGATGAGACTCTAAGTAATATATATCCTAGGATGAAAAATTTACACATATTTATGGGGGGAGAGGAGGAGATGGCTGGTGGAGAGAGAGAGGGGGAAAGAGAGATTTTAACCTGGGACAGAAATGGTTAAATTCATTGTTCATGTATTAATGTTGGGTGGCTAGTTTTGGTGTACACTCTCTTCTATCTGGTATTAGTGGTATCAGTCTGCTAGTGCTGCCATTACAAAATACCACAGACTATGGCCTTAAACAACAGAAACTTCTCCCAGTTCTGGAGTCTGGAAGTCCAAGAAAAGAGTGTCAGCAGGTTAGCAGGTTTGGCTTCTCCTAAGACCTCTCTCCTGGGTTTGCAGAGGGCCACCTTCTCCCTGGGCTTCCCTGGTAGCTCAGCTGGTAAAGAATCTGCCTACGATTTGGGAGACCTGGGTTCAATCCCTGGATTGGGAAGGTGCCCTGGAGAAGGGAAAGGCTACCCACTCCCGTATTCTGGCCTGGAGAATTCCATGGACTGTATAGTCCATGGGGTCACAAAGAGTCAGACACGACCTTCCCACCGAGTCCTCACGTGGCCTTTGCCCTGTGTGTGCACATTTCTGGTGCCCCTTTGTGTGTAATAAATTTCCCCTTATTGTAAGAACAGCAGTCATTGGATTAGGGGCCACCCTACTGGCCTCATATTAACTTAATCACCTTTTTACAGATAGTCTCTCCAAATCCAGTCACATTCTGAGGTCCTGGGGAGTTTGGGGAAGGATACAATTCGGCCCATGAGACATTAGTGTTTATTTTCTAACTTTGGCATTAAACAGCGTGTAGAAGTAACTCTGAGATGGTCACCAGACTTGGCTTTAGAAGATCTGATTTGGGGCCCAGGTTCTTCTACTGACCAGATGGACAAGTTGTTTAACTTCTTGAATCTCAGTTTTCTCATCAATTAAAGGGGTTGGAAAGGGCATAACGGAAATCCAGTGAGCTCATGAAAATGCAAGTGCTTTGGAACCCACAAAAGAATTTATAAAAAGTGAGGTATTCCTTGGTTGGTATAGGGACTCTCACATTTAAAAAAACTTTCCCATTCCATTTCATACTTTACACTTATTAAAAGGCAGTTGCCAAGCTATTAAACTGGTGTCAAGTATAAATGATTTGTTTAGCCAAAAAGTCTCTTTGGCTTATTAGACGCAAGAAAAATTTCTCTAGCCCCACCACAGTCTCTGCACAAGCCAGGTAACCTTAATTAAACCACAACTTTGAATTATTATCTCTCTTGTGTTCTCATTCTCTGCAGAAGTTTCAATAATAAGTAATGTATTTAAGGCCTCATGAACTTACTTGACTTACCCCTAGTTTTTGGAAAAGATAGACATTACATGGCCTTTAGAATGCCAGCCAGCAAATTTGAGGGAGATTATAATATTCCCTAATGGAGGGATAGGAAAGAAACTGTACCTGGTTCTCATATTACCCAATATCACATAATTTCTCCCCATACCCATCTCCCTTGCAATCATCTTGCACAGTAGGAAACTGAGGTACCAGGCACCTCATCTTGTCCAGGACTTGAAGGGAAAGAAACTCCCAGGTATTGAGAAGGTTTAGGTACAATGCATATTTGCATACATTTCATGTAATCTGCAGAACATCCCTAGAAGGTAAATGTCATCCTTATTAACTCCATCTTACAGATAAGGAAACTAAGGCCCACAGAAGGGAAGTAACTTGTCCAGAGTCAAGAGGCTAATAAATTGTAGATCGGAGATCAAAACTCAGACCTACCTGAACCCTGTCACCTGCCTGACTCTGTCTTACCACCTACTTTGTTACCCAAAAGACATTCATAATGGCCTCGATTTAATAGTGCTATTAGCAATTTAATTTTCACGGGAACTTCCCTGGTGACCAGGGAGTTAAGAATCTGCCTGCCAAAGCAGGGGACATGGGTTCGATCCCCGGTCTGAAACTAAGATCCCACATGCCATGGGGCAGCTAAGCCCATGAGCCGTATCTGCCAAGCCTGCACTGTGGAGCCTGTGCTCCCCAAGAGAAGCCACCGCAGTGAGAAGCCCTGGCAACCGGAGTGCAGCCCCCTCTCGCTGCAACTAGAGAAAGCCCAATGCACAGCAATGAAGTCCCAATGCAGCCAAAACATTTTCTTTTACAAAAATTAGTTGTTATTGGATGGAAAGCACTTCACAGTTGAATCTAATAGAGCTTCAATTAATAAAATTCTCCAGTGATTAGTTACTTAAGAGTTTTCAGCTACATCATGGGTAATAAGAGTTAAGTGCTGGATCCAGAAAAAAAATTTTGGCATGTCTTCAACCATATGCTGTAATAGCACCAATTGGCCATTTGCCCCTTCTGCATATATAATCATTATCTATGATGATATTTATTCTGTTGCCTTTTCGGTTTTCCCTTTGCCATCTGTGTATGCATTGACTTAATCTGTAGAGCCAGCCGTGTTCACATATTTATCTAGTGAAAGAAAGCACACTCTGGATAACTATTTGTTTTCCTTGTTAATTTTTATATCAGGTTCAGCAGCTGAGAAACAGCCTACTTTTATTTTTACTTCCTTAATCTAGACTCTTTTCATTTGTACTAGATCTTTCAGAGGCCCTTCATAAGCTTCACTTGGAAATCGTGTTGAAGTCATCTGGAAGACCGATCTGATTTCAAAAGAAAAACAAAAAAGACAATCAAACTTTATTGAAATTGAAAAGACAAGTCATAAGGCTCAAAGGGAGAACGAATGAGACCATTGCTTTAATAGCAAAAGGGAGGAAATGACGTCAATTAAGCAGGACCATTCGTGGGGAACCACCCTCCTTTGAGGTGTCACTCTTGAAGTTTTTCCTTACAGGGCTTTGCAGTTCAATTAGTTCCATGTTAGGTTTCACCGGCTGCTGGATGAATTCCTGGAGAAAGATCAGGAGACATTTAACTCATCTTTCATTTCCTATTCTTCATCATGTCTCAGGTGTCTTCTGGACCATCGCCTTCTCTACTTGGGTTATCACAATGGTTTCTAGAACTCCCTGCCTCCTGCCTCCTCAGCATTACCTCCTGTCCACTATGGAATGTGATCCAGCCCAGAACTCCTCCATCTGACTCCAGGTTGATCCCAAGATACCATTTGAATGCCTTTGCTGACCCTGAAGGCCTTGAAGAATCTTGCCCAAGTCCAATACTGTGTCAGCCATGTTTGCTACCATCTCTACCATTCCCCTGACCCCCAGGCCTGCAGTTCAATGAAGGAAATAACCAGAATGGTGAGACAGTAAGGACCAAGAGGTGGGGTGGCCAGGGCTATAGACTGAGGGATCAGAGAAGGGCTCATTGAGGAGCTGACATTTGTGCTAGGAACATTTGGGGGTTGACCATATGGAGAAGTGGGAAAGACCGTGGACTGACATACAAAAGTTCAAATATGAAGGCCCTTTGGGAACACAGAGTTGACCTTTTGAAAAGACCTAACTAAGCTTCTCTGGTGGCTCAGGTGATAAAGAATCTACCTACACTCAGGAAACCTGGATTCGGTCCCTGGATCAGGAAGATCCCCTGGAGAAGGGAATGGCTGCCCACTCCAGTATTCTTGCCTGGAGAATTCCACGGACCAAGGAGTTGGTGGGCTACAGTCCATGAGGCACAAGGAGTCAGACACGACTGAGCAAGTAACACATACAGTTGGAGACCAGTGTGGCTGGTGAGGATGGGGCGATGCAGGAACCAGCTGCAGGTGAGAAAGCAGACAGGTCCTGCAGGAGCTTTTCCTCATTGGAAACAAGGATAAACCCCGGGACTGTCTACATCCACATTTTGAAAAGACCATCCCAGGCACAGGGCAGAGGAGAATGGAGAGGGTGCCACTTTCAAACAAATGTTTTCTGAAGTCACCTCTCTGAACACCGTCTGTGTATAGATGAGGGGTCATTTATGCCTCAATAAACTGTGCAAGAGCAGCAGTATCTTTCTTTAGGCCTACGTTTTGAAGTCTCCATGGAGTAGATCAGTCAAGACACTTCTTTGAAATTATTATGCAGCTTGGATAATGTGCTGCTCAATAAAGTCATAAATCTATTACTAATACTTGTGTTTAAAAATTAAAAATGTGTTACGTATCTACTCTGGTCCAGGCATACAGTTTGGCTTTGAAGATACAGAGATAAGTGAATGTGATTCATTTTTTGGCCACATCACGTGGCATGTGGAATTTTAGTCTCCTGACCAAGGATGGAACCCATGTCCCCTGCATTGAAAGCACAGAGTCTTAACACTGTCAGGGAGGTCCCTAAAAGTGATTCTTTAGGGTGTAGTAGTCAAGCACTGTTCCTGGTGGTCCATGTTTAAGGTTCTGTTGGTGCATCATTTAGGGACTCTTAACCAACCATGTATTGTTCAGTTCAGTTCAGTTGCTCAGTCATGTCTGACTCTTTGTGACCCCTTGGACTGCAGCACTCCAGGCCTCCCTGTCCATCACCAACTCCTGGAGTTTACTCAAACTCATGTCATTGAGTCAGTGATATCATCCAAACATCTCATCCTTTGTCCTCTCCTTCTCCTCCAGCCTTCAGTCTTTCCCAGCATCAGGGTCTTTTCAAATGAGTCAGTTCTTTACATCAGGTGGCCAAAGGATTGGAGTTACCTTGTATTTATACCAGCTTCTAATCCATTGTGACCATCAGGTGATATCTTCAGCAAAGTCACATATTTTTCCTAGACTTCCCAGTTTACTCGGTGCAGCTGAGTTTTTCTTTCTCATACTAGGCTTTAAGGACACATTCTCTTTGGTTCTGATGACATTTCTAAATTACAAATTTGCCTATTGGCTGCAAACAGATCAGGAACCACTTCAGAGAAGTTTTTCCCAGTTTAAAAAAAAAAATGGTGCCAATTTAACAGTCCCAGGAGTGGAGCTGATGCCAGGGTGGCCACAGAAGTTTGATAGATTTCTTCTCAGTGTTGGCAGAAATTATAGATAGGAAGTCTATTTTTTTAAAGCAGGACTGTGCTTGGGTCTGGGGACAGACCTGAGATTTGCAAGGACTTTGGAAACTTCTGAAGTATGTGCCCCACAGTTAGAAAATTATATCTTAGACAAGTAGCCCATTTTTGAGGAGAACACTTAGCCTTCTATTCATAACCACATTTGTTGCATTTGGATCCAGCAGAGAAAATTAAAATCTTGTGTTTGTCAGCAGTGAGGCCAGGATGCCTAGGCCTCAAGTTTAAATATCCAGGAATCATCCAGTGGTTTGCTTTTATTGTTCGTAAAGTCGGCAGAGACAAACCACCTGAGTAGTTCCAGATGTTGAATCAACGAGGCTGTACTTCCCAGACCTACATGTAAAAAAGTGAATTTATAAGCGCAAAAAAGGCTGGGAGGGGATTGTGCTGCTTCAGGACAGAAAGTTACTTTCATTCTTAAAACAGATTAAACACCGGATGTCCAGCCCTGGCAAGTCCAGGTGACTTTTACCTTTATTAAGCCACTTGAGGCTTTGAGTGGTAGCCCACTCCCCTCAGCTCTCTTTGTAAAAAAGAAATCCTAGTGATTGACTGGCCAATTCCAGCGGACTGGACTGTTTTAAGATAGCAAGTCTCTCTTACATTTTACTGGAATAACTTGAGGGCAACATAGCAAAGAAAAATTTCTCCATGTTGATTCGCATTCTGGAGAACATAGAGACATAATGTGGTTTATGGCTATTAAAGTCTACTCCATCTCACTGGTATTTTGGCAATGAAGCCTAAGATTGTTCTAGGCACCTTGCTTTGTGAGTTGGCTACACGGGGTAACATTATCGGGTGGTAAGTAATATGACTTGCACGGGCCTGGGGCCAGAAGGGTGGAATTTTGCTGCCATAAATCTTGAAACTGTTGAAGGTGTCTGATGTTCAAGTTTATCCAGCACAGCCCCAAAAGTGAAAGTTCTGATAGCCAGAATGCCTACATGACTATAATACATAACCTTACTGAGTGGTAAGGAATTTTTATGGCCACTGGCAAGAATCCAAACAAAAACTCAAGTATCTCACCACAAGGTATCTCAGTGGAGTGACCCAAGTTATCCGAGTATGATTCTGGCTCATAAATCTGGGGTTGGAATAATAACCTTATTCTGTGTCCTAAAGATTACATTACAGTGGCCAGAAGATGGAAGCATCTCTATTATTTACACACAGTGCTACTCTATTGTCAACTGATGAGTCATCGTGATGATCATACAATCCAGCGTATTTTGTGCAGTAGCTAAAAGCTAACATTTATTGAGAGGTGATTATGTGTCAAGTACAGTGGTAAGTGGGCTTCAGACATTATCTTATTCAAGCCTCCCAGGTATAGTGGAGGAGGCGCTCTTGACAGATGAGAACTGCAAGCAAGGAGCAGTTGAGCACATTGTCCAACGTCAGGAAGCCCGGTACACACCAGCCCCAGGGTCTCAACTACGCCCTAAATGCACACTCATGGCCTCTTTTGACAATGATAGAAAACCTGAAAAAAAAAATCTTGAGCACTTCAAAGTATTAAAGACATGCAAAATGTATCAAGAATAATGGAAGGAATACTCATGAGGCTTCCCTTCAAGCATAAGAAACAAATACTGCCTGCATAGCCATGTTCAGCGTGTATGCTCAGTCGTGTCTGACTCTTTGTGACCTCATGGGCTACAGCCCTCGAGGCTCCTCTGTCATGGAGTTTCCCAGGCAAGAATACTGGAGTGGGTTGCCATTTCCTTCTCCAGGGGATCTTCCCGACCCAGGGATCGAACCCCTGTCTCAGGTGTCTCCTGCATTGGCAGGTGGATTCTTTACCACTGCACCACCCGGAAAGCCAACACAGTTAGATCCAATCGCCTTCCCTACCCTGGGGTAGCTCCTACACTGAACTGGACACTGGTCACTCCCATGCATTTGCTTTATGCTTGAACTACAGTGGCATGTATCCCTAAGTTATGTATGTTGTATGGCTTGGCATGTTCACATGAACGGTATGTCATGCCTAACATGTTCTTTTGTGACTTTCTTCCCTCTGTATTGCATTTGATTCAACCACATTGATTTATGTGACTAAAGCTCCGTTCACTCTCACTGTATGAGTCTACCCTGTTACTTCTCCTCTTCTAAACGGCATCTTCACAACAAGTATGTCAGTGACTTCTACAACCACTCTCTGCATATAGCAGGATTGGTACTGATGTCATCATTTTGCTGAGACAAGCTGAAGCTCTGTTTCAACACCTCCCCCAAGGTCTCTGTTGGAGCTGCAATGGCTGAGGGCCATGTACTGTGCTGTGTGACGTCACTTTAGTCATGTCCAACTCTGTATGACCCCATGGACCATAGCCCACCAGGCTCCTCTGTCCATGGGGTTTCCCAGGCAAGAATACTGAAGTGGGCTGCCATGCCCTCCTTCAGGGGATCTTCCCAGGCCAGAGATCAAACCTGCATCTCTAATGTCCCCTGCACTGGCAGGCAGGTTCTTTACCACTAACGCCACCTGGGAAGTACACTGGGTGGCTAATAACGTACAGATGTTTCCTGCTCACCGTTCTGGAGGCTGGAAGTCTGTGATCAGGGAGCCAGCATATTTGGATTCTGGTGAGAGCCCTCTTCCAGGTTGAGAGCCTGATGTCTGTGTCCTCACATGGTAGAGAGAGAAAAGGAGAACTCTGGGGATCCTGTTGATA
This sequence comes from Cervus elaphus, assembly GCF_910594005.1. Taxonomy (NCBI): domain Eukaryota; kingdom Metazoa; phylum Chordata; class Mammalia; order Artiodactyla; family Cervidae; genus Cervus; species Cervus elaphus. The sequence goes on along the minus strand of NC_057829.1, from coordinate 83,066,100 downwards.
AAAGCACTAATCCCATTCAAGAAGGCTCCACCCGCGTGACCTAATTACCTCCCAAAGACCTCACCACCTAATACCATCACACTGGGGGTTAGAATTTCAATATATGATTTGGGGGCACAGCAGGAAGGGAAAACCAACATTTAGTTCATTGAAGCTACACAATCAGAAAAGGGCAGAGCCAATATTTGAACTCAGTTCTGCTGACTTGTGCGTGGTCTGGGACTTTCTCTCCCACTGGACTAAGACCTTCTCAGATAGCAGTCTACAATCTGTGCTAACATCCTATCTTCTGGAGCCCTTTCTGGTTGTCTTTTGGTCTTCTGTTTTTTTCATTTCATGTCCAGAACAATTTCACAAACTTCACTGGGGGCTCGGCGCCCCCACCCAGCCTCTTCTCTGAAGGTCTTGAAAGAAGCTGAGGGTGAGGGAACAATTACTACCTTATACTCATCACTTAGGTGATGAAGGTCATGGTGGCTTGAAGTAATGGAGATAAAGATGGTGTCTTCCTTCAAGCAGGCTGGAGCAGAATGCTCCCCTTTTATTTTTGTTTGTAAAAGAGTCTTTAAAGTGTGTGTGCCAGTGTGTGTGTGTCTTAAAGCAAAACCCTGGAGAGTGCTTCCACCTTGCTGGGGCATGAAGGTTGAAAAGTAATTACATTTTGTCATGAAGTTTAATACTTAAATTTGGGGAGACTTGTAAACTGACAAACTGAAAAACGAGAAGGGACAGAAAGCAAAATGGTATCATTTGGGTGAGTCTTAGTTTTGAAGAGGTTGAAGATTGATAAATAAAGCTAGAAGCTAATTATTTCTACCTCTGACTTCCTTTCTACCTCTTTCTTCCTTTTAGCAGAAAGATCATTACTATTTTTCTTTCCATAGAAAGCATTCCTAAAGGAATAAATTTGATTGTTTGGAGGGAGTACTTTTTTTTTTTTTTTTTTTGGTCACACAGCATTCAAGATCTTAGTTCTCTGACCAGGGATCAAACCCATTACCCCTGCAGTGGAAGGGAGGAGTCCTAGCCCCATCAGGGAAGTCCCATTTTTTAAAAAAATATTTTATTATTTCCGACTCTAACAAATGGGTAAAATCCAAAAAAGACTGTCATTTAATTGTATTGAATTAATGTCAGTTTTCTGGTTTTGATATTGTAGCATAATTATGGAAAATTTCACTGGGGGAAGCTGAGTGACGAGCACTCCATTTTTTTAAGAAACCTCCATGTGAGTTTAAAATTATTTCAAAATTAAAAGTAAATGAGTGGTTTTTTTGCTCTTTGGGTTTTGATCCAGGCAAGCCTCATCAATGGGCAATTTACAGCAATGTGCTTAGGACACGCAGAGAATGGGCATTCTGAAACAATATTTAGCATCCAGTAAATTTGCCGGAAGGTAGGGTTAGTGCTAATGAAAGCCTCTTAAAAAGTTTATGATCACTCAACCTCTTGGGGGTACTTTCCTGATGGCTTAGCCATAAGGCATCCACCTGCAATGCAGGAGATGCAGGAGACAGGGTTTGATCCTTGGGTCAGAAGATCCTCTGGAGGAGGAAATGGCAACCCACTCCAGTGTTCTTGCCTGGGAAATCCCATGGACAGAGGAGCCTGGTGGGCTACACTCCAAAGGTTCACAAAGGTTCTTGTCTCTGGTTGGCCAGAGACAGCTTACTGGGACACATTAGTGAGGCAGTCCCGCTCCCCGATGTTTGACCCTGCAGGACTTCCCAGCTGTGGCACTATGGGCATTGTGGAATGGGCAGTTTCTTGCTAGAGGAGGGCTGTCCTGTGCACGGTCTAATGGCATCGTGATTTTCACCCAATAAAATGCCAGTATCACCCCCACCCTTGCAGTTGAGGCACCAAAAATATTTCCATCCATTGCTGAGTGTCTCCAGAGGGGGCAGAATTGCACGATTCAGAATCTCCACTCTACTCAGCAGTCTCCTGTCCCTCCCTGCTTTCAAAAGAAAATGAAATTTACTGACTTTGTAAGTTACAACGACTGCGCCCTCCCACCCATCCTTCTGTTGGCCTCAAAACACAAAGCCCTGGAGTAGAGATTCTAAATGAAAAAAAAAAAAATACAATTTCACCCATTCTTTACTGTCTTGGACATACCCAGTGGTATTGAAATAGAAGTATTTTGTACTCTTGCAAGGCTGTCTGAAAGAGATATTTCAGAAGGAGAACTGTACATAAGGCCTCAAAAGAGCAGAGTGGAGACAGTGTTGGCAGTAGTATTGAGTATGATAGAGAGTCATAATTTCATATGTGAAGGTAATGTGTTACATTAAAACATTCACAGGCTTTCGTTTATTTAAGCCTCTGGGGCTAACACAGCACATTTCTAAATATTATGGATTTTGTAAAGGTGCATGACGAACAAGCAGACTGTCGGTACACTGGAAAAGTGATAAAAATCTGCACTGAGCTTAATCACGGTTTTCTTTGGAGTGTATATTTATGTGGTGATGTCAGCACAGTATCCTGCAACCGGCTGAAGGTCATGTTCTGTGTTCATCTGCAGAGGATTTAGAAACTCTCAAACAGTCTGGCTGGAGAAAAATGGCCCCTGAGTCGGCAGCCCCTTCCCAGCGTACATTGTCCTCCCGCAAAGGAACCGAACAAAACAATCTATCTTTAAATGGATTCAAAACCACAGCGGATCCGTCTTTTGCCACATGAGTTATTTGAGTTATTGAGGCTGGCTCCAGTGTCAAGCCGTGTATGTTGCCTTAATGTATTTATTTAACCCAGGACTGCCACAGAGAAGGCAAACCCACCTCGGCACGCGAAGGTCCACGACAAAGAGAACATTCAAACCAGACCCAGGGTAACAAACACATCAGGAACTCTGGGAAGGGAGAGATGTTGCAAGCCCAGCACAATGCCCAGCTTTATTCCCCACGTGGAAGCAGGCTGCAGTCAGCCAAACTGTAAACTGTTGTTCTCCAACAGACTCGGGGGATTGCAGACGTGCGGGGAGAGAGGTCTCCAACAGGGCTGAGCAGAATCCGATGATGGCACAGACTCTCCAAGTTCCAGCCATCAGCAGCAGCCTTGTGTTTCCTTTTAGGGGCCCAGGACTGGCTGGATATAGCTTCCCTGGAGGCTCAGTGGTAAAGAACCTGCCTGGAAATGCAGGAGACGTGGGTTCAATCCCTGGGTCAGAGAAGGAAATGGGAACCCACTCCAGTATTCTTGCCTGGGAAATCCCATGGACAGAGGAGCCTGGCAGGCTACAGTCTATAGGGTCACAAATAATCGGACACGACTGACTGACTAAACGCACAGAAGCTCTGTTATCATGTGAGGTAGCATTTTCTCTCCTTCAGATCCAACTGAGATTCCACCCATGAAAGTCACTCTGTGGGCCAGGAATCTTTGTATTGAGAATGACAGAAAGGCAAAGCCAACTAACCTCAACCAAAAATGACTATGCACATTTATGTGCCAGGAACCATTCTAAGTCACTTCATATATTAGCATCCTCAGTCTTCACCACAGGTAAGGCTATTATTATCCTTGTTCTAGAGATAAAGAAACTGAGGTATTAGGAAACAAAGCATCCTGCCTCCAAGTCACAGGGCTCTTCAGTGATAGGGCTGGCACCCGGGGGCCAGGCAGGCTGGATCCAGTATCCTCACTCTTGAGTACCGTCTAATACAGCTCATGGGTCAATGGGTCAGCTCAGAGGACTGGTTTAGGTACTGGAAGGATCTGCAAACACTACGTATGAGCTGCAGGGACTTCGCAGCAGCTGGGTTTTTCTTTCTGCATGTGTCTTATCTGCTCTTGTCTCTGCTTCTCTTTGAATGCTGGTCTCATTCCCTGCTGCAACTAGCAAGCCCTCTCTAAGCTTGGGAAACATGGCTACCTGAAGCCTCAGCTGAGCTGCCTGGTGGAAATGTGAGCCTCTTCCTCACAGGATTTATGTATCAGTGCTTTGCTGGGCTCGATGAGGAACTCTTGGGTTTGCCCATCATCTGTCCAAGCCTAAGTCACTTGCCTCCTATGGTAGGTTGTAGCATCAATGGCCCTAATTCTGCACCCTTCCCTGTATCTAGATCCATTTTCATGAGACTTTTCAGTTCTTCCCATGTCCTGTAATTCTCCATCCCTTGATTCTGATTTTGACCATGTTACTGCTTTGGCCAATGGGATATTTATTTTTTTTATTTTTTTTATTTTGGGTCTCAGTTGTAGCACAAAAGTTGGGGGATCTTTTAATTGCAGCATGCGGGATCCAGTTCCCCAACAAGGGATTGGACCCAGGGGCCCCTGCAATGGTACCTTGGAGTCTTAACCACTGGACCACCAGGGAAGTTCCCGGCCCAGGGGATGTTAATGGATCTGATGCAGGGTGAGCTTTGAAAAGTCACTTGCACACTTCCGCTTAGATGCCGGAGGCTCTGCCATGGTATGAGAATGTGTGGGTTGGCGTGTTGAAGGCTGAGAGGAGTGGAGCAGAGCCAAGAAGCCCCTGTAGCCACTACAACAGCCAGGCGACCTCCAGGTTTGTGAGAGAAACCAGCCAAGACCAGAAGTACCGCTCGGCTGAGCCCAGACTAAACCATCCACTTGCAGACCCGTGAGCTAAAGCGTTGCTCTTACTCTTCTGTGTTTCTGGTGCGGTTTATCGTGTGACAGTGTTCACGATGGGAGAGACAGGCTTGCATACTGATGCCCGCCAGGACCACAGAGAGTCGGGGAGTTGGTACCCAGAAGAAACTATGTGATCTTAGCAGACAATGGGCCCGAGGAAAGCATTCTGGGCTGTCAAAGTAGTAGCTCTATTCCCACCCAGACAACATTATCTATTGTACTATCTGGAGTCCTTCTGTAACAAGCCACATGAATTTCTTTTAGATTTAAAAGGCAAAAACTCTATAGCTTTTTCTCAAGTATTATTTTTCCTTATGAATAATGTATATTTGTTAACTGATTACATTTTCCTCTTTTGTTTTGACCTCCAGGAAGCTCAGGACCAAAATTGTGTCCCCAAATTAGTAAATTTTTGGACCGGAAGATATGCATTTTGTTATACTAAACTTCCCTCTTTTTTTGTCTTACCATTTTGCCTCTATTTTTCTTTCTCATGATTTAAAAACTCCCTATCTCTTCTCTCTCTTTCTTCATCATTGTTTCATATTAAACCTTCTCATATTCATCTGAGGATGAGCAGTGATATAAAATGTAATTAATACAACCAAATGTAATTAATACAACCAAATGTATTTTTGTGTTGGTCATTCAGTCATATCCTACTCTTTGCAAATCCATGGTCTGTAGCTTGCCAGGCTCCTCTGTCCATGAAATTCTCCAGGCAAGAATACCAGAGTGGGTTGCTATTTTCTTCACCAAGGGATCTTCCCAAGGACTGAACATGGGTCTCCCACATTGCAGGCAGATTTTTTTTGTTTATCATCTGAGCCTTAGATAAATAGCAGTTCAAGATGAACAAAAAATTTTTGGTTATAGTACCTTTGACATCATGAGAAGTTTGATTTAATATTAAACTAGATTACTAAAAAATAAATAAGATTTCATTATAATAGACATGAACATTAAGATTCCAATGAAATGAATTAAAACAGATCAAAACATCTGATAACCCATCTTGACAGTAGGAGTGCAAATTGGACCAACTTCTGTAAAGAATAATTTAATAATGTCTTTCTTAAAATGCATATATCCTTTGACCCAGTCCTTCTAGGAATCCACTTCTAGAAGTTTATTTTATTTTTCAAATTAAAATTAATAAATTTTAATTTGAGAAGTAAAATTAATTTATTTAAATTTCACTTTTAAGCATTAATCTTTCAGCTTTATGGTAGATATGTAAACTGATATATGTATAATAACATTTGGGCTTCTCAGGTGGTGCTAGTGGTAAAGAATCCACCTGCCAATGCAGGAGATGTACGACTTGGACTCCATCCCTGGGTCGGGAAGATCCCCTGGAGGAGGGCATGGTTAGCCACTCCAGTATTCCTGTCCGGAGAATCCCATGGACAGAGGAGCCTGGCGGGCTACTGTACATGGGATCACAAAGAGTCAGACATGACTTAAGCGACTTAGCTTGCATAATGACAGTTACTGTGACATTTAGTAATAAAAAGGAAGTAGCCTAAATGTGCCTTTATGGGGGACTGTTTAAAATATGGTACAATCCATATAACAGAACAATAAGTAGCCATTTAAACTTGAGAATATTACCTACATGATAACATTAAAAGGTCTTTAGGACTTAGCATTAAATAAACAAAGAAAAGTATAAAACACTGTATATACATCGCCTTCTAGGGAAGCAGGGGCAAGTGGACATAGGTATACATATCAGCCCACACGTATGTGGCTCAGCAGGTAAAGAATCATCCTGCAAAGCTGGAGACGCAGGAGACACGGGTTTGATCCCTGGGTCGGGAAGATCCCTGAAATAGGGAATGGAAGCCCACTCCAGTATTCTTGCCTGAAAAATCCCAAGGACAGAGGAGCCTGGTGTGCTACAGCCCAGAGAGTTGCAAAGAGCTGGACACAACTAAGTGACTGAGCATGCACACAGCACGTACGTATACACTTGTGCATGCACAGAATATCTCTGGAAGCAGGAAAACCAGGGACAGGTATTCATTCTAGGGATGAGAACTTAGGTGACTGAAGCCAGGGGTCAGAGACTTGCTTTTCATTTTATACCCTTTTGTAATTATTTAATTTTGTACTGTATTTTATGTAATACAGTTAAAGAAAATAATGAAGAAAAATTAAATGAATTCTTGCTGGCGTCTTGCATAAGGAATGGCCACAATTACTTCTTATTGTGAGGGGAAAAGATGAATTTAACTGCTCTAGAAGTTTCCCATATTAATGTCATTGTGCCATTTTTTAAGTTACAGTTCAAAGATCTGAAAGAATTAGCTAATACCCATGCCCCCCAAAGCATGTCTGTGGCCCATGGAACACAGATTTATAACCAGCACCCATCGTTACACTAGACACCATTTCAATCCAATTTAACAAACATTTACTGAGGGCCTCTCATCAGTCAGGCCTTTTGTCAGGAGTTGGAAACAAAAGCACTCCTAAAACTCTGTCTTTGTCCTTAAGACAGTCACACAGGCAACTAATACACTGTGATAAATTCTAGGATGCTTGAAGTCAGGGGCTGTTGAAGTAATCTTTTTATCTCTAGCATCTAACATATAGTAGACACTTCCAGAATGTCTGGGGAATGAATAAATGAATGATTGAGTGAAAAGAGTATGGACATTCCTGCACAGGGTGTGAACAAAGGAGATGACCCTAGGAAGGGAGGTAATTAAGAAATGATCAACTGAGTCCTGAAGAACTACCCAAATCCACAGCCTCATTAGCTGGCACTAAGACCATCACAAAAGGCATCCATGCAAAGGGTTACTCATCATTGACATGAACTATATTTAGTGGGCCAGGAGGTGAACAACCTCGCAGTTTCTGGGAGAGCATGAACTGGGCGATCAGAAAGACCTGCATCAGACACCAAAATCTTCACCATTTGTCACCTAAATGACTGTGAGTAACCACCTTTCGGAGCCTTAGCCTTCTCATCTATAAAGTGAAAATATTAATAATCTTATTTAATTTGCAGGTTAATTATGAGATGTTAAGGATCATTGATTCATTTATTCGCTCATTGAAAAATATACAAATCAGTTAGTGGGTGCCTAGCACTGAGCTAGGGGCTGATTGATGTAGGTACAAAGTTTAGCCCAGTGGTTAAACCCAATAGGTATTAACACGTGGAATGTCTTGGGACTATTAATATTGTTTGGTAGCTGATCAATCCTTCTGCCTTCCAATCAGGAGGAATTAGGGAAGAGTCACTAGACTCTTCTGTTAGAATGAAACGAATGGAAGGGGATATCATTTAAAAAAAAAACAAAACACAAAGATGAGTAGAAGGAAAAAATTCACTAGGTTGAGACTTACTCAAGCGGAGTGGATTCACATTCTCATTGACAGTCTACAATGCCTTTGGCAGGAATCTCACATTCCTGGTAGAAGATGTGTGATTTTTTTCCTCCACAGGTAACAGGGGATTGCCAAAGGAAAAATCAAGAAAAATGGAGCCAGGAGTAGATAGGAAGTGATTATCCTCAGTAACCCCTGAACAGCTGTTAAACCTGAAGCTCCCTTCTCTCTTTAACTGACTGAAGACAAAAGGGCTTATCCACCTCTGATCCAGGGAGGCTCTGAGTCCCAGCTGGTCAAGATGTTGCTGAGTTTTTGTGTCAGAGGTGAGACGGTGGAGAGTGGCCAGAATGAGAAGAGAGGTGGAGACATCGCTGGAGGGAGTTGGAGACACATGTTCTGAAGTGGATAAGAGAGGAGGGTGTCTGAGGGCTGCTCTCTACCAGCCAAGAGGATGCCCTGAAGTGCTGGTGGGTGAGACCTTCCTGTGTTGCGAATAGAGACAAGACGTGCCAACCAGGAGGCACCAGGCCTGAGGTAGTCTCCTCTCTACCCCAACCGATGTGGATTGTAGGTTTGGATGAGTTACTGTAGACATTGAATAATGACCTGCTCACAATTTGCTGTGTGCGTGCATGCATGTGTGTGTACCTGCCCTAGGAAACGTGAAATAGGTGGTGATCATCGGCATTGAGATGAAGAGCTCCCAAGCCTATAGAGCTATGTCCAGTTGGGCTACAGGGCTGCAAAGAGACCCACATGCGGGGCTCTGTGCAGACCCTCTGAGGGCTGAGATGTGCGTGTGGATCCAAAATGAGGGACTTAACACACCAGCAAGGATGACAGAAGCCAGCATGTCTCCTCAATTTTTTTTTTAATATTTATTTATTTATTTAGCTGCCTTGGGTCTGATGCACGCAGGATCTTGCATCATACAGGATCTTTCATCGGGGCGCGTGGGCCCTGCGGTTGTGCCATGGGGGCTCCAGGCGCTCCCCAGTCTCGTCTCCTCCCTGCCCCTTGCACACTCTGTAGCAGTCCCGTGATGCATCTCCCTCCTCACTCCAGCACCTTTCTACAGGCTTCTGTCTTAACCATTTGGCTAACTCCTTTGTGTTCTTCAAGGTTCAGATTGAGTGTTATCTCCTCCAAGAAGCTATTTTTGGCCTTCATTTCTTCAACCTCCCCTTACCTACCACCCTCAAGCTGGTCCCCCAGCACCCTGAGCATTATAAGCCTTTCCACTCGCAGTCTTCAAGCTCTTTCCTTCTCTGCCCCCTCTGCTGGACAGTGGGCTTTAATCTAGGTCATGGCTCTTGTATCTTCAAATCACCAGGACTGATGACCTTATTGCACACAGGAAGAACTCAAAAAATTGTTGGCTGGATAAATGAACCAGTCACTGGATCAATGTGGAAAACTCAGTCACTGTGGGAAAATTGTCATTTTTAATCAGGTTCTTTTTCAAGGAGTTTAAACGGTTCCACTCAAGTGATAGACCAGAGTCCACACTTCACCTCCTCCAGAATGTAAATGAGGGAGCAGAGGGATGGTCCCAACTGCTGAGGAGGGCAGAGAGGGGTAAGAATATGCCCTGTGAGAAAGTACGGGCTTCCCAGGTGGTGCTAGTGGTAAAGAACCTGCCTGACAATGCAAGAGATGTAAGAGACGTAGGTTCGATCCCTGGATCAGGAAGATCTCCTGGAGGAGGGCACGGCAACCTACTCCAGTATTTTGCTTGGAGAATCCCGTAGACAGAGGAGCCTGGCGGGCTATAGTCCTTGGAGTCCCAAAGAGTCAGACACAACTCAAGCAATTTAGCGCACGCACACGTGCACACACACACACACACACACACACACACACACACGAAGGGACAGAGCCACAAAGAATCCACAAGTAATTGTGGACTTTATGAGTTTTTCCAACATTTTCAAATGCCAGTGCCAAATCCTGGGCACAGCCTCTTTGGAAAGGTTCTTGAAAAGCACTTTTTTTTTTTTTTTTTCCAGCAAGAGAGCAGTTAACAGAGCTAGAAATGCAAGACTCCACTGACAGGAAGTGACTTTTGTTTTTTCTCTGTAGTTGGAGAATGGAAAACCCAACCCCACTCCTCTTGAAGATTTGCAAACAGATGTGGCTCTTCCAGCACATCCACACCTGCTGTCCCCCCTCCAGCCACCGGTGGCTTCTCTCAAGCAGCTTATTCCCTTCAAGGACAGAAGCATAATCAGTCTCCTGCATGAAGTCATTACTTCACAACGAATTTTCAGTTATTTATTTTTTAAACAGCTGGTTCCAACCTCGTACTTGCATCGAAATGCAAAATCGCACAGCAGTTATTAGCATTTCGCATTGAATATATTTAAATATTGGGGGTCAAGCCATAGGCTGGTCTTGTTCTGATTATCAGCACTGCTAAGTAAGCCAAGAGAAGCTGGACAAAGATGCTCTGGTGAAGGGAGTGGGTGATTTTGTGGGAGTGGATGGTTTTGCCAAGACTTCAGGGCAAGGACTCCTGCGGAACATTCTGGAAGGCTGCTGTGGAAAAGCTATGCATTAAGAAGACTGGATTTCCTTTGATGATCAGTCACCTCAAGGATGAGGCTTGTAACACCACTGAGGCTAGGAGATTTAGAAAGCAGAGGTAAACATGAAATCAGGCTAAATTTTGCCAAAATCAGTTTGAAGGAAATACTCTTTTGTCAAGTAATTGAAAACAAGGGGAGAAACTTTGACAAGTTCAGTTTTAAAACTCCTGTTTCAATAGAGCTGGATGACTGTGGGCAAGTTGCTTGACAAGACAGAGCTTTAGTTGCCTCTTCGTCACAATGCTAATTATGAAACCTACCTTAATTGTTGTTTGACCTACCATAAGTTGTTGCAAGGATTCGAGATACTATACAGAATGCACTTGGCAGGCTGACTAGGACAGCAAAGATCCAATATCAGTGTGTAGGTCAATCCCAATCTCCCAATCCTTCACAACTCCCTAGTATTTTGCTTTGAAAAACTCTCTTTCCAAGTAACTGGGCAACCCACTGCAAGAGTAGAAAATAGAGAAAGGCAGCGGGCAAGATAAAAATGATGACAGGGTCAAGGTAGTGAAATCCCATTTTATGAAGGAAATGACAAGGTGCATATGGCCTGGTCTACTACCTTCTTCTTTATGGGATCTTGCCATGATCATGTACTTCTTCATGTGTTGACTAAGGTGGAGGGAAAGGTCTCTCCATACTCATAGGCCAAGAAAACTGGATCATTTCACTGTCACATGGAAGGGCAGACCTCAAAAGAGAGGTTTATTTGAGTCACACTCCCTGCGGCCCCAAATTCCCAGGGGAATTCTATTCCATTCTTTTCTCCCAGTGTGTGGAGCTTGGGCCACGCAATCAGTCTATCTTTTGGCACCTGAGAGATGCCTGAGAAGCAGGTGTATCTGCTTAATATCCAACCTGTTTTTACTGCCAATCCCAATGACATAAGTGGGTTCAAGGGGCCATGATTTTAGAGGAGTCAGAGTTTGTCATGGTTCCAAGAATACTGTTTCACAACAGTCATAAAATGAGGACTCTGTTTAGCCCAAGAATATTGAGTTGGGGTGAGGAGCTCCAGCTGTGACACAAAGCATGATAAACTTTTCAGCAAACTGGCAAGAGTATTGTTGTACCAGCATTTTGTCTTCTTGGGAAGGTTGTAAAAGACATCCAAGACACTGAGTTTGTGTTAAAAAGAAATGAAGATCCTCCATCCCCTTTTCCCTGCCTCAGGGGTGCCTGCCCCATGCCTCCCAATGACACTCAGACAATTAATAGTCTTGGCCAGTTTAGAAAGGGCATTTAATGAAATCCTTTTCATGTGAAATGCCGAAAGCACAAATCAAAGATTATTAACAATAAGTCTGTGGTCTAGAATCCCGAGAACCAGTTGTTCACTGCCAGGCTCTGTCCTGGTTCAGGGCAAACCGACACAGCCATCTTTACTGTTGGCATAAAAATAAAGACCTGCCAAACTATTATCTAGGAAGGAGAGGGAGGTACCGAAAACAGCATACAAAGAGTATTTTTGTTTATTTTCACCCTCTATTTCCCATCAAGAGAATCACCCTTTCACTTGCTATCAGTCCTTACGGTTCTGGGAAAGCAGACTCCTGTCCCTAATTCGGAAGGTTGAGTGATCCAGGCTTAAACCAATCAGCCTATTGTATTTTCCCTGGTCACTCTAATGGAGAGTTGAGCATGTGACTCGGAGTCAGATGAGACGAGATTTCCATTAGGAATTCTGGGGAATGATCACTGACTGTGAAGTGAGAGGGATGTGAGAAGCTTATAAGCTCTGGGATAACTGCAGGGGGAAGTCCATGGCCCAGGAAGAGCCAAGTAGTGAGCCGAGAGACACAGGAAATAGGGTCTGAAAGTCATCGTGTGAGCCCTGCCTTGAGCCTGCTGTAAGCCAGGCTTTTCCGTTCTGCGAGTCACTGACTTTCTCTTCTGCTTCACCTACTTTGGGTGGGAGCTTCGCCGTCTACACCCCTTTACTGCCCCATTGTCTCTATCTTTACTGCTCCGTCACTTCCTCTTTTTTATTTTTATTTTTCTCTTTTTAAGAGAAAAGCACACTTACTTTAGAAAGTTTCATAAATACACATACACACAAACGAAAACCCAAAGTAACTTTCCCAGAGCCACACAGCTCTCAGGATGCTGACCCAGCCTGGTTCATGCCGGAGGCTGTGTTACCAATGCTACAACCTACCTTTAACCTCTCACAGATTTTCCAGGCATTTTAATGTAGATTGTTCAGTCTCTTCCTTCCTTAAGTATTTTTTTTTCTCATGATTATATAGATTCATTGTTTTGCAAGTTGGAATGATACTATAAATACAGTTTGTGTGTGTGTATTTTTTACTCAGTAATATATCATAAACATTTCCCTAAATCATTAACTATTTCATAAGGCCATCATTTTTAATGGCTGCATAATATTTCATTTGAATTGAATGCATCATAATGTATTTAAATATTTTCATATTATTGAACCTTCAGGTGCTTTATATTATTTTCTATTTGAAAAAGCAAATAGGTAGAGGAAGATTTTAAGTACACAGTATCTGTACTATAATCCCCGGGGCTGCTGCTGCCAAGTCACTTCAGTTGTGTCCGAAGTGTGTGACCCCATAGATGGCAGTCCACCAGGCTCCCCCCTTCCTGGGATTCTCCTGGCAAGAACACTGGAGTGGGTTGCCATTTCCTTCTCCAATGCATGAAAGTGAAAAGTGAAAGTGAAGTCGCTCAGTTGTGTCCGATTCTTTGCGACCCCGTGGTGCAGTCCGCCAAGCTCCTCCGTTCATGGGATTTTCCAGGCAGGAGTACTGGAGTGGGTTGCCATTGCCTTCTCCATAATCCCCAGTGGCTCAGCAGTAAAGAATCTGCCTGCAATGCAGGAGCCACCAGGAGACACAGGTTCAATCCCTAGGTCAGAAAGATCGCCTGGAGAAGGGCGTGACAACCCACTCCAGCATTCTTGCCTAGAGTACCCCAGGGTAGAAGAGCCTGGAGGTCTACAGTCCATGGGATTTCAAACAGTTGGACACTACAAAAGCGACTTAACACACACACATGCAATGGGGGGGTACATGCCATATGTTGGTCAAAACCTATAAAATGTACCACACAAAGAGTGAACTCTAAACTATGAACTTTAGTATAAAGGAATGTTCTAATATTGCATCATCAATTGCAGTAAATATATGACATTAATGTAAGATGTTAATAGGGGAATCTAGGAACACTCTGTACTCTCTGCTCAATTTTTCTGTAAACCTAAGACTTCTCCAAAAAGCATTCTATTCACTAAAAATAAATAATCAACAGTATAAACGGACAAGCAAGCAAAGCCAACATAAATATAAATTTTCAGCAGTTCTGATTACAGTTGACCCTTGAACAACATGGGCTTGAACTTCGTGGGTCCATTTAGATGTGAATTTTTTTAAATAAATATGTAGATAATGCTATACATCTGTGACTGGTTGAATATAGAAGGGCAGATACAGAGGAAGCATGGATAAGGGGGCTGATTATAAAGTTTATACACCGATTTTCATCTGTGGGGAGTTTCAGCACTCGAACCCCGTGTTGTTCAAGGATCAACTGTATTTTACTACAATAGATTCCTGGGGGTGGAATTACTAAAACAGAGGTTAATATATGTTAGACATGTGCCCATAGTTTCTTTTCAGGAAGAAAATATGTACCACTTCACAGACCCCCCATCAATGTATGAGAGAGTCTGGTTCATTAGATTCTTGTCCATGCTGAAAGTTGAGTTTTTAAAACTTTGTAAATTTACTAGGAAACAGGCCTAATTTTAATTTGCTCATCTTTGATTATTAACTATGCAAAGTAAAACTGTATGATACAGATGAATGGTACAGAACAAATACTTCAGAAACAGAATTAAGTTATTGAAAAAGGTGGCCTCACAAACCAGTAGGAAAAAAATTTCCTCAAGACAAAGTGAGACAAAGTGCGATCCACACCACATACCTCCTCCAGTGGTCCTCAAACATAAGTGTACATCCAAGTCCCCCAGAGGAATTCTTAAAATACAGACTCAGGGCTAGCTCCTGTCTCTGATTCAGTAGCTCTAGGGTAGGCCTCAAGATTTTCCACTTCTCCTAAAGTCTCAGGTAATGCTGTTGCTAAAATCTCCAGGGACCAGATTTTGAGAATCATTTCCTTGTATAATAAATTTCAGATCAAAGATAGGGATTCCCTGGTGGCTCAGTTGTAAAGTATCCACCTGCCAATGCAAGAGACATGGGTTCAATCCCTTATCCGGGAAGATCCCACATGCGGAGAAGAACTAAGCTCATGAACCACAACTATTGAGCCTGTGCTCTAGAGCCTGGGAGTTGCGACTACTGCATTCTTCACACCCTAGAGCTGATGTTCCACACCAAGAGAAAATCCCAGCAGCAACGAAGACCCGGCACACCCCAAATAAATAAATAGATAAAATAAACTTTAGATCAGTGAGGGGGGGAATGAAAAAAATTAAATTCTACATCTCTTTCACTTTTTAACAGATCAAGAATGCAAAATTTACAAATATAGATGTCTCAATAGTATGATTAATTATATACTTATATATTAAACTGTGTCTAAAATATATATTAATGTGATATGTGCATATCATAGATAGTATATTACTATATTAGATAATGTATATTCTTTTCACATACTTATGAAATAATTATTTATCTTAACTCTATACTAAGACTAAAATCCATGCCACGCCATAAAGGCATCCTCAACATATTTTTAATGATAGGCAGTAGATCACATGTTTTAACCAAATGCAATAAAGTTAAAAATAACTAGGAAAAAATAGAAAGCAATAACTTCCAACCACTTGGGAAGTACACTTCTCTCTCTCAATAAATACACAGTTCTCTCTCAATACTCATTTGCTAAAGCAACAATAATGAGGCAGCTGCTCACCTAAACACATGAGTTGAAGCTGAAGTTGGAGAAAATTTTGTAATTGTAAATTCTCTCATTATTAACAAAAGAGTTAAATCAAACAAATTAATTGCAAAACTCAAAAATTTAGGAGAAGAATATCAACCTAAAGCAGATGGAAAAAACACAAAAAACATGAAAGTAAATTTAAACTAGAAAACTTAAAAGCAGTAAAACTGATTGATTAATTCAAGAGATATACAAGCCTTAAAAAAAGTCATGATCTACCTTAATCAAAGTGTAAAAAGGAGCAGGAAAATACGAATACCCCAAATCAGACAAAATAAAGGGCAGATACAGGGGAGCTCTCCTGGTGGCCCAGTGGTAAAGAATCTGCCTGCCAATGCAGGAGGCTTTAGAGATGAGGGTTTGATCCCTGGGTCAGGAAGATCCCTTAGAGGAGGAAACAGCAATCCATTCCAGTATTCTGGGCTTCCTTGGTGACTCAGGTGGTAAAGAATCTGCCTGCAAATCAGGAGACTCAGGAGACGAGGCTTCGATCCCTGGGTAGGGAAGATCCACTGAAGGAGGGTCTGGCAACCCACTCTAGTATTCTTGCCTGGAGAATCCCTTGGAGGAGCCTGGTGGGCTACAGTCCATGGGGTCACACAGAGTCGGACATGACTTAGCATGAGCAGGGAGGGACAGATATAGGGGGAGGTTTTAAAGTATTAAAGAATAGTTTGTAAAACTGTGGAAATAAATTTTAAAACTTGGATAATACAAAGAATTATTCTAGAAATAATAGATTTCTTATATCAAGAAGAACAAGGAAACTTAAAATAAGCTGTGAGGCAATTACGAAGGAGCTTCTCCTGAAAGGGGCCAAGCCCATACCGCCTACATTGTTCAAACCATAAAAGAATAGATATCACAGAAATTATTTAAATTGTTCCATAACTCAGAGAATGGAGTGCTTTTCAATGCTTTTATTGTTTTTATAAAGCCAGTAAAATACTATAGCAAAGTTTATTAAAGGGATACCCAAAAGATAACTATAGACCTCACTTCACTTATAAACAAAATATTAGCAAGTAGAATCCATCAATACCAGCAGGTCATTATTATTACTGATATATAAGATCTGTCTAAGCCAGCACAATAAACCAAAACAGAAGGTATAAGTACTGGAAAGAAGCAAGCTAAATTGTCATTATTCAAGAATAAAATGATTTTTTACCAGAGAAAATTCAAGAGAATAAACTGAGAAAACTTAGAAACAGTGGTAATATGACTCTGGTTCCAAAACAAATGCTCAAAAAGTAATAACTTTCCAACTAACAATAGTCACTTGGAGTGTGTAATGCATAAAAAATTCTAGTCATAATAGTAATTTATATATAATAAGTCATCTGCTCTATTGAGAAAACAACAAAACCCTATGATGGATAACAAAGGAGATTTGATAGAAAGGAGAGATGTACGTTTTAGAAACACTATCCTAACTTTTCGAAGAAAGGAAAAAATAATTACTAGTTTTGGAGCTGTAAGATGACTATAAAATTTCTCCTGGAGAGAAAACTGGGTTTTGTTGCTTTTCACCTGTTTTTGTTTTTTCAGCCAAGCACTTGGATGGGATGGGTTTATTTTGGAAAGATGTCTTGTCCTTGTTGTCATCGGCTAGCATAAGATAGTGAGATTGGGCTGGAGGTGAGTAAACCAGGAGAAAGAAAAGACATCAAAGCAAGGGGCCCAGTTGGAGCTTAAGGAGAAAGTGAAGACGTTCTTCCTATAAGAGGACAAGCAGATAAAAGATAAAAAGCAGATAAAAGAGGACAAGCAGATAAAAGAATTAACACATCTAGGAACTTCCCTGGTAGTCCAGTAGTTAGGACTCTGTGCTTCCATTGAAAGGGATGTTGGCTCAATCCCTGGTTGGGGTACTAAGATCCGATATACCCCCACGGTATGGCCAAAAAAGAAAAATAAATAAATAAATATCTTTAAAAGAGTCAATGTCAGTATTTAAAGTCATTCCGTTGTGATCCATTATAATGCAGCCTGTGTGTGCAGCCTCCAAACCTTTGATGATGGTGGTGGTGCTGCTGCTGAGGGTGATGATGATAGAGTTCATATTTATTGAGCACCTACTTTCTGAGTGCCCTAAGCACTGTAACTGCATATATCATTGAATTGTGAAAATCCTGTTTCCCATTACAGATGGAGAATTTCGGGTGGAATAACTGGACCAAGCTTACAGCTTGCAAGTGGAGTCTAGTGGGTGACCCAGACATTCTGACTCCAGACCTCTACTCTGAAGTCACCTATTCCACGTGTCCATGGCCTGGAGTTAATGCCAGTGAGAAGATCGGACAATCTCCAGTGGGGTGTTGTGCACTGCAGAAAGGACAGATGTGCCAGAATCAGAGCCAGAGTAGAGACCAAGAATCCTGTGGAACCAGGAAAATGGAACTGGCTCTGGGAAAAATAAACACCAACCCCCTACACTGCCATGAAACCCCAGAGAGACCAAGAAGCATGTTGGGGTTCTATCAGGTGTGAGATGGAGTGTTGAGACAATTTTATTACATCTTAAAGTAAACGATTACTTCAGCTGGCTGGATAACATAGTTTTCTGCAAGAGACTGAAATATGGCTTATAATTATTAAAATGCCAATGCTCCTTGAACAAAATCTATTAAAATAAATTCAAGCACTCCCAAATTCCACTGGGACTTTTTAATTTGCCCAAATTATTCAAAACATAGCTAATAGAATAAACTTATACAAATTGCCAAGAAAGAGCTGAAAGAGAATTATTATCAAGGAAAACTTGACTCATGAGATAATAAAACACACTTTGAAAACACATGAATTAATAGAGTATGTATTTCAAATCAGAAAAGGAGTCAGTAAGCAACATTTGAACAAATAGCTAAACAAATAGCTAAAAATCTAGATTTTTGAGCAAAATATTTGAACAAACAGCAAAATATTTGAACAAATAGCTAAAAATCTAGATTTTTAAGAAATCTAGATCTCTACATTGCACATTAAATAAAATTTCCAATGAACCAAAGATTTTAATATAAAAAATTAAATGAAAGTACTGGAAGAAAATGGGGCTTCCCAGGTGGCACAATGATAAAGAATCCACCTGCCAATGCAGGTGATGGGGGTTTGACCCCTAAGTGGGGAAGATCTTCTGAAGAGGGAAACAGCAACTCACTCCACTATTCTTGCTTGGGAAATCTCTTGGACAAAGGAGCCTGGAGGGCTATAGTCCATGGGGTCCCAAAGAGTCAGACACAGCTGAATGACTGAGCACTCACACATGCACTAGAAGAAAATATAGGTGAATGAACTTGGTGCGACAAAAAACATTCCAAGTTTGACAAACCTCCAGCTCAATCCCTAACCACCAAAAAAGGGGAAAGAGGATGGCCTGACTATTTGATCTTCGAGATTGGATAAGATGTCTAATTGAGCACTTGAAAGTATTCCCAATTCTGTACCAAATCTCATGAAATGTAGAAAAAAATACATAATAATAAAGTCTCAGAACATCCCACCCTCACCTTCTCCCACAGAGTCCCAAAGTCTGTTCTGTACATCTGTGTCTCTTTTTCTGTTTTGCATATAGGGTTATCATTACCATCTTTTTAAATTCCATATATATGTGTTGGTATACTGTATTGGTCTTTATCTTTCTGGCTTACTTCACTCTGTATTATGGGCTCCAGTTTCATCCATCTCATTAGAACTGATTCAAATGAATTCTTTTTAATGGCTGGGATATTCTCAGAGAATAGCACTGAAACAAGTATACTATCAAGGGTGAAACAGATCACCAACCCAGGTTGGATGCATGAGACAAGTGCTCAGGGCTGGTGCACTGGGAAGACCCAGAGGGATGGGATGGAGAGGAAGGTGGGAGGGGGGATCGGGATGGGGAACACATGTAAATCCATGGCTGATTCATGTCAATGTATGGCAAAAACCACTACAATATTGTAAAATAATTAGCCTCCAACTAATAAAAATAAATGAAAAAGTAAATAAAATTGATGTGTAGTAAAAAATAATAATAATAAAGTCATAGCTAGTTTGAACTATAAAAGTAGCATTGGCATGTAGGAAATTTTGAAAAACTCCTTCAAAAATCCAAATGGATCAGATCAACATGTGTGTGTGTGTGTGTGTGTGCGCACACACACTCAGTCGTGCATGCATTCAGTCGTGTCTGACTCTTGCAACCCCATGGACTGTTGCTTGCCAGGCTCCTCTGTCCATGGGATTCTCCAGGCAAAAATACTGGAGTGGGTTGCCATTTCCTCCTCCAGGGAATCTTCCAACCCAGAGATCGCGCCTGCGTCTCTGTGTCTCCTGCATTGACAGCTGGATTCTTTACTACTGAGCCACCAGGGAAGTTCCTCCACTCAACATAAGGAGGAGAAAGAAAAAAAAAAAAAAAGCCTGCAGAAGATCCATACTTTAGACATTTGTAAGAACACCTTCCGTGGGTGAGGGAGAGGCTGGAGGATGTTGGGATCCCGGAGGGAATGGGCGTGAAAAGGTGAACATGGAGCTCCTGCAGGTCTGTGGCTCACTGAGGACCTGCTTTTGAGTCCTAACATCCAGACGAAAGCAGTGAGCAGACCTGGGGTCCAGGGAACACAGCAGCACCCAGGTAGCTACTGACCCCAAAGAGCAGAGGGAGCAACATCTCAAGAAAGAAAGGTTTCGGATCATACCCCAGCATTTTCTTTTTCTCCCTCCCAAAACAACTTAAAGAGATCTTGTGCTTACTTTTTTATTCTGTTTAATTTTCATTGGAGTAAAATTGCTTTACAATGCTGTGCTGGCCTCCGCTGCACAAAAAAGTGAATCAGCCACACAGACACGTTCATCCCCTCCCTCTTGAACTCTCCTCCCACCCCACCCCACCCCCATCCCACCCTTACAAGTATCAAGAAAATTAGAGATACCAAGGGAACATTTCATGCAAAGATGAGCTCAATAAAGGACAGAAATGGTATGGACCTAACAGAAGCAAAAGCTATTAAGAAGAGGTGGCAAGAATACACAGAAGGACTGTACAAAAAAGATCTTCATGACCTAGATAATCATGATGGTGTGATCACCAACCTAGAGCCAGACATCCTGGAATGTGAAGTCAAGTGGGCCTTAGGAAGCATCACTATAAACAAAGCTAGTGGAGGTGACGGAATTCCAGTTGAGCTATTTCAAATCCTAAAAGATTATGCGGTGAAAGTGCTGCACTCAATATGCCAGCAAATTTGGAAAACTCAACAGTGGCCACAGGACTGGAAAAGGTCAGGTTTCATTCCAATCTCAAAGAAAAGCAATCCCAAAGAATGCTCAAACTACCTCACAATTGCACTCATCTCACACGCTAGTAAAGTAATGCTCAAAATTCTCCAAGCCAGCCTTCAGCAATACGTGAACCGTGAACTTCCAGATGTTCAAGTTGGATTTAGAAAAGGCAGAGGAACCAGAGATCAAATTGCCAACATCTGCTGGATCATTGAAAAGCAAGAGAGTTCCAGAAAAACATCTATTTCTGCTTTATTGACTATGCCAAAGCCTTTGACTGTGTGGATCACAATAAACTGTGGAAAATTCTGAAAGAGATGGGAATACCAGACCACCTGACCTGCCTCTTGAGAAACCTGTATGCAGGTCAGGAAGCAACAGTTAGAACTGGACATGGAACAACAGACTGGTTCCAAATAGGAAAAGGGGTACATCAAGGCTGTATATTGTCACCCTGCTTATTTAATTTATATGCAGAGTACATCATGAGAAACGCTGGGCTCGAGGAAGCACAAGCTGGAATCAAGATTGCCAGGAGAAATATCAGTAACCTCAGATATGCAGATGACACCACGCTTATGGCAGAGAGTGAAGAAGAACTAAAGAGCCTCCTGATGAAAGTGAAAGAGGAAAGTGATAAAGTTGGCTTAAAGCTCAACATTCAGAAAACTAACATCATGGCATCTGGTCCCATCACTCCATGGCAAATAGATGGGGAAACAGTGGAAACAGTGGCTGACTTTATTTTTCTGGGCTCCAAAATCACTGCAGATGGTGATTGCAGCCATGGAATTAAAAGACGCTTACTCCTTGGAAGGAAAGTTATGACCAACCTAGACAGCATATTAAAAAGCAGAGACATTACTTTGCCAACAAAGGTCTGTCTAGTCAAAGCTATGGTTTTTCCAGTAGTCATGTATGGATGTGAGAGTTGGACTATAAAAAAGCTGAGCGCCGAAGAATTGATGCTTTTAAACTGTGGTGTTGGAGAAGACTCTTGAGAGTCCCTTGGACTGAAAGGAGATCCAAGCAGTCCATCCTAAAGGAAATTAGTCCTGAATATTCATTGGAAGGACTGATATTGATATTGAAGCTGAAACTCCAATACTTTGGCCACCTGATGTGAAGAGCTGACTCATTTGAAAAGACCCTGATGCTGGGAAAGATTGAAGGCAGGAGGAGAAGGGGGCAACAGAGGATGACATGGTTGGATGGCATCACCGCCTCAATGGGCATGAGTTTGTGTAAACTGCAGTTGGTGATGGACAGGGAGGCCTGGCGTGCTGCGGTCCATGGGGTCACAAAGAGTTGGCACATGACTGAGTGACTGAACTGAACTGAGCTGAGTTCCCCGTGCTACACGCAGCTTCCCACCAGCCATCCATCATACACGTGGTAGTGTGTGTATATGTCGATCCTACTCTCCCAGTTTGGGTCCTACCCTCCCCTTCCCCCTTGTGTCCGTGTGTTCATTCTCTTCATCTGTATCTCTATTCCCGCTTTGCAAATACATTCATCTGTACCATGTTTCTAGATTCCATATGTTTGGGCGAATAGAAGGTACTTGTTTTTCTCTTTCTGACTTACTTCACTCTGTATGACAGACTCCAGGTCCATCTGTATCACTACAAATGACCCAATTTCATTCCTTTTATGGCTGAGTTAAAAAAAAAATACATTGTATATATGTACACATCTTCTTTATCCATTCATCTGATGCTCTTAGAATGATGGACATTTAGGTTGCTTCTGTGTCCTGGCTATTGTAAATAGTGCTGCAATGAACATAGGGGTGTGTGTATCTTTTTTGAATTATGGAACAGATAAACCCTCAAGGACAAACAGACTGGAAAGAAGAACTAACAAAATTTGAGATGCTGGAATGTAGATGGACCAGTGCTGACTGGTTCCTCCAGGGAATGGGGGAAGCCAGGTAGTAATCTGATTTATGAGACAAAACTCCCCAAAGGCACCTCTGGAGTAGGCAGTGGAAGAAAACGAACAAATAGCTGTTTAAGAAGTCGGTTTCCTCGACCCATTACCACCTCTACCACCCAGGCAGAAACGCAGAGCCCCAGCCTTAGGGGTGGGAAGTCAGGGGATGCCAGGGACAGTTGAGAGGTGCAGTGCCATTCAGGAGTGTATGTTAACTTTCACCTAACTGAATGCCAAATTATCATCAGTCCCCAGAGCTGTGGCAGGCAGGACTATGTCCTCCAGGTCGGCGATACAAGACCTTCTCTAGGGAATGTGATCAGCCCAAGGGAACGACCCAATCATCTTGCAAGAAGCCCATGGTTTGCAGATGTCACCCTCGGGCTCAGAGCTTTCAGTCACCATAGTTCCCTCCTCCCAGAACAGTGATCTGTGTCACAGCTGCCCTTGCCGCAGCGCTGAGCACAGCTCCTGGACCTCGCCCCTCTCAGACAGGGCATAGCCCAGTCCTGCTGCTGGCTAGCACGGCATTGTGATGAGTTCTTGGCTACCACCCACTTAGCCGCTTGAGCATCTTTGTGAAACAAACACAGCTGAGAATCATATGCCAAGTCCTCCAGGAGCACTGCAGTAGGTGAGGCTGCAGTAGGTGGTACCCAGAGAGGCACTGCGGTGTGGTGATTAGACACACGCTCTTAGAATGAGGGAGGCCTGGGTCCACATCCCAGCAGCTAGCACCCTTCCAAATCATGAACCTCAGGCAAGCCACTCAGCCTCTCAGAGCCTTCAACTGCCATCTGTAAAGTTGGGAAAATAATAGCACTTGCCTCGCACTCCCCCCCACTTCCCTGGCTGGTGGTCTTGAGAATTACATAGTGTTTACCCTCAGCCCAGAATCTGGCCTGTAAAAGCACAGTCCGTGTTTTCTTAAAATGATCAAAACCGTAAGGCATGCACTTAGACCAGAGCCTCCACTGGAATGCCAGGAGCAGAGAATACACAAGCTGGACCATCTCCTGAATCAGAACACATGCTCCATCCTAGCTGGTCCTCGTTGTTGTTTTGACTTTTTTTCCATGAGACATTTTAGAACTTCATAAAAATAGAAGTGTTGTTTTAAGAGCAGGTTTTTTTTTTTAATTTGGGGGATATCGAATTATCAATTTATTTGTTTTATGGTTTATGTTTTTGGTGTCCTGTGTAGGAAATCTTTGCCTACCTCAAGGTCATAAAGATTTTCTTCTATGATTTTAGAAGTGATTTAGATAGAGTTAGCTTTTTTGTTTATATTTATGATCCATTGAATGTTAATTTTTGCATATGAGATCACACAAGGGCTGAGGTCATCACATCCTTTTTGGTTGAATTACCTTGGCACATATGTCAGCAGATAAGTGTATGTGTGGGCTGATTTCAAGACTCTATGTTCTGTTCCATGAGTCTATGTGTTGAATACCACACTGTCTTGATTACTGTGACTTTGTAGGAAGCTTTTAAATCAGGCAGCATAGTTCTTCAGGTTGTAGCTCTTTCTCAAAATTGTCCAAATCATCTTTATAATGCCCCACTTAGATTTTGAGAGGAAGATCAAGTTTTACCAGACCTATGAAAAAACCCATAAGAAAATTAAAAATCAAAATAAAGAAACTGAAGCTGAAGCTGCAATACTTTGGCCACCTAATGTGAAGAATCAACTCATTGGAAAAGACCCTGATGTTAGGAAAGATTGAGAGTAGGAGGAGAAGGGGGTGAGACAGGATGAGATGGTTGGATCGCATCACCGACTTAATGGACATGAGTTTGAGCAAACTCTGGGAGATGGTGAAGGACAGGGAAGTCTGGCATGCTGCACTCCATAGGGATGCAAAGAGTCAAACCCAACTTAGTGACTGAACAACAAGAGAAACCACAAGAACAAGTTAAAGTAAAAAGAGACATTGCACACAAGAAGGAGGAATCTCCAAAAAAGTATCATTAATATCCTCAGATATGAGACAGTATTGACCCTAAGAATTAAAAAAGATAAAATTTAAGGGAATATTCAGAAAACAGAAGTGGGAGAAAGCACTTCAAATGACTTTATCTTTGTCAAGTGTGCAGTGAACCTTCCCGGAGTTATCCACTCTACTCATTAGGCACCTGCTGTATGTCAGGCCCAACATGGTTCAAAGAAGATGGATAAGACTATGGGATACTTGAACAGGAAGACCTCAGAGATCACCTTCATTAATTTCCAGATGGAGAAATAAAAGCTCAGTGATGTCAAAAACCTTGCCTAAGATCACACACCAGTTGGTGTCAAAGCCAAAAGGAAAATTCAGGGGTCTTAACATACCCATTGTTTTGTGTCATTTATTTCATTGCACTGATTGTAAACTTGTCTTTTAAAAGCTCTGTGGAATAAAAGGTAATCTGATATTAAAAAGAAACCAATTCAGTTAATAAAAAGGTAGGGGGCATCTTGTCAATAAATAGTCATTTTGTATGACCTCAATTCCTTATAAAATGGCTTGTAGAGATTATTGCACTGTTGCTGAAAAGAATACTTTATCTACCTAGAAACTTGAGTGTTTATTTTTTTCAAATCTTAACTTTTTCGAAGGAGAGGTTAAACTTTACAAACATCAAGGAATTCAATATCAGGGAGGAATCTGAACTGTTTATGGCTCCTCTCATCACTTGGAAATGGAATCCTCCTTATGATCTGAGGACCCCTTGCTCGGAGGCGCTGTTGCGTAGAATCCTCTGGAGCACTCCTGATCATTACCTTCCTTCATTTTCATGTTGACTGTTGGTGGGGGTGTTGGGAGGTGTGAGGCTGAGGGTAGCCCATTATTCACAGATGAAAGCCATTCTGCTCTGACTTGTTGATGCTCCTCTTAGTCTGAATTGTATCCGACTTGGAAGGATCTAGAGGAGAAAGCCTTTTAGGATAGGCACACTTTTGTTCTTAACTGCACAATAGGAAAGAAACACAAAAGACTCTTGAGTCAGATTCCAAGAGATAAGTAGATGGTACAAATCTCACAGGTTGATCAGTTGATCTATCTATCCATCCATGCATCTATCTACATAAAGAGGGTAGATTTCCTCTCCATGGATCACAGCCTTGTCACGGCAAAGGGGTTTGTGTAAATCAATGAAGCTATAAGCCAAGCCTTGTAGCACCACCCAAGATGGGTAGGTCATAGCAGAGAGCTCTGACAAAACGTGATCCACTGGAGGAGGGAAAATGGCAAACTACTCCAGTATGCTTGCATCGAGACTCCCACGAACAGATTTTTAAAAGAGAGAGAGAGTAGATTTCTCGTGAGTGTCTCTCCATAACCATTCCTCTTGCTGTGGTCTGAGCTGCATGCATAGTTTTATGCCAGTTCTATCCGATCACGCAGTTATGACAGTTCCACGCTTTCTTCTGCATAGCTTCTCACTCTTTAATTAGGAGGTGTTGGTTCTGGTTTCCTCGAAAACTAGGGTATCTGCTGAGGGTCAAGTCCTTGATATCTGAGCTCTCTCATAAATGACAGAGGAGGGAGGGGTTTGTGGAGGTGGAAGCCCTTCTACAGATCTAGGAGGTAAAGATGTGTGTTGTCCTGATCGAGCCCAACATAACAACTGGATATCTGATGCACAGGATAAACTATCAGTGTTAGTGTTCCTGTTCTCTTAACTTTAACCTTTTCTTTGACCCAGATTACTCTGCTCGTGTCCCCCAGAGACACCTGGTAAATTCTCATTTCCATCCATAGGCTTGTTTCCCTGCTTTCCATATTCCAGCCACACTGAGGTACTGTTTCCTGACTCCACCATGCACGTACCTTTGAGCCTGGTGCCCGCTGTTTCAGCCTGGAACACCCTCCCTTCACGGCCCTCTTCGCTTCGTGTGGCATTCCCAGACCCTCACTCCCCACAGGGAGACTTGGTCCCCTGGATCTGTGCTTTCACCGTGCAAGCTTCTAAACTGGTAACCTTCCAGACTGCTTCCAACACTGCATCTGGCCAGCACCTTTCTGCATTGAGGCTGTGAACTGCTCCAGAGAGGGAGCTTCTTGGAGTTAGGGGCTATTTCACCCATTCTTGTGGCTCTCCTGTGCTGCCACATATAAAATCTCATTTTAGAGTAAAGAGCATGATTGTCAAGAATTAACGGTGTGCTCTGGGAGCTGTTCATAGAGGCCTTCTCTTCAGTTATTTTCTGAAAACTTTTCTGAGTTTTAGGGGCCTGTCTTTAACAAATTCTGCAGATATTTTTTACTCCAGTCATTGTCAATTTCCCACAATTTTGCTAATTTCTCACCACCAGAGCCAAGGGAGGGACTTCTAATTTTACTGTCAAGCATCTGCCTTTCCCTGAATTTTCAGAGTAATAGATTTCTCTATTTTATTTAACTGTAATTATAATACACGAACCATGTGTTCATGGTTTCAAAGTATACATAGAGTCTTTTGTTTATGCTATGAGAAAGACCATAACAATTCTGTTATTAATACAGGGGTCAGATTTTCTTTGCCTGGTGGGATACTAGAAACTTATAAAGTAACAGAACTAAATATTATTCTGGCTCAGGTACCATAGTACTTCAGGTGGAGTAATCACTTTTGTTTTTGTTCAGTGGTCAAGTTGTGTCTGACTCTGCGACCCCATGGCCTGCAGCATGCCAAGCTTCCCTGTCCTCCACTATCTCCCAGAGTTTGTTCAAATTCATGTCGATTGAGTCAGTGATACTATCTAACCATTGGATCCTCTGCCAGCCCCTTCTCCTTTCGCCTTCAATCTTTCCCAGCATCAGGATCTTTTCCAATGAGCCAGCTCTTCACATCAAGTGGCAAAGCTTCAGCTTCAGCATTAGTCCTTCCACGGAATATTCAGGGTTGATTTCCTTTAGGATTGATTGGTTTGATCTCCTTGTAGTCCTATTTGTACTATGCACAAAATCTGACAGTAACAAGGATGCAACTCAGCAAACCTCCATCCTAAGTTATTAACAGGGAGAAGAAGTGTCCAGATTTTCCCTACCCACTACCTCTCTCCTGCTCACCCAAGATAATCCATCCCACTGCAGGGCTCATGTGGAGAAAGGCTTAGGAGACCAGTGGAGAGGGAGGTGCTCCAGAAACCCTACAGGATGGATGGGTGGGTGCTGGTGAAAAACATGCCCGGAGAAGAAATTATTGTTGACTCTAAATTTGGATCCCCTTTGCAGTTTTGAAAAGCCCAGGTAAGGTTTGGGATTCCTTTTTTAATTACTTTTTTGGCTGCAAGACTATGGCTCTTTGAATGTAATGCTGCCCACGTGGGTCCCAGGATTTAGGATGGTTACAGAAAAAACGGCTGCTCCCAGCTGGACTGGTTTGCCATGCTTATCTGCCTAAACATGCCTACTGTATGTCGTGCAGACATTGTCTTACAGGAAGATAATTACTATGAGAAAGAAAAGGAAAGTAGGAAATGACATGTAATCTATAATATAGTTTCAGAGAAGAAATATATTCCTGCTTGGCACAAATAAAAGGATCTTCTTTTGTTGCCAGAAGAAAGTCAAGGCTAGTTTTCAGGGCTGTGAAAACCTCAAAGTTTTGCCTGGAGGAATTTCATCCTATAAGAGAATTCAGAAAATCTTGACTTTGATCTGCTTTGTTTGATCCATGTAAAGCAATAAGAGCACTATCTTGGGGTTCAGGGGAATACCCCATTAACCTCCATCACCATGAAATGATTGCTTCTTCTTAAACAGAGGCACATTTAAAATAACACAGAAGCCTTCAACCAAAGGTATCTCATGTGTCCTAAACAGTTCCATGTGGAGGACACAAAACCATTCTCAATCAACCCAATAATCTAGCTGGTCTTCAGAAATCCATACTGACAATAGTATAAGTCAGGGGTTTATACTGCGTTTGGCAGAACTTGATATGGGGGCTGGCTGTAGGCCACCTCCATAGCCCACATCTCAACTGTGCTTGTTGATTGTAGAATCTGTTTTATACTGTGGCCCAGCAAGCAAGATGTTATTTGAACAAAAATTGCTATAGCTTTAAAAAAAAATGGTTAAAAACCGTGAGTAGCCCACCCATAGCTACAAAAGGGCTCTGTTTTCAAACAATGTGTAAGTCATTTGCTTGGAATTCAGAGCATATATCCTCTCCCCATAAAGTAATAGCTAAAGATGGTAGGCAAGATCCTAAACTCCTTCTTAGATGCCAGGGTATCATGGATTGCAACTACAGATGGATATTCTAGAAGCAGGAGGCTTACCACACTCTAAAAAAAAGACAGAAAATGTTAGTCATGGTAAGTAATATTATTTATTGAACATACTGTATATGTATATGTCAGGGTTTCCTATACATGTATATGTATATGTCTATACATGTGTGTATACATATATATGCATAACAAACATATATACATGTATATATGTATATGCATGACACACATATATATACATGTAAATATGTATATGACATATACATAAACATGTATAGGAAATCCTGACATATACATATAACATATACATATACAGTATGTTCAATAAATAAGATTATATTTATTATATATATATATATGTATATGTATATGTCATATACATATATATGTATACTTGTATATGTATATGTTCATGTCTTTGGGGCTTCCATCATAGCTCAGTCAGTAAGGAATCCACCTGCAATGCAGGAGACCCTGCATTCAAGTCCTGGTTCAAGTCCTGAGTCAGGAAGATCCCCTAGAGAAGAAAATGGCAACCCACTCCAGTATTCTTGCCTGGAGAATCCCATGGACAGAGGAGCCTGGCAGGCTATAATCCATGGAGTCGCAAAGAGTCAGACATGACTTAGTGACTAAAACAAGGGCTTCAGGTGGTGCAGTGGTAAAGAATCCGCCTGCCAATGCAGAAGACGAAAGAGATGCGGATTTGATCCCTGGGTTGGGAAGATCCCCTGGAGGAGGACATGGCAACCCACTCCAGTATTCTTGCCTGGGAAACTCCACGGACAGAGGAGCCTGGTGGGCTACAGTTCATGGGGTCAGGAAGAGTCAGGCATGACCGAGCACATGTGCGCGCACACACACACGTATATGTCAGGCTCCCTTCTGGGTGGTTTACATCTGTCGTCTCGTGATAGAGTTGACCCGCCTGCCCTGTGTGTGCCAGGCACCTTTCACAGATCGCTCATTTAGGTTACTTAATAACCTATTTTATAAACAGAAAAGCAAAGTCAGAGTTGATTTACTTGCTTTCATTTGCTCGTGTTTCACTCATGTTTTCCAGTACCGGGTAGGGTGATGATTCCTTTCAAGCAGTCGTCCCATTGGCCTCATCCCTATGGAGGCATGCTTTGGGCCACACTGGGAGGGGTGACAGGCCAGGTGGAAGGTGCGGCTATCTGGGCAGTAGTCAGCCCAGAGGGAGAGCGAGCAGAGTCTGTCTGCTGAGGCCCCACTCACCAGCTGCAGGCGCCCAGCAAGCTGTGTGACCTCTCTGAGCCCCATTGGCCTCATCTGTTTGTGGAGGATAATAGCAGCCTTCACTGTGTGGGGTTTCAGTGACGACTAAGTGGGGACACATTAAATGTCTTAGCTGGGTGCCACGCGCTTAGCTGCTATTGTAACACAGAGTCCCCTGCTTCCCTGAGTCACTGAATTCACAGCTAAAAAGCCACACCTCGGCCACTGTGGACTCCTGACCCACATAAGAATTAGGGCAGTGGCGGCGATTTCTAACAGAGACCTAATTATAGACTCTAACACCACAATGGGAAAAGCCTGTGAAGAATGGCGGCCTCCGACTTTCCTGATTTAAAAAAAAAACCTGTAACAAGATGGGGAGTGTGGCGGTCCAGGCCTCGGGTCAGGGTTGCAGTCCCAGCACTCCAGACTTGCAGCCAGTATCTCTCAGGGTTGGTGACAAGGAATGGCCATGGGAAACCTGTGTCCAGGCTTCCTCAGGTTTTCTCAGAGGCCTCATAAGACGGGGCTTCTCCAGAAGGTTTTCTTTACATTTTCTTTTTTCTTTTTTTTTCTTTTTAAATGTTTATGTCTAGAAGGGGAGGAAAGCTTGCCTTTAAATTGAAACTTGTAGAAAAATGACACGGATGAACTCCTATTTGCAAAGCAGAGATAGAGATACAGATGTAGAGAACAGATGGATGGACACCACAGGGGGAGACAGGGGGTGGGATGAATTGGGAGACTGGGATTGATGTATACACACCACTGTGTATAAAACAGGCAGCTAGTAAAAATCTGCAGTATAGCACAGAGAGCTCTACTCAACGTTCTTTGGTGACATAAATGGGAAGGAAATCCAAAAATATATGTATACGTATAACTGATTCACTTTGCCGTATAGTAGGAACCAACACCACAGTGTAAAGCAACTATATATGCCAATAAAATGTTTTTAATAAAAAAGACTTTAAAAATAAATAAATAGGGCCTCTCTGGTGGCTCAGTGGTAAAGACTCTGTCTGCTAATGCAGGAGACAGGGGTTCGATTCCTGGTCTGGGAGGACCCCACATGCCGCAGAGTGATTAAGCCCTTGTGCTGAAACCACGGAAGCCCGTACACCCTAGACTAGGCCATGCTCTGCAACAAGAGAAGCCACAGCACCGAGAGTCCCACGCGACGCAACTAGAGAGTAGCCCCCACTGGCCGCAACTAGAGAAAGGCCCACAAGCAATGAAGACCTAGCATAGACAAAAATAAAATTAATAAATAATAAATAAATAAAATGCAACTCTTTTGTGATTCCCTGAAGGGAAGTGTTGTGGAGGAATTGAGAACTGCCTAATTGAGTAAGATAAATGGGTAGAATTGTCCAAACACTGCAGGATACAGAAGAAAAAACAAGGCTAAACACAACCCAGCTCTTCAAAAATGAATGCATATGTACATACATCAGGTTATTATAACTTGAACTGATATAAAGGATTACAGCATATGATGTACAAATAATAAAATATCCAAATAATCTTAACTGTAAACTCCATATATCTATAACTTCCATTTGACTTCCTATTTCTTACAAACTCCACTATGTTTTCCAATTTGTAATTCAATAGGGTCACAAAATCAAAATACAAATAAATGCTTGAACACAATTTGAATCAGCAATATGAGTCACATCACTGATGGATGGGTACACTTCTAATGAGTATACAACTAACACATGTTAGTTGGTATTTTTATAATAAAAAAAGATGAAACAATGAAGATCTGTGTTGAAAATTCACCCATTTGTCAATGATGTGTGACTTCTTTGCTGAATCAGATAATAGCGGTATACAGAGAACAGTTCCTCAGTTTGGGGGGAGCTACTTACAATGCAGTGGCTATATATGACACATACTTATGTTTAACTGTATTATTAACATGTTCTCCATCACTTTCTTATTATTTATTTATGAAACTGTTCATCGTTCAGTCATGTCCAACTCTTTATGACCCCATGGACTGTTGATTGCCAGGCTCCTCCGTCCATGGAATTCTCCAGGCGTGAATACTGGAGTGGGTAGACATTCCCTTCTCCAGGGGATCTTCCCAACCCAGGGATCGAACCCAGTTCTCCCACATTGCAGGCAGATTCTTTACCATCACTTTCTTAAACTGAAACAAAAAACAGAACAGTAATTCACACATTTCTGTGGTGTAAATATACCTATCATGGCCCTTTGAGGTGACCAAGGTGACATCACTAAACACGAAGGTGGTAGGAGGTACCCAGTACTGATGATAAGGTGTGTTTCTATTATGCTAATAGGATTGGTGTAAATACCTCCAAGAGCATGAATATTAGCAAAATGTAAAATGACTAGGGAGGAATGAGATTTGGGGCTTCCCAGGTGGTGCAGTGGTAACAAATCTACCTGCCAATGCAAGAGACACAGGAGATCGGGGTTTGATCCCTGGGCAGGGAAGTTCCCCTGGACTAGGAAGTGGCAACCACTCCAGTATTCTTGCCTAGAAAATTCCATGGAAAGAGGAGCCCAGCAGGTTACTGTCCATGGGGTCATGAAGAGTCATACTTGACTGAATGACCTAGTACATACAATGAGCTCTGAGTGTCCACTACCTTTGACTATAATATATTAAATTGTACATATAACTTAAATTTTAGTATGACTTTTTTCTATACAGATTGCAAAATCCCCAAAATTTAAACCCCACTAGCTGGCTGGTACAGAGAAGGCAATGGCAACCCACTCCAGTACTCTTGCCTGGAAAATCCCATGGACGGAGGAGCCTGGTAGGCTGCAGTCCATGGTGTCAGGAAGAGTCAGACATGCCTGAGTGACTTCGCTTTCATTTTTCACTTTTATGCACTGGAGAAGGAAATGGCAACCCACCCCAGGGTTCTTGCCTGGAGAATCCTGGGGACAGAGGAGCCTGGCGGGCTGCCGTCTATGGGGTCGAACAGAGTCGGACACAACTGATGCGACTTAGCAGCAGCAGCAGCTGGCTTCAACACACTCCAGCTGACCGGGGAGGGGAAGGCAGAGTTGGGCCATGTCTCCTGCAGGCAGAGCCCAGGAAGGGCTGGGGAGCGGGCACAGAAAATGGACAGTGGCTTGTGGAAAGGCAGCTTGACCAGGAACAGGAAAACCCAGAACAAGCACCTTTTGCCCTAAGGTGGTTGCAACATGAAGGGATCCCTTCACTGACTCCTGGCTCCTTCCTTCTCACTTCTGAGGTCTCAACTTAAAGCCAAGTCTCCAGGAGGGTGGCGGCAACTGCCTGGCTTCATTCTTCTCCCTTTCTATGTGTTCATCTCATTTGCAACGACCTCCTTAAGACAAGATTCTCAGTAGATTTCAAGCCACACAAGGGCAGGGACTGTCTGGTTTCCTGCTCCATCCTCAGGACCGTGCACATAGCTTGGCCCTTGGGAGGTGCTCAGTAGATATTTGGGACATGAAACTAAATGGCTCATTCCAGGCTTATGAGGATTCCAGGCATTGCCTTCCTCTGCCTTTATCTCAGCCCCCTGCTTCCTGTTTTTATTTGGGTTGCAGATAAAAGGTGCAGGTGAGTTGCACAGCCTTATCAACTGGGCAAACTTAGCCGGGTCACTTTTCAGATTACAGAAACTATGGGAGGAGAAGCTTGGGTGTTGAGGTCATAAAGGGAACCTCTTGGGCTCCCTTCCATAATCCTGAAGCCATTTTATTCTCTCACTTGCTCATTCATTCTTCACTCATTTACCAGATGTGCTTTGAACACTGACTCAGTGCCTTGCCCTGGATGAAGTTACCTGGTAGCAGCTCAGTCTTTGGCGGGACGATATTTGCAAAGAAGTCTTTAAGAGTCAGCCGGACATGGCTTCAAAGTCTGGGTCTTTACAGACAGCCTGTGAACAAAGTCTGGGTCTTTACAGACAGCTTGTGAAGCCTGGGGTATGTTTCTAAGCCTCCCAGAACCTCAACTTCCTTCCTTCGTGAAAAGTGCTAATCACGTTTATCTTTAAAGGGCTGTGATGGGGTCCAAAGGAGATGAGTAGCTAAAATGACCCATTGGAGCTCTGCATGAGTTAATTCCAAGCATACCTGTTACTCCAGCCACCTCCACCATGTCTCTAAGTGATTTGTTCCACCTCCTTTTTCAAAGTATCTTCTCTTCTCCAGTGTTAAGCCTTTGGAAAGCTTGGGTTGCTGTTATTCAGAGCTTCTCTGAGGGAGTGCAGAGACCACCAGCGTCAGCCAACCGGGGAGCCTGTTGAGACGCACATTCCTTGGCTCTGAGGTAGTTTGATAGCATCAGACCTCTGGTAGCCCAGCAGACACTTTCCTGAGGCGGGAACACCTGCACTTGGTCCTCGCCACCTCCAAGGGGGCCTGAGGCAGCCGCCATTGGTGCCAAAGATCTAGACTCGGCTTGCAAGAAAAACCAGACTGGAAAAAGGGTCCAGAAACACCTGTGTGCTCAGCAAGGCGCCTGGCGGAGAGGAACAGGAGATGAAATATGTTGGCAGGAGTAAGTGTGAGTAAGGTAGGTAAAACAGGGATGGGGGAGTTGCCAGATAGAGGTATCTGGGCCAGGCAGAAGCAAGGGGACCTCACCTGAGCCTGAGGGTGGGCATCCACCTCAGCCCGGTCCAGCACACTCCAGGTGTCAGGCGTTACATGGGCGGGTCAAGACCTGACCAAGCCCTGCAGGTGGTGTCCGGACAGGGACCTTCTCCGGATCAGTCCTGCTTAAGAAGCTTCTGTCCCCTTATTAGATTATGCACCCCGCTGACACTAATGAGAACTTTCTAGATCCAAGGTTGAAATTCACATTCAGATCCTGGTGCTGGCCCCTTTACGAAGGGCAGCATCAGAAAACTCAAACACCTCCGTTTGCTCATCGGTCAGGGAGGGTAGCAGAGCCCACCCTCAGGACTGCGGGGAGGAACCAGTGGAATAGATGGCATGCTCAAAGCCCACCCAGAAGACAGACTCAGAGGGTAGGCGCTCGGCGAATGTTCCAGAACAGAGAGAGACAGCAGCCTGCCCCTCTCCCTGGGCTCTGGCAGCCACACAGCCCTGAAGCCACCCACAGAGATGGTTTGCTGTCTGCCTGTTACACTCACTGGTGGGCCTGCACTAAACACAGAAGGTTTGTATTTTCGGTGGAAGGGGCGGGAGAGAGGAGGGGGGTGAGGCCATGGGGGGCCTGTGATTCAGAGCTGGTGGCTGCAGGCTAGCACGGGAGGTTCAAGCAGAGGTGGATGTGTGAGAGGCCAGTGAAGGACAAGGGGGACTGGGTTAAGACCCGGGCTCCTTGGCATTCTCCTTGGAACACACTGAGGTTTTAGCCATTTCAAGCTACAAAAGTGGCTGTGACCCACTGCGGCTGAGAAGGGCCGCTGGGCGAAGCAGTGTCGTGTGCATCCACGGGATTCCAGACAGAGGAGGGGCTGCTGCCCCCAGGGGAAGTCGCATTCTAAACCTGGAAGGGACGCAGCCTGAGGGGATTCAGCACACCCTGGCTGTCCCCACGTCTCCATTTCCTCTCCCCCTTCTTCTCCTTTCCCTGGTGCATCATCACTCTCGGGACTTTAGGGGGGCGGGCCCAGGACCCACTTTGACATCACACACAGAGAACGGGGAGCAAGGGTGGGAGGGCTCCTCCACCCTGGCGGGCTTTCTTGGAGGCGCTGGTGGTTCACTTAAAATGAACAGCTTTCAGCTTTCAGAGCATCTTCAGGGACTTCTTGTGGCAGCTTCATGGCAGCAGGGGGCGGGGAGGGGCTGCTTTGCTGGTAGCAAATGCAAAACCACTGAGGGGACATTAAGTGCCCCCTTCCAAAGGCAAGACGGCATCTGGTGAGTCACCCCTCTCTTCTCACCCTTCTGCATTGGGAGAAGCCCACCAGCTTGGAAGCATGTTGCAAAGCCAGAAGAGTCTCAGGGTGAAGCTCAGCAGTGGAGATTTGTCTCTCTTGTTCTCCTTAGATTTTCCAATCCTGGTGAGTGTCCTCCGCGAGTCTGTGCACCCAGCCTCTCCCACCCTCCTGTGTGATGGGTGATGGCACCGCCTCGCCAATGAATGAGAACCAGCAGCCCCCTCCCATCAACGGGCCCCTCTCTCTCACCACACACACACACACACACACACACACACACACACACACATATGAACACACACAGGAGCCAAACACATGCGTCTATGTCGGAATCTATGAGGTTGAAGAGTCTCTGGTCCTGTCCACCGAGTGGCCGTGCCCAGTTCACAGGGGCAGCGCACCTAAGAGCGTGTCTCCCCTGCTCTGCTGCCAGGCTCAGCTTCACAGAACCCGACTCAGTCCACGCAGCCAACCTGCTGGGAAAACGTTGCTTCTTCCTCTCCCTGGCGTCAGATTTGTTGCCTGCGGCAGTCCCAGGCTTTTCTTCGAAGCCTATCATCCTCTGCTCCTTGGAAGAAAAGTTATGACCAACCTAGACAGCATATTGAAAAGCAGAGACATCACTTTGCTGACAAAGGTCCATCTAGTCAAAGCTATGGTTTTCCCAATAGTCATGTATGGATGTGAGAGTTGGACTATAAAGAAAGCTGAGCGCCGGAGAATTGATGCTTTTGAACTGCGGTGTTAGAGAAGACTCTTGAGAGTCCCTTAGACTGCAAGGAGATCAGACCAGTCAGTCCTGAAGGAAATCAGTCCTTAATTCCTTGGAAGGAATTGGAAGGACTGATGCTGAAGCTGAAGCTCCAATACTTTGGCCACCTGATGCGAAGAACTGACTCATTGGAAAACTGATGCCGGGAAAGATTGAGGGCAGGAGGAGAAGGGGACGACAAAGGATGAAATATTTGGATGGCATCACTGACTCGATGGACATGAGCTTGAGCAAGCTCCGGGAGTTGGTGAAGGACAGAGAAACCTGGCTTGCTGCAGTCCATGGGGTCACAAAGAGTCAGACACGACTGCGGGTCTGAACAACAACATCTTCTGTGCTCTCTGGTGGTGCATCTGGGGATACAGCCGAGAATGAGCCCACCTGGCCCTTTCACAGAGCTTCTGTTCTAGACAGCAAATGACTCAACAAATGTATAATTACAAATGGTGATCTGTGTCTTGGAAGAAGCCGACAGCACGTGGCAATAGAGAAGACTGGGCCTTCAGCAAGGCCTTGCTGAGGAGGTGGCATTTCAACAGTGACCCGATGCAGAAGCAGGCAGATGCCGTCTCATCCTCAAAGCTCCCCGGCTTCCAGAACCTCATCTCTGCCTCCTCTGTCACCAAGAGGCTCTATTTCAGCTCTGAAGTGTATCTGTGGTGGAAGTGGGTTGGCAGAGCTCGATGTGAGACCCCTGAGCCCGGCCAGCTCACGCCCCACAATCCTGGGCCCCCAGGGGCTTGCATAGGTGCCCCTCCACCCCAGGAGTTTCGCCCAAGACCCTGAGGACTGAAGCCTCCTTGTCTCCCTCACCCCCAAGCACCCCTGTTCTTCCTTAGCCATCTGATCAAGTCTAGATGGCAGGGTCCCTCCAAAGAAATCCCAGCAGAGAGGAAAGAATAGAGCAGTCCACCCTCCAAGGCTGGGGGCCCCAGGCAGGGAGGTGACGCTTGGGGTAAGCCGATCTGTTCACACCTGTGTCTGCACCACCTGACTCCCAGCTCGACAGCCCAGGGCTCCCCACGCCCCCTCAGACTCCTCCCCAGAGCCCAAAGAGGGTGGCCAGCACTGCCCTCGGGCTCCCATATCGTCCTGCGTTACGCCCTTGTGCCCTCAACTCCCTGCCTAGATGACAAACACAGGGCCTCCCTACCTCTGCTCCATCTCGACTCCCCTCCCCACCCCCGGTGACCCCAAATGCAGGAACACAGGCTCTCGGCACTTGCAATATGAATCTGGCTCTGGAAGTGGCTCCTCACCTCTTCCCTGCACCCGCTTTGCCCCCGAGCTTGGCATTCAGGTGAGACGTCTTCTGCCCTCCCCCAGCCGCCTCTGCTCTGCACTGTTGCTGGGCTGAACGCCAGGGGTACCCAACTTCGGACAGAGACCCCCAGCCCGGCCGTTCCTCCACACTGAGTGTAGTCCAAGGTGCCTGCCACCTCCGGCACGGGTGTCCTCCCCTTACTCTCCCCGGAAGCCTTGGGGGCCTGCACCCACGTTTGCACCTCTCCCTCCTCCCATGGCTCCACTCACGTCTCCTCTGGTCTGTTGCACCCACCTTTCCGAGTCCCAGAGCCAAGCAGTAAGGACAGCCACGTGTCCTGACCCAGGAGATGGCCTGTCCTGAGTGCTCTTTGCTCCTGGCACTTGAATGGTGGTTTTGGTCTAATCTCATGGTCCTTTTAAAGGACACATTTATTGCTCCCTGACATAGGTCAGACTGGGCTCAGGGCAAACACCATGCAGTCCTCACCATCCTGGGGGGGTGAGCACCATTATTTTCCCAGTTTTACAGATGGGAAACCGAGGCTCTGAGAAGCTGGCATGCCCAAAGGCTCACGATTTGGAAGGGCAACGCTGGGACATGAACCCAGGGCTGCCTCATTCCAAGAGTGTGTGCCTAACCACCACACCACACGGCCTCCCTGGGCACCACGGGCTGCAGGCTCTCCTGCAGGACTCAGCAGCTCCCCAGCGGGCAGCCCGCCAGGCTCCTCTGTCCGTGGAATTCTCCGGGCAAGAATACTGGAGTGGGGAGCCGTTCCCTTCTCCAAGGGATCTTTCTGATCCAGGGCTGGAACCTGGGTCTCCTGCATTGCAGGCAGATTCTTTACCATCTGAGCCACCAGGGAAGCCTCTTTATGAAGATGCTCAGTAGCAAAGTGGGGGGTAGCCGAGAACTTCCCACAAAGTAGCTCTGACCACAGCATGGCTGGGCTCATCCCCCACCCTGGAGGGGAGAGGCCAGACGGGAAACAGCCTGTAAACCCTGCAGCTGCCACTGACACACTGGAGGAGGGCGCCTGGAAGGAGCGAGAAAGGCTCCTGGCCAGTGAAGAAGCAGCTTTGAGGCCCACGGCCAGCCTCAACAGGCCCAGAGTCTGTGACTCCAAAGCAGGGCACTGACCAAGCATTTGGGAACTGGGCTGGCCCAGGGGGAGGAGGGCAGCTGGGATGCAGATCACGATCCTGTGAAAGCGAGCTGTCACAGAAGCTCTGAGTCCTCCTGGGTGCCAGCCTGCAGGGCCATAGCTAAGGTGAGACAGTCCTGGGACCTGGTTCTCAAATGCGAGCTTCTCTCGCTGTGTCCTGGGGCTTCCCAGGGGCCAGCCAGTGCCTTGGCGACTAGGAACTCCGGAACACCACCAGGAATAGTCACGGTCACCCCAAGACCCCTGGAGGCAGATGCCCTGAATACAGTTGAAACAGCCGGGCGGGGCAGAGCCTCCTGGATCCCAGGCCAGAGACAAAGCGCGAGGCTTTGACAGCTGTGCTGCAAACACGGCCATTTATATTCACTCGATGAGCTTTAATGGAGAAGCGCAGAGGATGACCCGGGGGTGACACAGAAGGGACACGGGACTGTAGATCGCTCTCGTCAGACAGACACACGCACAGTCGGTATGATCACAGTACTATGGGGAGCAATGGATACTAAAAAAGCCTTGAGTGGGCTGAGGGTAAGAAGATCTGGGGAAGAATGGTCTCCTCAAAGTCCATCCGTTCCAGCCATTCCTTCTGCCTATAGTATCCTCAACTTCCTCTGCTTGGCCAACCTCCCCTTCTGCACAAAACTCTCCTCCTTCAGGAAGCCTCCCCTGATTGCCTCCCTCTCCAGGCAGGGCT
This sequence comes from Cervus elaphus, assembly GCF_910594005.1. NCBI lineage: Eukaryota > Metazoa > Chordata > Mammalia > Artiodactyla > Cervidae > Cervus > Cervus elaphus. The sequence goes on along the minus strand of NC_057829.1, from coordinate 83,026,185 downwards.
GGGTGTGGCTCTCACACACACCCTGCGCCCCTTCCATCTTGGCCCTTAGTGCACTGAGTCACATAAGACCCTGCCTCCTCCCTTGGGTTATGCCATAGAGGATGCTGTTGCCACATCTTCCTCCTCTGGGTCCCCTTTGGCCAGCCTGGGTCAAGAAGGCCAAAGGGTTTGGGAGACTTTGTTGAGATGCATGCAGGAGTGGGACAGGGGAAGGTAAGCAGAACCAGGGATGAGAGGAATGGCCAGGCTTGTGGGTGGTGGCAGGCCCTGGTTTGCCTGGGGCTGTGGGCTCCTAGAGCAGCAAGGTGGCAGCTGGCCCTGGAGAGGCAGCTTTCTCCCCCAGGTCCTCACGGTCGTCAGTGCTACGGTTGTAGGAATCCTGGGGAAAGTGCCATGGCTTCTTCCACATCCATTCAAATAACATCTGAGCCCAAATGCCCCAGGCATCCCTTCTTTGCAGAATCACTGTGTCCTTTGTTTTGCCCCCTCCGGCTGAGCTGACTGAAAGAGCATCAGGTGAGTCCCTGGCAGGCACTGGTGTGAGAGGTAAGGGGACGCTGGGTAGAGTTGGTCTGATGAAGTGATCAGGGCTGAGATTTTGGCTTTAATTTCACATTTCTTGCTCCTGAAGCTTTGAGAAATAAAACATCCTCAAATCTGGCATACTCAGACAGAAGCTCCTCTCTCCTTAGTTATCATCAGCTCCTCACCAGCGTGAGAGTTCTGGAGCTGAATCCTCTAAGCCTGGGGGAGGCAGCAGCAACCACGTGGGGATGGATGTGGGGGGGTTCCTTTCCACAATGGCCAGACCTGAGTGCAAACTGCTGACCTTGCCCTGCAGGAAGAGGAGATATTGACCCGGAAGTGTTCTCCCCTCCCCAGCTGGGGACCAGGGAGATGGTCCCCTCACAGTTGTCCCCAGAGCTCCTTGAAGAAAACCCATGCCTCATTCCGGACACCTGAGGGATAATCATGGAGGGAGGGGGGCTTGTGGCCAGCTGCCAACTGGGGCGCAGGAGATGGGGGCAAAGACAGAGAGGTCTGGAAGAGAGCAAGAGGCCAGGAGAGGGGCCTGGCCAACGTCAGTTTCTTAGGTAGGTTTCTTAACAGGAGGAGGAGCTGGAGAGACAGGTGCAGACAGCTCCGAAAATTCAGTCTGATACTCGGAAAAGACAAAGGACCAGCAAGGAGGCATCCATAGCAGAAGAGGAGGGGAAAGGAGGTCCTGTAGTTCCGTGAGTGTGGTGGGCAGAATAACAACCCCCAAAAGGTTTCCCAGGCAGCTCAAGTGGTAAAGAACTGGCCTACCAATGCAGGAGACCCGGGTTCAATCCCTGGGTCAGGAAGATCCCCTGGAGAAGGAAAATGGCAACCCACTTCAGTATTCTTGCCTGGAGAATCCCATGGACAGAGGAGCCTGGTGGGCTACAGTCCAAGGGGTCACCAAGAGTCGGTCATGACTGAGTGACTCAGCACATATGTGCACGCACACACAAAGATGTTTACATCCTAATCCCTGGAACCTGTGACTACATCACCTTACAGGTCAAGCAAAAGGGACTTTGCAGATGTGATTAAATTAGGGACTTGAGATAGGGAGATTAGCCTGGATTATCCAGGTGGGTCTGGTCTAACCATACAAGTCCTTGAACTGAATGTGACTAAAGAAGGGTTAGAGAGATGCTAACTTTGAAGATGGATGAAGGGGCCATAAGCCATGGATTGTGGGTTACCTCTACAAGGTGAAAAAAACAAAGAAATAATTTTTTCCCTAGAGCAGATTACTGTAACACCTTGATTGTAGCCCAGGAAGACTATGTTGGATGTCTAACCTACAGAACTATAAGGTAAGTTTGTGCTGCTTTAAACCACCATGTTCATGGTCATTGGGCTTCCCTGGTAGCTCAGAAAGTAAAGAATTGCCTGCAATGCAGGAGACCTGGGTTCGATCCCTGGGTCAGGAAGATCCCCTGGAGAAGGGAATGGCAGCCCACTCCAGTATTCTTGCCTGGAGAATTCCATGGACAGAGGAGCCGGATGGGGTACAGTCTATGGGGCCACAAAGAGATGCACACGACTGAGTGACTAACATGTCCATGGCCATTAGTGAGAACAACAGCAGAAAGCTAATGACAAAAGTCATGACAAAAGACCTTCCTAAACTCCACCCTTTCGTCTCCACCCACGCTCCCACCTGGCCAACCTGCCCCACCTCCCACTCCTCCAGGTCCCTTCTCTCCTGCTCCATCCCCGCCTTCCCCACCAGACCACCTTCCTCCTTTCCCCTTCTTAGATCTCTTGGCATCCACTCCACCTAGGCCACCTGCCTAAAGTTATTTCCCTTTCAGTCCTTCCATCTAGATGCTGGGGTTATCATCCAGAAACTCTGTTTAGGTAAGGAGATTTCCCATTTAAAAATTGTTTTGAGTGTCCTGTTGCCCAAGGATGTGGATCCAGATGCCTGTATCTGGCATCCAAGGTCACCAGCAGCTTTTTCCTTGGCCTTCCTCTCCACCACTTCTCTTCCTGCTGTGTGCCAGCCATAGGTTCCTTTTCGGTGCCCTGCCCTCCCCATCTCGCCAGCTTTGCCTATGTTGCCTCCATCACCTTGAATACTCTCCCAGTCCAAAGATGCTCAAGTAGACCCTCTTCTTTCAAGTCCCGGATGCTCTGGGAATGATAGCCCAAATCGGTCTCCTCTAAGATTGCTTGATGCCTGACTTGGCTTTCTCAGGGGTGAGAAGATGCTCTTCTATCTTGTCATTTGCTTACTGCCCTGTCCGTCTTGTCTCCCCTGGTCCATGCTAACTCCTTCACAGCAGGGATGAGTCTCACTCATCTTTACTGAATGTATACAACCTTTCCCTGAGAAATGCACTTGGTAGCTGCTAGAGAAAGGCAGGGAGGCAGAGACATCTTAGACCTTTGGCAAATAATCCCAGTGGCTAACTTTCTCCAGCACTTGACAGTTTTCTAATCACATACAAATCTACAAGCACATTCAAGTCTCCGGTAGAATATTTTACTGAGAATCTTTAAATCCAGCTGCTGACATTTACTAAGGACTTGGACCTTAACACAAACCCCAGGAGGTAGGGGAAAATGCCAAAAGTTTCCCTAGAGTGCAGCTAAAGAGAAGCAAAAATGAATAAGAAAGAAGTCATAAAGGAAGTTGTAGTTCTCACACGTCGCAGCTGGTGGAACTGCTACACATGAATTATCCTCTCGGCTCCTCGCCACCAGGTGGGGAGATGATCGCAATTTCCCTTCTGTTATAGATGATGAAAGTGTGGCTTAGACAGGGGGCGACCCCCTCAAGGTCATGTGGCCAGGAAACAGCAGAGCTGGGACTGGAACTGGGGGTTGATTCTACAACCCGTGCTTTTCCCACACGTCCGAGGAAAGGATGCATCCAGTATTTTGTCCCCGTGTGATTGATCCCACCCTGAGCTATACGGACTTAAAGGGTTTTCTCCACCTTCCCCACCTAAAGTCCACTTGTGTTCCCATTCTGTGTGCCTGGGCTGAGATCTATCTAGATGACCTGTCACAGGCTGAATTGTGCCCTACGAATTGAATTCTTAATCCCAGTACTTTAGAATGTAATCATATTTCGAGATAAGATCTTAAAGGAAGCAATTACATTAAAATGAGACGTTTGAGAGGGGCCCATTTCCCAGGTGACTCAGTGGTAAAGAACCTGCTTGCAAAGCAGGAGACCCTGGTTTGATCCCTGGATCAGGAAGATTCCCCTGGAGAAGGGAATGGCAACCCACTCCAGTGTTCTTGCCTGGAGAATCCCATGGACAGAGGAGCCTGGAGGGCTACAGTCCATGGGGTCACAAAAAGTCAGACACTACTGAGCACACACACCACACACACACTGAACCAATGAATGAGGTCCTTATAAGAAGAGGAAATGAGGATACATGGAGAGACATCAGAAATGTGCACAGACAGAGCGGCAAGCCAAGAGAAGCCTCAGAAGAAACCAAACTTCTTGATTTCAGTCTTCCAGCCTCCAGACCCATGAGATAATAAATCTCTGCTATTTAAGCCACTTACAGTGTTGTGAGTGTGTGTTGTGAGTGTGATCAAATTGCCAACATCCACTGGATCATTGAAAAAGCAAGAGCATTCCAGAAAGACATCTACTTCTGCTTTATTGACTACACCAAAGTCTTGGACTGTGTGGATCACAGCAAACTGGGAAAACTCTTCAAGAGATGGGAATACCAGACCCCCTTACCTGCCTCCTGAGAAATCTGTATGCAGGTCAGGAAGCAACAATTAGAACTTGACATGGAACAATAGACTGGTTCCAAATAGGAAAAGGAGTACGTCAAGGCTGTATATTGTCTCTCTGCTTATTTAACTTATACGCGGAGTACCTCATGTGAAATGCCAGGCTGGATGAAGCACAAGCTGGAATCAAGATTGCCAGGAGAAATATCAATAACCTCAGATATGCAGATGACACCACACTTATGGCAGAAAGCAAAGAACTAAAGAGTCTCTTGACGAAAGTAAAAGAGGAGAGTGAAAAAGTTGGCTTAAAGCTCAACATTCAGAAAACTAAGATCATGGCATCCAGTCCCATCACTTCATGGCAAATAGATGGGGAAACAGTGGAAAGAGTGGCAGACTTCATTTTTCTGGGCTCCAAGATTACTGCAGATGGTGATTGCAGCCATGAAATTAAAAGATGCTTGCTCCTTGGAAGAAAAGTTATGACCAACCTAGACAGAATATTAAAAAGCAGAGACATTACTTTGCCAACAAAGATCCATCTAGTCAAAGCTATGGTTTTTCCAGTAGTCATGAATGGATGTGAGAGTTGGACTGTGAAGAAAGCTGAGCGCCGAAGAATTGATGTTTTTGAACTATGGTATCAGAGAAGACTCTTGAGAGTTCCTTGCACTGCAAGAATATCCAAGCAGTCCATCCTAAAGGAAATCAGTCCTGAATATTCATTGGAAGTACTGATGCTGAAGCTGAAGCTCCAATACTTTGGCCACCTGATGGAAAGAACTGACTCATTGGAAAAGACCCTGATGCTGGGAAAGATTGAAGGCAGGAGGAGAAGGGAATAACAGAGGATGAGATGGTTGGATGGCATCACCGACTCAATGGACATGAGTTTGAGTAAGCTCTTGGACTTGTGATGGACAGGGAAGCCTGGTGTGCTGCAGTCCATGGGGTTGCACAGAGTCAGACATGACTGGAGACTGAACTGGACTGGACTGGACACTATCTGTTTTGTTACCTGCTCTACAAAATGGATTGTCATCATTTAGTTGCTCAGTCGTGTCCGACTCTGTGACCCCATGGACTGTAGCCCACCAGGCTCCTCTGTCCATGGATTTTCCAGGCAAAGATACTGAAGTGAGTTGCCATTTCCTCCTCTGGGGAATCTCCCCAACCCAAGGACAAACCTGTGTCTCCTGCATTGGCAGGTGTATCCTTTACCACTGTCAAGAATACCAGGGAAGCCGAAGAAACTAATACACCACCTAAAGAGTAAACTGTAAGGCCATGCATACCTATTAGAATGACTCAGAAGGAAAAAGAAAGAAGGAAAATAAGCAGACAATTCCAAGTGTTGGGAAGGATGCAGGGCAACTGGAATTCTCATGCAATCCTGGGGGGGGGAAGTACAATGGTGCAGCCACTTTGTAAAACAGTTTGGCCATTTCTTATAAAGTTAAATATACCCACATGACCCATCCATTCTACTCTTAGGCATTTACCCAAGTTAAGCAAAACTTACATCCACATAAAACCTTGAACATAAATGTTTATAGCAGCTTGATTCACCGTTATCCCCAAATGGAAATAACCCAAATGTCTTCCACCTGGTGAAAATTCTGTACCAGTCTCCGGTACATCGGTACTATCGAAGGCTATGCAATAATAAAAAGGAGGGGGTGATTGGTACATGATGTCTTTGATGGATCTCAAATGCATGATGCTAAGTAGAAGGGGACGGCAGAGGATGAGATAGTTGGATGGCATCAGCGACTCAATGGACATGAACTTGAGAAAACTCCAGGAGATAGTGAAGGACAGGGAAGCCTGGTATGCTACAGTCCATGGGATCAGAAAGAGTCGCACACATCTGAACAACAAGAGGAAGGAGCCAGACTTAAAAGGCTACACATAATATGAGATTCCATTCACATAACATCCATTTCTGTAACATATAATCATACTATGTGATTTCATTTATGTAACATTGAAGAAAAGGCAAAATTAAAGAAATAGGACAGACCAGTGGTTGTCAGAAGTTGGGAGTGGGGAGAGGGGTTGATTATAAAAGAGAAAGCCGAGAAAATATTTTAAGGTGTTACACCCATTCTGTATCTTGATCATGAAAGTAGCTACATGACTACACCAAAAATATGCATTTAATTGTTTGTAAATTTTCTAAGTGAATGAAAAGAATGTTGCAGTCAAAAAACCAAGCTTGCAAACCAGCTGAGCTATTAAGAACGTAAGGTTGACACCAGCTCCCTTGTCTGTGTGGCGCTTGACGGTTTGCCAAGACTTTGCTATGCACTCTCTTTTTGATCTTCTAGAATGCTGTCAGTCAGGGCACTGAGCAGAACTGCTTCACTTTATAGATGTGGAAACAAAATAGAGGTTCAATGACCTATCAGGATTGGTAGCATGGCGATTCTAATCCAGCTGCTCTCACTCAGCCCCACTCTCCTCGTCAAGGCAGACATGGCAGCCACACCCCAGGCCCTGGGAGAGACGTTGAAGACAGAGGGGGTGGGCTGTGCCTGGGGTACCTACTCCCCTCAGGGAGGGGCTTATACGAGGCTGCGGGACCCACAGCTACGCTCAGTGGTCATAGGCTGGGTATAGAACTGCATAGTCATGGTTCATTTGGGTCTTTATGGACTCGGGCAAGTATTTCCTGGAGCCAGGAGTTAAATTATTTTGCACAGTCACAGTTCTCTTTTAGCATGCTTTGTCTCCGTATTGTTTAGGATAAGAACAATAAGGTGTGTTGGTTTCAATAACAGCGATACTTATCTCATGGGATCATTGGGGAAGTTATGTAGCAAATGTGTTTAGCACAGCCTCTGCTCAGTTATTAGTTTGGATGAGGTGGGAAGTAACCAGAGCAGCAGAAGAGAAAGCAATTTGAATAAGATGAGCAGTTGCTCCTGTTGGTCAAAGATCGAGGATGTTCCCGAGATGTGGAATTTTCCATTTTAACACTCAGACAACTTCCACTCCTACCCTCCCCCAAACCCCCACCCCCCGCCCCTGGTAATTAGTTGCCATTCTATGTTCTGTTTCTATGAATTTCACTATTCTGGTTCCTCATGTAAGTGGAATTATTTGGCTTTGTGGTTTTGAGACATAGCATTATGTCTTCAAGCTTCCAGTTCCCTGGTGTCTGAGTGGTTAAGAATTTGCCTGCCAGTGCAGGAGACGTGGGTTCCATCCCTGGGTCAGGAAGATCCCCTGGAGAAGGAAATGGCAACCCACTCCAGTATTCTTGCCTGGGAAATCCCAAGGACAGAGGAGTCTGGCTGGCTACAATCCATGGGGTTGCAAAAGAGTCAGACGTGACTTAGCAACTAAACAACAACAAACCTCAAACTTCATCCACATACCATCTGCCTATGTCAGGATTTCACTCCTTTTTAGGACTTAGTAATATTCCATTGTATGAATATACCACTTTTGTTTATCCCTTCATCCCTCGATGAACACTTGGGTTGCTTCCACCTCTTGGCTGTTATGAATAATACTGCCATCAACATGGACATCCTTAAGCACCTGAAGTGTAGAACAATGTTGCAGAGTAGAATGGAGGGCCCCTAGTGGGTAGGGAGTAAGGCTTCCGGAGTGGCAAAGGCTCTATCCTTCAGAACCTTTGCCAGCATCCCGCTTTGCAGCCTCTGCTGAGGATGCTAAGACGGCCCTTTGGAAGGCCCAGCTCCTCTCAGAGACCCCTGAACTGGAAAGAAAGAAGCCCCCAGAGGATTAAGCTGCCAGGGAAGCCGAGATCCTATACCAATCAGAGGCACCCTTGGAGTAACAAGCAAGGCTCCACCTCTTGCTCTCATACATCTCTCCTGTTCAAAGGAAAAAAAAAACCTGAACTTAAATGGAGAAGTACCCAGAAAAAGGGTTAAAAATCAAGCAACTGGGTTCAAAGTTAGGACTCCTTTCTTCCCCCCACCCCACCACTTACTGATCTTTGAAGCTAAATCCTGGGCTGGCTCCCATGCTTCCCCACCACTGCCCTCTGAGGGGTATATTACTACCTCCACCACGCACACCCAGAAATTAAGGTTGGGAGGGGTTAAGGGAGGTCGTGCAGCCACAGAAAGGACAGGGGGCTGGGATTCCAGCTTGGGTTTGTCAGGAGAGCCCAGAGGCCTTTCTTCTCAGCCTCCTAAGTATGAGCCATCAACTGCTGGGCGATCAGATCTCCAAGATTAACAAGTCAACAGGCTCTCAAGCTGCTATCTGAAGGTAAACAAGTCAGTATCACCTCCCACCGAGGGTTTGCGAGTGACATTTTCCCTCTGGGGAGACAAAGGTGGAAATCTATACCTAATCCGGCCCAGGGCAGGGGCTCAGGTTTCTCTCGGGCAGGGAGCCTTTGCTGCCAGCCCCCTGGAGATTCTGGCCAGGTGCTGTTTCCAGGAGGGTCTCCCCTTCAGCAGAGAAACTAGAGCAGAAGTCACAGAAACTCCAGATAGAGAGCCTTGCGGGGGGGGTGGGGGGGCACTCAGCTTAAGCCAGGTCTGAACTATTTCCCTCTATCCTGCTCCCCAGGAATGTGGGCCCCCTGCAAGGCCCTAACTACACTGATCTTATCTCTTCCTCCGGAATTTTCCCACAGGGAGGTGGGAAAGGTCAGCAGTGTGTCCCAGGAGCCCTGGAGCAGGCTCAGTCCCTTCTGCTGTAGAGGGGCCATGGCAGAACCCACACACACAGGTGCTCCACAGGCCCCAGTGTCCTTCTAGACACAGTAGGAAGCTCTGAGTGGGGACCATAGTGCCTGGCCTTCAAGACAGCTGAAAGCCAAATGCATTGGCAGGTTATAATAAGCTCCTATATGACAGGGTTTAAAACTGACCCAATCTGGACATGGGGAACAGGGTCAGAAACTCCATGAATGAATCTCACAAACAGAACGCTGAGTGAAAGAAGGCGGGCCCAGGAAACTGCATTTATTGACAGATGGAAAAAATCAGGCAAATCTAACATGTGTGATCAGAAGTCAGGAGAGTGGCCACACTTTGGGAAGGGGTGGGTAGTGATTAGAAAGGAACGGGCAGAGGAGGCTTCTGTTGTTCAGTCACTAAGTCGTTCCCAACTCTTAGTGACCCAGTGGACTTCAGCACTCCAGGTGTCCCCGTCTTCCACAGAGCTTGCTCAAACTCATGTCCATGGAGTCGGTGATGCCATCCAACCATCTCATCCTCTGTTGTCCCCTTCTCCTCCTGCCCTCAATCGTTGCCAGTATCAGGTCTGGGAGCACAGGAAATTCTGTTTTTGAATTCAGAATTGCCAGATTCTGTTTTTTGACCTGACTGTTGGCCTTACAGACTTTTCAGTTTGATCTAATTCACCCAGTTTAACATCCAACATAAAATCTGTTGTAGTACTAAATGTCAATATTTTTTAAAATGTTAAAAATAACTAGAAACACAGTGAAGATAAGATCAGTTCAGTTCAGTCACTCAGTCCTGTCCAACTCATTGTGACCCCATGGACTGCAGCATACCAGGCCTCCCTGTCCATTACCAGCTCCCGGAGCTTACTCAAACTCATGTCCATCGAGTCAGTGATGCCATCCAACCATCTCATCCTCTGTCGTCCCTTCTCCTCCTGCCTTCAATCTTTCTCAGCATCAGGGTCTTTCCCAATGAGTCAGTTCTTTGCATCAGGTGACCAAAGCACTGGAGCTTCAGCTTCAGCATCAGTCCTTCCAGTGAATAATCAGGACTGATTGCCTTTAGGATTGACTGGTTGGATCTCCTTGCAGTCCAAGGGACTCTCAAGAGTCTTCTCCAACACCACAGTTCAAAAGCATCAGTTCTTCAATGCTCAGCTTTCTTTATGGTCCAACTCTCACATCCATACATGACTACTGGAAAAACCATAAGATGCCATTTATTAAATCCTGGGGAGAAGCCAAGGTCTGCTACAGCTTCTGCTGGGATAGTCAAGAGGGAGTCACAAGTGCCCAAGAGGGGTCAAAGTCCTGTTCCTCCTCATCAGAAAGTTTGGGGGAGAATGACTTTCTCACTGTGGGATTTCAAGGTTGTCCAATCACTTGGGAAAACTTGAAGGAGGTGACTTATTCCCAGCCCCAGGTAAATGATTAAAATGAGCTAAGTGTAGAGAGTTGGAGGTTGGGGGGGTGGGGGTGGGGCAGAGTCAGTTGCAGGGTTGGAACATGTGGGCTGGCAAGAGGATGGGCAATGGGGGACCAGTAGATGTCGCAGTCCAAGGCCTCGGTGCTGAGGATGAGCCAGGTGGGTGCTGGGAGGAGTCTGGAGGTGCCCAAGTGGGGGAAGGAAGAGACACACGGAGGGCACTGGACTGGCAGGGCCCTCACCGCAGGTGTTCTGCTCTGGGCTGTGTACCCATCCAGATCTCACGTCTAGTCTAGAATGGAAGCCAATGCCTGTACCTTCCCGGCTCAAGGTGATCCTGGGGAAAAGATCCAGGTCCTTAATTTGGGACCACCTAGGCGTCCCCCATTCTCCCTAGATTTTCAGGGGCCCCTGGGAACCAACAGGATGCATCTGCCCGTTCTTCCACCCAAAGCTTGGTCTTCAAGGGTGAGCCCAAGACCTCAACCTCACCCACGGAAGCTGACCCACACAGTCAAGCCCAGGAAGACCCCCCAATCCCCCTCCCAACCCCCAATGGCTGAGCCAGAGCTTCCCCGGCGCCTCCACAGGCATCTAGGCGGGCCTCCCCGCGCTGCTTTAGTATTAAGCGTTAATGATTAAATCCGGGTTCTCCATTAACCTCGCCGCCGGCCTTTGTCTTCAGCCGCCTCGGAGCCTCCTCCTTTGAAATGCCACATAAAAATGATAGATGCCCTTTCCTCCCTCGATCGGATCGACTGGTCCTGTTTCCCTTTAAAGTCTGCGTGGGCCGTACAGGGCGTGCCCCGCTTAAACTCGTGAGCGAGCGGCTGGCCTGGGCTGCAGGCTGCCGTCGGAAGAGATAAGCACGAGGCTCTGGGGGGCGGGGATGGGGCGAGGGGCGCAGGGGGGCCAGCGCCCCCCGCTGGCCGGCCCAATGCACTGAGAGCAGGGGAGGATTTGGAAGGACTTCTTTGACGAGGATCATGTGGATGGAGTTAACAGCATCTGCCGCAAGAAGGATGCTTCGACCTGTGCACAGGTCAAAGCTTGCAAATGAGACTTGAATGAGAAAAGATGTGGGCATGGTTTGTAAATTCCAAATTCTGTCGCCTCCACTACCCAGAGCCGGGTGCCTGGACCAGAAGCATCAGCCTCATCTGGGAACTTGTTAGAAATGTGGAATCCCAGGCGCACTGGGTCAGAGTATGCAAGCACCTGATATGGTTGTCCTGTTTAACTCTTACAACATGCCAGGTGTACCATTTTGCAGATGAAAAGGTTGAGGTCCAGGGAGAAACTGGCGCCTTGCCAGAGGTCACACGTGTAGGGATTAGAAGCCCAGGCTGGATCAGCTTCCCATATAAGCACCTTCTAGGTTAGCTTTGGCGTGTATGCACGCAATAGGCTGGGGACTATCCTTTGGAATAACCAGGGGCCAACTCCTCCTGGTGACTTGATGTGCACCCAGCTGAGATGGGCTAGTAGCAAGCACGCTTGATGGGCTTCTCCTGTCGCCCACCTCCATCTGCTGGAGATAACCTGACCTGTCTAGCTCTCCAGCTTTTAGGAAGAAATACTGGAGCTGGATATAAGCAACTGCCACTGAACACATAGCCCCAGGTCCTCTGTGGCACCATGAAAGGGTTAAGTTAGGGCTCCACCACTACATAAATCTGTGTTTATCTGCTGCAAAGTAAGCTATTTAGGTTTCTGATTTACAATCCTTGGTTTTCATAAAAGTCAGTCATTCCCAGTAAAAGAATGTGGGTTAGATTTATAGGATCTGCGTTAGTCTTTAAAGCCCAAAGCTGGTCTATGACTCACCCTTCGTAATGTTTTTGCTCTAGTCCGGAGATATCCGTGTGCAAAGGGAAAGATTCAGATCTCTGCCCTTAAAATAAGACTTTTGGGGGGAACTAATTATAATGGCGTCAATTGTACTATGCTTGTAAATTTGCCGTCCTTGGGTCCCCCTAGAGCCTGTTTTCCAGGGTTTTTATTCCTCAATAAAAGGCACTCTGGTTTGCAGCTTGGCATATAAGACCTCCACTGGTATGAGCAAATGTTTTTTCCTACCAAAGTATTAGAAATAAACAGCCCACCAGTGGGAAGGCAGAAAAAAAATTATAAGCAACGAAAATTAATCTTGGAATGTTTGCATTTGGTGACTTCAATAAAATCGGTCACTTAGTCCAACAGCCCAACTGGCTACATGGAGCCAGCCTGGTATTTTTATTTTAATTTGCGTTTGTGTTCTGCCAGTGTGAAATGGGGTCAAGGCAAGACACCATGGAAAAAGACTTTGATGTTTCCTTGAAAAATATTTTGCACTGTGACTTATGGTATTTAGTGTCCTTCTCCCCCTCCCAACACCCGGCCCCCAACAAGCTGCATGTCTAACCCATGACCATCACACCTGATAAAATATAGCCATCATTAACAGTCCTCCTTTCAACTCTCCCCCCTCCCCCGATGAAGTCAGAATTCAAGGCAGAATGTCTTAACAATGCAAAGTAAAAATGCTGATCAAGATAATCGAGTGTGATTAAAGGGGTCGGAGAAAACCACAGTTTTAAACTTTCTCCAAGACAAAGTCAAGGTGAGGGGCCGAAGTGCAAGGAGGGTGATGGGAGAAGGTCCAATGGGCTGGGCTGGCGGTCAATTCAAATAGAACTGGATTAGCAGGGGAAGGTTTGCCAGCCAGGTAAGAAGTAGAGAAGGATGAATTGAAAAGGATAGCAGAGAGCAATGAACCCAGAATGAAAGTGAGTTCTTCTTCGTCAAATATGAGAAAGACTTGGTTATGTTTGCAAGAGCTTTAATTCTGTCTCAACACAGTCTAAGATTGTGCACGGGGGAAAGAGTCAGTCAGGAGAGGTTTGCTGTGGACCTACAAGGTGCAAGCTGAGGCTCCCCGGGACAGACAGATATATGTGATTAGCTCTTGACCTTTCCCCAGACTAGTACATGGGCATCTTCCTTAACTCATCATCACCTTCACCTCAGTGCAGGGTACGATGATAAGAAGGTCTTTTGGGGCTTTCAAAAATGAACAGAATGTGGTCTCTGCCCCCAGAGTTCAATGGCACAGAGAAGAACTATACAGACGGCTCCAATGTGCCACAGATAGAGACTAGGGCAGTAAAGAAATCAAGGAAGGCTTCAGGGAGCAGGTGGTGTTTCTGTGGCTCTTGAAAGCTCAGTAGTCATTTGACATATAGAGATAAGGAACAGGGAGAAAGAAAAATGAAAAAAAAAAGTTTAGGAGAGTGTTGGTCTGTGTGGAAAGAGGCAGGAGCCTTTTGTGACTGCTTCCTGGCACATTTGAGGAGAGGGTATAGGCCCTGTATGGGCAATCTTGAACCCTTACTAAGGAATCTAGATTGATCCTTCAAGTACTGGAGGCCTTCCCTGACCCACCAAGTCTGAGGTCTATGGTCCTTTTGTGGCCCAAGGCACACACAGCCTCCCTTCCTATTACAGCACTTTTCACCCTTGCAATTTAGCTTCTTGATTATCTCCTCCATATCTCTTTGGGTTGTGAGCCCCAAGAGTCTTGTCCACTGTTGCAATCCCAGCCCCTAACACAATGCCCAACACATAACAGATAGTAAAAAACACTGGATGCAAAATAAATGAGATACAGTTTTCACAAAAATAAAGCCTTGTAGCAAGGACAGACAGCTTGGAGGCAGGCTTCAGAGAATTTGGATTGGGGGTTTAGGGCAGATTGGAATCCAGAGAACCAGTAGGCAGAGATCCTGAGAATTGGCAGGCAGCTGGGGGTACGGTCTGCTGGGGTGGGAAATGGAACGGATGGGGAAGCCAGGATGCTGAGAAGTTTAGAAATGATAAGGGAAGCATGGCAAAGGAATGAATCAAATGAATGAGTTCAATCAGAGATATACTGCATTTGAAGTGAGCTGTTGACTCCAAATAGAGGTTTTGCCGCCATCAGGTAGAATTATAGCACAGAAACATCTGCGCAACGAGTTCCAAAAGAGACAACGCAGAGAGAAAGCCAAAATTGCAGCCTGGGAGGTTGCCTATTTTTAGGACCTGGAACATCAGACACTAAATCTGAAATTCCCTTTTCTACGATCTCTATCTTCTCTACCTATTTTAGTTGAAATCACTTTGGACTCACAGTAGTCTGCCAATTTTTCCCCTGACCTTGTTTTGATCTTAAAGCCCCATAAATCGGAGGCCTCTCTAGACATGCACCGCCCCCCGCCCCAGCTACTTGGGAAACAGCCTGGCTGGCAGCAACCTTGAACTTTGTATCGCATTGTGATGAACGGTCCTGGACAATGAACCGCCCTTCCCTTCCCTCACCTTGGCTCTTCTGCCATCCCTGGACACAAATTATCTGCTGAGAGAGCGTATAAAAGCAGGTGTTTTCAGCTCACACATTGGAGCTGCCTGGGAGGATCCTTGTGTCATGAAACAAGGCATTGGCCTCATAGCCTGGAAGCAAGGAAACAGAAATGTAACTGACCAAGGTCAGAGATGACAGTGAGGGAGGAGAATGATGGCTGGGATGGAGTGATCGGCAGAAAGTGAATATTTTAAACCAGGAGAGATTGGCCTGAATTTGAGCGTTCATGAAAGGAGAGTATTTGTGGAGATCACGAATGTGAGGATAAGGAAGGAGGGGTGACCGACAGGGCAGTGCCTGGGGACCCACGTCAGCCTGCAGCCAGGGCCTCCACCTGGACAACCAGCCAGGAAGGGCCTTTGGCGGGGCAGGGAGAGAATGAGGGGAGTTCAGGGGTCCCACGTGACTAGAAGACAGTACAGAGCTGGACTCTGGGCCAGTGGCGGCTTCCTAACCTCTGCCAAGCCACATCTCCAGCAATACAGTCATTTCTCTGGGCAGAGTGTCCGGGGTAGTTTGGGAACACTGGAACACTCGCCCCCCACCTCCTGCCACCCCTGGAGGCCAACAGAGAACAGAAGGTCCTCAGCTCCCCATGGAGCTGTCGGAAGTGCCTATGGTGACCCCAGGTAGGCCCCAGCACTGCTCAAAAAGCTCCTGGAATCTGTGCCTCACGCTCCCTGCTGTGGTCTCCACGCCATGCTCTGGGCAGCAGAGGCTGCTGAGATGAACGGACCCTCGTTTGCAGGGAATTTAGATGCATTTCTAGAAGTAGGAATGCTTTTACAGGAAGGATTCTCCCACAGGTAAACAGCAGTTGCTCTCCTAATGTGTAGGATCAGCTGAGATTTAGGGTCCAGTTGTAGAAACGGTGACACCTTGGTGGAATTGTCAGAGTCTGAGGGCTGAGTCCTGGCGGGAGTCTTACGGCACATTTAAGGTAATTTTAAAAGAAACTCTTGTACATATGGTGTGAAACAACATTTAAGCCATTTTGATGTGTATGACTCGGTGGCATTCGGTACATCCACAGTTCTGTACAGCCATCATCACTATCAAATTCTAGAATATTTTTATCACCCAAAAAGAAACCACGTGTCCATTAATCAGTTCTCCCCAATCTCACCTCCCCTGACCCCTCGCAACCACTGATCTGTTTTCTGTCTCTGTGGATTTGTCTATTCTGGATATTTTATATAAATGAAATCTTACAGTATGTGGCCATCTCATTGGACTTCTTTCACTTAGTATAATTTTTCAAGGTTCATCCATCTTGTAGCTTGTAGCAGGACTTCATTCCTTTTTATTGCCAAATAATATCCACTGTATGCATATATCTTATTTTGTTTATCCACTTATCCATTAATGTATATTTGAATTCTTTCCACTTTTTGGTTATTGTGAATGATGCTGCTTATGAACATTCACGTGCAAGTTTTTATTTGAGCACCTGTTTTCTTTTTGGTCTATACCTAAGAATAGAATTTCTAGGTTGTATAGCAATTCTATGTTTAACTTACTAAGGAACCACCAAAATGTTTTATGCAATGGCTACACAGTTTTACATTTCCACCGGTAGTGTACGAGGGTACCACTTTCTCTGAATCTTCACCAATACTTGCTATTTTCCTTTTGTTTTGTTTATTGCCATCCTAGTGTGTGTGAGGGGGATCTCATGTTTTCATTTCCATCTCCCTATTGACTAAGAAGGTTAAGTATCTTTTCATGTGCTTGTTGGTTATTTGTATAGCTTCTTTGAAGGAATGCTTATTCGAGCCCTTTGCCCGTTTATAAGTTATTTATTAATTGGGTTGTTTGCCTTTATTATTGAGTTGTATGCATATATCACATACATTCTTTATATATACTATATAGTGTGTGTGTGTGTGAGAGAGAGAGAGAGAGAGACAGAGAAAGACTTGAAGATGCTATTGCCTTGAAAATGGAGGAAGAGACCATGAGCCAAACAATGCAGGCAGCTTCTAGAAACTGGAAGAGGCAATGAAACAGATTCTCCCCTAGCGCCTATGGAAGGAACACAGCCCAGAGGACTTCGTTATTTTAACCTAATGAGACCTGTTTTGGACTTATGACCTCTAGAATTGTAAGATAATAAATCTGTGTTAGGATTTAAGCCATGGAATTTGTGATAATTTATTACAGCATTGTGTGTGTGCTAAGCTGCTTCAGTCCTGTCCAACTCTTTTTGACCCCATGGACTGTAGCCCACCAGGTTCCTCTGTCCATGGGATTTCCCAGGCAAGAATACTGGAAGGGGTTGCCATTTCCTTCTCCAGGGGACCTTCCTGACCCAGGGATCGAACCCGCGGCTCTTATGCCTCCTGCATCTGGAGGTGGGTTCTTTACCACTAGTGCCACCCGGGGAAGCCCAATTACAGTCCTAACAGGAACCTAACACAGTAGGAGTAGGTGGAAGATCCCACTTCCTCCCTCTGCGTGGGGTAACCTGGGGTTACAGGTCTGAGAAGAACTTTGTGTGACCACATTTGCTCTCTCTAGGAAGACCACCTTTCAGAAATCCCAGGTTTCTCTAGATGGGGAGGTATCATAATTGCCTTGTGATTTACTGTCCAGGATTCACTCAGAGAGGTAGAATCAGGGATGTATTGTAAGAACTGAGTGTTACCCAATACTGGAAGCTGGTGGGACATTCTATCAAAGGCTGTTGCCTCTGGCACTGAGTCTGAAGTTGATTAGGTTTGCAGAGCAGCAGTGAGGAAAAGAAGGCTGTTATGAAGCAGAGGAGAGCAGGAGTCAGCTGGGATCTGCCTGGAAACTGGAACCCAAGCCTATCTCCTGTACAACCTTGGTCATGTGACCTCCTGGGGAAAGCATGTCCTGTGCCAGCGAAGTCAGAGGCACCTGGCCCAGGACTTGGAGAAATTGAAGCAGGAGACCCAGCAGAACTGCTGAAGCTACTGGTACACGTGCTACTGAGTGTCAACAAAGTGAGTCAGCGAAGCAGCGCCCCAGACACGGGCTGCCACCGTTCCCTAGACTGACCTTCGAAGCCTGAAATGGCTACTGCACCACCTATGCTTCGCAGTGGCTGCTTCACGCTCTGAAGGTCAGTCTAGGAGACGGTGGCAGCTCATCCATACACTGGCATAGCCATACAATGGAATACTACTCGGGTGTAAAAAAGAATAAAGTGCTGACATACTACAACACGGATGAACCTTGAAAACATTGTAAATGAAAGAACCAGCCTCCTATTCTATGATTCCATTGACAATAAAATTTAAAACAGGCAAATGCATGGAGACAAAAGGCAGATTAGAGATGTCTTAGAGCTGCTGCTGCTGCTCAGACACTTCAGTCGTGTCCAACTCTTGCGAACCCATGAACAGTGACCCGCCGGGCTCCTCTGTCCATGGGATTTCCCAGGCAAGAATACTGGAGTGGGTTGCCATGCCCTCCTCCAGGGGATCTTGCCAACCCAGGGATCGAACCCAGGTCTGCGTCTCCTGCATTGCAGCAGGATTCTTTACCATTGAGTCTCTGGGGAAGCCCTTCTTAGGGCTGAAGGGTTAAGAATAAATGGAGTGACTGCTAATGGACCTAGAGTTTCTCTTTTGGTGTAATAGCAATGTTCTGAAAGGGACTGTAGTAATGATTGCACAACTCTGTGAATGTACCAGAAACCACTGAGCTGTAGGTACAAAGTATATGATCACATTGCATGATATGTGTATTACATTTCAATAGAGCTGGTAAAAAATCATGCCACTGGTAAGGAGTAAAGCACATGGTCCCGCTAAGCTTTTTCTTTTACTCCAAAGCATCTCCCTCCTTAGTATTAGCAGATCCCCAAACTCACAAGGTAGAAGAATCACATGATGAGTTTGTGAAACATACAGATTCCCTGGTCCCCTTGCTAGAGTCCAGT
This sequence comes from Cervus elaphus, assembly GCF_910594005.1. Classification (NCBI taxonomy): domain Eukaryota; kingdom Metazoa; phylum Chordata; class Mammalia; order Artiodactyla; family Cervidae; genus Cervus; species Cervus elaphus. Next base: position 83,007,539 of record NC_057829.1, on the reverse strand, counting down.
TCAGTAAAGGCAGTGAGGTTCAGGGAATCTTTGTGTTCCACAAGATCCACATGAGTTGAGTGCAGGTGGTCTGAGAAACCGATATCCCCTGCTTGATATAATGAGGGCGTCAGCATCTCAGGGCCAAACATGGCTCCCAATAGTCAATAAAATTAGAGAAAGTGGAACTTACAGAGGTCAAGTTTTTTAGTTTGTTTGTTTTGTTTTCCAGAGGCTGGGTAGACATAAGGGAGGAAAGGAAAAAGAGAGGTACATAAATGCTCATAGACCAGGAGATTGTATTGGAAGAAGATACTGAGTCAGAGGGCTTCCCAGGTGGCGCTGGTGGTAAAGAACCCACCTGCTAATGCAGGAGACGTAAGAGATGCAGGTTCGATTCCTGGGTTGGGAAGATCCCCTGGAGGAGGGCATGGCAACCCACTCCAGTATTCTTGCCTGGAGAATCCCATGGACAGAGGGGCCTGGTGGGCTACAGTCCATGGGGTCGCAAGGAGTCAGACACAACTGAAATGGTTTAGCACACACACATGCACTTAGTCAGAAACCCATCTGAGGGAAGGCATACCAGAGAAGAAAGGAATGTCAACAGCATGTGGAAATTACTCCAAAGAGGAGAGAGAAAGCAAATACTCACACACTAGCCGAGTTGACCACCTGCCTGAGGCTTTCAGGAGACTGGCTTCAAATTCAAGTATAATCCTTGAGAGAAAGAGAATTTCAGTGAACCTGAGGGAACGTCAGTTCTCTGGGGCTTCTTTTTGAAGAACTAATCTGAACAAGTTTGGAAAGCACCCAGCGGTGGAGGTTAAATTTCAATCTTTTTGTGCTCTTACGTCTCTGTTCTCTTTACCTCTGCCTTGAAGTGGAAATGATTGATGCCTAAGTAACTTCAACTAGTGAGTAATGTTTACTCAGACTGCAGGGGAGCAAGATAGGCCTTAAAAATGAGGTGGACATTTTTCCTTTGAATGGCGCAAGTTGAGCCTTTGAAAGTCAAGTGTATTCCCAATTGCTCAGTAGAATAAAGAGCGAGGGGCCAGCGGGCGAAAGGTCTCCTGCAAATGATCAATGTACAGTAGTTAAGTGGAACTCAAATAGTCTCAGAAAGCCACCTGAGTTGAGGCCCCAGATGATAAATATTGACTCGTTTGGGGGAATATCTTAGGTCTTGTGGTGAGCCCTTTTGACCCAGGAACTGGAGGGCTTTGTAAATAAGCTTCTAAAGTTCTGAGGAAAGAGACAAGTCATGTTCCCATATTCCAAACTCTCTCTAGCTAACGCTTGCACCCCTTCAGAGGTAAGGGAGCCTGGCAAGGAAAAGGAACCTCCCCAGACACCAGTGATGGGATGATTGCTGCTAGAGAGTCCAGTCTCTTCTCCGTGTGGGCTGCTTCCTCCCAGTTGGTGCAAGTTGACCTGTAGAAGTCAACAGAGCCCAGACCAATCCAAAACACACCCAGTGATTAGGCTGGGTACACTATGATTCAGTCTGAAAATACACAAGCAAAAGCAGGGGAGAGTAATTATTTTATTTGTCTTCATTTTCAAGGGCATTCTAACAATCAACTTGGTCATCTTTGAACCTATGGATTGAAGATGGGGCAAGGGACCTACACTCTACTGGGCAGCAAAATTATAAATTTCTGGGCTCTGGGTGATAGGTCCAGCAGGGTGAGGAAACAGCCCTCTGCTCTCCTTCTATGGGGTGAGGTTGGAAGAAGAACTGGGGATCTCTATACATGCTGTCTCCCACCCACCCTCCAATGGTCTCTGGGTTCAGAGGGGAAGAAGGTGGCAATCTATAATGAAAGGACTAACAAGTTCATTGCCACCATTCCCATCACACTGTGACCAGCTGGTGCTCAGTCCTAACGTGAAAGGGAAGGAGGGACGGAGGAGACTGTCCAGAGCTTCCAAAGGGAGCTTCAGGGTTGGTTTTCTCAGATGGAGCCAAGTGGGTGGGAAGGACTCCAGATCCATGAGTTGGCTTGTACTCCTGGCTGTTACACAGCAAGGAATCTCAACTCCAGCACTCTTCCATCTTTAACTCCTTCATATTTTAGGCATTTATATTTTTATTCCCTACTCTACTCTTATAAAATTTTTAATAAAGTTATCTTTGAAAAATCTCAGTCATTCCCTTTGAGCTAAGCAACAGGAAAATTTTCCCCTTGCTTGAGCATATGGCACCAGCAGAAAACAAGAGAGATATAGTACCATATCTCTCTCTGGTATCATACTACCATGTACAAAGATGATTTATAATGGATGGGGTCAAGTTTCAAATGATGGGCTCATTCTTCATGATCACTGATAATAAAGTCGGGAAAAAAGCTTTATATGTTGCTGTAAAAATTTGATGTTTTTTGGTGTAAAAAACATCAAAAATTTGGTGTAAAAAATTAAGATCACACCGCTTGTAGGTGGCAGAACCATGATCTTCATTTGGGAGAAAGGAAAGATGGATGTGTTCTGAGACATCCAGTAAAGATGTCTGTATTTGTCAGAGTTTGTTAAACTCTGCAATAAGAAAGGTCCTCAAATCTTATTGGCTTACGGCAACAAGAGCTTCAGTCTCACTCACACTGGGAACTGCAAGGCGGCCAATCTGGTTCTATTCCATGTGCTTTTTCATTCTGGGACATGTCCTGAGAGGGAACAACCGTACTTGGGATATTGTGTTCTTTTGGCAAAGGGAAAAGAACAAGAGACCAAGTCAAGCCACTTAACTAGCCTTAATGCTGCTTAGATGTGGCTTCTGTCATACCCATTCTCATTCCATCAGCCAAAGCAAGTCACACAGCCAAACCTGGAAGCAGGGCAGGGAAGAATCCCCTGCAGTTGGTCACATGTCAATGAATGGGAATGTTTGGTTCTCCTACAGGGAAGGCAGTAGATGGGAACATTAATATCATCAACCATAGCTTCCACAAGGCAAAGTAGTTACTTGCAATCTGTAAGCCTTGGACTACTGGCAACCATTCCTTCATTTAACAGGTTTCTACTGAACATCCCCTAAATGCCCGGGTACTAGGGAGCAAAAACAAGTATGTTTTCTGTCCTCATGGAGATTACAGTTGAGAGAGAAAGACCTAAATTAATTATAGAAGTACATAAATCATGATGGAATTCTGACAAATGTCGTAGAGGAGAAGTATGTGGTGTGTGTGTCTACAGACCTAGTCAGGGGATCCAAGAACCCAGAACCTTGTGTGCCGACCCACAGAGAGAACCTGACTTCCTGGGCTCCATCGTGATGTGTGCTGGCCTGGTAGTAGCAACGCGTTCCCCTGTGACACCACTTTCTATCAGTTACAGGGTGCCCATGAAGCTGCTACAAGGATGCGAGACTAACCAGCTCCACAGGAGGACAGGAGGGACCTTGGACTTTATGGAAAGAAAAAGGGAGGCCTATGGCTAGAGGGTCAAGATGGGTGACTATCCCAAGAGGAGGCTGCTAAGATGCAGTAGTGACGAGGCAGGGGGTTACAGGAATGCAGGTTCACCTTTACCATCTAGGAGCCTGTCCCTGGGTGGGTGTCAGTTTTCCCGTCTATAGGGGTAATAATGCCCTTCAGATTCAGATGACTGTGGTGGGAGATGGAATAAAGGTTCCAGCCAGTTCAGTTCAGTTCAGTCGCTCAGTCGTGTCTGACTCCTTGCAATCCCATGGACTGTTGCGCTCCAGGCTTCCCTGTCCATTACCAATTCCTGGAGCTTACTCAAACTCCTGTCCATCACATCGGTGATGCCATCCAACTATCTCATTCTCTGTCATCCCTTTCTCCTCCCACCTTCAATCTTTCCCAGCATCAGGGTCTTTTCCAGTGAGTCAGTTCTTCTCATCAGGTAGCCAAAGTATTGGAGTTTCAGCATCAGTCCTTCCAATGAACATTCAGGACTGATTTTCTTCAGGATTGACTGGTTGGACCTCCTTGCAGTCCAAGGGACTCTCAAGAGTCTTCTCCAACACCACAGTTCAAAAGCATCAATTCTTCAGCACTCAGCTTTCTGTATAGTCCCTGGCCAAAGATTAAGTTACAGATCTTCAGCTGGAAAGATTCTCCTGGTGAGTCCAACATAATCACAGAGTTCTTAGATGAGGGAGAGAGAACATAGTCAGAGGAGGAAACATGAGACAAACAGAGATGAGACAGATTCAAGGAAGGGACCACAAGCCAAGAAATGTGGGCACCTCAAGAGTTCAAAAAAGGAAAGAATGGATTCCCAGCAAAGCCTGTAGAAGGAGCACAGCCCTGGGACCCCCTTGGTTTTAGCCCCGCCAGCTGGTGTTGGACAACTGACCTCCAGGGCGGTAAGGTAAGAGGTTTGTGTTGTTTCAGGCACATTCACTACATTTGTGTTGAGTGGTTACATCATCAATAGAAAACTAGTACACAGGTTAAAATAAAATCATGGATGTTCCAGTTCTTTGAAAAGGGCTTCCTACATGGAAACTGGAAGTGTTTGGGCAGCCAGGAGACATGGAGGGGTGGAGCTGGCCGCTGGATTGGTCAGATTCACCCTCCTTATTGATTCTGGCCCTCTCTAGGCGGACAAAACTCCCAAACAGCTGGATGCTAGCATCATCCTTCCTGCACCCACAGAGGCGTGTACTACTGAAGCCATCCCACCCCCTAGAGAAACTAGGAGCCCCCACTTTCCCTTTCCACCAGCTCTGGAATTGTTGACGGTTCTCAACCCTGGTGTCACACTAAAATCTCCTGGAGAGCTTTGAAAATATTCTTGAGAACGGTGTCCATCTTCAGAGGATCAGATGGGCTCGGCCTGCAGCGCAGCTTAGGCCTCAGCATTTTTGAAACACTCCCGCAGAAGCAGCCGGAGCTGGGAGCGGCTAGCCAAGAGGGGCCACCGCGCAGGTCCGCCGGAGAGTGGTCCCCCCTCACTCACAGGGATGCTGGTGTCCAATTTCTCCCAGCCCCCGCAGCCTGCCTGGCGTCAGCTTTGCCCAGTAAGCCAGCTCCTCCCAGACAGGCAGGCTCAACCATAAATTTTAATTCAAAACTTTTCCTTTTTATTATTTTCAAAGGCTCAAGGCCCTACATGAGATGAAAAACTTTTCTCACGCTGAAACCTGCAGAAAGCCAGAGAACTCTGCAAGTTCCCTTTTGACAAAATGCGTCGTATTTCAGCAGCCCCACCCCCTGTACACACACACACACACACACACACACACGCACGCTCACATGTTAAACTGGTTATTCTTTGCATCTGTGGATACTGTTCTATCCAAGTGCGAGGCCACTGACTTCGCTCTGCTAAACTCTTTGTGTGGCGGCTCCTTCTCTGGGGCCAAATGGAAAGAAAATCCAGATAATCGTGGATAATGTAAGTGCCGACAGGTCCGGGTGCACGGCTCCACCTGTACGGGCTGCCTCCTCACGGAGACCCACAAACATGCCCCAGCACGACTTGCCGCGGCTCCTCGTTGGCGTGAGCTCACCTGCATTCCCGGGTTGTTTTTGTTTCTTGACTCTGCACCCGCCCGACGCCCTGTGCCTGAGACTGACTGAGCCCCTTCTGGCTGGCCTCCTGCCTGGAGCCTTGCAAACCTGAAAACCCAAGGCTGAAGCCTTGCTTAGCACCTGGAGGGCGCTCCTGGTCCTGCTCAGCCTCCCTGGCCTGAGCCTGGGAGTGGAGGGACCATCCTTGAGGTCACGCAGCCCCAGGCAGTGAGCACTTGGTCTGGGAGCCCTCGGAAAGACGCAGAGCCCTGGTGAACTGGAGAAGCTGGGTCCAGTGGGTCCAGTATGGGCCCGAGGTGCTGTATTTCTCACAAGCTCCCAGAGGAGGTCGATGAGGCTGGGACCTGGACCACACCTCGAGTAGAAAGGCCTGGGGGTTTCCAATGGGCTTTGCATCTAGGACCAAACCCAGCTGGAGCTTTAACAGAAACATCACTTGCTTATAAGCAGACAAGCTCCAAAGGGAGCCATGGGGGACACTTGAAGGTCCACACAGCAGGGTGACCCATTTATGGTTGTGGCTGATGAGCCATGATGACGCTGCCCCCAGGCAACCAGTGGAAGAGGCCTCCCATCTCTCTCCCTTCTAGCCTGTACCCCACAGCCCAGACGCTGAGACAGTATCCCCTTGTCAGATTCCTTCTGTAGCTCCCTTAGACTAGGTGAGACCTTCCCAAAGTCTGGGGCAGCATGTTGGGTCTCTCCCTCGGGTCTCAACCCACCTCTCCAGCCTGAGCCTGCTGCCCCACATCCCTGTCCCTGACCCCTGACCCCTATCCTCTCTCAGACCGGGACCCAGGACACCCCATCCTGGGCAGAGGCTGAGCTCCTAGCCACCTCCCCTGTGTGGTCCCCCCACCTTCTGCTAGAATGACCCCCGTGTCCCCAGGCCTTGAAGCACCTTGTTCAGACCCCTCTTCTGCAGCTTTCCTTGCTGCGCTATAATTGTCTCCTCTGCCAGCCTCTGAGCACCTTAAAAATAGCACCTGCCAGGCATGCGGGTCCCAGGCAGTCAATGCCTCTTTAAAATATAAATAGGGCAAGCTGGCTTCCCCCTGTGCACAGAAGAAATCTTTCCCTAACAGTATAACAAAAATGCAGCCCGGTTCAGAGCCCAAGGGGCACAAAGGGCATTCTCAGTACCGGATCACAGGCAGGGCAGAGAAGGACGGCGCTGAGATAAGAGGGGATAGATGAAAAGTTATCTCTCGCTCTGACACTCCCCCTTAATCTTTGCTAAAGAAAAAGCCCCAGGTCTGCAACACGGGCCTCCTCGGAACCAGCAGGTGTATGGAAACCTCATGGTGTGAGCCCTGAGGATCCCTTTGACAAAGAAGTTCATCCCCCACGAGGGGAGGGTCAGGTTCCGGTCCAAGGCACCCGCCAAGGCCAAGGGGCTGTTGTCTCGGAGGCCTCAGCCTTTCAGTGATGAGATAGGCTCCAATGGCAAGCCAGTCCAGTATTCTTGCCTGGAGAATCCCAAAGACAGAGAAGCCTGGCAGGCTGCAGTCCACGGGGTTGCAAAGAGTCGGACATGACTGAGCACGCACACAGGTTCACGGCTTTTCCATCTCTTCTTTCTTTTAGGGGAGGGGTAGGCCTTTGTTAAGAGCTCTGTAGAGCTCCCAGGGAACTCGCTTAGGGGGAAGCTATTCCAGGAAAATACAGGAGATGAAAGAGACACGGGTTTGATCCCTGGCTCGGGAAGATCCCCTGGAGTAGGAAATAATGGCAACCCACGCCAGTATTCTTGCCTGGAAAATTCTGTGGGGTTGCAAAGAGTCAGACAGGAGTGCACGCGCGCACGCACACACACACACACACACACACACACACATTTCTTATTATATCAAACAGATTAAAATACATCCCTGGCTAATACTCAAACACGTTTTCATATAAGTATTAGAGTGGAGTTGACTTTTAGATGCAGCATTTTGTTTTGTAGACAGTAGATTTTAGTTTTGTTTTTCACTCCCTCTCTTTGAGGGCGGGGATGTGGCTTAAACCGTTCTGTGTCTGGGTCCTAAGCAAGCCCCGTGCCTCTGGGGCCCTGGCAGACCCGCCTGGCTGGGCCGTGGGCATTGGGAGAAGGGAGTAAGAGGCAGGGAGGCATCCCTTTTCTCTTCTCCCATTATCTTCTTGGACAAGCATCAGTGTCTTGCTCACGGCGTCTCTTTCCTGCCTTCAAGCTGGATTCTTCCTCCAAGTTCTCTCCTTAGCAGGAGCAAGGGGAGTGAGCTCCCTGTCGAATAGAGTAATTTGCCTTGAGCCAGGAACTCAAGTGACAGCCCACTCCTTAAGCCACCTAAGTCATGAGGACCCAGAAGTCAACTTATGGGTTTCTATTTTTCTTTGAGAGGTACAATCTCCAGGTATGATTGTACAGTTACTTCTCTTTGATGTTGCCCGGCCCAGGGCCCTTTCTAGTGGCCTGACTTCTCTTGAAAAAGCACTTCTGCAGCCCAAGGGCCATGGCGGCACTCATCTCTGGCCCTCCTTACCCTCCCTACTCTACATTTTTTCTAAATATGAGTCCCTTTAACCCCAGGTGTCTTCACTGCCCTCCCTGCCAGACGCCCCCCACCCCCCCGGAAACACACCTGCAGCCGGAAGCCTCCTGACCTGGGCTGGGCCAGACAGGTGTGCGCTCCACATTCCACTCCACGCTGCGCCTCGCCTCCGGGCTGGCTCAGACTAGCACCCCTCCCCAGTTCCGGATGCACCCACAGAGGCCTTTCCCGCTCCGCGGCTGGCCTAATTGCAGTGAAGCCTGGATGCGAGAGTCAGGAGGGACCAACCATTGCAGGTAAACGAGCAAGCCAGGACGCTCCCGCTCTGAATTCTTCATCAGTCAGGATGCCCCAAGCGTGAGGCCCAGCAGCAGAGACAGTGCGGAGGGACAGGAGCTAATTAAGCTGTAAGCCAGCCCCCAGAGTCCCTGTTCATTTGTAATTATGCTCTCTGATCTCAGAAGCAGCCTGGGGCACTCTGGGAGGGCGAGGAGGAGAAAGGGAAGTGGATGATTGAGAAGCTGATCGGGCCTTTTCGAACGGATTTTCATGAAACTGACATGTACACCCTTCTCAGAGACTCCAGCTCCCTGAAAAGAACCAAAAACCGTGCCTAATTCTGCCACGTGATCTGAGGAGCTCCGATCGGCCGGCCCCAGGGTGTGTGCTGACTTGTTTTATGTAGGTCAGGGGAACCCTGTGTGGTGTAATTTCGGAAGCCCCCAGCCTTGCTCCTGCCCACAGAAATACCCTGGTACTGCTCACTGAGGCTGACAGTCGAGTCGTGCAAGCATCCTAGTGCTTTGGCATCGCAAAAATCCAAACACTGAGCTTGCTCCCACAGACACTGACTTCAGTGGGCAGGAGGCGCACCCAGTCTTTATGACGGGGTCTGACTGCTGTGTACCCCAACCCGTATTTTTTGTAAACTGTCAGCAAATCAACACATGATCTAATTTTTAGACCCAATTTTTTGAATGGGTAAACTGAGGATCAGAAAGAGCTAATGACTTAATTAAAGGTCAAGGAGGCAGAATGTAGCAGAGCGGGATCTGTACCCAAGTCCTCCGGCCTTCAGTCAAGCGAACTCTGCAGTTCATAAGACGTGGAGTACAAAGAACAAGCTAGAAAGCTAAAATTTGACCAAGCACCACTGTAGAGGCTGGTACTGGGAGGGGAAGGGCACCTGCAGAAAAGATTGGGGCCTGAATTTGGTCCCCGTTATCACCTTTGGTTACTTTTTGATTTGTTGACTGTTAGAAAAATCCAGGTTGAGAACACAGCCATGCTCCAAAGGATAAATTGTAAGCAGAAGCTCTTGAGCCGATGCACCTCCATCTGTTAAGCTCATCCCGTGTACTAATAGGTCCTGCTGACAGCCGACTCGGGTCTGGGCCCCTGAGCACAGACTCCCCCAGACCCTGCTGCTCCCCAGACAGCCCCACAGAACCAAATAGCAGCAGCTCATCTTCGTGTGCCTTTGAAGAAAGCCAGATAATACTGGGCTCAGCCTAGTTTAGGCAGTGGCTATTTCTTTTAAAAACAAAGAAGGAGACAGACAAAATTCCTGCCTGAATCCGTTTGCCCTGGCCCTGTGGCCAAGCCCCAGGAATTCTGCCCTGGCGGGGAAGACTCCAGCCTCAGCACTTTTCTGAGCAGACTTGGGGACTTGGGCCAGAGTCTCCACCCCTGACTCTGGTTCCCAGAGTGGCAGCAAGGCATGTCAGAGGGAGCTGGCCTTCCAGAGCCTTCCAGATCCATGGAATGAAGCTAGGGGATCTTGAGACTTTTTCTATTTTTGTTACAAATTACAAACAAAACTTGTTTCAAAGAATTTTAATAAAGACTCCAGAGTTAAGGAACTTAGCCCAGTACCAGGCAGAGAGTAAGCACCCCCCAAATGGTCATTATGAAAATAATACATTTCTAGTGATAAAGGTAGCTGCCTCATTATAAACAAATTTAGAAAATACTGAGATGTACGAGGAACAAAATGAAATCATTTACAATCCAAACTCACATACATGGGACGTTACGGATATACGTCCTTTCAGGGTTTTTTCATAAACTCAATATATCTGGATTATAATATAATAAACTATATTATAAAGCTGGGTTTAGAAAAGGCAGAGGAACCAGAGGTCAAATTGCCGACTTTCGCTGGATCTTAGAGAAAGCAAGGGAATTCCAGAAAAACATCAACTTCTGCTTCATTGACTATGAGAAAGCCTTTGACTGTGTGGATCATAATAAACTGTGGAAAATTCTTAAAGAGATGGAAATACCAGACCACCTTACCTGTCTCCTGAGAAACCTGTATGCAGGTCAAGAAGCAAGAGTTAGGACCTTACATTAGGACCTTGAAAAACTGACTTGTTCAAGATTGGGAAAGGAGTATGACAAAGTTGTATAACTCTGGTGCTGGAGAAGACTCTTGAGAGTTCCTTGGACTGCAAGGAGATCAAACCAGTCAATCCTAGAGGAAGTCAACCCTGAATATTTACTGGAAGGATTGATGCTGAAGCTGAAACTCCAATACTTTGGCCACGTGATGCGAAGGGCTGAATCACTGGAAAAGACCCTGATGTGGGAAAAGATTGAAGGCAGGAGGAGAAGGGAGTGACAGAGAATGAGATGGTTGGATGGCATCATCAACTCAATGGACATGACTTTGAGCAAACTCCAGACGATAGTGAAGGACAGGGAAGCCTGGTGTGCTACAGTCCATGGGGTCACACAGAGTTGGACAAAACTCAGTGACTGACCACCAACAACAAATAAACTGGATATGTCTGTCTCACACAGCATAAATGGAATGTACTTATTCACACAAAAATTTTATCCATAAACATGGTTGTATGTATTGCTTACTCTATTTTCACTTTACAGCATTTCATGAACTTTTCATATTAATATTAACAAATATTCATTTAATTATTATTCAGAACCACATAGTATTCCATTATATCATAAACAACTCTTCAGTGAGCATCTTTGCACATACAGATTCACTCACTTCTGGATAATTCTGAGACATTAAAGAGCTTAGGGCCACATGACCCAGCTGCTCTCTAGAATGAGTGGACCAGTTTTATCCTGAAATCCTTTCAGGTACTAACAATAATACATTGACAAGAGTCTCTCCTCATTATTCATGGATTCTGTTTGCACATTCTCAACAAGCATTCCCCAAAGTGTTCTAGAAGTCTCTAAGGAAAATAGGATTCAAATGTTGGATATTAAACTTTTAATGCCCCTGGTATACATAATAAGCATTCATTATATATGGCGTGTGTTGAATGAGTGGGGGGAATAGTCAGAGGTGGTTATTCAATTTGGACCACAACGCAGCATAATGAACTCTTCTGCCTCCTCTTTTGGAACTGGGGTGCTCCCCTACCCCACCACGTTTGGGTGGCTCTCTACGGGCATTTCTCTGAGGCACAAGCACCCACCTTACACGTCCCCTTGTGATGCAAAGTCCAGGTCACACTCTTGATCCTTTGTCACCCCCTGAATCACCGAGCACAGTGGGAGTGCAGCATGGATGAGCCCATGTCCCAAACGAAAAGTCGGAAACAAGGATGCTATCTCATTTATAAATCTACTTATGGGGAAGAAGAAAAACACTTGCAGAAAAATCATATTTTGTGACACGTGAGGATTATACAGCACTCAAATTTCAGTGTCCATAAATAATGTCGTTGGAACCTAGCCACACCCATTTGTTCCTAACTGTTGTTGGCTGATTTTGTGACCCTGCGGTCGCCTGGAGTAGTTACAACAGAGACTGTACAGCCCACAAAGCCTAAAATATTTACTCTCTGGTGCTTTACAGAAAAGTTTGCCAACCGCTGGCCTGGAGGTAGGAAAGGATAGTCAGTCACAGTGGACTAAGTATCACGGGGACACTCAGAGTGCAAACATCCTACTGTTGAAAGCCATGATTCTCAAACTCCTTGGCCCCAGAACCCTCTTTAACACCAGAAATCACTGAAGGGCTTCCCTGGGGGCTCAGTGGTAAAGAATCTGCCTGCCAGGGCAAGAGACACGGGTTCAATCCCTGGTCCAGGAAGATTCCATATGCTGCAGAGCAATTAAGCCCATGCCCCACAACTACTGAGCCCAAGCTCTAGAGCCTGGGAGATGCAACCACTGAGCCCTCGGGCTGCAGCTACTGAAGCCCATGATCCTAGAGCCTGTGCTCCTCAAAAAGGAGGCCATTGTAATGAGCAGAACGGGCACCAAAACTAGAGTAGTCCCTGCTCACCACAACTACAGAAAAGCCAGCGCCACCATGAAGACCCCGCACAGCCAAAATAAATAAATGAAATTATAAAGAAACAAAAAAGAAAATCATTGAAGATCCCAGGGAGCTTTTGTTGGCTGTGAGCTGCATCTATTGATATTTGCCATACTTGAAATTGAAACTGTGAAACATATAAAGCATTTATGTATTCGTTTGTTTAAATTAACTCCACTCGTCTTCCCACCAGCAGCCTAGCTTTTCCTGCCTGGGGCCCCATGAGGACTCCTGCTTAAAGAAAACCACCAGGCCAGCCTTTTGTGAGCCAGCTCACGAGCTGGTTCTTTTGTTGTAGATCATTGCATTAGTGGGTTAGGCTCACTATACTACAATAACTAATTAACTCCCAAACTTTAGTGCCTAACATAACAAAGGCTTATTCCTCACCCACTGTGGCTTGGGGAGAGGCTGAAAGGTAGTCAATGAACTCCTTCTCCACGTAGTCCCTTAAAGACCCAGGCTAATGACAGCGCCTGCATCTTAGAGTTACACTCTCAAGAACAGATGTCCTCCGTGATTACCATGAAGGGGAAGAGAGAGTCCCCTGGGATAGCCCACTCCTTCTGTCTTATATTTTAACCCAGAAGTAACAGTTCACTTCCTCTCACAGCCCATTCGCCAGAACTAGTCACACGGGCCCACCTATCTGTAAGGAGACTGGGAAACATGGGAAATGAACACCATATATGGTGGGCAGGAAACCTCTCTGCCCTCCCATGTAAGCACCCACATGTCTACAATCAGGTGCTACTGAAAAACATTCCCAAGCATCCATGCTTAATCCGAGCAGCCCCATGGGCTGTCCATGGCTCCTCTGTCCATGAAATTTTCTAAGCAAGAATATGGGAGTGGGTTACCATTTCCTACTCCAGGGGATCATCCCAATCCAGAGATCAAACCCACATCTCCTGTGTCTCCTGCATTGGCAGATGGATTCTTTACCATTGAGCCACCTGGGAAGCCAGTCCTTTCCTTAGTCTTTAGTGGGGACAGGTGAGATATTCTAGGCTTCAATTAGGGGAAAGCATGGATGCATAAGAACTTTCCTGGTACCTCTGTCCTAGTGACAGAACAGGTGAGAATCTGAAGAAATAGTTGATGGCTAAGGAGTGATTGATGGCTAAAGAGGACTTCCCTGGTGGTTCAGATGGTAAAGAAACTGCCTGCAATGCAGGAGACCCAGGTTCAGACCCTGGGTTGGGAAGATCCCCTGGAGAAGGAAATGGCTACCCACTTCAGTATTTTTGCCTGAAGAATTCCATGGACCTCGGAGCCTGGTGGGGTTACAGTCCATGGGGTCAAAAAGAGTCAGACAAGACTGAGAGACTAACATTTTCACTTTCAAGAGTGATTACTCAAGCAGAGCCTGGGAACTAAAACAGGACACTTGGTGGCCTGAGGAGAAATAAGCCAATTTTTTCATTGGTGTCTGCCTTACAGACCACGAAGACATCTGGGGCAGTACCTGGAGCGTCACCTCTACCTTCTCTGATTCCCTCCAAAAAGGACAAGAGGAAACAGATACACATAATTGTGGGCTTTGGAAAGAGATAAACTCAGGAGTATATATCTAGAGAAATATGCATTTTTATTTATACCCTAAATCCTCCAGTCTAAACACATTAGATTTTATTTCAGTTCAGTCGCTCAGTCGTATCCAACTCTTTGCGACCCCATCGACTGCAGCACTTCCTGTCCAGGCTTGCTGTCCATCACCAACTCCCAGAGTTTACCCAAACTCATGTCCATTGAGTCAGTAATGCCATCCAACCATCTCAATCTCTGTCGTCCCCTTCTCCTGCCTTCAATCTTTCCCAGCATCAGGGTCTTTTCAAATGAGTCACTTCTTCGCCATGAACAGTATGAAAAGATTTAAGAGGTTTCAAAAAGAAAGAGTTAGCTTCTCTTTTTCTACAGTTAGCCAATTCCAAGGAGCACTTAAGGACCTTGTGGAACCAGAGGCTGTCTCAGTTTTGCTCTGAAATGTAAATCAATCACTCAGGTATTTACTTTGTCCTTCTCATTGCCTGGCACAATGCTAAATACTTTGATGAAAAGAAAAGTACAGTGTGCTATATGGCAATGAGACCGGTTTTGTAGTAAAACATGCCATTTTTGTAATATTTAACCCTAAAGAATTTGTCCTTTGAAGTAGTCCCTTTAAGAGACTACTTAGCAATGGAAGAGAAGCAACGCCCAGTGAATCCATATCTAAAAAAATGTGCTATAGCTGCTGAAGGCAAACTCCAAAGTGCATTTTAAACTGTGGCAGATTATATTTTCCAAAACTAATATCTCTAATGATATTTCTCATTCTATATGCTTTTTGGGAAACCTGACACCCACTCATTAAGACGTGGGCTCTAATTCCCCTCCCCTGGAAGCTAGATGAGCTTCTGACTCACTTGTAACCAACAGAATGGGCGGAAGTGATGCTGTCTGACTTCAGGGTGAGGTCATATAAAGCAGTTGAGTTCTGCCTTGTGAGTTGCACACTCTCCCCAAAGCCGTGACCCACCCTGTAAGCACTCTGATGGCTCCAAAGCCATGATGCTCTGCAGAAGCCCGAACTCCCCAACATGGAGAAAACGCATCACTGTGAGGAGCGGGAGATTTCCAGCCAGCCACCAGCTGCTCCCTCCTCACCCAGCGCCAGCCATCATCTGACTGCAAATGCACGAGACCCAAATCCATCCAAACAAGTCCTTCATTTCCTGTCCCACAGAAACTGTGAGATAATAAAAATCATTGCTGTATTAAGCACAGCCAAAGTTGTGTTGGTAGATTTTTTTAAAGATAATTCTAGGCTCTCCAGGAAAAAAAAAAAATCCAGATTTGTACTTACTATCTCCATGGTATAAATACTCGCACAATGGCCAAACTTCAGCTACCACCGTGGTGACTGTCGAGCTGGGAGGAGATGCAGCAGTTCAGTCAACTGCATGAGCTTGCCCCAGTGTATCGAGCTGTATCCAGCGCCAAAGACAGACCCTCTGCAGTCCCAAACGGAGCCCCTGGATGTGTTTTAAAGCTCCTTCCCCAGTTTATGTGATTGAGCCCAGAGCCCTGTGGTACTCGAATTTGTGATGCTTAACTGTGTTACGGGGTCACATAAGGACCCCTCATTTGACAGCATCTTTTCCTAATACTGAAAAATGTAGTGGAGGAAGCCCTTCACCTTCTAAGGGATAGATATTTTAAGGGATGGGCAAGTGAAACCATAGCTCTTTGGGGTTCTGAAGACTCTGCTTCCACAACTAGGCTGGGAAAACCTGTCCCAAGGGACTTGACAAATGCAGAACAAACTTGTGTACAAGAAGCTTTGGGAGTGCTGGGCCTGCTTCATGAGACGTGGCCACATTTCTAGGGAGACCGCGTGTCTACACACACCACTCCCACCATCACCCAGGGAAAAAATCTATCCCCACTCATCACCATCCCAGTCTACTTAAGGTGGTCAGAACGAGAAAGTCATGCCATTTCAACAGCTTTTTTTTTTTAAATCATAAATTAATATATTCTACTCTGTGGGGGGGGGAACATATGCACCAAAGGAGAAAATAAGTCACACTCAAACCCACTATCCCAACAGAAAACTTTGGGGTTTTGTTTTTAGCCTTTTATATAAATAGTATACACAGGTTTTATCCAAAGTTGTTCTCTTAGAGTTACATCATGGTCATTTCCTTAAAAAATAATGATTATAGGGACTTCCCTGGCAGTCCAATGGCTAAGACTCCACACTTCCACTGTAGGGAGTGTGGATTCAATCCCTCATTGGGGAAGGAACATCCCACTTGTGGTGCAGTGTGGCCAAAATGTAATAAAAATTATTATTTTTTTTAATGTACCAACAGATCTTACACCTGGTGAGATGCTTTAAAAAAAGATTCACTTTGAAAAAAATGACAATAATGGCTATATAATATTCCATCATTTGGATGCTAACAACTCTAATTAACAGTAGAGGGCACCTCCCAAAACTTTTGAGCCTCTGCAAAAATAGTAAACCGTGTGATTAAGTCTTTGTGTTTTTAATCTGACTGTGGAGCATTCGTGGCAACAGGAAAATATAAGGAAAGAATACGATCATTTTTAAGGCTCTTGATTAACATTATTGTTTTAAGAAAGTTTCTATCAGTGTGAACACCCATGAGGAATGTGAAAGAGAGTCTGTCCTACAGTAAATGAATGCGCAAGATGAATTTTCATTATTGGTTTGATTTACATTTTTGATTAACATATTTGAGTATTTTGCACGTTTGTTAAACATTTATATTCCTGTACTTTACTTGTGTTCTTGGTCCATTTTAATATAGTTACCTTAGCACTTTTCTCATCGTTTTGCAATAGCCTTTCACATAAAAATAAGATTCTTTGCAATACTCATCACAAACACCTTTCCAGGGTTACAGATGTCTAGAAGTTTTAAGGTTTCTGTGGTCAAACACAATAATCTTTTCCTTTTTAACCTATGTCTTAAGCTTTTATATCTATAAAATTCTCCTCTCGAGATCTGAAATTTCCCCATGTCTTCTATTTTTATGTTATTTTTGCATATAACTGCTAAGTGCATGTGGAATTTATTTTGCTATATGGGGAGAGCTAGGGATTATGTCTAATATTTTCCACATGGTTGGTCCTAACATCATTTATTGACTAATCTCCCTTTCCTCACTGATCTTTACCACGTACTAATTTTTTTATCTCTACTAGGGTCTGTTCTTGAGACATTCTGTTATACCCATCCATCTGTTGATGGTTTGATTTGACTATTGAAGTTTTACAATATCTTTGTGTTTCTTCTTTTCCCTCAATGGTATAATATTTTTAATAGACTTTGTTCTCAAAATAATCTGGGCTGGATCAAGCTACCAAAATTTCTTGAGAAGGAGCAATCCAGGCTACTCCAAGTCTTGTCTGAATATAACCCTTGTTGATCTGAGTAGCCATTGTCTTTTTGTGATAATAATCAACTTTCCCAGAGAAGGCAATGGCAACCCACTCCAGTACTCTTGCCTGGAAAACCCCATGGACGGAGGAGCCTGGTAGGCTGCAGTCATGGGGTATCCAAGAGTCGGACACAACTGAGCGACTTCACTTTCATTTTTCACTCGCATGCATTGGAGAAGGAAATGGCAACCCACTCCAGTGTTCTTGCCTGGAGGATCCCGGGGCCGGGGAAGACTGATGGGCTGCTGTCCATGGGGTGGCACAGAGTCGGACACGACTGAAGCGACTTGGCAGCAGCAGCAGCAGTGTAAGCAAGGGGACTAGATTCAATATACTTTGATGAACCATATTGGAAAGGAAAGTGAAAAAATATAAATACTCGTATAACAGAATCACTTTGCTGTATGGCAGTCATTAAAAAAATAATAATAATAATCAACTTTACAACTTTCACCCAGGAACCTACTCTTTTGAATTTTTTTCCCCTGCTCATCCCAGTGTTTTGTTTTGGAATGGAAAAGCAAACAAGGGCAGAAGGAAGAGAGAGCTTGGGCCTTGCTGGGCCACCTTGATAGAAAACTAATATACGTGGCCACCTTTTGAATGTCAAGTGCCTATTGTTGCTAGAAAGCAACAGCTTCCATTTAGCTATGTTTTCATTGAGACTTAGCAGAGAGACACCCACAAAAGAAACTAGTAGCTGCTCATTAAAGAACATTCAGCAAGAGGGAGGGGCTCTATGTGTAATGCACGTGTGCTAAGTCACTTCAGTCTCGTCCAACTCTTTGTGACCCCCATGAAACGGTAGCCTGCCAGGCTCCTCTGTCCATAGGATTGTCCATGGATAAGAATACTGGAGTGGGTTGCCATTTCCTTCTCCAGGGGATCTTTCCTCCCCAGGAATTGAACCCATGTCTCATGTCTCCTGCATTAGCAGGTGGGTTCTTTTCCACTAGCACCACCTGGGAAGCCCCTCTGCTTGTAACTTCATCACTAAATTATCTTGAGTGTGCGGCTGCTCCTCTCTGCTATTCCGCCACACCATCTATAAAATGAGTCTTCCAGACTGGATGGGCTCCGGCTCTAACACAGTGCCACTGGTTCCAAACAGCAGTGCCCAAATCTTACAATGAAATCCTCCAACTGCCTTTACTTTCTGGAAACCAGCATCTGTCTGAACTTTTCAATAGGTCAAAGTGTAGCCATCTTCCTGTTTTTCCTGCGCCTTCTTGCTTTGTGAATGATCCTTTCAAGATCCCAGGAATAAAGCTGTCCCCAAAGCGTGAAGCAGATAAAAGCAACAGCAGTACAAGAGAAGAAGAAATTTGTGGGCTTCTTTTTCCCTCCCTCTCATTAGTTTAACTTCTGACCGATTTAAACATTTGTTACACTTTTCCTGGAAACTTAAAAGTTGAATTTGGAATCCAGTCATGGAGAGAAAATTCTGCTGAGTATATAATGCAAAAATATGGTTGCTAATGAGTGGCACTGATTTAACAGGAAATAAGGGAGAAAAATACAAATTTTGGAAGAAAATAAGCAATTTCACAATGTTTCCATTTGCTCCATATCCAACTTCATTGCTTCAGGGGGTAGCTTGGAAATTTTTCTCCTGAAAGTGCAGTAAATATTCCTGTAGACTGTCTGTTTTCTGACCTGGAAGAAAAGGCTAGAGATGACAAATTTCCTAGACAACTCTGGGAAATCTGTGTTGATGGTACCTCTGATTTTAAAATCTTCATCCTTTCTTTCAGTAAAAACACTTGAAATCTTGCAACAAGGCAGAAGAGAGCAAATTCCTGCTTCTTTAATTAAAAAAAAATCTTTTAAGCCTTGGTGGTTGCTTCGTTTGCATGTAAATGCCAGGGGGTGGGGGCAGGGGACAATGTTTTAGATGCCTTTTGAGATAGTTTAGGGGGACAGCACAAAGCAGCCACCTTCCTCCCCATTAGAAATTCTGATTTTACACCATTAATTGGCATTTTCAAAACAACCCGCACCCAATTTGAAGTCCACAAATAAAATCCAAGCCCAGATGCTGTGTTCACACTTGCATGCATTTAACACTTCATAAGCAGTTCATTAAACTGATAACACTTTAAACGGTAACACTGCCTCTTTCAGACTCCCTCAGCCTGTAATTGTCCTGAGGCTCCGAATGAACCCTTCTCAGGCTGGAAACCGCAGGAATTTACATTCTTGACGTGTGTCTCTTAATTATGGACACCAGAGTCCCTGAGTCACAGAGGGCCAGGCTCGGGCCTGCACGCCCCAGTGACCGTGCACACAGGGACAGGCCCCAGGGGCTGTCGCCAGGGCGGCGCAGGGACCTATCCCAACAGAGGAAAACCCAAGTCTCAAAATTTTCCTGAAAATCCTCAGCTGCGTTTCAGCCAAGCCCCTTGCTTCTTCTAAACACCTTCCTTCTGACCTGAAACTGGTTTCCCAGGCGTGAATCTTCCTGATTCAAAAGGATATGGGATGCGCCTTCACCACCTTCCTTCTAAGGGCCCTAACGCCACCGCCCAAGTTCTCTCCAGAACACGGGAGGCCCTAGCGCAGGGAGGCCTCCCACACTCCCCGCAAACACCCCCAGGAGGAGGGTGAACTGTGGTTAGAGAGGCAACAGAATGTCTGGGTCCGCAGTACACCTCCTGGAACAGTGGAAAGGTTAATGGCCATTGGCTATTCGGACCGTGCCCGGCAAATGTGAGCCCTGTATGCCTTTCATTCAAACCCACAACAAGCCAGAGAGGACACTGGCCCTCTTCTGTGGACGGTGACCCAAGACCAGCCTGGCCCGAGTCAGGGGATGACCGTGGTCAGTGACTCTTCAGTGAGCACAGGGCTCTGTGCTAAATCTTTTCCTGCATCATCTCCTTCAATCCTCCCAACCGGTCCGGACTAATACCATCCCCACTTTGCAAAACAGAAAAGGGAGGTGGAAAGTCAGGGACAGTATTTGGAACTCAAGTCCTTTGGGCACTCCTCACAAGGCAATTGTGGAGAAGGAAATGGCAATCCACTCCAGTATCCTTGCCTGGAGAATCCCATGGACAGAGGAGCCTGGCAGGCTACAGTCCATGGGGTCGCAAGAGTCGGACACGACTTAGCAGCTAAACCATTACCACCACCACCAATAAGGCAATGGACTTCTAGGCCATGGCCCCTCGGCGGACACCAGGTGTGTACAGCGAATTAGAGGTTCTCACCGTCTGGCACCGGGGGTTTCACTTCCAGGGAGGCGAGAATCCTGTCCCTCTCGCCTCCCCCACCCCCGCCCCCTGCCCAGCTCGAGGTCGGGACCCCTGAGTTCCCACGCCGGCCACCTGCCCTGGAGATGATTTCCAGCCCCCTGGAAATGATGGGTAACTAACTGATGGGTAACTGATTAACCTGAGCGGGGCTTTTGCAACGCTGGAAGCGACCCGCGAGCCCCTTTCCCAGGCCGGGAGCCCCGCGGTCTCTCGGAACCAGAAGAGGACCCGCGATTTCCCTGCGCGGAGCCCTCCGTGAGCGCGCGCGGGGTCTGGAGCAGCCGCGGCTCCGAGGCCGGGCCCACAGCGCCATCGTGTGGTCTGAGAGGGCAGCACGGTTGGGGCCGTCGGCTCCCACCTTCTCCAGGACCAGAATGGGTTAGGCGACCCCTGCGGATGGGGAAAGACCGCCCTGTCCTAGAGGAACATCACCTGGGCTCCAGCTCTGGGCGTGGGCGGACTGTGTGGCTGCAGCCGCAAAGGGAATGGCCCGGTGGAGCCCTGCTGGGTGAGGACTCTTTGGTCAGACCTGGACTCTCAGCGTGGGGAGCAAGCCACTCAGCCTCTCCCCGTGGGGGACCAGGTTTGCCACAGAGAAAGGCGCGCTGGTGACAAAGGCTGCTGGGAGTCTTCTGCTGCTTCGAGGATGCACCAGACTCTGGGCAGGAAGCAGGGCAAGGTTATATGAAGGCTCCTGCTAGCATTCGTTCGTTTGTTGTAGGTTCATCCAGTAAATCAGTTCACAAAAATGTCATGAGTTCCTCCTATTGCCACTGGGACTCTAGGTGGCTCTCGATACAGAAAAAACTAAAAGTGATGGCTTAGAGTAGAGTGGGTGGCTTTGCGGGTCACATGAAGCCCCTGGATCCTTTTAGTTCTAGAATGGTCGTGTTCTGTGTTAATATATGATGTCACAAGAACTGCAGACCTTTATGTTAACTACCAGTTTTTTCAAAATAGCATTGAGCACAAATGGTATTTCAGGATAACTACCAATTGCAAGGTGATATGAAAATAGCTGAGATTTCTTGGTTAGGAAGCCACAGTCACTGCTAATATACTGTGACATATTGCCTGTATTCATAATTGAAAAAACGTTACATTTCTGTTTGAGGTTACTCAGACTAGTGATGTAAATGCTTCCCTAGGCAAGTTCAAGAAGCTTCTGGATTCTATCCACAGAACACTTGGTTAAGAAGCCTGGTAGGTGAGCAGACAATAAGTAAGTAAACAGGGTGAGTATCGATGGTGCTGAAGGCCCTGAAGGAAATCGACAGGGTGATTTTGACAATAAAAACAGAAGAGAGGGCCTGACTCCTGTAGGATGTCACAAAAAGCCTGGAAGACATTTGATGTTACAAAGCCTCCTACAGAGGCAGGAAATGGCCACCAGGGGCCCCAAGTAGCATAAACCCTGCACAGTGAAAAATCCGACTCTCCAGTGAAAGACCTGTTTTTACTTTCTGACCATTGTGCTCCCCCCCCCCCCCCCGCCCCCGCCCCCGTTCCTAAAACCCAGACTCATTTACATCCTATGGCTCAGTGGTAAAGAATGCGCCTGCCAATGCAGGAGACTGGAGTGCAATCCCTGGGTCAGGAAGATCCTCTGGAGGAGGAAATGGCAACCCACTCCAGTATTCTTGCCTGGAGACTCCCCATGGACAGGGCAGCCTGGTGGGCTACAGTCCATGGGGTCCCAAAAGAGTCAAACACGACTCAGAGACTGAACAACAACAACTAGGCCCTAAAGGCATTTGATTTTGCAACTGTGCTTTTTGGGGCGAACCAGCCAAACAGCAGTGATCAGCCCTGCAAAACTGAACCCCTCAAAGTTTAAAGAAAAATCTCAGGATCTCTGAATAGTCCTAATTGCGAACCAACCTCCTTAAGGCTTGGAGAACCCCTGAACCTTCCAGGTCTCCACCATCTTTCATTCAAACTGATGCCCCAGGGTCCCCTTCCCTCAAGCTAGTGGATGTGGGACACCTGGGCTCTCATCCATGGGTCCCCAGTCCAGAAGCAGCACAGGGGCAGGGGGGCAGCATTTGGGGCAGGGGGAGAGTCGATAAGCTCAGGGTGGGTCGGAAGCGGCCTCTGTGGCTGGGTATGAACCACTGCGGCAGGCTTGTGGGGTGATGTCAGGGTTGGCAGCGGTGAAGAACAACTTTGTTGACAAGAAGATTAATTAGACAAACGTAGTGCCCATCAGCTATTACCGCCCCTCCTCGGGGTCAGCTCTACTCAAGCCTTTGCAAGAGACTTTTTTTGTTCATCTTTTAAAATGAAAGCTTAATCTCCTCACAAGGCAGCTAGAAAACAATTCATGGTGTGCCAGAGAGCAAGTACCTACAAGCAGGGGCTGGAGAGGAAGGGTTCCTGCAAACCGCCAGGCCTCGGGCTGGCCCCGCCTGGGAGCGACCCGGCCTCTTCCTTCTGCCTGTACAGACCCGGCCCCAGGAAGCATGTTGAGCCCTGAATCCTTCCTCACAAGGGAGGACGCCCCGCTGGTGAGCTCTCTTGATCTCGCTTCCTCTCTACCTTTCATGGGAGAGTGTCCCTGGAGAGGGGCTGGCAGCCAGCCACTCCAGGTCTGCAGAGCTTGGGGCCTTCCGCCACCTACACCTTCCCTCTTTTCAAATGCCCTCTTTCTCCCAACAGGAGCCTGCCCCATTGTCCTATTATTGGAAGAGACAATGAATCAGTAAGTCGTCATGGCCTCATTCATCATCCGATAACTATTCCTTGAGCCTCTTATGTGCCAGCAACACTGGGGAGGAAGGGGTGATCGTGATATGTCCCCTTGCTTTGGGGGGCAGAGGCTTACATTCTGGAAGGAGAGGCACAGCAGTGAGTAAGATAAATGCACACAGGCGCCTGTGGTAAAGGTCGAGATGGAGCAAAGTGAGGGGATATGGTGGAGAGGGCCTGGAGGTGGCAGCCATTTTGGCTAGGGTGTCCCAAGGAAATGAAATTGCAGTTGAGATCTGAGGAGGGAGGGAAGATGTGGGGGAGAGGTGGCATTCTCTCAGCTATAGGGGACAAGAGTCTGGTGGTGCCAAGGGAAGGGGCTCTCTGTAAATACCTATTGACTGAATGAATTAAAAAATGTTTCTAAGTTTAACATTTTAGTGTGAATTAGAACCTTCTGGGGACTTGCAGCCCCATCAGTCCTGTCAGGTTTCCCTGAGGTTCTGGAAAGCCCTCACTGTCAGGCTGTGCTGTGCTGGGCTTAATCGCTCAGTCGTGTCCGACCCTTTGCAACACCATGGACTGTAGCCTGCCAGGCTTCTCTGTCCATAGCAATTCTCCAGGCAAGAACACTGGAGTGGGTTGCCATGCCTTCCTCCAGGGGATCTTCCCGACCCAGGAATCAAACAAGGGTCTCCTGCATTGCAGGTGGATTCCTTACCAGCTGAGCTACTATGGAAGCCCCCACAATCAGGCTGTGGACACCCAAAGCTCATGGAACTTCAACAAGCCAGTCCCGGTAGCTTGTCAGAGCCCAGGTGGGCTTAGGGGGAGGCCCAGGCCCCAGGCTGTGCGTGGTGGGGGCAGCTGACCACATGGAGGCTCCAAGGCCCAGATGTCTCCTTGGCGGCAGATGAGCTGGCCTTCTCTTTCCCGGGCCTCTGAGAGCCTCCTAGGGCTGGGCACGGGTGATGGCACTTGATAGCTTTGTCAACCATTTTCTTATTAGAAAGCTCCGCGGGTCCCCCAGCAGCCTCCTGAATCCATATCTATTTCCTCTTGGACAGAACTGAGAATCCTGCCTGCAGGAATCAGCTGAAGGTCTACATTCTGCTTTGATAGCAGATGGGAGCCTGGGGTCCGATGGGCGTCTGCACCCAGGGCGATTCCGGGAGCCCAGAGGTGCCCCCCGCCCTTTGAGGAGCAAAGCACAGCGGTCATTGCACAGTCCTCCGTCTTCCACGGAAGGAGGAGCCCGTTCGCCCCCTTGAGGCTGTCCGGTGGGAGATCCGGGCGGGAATGGGCATCTGGGCTGCCTCCTGGGGCCACGCCCCTCTGTGGGCGGAGTCTCCGGCCTGGGGGCGGGGCCTGCGTCCTGTCCTTGCAGAGGTCATCTCGTGTCCAAGGAGTCCTGAATTGGCCCCAGGTCTGTGTGTGCCTGTCCCCCTCCATCTGTTTTCCTCCGGGTGACACGGCAGCTGGATGTGTGTGTGGGGGGGGTGGGGGGGGGGCGGTGGACAGAACTTGGACACGTGAGGCTGGTGGGTACATGCTCGTGTGCCCTCACACACATGTTCAAGACCCCTCCAGTGGGCCCACAAAAAGCTGGGGGTGGACCTCCAAGGGATGGGCCACAGCCTGGCTCCCCACACCGCCGTGTCCTGACAGCCCACTCCCAAGATTCTTAAGTTCAAACCTGGAGGAAGATGTTTATCAAGGTAGAAAAATAACACATTTTATCTCACAGCTTATTATCTTGATTAGGAATGGTAATCGACACATGGCTTGGGGCCTCCACGTTCACGCTTGTCCTGGCCTCCAAAATGTCAGGAAGTTAGGAGGCTCTTGGAGGAATTTACCAGAACCAAGGAATCCTCCTCATGGGGACAGCTGAGCCCGTGCCCCCTTTCTTGCATCCTCCCTGAATGAACCTCTGCACCCTGATCCTTCAGGTGAGGACCAGCCTGGGTTTAACATGAGGTCCCAGGGTTGACCCCAGACCTGATGAACAGAGTCTCGGGGGAGGGTCTTGGGAAGCTGTGTGTTTTTCCCCCGTTCCCCTTCCTCCATCAAGTGACTCAGAAGTGCGAGCCCTTCGTGGGGAAGGGGACAGAATTCTCTGTTTAAAGCCCAGCAGGGAAATGCAGACTGGGACTTGCCTGCTGTCTCTGAATAGATGTTTGGGGGCCCTGGGGTCAGATCATTGTAGGGTACCCCCTTTTCTGGCTGCACATGGAGAGGGCTCCAGACTCATGGGGCCTGACTTAAAAAACCACCCATGTCTGTCCTACACCCCATCCAGAGGCCCCCAGAGCCCCACCTGGCCTGATTCTCCTCCAGGAGAGGAGGGGATGCAAAAGTTAGAACAGGAGGCAGTGAATGGCCTGTGTATTATTCTGACCTGCCACTAACTGTGACTGTGGGCCTTTTTCTTTTCCCCTCTCCAGGCCTCAGTTTCCCAGGGCTATAAAGGTGATTCAGGAAAAGAAAAAAAAAAAACTCCACATAAGGCAGCAATTCACCTCTCCTGGTCACAAGAGAGGGCAAACGGATTAGAAAGTTTTCTGTCCTTTGGTCTAGCAGTGTTTGGAGCACTGAGTTACCAGAGGAAGTGAAGCCACTCAGTCTGACTCTTTGCGACCCTTTGGACTGTAGCTTATCAGGCTCCTCCACCCAGGGGATTTCCCAGGCAAGAGTACTGGAGTGGGTTGCCATTTCCTTCTCCAGGGGATCTTCCCAACCCAGGTATCGAACCAGGGTCTCCCACACTGCAGGCAGATGCTTTACCGTCTGGGCCACCAAGGAACAAACAGAAGACTCAGCGCCCATGCAGCGTTCGGCGGACTCATCCAGCTGCCTGACTCTTCTCCGTTTCCCGGTCTCTGCTGCCCTCTGCTGCCCAGAGCAGGCTGGGCCAGGCCGATGCAATCAGAGGACAGAAGTGGAGCCCAGAAACTCCTTTCTAAAGGCTTCTCTTTTTACTTGCAGGGCACTTGAGGCTCAGAATGGACAGCGACTTCCTCTAGGCCACGCAACAGCTCAGCAGGCCAGAGGGTCCTCTGCCCCATGACCCCTCCTGGGGCCTGGACCAGCCTCCAGGAGGGCAGCTTCTCGGGGCTCATTCCAGACCTGTCTCAGAAACAGGTGGCGGCCGCCGGGTTCAGCATTTTAATAAACCCTCCACGTGATGCTCATGCATACTCCAGGTGAGAACCTTTGCTATCGCTTTGGACATGGAATTTCAGAGGAGGAATAGACTTAAAAAAAAAATCATATTGTGCATCAGAGGAGCCTAGCAGGCTACAGTCCATGGGGTAGCAAAGAGTCAGACACAACTGAGTGACTAAGCAGACGCGCACACACACACATCTTTAAAATTAAAATGATACATGAAAATGCAGAAGTTCAACTACTTGGTTTTTATTTCATCCTTAGATTCAGCGCTGTGAGAAAGCTGGGTTCCCATAGCACACAGGTGGATTCCGTTCAAGGTTTTGCTGAGACTCCTTGGGGACACATAGTTTTTTCTCTGATCTGGGTGATGTGTGTGCCACTCCAGTAACTGACAGAGAGCCTCTGCTATCGAGCAGGATTTCTGCAGTCTGGAGAGACACATCTGATGACTGGCAGCATCAGGGGAAAGGCTTTGGACTTTTTCAAGACAGTCCTGATTTGAATTCATTCATCTATAGATTCACCCCTTCACTTATACAGCAACTGTTTATCAAGCACCAACTATGAATTCTGCAGACTTTGTTGGCTGTTTGGTCTTTGGTCTCTACCCTTACTGATACAATCCAGTAGGAAAGACAGATAGGAGACCAAAAATTGCACAGAAAAATGAATTCCACTGAAATTAATTAGTCATAATGGTAATGAGTTCCCTGAAGAGGACGTTCTGGGTGTTCTGATAGGCAGGAGGGCACAGCTTAGGGAGAGAGGATTATAAAACAGTGTGATGACATGTCTTATGAAGGAGGTGGTCCCAAGGGCTATGGGAGGAGAAGGGATGCCCTTTTCCCACGGGAGCTGCAGGGAGAACCCAGAAAAAAGACCTCACGGAGGTTGAGGGTTGGTGGGCTAAGTCTTTTTACTATTAGAATTTAAACTTGACTTTTATTATGAGACATTTTATTCTTAAAAATGTTTTGAATATAGATAACACAGTAAATGTCTTAAACCACAGACCCACTGTGTACACATAACCACTGACAAGCGTTTGCTCTAAAGACTGCTGAATATTTTATGTCAGTCTGTGTGATACTGTTATACTCTGTGAAAGCGTTAGTCACTCAGCCATGTCTGATTCTTTTGTGACCCCGTGGGCTGTAGCCCACCAAACTCCTCTGTCCGTGGGAATCTCCAGGCAAGAATACTGGAGTGGGTTGTCATTTCCTTCTCCAGGGGGTCTTCCTGACTCAGGGATCGAACCCGGGTCTCCTGCATTGCAGGCAGATTCTTTACCGTCTGAGGCACCACAAACCACCATACTATGTATTGTTTGGTGATTGGCTTTTTAAATGAACAATGTACATGGGCATTCTTTCTTCCTGCCTGCTCTTCGTGTGTGAATACCTCTTTGCTAGTACCTGGCTGTTTCAAATACATCCAATGCTTCTTTCATTTTAAGTTGTCCCCTCATCCCTAAGTGTACCCTGAACATGTCAGACCACTGGGAGGGGATCTTTCTTATGAAAGATGTGGTAGCTTTGGGACTTCTCTAGTGATCAAGTGATTAAGATTCTGTGCCCCCAGTGCAGGGAGCCAGAGTCCGTTCCCTGGTCAGGGTAACTAGATCATGCATGCTGCAACTAAGACCGGACACAGCCAAAAAAAAAAAAGAAAAAAGCAACCGAAAAACAAACAAAAAACTCATAAATAAAAATGTGGTAACTTTAAGATAGCAGTGGTGGTGTTCTGGGGCTTACTGTGGGAAAAATCATTACACAGTCAGAGAGATAATAATCCCCCAAGGGCCAGAAGAGCATAAAATCGGACAAGAAGCTCCAAGCAAGAGGTGGAGGGTTCCTGCCCAGGTGGAGACTGGGAGGGAGGAGAAGGGAGACAGCCGTGTGGATCTGGGGGGGTGGGGGTCACACTGGGAAAGGCAGAGCCTGCTTGGGAGCAGAGAGATCAGGGCTGAGGCGCTCACCGCCCACTTGCTTCCCTGGGTGGACACTGATGGGACCAACATCGTAACGAGGATCAGTCTCCTCCCCACAGACTGCCAATCCACAGTGGAGCCATGTGCCCTCACTGTGCCCTGGACCAGACATGGCCCCGGGACTCAGCATCTGAGGGTGACAGAGCCTTCCACAAGGTTCTGGTGACAACAGGCAGGAGCCAGGGTGGAGGGGGGAACAGCTCCCAGCGCACAGGTCTGCTCGAAGCAGTGTGGGGGTGTTCGTGCAGAGGGCAGGTGAAGAACTCGGACACAGAGAGAGGACGAGGGGCAGGAGAAAGCCCAGAAAACGATGTATGCACGTGTGCTGTGTTCACGGCTGACCAGCTGCTCACAGAATTCTGTGTCAGTATCAGAATGATGACTGCGCTTAAACTAGGGAAACCCAGATCACAGAGCAAAGTGCTCCAGCCAGCCAGCCAGTGACGGAGGAAGGCCCTGCCTGGGTCTTCACTCATCTCTGAAGGGTCCAGAGAGTCGGCAAGAGGAGGAGGTGGACGCACCCCTGTGCTGAGAAGACGGACCTTTGTAAGCCATCGGGGTCTTTTATGAGGCAGGTAGCCTGGCAGGCACGTCAACTCTTAGTTGCCTTCGCTGTGATGGGAGGAAAACAGAGGGATAAGCAAATAAACTCAATCCTGGCCGCACATTAAAGCCACTTGGGGGTACTGTGCAAACCTCAGACACGCAGACCCCAGCTCTCGAGACTCCAGCTGAACAAGGCTGGGTGGTTATGTGATTTTTTAAAAAGGAGTTTACACACACATATCCGAGAGCCAGGAGGGAGGCAGAACTGCCTGGGACCCTACTCTCAGAGCACAAGTGTATCAGGGAGGGGCCTCCGTAGCTCAGAGAGACCAGGGTACTCCAAAGAGTTGCATATCTTTTAGCTTTTTAAAAAATTTCTTGCCTTTTATCATAGTAAAGCTAAGAGGTGAAGCGTGATGCTGATGCTGTCTTATTTTTATGATTATGGAAGTCACAAACTGTCAGCACAAGAGCTGATTTTGGCCCAGAGAGGTATTTTGTTTGGCATGCACTGGATTTTTTTTTTTTAAAACTCAAGCCAACGTTTAAAAATCTGGATATCTCATGGAGTTATTTGGACTTGCAGCTTCTTTAGAAAGATCAAAAGCTCGGACACTTGGTGCCCCGATGGCACTATTTCTGGGCCAACAGACAGCAGGTGATGAGCAGGGGCTACGGCTTACTTCGCTGAGCCTGTTGCCCTGGGACCCCCTAATATAGGGTGGGCTTTGGCACTGCACCCCAACAGTCTTACTGGCACTTATGGTTGACTTTCTGATTTGTTTTTGAGCCTGTGGACCCCAGTCATCAGATCACAGAAAAAAATTATCGTCCATCATAACCTAATCTGTGCTGAAATCGAGCAACACAAAGTGAGTTGCTCACGGTTCTTTCCAAAACAGAAAAGGGTATACACTTCATTTTGCCCCAGGAACCAGCCAAACACCACCAGCCAACTAGTCAAAATTATAGCAACACTGTCTGTTTTCATTTTTAAAATATTGTAACCACAAACATATCTAGAGGGGAAAAAAAGCTGCTGACTTTGACGTTGCTGGTCATTTCCAAGTTCCCTGTTGTACACTGTGTCTGCTCCTTTGCTCACTAATGCAAGGCAAGCATTATCAAAGCCAACGGAAGATTCAATAGTGACTTGCCTTCTCTGGCTGCCTTGGGGGAGGGTGCTTATGTGGCATTTACAGTGCACAGTGCGGTCCAGAGACCATGCAGGTGAGGAACCAGGGCTACTGAATCTTACCGTTTTCTTCAAGTGGCAAAAATGGTTTTTTTCTGGGTTTATACCTGAAAGGACTGATGTTGAATCTGAAACTCCAACACTTTGACCACCTAATTCGAAGAGCTGACTCATTTGAAAAAACCCTGATGCTAAGAAAGATTGAGGGCAGGAGAAGGGGACGACAGAGGATGAGATTGCTGGATGCAATGAACATGAGTTTGAGTAAACTCCAGGAGTTGGTGATGGACAGGGAGGCCTGGAGTGCTGCAGTCCATGGGGTCGCAAAGAGTCGGACATGACTGAGTGGCTGAACTGAACTGATATGTGATGACAGAGAGGCTGAGAACCAGAGTGAAGCTTTCAGCAGACAAAAGGGGATTGAGGCTTGGGAGGCTTGGGAACACGATATAATATGTGGGGTCAGAGGTGGGGCACCCTGAGAGGCTTGGGAACACGATATAATATGTGGGGTCAGAGGTGGGGCACCTGATCTGGGTGGTGGGGGAGTGGGAGGCATGAGGTGGGAGAGGATGTTCAGTCTTGAGGATGTGAGGATGGGTAGATGTTCTCCAGGCAGATGAGGCAGGAAAGGCATCCCAGACAGCAAGGGCCAAGCTGTGACTATGTCACATGGTCAGCAATCACAGGTGTCTTGGGTTGATCACGTTGTAAGGTGCAGAGAACAGATGCTGAGAGAGAGGCGTGGCCTGACCCTAGATGATGGAGGGTATTTCATGCCATTTAACTTGAGCCTAGGGGGTTCAGTGACATAGTTACATTTATGGGGAAGACAGGAGCAAAGTGGTTTTTTTAAACTTGGAAGTGAAGCTCTGGTAGCAGAGAAGGAAGGGAGGGACATCTTCACTGTTGCAATTCAACAAAGCACAACTGGCTAAAAGCAAGCAGAATGCAGAGAGGACCTGTGATCAAGCGGGTTTGGTAACCTTGAATACCATGTCCTTGGCTTGAAGGGACTCAATTTGTATATGACATATGAAAAGTCCCGAGAAGGTCTGCAGTACAGTAATTTGCTCAACTATGTTTATTTTGGCAGTTTCTAAACTTATTTGACTATGATGTTTAAAACATATTTATTAATATTTTTGCAGGACATTACAGTTCTAAGGAACACATACTGGGATAAATTGGAAAAATGGATTTTCGGCTCCAGAAGCCTGGAAAGCTAAAACCACAAAGAATCCCAGACACTGGAATCTTCCCCGAGCCAGAATCCTGGGTCTGGATAGCTTTGACTACCCAGGGCTTCCTTGGGCTGTGGGTGCTGGAACTGTTGCTGTCCATGGTTTTCCCTAATCCACAGCGGGCCTCGGAAAGAAAGGCCAGCAAAGCATCACGAGTGCTTCTGGAAAGATGGGAACAGAAGGCGGGGAGCCTGGTTATGTCAACCTGGTTGACAGTGAAATTTCTAGTCCAGAAGTGCAACTGAAAACCATTCCTCTGTTTCTGGAACTGTGGACTCTTCCCTGACAAAGCGGATTCAGTAAAACAAACGCAGAAACAAAGGCAAACAAAATAAACAAAGGCAGAAAGCCTCCTCCAACTTGGCCAGGAGATGAGGACGGGGGAATGGAAGCAGAATTCTTACCGTTCCAGGTGAAGAAGGAGGGCATTGGCCCTACCGCTTGAGGTCCCTGAGGAATTCCCAGTCCTCCTTTTTGCTCAGAGGAGGCGTCTTAGTTGGCCAGAATTGCCATTAAAAAAAAAAAAAAGAGCACAAACTTAGTGGCTTGAAACAAGAGAAATTTGTTCTCCTGGGATTCTGGAAGCCAGATGTCTGTAATCAAAGTTGGTAGGGCCATGCTTTCTCCGCAGGTTCCAGGGAAGAATCCTTCTTGCCACATCTCGGCTTCTGTCCTTCCAGTGAGCCTCAGCGTCCGTGGCTGGCAGCTACATCACTCCAATCTCCACCTGTCGTCACAAAGCCTTCATCCCTCTGTGTTCTCTCCTCTTCCTATAAAGACACCATCATTGTCTGATGATGTCATCTCAAGGTCTAATTACTTCTGCAAAGACCCTATTTTCAAATAAAGTCACATTCTGAGGTTCCAAGTGGACATGAATTTGGTGGGAGGGGGATCCCATTCAAGCCCCTACAGGGAGTCAGCAATTCCCCGAGTCTCCAGCAGGTGTTCCCGTGGCCTTCCTCTTGGCAGAGGCTGACATGTGTGTCTGTGGGGCTCTCTCTGTGTTGAGTTGGATTCGATCATGGCCTGAAGGTCTGGGAGCTCGGAGGCTGGGCTGCAGCCCTGAAATTCACCAAGCCTCTCTTGTTACCCTGTGAAAAGCCAGAGCCCCCACCTCTCAGACACAGCTATGCTATTCATGTCCCCACCAGCCAGCTGAGGCACGAGAGACCGAAATTTCACGGGGAGTCGAGTTTGGCTCAAAAACTTGAGTGAGCGGGAACTCAGGGTTGTGATGGAACTTAGAGGTTTTCCTTTGTCTCTTTGCTTTTCTAACCTGCCATTGTGTTCTTGAAGTCATGAGCTGGCTCTGTTTCTAGAAGTGGTTGGAAACTCTGTAATCACCTTGGGGATGGACTTTCTTTGTTGCTGGACAAAGTGGCTCCAGGGGTTCTGGGGAGCCCTTTGGGGTACACTGCTCCTTCCCCAGGCCCTGAACTTGGAAGCGCAGGGGGAAAAGTTAGGAGAGGCTTGGAAGCAGAGTCGGGGAGAAGTTAGGAGGGGTTCCCCACCATTGACAGCCACAGATGCACATAGGGTCCCAAGAGACAGGGAGGCTCATGTCCGACTCTGCAACCCCATGGACTGTAACACGCCAGGCTTCCCTGTCCTTCACTATCTCCTGGAGTCTGCTCAAGTTCATGTCTGTTGAATCAGTGATGCTATATAACCACCTCATCCTCTGTCTTCCCCTGCTTTTCCTGCCCTCAGTCTTTCCCAGCATCAGGGTCTTTTCCAGTGAGCTGGCACTTTGCATCAGGTGGCCAAAGTATTGGAGCTATAGCTTCAGCCATCAGTC
This sequence comes from Cervus elaphus, assembly GCF_910594005.1. Lineage (NCBI taxonomy): Eukaryota > Metazoa > Chordata > Mammalia > Artiodactyla > Cervidae > Cervus > Cervus elaphus. Next base: position 82,974,386 of record NC_057829.1, on the reverse strand, counting down.
CTTGCCATGAACATTCAGAGTTGATTTGCTTTAGGATTGACTGGAGGGTCCTGGACTACAAGGAGATCAAACCAGTCAACAGCCCTAGCGGGTAAGTATAAGTCACCACCCCCATTTGGCAGGGGACTAAACTGAGGCTCAGAGAGGCATGGCTTGCTGCCTGTTGGCACACAGCTACGATGGAGCCGGGATTCTGACTAGCCGGTTTGACCCAGGGTTCAGGTTCTCAGCTGTTACACCGCACTGCGGCTGCCACGTGAGGGGCCTCTGCAGGCAGCCTGCTGTCACCTAATGCCCATTCTAGTGGCAGAACCTATGACCCACTCCGGGCACAGCCTGGGAGGTAGTGAGCACCCGTCCCAGGAGGCCTGTGAGCAGAGGCAGGATGGCCGCTTGGACGAGACCACGACAAGGCTGGCTTCCCACCCCCGGGGAGCCTGAGAAACAAAGTGGAAAGAAAGCTGCGGTGGCATGAATTATTCAGAAACTCCAAGGGCTGAGCAATCTCATTAAGTGTGTTCTGTTCTCAGGGTTTGCTCTTTGCTTTGTTTTTTGAAGTGTTTTTGTTTTCTTTCCTTCTCATGAAACTTCTAGACCTGGAGGAAATTGTTTGATGATCTCAATCCTCGCTTTGTGTGTATAAAAGAGTTTGTTTCTCTCTGGGAAAAGACATTAAATCCTTTTGCTTCAGCTGAGGGCAGATCAGTTCAAGGAGAGCCCTGAGGCTTGTTCTGGGAAGGCTCCATCTGTGTGGCTCAAGGGCCAGCCTCCTGCAAGTCCCTGGGTCACCCTTGGTCCCTTCACATGGGAAGTCCCAGAAATCCTGCTGAGAGTGTGGAGTCATTGCTCTGACCCCTGAGAATGACATCCCATACCCTGCATGAATCTCCACGTATCTCAGGGGACCATGTCCACCCCAGTCCTCAGTACAGATTCCACGTGATGCTTGGAGACAGCAGAGGAGAAAGAGAGGGTGAGCAAAGAGGGGAGACAGGCACTCCTGGTTAAGTGTGTTTAGCTATTGTTGGTTGAAACACAGTTACGCAGGATTCTTTATTACAGGACTTCTCAGAGCCTTTAGGTGTCTATGTGCATTGTGACAAGGAGACTTTAGACTATCTTGTTTTCCTGAATTATTTAATTCTTGCCTCCTTTTTAAGAGACTTTATTATTTGGAGCCCCCACCCCCCGCTGAGTTTTTTCCTGAGGGATGTATCAAGGGACTATCTCTTGCACATGTTCCTTGGCATCGCCTTTTGGAGGAAATAACCTTAGACTGTCCTCTATTAGGACCTTTTCTCTCCGCAGATGTTTTTCTCCACAAATATTTGTGGAGTCAGTCCCTAGGGTGAGCCAGCAAGGAGGCCAGGTGCTCTGGGGACATCTCAGGGAAGGATTCATCTCTCCTGTGGTTTTCTGAGTTGGGTTCAGAACTCAAGGCTAGGGCTTCTCATGGGCCTCTTTGCTCAAGGAGGGGACACGGCACCCCTCCCCTCCTTCCACAGGGGCAAAATGTGGACCTCCGGGCTAGACCCAGAGAAGGACGGCCCTTTAAAGGTCTCCTCCCTCCTCCCGGCCCTCCTCCCTCTGTCTTCCCTCTCCTCCCTGGCTCCACTTCGTGCTCAGGCATCCAGGCCTCCAACATCTCCCCGGGACTGGGAAGCTGTTTTCAGGGCTCAAGGCCACGGGGCGCTCCAAGCCAGATGGGGTGAGGAGACATGGCTCTGGCTGTGGAGATGGCCCCGGCAGGCACCGCCCCAGTGAAGCGGGGAGGGGGCTGCAGGGCTGCGGGCAGCGGAGATCTGAGGGCAGAACTGGGTCTGAAGGCTGGGGCTGTGTGGCTCTCACCGCAGACCAGTGCGTGTTATGGGGGAACCCTGACACCCTGCCGGTTGTGGGGGGAGTGGAATGAGCACGTTGGTTCTCTCCCAGCTCCTTCCTGATGATTCATGAGACCACAGAGAACCTGAGTTTCCTGGAGCTACACAGGCAGTTACTCCTGCTCACAAAACACAAGACACCTCCCTGGGCTCCGCTGATGGAGAGGAAGAGGACGTTTTCCAGGGACACTTGGAGCCTCATTAATCAGAACGTTAGGGATGTTCTGATCCTCACTGGGCTCTTTGTGAGAACGCAGAGGGGAGGAGGTGAGTCTTCTCAGAACCCCCAGGAAAGCACGCAGCTTCCCTCTGGAGCAGAGGGGCCTCCAGTCTCTTACCAACAACCGTCTCCCCCGAGACAGCACCAGAAATGAGAGCCAATATTCGTCAGTATTCATCCTGCCAAGCTGTGTCCCAAGAGCTTTTCAACTTAACGAGGGAAGGACTATCATCGAACCCATTGTACAGATGAGGAAACTGAGGCATGGGGATACTAGATTCGCTGGTCAGGGATAACAGAACTAGCAAAGGCAGAACCAGGAGTCAGACGTGGGGTGGGGAGTCCGGGGACAGGGCCAAGATTCCATGGAGGAGCAGCTCAGGGGGTTCAAAGAGCTGCTGAGAGGGACAGAGTGGGCAGAGCCAGCACACCTAGGTGGCAGGTGACAGCACTCAGGGGTCATTCCGCCTGCTCTGCCTGCGACCCCCTCCTGGCTTCCCTCACTCCCCACAGTACAGAGTGAAGTACCGGCTTTCCTGGACAGATTGCATCTTGGTTATCTACAGATTTCAGAGAAGAAAAAGCAATGAACATCATTTTCCTCTCTCAAAAGTGCTTTTTTTGTTTTTTCTGTATTCATCAACCACAGTAGAGATACTATTCAGTTAGTAACTACCCTTCAGTTAGTAAGTTTTCAGATAATCGCATTTAAATAAGATACCGTGTGCTAAAGGAAATGAAATATGATGAGGAAAAGATGTGTGAGGAGGCCTGTCCTGCTGCAGGTGCCAGGGGAAAATGGAAACTTTTGGAACACGATTGCCCAACACCTGTCGGTAACCTTTCTGGAACACTGCAGAATGTGGGGGCCACCCCAGGGCCCAGTCAGATGGGAAGGCCTCTGGTGCCCTAGGGGTGAGGACCAGGCTGGTGCCAGGCTGGTCTCAGAAGGCTGTCCGAGCCAGTCCAGGCCCTTCCCTGGGGACTTTAGTGTGAGCCTGTTCCCGTCTCATGGGCCAAGGCTGTCTCAGTACTGTGCCAGCCTCCACTCACATCCAGCCTCCTCCCAAAAGCCTAGTTGCATCAACCACAAGGTGAATTTCCTACTTTTATTAAAGATTTGTGGAGTCGTGGGAGAGAGCGCATTGCACATGGCATTTCTGAGAAAAATCCCCATTTTCACATGTCTTCTCCCAAAGCACCTTGATGACGGCACTGCAATGGGGCTCCGGACAAGGCTGGGGTGAGCGGAGCTGCTATCTCCAGCTTGTGCTCCTGCAAGAGCAGCGAGGCTGGCTTGCCTCTGCCTCTGCCTCCGGAAAGCAGCCCTCTTCATCGTCCCCACCTGCCTCGCCCCCTGCCCCGAGGCAGTTCAGCTCAGTTGCTCAGTCGTGTCTGACTCTTTGTGACTCCGTGGACTCCCTGTCCATCACCAACACCTGGAGCTTACTCAAACTCATGTCCATCGAGTCGGTGATGCCATCCAATCATCTCATCCTCTGTCATCCCCTTCTCCCGCCTTCAATCTTTCCCAGCATCACATTCTTTTCCAATGAGTCGGTTCTTTGCATCAGGTGGCCAAAGTAGTGGAGCTTCAGCTTCAGCATCAGTCCTTCAAATGAATATTCAGGACTGATTTCTTTCAGGATGGACAGGTTGGATCTCCTTGCAGTCCAAGGGACTCTCAAGAGTCTTCTCCAACACCACAGTTCAAAAACATCAATTCTTTCATGCTCAGATTTCTTTATAGTCCAGCTCTCATATCCGTACATGACTACTGCCCCGAGGCAGGGACGGTAATAAATAAGTCATACACACCGGCTTCCTGCTGCGAAGGCAGGGGCTCCTAGGACCCTCCCCTCTGGCATCCTGACCTTTCTCCCCCAGTGGCCCACTCTGCCCTCTGTGGCTCTGTCATTTCTCAGGCTCCTGAAGACTGAGGCCGGGGCCTCCACATCCTTTCCTCAGGGATGTCAACAACAGTAATGGAGGTTCGGCACATGTTCATACTGAGCAAAGGCCCATTCACAGGAAAGGAGACTTTGATGGGTGTGGGTTTCCTGCAAGGGCACCGCGCCTCCACCTGCTTTTGTGGGAAGCCAGACAAGGGCAGGCCAGCCCCTGCCTGGAAGGTGAGTCGTGGACCTGACAGCCAAGATGACTCTGCAGACCTCTCGAGGCCCTTCCTGGACACGGATCAGGTCCCACCAAGATGCACGGGCTCCTGGACAGGGGACCCGGGACAGAGACCCAGGCAGTATCTTAGATGATGGGCCGGGGAGGGGAGGACAGGAAGCAGGTCTCAGGGGCCCCTCAGAGGAGACGCTCCCTGCCACCTCTCACTGGGACAGCCCAGCCCTCCTGCTCCTCTTCCAGCCCCCCCCAGGCCCCCTTCTCCACGCATCCTTTCACTCCGCATTTATTTATCAAGGGCTTTCTGTGTGCTTGACCCTCTGCTGGGATCTGAGGGTTCAGGAAAGCACAAGGCTGACCTAGCCCTGCCTTCATGGAGCCTACAATCTCATGAGGAAGCCAGGGGTTCTGGAAAAAGGCAAGCAGGATCAGGGTTACTGGAGTATGGGACCTTGCTTGTAAGAGGAGATCAGAGGGCCCCGGCTGAGGTTGAGGTGACATTTGAGCAGAGGTCTTGGGGAGGGAAGAGTGAGCCCTGTGACCGGAGGGAGAGCGAGCTCCGGGCAAAGGGCACAGCCAGTGCAAAAGTGTTGAAGCGGAGTGGATTAGCACGTTCCAAGGCCAGAGTCATGGACAGAGGCTAGTTAGTGGGCGGGGCTAGACAACACAGCCGCTGCCACTGCTCGGTCACTCACTTACGCCGACTCATCTGTGACCCCAGGGACTGTACCCTGCCAGGCTCCTCTGTCCATGGGACTCTGCAGGCAAGAATACTGGAGTGGGTTGCCGTGCCCTCTTCCAGGGGATCTTCCTGACCCAGGGATCGAACGTGTGTCTCTTGTGTCTCCTCACTGGCAGGCGGATTCTTGACCTCTGCGCCACCCGGGAAGCCCTTAGATAATGCAGGGCCTCCCTTACGGACAAGCGTGGTTAAGAGCTTTGACTTTTAAGTGTGTTGGGAGCCACTGGAGAGATGTGGCCAGGGCAGCATTTGATGAGAATCTTGTGTCTAAAACATCACTCTGACTGCTCTCAGGGCTTCCCAGGTGGCGCTAGTGGTAAAGAACCTTCCTTCCCGTACAGGAGATGTAAGAGACACAGGCTCGATCCCTAGGTCGGGAAGATCCTCTGGAGAAAGGCATGACTTCCCACTCCACTATTTTTGCCTGGAGAACCACATGGACAGAGGAGCCTGGCAGGCTACAGTCCATAGGGTCACAGTCAGACAGGACTGAAGCAACTTAGCACACACGCACACACGCTCTATGACTAGACCACAGGACTAACATGGGAGCGGGGAGATGGCTAAGCTGCGGTTTTCTCCACCAGACCTGAACTCCCCTCAGGGGCAATGCGCTGGCCTGGCCACAGTGGACAGTCTCACTGGCCAGCAGGTCAGGAGCTTCTGCTCTTTCCTCTTCACCCCTCTGTCAGAGAAGCAGATGTCAGCTGCCACCTGGAGCAGCTGGTGGGAGCTGCTGCCCGGCTCTCTGATGAGCTGGCCCCCAGCTGGGCCCTCATGGGCGTCCAAGCAGCTGGTCCACACATTCCTCCCACCCGGCCCTGGGGGAGAAGTCCCACATTCCTGAAAAATGGAACCATTTGCTTGAGTTGGTTGTAGGCCCATTGTCCTGACCACATCTTTCCGTGCGCTTTTCATCTGCCTGGAGACCCTGGGCTCCTGCCTGCTCATCTTTCAGGGCCATGCTGACGCCCCTCCCCAGGAGCCCCCAGTGTCGCCTGCTCCCCATCCTTTCTGAACCGTGGGGCACCCTGCTGTGGGCCTCTCCAGCTCTGGTGTCTGCTGTGTCCTTTCAAGGCCACTCCCAGTGGATTGTTCCGCCTCCCCTGGGTGGGGTGTCCTTCCCTCTTGGGCCTGGGGCTGCTCCTCACCTCCCCACTCCATCCCAGCCCCCTGTTCTAGGGAAGGGCCCCTGCCCCCCAACCAGGTGTGTTGAGTCCCTGGCAGACAGTGGTGGCTCAGTCGGTACTTGGGAGCTTGGTGGTTCCCATGGGTAGGGCTGGGGTGGGAGATGGGGAGGCCTCAAAGGCTGGGGTGCGGGAAGGGGAGGTGAGTCTCAGGCAGGAGGAGGCTTGCTGAGTGTCCTGGAGACGGTCAGAGAGGAACCACTGGAAGCGGATGGAGCAGGGTTCTGGAGATGCCTCACGGAGAGAAGGAGGTCCACCCTGGCTCCAGACCAGGTCCTTTCTGCTCAAAACAAGTTTTCCATGATGCCAGTGGGGGATGTTAGGGATGCCCAGAGTCACTTCCCTTCTTCCTTTTCTCGCTCCCTTCCTCCCTGTCCCGTTCTGATCCCTGCTCCTGGCCTGTGTCACAGAAGCAAGACTCTCAGTCCTGAATGCAAGCTGATAGTCTCATCTGTCTTCTCATGAACAGGAACGCAAGCAGACCACACACGTTCCTGAAGAATTTCTAAAGACCTGAGCAGCGTCTAGACTGGCGAGCCCTCACATCTGTCACCTGTCATCTTCGCTCAACCATCTCGGGAGGCAGGCAGTATCATTGTATCAGTATCCTTGTGAGGCCCAGGTGGCAGCTTGTCCAAGGTCAGTCAGTTAGATGGCAGGGACACACCATCCCCAGGCCACGCTTTCCTCTTTGTTCCACAGTGTGGGCACTGGTGTTCAGAAGCACGCCTGAGCAAGTTTGCAGAGGCAAAAAGCAAAACCCAGGGCTTGACTGACAGTCACTCAGCTGGCCGGAGCGGGGCTCCAGTTGGCTCTCTGCAATGTGCCATGGCATTTCCAAGAACACAAGCAGATCAGATTCTTAATATCCCCTGAATTAACTAACGTTACACTTTCGCTAGAATACTATCCTCCAGGACAGCTGTCAGACTGCTTCATGGGACACAGTCTATTTCCCTTGGCCTATTCTTGCCAAACATTAGCTACTTTAGCAAGGGCCTATTGTTCAATTACATTCCCAGCTGGTATGAGCTCTAGACCACAGGGCAGTGAAATTAATCTGTAGAATTATATTTTGTCCTCGGACAGGTGGTTCTTTAAGAAAACAATCTGAGTGATTTCCCTCCAAATCAGGGGACCTGGGTTCAATTCCTGGGTCAGGAAGATCCCCTGGAGAAGGAAATGGCAACCCACTCCAGTATCCTTGTCTGGAGAATCCCATGACAGAGGAGTCTGGAGGGCTACAGTCCATGGGGTTGCAAAGAGTCGGACATGATTGAGTAACTAACACTTTCACTTTCACCCTGGCTGAAGCACTAAGGCTCTAGATGGTAGAATGTCAAAATATTGGAATAAAGTGAGCTCTTGCTATAGCAGAACACGTTAGGAGGTGCCTGGAGTAAAACTGAGATTTATTTTAAAATGCTGATAATGAAACAGCTCTTGGATTTAAAATTTTCTATCACCTGTTGATGTCAGCTATCATCAACTACCATCTGTTTACTCAGAACTGTCAAAAATAAGACTAGGTCAGTCTGAGAGATGCATGTTGTGTGTAGTTTCCCAGACCCACTGTCATGGGAACAGGGGTCCATGAGTCAGGTGAAAGTGAGTCACTCAGTCGTGTCCAGCTCTTCGCAACTCCAAGGACTTACACAGTTAACAGAATTCTCCAGGCCAGAATACTGGAGTGGGTATCCTTTCCCTTCTCCGGGGGATCTTCCCAACCCAGGAATCGAACCAGGGTCCCCTGCACTGTAGGCGGATTCTTAACCAACTGAGTTATCAGGAAGTCCTGGGATGAGGCTAACATCTTTCTGAAAAGAGCTAAGTTACAGTGCATCAGGGCTTCCCTGGTGGCTCAGACTATAAAGAATCTGCCTGCAGTATGGGAGACCTGGGTTCAATCCCTGAGTTGGGAAGATCCCTTGGAGAAGGAAATGGCTACCCCCTCCAGTATTCTTGCCTGGAGAATTCTGTGGACAGAGGCTACAGTCAGTGGGATCACAAAGAGCTGGACATGACTAACACTTTCACTTTCTAGGACACCTAGTCAGAGGATCACTGATCTGCACCCACAAGGACAACTGGGTGCAGCTGAAATTTCATCTCAAGTTGGCATTATGGACCTAGAGTAGCAGTGGGTGAATTTTTTCCTATAAAAGGCCAGACAGTAAAATATTTTAGGCTTTTTAGGACATACAGTCTCTGTCCCAAGTACTCAAATCTGTCAAATGAAAGCAGCCACGGACAAGGAACAAATGGGCGCGGTTGTTCCAGTAAAACTTTTATTTACGAAACAGGCAAGGAGCGGGATCAGGTCTGCAGCTTGCATTTTGCAGCCCTTTACCTCGAGGGTCTCAATGAGAGGTCTCTTCCTGTGCAGCCCCCCACCATCCGCCCATACCAGCCCACCCTACTTCAGTTTCAAAAAGGCCATAAACACAAGGGAAAACTGATCCAAGCTACATTTGCAGTGACAGGAGAATATCCTTTTATCTGATCTTAAATTCTTAACTATTTGTTCAGTCCTTCTGAAGCTATCATCACATGGTTTTTAACAGCCTTCTTGCCTAACTGCACTTGACTTTGCTATAAATAAACATGGAAAACAGAAAAGCTAAAAATCAACCCAAATCACCTATGGAACCTAGAATATCTTTCCTTCTTTTGTACTTGGAACAGTTACTTTCACCTTGACTAAGTCCTATTTCTCAGTGTCCTTGAAAAAAAATAAGTGGGCTTGGTAGTGTTAGTTGGCCTTTTTAAGTAAAAGAGCCAAATACTGAAGCAAGATGCCTGCAGGGACTCATCTGAGAGCCACAGTCACAGAAAATCTCAGTGGGAGAGAGGTGGGACTTTCATGGCGTTATTTTGCGTGGGTCTTGTGAGCAAACACATGCAAGGAGCCTTTAAGGACAGGAAAGACAGCGGGGCAATCTGCTCATCCAAGTGTCCACTGGATCCGCCCATCTAATTGGAGTTCAGCAGTTCTCAGGAGAACTGCATTCCTAAAGCCTAGCTCCTTTGCTTTTCTTCTTTTTAAAACACCAGAACACTCAAGTATTGGTAGAGCCAATTTAAAATGCGTTTACATTTTAATTGAGGGACTTCTTTCATTCACAAAATGAGAATGAGTCACTTTGAGTCAGTCAAATCAATTGTGAGCAAGATCTCAAAGAAATAAAGCCCTACTGGTTCAGAGAATATTTTCACTTGTCTGTCAATTTCTGCCTTGCAGAATTCTTTTATTCTAGTACAACTGCCAGTGTGTACCTGAACACTTGACTTCAATTGCAAAGTGCTGCTGAGGAGAATGAAATACTCTGCGTGATCACGAGCTCAGGAATCACAGACACCTGAGACTGTCCTCATGCAAGATGGAATCTCCAGGCAATTAACAGCCGAGAGAGGCACTGTTCTCCTATGGAGGTGAGGGCCACTCTGTAGAGAACTTCTGATATATGGTGCCTCTGGGAGGGACCTGAGGCTGGTATTGACACTGCCCCACTATTCGTTTTGGGAGAACAAAATGTCCTGCTCCCACTTTCAAAGCGATGGAAAGACCTAAAGCAAGAGCGTGGGGAGGCCCAGGGCTGGTCACCATCTGCAAAACAATCAGCAACAGAACAGGGAAAAGGTAACGCTGAGCGACAAGAGGCGCGAGAGGGTGGGTCTCACGCTGGCAGAAGCTCCCCCGGTTTCCCCGCTCCGCCCAGCCTGTTCACTGCCAAGGAGCGAGGCCTGACAAGCACGTCCAGGGGCGATCTGCACAGGGAGATGCCTGCTGCCCTGAAGTCATTGTCTCTCTCCTTCCAAATGCCCCGCTGCTGGTGTCACCCCGGGAAGCCTCCTTTGCTAAAGCACAGATAACCCAATGTGCTTAAAGTGCTTCCATGCAGAAGCAAGCTGAAGGTCAGACTCTTGAAAGTGATTCACTCACCCTTGTCTGCTCTTGAATTCAAATGCTCACCAGAGAGCAGTGGAGCAGTTCCAGCTTTCAGCCCACAAGGTCATGGGGAGAGGGCGGTTCGGGTTCTGCTCGGACCGGACTTTGAGTTGTGTCCTGACCCAGATTTGCTGCCACCCTAACCAGCTGGGCTGTGACACGGTGCAGGTTCCCAGGGCCTCTCTGCTCAGCACTGGCGGCTGAGCTGCTCTGCCTGGTCCTCTACGCACTCCCACAATCCAGCAGGAGATCACCGCCTATCTGTTGGCCTCCAATCCCAAGCACATTGAACTTTCAAATGCCCTCTGCTGGAATTTCTACTTCTTTCTCTTTGCTTACTAAGGCCGGCATTCTTTTCTCCCTTAGCCAGTTGATGGCTGAATTAATAAAGTCCATCCTCACAATCATTTTACCTACTAAACAATATAAAGAGAGCTGGGTTTGCCTCTGGCCTTTAAAAATTTGGTGGCACCTACCCCGGCAAAGAAAGGGCAAGAAGGTGACCAGCCACAGGACCAATGAGTGGATCCTGGGTCTCTTCTAGGACATTTAGCAAAAGCACTGGCCTGGGAACAAGCATTCCTGGGACAGGCCCTTCCTCTCCATGGACCTCAGTTCCTTGTTCGAGGGGTTTGATATCTAAGGGCAGAGACTACGATTCTATGTAAAAACACCTCCCGGTGGGTGTTAGTACATATGCCACCCTGGACGTCCAGGGGAAAGACAGGAAGGCCATTACCTCACCACTCAGAGTCACAAGCTGAGCCCTGCCCACCCAGGAACCCCAGCGCAGGTGTTCCACCCTGTTCTGTGTTGCAGCCCCGAGTTCCTGCAGCCTGGTTCTGGATTCAGCAAAGCGGCGCTGGAGGGCGAGCAGCTGGACCAACTCCTGAGGCGCCAGCACACCACCCGACGTGATGCAGAGCAGCTGAGAGGACACAAAGGCCTGGCTGGAATTAATTCCCTTTTTATCATTTCTGTAAGTTACACACATTTAAATTTTTAGCAATAATTTATAAGTCACATCTCATATAGTTCAGTCATTGGAAGAATACAAAGACAGAAAATTATTAGAGCACAGTCTTCAAAGAGGAGGTTACTGTAACCCATCACAGAAGGAGCTAAAATCCCAAATATCTAAGACTCCACAGACAAAACCTAAAGCTTACAATTTCTCTAAGAGCCTATACACTTGAAATTACAAAATTCAGCAACTGCCTAACCAAGAAATGAACAGTTCTGTTTTCAAGGTAAGAAAACAAGGAATACCATGGTAAGTCACCTTTACTGTTTAAATGTTTCTGCTCTGTTTATACCTTGAATGGCTGTATATACACACAGGCAGAGCACGTATTTCAGTATAGCTCTCACAAGCTGCTTTTACTACAGATTTAATTCTAGTCTATGTGAAAAGCAATTCAATTGCTTGGATCTTAAATTTTTAAAAAATGAAAAGCATTTCTAGGGACTCTTAAAGCTGTCTGCCAAAGTATAAAATGTTATACTTTCAATATCTGAAGCATTCCTGTCTTTCTCTGAGATAAATACAGGTCCTGGGACTGGCTTCTTATAGCATAAATGCTCACATACTGTTGTGCATACATGGTAAACAGTCCACGAGGGCCCCGGAGGGGACGGGACCCTCGTAGGTCTGGCTGTGACCGTCCACAGCCAGACCAACACCTCGGCCACTGCTCTTGAGGCCAGGTGCCCTGGGGCACAGAGACTGGTCACTCTTCAGTCAGTCAGTTCTTGCTTGGGGGATTCCAGTTCGGTCAATAAATCTCTGCCAGCTGCTCCAGCCTTTGAAGCAAAAAGAACTGCTCCCTGTTTAAACCCGAGGTTCTTTAAACTTCGGGCATAATCTGCATAAATAGCAGAGATGAGCTTCTGTAAACTGCAGTTAAGGAAGAGAAGGGCAGAGAGGGCTCCAGCAGGTTCCCACAGGCTGGAAACAAGGACCAGCTCCGCCAGGGGAGGGCAGCGCGGGAGGAGCACAGGGAGCTCTTCTGGGGGAGGGCAGCTCACGGCGGGGGAGGTGAGGTTTCAGTCTGCAATGTCCCTGCACTGGCACCAGCTGAGCCCAAAGCCCGACCTCCTACAAGACCCAACTAACATGCCCTCAGATACTCCAAGGTCTAAATGCACTTAAGGAGTAGAGAGGGAAGGATGACAGAAGAGAAATACATGTGCAAACCCTTGAGCTGCTTGCAAGCCTGAGAGGTTGGCATTTAAGGGGCAGATCCAGCCTCACTGAGTGGCTCAGATGGTAAAGAATCTGCCTGCCATGCGGAAGACCTGGCTTTGATCCCTGGGTTGGGAAGATCCCCTGGAGGAGGGCATAGCAACCCACTCCAGTATTCTTGCCTGGAGAAATTCATGGACAGAGGAGCCTGGCGGGCTACAGTCCATGGGGTCGCAAAGAATCAGACACAATTGAGTGACTATCACTTTCACTTTGGGGATGTTAGACAGCCCTGTCCCACTGTGTTCTGATATCCAAAACAGCTCCACTGAATCAGAGCCAACTCCACCAGTGCCGAGATGCATGACACTGAGTTCAATTTTCTGTTAAAAAAAAATACAGAAAAATAAAAACATGACATGTAGATATGAGGCCACAATGTAACCATTCAAGAAAAAGTGCAAGGAGAACAACAAGGCCTCTGCAAACACAAGGACCTGAGAGTAGGATTCTCAAGCTCCTTCTTTTCAAAGAAAAACATGTGACTCAAGTGACGGGCGGAAGAACTGACATGCTCCTGCTCACACGGGGCCCACCGTGACCTGCCCAGGTAACACGTCTCTCTGAAGTGCTGCTGCGTCTCGTCCCACGTTAGCGCGTCCCTGCCGGTAACAGCAGTCTTTCTTTTTAATCCATTCTGGTGTGCATTTATTCCAGCAGAGCCTCCTGTACCTTTCCTACACTACTAGTTCCTCTATCTTCTTTGTAAGTTCAAACAAAACATCACAAAATCTGGGCTCCCTCCACTTCACAGCCCTTCCTGGCTCTCCATTTATCTCACAGCTGATGCCGGTGGGGCAACAACCTTCTTTCTGATTTGTCGCTTCCCATTTCTCCCTTTTTCCTGACTCTGAGCAGTCAGAACACAGATTTTTCTCCATACAATACTTTCCTCCCAGGCAGCACAGCCAACGGGGATGCTTAAAACCCACTCACGGCATCTGGTTCCCCCTCAGCAAACACGTCCCAGCAAAGGATATCTGTGTCCTCACTGACTTCAATGGCTCCGTACTTGAGACAAGCTTCCATAAACAAGGCTGCTCTGTCGAAGTACCTCATGCTGCTCAACAGAACACAAAGCGCGTCAGGAGCTGTGGCTTTCATCATCTGGGGGTAGGACCATCCCAGGGAGTGTTTCTATACAAGGACTTGTACATACTCTCCATAGAAGCCCGAGGGCTGCGTGAGGCACACCAGCACTGGTCTCTGCCCCAGCTTAGAGGAAAGGAGAATTCTCATGCTCCAACCCATTGCTGTTTTCTATTAACTCTTATAAAACATTTGTGAAATCATTGAAATAAAGACAGGACAAGAATCCTATCTTGTCTGATCTACAGAGACAGGACAAAAATCCACAAACCCAGGTCCAGATTTCACAAGTAACTTTCTGTCGTATCTGCCTCAACCTACCTCCCTTAGTTTTAAATAAATAAAATGTCCTATGGTAAGTGATAAGCATTAATTTCCCTTCAAGGTTCTCAGAGGGGACACCTCTAACTTGCCACACGTTCTTCCTCCTTCCTACTGCTTTTCTGCCTTTGTCTCAGTTGTTCTACTCAAAGCTAAATTGACCTCAATTCTTTTTAAATATTCTTTTTAAACAGTTAACTATTAGGTTTGACTAGCAGATTGGCAGAGAAGTAGCAAAGTTCCTACACCAAAAGAATAATGAATAAGCATGGGCTGTTTCACTCCCTTTAGGTTTTTTTCTAAAAAATAAACCTAAAATATATGCTTCTCCCTTCACTCCCAACATCAAGGACTACCACTTTCCTGGCAGAGCCTCATGAGCGTGAGGTGGTGAATCCCGGGTGGTTCTGACCAGCCATGGACAGCGGGTGTACCTGTGAAGCGTCTCGGCCACGCTGGAAAAGCAGCCCAGGGAAAGAAGAACCAGAAGGGCCTTGGACTTCTGGTTCACTTGAGGGGAGCAAAGGTGGTCAACCCATCGTTTCAAAACGTCAGCACACTCTTCAGAATTTAAGCGGACCTGAGAAAGATGCTCATGTTAAAAAGGACACCCTGCACTATGCTGAAAGAAAAAAGAATTCAGTTGAAATAGATCAACAGATCTCATGTTGTTACCATGAAACAGAGCTCATCTCTGCGTTATGACACAGCCCCTGCTGCTGCAGCACCGTGACCAGAGGTGACAGGGACCTACACCTCAGGACCAATGGGTCCAGGACCACCTCTTCACTGTACGTAGTCTGGACTCACACCCCAGCAGGGACAGGAGGCAGCTGCTTTCACTAATTGCTACAAATGCAACCTCCACTTTGCAGTAAGAAGAAATGCAATTTATATGCGAAGAAGATGAAAGTTGCTAAGAAAATATTTGTAAAGCCGCTTTGCAGCCCAAAAAAATACCTTCAAAATCATGAGTCAAAAATTCAAGATTGAACTTTCCCGCCTAAAGTTCCAGGCACCTATTAGAATCACCTACTTTGGCAAGCCACGCTGCCCGGTTCCACTCGCCGTAGGTCTGCAGGTAGCGGCAGGCATCCGCAGCTTTGTCTATCAGGCAGAGCAGCTGGACGCCCTCTGGAAGACAAGACAGCAGCCCCGTGAGTAAGGCTGGAGCTGTCTCTCTGGCGACTCACTGAAGGGTAAAACCACCATCTGACTTCACCTGGTCTTGGACATCTTATACCTACTGGAGACATGACTGACTTAAATTTTAAAATGAAGTATTAAAATAGGGTTTTACAGTGTTGTCACTCAAGTAACCTGGGTTGGCAGTACAAATACAGTCCAGAAAACAAGAGTCAAGACTATCTCACTCACTGGTTTTAACGTTTAGAGTGCCCATGTTTGTCCAATTTATGTATATTATTCTGGCAATTATTAATAACACCGCTTTTACTCTTTAAAAATGCACTGGTCTAGATGCCTAAATTATATGGTCATCTTATAATATGAGGGCTTCCCTGGTGGCTCAGATGGTAAAGAACCAGGAGACCCAGGTTTGATCCCTGGATCAGGAAGATTCCCTGGAGAAGGGAATGGTAACCCACTCCAGTATCCTTGCCTAGACAATTCCATGGACAGAGGAGCCTTGCAGGCTACAGTCCATGGGGTCACACAGAATTGGACACAACTGAGCGACTAACACTTTCATTATGTAAACTGCTAGCAATAATTTATTTTTCTCCAGTGTATATAAAAAAGAAAGAAATATTCCTAATAACCAAATACTTTCCTAGGAATGGGTCTGATTTTTCAGAGTACTGACAAATATACCCCTATGCCTCACCTGCCAGTTTTCCGTTGGCGATCATATTAGTTGCCACAAGCTTGATGGTGCTCTGGGAGGGGCCTGACGAGGTGACGGTGGTGACCAGGCAGGCTTTCAATGAATCACAGTAATAATGCTGGTTGTCTGCGCTGGTTTCCAAAAGCAACTGTACGGCTCTGTCCGTCTAATAAGGCAAACAGTTCTTCTAGTTATGAGGCCATTTTCCTCCAACATAACCCTTCAAGATTCGTAATTTGGAACACTGAAGTTTTCAGCTTAAAGAAGACTTTCATTGTCAAAAATTATCCATAAACACATTGTTTACATGTATACAAGTTGAACAAAACTGCAACACTGCTTCTTTAGAACAACTGTAAAACCACAGTCTGGTTTACACAGGTACTTATTTAAGCTCTGTACTAGTCAGACAAAACCAAAACAAAACAAAACTAGGCAGGCCTCATGTGACATTATGGAAACCAAAATTACAAGTTGGTTTACCATATATTTTTGCTTTCTCAGAACGTCTGTTGGTCTTATTTTGAGAGAAAGCATATATTTACACTTATACTTTCAGGGAAATGTTATGGTGTGTGTGCACGGTGTTTGTGTGTGATATAAATGATGCTCTAAAATACTAATCAACCATCAACTCCCTGAAACATGAAAACAGATAAAAACTGACATACTTGACCCAAGAGAAGCAGCTGGTCTGTACATTTCCTTGTATGATCATAAGTTGACCGTTTTACTTCCTGAAGATTAACCCTTTCCAACTGAAATTTCTAGAGCAGAAAAAAAAAAGAGAAAATTGAGTCTGGATTTTAAAAGTTTTGAATTATTTAACTATTAGTAAACATTGCTTAGACTTCTGAGTCAAAGAAGAAGTCCAACAATTTAATAAGAATTTGAGAAGAAAAAAATGTTGAAATGTACTATAATCTGTGTGCATGTCTGCCTGCTTACAGAAACTGGCACTTTAGTAGAGCTGGAAGAAAAATCCCTATGTGTAATTCAGTACTCTACTGGAGGTTAAACAAATTATGAAACTACCTTTATATATATAGAACAGCAAATTCAAACCAAGTAAATTAAGTATTTGTTATTTATAGAAAATTAGTAACATGAGAAAATTAAAATGAACCAAGTTAAAAATTTTTAAGACCCCCCCCCCCCAAAATTAAAAGGCTGTTAATAAAAAAATTTTAATGTCTACTAAAAACTCAGTAAGTGTTTATGAGCTTTTCAAGTCCTGAATCAGGCCTTTTTTATGTGACTGTGCCGAGAGACTCGTTTCTGTTATGTGGACCTTTACTGAGTACAAAGTTTCCCAACTTTAAGATATTTACAAAGAAAGACATAGCTTTAAAGGTTTTTAATATATGAAACGTAATACCTGAAAATAGGCGTTTTCACAGAGGACGTCGTAACATATATCTAGCGGGTTGTTCACTCTGTCCCGAGGAGCGGCTTCTTTAGCCACTGGTGTGCTCACGGCCTTTTCCTGGGACAGGCTGTGCAGATAGTGGGCGGCAACAGTCCAGAAGTGCAGCTCCGATTCATCACCATAAAGCCTGGCCAGGGTGAGACCACAGTCTCCACTGACCTCACGCAGCAGCGTGGGGCCTGGATGGGGGCTCCCCACGGCAGCCTGAAGTGCCAGGAGCATGGTGCTGGCCCGTGAGAGACCACATGCTGGCTGGTGGAAGAGCTGAAGCTGCCAAGTCCTCCAGCCCCGTTACTGGCTCTCAAACAGCACAGGGCCCTGACTGCACGGGGCCCCTTCCCACCCAAGCCTTCCTTTGTTCTGTTAAGAGCAACACCATGGTACTGTAGCCTGTGCTATTATTTACCTGGTTTGCCATCAGCACATCTTTCAATCTGCACCAGTTAAGGAAGAAGTTCCTCTGGGATCACTGACTATATAAGGTGTGGAAATAATATGCTCTTTATTCTCTGGGGAGTGAAGGGAATGGTCTTTCTTATAAGGGATGGCTCTACTCTAAGTAAGAACTTATAGGTTATTACTTCTAAATATAATCTAAATATAACTTATGGGTATACTTAGGACATGTCCCTTGCAGCTGATATTTTAAAAAGCTATCTGTAGAATGGAGTCTTTTTAATAGAGAAGGCCTAGATCTCATGTTTTTTTTCTTTTTCCTATTTGTAATACTACTTTCAAAACAATCTGTAAGCCAACTATAAAGGATGAACTGATATATTTTCTAAAATTCCAAAGAGTTTGGTTTTAACTAACAACTCTTGATGAAAGGAGTGAGTTAACCTGAAATTCCCTGTCTCTTACACAGGACACTTCAAATAGTGTTACCTTGAAACAAGCAGGCATCTCTGCAGGAGAGTAAACTCCGAATCGAGCAAGAGTTTCTTTATGTCACTGCAGGCAGGAATCCAGACAAAGGCAAGACAGAATTTTTGAATCCATCAATAAAGGAGATAAATCAATACACTCTTAAAATGGAAAATTCTACCCAAAAGATATGATAAGAACCTACAAAAGAAGTCACTTTGCCACGGCCCTAAAACTGCAAAAGCTTACAGAGCTTAGACAGCATCTAGGCTTGGAGAAGTGGAACCCATCAACCACTGCAGCTTAAGGTTCTAATTCTGATTTACCTTCTTGAAGCAGCTCAACTCCCATTCTAAAAAATATGAACAGCTACCTAACTACAGGAATAAGAAAGTCATTGTTGATAAAATGACTTTAGTAAATGATCATCAGGAACACTCTATACTTCAGAGAAGATGCATTCAGAATTTATTCTTCAAAGTACTGAAAAATTGAAATATATAAGGAAGAAAGGCTAGTGTTTCATAAATTGATATTTCTACAATAGCCCATTATAGACTATGACCTGTGTGCTACACCATACCATTGTGGAAACAATAAATGAAATGGCATTGCCCTGATCTTTTCAACAGAAAAAAAAAAAGAAAGAAAGAAAAAAAAAATAGACTTTATAAATCAGAAAGAAGAGGAGATAGTCTTTAAATCTATTCTTTTCCATTTAAACATAAACGTTAACCTTGGGACAGAGAAGAGAAAAAAGTAATTACTTTGAATTTGACATCAATATAATATTCCCTTAGCATTAATTTATTAAGTATTAAAATATATGTGATGGATTCTAGATTGCCAAGATATGTTTTCCCAAGAACTCCTTGTGGAGTCAAGTTTTTCTACTTCCTTTCCGTAGAAAAGGAATAACACTCCTTTCCAGTGTTATTCACAGTACCTATCTGTAAATGCTCTTGACTCTAGGGAACACATTAATTTCTTAGCCAGAATTGTGCACACACAGCAGCTGACACAGAGAACTTATCTCAGGAGAGAGAAGCTGACACACAAGAATTGCCCTGTGTACATCCATCCTCTAACATGAGGCTTCGCAGGGCATTTGTGCTGGAGGCAGGCTAGCTACAAGGCGGCTTACCCCACTGCTTCATCTCCTGCCCTGACATGAGACCACAGCAATGTGAAACTTACTTCCACAAAACAAAGACTCTAAAGGGAAACAAACTGAGGCGAAGAGAAGAGTCTCTCCATGGGCCACTAATATTTTCCAAAACAAGGCTTATTTTAACTTTAAAAAGTCTAAATCATTATGTTCTTCTTTTTCATAATCTTATTCTCTAATAAAACATAGTCAGAGTGCTTACTTAGACAATGAGTTCAACTGCTCTTGAAGGAGATTCTTTATTTCTTCATTTTCTGGATAATCACTGTGCCAAGAAAATATTTTAAATGAGTTCATTTTTTATTTACCACCATTTATTTCTTCACCAGGAAAAAAAGTTTTGTTAATACAGAAATAACTTCTTTGTAGTCCTTGGTTAAAAAACTGCATGTAGACTGAAATAGCAATAGACTACTCAGGAACCTACCAATCATCTTTAATGTCTGCTTTTATCTTATTGAGTCAAAACTGAGAAATGAACACACAAAGTTTCTCTGGCTTTCAAGAAACCAGAAAATTTATTAGTGAGCTCTAAAACTATCAGGTTTAGATTCATATTAATAAGGAACTTAGCAATGGCTACAGGAATCTGCTCGTTGCTCTGCAAAATTAACATTCATTTCTCTGAGTAGATACTTCTTGGAGAAAGAACATCTCATCACATTTATTGTTTTAATTCTCCTAACCCAGGGCTTTGCTGGTGGCTCAGTGGTAAAGAATCCGCCTGCCAGCGCAGGAGATGTGGGTTTGATCCCTGGGTCGGGAAGATCCACTGGAGAAGGAAATGGCAACCCACTTCAGTATTCTTGCCTAGAAAATTCCACAGAGAGAGGAGCCTGGTGGGCTACAGTCCATGGGGTCACAAAGAGTCAGACACGCCTAAGTGACTCAGCACACACACAACCCATGTCTATCTGTGCATTCCACACAGCAAAGGTCCCATAATACTTGTGGTAGTTTAACTAACCACTACCAATAATGGTTTCTGTGACTATTTTTTGCAAGGAGGCAGGCTATAAAACATAAAACACTTCTGAAGTAGATTCTTTTATGCTACTTTTAAAAAGATTTAATGTTGTCCCCTGACCCTGATGCTGGGAAAGATTGAAGGCGGGAGAACGGGACAACAGAGGATGAGATGGTTGGATGGCATCACCAACTCAATGGACGTGAGTTTGAGTAAGCTCTGGGAGTTGGTGATGGACAGGGAGGCCTGGCATGCTGCAATCCATGGGGTCGCAAAGAGTCAGACATGGCTGGAGTGACTAACTGAACTGAATCTTGTCCCCAAATTCCTCTTGGCCTCAACTGGCCCTCTCCACACTCAGAATGGCATGCCCAGGTTCAGACCGTAATATGACCACAGGGCCACCTGACAGCCCTGTGTGTACTCACAGCTGCGCCCAGGTCCCCAGAGTGGGAAAGACAAGAGGCAGATCAGTGACTCCTTCAGGGTCTCTGCCATCACTGCCTCAACTCAGTTTTAAGGTTCCAATCCCTGTAAGCCCTGGAGACCAGCCACTGCTAATTTTCATGGGGTGTCCTTCAATCTTAAATCAATTAAGAAAGGAAAACAAAAATGCAAAAAAACTTACACATGAGAAATGTCCAAAGAATACTGTCCATTCCAAGGCTGATGTAATAAGAAAGCTTTCAAGGCGAGAGCAGCCCTGGGAACAAGGAGATATGGGCACCACACAGGCTCTAGACAAAAACACAGATTTTGCTTTTAACAAGTAGAATTGTATACAACTATAAAGCTTCTGCTATAGACAGTTCACAGAGAAGTCAGAAGACAACAATGTGTAAGTCTGGTGGTGGCAACTCAGACAGTATATTAGTGTAATCACTGCTTAAGACACAGGGGCTAAGTGTTGGCAGAGAGTTACACCGAAGAGTCTCTCACCCCACAGAGACAGTACTGAACGTTCTTGGAAACAGCATCATACAAAATATTATTAAACAAGTCTCATAGTTCTGGATTCCTTTTTAAGACACTGCTAAAAAGAATATCGTTTTATGCCATTTTACGCCCCTGATCTAGGCAGCAGGTAAGAAGGATTCTCCAACTTAAAAACAGGGATTCTAATTATCTACATTTGTCTGATTTCCCCTTTTACTGGGAGAAGAGGCAGTGTCAGAAAAATGTAAATAAGGGGCGGGGGTGGAGGAAGAAGACTAAGCTATTCTAAGAAAACAGATTTGAATCAACATCCTATGATCTTCTCTACTTGTCATAAAGGAGAAATGAAGCAAATATATTAAATATTCTATCACTGCATATGACCTCAAAAGATTTTATTATCCTACATCAATACGGTCCAAAATATATTTCTAATTCCTCAGAATAGAAATATATTACATCAAACATATTTTTCCAAGCTCAAATCAGCACATTTCTGGCAGCAAACACATAGAAATCTTTTTCCTAACTCCATGTTTACATTCTCACCTGTCTTTATTCTTTAACATTTATTGAGTGTTGTTATGAGTTTAAAGTTCAATTTGGGGAATATATGCACAATTTCATTGACTTTCCCCTTTATTACTTTAAAACTTGCCCTTTTTGGCTGAGATTGCACCACTAGAGATTCGATAGGATTTTTTTTTTTTTTTTTAGGAAAATTTTAAAAGAAAAATGTAATATAAAATCTGGTTGAGGGTCACCTGTTCATTCATGGTATTAAACATGGTAGCCCATTAAGCTAACAATGGGCTCTCATTCATTATATAAAGAGTTTAATTTAAAAACAAGTACCTTGGTTTTGGAGACTTTTAGACTCAAATTTTAAGATAAAGGTCAAAGAATAGCTTCTCAAACATCTAGATTACATTTGCATACTTCTTTACCTAGAACTAATAACTAAATTAAAAGAAAAAATCATTATTGAAATTCCCTTAACTTCCTCAATAACTTTATGTTTAAAGTTTGTATCTATGCTTGTCCTTCCCTAGAGGGAGGTCCTGCTACTTCTGCAGAGCTGGCAGGGATCTTGAGGACAGATGTGGGAATGCAGAGCTCCACTGCAGCTCACTAGACGGCAGTCACAGTTACAGAGTAAGAAGCGATGGTTCCCAAATACAGTGGCAGGGGTGGAGCAGTGACACAAACAAAAACCCATTTAATCTAAGTTAAAGGCAGCCCAGTCAACATACACAGCAACTCAGTAGTGCCTCAAGCACAAACATAACATGAGGGGTCATGTTTTTAAAACCCTACTGTCTCTGAATGTGCCAAAGACTGACTCTGTGAAGGTACAGACAATTTCCACAGCTGACAGTTTCTATGATGAAACTCTGTAAATGACTAAACAATTCTCTTATGACTTTTTTTTACAGATGAGATAGCCCAGTGTGTATACCAAAGGTATGCTTGGAGAAAATTTAATGAAGGGACATCTCATTTTCAAATAGATTGATGAGTACATTCACAAACTTCTCATTCATAGCTACTTTTTACTAAAATAGCTTTCATTCTCAGAAAAAAAATCGCAAAACCATCATATAAAAAAGGGCAGGGTAGTGCAATCATCTAATTCTGTTTTGACTGGCCCTTTAACAAGTCATAAGACAGGCATTACAATTCACACTTTCCAAAGTTATTCTTCCATGATATATGGTTGCAAAAGACACAAGACTCACTATTAAAAAGCCAGCAGCACTTTACCACTAGATTTGTGTCCTCTGATGAGCTCTCCTAAAGTCTGAGGAAGTCATTTTTATTCATGTAAACATCTTTGATCTTTTGACAGAGCACTCAGAAAGAGGTCAAGGAAGGGGCACTGTGTAAACCAGCGTTGGGGAATGACTGATATCTAATTACAGACTCTAGCATCTCAGCAGTAAAAACACTCAAGCTTTAAGTTAATATACATTCTCAAACGTAGATTCCTAGAAAGAAAGAACGAAATTAAAGAGAAGCAGCTCTCTCCCATGAAAAGAACAGCTGGTGCAAAATAAAGACATTTCCAAGCATCCTTCCCTTAGAACTCCGTACCGGTCAACTCCTGCTCATCCATCCTAAAGCACGTGGACTTCATGGACATCTCCAGAACCCTGATACACCCGTCATCGGAAGCCAGGATCACTTTATCTGATGTGCACCAGTCCACGTCCAATATCCGAAAGGTTACATTTCTTCCACTTCTTAAACTACTCACCATCTGAACCTTCAAGAGTGAATTTGGTTGTCACTTTCAGAAAGAAAAGGAAGATGTTTATCATTCCAGACTAAACGAGCAAGAAAGACAGCGCCTGTGGTGAAGGTCCAGTTCATGTCTAAAACTGAGCAGTCTTGGGCAATCTATCTTCCACATGCAGACTGCATTTTGAAGGTCCCAGAGATAGTGATAACATTAACAATCTGTTGAGCTGTCACCTTTAGAACAGAAATACTATAAAAGAAAAATTTTTAAAGGAAGAAAACTGTTCTAAGAAGCCTGACAAACCCATTTATAAATCAGAAGGAAGGAAAAAAATACATAGTTCCTGTGACCAGCAGCTTCATTTGCAGTGAACCCACGTGGAGCTGGGCTTACCTCTTTAGAATCCCATACTTCAGCTCCATCATTGTACATTGCTATTAATTTTTGGTTTCCTTTACCAGGGGCAAAACGAATCTTCTTCACCCAACTTCGGTGTGTAGGTATTCCTCTGAGGACAAAGAGAAACCAAAACACCAATATGAAGTAGAGTAATATCTCGTTATTGAGAGATATGTCCAATGTCTCTTTCTATTTCTGCTTTTGATGAGGTCCAGTGAAATGACAGGAGAATCACTCTGCTTTCTGGGACAGGGGTCACACATGACAGACATGGTCTGCTCTTTAACAACAGTTGGAATAGTGTCCCAGCACTTCTGTGTGGGCCACCTGCAGGTAACGGTCATCTATGACTATTCTGGAGTTTAGTTCAAGGCCGTTCCTCTCAAGTTCTATAACAAGAGACCCAAGGGTCCAACCTGCACGTGACTATATTTAGTGATGCTTATTGCCAAGTAACAAGCCACCAGTGGAACTATATCAAGATTTTTTGTTTCAGCCAAATAATACACCTGAATTCTGACACATACCTGGACACTCTGCCTTTCAAATCCCAAAAATTTAAATTTCCATCCATGTCTCCAAGAACCAATGTATCACCTTTCCAAGCAATGCAAGTAATGCTACCCATACTCCCCTAGAAAAGAACAGCAACAAACACACATCAATTTCACCACTTATTAAGCAGTCACAACAGAGAAATACTTTTATTTAACAACTGTGAAGAAATAATAAAGATATTTTGCTTGTGGTTTAGTCGCTAAGTCGTGTCCGACTCTTTATGACCCCATACACTATAGCCCACCAGGCTCCTTTGTCCATGGGATCTCCCAAGCAAGAATACTGCAGTGGGTTGTTATCTCCTTCTCCAGGGGATCTTCCCAACCCAGGGATCAAACTTGGATCTCCTGCATTGCAGGTGGATTCTCTACACACTGAGCCACCAGGGAAGCCCCTAAGATACTGTAATAAAACCTAATTATAAATGGATTCCCTTTAGTATGAACATCATCAAACACTAACAGAGTTTAGTCACTAAGAGGGCTACCTAGCATTTCAATTTCAACTAAGAAGAAACAGAAGATTTCAATTCAATAGAGATTATCATCTGAACTAGATTTATAGAGAAGGGATGTCTTTTGAGGAAGAACTACTTCAGAGAAAAGAAAATTAAAAGAAGAAAAAACAGAAGGAAAGGACATCCTTTCACAAGTTATCCCTCACTGCTAAAGGATGAACACATTTATTCTGGGGGAACTCAGAGCTGTCTCACAACCGTTCAGCAATTCTTCTACTGAGAAGAAGAATTCTTCTTCTTCATCACTATGCAGTACATCTGAAACTAACATGATAGTGTGTGTCAACTATATTTCAATTAAAAAAGAAAAAAAGATTCATAGCTTCGCTGATACCTTCATGAATAATGAAGGAGAAGAGATACTGTACACTGAAGGCATCTGTAAAATCTGAATTCACAGAAGGTTCTGCAGAGAAGTTACACAGGGAAACACAAATACAAGAATGAGACACTTCTGTAACAAATCAAAGTGGGTTGGAAGGAGCATGCAGCTCTAACACATGCACAGAGGTACTGTGATGGAGAGACGCAGAGTTGGGGCTCTCAGGAAAGCTATGTGGACCTGAATCCCAGCCGTATCACTGAATTTGCTGTGTGATGTGGGACATGCTTACTTAATCTTTATATGTCTGGATTTATTATCAATAAAGTAGGGCAAGCTCATAAAATTTGAGGAGTTCCTATTAGTGTTAATAAATTTTTACAGGTAAAGGCCTTATGACAATGTTTGTCACAGAGTCAATATAATGCTAGCTATTCAATAATATTGCTCAATTACTTTTCTACTTATATTCTTATATTCAAAGAAATCTTTTTTCATCATTTGTAGAACAATATTAAAAATTCACGTTTGGTTCTCATGGTATTGCTAGTAAGAAGTAGGAATGCTCCAGAGTTTTGCTAAATTGGCTATTAAAAGACTTGCACATACACCAAATACTGCATAAATCCTAGTGGTAGGTCAAGAAACAAAAGATAAAATTGAATTAAAAATAATTATTCTAATGATTCGATTAGTAAAAAACTTAGAAAGCTATGTTAAATAAACAGAATTCAGTACAATATAAAGCAATACTCCAAGATCTTATTTCTATTATTCTGACCACATTAACAGAATGTTTAAGAGTTTGACTCTAAATTTAACCTTTTTAAGTCCTGAGAATTTTTTTTAAACATTTTTACATTAGTTTCCAACTTCTAAAAATTAGAATATTAAAAGTTAAGTCCAGAAATCTGTCACCAGCTTAGAATTACAAGTGATGTATTAAAACAACTGTACAATTAAACAATATAGAACTTTCTATCTAAGAGTTTGTTGATGGGATACAAGCCATATGAAGATTCTAAGGTGCTTTTGGAGAAATGTGGGACAAACTTGCTTTCTGGCTCCAAATAATCCCAAGAGAACCAATGAAAGATTTAAAACTCAGTAGAGTATTTTTAGTTGGCACTGATATGTTGCCTACATGTAAAACACGATGTTCAAAGGATCGAAGTAAAGCTGGCAGCAAACAGATAATCATTCTCTCCCACAGTTTTCTGAATAAAGGCAGTCAGTCAACTATAAACTCTCCATGGGAATGTAATTTAAAATATATGAGGCTTCTTCTTTTTACCATTTCTTATATGCTCTATAGTTCTGGGGCCAAAATTTAAAGGTAAAGTTCCAACTCAAAATAACTGGCTTAGCGGCTTAGTATTTTATATTTGGAAGGAAGGTTAAGAAAATATTAGATTAAAATAAACAAAACCTCTGCCTCAATTCTACACACTGGTCACTGAAAAATATTTTGATTACTGAAAATAAAAATAATGAACCCAAATCAATCGTTCATGTTTTATACAGTAGATACATAACTCTCTTTTCCTAAAATACTCTGCTCTAAAATATACATTAATTTCACTGGAGGCTGGATCCTTATTAGGCTGGTCATTCTTTGCTTCCAGCTGTGGAATAAAAGGATCTGGCAGGCAGAATTAAGGCTTGTTATATCCTGACCAGACCTCCATAAGAAGAGACAGAATCTTAAAAGCTGTGTTGTGCAATAATCCTAAAAGCAGCAGGACTTTTCTCTCCCCTTTTCTTCCCTACAAAAAGGAAAATTCATGTGTCTAGTGTTCAAAAGTTTTAAACTTTTTCTAGAGTGCGGGGACCTAGAATCTCAGAAATTATTGGATTATTTCTATTCTAATCTCAAAGATGATGTAATTAAAAACAAAGAGAATGAGTTATTAGCAAGTGGCACTAGAGGAGCTAAGGTGGGGCCTTCTCTGAGGTCTAAAGGAGGAGCTCTGAAAGCCAACTGATTTTCCAGAGTAGAGCTCATTACACTGAAACTCTTAAGGCCACACTCTTGAACTGCAGTTTTTCTATCTACGCACTTAAAGTTAGGTTACTGCTCCTATCATAATGCCAAATATCAATCTTTCACATTTGCATTATTTTTATCCTTTTAAACTTGTGAAAACTTTTGGCACTATTAAGAGTTTAAAATAGACATTACTAACTCTCAAATATGACTCATTCTGTGTAACAGTAAAACTGGAATTACAGCTTGAAAAGCACTTTCACATGCTAGTTATATATAGTTATAGATATATATATACACATATATAAAATCTCATCCTCTACTTAATAGGTATAGTAATATTAGCAAAAACATTTTCTTCATCCACTCAGGAAAAAAACCCATGAGATACATGCTGACACAAATTATTAACTATAAATCCTTAGTTACAGAATTCCACAAGGCCATAGGGGATATATATGTTAGTCAAGATTAATAAATACCTTTATACCTACAACTTGATTACTGTTACCTAAAAATAATACTAGATTTTTAAATCAAATCCTTCAGGGTAATACTTGAAATGGAAAGAGGAGAGACCAGAGTCCGACACATAGACCTGGTTTACATGCTGCTCTGATATGTCACGAGGCCAGGCAACCTGAGGAAAGTTACTGATTCTCCTTCAATCCTATCACAGATAAAATGGAAATAGTTCCTCATGAATTATTATAATGACAAAAATGAGCAGCACATGTTATGCCATCAAAATAGTTATAATGCTATTTTCCAAAAGTATGGGACAAATTTAATCAATGGTAACATCTCCTTAATAAAGTTTATTTAGATTAAACTTTTCTGAAATAGTTTTCCACCTTAACTGTGGCTTTACTGGATATAGAACTAATGAGGTCTATGGTAAGAAATCTTCATGCAGGTTTAACCAGTTTGGACTCACGTCTGGTGGGATCCGAGCACTGTCTTTCACTGAGTTTCCTTCAACAGTGAGATGATAAACTTGGCCATCATTATCGGTGAACACAAAATGCTCCCGGGCAGAGATGTTCTGACTGAGTTCAGATTTACTTTCAGCCTCCTGCAACAAGCTTTGGGATGGAGGAAAAGATGAAGAATTTTCCCCCCCTAGAGTGACATAATGAATTAACTCACCCAAAATACAGATGGATTAACAGGAGGTCAAATCATTTTTTTAAAAAAAAAAGGCTGAAACTAATCTTTGCCTGGCAATAACAGGAAAACACAAATTATTCTTCATACCACGACTGAATGTTTACCCTGTACAGAAGAATGTAGTGATCTAGACTTCACATGGGAAAGAAGCCTCTTTGCTGTTTCTGCTGCAAAACAGAGGCCTTATCTTGGCCCATCATTCTCTGAAGTTTTTTATTTGTTAATCTGGCGGGGACGGGGCAGTACAAAAGTTAGAATTCCCAATACATTTCTGTGGTGAACATAAATGACAACAGGGTCCACCTGGGTGTTAACGCTACGTTCATTTGAACTTCAGAAGCTGAAGTCTATGGAGCCGAAGGGCACTGAGAATCAATCATGCTCACTAACAGGTGCTGACATGTAAACTGCACGCTGCACCAAGCAATGCAATTACTAACTCTTTAGTCATATGAGCGTGTACTGAAACATCAAAGACTGTTCCAAAGTGGACTAGAGGTGCCTTAGGATGCCACCTGTCTAACAAAATTCCCAAGCAGGAAATAATAAATTCCTGGTTATCTGTAATAACCAGGTTATTACAAATGACAGTGGCGGAAGCAGGGCACCTGATCACAGATGACTCAACCACACTCAGCTCCGTATCTGAGACCACAGTCTGGCGGGCCATGGCCTCTCGGGTGGCCAGCTGCTTCTTCCTTAAGCTCTTCAAGTTGTGAGACGGTGACCATTCCTGTGAATCAAAGGCAGACACACCCACAAGCGCTCAGTTCCTCTTTCTTCCAGAAGAGCGGGCCATACTCACTATTGCCCAGCATCACTTCTTGTTACTGCACATGAACTCACAGTTTGTTCTTAGGTTTTACATTTTTTTATTTTTAGAAAGGCTGAAGGCATGCATTTTCATTAAAGCTTATGATAGAAGGTTTCAATAATCTATCTCTATTTCCTTCCACCTCTAATCTTCAATTAGAGCTTAAGGGAAAAGAGCTTAATGGCAAACTCCAAAAGGCTTAAGCTTTTGATGCTTTCATTTTTCAAAATCAAAATAATACATTTAGTTATGGTACCTCCCACTCCTTACCTCCCCACCTCCCCCTTAGATGAGCTGATCACACACTCCTCCAGTCATTGCCCATTATCACCTATAGGCCCACCCCAAACCTCTAGTTTTATTTATTTACTCCTGGTTACTCTAAAACATTTAATCTAATATCCTCTCACATGTATAAATTCTTAAACATGTAGTTATTTTACATGCACGTATTTGTGGTCTGCATGAACAGTAGTGGATTATGTATCTCATCCCATTGCTCTTTTTACTCGGCACAATGTATTCAAGTCCCACCTCTGTTGTTTCTGTATGTTACACAGTACTTCATGGGTACATCTGTCAATTTTCAGTCTAGTTTTTAGTTTAGTTTTCCCAGGAAAGGACACCCAGATTGTCTCTATACTCTCATCATGGGCAATTACCTGCACTGAAATTTCAACATCCACACAGAAGTTCCTGTGTGACCAGAAGCTGACCAGTTGGGGCAAAGAGGACGTCTGTATCTGACTAAGTGCTACCAGCTTGCTCTGCAGAATGGCTTCACTGGTCTACCAGCAGTGCCTAAGAATTCTTACAGCCCATACCTCACCCACACGGGATGCTACTGGCATTCCAATTTTTGTTTGTCTAGAAGGTTTATCATAGCCATTTTACTTTGCACATCTCAAAACCCAGGATTCTTAATATTTTTCACATGCTTATTGGCCTTTTAGGTCTCTCTGACATTCATTAACTGGTCATATCTTTCATCTTGTCCATCTTTCCACTGGGGCTACTTCTGCTTCATTGCAGGAGTTCCCACAATACTAATTCCTTAGAGGGATTAGTTAGTCCTCTGTCCATCTTAAGACACTGGACAATTTCTTTTTTTAAAAGAAAGTTTAAAAGTTGTCTTCCGTATTTAACTTTGACAGTAGTATGGTTCATTGAATAGAAAGCACCAATCTTGATGTAATCAAATTCATTAATTACCTTTATGCCTTTTGGTTTGAGCTTGTGATATCCTCTTTTACCCCCAGAACACAAAAATATTCTTCTGTATTTGACTATATTAATTTTATCGTTGTACTTATTTTCACATTTAGGTCATTAATCCTGTGGAGCCCACCTCTGAATATGGTATTATGCATAAATCCAGTATTTCTATGAAGTTAGAGGTTCCCAACACCTTCTACTAAACAGGCTGTCCCTCCCCTTGGGTTTGTAAGTTATTTTGCTGTACACTAAGTTACCAAATATTATGGGCCTATTAATGAACTCTTTATTATACTGATCCATTTCTCTTACTTGGGCCAATATGACATTACTTTATTTCTATGGAGTGGGATGGGGCCTACCTCCACCCATACTGCCTATATTACTCTCTTTTTTCCAAGGTTAACTTAGCTACTAGGACTTTTATTTTTCCATAAATATTTTAGAATATGTTTATCATGCTCCTCAAAATATCTAAATTAAATTTTAATTGGACTTTCACATAATATTAGCTTAACCCATCCAAGAAAATAAGAATTATCTCCATTTGTTTAGATCATCTTCTCTGAATATACATTTTTTGCAATAAAACATACAGCAGTAATGATTTTAATTTGAGCTAAAGAAAAATATTCACCACGTATATACATACCCAAATAAACTGTTTACTTCTTTAAAACTGTAACTTACCAAAGCAGTTATTGCAGGGAAGTTTTTGGACATTTCTCTAAGAATGGTACAAGTCCTAACATCCCATAACTCCAGGGGTTTATCTTTGAATACAACTGCCAAATACTGCCTAAAATAAACAAAATTACTAAATGAAGCTCTTTTTGCAGTATTTTCACCATAAGTAGTACAAATAAAAAGTTCATAAAGCTCAGATGACACATTCTAAATGAAGATAATTTAAACTAACTTTTAGCCCTCTTGATTAGTAGTCCTAAGAAGGTAAAGCTCTAAGATGACCTATGAGAGTCACACACACCCTCAGGGCAAGGAGCCTAGCTCAGAATGAAGAATGAGAAAAGGCATGAGTTCACATCCAAATCTTAAAATAACCCTCCTGAGGCTCAATTTTCTCATTGAGACATGAAAATACCACTACGTGTATCAATGGGCTGATTGGTATGCAGGTTACGGGAAAAACTAAATGAAAAAGGAAGTAAAGTTTCTATCATGCCGACTGTGAGGAACTGTGACAGAGTAGGAAATGTGACTTGTAGCTCAGTGTATCACAGGACTTAAGATTCTCCCACTTGATACCTCAGACAAACCATGTGACCTTTTGAGTGTTAGTCTACTTACCTTTAAAATGGTGTTAATAATACCTGCCTCATCAATCTCACTAAACACTACAAGGATAAAGAAAAAGGGACAGCACACATGAAAGGATTTTATAAATCACAATGGATTATGTAAATGAAATATGTCACACTTTATTATATTTAATATAAAAACAAGCAGAGACATGTATGTAAATAACTAATATAAATAAAAAAGAACCTGGTAAATGCTATAAAGATTCACTATGAAAACTGATATTAACTTTGACAATAGGGAAATGGCATTCTAGGCAGAGTTACAAGTGTGATAAATGGCAAAAGACAGAAAAGGAGACAGGGTGTGTGGGGGAAATATGCTACTTGAAATGCAGAGTATGTGAGATGAGAGCAATCATTGTGAGAAAGAAGAATAACGTGAATGTTGGATTCACATTAAAAGCCCTAAGACACCCTAAAATGCAACACTATCGTGAATAGAGATTCATTCTGTAGAGAACAGGGGATCCTTGAGTTTTGAGGCAGTGGTGATAATGTGACCAGACGTTTAAGATGTATTAATTTAGTAGGCTTGTGTAGAGTCAAGACTGACGAGAAATAGAAAAATCTGGCATCCAAATAGTTTGAGCAATTATCAGACTTTTTTGTGGCAGGACTCCCTTACATTTGAAAAAATTACTGAGGATCTCCCCCAAAGAAGTTTTATTTATGTGGGTTTTACTGATATTTTGCCTATGAGAAATTAAACCTAACATAATTATAAGCTATATTAATTTACTTAAAATGAGAAAAGAGAAAATAACTACCAAAATGGCAGATGAAAACATAAGCCATGTTGATAATTACATTAAATATGAGTAATTTAAACACTGCAATTAGAAGCAGAGATTATCAGATCAAGTAGTAAAATAAGTCCAATTATATGCTCTCTTTCAGAAATCAACTTTAAATACAAAGACAGAGATAAGTTACAAATAGGAGGAAGGAAAAAGATATACCATGCAAATACTAATCAAAAGAAAGCTAGAGTATCTATACTAATCAGACAAATCAGATTTAAACTTCTGAGAAAAGACAAACAGGTTATTTCAGTGATAAAGAAGTCAGTAACTCAACAAGACATAAGCATGGCAGTCAGTCGAACAGAAAACAGAAAACCACAGAGAAAAATGAAAGAAACCCAAAGGATTTTCTTTGAAACAATTAATAAAATTGATTGACATAACATACTGATATACAGAGAACAAAGTAGTGATTACCATAGGGAAAGACTCAGGGGAGAGGATAAAATGGGTAAAGGAGATCAACTGTATGGTGACAGACAGAAAATAAAATTTGGGTGGTGAGCATGTTGTGAAGTATATAAAATACAAGTAGAAATATAGTGTTGTACACATGAAGCTTATATAATGTTACAAATAAATATTATGTCCAACTATTTTGGTATATGAATAATTGAAAACTGAAATTAACAGAAGAAAAAATATAATTTATAATAGCATCAAAGAAAAAGCAAAAAATAATTCACAAATGATGCACAGGACCTGTATACTGGAAACTACACAATATTATTGAAAGAAATTAAAGAAGAACTAAATAAGTGGAGAGATATATACCACGCTCATGAATCACAAAACTTGGTAAGATGTCCATTCTTCCCCATGTTGATCCATGGATTCAATGCAATCACAATCAAAATCCCAGTAAGCTTTTATGATAAAACTGATCAAGTTGATTCTAAAATTTATATGGAAATGCAGAGATCCTCAAAAAGCTAAAGCAATGTTAAAAACAATTTCAGAGTGCTTACTCCTTTCTTTGTTCTTTTGATTAGTTTTCAGTCAATCTCTGTTGTCAATGATTCTGCTTTACATATATTTTTCTTTGGAACAAAAAACTTACTAGAATTAGATCTAAGTTATAAATAAGGAAAATGAATTCTTTCACTCAATAAGCACATACTGAGGTAGAAGCTGAACAAAGAATTTAACCAAATAACAAATAACATTTCCTAGTGAGTAACAGGTAGTTCTATCAATATAGCTATAGTTGAACAAAATGGGGTTACTCATTTTACCAATCTGAAATGTTAAGATTCAGATAAGTCACCTTGTCTTTATAGAAATGGTGAATTAAAAGCAATAGCAACTTAATTTTGCAATTAAAATATTTTCTATGATACAGCTGCACATCACAATTTGCTACCACTAAGAAATTCTATGTACATGCATGCATGTTCTCATTTCCTTAAAGATTAAAAAAAAAAATGCTTGAGATTCCCTTGTGATAACACCAGATTTTTTTTTTAGGTTGACACTTACTTCAAATGAGATACTTTAATCATTTCGATGGGCGACTCATCATTACCTCGTTCACCACGGAAAGCAATGCTCCTGCCTTTAATTATAAATATTAAACAAAATGTAAAAACAGCATATGAAACGCATAAGAAACTAAAAGCTGTACCAATGTAATTTGATCAGTGGTACCTTCTAGTCTCCTCCTCACTCTTCCATTTGCTTTAAGCTGTTTCTAATGATCTAAATTCAAAACTAAATCAAAAGTATTATAAGACTAACACTGTATTACTTACATTCAAATATCTACTTTATAAAAAGGTATTTTCATTTTGTTTACAGAATTTCTTGACGCCCTTCTGTGGTACCTTTCAAATAATTTAATTTTAGAAATTTAGAAACATCAATTTCTAAAGTTTTAATACATCTATGGTAAAGCAATTATCTACTATAAAAATTACTGGTACGTTCAAAGTATTATAAACATTTCCATGTTTACAAATATTAACTAATGGGGAAAGCACTCTTTGAATAGGTATTTAAGATTTCTTGTCCCATGTGCAAAATACTCAACTACAATATTTTGACATGTTCCTCCAAATGTCTCTATAAACTGAAATTGGGGAATATTAAGAATGAGTTAACAGCCAAAGAAGTTAAACAGTTTTCTATAACTTAAAAAAAACAAACAAACAAGTTCTACCTTATGTTTGAAAAAATATTTTAATAGCATCTCTTAGATTTCTATTTACATGAAACAAAAGAGAGAAGAGACTCAATTCAAAGACAAATGGACGCCTACGTGTCTCCCTGCTCTTCAGGACTATCACATCGAGTCTCACTCTTATTACTCGCCAAACACCCTACACCCTTTCCCGGCTCTGCTAGTCTGCTGGTCTCCTCAGAAGACAAGGCTGTAAAAATCTATAATTTATGAACTTAAATGTCCTACCTAAAAAAAGTCAGAATCTTTTACTCAGAAATCTGTTCTTCAAAAAGAAATCTGTGAAAGACCGCTTTTAAGTTATCTAAGAGTTCTGAACCTGAGCTGATGGGAAAAATGCACAGGCATGTTTTCAGTGAATGATGCTACGGAACAGCATTTCATCCCTGGGCTACCATCTGACTGCAGTGACCAGTGTCAGTTTACCAACAAATCAGGAATGCAGGGATATGGGTCACCAGGCAGGTCATTTCCGATTAGACTAGAGCAACACTGGACTAACAGGAGCTAATTCTTTGAGGTTTCGTAACATAATCTGATAAGTAAGAACTATAAATTGTAAATATGTATTGACAATATAAGGAAGCAACCATATACATGATTTACTACACACACATTTAACTTATTGGTTGAAACAACATATATTTATACTGCTAAGCCATTAAAAAAAACTCCCCATAATTTTGTTAAAAAAAAAAAATGCCTGAAATCATTCCATGTGCTATATAAAAAATAATATAAAACCTTCACCTTACTCTGCTTTTAAGTTCTTATTTTGAAACTGACTGGGTTTTAGGTTTTTAACAACTGTGAACAAGTTACTTTACTGGAATATTTCCTACTGTAATGCCTTTAAACTCCAAAATTAAGTTTTCCTATTAGTTAGCCAGAGAATATCAAAAGTTTCAAAGCTGAGCATTTTAAAACAATCCTTGTAAGATTTTTAAGGGTTTCATGAAAAGGCCAAAATTTTTAAAAGAGATTCTAAAAAAGTGTAACTACAAAGATTTATTTTAAAACTGTACTTCTGGTTATCTGTAACAATGTACTTGGAAGTAGCACTGATATCTCATTTATGAATCTGTCATTTGGGCTAATGGTACTCCATGAACTCGTGTTAACACAATTTGCATACAATGATGAGTCTTTTCTAAGGCAGTTATTATAGAGCAACCAAAAAATGAATACATAAACATAAAATATATAAAAATGAATACACAAATTGAGAAAAAAATTCCAAGGTGAAAGAAAGAATTTTGAACATGTCTTCTAAATAGTAGCATCTTTGATCAACATGATGATACCATTTCAAACATTTTAATAGTCTAAATACACAAACCTGTTGGAAGATCAACCAGCTGAAGTTCATTTCTCACTAATCCCATGTTGTTTGGTGTTGAGGTAGCAAAAGAAAGAAAACCAGTTAAACTCGTCCATTCAATACCCCTATATAGAGAAATTAAACAAAGATTAAAATTCTTTGTTTGAAGAATTTATTTGAAAATTGTTTTTTCTATGTCCTAAACCTTATTGTACAAGTTAATTAAAGAATATTATTAATACAACATTTGAGAATAAATTATATATTTCCAACATAGAAAAAATTATTTCTAATTAAAACTTTATCTCCAAAGATAGCTTAGTTATCAGAAGTCATGGCATTAAAATGACTATTAAAATCTGGCAGAGAGCACCAGATCATTGCCAAGAATTCCATTGTTTAAAACAAGTGGTATAGAAATATTCTGAGCAGACTGCTTAAAGTTGAGTACATGAAGGAACTTTATCAAATTTTATCAAAATTCCTAGCTGGTTAGGAAGCAGAAATTCCTGAAGAAACAGACTGAACTGTTAGACTGGAAGTGGATGAAAGCTCCAAACAGTGTATCAATTAAAGAAAAGCACAAAAGAAAAAAATAAACATGTATGACAAGACACTAACCTATCAGCCTAATGCCCTGTTGAGTCCCGTTTCCTTGGGACTGGCAGTGGGTGAGTCCATGTTTTTTTTCCACTGACATAACCGGCTTAACCATCAATGGAAAACGAGGGGACTCAGGACATGTGAGTTCATCACAGTAGTCACAAAAAGAAGTGAGAAACACTATTATTACCCTGCACTGCTTACAAGGTAATGGGGTCTCCCTGGTGGCTCAGCGGTAAAGAACCCGCCTGCTAATACAGGAGACGCAGGTTTGATCCCTGCCTTGGGAAGACCCCCTGGAGAAGGAAATGACAACTCACTCTAATACTCTTACCTGGGAAATGCCATGGACAGAGGGGCCTGGCGGGCTACAGTTCATGGGGTCACAGAGTCTCTACTAGACAAGGTGACAGCTGGCTAGGAGGCAAATCTAAACCTCTGTTCTACACACGATTGCTCATCAGCCCTTACAAGACAACAACAGAATATCAATGGCTGCTTTCACAGCACCATGGCAGGGCTGAGTAACTGCGCCAGAAACCTTACGGCCTACAAAGCTTAAAATATTTGCCTTCTGTCCTTTAAGGGGGAACGCCTGCTGACTGATCTAATTTTTCCATGTCTACTCTAATTTGAACACTATTGCTCGAGTTAGCATAATTGCTCTGACCACCTCTCTCACCTGCCCAAGAAAAGGTGTGATGGCTCCTGCATCACATCCACGCTGTTCTCTGTGATTTTCAAAGCTACCCAGCAACACAGGTACCTCTCAATCATCTGAACCTGTCTGCTACTTCAACAAGAGTAACTTTTCCTCACTGACCCCTTGTGTATCTGTCTACTTGTCTTTTCTCAGAGGAGCAAAGATAATCCCAAGAGAACTGAAAGTAACATTTGCAAGAGCCGGGAATTCCTATTATCAATTTATACCTCTTTAAATGTAAACTTGTTGTTGAAACAATCAGATTAGATTGCTGAAAACTGAGCACTCTTCAGAATTTTCATGCCTGGAGTGGCCACTTCTCCTTCTCTCTTCGACTACTACCTGGTTCAAGTTCCAGCTCCAGCACTTACTGGCTCTGTGCTCCTCCACAGCTCAGCTTCCTCCTCTGCTGTGGAGGGGTAACAACACTGAGCGCATAAAGAAGGCCTGGCACAGAGTCAGTGCTGCAGAGACTCATCATCACCATCAATTACGCTTTTTTCGGGATCTCTAAGCCTCTCCATGAACTACACTCAAACCACAGTAACTACAATGTAAGTTGGTTAATTATTCACTGGAAGAGTTCCTTTGTCTCTTGTTTCTCTTTCTTTCCCCTAACGTGGAGCACTCATTAATTTTTCTATTTAGAGTGAATACAATGAGAGAAGAAGCATTTTGGACTTCTGCTCTCTACATAAGTCTGGTAGCTTCAATCAGATCTCTTTACCCACAGAAACCTTAAGATATACTTTTCAAGTCTTGTTGATGGAAATCTGATACTCCGGTATAGTAATGCTGCTATCTCTAGACAGGAAAAATTTCAGTCCTCTCACTTTTCAATTATTATTTTAAAGATACATCTGTTAAGTACCCCATAAATGCTGGTGCCTGTGCTATTAAGTACCCAGGACATGTGAGCAACTTGCCAGGCTAGGGAATACAGCTGCAAATGAGGCAGACTTAACTACTGTCCTTCAAGAGCCCGGTGATCTGGCAGGAAAGAGGCATTATACAAGTGCATCTGGAGTTATCTATCACAAAACAGAGCAGCGCCAAGTTCAACAGGAGCTTGCACGAGTCACACAGAAATCTGATCTCACGGGCCAGGTAGGGCTTCCTGGAGAAACATTAAAGCTGAGACTCAAAGGGCAAACAGGGCTTTGCCTGAGAGCCAGAAAAGCTGAGGAAACAGTGCAATGGATGGAGAAGCACAGCTCTAGACTGTACTCTCTTAGGAGGGAGGTACCTGTCCTGGCAATCCAAGCACATGACAGGCACTCAGCAAATTCTGTTAGATTAAAAGAATGATGTCCAAAAAAAGCCTACCACGCTTCCTTATGTTTCTAAGTGCTGTTCATATCCAGAGAAGGGCTTTCCCCACTGTTTACAGGACATCCCAGTGTTGAGGATGTAACAGAACATGAGTGGCTGCTTATTTATAATTGAGCACAAGTATATTGCTTGTGAACAGATTCCAGCAGCAGCCTGTATATCTGACTCCTAGTGAATGACTAAAAAAAATAAAAATCACGTTGGACTTCAAAGAGTATGAGATAAGGAGGGGATTATTTCTCAAAAGAAAAGAATGAAAACTCTTGTTAAACAGCTGAGCACAACACTGCTCCCAGGATTAGAAAACCACTGTCCATCTATGTTTAACCATACACTGAGCTCTATTAAAAAAAACTTGTAAGAACTGTAGCTTGTGTTCTGACTCAGATAATCTAAGTTGGTTTTGTAGCAGTCCTCACTACTGAACAACCATAACCTTAAAATCTACCGACAAGTGTTCAGGCTCTCACTTACAGATTCCCAAGTTCTGCCCTGGTCACCGGTACTGGGGATGCCACCCTGGCTACCTCTCAACACCGGGGAGTTGGAGGGAAGCACACACTTTCTGAAAAGCCTTGAAGTTCTACAATGATATGAAACTAACTTCTGCACATTTACAGAGGAACAAAATGGAGATCATTTTACTTTGCCCAAATAACTCAATGGACTCAAAGTGATACTAAGTCCATCAGTGTTCTGATACCCATACACATTGTAACAATTTTTGACCATGAGCATAATATTGGGCTATATTATTGTAATTTTAGTCTACAGGACAAAGATACCAACTAATAATATAAGAACTCTAATAATCTAAGAAAACCTGTATGTACCACTCCACATTGTTTACTTCTAGGTATCTTCCACTGGATTATAAGCCTCCAAGATTTTGTCTGCTTACATGCACAGAGAAGAGATTCAATATATATTTCATATTTATAAAGTGTAACTGATTAAAACATCATGGTTTTGAAAAACACACTGATATAAACTATCTATAGTTAGGGAGTTCCAGGCCATGGGTATGCATAAGACTGAAGTATTTAAGATTAAGTGGTTTTAAAAAACACATTTAGTACAAGGTAGAAAAACCACCTTTTAAAAGTTGGTGTTTAATTTACATATGAGTATCTAGAATGTATTGGGTTTATTGCTAGTAAGTTCAGCAAATTTTAGAACACATCTGTGAAATTTTCATAATGGTTTTTAATTATAATACTATAATTGCATTAACTGAAACACAAAGACAGCAGTATTTAAGCATCCTCTTGAGCACCATCTCTGGATGTAAAATGTGAATTATCTTTAAAATAGCAATTAAGAGGGAAAATTTATATTAAAAAAATGAGTGTAGTTACGAGATCATTCACAACACTAGCCTGACTGAGTAGCATACCCTTGAGAGTTATTTGGTACCCCAAGCAACACTTTATAAATAATTTTTGTGTCAATAACAAATACTATCATAATGTGTAAATCATGTTCTTAGTGACACCTACAACCTGAGCAATCCAGAATAACCATCTTACTTATAGCAAATAGCTCACTGATTAACTAGCTATTGTGTCTTTATTAAAAACTTCATATTGTGGTGATCATTTCACCACACATACAAGTATTATTACATGGTACATCTGAAACTAATATATCTTACTGCACCTCAATATAAATAAATAAATAAGATTTCAGTGTTCAGAAAAAGATGAAAATGTGCTTGATTTCCCAGAAGCATGTACCAAATTCTTGGTATTAATCTTGGTTTAGTCAACACTTTTATCTTACTGCCAAACTGTTTCCAATTAATCTACGTGAACTGTTTTATCTGAAGACCCAGGACATGGATGCTACAAGCTCAGTTCTGAAGCCTAAAAGGCCTAGACTGAATTCCATATACCTTTTCACAGATGACTCTACAATACTCTGTTTCTTCTTCTGTAAACTGGGAACAATAATAGTGCCTACTGCATAGAGTTGTAGTGAGGAATCAATGAAACAACGAAAGCCAAGTATTAATATTTAACATAATCCTTAGAACAAGTATTGATTAAATGATGAGTTTTGATTCATTGCTGTTTGCCATAAAAGGGAACACTACACACAAAATCCAAGGGTGAGAGGAAATGTCAATACAAATGGGAAAGAAAGGGAGAGAGAAGGTATCAGTGGCATCAGGGACTACTGGAAGGAGAGAAAAAGATGACCAACAATCTGAAAGAATCCAAATAGATACCTAATGCTTTTGAAGACATTATTCCTCCATGTAGGTGTATTTATGGAGATACTGGGGGGCAGTGGGGGGAAATAGCATAAAGTGACGATAAACAGTCACTTAGGCTATACCAAAAAATCATGCATTTGAAAGATTAAGGCAACATTAACTCTCAGAAACTTCCATCACAATCAGAAGTTGTGATACTTCAAGCACTGACCCTTCCCATTTAGAAAATGCATTTATTCAGAATAACGTGTACGCTAAGGGTTCACCAAGAATTTTAACATATACATGAGACCTATAATTTATATAATATACAGAAGTAAGAAAATAGCCTGATACATTTGTTCCAAAATCATCCAAAAATAACTGAAGATTAACAAATTTATATTTTACATGTGTAACTTTACAATCCGTCATTACCAGGGCAAAGAAAATAATACAGTCATGTGATCAGCAAAATAATGCTATGGAGCAGGTAGGTATATGCTTTTTATTTTTATTTTTATTGGAGTGGGATATAATACTTTAAAACATAGAGCAAGAGGCTTCCTTCTGACCTGTTAGCCTTTCCTCAGATACCTCTGCATTCAGAGAACTCATAAAACAGGTCATAAGTCAAATGAAAGAATAAATGACATTAATTAAAAATTAAAGTGACTTTACTCAAATTTTTCATCAGAAGTCTGACTATAAGATCTTTACAGAAGTGGAAAAAATAACTATATAAACTGGAACAAGGAAAGAGAGTTATATCCAGGAAGAAAATAGCCTAGATCTTAGGGGAAATAAGTAAGATGCAGAAATAAAGTGAGAAAAAATTCTCCACTGAATTAAGGTCCTCTAGGAAGTAAACAGTTAGTACTCATCCTTAATGAACACAGCCATTAGTTGGACAAGAATATCTATGATTCAAAGCTTTCAGTCAAATAATCACTGCAGAGCATTTCGTGTAGAAAAGTCCTTAAGAACTTTTTTGATATTACGTATGTTTATGAGCTCAATATCCCAATGACAGACTCACTTGACTTCACACGAATGGATGCTTAACTCCTTGTGCAGCAGCCCACTGGTGAGATGGTACACCAGGACAGAACCATTGCTTGTACCTATCAAAATGACATGATAGAGGAGAATTAATCTAGTGGAAGTTCCAGATCTAACAAAAGTCTTCTCTCAAGATTTTAATCCTTTTAAAACATCTATCTTTTATAAAAGGAACCTAAGCTAGGTGTGAAGGAAGAGTATATTTCTCTGTCTTCCCTCTTTTCAAAATGGGTCTAATCTCACGGACTCTGCGCTGCGCTGTGCTTAGTCACTCAGTCGTGTCCAACTCTTTGCGACCCCACGGACTGGAGCTCTCCAGGCTCTTCTCTCCGTGGGATTTTCCAGGCAAGAACATTGGAGTGAGTTGCCATGCCCTCCTCCAGAGAGTCTTCTCATCCAACGGATCAAACCCAGGTCTCCCACATTGCAGGCGAATTCTTTACCATCTGAGCCACCAGGGAAGCCCAAGAATACTGGAGTGGGTAACCTATCTCTTCTCCAGGGTATCTTCCCAACCCAGGAATCAAACCAGGGCCTCCTGCATTGCAGGCAGATTCTTTACCAGCTGAGCTACCAGGGAAGTCCCATGAACTCTGTAACCTTACCTAAACTCAGAAACAGATTTTCAAAGAAAGACTTCAAAATCAAATTCAATACACACAAAATTTGACGATGTACTTTCTTGAGCTTTTTGAATGTTTATTATTATAACTGGTCCTCAAAAATGCAACTGAGCAGAACTCATTAACCAGATTTTTCTAGTTTTCTTTACAAAGATTTTTGCTCTGTCTTTAACATTAAATACATCATGAAGAGATGGTAAAGTACAGTGGCTTACTGTGGATTTCACAGTTAAAGAAGCCTAAGTTTAAGCCCTGGCTCTGCCCTACACTCTTGC
The DNA here is from genome assembly GCF_910594005.1 of Cervus elaphus. NCBI lineage: Eukaryota > Metazoa > Chordata > Mammalia > Artiodactyla > Cervidae > Cervus > Cervus elaphus. Next base: position 82,931,766 of record NC_057829.1, on the reverse strand, counting down.
AGTTTTCTTGTTTGCATTGAAAATCTATTTATTCATTGGAGATTAAATGAGAAACGTACGTGTAAAACACTTAGTACAACACTCAGCACAATGTAAGGATGTGATTATTACTATTACTGTTAGCACTGTATTATGATTTGTAGTGATTATTATGCCTAAACCTTTTCACAGTCTCAGATAATAAGTCTAAAATTTAATTAGAAGGGACATGGCCACTTGAAATTCTTCAGAAATTAATGTTTCAGCCCTTAATATGTTTTTATAAGTGAAGCAAGAAAAGTGAACAATGTCAGTGGTTGCATAATCACTTTCTCACTACACATGACTGAAAGAATTAATGGATTCATACAAAGCAATTGATTGTAGAAATAATAATATAATAATGTGAAAGTGAAAGAAAAAGTTGCTCAGTCATGTCCGACTCTTTGTGACCCCATGGACTATACAGTCCATGGAATTCTCCAGGACAGAATACTGGAGTAGGTAGCCTTTCCCTTCTCCAGGGGATCTTCCCAACCCAGGGATCATGTAATAATAGTAAAAGCAAAAATGCTAGGCAAATTCCAATCTTGGTTAACTTGCTGAATTAAAGCTTCAGAAATTTCTTGCAAAACTATTTTAGAGAAATATGGTATTACAACTTTATATTTATTACCTATGCCACAATATCTTCTAGTTCTAGTACTGAGAAAATATCTAAATTACTCAAACTTTTCAATTAGCAAATGTTTAAAATGATTATATGATTTCTATATTCTGCACATTTTGATGTTGAAACTATGATCTACAGGCCCTAGAAGGAGAAGTAAATCCAGCTGAGCTCTGCTTATGTTTCCTAATGACTCTGCAAGACTTCAGGCACATATATTTTTTGCTTTTACTTTGCTATTATACTAAATTCAATAAATGACTTGCTATTCACTATATACCACTATAATACAGCTTATTCTACAATGGAAATCTCAGATTCTGATCAACTCTTATTATCTAACTATCTCAAGACATAATTTTCACCAAGAAATTAATAAAATCCTAATTGACAAATTAGGTATACTGACATTCAGAGACATACATTCTATGTACATTGACAAATTCCAACTGAAATTTCAATAAGAGATTTAATATGAATCAATAGTTTCTAGAGCAAAAATTAAACATCTATCTGTATTTATATAAATCTGGATACATATAAGCACAGATCACTGAATCTTAAAATTCAAATTACTTTCAAAAGATGATAACAGAAAAAAATGAGAAAATAACAGTACTGCCAAACAGTAATACTCAAATGAGCCATTAGGTCTCACAAGCCAGCAACTCAGCTAAGACACAAGGGCTGCAAGATACATGTGATCAGATTTTCATTTTAGGAAAAAAAAAAAAAAAAGAATCATGAATCACATGTTTAGAGTACTGGGAAAAAACCAGAACTCAAACCAATAGCATCTTAAGAAAAGTAATGACAATTTCAAATATTCTATTTTTCAAAATTTTAGAGAAATGAATTTTTAACCTTACATATTCAAAAGCAAATTAAAATTGGGTTTTCTCTGTAAAAGAAACCAGGTTAATCACATTACCATGAAATTACTGTGACAGCAAGCTGAAACCCAGACCAATTTTTTATTAATCTAAAACATAAAAATTGCAATTTCAACCCAGAAGGCAAATCTTTAGTTTACAAAGACAAGAGCCACTTTGAACAAAATAAAACCAGGTTTAACATACAATTCTTAGCAAATATAGATCCTTGCTGATGCTAAATATTAACTTTGACCACAATGTTAGTTAACAAAAACTGAAAACAAAATGACATGTACAGGAAGAGCTTGAGATGGTCCAAGAAAAAACCAGCAGTCTGGTTTCAGCATCACACAGAACTACCCTCCTGACCTTTCAAAAACACACCCATGGTGTCAGAATCTGTCATCTGCCATAGGTGAATGAGTTATTGTTGTGATTTAAAAAGATTAACAAGACAGGGGAAAAAAAGCACCTCAAGATGAGTATTTACACAATTTCATGGAGCCTCTTCCTCCACTTAAAGCATTCTAAAGGAGAATAAAGGATTTTCTAATAACCAGGAAACTTTAATGTCTTAAAAATGTAAAACAGACATTAAGAGTTAAAACAGGAACTCACCAACAGCAAGCAACGGCTGATACATCTTGATGTTTTTTGTGGTCAACGGGGGGCACATACGGATAGCGAACTGTGGGGAGGGCAGTCCTGAAAGCAGACCTGTTAGCAGGAACTTGAGCTGCACTTCCTGCAGAATGGAGCCTTTGGGATGTTCTTCCCCAGCAATTGCACTTTGCCCTGGTTTGTAATAAAATAACAACAAAAAATACATTAATTGCAACATATGCTGATCTTAAAAATCTAAAGGAACTTTACCATGGAAGTACTCTTCAGATCTAGAAGGTGTCACGTAGCACTCTGGGGGCTTAGCTATACACTAGGTCTTATTTAGCGATGGGACTTAATTTGTATCATCTAATATCTCAAAGGTTCGATTACTCCAGAGTATTGCTATCCATAATTCAATTCAGGGGCCTTTATCTTCTAAGAAACACTTTTAGCCAAAGGTGCTGGCTTCAGGGCATCAAAGGCAAATAGAGAAGGACTAGGGTTAGAGAACAATTTCTGTACATGACATATTACAGCATATTCCTGTCTCACTGCCTTCCTAAAGGGTTATGTTTTGATCTGATGCTCTTTATAGTGCACATAAAATTGGTAAACAAAAATAGGTTCAAAGAGCTCAAACCAGTCAAACCTAAAGGAAATCAACTCTGAATATTCATTGCAAAGACTGATGCTGAAGCTGAAGCTCCAATACTCTGGCTACCCGATGCAAAGAGTTGACTCATTGGAAAAGACCCTGATGCTGGGAAAGATTGAGGGCAGGAGGAGAAGGGGATGACAGAGGATGAGAAACGTGGATGGAATCACCAACTCAATGGACATCAGTCTGAGTAAACTCAGGGAGATAGTGAAGGACAGGGAAGCCTGGCTTTCTGCAGTCCACGGGGTCACAAAGAGTCGGACACAACTTTGCAACTGAACAACAGCAACAAAATGTGACTACAAAAGAGTGCAGCAAAATTGAAACTTTAATTCACTAATAAGGGTTTAAAATTTTCCTTCCTTTGTGTGTGTTAAGTTACTTCAGTCGTGTCCAACTCTTTCTGATGCCATGGACTATAGCCCACCAGGCTCCTCTCTCCACGGGATTCCAGGCAAGAACACTGGAGTGGGTTGCCATGTCCTTCTCCAGGGGATCTTCCCACCCAGGGATCAAACCTGTGTCCCTTATGTCTCCTGCACTGGCAGGCAGGTTCTTTACCACTAGCACCACCAAAAGACTGGGACAAAGTTATCACACAAGAATATGTGTGAGTGTATGTGCATGTGTGTTTATCACAGGTGGTGCTACTGGTAAACAATCCACCTGTCCATGCAGAAAACACAAGAGATACAGGTTCAATCCCCTGGGTCAGAAAGATTCCCTGGAGTAGCAAATGGCATCCTACTCCAGTATTCTTGCCTGGAAAATTCCATGGGCAGAAGAGCCTGGCTGGCTACAGTCCATAGGGTCACAAAGAGTTGGACACGACTGAACACAAGCACGTATTAGTACATGTGTGTGTATATATATGTACACACACATATACACACATTGTGAAAGGGAAAAATGTAAATAATTATTCAGAGTGAGTGATGGGATTCTAAATAAACCTTTTAAACCTGTCAAGTTGTTCTAATAAAATGTTATTATAAAATCAGTAAGATATACATAAAAAATAAGGATCAACTGAATCTGAATAAATGATCCCTTAGTATAAGCCACACAACTGATACTCATTTTTAGTAACAAAGATGGGGTCTAAAGCAATGGCAACAAGTAGGTGCCATGTTTACCAACTTTTGACAGCTTGGAGCTGATTCCAGGAAACTGCATATTTCTCTTCCAGCATTTTCCATGTGAAGTGATTCATAAAGCAGGGCAGATTAGGTCTTAATAAGCAACAGCCTTTACTCAATGAATATAAATCAGACCTCTGTACTTAACTGAATTGCTTTCAATTATCACTAAGTACATAGTGAATTTCAAATTAAAAGTTTAATTAAAAGTTTTAATTAAAATGTTTTCAAGTAACAAAGATTTAATTATTTAATACTTTCAAATCAACAACGTTGTCAAGAACTGCTATACAATCTGTATCATTTTGTCCCCTAAAAAATGTAATTTATATCACTTAGATACCTAAACAGCATAAAATTTCAAACTCCTATGGGCTTCATATTGCTGATTAGTTCTATGCATGTGGGTTCATAATTCTTTTCACTTTAATAGTTTATATTAAGTGCAGACAGGGTCAATTAACTCAGAAAATTATGTTACTAATAAAATAAATTTTGCAAAACAATTATGTGTCTGAACTTCTTCATAGGGATTTTTGTCTGAAAGGTGAGAAGAAAAAATCTGAAGTATGTAAGTTAGCATCAGTGAGCACAAAGATTCCAAAACTGGCAGGAATTATGAGAATACCAGGGTATGGAGAGCTCAAGCCTTGCTTCGGTCACAGTGAAGCAGCCAGGTCATGGCCAAGAAGCAGACTCCAAACTGGGATGATTATGAAGGTGGTTGTTGAACACGCAAAGACGCTGGGATTCTTGGCCACTGGAGGAGAATTCAATCCGGGGCCAGAGACAAGGCTTGATCGCTCAGAGCTTTTGTGTAGTAGAGTTTTATTAAAGTATAAAGGAGATAGAGGAAGCTTCTGACACAGGCCTCAGAAGGGGGCAGAACGAGGACCCCCTTGCTAGTGTTAGCCATGGAGTTATACGCTCTCTAATTAGTTATGACAGTGAATCAAAAGAAGGTCTGGAGGTTGTAAAGACCTCACTAGACCTACTCCCATAGCTTACACCTTAAGATAACAGGATTAGCCAGAAGGTATTTTCCAAAGACTGTCCTCAAGCAGGATACATTATTGTTACATAATCCTAAGGAATGTAGAGGGACAAAAAAGTTTGATCCTTTCTTCCTCCTTGAGAATTCCAGACCCCTCTCTCCGTGGGGATCCCTGGACTTCTTATCAATCTGCCTAGGAATTGATTCTGTCAATTATGACCACATTTCCACTTACTGGCTGTGTACTTTGGGGCAAGTGTTTTAATCTCTCTGGGTCTTAGTTCCCACATATATAAAATGGAAATAATAATAATAGTACCTAGTCCACAGGGTTGTCAAGGTATTACGTAGAGAATTTGAGACAGCATTTAATATAGTATTAAGCCCCCAATAAATGTCATCTCTGATTAAGAAGATCAATAAGCTAATGCTCTTCTTTCTAGTATATCATTTATCTTTATAGCATTTAAACAAACAAAAAGAAACCTAGTAAATAATGTCCACATTTAACTACATTATGGAATAACAAATAATGGTAAAGAAAATACTTTATAGACCACTGGCCACAATTTTAAGTGAATTACATGTCAATTCTGCTTGGCATATTTATAATTGCTAGTTGTGTAATATTTGAAATCACCAACCCTCATTCTTCCTTGACTATATTCTGGCTCTATAATAACTAGATAAGTAAGTCTGAAATAATTTATTTGCAAATAAATATTTGGTGAAAGTAAGAATTCCCAACATAAAAATAAGAAAATGTAAGTCGGGAAGACTATTTTTTTCTAATACTGCTCAGTTAATTATTTCTTCAGTAACTATTTACTGTACATCTAGAATGGGCAACACCCTGTGCCGAGTGCTGGGAATGCAAGGCTGAATGAAGCTCTGTCCCACCCTCGTGGTACGAATAACCTACAGGAAGACACAGACAAGTAAGATCACAGTGACAATCGGCAGGTAACTCTCAGGACCACATAAATTTTATTTATTTTACACCCGTCTGATTTATCAGAAAAGAATGAATCTACATTTTAGTTTTCTGAAGTATTAACTTTTATTTAATAGTAACTACAATCACTGACTATTAATTTTGCCCTTCAAAAAGTATACCTAACATGAAAGTCAGAAGGGAAAAAAAAAGTGGCTTACCAATCATGTTATCTAAGGAGAGGTCTGGGAGTTTATTCTGTAGGACTCCTACAGGAATTCCACAGAAAGACACTGGTGAATATAAAGGTGACACGCCAGAACTACTGCAAAGATATAATAATTAGACAGTTCTTACATATTTAAAGTCTGCATCATATGTTAGTAACTGAAATTACTAACTTTAGATCACAGTACTCTATCCATTTTTTACACTAATATTTTAAACCACAGGTGAAATATCTCTAGGAGGTTTACATAATCCCCTTATAATCTAATGTCTAAATATTTGTTACAGAAAAAAGGCCCTATTTTTATATGATTCTGGCAACCTTAAAGGGGGGGAAGCAAAGCAAAACAAAGAGAGATCCTACTGGCTCCTTACCTGCTCCGTGAATTCCGATTACAAACAGCCGACTTCAGTTCCCATATCATGACCCTGCCATCGCTTACTATGAGGGCAGCTGCGTTCTCATTGACGGGACAACACACCATACTGAAGGGACGGACAGTTTTTGTCACCCTGATTGCATCACACTGGCTTCGTAGGTCATAGGTAAGCTCCTGGACAGGATCTGGATCTTAACAAGAGTATTGTTTTCTTTAAGTATTAGAAGGCAACCATATTAATGTCACTGCTACTTGTTTCAATGTAAATAATACCTCAACCAAAAAGAACATCATCCCTTCAACTAAGGCAAAGTTTGTCAAAAATGGCTTCCCTGTGTTTACAATTACTAATTTCTTCAGGATATAAGACAATTAACTTAATGACTGTCCACGCCAAGTTTAATGTCCATAATAGCAATTATCAAAATAGCTTATTTAATATTTTTTAAGTGAAGAAAATCCTACAAAAAAGGATCAACAGTGATATATGATTAAATAATGAACAGTGCACCTGTAGCCCATCATAATAATTTACTGTGCTCTACATCACAATGGTGTGATCACTCACCTAGAGCCAGACATCCTAGAATGCGAAGTCAAGTGGGCCTTAGGAAGCATCACTGTGAACAAAGCTAGTGGAGGTGACGGAGTTCCAGCTTTGCTATTACAAGTCCTGAAAGATGATGCTGTGAAAGTGCTGCACTCAATATGCCAGCAAATTTTGAAAATTCAGCAGTGGCCACAGGACTGGAAAAGGTCAGTTTTCATTCCAATCCCAAAGAAAGGGAACGTCAAAGAATGTTCAAATTACCACACAACTATACTCATCTCACATGCTAGCAAAATAATGCTCAAAATTCCCCAAGCCAGGCTTCAACAGTACATGAACCGAGAACTTCCAGATGTTCAAGCTGGATTTAGAAAGGCAGAGGAACCAGAGATCAAATTGCCAACATCTGCTGGATCATCAAAAAAGCAAGAGAATCCCAGAAAAACATCTACTTCTGCTTCACTGACTATGCCAAAGCCTTTGACTGTGTGGATCACAACAAATTGTGAAAAATTCTTCAAGAGATGGGAATACCAGACCACCTTAACTGCCTCCTGAGAAATTTGCATGCAGGTCAAGAACCAAGTTAGAACCAGATATGGAACTAGACTGGTTCCAATTGGGAAAGGAGTACATCAAGTTTGTATATTGTCACCTTGCTTATTTAACTTATATGCAGAATACATCATGTGAGATGTTGGGCTGGATAAAGCATAAGCTGGAATCAAGATTGCCAGGAGAAATATCAATAACCTCAGATATGCAGATGACATCATACTTATGGCAGAAAGCAAAGAAGAACTAAAGAGCCTCTTGATGAAACTGAAAGAGGAGAGTGCAAAAGCTGGCTTAAAACTCAACATTCAAAAAATGAAGATCATGGCACCTGGTCCCATCACTTCATGGCAAATAGGTGGGGAAACAATGGAAACAGTGATAGATTTTATTTTCTTGGACTCCAAAATCACTGCAGATGGTGACTGCAGCCATGAAATGAAGACGCTTGCTCCTCTGAAGAAAAGCTATGACCAACATAGATAGCATATTAAAAAGCAGAGGTATTACTTTGCTGAAAAGGTCCATCTAGTCAAAGCTATGGTTTTTTCAGTAGTCACATATAGATGTAAGAGTTGGATCATAAAGAAGGCTTAATGCTGAAGAATTTATGTTTTTGTACTGTGGTGTTGGAGAAGGCTCTTGAGAGTCCCTTGGACAACAGGGAGATCAAACTAGTCAATCCTAAAGGAAATCGGTCCTGAATATTCATTGGAAGGACTGATGCTAAAGCTGAAGCTCCAATACTTTGGCCACCTAATGCAAAGAAGTGACTCACTGGAAAAGACCCTGATGCTGCGAAAGACTGAAGGCGGGAGAAGAAGAGGACAACAGAGGATGAGATGGCTGGATGGCACTTAATCTATGGACATGAGTTTGAGCAAGCTCCACGAGTTGGTGATGGACAGGGAAGCCTGGCGTGCTGCAGTCCATAAGGTTGCAAAGAGTCAGACATGACTGAGTGACAGAACTGAACAGTAAGCCTAAAAATAAATGTATTTTATGAAAGATGTGAAAGTCACTTTCACCTTTACAGCACACATCATTCCATTAAAAACATCAGTTTTATTCTCCAGGATAAGATTGAAAAAGACAACTGAATGCCCTGAAGACAACCTATGCTACTTTACCATGGAAGTGACACAGGTTTAAGACATTCCTTCCTAAAGCAGAAGAAAAGTCAAAGGAGTGTAATAATAAAGGTATATACAAGGTTGGACTTGTGCTAAAGAAATAGTCACAAAAGATAACATGCACTTGGCTCACGGATACAGTCAAGAAGGGATTACAAAATATTACTATTTTTGCTGCATTACAGGAGGTGCACTGTCGTAATACCCAGAGACTATCCGGGGTTTATGCTTTCTCATGCCTCATACTATAACTATATTCTATTATCTTAAGGCAAGGATTATGATTAACTCCATGCTTTGGCTACTATTCGCCACATAAAGCTTTATAAAATAATTCTAAAGAAAAATAAAGTGAACATTATCGTGAGATATAAACTTACCTGGTTCCTCATTTGAAGTGGTGAAAATACTACTGTAAGATCTTCGAACACGTAAGGTTATACAACCATTTTCATGTAGGCAAAATAAACCATCACGTTGAAAGCAGGGAATTACCTTTAAATAGATGATGTATTTATTTTTTTAAAACAACACATTTTAAAATTATATACATGGTGAGACTCATAAACTCATTATTTACAGAACACAGGCAAAAAGTAAAACAAAAACACAAAAGCACACATATAATCCCCTAATCCATCAATCCTAAAAAAATCTGTTTTTTATTCATGTATCTTAAATAGTTCAGTATCTATCTCCAAATATGCGAGAAGAATTTCTAAGGTTAAATCAAACCAATCAAAAATCCAGAAAAATAAGGAATGTAAAATAACATTGTCAATCCTTAAATAATAGAAAAAAAGTGAAAACTAAGGACTTTTGCAAGACTATGCAAAAGTATAGATTATCTTTCTCTATATAATTCATAATCAACTTTTGGTAATGTAATTTGTAAGCTGTAGATACCTGCAGAAAAGGAACTCCTGTTCGCTCTATTGCAATCACACCCACTGTCTGATTCACTTCAAGATCAAGGATTAAAATCTCACGAGGATAGAGCAGCAACATGTGATTCCTTTTGGAAGGCAGATATGCCAACTGAAGGCAATCATTGAGAGTTATGAATTCTGCACTGGAAAAAGTAAACATTTACTTCAGGCATCAAGAAATGAGTCAGACTCACACATGAACATATGTACAAAACAGATACAGACCCACAGACATGAAAACAAACTTACGGTTACCAAAGGTAGGGTGGCAGTGAGGGAGGGATAAATTAAGAGTTTGAGATGGGCAGATACAAACTAGTCTATATAAACAAGGTCCTACTATATGGCACAAGGAACTAGATTCAATATCCTACAATAAACCACAATGGAAAAGAATATGAAAAAGAATAGTAATATAACATGTATAACTGAATCACTTTGCTGTGTGTGTGTGTGCATGCAGGCATTGCGTCACTCAGTCGTGTCCGACTCTTTGCAACCTCATGGACCATAGCCCGCCAGGCTCCTCTGTCCATGGGATTCCCAGGCAAGAATACTAGAGTGGGTTGCCATTCCCTTCTCAGGAGACCTTCCCAACCCAGGGATAGAACCCAGGTTTCTTGCATTGCAGGCAGATTCTTTACTGTCTGAGCCACCAGCGAGGCCCCATGTAATATAATATGTATAACTGAATCACTTTGCTGTATACCAGGAATTAACACAACATTGTAAATCAACTACACTTCAATTTTAAAAAATGAATGAGACTTTATTCATATCAGAAAAAGCTAAAAAAGGACTGAATTTTGTACTCTCCACATAATAACCATCAATGAGAATGTACAACCGTCTCCTGAAATAACCAACATGAGCTAGCATCTAAAAATTAGATCTCTCCTTTGTGCCAAAATCCAAATTATGACAACAACATTGGATAGGCTAGAGAGACAAGTTTCCAAATCACTGAAACTTTAAAGTAAACTAGTAAGTCTATGATATGAGATGGTAAGTGACAGTACTACACAGCACTCATAAGATAGTACTGTCATTCTTATTCTGTAATCAGAACTGCTAGATGGACTGCTGAAAAGAAGCCTTGGATTTAAAACAAAAGCATTTAATCAGGGCTAGACAACTGGATCACGAGTCAATGGACTATCTGTGTGGCCTTGAGCAAGTCACTTCCTCTACTCTGCCTTCCTTCACTCTTCAACTGTCTTAAAGATTTTTTGGAACAAAGTTGGGTATTTTATTCACTTACCACAGAATTTTCTTCTGTGTAAATAAGAGAGATGAAACAACATTAGGGCTGTAAAGATTGTTGAAGAGTCTCAAAAATCATTTCAGTAATTTGTGATTGTTGTATATACTTAATCACAACTTTGTGTTTATAATTTACATATTTATATTTATTTCAATAGGAATGGGCATATAATTATGTACCATCTTTTTACATAGGTTTTGAAATTTAAAATAAAGTTAGATCAGAGGACCATGGAGAGGGATGTGGACTGCATTAAAATTCTGGCTCTGCACTTCCCAGTTGGGCAAGCTTAAATAACAAATTTAAAAAATGTAAGACTCAATTTCCTCATACAGTTGAACATATGATTCACATGAGAGAAAATACATTATGTAGGTCATAACTTATAAAACTATGATACAGCATAACTGCAAAAGAAATGAGCTCTTAAGATACTTAAGGAGCAATCTTCAATCATTTCGGCATAGGGTGGGGGATAAATTAGGGATAAATTTAACCAGCCTATGGTTTAATATATAAAACTGATCTTTACACATCAGTTCAGAATTTGTAGAGTAATTTGTATTTTATCATGTGTTTTTCAGGTAATTACCCACAAAGTTTAGATAGAATAATCAGTGTATTAAAAATAAAAGCATTTTTAAAATGAATGCCAAAAAACTACCAAAGCAATAAAAATTTAAGAACCACAGCACTAGGAAAAAAACAGAAATCTATCTTTAATGCATAAAATTAGTTCTTCAAAATAAAATTTCATTCAGTTGAAATTTCTGAAATAAACAAAAATAGCTAGCATTTACCAAAAGAATGCTTATTAAGTATCAGATATTATGACAAGGAGTTAAGTTTCTGTATCTATTAATCTTTACAATAGCCCTATGAAATACTTTAAAACACTATGTTGGCTAATTGGAAGAGTGAAACCTGAGAAAGATTAAAGTATACTCCCAAGTCACAGAGCTATAGTTCCCCTAGAATCTTGGCCCTTAACCACTATGGGAAACACCTTTACATGCAGAAGAAAAACACCCATATTTTACTGGCTAATGACATTACACGGCATTTAAGTCAGGAAAATGTATTCCAAATCATAATCCACTTTTGCTCCCCAATTTTTAATGTGCTCAGTGGCCCCCATCTTAGAATCTTTCTCTCTCATTTTCAGAAGTCAAAGATGTTCTCTGTGAAAATTGGTGGGGGGTGTTTACTGCTTTACTGGAAACAAAGGAACCATGTTAAGTGCTAAATCTCTTCTTAGAGGAGGAAACAAAAAAATATTTTTCCTCTTATAAATTCAAAATTAGAAACAAGAAAGGGTAACATGAACAAGAAAATCAATCTTAATACATCTCCAAAAATGATATTTTCAATAAACAGATAAACGTTGAATTACATGAATGTTACTGCTAGTTTTATACTTGCAACTTACCTAGGTTTCTCTTGAGTGATTAAGATTTTCACTTTATTAAGAGCCTTCTTGGCCCCTGTGGCTGCAGCCAGCTTGTTGTGAGCTGGGCTGGAGTGTGGACTGGATATGTAAACTTTTTTCCCAGGGCCTGAGGGAGGCTTGGATGGAGAGAAATCTGAGATGAATACAATGCCCTCGCTGGTGAGTACTGTACTGAGAGAAGTGAAACTCTGATTAAAGTTTAATCAAGTTTAGCATAGAGTTTTATTCCAATACACTTTTGAGAGCAAGGTAATGATAATTTTAATAATAAAGAACTGGCAGTATTATGCAGACATAACATAATGGGAATGTTCTCCAAGTTAAAGGGAAACAGGTGGTCCATTACAATTCATCAGAGGCCTCCAAGCTCAGTGCTCTAAATTAATGTTTTATATTAAAAAGATACCAGAAGGTTACTGGCAGAAAGAGCAAATGTTTGTTCTTCCAAATAAATTCAGTGTACAGACTTTCATTAGAAACCTTTCCTCATTATATCTCATAACTTCAAAATCCAAAGACTTTCAGAATATAAAATTCACAGAAGAGGGGAAAAAAAAACCCATATATGAGGTTCTGCATACCACAGTTGGCAAGTTCAAATATTTAACTTGCTGATACTAATTTTTTATCATTATCATGAGTTGCTCTGTCTAACTTTACTTCCTTTTTCTTCTTGAGTGTCAGACTGAAGCTCAGGATGTGCAGAGTGTTTTCACTTAATATCTAGAGTAAAAGTGCCAACAGGGGCTTACTAAGTGTACAGGAAACAGAAATATTTTACGCCTTTTTATGACTGAAAAAATAATCCCCCTCAAAACTGGGGCCGACTAACACCTATCTGATCATAAAAATTTTATCTACCCTGGCTCCTGGCAATGAGTGAGGCTGCTTTAACCACAGGGAACAAAGCATTCAAGAATTATGACAAACCCAGCACATTCAATGAGCAAATCAAAGATGTTAGGTCAACTGATGCTTTGAAATCTTGTGCTTTCATCAACTAAATTACAGAGATGCAGTAAATTAACCTGAAGCTTTGTCTCCATTTCAGATTACAGAAGGCATCCTTCAAGGGTGAGGTCTGTCCCCTCCTTCTGTGATGTCCTCACTCCCTGACTGTCAGCTAAGCCTGTTCTCCTCAGGGCTCCCACAGCACTGCCTTCCACAGCAACCCAATGAGTGCACACATATGTTCATGTATGCACATTTACACATACAAAGCCTAAACACACCATGTTGCAGTTATTTACACAGCTGTGTTTCTCATTTTAATTTCTACTTGTCTGACCTTCTGTCCCTCCATCAACTCACATACCCCTCAATAAATACTGGAGGATACAAGTTGGAATTTTGAGTCATTCAAATCCAGGGAAAACATTCTTTACCATAGTAGATTCCCTCATCTCTTTTAAGTTGTTCATCAAATATCAAAATGAAGCCTACCTTGACCACTTTATCTAATACAACAAGCCCAATCCCACTCCCTTTATCTTATTTTTTATACCACTCATAATATATTGCAGTGTACCAATTCATTACGCCCATAGGTTATCACCTAATTCTTGCTCACTAGAATGCAAACTTTATGAAGGCAAGAATCCTTGTTTTGGTTCACTGATATATTCCAGACTCCCAGAACACTCCTGGCATATAGTAAGTAAAAGCTCAGGAAATATTTGCTGGATAACTGAATAAAAAATATTTTCTAAATAATTCAGTCACAAAAATATCTGTCCAGAATCTGATTTTTAGATCAGTGGCTCAGTAAAACATTAAAGTATACTGGCAAAAACAGTCTCTGCCAGAAAAAACTCCCTTGGGCTTAGTCTGTTCCTGACATGCATCTGTTTATGGCACTCAAAAGGCTTGGAATGAATTAGAACAATATTCTGAAAAGGAAGAAATGAATTTGGCCACAGACTAAATGAAACCCTTGACTCAGGTTCTTTTGATGTTCCTAGAAAAAAAATTTAATTAAGTCTGAATTAGAATAACACAGCCACTCTCTCGTTCTCTGACTAATCTAATTCTGATCACAAATTCCACACACTGAAGGTCTAGCTTGCTGATTTAAATTTCTGATCATCAGAATACTTGCAAAAAATATGGGTTATGATTTAGTATCTGTACTAAGAGCTGAAAAGATATGAACTAGATGTGCTTCTCATTTTAAGATGTATGATGTATGACTGGGTGTGTGTCTATGTGTATCTTATGTATATAGCATTAACCATATATATTACAAATACCTCAATTCATTTTCCACAAGAAACTAGTACTCACAAGTTAAATGTGAGGGATCAAAAGGATCAAAAGAAAAAGAAAGAATGTTATCTGCATAGCTCTTCTTCCAGAGTTTGGTGCCAGTATCTGCATTCCAGAGCACAATGTAATTTGGCGGATGGATAGCAAGCAATAAATCCCGGGAAGCATCTTGATTCCATAACCACTGAACATCTGCAAAGACCAGATAAATAAAGGCAAAATTCAGAAATCACCCACTTTAAAACACTTGGTTAATGTATCCTTTATATCTAGTTGTGTGTATGTGTTTTCATAATCCTTAAAACCTTAACTTTCCCCCTCCTCTTCAATGTTGCATCTAAGTGTATGTGTCAAGATTGACAGGGAAAACTAATTTTACATAAAAATAAGCTGCCTGAACATTAGAATCTCGAGGTCAGCATTTCCAAAGTAATCTGAAATATTACTTCAAAGAAAATACAAGGCAATTTACACTATTCATTAGTTAAAACTTTATGTCACAGACTTGTCCTAGCCATGATCAATGTCAGACTCTCCTATTGTTTTTGTGGAGTTACTTAATGGGACTTTACAGAATTGCACGTTTTTTCATGATAATAAAGAAGTTAAAGATCTAGTTCAATGGGTACAGTAAGTACTCAATAAGTATTTTTTTAACAGTCATTTAAAAGATTCACCCAGTCAAGAGAGCCACTCAGTCAAAGCCAGGAATACTGTATTGATTAGGTCAGTAACATAAGCAAGCAAGCAAGTGATCTATTGATATATGAAAATGAGAACATTTTATCTCTATTAACAGAAAGTAAGCATTGAGGGCTAATTCAAAGGAGCAGTTCAGGGGAGTTTATTTATAGCTTAGATTTACAAGACCATTTATAAGGAGCTTAATTTTTCTCTTCATGCTCAACTGAAGGCAAGGTTGAAATTAATGCATTTTACCAAAGCACAAATCAACTGAGATCTGAGGAAATAAGCCCAGAAGTATATTGATAAGGAAAAGAAAGCTAGATTCAGATCCACAGAACTGGCTACACACAATCAAGAGGTAACTTGACAAGTGATGAAAGTAAATGAAAGGGACAAAAACCAACCGCTCTAACAGTAAGTGTATTATTACAGACGCTCGGCCGAGCGTGGACTTTCCTCACCCTGAATAGGCTTGGCATGCTCTTGGATCTCACACTGCGCTACTCCTGCTGCTACATCCCAAACGATGATCTTTCCATTGACATCAGCAGAAGCTAAGCGCAAGGAATATGGCGAGCCAATGTTATGATGATAATTTTCCCTGGCCCATTTAACCTAGTATCAAGAAGAAACCAAATCAAGTAAATACTTGCACTGGATGTAAACCATATATAATTTTCATAAAACACTGACCAGAACTCAAAGCTACATTCTACACTTACATTACAAAAATAGGAAATTAGCTTCCTCAAAAGTCAGACATTTTTATTATGATTTTTTTTAAGTCACAATTAAAATAGTTTTGAAAATATCACAACTTCATTGCCTTTAAAATATCAGAAATGACACAAAGCCTTAATAATCTGAAGAATTCAGGTAAAAATTCCAGAATACCATCTCTTAAAATGGTATGATCACTGGTATATCATCTAATCACAGTAAAGACCATAAAATCTAATTCTGACAAAACACGTAAAATTCTAAATTGTTAAGAAGAATCTTCTCTTGCATTCTATTCTTCTAATAAAAAGGAAACTTGAAGCTACAAAAATCCTGCAAAAGGAAAACAAAATCAAACAAAAAATCTGGGTATCCCTCTCATAAAATCGGAAAAAAATTGTTAACAGGTTTTTCTCTAAAAAAATTTATGCATCATACTTTTTATAATAACATTAATAGCTTTTTAAATAAAAAATAAAAGAATCCCAGCACAAATCAGGTTAATTCCTGAGCACTGAACACTGACAGAATAAGGAATAAAATGAGTCCTTACTCTGAGCCAAGGTCTTCCCTGGCCACAACCTCCCTTTTCTAGCTCAGCGTCCTACTTGCTTACTTTGGACCATTTCCCACATAATACTCTGTAATTATTTTATTTACTTTGTTTTGACCTATCACCAGTCCCACTCCATATGGCAGGATCATGGGGGCCTTGCTCACATTTCTATTCCCAGACCCTAACACAGTGCCTGCAGCTGACGTTCAAGTATGTGTTTAGTAAACAAACTTAACACTACAGACTCCTCAAACATATAGCTATATTTGAATATATAGGCATATACCTATGTACACACAAATGTATGTACATATAAAAGTAAACACACTCAGAGAAAATGCGAGGGTAGGGGAGCATGCTAATCAATTCCAATAGCATTCATGAAAAAGATGGCAAAAAGTTTTCCGAACTTCAGAGTTAATGAGACACATCTTTTCCTCAGGCAAGAGTTCTTTTAAAATTAAAATGTGTATCTGCACATATGCATGTATATATGTTTGAGTGGGTATGTATGTATATATTTACTTTATACATGTGTGAAGCTAAGTATACTCTCCCTCCTTGTTATTTACAGAATCTGTATTTGTGAATTTGCCTACTCGCTAAAACGTATTTGTAATTTTATTTGTAAAATCAGTGCTTTTATCTGCAGTGCTTTTACAGTCGATAATGGACACACGCAGAGCGGTGAAACATCTGAGCCACTCAACATACAAGAGCATCCCAGCTGCCGCTGAACAAGGTGCTCTTGTGTCAATTCTCATAACGTAAACATGTCTTTTTGGAGGCCTACGTATTCCCGTGTTTTTGCATTCCTGTGCTTCCAGTTGTGACTTCACTGTTTAAAGTGGTCCCCCAGCACAGTGCTAAAGTGCTGTCTAGTGCTCCTAAGCACAAAAAGCTGTGCCAGCATTATAGAAAAAAACACATGAAAATAAGCTTTGTCCAGGCATGAGTTATGGTGCTGTCGGCCTGAGTTCAATGACAATAAGTCAACAGTATATAATAAATAAGATATCTTTTAACAGAAACACATACAAAACAAGGTTATATATCAATCAGTTGATGAAAATATTGCAACTAGAGGCTCACTAGGAACCAAATTGCATTCTTTCCCCTAGGAGCAATCAGTGTTTCAGTATTTGCTAATTTGGAGAAGGCAATGGCACCCCACTCCAGCACTCTTGCCTGGAAGATACCACAGACGGAGGAGCCTGGTAGGCTGCAGTCCATGGGGTCACGACGAGCTGGATATGACTGAGCAACTTCACTTTTACTTTTCACTTTCATGCATTGGAGAAGAAAAAGGCAACCCACTCTAGTACTCTTGTCTGGAGAATCCCAGGGACAGAGGAGCCTGGTGGGCTGCCGTCTACGGGGTCGCACAGAGTCAGACACAACTGAAGTGACTTAGCAGCAGCAGCAGTATTTGCTAATTCAGTGTTTCCAACAACTTTACAGAATAAAACTATCACAGATAAGAATTACTGTAGGGTGTGTGTATGTGTGTGTGTGTGTAGTACTTGAATTCCATCTCTGTATATATTTTTTAAAAAATCACCTAAACACATCATAATCAAACTGCTGAAAATCAAGATAAGGAGATGAGGAAAGATACATTGCATACAGAGAAACAAAGACAAAAATTTCCCAACAAAAATTACTCTGGGAGATAATGGAGTGATCTTTAAAGCACTACAAGGAAAAAAAAAGTACTGGTGAAACAATTTCTCAGACAAATAAAATCAGAAAGGATCAACCAATATCAGATACATGCCTCAAGGACTTGAAGGAAATTCTTTAGCCAAAAGGAATATGACACCAGACTAAAACACAGATCTATACTAAGAAATGAAAACTCCAGAAATGTGAAAAAGACAGAAATGGGGGGAGAGATAATATTTCTTCCCAAAAAGCAAAAAAAGTAAAAAACAAAACCTATACCTAATATTAGACTTGATGGTGAAAGACTGAATGCTTTCTTCCTAGGCTCAGGATAAGACAAGAGCATTCTCCCTCAGTCCTAAGCACTGTAGTATAGGTCCCAGTCAATACAACAGGACAAGGAAAAGAAAGAAAAGACACCAGATTACTAGTGAAAAATCCAAGCTGTCATTATCTGCAGAGACCATGATTGTCTATGGAAGAAAAACAAAACAATACCACTCAAATTACTAGCTCTAATGAGTTTAGCAAGATCATAGGATACATGTAGATATTAAAAAAAAAAAAATCCCCTGTATTTTTCCCTATTGCACATTACATACAAAAATTAACTCAAAATGGATCTGAAACCTAAATATAAGAGCTAAACCCGTAATATCCTTAGACAAAAACAAAGGTATAAATCCTCTTGACACTGGGAAAAGCAATGGTTCCTGGATACAGCCAAAAAAGAAAAAAAAAAGATTTGTACCTACATCAAAATTTAAAACTTTTGTGCTTCAGAGGGCACTATCACAGAATGAGAGAAAATATTTGCCAAGCATATATCCGATAAGGGACTTGTATCTAGAACCATAAAGAACTCTTACAACTCCAATATCTTAAAAAATACAATTTTAAAATGGGCAAAGGAATGAATAGACGTTTCTCAAAGAATATCTACAAATGACCAATAAGCACATGAAAAGATACTAAACATTAAGGAAACATTAAGGAAATGCAAACCAAAACCACAATGAGAACCACTCTGAACCCCCTAGGAGGGCTATAATCAAAGGAACAAGTAACAACAAATGTTGAGTTTGAGGAGAAATTCCAGCTCTGATACATTGCTATGGGCATGTAAAATACTGAAGCCTCTCTGGTAAACAGTCTGGCAGTTCCTCAAAAAGTTAAATAGAGAGTTACCATGTGAGTCAGCAATTCTACTTTGAGGCATATACCCAAGAGAAATGAAAACAGAGGTTCACACAAATAAACTGTACACAAATGTTCATGGCAGCATTGTTCATAATACCTCAAAAGTGAGATATGCCAAATATCCATCAATAAATAAATGTTGTATCAGTGGAATATTATTCAGCAATAAAAAGGAAGAGAGTACTGACACAAGCTATATAACATGGATGAATCTTGAAAAACATTATGCTAGGCGAAAGAAGCCAGGCTCACACTGTATCATCTCATTTATTTCAAATGTCTAGAACAGACACATCTACAGAACAGACAGCAGATTAGTGGTTGCCTAGGGATGAAGGGCAGAGAAGGCAATGGCAACCCACTCCAGTGCTCTCGCCTGGAAAATCCCTTGAACGGAGGAGCCTGGTAGGCTGCAGTGCATGGGGTCGCACAGAGTCGGACACGACTGAAGTGACTTAGCAGCAGCAGGGATGAAGGGAAAGGGGATGGGTGGCAACTGCTAAGGTGTACAAGGTTTCGTTTGGGGGGTTACGAAATTGTGGTAATGGCTACACAACTCTGTGGATATACTGAAAGTCATGGAACTGCATGCTTTAAATGGGTGAATTTTATGGTATGAGTATCTTAATAAAACAATTAACAACCAATAAAAGCCCCCAGATGTCTATCTCCAATAGTAATGTCTTTCCTAAAATTTCAGATCAGTATAATTCAACTGCCCCAGGTGTCTCAGACTTTGCACCTTAAACACTGACTTCACACACACTCACCTCATCAAAACAAAACTACCATTCAGTTACTCAAACAGAAACCTTGAGTCATTCTGATTCTCCCTTAAGATTGTTCACTATAAAGGCTTTCAAGTTCACCTCTAAAGTGAAAGTTGCTCAGTCATGTCTGACTCTCAGAACCCATGGACTGTTGCCTGCCAGGCTTCTCTGTCCACGGAATTCTCCAGGCCAGAATACTGGAGTGGGTAGCTGTTCCCTTCTCCAGGGGATCTTCCCAACCCAGGGATGAACCCAGGTCTCCCACACTGCAGGTGGATTACCTTCTGAGCCACCCAGGAAGCCCAAGAATACTGAACTGGGTAGCCTATCCCTTCTCCAGTGGATCTTCTGAACCCAGGAATCAAACCGGGGTCTCCTGCACTGAAGTCAGAATGACTCTCCCTTAAGACTGTGTACCATAAATGCTATCAAATTCACCTCTTAGAGAGCTCCTAAATCTGACTCCTTTTTGTCTCCTTTTTATTTAGGCCCTAAGGATTTCCTACCAAAATTACTACAACTCTCCTAAATGACCCCATTGCATTGTCTTGCCTTTTTCCAACAGATCCTCCACCACTGCCAGAGTGAGTTTTTCTAAAATGCAAATATGATCAAATCAATCTCCTCCTTAAAAATCCCAAATCCATCATAATCTTATAAACCTTTCAGGGTAGGTGAATTTCTCAGGCTGCCTTCTTTTGTCACTCCTACTGATTACATGTGTATTCCATCTTTTAGCCATCCTTTACACACTGCTTCCTTTTGAATCTATCCTCCTTTTTTCCTGCAGTGCACTTCCTAATTTTTCACTCAGCCAGATACTGTTTACCAGTCCCTAAAATGGAAAGAATTCTGAGCCCTCCTCTGATCCCTACAACCAGGTGATCTGTAGCTCCTCTGTCTTCCTAGAGCACATAAAACAGGTCTCACTTACCACACTCTGTTTTCTTTTCACCCTTCCTCCCTAGAAAATGAATTGCTTGAGGGCTTTCATCTCTATACTCTTAGCACATACTAGATGCTCAAAACTAATGACTGAAATGAGTGGTGCAGTACAGGACAAAATTAGTGTTTTCCACTAGCATTAAAATGACCTAAGAACTAGCATTTAATAGTTCATCCTGATGCGACAGTAAATGTATATATGGAAATACTGCATGTGCATGTGTGCTCAGTCTTGTCCAACTCTTTGTGACTCCATGGACTGTGGCGGGCCAGGCTCCTCTGTCCATGGGTTTCTTCACGCAAGAATACTGGAGTGGGTTCCATTTCCTCTTCCAGGGGATCTTCCTGACCCAAGGATGGAACCTGAGACTCCTACACTGGCAGGTGGGTTCTTTACCACTGAGCCACTCGGGAAACCCCATATTAGGCTACCCCAAATAGAGTATCACATGTAAAACCTACTCAACATTTCTACACATGACTTTAATGAGATTCCAGCGATATTTAAAACTTTAGAACAGACAATTTATAATAGGGTGGAAGTAGGATCTGACTTACCTTGACAACATCAGCTTTATGCTTTTCTAAAACTTGAAGCGTTTGAGCAGTATTGGAATCAATCACTACCACAAGCGAATGACATCCATAAGCAATTAAACCTTGCCAGCCCCTAACAAAAAGTGTGAACATTTAAGTGAAGAGCAAAGCAAAACAACTTCTCTCTTGCCAAGAGGCATCATAAACAGATAAATCTAACCAACAGGCACCACCATTAATAAAATTATTATGTAAGCCCAAAGGCTAGTACTTTACATTTTACCATTTAAATAGAAAAGGTCTAGCTAAGCTTAACAAAAAAAAAAAAAAAAAAAACTTGTTGAAATTCTTTTTTTTTTCCGGATTTAAAAAAAAAAAGTTCTGAGAGATATGCCTGTAGAGGCATAAAGACATAAAGCGACTCAGATCGTCTATTTGTCTCCTAGAGCTTATGCCTCGTCTTAGTCAACTTTGAATGCTGAGCATCCATAGAGTGCGTGGGACACACTCCACACTCTGGGATTAGCCCTGGTCCCTCCAACCAGATAAAAAGACAAACCCTGAACAGGAAGCTTCTGTACTCTTGCCAACCTTCCCAGGAGCCACAGCTACAAGCAGTCTGCTTTGTATTTGCCTGGTTATTAATTATCGGTGTCACTTTATAGTAAAAAGATAAAGGTGAAATGAAGAGTTGGAGAGAGCCCAGGGGCCTGGCACAGCGTCCAGCACACTGTTGAATGGATACAGGTTAAGAAACGGGGATGAAAGAAAAAGAAGACAGAATTGGGGAAGAACGGAACTGACATGGGGGCGAGAAGCCCGGAGACTTGGGGGAGAGGGTAAGAGTGGGGAACGGGGACGGCGAGGAAACTGAGAAGAAAGAGCAAAGAGAAACAAGAGATGGGAGAACGAGGGCAAATATATCCACCCAAGGCAAGTTCCCACATAGGAGTATTTACAGCTTTTATAGTAACAACAGAAAGCCAGCATTTAAAAATGAAAATCTCTATAAAGTGTGAAGGCAGCGTCCACTCTTGACGAGAACTAAACAGGGGGATGAAACCTCTTGTTCTTTCCCCTTCCCCTCACAGACTCCTGGCCGAGCCTGGCGGCCTCGGAGCCCGGCGCCCTCACCAGTCCACCGCCGCCTTGTTGTGGGCATTGAGGGCCCCGGTGAGGGTGCGCGCCGACACCTTAAAATTCACGGTGTAGGGCAACATCGCCACGGCTAAACTGGGCCCTCAGGGCCGCCGCGCAACCAGGAAGCCAGCGGCCACTGGGCTTCCGTTCCAAACAGAGTCCGGGTGGCTCCTTGGGCGCCGCAATTTGGTTCCGCCAAATCCGAGGTTCCACAGCTCCGGGATTCCGTTGCCTTCAGGTTCCGTCACTCCTGTGTTCCGTCTGCTTCAGGGTTCCGCCACCGTGAGGGTTCCGTAGCTCAGCATAGGATCTGGTTGTGCCTTGAAGGAAAAGGTGGTGGCTGGGGTTACGTCTGTTTTCTTAAGACTGGGAGTGCGTAAGCTTATGTGCCCTGATGAAAATGTAAGCCTATGTGTCCTGATGAAAATTGTGAAAAGCAAGAGCTACAAGTCCCAATTAGCCTTCTGCCTTCGATCAGTTAACTTAGGAAAACTACCAATGTCTAGTCAAAGCTATGGCTTTTCCAGTAGTCATGTGTGGATGTGAGAGTTGGACTGTAAAGAAAGCTGAGCGCCAAAGAATTGATGTTTTTGAACTGTGGTGTTGGGGAAGACTCTTGAGAGTCCCTTGGACTGCAAGCAGATCCAACCAGTCAATCCTAAAGGAAATCAGTCCTGAACATTCATTGGAAGGACTGATGCTGAAGCTGAAGCTTCAATACTTTGGCCACCTGATGCGAAGAACTGACTCATTTGAAAAGACCCTGATGCTGGGAAAGACTGAAGGCAGGGGATGACAGAGGATGAGATGGTTGGATGGTATCATGGATGTGATGGACGTGAGTTTGAGTAAGCTCTGGAAGTTGGTGATGGACAGGGAGGCCTGGCGTGCTGCAGTCCATGGAGTCGCAAAGAATTGGACAAGACTGAACGACTGAACTGAACTGAACTGAACCAATGCCAGGCACTGTTGTAGGTGTTGGGGATATAGGGGTGAAGAGGACACAAAGTCTCTACCCTTATCGAGTTTATAGAATAAATGAGATTGTGGATTTAAGAATGTTTCCATGATCTAAAAAAAAAAAAAAGAATAAGTGAATGTATAGGATTCACTGGATGAATGGAGAGAGTGAATGAGATGAAGAGCCGGAATTACAAAATTTTTCAATGGCAACCATGCACTGTATATGATCCATTAATGGTTCCTGTAATGAACTGCTATTACTAATACCATATATCATTTGTTGGGAATTACCACGTGCTAGGCAGTAAACTAAGGACTTTCCATGTGAGCTAAGCCTTTTCTTTGATGCTCACGCTGGATTTCCTTCTTCTGGCCCTAGGCATCTTGAAAGGTTACTATCAGTAATAGAAGGGCATTTATTGTGACTTTGGGCAGATCACTTGAGTTCATTAAGCCTCCTTTTCTTCTATTATATGGGGGAGGGTAATTATCCTTGGATGATTAAAAACCTTATGTTAGATAATATGTTAAAGAACCTAACACAGCTCTTAGATTCCTAAGTGCCTTATGATTTACTGGCAGAGCTGGAATATGAATACAGGTCCTTTTGGGGGTGGGGGTGGGACAGCACTGGCCCTTTAAGCTGTGCTGTGCTTAGTCACTCAGTCGTGTCCAGTGCTTTTCCACCCTGTGGACTGTAGCCCACTGGGCTCCTGGCTCCTCTGTCCATGGGGATTCTCCAGGCAAGAATACTGGAGGGGGTTGCCGTGCCCTCCTCCAGGGAATCTTCCCAACCCAGGAATCGAACAGGAGTCTCCTGCACTGCAGGTGGATTCTTTACCAGCTAAGCTACCAGGGAAGCCCCCACCCCCAACTAAGCTCAATCAGTTCAGTCACTCAGTCGTGTCCAACCCTTTGTGACCCCGTGGACTGCAGCACGCCAGGCTTCCCTGTCCATCACCAACTCCTGAAGCTTCCTCAAACTCATGTCCATTGAGTCAGTGATGCCATCCAACCATCTCATCCTCTGTTGTCCCCTTCTCCTCCTGCCTCAGTCTTTCCCAGTATCAGGGTCTTTTCCAATGAGTTTGCTCTTTCACATCAGGTGGCCAAAGTAGTGGAGTTTTAGTTTCAGCATCAGTCCTTCCAATGACTATTCAGGACTGATTTCCTTTAGGATTGACTGGTTTGATCTCCTTGCAGTCCCAGGGACCCTCAAGAGTGTTCTCCAAGAGTCTTGGAGACCCATTCCTTGGCGACGCTCATGGGGGCCCAAGTCCCTCTAAGCGACCTTAAATTTGAAGAAAGATCTTCCCTCTCTAAGGTGTATCCTGCAAGAGAAGAAGTAATGAGAATTTGGCTAAAAGTGGAGTTGGATTTGCTGAGTCACTCACAGGGATACCAAAACCACAGTGATTTGCTTTAAGAGCAGGGCTTTAAGGGATCCCAATAGTGAACATATCAGACAGGCTTTGGGGAATCGCAGTTCTGGATGGACCATGATGACCTTGGCCCTGAAGGGGTAATTCAGCTATTTCTAAAAAGCCAGCCTGTCTGTACACAAAGCCAAAGACATAGGCTGTTTGAGCTGCTAGGCAAGCCCTAACCAGTGCTCCTCTGGCCACCCTGCAGTCATACCATGCTTACGATGCAGTCTGGAGCTCAAGTCTGTAGCCTCAGGAGTTAGCTTTAAAAGACTGCAACTTGTGTATCTTTCAGGATAACGATGCCCCCTTCTTTTCCAGACTTGGGTCTCCTGAGCTTCCCTTCTCAGGCTGTGTCTTTACTCAAACCCTTCTCCTGTCAGGAGAAGGTCACTTAGCCTCCCACTACCTCTAACATCAATATGGGCCACAACATTTACTACATTAGTTAGATTATTTTTATTATAACACTGCTGTTTTAAATTGGTCAATCCTGTCTTATTTTAAATGAAAGCATCTGAACTACAAACCAACCCTGTTTTATCAGTGGTAGGTATTGCCAACTCCAAGTTCTAGATGGAGAAACGCAGCCTCAGAAAGGGGAAGTGACTTACCCAAGATCACATTTCTGGCCAGTGAAAGAGGTGAACTTCCACCCACTCAGGGCTCAGTCCAGGACGCAGAACTGCTCTCATGTGAGGTTTAGGTATGGTTCTGCATTGTTGCCGGGGATGAAATGGGGACCATGCATGCACACTTTGTGCAGTCAACACATTTTAAAGGAAAGGCACCCAGTAACATGGGAGGCCCAGTCGGCAGCTGAGTGGGGGACTGGATGAACAGGAGGGAGTACTGGGTTGACAGCCTAGACTTAGCATCTATTTATCTTTCCTTGGGTTTTTCTTTAAATACCTTCCACCCACCCTCTACTTCCTTGTGGATGATCATCAGTCCGAATTATTATCTGACTACTCTTGTTATTGATCTCTTTTTGTGTCTGCACATATTATGGGTAATTATTACAGTACAATGGATCAGTCACTGCACTTTATGACTTGGTAATTGAGGTTTATTAGACTAAAGGAGGTTTCTGAGAAAAGCAGTCATGGTGAAATGGACTTCTCCTGAGGAAGCTGTGTGAGGGATGTGTTTTTCTTACATCCTGAGCACAAGGAGAGGCAGTCAGGTGTTTCTGGAAATGGCGAGGGCTTTGTGGTTAGACAGACAGACAGACAGGTAGGAGTCCTGCTCTGGCCCAGCCACCTCCTAGCTCTGTGACTTTGGGAAAATTTAGGGCTTGAAATATTGTATGTAAGATGCTCCAAATGGTTGTCCTGGGTATTAAGGACAAGGAACCAGGTGTGCACCCATTCGGGCCCCTTCTCTCTTTCCAGCTGGTCCACATAACTGACCTGCAGGCAAAACTAATTCCTGGGGTCCCTGGGGCTCTGTCAGTGTGTGCTTATCAAATTATTGGCTGTTTTTAACAGAAGAATAAGCTAGGGGACATCCTTATTTGATTCATTCATCAGAATTTTATTAGTCCAAATAAACCATGTCTTAATATTGAGCTCATGGAATAGCATTTCATAAATTAGATTAACTTTACAAACTTGTAGCTGGTGCGCAATCATGCTTTCTTGAGAAGAAGTAATTCTATTGATTACACATTCTTAACGAGCTTGGATCTTGGTAGAAATAGACTGTGAGACACTCTAACAGGCTTAAGGGTTTCACAACATTGTCTGGTCTTTCACAGAATCTTCCAGTTGTTGCAGTTAAAAATAAATGCCAATTTGACACTTCTGGGTGTCATATTTGTATTCCTACTCAGGGTAGATGGCTGGCTTGTAATTCAAAGTCTGCCCTAGAATAAGTCTTGAGAGTAGACAGACTAAATCCAGAGGCCTAGAAGCCAGCATAAGATAAAAAAGTGAATTTGTAAGCCCCCTGATGCATCCTGAAAGTGTTAATCTAAGAGCATCTAGTTTTACTCTCTTGAAATATTAAGAACAATATCACAGTTTTTAAAAAGAGAAAAATGTGTCCATAATCTTTACTTGCTAATGTAATTTTTATATTCAATTCAGTTCAGTTCAGTCGCTCAGTCGTGTCCAATTCTTTGCAACCCCATGGACTGCAGCACGCCAGGCCTCCCTGTCCATCAACTCCCGGAGTTTACTCAAATTAAAGTCCATTGAGTCGGTGATGCCATCCAAACATTTCATCCTCTGTCATCACCTTCTCCTCCAGCCTTCAATCTTTCCCAGCATCAGGGTCTTTTCCAATGAGTCAGTTCTTCGAATCAGGTGGCCTAAGTATTGAAGTTTCAGCTTCAGCATCAGTCCTTCCAATGAATATTCAGGACTGATCTCCTTTAGGAGGGACTGGTTGGATCTCCTTGCAGTCCAAGGGACTCTCAAGAGTCTTCTCCAACACCACAGTTCAAAAATATCACTTCTTCAGCGCACAGCTTTCTTTACAGTCCAACTCTCACATCCATAGATGACTACTGGAAAAACCATAGCTTTGACAAGACAGACCTTTGTCAACAAAGTATTATCTCTGCTTTTTAATATGCTGTCTAGGTTGGTCATAGCTTTTCTTCCAAGGAGCAAGCAACTTTTAACTTCATGGCTGCAGTCACCATCTTCAGTGATTTTGGAGTCCATGAAAATAAAGTCTGTCACTGTTTCCATTATTTCTCCATCTATTTGCCATGAAGTGATGGGACCATATGCCATGATCTTCATTTTTTGAATGTTGTTTAAGCCATCTTTTTCACTCTCCTCTTTCACTTTCATCAAGAGGCTCCTCACTTCCTCTTCACTTTCTTCCATAAGGGTGGTGTCATCTGCATATCTGAGGTTATTGATATTTCTCCCAGCAATCTTGATTCCAGCTTGTGTTTCATCCAGTCCAGTGTTTCTCATGATGTACTCTGCATATAAGTTAAATAAGCAGGGTGACAATATACAGCCTTGACGTACTCCTTTCCTGATTTGGAACCAGTCTGTTGTTTCATGTCCAGGTCTAATTATTTCTTCCTGGTTTGCACACAGATTTCTCAAGAGGCAGGTCAGGTGGTCTGGTATTCCTATCTCTTTCAGAATTTTCCACAGTTTGTTGTGATCCAAACAAAGGCTTTGGCATAGTCAATGAAGCAGAAGTAAATGTTTTTCTGGAGTTCTTTTGCTTTTTCTGTGATCCAATGGATGTTGGCAATTTGATCTCTGGTTCCTCTGCCTTTTCTGAATCCAGCCTGAACATTGGGAAGTTCTTGTTTCACATACTGTTGAAGCCTCACTTGGAGAATTTCGAGTTTTACTTTGCTAGTGTGTGAGATGAGTGCAATTATGCAGTAGTTTGAACATTCTTTGGCATTGCCTTTCTTTGCGATTGGAATGAAAACTGATCTTTTCCAGTCCTGTGGCCACTGCTGAGTTTTCCAAATTTGCAGGCATATTGAGTGCAGCACTTTCACAGCATCATCTTTTAGGACTTGAAATAGCTCAGCTGGAATTCCATCACCTCCACTAGCTTTGTTCATAGTGATGCTTCCTAAGGCCCATTTGACTACACATTCCAGGATGTCTTGCTCTAGGTGAGTGATAACACCATCGTGGTTATCTGGGTCATGAAGATCTTTTTTGTGTAGTTCTTCCGTGTATTCTTGCCACCTCTTCTTAATCTTTTCAGCTTCTGTTAGGTCCATACCTTTTCTGTCCTTTACTGTACCTATCTTTGCATGAAATGTTCCCTTTGTATCTAATTTTCTTGAAGAGATCTCTAGTCTTTCCCATTCTATTGTTTTCCTCTGTTTCTTTGCATTGATCACCGAGGAAGGCTTTCTTATCTCTCTTTGTTATTCTTTGGAACTCTGCATGCAAATGGAGTATATCTTTCCTTTTCTCCTTTGCTCTTAGCTTCTCTTCTTTTCTCATCTATTTTGTAAGGTCTCTTCAGACAACCATTTTGCCCTTTTGCATTTATTTTACATTTTTCTCCCAATCCTGCTCAAATAAAGATGTATTTCATACTTTCATAATAAAACATGTTTTATTAATCTTTTTTTGACCCTTCTATTGTAAGTATGGGGCTTCCGTAGTGGCTCAGACTGTAAAGAATGTGCCTGCAGTGTGGAAGACCCGGGTTTGAACCCTGAGTCAGAAATATCCCCTAGAGAAGGAAATGGCAACCCACTCCAGTACACTTGCCTGGAGAATTCAATGGACAGAGGAGCCTGTCGGGCTGCAGCCCATGGGGTTGCAAAAAGTTGGACATGACTGAGCGACTAACACTTTCACATCATAAGTATACTTAAAATACTTATATAGTCATCATAATTATCATTCAAATGAATTAACAGTATTTCATAGAATAGATAAACAATTATTTATTTAGCTATTTCACTATCTGCCGATATTTAAATTATTTCCATTTTTAATAAAAAAGATAAAGCCACAGTAAATATCTTCATGCTCAGAGTTGGTTTTAATTCTGTGTTATTTCCCTAAAATAATTCACAGGAGTGAGTATAATTGTCTTTTATTTTACTATTAAAATTTTTCTAAATTAGAAAATAAACAAGTGCTTATTATAGAAAATATGGGAGTTCCAGAAGAGCATAAATATAAAAAAAATATTATTATATGATCACTGGTAATATTGGCTTCTTTTAAGTGACTAAATATCTCTTCCTTTAAAAAATGCATCTTTTTAATAAAATTGAGGTCATCGTCTAAGAACTAATTTTACTGTCTTTTCCACTCAGTAATGAGATGTAATCATTTGCAAATATTTCCCTAATTTAATTTGCCCTTTATTTGGTGAATTTGGGGAAATACAGAAATTTAACATCTTCTACGGGAATCAAATGCATCGCCCATTGTATGCCCTTTTCATACAACAAAAGTAGGTCTTTCATTGCTTGACTACCAGGCTACCATTTGACAGTGCAGTGTTCCGTGTTTGTCGTAACACCCCCGACTCTAGGCCTGGTGTCAATCAAGGAAACTGAAGAAAAGGAGCCCTTTCTGAAGCCCCCAGGTGATTCCAAGTCTGGAGCTGAGCCAGGTGCCAGGACTGGGGGTGTCGTTTCTCTTTCCTGCTTATCCTGCTCCTCTTGCTGGCCTGCTGTTTTCCCCATGGGGACGCTGGGTGCAGCAGGAACTGTCTCCCAGAATCTGCACTCACTATCTACATGGTCCCCCTGGGGAGCCTGGGATTCCCTGTCTTTTCTGGTCTTTCCTGGTCCCTTGGGTGTCACTGAGCTCAACACCTGGGAGTCTAGTCCAGAGGGCGGGAGACAGCTGTCAGACCCACGAGTCTGCCCCAAGACAGACCTACCAGGTGGTCACCAAACAAGCTGATTATTGAGAATTCAGCTCCTGCCTTTGAAGGATGCTGTTTTGAGGGTGAAGTTAATGCCTAGGGATTTCCAGCCAAATTCATTAGGAAAGTGACCCCTGGTGTTTTTGTGGGCCATATCTCTCATATCTGTCTCGTTTGCACAAAGGGTTTCAATAAAGAGAAGGAAAAGTCATAAATCTTCTTCATGACAGAACGTAGCGGTCATGAAAGTTAATTCTCTGTAGGATACAGGTTTAAATTGCACTTACGGTATTTTAAAGGGAAAGCCACTAGGATTCTTGCATAATTGTAGAAAGGGACATTTTATGAATCTTGATGACCTGAGTAACAGTGCTGTTTATTGAGAAGCAGTACACTAAAAGTTTGTATTTCTGACTAGGTACATGTACATAATTACAAATACAAATATTCTCTAAGAGTTACTCCGTAGTGTCCAACTCTTTGTGACCCCATGGACTATAGCCCACCTGGCTCATCTATCCTTAGAGTTCTCCTGGCAAGAATATTGGAGTGGGTTGCCATTTCCTTCTCTGAGGAAGATTCCTGACCTGGAGATCGAACACAGGTCTCCCACATTGTAGGCAGGTTCTGTACCATCTGAGCTACCAGGGAAGAATCTAGTAAAATGGCAGTGATGTTAAAATGTTCTACTGAGTCTTGCCTGTCCTGGCTGAGCACTCTCTGTGGGCTTGGGAAGCAGAAGACGTGAGCTACTCCTGAGGCCAGAGTAGTAAGGGCTGATAGAGCAGCCATTATTGAAGATATTTATGGTGTCTGTGATTGAGGAATCCATTGGCTCTCTGCTTCCTTCAGCCCATTAGAAGAGTCTTTCTATGGTAATGTATTCGTATCAGGGCTATATTGGTATTGCAGGATTTGTATTAGGGCTCATTAATCTACAATAGGAGGTAGGAAGTGCCTTAATATGAACTTAAGTGATTCAAGGAAGTGATAATAACACATCAGTTTTTAAATTAAGGGGAAATTGTCCACCTCTGAACAGTACCTATTCCTCTAAAATGGAGTGTGCCGAGTGCACTAAAAATTTCCTTTATGCTCTGAAAACTTTACAAGCCTTCCCGGTGGCCCCCATGAATCAGATCTATCCTCCCGGGAAACCATGGTCTCCCCTGACTGCTGCCCTTCCCCTCCTGCTTCTATATGAGGCCCAACCTGGGCAGCCAAAACGACTAAGGGTCCCTTCCACAGGCCCCATCACATTGGGAGTGAGGATTCCTACATATGAACTTTGAGTGGATACAAGCATTCCATCCATAAGAGAGAAGTGGAGGTTTAAGAATTAAACTAGAAAGAGTATTTGTGTTGACAGTGAAACCTGGAAAGGAAAGGGGGCTGTTCAAACATATAGCTAGTTAGCACTAGCTAAATACACATCTGCCGATCGTGTAATTCCCTTGAGTCTCATCTAATAGGACTCAGACCTGATTCAGCTGTGTACCCCTTCCCAAATAAACCATAAACCTCAGGAGACGCTGACTTCACTACCCTTGGCTGTAAGCTTGGGCCTGATCGGTTCAACTGAGTCCTCTTCCTCTTTATCAGTGGCTGTTTTTTGACAATTGAGATGAAATATGCTTCTGCCTGGGCTTCCCAGGTGACTCGGTGGTAAAGAACATGCTTGCCAATGCAGGAGACACAAGATATGCAGGTTTGATCCCTGGGTCAGGAAGATCCCCTAGAGGAGGAAATGGTAAGCCACTGTAGTATTCTCGCCTGGAAAATTCTGTGGACAGAGGAGCCTGGCAGACTACGGTCCAAGGGCTCACAAAGAGTCAAATATGACTGAGCAGCTGAGCGCACACACACGTGTACGCTTCTGGCTAGTAAAATATGAGAAGTGTTTTGCTGGAGATTTCTGAGAACATTCTTCCTTGGTCCTCTGAGAGACTTTAAGAAACAACTCTCCGTTTCTCCTCTTGGATGTGAACAAGGGAGAATTAGTCCTACTTACTGCTAAAGCCACCCTATGAGCCGGAGGAAAACCCAATTTAGGATGCAATTGACTCTGGAATCAGAGGAGAATCATGGAAAGAGTTTGGGGTCTAGTGATATCCTAAGCCTGATGTCAGCTACCCCAAGACTCACCCTATCTTCAGACTTTCTCTTGTGTAGGTGGATTTTCAGTTTAATCCAGTTTGAGTTCGTTTTCTGTTACTGAAGCCTAAAACACCTAAAGGCTGACATCTTTTGACACTGGAAATAATACATACTCCAAAAGTTAAATCATAGCAATAGAATATCGGTGCAAGCAGCGTCTGAAAGCATTCTTTGATAAGAGTGGATGAGCAGTCCACACTCCCCATCAGGGATGTCATTAAATGCAGAAGGTACACACTGCCTCCTATCAGGAAACATCAAGCTCCTGTGAAAGCAATTCCTGCTCCTGTAACATCTGAGTCCGGCAGACCCCATTTTGACCAACATTTCAGCCACTCAGCTGTCGTCTGGACACTTAGCCTTGAGTTGTGCCATTGATTTTCTTAAGACTGCTTTCAGCTCTCCATTTCTCCACTACTATTCTAACAGGCCCAGGAGGGCAGCAATCACTTACCCTGAGAAGCATTTTCATTTATATTCATGATTAATTTGTGGGGAGCCAGCTGAGAGTCAGCAATAGAAAAGCTGTTGCCTGGGAAACAAGATTCTTCTTGGAATTTTTTGAGAAACGTGGGGTCCTTGTTGCTTCACGAAACACAACTTCCTCTAAGAGCTGAGCCCCCAAGGTAACCCTGCTGATCCATTTTAGAATGCAGAACTCCAGAGCTTGAAGTCATGGTTGACTTTTTATTCTGCCTAAGTGTGGCATCACTGACTCAATGGACATGAGTTTGAGCAAACTCAGGGAGATAGTGAAGGACAGGGAAGCCTGGGGTGCTGCAGTTCATGTGGTTGGAAAGAGTCAGATACAACTTAGCAACTGAACAACAACAACAAAATGTGTCGAAACCTCCTGGAGGAGCATTTGTACTTCCTGCTCAGAAAGTTAAATCTACTGTGTAATAAACTCCACACCTATAAGCATAACTGAAGATAACACATTCGGAGGCACTCCAGACTGTTCTGTCTTCTACCTGCTAGGCTGGTGGTGATGAGTTCTTTTTCAGACACTCATGGTGAAGATAGCTTTTGGACCTGGAGATGGAAGATTATACACCCCTGAGGAATTCCCAGTTTTCCCTAGAGATAATAGCATGTTGCAAAAGAGGATGAAATTCAAGGGTAGCATGCTAGCAGATTTAATAAAATATTAAAAACCATGCCATCCCACCAAGGTGTTCTAGGGTTTTAATTTCTCCACATTCTTGCCAACATTTACTGTCTTTTTTTTTTTTAAACAATAGCCATCCTAGTAAGAGATGTGAGATGTGAGAGTTGAACCGTAAAGAAAGCTGAGTGCTGAAAAATTGATGCCTTTGAACTGTGGTGTTGAGAAGACTCTTGAGAGTCCCTTGGACTATAAGGAGATCAAACCAGTGAATCCTAAAGCAAATCAGTCCTGAATATTCATTGGAAGGACTGATGCTGAAACTGAAACTCCAGTGCAAAGAACTAACTCATCGGAAAAGATCCTATTGCTGGGAAGGATTGAAGGCAGGAGGAGAAGCGGACAACAGAGGATGAGATGGTTTGATGGCATCACCGGCTCGATGGACATGAGTTTGAGCAAGCTCCGGGAGTTTGTGATGGACAGGGAAACCTGGCGTGCTGCAGTCCATGGGGTCGCAGAGTTGGACACGACTGAGCGACTGAACTGATCTGAACTGATCCTAGTAAGTGTGGTATCTCACGGTTGTTTTGATGTGCAGCTCCCTGATGATGAACATTAGTGACCTTGAGCATCTTTTCCTGTACTTGGCCATTTTAAAATTTTGAGTGTTTATTTATAAATAAAGACCCACATCAGGTCTTAGTTGCCGCATGCAGGATCTTCATTATGTCATGGAGATCATTCATTTCAGCGCCAGCCTCCCTGTGTGGTACATGGGCTTAACTGCTCCACAGCAAGTGAGATCTCAGTTCCAAAACCAGGGATCAAACACCCATCCCCTGCATTGCAAGGCGGAGTCAACTACTGGACCAACAGGGAAGTCCCCATATACTTGGCTACTTGTATGTCTTTTTTGGAGAAATGTCCATTCTTTTATCCATTTTAAAAATCAATTTATTAGGGTTTTTTTGTTGTTTCTCTTGAGTTATAGGAGTTCCTTATATATTTTAGAGATGAAGTCCTTATCAGATATATAGTTTGCAACCATTTTCTTCCATTCCAAAGGTGACCTTTTCCACTCTATTGACTGTTTCCTTTGCTGTGTAGAATTTTTCTAGTTTGATATAGTTCCACTGTATTTTTGCTTTTGTTATCTGTGTTTTTGATGTCATATCCAAGAAATCAGTGCCCAGATCAATGTCAAGAAGGTTTTCCACTGTTTTCTTCTAGGAGTTTTACAATTTCAGGTCTTATCTTTAAGTCTTTATTCATTTTGAATTCTATTTTTTGATGGAATAAAATATAATGTTCACTTTCACTGTCTTGCAAAGGGATATACAGTTTTCCCAAAATTATTTATTGAAGAGACTATCCTTTCTCCATTGTGTATTCTTGACACCTGTTTCAGAGATCAGTTGAAAATACATTGTGAAAGTGAAACTGTTAGTCACTTAGTTGTGTCCAACTTTTTGCCACCCCAGGTACAGGCTTCTCTGTCCATGGAGTTCTCCAGGGAAGAATACTGGAGCGGGGTACCATTTCCTCCTCCAGGGGATCGTCCTGACCCAGGGATCGAACACTCATCTCCTACATTGGTAGACAAGTTTTTTTTACCACTTAGCCACCAGGGAAGCCCATGTTGTATATTTAGATCTCTGTTAAGAGTTAGATATTATTTTAAATGTCCTTATAATAAAATAAAATGTAAAAATAAAAACCCATACAAAGAAACAACCATGCCATCCCAAATAAACATGAGGGATATTTGGATCAAATAAAAATGGTGCTCCAAATCAAGAATTTTGGTTGCAAAGGACAGAAATTCAACTCAAACTCACTTTGGCCAAAAGAAAATTCTTTGGCTCATAAAACCCAAAGAAAGGAAATATCCAAACTGTAAGGAGGAGAGTGGTGCAGGCAGGCATCTGATGGAACCGAATTAGAAAGTCAAGTACTGGCTAGACTCAGCGCCCTCCCTGCATCTTTGCTCTCTGCTGCTCTCTCTGTTGGCTTTTTTCTTTCTCTCCTTGCAGCCCCTTTTTCTACTAAATTGCTGGCAAGATGGCTGTCAGCAGCTTTGAGCTAAGTTTCATTGCTTCCTGAGGCTCTTTTTCAATCCCAGAACAACTGATGGAGATGAATTTGTTTTGCTTTTTCTTTTGTTTATTTTTTCTTTTCTTTTGATTGGAGATGGACTTTGATTTACCTGTTTGGGTCAGGTGCTTAGAAGAATCCCCACTGGCCAGGGGAAGCCAGGCTATGTAAAAATGTAAGGGACCCCATATAGTTGTGTGCATGAGGGAGATGTTTCTGAAAAAAAGGAGAAGTTTCATACAAATGATCCCTGGAAGTCTCACTCTACACAGCCTCAGCTATGAAGGCAGCAAATGACAGAGCTGGGAGGCAGTCAGGGGACCAGCTGGTCCAAGTAACCAGGAACCAGCTTACTCAAGGGGGCTTATCAAGGGTCACACAGAAAATGAGAGGTAAGAAAAAAATTGAGTCTAATTCTCCTCGGAAGATCATACTTCTCAGCTTCTTAGAACCCTACAACAAACAGGAATGTGTAACCCATGACAATATGTTGTTGCTATTTAAAGAGGAATTAAGAATCCCTTCCTACCTCTGTGTCAGAAAAGAAGAAAGGGGTGAGGACACCCTGCAGGAGCCAGACGCTGCATTGCTGTATTCAGTGCTTCATGTTCCTCATTTCATTCAGTCCTCAGAGCACATCCTGAGGAAGCATCTGCATTTGGAGGCTCAATGGAACAAGAGAACTTGCCTAAGATCTCCTGGTAAGAAAGGGATGGAATTTGCTGGCAGGCAGCACGTTAGAGACCCTCTCCATGGACCACCCTGGGGAGAAGGGGTGAGGATGGTGGTAGCTGGCTGAGAATCTGCTCAGTCCTGATATGGTGAAAATATACTTCTTTTATCCATCCTCACAAAGGATTCTTTTTTTTTTTTTTTTTTTTAATAATAGCTTGTCTGCTGTGGCTGAGTCCCTTCACTGTTCACCTGAGAACCTTGTTAACTGGATATACCCCAATACAAAATGTTTTTGGTGTTTAAAAAAAAACATTAAAAATTAAAAAAAAAATAACTTGTATACATTCTTTATAATTTTTTTATTTAGTTAGGTAGTTATTAGGATTTGTTTTTTGTTTTTTTTTTTTTTGGCTGTTCTGGGTCTTCATTGCTGCTCGAGCTTTTCTGTAGTTGCAGAGCATGGGGGGGCTTCAGTGGCTGTGGCTCCCGGGTTCGAGAGCTCAGGTTCAGTATTTGTGGTACATGGACTTAGCTACTCCACAGTATGTGGGATCTTCCTGGACGAGGTATCAAACCTGTGTCTCCTGCATTGGCAGGTGGATTCTTTATCACTGAGCTACCAAGGAAGCCCTGCAAAAGATTCTCAATGAATTTCTGGGGGATTTTTAGAGCTTAGGGATTACTTGCCCCCTATCTTCCCTGGCCCACTGGGTCAGGTCTGGATGGAGCATAAATACCCCTGGTTCCCTCTTTGTTGTCCAGGTAACTAGAAGCCAACCCCAGTGCCAGGCCCCAGAATCTGCCTGAGAGGGCTCTAACCCAGCCCCCAACACTGCATGGGCCTTGAGGTCAGCTGCACCTGTATAAATCCTTGTTTGGAAAATTGTCATGTGTATTTTCTCTCTTAAAATGAGTAGGACTATTTCATTGACTTTTCAGAGATATGAATTTCAACCATAAGCACATCATAATGAAAGGAGCGGATTATCCAGGCTGGACCTTATTGCAGTGTCTTCCAAATTATATTAAAATATTTATTTATACCCTGAATAGTCCACAGGGCTGCTAATTCCTTTCATAATGTCACCTCATGCCAAGGCTGACAAAGCTAATGAAATAATCTTCTCCACTGCCCCCCTCCCACAAAGCAATCATTTCTTATCATCAGATCTCAGAAGCTGTGCACACAAAACCCTTTGAAGGAGTTTTGGGGACTGTATTATAGAGACGGATTTCTGCTATGAGAGTGAAATTCAATTTAAATATTTTCAGCTGGCTGTCCAGGTATGAGAAGGCTTTCCCAGTGTTTAATGGAGCCATTTGTCTCTAGAAATAAGCACTAATGCAATGTGACATGTATAGACCCAGAGTTCTGCCTTTTTCCCCCTCTGGCTTTAGCCACCAGTGGGGAAAAGAAAGGCCCTAGTATCAGTGAGAATCGCAAAAGGCTGCTTTTTCCTTGGAGAAACAGTGAACCTCCAGGGACCTGCAAGAATAGCCTAGAAAAGTGGGACCTTATTTCCCCCATCAGGAATCAAACCCTGCATCTTGCAAGGCAGATTCTTAACCCCTGAACCACCAGGTGGTGAAGTCCCAAGAATGCCTGGAATTTAGACCTAGGAGAAAGGCTGGCCAGGAATATAGCTCAATCCTAGCAGTCTTACAGCAATTATTGAGGCTGTGATGGTCACTTCAGTCTCATGTAGAAATTGGTCACATGCTTTGTAGTCATTTTATGCCAAAAATCAAGAGCTGACGGGCTCTTGCTAAAAAGCATTCAAAAGTTGCTGACAACTAA
Source organism: Cervus elaphus (assembly GCF_910594005.1). NCBI lineage: Eukaryota > Metazoa > Chordata > Mammalia > Artiodactyla > Cervidae > Cervus > Cervus elaphus. The sequence continues at coordinate 82,893,381 of NC_057829.1, read as the reverse complement.
GGAAAGATCCACTCTGGTGAGGAAGTAAGTAGCCCGCACTCATTATAGAAATTTAACAGATGATATGTGCAGATGATAACGCAGCACTGTGCTTGCTCTGCTATTGTCACTTCCTGCGGGGGCAGGTATTACTATTATTCTCATTTTACAGGTGGGGAAACTAAGGCCTAGAGGCTAATTCAAGGTCACCCAGCTGCTTATTCAATCTCTTTTGTTTTTGCCTAGCTAATCTCCATTGCTGCTTTTGCTAACAATACTCCGTTTACCCTCGGGGAGCCACCCACCCATCCCCTACTCTCACTGCCTGTGGTTTGCTTGAGGTTGGCAACTCCCTCTGCCCGCTCCCAGTCTCGCCCTCCCCTCCCCAACCCCCAGTGAGTGGGGTGGATGGGTATGTGACTCAGGCTTAAGGCAATCAGCAAATCCTACCTCCGGCCACAATGTCCGATTCAGGGAAGAGGGCCATGGGAACAGTCAAGCCCTGAAAACTTCTCTGCAATGTTAAGAGAACCCCTCTTTGTGCTTGAGGCAGAGCACAGAGCAGGGAGGATGTGTAAGCCTGGGGCTGCAGGAATCCCACTGCATCCCTCGGCACCCCGACCCCCTGCCCAGTGAGAGGCGGTCTGTCTAAATGTGGAACCACCCACCCAAAGCAGAGCAGAGCTACAGGAGGAAAGTGATGGGACTTACAGATACTGTGGAGGCCCCATGCATCCTGCCATTTCTAAAGTCTGCCCTGGATTTGTCCCACCTTTACCTTTTTTTAATTCAGAGGGGTTTTTTTTTTTTTTTTGGTTTTGTTTTTTTAAAATATTTGCAAGATTGTGCAACTATCATCACCATCTAACTCCAAAAATTTCATCAGTCCCAAAAAATACTCATTAGCAGTCACTCCCCACCTGCCCACCCAGCAGCCTTTTGCAGTCATGAATCAGTGCTCCAGTTTTCATGCAGTTTGCTGGTAGAGCCATTGCTCACTTGAGCTTCAGGGCTTCCTCTCTCCGGCTTCCATCCCAGCCCAGGGAGAGCGTTGGTCTTCATGAGGATCATTGAGGATGTCTACTGGGGATAATTCACACCAGGGATGCCTTCTCTGTTATACATAAGCACATTAGGAAGTAGAGAATCCACTGTGAAAGTGACAAGCAGAGAAGAAGGGAGATAGGGTGTTTGTGACATGTGACTCTAATGCTGTGTAGGACCACGCCACCCCTTGTTGTTTGGATAAGATAGTCACTGTATCCCCAAATTTAGAGCCTTTCCAGCCATTACCCTGAGTCACTGATGGTGCAGGGTCTCCAGGCCGCCACCCTGGTGCTGGATCCTCCTTTTAGACTGTGTTGCTGACTTGGCATCACTTGTGTCAAGCTGGAACTTGGCTCTCGTTCAGTTTCTTTTTCACTTAAACTCCACCTGCACAAAATTTACTAGTAGAATCAAATTTAGGATAAGTTGAGAGAGAAATAAGGAAAGTGATTTGGGGGCCCCACAAATAACTCCCAAATAAGCACCAAGCCCTCAAGCCAATCATAAGATCTTCCTAAGACCAATTGAATGCTGAACCATGAGGCAGGGACACATGACTTCAGTGGGTCCTCAGCACTTTTACTTTCATGGGCCACCTCATTCATTTATCTACCTATCTTTATACATATTTGTGTATATATATATATATTTATATATATGTAATTATATTTATGACTGGGATTTTCCTGATGGCCCAGTGGTAAAGACTCTGCCTGCAATGCAAGAGACACAGGAGATTTGGGTTCAATCCCTGGGTTGGAAAGATCCCCTGAAGAAAGAAACAGCAGCTCACTCAGTATTCTTGCCGTGAGAATTCCGTGGACAGAGGAGTCTAGCAGGCTACAGTCCAAAGGGTTGCAAGGAGTACAACACGACTGAGCACAGATATTTATGACTACGTTGGTTTAAGGAAAATATAACCTTAGTTGTATTGTATTTCTTTTTTTTAGTTTTGATTTTAAGAGAAATTAAAACTTGCTAAGGAGATCTTCCCTTGTGGCTCAGATGGTAAAGAATCTGCCTGCAATGCAGGAGACCTGGGTTTGATCTCTAGGTTGGGGAGGTCCCCTGGAGAAGGGAATGGCAACCCACTCTAGTATTCTTGCCTGGAGAATTCCATGGACAGAGGAGCCTGGCGGGCTACAGTCCATGGAGTTGCAAAGAGTCGGACACAACTGAGTGATTAACACACACACAGGTCCTTAAAAGTTCCACTGGCCCTGGGCACTATTCCTATTGGCTCAGTTGACCTGCTGTTAAGACAATACCTTCTCCTCCCTGCTGTATATCTGAGTGAGGTGGGGTCTTCAATCAGGGGAGGGGGGTCTCCCACCTGCAAAGCCTCTCTCACAAACTGGCCTTCTTGGTGCTCAGGCTGGGGCCGTGGGGAACCTCACGCTGCTGCCCCTTTTCTCTCTGCTCCTCTGCACTCACCCGGGAATGGACAAGGAACCTCAATCTAGGCACCCCAGGGTCCCCAGCAAATGCCTCCCTAAGGGCGTTAAAGGAGCAAGGAGCGAGGGGTGAGGGAAGGGGTGGGAGGGACACAGCGGGCACTGGTCAGCGTTGCTTCATTTCCCATCCACGAGCATCTGAGAGGCAGACAGATAGCAAGTACATGTAAGGCCTTTACTATGTCTAGGTGCCATGCCGATGAGTTTATTTAATATGCATGCTCACCTGAGAAGTAGGCATTATCTGTCTTTATTTTACAGGTGAAGATGTCAACGTTCAGAGAGGGTTAAGTAAACATTTATAAGCACAGCCAGGTATAAAGGTAAAGCGCAGGATCGGTCATGAGAAGTTGAGTTTCAGGGACTCTCCTGGGACCACAAATGGCTCACACCCTCTTGGCATATCCCAGTCTGGAGTAGACTTTGACCTGGAAGGACTGTCACCTGGAGCATGAGTGATTGTGTGTGACTAAAGGTTGACAGTGCAGTCCTGGCCTCAGGACCTCAGTGACTGTCTCCCCAGTTGAGACTTAGGTTAGATTTTGGGAGAGGTAGGGTTGTGCCATGGGGGCCAAGCTAAATTGAGGCTCATGCACCATGAGTATTAAGAATCCTTTAATACAATAAACATGTACCCACTTGTTTACTGAGTCAGATACCTGGAAAGCAGGTCTCCAGTAGAACTATATGACAGGTCCAACTATTTAATGTATAATGATTTTTCTTTCAAAGGGCCTATTCTTAAGAAAAATTACCTTGTCCACAGTACTTTCCAGAATATAGCAGCCCATTCAGCCATCATATGACTGTCCAACATCTAATAGAGCTTCCCAGTGGCACTAGTGGTAAAGAACTTGTCTGCCAATGCAGGAGACACAAGAGATGTGGGTTTGATCCCTGGGTTGGGAAGGTCCCCTGGAGAAGGGCATGGCAACGCACTCCAGTATTTTTGCCTGTAGAATCCCACGGACAGAGGAGCCTGGCAGGCTACAGTCCATGGGGTTGCAAAGACTTGGACACTACTGAAGCAACTTAACAGCCACATAATGTCCAATAACAATAACAGTTAATAGCAACCATCATCGTGGTTACAATATTATTGGGTTAAAATGCTTTGTATGTCATGCCTCTTTTAATCCTCCTAAGTACCTTGGAAGATAGAAATTTTTCTTAAAATCTATTTAGAGATGAGAAAACTGAGGCTGAGAAGGGTTGAGTAATTTACACAAGGCTACATAGTAAGTAGAGCCACATCAAATCCAAATCTGTCTGATTCTGAATCTTGAGCTCAAGATTCTTCTAAACCCTAAAGGTAAGTGTTTCTCATCCTCTGTTTGTATGCTAAGTTGTGTCCAATCCTTTGTGGCCCCATGGACTGTAGCCTGCCAGGCTCCTCTGTCCATGAGATTTCCCAGGCAAGAACACTGGAGTCGGTTGCCATTTCCTTCTCCAAGGTATCTTCCTGACCCAGGGATCAAACCTGAGGTTCTTGCATCTCCTGCAGTGGCAGGTAGATTCTTTACCACTAGCGCCACCTGGGAAGCCTCTCTGAAGTCAGTCCCTTCATCCCCTAAAGTCAGGTGCTATTTCAGATAGTCATGACTATCTGAGGCTGAATCTACCTAGATTTGTACATGAAATCCTATTGTAAGAATCTTCACGTCAATGGTTTTCAAACGGGGGTGACTTTAACTCCCCAGTGGCTTTGACAATGTCTGGAGATATTCTTGGCTGTCACAAACGGAGCAGAGGAGGAGAGCGCTACTGATATCTAACAAGAAGAGGTCAGGGATGCAGCTTAATATGTTAAAGTGACAAAGATAGACCTCACAGCAAAGAATTTTTATCCTGCTCCAAATGTCAACAGTGCTGAAGTTGAGAAATCCAGCACTTCTACGTAAAGTAGCACTTGACTCTAAAATATACAAATCATTCTATTTTGTCCCTCTTAATACAGTGTGCCATTTGCCAAGAGTGCAAAGTACAGTCTTGGAAGCATCCATCAGATACGACTCTTAAATGAATGGTTTTTCAAGGGTCCCACTGGGTCAGATGAACAGATATGTTATCCTGCTAATCAGGACACTGACTATGAAAGAAGAACCTATTTACAGTTACTCCATGGTATCAGGTGTATACCAGGACAAATGGCCCCCTTACTGTTGAGTTCACTATTAGAACATGCTTGTGGCAGAAGTCAGTGCAGCGTAAAGATGAAATGCTGCCTCATATGTCTTGGCAATAACTTCAAACCTTCCCCTCCCAAATTTAAGGTGCATTTTCCTCCAAGTTCTCCAGAACCCTTTAGACACACAGAGGCCATTCTGGGTACCTCTGTCACCCACACAAGTGACATTCAGCACCATCCATTGTTTTTTCAGACACCACTCAAGAGCTTTTGCTCTGCGGCGTTTTCTTGCTAGTTTTGAAAGTCCATCTCTTGAACTTTGGCAATTGTGTGTCTTCCACAGGTCATCTTCTTTTGGCGAGACCCTGTGAGGGAGGTCCTGTGAAATGGCTACCTTTAAGAAGTGTAAAGTGAGACGCAGAGAGATTGGTACCTCTGGGGAGCAAAACAAGTCCCAGTCCAGTAATTCTGTCATAAGACAGGAGACAGATGGCGTCATATTCTAAATACACCCCCATGGATTTACTGGACTCCAAGAAAAACCTCAAGAGCTTTTTTCTGACAACCCTATCTAACTACCATCTTTGTTGCCAGGCGTCAGTCTGAACCGAAGTGATAGAAGGGCCCTTGACTCTTTTCCCTTCCACTCAAGATCACCTATCAGAATGCGGGTGAAAGCAATTTCTTTGGAAGGCTAACCTTGACTGCATTCTGCTTTGTTAGAAAAAAGATTAGTCACAAGCTTTAATTTGTCATAGGAATTGCCTGTGACCCATCTCACGGTCGGCCATGCCTCACCGGCGCACTGGGCTCCGTGCTCCGGCTTGGGGCTCTCTTCCACTGGGCTCCATCTCTGGGGAAGTGAACTTAAAAAGCGAGCAATAAAATAAAACACTGTCATTAGTTGAGTTCTTATCTTAGAACCATTTCATCTTGATTTCTTTTTTGAATCCAAGATCAAATCCCCTGGTTAAAGCTTATGGGTTTGCAGGGAAGATAAACAGTAGATAATGTGAGGCATAAAGTGTCTGTGTTAAGACTCTTAATGGATAGAACACAGTCATGGAAGGTAAAGAAGCTACAATTTGAGGTGAGGTCTTGTGAAAAGAAGTGGACTCCATCACCCCAATGGGGAGGACATGATATTGATGAGGTAAAAAAATTAGGTTGTGAGGTTCATGTAGGGCTTTATCACACATCCTTTTAATTCTGCAATTAAAAGAGGGAAATATGTGTTCTGTGTTTCTTTCTCCTTCAGAGACACGATGGAAGCTGGGGGCAGAGATGCCCACTGACAACCAGAAGAGGGAGATGGATGATCCCAGCTCCTCGGAGAGATCGTAATGGAGTTTTCTCCTCCACTGCATTCCATTTTTCCTTGCCACACGTCCTGAGTTCTCCCTGTCCCCAGCTGAAATACAGTCCCTTCTGTTTGCAGATGGCAAGTGTGACAGTGCAGTGAGCTGCGGGCCATCATCCAATCTGATAGGCATGCAGGTCTGTGAGGGGGAGCCAGAAATAGGGCGGTGACACAGACCATGGAGTTGAGATGGCCTCCTGGAGTGCTAGAGAGGCCCCGGAGAATGCTGGAGGGTGGCTTTGCAAATCAGCTTTCTTCTTCTTGTCTTCCATTTTTGGGGGGCTTCTTTTTCATCTCCCATCTGCCCTCCCCAGGCTGTTCTCTCCTAGTGATTCGGAGCAGAGCTATAGCACTTCAAGAATCACCTAAATTAACTTCTGTTTGGGCTTTATGGGAAGAAGTGTGTCTTTCCATAGAACCCGCAGGGTCAGCAGAGGCAAGGTAGCTGGGAGAAGAATGGGCCTGGGGACTTCAGCCTGTTGGACCTCTGTGTGCAAGAGCTGAAAGCATTGTTTGCATCAGTGGATGTGCAGTGGCTTTGAATGTTACCCTACATCTGTGCACATAAGAAATGTTACAGTGTGTTTATTCTCTTAAATCAACTTTAATTGGCTCTGAGCTGCCACCAACCAGACTGGCAGGAAATTCAGTCTTGCTCGTGGGACAGGGGTCCTCATTTCCCTCCTCTGGGTTGTATCCAGCCTTGGAAGGCATGGCAGAGTCCAGAACATTCATTGGAGGTGTCTCTGGCCTTTGGGTCATATTCCTTATTTAAGGGGTGCACTGAGGTGCCCTTGAGGACAGAACTTCCTTGTGGAGCTTAGCACAGAGAGCTTTGCTGGGACCAATAGGTTCTTTCTGATTCATTCCCATGGGAAGTCCTGTCTAAGCCCCACCCACAATCCCATTCCCTATGTGCTACATGGGAACAGGACTCAGGATCCAACTGCCCATTCAGTCCTCCAAAGCCCCACCTCCTCTCAGAGCCTAGGGAAGCTCTAAGTGATCTTGTTCCCTCTCTCTCTCTTCACCATCCTCAGTCCTCAAATTCTACCCCATCCCTTCCCTTGTCTCCAACCATCCCCCATGACTGCAACATGATCCCAGACTTTCGCCAAAGATGAAGCGGTCAACAGGTTTGTTTTCTTCTGAGAGCTGGAATAGAGAGTCTGCTCCGGGCCCCTCTTCCAGTTTTCAACGGGTAACTAGCTAGCTTTGACTGTCTTGACACCTGCTGATGCCAGTCTTCTCAGCCTTCATCTTCACATGGTTCTCTGTGTGCTTCCTTGTCTCCAAATTCCCCCCTTTTATAGCAACACTAGCCATATTGGACTAGGGGCACGACTCAAGGATGAACTTTTCTAATTACTATCAACTAATTACAACTGCAATGACCCTATTTCTTAAAAGGTCATGTTCTGAGATACAGGGAATTAGGGTTTCAACTTATGAATTTTGGGGGTACAGAACTGAACCCATAAGAGTGACTAGTTTGCCTCAGCTTTCCTGAGATTGTCCTGCTTTTAAAGTTCCAGGCTGGACTTCTCTGGTGGTACAGTGAATAAGAATCTGCCCGCCAGTGCAGGGGACACGGGTCCAATCCCTTGTCTGGGAATATCACGTGCCATGGAGCAACTAAGCCTGTGCATTACAACTCATGAGCCCCGGTACCCTAGAGCTTGTGTTCCACAGCAAGAGAAGCCTCAGCACGAGAAACCCACACACGGCAACTAGAGAGTAGCCCCAGTCTCCTCAACTAGAGAAAGCCTATGCGCAGCAATGAAGACCCAGTGCAACCAAAAATAAAATCAAGAAATAAAACAAATTATAAAAAAAGAATACAGTTCCCAGTCCTGGAAACTTCCTCAGTCCCAGGCAAATCAGAAGAGCCAGTCCCCTTATTTAGAGACAATGCCAAATTAGTAACAAAAAATGTTCAACATTTGGTCATTTCCTGGTGTATCTATTTCTTGGGAGCCGCAAAGCAAAGACCAGCTAGTAGCAGATAAAGTTGGGTAGTCCTAGATTCCTTGGACGACTGTCACTTCTTTAACTGTTGACATATAGCAGATATTGACTGAGTGTGGATGAAACGTGAAGGAGAGGTGCAGAGAGCGTTGGGCCAATGGCCAAATGTGTGTGAAGAAGGAGGGTGTGGAAGCCGAAGGATGGTGGAGAGATTACTCTTGTAGAAGAAGAGTCTGGATAGTTGAGGTGTCTGTTTGAGATGCTAGGGTGTGGAGAGGAGGGCCTGTGGGGCATGTACACCTGAGCCCCCTCTCACCCTGTTGAGAGTGAGCCATTGTGCCAAGGAAGCCCCGTATCCAGTGGCTCTAATTTCCACCATGTTTTCTAGTTGCTGCAGGGGAGTGGGAGCAACTCTTTAATTCTCCCATAAATTGAAGGTGATGAGGGTCACCTCTTACAAGGTTCTGGTCATGCTTAGAACACATATATGGTTTGCAAGTCACCATCCAGGACTGATTACAGAGAAGAAGGACAATTCAACTTTGAGGAGGAAGTCCATTTTATGTTTTAGTTTTTATTTATCTATTTTGGCTGCACTGGGTCTACATTGCATTGCACGGGCCTTCTCTAGCTGTGGTACGTGGGCTTCACTTGTGGCAGCGTGCAGGCTTGGTTGCCCCGTGTCAGGTGGGATCTTTGTTCTCCGACCAGGAACCACATCTGCGTCCCCTGCATGGGCAGGCAGATTCTTAACCACTGGACCACCAGGGAAGTCCCCCATGAAACCCACTTTAGAAGAGCAGAAACTGCATTGTGGTAAGAGGAGGGTCCCCCGCCTCCAGCCTGCTCCCACAGTGGTCAGCTCTTGCTGCTGTTTGCGAGTTAGATTTTAGGAAGCTTATGCAAATGCCTCCCAAAGGATCTGTTTGTTATTTGGCCTGATATTGAAATAATCCCCACAAAATAAGTTTTCTGATTACTGATCCAGCTTATAGAGAAATCAAAATAAATTCTCTTTTGTAAAATCCACTATCATGGATATGCAAAGGTGTCCTGAGCACATAATTTCAGAAAAAGGTATGATTTTGACAAATCAGCAACTGCTCTTGTTAAATAATCATTCTCCTTTCATAAGACCAAAAAAAAGTCACAGCTCAAGAGAGGCACAGTTGATTGGAGAAGGATATGTTCTTGTTTATAGCCAATCAATAATACTATAATCAAGCAACTATTAGGTACAGAGCAAAAATTTTAAGGATTATAAATATTTGGCCTGGAATAGAGTTTCCCTACATTATCAGAAATTTATGCCACTGTCCACATTATTAATGACTCAGTCCTAAAAGACAGTCTCCCTGGTTTAATGAAAATATCTTCAAAATTGCTCTGGGGCAACCCAGAAACCTATTTTACAGATGGAAACACTGAGGTACTTTGTGCCTTATACAAGTGTCACTAGAGAATCGACAGAAACAGAGTCATCTCTAAACTAAGCCTCAGAGATCTGGGGACTCTACACCCCACTGATGTTGGGAGGGGTGTCTGACTGGACAGTGTCTGTGGGTCTTGGTTTTAGAGGGGTTCACCCCATGCCATCTGTTCATTAGTTTTGGGGTCAGTGCAGCACACCCCCCTTCTTCATTAGCAACCACCACCTGCTGTTGGAAGTCAACCCAAAGGCTCTGGCTGCTGTCCTGTGGCAATCTGTCTCCTGGCCTGACAGAAACACCTCCAGCGTGGGAAGAGTTCTCCAGGCGACAATCTCACCCTACCTACCCTTCCCTTGTCTCTCCGCCATGCAGGAAAGGATAATGGCAGGGGCCCAAGAAAGGTGAGGAATGGGGATGACCAAGAGCTGCCCTGTGGGAAGGCACACTTGCAACTTAGAGGCATCAGGTTTCTCTTGGCTTTTGCTGCAGCAAATGAAGGATGCTTGGGCATTGGGTTTTATATATTTATCTGTCATCTGTCTATCTCTCATCTATTTTTATTGAGCTGTGAAAGTGAAAGTTGCTCAGTTGTGTCCGACTCTTTGTGACCCCATGGAATTCTCTAGGCCAGAATACTGGAGTGGATAGTCTTTCCCTTCTCAGGGCATCTTCCCAAGCCAGGGATCAAACCCAGGTCTCCTGCATTGCAGGTGGATACTATTCAGTGGGTTTTAGCATATTCACAGAGTTGTGCAACTACCACCACTAATTCCAGAATACTTTAATCACCCAAAAGAGAAACTCCATACCCAATAGCAGTCACTCCGCACTAGCCTCCACCAATCCTTGGCAGCCATTAACCTACCTTCTATCTCCATGGATTTGAGCATTTTGTTATTAAAGGCCTGCTGACAGGGTCCTTGGCACCTGCCCATTAACAGCCAAGAAAGGGAAAAATTGAGGCCAAGGATAAAAGATGGCGGGCCATTTTCATGGCCTTTCTTCTTGACTTCTGAAAGTAGCAGCTCCCCACTCTCTCTTCACTAGCGATTCATGTCTTTCTTTTGTATCTACTGCCTGCACCGCATGGCGCTGTCTGGGGTTCAGCCCTGCCCTGGGCATCAGTGTGTCACACCCTTCTTCCCTGTCCTCCACTCCATCCATTTCTGTGGCTCTGATCATCCCTCGTGGCCATGACTGCACCGCTGGTCCCTCTGAGCCCAGTCCCTCCTTTGAGCTCCCTCTGGTGAGCTTTGGTTTCACCAGATACACTGATGGGTGCTTGAATTAATTTCCTCTTGCTCTAACAAATAACCACAAACTTGGTGGTCTATAACAACAAAAATGTATTGTCTTAAAGTTCCGGGAGTCAGAAGTTCAACATCATGTCATTGGACTGAAAGGCATTGAGGGGGCTTCACTCTCTCCAGAGGGTTGAGAGGAGAACCCCGTTCCTTGCCTCCTGCAGTTTCTAGAACTGCGCTCCTTGCATCTGTTGACTCCTGGCCCCTTTCTCTACCTTCACAGCCTGCGGGGCAGCATCTTCCAGTATCTCCGCGTTGTTGTCACATGACCTTCTTCTCTGACTCTGACTCTTCCTGTGTCCCCCTTGATCACATCTGCAGAGGCCCCTGTTGCCATGGAAGGACACTTGGTCACTATTCCTGGCATTAGGGTGTGGACATCTCAGGGGCCATTATTCAGTCTTCCACGGCACTCAAAGTATGTTCACAAGAGAGATAAAAGGAGGAAGGAAGGGAGGAGCAGGGAAAGATGAAGACAAAGCACAGTGTTTCCTCCAAGAAGGTCTGATCCACAGATATAGTTCTGATGATTGAGGAGAGGACTCTGGAAAGGCAGGGTCTCTGGAAGAGCCCCCCATTCAGAAGAAGGACATGGTAGGAAGGTGGTAACAGGGCACTTCTGTGATGCTTTTGATTGTCTCATCTCTCTTCTCATCAAACTGCTTGTATTTTAGGCCAGGCCTGGGGTGCAGGACATGTGGCAGGGAGAGAATTCGGGTAATAGCAGAAAGTCAGGCAGAGCTAGGGGTCCTGTGGCCATTGTAGAAGTGGCTGCTGAGACCCACTGCCCAAGCAGGGCAGCTCTTTCCCCTTTCTAACCACGTTTCAAAAGGCAGATCAAGGAAGCAATTGGAAGAAAATTCAGAAAATACTGCATAATGTTTTCTTCTCTGCTTCTACTAAATCAGAATAACTAAAACATGAAGAGTGTGTATGGTCCAATGAGGGACACCCTCCCAAACCTTTCAGCATTTAGCATGTTATTTTTGTTCAGGTTCTTGTATGATGCAGCCATCAGAACTAAGGCACATGCCGTTGAAAATGTTGCTTAGGAAACCAAAGCTTATCATCAGATCCCAGGGTTGGGTACTTGTGGGTCAATTTAAAAGACTTTTCTGTTGCTGTTATTTTCAATTTTTCTTTAAATAAAATGAACTGTTTACAGCAAAGATAATAATATATTGTGTAGCTTATAACATGTGTGCATGTGAATGTGTGTGTGTGTTAGTTGCTCAGTTGTGTCCAACTCTTTGCAATCCCGTGGACTGTAGCCCACCAGGCTCCTCTGTCCATGGGATTTCCCAGGCAAGAATACTGGAGTGGGTAGCTGTTCCCTTCTCCAGGGGATCTTCCTGACTCAGGGATCGAACTTAGGTCTCCTGCATTGCAGGCAGATTCTTTACCATCTGAGCCACCAGGAAAACCCAGTTTATAAAATACATTGACGTAAAATGTATGACTACAATAGCATGAAGGCTGGGAGATGTCACAGGCAAGGCTCTACAGAAGATATGCAGAGCTGTAATAGTCCTTGAAAATAGACTGGGATAAGTTTAATAATTATAGTTTATACACCTACTCACCTTGGTTTTATTTTGGAGATTATGTTGTTTTTAATAAAAAAATATATATATTACTTAACATGGATCAGGCTTATTATTGTTGTTTTAAAATACAGAGGAGCCTGGAAGGCTACTGTCCGTGGGGCTGCAAAAAGTTGGACATGACTGAGTGACTAACACTTTCGCTTTCACTTGGGCTTGTTTTAAATGAATCAGGGAAGATTTTTAAAACTGCTTAGTTTTAATTTCTAAGATGACAAATATTGATACATAACCCACAAAAACAAAAGCTCGTTGCTGTCTTCAAGTTTTTTAAGGGTGCAAAGAGGGGCTTCCCTCACGGCTCAGAGATAAAGAATCTGCCTGCTGATGAAGGAGACATAGGTTTGATCCCTGATCTGGGAAGATCCCACACACCACAGAGCAACTACTGAGCACCCCAACTACTGAGCTTGTGCTCCAGAGGCTGTGAGTCCCAACTACGGAGCTCATGCATCGCAACTACTGAAGCCTTCGTGCCCTAGAACCCACGCTCCGCAACAAGAGAAGCCACTGCAGTGAGAAGTCTTAGCACTGCCACAAAGAGTCACCCCCACTCTCCATAACTAGAGAAAACCCCATGCAGCAATGAAGACCCTGGATAGCCGAAAATAAATAAATAAATATTTTTAAAAGAAAGAGTGCAAAGAGAAGCTGACACCAGCAAGATTGAGAACCATGTGACCTTGAAAAGAACTTGTCACCCAATGTTTATTATATTCAATACTGACTCCAGGGTCTGTTCTCTAAGTATGTGACTGCCCTGCTTCTCAAATGTAAAAAAAAAAAAAAAAAATCAAAATTTGTAAAAAATAAAATTTAAGAATAAGAGGGAACATTATTACTCGATGAAAAGTTTACCTAAAATATACAAAGATATGCCTAAAGAGGAGAACATGATACATATTCTCTGAACTCAAACCTGCAATGTTTTAACTACTGCTTTTATGCTACCATGCATTAGCTTTAAGTCAGTATAATAAGAACAAGAAAAACAAAATGTATAAGAATGATGAAGGCAGAAACAAAATTGCCATTATTTGCATTATTATTAGCTTCTCTGGAGCTGCAGAGAAGCTACAAGAACCAATAAGGCAGTTTTATATGATTGCTAGACAGAAGAGTAATACAAAAATCAATGCCATCCTTACATCCCAGAAACTATTAGGTAGAAATGTAACTTTTAAAAAAAGACTAAACTTCATATTTGTAACAAGACTTTTCAGATAAAAGAAAAAAAGGAAATAAAAAAGCCCTCCTTAAGAGTTATAGAAGATCTAAATATCCAGTTTGTAGGTGGGAAGATTTGATATTATAAAGAAGGCTTATTTCTTGTATTATTTGATTGCTTATCTAATAAAAGTCTTCACATAGTTTTTCACAGATTTTGATAAAGTGCTAAAGATAAATTTGAAGAATGTGGCCGTGTGAGGTAAAGAAGAAAGTCAGGGGAATATATCTTGTCTTATTCGATAGTAAAGCAGGCACTGTGAATTAAAGGGCGCAGCATTGTACTGGGGGTGTGTACACAGGCCAGTGAACCTGTGAGCAGCCTGGAAACAGAACCACATGTGGGTTCGACCTGGTACATGACACAAGTGGCTTTAAAATCGGTAGGGAAAGAGTAGCCCAAACAACTGGTGTGTTGGAGGACAGACAGAAGGAAAAGCATGCACTAAACTGAGACAGCTTCTTGAGACTGAAAAATGAGGCAGGCAGCTCCATCATCAATGGATCAGTTTTGTAGAGGGCACCTTACAAGGTGGGATTGGGTAGTTGGCTGTTTGGAATCATTAACAGTTGCACTCTGAACTGCCGAGGAGTCATTGGGATAATTTTACCATTATCCTCGGCTATGGTAGTAGGGGCTCAGAAACAGGAAGTGCATTCCTAAGACTTATAAATGGTAACTAGTCTCATGGGCGCCTGGAATACACCAGCAAAAGTTTTCATCATTGTTTGGGGACTAACAGAGCATAAAGGCAACCTGGTTCCAATGATTATTAAGCAGTATCTATTAACTACAAAGCCTTGATGACAGAGAAGTGATTTAATTCACAGTGAAGTCCTGGGTAGGGTCAGTTGAAGGACAGGAGAAACTCTAATGGCCCATGATGGTGTGGGTTATGCTAACAGCCATACATAGTGATTCTGGAATAATGAGAAGTCTTCATTTTGGAAGAAGATAGTAACAACATTGGGCTTCCCTCGTAGTTAAGTCAATAAAGAATCTGCCTGCAATGCAGGAGACCTGGGTTCGATCCCTGGGTTGGGAAGATCCCCTGGAGAAGGAAATGGCAACCCACTCCAGTATTCTTGCCTGGAGAATCCGGTGGACAGAGGAGCTTAGCAGGCTACAGCCCATGGGGTCCCAAGAGTCAGACACGACTTATCGACTAAACCACCACCAGTAATAACATTAATTTATTATTTCTTAACATATTAAAAGTTAAATTCCATTGTGTAAAAGATACTCATGTCAAAAACAAAACTATAAAACTTTTGGGAGAAAGTGGAATTTGCTCAGAATCCATGAAATTCTCCAGGCCAGAATACTGGAGTGGCGCATTGCAGGCAGATTCTTTACCAGCTGAGCCACAAGGGAAACCCAAGAATACTGGAATGGGTAGCCTATCCCTTCTCCAGGGGATCTTCCTGACCCAGGAATTGAACCAAGATCTCCTGCATTGCAGGCAGATTCCTTACCAACTGAGCTATCAGGGAAGAAAGCACAGGCAAATATTGCTATGACAGTGGAGAAGGGACTAATTTTTTTAATGATAGAAAAAGCATAAGTCACAAAGAAAAAGTTTCATCAAACTGTCTACTTAAAAAAAATAAACTCTCATGCCAAGAGGCAGGAAAAATCATGAAAAATAAGAACAGATTTTGCAATCCAAGTAATGACAAAATGTCAGTTTTGAATACATAAGGAATTTTTGTTTAAAAAGACAAACCCAGTAGGAATATGGGAAAAATAACATGACAAGACAAGTTTTCCCAGAGGAGGAAACCTTCATGGCCAATAAATATACAAAAATATTCTCACTCTTTCACATGAGTGATCAAATTTACACATGAAACAGCAATGAGATACCATGACACACATCAGTTTAGGATAATTAATAAACCTGTTCCAACCAAGTGTTGGCAAAGGTGTACAGAAATGGGGGCTCTGTCCCAAAGCCAGTAGGCATGCTGACTGGTGAAGTGGCCACTCCAGACAATGATATGGCACCTCTAGTACATTCTCCTCAAGAGAAACTCACATTTGCACACTATTGATGTGTACATGGTGGTCACCGCAGCTCTGTTATTTCATGGGACGTAAGTGGGAACCACAAGGAACTGATAAGGAAGTTCTGTCAGTTAAATGGAAGCTTGAGCTAGATCTGTTAAGACGTGGAATCAAAGTGGGCACATTTCTGACATGATGTTGAATGAAGAAAAAAAGCAAGTAGCAAACTGAAGGAACAGTGTTATACTAAATATTCGTCTAAATGCTTAAAAACATGAAAAATAGATGTGCATATGCTATTGCAGGAATGGTAAAATTCATTAATGGCAATAATTGTGTCAGCTTTAGAATGGTGGGTATCTTTAAGGAATTATGGCAGGGGGCTGCTGTGGAATGAGATGTGCTGCTGAGATTTAGCTGTGCCTGCCGTGTTTTGTTTCTGAGAGAGTTTGGAGGCCAAACATATATGGTGAAATGTTATGTTTAGCTTTGGTGGAGGACACCGCATGGCAGCATGTAGGTGGCCAAGAGCCTGGGCTCCATGTGAGGGAGTCCATGTCTGAGAGGGGACTCAGGTGCGTTGGTGGCTGGGGAAGTTGGCCTTTGTCCAGCCTGGGTTCAGCCAGTGGCTCCAAGTGGTGTTTCGGGATGCTGACAGCAACAGGTCTTGCTGGGCATGTAGAAAAAGATACAGGGCAGCCATCAAGACAGAGAAAACCACGGACCACAGCAGGCATAGTTCAGTGAAGGAGTTTTGCATAAGAGCAGCTCTAGAGTGTCGGAAGGAGAAGGCAATGGCAACCCACTCCAGTATGCTTGCCTAGGAAATCCCATGGACGGAGGAGCCTGGTAGGCTGCAGTCCATGGGGTCGTGAAGAGTCGGACACGACTGAGCGACTTCACTTTCACTTTTCACTTTCGTGCACTGGAGAAGGAAATGGCAACCCACCCCAGTGTTCTTGCCTGGAGAATCCCAGAGACGGGGGAGCCTGGTGGGCTGCAGTCTATGGGGTCGCACAGAGTCGGATACGACTGATGTGACTTAGCAGCAGCAGCTGCAGAGCGTTGGAAAACAGGTGGTGAGTGGAGTTAGGCTGGGATGGGCAAGGGATGGACTTTTGCTTTGAGGCGAGCCTGTCCTGGCTTTTGAGTTTGTTGTCATGCGGGAAGTGAGTAAATCTGATTGTGCTTTGAGATTACTTCGATGTCATTTCCCCCTGAATTTCATTTTATTCAATATAAAAAAAATTCAACCTTGGACCAGCACTACATTCAATTCTTCAAGTGCATCTCCTTGCAAATTCAAAGAGGTCCTTTGCTCTTAAAACACACACACACACACACACACACACGTAATTTTTTAACATAGTTTTACAGAGGGATGTAAAGTTCTAGGTGATCTTGTTTCCCTACAACTAAAAAAAAAAAAACCAAATCAAATTATTTATCAAAGGCATTCTTTAGGACATTGTGCTTGTCTTTTATGTTTTAACTGTCCTTCTGTGTCTGCTCTAATTATTCAATACGGGCTTCAATCTAGTAAAGGCATGTTGCTGTCCCTTTGAAACATGAAAATGTCCAATGTCGGGAAACCACAAAGAAAGAGTACTCTCTACCCTAGATTTTGACCTATATGATTCTTTTCTTCTGTTTGCTTTTACTTAATTGAAAGACTGTTTCATGTATTTTTCTAGTCCCCTCATAACTATTTTCATTCTTTCTAGTCTCATTTCAGAACCCATTCAACCATTTCTGCTTCTCAAAGCAATGCTATTCTGTTGGTAATAGAGAAAGCCCCAGGTGCAATGCTGTAACCTAATTTTAGGATATTATTAAAAGCATTTAATTCACATAATTGTGTTTGATTTGAAAAAAATGACTAAATCTTGGATTTAATTGACTGGGACATAACTATTTTAGGGCTTGTTATTAAGAATTTGAGCATTATTGGGCAATTTCTTTCAACTGAAGTGTCTATTTTCACTTTTAATAATAAATCTCCTCGTAAAACCTTCCACAGATAGCATTTTATACTTATCGGGGGCTGACCTGTTTTATTTGACATAATCACTTTAACGTCTTATTTCAGATGTTCTTTCATTATTTTCATTTTCAGGTTGGGGAGACAGAAGCCTGAGGCTTAAATGACCTGCCAAAGTGCATTGGTAGTGGGCGGCTCCTTCACTTGTCTTCAGGTTTAAAAGTCAAGGTTCTTTTCATTGTTGTCATGTGAATTCCAAGACTCCATCTTATCCCTAAACTTGTTTTTCCATTTGTCTTCACGACATCTGAGGATTAAGCTGTCTGCCTCCCAGAAATATGGTGAGATTGGTTGCTCAACAATTTCTGAAATTGAAAAAGGAGGGCAAGGAATGATTGTATTAGATATTGATAACTCTGTTCAGGTTGGGATCTTTAAATCATGATGCATTATCATTCATTTCAATTGATTCTTGATGATATTATGGTGTGCACCAATGTTAAGTTATGGGCTTCCCGGGCAACACAGTGGTAAAGAGTCCACCTCCCAATGCAGGAGATGCTGGATACTGGGCTTTGATCTCTGGGTCGGGGAGATCTCTTGGAGGAGGACATAGCAACCCACTCCAGTTTCTTGCCTGGAGAATTCCATGGACAGAGGAGCCTGCTGGGCTTGAGTTCATGGGGTTTGCAAAAAGCTGGACATGACTGAGCACACACACACACACACACACACACACACACACACACACACACAATGTAAAGTTACAATTCTAAGTTATTTTCTCTACTGTGGAATCAATAACCATTTCCCCCTTTATTATTGGTGTACTTTGGGTATTTTTGTAGATTGGGGTTTCTACCTAGAGGTAAATCTTCCTCTGTGGGGGGCAGGGGGAGGCTGTCCTGAGCACTTGTAGGACCTTTAACAGCATCCCTGGCCTCTACCCACAAGACGCCAATAGCACCGCGCCCCCCCCCCCCCCAGTTGTGACAAACAGAAATGTCTCTGTGCTGTGTGTGGTCAGTTGCTGTAGTCATGTCTGATTCTTTGCGACCCCATGGACTGTAGCCCACCAGACTCCTCTGTCCTTGGGGATTCTCCAGGCAAGAATATTGGAGTGGGCTGCCATGCCCTCCTCTGATCTTCCAGACCCAGGGATCAAAGCCACGTCTCCTGCGTCTCATGCATTGCAGGCATATTTGTCATCCACTGAGCCACCCGGGAAGCCCCCAAAATGCTTCTAGGCATTGCCAAATGTTCCTCGGGACAAAGTCATCCTTGGTTGAGGACTACTGCTGTCAATGGTACTGGCAGTGAAAATACCTTATTCTCTTAAATTATTGAATCCTCTAACCTAAAGAAGCATATTAATTACTTATAGATGCACATTTATCTATTGATCCTTGTAAAATCAATAGAAATCAGTTGAGAGTGTATCTCAGAGGAGAGAAAACCCCAAATCTAGTTAATTCAAGCATAACCCTTGGGACCAGGTAATTAAAGATGTAATTAACTGGTTGTCTTACCAAAATCAATACAAATTGCAGTTCCATCCATCTTAGCTATAGACCATGTTTTCTTCTAGTCATGTTCCTGTTAGAGATCTTAGGGCTAGGAATTGAGAAAATAAGCTAGGGATGGCGTCTTTGATTGCATAATAAATGTGTTTGACTCACATCAACAGGATTGCTCTGCAACTTTGATCATTCTACTAATTCTCCTTTATAATTTGAAATGGAACAGTCACTTATGATTAGGAAAAATGAAGGGAAGGAAGAGCCTTCTGGGTAAAAAGGCATAAATAGGAAAGGGAGGATAAAGCAGTTCATTTCAACACAAAGTGCTTCTTATTTGTGTGTTCTGCTCAGCACATGGGCTACACTGCAGGCAAGGCAGAGAGTTCCCCATCACTGGAGGTGTGCAGAGTTGTAGCTCGGGAAGAGATCAGGTCAGGCCAATCTTGATTTGAAAGCTCAGCACCTTGTGTATAACTTGACTGAGCCTCAGTTTCCTATCTGTAAAATGAAACGAGCAGGTGCCATTTACAGAAGTTCTGACTTAGGCTAGATAGTCAATAAAGGGCAGCTTTGTTTCTAATTTCTGTGTAGGCTCATGCTTTTGTTGGAGGGTTGGGTGGCTTCACTTCACTTCTAGACTCCACCTGGGAAGACACCCAGGAATCATGGTTATGCAGGAACTGCTCCAAAATGGCTTTATCCATCATCATAAAGCAAACATTTTGCAGTACCCATTAGATGCACATTGTTATTAACTTCCCTGAAAGCATCCTTGACTGTTTCATGGTTTGAGAAAAAGAATGAGCAAGAAGAATAACAGTTAAGTGCTCCATCCACTGAATCCTGGTTTATGGCGGCAATAAAAGCAGCGTGTTATCCAACCACAGAGTGTCTATTTTTAAGTAAGCTAAGCTTAGCTTACATTATGCAGAGCTGCATGGAAATGTGGACTTGAGTGTCTGGAAGCATCTTGGGGTGGGTTATGCTGGCTCGGCTTCCCCTTATGAGAGGGGGTTGAAGAACCACAGACAAGGAGAGAGTGTCCTTCTACCGCTGGGGAACTTTGCCTCTTGCACAACCCTCCAGAGCTGAGAACAGGTGCCAGACCTGGAACACAAGAAACCAACCGGACAGTGTCGACCACAACATGGGTCTTAACTTCGTCCTTCATCAAAATGTTTGCTATTTCAAATTATGTTGGTCCCAAAGAGAATACTTCATCAGCAAGACTCTCTAGCATGCTGGAACAGGCTGCAGGTTACTGGTTTTCAATTACTTTCAAAGATAGGTAGTCTTCTCCATGTATAGCATCTTCCAGAGGAGAGAGATCCATGAGACAAATGAAAGGAGACCCCTCTGGTTGAGGCGGGAGTTGGAACTGGGGCTTTGCAGTGTCTCTGCCTCCGGAACCACCCTGCACAGCTCCCCTTAGTGGCCTAGAGGCATCCCTTTGAGCCTCTGAAGTGAAAGTGTAAGTGATTCAGTGGTATCTGACTCTTTAGGACCCCGTGGACTGTAGCCCTCCAGGCTCCTCTGTCGGTGGAATTCTCCAGGCAAAGATGCTTGAGTGGGTAGCCATTCTCTTCTCCAGGGGAGTTTCCTGACTCAGGTATTGAACCCATGTCTCTTGCATTACAGGTGGATTCTTTATCATCTGAACCACCAGGGACAACCAGCTGGACTCAGCCATTTCTGATCCCTTTCTTGTTTAAGAGCCATTGACTGCATTCTTTTGTACACAATGGACTTATAAGCCTTTATAACATCAGTAGTTGGCAAAAAAAAAAAAAAAGAGAGAGAAATCCAAGGCACTTCCGTGCCAACTTGGTCTTCAGAGCCACCTAACCCAGTCTGTTCTTATCCCAGAGAGTTTTTTGTAATGATGGTTAGTAAGAGTACCACTTTGTTTATGTTGCTTCCGATGCTTTTCCCTGACTTACCATTATTTTCAAAACAGAAAGAAGGTGGTGGAGTAAATGGTTGCTCACTTGATGTTGCCATGATTTTAACTGTCTGGGAAAAGTCAGCAGAAGTACAGAGCCTTGAATGTGAATAGTGTTCTTCCATCTTTGGAAAGTTGGGAACTGCTCTTATGGACACTCTACTGACCCTGCTTAGATTTCGAAGTGTCTAGAAGAGGGTCTGGTACATGGTAGGTGCTCAACATGCACTGGCTGAATAAAAAGGAAGCCAGGGCGCTAGAAGCATCTCAGCTTGATAATGCTCTTCATCACACTGCTAAAATTTAATTCTGGTGTGGGCATTGCTGGATTGTGCTGACTAATGATTCCCCCCCTCTCTTCTGGCACTCATCTCCAGAGAAAATGAGGAGACAATATGAAATAGGATACATTTGCATTTTTAATTTTCTTTTAGCAGAAGAGCTTTTTAATTTTTTAAAAACACGATCGTGGTGGCAATTGGCACAAGTAGACGTTGAAACCAATTAGTGGGATGACATGAAGAAAGACCAAAAAAAATGTGGATTTAATTGAAGAAAGTTGCAATATAAAACCCAGCTGCCAGGCTTTAAAATTGTAATTAATTCTAGGAGGAAGAGAAGGCTCATCAAGTCATCCTGGCTGCATCCTCAATAGAGTGTTTGCACACCATTTTTCTTCAAGATCCTTTCAGGTGCCTTCTGATCTGTGATAAACACGCTTATCTGGGCAATGACTGGACAACTCAGTGACTACAGGGAAGCTCTTTCCTCTGGAGATGTTTTGGGTACTTCCTGTGTGAAGAAAGTCACCTTCTAAGTTCTTCTGGCCACTTTCAGAAGACATGGAAGGTGGCAGCCAACACCATCACGCTAGTAACTAGCATCCCAGGGCTATCTGAGGTCAGAAACAAGGGTTTTGTTAGAAATGATGCCAAAAAAAACACATAAAAACCAGTTGATCAGAGAGCTAATGATATCAAATTCCCAGTCAGGGCTGGCATTAACCCTGGCCTATGAGAGAGTTGACACTCAAGAGACTCACTAAACAATGAAGGAAGTCTGGAGGGAAACAGTAAGGATTTTCAAGAATTTTCAGAATTTTCAAGTCTGAAAATTCTCCCCATAGCCCCCAAATCTATCCCAACCCAGCCTCCCCAGTGCTTGAAATCTTTCCATCCTGAATTTGTACCATGGTTGATATTTCCAGGTATTTTTTGAAAAAGGTGTAAAGACTTAGAGAAGACACCTGCATATCCCAGGGTGAATTAATTGATCAGATACATTTCCGCTCTGGCTGTAGGGATAGAGACAAATGGGAGTTTTGAGTGGCAGGTCATTGACCAAGTCTTGGTTACCCTTCTCATTATGACCTTCCAGCATGTGCTAAGTTGTTCAACAAATAATATTCTAATGAGGCCCCACTATATTTCTGGGAAAGCCATTCTCTGTAAGCTTTGTTCTCTCAAGATGTGCAGAGAAAGCTTAAACTTAAATCACGGGCTTCTTTCTCATGACTACTATTCACAAAAAGCTCTGCATAGTGAAAAATGTTAAGTAGTGTATTTCTGACTAGGAAAGGAAAACAACCTGTATTATAAGGAAACAAAGAAGCCGGAGCATGTACAGAGATCATTATTTGGGGCGATAAATGGATCCTAAGTTTGTATGCAGGCTTCTCTGGTGGCCCGGTGGTAAACCCACCTACCAATGCAGGAAACATGGGTTTAATCCCTGGTTTGGGAAGATTCTCTGGAAAAGGAAATGGCAAGGCAATCCAGTATTCTTGCTTGGGAAATCCCGTGGACAGAGGAGCCTGGTGGGCTCGAGTCCATGGGGTCGCAAAAAAGTTGGACACAACTTAGCAACTAAACAACAACAACAACAAAGGTTACATGCAATTCTTGGAAGTATTAAGGACACATCAGTTTTCATTTCAGAAATGCTATCTACATTCTCACAGATCTTTAATACGCAGTGGTTGATGGTTTTAACTTTCATTGTTCTTGTTTGTCCCTGAGCTTGTCAATGAAACAATGATCTTCTGCAAAACAGGTCCATAATCTGCCACCTGAAGAATTCTTTTGCAAAGTAAATCCTGATCCTCTAATTCATATCTGTTGTATATGCTTTTGCGTTAATGCACTGAAATGTTTTATTCACCAAGAAAATGAGAAGGATAATTTGATGTGATTTTCTTTTTTAATGTAAACGTTTCTCCAGGGAGCACACACAACTAGAAAACGCTGAGGGTAAGCAACAAACAAGGCTGAGCTTCTTTCTTTAAGTGTCTATAAAATCTCCATGTCCCCTCGTACAGTGTTGATATTGGTGATTTGTATTTTCTCTCTTGGTTTCCTCAATCAGTGAGGGTATGGACTGTGTCAGGCTGTTCAGGCAAAACTATGCTTCCCAGTTTTTTCCCGGGTCGTGACTGTGCCCAAGAGAAATTCATATATTTGGAAGGCATAAGGAAATGGCACCCAGTTCATGGGCAGGCAGGCACCGGTCAGCTCCTGCTCCTTGTTGCTTCTCGGCCAGCTCACCTGATGAGTAAGGACAGCAGCCCACTGCTCCTCCGGCTCCTGCTGGATCCCCTCCTTCAGCATCATTGAATCCTGGTCCAAGTACTTATGCAACTCCAAGGCAGGCGCAGCAGTGGCTGGTCCCTTGAGACACTGAAGCTGGATGCTTAGCCATAGTGAAGACGGATGCAGGCTGTGCTCCTGAGTTCCAGATGAGCCCCCGTGGCAGTTCTGGGTTCTCTCACTTCACGTCCTCTTTTCATTCCTGATGAAAGTCGCTGTAGGCTTCAGTCACTGAAACATTGCTCCTCAAGAACAGCTTAACCAGTTCTTCCAGTTGCGTAAGATTAAATTTCTACATCCCATTTTCTATATGGTTCAGATTGGCTCCGATTTTCCAATTAACCTCAACTGATAAGATCAGTGTTGCTAAGTGATAAGTTACCAGTGTTTTTCAAAGAATCAACTGTTTTCCTTGTTAATTTTTGTATTATTTGTCTATTTTTTAAAATTCCTTCAATTTCTGCTCTTATCTTTATGTCTTTCCTCCTTTCTATGTATCTGGGTTTAGCTTACCCACAATTTTCTAGTCCTGTCATTTGGAAACTTATGTTCAGAAATAAGAAAGATTTCAAGTCAATGATCTGAGATTAAAAGCTATGCATTTAAAGTTAACGAACGCTTTAGTGGAATTGTTGAATTTTTGATATGTTGCATTTTTATTATCAACTTTCAGTGCAAGTGTTTTCTTATTGCTTATGCTTCTTCTTTGACCTATATGTCATTTAGAGGTGTGTGGTTTAATCTCCAAGTATTTGGAGACTTTCTAGATATCTAGCTAGTTCTAGATATTTATAATTTAATTCTGTTGGGATTTTAAAATGTGGTTTTTAAAGATTTCAATATTTTGAAATTTATTGAGACATACATTACGACTGAGGACATGATCTCTCTTAGTATGTGTTCCACGTGTTCTTGAAAAATGAATGTGTACGTGCACCCCAATGTTCATCGCAGCACTGTTTATAATAGCCAGGATATGGAAGCAACCTAGATGCCCATCAGCAGATGAATGGATAAGGAAGCTGTGGTACATATACACCATGGAATATTACTCAGCCATTAAAATGAATTCATTTGAACCAGTTCTAACGAGATGGATGAAACTGGAGCCCATTATACAGAGTGAAGTAAGCCAGAAAGATAAAGAACATTACAGCATACTAACACATATATATGGAATTTAGAAAGATGGTAACGACAACCCTTTATGCAAAACAGAAAAAGAGACACAGAAGTACAGAACAGACTTTTGAACTCTGTGGGAGAAGGTGAGGGTGGGATGCTGCTAAAGAACAGCATGCATATTATCTATGGTGAAACAGGTCACCAGCCCAGGTGGGATGCATGAGACAAGTGCTCGGGCCTGGTGCACTGGGAAGACCCAGAGGAATCGGGTGGAGAGGGAGGTGGGAGGGGGGATCGGGATGGGGAATACGTGTAAATCTATTGCTGATTCATGTCAATGTATGACAAAACCCACTGAAAAAATTAAAAAAAAAAAAATGAATGTGTATTCTTCCATTGCTCAGTAAATGCCAACTGAGTCAAGTTTGTTGATAGTGTTAGTCAAATCTTCCATACCCTCACTGAATTTTTTGGACTACTTTGTCAGTTACTGCAAAAGAGATGTTAAAATCTCCAACTATATCTATTTCTCCCTTTAACACTGTTACTTTTTGTCCCTCATAAGTTTTGAAGTCCGTATATATTTGCACTGATTTTGAAGACCATATACATTTTATACTGTTAGATATTTTGATGAATTGACCTTTTTATTACTACAAAATGCTCTCTGTATCTCTGCTTATAGTCTTTGCCTTGAAATTATTTTGACTCATCTTAAGATTGCTGGGAGAAATATCAACAACCACAGGTATATAGATAATATCACTATAATTGCAGAAAGTGAAGAAGAACTAAAGAGCCTCTTGATGAAGGTGAAAGAGGAGAGTTAAAAAGCTGGCTTAAAATTCAACGTTCAAAAAATGAAGATCATGGTATCTAGTCCCATCTCTTCATGGCAAATAGAAGGGAAAAAAGTGAAAACAGTGACAGATTTTATTTTCTTAGTTTTCAAAATCACTGCAGATGGTGACTGCAGACATGAAATTAAAAGATGCTTGCTCCTTGGAAGAAAAGTTATGACAAACCTAGACAGTGTGTTAAAAAGAAGAGATATTACTTCACCAACAAAGATCTGTATAGTCAAAGCTATGGTTTTTCTAGTAGTCATGTATGGATGTGAGAGTTGGACCGTTAAAAAGGCTGAGAGCCGAAGAATTGATGCCTTAGAACTGTGGTGCTAGAGAAGACTCTGGAGAGTCCCTTGAACAGCAAGGAAACCAACCCAGTCAATCCTAAAGGAAATCAGAACTGAATATTCATTGGAAGGGCTGATGCTGAAGCTGAAGCCCCAACACTTTGGCCACATGATGTAAAGAACCAATTCACTGGAAAAAACCCTGATGTTGGGAAAGATTGAAGGCAAGTGGAGAAGAGGGCGGCAGAGGATGAGATGGTTAGATAGCATAACCAACTCAATGGACATGAGTTTGAGCGTACTCTGGGAAACAGTAGAGTAGCCCGTCAGGCTCCTCTGTCCATGGAATTCTCCAGGCCAGAATACGGGAGTGGGTAGCCTTTTCCCTTCTCCAGAGGATCTTCCCAACCCAGGGATCGAACCCAGGTCTCCCTCATTGCAGGCAGATTCTTTACCATCTGAGCCACCAGGGAAGCTGAAGAATACTGGAATGGGTAGCCTATCCCTTCTCGAGGGGACCTTCCCGACCCAGGAATCGAACTGGGAGGGCTCTTCTGTGTTGCAGGCAGATTCTTTACCAGATGAACTGCCAGGGAAGCCCTGGTATTATGTCTGGATAATGATAAACCAAATATTAGCTTTCATGCATTTAGGCAAGTGATTGATTAAAAATATAATTTCCCCCTAATTTGGCAGTTGCTCAGTTCACCCATATCCCTTTGACAGCTGTTTCTTAAACAGTAGAAATATGAGACTGCCAGAGACAGTTTGGGTTGCTGGTGCTACATCTTGCAATAATGACATAATTTGAATGAAATGAGAGGATCATAACTGTTTGCTGCTCTCTCTGAACAAACACTGTCATCTTGTAACATCCCAGAGGCTCTGCTGAGAGAGTTTGATGATGCTCATGGAAGTACTTGTCGTGAAAATTGAGATGAAAAGACAAAGAATGGAGAACAAAGCAATTATTCCACTCAACAATAAGTGCCTTGAAATTAAACAATTGTTAACAGTTAAATGACCTTATGGACCCGCACTCATTCCTATCTGTCACCAATGTGTGCTGTCTAATCTTTCAAATTGCTCCACTGAATTAAAATTTTTCTCTACACAGAATTAGAAAAATACAAAAATTAACATTAATTTTATAGAAATATTCTTAGATAGTCATTACTATGATGATAATTACACTTTGTATTTATTCCTTTCTATTCTGCTCCAGCTTTGTTATTGTGGAAAACTATCTTCTGGTCTCCCTCACAACTAGACTCTCCCGTTTAACGGGACAGGAGACATCACTGAAGGCTGGGGGGAAACGAAAGAGAAATGTGACACAGAGAATGACCAGTCTCCCAGCCTGCTACTACAGGGCATTTCCTGGCCCCCTGACCACGTGGACACCCCAGATGCTCTCTGGATTGATAGAGGGGAAAAGCTGGTTTTCATTTCCCCTTTTCAGTAGTATCTAAGTCTCCTTTCCTGAGTGTTCATTTCCTGGACCAGTTTCTTCATAAAGTGATAGACAGTGGGAACCTCGATTCCACCTGCAGGGCTGAGGATGAATTCTCTGGCCTGCACAAGGGACCCTTGAAATTGTCCTATACCAGGGCTGTTCTGTCTAAGTTGTGCAGCCTCACAGGATCTCACTGATGGGATACCTCTTAACCCAGGTGAGGAAAGACGGAGTTAAGTTCAGTCCAGTTTCTTTTCAGACCCTTCATTAGTGTTTAAAAATCTTGGGCTTCATCTTCATGAAGGTACTGTCATGACCATTTTACAGATAAGAAAATTGAGGCTCTGAGAAGGAGCCACATCTCAGGAAGTGCCAGAGATTTCCGCCATTCCTACAAATTCGGAATTCCTAAAGTAAAAATCCTCATGACCTACCCCTCCAACCAGACAGGAATAGCCAGACTCAACCCTCACCCCATCTCAGCACACAACTCACCCTTCAGTGTCATCAAAATGAACTGACTCTCCAAATTCCAGAAGGAGGCCTCAAACAAATTTCCAACCATCCTATCAGGACAGAGAAGCATACATAAATTATTTTTAATAGCATTAATCTGTTTTATAATGACTCTCCAAAGCAGGGAACATATCCACGGAGACTAATTCCATTCGAATAGTTTTAGAGTTTTAGATATATAGATATCTATATATATATTTAGATATATAGATATATAGATAAATAGAATAGTTTTAGAAAACACTACTCTTAGATAAGGTAACAGGCTCCAGTTTAGACAATACAGGAGAAAAAAAAAAAAAAGAATAAACAATGCCCTAATGAAAGGGGCTGAGGATAGAGAAATGGAGAAGACACAAAGATTGGAAACATTTACTGTGCAAAATGCTGATTTTACACTTGGGCAGGATCACCGATGTAACTGTGTCTTAAAACATCCCCTCCCCCCAAACAAACAAACAAAAACCCAGCCATGTTGACACAGTCGCGTCTCAATGCTCTGCTTTGGATCAGGGACTGATTAGAAAGCAGGAGGTGGGATGGATCACGGGGCTGATTCGGGACAGGAAGGATGAAGAAAGTGAGCCCTGGGGGCTCGTTTGGATTCAGTGCTAATACATCCTTTATTCTGGGGCTGCTGACCAGACACTTGGCCAGCAGGACAAGAGGACATGCCTATCTCTGATCCAGGTCTTTTCTAGCACTGAGTCAGGGCACACAGCAGGTGCACAATGAATGCTTATCAAGTGATTGCATTTCAAGCTCGGTAAAAGGGTACCTATTTCTCTTACCAATTGCAACTAATATTTCTTACCCTCTCCTTCATGGTATAAGATATAATCAATAAGAGTATTAACAGCAAGGGGTGAGTCCAGAGAGTAAATAAGCATGAACAGGACGGGTTGAGGATACATTAGATTTAATTTTCTTTCTTTAAATATATGTGTCTATGGACATATACAGGGTTTCCCTGGTGGCTCAGAGGTTAAAATGTCTGCCTGCAATGCGGGAGATGGGTTCGGTCCCTGTGTCGGGAAGATCCCCTGGAGAAGGAAATTGCAACCCACTCCACTATTCTTGCATAGAGAATCCCATGGGTGCAGGAGCCTGGTACACTACAGTCCACAGGGTCGCAAAGAATCGGACACATCTGAGCAACTTCACTTTCACATGGACATACAATTCATTCTTTAGAGGGAGAAAAAGAGGGAGAGAGAAAACACAAGTGAGAAATGCCGGGGTCCAGCCTCGGCAGGATCCAGGGGGTACCCTCAGGATGAACGGCGTCGGCGAGAGAGAGAGAAGACACGTGAGACTAGCCTTGATAGGGCCAAGTCTGCGAGGGAGAGAGACAGAAAGAGAGAGAGAGAGAATGACCAGACCGGGCTGCAGAGAGTCTGGAAGAGTCTGGCAATGCTTTATTTTTCACCGTGGCTTTTATACCCTAAGTTAGTACATTTCTAAGGGGAAGATAGTTTAACATTACGTCAGCTTGTCCTTCACGAAACCAGGGTGTTTTCTGCATACTTCTTTGTTTATGAGGGTCTTGTACATTATCTTCTGGCCTTGGGGCCTATTAACATTTTATGCAAGTCAGGTGAATGTAAACCTATTTTCTGTTTCTCTGGTGACCTTAACTGAAAGGTAGCAATCTCATAGGGCAACAGTGCAGAGTAGAAGTATAACCTTGTTAACACAAAAATTAATCCTTCTGCAGAAGTTGTCAGTTGCATTTATCTAAGAAGTTTACCCCACACAGACTCTGCGGCTTCGGTGAGGCAGCTTCTGCCTAGCACTCCTGGCTGACAATTAACAACCGTCTCATTGTTACCACACTAGGGCTAAGCTCTTATTTCTCTAGATATTTAACTATATTAACAGTGGTTTCTATAACACAACCTTAGCACATTAAAAGCAAAAACACAGCAAGCAAAACACAGCAAGCAAGCGTCAACCCAATAACCACATTTAGAATAATTTTTTCTTATATTTTCTAATAGGACTCCTTCACTCCTCAAAAAGGCTCTATATCTATTAGGGCTTTTATATAATCAGGTTCTTTATGCTATTTTATGATTAAAATATTATAAGCAATCATGCATATTAGTACCAAGGGCCTAAATGCATTTGGCTAACAAACTACCAGCAAAGGAGCTTAAATTAAAACACTCTTTTCACCCTGAATAATCTCATAAAATACCACCACCCAAAAAACTTATAGATTAAAGTTCTAAATTGATTCTTATTTGGAAAGAAATCTGGGAAGGCCTTCTGCCTATGTTATAGAAATTAGGGAGTAATCTATTGAAGCAAGCATCAGAAAAACAGATATCATCTTTAAGGTGAGTGCTGGGGCCAGCTTTGGGGCAGCTTTTTGGAATCCCTGAAAACCTGATCCGCCTTGCCCGTCAGGTTTTCTCCCCATGACCTTGTCATGGGTGGGATCTCATGTGCCGGCTCCCGGCAGAGAAAGAAAGTGAATTGCTAGGAGTGGCCAGCTTTGCGATTCCCCAGAGTGCTTTCCATCAAGAAGGAACCGAGGGGGAGTGCTGCAGAGAATCAAGAGTGAGGGTGTAAGTGGGGTGACAGTCTCTACACTTAGGAAGGTCTCAAACTGGCTCCCCACCTCGAAGGAGGAAAAAACTGCCAGCCTTGTGGGTGGGATGACTCCATCCAGCTGGTTCTGCAAGCAGGTCCAGGACACGGAGGTAGTACCCACTTAAGGGTAAGCACGATCACTGGTCCACCCCATCACTTCCCCAAGGGCAAGGTCCCAGTCTTGCTCATCCATATACTTTCCAGCCCTGCACACAGTCCGGTGCAATGTAGAAGCCCATGAACCTCTGTTGAAGGAACAGATAAACAAGCGAATGAATAAATGAACACACTCTTTGTTCTTACACTTGTGGTTTGTAGAAACTGCTTTTTTGACTTTAGGCACCATTCTCTTTTGTTGTTCTTTGAATCATTTCCTCTGTGTTTTGTGACACTGCAACGCACAACCGCCCTCACACCCCATATTCAAACCTCGCCTGAAATCCTTGTGCTGGGGACAAGTGCAAAAACATTTTTAAAAACACTCCAACCCTAGACCAACTGAAGTCCACCCATTGTGGCATGGCTTGAAGGTCTGTGGGAGGGAATTGATGTTTATTTATGCATCTATGATGTGAGAGGTTTATAACTTGCTTTATCCTCATTAGAAAAGACCCTGATGTTGGGAAAGACAGAAGGCGGGAGGAGAAGGGGACGACAGAGGACGAGATGGTTGGATGGCATCACTGACTCAATGGAAATGAGTTTGAGTAAGCTCTGGGAGTTGGTGATGGACAGGGAGGCCTGGTGTGCTGCAGTCCATGGGTTTGCGAAGAGTCAGACATGACCGAGTGACAGAACTGAACTGAACTTATCCTCAGAAGTTTCTGACTAGAAATCTATCTTTTAAGATATTCTCACCCACAGAAATTTCCTCATTATACACAGACATTTTGAATGCCTGCCCTGACCACCTTTATGGATTTGATATCCTTATAGCCATAGACAGCACTTCTAAAGGACAACAGAAAGAACATAATGGGGCTTGACCACCTGGTATGCAGAGAAGGGTTCAGTGAAGTCAGTCTGAGGGTGTGCTGGGGCTGAGAAATGGTCTTTGGGGCCAGAAGCCCATCTCCACCCTCTCTTGATAATGACACCGGGTGAGTGATGAGAGGTGAAACCAGCTGAGTTTATCCACTAGTGAAGCAGTATAAAAGGCCATCCAGCCAGCCTGACCCTATTACATAAGCTAACCTATGTCACACAGCATTGATTATGTGCCCAAGCTGTTCTAAATGCTTTGCACATTACCTCATTTAATCCTGAGGATCCAATGGGCTTGTGCACATCATCTTGCTCATGTTACCCGGAAGACACTGGACCAGGAGCACTTAGTCCACCTTTCTGTCCTATGGCTTCTAGGCAATGGGGCCAGGATGGTGCTCGAGTTAGGTCATGGCAAGGCTGCAGCTCAGCTCAGTTCAGTTCAGTCGCTCAGTCGTGTCCGACTCTCTTGTCAAAGGCTGTATTATCTTTCCAGCTACAACCTCCTGGCACGAGACTTCACCTCTGACATCCATTACTTCTGTTACATGGGAAAATAATTTGACAATAATATCTATTTCATTAGGTTGTGCTGCAGATGAAAATGAATCACATCTACTGATGCTTGGCCCATAGTTTCCATTTGAAAAATGGAGCCATTTTATTAAGCTAAGGGTTAGGGATGGGAGAACCATGAATTTCAGTGTTAATTTCCTTTGTATATAAATACAGGTTGGACTAACTAAAAATGCAAACCTGCTTATATCCATTCTCCTTTAAAAATCACTTTTATAAAATAAATGTCTCAGGGCTATTTCTTAAGACACATAGTTCCCAGGACAACTTTGGGTTTCCATAACTATCAGTCCAATGTATCAGTGTATTCATCCATTGGCAGGAAAGTTTAGTACTAAACTTGCTAGTCAGGTCTCTCTGGAGGGCTCTTTTCTAAGAATTTTTTTTGTACACTGAAAAAAATATTAAATATCCTTCCTCCTTCCCCATCAGAGACTATTCTATTTGTTGATTGTCTAACGTGTCCCGGGCAAGCTCCTTAGCCCTAGTATTGGGTATTCTGCCCCATCACAGCCTTGTGAGGAAAGCATTACTAACCCCATTTCATGGAGAGGAAGCCTGAGTTTCCACGTGTTTCTATAATCTGCTCAACGTCATGTGGCTAGTGAAGGGTGGTGTTAGGGTCCCAGCTCCCTGCCAGCACCCAAATCCATGTTCCCTCAAATGTATCCTGTGCAGTATGCCAGGCTTTCTATATCTTTGGGTTTTGAAAACTGTAAAATCTTTGATGTTTAAGTCCATTTTTGAATAAAAGATTTGAAAAATTAAAAATCACACACTTTCCTATCCTACAATAGTAAATAAGGCAAACATGAACCATTTCTTCATGATCCAAGTTTATTATTATTAATCATCATCTTATCTCACAGGGGGCCATTTCTTCTATACACAATGCCCCAATTGCTATGATTTGGAATACTTTTGCCTTTATATTTTCTTTATCAATTTTTGCTGAATTATTGTGAAATGCACTACAGACAATATGATGTATTACTCTTAAATATTTCCGTGTATACCTTTAAAAATAAGGACGTTTTCCTATCTAACCATACCACCATAATCAAAGCTAACAAAGTGAATGTCATCTTGTATAGTCTGTCTATATATTCAAATTCCCAAGTTATCCCAGAAATGTCCTTCTATAGCTGGTCAAATTCTCTTTCGAAAAATTCTTACCCGTGGGAGAAAATAGTTGATCTTATCTGAAAACTGGCATTTAGAGGCATGCCCCCATGCAGGGGGAGGTCAGAAGAGGCTTGGGTGACCCCAGTGAAAGCAGCTCGTTGAAACACAGCAAAACCAGACCTCATGGCCAGATAGGAGATGCACCTATAATTGGGCAGTGTTACGTGTACAAATTAAATTTAGTATTCAGAACTCAGTGGGGTTTTCCCTGGGCTTGTTACCTATTGTAGCTGGTGCTGAAATGTCTAACCACTCTGGCTGCTGGAAGCATGAGTCATCTTCCCCTCTGGTGGACACTCAAGGTCACAGTGAGGTGTCAACCAGAAAGGGAACAGCCCCCTCCCAGCTCTGACTGCCTGCAGGGAGAAGTTCAAGGACTGCCAAAGTTGAATCTCAGTGTTCTAGGTAGGCAGGTATAGATTCTGCAAAAACTCATCTGTCCACCCCACCCCCCACCCCCACCCCACCAGCATCTGGTTTCCCTGAGGTTGAATGGACATGGGACTTTTAAAAACAAGCAGGACCCTTTGGGACTCCTGGGTACAAAAGCCTTTCTGTGTCCCCCATTTCTTAATTACAGGAAATAGGCTTCATTCAACCTCCATGATCTTCCCTGGAATCCAAAGGGCAGGTTCAAACAGTTGCTAATTCTGGAAGGGAAGGGGTTCTAGAAAAGGCCCTGATGTTGGAAAAGACCCTGATGCTGGGAAAGATGGAAGGCAAGAGGAGAAGGGGACGACAGAAGACGAGATGGCTAAGTGGTGTCACTGAGTCAATGGACATGAGTTTGAGCAAGCACGGGAAG
Source organism: Cervus elaphus (assembly GCF_910594005.1). NCBI lineage: Eukaryota > Metazoa > Chordata > Mammalia > Artiodactyla > Cervidae > Cervus > Cervus elaphus. The sequence goes on along the minus strand of NC_057829.1, from coordinate 82,859,464 downwards.
TTGGCAAAGGACAGGGAAGACTGGCGTGCTGCGGTCCATGGGGTTGCAAAGAGTCGGACAGGAATGAGCAACTGAACAACAACGGGAACAAAGGGAGCTAAGACAAGGGGGGAGCAGTCAAGAAACAATAGAGCAGCCTCAGGGCAGGGTCCTTGTTGCCCCTCAAGGGATACACATAACAATATCTTTGAGCTGATTTACAGATACTGATTTACAGATACAAATAGGAAAAGGAGTACATCAAGGCTGTATATTGTCACCCTGTTTATTTAACTTCTATGCAGAATACATCATGAGAAATGTGGGGCTGGAAGAAGCACAAGCTGGAATCAAGATTGCCAGGAGAAATATCAATAACCTCAGATATGCAGATGACACCACCCTTATGGCAGAGAGTGAAGAGGAGCTAAAAAGCCTCTTGATGAAAGTGAAAGAGGAGAGTGAAAAAGTTGGATTAAAGCTCAACATTCAGAAAACTAAGATCATGGCATCTGGTCCCATCACTTCATGGGAAATAGAAGGGGAAACAGTGGAAACAGTGTCAGACTTTATTTTTTGGGCTCCAAAATCACTGCAGATGGAGATTGCAGCCATGAAATTAAAAGATGCTTACTCCTTGGAAGGAAAGTTATGACCAACCTAGATAGCATATTAAAAAGGAGAGACATTACTTTGCCAACAAAGGTCCGTCTGGTCAAGGCTATGGTTTTTCCAGTGGTCATGTATGGATGTGAGAGTTGGACTGTGAAGAAAGCTGAGCGCCGAAAAATTGATGCTTTTGAACTGTGGTGTTGTAGAAGACTCTTGCAAGTCCCTTGGACTGCAAGGAGATCCAACCAGTCCATCCTAAAGGAGATCAGTTCTGGGTGATCATTGGAAGGACTAATGCTGAAGCTGAAACTCCAGTACTTTGGCCACCTGATGTGAAGAGTTGACTGATTGGAAAAGAACCTGATGTTGGGAGGGATTGGGGGCAGGAGGAGAAGGGGATGACAGAGGATGAGATGGCTGGATGGCATCACAGACTCGATGGGCATGGGTTTGAGTAAACTCCGGGAGTTGGTGATGGACAGGGAGGCCTGGCGTGCTGCAATTCATGGGGTCGCAAAGAGTCAGACACGACTGAGCGACTGAACTGAACTGAACTGACAGATACTGAAACCCCCAACAGGTGGGAGAAGTTAACTGTAAGCTGCGCACAAACAATGCCTGGTTCTCCAGACCAGTTGGAACCAGGAGGTTGATGATGCTTACTCTTACTTATCTCACCACAAGTGAGAAGAATGCCATTGAGCTGATCACACCCTCTTTAAAACTCTTCACTACCCATTCCGGGTTGGGACACACAGTTTTGGGGGCATTAGTCCACTGTGGCCCCCTCTGCGTGGCAAAGCAATAAAGCTATTCTTTTATACTACACCCAAGATTTAATTCGCTGTTAGGGTACAGAGGTCAGATTCGCTTTCACTTTCAGTTTGGAAACTAGGACAAGGTGGTCAGTCCACTCCAGGGGACCCTCTGTTGGTTCCTGGTAGTGGAGTTCTTACCTTTCACTTGGGCTGACATGTCCATCAACCAGCAGTACTTACTGAGCCCTCTTTCAAGTGTAGTAGAGCATTGAGGGAGGTGTTGAAAGAAGGGGGATGGGAACTGACATTGTTGACAAGTGCTCTAAGGCCCAGTGAGTCACAGAATCAATGGACTCACCCCAGTGTTACCCCCACGGGGAGGGAAGTGGGGCTGCTTCTTCCCTGTTCTTCAGCTAGTCTCCTGCCCACATGTTAGAGTCACTGGGCAGTTGTTTTAAATCAACAATTCCAGCATCTCATCCCCCAAGAGTTATTTTTCAATCAATCTGAAGTGAAGGCCTAAAAAGTGCATCCATATGATTCTGGATACTTTTTATCCATAGATTCCAGACTAGGCTTGTAAGTTTCTCAGTGCAAAACTCTAGGCAGCCAACCTAATTGGCATACACAAGATAAGTGATTGGCCCAACTGACATGCAAGGTAGCTCCCTTTGAATAGAGAGCAGCCTTGCCAGGGAAGGACAAGCTCATGGGTGAGGACCAGGTACCCTGTCTTGAGACACCAGCTCTTTGTAGACTGCCCAGAATCCTTTCCCCAGAAAAGTGTGGAGGAAGCTCTGGGTCCAGCTGGCTCTTTATCTGCTGCTGCTGCTGCTAAGTTGCTTCAGTCGTGTCTGACTCTGTGAGACCCCATAGACAGCAGCCCACCAGGCTCCCCCGTCCCTAGGATTCTCCAGTCAAGAACACTGGAGTGGGTTGCCATTTCCTTCTCCAATGCATGAAAGTGAAAAGTGAAAGTGAAGTTACTCAGTCGTGTCCAACTCTTAGCGACCCCATGGACTGCCTGCAGCCTACCAGGCTCCTCCGTCCATGGGATTTTCCAGGCAAGAGTACTGGAGTGGGATGCCATCGCCTTCTCTGGCTCTTTATCTAGCCAACTCCAAGTGAGCTACTGTGGTCATTCTCAGACAAATGAGCTTGTCACTCCACACTGTCTTGTAGGAAGAACTGAAGGTCACTGTGGGTACCTGTTACCTAATAGCCACACACGTGTCTTGAATAAAAGTCAGTAAAATATGACAAGTGCTTATGAAAATATAATCAATACAGTCAGATAGACAATAAACAATATAGAAATGAAGCACAATTGATTCCTTAGGGCTGGGGTGGGCTTGGAAGTCTTCCTGGAGGAGGTGGTATGGATAGGAGAAGTCAGGTCCTGCTCAGAAGAGAATGGATTTCCCCATCATTACAGAAACTCATTTGGAGGAAAAAATATGGGTGTCACTTCATTTTCAGACTCTTATATTTTAAGGTCACTGACATTACCAGTGACTATAGCTTAGAAATTAAGAATATAAACTCCTGAGATGAACTACCTAGGTCTAAGTCTGGGTTTCTGGTTATGGAACCATGGGTAAGACAGAGTCTTTGTCTACAAAACTGGGATAACAATAACAATAAAATCTGCTTAATGTGATCATGTCTGACTCTTTGTGACCCCATGGGGTGTAGCCTGCCAGGCTCCTCTGTCTATGGAATTCTCCAGGCAAGAATACTGAAGTGGGCTGCTATGCCCTTCTCCAGGGGATCTTCCCAACCCAAGAATTGAACCTGGGTCTTCTGCATTGCAGGTGGTTTCTTTACCATCTGAGCCACCAGGGAAGCCCTAGTATGATTCCAGTGATGGTGATGAGATAATTCATATGGGGTGTGTATTACAGAGTGTGGGACATAGAAAACTCCCAATAAGGACTGTGATGACTATTGCTATTATTATTCATCAAGTGCTTAATAAGTTACATATGGGGCCCATATCATCTCTCAAAAATATTAAGGAATGTTCTTGGTTGAAATCATTACTCACAGAAGATGGCTGTCCATTAGGGGGATGGGGACTTAACTGACACTGACATTTTTGCCATGTTTTGAGGGTCATCAGCATAACTCTAGATCTATTTGATGTTTTAGTTTGCCAAGAGGAAGAATAAAATACCACAGACTGGGTGACCTAAACCACAGAAATTTATTTTCTCATAGTTCTGGAGGCTGGAAATTTAAGATCAAGGTGTTGGCAGGTTTAGTTTCTCCTGAGGTCTCTCTGACTTGTAGATGGCTGCCTTCTCACTTGGTCTTTCTTGTGTATGTGTGTGTCCACGTCCTAATCTCTTCTCATAAAAACATCAGTAGGACTGGATCAGAGTCCATGGTAATAGCCTCATTTTAGTTTAATAACCTCTTTAAGGACCCTACCTCCCAATACAGTGCTGAGGTCCTGGAAGTTAGGGCTTCTGCAAATGAATTGGAGGGTGGGTGGGTATATACAGTCAGCTTGTAATTACTGAGTTCTGTTTTCCATTCTGCTTCTATCGATACAGAGCAAAAGGAGGTTCCAGTGACTTTTTTTTTATTTATTGCCTGATTGGCAGGAAAATCTGGACTCCTTTAAGCACACGTAACACATGGTTCAATATGCCCACTCAGCCTGGTGAGTCTGTCTGACGCATTCATGGAAACAAACCAGCAACTATTTCCAGCATAAACAAACTACTCAGTACTAAAGTGCTTCTGAAAAGCGAAAATGAGTTTTTAAATATGAATCATTTGTTGAACACAGCCGCTATTATCTGGAGCCAATATATCTCATTAATGGATGGGCTAAAAAATGAATTTATAGCCAATCTTGCATAATGAAATATTTGTACTCTTTATAATTACTAATGATTTAAAGCTGATCATTCCCTTGCTTAGTACATGGATTTTTCAAGTCTTTTATCTTAAATTAAATAAAAGAAAATCATGCTGATGATATTCAACCAAAAAGAAAGGCAGAATAAAGTGACCTTTAAAAAAAAAAGGTTTGGGGTGCACATGTGTGTTATGAACATGTTTTTTCAACTTTTACGTTGCTGACAACCTGGGAACTTTTGCAATGAATCGTTCACTTGTGGTGTTCAAATGCAGAAGAGCTGTGCAAAATTGTTGAGTTACTAAAATTTAGCCTTCCCCGGTGGCTCAGACAGTAAAGGATCTATTTGCAATGCGGGAGACCGGGGTTCGATCCCTGGATCGGGAAGATCCCCTGGAGAAGGGAATGGCAACCCACTCTAGTATTCTTGCCTGGAGAATTCCATGAACAGAGGAGCCTGGTGGGCTACAGTCCATGAGGTTGCAAAGAGTTGGACACAACTGAGCAACTAACACACACAAAATTTAGTCTTGCAGGATCTTTTAGAGGTTTTTATCTTTTTCTTTTTTTTTTTTGCTTTGTTTTGTTTTTAAGGTACTTGGGTCTTCAAAATGTTTAATTTACATGACTGTTTTCTTCAAGGCAGCACAAGAATGAAAATTAAATTCATTAAAAATAATTTTCTGCCATAATAGCCTGTTTGCTTTATCTTCACCAACACACATGTACACACACACACACACACACACACACACACACACACACACACACACACACCTCTTAAGAGCTTAGAAAACCCAGAAAGTGAGATTTGATTCCAAGATTATTTTGGAGATGCTGTCAAGTTTTTCAGTAGCTTGAAAAGGTTGCCCCAGTGAGGACAAAATGGTCCACCTTAGGCCTTTGGATATTTTGATTTACTTATGAAAAGTATTCACTATTGATTATTTTATTCTTCTATCAATTTTCCTTTCTGAGAATGTCTCTGACGTGGATTTTAAGTGTCCCATTAACTAGAATTTAATTTATGGCCAGACATGAGGATTGGTATCAGCAAAAAAAACTTTGTGATATAGGCTTAATTTACGTGACTTTATTGAGTTATAAAGTATAGATTAGACCTTAAAGCATAAATCTGCCCAGTAATAAGATAGCCATAAAGAATTGCTGTGTTCATAAAAGTAATGATATTCCCTTTCTTCTCATTTATATTATGTAAATTATTTTATGCCATAGCATCACTGAATACACACACACTAAAATGTTGGGATATTTAATCAGGAACTCCCTTTCTTTCTTGGCAAACAATTCAGCCTGACTTGCAGTAGAAAGGCTGGGGGAGTGATGGGAGCAGCAGTATGGGTGTTGGGCCCTGGGGCTGAGCTAGGCGGATGCTTCGATATTACATCCTTGCTGGTGACCTTTCAGGGGCTCCAGCTTCCACGAACTTCTTGACTTTTAATCTGTTTGCACTTGATCTCTCAAGTCCCCAGGAAAAGAATGAGTTTATCAATCAGCCACCTCCATAAGGTCACGTGTTTTGGGAGGGATTGTGTAGGGATGAGTAGGTGAAAGATAGGGTTTCCCAAGGTAGGTTCAAGGGTAACAGAACAGAATGGCAACCTCAAACCCAAGCCTCTGGACTAGGACCACCTTGGAGGGATTAAGAAACTCATCCAAAGCCACACAGATAATAAATACCTGCTGTACTAGGTAATGGGGCTTCCCTGGTGGCTCAGAGAATAAAGCATCTACCCGCAATGCGGGAGACCCGGGTTCAATCCCTGGGGCGGGAAGATGCCCTGGAGAAGGACATGGCAACCCACTCCAGTATTCTTGCCTGGAGAATCCCATGGCCGGAGGAGCCTGGTGGACTATATATATAGTCCATGGGGTCACAGAGAGAATGAGGGTTAAATGCCACCATATTAGTGTCTGGTACACTCAGTGATGTGACTTTAATACTGTGCTATTTCCAAGGGCACAGCTCTGTGGAAACTTAGCCATCATTTGATGTTAGCAACATCAATAGACAAGGCAGTGAAATCACCCAGTTTGTGATCAACGTGATTGTCTCTTGCCAAATTTCCACTTCATTCTGTGCGAGGTAGATACACTTAAGCACAAAGAACTAGAGATGCTATAATTTGTTAATGTCCGCAAGCTGTTCCAAGCCTTTCAGAAAACTTGATCATTTCCAATATTCACAAATTAAGCATCCTGCTCTGATGCCTATGATCTGAAGAGTTTCACTTCTGGGCAATAGAAGCCAGTCGGTGATTTGCAGGACCAGTGTCCACCTGCTGATCAATGCAGGGGAAACAGCTTTGCCCAGGCAGCCTGTGCTGCTCGCTAATCTGAAGGCTGGATGGGAATCATGGTCCTTTTCATTCGGATCAGCTCTAGATTTTTAGGGCTTCACTCTCTCCTGGTCCCCCAGTGAGAGAAAGCTATTTTGCTTCCACAGTGAGGGGTGAATAAAGCAGAGAAACACATTCCTTTTCTCATGCACAGATGTCGACGTTGGGACGAATCATGAAAGGGGAGTGTGGAGAGTTGGGGACGTTAAAGCCATGGGGTTCCCAGCTGGCAACTCAGCAGTTCTTCCCCGCTGGGTCCTGCGTGGAGCCTGTGCAGTGTTACAGCAGGGCCCCCCAGAGCATCATTTATCAAAGCAAAGACTGCAGACCTCCTTCTCCCCGCTGCGAGGCTCGCTCCCTGCAGCGGCCCCCACCATCCAAGGAAGACCTCTGTGAACAGCAGTTGGCACTTCTCTCTGCTACCAAGTCTCAGGGTTCAGACAACTCAGCCATACTCCACAGAGGCCACCTCTGTGGCTGGAGGGGCTTCAGTTCCCAGCTCATGACACAGGTCCTGCTGAGGGTCCAGGGGCAGCTCTGGAGCCTTACAGCTCCTTCAAGGGACCAGGAACCAGGCAGCGATGCAGAGCTGTCAACACACCTCTTCCTGCCATTCCTTCTAGCTTTGCCCTGAAGCCTCACTGACATGGTTAAGACATCCTTTCTCTGTCCCTCCCCTTACCCCGCCCCTGGGGCCTCCTAAGGGAATTTGAATTCTGGCCCTCATGTACTTTGACAGGACCCTGGGAGCAGTGAATTTGAGGAGATGGAGAACAAGTCAACTTTTTATCATTTTTCTTGGCAGTCTACTTGTGTGTGCTGGAGATTACATCAAGACCAAGGGGGACAGCTAGAGCAAGTGGGGGAGCTGGGAGTGCCCCTAGGATGATGCTTTTGACGGCAAGGAATAGACCTCCTGAAAACAGACTGGAGAGAGTTTATATAGTAAAGGTTTTTTCCTCCCATAATAAGAAATCCAGAAGGAGCTGATTTGTGGGAGTTGGGAGGGTGGCCCAGAAACTCAGAGGTGTCCGCACACTTAGTTGGTATCCCTGTTCTTTTCTGAGTCCAAAAGTAAGAGGAGGGTGAAGATTCATCCTATATCTCTCAGGGAGGGAAATCTTTCTAAAGAGATGCTTAGTATATTTCCTCTAAAGTCCCTGGACTGGTTCAATAACAGACTGGTTCAAAATTGGGAAATTAGTATGTCAAGGCTGTCTATTGTCACTCTGCTTTTTATGCAGAATACATCATGCAAAATGCCAGGCTGGATGAAGCTCAAGCTGGAATCAAGGTTGCTGGGAGAAATATCAATATCCTCAGATATGCAGATGATACCACCCTTATGACAGAAAGAGAAGAGGTAAAGAGTCTCTTGATGAGGGCAAAAGAGGAGAGTGAAAAAGCTGGCTTAAAACTCAACTATCAAAAAACAAAGATCGTGGCATCCGATCCCATCACTTCATGGCAAATAGATGGGGAAACAGTGGAAACAGTGAGAGATTTTATCTTCTTGGGCTCCAAAATCACTGTGGATGGTGACTGCAGCCATGAAATGAAAAGATGCTTGCTCCTTGGAGGAAAAGCTATGTCCAACCTAGATAGCATATGAAAAAGTAGAGACATTACCTTGCCAACAAAAGTCCATATAGTCAAAGCTATGGTTTTTCCAGTAGTCATGTATGGATGTGAGTGAGAGTGAAAGTGAAAGTCGCTCAGTCATGCCTGACTCACTGCAACCCCATGGACTATACAGTCCATGGAATTTTCCAGGCCAGAATATTGGAGTGGGTAGTCAGTCTTTCCTTTCTCCAGGGGATCTTCCCAACTCAGGGAATAAACCCAGGTCTCCCACATTGCAGGCAGATTCTTTACCAGCTGATCCACAAGGGTGAGAGTTGGACCATAAAGAAGGCTGAGCACCAAAGAATTGATGCTTTGAACTGTGTTACTGTAGAAGACCCTTGAGAGTCCCTTGGACTGCATGGAGATCCAACCAGTTAATCCTAAAGGAAATCAATTCTGAATATTCATTGGAAGGACTGAAGCTGAAGCTCCAATTCTTTGGTCATCTGATGTGAAGAACTGACTCTTTGGAAAAGACCCTGGTGCTGGGAAAGACTGAGGGCAGGAGAAGGGGGAGATAGAAGATGAGATGGTTGGATGGCATCACAGACTCAATGGACATGAGTTTGAGGAAGCTCCAGGAGTTGGTGATGGACAGGAAAGCCAGGCATGCTGCCGTCCATGGGATGGCGAAGAGTCGGACAGAACTAAGCAACTGGACAGCAACAACAACAAAGTCTCTGGACCAAATTAGGTTTTATGACTGCCAGTGAATCAAGAGCAGCTTAAAAGTGACTTTCTGACACATTCAGCCTCAATGTATCATTGATGCAGCCCCCACCAGAAAGGAAATACAGTAGGAGGTGGTGACCTTAGGAGTGACAAACAGCAACGGTGCTGGACACTGTCATTTGTTAGGTTTGAGTGATGGCATCATATTTTTGCCTCTTGGCCTCAATATGATCTAAGAAGAAAATGCTTGCAAATGCCTATCTACCTTTCCTCCTATCCTCTCATTAGGGACAATATGTATTAAATCATGCAGCACTTCTTTGTGTGTTCATGTATGAAAATTCCATGTCAGAGGTGGTTTACATATATATACAAGAATTAGCTTCATTTTTAAGGAAGGAACAAAATAGCATCCATAACTAGTGGTAGAATATACATGCTTTTATCCTTTTATTGAGTCAGAGGATTTGGACCTGGGATGTGCTACTAATTTAAATATTTTGGCAAATTTGTAACCACAGTGATGAGAAACTCCAGCATCTCTTCCCAGTTCCTTTTGCCATCAGGCAAGGAATCCAGCTTAACGTGGAGAAGAGTTACTATCACATGGGTCAGAAGATGTTTGAAAGAAAATATAGAAATATGTAAAGAATAGAAAATATTTATAAGATGTTATAGACCATACCACTGAATTAAAGAGACCTAAGGTTATCCCTTGGACAGCAAGGAGATTCAACCAGTCCATTCTAAAGGAAATCAGTCCTGAATATTCACTGGAAGGACTGATGCTAAAGCTGAACTGATGTGAAGAACTGACTCATTTGAAAAGACCCTGATGCTGGGAAAGATTGAAGGCGGGAGGAGACGGGGATGACAGAGGATGAGATGGTTGAATGGTGTCACCGACTCAATGGACATGAGTTTGAGTAAACTCCAGGAGTTGGTGATGGACAGGGAAGCCTGGAGTGCTACAGTCCATGGGGTCACAAAGAGTCAGATACGACTAAGTGGCTGAACTGAACTGAAGGTTATCCAAAGAAGGGAAAAGGAACCTACTTGGCAACCATTTTACAGATGAACTAACTGAAACTCATTGGCAATATGTATTCAGCCAAGAGCCAGTATGTTGATCTGTCTGGTTCCAAGTACTATATTTTTAATCACATCACCCAACAAAAACTCAACACCTTAGGAATCAATGGAGATTTTCTTTAAGTTTCTGAAGTGTGTAGTGAATGTTCTATTTTATGTAAATTATATTTGAAAATTAGACCCAATAACACCTGCTGTTATTTTTTTCATTTTTGCATGTGAGATGCTTGATATTCCTGAAGTATGCAAATGACAAGGCACTTCAGGATATGGAATCTACATCTGAGTCTGCATAGGCTGTTCAGTCAGGCTCAAGTCACCAAAACTACCTTGGGACAGAAAAGCACTCGGCATTACCCACCAGACAGGGGATGGGCTCAAAGGATGCTAACTCATCTGAAAGGTGCCAATTTTCCTTGATAGACCAGGCATAAATGCACTAGATAATAAATACCCACCTGCTCATGGCCAGAGTCACAGTTTGAGAGCTCTTCTATTTGCCCCAAATTTCCAAGACTCAAAATATCTAGCTGTCACTCTTTTGTTTATTATTTCTGAAGCAAGATGCATATAGTTGTTAACAAAATATGTGATTTTTCTATGGAAAGTCATCTGGCTGGGAAGGTAAAAGCTTTTTGGAATGGGTGACAATCTATTGCTTGTAAGTGAAAATTTCACTTTCTAGAATAATAGGGTTGTTCTAAGAAAGGTCCTCCTATAGCACGTATTTGAATTCCATTGCTTTGAAGCTGAAGACACTAAAGCAGTGAAGGTGAGAAATTACCATAAAAGCACACACAAATCTAATACTTAAATTGTCCTGAGTATTCTTAAAACAAAATTGTTTATTGCCAAGATATTAAAACCTCATTGTGGAAAATTTTAATATGCAGAAAAAAGAAAAATAAACTCATCTTTAATTGTGTCACTCTTAAGTAATTATTTGGGATGTTTTTCTTGTAATCTTTTTTTTTTTCTTTCTATTTTTACTGTCAGGTTTTCCAAGACCTCTCATTCCTATGATATATTCTTACTTAGATCCCAGGATCATTAAATAAAAGAATATGTAAAGTATGTAAAGCTACTAAAAGGCACTATAAATGGAATGACTTTTACAATTTAATTTTTATTTTATATTGGAGTGTAGTTGATTTACAATGTTGTGTTAGTTTCAGGTGCACAGCAAAGTGGTTCAGTTATACTTACACATATATCCATTCTTTTTCAGATTCTTTTCCCGTGTAGGTTATTACGGAATATCGAGTCAAGTTCCCTGTGCTATACAGTAGGACCTTGTTGATTATCTATAAATGGAAAGATTTTGATTGGAATTGTGTTGGGTTCCTAAGGTTCTCTCTCCACCTGGTATTGATAGACTTTTGAAAAGGCTTTCCCCAAATCAATTAACACAGTTGGGTATTAGCATGTCAGCGGATGTGTTTTAAAACCCAAACCCTGAGGGATCACTGATCATATTGCTGTTTCCACACTAGGCCTCTCTCCCCTACACTGAACCGAGTGGGTCCTCGGTCAACATGTCGACTCAGTCCAGGCGCACAGTTTCGAGTCTGTGCTGATGACTCGAGTCTGCGCTGTTCCTTCTGAAGCACATACAGTTCCGTCATGCCGTTCGGTCCTTTCACAGACATTCTGAGCCCGGGACTGCTGTGATCTTTCTCCAGAAGAGGAACCTGAGGCTCAGGGAGCAAGACTGGAACACTCAATGAGTGTTGACGGGCCATGTCTTTGGACCCGGAGGCATAACCTTACAAGCATTAGCGGGGTTCTGAACCAGACCTGAGGTCCTCATTCTTGGAATCTTTCCAGCAGAGGTGAGGTGAGGAGGCAGTAGCAGGTATCCTGAACTCAATGGGAGGCAAGACCAGATTATCTCTAATGGGCCTTTATCCTCTGAAAGCCTGTAATTGTATGTTCTCACCCCTCCTAACTAGTGCCGGTGAGGGATGATAGGTGAGCACTGAATACTCGGCAAACAAGATGTTCTGCTCATAAAACTAGGACCCATGTGGACCAGTTTCAGAGGAAGATACTGCAACCTTATAGGAGATTCGAGATTGTTAGGTCTGTTCCCAGTGGCACAGTGGTAAAAAGGCCACCTGCAATGCAGGAGACTTGCAGGAGACACAGGTTTGATCCCTGGGTTGAGAAAATTCCCTGGAGAAGGAAATGGCAACCCACTCCAGTATTCTTGCCTGGAAAATCCCTTGGACAAAAAAGCCTGGCGGGCTACAGTCCATGGGGTCGCAGAGTCGGACACAACTGAGCATGCACACAGTGCAATGAAAAACAAGCACTCCTGGGGCTCCAAGGGCAAAGTCCACACCTTTTTATAACTTCCCTTGCTTCCTGCTCACCTCTGCCGCCCCCAAATGTTCAGGGCTTTCTCACCCTCCTATGCCAATGAGCCCTTTCCCTGCCCCCATCCATATGGTCCTATCTGTACTTCCACGTGCTTGTCCCCCAGTCCTGACCCATTGGACCCGTCACATCTTTTCCATTCCCGTGAAGCTATCTGAGGGGTGTGTCCTGTCTGATCTCCTTTCTCAGGAGGCCCTGCATAGATTTTGCCCTTTCTACTCTGAGAAGTCAGGGAGAGGGGTGAGGACAGACAAAGCCACATGGGCAATTCTGAAACTGTTATAGGTTGGAGGCAGATGGGGCTTCCCTTGGAGCTCAGCAGTAAAAAAAAAAAAAAAAGAATTCTGCCTGCAATACAGGAGATGCAGATTGGATCCCTGGATCGGGAAGATACCCTGGAGGAGGGCATGGCAACCCACTCGAGGATTACTGCCTGGATAATCCCATGGACAGAGGAGCCTGGTGAGCTATAGTCCATGGGGTCACAGAGTCGGACACGACTGAAGCAGCTGAGCATGCATGCAGGCAGGAGAAAGATGAAATCTGAAAATCCCCGCACGTTAAAACTTACGTGTCCTCTCACACAAAGGAAGGTACTGTCTCTGTGGTCTGTGTTCTGCAAGAACTGTCTAGTGCCCCTGAGTGCCTGTGGTACCTCAGAGTTGCCAACCTGCCATCATTAGCACGCAGGGACCTTCCAAACAGGCCGTCTCTGCAGTGATAATATCAATGGGAAGGAATGGGGGTGAGGGGGCCACGTGGGTGGAAAGGAAGTGGCTTTTCACTCTGAGGCTGGCCTCTGCAGCTCAATGGACGGTAGCACTGATGAGACCTTGATGTGAGGAAGACAACACGTGTGCAGAGAGGCTGCGTCTGTATCCACAGGGACCGAGATGGAGTCTAACTGCTCAGCTCCCATAGTGGCGTGAGTGGGCTTTGAAAGTCATTAACCGAGGCATTAAGGTAATGGAAAAATAATGACACACACAGGCCTACTGCTATCATTATAATGCAGGAATTAAATCAGAACATCTTCTTTCCTCACCCCCCTCTGCGCAGTTCAGAGAAGGCTCTTTGAGCTCTCTCTCAGATGGAGGCATGTTTAAATACTTCTGTAACTAGTTCATTATCTGTGCTGTGCTGCGCTCAGTCACATCTGACTCTTTGCAACCCGCCTGAACCCCGCCAGGCTCCTCTGTCCATGGAATTTTCCAGGCAAGAATACTGGAGTGGGTTGCCCTTTCCTTCTCCGGGGAAATCTTCTTCTTACATCTCTTGCGTTGACAGGAGGATTCTTTACCACTGCGCCCTCTGAGGAGCCCCAGGGTCATTATCTACCAAAGCTTAAGAATTTTATATGTGTGACAAGATGGGTTAGCTTCCTTCTCTGCCCTGTTTCTGCCTACCTCCATCACCACTGACAGAGTGCCTGGGAGTCTTTGGCAAGATGAATAAAAAGATGGAAAACTTATTTTGGTGGAGGTGGGGTGGGCCGCATAAAAGCACATTAGAATTAACCAGGTAGGTTCCTTTGTTCTCTAAAAGCTCCAGTGTGAAAAATCAAAAGGAGTCTAAGCTTCCCACAGCTAAGTGTCTGCCACCTCCTCAGCAGAATGGAGCCTTGGGTGATGCTCAGACCCTGAGAACTCAATATACAAATCTGGGATTGCAAATCTGGGATTTGCAACCAGGACACCTAGGTGAGAAAGGATGGCAGGGGATCACCGTGGTGAGACAAAGGAAGAGCCTGGAAAGAAAAGGAATGGCCAGCTGCTTGCCAGGTTGATGTGACTGCACTGCCCTTCGGACACTGCGTGGCTAGTTAGCCAGATGTAAGGTGAGAGCTCTGGTGGTGCATGTTCCTAGAGCCCCTTGTCATTCAGTCGCTCAGTCGTGTCTGACTCTGCGACCCCATGGACTGCATACACCAGGCTTCCCTGTCCTTCACCTTCTCCCGGAGTTTGCTCAAACTCACGTCCATTGAGTCAGTGATGCTATCCAACCACCTCATCCTCTGCTGCCCCCTTCTCCTCCTGCCCTCAATCTTTCCCATCAGCAGGATCTTTTCCAGGGAGTTGGCTCTTCGCATCAGCCTAAACAGCATTATAACTAAGCATGTTACAAGTGCTCGACTGAGTCAAGTTTCACTCCATCAAAATGTTAAACTAGGGGAGCAATTAAGAGGCAAGGGAGATGGGATTGATTTTTGTGTGTGCCACGGTGTGCAGCTGCGGGATCTTAGTTCCCTGACCAAGGCTTGTATCCTCACCCCCGACAGTGGAAATGCAGTCTTAACCACTGGACCACTAGGGAAACCCCAGGATTAATATTTTAACAATCACACTGTTTGTAGTGGTCCACTTTTGCTCTTGTGAAAGACTCTTGCCGTGAAAGAGTTAGTCATGTCCAACTCTTTGCGATCCAATGGACTGTAGCCCACTCGGCTCCTCTGTCCATGGAATTCTCCAGGCAAGAATACTAGGGTGGGTAGCCATTCCCTTCTCCAGGGGATCTTCCTGACCCAGGGATCAAACTTGGGTCTCCCGCACTGCAGGCAGATTCTTTACTGTCTGAGCCACAAGTCCAGCCCCAAATCTCTGATAACAGCTCTGGCTCTACACTAGTTGACTTTATGACCTCTTGCAGGTTCAACTGTATCCTCCTCTGGGAAAGATATGTTTATGCCTTAACCCCTGGTACCTTTGAATCAGATTTATTTGAAAACAGGGTCTTTACAGATATAATCAAGATAAGATGAGATCATACAAGATTGAGGTTGGCCCTAAATCCAGGCTGGTGTCCTTATAAGGAGAGGGAGATTTGGAGTCAGGGACCCACCCAGAGATAAAGGCCATGTGATAATGGAGGCAAAGACTGGAGTGACGCAAGCCAAGGATTGCTGGCCATCACCAAGAGCTATGAAGAGGCCAGGGAGGATCCTTCTCTAGAGGCTTCAGAGGGAACACAGCCCTGCTGACACCTTGATTTCAGACTTCTGGCTGCTCAGCTGTCAGAGAATAAATTTTTGTTGCATTAAGCCAAGCAGTTGGTGGTGATTTGTTTTGGTAACCCCAGGACACTGACACGTGACCTTAAGGAAGCAGCCTGACTTTTCTGGTCTCCTGCCTCAAGCCTGTATTAGGAGGGCTCCCTCTTCTCTATATCCTCATAGCTCCCTGTGTGAACTTCCCCCAAAGTCACATGCAGTCTTTCTCTTCTTACGTGTTCAGTTTCCTTTCTGGAATCAGTCAATAGTTCTCTGATTGGTGGGATAATCTATTGATCTCATTTATTTCTCTGTCTCTCTGGGCATCCCAATACCAGGAACACAGTCGATGGTTGGTAAATATTTGGGGGTGTGTATAACTATTGATAGCAATGCAGAAGAGTAGGTTGTAATGACAGTAACAGAACACACCTGGCTAGTGATTGTCACAAGGAAGGTTAAACCAGGGCATGGGGCTATTAAATATCCTTGGGTGGAGGCTGAAACAAAGAGAGGAAAAAGAAGGCAGCAAGCAGTGAGTTGTTGGGATATGTACAGAGGTTGAAGACTCTAGAGACTTTTAGGCTGAAGACTCTAGAGGCTGATACAGAATGTCTTCTGTGGTCACAGAGAAGCTGCCAAGTGTTAGCAGCTTGGCCAGTTTTACCTCCACAAAGCCACACATTGTCAGGAGTCTTCATACACTATTCACCTCCCCAACCCGCTTTAGCTCACCAACTTGCTCATGGCTCTCAGGAAAATGTCCTGTGGACACTGATGATTATAGCACCTTCATCCCGAGAGTAAATCTTTTCCAACTCTACCACATGTCAGTTTTACTGAACACAGAACAGTGAAAAGATATGTTGGAAAGAAAATAGAAAGCTATGGGATGAGCAGGGGGTCTAGTCAAGGCTCTTTGATAGTATGAAACAGTCCAAGATGGTAGAAAGTGGTCCATCTTGAAAAAAGTATATTATCTAGTTATTGTCTGTACAGAAAGATGTGTGTGTGTGTGTGTAGGAAATACAGAGGTTAAGGATGAGGTACTGTGTCCCAAGCCTTTCTCCTTTAACTCTTGCATTGGTAGATATGTTTCCTCATTTCATTTCATAACAGTAGGGAGAGAATCTATGCACAGAATATATTCTCTTAACCATGTTAATTCAACCTGGTTTCCTACAAAAAAAAGTGTGTTTTGGTTCCTGGGATAAGAATATATTTGATCTTTGCCCCCAGTTCCTGGCACAGAGCTAAAATTTTGATTTCCTGAGTGTTAAGGGTGAGAGGAGAGTCTTTTCTTATTCATAATAAGAATAAGAAACCATACCTGAGGGCTTCCCAGGTGGTGCCAGTGATAACGAACCCACTTGCCAATGCAGGAGACATAAGAGACACAGGTTCGATCCCTGGGCGGTGGGGGGGGGGGGGGGGGGGGGGGGGGGGGGGGAGAATCCCCTGGAGGAAGGGCATGGCAGTCCACTCCAGTATTCTTGCCTGCAGAATCCCAGGGTCAGAGGAGCCTGATGGGTACAGTTCATAGGGTTGCAAAGAATCAGACTCAACTGAAGCGACTTAGCATGCACACACACACACACACACACACGCAACAACTGAGCTTAGAATAATAAGGTGATTTTTTTTTTTGGTCCAAGGTTTATTGAAAATACTACAGTGCAGCAGAGTGATGCCAATGGCTATGGGTGGTGTTCTGAAATCCATCCCAGCTGTAGGCCGAGTGACCTGCGGGTTGTTCAGACTGCCAAAGTCCAAGAGCTTCAGCTTTCTCCCAGTGTCAGGTCTGAGCGTGGGACTAACTGAAAGTGTCTGCTGCAACCAGCGACACCGCGGGGATGGAATGAGGAATCTCAGAATTCTCAGAAGCTCGGTCAACGTTTGAAAACAGGGATTTACACCTACTGCATCTGCCTTTTCACTGCCCACTCACTCCCCAGCTTCTTTCGCTTTGTCTTGGATTCCTGAATTATCCTACTGAATTACTCCGTGGACGTTACACATGACCTCCTGTACATCCAACAGAGCAACTTTTATGTCTGGTACTAATACAAGTTTTACTATTATCATTGTGATTTTCTTGTTGTTCCTGAGAAAGACAACACCTCCTCCTTCTCTTCCTCCTCGTCTATCCTCCTCTACAGATAAAGCATCCCGGGGCCTCTCACCACCCACCCAGGGCTTCCCACCTCTACTGCTCTGCCTCTTATTCCATGCCAGGCCTCCAGCCCTAAGCGCTAAGCCTTCTCCCGGTGGATGAGGTAAGGAGGTTCCCCAGCAAGGAGAACAGCAGCCCCAGAGCAGGAAACGCAGAAGCCAGAAAAGGATAAAGCCTCCAAGCTGAGATGCCAGAAACACCATCAGGGAAAGTCTGGGGCCCCAGTAACTAAAGACAGCGTGGTAGTGCCCTGCTAGAGAGGGTGCTGGGGATAAAACCATCACACAGATCGGCAGGAGACAGAGGACCACATCTTGAGCTGGGGCCTCTCCAAGGGGACAAGAGGCATCCTTGAAAGAGACAAACAGGGGGCCTTAGAAGTGATGACGACCCACTCCCATGCCGCTGTCTTGAGAAGTTTTCTCTGGGTTTGAGTCTCCTGGCTCAGGTTTCTAAGGCCCAGTGCTGGAAGGAGGGTGCTTCACTGCTCCAGACCCGGCCTGGACCTCGCAGATGGCACCCATGAGCAACCTTCTCAATCCTGAACATGTCTTTCTGCAAGAGGGCAGGGTGGGCTGGCAGCTGGCTCCTCTGCCAGTTCCTTCCAGCTCTGTACCTGTGTTGTGAAGATTCTCATGGAGTCTTGTTCTTTGGTCAGACTCTCCTTTTCTCTTTTGAAGCTGTACTGGCTCAGGTTTAGAATTTTAGCCCCAGCTGTGTAGGACACTGACCACCAAGTAATACAGGGACTCCCAGGCCTCTCACTGAAAGATGAAGAGACCCGGCAAGGAAGGAGGAGATTCTGGAGCTAACCCAGGAGATGAAATTCAAACCAGGGCCCATGATTTAGTGCACAAATTCCACATCGAAGAACTGAGGCTCAGGCTTCCCAGGTGGTCCAGTGGTTAAGAATCCACTTTGCGATGCAAGGCACACCAGTTCGATCCCTGGTCTGGGACGATCCCACACGCTGCAGGGCAAGTGAGTGCATGCGGCACAACTCATGAGCCCACGCCCTAGAGCCTGTGCTCGGCAAGAGGGGAAGCCTCTGCAATGAGAAGCCCACTCACCGCAACTAGAGAGTAGCCCCCGCTCGCTGCAGCTAGAGAAAGCCCGCATGCAGCAGCGAGGACCCAGCAGAGCCAAAAAGATATAATTTTTTTTTTTTAAAAAAGAACTCAGTCTCCTGCCAAGCCATGATTCTGTCCCAAACTCCAGAAGAGCCCAGCTCTGGCAGTTCGAATGAGGCACAAAATGCATTACTGAATGCAGAAATTCAGGATTCTTGTGTATTGCATGTTTTGTAATGGCGGGGGATGGTCAGTTTGTGTTCAAATATATTCATCTTCAAACTCTCTGGGATGACTGAAAGAGCTCAGTGGGGAGCTGAGTTGAGTCAAACTCAGATTAGAATTCCCATTCTTGTCCCATGACCTCCTTCCATCTAATTGTACCATCTTGGGACATTCTCCAAATTTTCTAAACCAATACTTTTTTAATTGCAAAATAGGAGTGATTCTCACCTCACAGAGATCTTAGGGAGATTTGATATAATAACATTATGTGATGATACAAGGTTATGTACTGCAAACATGGGAGGCGCTCAACCGCCAGGACTGTTCTGTACAGTTGCACAGGTTGTACACTGTGTAATGCCAAGGGTGCCACTTACACAGTTTTCACATCACCATTTGCTACAGGCTTGCCCCCTAATATTAGTTGCCTTCATCTCCTTTCCTCTAAATTAGAGTAAAGATAGAGTGAAAAGATTATAGAGAAGAGCCAGGGCAACTTTATAACTAAACAACCAGAAGAGATGTATTAAAACAATAAGTGATATTCTTTTTTCCTTTGCTTGACAAAAGGGAGTCCATTCATTCATCAGCCCAACGTTCAAATATCACTTACTAAGTACTAGGCATGCTAGACCCACAATGGGGGTTTCGGTCTCATTTCTGTAGTTTTTTTTCACACTGCCTCCCTGCACCTCACCACAGGATGAAAGTGAAAACTATTTCCATCCAAGACCATGTTATTGGCTCCATGAGGGGTCTCTTCCCAAACTCAGTCTGCATCTCTTCCCTGATCACACACCAAATCCCCTACTGTTTGCCCAGTCTGTCAGTGCTCAGAGAACAGACCTTTGGTGCTGGTTAATAAGAGAGATTTTGGGGTCACTGAAATATTCAGAACTATAGAATCTGAGCACCAGGAAAGTCTGCAGAATTCCACACAGCTTTGACTTTCCATTTGTCTCTTATGAGCCTGGCCATCTGCACTTACTCATGTTTCTTCCTAAAGCTGTCAAGAGATGCTTACAGCCAGGACTTTCCTTTTGGACATTAGTCAAATGTGTGAGAGCTGAAAATAAATAATATATTTTGGAAGCAGTCTTCTCTTCGCTGAGAGATAAAGTAGGAAATTTCCATTTAGCCCTGCACTTTGGGCATGGAAAAAATATAAGCAATTATTTTTCCTCCATTTTATACATGCTTTTCAAAATCAAATACATATTGCTTTCTCTTTGTCTCAAGTGCAACACACTTATAAGATCAATAATTCTTACCATTAATAATCAGACCTTTAGTTTTCATTTCTACTAATTTTTTCAAAATTTTATTTAATTGAGGTTTAGTTGATTTATAGAGCTTCCCAGGAGGCACCAGTGGTAAAGAATTCACGCCAATGCAGAAGACTCAAGAGATGCAGGTTCGATCCCTGGGTCAGGAAGATCTCCTGGAGGAGGAAATGGCAACCCACTCCAGTATTCTTGCCTGGGGAATTCCATGGACAGAGGAGCCTGGCAGGCGGTTGATTTATAATATTGTGTTAATTTTTGCTGGAGAGCAAAGTGATTAAGATATATAAATATATATATATGTATATACATATATATATTCTTTTTCATATTGTTTTTCATTAGGGTTTATCACAGCATACCAAGTATGGTTCCCTGTACTGTACAGTAGGATCTTGTTTATCCTTCCTATACATAATAGTTTGCATCTTCTAATCCCAAACTCCCAATCTATCCCTCTCCAAACCCCTCTTTCCCTTGGCAATAGCAAGTCCCTTCTCTATATCTGTGAGTCTGTTTCTGCTTAGTCTGTAAGTTCATTTGTGTTGCATTTTAGATCCCACATATAAACTATATCATAAGGTATTTGTCTTTCTCTGCCTGACTTACTTCACTTAGTATGATAATCTCCTAGATCCATCCATTGTGCTGCAAATGGCATTCTTTCTTTCTTTTTTATGGTTGAGTAGCTTTCCTTGTATATATGTACCACATCCTCTTTATCCATTCATCTGTCAATAGACATTTAGACTGTTTCCACTAATTTCTGTATAACAATTTAAAAATGCAATTAATTGCATCAATACATAGAGATGTAGAAAGACATCACTCAAACCCACCTGGAGCGTGGCAGGTAGTGCCACCATGCTCAGTCCTACCTGGTAATTTATCAAAAACTCATGTGATGGAATATTACACAGTCATTAAGTAGGATGAAGTGGTATGCATGCATTTATGCAGAAAAATATGTACAACACACTATTAAATAAAAAGCAGGCTATAAAACAGTATATAAAATAAAGTCTCACTTTAATTGTATATTGTTGTTTAGGATGTAAACAGCTAATATTTACTGAACACTTACTAGGTACTAGGCACTAATTTAAGATTTTACTCATGTTATCTCATTGGATCCTCCTAAAATACTGTAAGGAAGATACTGTTTTTATCCCAATTATATAGATGAGAAAATTGAATCAAAGTTTAAGTGAATTCTCCAGATCACAGAATCTGGAAGTGATGATCTCTTACTCTAGACCCCTATGTTCCTAGCTACCAGGCTATATAGATATATAAACCTCCTGGAAGTTTAAGGCAAGATTAATAGTGGTTATTTCTTGAAATGGGTCATTTTCTTTTTTAAGCTTATCCGTTTTATATATAATGTGTGTGTGTCTGTGTGTGACTATTAAAACATGTGAAAATATATGTAATCCATATAAATGGATAGAGAGAAAATTATATATGTATATATATATAGTTATGAAATGAATATCTTACATTGGAAAAATAATAACAATTAGGAAAAATAATACAATCTGAGGAAGGATTTTTATAAATCTTTATTTCTGTCTATTGACTGCTAGATGCGTTTCAGGGTCACTGTGTAGCACTGTATTTCATCTACCCGTAATCTTTTTAAATACTCCAAAGCCTAACTGTTTAGTTGCTTAATGAAAGAGATTCCCTTTGAGATTCTCTAACAAGTTAATAATGCCTTTCAGAAAGAGCTGAGTAACCAGTTAAGTGGAATTACAAAGGCATGACCATTTGCCGTTATAAGTCAATTTTGATATTTTCAGACTTTGTAATTGGCGGTGCTTTTTCCAGCTCTGGGGCAAACGAACATCTCACACTTCTCAGCTTGTCAGCACAAAAGAAAATCGTTGTAAAGCTTCGCATCCTGATATGTATTTCATTGTGAGAGGCTGGAAAACATACCCTTTCAAATGCTGAACAGACATTTTTACAAAAGGTCATGCTGACCATTGGAAAATTAGCTGATGTATATAACTCTATTCATCTTGGCAGTTCAATTAGTCTTACAGTTTTAGGGTATGTGAGTGAGGTGGAAGGGAGCAAAATCAATATGATGCCTAGAGTACAATCTCTGAGTTTGAAGCAGTGCTAGCTTCCGAAGATCAGAGGAAAATGACTTGTGAATGAACCAGCACTGTGACTTTATGGAATGTTATCATCAGTGAGTCTGTCCATGGCCATTACCTAATAGCTAGTCATCTCTGTGTGAGCTTAGGGCTTAGATCCAGGAGTCTGGCATCATCCTTGGGCAGGTTACACTTGGAGACAGAGTTCTCTTTCTTTGGTCCATAGCTTTAGCTCATTTATCTTTAAGGTTTATTGCCAGAGACATAGGACAACTGTATATTTTTAAGAGGATTTTGGGGCATGAAAATAAGATTCTCGGGATTACTGCTCTTTATCACAGCAACTGCCTTCTTAATGCTGGAGGAGATGTGGGCACCAGCTGGGGCCCCCAAGCAAGAAGCCTGCCCAAGCTGCATTTATACTTCCGTCGTAGAAGTCATCACAGCCTGCCTGGTATTAGCTGTGCATAGTTGTGGATCATAGCTTTCATAACAGTAATAAGAATGGCTATAATGATTTCCTGCTACGTGCCACATGCTAGTAAGCTCTTTACATATGCTGCTTCATTAATTTCATCTCATCACCTGATGATACACTCCTCCTCATTATCCCCATTTGTTCTTAAGAATGTGGGGGCTCTGACAGGCAAAGTCACTTGCCCAACGTTATCAAAGCTGCTGCAGAAGAGCAGAGTTGAGACTCATAATCATGTCTGCCCAAACCCAAAGCCCTGAGTGTTAAATCTCTATGCCGAATTGTCTCTGCAGAGCACCCAGTTGTGGTATGCTACAGCACAGCTAGTGGCAGGGGCTGATGTGGTGGGTGGCAGAAGAAGGGGTCATCATAGCAGAAAACCTGGGAGGTTTATTTCCAATTTATTGTCCCCTACCTCCAGCTCCTTCAAACCCAATACAATTCTGGGGAGAAGTTAGGGACTGACAGTTACTTTTAACCGTAAGAGAAAAGTTCTGCTGCCCTCTGTAGGAGAGGAATAGCAGAATAGGGAGATCGATTAAGATGTGTCTGTGTGTGCTAAGTTGCTTCAGTCATGTCTGACTCTTGGCAGCCCCATGGACTGTAGCCTGCCAGGCTCCTCTGTCCATGGGATTCTCCAAGCAAGAATACTGGAGTGGGTTGCCATTTCCTTTTCCAGGGGATAAGGATCTTCCCAACCCAGGGATCGAACCTGCGTCTCCTACATCTTCTGCATTGGAAGGTGGGTTCTTTACCACTAGTGCACCCTGGGTTAAGACACCATGTTGTTTAGTTGCTAAGTCATGTCATCGTGTCCAACTCTTCTGTGATCCCATAGACTGTCGCCCATCAAGCTCCTCTATCCATGGGATTTCCCTGGCAAAAATACTGGAGTGGGTTGCCATTTCCTTCTCCAGGGGATCTTCCCAGACCAGGGATCAAACCGACATCTCCTGCATTGACAGGTACATTCTTTATCACTGAGCCACCAGGGAAGTCCAAGACACCATGTGCCTCCATTAAAATGCAACTATCAAATGTGATGATCTTGAGCAATGGTTTAGCAACATGACTGTCAAGAACCATGAAGAGCCAAGATTTTTCTCTGCTTGTAAATTAACAAGTCTCCATCGTTTAATGGTTGTTGGCAGAAGATACATACCCCTGGGTCAGAGAAAAGGGACTTTATTACTCACAGCAATAGCAATAGCCAGAATATCAGGATTTGTTTTCCCACCAACTTCCCGAGCCCTGATTCCCAAAGGGTGACATAAAGAGCAGAGATGATGCCTGCACTGCCGTCAACAGTGGGCTGCATTTTCCCAGGAGAATTCTGAGTTTAGGAAACCCCTGCTCTCTGCTCCAGGGAGAGAAACCACCTCTATCCTCCAAGGTTGTAAGCAAACTTGATCTTTGCTCTGAGGAGAGACACTATCTCTGTCCTCCAAGGTTGTTTGATGTATAAATGTCCTTGAACAAATTATCTGGGACAAAAGAACAAAGTGCCTCTGTTATCAAGATGAGCAGAAACATGAGAGATTCATGGGGAATTATTTCCCAACGATGAAAACACTGACAATATAATGTTTAGAAGGAAGTCAGAGAGCAGTGTAACTTATTTTTTGTAAAATGTTTAAATTTGTGTATATAGATATGCAGAAAAGTATGGAAGAAAATTCATCCAGGTATCAATGGAAGACATTTTTTGTTGTTATTTTTTGTTAGTTATAAACTCATTTTTCTAATGAACATGGATTACTTGTGAAATAAACAAAAAATTTAAATTTTAAAAGGTGCCTCTGAAATGTCAATTTAATAACTGAGGGAGCCCCTAGCCTGTCCCTACTCATTTCCATTTGGGCATATAAAACATAGTGTCTAATCATGTCTTAGGGGAGGTAAGTATGCACTTAATATTTTTACAAAAGACCTGCCTATTGACAGTACAGCTGGGGAGTTGTTGACAAGAGCATACCTCCTCAAACAATGCAAATCACGTCCACATCAGAGCTGCCTGCGAATTCTTATTTTCCGTGATGCCCTGTTACTTCCTGCCTGCCTGAGAGAGTAGCAAGTATAATGCAAATGTATTAAAGGGCTTTCTCTCTTTTACCCATTTTTGCCAAATATGGTGGAAATGTATAGAATCTTTTTCATATTTACATTGGCTTCATGAATCTAAATAGATTTCTCCAAAGTAAGCTTTCCTTTTCCTGCTTGCATTTGCTCTGTATGATTGTAAGTGTTGTGAATTGCTTTATAGTAACCATTACCGTTTTCCACATTTTTTATGCTTAGCCCACACAGCAAACTTTGGTTTGATTCAATGGTTTGGACACACACACACACACACACACACACACACACACACACACATACACAGAGTTTCTCGTATTTAAACGGGAATAATAATTATCTTATAAACAGTGGGTAGGATGGGAAAAAAAGAGCTAAATTCTCTGGCACAAGGTCTGGCACATAATTGCTACACAATTCCAAACTTCCTACAGCAACTAAATAGTATTTTATAACTGACAGAAAATAAATGCAAACTTTTATTTTAAAATTTCTTTAATTATTCCACAATTGACAATTCAGTTAATGGGTCTGTGTGTGTGTGTGTCCCAGTTGTTGCTGTTCAGTTACTAAGCTGTATCCAACTCTTTGTGGCCCCATGGACTGCAGCACACCGGGCTTCCCTGTCCTTCACTGTCTCCCAGGGTTTGCTCAAACTCATGTCCAATGTACAAATGTATACACACACACACACGTATGTTGTTTAAAAGCATAAAAAGTATATTTTCTAGTAGCTGCATTTAAGAGCTATCAAACTCTTTATCTCTAGAAAAGAGATTACCTCTTAATAAGCATTTCAGCTTATGATGGGTACTTGCATAAATTGATCAGATGTTTTTAAACTGATTTCCTGGGATCAACCAGCACTTAATTAACTTATTCCATCACAGAAGAGCATCGGGAGAGAGAGTGTGTTTATCCTTTTCCTGGGGCTCTCTCACAGTTTTGTTAAGATATTTGGTGGCAAATGTCAGAAACTGAATTAGCTAAATTAAAGTACAGGGTGGGATTTACTTGAAGACGCTGAGGTAGTAACCTCTGAAATCAAAGAAAAGGTCAAGCGACACAGGGGTCAGGAGGGGGAAGAAAAGGAGGACTCTCTCAAACCCCAGTTCGTGGGCTTCCCTGCTGGAGCCTCTTCATCCTCATCACTCAGCTTCCTTTCCCATGTGCACTCTTTCTCAGTTTCAGTTCTCGAGAGAGAGGAGCTGAGTGGTCCAGCTTGGGTCGGGTGTCCACGCCTGCTCCATCATCTGTGACCAGGAAAGCAGGGTCTCGTCATAGAACCATGGCTGCTGGGGGTCCCAGTGAGTGTGTAAGTGTTTTTGGATAGGTGTGCTTAGGTGTGAGTGACCAGGGTGCTGTGATGCAGGGGTGGTTCTTGGGGATCTGTGACTGGACTGGCGTCCCCAAATGTCTTCTCCACACACACAGGTTTTGCTCTAGAGGGGTAGAAATTTCCCTTCCTCCTATAACTTAATAATATTGTTCCGAGGTCACCTCCCCTCTCTGGATCTTGGTATCCTAAGAGGGAAGTTGCATAGGTGATACCTAAGCACCCTTTGAGCTTTAACACAATAGTTCACCCAGCACCTGGGGAGTCTGTCTCAGTGGAAAATTCAGCTGTTCAGGGTGGGTGACAGGTCCCACTTGGAAATACCTACTGCCTTTTGTAAAGAATGAATCATGCCTCAATGGATATTCTTTTAAAAGAATAACCTTTAAATTGCTTCCATGTCCTAGCTATTGTAAATAGTGCTGCAATGAACACTGGGTTGCATGTGCTTTTTTGAACTATGGTTTTCTCCGGGTATATGCCCAATAGTGGGATTGCTGGGTCAGACAGCTAGTGGAAGCTGCTTATAGCACAGGGAGCTCAACTCAGCGCTCTTTGATGACCTGGATAGAGGGTGAGATGGGGGTGAGGAGGGAGGGAGGCTCAGGAGGGAGGAGATGTGTGTATACACAGGCTGATTCACTTCATTGTACAGCGGAAACTAATACAACATTGTAAAGCAACCACACCCCAGTTAAAAAAAAAATAGTACTTCCCTGGTGGTACAGTGGGTAAAAATCTGCCTGCCAATGCAGGGGACACGGGTTCGATCCCTGCTTCCAGGAAGATTCCACCTGCCGTGGAGCAACTAAGCCCATGCATCACAACTACTGAAGCCCTCGCACCCTAGAACCAGTGAGCCACGACAAGAAAAGCCATGACAACGAGGAGCCCGTGGACCGTAGCAAAGAGTAGCCCCTGCTCGCCGCAACTAGAGAAAGCCTACGTGCAACAATGAAGATTCAGCATGACCAAAATTAAAGTTAATTAATTAAAAAATGATAGTAAAAGAATAATCTGCCATAGTATGCCTGTGATTGCCTGCATGCCTGTACCGGTCATCTCTGCCATAGTCCACTTCCTGCAATTAATTGACCCCAGCCTGCAATGGGCTGGAAGGAGATGAGTGAGACTTAGGGCTGGAAGGAGATGAGACTTAGCCACTGGCTGGGAGTCAGGGACCCAGATATTGATCCTGTATCTGCCTTTACTACCGATGGAGACTCGGGTACAGAGTATCAACTGTCAGGACTCTTGATTTCCTCATCTTTAAACTGGGATCCAAATCCCCATCTTCTCAAGGAGCTGGGAGAAGGCAGATGGAATGATACATGTGGACATACTTGTGACGTCATAAAGTTCTATGCAAATGTTAAATATATTCTCCATTTTAAAATCTGCCTACCATGTCTCTTGGGTGTGTTAAACCACATACATCTGTGCTTCTAATCAACCAGAGACCCCACTTTCTCTGGGCCATGTGGCAGAGGAACAAAATCTGTGGTTATTTTCTTTGAACTACACTTTGATTTTAGAAACTGCGACATCTTCAGAGAAAATAAATATTCTGTGATATTCACAGCTGTACCCCTATGAGAGTAATTAAGAGAATCTCAGAGGCAAAGTTATGTATAAAATATCCCCAGGAGAGTCATTTTTCCACTGAACTATTCCATAAAGATGAGAATCACTCCTCACACACTCCCACCTGCCCCAGTCTCATCCTGCAGACACAAAATACTTGTAGTATTATTGAGGTTACTTGCATTTTGCTACAAATATGAATATTACTTAGTGTTCTAGGCTCTTAAGATTTAATATTTACACACACAGGGTCAACCTTTCTGATGGCTCATTGGGGAAAGAATCCACCTGCAATGCAGGAGACACAGGAGACATGAATTCCATCCCTAGGTCAGGAAGATTGCCCTGGAGAAGCAAATAGCAACCCACTCCAGTATTCTTGCCTGGGAAATCCTGTTGTCAGTGGAGCCTGGCAGGCTACAGTTCATGGGGTTGAAAAGAGTCAGACACAATTTAGCAACTGAGTGTGCACATGTATAGTGTCACCACAAATAATTAAATATCATTCAGAAAAGGTAAATAATTTGTTTTCCTGCAAAAAGTAGCCTTAAACCTATAAAAGAAACTTCCCAGTCCATGGGTTCACAAAGAGCAGGACACGACTAAGCAACTGAACAACAACTCTGAAGATAGTTCATACCTCTTGACTCTCAAAGGAAGTTAACATTTCTGACCATGGACCTGAAGTACATCTTTGAGTGATGAACCCAACTCTCCTGGACCAGCCCATCTCATAGGGAGCATGAATGATCATGCAAATTGTTTCACAAGCCTCATTGTCTGGCAGCTGAAATTCCAAAGATGAGATCATTGGAATCATCAACAGCTACAGAGGGGTTAAGGAGGATTAGAAACGGCTTTTGTGGGACTTCCCTGGTGGTCCAGTGGTTAAGAGTCCACCTTGAAATGCAGAGGACACACGTTGGATCTCTGATCAGAGAATGAAGATTCCACATGTGGTGGATTAACTAAGCCTGCACGCCACCACCACTGAGACCCAGGTGCTCTGGAGCCCGTGAGTCACAGCTAGAGAGTCCATGAGCCGGAACAGAAGACCCTGTGTGCCCCAACTAAGGCCCGACACAGACCAATAAACAAAATAATTAAAAATATAAAGGATCTATCTTTTTAAAAAAGGCATTTGTTTATAGAGGAGGTGGCCATTGGTGATTTCAGTGACATCAGACCACATTGGCCAAATAACTGGGCACAGAAGCCAGAATGCAAGGACTTAAGGCTGGTTGGGATGCTGAGGAAATGGAGTCAGAGGTACCCACTTGCTTGATAGACACATTAGCAATGAAAGGAATGAGAATAACACAAGAACGCCTCAAGGGAGGTGAGGTATTTATTTTCTTAGTTACTTACAGCCAAAACATGCCCATGTTTCAAGGTCAAGGAGAAGGAGCTAATGAGATACACCAGCTGTAAACTGTGCAATCTTGGACAAGTTAACTGACTTTTCTGAGCCTAAAAATCTGCTTCCTTCCATAAAGTAGGCATAATGATACTGCATATTGACACTATATGTTTCATTGATAATGTGATAATTCGTGAATGCTTAGCTTTATATTGTATATGGCACCCTTTAAGCGATTGACAAATAAGGTGATGCTTAACAAAGGGAAGGAGCTGGAGGGGGAAGAAAAAGAGGCAGCCAGAGCAGAAACTGAGAGGGAAGAGGAGAAGGAGATGGTACTGGAAAGGCTGGAAAGGATGCTCTGCAACCAGATGGAAGAGGGATGGATGGCAGTTCACACAAAGAGGTGCTCTCCTGCCAAAGAGTGGGCAGGAGGGGAACCTTCTGAGGGCCATTCCTCATTTCCTTAACAAAGGACACATGGTTTCTTTGAAACAGTAGCAAGAAGGGGACAGTTAGAAGAGAGAAAAAGTTTCAGGATTGCCGATTTGAAGCTCATACTAAGACTCCACAAGAGGTGAACAAGTTTATAGAGTAGCCACGAGAGTCCATTCGAATCAGAAAGGAAGTCCAGGTCAGAAGTGCAGATGAGGGCAGAGAAGAAGTGCAAGGGAGAGAGGAGAACGGAGTGGAGGTAAGGACAGTCTGTCTTTCCTTTTTTTGTCTTCTTTTTCTTCTTCCCTCCTTCTCCCTCCCTCCATCTCCAACACTTCATTCCTTCTTTCCTTCTACCTTAAGGGGTAATAGATTGTAGAAAGAGTTCTTAATTGTTCCTCCTGTATTTCCTATCATCTTGTAAATCCTAAAGGATGGATGTCCAGTTTGTAGGTTCTTGTGGATATACTGAGCTCTTTGGAAGAAGGAGCTGTAAAAGGGGAAATAATAGCAAAATTAATGTCAAAAGTTTATAGTATTAACATTATAATATGCAGCCTGAAAATGGATCCCAGAGCTGGAGAAGCTTAGGTATCACAAAGAAAAATGCAAGCTTAATTGGAAATCTCTCCCAGACTGGGATCTTCACACACTGTTTACTCTGTTCCAGGGGTTTTCCTTGTGATTAGGTTATTAAAATGCAATGACTCTCCCTGTTCAGACTACTGAGGCAATATTTTTTTCTCATGCACAACATAGAGATAAAGTTAGAATTAAAAACATGACTTCACATATAATCTAAAATACCTTCAAATGAGTATACCAATTTATTGAGGAAATGTTTTAGTGAGAACTGGCTATATGCTGGGCTTCCCTGGTATTGTGCATTTAATGGGGAGATAAGTCTCATGGTTCCTATGATTATGGGCATCCATCATCTTCAGAAGAAATTCCAGTTCTGGACAACATGGCAAATTAACAAAAGTAAAACCCTACTCTACCAGGGCTTCCCTGGTAGCTCAGTTGGTGGAAGACCTAGGTTCAATCCCTGGGTTGGGATGATCCCCTGGAGAAGGGAAAGGCTACCCGCTCCAGTATTCTGGCCTGGAGAATTCCATGGACTGTATATTCCATGGGGTTGCAAAGAGTCAAACATGACTGAGTGCCTTTCACTTTCAAACCCTACGGTGGACACATTAAGGAAAAAAGCAGAAGACATGTGGATGGGTCTTAGCACTTAACATCAAAACCATGAAAACTTATGGGAACATAGAAGGTGGATAAGTCCTTATGCAGAAGAAAAGTGACAGCCCAGATCAGGAGGAGCCCAGGGAGGCAGGTAGGCGGTGAGTCTGGCAGGGCTGGTGGAGCGTGCCTTTTCCGTCTCCCACCTTGACCTCAGTAGACACTGGCACTTGTTCCTTAGTGGCAAATCTGCTCCCCAGCTCAGCAATCATCAGAGGTCGCTGGGTGACATTGGGGCAGAGCCAGAGCCCCTCTGTGGTGATAACAAACATGGAGAGGCTGGCCACCCTCTGAATATGTCCTCCTCCAATCTGCCAAGGTCAAAGCAAAAAGGGATAATCTTTGGGAATAAGCAGTTCCCCAGGTTGTCTGAGGGTGGGGGTCCCTGGGGAGTATGAGGGTAGGGCGGGGTAGGAGGGAAGGGGAGAAGTGCATTGGGAGTGGCTGATTCCTGTTTGCAGGATCTGCCAGAATCTGTCCAGAAACACTCCCTACCTCACAGCCATATCTTTGATTTTCTGTCTGGTATATACTACATCAACTGAAATTCCCTAGGCAACATGCATAGCCAGAGAGAAATAACAAGACTTCTGCAGAGCACATATACCCTGAAAGTCTAAGTACTGAAAACCTCTACTGGAGAATTTTAAATAAGTCTGATAAATATTATCTTAAAAAAAACGGGAGGAGAGATATTTGAAACACAAAGTAAGAAGATGAAGTTGTGAATAAAAAGAGATGGGAGATCCAGAGCATGAAAAATGGAAGTATCAAAATGAAAAGCCTAGTAAATGAGTAAGAGAGCTGAATGGATACATCCAGTGAAGACAGACTGATTCAGGAGAGAGAAATGAGGTGTGGGAAGAATGGGTGAGGAAAGGAATTAACACATTTTCTGTGTAGATTTGCAGTGACTTCCTATTACTTCTCCCTTACAAAATAAAAAGCATAGCCATGAGAACCAAAACAAAGGCCTTAGACGAGACCAAGAAGACAGGATGAGGCAGGATGAGATGGATGAAAGTGTGTGAATGCTCTTCTAAGGGAAAAGACATCAATAATAATCATACACATAGCAGATAAAATCTAATTAACAAATTATATTAAAAAAAACATGCATTTTGGTAAGAAGGGATGAAGAGTGAAGTGGGAGGGACTGTTCCCTTATTAATCTTTGGGGTAAAAAATACACTCTCAAGTACATATAAAACATGTAAATCATTCAGAGTGTGTCCCTTTGGATCAAATAAACCTCCTCTTGGACATAATTTCTGAAATCTGTGTTCAGTTTAAGGTCTTATTTCCAATGACTCCTTCTCAGAATCTGACCCTTCCATACTCAAGTCACACTTCCGGAATAGCTAAATGCAAATTATAGAGACATTCTTGGGATATCGTTTCCACTATTTATTCCAAATCCTCTCTTGGATCATTAGATTTTGGGTTACAAACCCTCCTGGGGAAGTTTCCATGCCATTGGTGTTTCTGAGCCTGGTTCATTGACTAAGAGGACCACTCATAACTAGGATGATACAAGCGCCACTCTGCAGGATCACTTCCTCCCATCTCTCCAGTTCCTGGCCCTTTCCTCCACAATGGCTTTTATCACAGTGGTTCATCTGAATTCAGTTCATTGGTCTTCCTCTAACTAGCCGAAAGTGTCTCATTATCAGCCCACGCCTGGTCAATTATCGGATTACCTCCAGTATCAATCAACAAGACATCTCTTCTGATTTAATTTGTAGGCTCACAGCACCGAGACAGCATGGGGTGCTTTGCTGTCAGAGATTTATTAGGGAGAGAGGATTTATTGCCCTGTCAGTGATATTTCCTTCATCCTTATCAGCTTCTCATTAGAGTTGGTTAAACTGCCATTGTGATGCACACTATAGATTGGGCTTCCACTGGAAAGGTGTTTTGTACTCTGGGGGGACTCAGTGACATCATCAGCGTGCAAGGAATAACTTTAGGAATCACACGGGAGAACACTGACTATAACAGGCTGGGGGAGGGTGATGGGAGGCTTGGAATCTCCTTCATGCTTTGGGGTAACTGAACTTAATGACTGATGTTTCAAAAGATCAAATTAGACCTTGAATTAATGTTTTCTCCACAAAAGTGATGTCAAATTTTTGATTCTTTTTTTTTTTTTTTTATGTAGTCAGTAATTGGGCATGGTTGAATCTTTAAAAGGACAAGGTTTTTTTAAACAAATTGTATTTCTTCGTTTGGTTACATTTCTTTTCAATTCAAGGTTATAAGAACTTTATGTGTTCAGCTTTTACTTAGCACCTATTATATTTAGAGTTTATGCTAGGTATTAGGGATATTGTTGCAATGAAAAAGAAAAAAAGAGGAATGAGTATTTCTTTTTCCCTCTCCTGAGAACAAAGAATGCAAAGAGAACAGTGAGCAGGCCTGAACATTTCTAGTTCTTTTACTTTAAATGCTCCTAACTCTGAAGGTCTGTAACTAAGTTTGCTTTTCTGCCCCCTAACTCTGCAGGAACTATACTTTGCACTTATTTTCCTTTGATTCTATGCTAAATACACCCCCATCTGGTGTTTACCCTTACAACACCCTTCCCCTTGTAGGTACATATCAGAAGGGAGGCTGCAAAACCACCAAAATGTCAGACTCAATTAATGGGTTACTGTTGCCAGTTTATGACTGTCTCTGAAACAATGCAAGAGGAAGAAATCAAGATCCTATCACCTTTGTTCTTCATCACTGACTCCTGAGTGCGAGCCCTTGCCTTATATAAGCCCCTAGACTCCTCATGGAGCAGGAATGGGGTAGGGGGTGGGCACAGTTCAGGAGCCTACTATTTACCCCTCTCCACTAGCTGGCTTGCTGAGAATAAAAGCCACCTTTCTATTCCTCCAAAATCTGTCTCTGTATTTTTCATTCAGCTTCAGTGGGCAGAAAAGGCCAAGATTTTGGCTAGCAACAATACTAGGCCAAGTATATTGATTTGTTTATCTGAAAACAGGAGAGTAATAGAATTCTCTGAAGCTCTTCTGGGGCTTCCCAGGTGCCTCAGTGGTAAAGAATCTGCCTGCCAATGTAGGAGATGAAGGAGACAGCAGTTTGATCCCTGGGTTGGGAAGAGCCCCTGGAGGAGGAAATAGCTACCCACTCTAGCATTCTTGCCTTGGCAGTCCCATGGACAGAGGAGTCTGGAGGGCTACAGTCTATGGGGTGGCAAAGAGTCAGTCATGACTGAGCAACTGAGTATGCACGCACGCATGATACCACAAAGTTCTTCTAATAGGTAAGATCTTTGATTCTGACTGTGTTCTGAAAAAGAATCAAATAAAAGCTATACCTTCTCTTAGAAAAATTTTCTGAACAGATATAGTGCTGGATTTCTCAGGATATGCTCTTTGCTTATCTTCCCCCATCTCAACTAGGGAATGCCAGTGGGTCTTTAATTCAGACCCTGAATAGAATATATTATTTGAATTTTCTTTCTCAGCAGAGGTACAGGAAGCAGACCGGCCAAACCCATGAAAGAAACTACAGTTGACCTTTGAACAACGTGGGGGTTAGGGACGCTCATCCTCCATGCTGTAGAAAATACGTTTATAACTTAGGTTGGTCTCTTCGAATTTGTGGTTCTGTCTTAGAAGATTCAATCAGCTCGGGATCATGTCATGCTGTAGTATTTCTTATTGAAAAAAAATCTGAGTATAAGTGGACTCATGTAGTTCAATCCTGTGTTGTTCAAGGGTCAACTGTATATTACTATTTTAGGTATTCACTTTTCTATTTTTTGTTTTTTGGTTATGAACCTATCTGTATATTACAATTTTAGGTGGAAAAGCACCTATATAATAGCTACTAAATTGCCCTTCTGTCTTTCCAAATTGCATAAGTGATACTTTGACTAAAAAATAATCCTCTGGGACCTCCCTGATGGTCCAGTGGCTGAGACTCCAGGCTTCCAATTCAGGGAGCCTGGGTTCGATCCCTGGTCAGATAACAAGATCCCTCATGTGGCGACCTGACACAGCTGAATAGATAAATGAAATCGATTAAAAAATCATAATCCCCCGAGGCAGAGAGGAGGGAAGGGGAAGGGAGAGTTAAATTCTAAGAGCAATATGCCAAGGGTCACATTTCCAGGCGTGAGGCAAATTCCAGGGACTAGCTCCCTCTTTGCAAGTAAAGCACATTATTGCAAGGTCCTGCAGTTAGAATTTTACATGTCTTTACTTGCTGGCACATCTGCTTTCGAAAAGAGTTTGGCATTCCTTTTAGGTGTGAAGATACACCTATTGAATGATCCAGAAAGTTTATCACCAGACAAATACCCTGGAGAAGGTTCTACGCAAGTATTCCAATGACCAGTAGCAAGAATGAGTTTAGCAGCAAACTGTAAACAAACCAAATATCCATCGGCTCATAGATAGTAGAATAGGTTCATCATGTTGTGGTTACATAATGTCTTACTACAGTAATCAGAAGGATACATTTCAATTATAACACCTGCATAAATGAAGTTCACAAGCATCAGAGGTGGTTTTATAACAGTGGATTTACACAACAGCGAAGAGAAGCAGACGGTCATGAGGGTGTCTCTGGTGACTCAGTGGTAAAGAATGTGCCTGTCACGGTAGAAGACACAGGTTTGATCCCTGGGAGGGGAAGACCCCCTGGAGAAGGAAATGGCGATCCACTCCAGTGTTCTCACCTGGACAATCCCATGGACAGAGGAGCCTGGTGAGCTACAGTCCTTGAGGTCACATAGAGTCAGACACAATTGAGTTTTCATGCTTGTGCGCAGGCTCTGAGGAAAGTGATGGGCTTTGCTTAAAGTCTCTGAACAGAGAAAGGGTCAAAATGAAACCAAAATAGCAACAACCAAAACAACAATTATGTAATGATTGCCTTCTATGCCCAGGCATTGTACTAGGCATTTGAGATATATCAGTAAACAAAATAGATAATATATAATATTGGTGAAAAGAGACTTTTTTGCTTTAAAATATTGGAATTTATTACATATATATTTATACATACAAATATATATAAGTGGAATTTATACATATACATATATATTACATATATAATGCATTTGTTAAGAGATCATCTAGATACCGTTATAGGTTAAGAATTAAATATATATAATGCATTTGATAAGAGATTTTCTAGATCTCATTTGTTTCTATTCAGACAGCAAACATAAAGAAATCATAGAGAAATTAAGGTGATACATAGCATAGGGCAAGGGGAGTCAGGAGTCTGGAAACGGGAGGCAGGTTTCGATGAGGGTGGTCAGCGTGGGTCTCATGGAGAAGGTGACAGGGGGGCAAAATCTTTAACATCTAAAGAAAGAATGTTCCAGGCAGAGGACCATAGGTGCAAAGGGCCAAAGGCAGTACCTGTGTTCAATGGAGGGGCACGGCCAGGGGGTGGAGCAAAGTGAGTGGGGGAGAAAGCAAGAGAGGAAGTCGGAGAAGTCATAGAGAGGTAATGATCACATAAGGGCTTATGTCTCAGAGCTCCGACTCCAAATCCAGAGTTATTTTTGCCATTTGCCCTAGAAGAAATCAGAAGGAGCGCTCGGCATCGAGAAACAATCATTACAGTTAAAGATGAAGTCCACATAAGAAAGTCTGGATGCCATTTAGATTCTAATTATTTCCATATTCCACTCATTAACTGTGTAAGTGAAAGCAACTTACACAGGAGACACAGGTTCAATCCCTGGGTCAGGAAGATCCCCTAGAGAAGGGCATGGCAATCCACTCCGGTATTCTTGCCTGGAGAATCCCATGGACAGAGGAGCCTGGTGGGCTACAGTCCACAGTGTTGCAAAGGGTCAAACACAACTGAGCGACTGAGCACATAAACCAACTTATGCATTGTGGCTAAAGCACCAGTCACTTCAGGGTAGCTTTTAATGAGCTTGACCTAGAGTCAGCCTGTATTTTCTCCTATAGTGAACACTCAGTTTAAATCTTAAGGGAAAAGTAGAAAATACTTTGAAGTTTCTCTGCCAGTCATTAAAATAGCTTATTGGGTCCTTCAGTTTTCTTCCCTGGGCGTTACTGGTTTGAACCAGTTCCTCCCTACGTTGCAGAGGAGAGGGATGCATCCTTTGGCTGGAGCCAGAATTGGGGATGGCCATGACCTTCACTTCAGTTTCATTTCCCCATGGAAAGAATTTGCAGACACAAAACTTGCTTTATCATGGTGATCACAAATTGGCAGGAAGATTCTAGCTCTTAATGAGAAGCTGGAATAAAACAACATGCATGTGTCATTGGAGAGGAAGGCTTTTATGCACAGGCCCCAAAGGGAAAGACAAATGTAAACTCTCTCAGAGCAATACCAGGGGAGAGTGGCTGCCTCCCAGCTGTAATAAGTTTTACTTTGCTGCCAGGCAGCCCCAGTCCAGCCACTGCACAGGAAGTCTTTAAATAAGCATTTGCACAGAAAGCACATGAAACCATTGCCCTGAGTATTGACTTGGAGGTTTACGACGGTCTTAAAGGCCAGTCACAGCACACAAACTCCAAGATTCTCTGTTGGAAAGGGAAATTTATAGGCCAAGAAACAAGCAGAATGGGGATAGTTTTATAAACCTTAGTCTCAAGTATAAATAATTGATAAACTTCATCCTATGTAAAAGTATAGTCTTTACTTCTGCAGGCATGGGCTTTGAGGTCAGACATAAGTTCAGATCTCAGCTCCATATTTATTGGTAAAGAAGTCAGAGTAGTGGTGACCTCTAAGAGGCGAATGACCCAGAAGGACCACAGGCAACTTTCTGGGAGTGATGGGAAGGTTCTATCTGGGTCATTGTTGCAGGGATTCCCACATATGTTTAAAGTCATTGAGTGGTACACTTGAGAATTGTGTAACTTACTTTACAGAAGTTATGCCTCGATTAAAGGGGAAAAAAAGGAGAGGAGGAGGTGGAGGAAAGAAGTGGAATGAACTTCCCAGAGCTCAACGTGTTCAGGTAGAATACAGATCACTGTTAGGAATACTATAAATGTCTCTTTACTTCAGGAATTAGGATTCAAAGATCCACATTGGGTTTCTCACCTTGGTAAACATACAGAGGACATTCAGACTGTAGCAGTGCTTCAGGAAGAATGGAGTAATGCTGGCTATTTCATAAGGCAGAACTCGAGAGAGATTGACTGAGCAGGAGGAGATCTCTGCAATGGTCTAGAGGTTTCTGTAAGAGTCTTGAACAGGGTTTCTTAGCCTCAGCTCTATTGCCCTTTTGGACCAGAAAATTCTTTGTTGTGTGGGGCTGACTGTACACTGTATGCTATTTAACAGTCTCACTGACCTCCACCCACTAAATGGCGGTATTACCTCTGCAGTCAAAACAGTAAAAAATGTCCCCAAACATTTCCAGTGGAGCAGTTGGGGAGGAGCACACCAGAATCCCCAGGAGGGTCTTTAAAGCTAAAGATGCTCTTCCTCCAAGCTGGATACCAAGGTCAACCAACTTCATTCTCAATCCCTTTATGATCTAACTTTAGCCAGTTAGATATAACTGGAAGTTTTTCTACAAAGTGCTTCCCTTTTTTCACTGAAACATACACATGATGGCTGGAGCTTCAGCAGCCATCCTGCAACCATGAAATCGAAGTCAGGAGAATTCTAGATACTTTGGTGCTGACTCTTGAGTGACTGGATCCAGTGCCAGGTAGCATCCACCTGCAGCCTTTGAAAAATGTAAAAAAAATAAGCAAATAAACCTGTTTTGGTTTAATCACTCCAGTCAGGATTTTTGTTACAATTTTTATAGTCAAAAGCATTTGTGATCAATATAGCTTTTTCCAGTGTTTCCAATGTCCTTCTCTATTTTCATCATGAGGATCACTGAAGTGATCCACAGTTACAGTTAAGAATGCATTATATGTCTCAGGAATGGCAAAAAGCTTGGTCTAGTTTGGATTCTCCTAGCCCTAGCTGCAATTAGAATCTCCTTGGAAGTTAAAAATAATACTAATGATGATGATGCCTGGGTCTTACCCCAGACAATTTAACTCAGCCCATGTGAGTGAGATTCCATTTCCATTGTGTTTAGTGCATCTACTAGCTACATCCTTCTCTCCAGATGTATGGAGGGTCCAAGTGGGGTGAAGATACAGTCTTAGGACAAGGTGAGGTGCATTTCCCATGTCCCCAGACCCAATAGGCATTATGATGCCCTGGCTGGTCCATGCTCTCCTTCTCAGCTGCTGCATCCCGCATCTTCTTCCCCTTGTTGCACTGACTGCATTCTCCTCAGTGTCAGGGTGGCAGTCTCCCATGTGTCTGCTCCAGAAGTGTGTCTTTACTTCATTCATCACCATTCCCTGGCACGTAGAACATAGCATCTCACTGAGAGTGATCAGGAGCCAGGTACCAAAGTTTGAATCTGTCTTTACAACCAATGCTTTTAACCCCCCAAAAAGATGCTCAAAAGGGAGCCCCCTGGCACGAGTGATGTTCCCATGAACCCCGACTACAGGCACCTTATTTCTGCATCACAGCCATGAAGGTCTGATATCTCAGAAAGAGATGAAGGAGAGCGAAGTGGTTATGGGCACGGCATGTTCGGATCCTGCTGTGAGCAGGAGACAGTAGTTAAGGAAAGAGGCTGAGATTGGGCTGCTCTGGTTTCAAATCCTTCCTTTTTGTCCTGGAGCAAGTTACTCAACTCTTCTAAGCCTCACATGCCAAACGGGAATGGATTACATAATAAGGCATATTAAGGCAGGTATATAGTAAGGACCTAGGATGATACCACTCCCAAGGGCTGAAAATGTGTTCTTGGAGGACAGAAATCTTACAGGTTACAACGATTTGTGGTTCTCCAAAAAGGCCAGGGAGGACTTCCCCAGTGGCTTAGAAGGTAAATAATCCACCTGCAATGCCGGCGGTGCAAGAGATGCGGGTTTGATCCCTGGGCCAGGAAGATCCCCTGGAAGAGGGAATGGCAACTCACTCCAGTATTCTTGCCTGAAGAATACCCATGGACAGAGGAGCCTGGTGGGCTACTGTCCATGGGGTTGCAAAGAGTCAGACATGACTGAGCGACTATCACTTTCACTTTCAAAAAGGACAGGGAAGCCTGGAGTGCTGCAGTCCATGGAGTCTCAAACAGTCAGACACAGCTGAGCGACTGAACAACAACATAGGGTCACAGCACGTAAACAGCAATTTAGCACATCTCTGGGATTAAAATTTCATGCGGAGGGACAGTTAGGAAAAATGCTACCTTAAAAGGCTCCTTAAGGTGTGGGAGTCAATAATGGAAAAAAAGGCCCAGCAACATTGGATCAGAGCCTGTTGATTAAGGTGTCTTTGGTTCTGAGCCCTGGGTCCTGCTCTCCCCCTCTCCCCTCTCCCGCTCCCCTTCCCTCCCCCTAAGGCAGGCAGGTGCAGGCATCCGCAGTGGTGAGCTGGCTATGTCGGGTACCAGGTTTCACATCTCTCTTTGCTTCTTGATTCACAAACTGATGACCCATGAACCAGCAGAAAAAGCACTTACTTCAAACCTGATGGATTGTAGCTTTTCTAGGATTTCTTTCCAGTCCTTCATCCACATCCTTCACTTCGTCTCATATTAAGTTCTTTAGCTTGTATTCTTTCCATGGTTATTTTTTCTCCTGAAACTTTTGATTGTTCTTAAAATGGCCTTTGAAAAGCCCGCAAGGATTTATTGCTCTCTATGAGGAGTGGTCCCCAGAGCTCTGTGAAGTTGAGATTCTTCAACCCTCACTTCTCCAGGATGCTGCCTCCATCAGTAGGTGGAGGTCTGCTGATTTTAGAAGTACAAACTCTTTCCAAAGCATGGCCCCCCTGCTGACTCATGACTTTAATCAGAAAAGTAGAAATCAAATGATACCCCAAAGTCAAGAAGAATAGATATCGAAACTCCTGCCCTGTCTCTGGTAAGAATATGTGCATTTAATACAAAGATATGAACCCACTCATTCAACAGCTCTATCCAACGTTCATGCTAGTGTGTGGCTTTACTTCCCTATTTGCTGCTTTTCCCAAACTTTTTTCTTTGTACTTCATAAATCACATTTATCTAAACACCTTATGACTTTCCAGGCTCCCACTCATACACCTTGTTGGGATGGTGTTAGCTATCTTTCCATGAGGATATTTTAAAATTCAGCATTAATTACAGTAATTCCTTCTTCCCATCCATTCAGACACTTGCAGAAAGAAGTAAAAAGTTTGCTTTCTTTCCTCCACAAAGAGCCTAAAGAAGTTTTTTTAATTAACTACCAAATTAGCCAAGATTGGATTTAACATTTCGATTTGGGAGATTGCCTCAGTGCAAGAATATCTGTCGATTGCCTCAGTGCAAGAATATCTGTCTGCAAGTTAAGGAAGTAAATAAGAGTAAATGTAGCATGTTTAAACATTCAGAATGACAGAGTTCTCCTTTATTATTCAAGTCAAAAACCAACTTCCCCCAAAAAACCGCATGAGGAAACTGGTAGAACCATCCCCCATGAACTCTGTCCTGGTCCCAGAGACCCAAGCAGCAGAGTAAATGTTAAATTCTGGAATGATGTAGTAGGTTCTTTTTTTTAATGGGCTGTTTATGGAGTTCTCTGGGGATGCTCATTCCTCGAAAACAGCTACTACCAGCTTAGAACTCTCGGCGTGCACCGTCCATGCTGGGCTCTCTGCCAAGCGCTTTGTATGAATGATCACACTGCACCGAAGCCACAGAAATTACGGCAGACATTCTGTTCTTGTCTCTGCCTCAAAGGTGAGGAACTAAAAGTTAGAGAC
Organism: Cervus elaphus; assembly: GCF_910594005.1. Taxonomy (NCBI): domain Eukaryota; kingdom Metazoa; phylum Chordata; class Mammalia; order Artiodactyla; family Cervidae; genus Cervus; species Cervus elaphus. The sequence continues at coordinate 82,817,991 of NC_057829.1, read as the reverse complement.
GTTAAGGACCAACTTGAAAGTAGCTGAGGGATCGTTTCTTTTTTTCTTTTTTTAGTTTTATTTATTTATTTTTGGCTGCATTGGGTCTTCATTGCTGCATGCAGGCTTTCTCTAGTTGTGGCAAGTAGAGTCTACTTTCTAGTTGCAGGGCAAGGGCTTATGGCAGTGGCTTCTCTTTTTGCCGAGCACAGGTTCTAGACACGTGGGTTTCAGTAGTTGCAGCCCTCGGGCTCTAGAGCACAGATTCAGTAGTTGTGTACCGGCATTTTGTTGCTGCATAGCGTGTGGGATCTTCCCAGACCGGGAATGGAACAGGTGTCTTCCACACTGGCAGGAAAATTCTTTACAACCAAGCCACCAGGGAAACCTGAGAGATCAGTTCTTCTTCTTTTTTTTTTTTTTAATTTATTTTTATTAGTTGGAGGCTAATTTATAATATTGTAGTGGTTTTTGCCATACATTGACATGAATCAGCCATGGATTTACATGTGTTCCCCATCCCGATCCCCCCTCCCACCTCCCTCCCCATCCCTTCCCTCTGGGTCTTCCCAGTGCACCAGCCCTGAGCACTTGTCTCATGCATCCAACCTGGGCTGGTGATCTGTTTCACCCTTGATAGTATACTTGTTTCAATGCTATTCTCTCAGAACATCCCACCCTTGCCTTCTCCCACAGAGTCCCAAAGTCTTTTCTGTACATCTGTGTCTCTTTTTCTGTTTTGCATATAGGATTATCGTTACCATCATTTTAAATTCCATATATATGTGTTAGTATGCTGTATTGGTCTTTATCTTTCTGGCTTACTTCACTCTGTATAATGGGCTCCAGTTTCATCCATCTCATTAGAACTGATTAAAATGAATTCTCTTTAATGGCTGAGTAATATTCCATGGTGTATATGTACCACAGCTTCCTTATCCATTCATCTGCTGATGGGCATCTAGGTTGCTTCCATGTCCTGGCAATTATAAACAGTGCTGCGATGAACATTGGGGTGCATGTGTCTCTTTCAGATCTGGTTTCCTCGGTGTGTATGCCCAGGAGTGGGATTGCTAGGTCATATGGCAGTTCTATTTCCAGTTTTTTAAGAAATCTCCACACTGTTCTCCATAGTGGCTGTACTAGTTTCCATTCCCACCAACAGTGTAAGAGGGTTCTGAGGGATCAGTTCTTAATGACAAAGCCTTCAGTTCAGTTCAGTCGCTCAGTCGTGTCTGACTCTTTGCGACCCCATGGACTGCAGCACACCAGGTCTCCCTGTCCATCACCAACTTCCAGAGCTTGCTCAAACTCATGTCCATCGAACTAGGGATGCCATCCAGCCATCTCATCCTCTGTCATCCCTTTCTCCTCCTGCCTTCAATCTTTCTCAATATCAGGGTCTTTTCCAATGAATCAGTTCTTCGCATCAGGTGGCCAAAGTATTGGAGCTCCAGCTTTAGCATCAGTCCTTCCACTGAATATTCAGGACTGATCTCCTTTAGGATGGACTGGTTTGATCTCCATGCAGTCCAAGGGACTCTCAAGAGTCTTCTCCAACACCACAGTTCAGAAGCATCAATTCTTCAGCACTCAGCCTGGACTGAAGCTGATGGTTCGTTCTCAAAGGCCAGGGCTGATGGGGATGTGGCCCCACTTACTCGGGCCTTCTGGAACCCTCACCCTCTCTCCCCACTTTGGCAGCCCACGTAAGCAGGGAGACCAGCACAATCCTGACCAACAGACACGTCACTGCCGTGCTGTCCAGACCAAGCAGGACCCGCAATACAAGTTGTCCAGGTTTTCACTTTTCGGATCCCCAACCTCCAGACTGCACACCATCCTCCTCTTCATTCCAGGTAATCAGGAAGGGGCTCTCTCTACCTGCTGCCCCACACCTGCCCATGTATCCAGGCTGCTGCCACCCTCAAGGCTCCAAGACAGAACAGTGACAAGACTGCCCTTCACTCTGCTTCCGGGAGCCACGTACCACATCCCAGAAGTCATCGCATTCTGCAGATCCCACCTCAGAACTCCCCCCCGTATCCCTACCCCTCTCCGTCACAAGTCTGTAATTCACGCCCGCATCCATCCCAGGCTAGACGGCCGTCTCATGCAGCTCACGGGATTCCTCCCCTGGCCTCTCCTCTCACGACACCAAGTTATCTTTCTGCAAGTCAGCTCTGGTCCCAGCGTTTCACAGCTTACACCCCCGTGACTTCTTGACACCAAACCTCAAACCATCAGCAATGACAGCAATGTCTTTCCCAACCTGGCCATGGCACTGACCTTGAACCGCTCTCTGCAGCCCCAGGGGAGCAATCCATGTCCAGGGTGCAGTGGGCTCTTGCACACTTTCCAGCCCTTACCCACTCATCCTTTTGCCTCATTTTACTCTGTTCTCTGTTTGGTAAATTCTGATTCCTCCCTGGAGACCCAGTTTAAATTGGCTTCAGCAGATGGGGAGTGACTGTTAGGACTAAACTGATTTCCAGAAGGGAATGAGGAGGCAACAGACTTCACACAGTTCAGTGGATTTCAAAACAACTTTGAGCACACACCACCTGACTCTTGACAGAAGAAGAGTTTAGGATAGTGGGGGTGAAATAATCTTCGTACCTAGAAAGACCACTTTGATCTTCGGAAAAAATCTCTTCTCCATCCACTAGATGGCGCATCTAAATTTTCAAGGCACGCATCCCTTAACTCAAAGCATGTATTATCTACATTTTCTTTATAGTGATTACAGAATTTGCCACACACCGCTCACTACAGTGTAAACACTAATCATGTGAATACTTATGCAGAATACAAATTCATATACAGAGATGGGTGTCAAGGATCCATAAGACCGATATTAAGATATGAGCCAGAACTAGACCTCACTACTCCATCCATCATCACCCCATTTCCTTTGGTCCTGGGAGATACATTTCTTAGCTCTCAGCCTGCAGATGCCCAAGGTTCAGCCAATTTTCTAATCACTTTTAAGTAAAAAAAAAGAAAAAGAAATTGAAACTAATAATGGCTCTGCTTGACCCAACCGTGGAATAAATGGGTATGATCTTGACATTCCTTGGGTCTCTTCTCTGATCCCGAACTTCCTCTCCCTTCATACTGAAACCAAAAGGCTCTGTCTTCAGGGAGGCAATAAACTCTCAAGCTGGGGCAAGCACAACTGTTTTTATTGTATATTAAATGGTATGTATGGAACAATGGTGATCACTCACATGGTGATCCAAGACAAAAATCTCTTCAAGTGATAATGAGACTATTTCTTTATAGGTGGAGATGCATATTTGACTCACTCCCATGAATTCTGGTCTGATTGTATCCTATTCCCTTCATTTTATTTTGGTGCTCACAAGAGTGTTATCTGAAGTCACTCAGCCTCAGCACAGAGCTGTGCTGAATAAACCTGAGTGCTTATTTATGGTCACTTGAGGAGAGAAAGTTTCCCTATTCCCTCTTTAAAGGCAGACATGGTCCGCTGTGGAAAGTCCACACATTAAATAAGCCAGGTTTGCAAGCATCTGCCTTAAGATATTGGCAACAGAGAAGCCCTGTGCAGTCAACAGATTACTGAAAGACATTCTCATCCAAGTCATCAATTTTCCCCAGCCATCACAGGGCTAGAGTTCACAGTAAGGTCAGCCCATCAACCAAGTTTTGCCATCTGACCCCGGAGGGTCACAAAGATTACCCATAGTATTATAGGGTACTACTATAAGTTGTATTTAGTTGTAACTATTAGCTGGGCTTCCCCAGTGGCTCAGATGGTAAAGAATCTCCCTGCAATGAAGCTAGACCCAGGTTCAATCCATGGCTCGGGAAGATTCCCCTGGAGAAGGCAATGGCAACCCCTCCCAGTAGTTTTGCCTGGAGAATTCCATGGACAGAGGAGCCTGGTGGGCTACATGGGGTCACAAAGAATTGGAGCTAAAATTAGTATTTGTTTTTCCTTAAAATTCAGCTTAGATGCCAGTTCTTCCAGGAAGTCTTCTGTGAATTCCTTTCACAGATAAATGTTTTCTGAGCATGGCTTGATGATCTGCTCTTACACCTAATGCAGTGGATTATAACTATTTATGAGGTTGGTTAACCTCCTGAGGGCAAGGATTGTGCATTATTCATCCTGTTATCCAGCAAAATGCTTGATACATAGAAGGAAGCACAATAAGCAAATGGATGAATTATTCAAGCAATATGTTTAAAAAAATTGAACATTTTCTGGGGGAGAGCATCTGAGTTCCCATTTTTGTGGTCTGGAACATTTCCCAACCTTAGTTTCACAACTGATTTCTGTTTACAGGTAAAAGAAACTACTGGATTCCTTCTATGTGGCAAGAAATAATCAGGTGATTTAGTTAGTTTAATTAACAACTGAGCAAAAAAGTAAAAAGCATCCTGTAAGATCTCAAAAATTAACACATGAACCTTACACGACATTTTATATTATACAATTGTTTGATTGTATAATACAATATTATTTTTGTCTTTTTCTTTTTTTGCGCATGGGGATATTAGTTCCCCCCACCAGGAATTGAACTCGTGTCCTCTACAGTGGAAGCATAAACTCAACCACTGGACCACCAGGGAAGTCCCACAAGTATATTATTTCTTGCTATCTGAGGACAGCTCTATTGAGTGGGTTAGATCAGGGGGCATTTACATATGAAGGAATTGAGACTCAGAGACATTAACTGACTTGAGTTAGTGAAGGGCTGAGTCAAGATGACACCTTTGATTCCAAATCAGTGTCCCCCGTGGGATACCACCGAGCTCATCGGTCCTGCCCCTCCCTCCCCATCATTGACCACTGGCTGTTTGGCTACTCTGGCCAGTGGATTGGCTCGTTGAATCCTTAGTGTGACCATCCTGGGCAAATAACTCTCCTCTTGGCTCAGCCCTTTACTAGCTATCAAACCTTGAACAAGTCATCAAGATTTTTGTCTAAGCCTCCTGAAACTGGGATAAAAGAGTAAAATCAAGGAAAATGTGTTATCTAACTCTCAGAGGGTTAGAGGGTTCAGTGTCATCCTTATCATCAGCACGATCACAGCAGGAGCCGCCATTTATTCCATTCCGGCTATATACCCTCACTGTTTCAGCCCTTGACATGTCGTAACTCATTTCACCTACCAAATAGCCAAAAGTAAAGTAGGTATACTAAAGGAAATCCACCCTAAATTGGAAGGACTGATGCTGCAGCTGAAGCTCCAATACTTTGGCCATCTAATGTGAAGGGCCAACTCATTGGAAAAGACCCTGATGCTGGGAAAGATTGAAAACAGGAGGAGAAGGGGACGACAGAGGATGAGATGGTTGGATGGCATCATCGGCTCACTGGAGGTGAGTTTGAGCAAATTCTGGGAGATGGTGAAGTACAGGGAAGCCTGGCTTGCTGCAAAAAAAACCCCTTGCTGGGGTTGCAAAGAGTCAGACATGACTAAGTGACTGAAAGACAACACTATCATTCTCATTTTACAGATGTAGAAACTGAGGTCTGAGGTATGATAAGGCTAAGTAACTCAAGCAGTTACACATCAAGTCAGTGGAGGAGGAAGGATGAAAGCTCACATAGTGCGGATTCAGAGTTGGTGTCCTATTATATGGCAAGCACTTGGGCACATCTTACCGGTTTACTGTGGGGTGTGTGTGTGTGTGTGTGCTGTACCACACTCATATTCAAGGCAAAGAGGGCTTAGAGTTCATTTACCTGGAAAGATGAAAATTTGGGATGTTCTCATGGAAGCTGAGTCTTCATCTAAGTACGCCCAAGCCTGAAGCTTAAGGGCAAAGTCGATGCGATAATTCCTGCCAGTGCTGCAGAGGCATGCAAGCAATTAGTTCATATCAAGCTGTTATTAAGAAGTTATTTTTGTAACAAAAATACTGTCTTCCTTTAATTTCTATGCAAATGCAAGGAAGCCAACACAAGTATAGTTTATTTAAAGATGTTCTTGTAGGAATTTAATTTATCCTTTTGAAGAAGCTACAAAAAGGAGAGGTACAGGGATGAGCCAGACAACTTGGACATGTCCTGAGCTACTGATAAAAGAAAGGGCAGCTTCTTTCTCCTTTTAGATTCAACACCAAACCCTCCCCCTCACCTTGACCAAGGACAGAGCACACAAGTCTATTGTGTCCAGTGACACTTGGAGATAATGTTCTGGGCATCAGTCCACATGGTGCAGAGTTACCATAAAGTAAATCCCAACACACAACCAGTCCCTGAAACATTAGGACAGTGACTGTAAACGACACTGCAACAGCGTATGTTTAGAGTGCCCTAGAGTGGGGCTTGTTAAAAGCAGTGGGGGAAGAAACACTCAAACACAATGTTTGGAAAAGCAATATGGTATAGAAGAAAGGACACCGTACTTGGGTAGAGGGAGGCAGAAAACAGGAACCTGAGCTCAGTTCCACATTTATAGATTGTGTCCCCTGGATGTGTCATTAGCTTCCTTGAGCCTCAGTCTCTCTCAGGAAACAGAAATTGTCTTAACTATTTCTTAGAGTTGCTATTTCTTTGGAAAAGCATGCGATGGAGGTCATGAAAACTCTTGGCAAACTAGAAAATACTCCTTGAATTGTAAGACATCTTTCATTCACTCTTCATATAAAAGGAATCACCTCTATGAAGGCAGAACACCTGGGAGGAGCAGTATGTGGGTGACTATATGAATCCAGACATCCTTTATGTAGGTATCATCTAATTCTTGTTATACTGATTGGACCATGTACTTGAAATTACATTCAAGTTATGCCATATAAATGGTGGTCAGGGACAAAGTGTTGAACAGAAAACGGTGTGGTTTTATATATATTATGTAACAGATCTAAACTGGCAGCAAATACTTGGAGGGGCTGCATTAGGTTATTATAGCAATGAAAAATATTTCAATCCCATTGTAGCTCTGGAAGAAAAAGTTGAACTTCAAACATTCATTTCTTAATAGCTTTTGATTAAGGCCTGATCAATGATGACTAATTTTGATGCAAATCATTGACTGCTTAAAGGTTAAGCTGTATTATTCATCAACTTTTATAATAATTTATCATATGGGGTGATATGCAGAATCAGGATCTCCTTGGATTCTCCTTTGAAATGTCGAGGAGTCAGAATGTAATACAAGAACAGGTGGGCACTGGATATTAGTGATTCCCACTCATGCACCAGCATGGTTTTGTGGAGGATCCGCTGTACCCCGGCTGAAATAAACATGGGTTATGGAAATAAACATGCATATGGGCAAACTTGATTCACTGCAGATGAAAGATTTATCAGCTTCCCTCTCATGACCCATCTGGTAGCAAAATTCATGGCTGTTTAGAAGTTATAAATTTAGAAAAGGGCTGTGTAGGTAGGAACTCCTGTTTACCCAGGCTGTATGTTAAATGGCCTATGAAACTGCTGAGCCATTGAGAAGCATCTTTCCAGACTTTAATTTGTACACACTGGTCCTATTTACTTGGAAAGTCTCTTTATTTTCCGAGGAATAAATCCGTTGTGATACTTTAATAAACAAACAAAACAATACTACTTAGACCCTGCAGGATGAACCATCCCAGTGTCAGTAACTGGGAAATTTTAGAGAATAGAGATTTACTCCTTGTGTAATGGAACTGCAAGAAAAGCCTGGTCCAACTTGTTTTTCCCTTTAAATTCACTGCAATGGCGTTTTTCAAAGATCTTGTACACTTAGTAAGAATTTGGGGGACCATTAGGGAAAGCGACTTGGAGTGGAACAGCTGGCTGGCCCCTCTGCAATATGGCAAGTGGTGACAACAGTTATTCCCAGATTCTTCCAGCTCTGATGTTTCATGATCTTATAATCCCATGAGACTGAAGTCTACCTGTCGGGTGTACGACCTCCTACACCTTGCGATTTTGGATCCATTTCACAAATTTAAATGCCCTAATGGGTTAGGGAGCAACAGAAATGAGTAACTGGCCATATGGTAACTGTGGGGAACAGAAGGATGTGTGTTCCTTCTGAAGGGAGTGTGTGGGTTAAATTGTGCTCCTTATAATTCATATGGTGAGGTCCTAACCTTATAATTCATATGGTGAGGTCCTAACCCCCAAGTGCCTCAGAATGTGATCTTATTAGGAAATATGGCTGTTGCAGAGGTACGTAGCTAAGATGAGGTCATAACAGGGGTAGGGTGGACTCCTAGTTCAGCATGACAGTTTCCTTACAAAAAGTGGAAATGTGAATATAGACACAGGGAGAACACGATGTAGACATGAAGGCAGAGATGAGAATGATGGGTCTCCAAGCCAAGGAATGCCAAAGGTCTCTAGCAAACCACCAGAAGTTAGGAGAAAGACATGGAGATCTTCCTTGTAAAGAAGATCTGTTGGCTGTAGCCAACAGAAGGGACCTACCTTGCCAATATCCTGTTCTCAGACTTCTAGCCTCCAGAACGGCAATAATAAACCTCTGTTGTTTAAACCGCCCAGTTTGAAACATTTTTTATGGCCCTCTCAGGAAGCTAACATGTGATGTCAACTAAACTGCAACCCAACTGTGTGTGTCAGAAGTGCCGGTGTCATTCTTTTAATTTTCTAAGACAAGTCAGAAATATGGATTCTGTTCTATGTATAAAATCTCCCAATTTAACAATGCTGGTCAGCAATATAGAGAATTAAAAATGCAATGAAAAGGCAAAATACATCTGGTCCACAAGCTACCAGCTGGGAACCTCTGCTCAAGGGCTTGCTAAACCTGTCTCAAATTATAGTCTTTAAGATCACTTCAAGAATTATCTTGACATTCTCCCCCATCTCTACTTTGGAGTAAGGTCCAGGAAGGTTACCAATACCACACTCGTGGGTTAGGTCATGTGCTACCACACAGAACCAAAATCATTTTTTTTTTCTCTTAAGCTTAAGTTAGTTGGTTAGATTCATTTACTGATTTTCACGCTTCTGAGCATGGAAATCCTATTTTCAAAATTGACATCATGAAACTCAAAAACAAAAGTGGAGTCTCTCTGGCATATATTATTTCATGTGTTTAAACTTATAACATTATTTATTATAAAGGTAATCAATGAGAATAAAAAAACCCTTTGATTAACAGGAATATCTGAAATTAGGATTTGTGTAATTCTGTCAGAATTTATCATCCAAATATTTCCTGTACTTTTTTTTTAGTTTTGAAAAATCCTTGGTTCAGACAGATGAAGTTGTTGCAAAAGATAACAAAAGTATATAAATATGTCCTCTGAAATCTTTGGAATCTTTTCAATTTAACTTATTCAAGCTTGAAAGAAGAAAAATAGGAGATATTTACCACTCATATAATATCTCATGTACAGAAATCAGAGAAGCACAAAACTTTTGCTTCCAGCAAATGAGTGCTACAGTATTTTAATAAAACTTTGAAATTTGAATTTCAGTGAGTTTATGTCATGAGATATTATTCTTAGTCACAGGCTGTACGAAAACAAGCAATGATCTGTGGGGTGCTGCTGCTCCAGGGCATCCACTAAAATTGTTTAAAAGCTTATAAAAAGGGGGGGGATGGAGCAATAAAAAATTCTCAACCAATCTGAAAGAAGATAATAAAGAAAAGAAAAGAGAATGGAGAACAGACGGGACAAATGGCTGCAAGTAAGATGGTAGATTTAAACACATATTAGCAACTACAATAAATCTAATCTAAAAGATACACCATTCTTTTTTTACACCGTTTTAGACACTATAAAAAGAAAACTGTATTCAGATAATTAAGGCAAAATGTTTCATGGATGATAAAAGGAGACATTTCATAATATTCTGTTTCAAGTCATTGGGAAGATACAACTATTCATAATATGCATGTACCCAATAGGATAGATTCATAACTATAAAACAAAACTTGACAGGGCCACAGAGCAAAAGACAAACCATAATCACAGGGGAGAAATGAATATAGCTCTCTTGGTTGCCAACAGAACAGCAAACCAAACTTCAGAAAAGATCCAGAAGGCTTCAATAGCATCATTAGAAAACAGGATTAAGGTATACATATAGAACATTGCATGGAAGAACTGCAGGATCCATATTCTTTTCAAGTACATACAAAACATTACTAAAAATTAAACTAATGATAAGCTGTACCGTAAGCAAGAATCTACCAATTTCAAATAATTATCACCATTGACTATGTTCTCTGATCATAATACAAAGAAACTGTAAGACTATAAACCAATCATAAGATAGACAACTATAAACTCTGCATGCTTGAAAATTTAAAAATGACTTCTAAGTAATCCCTGGGTTATGAAGAAATCCCTCCCCCCAAAATTACAAAATATTTCTAACTGTATGATCATTTAAAATGCATGTAGAACTTGGAGGATACAGCTAATGGCATGTGGAGGGAATTTCATAGTCCTAAAATCACACTGTTACAAAAATAAGAAAGTTTGAAAATTAAGACACTAAATATCCATCTCAATAAGTTATTTTTTTAAATAAAAAAATTAAAATCAGGGAAGTATTATACATAAAGGTTTTTATAGATACATTTATACATGGGTTACATATACTCTTGTATTTCCTTGTTCCACAAGCTGAAAGACCCTAAAAGCAATGGCCCCCAATAGCAACAAGAATGAGTACCAAACAGATCTTGATTTTTTGATACCATTCTCCAGTGAAAAGAACCAGGGCTCCTTTGAGAAATGTTGATTCTAGGACTGAGGCCGTGAATATATAAGATGAGCCTGGAACACTGTGTAGTGCCAAAATGTAAGTAAGAGCTTAAAAAATCCAACAAAGCTCACCATAATGGGATATGTCCAAAGAGCTGCAGGAGCCTCTGAAAGAGCTCTCATGGCTAGAGCTAGAACAATTTGAGAAACAAAATAAAGTAGTATTAGATAACAGCCCAAACCATTAAATAAGTATCCACAAGTCCATGTTGAAAGAAATAAATGATTAAATAAATAAATGGGAGAGAATTTATTCCTTTTTTCCAAAGCACAATATATGGAAAAGAGTAACATAACAGTGGAGGAAATGATACACTTTTCCTTAGCCAGGCGGTCAAGGTCAACAGTAAGGTGATAAGTCATGTTAATAGCATGTACCTTTGATATGATGTAATGAAAATGGCAATTTACCTTTGCAGTCTCCACCTACAGATGCTTCCACCTCCATGTAGAACTTCCAGAGTGCCCGTGAAAGGGGAGTCATCAAGACATCCTTCCTGCTCAATGTCTCGGACTGGAAGTGACACCTATTATTCCCCCTTAGGGCCCAAACTAGTCACATGGTCCCAACCTCCCTACACTGCAAGTGAGGAAGGCCAGGGAGCTCATGGAGGCCCGGCAAATAGGACTGCTTCTGCATTTTTGGGTTTTGGAAGCAAAAGAAACGGATCTCATGTGTGACCATCTTATAAAACTGGCACATTCAAGCCAAATACAATAAGTTTAAATATTAATAGCTTCAAGTCTCTCTGGGGAACAACAGTAAATCAGCCTGATAGATTTCTTTAATCCACCAGGCTGCAAACATTTGCCTCTTCTTCACTTCATAATCTCCTGGCAGTGATGTATGTATTGCCACCACCTCACAGTCGCCTGCAGGGGTTGATTACTAATGATGTAATTTGGGATTTCAATTTTTATTAAAATCCTTACATATCTATGTGTTGGTGTTCTTCAGAGAGATTCTGATAATTCTGAAATAGGATTGATTTTCTTTGAAACAAAAATCCAGTTTTAAAATGGATTGAAGTCTGATCCTAAAGTGTTTTGTCAATCAGCCAATAGCAAACATCACTCTCTTATTTCTGTAAGTTGCATTTTCAGAATGTTTGAGGAGCCTTGGATAGCCAAAATTTAGTGCTTTCAATACTTGTCAAAAAATGATCTTCTTCCACGCTTCTCTTCTTTCATCCCTTTCTTCTAGAATTGTTTGCTGTTTAGTTGCTAAGTTGTGTCCGACTCTGCAACACCATGGACTATGGCCCACCAGGCGCCTCTGTCCATGGGATGTTCCAGGCAAGAATACTGGAGTGGGTTGCCATTTCCTCCTCCAGAGGATCTTCCCGACCCAGAGATTGAACTGCATCTCTAGCATTGGCAGGCAGATTCTTTCACCACTGAGCCACCAGGGAATATTCCAGTCTAAAAGTCAGTGGGGCCGGGGACATACAAGAAGGTGCACCCAGAGGGTACAGTGGCTTTCCAGAGAGGACCTGGGGCCACGTGAGGAAGATGAGCTGAACAAGGGTGCTGACTGCCTGGAGGTGGGAGGGGGCCCGAGTGCTGAGACCTAAGGGAAGAAAGCAGACATGCCTCGGACACCAAACAGCGGGTTTCACTCTCCACGCTGGGAAAACCATAGCTCGGTGCCCTACAGATCCACATCAATAGTGTGCACTTCCACCCCACATGAGCAAACGTTGTTCACCACCGCAAGGGAGAGGCACCAAAGGAGAGCAAAGCGACTTAGCTGAAGCAGGCGACAGGAAGAAAGAAAATCTAATGCATTGTCCAGACCATCATGAACAGTTTCAGCCTCCTTAGGATATCACACGCATTCATACGCACAAACACACACACACACACCTATGCACATACATACACACACACACATGCTCACAGAACCGTTAAACAACATCAGGGTTTAACTGGTATGAGCCTAGGTGAAAGATCAAAAATGCTATTAGAATTCAAAAAGTTAGTAGTTAGAAGGTCTAGTCAATCACCAAGTTGCAGGAGTTAGACCTGAGATAAGAGACTCAAGATTTCCTTTAGGGTATTATCTTGCTCAGGTCCACGAAGCCACAGGATGGATCCATAGCCACATGGTTCCTGATGGATGTGGGAATAGACATCCCACAGTAGACAGACCTCAGTAGGTCCTGTCTTCCAGTATGATGCTCTCTTGACTCAGCCATCGCTACCCTAAGAAGGCTCGTGCAGAGGAGCCAAAGGACCATTTCAGAAACCCCGGGGGGAGAGAGATGGTACGAACTAACCAACTTGAGTCATAGGCAGTGACCCAGGCACAAATTTCTCTTTATCTCTCCTGTTGTCTGACAAAAAGCAAATCAAAACTTCAGTAAGAAGAGACTATGTTCCAAAGGATGATAGAAAAGAGAAGAGGGTAGAGCTGTAGGAAAAAGAAAAGGGAACTATTGCCGTATGGGGCTTCTGACCAGATCTATAAGCATCTCAAAGGTCATACTGTAAAGAACTTTTCTTTTATGGTGAGGAATAAGCATATCTCGAAAATAACAGTTGTGGGGCACTGGGATGAGCAGAGATGGTCTGACTGGTCAGCAGAGCACAGGATGCTCTACCCCAAGGTCAGCCTATTTCTCAGGTCAGGCCATTAAAGGGGGGTTGTATGCTGGTGCAGGAGGATGGTGGGACCAAATTCAGGGGCTTAGGGCACCAGAGTGATCTTAGCTGAAGTTTGGTTATTAAGCGTTTTGTTCAGATCACAGATAGTTCAGTTAATATGAAACAAAGAATGGAAATCTGGAGGGCATCTGTCTAGTCTTGTCCCAGGTAAACAACGGAGGCATCTGTGAGTCTTATCTAAGCCCTGTGGGGAGGGAAGGTTTCTTGCAGCAAGTCAGTTCTGGAACACAAAGGACTGGGGCTTTCTCAACCATCTCTGCTTTCTGGGACCACAGGGTACCGGTAAAATCAACGTTGTCATAGCAAAGTGGGGCATTCTCTGGCGCCCTTTGCAATCACTTGTCTTTATTTCCCTACTCCACAGCCCACTCTGCGAGGAGTCTTTTAAGAAGAGGAACTTATTTCACAAGATTCTTCTTATGAACCAAATCTGGAGGTGGAGGCTGCAATGTCCCTTATGGTAACTGAGACAGGATATCAGTTTCAAAATACTGAGACCCAAGTCAACCCATCCACCACTTCTTTTAATTGATTGTTTTCAAAGTTTTCATGCTGCCTTTTTCTCTTCTCTATGAATAAAGGACTCTCAGGACTTCCTGGTGGTCTGCTAAGTCGCTTCAGTCGTGTCCAACTCTGTGTGACTCCATAGACGGCAGCCCACCAGGCTCCTCTGTCCCTAGATTCTCCAGGCAAGAATACTGGAGTGGGTTCCTGGTGGTCTAGTGGTTAGGAATCTGCCTTTCAATGCAGGTGGGATCCCTTGTCAAGGAACAAAGGTCCCACATGCAGCACTGAAAGTAGAGAAAAGTCCGTATCCTGCAACGAAGAGTCCACATGTTGCAATGAAGACCTGATGCAGCCAAGTAAATAAATGAAAAAAAGACTCTCTACTATGACAAAGCTAGAGGTGGAGATTCCTAAATCCTGTCCCACCTAAGACTGATTTTGTGGGACCTTAGTAGTCCTTACCCAGATATCAGCTGGGGCCTCCCTACCTCTCAGGTATCTTGTTTACTTGATTTAAACTCTCAGTTTTACAATATATGTGAGTCCTGATACCTCCCCATCCCACTTTTTGCAGACTCTGAAAGCCTTCTGCCTTGTGGACATTTGTCCTTTCCCAAGCAAAACCTGGGCTCAGAGCTCTGTGTTTTCAGAAGTCCTGTAACAGCCTCACGTCCATGATGCCCTGTGCTTGACTCACAGTTTTAGCAAAAACAAAGAGGTACAACACACGTCACATGGGCTTCCCCCAACTTGCTGTTTCTCACTCTGGGAAAACAGTTTGTCCCACACCCAGACTTCTGGGTACTTGTTTTAATATGTACATAATTAATTTGTAGATGGAATTTTTTTAAGTATTCACTTTTTCTAAGCTTCACTGTAAACTTCACATTAACAATCAGTCCTTGAAAAACCATAAAATCTTAGAGTCGTAAAGGATTCTTAACATCATCTTGTGTTACTTCAGTTGGGAGAAGAGTCATACAGGGAAATATCAAAATTATTTCTCAACCTTTACGTTGTCAGACACTTGACAAAATTGGGTCTTTCTACTTCTTTCTCTGGGTTGAGTTAACTTATTTTCTCTTGAAATAGGCAAAAAAGAAGGAAATTCCATGATACCAGGAGACCTGGAGAACCACCAAAGGATTATTCTGCTGCCCACTTCTTAACAAAATAATATAATCCAATTTCTATACCACACAGATTTCAGCCTTCCGATAGTGAGTTAAATAGCCTCATATGTCCCAACAGAACTTGACTCACTCATTTTTAAGGGATGGACAGAGCGTCAGGATGCTATTAGACAGCATGACATAAACGACAACCCTATTACTTCATCTGAGACAGATGAAAGGCAGATCCTGCTCCATCTTTCCTGGCAAACAGCTGGCACAGCTTTGCAAGGATTTCTCGTAGGAACCTTACAAGCATCATGTGATCCATCTGGTGAGATAATGAGAAATTTATACTTCAGGGAAAGGTGGGCACGGGGCCTGATGGGACTTATTGAAGAATTATACAACAGTCACAATTTACTGCTTCAACTTGTCTCTCATTAGCAAGGAAAACTCATCAATTTTATGATGTGTGTTAAGAGGCCTATAAAGTGGATTGACCACGGTCTCCTGGACTCATTTTTATTTGCACAGAAATGGGAATTCCCAGCCTTGTTCATTGCTCTCTGATACTAGATGGTCACTCCCTTTGTCACTGGCTTTGGTTTTTGGGTTTTGGGTGGAGTTGGAAGAGAATATAGGCTTTGCAGTTCAGAGGCTTGAGCTGAAGTTATTACTAAATTGCCTAACATTTTTCTGCCATGGAATCACAAAGTTTTACTTCTCCGAGGGCTTTCAAGAGCTGGAACCTCCCAGATCATGTCAATTTGAGCCCCTTAAGTGCAGGGACAGGGTGTTGCTTGGCTCTGCATCCTTCACAACCCCCTCGCTGAAGGTTGATGCTCACAAGTTTTCTGAATCAGATTCTGTCCCACAATCCTGCTTGATAAAGGAGGATATTAGGCTCAGAAGAACAAGAGGCTCTTGAGCAGATCAGCACTGGGAAAGTGTATTCAGTGTCCACCCTGCTAGGGATGATTTTTATTCCAAGATTCAGCTGAAGCTCCACAGCCTCCGAGAAATATCTGCAACTACCCCAGGTCTATAGCTCCTCCCATGAGAGGACTTTTGCAGCTTCTCCTCAGAGAAATGCTTTTGGCCCTAAAACACAACATTTGCTAAGTGACTACCATTTATTTTTGTCTTTTGCAATAGTCTTTTCTCCTTCCTGCTAATTCAGCACATTCTCATTAAAAGGCAACATTTGCCCTCATTTCAGATTTTTGTCCTCTCACCACCTTCCTTTTTGTGCCACATGCTAAGTAAGGATTACTCTCCCAGGGCAGGGAATCCTGTCTCTTCTCCAGCAGAGGGTGGGCTGCCTTCTCGCCCACAACAAGCCACTTGTTCAGAGTTGATTCTCCAGAGCTGGCCTCTCTCTTGAGTAGCCTCTGTGTCTCCCATGCCCCGCTGGCTGGCTTGTCATACCAGTCGGCTCAGAGTGCTTATCGACCCTAGTGTTTGTCTTCCCACCTCATGGTTCTTTGCTCTTAACACTGTCCCAGTGCAGCAGGCTGGCTGCCCTCGGTGGGGGTGGGAGGGGGAAGGTTTGATGCTCTCCTGCTCTGCGTCCTGGGAGCCTGGGGACTTGTCTGGCAGAGAGCTTTGTGTCTTAAAGCAGGAATTTTCCGCCTCAGCACAGCTGGCATGTCGAGTAGATCCTTCTTCGCTGTGGGGAGCTGTCCTGCACGCTGTAGACTGTTGAGCTACATCCATGGTCCCTACACGGGCTTCCCAGGGCCCTCAGTGGTAAAGAATCTGCCTGCCAATGCCGGAGACATGGGTTTAATCCCTGGATTGGGAAGATCCCCTGGAGGAGGAAATGGCAACCCACTCCAGTATTCTTGCCTGGAGAAGCCCACAGACAGAGAAGCCTGGTGGGCTACAGCTCCATGGGGTCTGAACGAATCTAACACGACCGAGCTACTGAACACAAGCATGGTCCCTACGCACCTGATGCCTGGGGCACCCTCCCACCAAAAAGGTCTGCAGACATTGCCAACCACCCCTGGGGGCAAATTCACCCCTGTCTGAAAACCACCGCTTGAATGGAACAGGCCAGCGGCTCATTAAACCCGAGGACAGAAGACAGTGCTCTGTGATTTCCTACCTGTGTGAAAAGGACTGGGAACCAACCACCAGAGTCATGGCAGAAGAATCAAGTTCTGTGTTCAAGAAACCCACACTCAAGTGTAAGCTCTCAGTTGTGGAAACTACAGGGTATTTCTGAAAACCTATAAAAATCTTTTGTTAGTTTCTTAGTGTACACCGAAGCATGCTGAGGAAAAGAACCTGACTCTGGGGCATAATAATAAACTTTTGCATGTAAACAATATTTTAGAGTTTAATACGGCCTTCCATATGTATCATCTCATTTTGGCATGTATCTTCGAGGTACTAAAGGGGAATTTAATGATGGTAATGACATTGCTTCATTAAAGCCATCTTCTGGAAACTGAATTCAGCCAGTTTTTTTAAGTTCTAGGAATTCCCTGGCAGTCTGGTGTTTGGGACTCTATGCTTCCACTGCAAGGCATGGGTTCCATCCCTAGTTGGAGAACTAAGATCTTGAAAGCTTCAGGGTGCAGCCAGCAAACAACCCCTGCCCACCCCCCCAAAAAAAGTAAAAAAAAAAAACAACAAACCTTCTCCCTTGGATTTATTTCCATGTTAGACAGATTAAGGGCAAATACATATTTTCTTTAATAATAAAGTATAGAAAATAAAAATAACTTCAGGAAATAACTGAAAACTTAAATGGCAACCCACTCCCGTATTCTTGCCTGGGAAATCCCATGGACGGAGGAAACTGGTAGGCTACAGTCCATGCGGTCGCAAACAGTAGGACACGACTGAGCGACTTCACTTTCTTTCTTTCTGTGAGGTTATATCTTGACTGTTTCTCACTCTCTCTCCTTCTTCCTACCCCAAATGGAAAAAATAATGGAACTACCTTTTGTTGGTGGAAAAATGTCCCCTTAGCAGAGTACAAGCAGGAAGTTGATTTTTGCAAATCCAGAAGTTGCTTGGTAAGCGTTTTGCATCCATAAGGCCTCTTGGTAATCAGAGTACAAAACAGCAAGTGTCCCAGCAGCTCATCATTTCTAAGGTTCTCTTATTATATTCCTTGGTTTCTTGACCTTACAAGCTCATCACTGACGTCCAGTGGGATTTTAATGTGTTCTCTCCCCCACTGCTTCCTATTCCCTTAATAAGACTAAGTGATGGGCTTGGTTTGATGCTTCTCACCCAGGAGGGGCTGTTGGTTACAACCATCTGTATTCTGGAATGGCCTTATCTTTGGCCCAGTGGGCCTGTCTGCTACCTATAGCCCAGATCACTGGTGAGATGATGCGCAAGCCCCTCCCAGACCGCCATGTGTCATCAAGTTCCCTCTGATTGTAGGAGGTGCGTCTATGGGGGAAATGGCTTGATCTGTACCATGAGTTGGTTGAGGTCACAGGCAGAATTGTAATGGGACTCTAATGGACGCAAAGCTGTGCTTGGAAAAGTTGTGTAATTGGCTGGACATAGGCTGGACATAGGCTGTGTAATTTTGCTGGACATAGGCTAAGCACCTGTAATTCGGAACTTGGAAGATCAAACTGGGCTGGCTGGTACAGGTACAGGGACACTCAAGAAAAGACATTAAGTGTATGCTGGGCGGTTATGTGAAGGATGTGGGAACCTGGAATGTGACACAAATTTGTCCATGATGGGCTCCGTCTTCTTGATACAGTGGGCACTGGATGCTTTACTTACAGTCAGAGGCAGTGGGGCTACAATGGGACAGCAGGCTGTCCAGCCTCCATTTATTCCCACAGATTCTAGCTGACCCAGAGGGTCCTGCCGACAACTAAAAGGACAGAAAGACACGTCCCAGCCACCTGATGGACACCATGATCACCTAGAGTGAACTCTGGGTGGCATGCAAAGTGAAATTCATGACATAAATATCTGAAACTGCTTTGGGAATCTGCAAACGCTTTCATACTTCAACATTCCAGAAATCATTTTTAAATTTCTTGGATGACTAGGGAATCCATTATAGATCCATTTCTTTCCTCTCAACAAACTGAATTCCTTGAAACTAGCTGTCCTAACAGGGGGTTAATTTTCATTTCCTTTATTGCATTTTCAACCAAGTGATTGTGAGGAGACTGGGAATAACCAACAATCCAGGAAGTTCCTCCACTGTCTTAAAGCTTCAGGGACCCCCACCTCCCCAGACTTCAAGCCATTGCTGATATGCAGTGGACAATCATATCACACAATGAACAGACAGATATTTACTTGAATTTGACTTTTAAGGAAGCAACGGGGTTTAGGGTGAAAGGAAATCAATCTTGAGAGATCACAAAAATGCCAAATTGCAAAAAAATAAAAAATAACCCCCCCCCCGCAAACAGTACGTGAGCCGCTGCTTTCTTTGCACTTCAGTCCAAGCTGGAGGGAGGAGGGGTTCTGGTGCCTCTCAAAAAAATTACTTCTCATCAGAACTTTCCATTAATCATGCTGCCTGCGGTCAGAAGCCGGGATGCTGTGAAGGAGTGCAAAGTCTGCCTGAAACACAGACAATCTTCCAACTTGGGGATGTGCCCTTGGAGCTCTGGATGCCAACCACAATCACCTCTCACATTTACAAAGCCTGGTTTGGTTTGCAGAGAGCATCCTGGAACAGCCCATCATTTGAAATGTAATCTGGGGAGTAGGGTTTGATGGAGCTGCGGGTAAATAAATGAATGGACATCCAAAGAGAGGGACTGCATGGCTCTGCTTCTCTGAGGGGGAGATTCAGACAGCTAAGGTGTCCGGAAGGTGAATGGACTAGACTTATTAGTGGCTTCTGCTCCCAGGTGCAGCGTAACAAGCAAGCTGCCTATTGTTCCCATCACTGTCTTCTGGAAGCCACTTTAGTTTTTAAATGAAAGAGTGTTTTCACAAAGCAAGAGCTGGTGTTTCACCTCTTGGCTTTCTGAGGCCACCAGGTGAAGCTGGGAGCAGCTGCAGAGCAGGATTTCCTGATCTCAGCCTCAAGCAACTTCATTGCCCTAAAAGTAAAGTGTGCCCACAGGCGGGTACTAATCACCCTTGGAGCCAAATGCTGGCTGCCCTGTGTGCATTTTTATACCGATTCAGGAGCTGGTTCAGTGTGTGTCCTCACCACTGAGGGAGCACTGCCTATTTCCCCCTCACCCCACCCAGCCTGCAGAGTGTGTGGTGGGGCATGGATTCTTTCTTTCTAAAGCACAGAAGGGCATGCTAGACCTGGGTGGAAAGACAGGCCTGATGTGGCTGCCCGAGACTCAGTGGGTCCTTTTCCTCACCAGCAGAAATGCAGAGTCCCCAAAACACAGGACATTAACCCACCAGAAGCAGTCACCATGCCGGACATTAGCCTCGCCTCTTAAAACTTCTCCCAAAAAGATGTATGGGGCGGGGGGTGGCACACAAAAAGTATCATAAAGCTGTCTTCTCTTCTTCTCTAGTATATATGTTTCTCTGGCCTTATTCCTTCTGTTTTATCTTTCAACTAAAGGAAGCTCACCATGGAAAAGTTTAAAAAATACAGAAAAATCAAAATTAAAGAAGGATGTGCTATGCTGCTCCCTATAGAAAACACAGGTGGATTTTCTTCCTGTCTTTTCTCTATACGTTTATATACAACTTCCCAGGTGGCTCAGTGGTAAAGAATTCTCCTGCCAATGCAGGAGCCACAGGAGACATGGGTTCAGTCCCTATGTCAGAAGATTGCCTGGAGAAGGAAATGGCAACCCACTCCAGTATTCTTGCCAGGATAATCTCATGAACAGAGGAGCCGTTCGGGCTACAGTCCATGGGGTAGCAAAGAGTTGGACATGACTGAGCAACTGAGCATATATTTTATATAAGCATTTTATTTATAGTCTGTCTTTTCTTCATCTGCATACATTTATGTATTTCTGAATGCTCTCATGGGATACGTGTTCTTTTAACCTTGTTCTTTATAGTTTATAAATCTCGAGTATCTCCCTACATCTTTAACTTTAACATAATATACAAAGCTGGGTGACATTTTGAGAGATTAATTTCTGCTTCTCCTCCCTATATTTCCCCTTCCTTCCCTCCCTACTCTGGCCCTACCCTTAAAGTAGAGAGTAAGCTCTGTTTCCCCACCCAGTAAGAGTTTACAGATAGACAGAAAGAAGTTGCCATCAAAATGCCTCCTGTCCTGGAATTTGTTTCAAAAAGTCTGAGCCCCCTGGGGGTGGGGGGGAATAGTGAGCTGAGTCAGGTGAAAGGAGAGTCTGGGAGAGAAAGATGGAGGGAGGAAGGGGTGGATGTTAAGAGGCCTCTGGGATGTGTAAGAGTGAGTCTGAGAAGGTGGCCAGGGATGAGAGGAAATGGTCTGATGACGTGTCCAGAAAGACAGGATCTGGAGACAAGCTCCCAGCACCAGCAGAGACCTCATCCCCGGGGAGACCGAGGACAGTCAGGAGCCCCCCACTTGAGGGGATCTGTGTTCAGGGTAGAGGATGCTTGTGGTCACTGTTGTGAAAAGACGATTGTAATTACAGCCCCTACCCTTTCATTATCTCCCCAGCTATAACACTGAAGATGATCCAAAGCTTCATCATGACCAAGAGGTAAAATGGGTGGAGCCTTCAAAACAACAAGGGACTTGAATCCAACACATAGGTTGAGTCAATAAAGAAAATGGGCTTCCCCGGTAGCTCAGACAGTACGGTAAAGAATCTGCCCACATTGCAGGAGACCTGGGTTCGATCTCTGGGTTGGTAAGATCTCCTGGAGGAGAGCATGGCAACCCACTCCAGTATTCTTGCCTGGAGAATCCCCATGGACAGAGGAGTCTGGAGAGTTACGGTCCATGGGGTCTCAAAGAGTCTGACGTGACTGAGTGACTTTCACTTCACTTCAATAAAGAAAATGAGGCTTTCTGCAGAGCTGGGCTTCAAAAGTGGAGTCAGGCTCATTCTGTGTACTTAACCCACCCTTCCCACAGAGTTTAGCACAAAGTATTTCTAATTTCCCCACCATCTGATCTCCTGAATCTTAACTGTCATTTTGTTATCAAATCAATGTCTTTGTAAAATTTCACTTATCATTTCCCCCCTAATTTTTTGGTCTAATTTTATCTGTTTAATGCAACATTTTTTATTTGTATACAGCCCTTGTGTGCGTGCGTGCTCAGTCATGTCTGACTTTTTGTGACTCTATGAACCATAGCCCACCAGCTTCCTCTGTCCATCGGATTTTCTAGGCAAGAATACTAGAGTGGGTTGCCATGTCCTCCTCCAGGGGATCTTCCCAATTCAGGGATCAAACCTGTGTCTCCTGAACTGCAGGCAGATTCTTTACCCTTGAGCCACTGGGAAAGCCCATGGCAAGTGGGAAGTGTCCCCACCAGGCAGCCTGCAGGGAGGTTGATCTGTGGCCTGAGCAAGCCAGCCAGGGCATCGTCCTTCCCACCGCTGAGCCTGCAGTGACCATCCCCACCTCTGGGAGCAAGTCACATCACGTTCTCTGCAGAGAGGAACAAACAGGAGAGGCTGCCTGAATCGCTTTTGAATCTGGACAGTCCAGGCAAAGCCCGGATCAGAGTTCTCCCTCACAGTGAACAAGTCCTTCTCTCTTTGCAGGTTTCCCAGGTGGTGCCAGTGGTTAAAAAAAAAAAAAAAATCCAGCTGCCAATGGAGGAGACACAGGGGACCTGGGTTGGGAAGATCCACTGGAGGAAGGAATGGCAACCCACTCCAGTAGTCTTGCTTGGGAAATCCCATGGACAGAAGAGCCTGGCAGACTACAGTCCATAGGGTCACAGAGTCAGACATAACTGAGTATGCACGCAGCAGCAATCTTCTTTCACAGGTTCACAGGAAACCTCAGTCAGGAGACAGCAGCTCCTCCTATGCTACTAGCCTGGCAACCACTGTACTTGGATTTCTGCTGATCCCTAGCAGTGGGGTGTCTGCGTCTCAGTCAGGAACACACTGTGGCCTGGGTGGGGAAAGGAGGGGTCACAAGAGTCAACTTTTACTGAAAGGATCTCTCTGAGTGGAGACTGCAGAAGCAAAGACTCCTCTTTGGGGAAGTTGAAGAGAGAGATCGCGTGGTAATTGTGGCAGGCATGGTTCAAAAGAGGATTTGTTTGGATCAAGAGAGTTGTATGCTTCTAGACTGAGAGGAAACAATATAGGCAGAGAGAAAGGTTGAAGTGGTAGGATCAGGGGAGGTCTGAGCAGCGAGGCACTGGGGAGAATGTAAGAAAATGGGGTCAAGAAACTCATTTTTCAGAGTCACCCCTGAATCTTATCTGAATGACCGCTGCCCACTTGGGTCACTTTCTAATATCTGCTATTTAAGAATATCATAATGAACAGGAAAAAATAACATTTAAAAGTCAAAAGAGACGGGCTTCCCTGGTAGTCCAGTGGTTAAGAATCTGCCTTGCAATGCAAGGGACACCGGTTTGATCCCTGGTCTGGGAAGATCCCACATGCCACAGAGGAACTAAGTCCATGTGCCACAACAACTGAGCCCGAGCTCTAGAGCCCACAAGCTGCGACTACCGAGACGTCATGCTGCAACTACTGAAGCTGGCGCTAGAGCCTGTGCTCCGCAACAAGAGGGACCACCGCAATGAGAAGCCCACGCACCGCAGTGAAGAGTAGCCCCCCCACCCGCCACAACTAGAGAAAGCCCGCATGCAGCAAAAAAAGACCCACCACAGCCAAAAATCAAAAAATAAGTAAATAAACCTTTTTAAAAAATGGTCAAAAGAGAATAAAAATCTACCTCTCTTCTTGTTGTGAATTGTGGTTAAACCGATTTATATGATTGTCAAAGCTCATTGAACTGAATATTTATAGTTGGTGTATTTTATTTTATGTGTCCCAAGGTAAAAAAATAAACTTACCTCTCCTAGGAACTATAAAAATATTAATTAGGCATTCTATTGACAAACATGATTACAGTATTTAGAGACAGTCAGAATTATAAGATTTGAAAGCAAGAGTAATACAATGCTTTCATTTCCCAAATATGATTCTAAAAATGCATATAGAAGCTGGAAAATCACCATTAATTCTGCCCTTATTGGTGCAAATTAGATGG
Organism: Cervus elaphus; assembly: GCF_910594005.1. Lineage (NCBI taxonomy): Eukaryota > Metazoa > Chordata > Mammalia > Artiodactyla > Cervidae > Cervus > Cervus elaphus. The sequence continues at coordinate 82,793,899 of NC_057829.1, read as the reverse complement.
GAATCTGTCCCCATAAGTGCTGAGCTGAATCAATATATGGTTTGCATTTTGTGATCAATAATACTGATAGCTAAGATTATAATTATAACTAACATTATTTACCATTTCTATAAGCCAAGCGTTTCAAGAATGTTATCTCATTTCATCCTCATTATGAGCCTTTGAAGTAATGGCATTTTTGTAATGGCATTTTCCCAATGAGGAGCCTGAGGCTCAGAATGGCTGTACTATCTGCTTGAGGAAAATAACATATCTAGGGTTCAAGTCGATCTCTGCCTGTGTCCAGAGCTCAACTTTTGAATCACTTTGTGGCACTGAAATTTAAAAAAAAAAATCATTTTATTTCTGACATCTTATTGTAAATGTAACGGAGTTAGGGAGGGAGACCCGATAGTCAAAGAAACCAAGTGAGTAGTATTTTGGGTGAAATGAAACACTTTGTAATGTGATGAATCAGGGCATCTGTCCATTTCCTCACGATGGGTATGCCCATGTGACCAGGGCTAAGGGGAGGAAATGTCTCAGCCAGGAGTCTTTCTTTAATGAGGCAGAGACATGAATACTTAAGAGAGGAAGGCCACTTCTTTCATAAACATTAGTAAAAAAAAAATCTACCTACAATTTCTGCTCACACCTCCTTGGTTTGAACTGCGGCACATGGCAAGGGAAGTGGGGAAATAAATGTCACCTTTTGCAGCGTATACCTTCATTCCCAATTAAATCACTTGTTCCTTAAGCAGAAGGATACTGAGAACCCAGCTAGAAGCCCCCACCAGAGAGAAAGTGAAGCCAGGATTATGGGAAACCTGAGCCCAGACTCAAGAGCAGGCACAGTGGCAAGATGGGAGGCAGGAGTGTCTGGGTGTGAAGGTGGGAAGAACTCCTCAGCCCTCCACCCTGGTGCCAGCGCTGGAAGGGAGGTCAGCTCTTCTTCTCCTGGCTTCGCTCAGCTCAAAGTATGGAGGCTGGGAGAGGAGTCCTGGGAGCACGTGTAGATGAAGAGTTTGCTCCTGGCTTAGACACACAGCACCTGATGGACACACCAAAGCAGGTCTATAGGACCGTGGAGGGAAAGGCTCCCTCCTCCAAAACACATCCACGGCACCTCTAGGAAGGAATAATGATGCCAAGAGGCCAGAAATCACAAACATTCACACCCATTACACATGTCTTGCTGGTATATCAGGGTTGGAATGTGTGTGTGCATTGACTGCTACGTGGGTGCGTCTACTGGGGGAAGAAGAGTGGCCAGGACCCCTCTTCTTAGCAGGTCAGCAGGGCTATAGCCCTGTCCTATGATGCTGCTGTCATGTGGGTTGAATTGAATGGACTAAAATTGAGGACTATTGATTTCAAAAAGAAGCAAAGAAAATACACTGTAGTATTTATCAAAGTGTGCTCGGTGGACAAATTGCATCAGAATCACCTGGAAGTCTAGTTTAAAAACATTCATTCATTTATTCTTTCACTGAACAAACAGATATTGATTTCATGTGTGTGACAGGCATAGTGTGAGCAGCTGAGAACAAAGCAGGAAACAGGGCAGACATCATCCCTGACCTTCTGGAACATTCCGTTTAGTGAGGAAAATTTGTTGTTGTTTAGTCACTAAGTTTGTGTTTGATTCTTTTGCAACCCCGTGGACTGTAGCCCGCCAGGATCCTCTACACATACAATTTTCCAGGCAAGAATACTGGAGTGGTTTGCCATTTCCTTCTCCAGGGGATCTTCCTGGCCCAGGGATCTAACCCATGTCTCTTTCTTGACAGACCGATTCTTTACCGCTGAGCCACCTGGGAAGCCCAGTGAGGAAAAGAATGAAAAGTAGAAACTGTAGTAATAAGAAAGTAAAGAAAGCAATTGCACATTGTGATGTATTTCTGTGAAAGAAGCAAATCCTGGTGGTGACCACAAATTTCAGAAGTCTACAGGCTGTCTTCTATTATTCAGGTGCCGACTAAGTCCTTGAGCCCTCTCTTGTTAAGCCCTGGAAAAGGGAATGAGACCTTAACACAAACCGAGATCACTTATCTGACCACTTTGGATACCCTATAGGCAGTGTTAGTTTGATTTAGAAAACTAAAGGGACTTTTCAAAAAACATGACACATGAACTTTCCATGTTTATCTCCTTCACCAAATCCACTAAAACTGCAGGTATTAACCCACAAGTTCTGAGAGATTAGGAAGGAGAAAACAGCTATTGAAAGATGTCAGTGTGTTTTGGAAGACAGAATGCAAATGAAATAATGACAGCAGACGGCAGGAAGTTACCACCCGTGTGTGTGTGTTTCAGGGGAGAGGTAGAGAGACGGGAGGATGCTGATGACAAGAGATTCAGTTCGTCCTACAGAACTTCAAGCTCAAGCTCGGCACCACAGACTGTGGGAAGCAGACAGAGGAGGTCGATCCAAAAGAGGGTGGTTGGTTGTCTTTGCAGTATGCAATTGTCTCCCCACCTACCACCACCAGCTCCTCTCTGCCACCCCACACAGCCACAAACAAGCTCCACCTATCTTCCTTCTATAGAAAATGGACTGCTTAGTATGTGGAGAAATGTATACAGAAACCTACAAGCTCAGGGACATCAGAAGGAAATTCCAGGAGGCACAGAGATAAAAGAGTAAGACAAGTCAAGGTCTGCCTTCTGAACCCTGGGATTCCCAGCCTACCTCCCAAATTCTGCTCCTAGGACCCTAAAGCAAGATATACACTCCCTAAGCCAGAGATGAGCATGTACATTTAGGAAAACACTTACTGTAAAAAGACTGTAACATACCAAATATTCTGAGTTGCCCTGGGGATAGCAGGCTGGCTGATCACCCACACTGGAACCTATCAATTAATCAGCCCTCTGCCCTCAATCTAAGGCAGAGATCCACGTGAGTGTTTTTAGAGCTTATCATTTAATAAAGGTGGGAAAATAGCAATTTAAGGAAAATGGAAGATGAAAGAAAGTAATCTGAGGAAAATAAGGTTGGAAGGAAAACAGGATGAAGCAGAAACAAAAGTGTTTTTTAATTGTTATAGTTGATTTAGAAACTATTTTTTTTTTAAATACAGTTATTACTTAATGGTCCTTGGGGGAGATGAAGAAGCCATTCTACCCATAAAACAAGAACAAAATGTTTTTAGAAAATAACAATGGAAAATAAGATATAACTCTTAAAAATACAAATCTGTTGTTGTTGTTTAGTGGCTAAGTCATGTCCTACTCTTTTGCAGCCCCATGTACTCCAGCCTGCCAAGCTCCTCTGTCCATAGGATTTCCCAGGCAAGACTATTAGAGTGGGTTACCGTTTCCTTCTCCAGGAGATCTACCAGACCCAGGGGTTGAACCTGCATCTCCAGCATTGCAGGTAGATTCTTTACCACTGAGCCACCAGGGAAGCCTAAATTTTTTAAAAATCTGAGAGGCGTTTAAAGATAGTTTTAAAGAGTAACCCAGAAATCACCCAGGAAAATAAAACCAAAATATGAATAACAGAAGAGAGGAGAAATGCAATGAGAGAATATATCTGCAAGAGTCCTAGCAATAGGAGTTCTAAAGTGTGAGGTCAGAGAAACAGATAGGAAGAAATTGTTAAGAAAATAATGCAAGAAAATTTCCCAGAACTAAATTTGGGTCTCTTGACTGAAAAGGTTTGTTGGGTGTCCAGTCCTATGGACAGCAAAACATCCATAACAAACTTCAACATGATAATATTTCTGAATACTAGAATGAAAAGAAAACCACACACTTCCAGGGAGCAAAAACAACGGGCTACATGCAAAGTAGCAGGAATCAGAAAGTTATCAGTCTTCTCTGTAGCAAGACTGGATGTTAGACAATGGTGAGAAAGTCCTTTAAAAGAAGATGAGGGAAGGTTATTTTCAACCTAGAATTCTACACTGCCTGAAGGGTGAGAGTAGAATAAAGACCTTTTTTGAAGTGTAAGGACTCGAAGCTTTACCTAAAAGGCACATTTCTTTAGAAAGCAACTGAAGAATGTGCGTTCACAACATGAGAGAGCAAACCAAAGAAGACATTGGAAACAGAAATTCAATCCAGGAGATGGTGAAGAGCGGTCTAAGATCCACTGGACAGAGTCCTAGAGAACAATCCATGGACACTAGGACCAGAACATAGAGGGTAGTGGGAGAAAGGTCCCCAGCTAAAATTGGGACTGGCAGGTTTTTGTTATGGACTGAATGTTTGTGTCCCCTCCCCCAAATTTCATCTGTTGACGTGTGGACTCTAATGTGATGGCATTAGGAGGTGGGGGCCTTTGGGAGGTATTTGGGTCATGAGGATGGAGCCCTCATGAACTGGATTAGTGCCCTTATAAAAGGGACCCCAGAGGAGTTCTTTCACCTTCTTTCTGCCATTTGAGGACACCATGGAAGTCCGCAGGCTATAACTTGAAAGAGGACCCTCACCAGAACTGGGTCATCCTGGAACCTATCGCAGACTTCCAGGCTCCAAAACTATGAGAAATAAATCTCTGTTGTTTATAAGTCACCAGTCTCTGGAACTTTGTTATGGCAGCTCAGACGAAGATAATTATCCAGTGTGTATGGGTACTTTCTTTAAATATGGTAAAAATTTTAGGTGAATTTAGGAGGGAATTGACAATAGAACAATAGAAAATTATGCAAATTATCAACTATAAGGAAGACAGAACTATATATGAGAGAAAATAGTCATCATGTAATTACTTGGTACAATAGTAAATAATGTAGATGATAGCAATATAAGCATTTTTATATATATGATATTTACCAGGAATTGTGATACAATTCTATTGGTTAACTGGTAGTGATGGTAAGAGTTAATAGCCAATTATACTACAGTAAAAAATCAGTAAGTAGTATCGCCTAACACTGATAACTGAGAAAATAGTACTGTAAATACATTAGAAAAATAAAATTCCCAAATATTATGTCATCTAAATGCATTTTAAGTATTTGATAAATGTCATCACCTGACAAAGATAGCTGATATTAAGTTTATATTCAATATCTTTAAGCAGTAATTTCAAGATGTCAAATCGCACTTTATTACCATCCCAACTTACAAGAGCTGGAAAATATTGACTACCATTGCTTTCCTGTGTTGAAGTGGTGAAATCTAATTTCGTTAGCATTATGGAACAATTTACCAAGTGCATGATAACTATGAAATGGAGATTTTATATTGTCCCCCAAACCAATTTCATTTTTCCCTATTCATGCTTCTGGGTATAATTTAAAAGGTCTTAAAATCTGAATCACCCTGTACTATTTTCAGGCCCTATAATGTTAAGAAACACAAATATATACTTGACTTCTATTTTCCATTTGTTAATTTTTTTTGTCATGAGAAAGTCATACAAACAGAATGAGGACAGATTGAACATTAAGATTCAATAGACTCATTTTAATGAGAAAGGTTATAATAGGAAGAGGAAATAGAATAAAATTCACCCCGAGACAGCAAATGATCCGATGCTAACTCCTTCTTCTGGCTGCTTTATGCTTGCAGTCATCATTCTAGATGCCTTGGCCTGAAGGATCTTTTAGGTAATTTAAACATATCCTCTGTTCTCAGAACTGAGATAACCAATTTCGTATTTTCCATTTCGCTAGCAAAGTGGAAGAGGCTCTGGGTAGAAATGAGAGGAATGCTTAGTCTAGGCAAATATATAATTGCTCTGTTAGAAACACCTTCATCCAGAAAGATAAATTAATGTAACTCATTTTGGTGGCATCTTCTTGAGCCAAATACATTTCAAAGTGGGGACAGGATAGGATGTAAGCTCTAAAATTAAAATGCAGAGATACATTTATATCAAAATCATTTTCTCTCCATCCCTGTAAAACTGCCCAGAATGACCAGAGAGCACTTACCCACAGAGGTGATGCAAATAGAAAAATTCAACACTTCACATTGCTATTCTGATGCCAACCCTCACAAGGGGAGAAAAATCCACACTATATCCTAGACCTATCTCTACCAGGACTGCTCCAGGTTATTATCACATCTTTGGAGCCTTAATTATAATTTTCAACTTTTTTCCCACAGTGGGGAAAGGACTCAGTTGACTAGATGTTCTAATGAACTAAATGAAAAATCTTCATGAAACTAAAAAAGAACAATTTTTATTTAAGACTACTTTATTTAATGAAAATAAAATAAAACTAAAGTTAAACTAAAAGTTTTAATGAAAATAACAACTGAAAAACATTTGGGGTGGGGGGATTATTTCTCAAAGGCAGGTAAGACCCATGGATGAAGAAAATACTTTTGGCAAAGTTTGAATGGTCTCATTTGAACTCAGTGAAAATGAAAATAGTAATTATTTTACTGTCATTATTGTATTTTTGATTGAGAAAAAAACGAACTGCAGAATTTGTGTTTGTGTAATTCAAGAGATGGTTGCCAGCTGTCAAGTATTAAGTCCACAGGTAGAAATCTCAGTTTTGCTAAATTTTGTTTGACATTTGCTACTGAAAATACTGACTTAAATGTGCTCAGTTGCCCAGTCATGTCCAACTCTGTGCAATCTCAAGGACTGTAGCCTGCCAGGTTCCTCTGTCCATGGAATTTCCCAGGTAGGAATACTAGAGTGGGTTGCCATTTCCTTCTCCAGGGGATCTTCCCAACTCAGGGATCAAACCCAGGTCTCTTGCATCTCATGCATTGGCAAATAAGTTCTTTACCACTAGCGCCACCTGGGAAGAGCAGCTTTAAAATATACTACATCAAAGGTGGATAAAAACATTCATCAGTATTTCAGACGGGCATGTTATTGACAAGTTTCCTTCTGGAAAGACCTTGCCCCGAAACCCCAGGAGAAACACTGCCTCCTATGAAAATACAGGGGATTACTTGACGACATCACATTGCCTCTCAGTGTCTCAAAGAGCCAGGTGCACAAAGACCAAATGCCATGTGGTTGTCTGCCTTGACTTAAGATGGGGAAGGCTTGGAGCCCATGTGGGACACCCAGGCCCTGGAGTGCTGAGATAAGGAGCCAGTTTCCAGAGGGGCCAGAGAGGCGGGCTGAGGACGATTCCAGCATATGCCTGGTGATGTGACCTCTCCTCCTGTCCACTGTGCCCCCCAGAGGTGACCTCTAACTTGGCTGAAGGAAGGACGTCCCCTCCCCATCCAGCCCCAGGGCATTGCCTCTTCACCTGCTCTCTCCACAGCCTTTGGTCAAGAGCTTTGTACTCAGGGGCCTGGACTCCACTCCGGTTGTGCCAACCGTAGCTGCTACGTTCCCAGCAAGGGACTTCAGCGCTCTTTCCCCCTCTTTTCTCATCTAACAAGGAAGGTGATTCCAATACCTACGGCTTGGCGCATCGAGGTGATGATGTGTTTAGTCCTGATCCTGTGTACAATGTGTGAGGAGTGGCAGTTACTCATTGTTTGTTGATCTACTGATGCTTTTAACATCTGTTGGCCCCCTACGAGGGATTACCTAGTGGTGCTAGTGGTAAAGAATCCGCCTGCCAAGGCAGGAGACGCGAGAGACATGGATTCAATCCCTGGGTTGGGATGATCCCCTGGAGAAGGGCGTGGCAACCCACTCCAGTATTCCTGTCTGAAGAATCCCATGGACAGAAGAGCTTGGTGGGCTACCATCCCTGTGGTCACAAAGAGTTGGACATGACTGAGCAGCTGAACACACATGGCCCCCTACTGAGTGGCCATGCCCGGGGACACAGAGATGAATCAAACACAGTCATCCCCCAGAGAGACCACAGTTCCCATGTGGCTGCATGCCTGATACAAGCCCTCTGACTGTTTGGGACAGAGACTTCAGACTCCGTTTCAGGGCACACCTGTGATCCTCTGCCCCAGGCCTCCACCCAGCCTGTGTGTCCCACCCAAGATGTCACAGCTGCTTGTCCCTCTCTATAATTGCTATCTGCTCTCCTAGCTTCAGAAAATCTTTATCCAAGGGCTTTCTGCCCTCTCCGAGTCTTGTGGGGATGATGATAAACAGGTTTTGGAATTCATAAAGTGGGAGAGGTACAGTTTCACAAAGAGAAGGGATGAGAGAGAGACAAAATAGCAGGGATCCACTTTCCTAAGTGCTTGGCCAGAGCTTGTTGATTGGATTTAACAAACAGCTCACAGAGAGAAAGTTTTGTTCCTGACTAATGGCATTCATCCCACGCCCCAAATAACCAGGAACCATGAATACAGTCAGCAATCAAAGAGCAAGCAGGTAGCCAGTCCCCACCTACCCCGTTGTGCTAAAGGCATAAAAGGCCACTAGCCGAGCATGCCTTGAGCATTTGGCTGAATGGAAGTGGACAGCAATCACACCCCCCAGGAATTTTGCTGCCTGGTGACAAGCCTTCAGAATCGATCCCAACTTTTAGAGCTCCAAGTCCTCAGGGTCCTCATTATTTTATGCTGCAAAAGCATAAGTGCCCACAGAATAAGAAACGAGCAGAGGAGGCAGAATGGGAATGAGGAAGACTTGTGCTTGCAGGCGAATGCACAAGTGGTTAATATCATTTAACTCATGGGAGCCAAATGCATTTGGAAGCTGGATTTCTTTTCAGGATGCAGGGAGCAGATGGGTGTGCCGAATCCACAGAAGGATCCTTTAGCGTTTGGGAGGCACTCGGGCCCAGAAGGTAAGACTGGTTTTCCCTATGGATCTTCATCCTCAATGGCCCCACCAAGAGTCATCTCACAGAAGGGGGTTATTGAGGGCTTTCAACAAGCTTGCAGGAAGTCGGCCCTCCCTCCCCACTTGGCATGCTGAGATTTGCCTGATTACAATTTCCTTCCTTTCTTTTTAAAGAACTATATCCAACATATTAACATCCCAGAGAGAAAATGATCATATTAAAAGTTTAAAAGTTATAAAGATGTCTTCTAACTTTACGTAGTACAGTGTTTTTCAAACTTATTTGAACATTTGAATATAGACTTGTGTGTATGCAAAACTCCCACTAACACCCCAACTCTAGAGCCCTATGATAGCCTGCCTAGGAGCAAGAGCCAGGAGAGGGGGCTGTCCATGGCCTCACCCCAAGGAGTCTGCACTCACTGTCGGTCACTGTTACATCCACCTCTCTGATCAACCCATTGCCTGCTGCCCAAGTACCATCTTGAGAATCACTAACAACAGCTTGCTGAGCAGAGAATCCCATACAGTGTACAATTCTAGCCCTGTAGTGATCCTTTGCATTTATCTGATACAAACCAGTAATCATTCAGATGAGAAAACATCTAGAAAGGGGAAGCAAGTTGATAGCTAAGATGGAAATCAAATTTGGATTCTCCAGCTCTTTTTCCAGTGTTACTTTGTTCGTTCTGTTCTTTCCCCCACCAGTTACCCACCTCTGATTCACCTTGTCTAGGAGACTAGCAGTCCTGGTTACATACCCCAGATCATCTGACAACACTCCCCATTCCAATCCTGAGCTCTACTTCTCATTGAACATGACCACCATTCTTGTAATTACTTGCACTTGGAACACAAGAGCCATCTGGGATCCCTCTTATTCCTAAACATAATCAAAGACACAAACTTACATAAAAGTAGAAACATGAGGAGGTTTGCATGTTAGAACAACCACTCAGGCTGCAGTAACAAAATGGATGGGCCTGAGGCTGGTCTCTCTGCCAGGAAAGTCTTTCTCCCAAGTACCCACATGATTGACTCCCATCTCTGCTTAAATATCAACCTGTCATCTTCTCAGTGAGGCCTTCAGATGGCTACCTTAGACAAAATAGCCACCTCTCCCCATTCTTTTTAACTTGGTTTTTCTAAATGTCATTTATTAGCCCCTCCCATTACACACTATTTTTGTTCATTTGTCTTTTCTCTACTTGCCTGCATGACCTTATTAAGTACAAGGCTTTGCTTTAAAAAGAAATACATTGCCATGTATCTAATGCCTAGAACATAGTATCTGCTCATTAAATTTTTTGAACAATGTTCTAAAAATATTTTTGTACTTAGCCTCTTTTTTAGGAACATCAGGGTTTTTCTCAGGTATAAATCTAGAAATGGAATTGCTGGGTCAAAGAGCTTGTGCAAATCCAGTTTCTCTTATGATTTCCAAATTGTTTTTCAGTGTGGTTGTATTAAGTTACATGCCTACAGGTTGTGTTGCCAAATTCCTGCATCTTTATCAACCATTGATATTCTGTCTTTCTAAATTTCAGCAATAAGGGTAATGATTTTTAGTTATATAGGAAGAATGATTCCCAAGTATAGAAAATATATATTTTGTAATACTAGAAGGAAATGTATCAAAATATTAATGAAATAGTAATTGCTGGGTGATGGCTAGTGGGGCAGTGAAAGTGAAAGTTGCTCAGTTATGTCCGACTCTTTGCAATTCCATGGACTGTCCATGGAATTCTCCAGGCCAGAATACTGGAGTGGGTAGCCTTTCCCTTCTCCAGGGGATCTTCCCAACCCAGGGATGGAACCCAGGTCTTCCACATTGTGGGTGGATTCTTTACCAGCTGAGCCCCAAAGGAAACCCAGTGGGGCAGAGTTATACCTTGTTGTATAAATTTCCCTGTTTCTATGTGTCTTCCCCATCTCTCTTATCCCTTCGGACCACAAGGGCCATTTTTCCTTATGTTAAGCCATACTGAAAAGGAGCAAAGTCTCAAAACGGCCTCTTAATAAGATATGGAAATAACGCCAAGGTCCATCAACAAATGAATGGATAAAGACATGTAATACATATGTACAATGAAATATTATTCAGCCTCAATAAAGAGAGAAATACTGTCATTTTTGAAAACATGGATGTATCTTGAGGACATCATACTAGGTGAAATAAACCGGATAGAGAAATGAAAAACCCTGCATGATCTTGCTTATATGTGGAATCTAAAATCGTTAAATTCATAGAAGCAAAGAGTAGAATGCTGGTACCCAGGGGCTGAGGGAAGGTGAAATGGAAAGTTACTGTTCAACGGGTATAAAGCTTAAAGGAGAAGGAGGCGGCAGAGGATGAGAGGTTAGATAGTGTCACCGACTCAATGGACAGAAATCTGAGCAAACTCCTGGAGAGAGTTAAGGACAGGGTTGCCTGGCGTGCTACAGTCCACGGGGTTGCAAAAAGTCAGACATGACTTAGTGATTGAACAATAACAACATGCAAGATGGGTTAGATCTAGAGATCTGCTGTACAAGATTATGTCAAGTCAACAAAACTATACTGTGCACTTAAAAAGAAGATGGGTCTCATATTAAGTGTTCTTACTACAGAAAACAAAAAACTAAAAAAGCCCCAAAGGAACACAAAGGAAACTTTTGGGGGTGACGGGTGTATCTTTTACTTTGCTTGTGGTGATGGTTTCACAAGAGTATGCGTGCATCCAAACTCCTCAAATTGTTCACATTAAATATGTGCAGTGTGTTGCATATCAATTAAAACTCAGTAGAGCTGTTTCAAAGATAACACAGCATGGGACAAAGATGCAGTACCGACTTGCAAAGCCAGTTTCTCTCCCGCAAAGATGAGGCAAGGCTGAGGCAGAGGGAGGAGAGATGAGGCTGGAGAGGGAGGAGTAGGGACAGCAGAGTCTGAGAAGGGGACTCAGACTCTCAGAAGGAGAGCAGAGCTGCCTCCTGTCCTGAAATCTAGGAGCCGAGTAGGAGAAGGAGGGAGTCAAACTGTCATAGCATATGGGCAGGTGACCTCCTCACCCAAACCCTTTTGTGACCGATTTACAAGCTAACAGTCCTCACGTGGTGATGGTTCCAAGTAATACGTGGTGATGGACCTACAAATAATACATCTGCATTTCTTCTGAGTTTTGTAAAACCTCCTTGGATCCCCCCTCCCCCAAGGAGGACCTTTCTCCTACATTCTGCTTGAACTAAGGCACATGCCCCCACTAAGCAGTGATCACCCTGTTGTTCTTGTTTTAGTGACTGTCTCCTCACTGGGTTGCAAGATCCCTGAGGCCAGGGATCATCTCTGTCCACTGCGGTATCCACAGACCCTTGTGCAAGCTTACACTTCAGGCTCTTGATAAGTTTGGGTGCGTGCTCAGTCATATCTGACTCTTTCTGACCCCATGGACTGTAGCCCACCAGGCTTCCCTGTCCATGGGATTCTCCAGGCAAGAATATTGGAGTGGACTGTCATACCCTCCTCCAGGGTATCTTCCTGACCCAGGGATTGAATTCCCGTCTCCTGGATTGCACGTGGATCTTCACCATTGAGCCACTGGGGAAGCCCTTGATAAGTACATGTTGATATAATTATCGCCTCTGATCTCAGGAACCAGAAAACAGTGGTGCAGATGGTTCTGAAGAAAGTCACGTTTTGTCCCAGATTTCTTTTACTATCCTTTTTGAAAGAGGCATCCCAGACTCTGTAGGTGCTACAAAGGAGTCTCCGGCAGCAGCTAGAGGGTGGGAACCAGGCAGCCCTGGATCAGACTCAGGTTATGAGAGGACAGCTGTGACTCAGGAGTTGTGGACTCTGGAAGGATCAATGCAAATCTCTCCCTACTCCAGAGAAATAGCACAAAGCCTGTGCTTTTCAGGAACTTCCCCACAGGCTCAGCAGTAAAGAATCCACCTGCCAATGCAGGAGATGCGGGTTCAATCCCTGGGTCAGGAAGATCCCCTGGAGAAGGAAATAGCAACCCACTGCAGTATCCTTGCCTGGGCAATGCCATGGACAGAGGAGCCTGGCAGCCTACAGTCCATGGGGTCACAAGAATCAGACAGGACTTAAGCAACTAAGCAACAACAACTGTGCCTTCCTAGGGGGTGGTCCACAGGGCACGCCCAGCCCTCACTAGTGAATTATTCCAGAGACCCAAGGCAATCCGAAGGGGAATAATCACACTTTTTCCCTGACATCACTTTTAAAATATCTCCCCCTGCAAATAATCAAATGGAATGAAGCTGCCCCATTTTAAAGCCAGATCTTGCAAAAGATACTTCTGAGAGAAAAACAGCAATTTTCAGACTTTACCACTTACATATTGCTCAGATGAAGATTGTGTAAAACCTGCCCCAGTAAGTAAGAAATAACTTTTATGGCCAAGACCTAAGCCTCTGGGGCCTAAGCTTCTACTGTGTTTACCTCCTAATGGGCTCAGAGGGGACTGTGTTCTAAGAACTCAAATGAGCACAGATTCATGGTTTGTTGTTGTCACTGTTTAGTTGTTCTAAAAGGATAATTTCTGCATGTTAAATCCACATATGGATTTCAGCAATGTTACTATTAAGATTTATGTAGGTTTAGTTATGGAACCAGCTTAGAACAGAACATATGCCTGCTGTGAAGCGATAGTCATCACCTCCATATATCACATTATCAGGGCAGAGAGGACCTACCAGATTGCCATAATTTGTAAAAGCCTAAATATGTATTTGCATTCCCTCTGGGACTTGAACTGGGAAGGCCCCTTAGAGGGCTTCCCTGCAGGGATGAATTCACTCTATTATGGCCACGCAAGCATATTCCAGAGCCTTTGGCCTCTTCATCCCAGCATAGGTATGGGTCTTTGACAAGTCAGAGGAAACTCTGATTGCTTTCAAACATTATCATCCTGACTGTCCCTAAATACTATAATCATGTTTGTCAATAGAACCCCTAATTAATGTTTTTTATAGCTCCTCGAAGAGGTAGCTTTATTTTTTTTAATGTTGGGATATACAAAATAAAATGCACCAACTATAAGTATTGTATTTAGTTCAATGAGCTTTGAAAATCATATAAATTTGTATAACTACAATTCAAAACAAGAAGAAAGGTTGGTTTTAATTCTGCTTTCAAACTAGAGCTTGCCTTAGAATCACCAAGGAGACTTGTTACAAAAATATTGTTATACCCATCACCAGGGTCTCTCATTTTGTGAGTAAAGTAAGGTATTGAGAACTGGCATTTCTAGTAAGTTCTCAGATGAGGGCAATGTGCTTCTTGCAACTTTCCAGGTGATCTTAATGCTGTTGGTCCAATACTTGGAGAACCATGGTGTGCCTGATACTGCTCAGCCCTGACTCTGCATTAGAACACCCTGGGAAATCTTTAAGACCTGACAACCCTCTTCTCCTCCTCTCGTGTCTGACTTAGTTGGGGCTAAAGGAGACGGGGGCTTCCCAAGTGGCACTAGTGGTAAAGAACCTGCCTGCCAATGCAGGAGACATAAGAGACGAGGGTTCGATCTCTGGGTCAGAAAGATCCCCTGGAGCAGGGTATGGCAACCCACTCCAGTATTCTTGCCTGGAGAATCCCACGGACAAAGGAGCCTGGTGGGCTACAGTCCATGGGGTCATATAGAGTCAGACACAGCTAAGCGAGTAAATAGCGGCAGCAGCAAAGGAGACAGAGTAACCTGCCCTGCCTCTCTGGATTAGAGGCCAGCACCACCTTTAAAAAATAAAAATAGAGAAGCACACACAACAAATGTATAGCTCAGTGGATTATTGAATGGTGAGTATCTGCGTAACCACCAGACAGGGCAAGAAATTCAACTTGGTCAGCCACCCAGAGCTGTCCCTTCTCAGTCACAGTGCCCTCCATTCTGACTTTCACAGCAATCACTTTGGTTTCTTTTTAGTTTTTTTCATACTTATGAAAAAGTATGTATACTTGTATCCCTACACACTAGTTTCATCTTGCTTCATTAAAAACGTTGACACATCTTTTAAATTTCTTTTAATTTTCAGAATTACCTCCATTCCCTTCTTTTCCTTATGCGTATGTGTTGAAAAACCCAAGTGATTTAACCTGTGGCTTCCAACAGTGTGGATTTTGTTGGTTGTGTACTTGTCTTGCTGTTAGTATGTCCCTCTTTCTTACATGTTTCTAGGTCTGCTCATCCCCTGGGGATTTCAAAATGGTGGTATTCTAATTCCATATTTCTTTTTATGTTTTTAATTGGAATGATTTTATAACAGAGAATGTTGTCCCTGATATACTATTTGGAGACGCAGTAGGACAGTTCATATAGGGAAAAGATGAATAAATGCATCCTTCTTTCTCAGTTTTTAAGAAAATGAAACCCCATGAAGTTAGCCAGTTAGTTTGGGTTAAAACTATTATCAATAATTCATGGACCTAAAACATATTTGATGGATTTTAATTCCTTTCAATTGTTATCCTTATTGGAGCAAAACTGGGTCTTATATGTCAATTGGGAGCCTATTCAGGTTGGTCACTGAATCTTTTTGATATGACCTTAGTGGTCTTTGATAACTTTTTTGCCATATTCTAGGCTTATTGGTTGTTGTTTTTTTTTTTTTTTCTGTCTCAGACTTGGGATCAGCCATAATTTCTTTTAACAGGAAATGAAATCTGAAGATCACTTGTGGGTGGGTCATTGTTTCTAGGTTTTAAGTGAAAAGGGTATATATATATATACACACACACACACATATACATAGTCCATGGAATTTTCCAGGCCAGAATACTGGAGTGGATAGCCTTTAAAAAGGGAGGGAGTAAGAAGAGCATACAGAAGAAGGGGTAGCCTTTCCCTTCTCCAAGGGATCTCTCCAACCCAGGGATTAAACCCAGGTCTCCCACATTGTAGGCAGATTCTTTACCAGCTGAGCCACAAGGGAAGCCCAAGAATACTGGAGTGGGTAGCCTATCCCTTCACCAGCAGATCTTCCCGACCCAGGAATTGAACCGGGGTCTCCTGCATTGCAGGTGGATTCTTTATCAATTGAGCTATCAGGGAATTTCATATATATGTATATATTCCATATATATATATATATATATTCCTATTTATATATATGTGCTGAAAAGATAAAATGCTTCATGAGGTGATACAGCTATGTCTAATTTAAATGAAGGACTACAGGTCCCTTTTACACGTTAGACCTGTATTTCCATTGTTCCACCCTAAGAATCCTGATGAAATCCTCAGAACCAGAGGATTACTTATTTGTTCCATTTCACAATACACATCCACCAACTTCAGAATACCAATATCAATACAACAAATACCAATATGATTATGAAAAATAATTAAAGAAGTTCTTACGTATGCTCTTCTTACTCCCTCCCTTTTTAAAATTGTTGTACCATATCTACATTGTCACAGCAGATACATACCTCTTAATACTTTCTCTTTTTTACCTTTATTTAGAATTCATTCTATAAATAGCTGTATATGCAATGTTCACTGCCAGGCTTTATGTAAATATCTCTCTAGTTCCTTTGAGGATCTGAAGCTCATTCTCTGGTATATTTTCTGGGAAGGAGCCTGTAAACAATATTCACTGAGATCTTGCTTGTTGATAATACATTATACCCTTTATACTTATTTTATTCCTAAATCTTTCCTGAGTTGGTGTTTCCTTTTGAGTTTTTCCAATTTTAATGGATATTGTTATTTCATGTCATGTATCATTTTCCAAATGTCATTTTGCTCATTTTGAAATAGTGGATTATAGTTTTCTGGGCTTGTATTTCTGGCATGCATTCATCATCTTTAAGGATATTATCCTGCTCCTTATTCTCAGTTTTTCTACTATTAACTCTGAATGAACATGACTTTGAATCATACTTGCTGCTCATTTTTGTATGAATTTATTTTCTCCTGAACTTTTAGTAGGAGGCAAGGTCCAGAATAGCTTTTCTCATTTCTCAGAGTTCCTGCTTCTGTTGTTTTTGTTTGTTTTAGGAAGTGTGCAAAAGTTGGATAGCTGACTTCCTGAATTTTCTTGGTGTTTCCCCCCTCCTCCTTCTTTTTTAAAATTTTTATTTATATTTAGTTTTGGCTGTGCCGAGTCTTTGTTGCTGCAAGGGCTTTTCTCTAGTTGCGGTGAGCAGAGGGTACTCACTAGTTGTGGTGCCCAGGTTTCTCATTGCTGTGGCTTCTCTTGTTTCAGAGTATGGACCCTCGGACACGTGGGCCCAGTAGTTGCAGATCCTGGGCTCTGAGCACAGTTTAATAGCTGTGGTGCATGGGCTCTGCAGTATGTGAGATCTTCTTGGATCAGGAATCGAACCCGTGTCTCTTGCACTGGCAGGCAGATTCTTTACCCCTGAGCCACCAGGGAAGCCCTTCCCTCTGCTCCTTCTCTCTGGACTTTCTCTTTCCTTTTTCTCTGTTGTACACGTCCTGCTCAATTTTGTTTCCACTCCCAGATGTTTCTCTTCCATTTGAGTGTCTGTCCTGGAAAGCAGTTCTGATAAGTCAATTTCAAGTTCATTCAAACTGCCTGATCTTTCAAAACTTGCCAAGGAAAGCCTCCATTTACTCACTAATAGTTTTATCCACTGTTCACAAATCGATCGAATTTCATTTTCCAGGGAATACCCCCTGGGTATTTGGAGTTCTCCTCCTTCACAACCTTCAGATGCCCCATTGCCACCTTCCACTTCCTTCCATAGAAAGTGCTTTTAGACAACCTTCTTAGAACACTGGCATACTTTTCTTTCCTCTGCTGTTTCAATCAAGAAAATTCACCATGACAGTGTGAATTTTACAATCTATCCCTCCCTTGGAAAATATTTTAAAATATGATTAAGAAGGTGGTTACACTATAGGATTACAACAACACTGTGGGACACTCATAGAATCTACCTGAATCTCCACCAAAAAAATACATGAAAGAAATTAGACACTAAACTAAAAACTCATGGACAATATATATTTACACAATCATTAAGGGATAAGATATACCCCCTGCCCTGCACCCTGTAATAAAAGGAGAGGGGGACAAACCTGAATTGGTCAATACATGCCCCTTGTTTTTCCAAGAGAAACTTGTTTGTGTTTCACATTTTAGAAGAAATGAAACGTTTCAAGACGCTTCCTTTTAGCTGTGACTAAAGAAAATTACATCCCACACCCAAATATACACAGCTGGGTATGGGGGAGGGGGGAGTAAGAGCTTTAATGGAGTTATTAAAGCTGCAGCATAAGAAATAAAATTCTCAATGGAAATTCTTTTAAGCTCATGAAATTTGAGAGAAACAAAAAATTTAAGACCCAGTTTATTATTTGATTTCACAAAAATGCCTGGTGTGAAAGCAATTACCCATTTTAAATGCTTCAGCAGAGAAAATATACACTTCCTCATCTGAGATTTGGGGGGAAGAAGGCAGACAGTAGCTAGTAGCATCATAAATCTTTGAAGGATCTGAACAAGCATCTTCTGCACAATTTAAGAGTTTAACGAGTGCTAAACTTCAGCCCTGAAGAAACAAACCAGAGAGCAGTTTCATCTTTAGTAAATCTCAGCTTCCATCTGGAGCCTTTCTTTCAGGGGGGAAGTAAACATCATCCTTTTTAAGAAGAGATAAAATCTTAATTGCCTGTTTGACCCTCACACAGCTTTTCCCCATAAGCAAAATTTAATGTAGCCTGTTTGGATATTGATAGCTTATCATGAATATTCCTAGTGATATAAAATCAAGACAGATCTGTGAACACTTCCGAAAAATGGCAGTCTTTCTTTGGAGAGAGGGAGAAAGTTGCATCATCAAATACATCATCAAATACAAGCTATGTTCCCAAATGACACTAGAATTTTTTAAGTTATATTAATAAAGATGATGGCAAATAATCATACAAATCCAGTTATGACACAAATCAAGATAGTAAAGGAATCTCTGGTATTGATATTTTTTAAAAAAGACTATAGTCTACGAAGGGCAGTATAATCTAATTTTCTGAGTCGGCTGCACCAGAGAATTGCTTGAAAGGGGATCCACTTAGAATTCACATTTCCTGCCACAGATTATTGTCAGGGTGTTGAAGTGTAGTTTCCAGTATGTTCTTTCATTTTTGTTCCTTGAAACCTTGGACAAGGACTATCACATGATTAACAAAATCTTTCTGAAGCAGAATGATGGCCCAGGGACAAACTATGCTTAAAGACAGAGGAGCAAGAGCTAGAGAAGTCAGTAAAAGCCACACGTGATAAATTTGCAAATGATTGTCACTGCCAGATGGAAAACGACAGTTGGCTTATTAGGATTCAACGGATACATAGAGGAGTCATCAGAAAATTATGAGAGGTGCCACAGCATGATGCTTCAAAGCCTGTGCTTTAGATAGATGCACTGGGGTAGAATTTTTGTCTACCAGTTGTGTGATCCTGGGCAAGTAACTTAACCTGATCCATCATATTGCGCTAATGATAGTATCAATCTTGTAGTGTGTGTGAGAATGAAAAGAGATGATGCTCATAGATGCTTAGCACTGGGATAATTTCATAAAATTTTTACACATCACTCAAACATTGAGGAGGGATAAGGCTGACAGTACAAGTTGACATCCTAAGCTAACACTAGATGCAATTTGGTAGGTGAGCTAGTCTTATTTGGAAAGTAGTGAAGTTGCTCAGTCATGTCCGACTCTTCACGACCCCATGGACTGCAGCCTACCAGGCTCCTCCATCCATGGGATTTTCCAGGCAAGAGTACTGGAGTGGGATGCCATTGCCTTCTCCCTTGGAAAGTAGAGACCACCCCAAATGCCAAAAACATTGCAGCTGAAGAACTGAAAAGGAAATTAGGAGAATAAATTGTCTTATGTATAACAAAGCTGATTTTCAGACAAGAGCATAAGAGAGTGGAGAGTTTGTCTCATTAACTTCCTAAGAATCTGGGGTCTATTTGACTTTCCCTAGGTGAAGTAGACATGTTTGGGGTGTCCACTACTTTTTCCTTCCCTTTCTTCAAGGACACACAAAGGTGAGCCCTTGTGGTCATTTTTGTGTCACATCTCCCTACTCCTCCCTGAAACAGTCATTGAGACCAGCAATGGACGCAACCAAGCCCAATGAGGCCAATCTGATCCTCTTTCCAGGAGAAACTTGTCTCATGTCTGGATGCCATGTTATCTCAAGCCATTTTGCAAAATTCATCAACAGTTTCCAAATAAAATTAATTTAGATTTATAACTTTAACAATACATACTTGTAGTGTGTGTGTGTGTGTGTGTGTGTGTGTGCACGTGCGCTTAGTTGCTCAGTCGTGCCCAACTCTGTGACCCTTTGGACAGTGGCCACCAGCTCCTCTATCCATGAGATTTTTCAGGCAAGAATACTGAAGTGGGTTGCCATTTCCTCCTCCAGGGGATCTTCCTGACCCAGGGATCGAGCCTGTGTCTCTTGCATTGCAGGTGGATTCTTTACCTGCTGAGCCATTGGGGAAGCCCACTTGTAGTAGAACAGTCTTCGGGATAAGAAAGAAATTGTAATATTAGATCAGAGATGAGGAGTTCTAAACCTAGGAAGCCAATAAACTCAGTGCTGTCAGAGGCATTCTGTGGGTACAAGGAGTAAGAGTCTGGCTGGGAAGAGCAGAGAAGGCACAAAGCGATGCAATGCCAAGAGTTAAATTGACGCACAAAGAAGAAGTGAGAGATGGAACTCTGCTGAGAAGTGTTCTAATTCTCCTGGTTCCAAAGCCCTTTGCTTATTGAGATGAGTAGCTGGAAATGGCTACTGGGAACACCCAATATCTTCTACTCCTGCAGTAATTTCCAAAGGACATTTGCTTATTTTTGTTCTTGGTTCTCTATTTTTTAAAATCTCCATCAGCACAGTAGAGAAATATTTTTAAAATTTGAAGAACTGAGTAATGGAATTTTCACTTTGACCAAGGAATAACAAACTATAGAGGTTAAATGAAAACTCGAAACATCATTGAAGGCCAGTCTTCTCCTTTACTGCCTTTTATATTTTTCCTTTCTTCTTCCTAGACAGCTACAGGAAACTCACTTCAGGAACCAGGGAGGACCGTGTATGCTAAGCAGTCTGGCTCCTTCATCTCTCAGACTGACAGAACCAACCCTTTGTATCCTGTTCTTAGAAAGCTGGCTAGGTCTTTCACCACAGGGTGAGCAGAACCATTTTGCAACAGAGTAGCACAGCCTGAAGGCAGCTGGCAGGGTAAGCTATCTCTTCCTTTCTTTCCTTTGGCTGAGTTATGACTCATGTTTTCTATTCCTTGCTCCCCTTTAGCTATAGCTTTGGGCCAGTGATCTTGTTATGATATCAGCATTATGACACAATGTCAAGGTTTCACGTGGCCCTTGGGTTCACTTAAGAAGAAAGCTCTGAGCATATCTTCTCTGGGAAAGTTTGACACAGTAGAATATGAGGAGCAGGAATGAGGACAGGAAAGCCTACTTATTTACTAAATATCCATAAACTCACTGAGTTGGGGATGGCCCAGTCCAGAGAATTTTTCAGGCTTCAGTTCAGTTCAGTTGCTCAGTCATGTCCAACTCTTTGCGACTCCATGAATCGCAGCATGCCAGGCCTCCCCCTCCATCACCAACTCCCAGAGTTCACCCAAACTCATGTGCATCAAGTCGGTGATGGCATCCAACCATTTCAGCCTCTGTCGTCCCCTTCTCCTCCTGCCCCCAATCACTCCCGGCATCAGGGTCTTTTCCAATGAGTCAACTCTTCGCATGAGGTGGCCAAAGTATTGGAGTTTCAGCCTCAGCATCAGTCCTTCCAATGATCACCCAGGACTGATCTCCATTAGGATGGACTGGTTGGATCTCCTTGCAGTCCAAGGGACTCTCAAGAGTCTTCTCCAACACCACAGTTCAAAAGCATCAATTCTTCGGCGCTCAGCTTTCTTCACAGTCCAACTCTCACATCCATACATGACTACTGGAAAAACCATAGCCTTGACTAGATGGACCTTTGTTGGCAAAGTAATATCTCTGCTTTTTAATATGCTATCTAGGTTGGTCATAACTTTCCTTCCAAGGAGTAAGCGTCTTTTAATTTCATGGCTGCAATCACCATCTGCAGTGATTTTGGAGCCCCCCAAAATTAAGTCTGACACTGTTTCCACTGTTTCCCCTTCTATTTCCCATGAAGTGATGGGACCAGATGCCCTGATCTTAGTTTTCTGAATGTTGAGCTCTAAGCCAACTTTTTCACTCTCCACTTTCACTTTCATCAAGAGGCTTTTTAGTTCCTCTTCACTTTCTGCCATAAGGGTGGTGTCATCTGCATATCTGAGGTTATTGATTTTCAGGCTTATTCATGCCCAAATGGAGATCGCTAGGCTGTATAAAGCTGTTTCCCTTGTAGTTCAGTTGGTAAAGAATCTGCCTGCAATGCAGAAGACCTGGGTTCGATTCCTCGGTTGGGAAGATCCTCTGGAGAAGGAAATGGCAACCCACTCCAGTATTCTTGCCTGGAGAATCCCATGGACAGAGGAACCTGGAGGGCTATAGTCCATGGGGTCATAAAGAGTCAGACACGACTTAGCTACTAAACCACCAACACCAGGCTGTATAAAAGAGACTGAGACTAGCCGAATATCAAATTATTCCTGACGGTCAGATTCGTACAAAGACCATATCTCTTGAAAAGATACGTGGGGCTTTGAGAATTATTTGATAATTAGTATTGGAAAGAAAGAGCATTTAAATAGCTAAGGTTTGTTCTTCACTTACACAAATTCATAAAACGTGCAGTTTTCCCCTCAATTAAATAGTGATTTTTGTCCACAACGAGACATCACGACACACTGATTAGAATGGCTAATAGTTTTAAAAACTGTTGACAAGGATGAGGAGAAACTGAAACTCATATATTCCTCGTGTGTGTGTGCTCAGTCACGTCCAACTCTCTTCGACCACATGGACTATAGCCTGCTGGGCTCCTCTGTCCATGGGATTCTCCAGGCAAGAATCCTGGAGTGGGTTGCCATTTTCTACTCCAGGAGATAATCCTGACCTAGGGATTGAACCCACGTCTCTTGTATTTCCTGCATTTCCTGCATTGGCAGGCAGTTTCTTTACCACTATGCACTTCCTGGTAGAGGTGTCAAAAGTATATAACTAGTTTGAAAAACAGACAATTTCTTAAAAAGTTAACCATATAGCTGTCATGTGATTCAGCCATTCTTATTCTAGATATTTACCTAAGAGAAATGAAAGTACACTTCTATATAAAGATTTGTGCATGAATGTTCACAGCCGCTTTAGTTGGAATAGCCAAAAACTGGAAGCAATCCAAATGTCTATCAAAGGAGAAAGAATCAATAAGTTATAGTTTGTCCATACAATGGAGTACTACTCAGCAATAAAGAGGAATGAGTTATTGAAAAATTCAACGTTGAAGAAGCTCAAAATAATGATCCTGAATGAAAGAAGTCAGAAAGAATACAGCACATGCCATCTCATTTCATTTACATAAAGTCCTAGGAAATGTAAATTAATCTGTCATGACAAAAAATGCATCAGTGGTTGTTAGGGATGTGAAGGAGAAGAGGGGCAGCAGAAGGGTTTATCAAGGGGCAAGGAGAAACCTTTGGAGGTGATAATATTTTCAATGCCTTGACTGTGGTGATGGTGTCATAAGTATATAAATGAGTAAAACTTTATCCAACTGAACACTTTAAATATGTGCAATTTATTGCCTGTCAATTTTGTCTCAACTATTCAATTTTTTAATTAAAAAATCATGTCATTATGTTTAACATCTGTCTCTCCTAGAGACATAAGCTCTTTGTGGATCAAGCCTGGGATGATCTGGCTCACTACTATATCTGCAGTAACTAAAACAGTGCCTGGCCCACAGAAGGTATATAATAATTATTTATTACATGAATTAATGGATGAACTAATCCCTACTTAGGCAAGAATTTGATATTATTATGTCTTCCATTGTCAAGTTGAAGTTTACATTCCTAATGATTTTTTAAAGAACCTAATTGGCTATTCTTAGTCTGGCATTGAAAGATGTGCAACCTTACAGGTTATGACAAATATATCTTTGAATTTAAAATAATTCTTGCTTCTACTTATAACATGCTTATCATAGAAAATTTGGGAATATAGAATAAAATGGAAACTTTTTTTTAAAGACTGTGTCCTTGTTTCTTACCCTGAAATGTGACTAAATATGGAGATAACATGTTTCAAAGAATGAATATAATGAACTTGAATAAACTTTTTAAAAAATGGTTCTCCAGACTCTGTATGATTTCAGTACCTTTAGACCATGAAATTTTTGCACCTTGCTTTATGTCCTGGATATGCTCCAATGTCTCCTGGTTTGTAGTCTACAGGAACCCAATAGAATCTGTATCCTCCTGTGTGTGAAAATTGTATAAATCTTAATTATGTTGAATTGGTTCATAGTGCTTTTTAGCCTTACTATATACCCTTCTACTTTTCTGTCTATTCATTCTACTAATTTTTGAGAGCTTGATATTGAAATTCCAACTAAAAATCTTAATTTATCTACTTAAAAATAATTACACTATATAGTAGAACTATATGTAACTTTGTTCTATATTTAAGTTTCTGTAAATGTGTTATCATACTTTCATGTTTTAAAGAATAAAGAAGAAAGAAAAATAATGGTTCTCATCTCTAAGTTATATTACCAAAACCTGAGTGGAGTGAGCAAAACATACCTAATTTTCCTTTTTATATCAGATCAAGTCAGAAGGTTGACATGACTTCACTATTGACTTTGATAATCAGATATTACAGTTTATTCCTTAGAATACTTGAAAACAGGATGTAGGACTTTCATTCATACTGGAAAATAAAGTCAAACAAACCACAATGAATATGAAACAGAAGACAAGACCAACGAAATAGCAAAGATATAGAACCTCCCCCCATCCAAGAACATTCTCCAAAGAGTAGAGAAAAAGATTAGAGAATTAAGACCAAACATACAGAAATTACTTAAGTAATTCTAAACAGTTTAACTTCGACTGTTAAAAAACATATGGAACCTAAAATAAACCAAACAACCAAGCTCAGAGTTACACAGAACAGACTGTTGGTTGCTTGGAAATTGGGTTTGGGGAGTGGAAGAAACAATGGTTTTTGCTTTTTTTTTTTTTTTTAGTTTAAATAAATTGATTCATTTTTTTAAGAAAATGAATTAGTTAAAAATAATTGGACACTAGACTCAAACAGAGTTGGGCTCTAAGGAAAGAAGGAGAATGTGTAAGGAGGCTCACACACAAACATTTTTTTTTCCTTTTTTGTTTTTTGTCACACCCTGAAGCATGTGGGGTCTTAGGTCCCCAACCAGGAATCTAACCCGTGTCCCCTGCATTGGAAGCACAGAATCTTAACCACTGGACTGCTAGGAAAGTTCCACATACACATTTCTACCCTCAATTTATCTTTCTTCTGCATTTTAAAATTTGACTCTTCTATGTGAGCCACATTCCAGAAAACTTCTACAAAAAAAAGTTAGGGTCTAGGAACCTAAATTAGAGCTTTTCAGTCAAAGCTGTATGACCTACAACTGCAGGAAGAGGATTCCAAGCTCATTTGGAATGAGGTGGGTTTCTCTACCCTCTGAGCTTTAGGTGACCTTTGGATTCAATGACTGGTGGTTAAACCAATTTTTGTTTTCCTTTTTTCTTCCTGCTGAAATTCTACAAGGAAGAAAAAAAAAAACAAGGAAAAGGGACATCCATTTAAAACCTGGTCCTGGACTCAGCACATTTTACAAACTCTTGCATTCACGAGACTAATCTCATGACCACAGTTCCACAAAAGGATGGCTGGCCAAAGCAGAATGGGATGGGCATTTACCTCCCAGAAGTAACATCATCCTGGAGTGTGTTTGGTGGGGGTACTTTTTGAATGGACAGCCAGTTGTCCAGCCTCAGTGCCAAGTCGCTTAGCTTGGGGCCTGTCACACAGTAGGAGCTCAACAACAGAGCAAAAAGTCTCCCCATTAGCTGGCTTGATCATCGTAGACAAATTATTTGTTTAAAGTGAGGTTTCAAGCTGTGTCCTGGTAGGAACTGCATATTTAAATATAATGGGTTTGATTACAAGTGCTTCTTAATGATTTAAGTATTTAAGCTTTGTATTAGTTGTAAATCTCTTATTTTGGAAAAGGAAAAGTAAAAAATAACAGGCTTCTGAAAGCATGATGGGGAATGTCTCATATTTTTGAGTTGGGTTGGGAGGGACATTTGAGTCACCTTCTGGGGTCTGACTCCAGATAGACAACATCCCTGTGGTGTAAATGACCCCAGCTGGGCTGTGTTCTTTACAGACTCAAAACCTTCGGTGTTTCACCATGTGTTAATTTCCTATGCCATGTAACGAAGCAGAGGTAGAGAGTCAAACAGAGGTAGTCCCTGTGAAAGAATGCCTAGTAACCAGGGTCCAAGTTTGATTTCAGGTGCCCAGAATCCCTAAATTATCCCCGGGGAGCTTGGCCAAGAGGGCAGGATAGGAATGAGACCTTGCCTGGGTGGTGAATTCCTCCTGTAGTGAAAATATTGAGCCCCAGCAGGACCCTCGCCAAGTGCAAAGCCCCACGGTACTTGAGCACAGGCAGGAGGACTTGGTTTTGCTTTATTCCTCTTCTCTCCCTCCCAAAAGGAGTTCCCATGGAGCTGGGGCTCCCAGGCAGGGCTGGGTGGAGATGAGCCAGCACCATCTCTTCTTTGAACCAGGACAGATACTGGCTGGAGCTGTCCTTCCATGCTGCCTGATGAGCCCACACACCAGCCCAGAAGAGAAAGCCCATGTCTCTGCTAAGATAGCCAGGAACCCAGCACACACCAAGTTAACTCTCAGCCCAACGCTTTGCTAAATAGTCTTAAACCCAGGTGTCTAAAAACATCTGACTGGGATTCAAAAGCAGGTAGAAAATACTTGGTGGAGAGTTAAAAAAGCTGTGGCTGAAGTCACCTTCTTCTCATGCTGCTTTTTTGGGGGAGGGCATTACAAAGCCAGCCTTCATAATCTAGGCTTGTCAGCTAACCTGTTGTAATTTATAACTCACGTCTAATTTTATAACTCGGTCCTCTGTCCCATGCCTTCCCCCCACTGTTCCACTGTTTGCCATCTCTGGCTCTTTGTCACTGTTTGTTTGTAAAATGACACCTGGGATAATAAAAGAGCATTCCTGCAATCTCCCAGGCAGACCCAGTGAGGTGTAAAGGGTTCTGGATGGATGTCAGTTCAGTTCAGTTGCTCAGTCGTGTCTGACTCTTTGTGACCCCACAGACTGCAGCACGCCAGGCTTCCCTGTCCATCACCAACTCCTGGAGCTTACTCAAACTCAAGTCCATTGAGTTGGTGATGCCATCCAACCATCTCATCCTCTGTTGTCCCCTTCTCCTCCTGCCTTCAATCTTTCCCAGCATCAAGCTCTTTTCCAATGAGCCAGTTCCTCACATCAGGTGGCCAAAGTATTGGAGCTTTAGCTTCAGCATGTCCTTCCAATGAGTATTCAGGGTTGATTTCCTTTAGGATTGACTGGTTTGATTTCCTCGCAGTCCAAGGGACTCTCAAGAGTCTTCTTCAACACCACAGGTCAAAAGCATCAATTCGTCGGTTCTCAGCTTTCTTTATGGTCCAACTCACATCCATACACGGCTACTGGAAAAATCATAGCTTTGACTAGACAGACATAAAGTAATGTCTCTGCTTTTTAATATGCTATCTAGGTTGGTCATAGCTTTTCCTCCAAGGAGCAAGTGTCTTTTAATTTCATGGCTGCAGTCACCATCTGCAGTGAATTTGGAGCCCAAGAAAATAAAGTCTGCCACTGTTTCCATTGTTTCCCCATCTATTTGCCATGAAGTGATGGGACTGGATGCCATGATTTTAGTTTTCTGAATGTTGAGTTTTAAGCCAACTTCTTCACTCTCTTCTTTCATTTTCATCAAGAGGCTCTTTAGTTCCTCTTCACTTTCTGCCATAAGGGTAATGTCATCTGCATGTTTGAGGTTATTGATATTTCTCCCAGCAATCTTGATCCAGCTTGTGCTTCATCCAGTCTGGCATTTTGCATGATGTACTCTGCATATAAGTTAAATAAGCAGAGTGACAATATACAGCCTTGACGTACTCCTTTCCCAGTTTGGAACCAGTCTGTTGTTCCACGTCTGGTTCTAACTGTTGCTTCTTGACCTGCATACAGATTTCTCAGGAGGCAGGCAAGTGGTCTGGTATTTCCATCTCTTTAAGAATTTTCCACAGTTTTGAGATGGGTGTCAGGAAACAGGAACTCTGAGCCCTGTGACCTTCAACAATGCACTTAACCTCTTGGGAATTCAATTAACATTAATAAAAGTCAGCCAATGCAGGAAACACAGGTTCAATCTCTGGGTCAGGAAGATCTCCTGGAGAAGGAAATGTCCACCCACTTCAGTGTTCTTGCCTGGGAAATCCCATGGACAGAGGAGCCTGGCAGGGTACAGTCCATGGGACTGCAAAAGAATCGAACACAACTTAGTGACTAAAGAACATCAAATCTCTAAGGTCCCTTGTAGCCCCTAAATATATAACCCTATGTAGGGGAATAGGAAATGTCTGCAAAGAATAATGCTAGGGAAAACTGAAAATCCATTGCTGTGGAAGAATTCAATGGATTTGGGTATCCAGGGTTGCGTGTGCATGCTTGCTAAGTCGCTTCAGTTGTGTCCAACTCTTTGGGACCCCATGAGCTATAGCTCGCCGGGTTCCTCTGTCCACGGGATTCTCCAGGCAAGAATACTGGAGTGGGTTGCCATGCCCTCCTCAGGGGATCTTTGCGACCCAGGGATGGAACCCGCATTGGCCGGCAGTTTCTTTATCACTTGCACCATCTGGGGAGCCCATCCAAGGTTACTAAGGAGGAAATATTTGCCCACTGAGGCATTCCATGAGCTGTATGAATTACACATGGATAGTCTCCAAGGGCGAGTTCATACTGCCATTCGCCACCAGTACAATGAACTCAAATCAGTAATGCACAAAGCTCCAAGGGTAAATTTAATTTTGATAGAGAACAGGAAATTAATGCTCTGCCCTTGCTCTCTAGAAAAAGAAACAGATCCTGTCGTGAATGAACCTCTTACTACATTTTATGAGAGGGAAGCTGAAGAGTCTTGCTCCAGAGCTTTTACAGGCGTGCCTCTTTCCTGGTGAGGGTGTGCGCGGAAAGCTATTTAGTTCAGACCGGTTTCCCCAGGACTGTGTCATGCTCGGCTTCTTCCTGCCTTGGTTACTTTTCCATGAGATTGTGATGAGGTTGTCATGTCTGCAGGTTTATAGTGAAGGATGACACTAACCCACATGTTCCCAGACTGTGAGAACAGCAAGACACTGGCTCTTCTTGTCAATAAATGATGAGTTGTAGAGGTTTAAATGAAGTTGACACGGGTGACTAAGTGTTATACCTGAAGAACCAAATGTCCTGATAGATGTCAAAGAACTTTTCATCCTGAAAAGAGGGTTGAGAGGTTAGTCATTATTTGGGGCTGTTCTATTCAAACCCCTTCTTATAGATGAAGAAAACGAAGGCCAGAGAGGGGACTGCCAGCCAGAAGTCACCAGCAGGAGAATGGCAGAGCCACGCCTGGAAAGCGGGGCTCCAGGGAGAGCCCAGAGACCCAGACCAAGCTCTGTCCCTGCGTAAACCACATGTGATACTGAGGACAATTTTTTTTTCGCAGCTTAAAATTTTTGACTTCAAAGAATCTTAGATGCTTTCTTTGTGATCCCGTGTGTGTTTTGCAATTAAATTCTAAGAATTAAAACAACTTAAGAAAGTAAAGCCCTGGTTTGCCAGAAATCCTACGGAATGGGGAGTTTGGTCTAATTGAAATGTACAGCACTTTTATTTCACAATTAAAAGCTCCCATTTTGGAGTACTTTCATGTCACTGACTTGTGTGCAAGATGCATGGTCCTGATTGGCCCAGCATCCTCTGCGCACTGCTAAGCCCATCCACTTCCCTGACTTCATACCCTTTGCCCAGCAGGACTTAAGAAGTTCAGTTCTCCCAGGATTAGATGGCATCTGCGATTTTTCTGCACAAGTGCATACTCTCTCACCTACCCCTCCAAGTGGGCTGGAAGGTAACTCTTGAATCTGAAGAGATGGACTGGTTCCTTATTCTCCAAGATGACTTTGGTGGATTTGACTGCTCAGTGGTAACTGTAGCTGCTCCACATACCTCCCCTCTGCCAGGAGAGGCACCCAGCCTTGCTCACATGTGTTTCAGATGTATCCTGAGCACCTGTCCTGAATGCCAGGTACTGAACTAAGTACTGAGGATGCCGGAGTTGACAAAACACAGACCCTGACTTCAAGAACTCCAAGACCAGCAGATATTCCTCCTGGTCCAGTGGTTAAGACTTTGCATTTCCAATGCAAGGGGGTGCAGGTTCAATCCCTGGCTGGGGAGCTGTGATCTCACATGCTTCAAGCGGAAAAGCCCAAACATAAAACAGAAGCAGTACTGTAACAAATTCAATAAAGACTTAAGAAAGAAAAAAAAAAAGAACTTCAAGACCCGGAGGCAAGAGAGGCAAGGAAGGATTCATTACACGACTGTGGGCCACGTGTATTGGGGATTCTGACACGCGGGCTGCAAAATGGCCAAGGGGATTCTGGAATTCTGGAGAAATTTTCCTCTTCTGCCTTCCGGCCTTACGTGTGACCCACCCACCTGCTGAGGGCCAGTTGTGCTAAGGAGAGAGCTGCCACCCATCACTGATTTCCATCACCGTTACCGGTTCATGCAAAATTCAGGTGAGGATCTCAGCTCTCTGCCGTGAATGACTGATCAGTGGGTGCATATGAATCAGTCACATCAACATGCCTCGCTCTCCCTCCGAGAGGAACCATGGATGAGAGACCTCATTTAGCTGATGGGACCATAAGCCCAGCTTTCATCAGGAAGCATCCCAGGCTGCTCTGAAGGAAGCACTGGACCTCGTGAGGAGTTGATGTGGGCAACATCATTAAGTGATTCATTTTCCAACTGCTTCATCATGAGTTCCTTTTAAACACATGAGGCTAATAAAGAGAGCTTGCCGTTTGGTGATTTTTCTCGTGGTCCCTTTAGGCAGCCTACGTGAAGACACTGGTTATGTAGCTTCCTCGCTTAAACCATGGCCTAAGGTAGGAACAGCCTCTGGAGAGAGGTGGGCTGGCGCTGCCTCTGTGACCGCCCGGCCTGTGTCTGAAAACACACATAGGTGGGACAACCAGGCAGGACTCCAGAGAGGCCCTGGGCAGAGGACAGAGTTCCCACTCTCTCTGACTCCTCTCCTCTGTGTGAAAGTTCAGAATAAACCTAGTTTCCACAATGTTCCTGCTTTCTTTTCTCATCCCTGAGAAATGGAATGCTCTCTGTTTGCTCTTTCTCTCACCTTCCTTCCTCCAGCTCTTTGGTTTAAAGTCAGCTTCCTACAATCAAAAACATGTTCCAAAAGTATCTCCTTTGCCCTCTGCTGTATCCCAGCAGGTCCCAAAGTGCCTGACACCTCATAGGTAAGACCAAATAGTTGTTGAATGAATGAGTGACTCTTCTTCACTCTTCAATTTCCGCACTCCTCTGTTGGGGACAACTCCAGCCTCAAACTGTCTCCTAAACAAAGTCCCGCATCTCCAGCTGTTTGTCTGCATTTCTTTCTGCTGCCTGCTCACATTCAACATGCTTGCAACAGAAACCTTTTTCTTTTTCTCCAAACCGGCACCCCCATTTGACCTTCCTCTTTCTGCCAGCAACACCATCATTCACTCAACAACTCCAGGACCAAACTTCCGTGTGGGGCTGCCTCCCCTCCTTCTGTCCTAAAGCCACAGCTTGTCCTAAAGCCTGCTTACCTGTCCACCGCCCAGTTTCCAGCCACCTTTCCTTTCCTACCAATCCGAGTCCAAGGTCTACCTCGGAATCTCATCCCCTTAGATCTACCCTCTTACAACAGCCTCCTAACTGGTTTCATTGCTTTCTTCATTCATTGGAAAATTCTTCTCCAGTCAGTGTTCTCCAAGTTCTTTGTTCATCTTCCATTTCTCTATCCTAATCAAGATTCATTAGGCACTCTCTCGTGCCTACTGCTTTGAATTTGGCATTCAAAATTCTCCACGGTCACTCTTCAAATATTGCCCAATCACACCTCCAGTGATTCCCAAGATAGAACCTTCCTTTGATCGAGTATTATTTCTGAACATGTTTTAAATCTTCCCCCATCTGGATTCAAGTCCTCTCCTGTCCCTCCCCCAGGATTCTCTCTCCTCAACTCTTTCCAGGGAACTCTGACCCAGCCTTCAAGACCAGCTCAGATCACACCTCCTCCAGGAAGCCTTCCCTAACCAGCTGAGCCCACAGTTGTTTCTACTTCCTCTGAGTTCCTATAGATCATGTCCTCGGTATCCTCATTTGATCTTAGCATCAGAGCTATGTGGATATAGTGAGTCATTAGTAATTTTGTCATGTGTATTAGTCTTATCTCCCCAGCCAGCTTGTGAACTCCTTTTGAACAAAGCTCATGGCTCATGTTCTCTTATATTCCTACAGCAGTTAATCTCCTTGTTTTCCCAATCAAGACCTTGCACAGAGTAGGAACTCAGCTGATACTAGTTGATTTTTAAGTAAGATTAAGACTGAAATAAATGAACATCAGGATAGGAATCAAACTATGCACATTTAGGAAATGGCTTTCCTGAGGGTATTTTAACACATTTTCCCCTCAATAAAAATGAATATTTTAAACAATATTAACATCACATATTAGAGGTGAAATACACTAGCTTATGTTAGAGTTTATTTCATTATTATTCATTTACAGAAGAAAGAAAAGTAGAGAATGTTTTAAATTCCAGTAACAAAAGTAGGTCATCTGCAAATTGATCTTAATTTTCCATATTTAAATCACCTAATTTCAACAATAACATGGTAGATTTAGTAATGATGAAGGGCTCACAAAGTAACTCTTCTGTAGTGTTTGTGTTTTAAATCAACACGAAAGTGTTACTCATGCTGTTCTGATTCAAATTGGTTAAACTACATTGACTCTGGATTTTAGGAAAAGTCTACAATATGGTTCTTGACTCTAAAGCCCAGATTTGGCTCACCCCCTTTTCCTCTCTGTGGTGTTGAAGAAGACTCTTGAGAGTCCCTTGGACTGCAAGGAGATCCAACCAGTCAATCCTAAATGAAATCAGTCCTGAATATTCACTGGAAGGACTGATGCTGAAGTTCAAGCTCCAATACTCTGGCCACCTGATGTGAAGGACTGATTCATTGGAAAAGACTCTGATGCTGGGAAAGATTGAAGGCAGGAGGAGAAGGGGATGACAGAGGATGAGGTGGTTGGATGACATCACCAACTTGATGGACGTGAGTTTGAATAAGCTCCAGGAGTTGGTGATGGACAGGGAAGCCTGGCGTGCTGCAGTCTGTGGGGTCACAAAGAGTTGGACACGACTGAGTAACTGCACTGACTGACTCTTCGTTCTTTGTCGGGGATAAACGTCTGTGCCCCTCCCACAAATCATATGTTAAAGCCTAATCCCCAAACTGATGAAATAAGGAAGTGAGGCATTTGGGTGCTGACTAGGTCATGAGGGTAGAACCCTTATAAATGGGATTAGTGCCCTTATAATAAGGGACAGGAGAGAGCTTCCCCTCCCCACTCTGTTCTCCACCACCTATGGATAGAGGACAGCTGTGTGCAAACCAGGAAGCAGGTTCTCACCAGACACAGGCTCTAGCAGCACCTTGCTACCTTCATCTTAGGCTTCCCAGTCTCTGAAACTGACAAATAAGTGGTTTTCGCTTAAACCAGTCTGTGGTATACTTGTTATACCAGCTTGAAGAGTCCACTTTTCTACAAAGAAAGTCTGACCCCCAAATCTGACCAAATGCTGCTCTCTCCTGTTCTTTCTATGTGAGGGACATTAAAACGTGAAAATCTCATCCTCAGTTTTCTGATTAATTTCCCTGGTTAGACTCTGACCTGATTGATCCCAGAGGCGACATCCTATTTAGCTGTGTATCCACAGCTCCCATACAGTGTCTGTCCCACTGTTGCTCTTTGAATGCACACATGAATAAACGATGACCGCCCAGAGAGGTGTACAAGGGCAGCGGTAGCACAGAGGAGCAAGGGCTCTGAGCTGCTAGAGGGCTTTCCAAAGACTCTACAAAGGAAGTAATGTTTCCCTGGCTGGCTCTCCCCCTGTCCCCTCTCCCCAAGTCTGTCCCCAATCTGTGCCATCTGGGCATTTTCTGACAAATACAGTTTCCAGGCTCCAGTCTCAGAGCTATGGCTAATACTCTCTTGGGTGGGGCTAGGGACACGCATGCCAAAATGTTCCACTGGTGATTCTGATGAGAAATCAGCTTTGGGAATCTCTGATCTTCAGGCATGGGGGCTTCCCTGTTGGCTCAATGCTAAAGAATCTGCCTGCAATGCAAGAGAGATGGGTTCAATCCCTGGGTCAGGAAAATCCCCTGAAGGAGGGCATGGCAGTCTGTTCCAATATCCTTGCGGGGAAAACCCCATGGATAGCAGAGCCTGGTGGGCTCCATTCCATTGGGTCACAAAGAGTCAGACACGACTGAAGTGACTAAGCACAGCACAGTACAGACGGACTGAGCACAGCAGAGCACAGATCTCAAGCACAAAAAATCTAAGTGGCTTCTACAAGCAAGAGTGGCCTACAGTCAGTTCAGTTCAGTCACTCAGTCGTGTCCGACTCTTTGCAACCCCATGAATCGCAGCACACCAGGCCTCCCTGTCCATCACCAACTCCCGGAGTTTACCCAAACCCATGTCAATCGAGTCGGTGATGCCATCCAGCCATCTTATCCTCTGTCGTCCCCTTCTCCTCATGCCCCCAATCCCTCCCAGCATCAGGGTCTTTTCCAATGAGTCAACTCTTCGCATGAGGTGGCCAAAGTATTGGAGTTTCAGCTTCAGCATCAGTCCTTCCAATGAACACCCAGGACTGATCTCCTTCAGGATGGACTGGTTGGATCTCCTTGCAGTCCAAGGGACTTTCAAGAGTCTTCTCCAACACCACAGTTCAAAAGCATCAATTTTTTGGCGCTCAGCTTTCTTCACCGTTCAACTCTCACATCCATACATGACCACTGGAAAAACCATAGCCTTGACTAGATGGACCTTTGTTGGCAAAGTAATGTCTCTGCTTTTAAATATGCTATCCAGGTTGGTCATAACTTTCCTTCCAAGGAGTAAGCGTCTTTTAATTTCATGGCTGCAATCACCATCTGCAGTGATTTTGGAGCCCAAAAAGTAGTCAGCCACTGTTTCCACTGTTTCCCCATCTATTTCCCATGAAGTGATGGGACCAGATGCCCTGATCTTAGTTTTCTGAATGTTGAGCTTTAAGCCGACTTTTTCACCCTCCTGCTTCACTTTCATCAAGAGGCTTTTTAGTTCCTCACCACTTCACTCCTCACAGGGTGGTGTCATCTGCATGTCTGAGGTTATTGATATTTCTCCCAGCAATCTTGATTCCAGCTTGTGCTTCTTCCAGCCCAGCATTTCTCATGATGTACTCTGCATATAAGTTAAATAAGCAGGGTGACAATATAGAGCCTTGACGTACCACCAGGACAGCCTCATTTTGAACCACCCCACTCTCTCTAAGAGGGTGTGTACACAACACACACCTACCTGTCTACTCACACCTCTGTGCCTCTGCTCAGCTCTCCACATGTCTAGGTTACACTTTCCTACCTTGCCTATTCACCCAGCCCCTCCAGAGGAAATGTTATTTCCTTTGTAAGGTCTTTTGGAAAGCCCTGTAAAGCAGCTCAGAGCCCTTGCTCCTCTGTGTCACCGCTGCCCTGGTGCACCTCTTTGGGAGATCATCATTTATTCTTGTATGCATTCAAAGAGCATCAGTGTAGCTCCAGT
The DNA here is from genome assembly GCF_910594005.1 of Cervus elaphus. NCBI lineage: Eukaryota > Metazoa > Chordata > Mammalia > Artiodactyla > Cervidae > Cervus > Cervus elaphus. The sequence continues at coordinate 82,758,317 of NC_057829.1, read as the reverse complement.
TGTGTACCAGGCACTCTATGGGGGCTGTGGATACACAGCTAAATAGGCGTCACCTCTGGGATCAAGCAGGTTAGAGCTTAACCCAGGAGATTAACCAGAAAACCCAGGATGAGATTTTCAGGCTTTAATGTCCCTGACATAGAAAGGACAGGAAAGAGCAGCATTTGGTCAGATTTTGGGGTCAGAGTTTTCTTGTTGAAAAGCTGGCTCCTCACCTGAGGTTTTCTACAATATTAGGTGGCCCTAGTGGTAAAGAATCATTCTGCCAATAATACACCATGTTATCATCATTAATTTAAGATCAAACTATTGTCTAAATATCCTTTCTAGAAGTCCAGATGCATTCAGTACTTTTTCAAGTCCATCTTCCTAAGGAAACTCTCTCCCAGGGCCTTCAGCCAGGCTCCAGGCTGGCTGGTGACCCTGTGTGCCCAGCACTCAATGGTGGTCCTGGATCTCCTTATATCAGCATCCTTGGGACTCCCTCCCCTCTGCCCTGTGTACCAGGGCAGTAACCAGGCTGCTTTCTGCATCCCATGTCTTCCCCTTCTTTGGTTTATGGCCCTGTTTTGGAAAAGCACATTCTCTGGTATCTTCCTAAAAAGTGCCTAGAAGGTACATTTTTTGAGGCTTTGCATGTCTGAAAAAAGTTTTCCTTGTAACATGACACTTGGTTAATTGCTTAGCAGTTGGGTCTCTAGCTCTACTTTAAATGGCTCTACTCAGGCCAGTTTTCACAGTTTAAATGCTTCAGTTCTTGGGGAAATGTGTGTAGGAAGTAATTCATAGTATAGCGACAACCACAAAATCTTGGGATAACTCAAATGTCTTTTTAACAGGCAACTCTTAAAAATAATCAAAGATTCATTAATTAATCCACTTAGTCATTTCCCCAGCTAACACTTACTGAGCAGCTGCCATATGTCGGGCCAGGTTCTAAGTGCTACAGACATAACATAAGTTCCTGTCAGCAGGTACTTTATACTATCTACCTTTTTCTCACACTTAGGTGTATCTTTCTACATCCTAAGTGGAATCTGATTCTTGAATCTCTTTCAAGTCAAGGCCACCTGGGACAACACAAGAGTCAACCCTATTTTTTTTTTTTCACAATTGAAAGACCTACTTAATCCACATTTCTGTTTATGTAAGCATATAAGAGTCAGATATGACTAAGCGATTGAGCACACACACAAAACAACTTCAGTAGTTCAGTTCTGTTCAGTTACTCCATCATGTCCGACTCTTCGCAACCCCATGGACTGCAGCACACCAGGCTTCCCTGTCCATCACCACACACTTACTCAAATTCATGTCCATTGAGATGGTGATGCCATCCAACCATCTCATCCTCTGTTGTCCCCTTCTCTTCCTGCCTTCAATCTTTCCCAGCACCAGGGTCTTTTCCAATGAGTCAGTTTTTCACATTAGGTGGCCAGAGTATCGGAGTTTCAGCTTCAGCCTCAGTCCTTCCGATGAACACCCAGGACTGATTTCCTTTAGGATGAACTGGTTGGATCTCCTTGCAGAAGACTCTCAAGAGTCTTCTCCAACACCACAGTTCAAAAGCATCAATTCTTTGGCGCTCAGCTTTGTTTATAGTCCAGCTCTCACATCCATACATGACCACTGGAAAAACCATAGCTTTGACTAGATGGACCTTTGTTGGCAAAGTAATGTCAGTAGTAAAATACCAAATACTGCCATTCTTTGGTGTCTTTTCAAGGTCAATTACCTTTCAATTACTGTTGAAGCTAAAGACTTAGTAAAGATTTAAGATAATTTACCTAGTGTTTTTGTGTAGAGTGAATTTTCAAATCATAGACTCAAATTGCTAATTTATAATTTATAAATTATACATATTATAAATATATACTTATAACATATAAATATATAATTTATACCATAAATTTATAAATTAATTTATAATTAAAATTAAATTATAATTAATAATCTAATTTAATATTAAATAATGTAATTTAATATTAATTTAATTTAATATTAATTAATTTAGGTTAATTTATAGCTGAATTCACTGCATAAAATCTAAGTATCAACTTTAAAATTTTCTTTGCAATTTTAACAGGAAAGTTACTAAGGGGTTACTATAAGTTTGGAAAGCCACAAGAAAGAAAGAACTGAAGCAGTATCCTTAGAGGCCCCAGGTTTCAGGCTTTTCTCTGGAATACCTGGAGACAGTTTTGGCTGTCGCAGTGGAAGAACAGGGTGAGAGAGTGGTAGGGGTTCTAGTGGCATCTAGTGTGTAGGGGCCAGCCTTCTAAACATCTTGCAATGCACAGGACAGCCCCAGAGCAAAGGACTTCCCAGTCCCAAATATCAGGATGCTAAGCCTGAGAAACCCTGGTTCAAAATATTAGCCATAATAATAACAATAATAATCAGGTATTACATAAACAAAATAAGTATTTATTCAGGAAGTGGTAGCAAAAGTTTAAATCATGGTAATTTTAAGAGATATTTTTGAACATTAGATTGGAACCCCTGACTCTTTCTGTGCCTCTTTGAATTGTGTGTGTGCTACTGTAGGACTTTCACCTTTGGCTAGGAGACTACACTTTCATTCTTTCTAACCCTAACCCTAACCCTAACCCTGGAATATTTGGAATATTCCAAATGCCCTCTGAGGGAAGAGGACAAGCTGGTTGAGTAACACTGTTCTGAATAAAGACTTTGACTGTCATCTACTTGTTCTCCGCAATTGCATGTCCTGCTGGTACTTAGAAAATAAGACTGCCATGTACAGTTGGCCAGGTTACTCACTGTGTAAGGGCAGCTGGCCAAAGATGTAAGGAAAAGCCAAAATCCAGCCCTTGTTCTGCTTTCCACATCATGGTCCCTGTAATGGGTCTCTGTCCTGGAGGGAGAGACTTCTTTAGAACTCACATATTAGGTGCCTTGTGGGCTATCTTCTTGTAGCAACATTAAAAAGTAAGAGGAAGACAAGAATGTCAGATGGAAAACTCATCTAGCCCAACTCCTTCACTCTTAAATATAGGAAAACTGAGGCCCAGGAAATTATGGAAGGATAACTTTGAGAAATGTATTCAGGCTGTAATTGAAAACTTGGGAAGAAAAGGGAGACGCTGATTATACTTTAGGGAGCTTGAGTATCAAACGGGAAAATCTAACGTATATCTTGGAGAAGGGCCCTTGCATGGGTGGTGGGGAGGAAGCACAATCCAGTTTACAGGCAGACACAAGACAAAGAGATAAACTTTCATATGAAAGGCAGTGTAGACAGGAGGAATGGGATGTAATGAGCCACACAGAAAAATGTCCCTGGAGAAGAACATGCTGATGGTCACTGCTGCTGGGGGATCAGCTCAAAACCAAGACCAGAGTCTGATTCATCTTTGTGGCCTTTGGGTTCATTCCTGGCCCACATTGGCAAAGAGCAGAAGCACAGCAAAGTGCCAGCCTGGGTAAAACACTATTGACTGTGGAGACCACGGAGGCAGAAACAGGAAGCCCTCCTGGTGGAAAGCACGGGTGGTCCAGGAGGAGAATGTTCCAAGAAGCCACTGCCTCAGTCTCCCTGACCCTCAGAGAGTTCTCCTCTCTGTCTCTACGAAAGCACGGCTAAATATGACACCCTCCCTTCTCCAGTTGGCCCACTCACTGCAGGTGATACAGCAAGCTGTATTTTACCACCGTCTGCCCTGGTGAGTCCAGCTGCACCCACACACCCTGGACTCACCCGTTGAACCCACCCTCCCCAGGACAAGCTGGGCTCTGGGGCTCTGAGCCCACTGACCTCCTGGAACTTCAGCATGTGGGGATCTGGCCCAAGCACATGCTATTCCCCTTACTCTTGTAGATCAGCTTAACCTTGGCCAAGAGCTCCGTCCCTCTCACCGTCCCAGCGAGAAACCTGACAAATCCATGACAGAGTTAACAGAAGCTGCTCAGCACAGATGCTCAGAAGCCACCAGTAACACATCTCTCCTCCCTGGGCTTCTGGCTGCAACCCCGCAGCGGGTCTCCTCCTTTCTTCCAGTTCAGGGAACTCACAGCTTCACTGGTTCCTGTCTTTCCTGTTCCTCAGGGGCAGTAGTTGAACATTGAGGAAGCAACTAGAACGCATCAACTAGGAGCTTCCCCAGTGGCTCAATGGTTAAAGAATCTGCCTGCAATGCAGGAGATGTAGGAGATGCAAATCCGATTCCTGGGTCAGGAAGATCCCCCAGAGGAGGAAATGTCAACCCACTGAGTATTCTTGCCTGGAAAATCCCATGGACAGAGGAGCCTGGCGAACTATAGTCCATGGTGTCGTAAAGAGTCCATGCATAATGCACCAATTAACCAGGAGAGATGCCCAGAGGCCCCCTTCTGGGTCAGGTGTTAATTACTAGGGACTGGATCACCTGGAGGTGTCGGGTGTTGGGGACCATTTCCACTGGCACAGGAGTATTTCAAGGTTTTTACCCCTGGTGGGGTCTTCCCAGTGGCTATCAGACCCAGTATCTCTCTACTTCTTGGAAGTACAGTTTGACTCTGCTGGGCTCTTGCAAACACAGAGAAGCATCTGTGGCTTTTAACAGGTCCCCCGAGGGCAGTTCAGATTAGCAATCCACACGCTTTCAGAGGTGATGGGGTCCGGCAATAACCCGTGTCTCCCCTTGCAGGTCTCCTTTCCACAGAGCACCTACTGTGGCACTTTTTCAGGAGGAGCCTAATAATACAGTCCAGGCCACTAACTCCTCTACTTTGCTGCCAAACTTTACAGATGTTTCTGCAGGGTCTGACTCTGTAACAATCCATAAAGCACCAACTACAGCTATAATTAAATTGTAAAAATCAATCCAGACACGGCACGCAGCTGGGGAGGAATTCATCTCCTGCGATGTCCCCAGTGGGCCATAACCCTCCTCTGGCTGCCATGGCAGGTGGCAGAGGGCACTAAGTCAGCAGCACGGGAGCCCAGAGTGCACCTGTGGCTCTTGTTTCCATGGCAGGGTTTTGGGAACCATCAGAGACTCAGCAGAGCTGCAGCGACAATGACATGGAAAAATAGTCCATAGGATATGTGTTGTCAGGTTGAGAGACACTCCAACCGGAGCTCATAGAACTCAGAAATGATGGTGTAAGATCTGGTGTCTGGAAGGGACCAGCCAGGGTTGGATGTGCGACTGGGCAGAGAGGGTGGGAGACCCGGAATCAGGATAATGAAGGAAGAATGTGATCCAGGCTAAAGCAGGGGCAGAACCCCTAGCGCTTCAGACAACGGTTGTCATTGGTAGAGATTGCCAGCCAGACTAATTAATTAAATTTGTATGGTATTTAAAATTTTCTATGTATCTGCTTAAGTTGTGTGTGTGTGTGTGTGTGTGTGTGTGTGCATGTGTGGCTTATTCTACAATGTAAATTTTATTTTCAACGAGTCCATCTGTTATCTATATGAAATGTTGGAATTAAAATGAATCGCCTTGGATATTGTCAAGATGAAGTACTAAACTGAATTTGCATTTGGAACAAGTCTTTGGCAGCCTGGGCTGGAAACAGCTGGTGACCACTTGCCTCACGTCCACTTTCTCTTTTATGTGGGTTGAATGCTGCCCCAACTCCCAATCCCCCCCTTTCAGGATATGTCCTTCCTATTCAGGAAAAGTCTTTCAGGAGTAATTAAGGATCTCAATTAAGGATCTCAACTAAGGATTAGGATGGATCCTAAATTCGATGACAAGTATCTAGAAGAAATAAGAAGGGAGGGACTTCCCTGGCAGTCTAGGGCTTAAGACTTCACCTTCCACTGCAAGGGGTGCGGGTTCAATCTCTGGTTGAGCTAAGACTCCCACATGCCTCACAGTCAAAAAACCAAAACATAAACAGAAGCAATATTGTAACAAATTCAATGAAGACTTTTAAAATGGTCCACATTAAAAAAAAAAAAAAAAAAACCTTAAAAAGAAAGCAAAGGAGAAACTACAAGTCTACAGAGTGGCGCAGTGGTAAAGAATTCACCTGCCAATGTAGGAGACGCGGGTTTGATCCCTGGGTCAGGAAGAGCCCCTGTGGGTTTGATCCCTGGGTCAGGAAGATCCCCCGGAGGAGGAAATGGCAACCCACTCCAGTATTCTTGCCTGGGAAATCCCATAGACAGAGGAGCCTGGTGGGCTACAGTCCATGGGGTCCCAAAGAGTCGGACGTGACTGAGCACGCGCTCATGCATGTATGCACACATGAGTCTACAAGCCAAGGAACCCCAGCAATTGCCAGCAGCCACCAGAAGTTTAGAGGAGAAGCGTGGGACGAACTCTCCCTCAGAGCCAACTCTGCCAGTACCTTGATTTCAGACATCTGACTTGCAGACTGTGAGAGAATAGATATGCTGTTTTAAGCCCCCCAGTTTATGGAAGTTTGATATGGCAACCACAGGATTATTGTAATATACATGGTCACTCATGACATGGGGAGGAGCATCTGATACTAGTTTTGGAGTCACAATTACCTGAATTTGGATTTTATTTGTGTCTCTGCCATTTTCTACTTATATGATTTTAGTTAGTTCAGTATTTTAGACAGATGATTTCTCAATGTTCCCCTCTGTGCAGTGGGCTGGTAATATTTATTTTACAAAGTTAGAAGAATGAAATGAGATGCAGCCACATAGCATCTGGCACATAATGACAACTGGATAAATGTTAGGTCATTATCATGCCTCTATTATTAGAAGTTGGTTGGACACCCAAGTTAATGACTAGTTAAAGGGAAGACAGGAAGTTACTTTTTTTTTTTTTTTTAAGGAAGTTGCTTTTGAAATAGGCGTTCCAGAAAGAGATGATGGCTCCTCTTCTGGGAAGAAGTAGGGAGAGAGGACATTTGGGAGAAAAACTAAGGAAGGGAGTCCATTGTCTGTATTTGAAAAGAAGAGAGAAAAGAGAAGACAGAGGAATAACTAGGAAAGACATGGAGGAGGACTGGTTTTAAAATAAAACAACTATTGCTATTATGGAAGATGAATGGAGGGTGTTGGTCTATGTTTAGGAGAAGGACGGAAATAGAGAAATTGCTCTTTTCGAGGACAGAAGGAGAGAGGCTGTAATTATAAAGGGAGTATATGTATCTCTCATGCTGAGTAGTTAAATGAACAAGTCTTTATGGAGGCTTCTCTCATTATGGAGAAGCCAAGGAAGAGTGAACTTCCTTTTCAGGATGCCACCAGGTATCAGAAGGGGTACCTGCCCATCTGCTGGGCTGTGGGTGATAACAGGAAACAGAGACATTTCCAGGCAACTGCCCAGGATAGGGGAAGTGCACTGCCTAGGAACTCATGTTGGGCAGAAATTTAGATCCTCTCCCCTTTCCTCCTATACCACCAAAAGGATACAGAATATGTTCATCAGTTCTCATCAAGCTAGTCCTGTGACCCCATGCACTGTAGCCCACCAGGCTCCTCTGAATCCATCAGAAATTCTCCAGGCAAGAGTATTGGAGTGGGTTGCCATGCCCTCCTGTAGGGGATATTCCTGACCCAGGGATTGAACCCAGGTCTCCTGCATCATAGGAATATTCTTTACCATCAGAGCCACCAGGGAAGCCCTGAACTAGTCCTAAAGGGGTATTTCTGACAGCTGAGGGGGTGGCGTATGTTCTGGGAGGAAAAACAGGTTCAACAAAGACAGCAAGTGAATAAAAAACAAAGGTAGTACAGGAGGAGGTCACAAGCCTGCAGGATATATACAGGGGAGGAGTAGGAAAGAGGAGAGACACTGGGGCACCCATCACCCCGAGCAAGGGGGTACATGAGCACTGCTCGGGAAGGCCGATTAGGGATCTCCATGTAGAAATGGGAGGGGAAGGAGTGCTCAGAGTGTTTTGTTAACAAGTTTAAATTAGCCAACATTTGAGAATCGAGAGTTTTTCCTTGAAAAGCCAGATTACTAGCATCAAGAGAAAACAGAAGGTCCGGCAGTTCTGGCTCCTTACTGTGATGTAGTCGAAGGGAGGCTGAGGCAAGAGGCTGCTGATGGAAGGCTCAAGCTCTCTTTGCCACGGCCCCACCTTACGCTGCACTTCACACATTCACATGACCTGCCCAGGCCCCGGTGGCCAGAGGCAGCAAATGTAGATGACTGCAAGGGAGAGACTTCCCACCCTCTCTCCCCTCAGGCCCTAGTGCTAAAATGCATCTCTGATGTTGGCAGTTGATTGACAGCATTAATCAGACTTTCTTTATTCTTAACTATTTTTTATTTTGTCTACTGGTTCTATGAATTCTTGAGAAAGCAGTGTGTGTGTGTGTGTGTGTGTGTGTGTGTGTGTGTGTGTGTGTGTGTGTGTGTGTGTGTGTGTGTGTGTGTGTGTGTGTGTGTATGCATTTTAACCAGCTTCTTAGGAAGGAAAAACTAGTCAGAAATTAGAGCTGTCACACATAACCTGGCACATAAGTAGTCTATTGACCTGCACCTAGTTCTCCTTCCAGAGTGCAGGTTCAGACGTTCTCCTGGCAACTTCATGATGTCTTTAGCCAAGTGTGAAGATACAGTCTCTGGATGAATCCTCTTAGGCTTAATAAATCAATATTCTGAAAGTCAGAGTTGCTTAAACCAGGCTAACTGCTACAAATACTGTCTAATAAGGCTTCTTTTTTTTTTTTCTTGAGTAGAATACAGGATGTGAAGAAAAAGTATGGCTGTTTTCTGTTTTTTTCTGTGGTTTCAAACTCAGGGCAGGTATATCTACAGGCCACATTAACTGGATACCAGACTTTGTGTCAATACAGGCATCACCCCCAGGGTGATTTTTCCCAGGGAATTTCTTTGGAAAGCTTTCTTAATGTGAAGATGCTACAACACTCTTCAGTCAGCCTTGGGAGTTGCAAATGCAACCCAGAGATGGAACTAGCACTGACTTTCTTTAAAAAGACAGAATCCTAATGCTTATAGCTTAAACTGCAAAGAACTAACAGTCATCATGCAATTCCATTTGATGGTAATTAATATCTATTATTTCTACCAATTCATGGAATTTCCTCAGACTTATTTCCATCCTTTGAGCTAAATTTTGTTTATTCTCCATGAAAGTTGCTGATCCAATTTATGCAAGTCAAACAGTGACACTCCAGTGGTCCATGTTTTGACTTGACTAGGAATCAGTTTCAGGAGCAAAATAGATGCTGGCAAGAAACACTACATCCCAGCAAGGATCCTGGAACATATGATAAAATGAGATTACAATAAGGATGGACTGGAGTTGAGCTTGAAGTCTAGAATGTAGGTAGGCAGAGAGGACAGATGGGGTCTTCCTGATGGGGGTTGGGGAAGGAGTATAGCCAAAGAAAAACCACCTCTAATGACAATCTCCCCCACTGACCTTGACCTTCCTTGCTACATGATGGCATCATCTTTCACGTACATGTTGTTTAGGCTAAGTGCCCAGGATAAGACAATAATACACAGTCCTAATTAGCACCTGTTGTCACTGCTCAGAAAATAATGACTGGGATGGGATGGGTCAATATTGACCACAGGAAAGGGGAAGAATTTCTTTAAGCCAGGCTTAGATGGTACCCGAGTGGCTCTGTTCTAAACAGAGAAGATCAGGGCATGGCCAGCCTGTGCATCTCTACTGTTCTACCCCTTGGGGAGTCACTTATATGACTGTCTTCCCATTGCGTTATGATCTTCTCCCACCAGAGGGTCCTACTTTCCATTCAATTGCTTTATTTTCTGATGAACTGTTGGTTGCAGAAACGGTGCAAAAATGCACTGGAGACTAGGAAACTGAGAATGTCTAGTTCTGGTCGTGACAAGTGAACTGGTAGCAGACTTATCTTCCCACCATGAACTACTAGAAAACCAACAACTGTTTTCAGGTATGGGATAGTAGACAGCATAAGAATATGATCCCTAGAGACAAGAGATAAACAAGGTGAAAAAGATAAGCTCTACAATGACCTTAGTTTTCTGCCTGGGGGCACTTTGCAGATCTCAGTGTGAGGAGAGAGATGCCAAGCAGAACACAATGTGCTTGTTAAATTGAGAAGTGAAAGGGAAAGTTTTAGTCACTCAGTCGTGTCTGACTCTTTGCAACCCCATGGACTGTAGCCCACCAGGTTCCTCTGGCCGTGGAATTCTCCGGGAAATATTAGAGTGGGTTGCCATTCCCTTCTCCAGGATACCTTCCAGACTCAGGGATTGAACCCACGTCTCCTGCATTGCAGGCAGATTCTTTACCATCTGAGCCACCAGAGGATCACTCTAAAAAAGCTTAAACACCTAGGATCTTCCAAAGGAACAGTTTGCTCTCCAAATAAATTGCCTGCCTGCCAGAGCAAAGGCCAACTCTCTTTAAAAGAAAGTGACAAAATCTATATGATCAACAAGGTAAAATTTACAGTGTCCAGCATACAATTAAAATGTTCTAAGCATGCCATGATGGTGGGCTATAACCAGGAGAGGGAAAAAAATTAGTTTGTAGAAATAGAGAGTAAGAGCCTAAAGCTTTTAGGTATATTTGGGTCTCATATCCAAATTCTCCTCTTCATAATTAGCAACTTATTTTACTCCTGTCAGACTCTTTGAATAAAAAGCTACTCCTGTTTACCTACCATCTGATGTGCTTGACATCTAATTAACTAAAAATTTATAACAAGTCCTCAGAGGCCAGATGATAGTTTCTGCCTTGGAAAAAACAAAGGCTGGGCTTGTTTGGGTGAGATAAAGAAAAGTTGCTCACCCTAGCACATGAGAATAAATACTAGATAAATTCTTTTCAGGGAAGTGATGTGCCAATTTGCTCTTCAGCTTCTCTGGGTTTTAAATTGTCTCCGCTTCCTCCTTGCCCATCTCCACGCCTACAGTGATCTCAAAACCAACGAATGAGAACACACACATAGCAAATGTTGGCAGGATCCCGAAGAGACTCTATTTGGATGGTGCCTTGGGTTTCTCTATTATTCTTAGGGAATTGTGCCACATTATTTCTTTTCTTTAACAAGTACATTAAAAAGCAAGCCAATGTTCAATCACTATGATTTTACAAATAGCTGCCTAGTACAGCCTGCAGAAGTGGCCATCACCGAGTATGTAGCATACAGAGTGCCAAGAACAGGTGGGAGCAGGGCAGGTTTTCCATCTCCACTTCTATGTGGTAGTTTAGGAACTTCGCTTCATTTAATCAAGTGATCAGTTCAAATTTAAGTATTTACTTTGAATGTCAACCACCCCTACCACCACCACACACCATACAAAGCTCTTGATGTGTGGATTTGAGTGTGACAGCAAATTTTTAAACATAAGACGGATATTTGTCCACTCTTTGAGTGGGCTTCCCTGATAGCTCAGTTGGTAAAGAATCCTGCGATGCAGGAGACCCCAGTTCGATTCCTGGGTCAGGAAGATCTTCTGGAGAAGGGATAGGCTACCCGTTCCAGTATTCTTGGGCTTCCCTTGTGGCTCAGCTGGTGAAGAAGCCGTGTGTGAGTAGTGAGGTCCTGGCCAACAATGACCACGCATGGGTAGCTACCCGTTCCAGTATTCTTGGGCTTCCCTTGTGGCTCAGCTGGTGAAGAAGCCGTGTGTGAGTAGTGAGGTCCTGGCCAACAATGACCACGCATGGGTAGCTACCCGTTCCAGTATTCTTGGGCTTCCCTTGTGGCTCAGCTGGTGAAGAAGCCGTGTGTGAGTAGTGAGGTCCTGGCCAACAATGACCACGCATGGGTAGCTACCCGTTCCAGTATTCTTGGGCTTCCCTTGTGGCTCAGCTGGTAAAGAAGCCGTGTGTGAGTAGTGAGGTCCTGGCCAACAATGACCACGCATGGGTAGCTACCCGTTCCAGTATTCTTGGGCTTCCCTTGTGGCTCAGCTGGTGAAGAAGCCGTGTGTGAGTAGTGAGGTCCTGGCCAACAATGACCACGCATGGGTTGGGACTGAGTGACTTTTATAACCATCTCATCACTAGGTTCTGAGAGCTCCCCAGAGCTGACAGCACAGGGCTAATTAGAAAGGCAACTCAAGTAATTGACTAGGTAATGAGGGGAAATGCCTGTGATTTAACTTGTACCTACTATTGCTCCCTGTGGGGTTTTTGAAGGGAAGTAATCACCTCCTCATTACCACAAGTGTTACTTGATGTGTGTTTTGCGGTTGCTGCCATATTTGTTTCTTCTTCTGAACTCTCCAGGCTCCTGAGGTACAGGCAGACCTGTTTAGCATGCCTCACCTTAATGTGTTTTTCACAGATGGAAGGTTTGTGACAACCTTGCATCAAGCAAGTCTATTGGTACCATTTTTTCCAACAGCATTGGCTCACTTCCTGTCTCTGTGTCACGTTTTAGTAATTCTCACAATATTTCAAGCTTTTTCATGATTATCTTTGCTATGGTGATCTCTGATGTTATTGCAAAAGACTGACTCACTGAAGGCTCAGATGATAGTTAGCAGTTTTAGCAATAAATTATTTTTAAATTAATGTACACACATTGTTTCTCTTAGACATCAAGCATACTTAATAGACTACAGAATTGTGTAAACAATATTTATATGCATTGGGAAACCAAAGAGTTTATGGATTGTGATATTCACTTTATTGCGGTGGTCTGGAACTGAGCTCACAGCCTCTCTGAGGTGTGTCTGTATTTGCTTCCAAGAGGTTTGAGCTTCTCTTAGGGATCCTATTAAGATCACTTCAATTTTCAAGCATCAAACGTGAAACATAGACTCTGAGCAGTGAGTTAGTCTTACTTTTCCCCCAGTGAATGAATTCCTTCGTTGACACCCTGTAGGTGTCTGGTCTCTGCTTGCACATTCCCTGAGAGGGAACTCACTACCTCACTTGAAAACCCATTTCTCTACTAAGCAAGTTCTTAAAATTGAACTGAAGTCTCTCTCTTACTGTTGCTTCTAATTCTTCCTTCTGTCATGCAAGAAACAGTCTACTCAGGTTTCCAAATGATGGTTCTTATGTCATACTCTGCTCCAACCCTTCAACTGCTTCCCAAACCCCATCACCTCCCAAGTGTCCTCCCCTCAAGTGACACTACAATAGAATTGGCCCTTTCAGTTTCCTTTTCTTTTCCCTCTTTTTCTGTTTTTCCTCTGTCTTCCTTCCTTCTTCCCCTCTTTTTTCCTTCCTTCCTTCCTTGTTAAAAAAATATCAGGCAATGACAAATATATATGATATCACCCATACATGGAATCTAAAAAATACAATAAACTAGTGAATATAACAAAACAGGAGCAGACTCAAAGATGCAGAGAACAAACTAGTGGTTACGGTGAGGAGAGGGGAGGGTGGAGGGGCAACAGAGGGGTAGAGGATTAAGAGGAGAAACTATTAGGTATAAAATAAGCTACAAGGACATATTGTACAACACAGGGAATATAGCCAATATTTTATAATAACTACAAGCAGAGTATAACACTTAAAAATTATGAACCACTATATTGTACACATGTAACTTCTATAATATTGTACATCAACTATACTTAAATAAAAAATACACACACACACACACACATATATATATCAAAAATATATGCACAATTTGAAACATTGTTCAGAAACACCAATCACATACCTCCAGTACTCCCCAAGTCTCTTTGGAAGTACTAGACTCAAATCTGCTCCTAATCTAGTAGCTTTTTGCTCCATGAAAATAGACTCATGGATCCTATTTACTCAAAGGATCATGGTGAAAATTTTGCTTTGGGATCTTACTTTTTCCAGAGTGCCTATAGCTACCAGCCTCAGACTCCCAGTTTTCATTTCACTACACATCTCCTGAGCACAAAATAACTGAGGGTTAAGACAATAACTTGGTTCAATTCAGATGACAGATTTTTGGTCCCATGTAGCAGCTGATAGAAGAAAAGGAATTTCATGAACATGAGGCCTTTGGTGAGTGTCCTAAGCCTGCACACCATCACACAATGTAAAGAAAGACACTGTCTCTGGGGCACACCAAGCATAGGGACTCCTCTTTTCATAACCATAATCTGAGACTCTCAAAACTCCCAGCCTGCCTGCAGGGAGACAAGTCATTCACAAATCAAGGCAACTGTCCCAATGCTTGATGGAAGACGAATATCATAATTGTAAAAATAATTCTCAAATAGTATTTAATGTGTTTCATTATTCTTTGTGATATTGATGGTGTATTAACCTACTTTCTTCTTGTTTCTTTGGGAAACAAACCACGGGGACTGCCTTTTCTCTTCATGTCACATCAAAGTAAGGGTGGATTTAAATGTGGAGTTATTGATTTATATACACATATTTGGAAAAATTGGACAGCTATTTTCCTACATTTTCTGAAATGACATAGCAGGTATCAATAACAGGGTGAAACCGTGACTCTGAGCTGTCAGAAATGGAAGTCTCAGCCCAGCTGAGTGTATACACTCAGGCTGATGAAGTAAGGCCCTGGAATTCTAACCAGCACAGTGAGATGCTCTGCATTCAGCCTGCATCACCCGAGGCAGAAAGCAGTGCACTGATGAGGGAGAAGCATGAATAACACAAAGTTCCACTGGACAGGCTCCAGGCATCAGCCAGAAAACGGAGTGCAATGGCTGACTCAAGGGCTGAAGGTGAGCCAGAGAAAGGACCAGGAGCAAATGAAACATAAAAGGAATGCAAGTCTCAGAAAGACTCCCACTCAAAAGAAAGGAGACCAGTGAACAGGGAGGAAGTGGGCACTGCTTGGGTTTTAGGGCTTGTATTGGCACTTGCTGAAAGCAGTATCTGTTTTATTTGGTCACCTGGGATGCAGAATGAAACTAAACCTGGCTAAAGCAGAAAAAGGAATTCATTGGTTCAAGTAACTTAAAAGTCAGAGGTAGGGTTGGTTTCTGGAACAGATGGTGGAGAGGCCCAGACAATGTCTTCCACTTCACTTTCTCTATCTTTTGGTTCTGAATTCCTCTGTGTGGGCCCCACTTACAAGCAGATGCCTTCTTCTGGTAAGATGGCTGCAGCTGTTTGAAGCTTCCATTCCATCCTGACAGCAATCTCAAGCAACAGAGAACTTCTCTTTTTCTATGGGTCCCACAGAAGTTCTGAAACTGAGTCTCAACAGCTCTGAGTGGTCTGCTTTGGGTCACATGCTTGCCCCTTTACCAATCATTACACTCAGAAGCATGCAGCACACTGATTGGCCAGGCTCAGTCACATGCTTCACCCCTGAAGCTAAGATGGGGCAAGCCTCTTACTTACCACTTGGACAGAGAAAAGAATGGGTAGTTTTTCCCCAAAGTTGAGAGCTACCAAGGAGAAAGGCTGCAGAACAGGACACAAAATTACATAACCACTTCAAGGTAACAAAAGTGATTGAAGGGGCTGGGACAGAGTCTATGGATTACATGAAACTGCTAAATACAAGACTAAATGGTGACTTCATTTGCTATCATCCCAGATGAGCCTACACCTTCTGGGGATTCTGTTACCCATTAGGAGTCTGGTCTTTCCAGCCACCATTTTGACCATGGCCATTACTAAAGAACCATGGTACCCATCATGGTCTTATCTGTGGAAAAAAGCATGAGATTATCCAGGACAGTTAAAAATGAATTTGTTCACATCAACAGTCAGTCAGACATTTTGAGGACTGATAATGTTTAAAATATATAGGGATTGCCTTTAATTATTCTTGACAAACTTATTCTTGTAAGTTTCCATGTTTCCTCTTGTTGTTCAGTCACTCAGTTGCATCTGACTCCTTGGGACCCCATGGACTGCAGCATGCCAGACTTCTCTGACCTTCACCATCTCCCGGAATTTGCCCAAACTCATGTCCTTTGAGTTAGTGATGCCATCCAACCATCTCATCCTCTGTTGTCCTCTTCTCCTCCTGCCTTCAATCTTTCCCTATCAGGGTCTTTTCTAATGACTTGGCTCTTCGCATCAAGTGGTCAAAGTATTGGAGCTTTAGCGTCAACTACAGTCCTTCCAATGAATATTCAGGTTTGATTTCCTTTAGGATTGACTGGTTGGATCTCGTTGTAGTCCAAAGGACTCTCAAGAGTCTTCTCCAACACCACAGTTCAAAAGCATTGTTCTTCAGTGCTAAGCCTTCTTTATCATCCAACTCTCACATCCATACCTGACTACTGGAAAAACCATAGCTGTGACTATACTGACCTTTGTTGGCAAAGTAATGCCTCTGCTTTTTAATATGCCATTTAGATTTGTCATAGCTTGTCTTCCAGGGAGCAAGCGTCTTTTAATTTCATGGCTGCAGTCACCATCTTCAGTGATTTTGGAGTCCAAGGAAATAGTCTGTCACTGTTTCCAATGTTTCCCCATCTATTTGCCATGAAGTGACAGGACCAGATGTTTTCTTCACTCACTCTTAATAGTGAAATACTGACTGTTAATAGTTATGATTCATTATTTATAAGGTAGGTTTCCAATGTAAACTTGTAAAGTCATAGATGTTTCTGTTAAAAAAAAAAATTCAACCAAGTAAATTTGAAGTTTCAATTGATTGTGTTCATGAATTCTTGAGCCAGGCAGCATCCAACTCTTTTCAGAGGAGTTGTACAAAATGAAAAGTTTTAGAGGATAAGGAAAGAAGTTATTAGCAAAATAAAAGAAAGAATTGTTTCAGGCCAGGCCACCTTCCTTTGGGGGAAAAGAACAGGAGGGGTCTTTACTGTGCAGTTAACTCACCGGTATTAGTGTTGATCCTTGATCAGGAAATTTTAGATTAACTGTTTTAAAGGTCATTTCTGGGAGGGACTGAAACTGCAGTGAAGTCTTGGTTTGCTCTCGGGGGGGGGGGGGGGGGGCGGGAGATGATATTATTTTGACTTGTTATTTCTTTCTAACATTTCCCTGTTATTTTCTGTCTTATTAGAAGTTCAGGGATCATCATTTCTAAGTTTGTTCATTATGTTGATGTCTCTCCCAAGTGTTCTATTACTCTTAGTGGTAAACAACTGGGAGAGATCATTCTGAAAGTCATAGTGAGCAGCCTTCTGAGTGATGAATTCATTATGAGGCCATGACACATCAACGGCTTCCCTCTAGAATCTCTCTTAGTCACTCCTACTGACTCAGAGCAGTTCCCTCTCGGAGTAGAAGTTTCCCTGAGGCAAGTCCCCACCATTTGGCTGTTTTGACTAGTGGAAGAATTCAAAGTGATGCTCACAAAGCGAAGAGGTCTTGTGACTCCCAGGCAGCAGATCACTGTCAAGCGGAAGGGAGCAAGCTTGACTACTGAGCTAGCACTGCCAAGGGTGTCATTTTAACTTCCACACTCTGCTTCATGACAACCCACAGATGCTTGACTACAGATGGAAGGACATAAGTGAATAAGAGAGAGAACATGAAATATTGTCCAGTCATATTGTAAGCTTCCATACTCATTGTCTCAGATGAGCTGGAAGGAAATAAAAATATGTAACCCCAAAATATGAACACTTTGGCAAAAAGACTGCTTTTGAATTGAAAGCAATGAAGACAAAGCAGTTACCAAAAGAAAAATTGTTCTGCCTTCTCACTATTTGCCTAGAAGCAGGACTTTCTATCTAGAAGGACAAAAGTTTGTCACTGGACACAACTTTGTGTTGTCGAGACACTACTTTAGACAACTTCATATCCATCTGGAGACAAATTTACATAATAAACTTTACTAACTAGCTTTGATCTGCCACTGGTTTCCAATAGATTTACCTTCTTGCAGTTTGCCATCCTTGAAAGCCTAAAATCACCTTCTATGTTCTGTTATTTCTCTACAAATTTATTGTCTGCTGAAGATGTTACTTCAGCCTGAGTTCCAAGCCACCTCTCTTAGTTACTCACCTGTTGATGTTCCCATGTGCTACATGTACTCATGTTGATCAACTTGTTTTTCTCCTTTTAATCTGTGCTTTGTTTCAGGGCTCCAGCTGAGAATATAGAAAAATAAAAGGGAAAGATTTTCCCCTCTGCTTTATTCTTGGTCATTATCTTGTTGAGTTTACTAGGGCAAGTATTGCCACATTACAGATAAGAAGACTGAGGCTTGTACTATGTAGCCATCTTGGATCAACTACCTAATGGTACTTGAGGAATCCATCTCAAAGGGATTGAAGACATGGAAGGTCTGGCCTGCAGACACTTAACAGTCAAGATCATCTGCATATTGAGGACAGTTACCACCCTTGCTCTCCTACCACTTCATATAGCTCATTCCCAAGCTCTAGGCCTATTTGAAGCCACTGTCCTTCATCCCTCCCAAGGGACCAAAAGGTAAGGTAACCAAAGGGCCCTTGAATAAGCCCATTCCAATAAAGACCCAGAGTTTATGCAAGTGAAAAGCCTTGTTAAAGTTCTAGCCCCCTTCTAGCAAATTATTTTCTGGGAGTAAGATGAGCCAACTTATTTGTTTCAATGTCTTCTCCACTCTTCTTTTTCTTTTTCATTTATTTTTCAAATTAGCCATTCACTCTTTGGGGCAATTTTCATCACCTACTGGAAAGCAAATGTTGCAACCAATGTTGCAACGTAGGAAAGATGTGTTTATGAACCAGGCTGAGAATGCTGCAGTATACACAACCCAAACACTGCCTTATCTTCTTCCTGAATGATTCAGATGGTTGATTGGTCTTTTGTGAACCCCAGATCTTCCTCAATAAAGCATCGAGCCACTGTATTCTTAGTATTCTTAGTCTAATTTGCAATCATACCTTTAACCCAGTGTTAGTTAAAGGAAGAGAGGAGACTAAACCATATGAGATGCCATTGTCCTTGAGAATTAGAGAAGGACAGAACTTTAGACGTCATCTAGTTCAAAACTTCATGATGGGTCATCTCTAATGGTCCCTTTCTCCAAGATTAGTCAGTAAGAAAAAGTAAAAATTAGAGTCAGTACTTCTCAGCTACTTGTCAGATGCCAAGCACTTTTACCTCCATGCTTTACATGTATTGGTTTTCTTAATTCTCATATAACATCTCAGATAAATACTACCATGATCACCATTTTACAGATGCAACAAACTGAAGGTAAGAGAATCTATGTAACTTGCCCAAGGTCACATGATATAAGTGAGACATAAATCTGTGGGTGTGAATCTGTGTTTGAGCTAAGATCTGAAAAATCTAGAGCTGTCACTCTTACCCATTCAACT
Organism: Cervus elaphus; assembly: GCF_910594005.1. Taxonomy (NCBI): domain Eukaryota; kingdom Metazoa; phylum Chordata; class Mammalia; order Artiodactyla; family Cervidae; genus Cervus; species Cervus elaphus. Next base: position 82,739,244 of record NC_057829.1, on the reverse strand, counting down.
ATGTTTTTTTTTTTTCAACCAAAACATAAGACTGAATTAACAGATATAAAGGGAATAAGGGACAATATTCTGTAGAGCAAAAAATTCATGTATCTGTACAACGCTGTGGAGCACACACTTTCCACTGAAGCCTGAGTCAGACTTAGAAGTTATTTACTTAAGTGGGGCAACACAGGTCAAATTACTTTATTTTCTTTAAGTCAAATTAATTTTGATTTTGAGTCCCCAACTCAATCCTTCTGGCCTGGCAAGGAACCCAGGCTGAGTGAATTGGGGGCTGTTCTAACCCAGCTCTGGGAAGGGCTCTGGGGGTCTCAGAGGAGAACATTTGGGGGCAGAGGAGCCCATGGTTTCCAATCCTTGCCAAGCCACTCTGCCCAAGCCCGTGCAGTCCCTTAGGTGCAGTGATTCTGCTCCTTCTTGCAGCTCTGGTGTCTGTCGATCTGGGTTAAATTTCAGGGTCTTGGTTAAGGTTGAGGGCTCCAAGGTGTAGGCAGGGTACCCCCTCTTCAGGAAGGTCACACAGCCAAACCTCCACTTCTCTCCCACGTTACTCAGGAAGCCCTTTTCCCTCATTGAGACCATCATTCTCGGTCTCTACCCAGTGTGGGCTCCACACGTGCAGGAATATCTGTCTCTTTTGTGTACTGATGTCTCCTCAATGCCTAAGTGACAGCTTGACACGTGGACTTGTGCTGCTTCTGCTCCCCCCCCACCCCTGTAGGAAGCCCTTCCTGCCTCCCTGCTCCCCTGGAACACCCAGCACCATCCCCACAGTAACCCCAGCTGGTTCTCGGGATCTGGAGGAGTGAGAAACCCAGAGAACAGGACAATAAAGCCTCTCATCATGTTGATTTCCCCTGCTGCAAAGACAGAACCCAAACTAATATCTCAATAAATCACTCTCCCCTTCGTGGATCAGCCAGTGGGCATTCAGCACTGTTCACCCGCATTTTAACTGTTGGGTAAAAGTAGACAGGAATGTGCAGATAATTATAAAGATTTCAAAGGTCTTTCTTACTGAAATGACAAAGTTTGAGACGTTCCTCTCTCCAGCCCCCGGATAATGAGATAGCATTCCTACACTTAAAAGGATTTCTCTGTCTCCTGGGTGGAACAAAACAGCTCGGCTTTCAGTGTGAGGGAGGCTGATGAAGTTTTACACAGACTGTCAGGCTCTGCACCACCAGAGCAGTGGCCAGAGAAAGTGAGAGGGAGTGTGGGAGCAGAGATACACTGGCAGAAGGAAAGATAAGTGTAGAAGTCACAGACACACATCAATGTACAGAAACCCAGAAAAGACACTCTGAAGGACACAGAGACAGAGAAGGAACCGTTAAAAAGAAAAGAGCAAGAGTTAGAACACACCGTTGCCGAACTGCAAATTAAATGCTCTATTATTCCCCAAACTTAACTAATTTCCCATTAAAGTGATAGCTATATCACTTAGGCACCATGAGAAAAAAAGACTTCCCTTAATGAACTGTCTCATTGCAAACCTGCTTCAGCGTTCAGCCACTTAAAGAAATAATATATTTGCTCTCCTTTGCCTGCCCTCATTTCCCAGACACTTTTCCATGTGTACAAGCAGACTTCAGAGATAATGTGGGTTGGCTCCAGACCGCTGCAATAAAGCAAATATCGAAATATAGTGAGCCGCTCCAGTTTTTTTGGTTTCCCAGTGCCTATAAAAGATGTTTACACTATCCTACAGTCTATCAAGGTGCTTCCCAGGTGGCTCAGTGGTAAAGAATCCATCTGTCAAGCAGGAGACACAGGTTCGATCCCTGGGCTGGGAAGATCCCCTGGAGAAGGAAATGGCAACACACTCCAGTATTCTTGCCTGGGAAATCCCATGGACAGAGGAATCTGGAGGGCTACAGTCCACAGGGTCGCAAAGAGTCAGACATGACTTACTGCCTAAACAGCAGCAGCCTAAGTGTGCAATAGCCCCATGTCTAAACAAATACACATATCTTACTTTAAAAACGCTTTACTGCTAAAACACACTAACCATCGTTTGAATCTCAAGAGTTACAGTACTAGCATCCAAGATCACTGATCACAGATCACCATAACAAATATTATAATAATAATAAAGTTTGAAATGTTGCAAGAATACTAACATGTGACACAGGGACACAACGTGAGAAAACGCTGTTGGGAAAACGGTGCTGATTGACTTGCTTGATGCACGGTGGCCACAGACCTTCAACTGGTAAAAAGTACAATATCTGCAAAGCATGATAAAGCAGAGCTCCATAAACTTGGTGGTTTGAATTTGCTCTCTCGCAGTTCTTCGGGTGTCAAATTAAGAGCTACCTGTCCTCTTCTTTTCTAGTCTTTTTGGCAAATACCTCTTGGTTTTGTAAAAAGTTAACAAAGAGATGCCAAGTCGCTTCAGTCGCGTTCCACTCTTTGAGACCCCATGGACTATAGCGTGCCAGGCTCCTCTCTCCATGGGGATTCTCCAGGCAAGAATCCTGGAGTGGGTTGCCATGCCCTCCTCAATAAACAGAAGCTTCAATTAAATTCAGTTGGGAGACCAGAAGGGGGAGCTCTCACGCCCTGTGAGGATGGTAGAGCCCGACAGGAAGAAGAATCTCCTTTCCTGACAAGGACTCAGTCAGTGGAAAGCCTAGTCTCTGTTCACTGTAGTCCGCCCAGCTTCCTTTTCCCTCTATACCAGTGTTCTCCTCTTGCCAGGGGGCGACTTGATTGCTGTGATTGCAGACCCTGAATGGAATTTTCTGCTGATACCAAATAAACCCATCTTTTTTGGAGAAATATCTGGTGGTCTATTTATCTCAGGTCAACAGCTTATAGGTATGTTTTAATCAACAGGCAAGTGTGCAATAGATAGGTTCTTGAAAGATTTTTGTAAATCAAATTGTAATATAGCAGTACTATTTACAACAGCCAAGCATGGAAGCAATTAGTGTCGGTTGACAGATGAATAGACAAAATATATACAATAGAAAATGACTCAGCCATATAAAGAATGAAACTGCCATTTGCAGCAACATAGACATAGAGATTATCATAATAAATGAAGTCAGACAGAGAAAGACAAATGTCATATGATATCACTTACATGTGGAATCTTAAAAAAGGATACAAATAAACTTATTTCTAAAATAGAAATAGAATCATAGACCCAGAGAACAAATGGATGGTTCCCAACAGGGGGAATTAGGAGATTGGAATTAAAATACACACACTACTAAATACAAAATAGGCAACAAAAAGGACCTACTGTACGGCATAGGGAACTAGACTCAGTATCTTGTAATCACCTCTAAAGGAAGAGAATGTAAAAAAAAAATAAAGTCTATAGATAGATAAATAGAGATATATATAGATAGATAAATAGAGAGAGTGAGTCTATTTTTTTTTTACATTCTCTGGAGCGGGTAGCTGTTCCCTTCTCCAGGGAATCTTCCAAACCCAGGGATCGAACCCAGGTCTCCCACATTGCAGGTGGATTCTTTACCAGCTGAGCTATCGGAGAAGCACTTATATATAACTGAATCATTTTACACCAGAAACTGACAAAGCATTATAAATCAACTATATTTCAATAAAAATTTAAAAATAAAATTGTAATAAATTAGATCATATGAGGATGGGTTGGGATAATAGTGTGATGTTCAATATTTAGGTTAAGGAAAGAAGTCTTTTGTTAAGTTGGTTGGTTTGCTTTGTTTAATGTAAACAACCTCCTTCAAGGTATCCAGTTTTGGCTGATACGTTGTTTTGTTGTTATTTTTGCTTCTCCCTCCACAGCCCAGGGGCTTCCTCAGTGGCTCAGTGATTAAGAATCTGCCTGCAATGTAGGAGACCTGTGTTCAATCCCTGGCTCGGGAAGATTCCCTGCAGGAAGAAATGGCAACCCACCCTAGTATTCTTGCTTAGAAAGTTCTCTAGACAGAGGAGCCTGCTGGACTACAGTCCATGGGGTCACAAATAGTTGGACAAGATTGAGTAAGCAGGCAGGCAGGCCACAGCCCAAATGTAAACCTTCTGAAGCACTTCAAGGAGAACTAGCATTCCATATTCTATGAGAAGGGAAGGCTGGTTGATTTTCTTTTTTTTTTCAAGCTGGCCCTCAGGGAACTATGGAATAATTGGAATGATGCAGGACCAGGAATCAAAAATTCTCTTGCTTTTAGCTGTGTCACCTTGAGCAGGTAACTTAAACTTCATGAGCCAACCTTAGAAGGATAACCGTGAGAAAGAATAAGAGGATGTTCCCATTCACTAATTCAGCAACACATCAAGGGCCTCCTCTGTGCCGGGCCCTGGGAAGAGAACTGTGCACGAGACAGATGGGTCCTTCACCCACCAGACCTACATGCCGGTGAGGACAGGATGGAAAAAAAATCTATTTGATTGCTCAGGCTGCAGTAACAAAGTACCACAAGCTGGTGCCTTAAACAACAGAAACCTATCATCTCACAGTTCTGGAGCTAAGAGTCCAAGGCTAAGGTGTCAGCAGGGTGGGGTCCTCTGAGGGTTGTGAGTGAAGGGTCTGTCGAGGCTTCTCTCCCTAGCGTGTCCATGGTGGTTTTCACTCAGTCTTCCCTCTGTATGGCCTATCTCCAAGCTTCCCCTTTCTATAAAGACATTGATCATATTGGATTAGTACTACCCTAATGCCAACTTGTTGGAAAAGACCCTGATGCTGGGAAAGATTGAAGGCAGCCAGAGAAAGGGGCGACAGAGGATGAGGTGGTTGGAGGGCCTCACCGATCCAATGGACATGAGTTTCAGCAAACTCCGGGAGACAGTGAAGGACAACAAAGCCCGGCATGCTTCAGTCCATGGGGGTAGCAAAGAGTTGGACACGACTGAGAGAATGAAAAACAACAATGACCTCATTTTAACTTTGGTTACCTCTGCAAAGACCCTCTCTCCCTAAAAGGTCACATCCTAGGATACTGGGTGTTTGGACTTCAATAGATGAATTTTAAGGGAGGCAATTCAACCTGTAAGAATACATGAATAATGTAATTACGACATGAAGGAACTTAATAGGGGAACCTGAGGGGAACCTGTGTGTGTGCATGCGAGTGAAGAGTAGAAGATTGGCCTGGTGAATGATGCTCAGAGGAGAAGGCATCTGAGTTGAGACCAGGAAAAAAAGAAAGAGGAAGAGCCAGGCAGAGCTGCTGGGTGCAGAGGGCACAGAGATGCAGAGACGATAAACCACTCAGCTGATTTATGAACCAAGAGGAGGCAGCCAGAGCAGATGTGAGGGAGGAGGCTAGATGGCAAAAGCAGACAGAAGTCAGAAACAAAAGGCCACATATTATGTGCTTGTATTTATATGACATTCTAGAAAAGGTACAGAGCTTCTCAGGTGGTGGGAGTGGTAAAGAATCCACTTGCCAATGCAGGAGATGTAAGAGACAGAAGTTCGATCCCTGGGTCGAGAAGATCCCCTGGATAAGGGCATGGCAACCCAGTCCAGTATTCTTGCCTGGAGAATCCCAAGGACAGAGGTGCCTGGCGGGCTACAATCCATAGGGTCACAAAGAGTTGGATATAACTAAAGCTACTTAGCATGCATGCATGCAGAAAATGTATAACCTTACAACAGAAAGCAGATCCACAGTCATCTGGGGCTAGAGATGGAGAAGGGCGTGGAAAACAGAGACAAAAAAGGAACCTTCCAGGAGGAGAGAGCACTTCTAATCAGTGGTGGTGGTCACATAGCTGTGTACAGTGATCAAAATTCAAAACACTGGACATTCAAAAAAGGTTGAGTTTATTCTATATAAATAGTACTGTGGTTCAGTCATGTCCGACTCTTCATGACCCCGTGGACTGTAGCCTGCCAGGCTCCTCTGTCCATGAGATTTCCCAGGCAAGAATACTGGAATGGGCTGCCATTTCCTCCTCCAGAGAATCTTCCCTACTCAGGGATTGAACCCACATCTCATGAGTCTCCTGCATTGGCAGGCAGATTCTTTACCACTGAGCTACCTGGGAAGCCCAATATAAATAATACCTGAATAAAAAAAGAAGACAGTTATGATGTGATTTGTTTTCTGTGAAACTTATAGGGTTTAAGCCATGTTTTTAGGACATGTTAAGTAGCCCGAAACAGAGAACGTCCACGTGAGTTGTTTTGAAAGACCTGCCGTAGGACTGTGGGTGTCCACGAGAGATAAACTAAGGGGGGAACCTGAGATAAGAAGTTTGATGGGCCACGTACATCACGGACACAGAAGGGACAACTGTTAGAGCCAAGAACCCTCCCCTGTTCCTCCTTAAAAAAAGACCCCCAAGTCACGTGGCTGCAAGGCTCTTCTGCTGAAAGGACCCGACTCCAGGCTGCTGGCAGCTGTTCTGGACAAAGCCGCCCTGCGCCCTGTTGTCTGACTGTTTGTGCAGAGTCATCTCCTTCTTGGACTTCTCCTGGGAGGGCTCACTACCCACTTGTTCTATTTTCCCTACTCTGTCTAACCTGTGTCGTGTGCTAATTGGGTGCAATAAACCGTGTGAGTTGTGAATTACATATTGACTATATTTCATACATCTCCTGCCCCAGGATATTCACCTGGTCTCAGGGCTGGGCCCTGCAACACACACACACATATACACACACGGATACTTTGGCTCCTGAGTGGATCGTGGATTAGGCGGCAGAAGTGGACGTGGTGAGGTAGGTAGGAGGCATCACAGCGGTTCACGTGAGATAGGGTGACCCCCTGGACTAGGGTGGCCACAGCTAAGGTCGGGGGGTGGGGGCGGGAAGTGGGTGAGTGAGGCATGGGCAAGTGTGGGGAGTATTTTGAAGGTAAAACCAAGAAGTGTTGCTTATGCATCGGATGAAGGGAATCAGGGAAAAGAAACCATCAAGGGAGACTCTGGGGATTTGGACTTCAGAGGATGAACTAACTGTGGCTCCATGGGACACAGCACGCAGCACAGATGGAAATGCCAACAGAAAATAAAACAACATGATCATCTCCGAGACCCTTCCCTCCCAGAGAAGAAGACGCCCTGAGAACAGCTCCATAGACTAGCCCCCTGCCCCTCCAGCCTGTCCCTCTGGGAGAAAGGGAGGCAGGAGAAAGACTTTCAGGCATGGGGTCTGAGAACTGCTTGTGAGTCCTCACTACAGATTCAGGGTTGTCTTTCCCCAGTGTCTAATTCAGGAGCTCTGGGGTGGCACCTGGGAATCAGTAACCAGATGAACAAGAAAACTACCACGCCTCCATGTGCAAGTAACCTGAGGACCTGGAGAAAGGGAGCGGAGGAAAATGATGCGGACTCTCCCCTGCAAGCCCCCTGACTTCTGGTTGGCCACAGGACAGAGTTCTAGCCAGTGCAGATGGACTCTGAGCACGCTCTCTCGGGTAGGGAAGAGCCTCACGGATTACAGCTTTTGGCTGGGCTCTGTGTGAACCGTCTACAACCTGCTTTGCCAGAAACTGAATTAGTAACCCCTCACATTCAAAAAAGACCAGGGGCTGGGGAACACATGACTTCATTCTCAGCCATTTTATTAGTGCTTTGTGATGCTACATTTCCTTCATCTTAATAGAGCATGAAATTAAAACACATGCACCCACAGAAACACCTGCCTTTTGTGAACTGGCTCATCCTGTTAATTATGTCTCCTAAGGATCCTGCCATACACTTCATGTTATTACATCCTTAGTGATTTTAATTACAATTTAATGAAAGCTTTTACATGACCTGTCTTAGGACTTTCAATTTAATAATCATCAGCAGTAACAATGCTCTGGGCTTTGTTACTTTTCGGCGTCCTTCTATTTATCGTTAAACGTAAGCTTTTATATTAAATTTACATTTCATGGTCCAGAGTGCTAAGTCATCATCATGAACTGAAGTGTGGTTCTCTCACTTTCCTCCTGCTTGCTATGCAGAGTAGGGGGAAAACCAGAATCAAAGAAATATACGGCTGGCATTGGGTGGATTGTTTTTAACAGCAGGTAGCAAAAGGATTCTTTTCCTGTATTTTTATATTTGACTTTAGTTTCAAAATTATAGAATTTTTAGTAAGATCAGAATACTGTTTCAATTTTTATATTTTATATGAATTTTGGCTCTGGATTTAAAATTGCTGCATGCTTTGTCTCTTTAATCATGTCCAACTCTTTGTGACCCCATGGACTGTAGCTTGCCAGTTTCCTCTGTCCATGGGATATTTTCCAGGCGAGGATACTGGAGTGGGTAGCCATTCCTACTCCAGGGAATCTTCCTGACCCAAGGTTCAAACCCTCATCTCCTCTGTCTCCTGCATTGCATGTGGGTTCTTTACCACTGAGCCATCAGGGAAGTCAGATTTAAAATTGTCTTATGAATTGCTATGATTTAGCTTTTAAAGTATCTCATACATGTTTTCAAAGTTACTCGTGAATGTAACTGCTGCAATTTAAAAATATCTGACTTTGGAAGGACTTCAAGACGTCCCCTCCCCTTACCCCACAATAGGATAGTTGCTCCCTGTTGGGTGTGGACACAGGGTTGAAATGATCATAGCTCTAGAGAGCTGCACTGGAGCTCACCTGATAAGATCTTTACAAGTGGTACAGGCACTCCTAGGCTTAGCCCACAGCCGAGGTGGCTGATCAAGGACCCCCTGATGGTTCTAACTGGCATGCCCAGGGCAGAGCTATAAGGGCGACCGCTTCGACAGCCACTCGAGTCCCTACAGATGCAGGCTGTTACAGGGACTGCTGGAAAGTGACAGTCTTCAGACATCGGAAATGCATCCTGTGGTTGGAGGATCTGGAGAACCACTTGGCACGTCTGATCAGAACCGAACGGAAGGTTGCTCGCTGCTTTGAAAAGAACAAGCTGGCCGAGGAGTGGCGGGCTCTGTACTCAGACTGCACACAGTTCTCCTCTGGCCACCTTTAAACAGTGAGAAGAGCTGAGCCAGAGACAGCGTATTTCTGTTTCTGTTCTGGCACCTTCTGCAGGAGCCCCATCATGCTGAAACGCCACCAGCCACACAGGATTGGGGACCCGCTGCTGCCATGTGAAGGACCCTTCGAGCACCAGGATCCTAAAGGGGAAAACCTCCTACCCAGGGGCAGCTTTTACTCCAGCATCACCCAGCCGTACCCTTGAAAGTATAGGGTACCTTCTGCCCTCAGAACACTGCTTTGACCCTCTCCCCATACTCTCGATCTTTATTTTCCTCCTGTTTGGTAGAAACCTATGTGTGAGATGATTCATCTCATTTCCTTCTAGATTTGTAACAGAGAAGAACAAAATCTGACTGCACCTTGTGTTTCTTTTACTTTAACCTTTGCTTTCTGTTGCTTTTGTTACTCTAATCACTGAAAGGATGCTATCTGTAATTATAAGCACACATAATGGCCTGTCTCAGGGAACCCCGCCCCTCAGCCTGAATGTTAAACTAAAGTGTCTTTGTTCAGCTCACAGGGAAACTCCCTGCCCTGCCCATGTGTGAATGGCTGTAGGAAAGAAGAAATTAATACATCCCCTCCCCTAGGATGACCAAACCAGGAGATATTCTGCAAGACTTATGGCCTTGTTTTTCCCTGACCTCCTTCCTCTCTCTGTTCCATAAAAAGAACTAGCATCCAGACCCCATCAGACAGTGCTGTAGGGCATTAGTCCACCATTTCCTTGGATGCCTGACTTTCCAGATAAAGTCACTATTCCTTGCCTCAAAACCTTGTCTCCCAATTATTGGCTCAGTGGGATGACCAGATTGAGCTTGGACTTGGTAACAGATTCAGTGATTCAAAGAGCCCTAGAGATATCAATGGAGAAGGCAATGGCAACCCACTCCAGTACTCTTGCCTGGAGAATCCCATGGATGGAGGAGCCTGGTAGGCTGCAGTCCATGGGCTCGTGAAGAGTCGGACACGACTGAGTGACTTCACTTTCACTTTTCACTTTCATGCATTGGAGAAGGAAATGGCAACCCACTCCAGTGATCTTGCCTGGAGAATCCCAGGGACGGCGGAGACTGGTGGGCTGCCGTCTGTGGGGTCACACAGAGTCGGACACGACTGAAGAGACTTAGCAGCAGCAGCAGCAGAGATATCAAGGCTGCAGCTCCACTCTGCAACTCCATTTCAGAGCTGTGATCAGCTGACAGTTCTCAAAGGTTGTCAGCCTCCACCCACAGCTCAGTACCTAGAACAACCACAGCTAGAGCTGGGCCGGTTCTCCACCCTGGGGGTGGATGTGAAACTCACCATGGCCCGGAATGATCTGTGCACTGAACTGCCAACACCATGTCTTCCAGGTGGGATGTTTTATTATGTTTTACAACCATGAAAACATAGGACGGTGGCCATGACAGCAAACATTTCGGAAGGAGGAATCAACAAGGCTGCACCCACCCACCCTGGCAGCCTCCTTCCACGTGTCTCTCACAAAATGTTCCTGGGCCCTTCTCTTGACCAGTTCAGGAGAGTTGAAAGTAGACATGGAATGTAGCAGGATCACCATCGGCAAAATGGGAGCAGAAGGAGAACTTGGAGAAACAACGGATGAGAAACATATTACAGAAAACTCTTCTACTGTGTGATGAGGTCAGGGTGGAAGAGCGTGGTCTGAGCTCAGAGTCCATCCCCCGAGGTCTGGGTCATACGGGGCCCTCGGTGATCCCCTCCAGGGGCAGGCTGGGCGCACTGTCGGCCGTGGGCCTCTCATCTTTCTTCAGCGAGGGCGGGACTCGGAGACTGACATAGGGTTTGTGACAGGCTGTGTTGGCCAGAGGTGGGTAATGCTGTCTGTAGCAAATGTAGGCAAAAATGAGGCCAATGACTCCGCCAACAAATGAATCTAGGACAGAAGAGCAGAACCGGGAGAAATGCATTATGATTCATTCAAATGAGGCCAGTTGTGATTTCCAGAAAGCACTTTCCTACTGATTTCGGTGACTGGCTTGCTGATGAGACCCTTCGAAAGACTATAAGGGGAGAGAAACAACCCTGCAGGTGTACATCTTGGTGGCCTCCGCAAACCCTTACCATTTCTAGAACTTAAACATCCCCTTTTCAGGGTGTACTTGACTCTTCTCGTTATTGATGGGATATGCAGCAAAGCACAGCACAAATTCAGAATTGCATTCTTGATTTTGAAAATCAATTCTGAATTCTGCAAGAAGAGTTCCAGCCATCTCCATGGAATATGAATACCCTCGGGGGCTGTCATTTTTCTTTAGCAAGTTTCTGCTGGAGTCCTGCACTGTTGCTGGTACACCACGGAAAGCCAGCGGGCATGCTGGTCTCCTCCTCAAAGTTAAGTGATTTCCCAGGGATGGAATGAGACTTCTGAGTCACAGAGTGAATACAACATTTTATGCTGCACCAGGGTGGGCAAAGTCAACATTCCCAGTGGGAGGGGCCTAAACCCTCTAACAAGCTGCAGGTTTTATCAAGTCAGAGGACGTGGTGGGGGCCCCCGCAGACAAGGTAGGAGATGGAACCTGTGGGCAAAACAGGCCCTTTCACCACCTCTGGTGACCCCGTGCCAAAGAGGGCGTTCAGCTAATGTCCACCAGAGACCCCATGAAAGTGGCCCACCCCAACAACCCTCACTCTGTGTGTGTGTGTGTGTGTGTGTGTGTGTGTGTATGTGCATGCCCTTTAAACTGTGTCTATGGGTTTATTCTTGCCAAAAAGATCCTAACGCAATGGAGAAACCTCCCCTGCCAAGAGAAACTTTGATTTCTCGTGAAGGGTAATGCCAGGCTGAAGTGTCATCCTCCGGTGGGGGGTTTCCACTTTCACCATCATTATCTTGTTGAATCGCCCACACCTCCTCTGGGCAGGGATACACTTTCTCATCTCCTGGGGATGAGAATGGCAAGTGGTGTGTCGAGCTGTGTGATGATGTAACATTAACACTGGAATCTCTGCTCCACCAGGGCAGGGGCTCTGTGGGGCTTGCTGACTGTTGATTCCTCAACAGCTGGAACAGCACTTTGCTCATCTACTGCAGAATTAAATTGGTGAATGGAAGTGGCTGAATGAATGTTGTTGCTTAGTTGCTAAGTCGTATCCGACTCTTTTGCGACCCCATGGGCTATAGCCCGCCAGGCTCCTCCGTCTGTGGGATTGCCCAGGCAAGAATACTGGAGTGGGTTGCCACTTCCTTCTCTGGGGATCTTCCTGTCTCAGGGATCAAACCCATGTCTCCTGCATTGGCAGGCGGATTCTTTACCACTGAGCCATCAGGGAGGCCCAGATGAATGAATACGTGCACAGTAATTGGGAGCTAGGCTCTGGTTACTGTCCTGTGTTGTCCCTATTCCCCTCTCTGAACCTAAGTTCCCTCACCAGGAATAAGTGTTTGGCAGCTGAGACTCTTTCTCATGTGAATGTTCTAGGAATTTGGTCCCCAGGGTCAACCTACTGAGACCAGCCTGCAGATCATTACGAAACTCTGCTGAGCATCTTCAGAAAATAGGTCATACCCTTCATTGGGATAAAATATCACTTGCAAACAAAAGTCATTCTAACAGGCCAGAGAGACTGAATAATTGTGGCTACTTCCTCTGCATAGGAGTGCAAACACGGTGCAACTGTGGCCACCACCTGGCAGAAAGAGGAGGGAAAGAGATTAGTGGCCACTCAGCCCTGATGAGTAGCCACCAAGGTGAGAGGGGTGGAGAGGACCACTTGTGAGATACGGTGAAACCCAGGTGCCCAGCTCTGCTCCCAGAGCAGATGCCTGGGGCCGCGGTAAGTTATCCAGCCTCTATTCTCACCCCGGACCTGAGAATCCTCTTGGCTGAGAAATCCATCACAAAGACACTGTAGACACACCAGGGCAAGTCACTGCACCTCTGAACCTCAGTTTCCCCAGCTCTCAAGTGGAAACCTCAATATCCAAGTCATTTAATCGTGACAATGATTTGATGAGATCTGCTTCTGAACAGTGCATGCCACAAAATAAGGCCTTGAAATGCAATATCTAAAACAATAGTCTTAGACTTCTATGGCAGTCCAGTGGTTAAGATGCTGTGTTTCCAATGTAGGGGACAAGGGTTTGATCCATGGTCAGGGAATTAAGGCCTCACATGCTATGTTATGTAGCCAAAAAAACTTTTTTAATTAAAAAAAAAAAATAGCATGCATCACTGTTACTCTGTTCCTCTCCAGCACTGCGTGCTGTCGCTTCAGATGTGGCTGACTCTTTTTGACCCTATAGACCGCAGCCGACCAGACTTCTCTGTCCATGGGATCCTCGAGGCAAGAATACTGGAGTGGGTTGCCATTTCCTCCTCCAGCGGATCTTCTCAGAACTACTGGCGACTTTCTAATCCTTCCCCACCCTTCCCTTCACACAGTAACTCAACAGTCTATAGTTGTCATCTCTTTGGCATGGCCACACTTTCACAGCATTTTAAATAAACTCATGAACTTAAAAAAAATTTCACCCAAGAAATTAGAAAGTAATGCTTACTATGAATTCCTCCGTGGGGTCATGAGGCAGGGGTCACATTAATTATGTGATTAAATCAAGTTCCTCATATTGAGAAACTTCATACCTCCTATGGGCAGGAGCCTGTGCCAGCAAATGTGCCAGGCTTTTTCATGTAAGTCTTGGAGACACACCATTGTTTTGTTTTTCCAATAACCCCAGAGAACAGGCCCACGGGGTATTACTTTTATGAGTATCTGAAATGACCCAGGACAACTGTGTTTGAGTCATTGACTATTGAACAGACCACACAGAGAAACCTATAAATAATGCCACTTGACTTTTATTTTCTGTGACAAGGCATTTGTCACACGCACGAGGTGTATCATGGACCAAAAGATACCAAATCATTCTGAATGTACGTTCCCCAAGCTTACTGACGTGGCAGCAAGCCAGAGCACGTGAGTGCTGTCAATGCTGTTTTCCCATTTAATGGAGTGAGCAAAAAGTGGTATCGTAGGTGCCACCGTAGTTATTAGAAGCAACTAGGGCAATGGAAGGTCTAGCGAAGGCGCCTTCTCAGCTGTTATTCAGGGCTTTGTTTATCACAAAGATGATGAATCAGATTTAAAAAATGACTTACTTAAAGAGAGAGACTCTCATTAAGTGCCACTTAATGAAATCCCATTCCCATCCCATAGAGCATGTGTTTAGAGAAAAGCAGGCAGGAGACAGGCGGCCCTTGTTAGGGAAAAAACTGCTTGGGATTGACTTCACCCCAAATATGGTCGCATGGAACTAGAGGGCTCCAAGGGGGGGTGTGTGGACCTCCATGTCCCCCGAGTACACAAGTTGGGCTCTCCTCACTCAGCATCGATGTCATTCATCCATCACGTATTTTGCAAGGGGATCAGGTGTCAGGAGTGATGCCCAGTACCAGAACACAAGGCTGAACCAAAGAGATGTGTTCCCAATCCTAGGGGCTAAGACGGACACTGAGAAGCGACAGTCTTATCAGCGAGTGGCAGCTGTGGTGAGCGCCGTGAAGGAGAAGGCGGGTCTGTGAGATCAGCCAGCAGGGTGGTCTGGCTTGTCTGGATCAGGGGAGTTTTGCTGAGGACAAGACCCAAGGGTCAGCCCTGCAGGATGAGCAGGTGCAAACCAGCAGTGTGGGAAGTGGAGGCAGGGATGGCAGCGCAGTCTTCTGGGCAGAGGAAGGAGGGGGCGTGGCAAGTTTGAGAAACTGAAAGGAGTGGTCCATCTTCTCCCAGAGAGGTGTGTCTCTATAGTTCTATAGGACATAAGTTGACCAGGCTTCTGGTGTGGGCTGGAGAAGATGGTTTTCCATGTCCCCTTGGGACTTTGTCGAGGACCAGGGGCTCCACTAGCTTTCTAGGCTGTTGTCTGTGCACCTCTCAGCTCACATCCACCTGTCAGCATTAACTGCCCCTTGAGTACCTCATCTTCATCTCCCCAGAGCCCAGCAGTTGTGTGCACTACAAACAAAGCTAGTGGAGGTGATGGAATTCCAGTTGAGCTATCTCAAATCCTGAAAGATGATGCTGTGAAAGTGCTGCAGTCAATATGCCAGCAAATTTGAAAAACTCAGCAGCGGCCACAGGACTGGAAAAGGTCAGTTTTCATTTCCATCCCAAAGAAAGGCAATGCCAAAGAATGCTCAAACTACTGCACAATTGCACTCATCTCACATGCTAGTAAAGTAACGCTCAAAATTCTCCAAGCCAGGCTTCAGCAATACGTGAACCGTGAACTTCCAGATGGTCAAGCTGGTTTTAGGAAAGGCAGAGGAACCAGAGATCAAGTTGCCAACATCTGCTGGATCATGGAAAAGCAAAGGAGTTCCAGAAAAACATCTATTTCTGCTTTATTGACTATGCCAAAGCCTTTGACTGTGTGGATCACAATAAACTGTGGAAAATTCTTAAAGAGATGGGAATACCAGACCACCTCTTGAGAAACCTATATGCAGGTCAGGAAGCAACAGTTAGAACTGGACATGGAACAACAGACTGGTTCCAAATAGGAAAAGGAGTACATCAAGGCTGTATATTGTCACCCTGCTTATTTAACTTATATGCAGAGTACATCATGAGAAACACTGGGCTGGAAGAAGCACAAGCCGGAATCAAGATTGCTGGGAGAAATATCAATAACCTCAGATATGCAGATAACACCACCCTTATGGCAGAGAGTGAAGAGGAACTAAAAAGCCTCTTGATGAAAGTGAAAGAGGAGAGTGAAAAAGTTGGCTTAAAGCTCAACATTTAGAAAACTAAGATCATGGCATCTGGTCCTATCACTTCATGGGAGATAGATGGGGAAACAGTGGAAACAGTGTCAGACTTTATTTTGGGGGGTCCAAAATTACTGCAGATGGAGATTGTAGCCATGAAATTAAAAGACACTTACTCCTTGGACAGAAAGTTATGACCAACCTAGATAGCATATTAAAAAGCAGAGACCTTACTTTGCCAACAAAGGTCCGTCTGGTCAAGGCTATGTTTTTTCCAGTGGTCATGTATGGATGTGAGAGTTGGACTGTGAAGAAAGCTGAGTGCCAAAGAATTGATGCTTTTGAACTGTGGTGTTGGAGAAGACTCTTGAAAGTCCCTTGGAATGCAAGGAGATCCAACCAGTCCCTTGTAAAAGAAATCAGTCCTGAATATTCATTGGAAGGAGTGATGCTGAAGCTGAAGCTCCAATACTTTGACCACCTGATGCGGAGAGTTGACTCATTGGAAAAGACCCTGATGCTGGGAGGGATTGGGGGCAGGACAAGAAGGGGACGACAGAGGATGAGATGGCTGGATGGCATCACTGACTCGATGGACATGAGTTTGAGTAGACTTCGGGAGTTGGTGATAGACATGGAGTCCTGGCATGCTGCGATTCGTGGGGTCACAAAGAGTTGGACACGACTGAGCGACTGAATTGAACTGAACTGAATTGTGTATGTGCAGTCACTAAGTTGCGTCTGACTCTGCGACCCCATGGAATGTAGCCTGCCAGGCTCTTCTGTCCATGGCAAGAATACTGGAGTTGGTTGCCATTTCCTCCTTCAGGGGATCTTCCCAACCCAGGGATCAAACTCGGTCTCCTGCTTGGCAGGCTGACTCTTTACCACTGAGCCACTTGAAAGCCCAACCCAGCAGTTATTACTCAGTAAATGTTGAGAGGCCCTGAACAACATTTACAAGATGCACTAAAGAATAGATACCACAAGACACAAAAGGCCACATATTATGTGATGCCAGGAATATGCAATGTCCAAAAGATGGAAATCCACAGAGAAAGAAAGTAGATTTCTGATTGCCAGGGGCTGTGGCGGCCGATATGAACATTTTCTGGAATTAGACAGTGGTGATGGCTGCACAGCTCTGAATATACTAAAAACCATTTAATTATACATTTTAAAGGGAGAACCTATGCATTATGAGTTATGAATTACACCTCAACAAAGCTATTTGAAAGGGGAGGTTAGAATCAATACCTAGTGGGCTCCAATGGTAATAGAAAGAGGGTTAGACTTTGAATCAGGTGACCTGTATTTCAATCCTTACCTGGAAAATGAGCATGACCTCAACCTCTTCTCATGAGGTTGAAGGGCAGGAAAGGATCTTGTGAGGTCTGGCCTATTGAGGTGCCAGTACTCAGCTCTGGCACCAACAAGCAGAAAGTGTTCTGATGACGTGCCATCAGGTCCCCAGGAGGAACACATCCCTCCCTGTTGTCATAGCAACATCCAACATCACTCAGCTGGCTTACTTGGGACCTTGTATGCCTTGGGCTTTATGACCCAAGACCCTAAGAGTAATGACCATTTCTGGAAAACTCAACAACCTCACATGATTGTTTCTGTTCTTTTTATTCTACTACTAATAACACATCTCATTTTTGTGACTTTGAGCTTTTATAAAAGAACTTACACAGCACAGAGAATGCACAATCTACCCGCTACACTGTAAGCTGGCAGGGCAGCACCAAGTCTGTCTGCGTCAATACTGTGCCTCCATCAGAGAATATGCCTGACACACAGGTACAAGAGATATAATGAAGGAGTGAGCGGATGGTTTTTGAAGTTTACTTTTTGGTTCATTTTTGAAGAGAAAGAACTTGCAAAGAGTAAGAATAGTTTTAGTAAAACCAGTGCATAGAGAAGATAAAATTAGAAAGGAATATGATTTAACAAAAACTATTAATTCCTGCATTACACACTTAGGTACTGAGCACTGTTAAACATAAAGAATTGTTCCTCCAAAAGATACGCTTAAGTCCTAAACCTCAGTACCTCAGAATGCAACCATATTTGGATATAGAATCTGTACAGAGATAATCAAGCCCAAATGAGATCAGTAGAATGGGCTCTAATCTGACTGGTGTGCTTACAGAAAGGGGAAATTTGAACACAGAGACAGATACACACAGAGGGAAGGTGATGTGAAGAAACTCAAGGGAAATGCCATGTGAAGATAGAGGCAGAGATTGGAATTATGTTTGCAGAAGCTGAGAACTATGTGGGGCTGATCAGCTGCAAGACGCAAGGAAAGCTCTTTCCGGTGCAGGTGTCAGAGGGAGAGGGGCCGCCAACACCTTGACCTTGGGCTTCTGGCCTCCAGAACCATGAGACAACCTTTATTCTTCTATTCAGTTTGTAGAATCTGGGAAACTAACACAAGCTCCTACTATGTGCCATACCAGCAAAAGAGACACAAATCCTTCCCCACGGGGAGAATATATTCTAGTACAGACAGCAGCAAACTATGTGAACCATTCATTTATAGGCTGGTGTTCACACCACCATCACCAGCTCGAGCAGTTACAATACAGACTTTATGGCCCACATAAAGCCCTAGGTAGTGACTATCTGATCCTTCACAGAGGAACTGTGCAGACTCTTGTTCAAGTGGATAAGAACAGACAAAAATCAATACCTAAGAAATGACTGGGATTTCCCCAGTGGCTCAGTGGTAAAGAATTTGCCTGCAATGCAGGGGACATGTGTTCGAACCCTGGGTCAGGAAGATCACCTGGAGGAGGGCATGGCAACCCACTCCAGTATTTTTGCTTGGAGAATCCCATAGACAGAGGAGCCTGGCAGGTTACAGTCCGTAGAGTTGCAAAGAGCTGGACATGACTGAAGTGACTGAGCAAGAAATGACTGGGTTTGTCAGAAGGTGGTAGATGAGCAAGGTGAGCACCACAGAGAGTGTGGGGACTGGGTTGCAATTTCAACAGAGTGGTCACTATAAGACAGCCTCACTTGAGCTAAGATCAGGAGGAGGGAAGGGAAGAGCCATACACACATCTGAAAGAAGTGAATTCTGGGCATAGGAGACAGCCAGTGCAAAGGCCCTGGGGTGGGAAAGCACTGGCATGAACAAGGAAGGGCAGTGCAGAACACCGTCAGAGAAGCAAGAACTGCAGGACCAGGTCTCATAGTCGCTGTAGGACCTGGGCTTTGATGCTGATGGACACAAGGAGTCCCCAGGGGCGGAGGAGCAGGCACCACATGTGACAGGGTTTAAAGGTTCTTCCTGGCTGCAGCGTAAGCGGCAGAGGAGAAAGGAAGGGAGATGGTAGCAGGGCTTCAGCAATAACCCAGGCAGCAGGTGATGGTGGTCTGGACTACAGCGGGAAGAAGAAGGTGGCTTCTGGAATTATTTTGAACATAAAGCCAACAGCAGAAAGCACAGTTAAATGAAGCCAGGTTGTCAAGAGACTTGGGAGCAGCCAACGCCTGTCTTCCCTGGGAACTAAGCAATAAGGGAGGTCAGGGCAGAGGGCAGGGGGCCTGGCTGAGAAAGCCTCTCAGGGCCTAATGCTCTCTGCCCAGTGGATTGTTTTTTAAAATATTTACTTATTTGGCCGCATTGTGTCCTAGTTGCAGCATGTGGGATATTCGTGTGGTGGCTGGGCTTCTCTCTGGCTGAGGCGCATGGACTCAGCAGCTGTGGCATTCGGGCTTAATTGCCCCGTGGCATGTGGGATCTTAGTCTCTGACCAGGGATCGAACCCGCATCCTCCGCACTGGAAAGCGGATTCTTAACCACTGGTCCATCCAGGGAAGTCCCTGTTTGGTGCATTCTGACCCCAGAAATGGGGCTCAAGCCCTCCCGCAGGGATGCCCCCGGTATGGTGGCAGAGACGGGTGGATTCACGGGCAGTCAAGGCCAGAGGTCCCAGACCCCAAGCAGCATTTGGCAGCTGGTGATAAATGTGAATGCAGACACACCACATGGGCAGCCAGTTGTGGAAGGAGGAAGAGATGAGATCGGTTCACCTGGGAAGGAGGATCTTGGAGGGAGGAATTTAGCGCTCCTGTTCTATGTAAGGCTGGTGGGTTTTGGTGGGAACCCTGATACATTCCAAAGTCTTCTTTTCAAGTCACTTCATTTAGAGAATCTAGAGATTGTTTCCGACTGCCCAGGGAGGCCTGGTGAGCAGGGTGTGTCCCTCACTGTGTGTGTGTTGGGGGGTGAATGGGACTGCGCGAGGAGGGAGCAGACTCCGCCTGGCTTTTTAGTCTGGTTCAGGTACTTAGGTGCAGGGCGCTCACTACGCTGCTCAGTCATGTCTGACTCTTTGTGACCCCCTGGTCTGTAGCCTGCCAGGCTCCTCAGTCCATGGGATTTTCCGGGTAAGAATACTGGAGTGGGTTGCCATTTCCTTCTCCATGTAGGCGCAGTGTCTTCATCCTCAAACACCCCATCTGCAGGGACCAGAAACTACACCTGAACTCATTGCATATCACAGACCCTTCACGGCCAAGTCAGGAAACCCGGCAAAAGTAGTGGCGCCATCTTGAAATTTTCAGGCCAGTCAGGCATGGTGCCTGTGACTGACATGGATGTGTCCCGGCCTCAGGCTGGGTGGGAACAAACGACTGCTTCCTCCCTTGAGGCTTGTTTCTCTGGATTACATTCAGACCTAGGTGCCCTTTCTTATGACGAAACACTACCTGAGGCACCCAGGGCTGCTTAAAATGGGCTATGGTTAGAGAATCAGTGTTGGTTAGAAGGTTACTTGCAAGCTGGAGTCACATAAGGAAACACTGGAATCAGATACAAGGATCTGAGGGCAGAAGGAGCTTGTTATGTCCGTTCACGAAGAAACCAACACACTCCTGCCACTTCCGGCTCTAACTGTCCCCTGACAGGAAGCATAAACCCACGAGACTATGAACTGAGGCGGAAGACGGTTCAGGGAGGTACTCTCTTCTTCCTGTGCATTTTTCTCCACAGATGTTCCCCCTGGCATGGGAGTTCTACAAGTCTTAATGCTAAAAACACACAGTTAATCACAAAGCTAGGCTTCTTTGTGAAGCGTTGACAATACCCAGGGATTCTCAAGTTTCCAGCTGGCCCAAAAGCCAGCATGTCACAGAGACAAGGAGAATTTCAGGCAGAGAAAGATTTATAATCTATCCAGCGGTTTTATTTGTGAAGAAGCCCTGTTACGTGTCTTACTGCCCCTCCAGACCATGGCCTGTGCCCTCCAATGTTCCTCACTTAATAAAACAACAGACTTGAGTGTTTGGAGTGGAGCTGGGAAGGCAGAGAAGACCGAAAGGGCGTCGATAACCATGATAATGAACAGAGCAAAGCATTTGAGATTATGGGTTATTTACTGGATATGAATATGTAATCGAGTAATTGGATATACTTCCACATTAGACACAGTTGCTTAAATCAAAATTGAAATGGAGTCATAAAAATCTCATAATATTAATGTTGTTAACTAAAGTCTATAATGAGAGGTTCTCAGGTTGTACTGCTGCCTAGGGGTCTCCCCATGAATTTTCATCATGATGGATGGCCCCTGCCCACGGTCACTGGGCAGCTCAATCCACCAACAAACAATACCTCCTTAAGCTCAGCCAAGCATCCTGCCTCCAACACCCTCCCACACAGCAGCCAAGGGCCTCACCGTCTATCCCTTCTCCAAGCCGCAAACCTCTCCAGCCTCCTTGATTACTTCCTTAAAAAGTGAGTGTTGAACGAATCAAATTTTCCACTCATTGAACACTGCTGCTCTTAACGTGTAATAGGGAAAGAAAGATGGAGCTGAGAGGTGGGGTGTGTGTGTGTATGCACTTAGTTGCTTCAGTTGTGTCCGATTCTGTCCAATCCTAGGGACTGTAGCCCACCAGGATCCTCTGTCCATGGGATTCTCCAGGCAAGAATACTGGAGTTTGGGTCGCCATGCCCTCCTCCAGAGTATCTTCCCAACCCAGGGATCGAACCTGTGTCTCTTATGTCTCCTGCATTGGCAGGTGGTTGCTTTACCACTAGCACCACCTGGGAGGCCCGAGAGGTGGTGTAGGTCAGGCTCTCTCAACCTCAGCCGTAGATGTTTGGGGCTGAGGAGTCTTCCCTGCGGAGGAGGTGCTATCTTGTACGCTGTAGGATGTTGACGAGCATCCCTGGCCTCTAGCCACTAGATGCCAGTAGGCACCACCACTCCCACCACCCCATCTGTGAAGATGTCCCCAGACATTGCTAAATGTCCCCTAGGAGGTTCAGTTGCTCCCCATTGAGACCACTGGTATAGATAGTGGCAGATGACCCCCTAAAGGGGAATTCAGATAAAATGAGTCCAAACCAGGGCCCATTAGAGGATCCAAGGAAAGGCACACTCTGCTCCTGGCTACCTCCAGGGTACAAGCTGAACAGGTGATGGCACAGCTGAATGGGTAGCTGGGCCACATCCATGACCTGTAACCCACTCAGGCACATTCAGTTTGGGCTGCAGGATGGGTCTACCATGATGCAACTTTGGCTTGCCCCTCCCACCCCCAAAGTAGGGCCCTACATATCACTGATCATAAATTCTCTTGCTTTGTTTTCCCATCAGCTCACAGAGCATTAGTATTCTCCCTCTACTGCTCCAAGTTCCCTTCTGTGCCAGTTGGATAGGATGGGCATGAAGCTCCGCTGCCAGCAGGGCTTGGGGGCACCAGCTGCATCAAGTCCAGCATCTCCCCAAAGCCAAGAACTGCGATTCTTCATCCTTTCATGATGCACCAACCACAGATCAATAGTAACAAAGGAGCATTTAAGACAGGCCAACCTCTCTTCCTAGGTTTTCAGGACAAGATCACCACACAAAGGTTCTTACTATCTTCCAAGATGAAGCCAAAATGTCAACTCTGAAATCCTTCATCATTTCTCAGATCCAATGTGGAGGAATAAAAGTGGAAACTAGGGATTCAGAGCTTACAAACGGACCATGTGCCAAAAGCATGTCTACCTCAAAATCAGTGGCTTGGGAGACACAACACATCTTTCTTTAGAAATGATGCACTAAGCAATTTCAATATCGATTCACAGTTGTGCAACATGCTTTCATTTACAAGTACACTCAGATCCATTATTTCATTTAGTCTATAAAATGGCTCTGGGAAATGTTGGGGGATTATCGTTCCCATGTTCAGAAGAAGAAACTACAGTTTACAAGGGATAAATGAGAAGCAGTTCATGAAATGCCATCCAGCCCATAACAGTCCTCATGGGGACATGCTCTAATCATATGCGTCACCATGATTCTGTTGGAAAATATTCCTAGTTCCAAGGGTGTGATGGGTCTGCCCTTGTGGTATTGGCTCAGAGATTCTCTTCCTGCCTACTCCCCCGCCCCCCATTGTGTGGCCTCATTATCCAGAATTTCATCCAAGTCACTGATAAAAGCGAGAACAAGGGAAGGCTCAGGGTGCAGCTCAATGGGCCTCTACTGACCACCCCCATCAGCAGGGCCTCAAACCTCCTTGATGCCTCCACCTGTCTAGACCATGCATCAGCCTCCTTTTCTCCCAGACCCTTCACCCCCAGGTTGAAGCTGCTGCTGGAAGCTCATGACACTCAGCGTGTGAGTTCCAGGAGGGTAGAAAGTGGAGCTGAAGCCAGAGAAGGAGCAGAAGGCCCCTGGAGAAGATGGGGCAAAGGTACCTCCAAGCAGGAGTTCCCCTCATCTCTGGCCTCAACTGCTGCCTCACTACCACTGGGACAAACACCTGGGAAGAGGTGAGAAGAGGGTAGTCAGAAAAGGGGGCAGAGGGGAATGAGCCCGGGGGACAGCAGGAGGACAGGAAAGGAAGAGGAGGGTCTGGCTACAGACATATCATGGAAGGCCATTCATCCAGGGAAGCCGGATTAGGATTAGGCACATTTCATTCAGTGTGTTTGCTGAAAGCTGACACAGTGGAGCTCTCCATGGTGCTTCTCAGACTTCATCAGAATTAATGGACTGCCTTGCTAACAATGCACACTTTTGGCGGTCACTCCAAACCCACTTCCAAGAGTCCAATCCCTAGCTCGGAGTGGCCTGATCAAGGTGATCTGAGTATCGGATTCTGGGAAACAGCCCTAAGCCCTGCACTCCTGGAGGGCACACCTTCTATGGACACTGCCTCTGTCTCTGCTCCCTTTCTTGCCGTGGCAGATGCTGCCATGGTTCAGGCAAGCTGAGAGCTGCAGCTGATCTGCAGAGGGGTATGGCACGGTTTTGCTTTATTCCAGGAACAAGCACCTCACTTGTCCTGTGTTATTCTTACTTGGCACAGACACCCCCAGGGCTGAAACATACAGGTGAGCCTCACCCAGCCCTGCAGTGGCTGCTGGCATCCATCCCTGGGCTGGAAACCTCTTCTGGAAGAGTATCGCTGGTGAGAAACACACCTTTGTAGGGTGGATGTGATAGGAGCCAACCACCACTTGGCACCAAGTCTGAGAACAGAGGCAAGGGATCCAGCAGGGAAGTCACATCTGAGTCTGTGACTGAGGTCCTGCCTTCCTGGGAAGACTCGAGCCACCTAGTTGAGCATGAAGGAATGGGAGGAGCTCTGATTCTGTCCCCTGCAAGGCCAGAGCTCACCTGAACACGTGCATTTTCTTTAAAACTGTGCCTGCTCTGTTATTTCAGCTAGCTCTAGTTTCTCACAGCAGGCACTTACTTCTCCCCGCAGAAGGTGCAAGTATCCCCCCATCCCTGCAGGAGAGTGGCAGATGGCGTGTGGACCGGGTGGGCCCGGGGCAGGGACTCACCTTGCCAGTGATGCTTGTAGTCACACATGCGGGACAGGGCGATCATCATGGCGCAGTACAGGGGCAGGATGGCAGCACAGAGCCGCCAGCTCTTCCCCCGCCCACTCTCCGTGAAGCAGTGCAGCTTGCCAGCCAAGTAGAACGTTGTGAAGCCAAGGCCTGAAAAGGCAACTGCCAAAGAGAAACAGCAGGTGTTACCCTAGCAGGTGGGAAGCGGCAGGGACACAGGGCACCCTGAGCATCCTGTCTGCTATCTTGCAACACCCCCAGGGTCAAGACCATGTTGGCACCAGACACCATCTCGGCAATCTGTGCTCTTGCTAGAACCACGCTGGTGTGAAGCTTTCAACAATGAGAACAACTTTTCAGGCTTGCATGTGATCAAAATCTACTCAATCTCATTCATTCATTCATTCAACAATGATCTGAGGGGTGGCTACTGTGTGCTAGACAGGCACTGTTCAAGGTGGAGGAAATAAAAAGTTGATTCAGAGGCTGTCTCTGCTTTCAAGGGGCTCATGGACTGATTGAGGGTCACGGTTGCGCGAACAGAGAGTTTTAATACTGTGTTTGGAGTTCTATATGAAAAAAGTGCCTGCAGAACAAATGACTGATGACAGCTTAGCTTTGAAAAGCGAGGGAAAGAAAGGGAGTTTTAGCTTGGAAGATGGGACCAGCAAATGCTATGGAAAAGTGGGTTTGATGGAGAAGCCAGTGGTGACAAATTTCTTATTTTCTCTCAGAAATTATGGTTATTAGTTTTTAGAACTGCAAAAACAACTCATAGCTTCACTGGATCCATTGTCAGAAGTGTGGAGTCAGATGGAGTAGGTAAGCCCTGAGCTTTTCATCTAGTCAGGTTTAATACACAGTTGAAGTCAGTGAGATTTAAGGTGAGTTTTCTGTGGACTTACAACAACAGTCCTCAACCCCGGGCGACATTCGGGCCACCTTTAAAACCTGGGAAGTTTTCAAAAATACTGGTAGTCAAACCTCATTATAGAACCTTCTACTTGCACCAGTCTGGAGTGAACCCTAATGGTGCACATGTGCATGCATGTGTGTGTGCGCGTGTGTGTGTTTGTGTGTGTGTGTGTATGTATGTGTGTGTGTGTGTTTGTGTGTGTATATGTGTGTGCGTGCGTGTGTGTTTGTGTGTGTGTGTGTGCGCGCACATGCGTGTGTGTGTGTGTGTGTGTGTGTGTGTGTGTGTGTGTACTCCCTGGGTGATTCTAACGGCAGCCAGGAGTGAGTTTAGATGCTTCTCCTGAGGACAGGGGCTACAGCCCTCACCTCCTCTGGACACCAGCCTACTCAAAACTTTCCTCTTGATCAGAAAATACTCCTGAGTGGCAAGGCTCCTAGGCAACCAGCCTGCACAGTGACTTGACAGAGTCGGTAGGATGGGGCTAAAGCTAGGGCATCAAGGACTTTAACAGACTGTCTGAAGCCTGAGCAGCAGCCTCGGCGCCAGTGAGTTAGTCACAAATACAGAACCTCGGACCTGCCCCGGATGTACGAAGTTAGAATCCCCTTTCACAAGATCCACAAGTGAGCTATGTGCACCCTGAAGTCTGAGGAGGCCTGGCCCATAGAACATCCATCCTCTTGATTTGATGTGTCTGAGAATCCATCTTCAAGAAATAATAAAAAACCATGGGGAGATGTAGAAGATATTCTGCTTAAAATTGTTTGTAATTATGGGAGGGGGGGAAAGTAAAGATAAAGAACTAGAATACTTCCATTCAATGAATTATGATGCAGCCGTGGAAATTATTCTGACTATGTGAAGGAGATCACACCAGTCAGTCCTAAAGGAAGTCAAGTCTGAATGTTCATTGGAAGGACTGATGCTGAAGCTGAAGCTCCAATACTTTGGCCACCTGATATGAAGGGTCGACTCACTGGAAAAGACCCTGATGGTGAGAAAGATTGAAGGCAGAAGGAGAAGGGGATGACAGAGGATGAGATGGTTGGATGGCATCACCGACTCAATGGACATGAATTTGAGCAAATTCTGGAAGATGGTGATGGACAGGAAAGCCTGGTGGGCTGCAGCCCATGGGGTCACAAAAAGTCAGACATGACTGAGCAACTGAACAACAACAAATGTAGCACTACAGACAATACTTAGGATACAACGTTAAGTGAAAGAAGCAGGACTCTAAGTTGTAAGTTCATGATACTCAGGGTTATAGTACATAAAGATGAATAACCTGCAGTTTTAATGAATTATCTCTGATAATAATGTGTCTTCTTAAATAGGGTTCCCCAAGTATGAACACAAGCTTATGCCAAAGCAGAACTTTTTCAGCAATCAAATTAAACAAGGTAACAGAGGATTGCTTGTTTTTATTTTTTATTAATAAAACAATATTAAGCCAGGTTTATCTTAGGAATAAAAATGAAGCACTTAAATATTTTGAATAATGATTTGTACTCAAACAGTAAAGCAGTGCCAACATATATTGAATATTCTGTTTAAAGTAAAACTCTGTGCAAAACTGCATTGCCCAGGCCAGTTCTAAATTGTTTGCTGTGATGAAGCGTATTATTAATAAATGGTTTACCAAGTGTTCCAAAGAGGCCCCATTTGGCCACCATCCTAGCAAGTGCAATGGGCTCTTAATTCCCCATCCTCATCCATTTTACTCTGTTTTGTCTCTTCATTCACTCTGCCCTGAGATATCAGAGTGGGCAGAAGAGGCTGGACACTTGGCTTTGGTGGGTACTGGCCTCATTCTGAGCTCTTAAGGGAGGTGTAATAGACTTTGTTCAAACCTGACAGCCTAGCCGTCTACCCACCTAACTACTACTACTCCCTTTATATAAGGATCTTGAGCATCGATGGATTTTGGTGTTCACAGGAGCCCTGGAACCAATCCCCTGAAGAATACTGAGGGGTGACTGTACATTGAATGTGATGAGCATAAAAGATCTGCCCTGAGGCTTTGTAGGGTTATGGATGGAAGTTTTCATGATTTGAATCGGAAGAGAGGCAGTCCTGAGTGTTGCCAAGTTGTCAATATTAAAAACAAGGTCAGTGGATATAGGGTGGATGTTGAGCAGGAATTTCTATGTGTCCCCATAATCAATGGTTTGGAGACTTTAAGATAGATGAGTCCAGACTCAACAGCCAACAGTCTTTGGGCAGATTCACAAGATGAACATGAGAAGGGGCTGCTGAAAATCCATGAAAGTCAAGTCCTGGGGCATGTGGTCCAAGGCCAGACCCTTGACCTCCACCCGGTCACCTCCCTGCCCCCAGGAACTCACGGGGCTGTGGCTCAAAGGAGAGCAGGCAAAGCACATACTCTCTCTCACAGTGGGGCCCACGCTGCAGGTGCTCCAAAATGGAGAGTTATCTGCTTCTTGGAAAAGAAGTGAAGTGAAGTGAAAGTCGCTCAGTCGTGTCCGACTCTTTGCAGCCCCATGGACTATATAGTCCATGGAACTCTCTAGGCCAGAATACTGGAGTAGGTAGCCTTTTCCTCCTCCAGGGGATCATCCCAACCTAGGGATCAAACCCAGGTGTCCTGCATTGCAGGCAGATTATCAGCTGAGCCACAGGGAAACCCTCTGGAAAAGAAAGAAGGGTTCAAAGGAATTTTAAAGGCTGAGTTCAACAGCCTAGATCCTGTGGGCATCCCGCAGCAGCTGATCTCCTTCAACACATCTTATTGGTCCTCTGGGCAGCATGTCTAAAGCAGCACGGTGTGTCCTCACTTGTCTAGCTGACATGACAGACTCTGATTCCATGTTAAACCTTATGCTTGTCACTTTCTCACTGATACTCCTAGAGTTATTGAACTGGCAAGCGGTCCTTTGACAAAAGGCTTCTGAGGCATCTCCTTCCAGCCGAGCCATGGGCAGCTCAGGTGCTTTGCCAAAACTGCTGTTTCCCCAAATACCAAATGAATGCAAATTAGGCTCTACCAAACCATAGCATCCTACGAACTCATAGGATCCCACAGTTTTCTGCCCCCTCCTCCTTTGAGGCTGGCAGTTTGGGACCGGGATGCTCCTCATGAGCATCTCATGAGCCTTTCAGCTCTGAGATCCTGGGAGTCAGAGGTAATACCAAGGCTTCAATTTAAGTTCAATTGGGAGAAAAAGAAAGCAGAAAGGTTTTTAAAGAAACGCTTTCCAACTCAAGCCAAACAACACCCTCCTCTTCTCAAAGAAACGAGCTTGTGAGACACTGAAGGGCCACAGAAGCTTGTATGCTAGTGAGGAGCAGGGAGATGACATTTGTTCCAAGGGTCCGCCTTCCCCCTGAAACATGGTCCCTGCTTCCAGCATGATTAGGAGATAAAACTGAGCATTCAAAGATACAGGCAGAGTACCAGACATTTTGGAAGATGGAGATGATAAAGTATGATAAATGCCTTCATATTTTGCTAACATTATTAGCAACAGAAATACGATTACAACAATGGTATGAGAGAAAAGAGTCGACCTCTCCTGGGGGCTCAGAACGTGTTTATTTGCTCTCCAGAGTTTAGAACACACACACACACACACATACACACACATATACAAGCACTCACACGGATCAAGGTAAGACCATACACCCCTTGTTTTCAAAGTCTGTAGCAGGTTTTCTCGGCAGGAAGCAGCTGATTGTAAATATTTCTCTGTTGGACTGGCTGTGAGAAGTAAAAATACTCTTGAAACCTCTAAACTAGGAAGCAGATGAAGGAGGGTGGTTTCCCCACTTGTTCCTGGCACTTTCGGGGCTCACTTGGCTGTCATCAGTGAGAGTCGATAACCAAAACCTCACAATACAAGTTGCTGGTCCAAGTGGTGATGCTAGGCATGTGGTCTGAACAGGGCTATCTGCCTGCCTGGTGATTCTGAAAGGGAGTTACTGATTCATCTCTCCGACTACGCAGATGAACTGTCACAGGTTTACAACATTCCCTTTGCAAGAAAGGTCTATTTACTGAGTCAGCTTAGGTGGCAACTGACTAGTATCCTTGCCTGGAGAATCCCATGGACAGAGGAACCTGGTGGGCTACAGTCCAGGGGGTCACAAAGAGTCGGACACGACGGAGCTACTAACACACACACACACACTTAGGCGAAATAAAGTCATTTTGCCTTTTCCTACCCAGCTGACTTTTAAACCAAGTGAAAGAGGTTTGGACTCCAACGACTGCAAGAAATGAGGAAACTGGCACCAAAGAAAAGGCTTTAAACACAAATGCGATAACAATCAGGGGGACAGACTCAGCTTTGGAGGTTGTATTTTTTACTCTAATTATAATGAGTTTCCCCAAACTGATTAGACCTGACACCACATATGGAATTGTGTTATAATGAGGTAATTGTACAAATTTTCCACGTGATGCTCAAAGAGTACGTATTTTCTTCTCCAAGAGGGAGAAAGGTGATACTGGGTAGTGGAATAAATTTTTTTTTGATTAATTAATTTATTTTTGGCTGTACTGTGTCTTCATTCTGCACGCAGGCTTTCTGTAGTTGCGGTGAGTGGGGGCTACTCTCTAGCTGCAACGCCCTGGCTTCTCACTGCGGTGGCTTCTCTTGCTGCAGAGTGCAAGCTGTAGGGTGCGTGGGCTTCAGTAGTTGTGGCTCACAGGCTTAGCTGCTCTGCAGCATGTGGGATCTTCCTGGACCAGGGATAGAACCCATGTCCCCTGCATTGGCAGGCGGATTCCTAACCACTGGACCACCAGAGAAGTCTCTGAATAAATCTTAATGTTGAAGGGTGTTTTGAGGCATTTGCCAGTACATCTCCACAAGACCACCCAAAACCAAGGATGCAGAACATGCATGCCTGGTCAGTCCCTACAGACTCCTAACAAGCAGTGGGGTGCTGTTGAGAGCATGGGGTACAGATTCCCATTCTGGCTCTGCCATTGACTGAATGCATGATCCTAGGCAAGTCTCTTTCTCACTCTGGGCCTCAGTTTGCTCTGTAAAATAAGAGGCTGATCCACAAGGGGCTACCACAACGTGACTGGAGGAGCCAGGTAGATAGGGAGCATGAGTTAAGTAGCTGGATGATGAGTCAACATTTTTGCAATAGAAAGCCTTCTTGGTCTGTCTTCTGTTACTCCTCTATTGCTGGACACTCAGATCCAAGAGATATTTTCAGAAAAAATCTCAATGGTTCATTTGTGATGATAAATGGCAACTAATACCCGGCCTCACCATTGAGAGACATTTGAGAGTGGTGAGGACTGGGGAAAACAGCAACATTTGCCTATTTAAAGATGCAGCCCCTTCCCTCTGCTCAAGGTGGTATCTGCCACATGGGTTCAGAGTTCCCAGAAGTTTTGATCTTCTAACAGAAGAGGGAAACCCTGATATTTGTGAGAAGTGTCTCCATTTAAATGTGAACAATTTATCAAAAATGAATACAGTACAGACCACATGAAACTCATCTGTGTACTAACAGGGTTGGGTCAGTGGGCTGCCAACTTGAGATCACTTAAATCTTGCTTCCAAGTGCTAGTGGTCCACTGTCAAACTGTGCTAAACGTGATGGACATCAATTTATCCCTTCTCTCCACACTAGAGCAAAGAAGCACTTGAAAAGTTTTAGAGTTGGTCTTGCATAAACCAATAGCAACAACAAATTAAGTGACACAGGAGATTCAGGGATTGAATACTCAGTTCAACAGGAGGGAGTACTGTGTGCTGTTGAGAAAAGCAGACCTTTCAGGACTCAGCTCTGCCACTTTCTCCCGTGTGAGCTCATCTCTGGGGGCCTCAGTTTCCTCATCTGTACAATGGGGTTAGTAGCACTCAACTCACAAAGCCATCTTGAGGATGAGCTCACAAGGAATTTTAACAGGCTTTTAACAGGTGTTGAGTGACTGCTCTCCTAACTCTGTCAGCTCTGCAGCTGCTGTTGAGTCCTGCCTGGTTCTGGAAAGTTTCATCCTCAAAGAAAAGCCTTCCTAAGCTCTATTCTTGCAATCTGCAGTTCATCAGTTATATAACTGCATGCTTGCTTACAGAGAATTCTGGAGCTGGGTTCCTAGCCTCTTAGCATTTTGTAGCCCCTGCAGCTCTCAGCAGATGTAAAACGATCTCAGCTGGTAAAATGAACAAACTTACAGACCCGGTGAGAGGAGCCAGCAGAGACACTGTTCCCGCTCTACTCGGGAGATGCCTGAAGCTCTCTGATGAGAGGGTCAGACAGCCAGGAAGCATTCTAATGGCAAATGACCCATCATGTAGCTTGTCTCCTATGAATCTGAGTTTCACCATGTTGACACCTACTTTTACATCCCTTTGGCCCCAAATTTCTTTTTTTTTTTTTCCCCAAATTTCTTAAAAGGACTAGTTTCTCATTATAGTTTCAGTTTCACAGTTTCTTAATTCATAGTTCATTCTAGCTAAGATGCTCACTGTTTTCTTTATATGACAAGCTATATTTATTAATATTCTAAGTTATTAAGAGATTTCACTTTCAAAAAAAGGATGAGAGAACACTGCTACAAATCTTAGAGAGACTGTGGATCCACAGGGCATCTATTGTCTAAACCATTCAACTGAACAAGAAAGACAGTTATTTATTCCTCATGAAATGACTGACAGAAGATCATTAGCCTCTGATGTAGCTATCGAACCAGAATCATAATTTCAAGGGGAAATTTTGATAAAAAAATAGAACAAACTCAGTAACACAGTGATTTTTTTTTTTAATTTCTCCTTTCTAATCCAGTGGTAAAGAGATGTTTTCGCTATGATGTAGGAGACGTGTCTAGCTTTGCTGGAATGAAGAGAATTCTCAAGATCTAGGAAATTTTCTAAATCTCACACCAATGATACCTCTTGATACAATTACAAAGAAATTGTAATAAAATTTTTTTCATTATAATTGATATAATCCAAGGGTGTTGGGGAGGCAGGGTTAAAAGTATTCATCCATGCAGTAAAGTTGCCTGTGATTCCAGAAACAGTCAGAATGCCCAACAGCCTCAGGTAGAATTACTTTTTCCAGTACCATCAGTCATAAGAGTTAATAAGAACTGCTCTGCTGGTGAGGAGCTGAAAGTCACCTGCTGAGACAAAGGAGACTGGATGGGTCCTAAGCACCTTGGGGAAGGCAGGCGGAATTTGAGCTGTTGAAGCCAAAGCCCTTCGACCACCTGATCCAGAGGGATGGAGAGAGCTATTTCAACCCACCGGAGGGGGCCAGGTAGCCAAGAAGACCCATGGCTGCAACACCAGAGATGTCACATGAATTGAGACCCCACAGCAAGGCAAGGGTGGTGTGGGGACTGAGCACGGGTCAGATGCTCTTGAGCACAGCTGGAGGGATCCGGGTAGGCACACTGACCCCCACCTCCTCCCTATGTGACCTAGGGTCAGGTGCTTAACTTCCGAAGCTCAGGCTTGTCATCTCTAAAATGGACACGCCAACAGTTGTCCACAGAGCCACTGAAAGAACCAATGATAGAGTGTCCAGGGCACACTGGACAAAGTGTCCGGCATGCTGTAAGCCCTAAGTTAAAATCTGATCTCTTTCCCCTCCATTTGCTTTTTCTACTTATTCTCTTCCTCTCTACTTATTCTCATCCCTGGAGTGAATCTGAGAACGTGAAGAGGAAATAAAGCAAACGCGCATAGAAAGCTAAAAGGATGTGAGTTCCGGGTTGGCTCCACGACCACGCCAACAAGATGGCATCTGTGTCTGTTGCCATTATATGCCCCACATCAAAAACTGGTGCTCGAGATGAGTGAATGAACAAATTAGTGACAGGAAGGATAATATGAAAACTGGACCAGATGGTGTGTACTCTTGGGGGCTCCAAGGAAACACAGTGATGAGCCTCCCTTTTCTGCCCAACGAACTTCTACTCCGCCCTGCAAGTCTTTCTTGGTTTACCTGACACTGCCTCAGAGGTCTTCCCCAGCTCCACCAGCAGGTGTAATGGGCTCTGATTGCCCTCTGCACCTGCCTTCATAACACTTAACACTACTCCTCTCATGTATGTGACTGTCCAGCATCTCTCTCCCTTCCACTAGATTCTCAGTTCTGGGGGCAGAGCCTGTGTCCCCTGTGTCTGCACTCACGAGGGGCTCCACCAACTCACACATTGAATGAATGGCTGAAGACCTGATAATCAGGGAAGGTTTCACCAAAGAAGATAGGGATGTACCTAGGGGAGGAGAAGGGCTAGAGCCAGGCTTGAACTGCACTGGGTTAGCATAGCGTGTGGGAGGAAGGTGAGTTGGGCCTCCATTTAATTCTTCCTTATCACACCCCACCCTTCAGACATACACAGAGAGTGTGTGCATCTCTTTTAAATATACTCACACACTTCCCTGCCCTCCTCCTACAAGAATGACCCCAGAGCTCTCCTGGAGCCTTCAGAGCATGGGTTTCTCTATTTTTCAGAGACTGGTAGCCACCTCCCAGATATCTGGGCTAGTTTCTGAGGAACAATGTGAAAAATTCTACAAAAGGAAGCCATGAAATTCTCAGAGTCTGAAGGATGGGTGGGTGGAGCAGCAATTTCAGTGAATGAGTAAAGAAGGAAAGCAGAAACTGTCTACTCGAATAGGTACCAGGAGTGTTCTGTCAGAAGGAGGATAAGGCCATCAGGCACAGAGAGCCGCCCTCTGTCAGACTCTGTGCTAGAAGCTTCCGCACCTTGGCTTCACTGCATCCCCAGAAAAACACAATGACAGAGCTATTGGGCCATTACATGGATGAGAAATGGAGGCTCAGGTCGAATTATCTACTGAAGGTTAATGCAGTCCTTAACAAATTGTTAATTAAGTAACTAGCCTCCAATTAAAATAAATTAATTTACAAAAATAAAATAAGAAAAAAAAGAAACTGAATTATTTCTAAACAGAGCAAAAGAAATCACATATTTTCTTGGCATGGTTGTACTTACAGCCCTTCTAGCTGCCTATTTGTTTTATACTCCCTGTAGGCATGTGAAGATCAGGGTCACTGTTCAAGCCTTAGAACCCAGCACACTGCCTGGGAGGAGAAGTCAGCGACACATGGTGACTGAATGAATATATAAATGGCAGAGATGATTTAGTCCTTTCACAAACATAACTTCACTCGAACAAGTACTCTGGCAAGAGGCCAAGCTCCTTAGAGAAAGAAAGACATACATGGCCATGAAAGGTCATGTCCTCCACCCACTGTTTCAGGCAGCATGATTCTGCAGCTACCTGAGCCAGAAGATGATTCCCACCTCATGATGGAAAGGATCACACCGCCTTTTTTGAGAAAGCGCCATGGGGAAAAGTAACTGGAAAGCTCGTAATTAGTCTGAATGCAAATGTCAGAGGCAGGAAGTGCAAACAGAGAAAAGCAGACTGTAAACTCTTTGTATAACCTTGGTTTGCATCCCCAAAGAGGACATTGTTCTGGAAAAAAAAAAAGAATCAACTCAGGCACAATGCACAAAAAATGCAGAGGAAGCAGGAGAAGTAGGGAAGAAACTGACTTTGGGAGAAGAAGGTGGTGGTCTTTTTGTCAAGCTCCAGAGGTACCAATCCTGGGAAGGGAAGCAGCTCAGCAGAGGAGGATTAAGGATTTCTAAATGACAGAAGTCACTTTGTCTCTCCCCCATCCACCCTCTACAGCTTGATGAAAAATTATCATTAGGAATCATAAATGTTACTCCTCGCTCCAGAGAGAGCTAAGTAAGAACAGGCACCAAGATGGAATGTGGTTTTGCATATCACTCTCTCCTAATCTATCGGAGGTCTAAATCCCCAGGACAACTTTTGTTCTTTTCAGTCTTGATTATACATCACAATGACTTGAAACATGAATATAAGAATAAACCTTCAAAAGGGAGAGATTACCTTTTTCCATAACACTATTAGAGGAGCCTATAAAAGCATGGGCAGGATTCAGATAAAGATAACATTTTAATGGAAAATCATTTTATTTTACCTCCAAAGGATGGCCTTAGCAGAACATAAATTTGATGGCGAGACTTGAATAGTAATGTACATATTTGAAAAACAACTAAAAAGAAACAACTAAAGGTAGCCATTAACTGACGCTAGTGGTAAAGAACCTGCCTGCCAATGCAGGAGACATAAGAGACCTGGGTTCAGTCCCTGGGTTGGGAAGATCCCCTGGAGGAGGGCATGGCAACGCACTCCAGTATTCTTGCCTGGGAAATCTCCATGGACAGAGGAGCCTGGTGGGCTACTGTTCATAAGATCACAAAGAGTCGGACATGACTGAAGCGACATAGCACACACGTGCTCATCTGATTAGCCTCTTCCCAGGGTGTATGGTCTTCAGGAGAAACCCTGGAAGTCTCACCGACTGATACTGCCCAGCTATCTTCTCAAGATGTGGCCTCAACAGCATCTGCCTTTTATGAAATGTTGTACCACCTGCAGTGTGATTTGTCAGTGAGAACACCCTTCGAACATGCCCCTGGCAGCCTTGATTGGGGCTCTCAGCCCAAACAGGAAGGGCGTGTGTGAAATAATAGAAATATAGCTCATGACACAGAGCTCCTAAAATCCTTGAAAATCCCAAGGAATGACAAGAGTATATTGTTCCTGTTAAGTTGCTAAGTTGTGTCTGACTCTTCTGCGACCCCATGGACTGTAGCCCACCAGGTTCCCCTGTCCATGAGATTCTCCAGGCCAGAATACTGGAGTGGGTTGTCATTTCCTTCTCCAGGGGATCTTCCCAACCCAGGGATTGAACCTGGTACTCCTGCATTGGCAGACGGGTTCTTTACCACTGAGCTACCAGGGAAGCCCGATAAAGAGTATGAGGAGCATCTTTTGTTCTATTGTGGTGACTCTGGGTGGGCTCCTGGAGCGGGGCTGGTCCAGAAAGATCAAGCCAAGATGAGAAGCTTAGAATTTTCATCTCCCATTCTCCAGAGTGGAGAGAGGGACTGTAAACAGAGTTCATGATAGATCAGACCTACATGATGAAGCCTCCACAAAAATCCCAAAGGTACAAGATTCAGAGAGCTAATAGGCTGGTGAACATATTCATATACCAGGAAGGTGGCCTTGACTCCATGGGGACAGAATTTCCTGTGCCCAGGACCCTCCCAGACTTCACCTTATTATCTTTCTTATCTGGCTATTCATCGGCATTGTTTATCACAGCCCTTAATGGATTGGTAAATGTCAGGAAGTTTCCCTGAGTTCTGTGGCTGCTCTAGCAAATGAATCAAACTGGAGGAGGGGGTCACGAGAACCTCAGATCTGCAGCTGATTAATGAGAAGTACAAATGACAACCTGGACCTGTGAAGGGCATCTGAAATAGGGGAAGTTTTGTAGGGATGAACCCTTTACCATGGGATCTGAGACTCTTCAGGCAGAGATGTTGGAAATGAGTGAAACTGTAGGACGCCCAGCAGAGAGCAGCTTGGTGGGGAAACCCCTGCACCTCTGGTATCAGAGGCAATGTAAGTGTGATAGGCATGTGGGAGGAGAGGAAAAACACAGGAGGAAGACTGGGTTGTAGCCACAGGCTGTAAACGGGCTGGCATTAAGAGGATCTACTACCTCCGAGGTGTTCGGCTCAAATGCTGGCCTCTAGGGCAGCTGGTGATGAGTGCTGACCACACAGTCCAACGAAACCTTCCCAATACTGTGTAACTGGAAAAGGGGAAGGAGAATGGACTTGACCCTTCTGTCCTAAGCTAGGCTTGACCAGTGTTTTGGTAACTGAAGAAAACCACAGCATCTGTCAGTTTTAGAACCAAAGTCTTAGGTGACTGGGTAGCTGGTGAGGCGGCTTCCCAGCTTTCTCCGACATCCCTGTCTCTCTGACAACAAACTTTCATCAACAAAGACCAGCTCAGTTCATCTCTCACTTACACCTCTAATGAAACTGATCGTAAACAGGACAAGAGCTTCATTTATTTGATGTATGCAAAGACTCTCTCTCTGTTACTTCAAAAGAGATTTGTTTGATGTTGATATGAATCGTGGATTTTTTTTTTTTAAGTTATGATGGCCATTTAAATTTTGGAAAGCAAATATATGGCAATTCATCTCCTGTGGTCTTGGCAACAAAGGACTTTATGCAGAAGCCAGCTTTGGACTCACAAACTTCCTTAAGGCAGAGTCCATGTAGTGACTTGCCCCACACAACAAGGTGAAATCCACCTTGGCTTCTTTTAAATCACTTCATCGAGGACTGCACAAAACAGAACAAAAATAGGACACTTCTGGGTGTTAGAAGATCTGGTTCTAGCACAGCGTGGGGTCGCCCTCGGTGGTCTCACCTGTTCACCAAATGGGGAACATCGTCCAGCTCTCAAAAGACATGGTGTTGGTGAAAATACTTAGGAAACGGAAATTCAACATAGAAATGGAAGGCGTTAGTAAAGCCGAGGAACGGGTAACTAGAAATGCTGAAGCTGGATTCAAGCCCAGACCTGACTGCTTCTAAGCCCAAGTTTAATCCTCTTTCTCAATACAGAAATAGCTGTAATTCTCAAACCCAGGACTTTATTTCCAGCTATGTGGCAGACTATATATCCTGATGGAAATAATTACATGTTCGATGAAATATAAATCAAACAAAAAGCTTATAAACCTATCACTGAGTTGACACCAAGAGAATTAAGGAAATTAATCCTTAATTAAAGAATTAGTGGAAACAAGGTTTCCCCAAATGACAGGAAAAAGAGGGTCTTAGATGCAAGGAAACAGCATAGCCAGATTGAGCCCTGAGTGTTTATGGAAATCTGCAGACCCTGGGCTTTGCAGGGTTGATGTCTCCCTGGGGCACAGGAGTGAAGAGACAGAGTCTCAGGCCCACCCAAGGTGAAGAATGTAACACAAGACCCCTGAATAAACATGAAATCCTAAAGCTTCAGAGCGAGTAAGAAAGGAAGCCTGATTTTCAGAAGAAAAGGCAAGGGAACTTGTCTGTCTCCATTTTCCTACTGGGTACAGAGATTCCATAAATATGACTTGTGTATATTTTTGCTGTCCCATTCATGCTTCTCATATGGTCCCCCAAAAACCTAAGGGGAGAATTAATTTCGGATGGTCCTGGAGTTGGTAGAGGTCTCTGGAGGAATTCATTTCAACTCAGACATCAAAATACTCCCCAAAATAAAGTTCTAGGGGAAGTTAAAAGCCCAGTGTAAGAAAACTCAAAACACAAAATATTTCAGGGCATATATACAAAAAGCAGATTCACAACAACTTTAGATGTTGTTAAGGCACAGAATATAAAATAGTTATTTGCAATATGTTTAAGGAAATTACAGGGAAGTATGAAAATGAGGACAAAGAAGAAGCATTAAAAAATAATGAAGCAGATTTTTTAAAATCCTAAATAAAATTTCTATAAATAAAAAATGAGTCTGGAACTTAAACTAGGGTTAAATGATAACCTGACAGATAAAATGGGAGGTGAGACAAAGCTGAATAGAGAATTAGTACATTGGAAGATAGATTCAGAATTTTTCTAGAGTAGAAGGAGGAAGAGAAGAGAGGAGAGAGTGAGAGAGAGAGAGATGAAAAATATGAAGAGAGGTTATGGTGAAAAATTCTAATAAGTGTACAACTGGAATTCCAAATTAGAGGAAAAGATAATTGAGAAAAGGGGGAAGAAGCAATATTCAAATAGCTAATGACAGAGGATATCTCAGCATGTAGAAAGATACAAACCTAAGAATTAGAAAGCCCAGTAAATCTCATACAAGATGCAGAAAGGAAACCCACACCGAGACACAGAGTAATAAAACTTAATCACACACAAAAAACCAAGATGCTAAAAGCATCTCGACAGGAAGAACAGAACACCAACAAGGGGCAGCAGGGACACAACTGGCTTCAAGCAGAAAATGATAGAAAACAGCAAAATAATAATATCTTCAAAATCCAGAGAGACAGTAAGTGCCAAATTAGAACTCCATATTTAGTAAAGCTATCTTTCAAGAATGGGGTCAAAGAAAATTTAGAAAAATGAAAAACAGTATTTTCCACAAAAGATGTATCAAAGAAGGAAATTTAAAAGATATATTTTTGGCAGCAAGTAGAACAACTGAGATGGAAAAGAGAATGGTATGTACATGGCTAAACTATGCACAGGTTAGTGGTTTTGTTGGTGGGAGAGAAGAATCAGGCTAGAATTAAAACACCAAAGAAAACTACCAGATGTGTTAGAATGTGTTCATCAGAGCTAAAATATTCAAAGTCTTTACATTGCTCAGAAGAAGAAAAATAAAAAATTAATTAATTAATTTGAGATTTCATTAACTACATATGTTAACCAAGAGTCTTAGTCCAACTTGCAAACAAAAAGAGTAAAGTAATGGAATATGAGGATGAAAATGGTACAAGAAGTAAGGAGAACACAGTACATAATGAATGATGTAAATAAGTCCTAATATATGAGTATTAACAACTATAATTGAAATTAGCTCCCTAGGTAAATGTTTAAAAAAATACATAGCTAAAACATAGAACATAATCAGTATAGGACAGAAAAAGATATAAGAAGCAGAATTTAATCAATAGAAAGTTTGTCTCAATAATAAAGTCAAATTGTAAAAAATAACACTAGAAATAAAGATGGACATGAACTTCATTATAAAGGTAGAAGAAGCAGTAGAAGGTATAATAAGAAGTAGGACAATTCTAAACTATATTTACACATCACTTCAAAATATATATATCAAAAATGGGCAAAAGAACGAAAACCACAGAACTACAAGATCTACTGTAAGAATGGAATTTTTAATGTACATTAAAAAATTAAGCATAAATTAATACTTTGATTAATTGTATGAACTAAGCATTAGGTAATCAGAAACAGAATTTAGAGAGTATATGTTAAGATTTGAACAACACAATTAACAAGTTTAGTCCAATGGACATATATACAGCTTTATTTCTAGCTGTTAAAAAATTTATATTCTTTTTAACCATATGAAACATTTATGAAAACTAAACATATGCTAAGCCACAAAACTAGCCTCAAGATCAAGAGTGATAATTTTTGTAGATCATATTATCTAACCACAAGTAATTAAACTATAAACCATTTAAAAAATAGAACAAGAAAAAATCATGCTTAGGATTTTTTTTGAAAGCTCTTCTAAACAACTTATGAGTCACAGGAGAAAAATTAAAATTAGAAAATTTTCAAAAGTAAATTTAATGAAAACAATATGGGGACTTCCCTGGTGGTCCAGTGGTTAAGAATCTGCCTTGCAATGCAGGGGACATGGGTTCAATTCCTGGTTGGGGAAGAAAGATCCCCCCTGCCATGGAGCAACTAAGCCAAGTGCCTGCAACTACTGAAGCCCGCAAACCACAACTAGAGAGCAACACTACAGAAGACCCCGCATGCCGAACTAAGACCCAATGCAAGCAAATAAATAATAAGAAAATTGAAAAAAACAACATGTATTAAAATTTATAGAATGTAGCTAAAGAAAGATTTATAGGAAAATTTATAGCCCAAATTGCTTAAGTTTAGAAAAGAAGAAAGGCTAGCATTATCAAGCAATGCATTTAAGTTAACTTAGTAAGTTCAAAAAAGAACAGAGTATACTTAAAGTTGATAGAGGGAAATAATAAAGATAACAGCAGAAATAATGAAAAATAGAACAAGCACATGGTAAAGAGGTTCATAGCAAAAGTTGGCTCATTGAGGAGACTAATAGACTAACTCAGTCAAGACTAGCAAGAAAAAAAATTTAGGAGAGAGAGAGAATATACATATATACAATACAGAAATGAACAATGCAGATAAAACCTGAAAACAAATGATATTTTAAAATACTATGTCAATACATTTGAAGGTTCATGTGAAAGAACTAAGTTCTAAAAATAAATTGAAGTTGCCAAAAATTTCTCAAGAAAAAAATTTTAAAACACGAAGAGTTTTATAACTTTAAGTAAATTGATTCAGTGTTTTAAATCTAGGACCAAATACTTTATAGGCATATCTGCCAGATATCCCAAAAGGAAATAAATTATCTTACACAGACTCTTTACAGAGAATTAAAAATAAGGGAGCACTCACTTTCACGAAGCTTGTTAACTGTGCTTTTCAAATCTTATATATTTTCCTATTTATATTTGATTTGTTAGTCACTGAAATGAATATTTAAAATTTCCAATCATTTTGGGGAATTTTGTAAGTCTTGTACTTCCTTTTTGTGCTTCCACCTGGTTTGATAACACTGATTATCAGACAACTGTGCCACAAGAAATGAGAATTATTGACCAACATCACTCAAATATATATATACATATATACATAAACATCAAACAGAATGTTATCAACCAAAGCTAGTAGTAAATTAAAAGGAGAATACATCTTCATCAAAGGGTGTTAATTACAGAAATTAATACTGGTTTAATATTTTTTTTTACTGGAGAAGGCAATGGTACCCCACTCCGGTACTCTTGCCTGGAAAATACCATGGACGGAGGATCCTGGTAGGCTACGGTCCATTGGGTCGCAAAGGGTCGGACATGGCTGAGCGACTTCACTTTCACTTTTCTAATGTTTTTAAAGTTACTCACCACATTAACACATTAAAGGGAAAGTAAACAACTTGTTGGAGGCACCAAACTTAACATCCGTTCTTAGCAGACTAGAAATAAAAGGACCTTTATAAAGAATGTCTACTCAAAAAAGCTATACTTAATGGTAAAATGTTTAAAGCATTCCTTTTGTATCAGTAATAAGACATGGATGCTTGCTATCCCCACTTCTAGAACCTTTACAGGGAGGTCCTCGCTAATAAAGTGATACAAAAACTAGATTAAAAGCTTAAGAACTGGAAAGGAAAAAATAAAACTGTCATTTGTAGGTAATATGATTTTCTTTGTAGAAAATCCCAAATCATCTATGAATAAGAAATGAGAATTACTAGGAGAGTTCAGCAAAATTTCTGCACTAAAAATCAATATACCAAACTCAACTGTATTTTTGGACACTAAGAAAAAATCAGACAGAAAATGTAAAAAAGTATTGACAATATAAACAATAATATAAACTACCTATGAATTACTGTAATAAGTAATAGGCAAGACCTTTAAGGAAGAAGTATAAAATGACTAAAAGATACTATCACCCAAAGTGACAAATATACCATACACTTAGATAGGAAGATGCCATTTCTCCCCAAATTAAAATCTCAATAAGGATTTTCATGAAACTTCACCAAGTGATTCTAAAATACCAATATAAGAGCATAGGGCTGAGAATAACCAAAATACTACTGAAAAAGAACAAAGTCACAAAGGGCAAACGATTCTCTAGTTCCAACTATAGAAGAATTGAATTGCCTTACACCTTTGAAATCAGGGTG
This sequence comes from Cervus elaphus, assembly GCF_910594005.1. NCBI lineage: Eukaryota > Metazoa > Chordata > Mammalia > Artiodactyla > Cervidae > Cervus > Cervus elaphus. Next base: position 82,696,504 of record NC_057829.1, on the reverse strand, counting down.
GTCACGTGACTAGTTCTGTCAATGAAACAGGAGCAGAACCTAGGCGTGTCACTTCTGGGAGGAGGCGTTAGCAGCTGACTCTCCACACTCTCTTCTCCCCTCTGGAAGCACATGTTGAGATGGTAACAGAGCTTCAGTTTGTCTGGGTCCCGAGTGACTACAATTCTATGTGTAACATAAGGAAGAAACAATCTCTTTTGGTTTTAAGCCACTGAGATTTATATTCAAAGGTAGCCCACCTATGCTGACTAACAGGGAGATTTTCCCTATTAAATCTCAAGTCCTTATAAAGCTGTAACAATAAAAACACTGCAGCGTTGGTACAAAAATAAGCAAACTGACACATGGATTAGAATAGAGAGAGCCAATTAAAAGACCCATCCTTGAGTGGACACAAGACAGGCCAGAGGTTGTGTTATAGATCAATAAATAGTGTTGGGAAAGATAAGTCCACAGGGACAATAAGACTGGACCAGTACTGGACACTATTCACCATCAGCAGCTCCAGATGGATTACAGACCTAAAAGAGACCAATGAAATGGAAGAGCAATTAGAAGATAACACAGTCTTAGGAGTGGGAGATAAGTCTAAAAAGCCACAAAAAGTACTGACCATAAAGGAAAAAACAGATGAAGCTGACTACACTTAATACTGAACATTTGTTTTTTCCAAATATGCAATAAATTCCAGATTGGATATTGGTTTGACCACATCTACAAAGGATATTGGTAGTAGAGGGAGGAAATCTGAAGATGGTTTGCATATGCCATGTGATGAAAATTTACTGAAAGGCAAAGATGGAAACTGTTGACTGAACTTGCATTTTGATCACATACACACAAACACATACACACATACACAAATGCAACTCAGTAGAATATTCACTGAGATGTTTAGGCTGATGACTTCTAGGCAGTAGAAATACAAAGTTCTTTAAAAAAATTGTTTGCATCTCTGTATATCCTAACTTGCTACAGTATGCATGTACTGCTTCTATGATAATAAACAATTATTAAAATAAATGAATGAATAAGTAAATGAAACAATGAATAGACAAACTGTGGGAGGCTAAAACCAACACATAAAGATAATGAAAAAAGCAGAGAGAGGGGAAGATGTTTGCCTCACAAATAACCAACAAATACCTAATATGGAGAATTTCATTAACCTTGTAAGTCAGTGATATAAAGGCAGACAACCTATTTAAAAAATCAGCAAAATACATGAGGAGTAATGTCATATAAAGAAAAAATCTAAATTGCATTAAATTTATGAGAAGATGGGTCCAGCTCATTAGTCATCTATAAGAAACATATCACAACCCCTGGGAGCTACTATCACACCCTCCAGATCGGCAAAAATTAAATTCTGATGATGCCAAGTCCTGGCAAGACTGTGGGTGATGGGCACCCTCATAACTTGCTGGCAAGAATATATATAAAGTATGACATTATTTGTTAAAGTCACAGATGAGCAAATGCCCCAGAAATCTCATTGCCAGGAATACATCTGAGAATTATTTTTGCAGAGGAGAGTTCGTAGCAACACTGTTCATAACTGGTCCAAACTGGAGATGAGCCAAATTTTCATTAACATTAAAATGATTTTTAAAAAATTGTGGTATTATCATGTCTTGGAATACCATAAAGCAGTGAACATGAATAAATTCCTGTTACATATATCAATAAACAGAAGAACCTCAAAAACAGTGGTGAGCAAAAGTAACAAATCACAAAAATACATTCTGTATGACTCCATTGAAGTCCAAAACCAGGCAAAATCAAGTAATACATTATTTAGGAATATGTGTGTGCATGTGTGTGTGTGTGTGTGTGTATGTAAAACTATCTAGAAAAGCAAATAAATTAGTTTTAAAATGTCAAGACAATAGCTAAAGTGTGAGTAAAAACAATAAGCCAGGGGGTGGGGGCAAGGGTGGCAGGGGGTTGGACAGGATTTCTAAGACTATAGTTAGATTCTATATTTTAATTCCCAGTGGTGGGTATACCAGGGTCTGTTTTTCATTATTACTTAACATTTATTGATATTATTTAATAATAACAATAATATCTTTCTGTGTGTTTGTGTGTGTGTGTGCTCAGTCATGTCCAATTCTGTGTGATCCCACAGACTGTAGTCTGCCAGGCTCCTTTGACCATGGAATTTTCCAGGCAAGAATACTGGAGTGGGTTGCCATTTCCTTCTCCAGGGGATCTTCTTCATCCAGGGATTGAACCCGCGTCTCTTGCATCTCCTGCATTGGCAAGCGGATTCTTTACCAGTGCGCCACCTGGGAAGCTTTAATAATATTACATAATATTATACAGATATCAGTTATTGCAGATTATGTTTCATGTGTGATTTTGTACATGTCTTTCATGATTAAGTTATCCCTATAAAACAAGAGCAGGATATCAAGAAATGTATACAGTCCAGGAGGAAATGCAAAATTAAAACCAGTCACAAAACTGTACTAGTCACTGTAACAGAGACTATACAGCTATTCATTTGGTCATCAAGCAAGTCAGGCCGTTAAAAGAGGAACAAGTAAAATATAAAAAAAAAAAAGAAAGGAACAAGTTCAAGCACCAACCCTGGTCTCCTTTCTCTGTGACGCTTAACTGTAAAAGCTCCATGTTTCCAGGCAGGCACTCCGCATGCCAAGGCTACATGCACTGGCTCTAGCAGCTCACTAGTGAACCTGAAGTCCTGGATTTGGTTTTAGGAGACGCTGAGTGTCATGATCATGCAGGCTATAAATTGCATTTTTATGACGACAGTGATTGTTTAACCAGAAAAACAGAAGCAATGCGCCTGAAGAAAAAACAACAAAGGAAGCCTACCCAAACATCACCTCATTATTCAAGTGCAATGAACTCCGACTAATACTTAATTACAAGAGGCGCGTGGAGGCTCTGAGCAGAATAAGACATGGCACTCTCCCGAGGCACTTGATTGATTTCTCAGATTACTAAATTCAAGCCACTGAGAATTCTGAAAACATTGATTTAGCAAGAGTGAGCCCAGGGAACACTCAAGGCTTCTAATGGGAATAAATACAGAATAAATGAAACTGGCCAGGCTGCCTGTTACAGATCTTATACCAGGATGGATTTCAAACTTCGCTGATACTTTATTGTTCTAATGTAGCTATTTCTTAAAGGGGAAAAGACAGACCTCATCCCTTTTACACCTGTTCAGTGCAACAAAGGCCTGCGGCTCTGTGCCGTCTGTTGTGATGTTCTGCACGGTTTACATAGCTCAGAAATATGCTAAGCCAGGACTTGGATTATTTGTTTTTCTTTGAAAATTATTACCAAGGAAGCATGCCCTACACATATGAACATAAAATACTTTGGTTACCAAGTTTTCAAGGAAAGAAATAGCTTCTTCCTGCATGAATCATCAATGGGAGATTTCTTCACTAATATCTTGAATTAAATATCAGATAGAGTGATAGTTGGGCAAAAGCATTAGTCGTTCAGTCGTGTCCGACTCTTGGCAACCCCATGGACTGTAGCCCGCCAGGCTCTTCTGTCCATGGAATTCTCCAGGCAAGAATGCCAGAGTGGGTTGCCATGCCGTTCTTCGGATGGTTACGCAAAGTCACATCAAAATGCCTGGGTTTGAATCCTAGCTTCACTGCTTACTAGCTGTGACCTGGAGCAAGACACTTAACCCTCTGGGTCTCACCTGCAAAATGGGATTAATAAGAATATCTACCTCCTGAGTTTTTCCTGAGGACTAAATAAAATAATGCATGTAAAACATTTGGTGCTTGTCTAGAATACAGTAAAAGCTCAACAAACAGCTGTATAAAGTCAGTAGAAAGACTCAATGCTTAGTTCAAGATGCTCTACAGGAGACTGAATCTTCTCTGAGTCCCCACTATTGCAAATGGCAAGCTTAAATTTTATCCTCATGTCCATACCATTTGACATTCTGCTCATGCCATGTGAACACATCCTGCATCTACAAACAGAAGCTTGGGCCAGAAATAGTTGAACAGTTCCCGTGTCCTCGGTGGTTACCCACATGAGAAAGAGAACAATTTCTCCCCAGGACAAAAGAGCCCCTCCCCAAGTGACCAAAAATTACTTCTAGGGATCTTTGTAAAAGCAGGGGTAGTAAGAAAGGTTCTGGAAGCCTGATGGCAGGGGAATATCCTCGTTTGTCTTTTAATAAAGGCTTGGGGCTTCCCTGGGGGCTGTGGTTAAGACTCTGCCTGCTAATGAAGGAGACATGGGTTTGATCCCTGGTCCAGGAGGATCCCATATGATGTGGAGCAATTAGGTCCACACACCACAACTACTGAATCTGAATGCCTAGAGCCTGGGCTTTGCAACAGGAGAAGCCACTACAATGAGAAGACTGGGCCCTGCAACTAGAGAGCAGCTCCTGCTTGATACAACTCGAGAAAAGCCCATGCAGCAATGAAGACCCAGCACAGCCAAAATAAATAAATTTAAATATATATATATATATATATATATTTTTTTTTTTTTAAACCCTAAGGAAGCAATGAGATTCTGGAAGTTAAAGACTGAAGTATCTTCTATCAGTCTCTGGAAATAGTCACAGAAGGGGGTATTATTTCCTCACAGGGCTCACCACTTTCCTAAGGCAAGGACAGGAAAGGGCACCAGCCTGCAGAAACAACAGATCGGGGATAACTGCACCTCTAACTTGGTCTCCTGGTACACTGGGCCAGTGAGTCTCCTGCAAGAATCCCTCCCTTACTGTCTTTACCATCTTACAAGACCTTGAGGAGAGATGCTGTCTTATTCACCTTTGTAGCCTCAACACTTAATTTAGTGTCTGAAACCCAGAAGGCAATCAATAAATGGCTCCTGTGTGAATTAAGAAGTCAATAACTTGCTAAGGGTCACTGCTGGAAGTGATAGGTATAGGACTCAAGATTCCATCCATCCATCTATCCATCTATCCATCCATTCAGGCAAATAGGTGCTAAGTTAGTCAGACCTCTCAAGTCCCATGCTTTCTCCGCCTGCCACAGTGACACTCAGTGGGTCTTAATTTTAGTGAGGCATTTGCCAAAGTCACACCTGAGAACTTTACCAGAGTGCTGTTTTGGAGTTTTGGTAGCTGGCTGAAAAAGCAACTAAAAAAGTACAGATGCCAACCTAACCAGGAGCCCTTGGTCTTGTTTCTATCAAAAGTCTTCCTGGATGATTTGGATAAGAGATTGAAAAGGCAGGTGCCAAATAAAGTCCCTGTGATGCAGACAAGAAGTCAAAGTGCTTTCTACCCAAGCAGCTCCACATGCCCTGGGTACAACGCACAGACAATATAAAATCTGATTCAAACACTAAGGAAAAAGTCAATCGGGGCCAGCTCACCATTTGGAAGTTTCTGTATTATTCAAACCAGTCAATCCTAAATCAACCCTGAATATTCATTAGAAGGACTAATGCTGAAGCTCCAATACTTTGGGCACCTGATGAGAAGAGCCAACTCACTGGAAAAGACCCTGATGCTGAGGAAGATTGAAGGCAGGAGGAGAAGGGGATGACAGAGGATGAGATGGTTGGATGACATCATCGACTCAATGGACATGAGTTTGAGCAAACTCTGGGAGATGGTGAAGGACTGGGAAACCTGGTGTGCTGCAGTCTATGGGGTCGCAAAGAGTCAGACATGACTGAGCAACTGCATAGCAACAACATTTTACTCAGGTCAACTACAGTACAGAGTCAATTTTTTTTTTCAATCTAACTATGAGAGTAAAGGTTGGATTTGGGTTTTCCCTTTTCTTCTCTAGAGGCAAAGATCAATGCTTTGCTATTTGGGTTCTACTTGGTTTTGGTGTCCTGGATTTGTTTTTGCCTTTCTAGAACTAATCTCATTCCCTTCTGTCCCTCAGATTTGGCACTCAGTGTAACTACCAGCCTCTGGAAGGTTATCAACATTCCCAGGACTTCCAGAATATAGGTTTGAGGGTCCTATGCTGCCCAGAGGGGGCAGGCAGAGCTGTCTGCTATGGATCTAGGGGTGTGTGGGTGCTGGGGACAGCAAGGGGAATGGTCAAGTCTGGGTCACAGCTCCGTCCACCACACTGGTCCTCTCAGACCTCTCTCTCTCCACCTCTGTGATTCTCAAGGAGTCTCACATACTCATAGGCATCAGGAGGCCTCAGGTACACAGCATCCAGGTTACTGTCAGGGACAGGCACCCTTGATAACAGAAAGTTACTTAAAGCAAGTCCACTCAAAACCAAGAGCAAGCTTTCATATTAAAAACTGAAAAAAAAAGCTTTTATTAAGATTCAACAAAAAAGTTAAAACTCATAAAAATAAATTAATTTTATCTTATAGTTAATAAAATGCGAGCTATAATTGCAATTAAGCTAATTTTTAGAACAAGAGAAATAAAATTTCCATGATTTTTTATATGTGTGTGTTAGTTGCTCAGTCGTGTCTGACTCTTTGCAACCCCACAGACTGTAGCCAGCCAGGCTCCTCTATCTATGGGATTCTCCAGGCAAGAATGCTGGAGTGGCTTGCCATTTCCTTCTCCAGAGGATCTTCCCGACCCAGGGAATGAACCCTGCTCTCCTGCATCGCAGGCAGACTCTTTACCATTTGAGCTACAGGGAAGTCCCGGTTTTTCATATAATTAAAATAAAAACTGGTCTTCAGTTGCTAAGTCGTGTCCATCACTTTGCAACCCCGTGGACTGCAGGACGGGACTGCAGGACACCAGGTTTTCCTGTCCTGCAGCCATAAAATACAACCTGCACCCCTCAAAATCACCAGGAAGATCTTTTTTGAACAAAAATAGAGCAGTATTCATTACTTTTTTCTCAACTACCTCTCAATTTGCTGACATTCATATCGGTCTTTTCTGAAGCAACTCTACTGGCCTCATTCTACTGCATTTGCCTCCTTCCAGTTGTTAACTGGTCTCATTGTCTGAACTGGCAGCTCTGCAGCATCACTTTCACTGACTTCATGAAAGCCTGCATCTTTCTCAAGATGTGCAGTTTGACTTCATCACCACCTTGCAAAGTGTTTGTGTTGTACTGTCATATTAAAACACCCAATAATCAGTGAGAACTGAGCGAGAAGGAGGAAAGAAAAGGGACAGATGTTTGACAGCAGGTTAATTTGAGAGATGGTCAGTTCATTACTCTGCATTTCCTTTCATGGCATATTGACTTCGCCTTTCCTGTGCAACTTCATAAACTTGGTAAAGAATCAGATAATAATGTAAATGCTGAGAACCCCAATGTCTGCACCCTTCTCAAATGCAGTGGAGCTTTGTCTACATCATATAAATAATCAGAAGAGAATTTTGTAGGTGGGAGCCCAGCTTCCTATACTGCAGCATTCAAAGACTTTTTCCTGTATCGATGCCATCAGCTCCAGCTTTTGTCACTCAGCTCCTTGAAGAGATCTGGAAATCAACACAGTCGATTCCTTTCCAACATGCCTTTGCAATCACTGATGCAAATCTACAGCTTTGAGGAAATGAAGCTCAGAGGTGAAAGCTGGTTGGTGTTTTGCAGTGCTGATATGGGTCATGGAGTTAGTCAGTTGACTAACTTTCTTCTAAAAGAAAAGAAGAAGGAAAAAGAAGCTGCAGCAGTCACTTATTAATTCAGTCAAAAAAAAAAAACAAAACCCAGGCCAGACTACTTTCCTGAGAATGAACACAGAAGTTTGTGCATTTGGCATGCAGGAAATGATAAAATTCCTAGACTTCCCAAGATACTCTTTGATAGTCAATGGTGATAGAATGCAGATAGAAAATGTCGAAGACCTACAATTAAACCAGATTTCAATTTTCTACTCAGAGAAGGGATGATGATGTATTGCTCTGATTTTGGCTTCATTGTTTCATCCATTAGATAAAGAAGCTGAAAGGTCACCTAACTTCTGTTATTGTTGTTCAGTTGCTATGTCAAGTCTGACTCTTTTGTGACCCCATGGACTGTAGCTCGCAAGGCTCCTTCTGTCTATGGGATTTCCCAGGCAAGAATACTGGAGTGAGTTGCCATTTCCTTCTCCAGGGGATCTTCCCAACCCAGGGATTTGAACTCAGGTCTCCTGCATTGGCAGACAAGTTCTTTACTACTGAGCCATGAGGGAAGCCCATCTAACTAGAGGCAGCCAAATAATCCAAGTTTAGAGAAAGGTGATTTTATTCCCTATGATAATGTAAGTTTTTGTCGATAAATAATAATTTAGTCTGCCAGGATTTTGAAAAAATATGTAGGCTTCATGAGACACACACACACACTCAAAACAATACCACCTGGCATGATAAGGTTGAGAGTTTTATAATGAAGCCATTATTTCAACAAATATTTATTCAGTTCCTCCTATGTACCAGGTCAAGTGTTAATGTTCAGGTCTGAGATGAGACAAATTTGGTTCTTGGCTTTATGGAACCTAGAAACAGAAATAACGATAAACTACAAAAAGTGTTAGGAAAGGAATAAGCAGGCTTTTGGGAGAGTGTGGCTGACAAGGCCAGGGAGGGGGCACCGCCTTATGTAAATCAGAAAGATGAGAATAAGCTAGATATGCAGGGCATTAGAGAGTATCCAAGGTGGAAAATGGGCTTCCCTGGTGCCTCAGACAGTAAAGAATCTGCCTGCATTGCAGGAGACCCAGGTTCAATCCCTGAGTCAGAAAGATCCCCTGGAGAAGGGAATGGCAACCCACTCCAGTATTCTTACCTGGAAAATTTCATGGACAGGGGAGCCTGGCGGGCTACAGTCCCTGGAGTTGCAAAAGAGCTGGACACAACTGAGCGACTAACACTCACAAGGCAGAAAACAGCAACGTTGGCCTCAGAGAGGGAGAGATGGATACAAGCAAGGAACTGTCAAGTCAGTAGGTTGGCATGGAGCACAGCTGAGATGAAGCTAGAGGATTAGGCAGGGGCTAGATTTTTACAAGGCTTTGTGGAACATGAAAATTCACTTGACTTTTATTCCAAGAGTTGAAATTTTATGCTAAGACTTCTAAAAAGAAGAGTAGCAGAAAATCAATCCGTTGCCGTGTGAAAGATCAAGAAGTGAAATAAAAGAAGGAAGACAGAATAGGAGCCCACTAGTCTGGACAGCCATATCAGTGGACAACAACTGACCTCTGGTTATCTTGCTTTGTCACAGTGTCATTTCAAATGCCACTGAAATGGAATCACAATCTACAACTTGCTTATCTTTCAAGTTAAGATAAATGCTATGTGAAAATCCTCATCAACTACTAAGTTGTTCTTAAATATCCTTGAGATTCACTAATAAATACATAGACAGTATGTTGAAAATTTTTCTTTTTGGTTTAGTTTTTTTTGAAACTGAGCTTAAATTTATACACAGTGAAATGTACAGATCACAAGTCCTGAAAAACACAGACATTCTTGGAAGCACTCCCTCCACCCCTGCAAAAGATAATGTTACAGCCTTTCCTAGTCAGTCCCACCCCTATCTACAACCCCTCCCCTGATCAGAACAATCACTCTGATTTCTACTCCATGGACTAGTTTTGCCAGTTCTTGAACCTCATATAAACAGAATGCTACAGTATATATTCTTTGGTGTCTGGCCTTCTCCTCTTATATGCTTTTGAGATTCATCTCTATTGCGACATGTATTTGTAATTTGTTCTATTTTGCTATCTATTTTCCTATTGATAAACATTTGAATTGATTCCAGTTTAGGTCTCTTAGAGGAGAAGGGGGTGACAGAGGATGAGATAGTTTGATGGCATCACCGACTCAATGGACATGAGTTTGTGCAAACTCTGTGAGACAGTGAAGGATAAGGAGGCCTGGCATGCTGCAGTCCATGGGGTCCCAAAGGGTAGGAAACGATTGAGCGACTGAACAACAACAAAAGAAATAAAACTGCTAAAAACATCTGCACAAGTCCTCTTATGAATATGTGTTCTTCTGTTGGGTAAATACCTGGGAATGGACCTGCTGAATCATAGGGTAAGTATAGGATTGATTTCATTAAAAAGACTCCCAACTTACAAAGTCATTATATCAATTTATACTTCCATAAACAGCATATGAGAGACCCACTCAAATCTACATGTATCAACATTTGATGTTGTCCGTCTTTTTCAATTTAGCCATTAATAAATGGCTGTGAAGTGGTATCTTAATAGGGCTTTAATTTGTATTTCCCTAATGAACAATCATCTAACATCTTTTCATATGCTTACCAGCCATTCATATTATCTTGCTTTATGCAGTCTCTGTTTAGGTCTTTTGCCTACATTCTTATTAGATTGTCTTTCTGTTGCTTACCTGTAGGAGCTCTTTATATACTCTGGATGTGAATACATAAGTCTTTTGTGAGATATATGAATTACAAGTATTTCCTTTCAATAGGTGGCTTGCCCTGTTACTTTCATAATGATATCTTTGGCAAAGCAAAACTTTTAAACTTTGGTGAAGTTCCATTTATCTTTTTTTGTAATTGTTGGTGCTTTTATATTCCTTTTAAGAAGTCTCTGGGGCTTCCCTGGTGGCTCAGTAGTAAAGAATCTACCTGCGAATGCAGGAGACACGGGTTCAATCCCTGGTCCAGGAAGATTCCTGGAGAAGGAAATGGCAACCCACTCTGGTATTCTTGCCTTGAAATCCCCATGGACAGAAGAGCCTGGCAGGCTTCAGACCATGGGGTCACAAAGGAGTCAGACACAACTTAGTACTGAACAACAATAAGAAGAAGCCTCTGACTATCTCAAAGTACCAAAGACATCCTTCTGCATTATCATCTTGATTTAAGTCTCAGCATACAATTTGTTTTGAGTTATTACATATAGTGTGAGGTAGCTGTCAAGGTTAAATTTTTTCATAATTTTATTCAGGTTTTCTGGTCTATTGATTTTAAACTTTTACTTTTGCCACTGAAATGCCTTGGCACCTTTGTCAAAAAGTTTATTCCTATGTATTCATAAATTGATGCTACTGTAAATAGGACTTTTAAAGTAGGCATTTTCTATTATAATTATTTCCTGTTATACAGAAATAAAACTGATTTTTATATTAACCTTTTATCCTATAACCTTCCAAAATTCAAATGTTGATTCTAATATATTTTGTAGATTTCTTAGGATTTTCTAAATAAATAATCAAATTATTTAAATAAAATAAAAATTACTTCTTCTTTGCCTATTACTTTTTTTTTCTGCCTAATTGTACTGACCAGAACAACGATCACAATTTTTAATAGATACAGTTTTATATTTTTACATAGATAAAATAATTAAATGAAAAATTATAGTAAATGGACATCCCTTTATGATACCAATCATAAAAGGAAAGCTTTTGATCGTTAAGTGTGAAGTTAGTAGTAGATTTTTCACAGACACCTTTCATCAAAGTGAAGAAGTTCCATTTTATTTCTACTTTAATGAAAGAAGAATTTTTGAAAATTATGGATGGCTGTTGTTTTTTCTATGTCTATTGATAATATGATTTTTTCCTACATTTTGATAATTTAGTCAATAACAATGATTGATTTTTATTTTTAAATCAACTTTGCATCCTAGGATAAATTCCAATTCCCTCTTATTTATTACTGGACTTGACTTGAAATTTTATTAAAGAATTTTGTGTCTATGTTCATGAGAGACATTTGGCCTATAATTTTTCTTCCTTGCAATGTCTTTGTCAGATGTTATCAGAATTAGTCTATAACTTTATCTGTATAGTCTTACAGAACCAGCTGGGACATGTTCCCTTCTTTTCTACTTTTTTTTTTTTTAAGTTTTGTGTAAGATTGCTTCTTCTTAAATGTTTGATGAAAGATACCAGTGAAACCATCTGAGCCTGGAGATTTCTTTCTACAGAAGCATTCAATTACAAATGCGATTCCTATTTCATCTTTAAATCAGTCTTGGTGAGCAGTGGTTTGCAAAGAATTGGACCATTCTACATACATTGTTGAATTTATTGGCATAAACCTGTTCACAATATCCCCTTAATGTCCTTTTAATGTATTTAGAATCTATAGGAGTGTTTTTTCCCTGATATTGATAATGTGTGTGTTCTCTCTTTTTCCCTTGATTAGTCTTGCTGGAAGCTTATCAATTTTATTAACCTTAAAAATAACAATAAGGGCAAGTCCAATACCAGTTTCTCCCTCATGGCTAGAACTAGAAATTCATTATCCAAAAATTTTGGCATTCCAAACAACACTTGGCATCTAAATCAATCCCCCAAGTATAATACCAACCATCTTGGACCATATGTACTTATTATCCTTAAATTTAATAGAATGTGGCTAAAGCAAATTTTTAAATTAGCATATTTTAAAAGTTCAATGATACAATCCTCACAGTAACATTATGAAATATTATTGCATCCATTTGAAAGATGAGAAAACCAAAGCTTAGAAAAATTAAGCAGTTACCAAGGTCATAAAAACTAGTTCGGATTCACAGTCATGTCCTTCTGATTCTAACAGTCATGAACTTTCCAACAGTCATGAACTTTCCACTCAACCATGAAGTTTCCATGAACAAATGATTCAGGATCATATTATCAGCACTTGAGCAGCCTGCCTTTAGAAAGGTATTGTCCTCATGAAACTGGCCTAAATGCAGCAGGAAAAAGGAAAGTAACAGGAAAAAATGTCCCTTGGTTTTTTTTCACATGGCCAAGAAGCATCACATAGCACTGAATAAAATGTTACTGCTGATGAAAATTACAGAAAGCAATATTTTGACCAAATCTACATGAATGTAGGTTTTTTTTTTTAACTTATTGATGATCAATCATTTTCCTACTAGGTTTCTTCTCTAAATTGCCAATTGTTTATTTTTTAATAAAATTTTTAACCATCACTTTAAAAATCATGATTGATGAGGCTGGGAAATGTCACTTACAAGATTATGCCATGCTATATTTAATAAAAAATCATGCCATTTCTGTTTATCTAATAATGGGTCCTCAGAGCTATGCTTTCTCCTCTAATTCCTTGATATTTATTTCCTTATTCAAGAAATACTAGAGTTTACAGAGATGTACTGTAGCCATGAAATTAAAAGATGCTTGCTCCTTGGGAGAAAGGTTATGGCCAATGTAGACAACATACTAAAAAGCAGACACGTTACTTTGCCAACAAAGATCCTTTCTTCAAAGCTATGGTTTTTCCAGTAGTTATGTATGGATTGGACTATAAAGAAAGCTGAATGCCAAAGAATTGATGCTTTTGAACTCTGATGTTGGAGAAGAGTCTTAAGAGTCCCTTGGTCAGCAAGGAGATCCAACCAGTCCATCCTAAAGGAAATCAGTCCTGAATATTCATTGGAAGGACTGATGTTGAAGCTGAAACTCCAATACTTTGGCCACCTGATGTGAAGAACTGACTCATTGCAAAAGACCCTGATGCTGGGAGGGATTGAAGGCAGGAGGAGAAGGGGATGACGGAGGAGGAGACGGTTAGATGGCATCACCAACTTGATGGACATGAGTTTGAGTAAACTCCGAGAGTTGGTGATGGACAGGGAGGGCTGGCGTGCTGCAGTCTATGGGGTCACAAAGAGTTGGACATGACTGAGTGACTGAACTGAACACAAGAGAGATGTAGAGAACAGGCTTGTGGTGGTTGGAAAGAGCTGGAGCCTGCTAACCACACTGGCATCCACCCAGGCAGGAGACTCTGTGCCAGGCAGCGGTGAGGGTGCCAAGGTCACCTGGGCTCCACCCCTCCTCTGCCTCCACCATCTACAGGTAAGGATCAGTTCAATTCAGTTCAATCACTCAGTCATGTCCGACTCTTTGAGACCCCATGGACTGCAGCATGCCAGGCTTCCCTGTCCATCACCAACTACCGGAGTTTACTCAAACTCAAGTCCATCAAGTTGGTGATGCCAACAGGTAAGGACAGTGCTGTCTGAACAGAAAAGACATACAGACTGCCTCTAGGGGAAGAAAACTTCAAGCCAAGTGAGTGTTACAGATGCATGGAAGAATTTTTGAAGACTCTGGGACATGAAGACATCATTTACCAGCAATCAGGGTAGTCTAGCAGTGGTGGTTAGTTTAATCACTAAGTCATGTCCATCCGACTTTTGCGACCCCAGGGACTGTAGCCCATCAGGCTCTTCTGTCCACAGGATTTCTCAGGCAAGAGTACTGGAGTGGGTTGCCACTTCCTTCTCCAGGGGATCTTCCCAACTCAGGGATCAAACACCTATCTCTTGAACTGCAGATTTATTCTTTACTGACTGAGCCACCAGGGAATCCAATCAGGGGTCTAACTGTAATGTCGGGGACGAGATAAACCATTGAGGACAGCCACATGGCAGTGAGTTTTGTGGTTATTGTTACCACATGAAAAGCTTTTACCAGTTCATTTCTCAGCAGCAATTGAGAAAAAAAGGGCACATATGGGCTGGACGCATGAAAGGAACTAAATATACTTTTACAAAATCACGAGGCTTATACATTCCTGTATTGGGCCGAAGGCCTCCAAAGGCACCTCTTCTCTCCTTGGGGAGGTGGCCAGCTCCTCTGCAATGAACTTACACTGCTAGCCTGTGCTATTGCAAATCCCATGTCATAAAGAGATTGAAGGAGGCTGAGTACCAACCAGCGGTTCCCAGGTTGACTCTGACTGGTTAGGACAACCATCCCAGCCCTACCCAGAGGCCTCCTTGCATCTCAAGCGACTGCCTCCCTAAATCATGTTATTCACTTTGAGAACTGAGTGGTACTTCTGTGCTTCCGCTTTAGCCACCATCCAATGAGGAAAACAAGGGATGACTTAGCGGATGATGACTTCCAATCCTGTGGTCTCAGGTCAGGCTATATCTCTGGTGGTTTGTACTTGGGCCCATGCTGGCTGACATTCTGGCTGACTGCACTCCAATATCCCTGCCACTGTGAACTTTGTAGATGTGGGTGCAACTGTTCACCAACCTTCTAGGAAATGAATCTCCAGCAGGCCTCCCACTTCTCAGTCTGCAGCCATCAGGCAAGCGTGCCATGCTGTGGTCATTGATTTGGCCTGTCCATAAGCCTGGCTCAAGGGAGGCTCTTTGAAACACACACTGGTTTTTAAGAAGGATCTAAGTGGCATGCCATAATTCTTAAATACACAGGAGGCCATGATCAGAGAAATCTTTTTTTAACTTTTTACTTTTGTTTTAAAAAATTGTAAGACAGTGAGTTTCTGAAGTGTATAGATCTGTTGTTAAGTCACTCAGTTGTGCCTGACTCTTTGTGACCCCACGGACTGCAGCCTGCCAGGCTCCTCTGGCCATGAAATTTCCAGGCAAGAATATTGGAGTGGGTTGCCATTTCCCTCTCTGGGGTATCTTCCTGACTCCAGGATCGAACTCGTGTACCCTGTATTGCAGGCAGATTCTTTACCACTGAGTCACCTGTGAACCCCAGATAGATCTGTACATAGAATCAAATTAATACCATAGGTGTAGACAGGAGAACCACTGCAAGAGGAGTATGTTGACTGAATATACTTCACGAATCTCACAGCAAAACACATGCCATGAAGGACATTATTAAGGATGCGATAATCAAACACTCATCTTTCAGTAGGGAACTCAACTTGATGCATCTATAGTCTGCTGTCGTACAATGAAACAAACAAACACATTTGAATCAACACATGTTGGCCAGATTCTGTTTTGTTTTGCTCTTGCTTTTCCATTGCTGCCAAAGGGGACACAGACCAGCGTCTTCTGACCTTTCCCAGAGTCAGAGCTCAAGGGGGAATGGGCACTAAATCATCACATTTAATTTTCCCCACACCTTGAAAGGTAGGGATTAGAAATCCCATTTTACAGATGAATAAACTGAGGCAGAACCTAATGCAGCAACTTGCCCAAGATCACATCATTATAAAGTAATGGAGCCAGGCCAAACTCAGGTCTGTCTGAACCTGAAAATAATTCTTCTGTTTCTATCAAAACTAATACTAAAGTGTTCTTAAGTATGAAATTTTTTATGTAGAGAAATCGAATTATTACAAAAGCAAATTTATCATTTTTTACCCCATGAGAGGTCTTAAAATGGCATTCTTTTGACACCTAGCAATGGGTAGTTATGGACATATTAAAAAAAAGTAAATGAATGCTCTAATCGAATAAGTGGTTAGACCAGAAATCCAGAGGTCTTAACTTATCTAAGTGCCCTGGCTCTCTTCTCCACAGGCACCAAGACGATGGGTGGGGATGCTTGGGGTTCTTCTGGTGAGAAATGTTCTCATGCACTCCTCCTTTGGAATTGTCCCAGACACCTCTGATTATGTGAGACACTACTTAATAATTACGTATTAGGTCCTTTCCTTAATTGTATATGTCAGGCTTGTAATTAAATGTCTATTTGAGTAGTAATTTGTTTAATGTCCACTGCTGTCCATCAGGGACGCCAAGAATGTTTGTTCAGAATACTCACTGCCTAAGGGCTCCCAGCTGATAAAGGACACCTGCTTTCTGCTGATGATGCTTCATACCCGGGACTGCATCTGCTGGGAGCAAGAGACATCTTATCCTAATGGGCTTAAGACATCACTTGTCTCACTGAGGCCATGCTCTGTAAAGGCTGCTAGGACGGGATTGGTGTCTACCTCCTCTCACATAGACCTGGCACATAGAAGGTCTCCATGAAACATGGGTTGAATAAATGGCTGAATCACTAAAGAAATGCGCAAATGAATACTTTCTGAAATACTTACAGGGTATTTGGAGTTCTACCTAAGCTATTGTGACAAAGGCCAGATCATGAAATATGTGGCAGCGTCTCACTTGTTTTTCTTTTTTTGTTTGGTCACGTCATACAGCATGTGGAATCTTAGTTCCCTGACCAGAGATCGAACTGGCACCCCCTGCATCCCTGCATTGGAAGCATGGAGTCTTAACCACTGAACCTCCAGGGAAGTCCCTCTGGATTTTATAGCTAAATCCTAACAACAGAAGGAGACAACCCTCTGAACATAAGACCAAGTAATGAGGAGACATGGGCAGTTCTTCACTGGGCTCCCTGGCTCTATGTAGTCAGCAAATACCAGTCACTTTTCTTCTTTTCCAGAAGGGAGTAATTTTGAAAGAAAATAAATGGATTTTTGCCTTATTTGTAAGGTGTGGTAAAGAATATCCAGGCCATACCATGTTCATGGATTGGAAGAATCAATATTGTCAAAATGACTATACTACCCAAAGCAATCTATAGATTCAATGCAATCCCTATCAAGCTACCAACGGTATTTTTCACAGAACTAGAACAAAAAATTTCACAATTTGTATGGAAATACAAAAAACCTCGAATAGCCAAAGTAATCTTGAGAAATAAGAATGGAACTGGAGGAATCAACCTGCCTGACTTCAGACTTTACTACAAAGCCACAGTCATCAAGACAGTATGGTACTGGCACAAAGACAGAAATATAGATCAATGGAACAGAATAGAAAGCCCAGAGATAAATCCACAAACCTATGGACACCTTATCTTCGACAAAGGAGGCAAGGATATACAATGGAAAAATGACAACCTCTTTAACAAGTGGTGCTGGAAAAATTGGTCAACCACTTGTAAAAGAATGAAACTAGAACACTTTCTAACACCATACACAAAAACAAACTCAAAATGGATTAAAGATCTAAATGTAAGACCAGAAACTATAAAACTCCTAGAGGAGAACATAGGCAAAACATAAATCACAGCAGGATCCTCTATGACCCACCTCCCAGAATATTGGAAATAAAAGCAAAAATAAACAAATGGGACCTAATTAAACTTAAAAGCTTTTGCACAACAAAGGAAACTATAAGCAAGGTGAAAAGACAGCCCTCAGATTGGGAGAAAATAATAGCAAATGAAGCAACAAAGGATTAATCTCAAAATAATACAAGCAACTCCTGCAGCTCAATTCCAGAAAAATAAATGACCCAATCAAAAAATGGGCCAAAGAACTAAATAGACATTTCTCCAAAGAAGACATACAGATGGCTAACAAACACATGAAAAGATGCTCAACATCACTCATTATCAGAGAAATACAAATCAAAACTACAATGAGGTACCATTACACGCCAGTCAGGATGACTGCTATCCAAAAGTCTACAAGCAATAAATGCTGGAGAGGGTGTGGAGAAAAGGGAACCCTCTTACACTATTGGTGGGAATGCAAACTAATATAGCTGCTATGGAGAACAGTGTGGAGATTTCTTAAAAAACTGGAAATAGAACTGCCATATGACCCAGCAATCCCACTTCTGGGCATACACACCGAGGAAACCAGATCTGAAAGAGACATGTGCACCCCAATGTTCATCACAGCACTGTTTATAATAGCCAGGACATGGAAGCAACCTAGATACCCATCAGCAGACGAATGGATAAGGAAGCTGTGGTACATATACACCATGGAATATTACTCAGCCATTAAAAAGAATTCATTTGAATCAGTTCTAATGAGATGGATGAAACTGGAGCCCATTAGACAGAGTGAAGTAAGCCAGAAAGATATAGAACATTACAGCATACTAACACATATATATGGAATTTAGAAAGATGATAATGATAACCCTATATGCAAAACAAAAAGAGACACAGATGGACAGAACAGACTTTTGGACTCTGTGGGAGAAGGCAAGGGTGGGATGTTTCGAGAGAACAGCATCGAAACATGTATATTATCTAGGGTGAAACAGATCACCAGCCCAGGCAGGATGCATGAGACAAGTGCTCGGGCCTGGCGCACAGGGAAGACCCAGAGGGATCGGGTAGAGAGGGAAGTGGGAGGGGGGATCGGGATGGGGAATACATGTAAATCCATGGCTGATTCATGTCAATGTATGACAAAAACCACTACAATATTGTAAAGTAATTAGCCTCCAACTAATAAAAATAAATGGAAAAAAAAAAAAAGAATACCCAGGCCAGAAACCTGAACGTTTGATCAAAAGGACAAAAATATGAGCCATATCTATATATGTATATATATATATATATATATATATATATATATATATATATATATATATATTGTTTTTAACAAATTTACTAATCACCATGGGATCTGAAGTCTGTCGAGTTTCCCCTAGCCTCTAGCTAGTAAATGAACCGTAAAGAAAGCAATGTGTTTTTCGTCCCTTCCTCCCCTTCCTTCCTTGCTTTTGATGAAAAACTGTAGAGATTCTTATGGCCCGGAAAACTGAGAGAGATAATCCTATGAGAGAGAACCAACTGAAATTGAATTCATTTATTGGCAGAAATAAGCACAAAGACACTCCCAAATAAATTTTAACTTCTGAATATGTTTGCTTACAAAAACAAGCAAAGACTCAGGAAGGCCAAAGCTCTGGAGTAAAGAAGCTCATTGGTCTCTCCTCCCAGGAGTCCCCAGTTTCCAGCTCCCAGGCCCCACTCCAGGCTTCCAGGCACAAAGGACCCTCACCCACAGTGTCATCTGGGTCTCTGCAGGCATTAGCAGGATTAACCAGCTCGGCTGGAGGAGTCAGAGAGAGGATCTAGTCACAAAGTACCTACTGGGTGCTCAGCATAGTACAAGTGGCTTCACAGCCTTTATCCCTTTCAATATTCATCACATCTTTGGGAGTTTTTTTTTTTTTTTTTCCCTTTTTCACTTTAAGCAAAGCCTTGATTTTCAAGGCAAAAGTACATTTTTTTTTTTCACTTTCTGTTCTTGGCATAAATTTTAATTATTTCCAGTAGAACCAAAACCTCCTGAACCCCTTTCACTGTCATCTAAAGCTTGAACCTCGTCAATTTCTGGGTAAAATATCCATTCACAAGTAAGTTGTGCAATTCAATCACCCTTTTTGACTTCAAACTTTTCTTTGCCAAAATTAAACAGAACAACACTAACATCTCTATAATCTTCATCTATGACACTCCTACTTCTTATGAAATGTTTTGCCAAGTCAGAATGTGGAGCTTCTCTCCCATAGCACCCAGAAGGAAGAGCTATCTGAATGTTGGTTTTCACAAGGACTTTCTCCATCAGTGGTACTGTGTAATCATAGACCTTGTACAGGTCATACCCTGAGGCACACACGGACCCCATGGTTGGGGCAGTGGTGTGCTCCCAGAGCTGGGCAAAGCAGAGCCTCATGCCTTCCTCCTCCACAACCAGGGGTCACCTGCTGGGGGAGATGACTTGAGTCTCTTGAGAGCTAGGCAAGGGGGGCAGAACATGAGCACAAGAGGGAGCAGGGGAAACAAGAGCCTTTGGGAGGTATTTTTAAACCCTCTTTCAAAACTGATGACAGAGGCTGAAAAAGTATTCCATCATTCAAATGAGTTCTTAAACCTCATCTCAACTGTATCTCTTCATCTCTTAAAAGTGAAAGGGAAGACTGAAAAGTCAAGTGTTTGCCGTGAAATGACATTGCTGATTAGAAGGAGAGCTGACCACATTATTCTAACAGCTCGGGTCCCTTTCTTACTCTAGACAAAGGAAGGCAGGGGAGCTCTGAAAACTCAGTGTTGGTGGTGAATTTGGGGTCCTGAACACACTTTTGGACCATAAATGTAGCTTCAGCTGAGTCTTTATTCAATTAAGTTAACAAATCAATTAGTTCAATAAATATTTGGGGGCACCTACAGTGAGCTATTCACTGTGCAGGCCCTGGGAACATCTCAGTTCTGGGGATAATCAAGTCTCTGCTCTCATGGAGTAGATGCAGATTAAAAAAAAAAAAAAAAAACAGGTAAACAACCAGGATAATTACAGACTCAACCATGTGCTATGACAAGAACGATAAGAGTGTCAGCGTATTCAGGGTGGTTTTCCTGAACAAAGCCACCTTCAGGCTGAAACTCAAGAATAAGCAGGAGCTAGCCATGGTGATACCTTGGTCTGGGTGCCCTCAGGATGAGACCCTGAGATGGATTCAAGTGCAAGTAGCTGCCTAGGAAGATGATCCCAGTTAACACTGGTGGAGAGTGAGACAGGGATGGGCAGGAAGCCGAGAAAGCATATGACATCAAACAAGTCATTCTGTGGGCAGCAAGAGCTCGATCCCACTGGGGAACTCTGGGAGACAGTGTAAAATACACAACTCAGACCTATCCCACCTAAGGGACAAGGGAGCTGGGGTATTTATACACCGACCCCCAGAAATCACTGGCTGAGGGCTGCTCCAGGGAACAGGGTGAGCATTCACCCCCTATGTGCCCAGTCTGTCCTGAGCACAGACAGAGAGGGTTCTGGCAGCCAGCAGAAGCCTCAGAGAGAGAAGCAGGTGTTGGTAGTTGGAAATCAATGTGCAGGACATAGTAAGTGCTAAAGAAATATGAGTGGGTTCTGATAGCATTTGAGAGCTGTGGGAGAAGGGTAAGTTCAAAGCCAAGGAAGAAACAAACAAGAATGTCTCATGTTGAGGGGGCTGTCAAGAGTTGGGCTCTGAAATCAAGAGTCTGGGTTAAAGTCAAATGATTTGGGTACAAAGGCCAGTTTGGGGACACATTGGCTGTGTGACATTGGGAAAAATGATTATCTTCTCTCAGCCTCAGTTTCCTCATCTGGATAAGAAAACTAATAAGAGTTCTGACCTCACAGGTATGCTGTGAAGATTCAATGGGACAAGTCCTTTACAGCCACTAACACAATCCCTGACATGCTTGACATGATTGATGAATGATATCCTTTCACATTATCATCAAAAGGATAAAGTTGCTGGAATGTAGGAAGTAGGGGTTTGGGGGAGGGGAGCAGGACATGAGGGGAAGAGGCAACAGGGGTCAGATCACACAAGGTCTGAAGACTCTGGATTATCCCTGAGATGTGCTGGAAGTCACTGCAGAGTTTGAAGCTATAGAGTCACCTGATATCATCATTCTAGAATGTCCTACTTGTCAAAGGACCTCCCTGGTGGCTCAGTGGCAAAGAATCTGCCTGCCGAGCAGGAGACAAGGATTTGATCCCTGAGTCGGAAAGATTCCCTAAAGAAGGAAATGGCAACCCACTCCATATTCTTGCCTGGGAAACCCCATGGACAGAGGAGCCTGATGGACTACAGTCCATGGAGTTGCAAAGAGTTGGACACAACTTAGCAACTAAACAACTCTTTTAAGGCTTGAAATGCTTTTTCTACTTCTGTATCCCAGTGCTAACTCTACTGCTGGCACAAAAGGAAGGTGCTATTTAGCAGTAATTAGCAGACTCCAGAGGCAGATGGGTGGAAAGAAGCATTGGCTTGAAGCACCCAACAACTGCACACACTTGGCTGTGGGATGATCTGCTTCCTTTGCCTTCAGCAGACTTAACTTCCTAATTAAGTTGGCTCCAGCCAACATTCAAATGACTTTGCATTTTCCAAGTAGATGCCAAAAGAGCCCAGAGAGACGGCCCCCAAAGCCAGTGGGAGAAATGAGGAAGCAGGTCTGGAATGAAATACATGCTGTGGAGACCCTCATGGGAATAACTTATGTACATACACGAGTTCTATCCAAAAGGGAAAAGAAACCACTCTGGTTCTAAGGATATGTACACTAGATATGAATCTGAGAAAACACAAAGAAAGGACTCGGTGTGGTTCTAAAACCAGAAGATAATGTTTCCATGGCAGGTGCCCAGATGAGGCTGGGACTGGGACAGTTTCCAGAGAATGGGATTGTAGAACAGTATTATCTTATATTTATCTACCTATGTCCCTTCTTTCTTTCCATCTATCTATATCCCAAAAGATGTCCACTGCAGAAGACATGTGGTTATCTGAATTTTTATTTTTAGAACATATCTAACATCTTGAATAATCTCTGGGCCCAAATTTGGAAGACTGAGTTAAAAGTCAATGATTTGAAACAGTGATAAAAGAAACACCCACACAAACTAGCTGCCTATCCAATAATTCTTCCTTTATAATTCAAGTCCATTCTACTATCACGGGCCAAGAACAAGATCTATGATGAGCCCAGGGCCCTCACATCCACAAGAAGTCATTACATGCAATGGGAGAGAGAATGGAGAGCAGAGGACATTTCATAATGATTAAGGAAAGGGTCAGACAACACAAATAAATAGCAATCATAAATGTGTGAGTGCCTACAGAAAGAGCTCCAAAACACATGAAGCAAAACCAGCAAAACAAAAAGGAGAAACAGGCAAAATTTATAATCATAGAGAACACTACCAAACTCTCAACTGATGACAATAGACAAAGAAAAAGACTGAGAAATCTCCGAACAACATCTTAATCGGCACATGGGGAATGCCACACCCAACAAATTCAGAATATGTTTTTGGGTGTGAATGAAATAGCCACCAAGATAAAGAATATGCTAGGCAATAAAACAAATCTCCATAAATTTCAAAAGACTGAAATTTTCATGAGTATGTTTTCCAGTCACAATAAAACTAAGTTAACAATTCATTACATTAAAATAGCTGGGAAAGTCTCCAATATTTGGAAATTTAAAAATTCACTTCTGAATAACACATAGATCAAAGAAGAAAGCACAGGGATGTTAGAAAATATTTTAAATATAATAACAATAAAAATACAATATAACAAATTTTGTGGGGTAAAGCTAATATAGAGACATTTATAGCTTTAAATGCTTACATTAGAAAGGAAAAAATCTTTAAACAATTGTTATTTAAATTTCCAACTTAAGCTAGAAAAGTATGAGCAAATTAAACACAAATTAAAAGGAAGGAAATGATGATAAGAACCAGAATTAACAAAGCAGAAAAGACATAAAAATAGACAAAATAAAGACAAAAGTAGGTCTTTTGAAAAGTTTAATAAAATTGATAAACTGCAAGTAAAGTTAATCAAGGAAAAAAAGGATAGGAAAAAAATTACTATATCAGAAATGGAAGAGGGCCTAGCACCACCAATCTCAACAGACATTAAAAAGTCAATAAGGTAATATTATGAACGCCTTTATGTTAACAAACTCAACAGTCTAGATAAATGTACAAATTACTTTAAAATCACAATTTATCAAAAGTGACATAAGGGAGTTTCACTTCCACACTGGCATATGAGAAGCTCTGGGGACCCCACTCCCAAGCTCAACAGCAAAAAATTACTAAAAATATAATCAAGTCTCTGGACGTGATCATAAGAGCATACAGCAAATGAAGAAATATTCATTTAAGAAGACACTAAAACTCAGTAGGGACAGTGAAAATCTCTGACATCTGAACCTCGATCCATTCTTGCTCCTTCCCTCCCAGCCTAGAGTGAAGGAAGGTCCATCCCAGATGGATACGGCCCAGAACACAGGGCTCCCCTTCCCTCTTCTCACAGCTCCTAGTCGAGGGTAATGGCATCATGCTGGGAGAGACAGGCTGTTGGTATTCATCACCCTGAAGATCAGAAGCTACTGTGCTCCCCTCCTTCCAGTGGCCAAGTCCTAGGCATGAGCATCACTCAGAAGGAACCTGCCATTGTCCCTGCCTTCATCTCCAGAGGCAAGGTTCAGGAAGACACATCTTAAAACAGAGAACTCTGGAGCTCTTCTCAAAGGAACTGACTTTATTTGAACATGGTAAAGTTCAAGCCTAAGGGCGCACTCAGAAACACTCGAGGTTGTGATAAAAAGCAATTAAGAGGAAAATGGGAGCTTCACTAGAGATGTGAACTAAATAATACATGTTAACTCTTCTTTTCAAATTCTGTTGATTGAGTGTAATCCCAATTATAATGCCAGAAGACTTTCTTATGAAAATTCATAAACTGATTCCACAGCATATATTTTGGAAAAGTAAAGAACCTATAATTGCCAAAGTAACCTTGAGGGAAAAAAAGAACAAAGATGAAAGACTCCAGCTGCCTGACTTCAACAGACCTACCATAAAGCTACAGTAATCAATACAGTGCAGTTCTAGAAAAAGGATAGGCAGACAGATTAATGACCATTATAGACAGTACAGAAATAGAACCACACTTGTATGGTCTATTAATTTCTGCAAAGGCACTAAAGCTACTTGATGGTGAAAGGAAAAATCTTTTCAATAAATGGTGCTAAAAATGGATATAGATGCAAAAAATATTAACTTTTAAACACTGTCTCACACAATGAACAAAAATCAACTTGGTTTTAAATATAAAACCAAAACCATAAATCTTTTGAAGAAAACATATGAAGACAGGTTTATAACTGGAAGGTGGGAAAGATTTCTTACATAGAAAGCAGAAAGCAATAACCACAAATGAAAAAAGTGACAAGTAAGATTCAACCAAAATTTAAAACTACTACTTATCAACAGATACCATTAAGAAAATGAATAGGCAAGCCACTGATGGGAGAACATATTCACAAAGCATTTATTTGATACAAGGCTTCTAAACAGAATAGGAAGAAACATCACCAGTTAATCATAAATAGACAAAAATAATTAATGGAAAAAGGATTTGAACAGACACTGCACCAAGGAAGATATGTGAACAGCCAATAGGCAAATGAAAATGTCAGTGACATCATTAGTATTAGAGAACTACAATGAGACACTGTACATACCCACTAAAATGACTAAACAAACAAAAAAGACCAGTAACAGCAAATGTTGGTGAAGACCCAGTGTGGCTGAAATTTTCATACACTGCCAGGGGGAATGTAAACTAGCACAAGCATTTTGTGAAAATATCTGGCAGTTTCTTCTAATGTTAAACATATCCTAATGTTTTTACGCTAGCAATATCACTCACAGATATTTAGCCAAGATAAATGTCGGCACAGTTCATTAAAAGAACTGCACACAAATGTTCATAGCAGCTTAATTCACAATTGAAATAACCAGAAAGACAAAAAACCTGTGGAGTATTCATCACAATGAAATACATTGCAGCAATAAAAAAGAACAGATTATGGATACTTATAACAATGTGGATGAACTTCAAGATCTTATACTGAGCAAAAATTGCCAGATTAAAAAAGAATACACTGCATTATTCCATTTAGATGAAGTTCTAAAGTAGGCAAAGCTAATTTAAAGGTTAAAAAAAAAAAAAACAACAGTACAGCAGTTACTTCAAGGGAATGAAGATTGGAAGTGAACCTAAAGAACTTTCCGAGGTGATAGAAATACTTTACTTTGTGATAGGAATATGGGTTACATAAGGAGTCCATTTCTCAGGACCCAATGGCAATGACTTAAGCATTTAAATGTAAATTTTACCTTAAAATGCTAAAATAATTTTAAAAAACATATACTACCATGTGTAAAATAGATAGCTAATGGGAACCTGCTATGAAGCAAAAGGGGCTCAACTCAGTGCTCTGTGACGACCTAGGCGGCAGGGGTGGGGCTGGGGGTGAGAGGGAGGGGATATATGTATACAGACAGCTGATTCAATTCATTGTACAGCAGAGGTGAACACCATGTTGTAAAGCAGTTATTCTCCAATAAAAAGAAACTGTCAGCATTCTTCAGTGGTGGTAGGAAATGGGCAGAGAAAAACAGGAAGGAAGAAGGGCAGATTCTTGTACTTGGAGCATGTGGGGATTCATTAGTTCTGTTTTCTTTCACATGTCTGAATTTCTTTATAATAAAAAATTTAAAAAGAAAGACAGAAATAAAAAGGCATTAGGCTTTAATTACAACCTTTAATCTGACCGTGATCTTTTTTTCATGGAAGTCAAATGGTGAGCCAAGTCTTTGAGGGAGAGTATTTTAAATTAATTAAACAGTAACCATTTCTAAAAATATTCTGTTTATTCAGACCAAGAACCTGGAGAGTGGATGAATTTAACATATGAAAGATCAATATCTTCCATATATTTGCCTAATTATCCTAGAATGGCATTGTCAGCCTGGACATCATTGACGTTTGGGGCTGGATCCTTTTTTGTAGTGAGGCCTGTTCTCTGCACTGTAGGATGTTTGGCGGCATCCCTGGCCTCCACGGAGGAGATGCCAGTAACACCCTCTACACATGACCTTGTGACAACCACAAATGTTTCTGGACTTTGCTAATGTCCCCTGGGGGGCAAAATTGTCCGGTTGAGAACTACTGCCCAAGAACACTCATTCCCAACAAAGACCACATAGCCCTCGTTGTTCACTCACCCAGTCGTGTCCGACTCTTTGAGGGCCCATGGACTGCAGCATGCTAGGCCTCCCCGCTCCTCACCATCTTCCAGAGTTTGCCCAAGTTCATGTCCATTGCATTGGTGACGCCATCCAGCCATCTCATTCTCTGATGTCTTCTTCTTTTGCTGCCCTCAAACTTTCCTAGCATCAGGGACTTCTCTAGTTAGTTGGCTGTTTGCATCAGGTGACCAAAATACTTGAGTTTTACCTTCAGCATCAGTCCTTCCAGTGAGTATTCAGGGTTAACTTCCCTTAAGATTGACTGGTTTGATCTCCCTGCTCTCCAACAGACTCTTAGGGGTCTTCTCCAGCACCACAGTTTGAAGGAATCAATTCTTTGTGGAGCTCTGCCTTCTTTATGGTCCAGCTCTCACAACGATATATGACCACTGGGAAGACCATAGCCTTAACTATAGGGACCTTTGTCAGTCGAGTAATGTCTCTGTTTTTCAACACACTGTCTAGGTTTGTCATAGCTTTCCTGCCAAGAAACAAACGTCTTCTGATTTCATGGCTGCAGTCACCGTCCACAGTGATTTTGGAGCCCAAGAAGAAGAAATATGTCACTACTTCCACCTTTTCCCCCTTCTATTTGCCATGCAGTAATGGGGCCAGATGCCATGATCTTGGGTTTTTTTAATATTTAGTTTTAAGCTGGCTCTTTCACTCCCTTCCTTCACCCTCATCAAGAGGCTCTTTAGCTCCTCTTCACTTTCTGCCACGAGAGTGGTACCCCCCAAGGGGACAAAAATTGGTTATTGGGGAGATGAGAAAATTCTAGATATTACAATTTTTTGTGGCCTTCCAAAGGGCCATAATATTTACACAATATATCCATGGAATTAATATTTCATGGTAGAGAAGAGCAGTTGAGGAGGAAGCCTACAAAAATGAGGATGGGTGATAATGAAAGAAGAAAAAAAGATTGAAAAACATCACCCCATAAAGAGGTCTGATTCTTTTTAATGCCAACTATTTCCTCCAAGGATCTGGCATCCCCAAAGCAAGGCTTTCCAGCATTCAGGGGAGTCTTCATTTCAATGATGAAAAAGTTGCAAAATAAGTGCAGTTGCTTCCCAGAACCTCTGAAACTGTCTTGAAAGTTTGAGATGAAAGATAATACAAATTTAGGGGGAAAAAATAGGAGAGGCTCTTGCCAAGTGTGATGACATCCCATGACAGGACAGTGAATCTGGAAGCTCTCATTTGTCAGTTAGAAGGCAAACCACACAAATCGAACTGACCTCAGATAAGTGACCACCAGTTTGTCCTGGTTGAACATGACACATCAGTCCATGTCATTTTATACCATTTTTAAAAGAAGAAGATGATCTTTTTCAAGCTTCCCATCTAGCAGCAAAAACCCTGGACAGCAATTTCATTTCATTAAAAGATGCAAAACAAACGAATCTTGCATTTTCTTCAGCTCTCCGATTTCCTCTATCTTTATGCAAAAGCCTGTCTAACCACTCCAAAAACCAGCTGGCTTACAACATTAAATATTCATGCTTGATAGAGTTAAACCTGGCTGCTTAGCATAGATGATATCTTATGATAATATTTCAATCCATATTTACAAACCCTTTAGATTTGTTCCACAAAAGCAAACTCCCAGACACTCAGCCTACAGAGACCCTTTGGTGCATGCACTTCACTCTCCAGGACTCTGTCATTGAAATAACACTGAGGTTATATGAGAATCTTCTAACATACAGTGCCCCCACACTAAGGCATCAGAACATTACCAAGGTATTCCTGAATTTAAAATGATAAAGGAAGGAAGGAATAAGACAGTGATGATAATTTTGTGCATCAGCTTGGCTAGGCCATAGCACCCTAGCACCATTGATGTTTGGTCAAACATCAGTCTGGAAGCTGCTTCAAAGACATTTTTTAGATGTGACGAGTATTTGTAGTCAGTTGACTTTAAGTTTAAGGAGCTCACCCTCTATAATGTGGGTGCGCCTCATTCAATTAGTTAAAGGCCTTAGGAGCAAAGACTGAGGTTTCCCAAGTAAGAAATTCTACCTCAAGACTGCAACACAGGGATTTCCCTGCTGGTCCAGTGGTTAAGAATCAGCCTTCCAATGCGGGAGATGCAGGTTCGATCCCTGGTCGGAGAACTAAGCTCTCACATACTGCAGGGCAGCCACCGAGCCTGCGTGCTCTGGAGTCCACACACCACAACTAGAGAGCCCGCCTGCCACAACTAAGACCCAACACAGTCACAAAAAATAAATAATAAGAAAAGAGACTGCAACCTTGGAATCCTACCCAAATCTCTAGGCTGCAGGCCTTTACAAATTTCCGACCTGCCAGTCCTCGCAATCTTGTGAGCCAATTCCTTAAAATAACTGTTCCTCTCCCTCTGTATATACACACATCCTATTGGTTCTGTTTCTCCTGAGAACCCTGACTATGCAAACAGGGAGACAAATTCTATCTTCAGTGGAACGAAAAGCACCTCAACGCCACCCCACAATATACGAGGGTGGGAAGAAGCTGGCAGAGCAGATGCTGACTCAGAGAGGAAAGGCACATCTCCACGTGGTTCTGTAGACGGTGATGCCCGTGAGAAGCCCTAGTTCACCAGGAGGGGCCCTGCAAGGGTTTGAACTGGAGGCAGAGGTACCGCAGAGGGTAGGGGTCAGATGCCGGCTGGACAGGAAAGTAGGTGGGAAGTCCCCAGACAGCAGCTGAACTCTCCAGGTCCCCACCTCATCCTGGAACCAGTTAACTGTCACCTCCTCAACTCTTGAAGAAGGTAGAAGGTTTAACCATCCAAGGCTGTGCGCTTGGAAAAAGCAGTCAAATGGAGAAAAAGGCTAAACAATCAGGCTGAAAACAGCGGGGCTTAGAGAAAGTCTGCAAGGTAACCTGTGAGAAAGCAAGTCCCTGGGCTTGGCTTCCAGAATGCCAGGTTCATATATACCTGGCCAGAGACTGGGGAGGGGGCGGGGTTCCTGCCAATAAATAGAATAGCCTCTAAGTAAAGGCCAGATGCTAGCACTCAGGGTCAACCAGTGAAACCCCAGCTCGCTTCCCACCCACTCTTCAGTGAAGCCCACTTAATGGGCTCTGTCCAGTTAGCTTCAGCACTCCCACCTTAAATAAGAACATCCAGCCGAAGATCGTCAGATATGCAAGGAAAGCTAGACGCCAAAAAACATGCAGATAAAGAGAAGGCGAGGAGCAGATGACGCCTGCAGTCAAAGAGAAAAGAGAGAGTGTACCCATGAGAAAAAGAACCTG
Source organism: Cervus elaphus (assembly GCF_910594005.1). Lineage (NCBI taxonomy): Eukaryota > Metazoa > Chordata > Mammalia > Artiodactyla > Cervidae > Cervus > Cervus elaphus. Next base: position 82,666,232 of record NC_057829.1, on the reverse strand, counting down.
ATGTTATTTTTTTGTTAAATCAGAGTTCAGGAAAGAGCTCTTGGAAATTAAAAATACAAAATTCATAATAAAATTCAATAGAAGGGTTGGTAAATAAAATTTTTAAACTCTCCTAGAGAGATGAACAAAAACACAAAGAGAAAGACAGTAGGAAATAAAATTAAAAGATAAAGTCAACCCAGGAGATTCAACATCTGCCTAACACAGGATCCAGAGAAAAGAAATGGAATACAGAGGGAGGGACACAGTTCCAGAGTAGAAGGACCTACTGAGAGACAAGAACAATAAATATAAAGAAAAAAATCCCAGGAAGGCACATCATTGTGAAACTTCAGACGACCAGAGATAAAGGCTCCTAAGAAGTTCCAGAGAGAGAAAGAGAAAAACAAGACAGAAGCAGGAAATGTCATAGGGTCTCTCTGATACACACAGTAAACTAGAATCCTGCACAGAACTGATTTTCAACCAAGAATTCTACACTCAGCTGGAGAGTAGCATAAAGATACTTCAAACATAAATGGCCCCAAACACCTGTTCATGTGTACTCTCCTGGGAAATGACAGAAGAGACAGCTTTACCTCCAAAGGCTTTCCCTGTCCCTGCACTGGAATTTCCAGCTCCCCAAACCCAGAGCACTGTGTGAAAGTACCTGGCATTTGCCCTGACCCCAAACAGGACATGGCCATTTCTGAGCATCCTGTACCCTAAATGCAAGCCTGTACCTGCAAAACACTAAGTGCCCAAGAAGAGTCTGTTAAATCACCATTAGTCAGCTTGATCTTGAAATTCTGTCATTTAAAGAATGCATCCCATAAGCACTGATTATCCTTCACGACTTAGAGACTGAACAACAACAACACCCTTTCTGTTCAGTTCAGTTCAGTTGCTCAGTCATGTCCGACTCTTTGCGACCCTATGAACCGCAGCATGCCAAGCCTCCCTGTCCATCACCAACTCCCGGAGTCCACCCAAACCCATGTCCATCAAGTCGGTAATGCCATCCAACCATCTCATCCTCTGTCATCCTCTTCTCCTCCTGTCTTCAATCTTTCCCAGCATCAGGGTCTTTTCAAATGAGTCAGCTCTTCGCATGAGGTGGCCAAAGTATTGGAGTTTCAGCTTCAACATCAGTCCTTCCAATGAACACCCAGGACTGATATCCTTTAAGATGGACTGGTTGGATCTCCTTGCAGTCCAAGGGACTCTCAAGAGTCTTCTCCAACACCACACTTCAAAAGCATCAATTCTTCGGTGCTCAGCCTTCTTCACAGTCCAACTCTCACATCCATATATGACCAGTGGAAAAACCATAGCCTTGACAAGATAGACCTTTGTTGACAAAGTAATATCTCTGCTTTTTAATATGCTGTGTAGGTTGGTCATAACTTTCCTTCCAAGGAGTAAGCATCTTTTAATTTCATGGCTGCAGTCACCATCTGCAGTGATTTTGGAGCCCAGAAAAATAAAGTCATCCACTGTTTCCCCATCTATTTTCCATGAAGTGATGGGACCGGATGCCATGATCTTAGTTTTCTGAATGCTGAGCTTTAAGTCAACTTTTTCACTCTCCTCTTTCACTTTCATCAAGAGGCTCTTTAGTTCTTCACTTTCTGCCATAAGGGTGGTGTCATCTGCCTCCTTTTTCTTCCATAGTGGAGTTGTTTAAAAATGAAACACCTGTGTGCAGAATTCAAGTGCACTGGTCTTGCTTTAGTAATGCCTTTTTCTTAGACTTTAGTTTCTGAGACCAGCATTAGGTATACAGCAAATTTTAAAAGGTACAGAGACTTCCTATAGATGCCAAGTGCCGCGCCCCCACTGCCCCTTCACAGCATCCCTCATTATCAACATCGTCTAACAGCTGTTACAATTGACGAACCTGCACTGACAGACACTTCAGAATCACCCGAAGTCCAAAGTTTACATTAGGGTTCACTCTTAATGCTGTGTAGTCTATGGGTTTCAACAAATGCATAATATAATGACAAGCATCCACCATTATAGAGGCATATAAAGCAGTTTCACTGTCCTAAAAACTCCTAAAAACTTGGCCTATTCTTCTGTCCCCCACCAGGAACCCTGAAGTAATGTTTTATAATACTATTTGTTTGGACTATGGACAGTATGTTTGTGGGCCAGGTCTCTTTTGCAACTACCAACTCTGCCATTATAAAGTAAAAGCCTCCACACACAATATGTAAGTGATGGGCACCTCAGTGTTGCAATAAAACTTTATTTACAAAAACAGGCAGCGCACATGCTGTCATTTGCTGACCACGGACTACAGTATCACTTTGTTCATTCCCACCATTTTATAGAAGAAAGTTTCTTAATACCTTGACTTGGTAATAATAAGGTTTTTTGTTTTTTTTTTTTTTCCAATTTTTCTCTCTGAAGTCTATCCTCTTTCTGCAAGTTGAAACAACACCCAATCAAAAGCTGAGATAATGTGATGAAAGACAGTTCTCTTTACAGAATACCCTTGCTTTGAAGCCACATCGCCTTTCTCCACTTTAAACCCCAAGCTTCTCAAAACTCTGAAGGAAACCACTCGCCCTTTGAAGCTGTGCCTCGCAGAGCCAGTCCCCTAACATGACTGCCACGGGACACGCTGTGCACTGAGAGGCTGTCACACGAGCCCTTCAGGGCAGTGCTGCTTGACTGCATGTGGTAAACTAAGAAAAAGATCTCTGGTTTCTAAGAGACATTAGTGTTTGTTCTTCTGTTCAAAGGAAACCAACTGATCTGCAGGATGACATGTACATGTGGACGTCGACTACCTTCCAGTCATCAATTATCTGTGAACAGAGCAGAAGGAAACCCCTGTTTACCCAGAATGGGGGATTCCTCTCCAGAGGTCCTTGGTCCAGAATCCCTGGGTCCACTCACTCAAGTGCAACCCACAAAAATGGATTTTTATTGAAAGGGGAAAGAGCCTGTGTATCAAAAGTCCACTGAGGTCACCCCTTCTGAAGCCTGCCACCTCCTCTAGGGAGCAATGAGTCACACCAACCTCTAGGCTTCCTATCAGCTACAGTAAGAAATCCAGAAAGCAGCACTGATGGTTTTCTAAGTGGATATGGCAGCTGCCTGCAAGGCAATCACTGATCTGTCATAAAAAAAGAGCAAAGGAAAATAGTCACCAAAAGCCTAGAGGCTAGGGAGGATTCTGTCAGCCAAATAGTAAAATCTTAACATTTTAAGCACATCTTAAGCAAAAGATAGTAATAGCCTCTGTCAGAAAGCTTGTGGAGCACAGAAGAGACATCAGCCTCCCAAGGGACAAGACAGCTGGTGGGCAGACCCACCAGGAAATGCATTTGACAAGGACAGTGTGCCTCTAAAAGAAACTTCTGTGGGCCTTGATTGCTACTCTTTGCAACCCAGCAGTCTCCTAGCGTGAGTCATTCACATGAGAGCTACTTCCTTCCCGAGTTCAGATGCAATGGTAGATACAAAACTGTGCTGCAGTCCTCAGTTAACCATCTGAAAACTAGGATGAAGGTTCCCCCAAAGGGTTTCACTTCTTACTGCTAATAACTTTTGAAGCCCCTTAAAGCTCAGCACCAAATCTTTGGGAGACCAGAACCTGCAGAGAACTTGAGTGACCCCACAAGGATACAGATGAAGAGCAGATGGAAGCTGGCCCCAGGTGAATACTATCCCAGTTATATCTAAAAAAGGCCAGCCAGGGAACTTATGATAACAAGGAGACAGGAAATCAATATAGCAGACCTTTCTCCAACTGGCACCTACACAACCTCCAAAACAGACTGACTTAAAACACGACTTCAGAGAGGAAGAAGAAGCTCAGAGAGGAAGTGATTATTCCAAACGGATGCTTGACCATAAATAACAGGAATGACTAGAGCCTAAAAACACCGTGATCCCTAAGCCTTCATGCATGCCGTGCCCCTGGCCATATTAACCTCAGGAACGCACGTTCTGTCAATCTCCCCTCCCCACCTCCAAGGCTCTAAAGCCAGACCTCTCTGTTAACCAGTATGTGTTCAGTCTGTCTCCTCGTTCCTTACTCAGGGCTGCTGTTGAGAGGCCTGGGACCTGGGACCTTCCCTGCAGTGCCGTGGTGCCTGCACCTGGACACACCTCTCCTTGAGCAACAAAATACAAAGAAACTGTAGGGTCTAAAAATAGCTGTGTGCAGGTGCAGGTGGGGCAAATTCTGGACAAAAGATACAAAGAGACCAAGAAATCCAGCGGCCACTTTTGAGGAGCCTGGAGCACAGAGTGTTGGGAGCAGAAGCAGGGTACTGCACATACCTCCACCTGAGGGGTGGGCAAAACACCTAAGCCGCCCCTCGGCCTGATCCCTGGACACAGCCCGACCCTCACCCCGTACAAGGAGCAAGCTTGCCCCCTGCTCAGGGATTAAGGGGAACCTGTTGCCTGTTCTCCGGAGAAGGCAATGGCACCCCACTCCAGTACTCTTGCCTGGAAAATCCCATGGACGGAGGAGCCTGGTAGGCTACAGTCCATGGGGTCGCGAAGAGTCAGACACGACTGAGCGACTTCACTTTCACTTTTCACTTTCATGCACTGGAGAAGGAAATGGCAACCCACTCCAGTGTTCTTGCCTGGAGAATCCCAGGGACAGGAGCCTGGTGGGCTGCCATCTATGGAGTTGCACAGAGTCAGTCACGACTGAAATGACTTAGCAGCAGCAGCTGCTTGTTCTCGCTCTCCCATGCTGCAGTACAGCTGCCAATAAAACTTTGCCTGAGTTTCTTATCTGGCCTCTAGTCAATTCCTATTGACTGGGAAAGGCCAAGAAGCCTGATGGATACCACTGTGACAAATCATCACAAACATGCAAGCTGAAAATGAAAGAAATGTATTCCCTCCCAGTTCTGAAGACCAGAGTCCCATATTAAGGTGTTGGCCAGTCCACAGTCCCTCTGAAGGCTTCAGGGGAGACTCCTTCCTGCCTCGTCCAGCTTCTAGTGGCTCCAGGGCTCCTTGGCTTGCGACTATATCACCTCAATTCCTGCCTCCATCTTCACATGACTTCCTGTCTCCATCTTCACATGACCTCCTTCCCCATGTCTCTGAGTCTCAATATTCCTCTACTTTTCTCTTATAAGGACATCTGTCATTGGATTTACAGCCCACCCTAAAGCCAAGATGAACTCATCTTGAGATCCTTAACTTAATGACATCTACAAAGACTTTTTTTTTCCAAATAAAGTCACATTCACAGGTCCTGTGGGCTAGGATCTAGACAATTTTTTTTTTTTTGGGTGCCATTATTCAACCCACTATAGTCTCCAATAAACTAGGGGAGGAAAAGTTATTTATTTAAATGAACGTGGACTGTGAATCAATTCAGTCGCTCAGCCAAGTCTGACTCTCTGCAAGTCCATGGACTGCACCACGCCAGGCTTCCCTGTCCATCACCAACTCCTGGAGCTTGCTCAAACTCATGTCCATCGAGGTGGTGATGCCATCCAACCATCTCATCCTCTGTCTTCCCCTTTTCCTCCTGTCTTCAATCTTCCCCAGCATCAGGGTCTTTTCCAATGAGTCAGTTCTTCGCATCAGGTGGCCAAAGTGTGAATACCTTGTTGTATATGTTGCTTAACCATCAAAAGCTCAAGACACTATCACGTTAGAGGCTGGCATGAAGGTCAGCTAGTATCCTTGAATAATCTGCTGAGTCTGTCTAAGCCTCCCTGTCCCTATGCACACAGTGGGGCCAGCTGGGCCTGGCAGGGCTATGGCACAGGCCGACGGAGAGTCACTCAGAGTGCCGGGCACCCCGATATTGCTGACAGGCCCTATTCTCTAGTGACTCTGAGCAAAATGGCCAACAACCACTCTGCAGGAAAGGCCATCCAGTTACTCCTTGGTCCAGCCACCATCAGGGTGTGTATTAGCCACTTAGAAATAAGAAAAAGGATGAGGGTAACAGGCTTGACCAAGGTAAACAAGGACTTCAAGTCATAAGAGCAGCTGGTCGTCTCCCAAGTGGTCACCTGGGGGCCTGGTTCCTCTCCAAGGATTTCAGAATCACCAACCTAAATACACAGCCTGCCACTGCCGAGGGACTCCTCAGGACATGAGCTGTGGCTCATTCATCTCCATGGCCCCAGCACCTGTCACAATGTCTGGCACCTGAGTCACTTGGTAAACACTGATGGAATGAAAGAAGATGTGACCAGGACACTCTGACATGGATAACTTGGTTTATACACCTATACGCTATATGTTGGTACAGTACACACACACACAGACACACAAAACTTTCACTGAAGGAGTAAACTAGAGAAAACACTGAGCTGAAAGGCATGAGGTCCCAGGAACACGGTTAACTCCCTTGCACTGTCAGGATCCTGAAGGATACTGCCAACGGGTAAAGTGTCGCAAGTTTCACTCTGCTGAGTTGACAAGAGCCACACATACAATGTTTTGTAAACTCCAGAGTCTTGGTCTCAGGCTTATTTCTTCCTGGGGAATGTCTTGTTTCTAAGACAACCACCCTACAGTGAAGAAAAGCGAACTACACTTGACATTCAGGTATCGACTCTTTTCCCTCCACCTGAATTCCCAAAAAGAGTGATCAGGAGACATGACCTAGGAATCAGAGTCTCCCAACCAGGGAACTTACAGGAGGAATGGATGCTGGGGAAGCTTTTGCGGCCCTCGGACACCAGATCGGGGTCACCGGTGCAGTGCATTTCCGAGTTCATCACTCCATCTGGAAAGCAGCGGTAAAAGAAATCGGGGCGAGGTCTACAAAAGACACCATGGACAGTTTCAATATAAAACGCTGCCATCACAAACAAACCCCAGCTGACCCCGCCGACCCCTGCTGCTGCCCCAGTTCCTTCTTCTGCCATCACCACTGCAGCCCCCACAGGAAGACACTGTGGGCTTGTGCAAAGCCTTCAGGGTCAGAAAGATCTGGGCTGGAATTCCCCACTCTGCCACTTACTAGTTTTATGACTTAGGGAGTCGCATCGCCACCCTCAGTCTCCACATATGTAAAAAAGGGGTATCAATACCTACTCAAAAGTGAGGTACGGAAGGTCAAGTGCGATGACTTCCGGGAGCCACCTGAGCATAGTGCTGGTGAAATAAAGATGGAGCCAGGGCTCCATCTACGGCTCCACTGGTCAGAGGCTGCTACCAGGATCCAAGCCTCCAGGCTCCTCATGGCCCTGTATCTTGAATCTGATGGCCAACTGCCTACACTTCCTTAAAGAGCAGGTCTCACTTAACCTCACTGAGAAGACCTGAAAACTCAGTTCCAAGCTTTGGCACACAGTCACCAGGCCAGCTCTCGGTCCAGGTTGTGGGGGAAGTAGGTGGGGAACAAGCTGGCCCCAAGGCCGAGTCGGCTGCCACAATCACGGCTAACATGTACTGAGTACTTACTGCATACCAGACCCAGCATTAAGTATTACCCATGGGTCACATCGTACGATTCTTACGACAACCCTGGGGCAGGTCCTGGAACTTCCTTCATGTCACACGTGTGAAAATGAAGGCTTAGAAAGATCACACTCCTGTCCAAGGTCACACACAACCAGTAAGTGCAAAGACAAGCTCTGAACCCTGGCAATTGGATTCCTGCACCTACACACCACACCCCACATGTGTCTACTTCACTCAAGTGCGGATTCCCACGCTGATGAGTGATGGTGGATTCTTCACATGAATTCAACTAACTTTGCCAGATGCCTGCTATGGACAAGGGTTTTCTAACATGGTAAATACAGTCCCCCTTTTCTGCACATACTGGGTTACAGGTCATATGGTTCTCACTGTGAACTATAAGGGCTCACTGGTCCTCCAGCTCTGGGATCTGGGTCCAATAACAATCTATCAGTATCTATAATGTATTGATTATCAATAATCTATCAGAACTGTTGGTGTGCTGTCTCTCCCCTATGTGTTTCTCCAAGTGTGGCTATTCACCTACTGAACCAGAGCCTCAGAGAGGACCTGGGAGTCAGCATTTCACTGGGCCCTCAGCAACTCTAAGCTCGGAAAGTTGGAAGGACAGTGCAGCCCAAGGTCACTCGCTAACCAATCTATATCCATCTTCTACCCCCTCAGTGCCTGACCAGCACTGCACACCAAGTACCTGACCACTAAATACTGAGGTTCCGAAAGGGAAACCAACCTGTTCAAGGCCAACAGCTAGTCAGGGCCTAAGTCAGGTCTCGAACTCAGATCTTTTGACTGTTTTTCTCTACAGAGACTAGCTCACTTCCAGAGCATTTGGGGGAGAAGGCAAGATAAACAGAATATAGAAATCATCTCGCAGGAGGGTAAGAGAAATTTGTCATGAGTCACAGCTCAAATACTAATCCATATTGCTTATCCCAGAGAGAATGATAAATAAGCAAGATTATCTATTTTTTGGATGCCAAAACTGACAAGTGAGTGGGTGTCTGGTGAGGCCCTGGAATAGCAGTGGGCTGGAAATGGGAATGGCTTTCTTGACTTTGGTCCCCAAAAAAGTATAGTCATTAGATACTTCTTTACTATTGATGTCCTGCTTACTGAAATAGTGAGTTCATCATTCAAAGGAGAGGAAAGATCTGAGTTGAGGACAGAAACCCCAGAAAGACAACAATTTAAGGGAAGACCAGATGAGCTCCAATCTGTCCCTCCTGTGGCCAAGGTTTCTATAGGGCTGACCTTGAGACTCTAAGTCACTACTTGTTTCTTTTTGGAACTTACCTTCCCACTATCAATTTAATAGTGTTTGTGCAGACTCCATTCAAAGCAAGAGCCAAGGACACAGCTACAAAACAAAACCAACAAACAGAAAAATAACCAGCTGGCTCTCAAATCAAAATCATCATCATTACCATCATCATCATCATTACTTTTCAATCACACTATTTAATTTATGACCATAGAAATATGAACTAATGCTTTTAAAAAAGGAGGGAAGTTTGAGTGGCTAGAGTAAAACATAATTAGAACTGGACTTTGGAGAGTGAAAGCTCATAAAATTCCAAGCCCCTATGACAATGAAATTCATCTCTTCTCCTAGACTGAAATTTTCAATATCACAGAGAAGCCCATGTATCAAGTTCTGACCTGATAGAACAGATTTAATACTACAGCATGTAGAATTTCTTTTACTGGTAGCAAGAAACATAACATTTTATTTCCTTCTGGCAACCTTCTCAGACATAATTCTAATCAGAGCAGCTGCAGGAATCCCTCTGCAAACAGGCGTGCCCACTCAGCCATCACCTCCTTGTTGACCTGTCCCCTGCTGATGGCTGTCCACTTGTTATCAAACAAATCACTATTTCTAAGAAGGTGAAGTGTCTCAATACCTCATTACTGGTGTTTGTAAAGGTTTGCCCAGATGCTTCTTTCTGCCACCTAAAACAGTAGGTACTTCTGGATGACATTCTTCAAAAATAGACAGCCTGGGGAATTTCTCCAAGCAGCTTGGAAGGACTTTGCTAGATGAAACACAGATTGTCCAAAGGAAGCAGGTGAAACGAGTCATGGAGTTTTCCCTGCAAGGCCCCTGCATCCCTCTCTTGGGTTTATCAAGACTACACAAAAGGCAAGTCAATGCGATGAAAGGTCAAATGCTTTGCATAAGCAATGAAAACCTATCGATGCCCCATTCCATTGATTTGTTGAATAATAAAGCATGTGAGTTACCATTTCCCTTTGGCAAGTATTAACTGTTCAATACTAGCTGAGATTTATGTAAGGAAACAGCAGTGGAGGGCCACTTTCGGGAAGGAGCTGCCTGGAGCAGTTGGTGATCATCAGGGGAGACAAATGTGTTATTCTACAAATGGAAAGGAGAGTGAACAGTCAACACAGTCACTAAGGGCATGGGCCACTGAGATAGAGACAAAAAACCCACCTGCTTGTATCAAGTCACGGGGAAGCAGAGAGAACGGGAGGGACCAGTTCAAATGAGCACCTTTGTCAAAGGGAAACTAGTCCCCAAAGTGGAGGATGGGCCACATTGCAATAGCTGGAAAGGAGGGCGGGGCCCCCTGGGTGCAGAGCAGGGCATGAGTCAGCAGCACCGGACCACCATTAAAACACCCAGCATGCAACGGGGTGTGTAATCTGGAAGCAAGCATGGAAGAACTTGGAGAGATCTGCTGATTACACTCTGCATGCACAGACCCTTCCTTCCTAAAACGCTGGCTTCCCTTCTCTCTCACAAGCTTGGAGTACTGCTGGGAGGTTTCCTATGCAGAAAGGAGGGAGAATTCCCTGGGCCATCATTGCTGCAGGATTCTCCCAAAACCACGACAATCAACAGGCTGTGAGATTGTCCTGAGATGACAGGGGTCTTTTCTTGTTAGGGTTGGTCCAGCAGGCTCACTGCTGCTGTGTTTTCCCAGAGGGGCTGAACTCATTCTCCTCCTGGTCCTAGCAAGGCCTCTGCACAGAAAAGGTCTCCAGGAACAAGCATCACTAGCTGACCTCCCAGTGCCCTTGGGGAAGTTCAGAGACCACAACATCAATCCAGAACGCCATACACGTCCCCAACCTCTGCCCCGGCTGGGTTTACTATAGTGCAGAGCAATTCTCTGAAAAGCTTCAAGTGGCTGAGCTAGAAAAGGTGTGGCTGTGATGGAAGCACCAACAACTGGCAGCTTCCCTCTCTGATCCAAAAGCCTGAAGGAGACAGAAGAGAGCAAGGATCTGAGTGGAAAGCGTCACAGCCTTCCGGAAGTAAGTAAACTGATTACTACGTTCATCTGCATAGCACAACCTCCAGGGGACCCGGACAGGGGACCTCTCACTGACACCACAGGGAAGGCTGGGCTGAGAGAAGAGGCATGACAGGCTGGCCGAGCAGGAAACGGATGACCCCAATCATGGGGGGCTGGCTTGTTGATTAACAAGAACCCAAGGCATCTGGTTCAAAAGGGGTGTACCAACAGCATCCCACAGCACTGCGGGGTTGAGAGGAGAGTCAGAAAGACAAGCCAGACTGTGTTCTGATAAAGAAATGCAAAGCAATGTGTCACGTGAGTTGGCCTGCAAGTGGCCTGTATTGAGGGTGCTCCTGCTTACAAGCACCCCCAGAGGATTAGAGGGGTTTTGTTGCTGTCACTTTTGCTGTTTGGGAATTCAACATTGCAGGCCTTCCAAAACAAGTTTCGCTATTAACACTGTCTTGGCCGTTCTGCAGCCAAATCCCTGGGTGGGGCGAGCCTTACTTGCACATGAACAGATGCACAAAGGGGGCTTCTGTGGACATGCAGCTAAGGGGCATTCTTAGGGTCCAGGTCTGCTGAAGACGCCTGGGTAAAGAAGGGACCTCAGACCAAACCACCCTCACTGAGAAAGTCCTGAATTCCAGATAATGGAGAAAAAGCTATACCTAATTTTCTGTCCTCGGTTTTGAAAGATCACTCCCACCAGCCCCTTCCAAGACTTCCTAAAAGTGGCAACTTTTTTAAAAAATTGTGTACAAAGGGAGGTTCTTCATCATTTTTACAAGGCAGCCTCTCATTTATCTGGGCAAACAGAACATCCAGTTAACTCCACCTTCTCTGTTAACATATAGGAGGCCAGGTATGGTGTACAATTTTGTAGTGTCATCCTAAGGGAGATTTGGCTGAGAATGAAAAGGTCTAGAGAAAGTAACTGTAAGCTCCTCAAGGCAATAACAATCTCCCAGCACCAAAAGCAGCCAGTAAATTATAACTGTAACCATGAGAGACAGTTCCTACCCACAACCATATGTCTCTGGACTCAGTGTCAGGGGAGCGGCTAGAATAAGTGAGGCAAAGAGATTTCCAGGTCAACTGAGAGAGGCTCCCAATGGGACATTTGGGGACCACAGTGATATGTGCCCAAACGCTGTCCCAGCTGCGTCAGCCTCAAGAGGGAGGGCATCCATACCCTTCCTGAAAAACATGACCTTTCCACCACCTCAGTTGAAGAGACACAGACCATGTGATGACCAGAGCCTCAAAGCACAGGTGAGCAGCCTGGGGAACACAGCTGTCTTCAAGCAGAGCATCCACAGGCTAGCCAGAGACACGGGACTTTTGCATCCAGGCTTGAGACTTGAGTCAAGTCCAGAGTCTCCGCCTGGGAAGTCTGGACCACAGGATGCGGTGATGCTTGGAGCTGGCACTGGGGCTGAGCAGTCACGCAGGCGTGGGCCAGGGGCACCCACCACCGCAAGCCCAAGCCTCACACAGACCAAGATGCAGGCAGCAGAGACGCCGTCCTCACAGGAGACTGAGGCGGGGACTGAGCAGAGAGGAAGGAAGCATCACTGGAGGAGTGGGGGGGGCGGGGCATAAGGCAACAGGGTGCCTCCACCCCTCATGGCCTGGATCTCTATTTCATCCCCAAGAGGGTTTCCCCTCTGATTCCTGAAGGTCTGTAAGATTGCTTGTTATAGTCCTATAACCAAACCTCTAATTTACCCGATCCAATTTGAGAGGAATTCTGTTCTTTTCAACTACACAGAGTCTAACCAAAGCCTGGCTATGTAAGAAACGGCCCCGGTCCTTCCACTGCTCTGCACACCCTAGAACTCACACCCACCCTCCTTCCCTTACAAAGAACAGGGAAGATCGAAGTTTGCTACGTTTTTCATTTCCTCGAAGTCCAGTAATTAACAAACACCATTTTTAGTGAAGAATCTCATATTTCCAGATTTACTACCTTACTGAATGGTGAGCCTACACAACACACCAACAACACAATGTGTGTGAGGGTTTGGATAACGTCAAGGCATCATGTCAGAAAATAAACCCAATTCAGTATTCCTGATGATCAAAAAGCTAAAACCCTGGCTTCCGGGGAGTTTATTTTGCTAAACAAGCCAAATAGTTTTGCTTTCTCTTCATGCTGTCATTTACTTTGTCTTTTGATTAATATGCAGATCAGGAAAAAAAAAATGGATTTAACCCTAAAAATATCAAACTCCTGTCACACGCAGATATGGCTCAGCTTAGAGAGAATTTATAAGCATTGTGTCATACTCAATGGCAAAGATTGTAGCATTCTTTATATAATAACAACTGATTAACTGCCAAAATGTCCCCACAGTGGCAATGAGTTATGGAGCTTGTTTCCAATTTATATTAAATTTTACATCTGCTTTTCCACATTTTTGCTTCCAGTCAATGGTGACTGGTCAAGGAGTCTGTGGTTGATGTCTGAATTGCCCCAAATGGGGGCCTATTAATTACAAATGTGGGGTTGGACAGTCAGCGGTGACAAAGTTTCAGATTCACTTTGCTTTACAGCCAAGAGCTGTCCTTCCGGTTTGCTTAGGAAGCACAGAGCTCTGGTAAGGAGCCTGACACTCATTTTCAGCACAAGGGACAGCGGCAATGGGCTGGCCGGCAGATGAGCTACTTACCACGCACTGGCTCTTTAAAAGGGCTAAACGTTTACCTTGTCTTGTGTCTACCAAGCTTAATTTGACCAAGAGAAAAATCAGTTGAGTGCAACTGAGATTTTTCGAAATCTGGTGATCTAATGAAGTTCAGCCCCATCCCCTAAAGCAGGAACTGGGAATACTCTACCTAGGAAGGCTTCCTTAATTTCAGTCTTGTCTGTCCGCCGGATAATTTTCACCACACAAATAACAGCCAGAGGTGTGAGGAAAGAAATTGCCTGAAAGAAATAACAAATAATCCCTTATGAAGGCAGTAGTTTGCTATCAGAGAGCCGAGTGATAATTAGTTCCAGTTAACTTCCTTTGGACTCACTAGTTGAATGATCTCACTGAACTCCTGACCTTACTCTAAGAAGGATTTATATCTATACTGAGAGATTCCACAGACTTGAAAAATCAGAGGTCTGATTATGGGTTATAATTGATTTGTAATTGCTGGGAGTCACATTTAAAGTGGTGACTTTTTAAACAGAAACGAAGAGTCTATAATTACAGTGATATCTTTGCCAGTAACCCTCCTCCCATCCTCCCCTGGGGAGGGGTGGAAGAACCCTTGGCTTCCCATCCCCAGCGCTCTGGCAACATGGGGACACATGGGATTTGCTTGGAGTCTATTGATTCATTCCCCTTCGGCATTCTTTGGTTGAATATTCACTTCCACTGCAAAGTAGAGGTTAGTCCCTTCACATGAAGTCTCTCCTCTTTTCTTCCTGCATCCCCTTTACTTCCCTAGACCAAAGCACTGGGGAGTACAGTATGCACTGCACTTAACGAATCAAGCTGGTGGGATTCAGATGCAAACAACTCTTATTACTGAACCTTCTATGAGGCAGGAGCCATGTTTGGATACCATCCAGTACTGGGGTCTCTTAAATCCTCACGCAGGCTTTGTGACAATCTTTGCCCGGTTCGGGGACTAGGTGATGTGGCCAAGGACACACATCTGGGAAACAGCAAGATGGGCTTCAGAGGTCAGGTTTTCTGCCTCCCATACCTAGTCTTTACGCAGCATTCTATAATTAGTATGCTGTTTGGTTTTTTCCCCAACATTTCAATGACCAAGAAAAAGGTATTACATTGGCCAAAAAGTTCATTCATTCAGGGTTTTCATCCTATCTTACCAAAAAGCCTGAACAAACTTTTTGGCATACAATATTTGTGTTACTTCCTTATGATTATAACATCTCAGGATAACAATCAAAAGGGATTAAATATCTCGCAAATCTACAGCTGGGCTCACAGATGATGGTGGGAGGGGTGGGCGTGGGAGATGGTAACTATTAACCAACAGTGTTCACAATTTGGGAAGTCTCCACCTGGGCTCTAATCAATGTTGCTTTTTGGAAAGGGGGCTTCCTAACAGGTCTAAGGCATGGCTGGAAGATACTTTCCTTTAAAAAAAAAAAAAAAAGAAAACACCAGACTTCCTCCAAATGCACACAGTCTATCAAAATTGGTGATGTCCTACAGACATGCAAGAGCCAGACCGTGAGAGCTCAGAGCATCTTGGGGACTCCTCTTTGGGAGCAATATTCACAGACAGCTCATGAGACATGAGAAAATCCTTCTCCTTACAGGCTGGTTTCTTTCTGACCACAAATGGAGTAACCAGCTTGATGAGCCTCCTTATTGGCCATGGCCCTGAACGACTTAACATCAGTAAGTCCTGTCTCCATGGAGGGTATTCAGAAGAGTGTGGCCCAGGTCTCAGGGAAGCTGCACAAAAGAAGATTCAGAACTGGAGCAGAGAAGCAGAGGATTTACCCCGGGTGACTGAAAAAGGCAACACTCACTCGTGTGTTCCAGCAAGTCTGTGAGTCTCCACCAGTGCCTGGGTGGCTCTCACACCTGCAGTGTTTGTTACACAGCTGCATCCCTCAGACCCTCTTATAGGACAGGTCTGGAATCTACATTGTGTAACAAGCATCTCAAATGACTCTGGTGACAGAAACACTGCATCAGTTCTGATTCACACATTCAGAGTTTAGAGAGTGATGGCTGAAGCCCCAGCTTACCTAAGTTCAAAGTTAAGCTTAAGGTCAAAGAAGTCCCGGGCTTTTGGTTTCCTCTCACTTTGGGCACTACAGACCAGCCGCTGCCCTCAAAGAGGAGAAAGCAGCTCACTGAACAGTGAACAGAATTGCAGCAGCCCCACCAACAGTCAAACCATAAATATGAGAGCAATAGTGAACTAGAGATATGCTGTGTGCTGTGCTTAGCTGCTCAGTCGTGTCTGACCCTTCTCGACCCCATGGACTGTAGCCCTCCAGGCTCCTCTGTCCATGGGGGTTCTCCATTCTGGTGGAAGTAATGATAGCTTTCCTCTTCTTGGGCTCTAAAATCACCGTGGATGGTGACTGCAGTCACGAAATCAGAAGAATTTTGCCTCTTGGCAGGAAAGCTATGACAAACCTAGAAGGTGTGTTGAAAAGCAGAGACATTACTCTGGCAACAAACGTTCACATAGTCAAGGCAATGGTCTTCCCAGTAGTCATGTACAGTTGTGAGAGCTAGTAAAGAAGGTAGAGTGCTGAATAATTAAGGCTTTCCAACTGTGATGCTGGAGAAGACTCCTGAGAGTCTCTTGGACAGCAAGGACCTCAAACCAGTCAATCTTAAGGGAAATCAACCCTGAATACTTGCTGGAAGGACTGATGCTGAAGCTGAAACTCCAATATTTTGGTTACCTGATGCAAACAGCTGACTCACTGAGAAAGTCCCTGATGCTGGGAAAGACTGAGGGCAGAAGGAGAAGAGGGTGTCAGAGGATGAGATGGCTAGACAGCATCAGTGAAGCAATGGACATGAACTTGGAAAACTCTGGGAGATGTGATGGACAGGGAGGCCTGGCATGCTGCAGTCCATGGGGTCGCAAAGAACTGGACAGGACTGGGTAACTGAACAACAACACACACACACACACACACACACACACACACACACATATGTATGCTATTGGTGGCTTCCCTGGTGGTTCAGATGGTAAAGAATCTGCCTGCAATGCAGGCGATCTGGGTTCAATCCCTGGGTCGGGAAGATTCCCTGGAGAAAGGAATGGCTACCCATTCCAGTATTTTTGCCTGGAGAATTCCATGGACAGATTAGCCTAGTGGGCTTGAGTCCCTGGGGTCGCAAAGAGTCAGATAAGACTGAGCAACTAAGTCTCTTAGCACATATATGCTACTAACATAAAAGGAAAGGAAAATGAAGTCGTTTAGTCGTGTCTGACTCTTTGTGACCCCATGGACTGTAGCCTACCAGGCTCCTCCATCCATGGGATTTTCCAGGCAAGGGTACAGAAGTGGGTAGCCATTTATTTCTCCAGGGGATCTTCCCAACCCAGGGATTGAACCCAGGTTTCCCACATTGCAGGCAGACACTTTACCATCTGAACCACCAGAGAAGCCCGCTATTAATATAAGACAGTCCCAGAAGGCATAGTCTAAGGTTAGACAGAATTGGAACCCCAGAGAAAATATGATTTGGGAAGACTTCCCCTCCAAGGTTCCAGAGGCTGCTGCAGGGGATGACCCTGAGCTGGACTGTCCTGACTGAACAGGAGATGGGTTGCTGTGTAGGAGCCCCGTGGCTCCAACCAGGAGCGGGAGCTGGAGGACGCAAGGGCCATGCCTTGTGTATCCACCAGTGAAGCCAACACAGGACGTGCCGTCCGTCCCCAGTCCAGACGATGGGTGACCCCTGGATGCTGATACAAGGCACTGTGTTGCCAGGATACTTCCGGGAATCCACCAAGTATGACACCAGACACAAAGCTTGTCTCCAGGGAAGGGCATGAGTGGCCAAGGACTTTTAACCACCAAAGGGGTTGAAGCCCGGGCACCCGATGCTAGGATGTTTTAGCCACAGAAGAGCTTGTCACTGGGGGTTAGTCACATCAGACAAAACAGTGGGCCCAAAGCGACTGAATTTTCAGCATCCGACAGAAAGGCATGTGTGGTCCACGGTGCTTCTAACAACTCAAGACACACACCCACCTGGGAAGGGCCCTGCGGTGGGCAGACAATCACAGTCTGTCACAGAGCTGGGAGCGAAGACTTGTCAAAAGTGTCTAAAAACTAAACTACCACGAGCCAGCTTTGTCTCTTTTCCTTCCCTCCTCCCCGCAAACTGATTTTATTTTTGTCTTCCTTAGAAGCATCCGATTACAGAATAGAAGCTCCTGTTATTAAATCAACACAATACCAGTAATACGCTACGGAAGTAAATCTTCTGGACACGTCATGGCCAGAGGAAAAAGATTGATCTTGGGCAGAGGATAGGTCTTGGGCAGATTTTTTTTAAATCAAGTTAAGAAATTGCAAAACACCTCCTTTTTCTTCAGTTCCCTGAATCTTGCCTGTCCTTCGAGGGTTTTCCTGGGAAGCCGAATGGTCTGACTTGTGTTCATGTCTCTGCTCCCACTAGACTAGAGACCATACCTACTCAGCTCTGCACCTCCACTACCCACCACCATGCTTGGTTCTAGGAAGGTGCTTCATAACTTTCTGTTGAATTAAGCAATAATCAACTAACTTGAAGTTGTCCACACTCTGCCTGTACCCCTGCCTCCCGCTGCCCCCTCCACCATGCAGTACTCCAAGCAAACTCCCATTCATGGGGCCCCCATGGCCTGGCTCCACTATGTCTGCTCCTTGACACCTGATCTTCTGTGTGTGACAGGCTGCACTCACCACCTGTCCACCTCCCTTCGACCCCCAAGGAGGCAGCACGGCTGAATGGCTCCAAGAGTGTCTGTACGCTGATCGGCGGCATTCAGACCCTGGTCCAGCCACTGATGGTTGTAAACCTGGGATAAGCTGTTTAATCTCATGACAGTTTCATTTTCTCTACTGAAATGATGGGATCACAAAAGTGCCAACCTCAAAGGATTCTGAGAGAATTCACTGAGACGCTATTTGTAAAGTGATGAGCACCATTACTACAGTCAAGAGATGCTAGCTGCTCTTGTGAATTACCATGGTGATGAGAAGGAGGAGGACAATGGTAAGGATGGGGACGAACATCCCTAAAAGTGCCCCTGAGCCTCTCCTCCCCTCTTTCTCAGATTACACTTTGCTTCAGGGTACCATCGCCCTCACAAGCCTGCAGGGGTCAAGTCTGATTTGACTTCACATCACCTGCAATTCCCATGGCTTTCCTCACCCTGGAAGTGTTCTCTGGACACACAAAGACACTACAGGCAACAACAGAGAGGGCACTGAAGAGCAATATGGAATACCAGCTGAGTAATCTTCCTACACCAAAAAGTAGGCTTTCAAAGATGCG
Organism: Cervus elaphus; assembly: GCF_910594005.1. Lineage (NCBI taxonomy): Eukaryota > Metazoa > Chordata > Mammalia > Artiodactyla > Cervidae > Cervus > Cervus elaphus. The sequence continues at coordinate 82,647,550 of NC_057829.1, read as the reverse complement.
CTGATACACTCCACATGTTCAGAAAGGAAGCATGGCCTCTTCTGAATAAGGAAGCGGCTGATAGCCTGTTAATATTTAACAGCAAATGTTAAAGTCAAGACCCAGTATGTGAGAACAGAGTTCTCAGCCTTCCTCTCTGGTCCACAGGAGCACAGGGGCATCATGGGAAACTCTCAGAATCCATGGTCCAACCACACCCAAGTGTCATGTTGACAGATACCCTCACCTTAGCTGATGGTGCCAAAGACAGAGAAAATGCCAGGCAATGGCTTCCAGGTGATGTCATTACTATTTACTCCTTACTTAATTCCCTAACCTTCCAATAATATTTTTGTAACATTTGACCAAGTAGCCCTTTTAAAACTGACACGCACACAAATAAGCACAACTCCAGAGACACTGATTTCACAAAGAAATCTAGATTCACAGCAGCTGCCTTTAAAAAACACTTCGGTTATTAGAAAGTTAGCAAGTTTGACTTTAAACATTCTAAACAAAAATAGAGGAGACCCCAGGATTATCTATGTGTTAACTAATGAAACTGGAGCTTTCTAAGGAAGCCAAGAGATTTTTAAAAAAACATTGAAAATATGTTCTCTTATACATTCTTTTAGAAACACCATAAGGTTTGTAAAGATCAAAAGCAGACAAATGATATCTTGTATTAAACTCTCAATAAAACCCAGGAGAACAAATCTAATTTATGTGGTGACAAAGCATTTTTCATCTTGCGTTGCACATATTCTAAATGTATCTACTGCTTTCCTTGTGTTATTATGGAATCGCACTAAATCTTGCAACCGAATGAATGAAATCCATCAACAACTATTAACAAAACAAAAGGTAGAACTTATTTCATTAGGAGATTAGAGGGTATGAATCAGTGTTTGTGGCTGAATACCCTTCTATTCTCTGAGAATCACAGCACTGAATAACTCCTTTACTGTCTCCTTTCCTCCACTGCCAACATGCAAATGTGCTCCATCCTATTTGTGTCTGCAGCCAGGATATTTGTGGCATTTGTATCTAGACTTCAAAACAATCCATTGTTCATAAATCTAGGACACGGCCACAGATTCATCACAACACCCCATATGAACAGTCATCTCCAAAGTGGGTTTTACAGCACACAAAATGTGAAATCTTTAAAAATGGGGATAAGTGATAAACAGAAGCTCCTCCTACTAAAACCATGGAGTAAACTAGTGAGACACATGCTAGTTACTTTATTTCTAGTATTTATGGAAGATGTGAGTTGGAACAAAAATGGGAAAAAAATCTGGTTTTAATACACAGATGTAAGGCAATGCCCAACTCACAAGACCCTACATTATTCAATTTCCCTGATATTTACAAAAACCTGATTTATTTTCCAGCAGGAAGGAAATTATGAAAAAGCAATAAAAATAAGACTGCAATGTTCATGTAGTGTTCTGGACACTTGGGGATGTCTGCAGACACAAAGATCTTTCCATCATCTTTGAGCCAATCACTGGTGATCTTTCCAATCACTGATGAACTTTTCAATCACTGATGAACAAGATTTCCTCCCCAAATCAGAGGGATTTCTTTCAAAGTGCAAAAATATCCCTTGTGTGCTCTATAAAAGCTCTGGAACACACATTTGAGTTCCCAGAGACAGGACACGTGATGGCTGGTCAATAGGCAAAGTCTTCGAGCTACAGCGTTGCCCATCCAAAAGCTACATTCTTGTTCTGTAACAAGACGGAGCTTCAATATTTCCTCTGCCACAGTAAGGCCTTAAAGCAATTCTCCAGGAGCTGGTGAGCCTTAGCAGAGTCCTAGACACTCAGCTCCAGACTGCAAGGCAACCTCCTGGCTGAGAGCGGGGCTCAGAGCTGGCTGCTCGGGTGCGAATCTGGGCTCTCCCACTCTCTAGCTTGTGTGGCTTTGGGCAAGCTCTCTCATTTCTCTGGGATACAGGTCTGCACCTGCAAAATTCAGACAATAAAGACATCTTCCTCACTGGGAAACAGTCAGTTCAGTTCAGTCGCTCAGTCGTGTCTGACTCTTGGTGACCTCATGGACTGTGGCACGCCAGGCCTCCCTGTCCATCCACCAACTCCTGGAGTTTACTCAAACTCATGTCCATTGAGTCAGTGATGCCATCCAACCATCTCATCCTCTGTCATCCCTTTCTCCTCCCACCGTCAATCAGGGTGGGTCTAAGTGAGATAATCCTTCCTAAGCTTTCAACAAGGGACCAGGACATAGTAGTGTTAGCCACTCAGTCGTGTCCCACTCTTTATGACACCATGAAATATAGCCCGCCAGGCTCCTCCGTCCATAGGATTCTCCAGGCAAGAGTACTGGAGTTGCCATTCCCTTCTCCAGGGGATCTTCTTGACCCAGGGATCAAACCCGGGGCTCCTACTTTGCAGGTGGATTCTTTACCACCCGAGCAACCAGAAAAGCCCATGGGAGGGGAAGTGTAAAAGGCTGTAATCAACATGGGGCAGAATGAAGAGGTAAAAATAGTCCTAATATATCCACCAATTATTTGGGTGTTCACCCACTTATCCTAGTATCAGAGATGCTACCCAGAGTTGAGTCATAACACGGTGGTCTCCTCACCGGTTAACTGACCAGCCAAGCCCAGAAAAGTGGCTAACAGAGCAGCTTAATCGTGTCTGAGCATGGCTAAATCGAGGTCTACTTTAAAAGAAGATGAAGCAGGCAACTCTGTTCACTAGTTTCTCATCTTATTCTACTATGCTGCTGCTGCTAAGTCACTTCAGTCGTGTCCGACTCTTTGCGACCCCATGGACTATAGCCCATCAGGCTCTTCCATCCCTGGGATTCTCCAGGCAAGAATAGTGGAGTGGGTTGCCATTGCCTTCTCCACTTATTCTACTCTAAGTATTTGGAAACAGTTTGGGTTTAGCTAAAGTAAGCAGGGCCCTTCTTTTCCAAAGCCTCGGGCAATTGCTTCTCACAAGACCAAGTGGCAAACCATTCCGATCTGGAATTAAATTTTAATTTGTCTGGCCACTTGCCTCTGTTCTTCAGGCTGCTGGCCGTCATCAGCAGGGGGTGGAAAAACAGAAGTGAAAACCCATGTGCCTCACACTTGGGGGAGTGGTCCCATCAGCCATGAAATCAGCAGTACTTACAAACATGAGGCGGGTGGGGATGTTGTCTGACTGCACCAGAGGATTCTTATAGAGCCAGATCTCTTCTGGCTGGATGACTCTCTGGAAGGGATCCAAAAATTCTGTAAAACTGAAAGAAAACAAAGAAAGAGGCGTGAGCACTGGGGAGAAGGTGGCCTACGCAAGAGCTCAGAGTGGACGAACTGGTCCCTGGGGCGGGGGGACAGGCTGCCCAACTGATGGATCTCGGGCAGCTCCAACGGGGGAAAGATGGAAGAATCACTAAGACTGTAGCATCTTTCGTCACCACCAGCCTGCTAGGACCAGCGGGGGGCATAAGAGAAGAACGGAGAGGCAGACATTCAAAGACCCTAAGAACTCGGGGATCCAAAGGGAACTGGGAGTTGAAGTTCAGAATGGTGGCTCGGACTGGGGCAAGGCCAGGCCAACAGCTGTCTCTGGGGACAAAATGGACTTGAGTTGGAGTGAAAGGGATGGAGCAGCGGGCAGGACTAGAGAAAAGAACCGGTGGTGCTCCTCCTCCACGTTACTCCAGATGGCGCCCCTCCACCATCACCACCACCAGGGGGCAGAGTGAGAGAAAGAAACTTCCAGAAAAGAGAAGGCTGGGACAGGAGAGACAGCAGAGGAGAGGAAAGAAGGAAGGAAGCGGGAAGAGGATGGGGGGCTGCTGTTAAGGAACCAGACAGCTCTAAGCCTCCACCTCCCGACCCCTCTCTCACCCTGGGAACCCGCAACACCCAGGTGGATGAAAAGGATCACCACCAAGAGAAAACCTGCGGGGAAGAACAACAGAGATGGCAGGCTTCTTTAGCCAGCTTTCAGCCCTTGGGTCCCCTCCCAGCTCTCCCGCCCAGTTCTCCACCTGAGTTCGGTTCAGAGTGGCCTCAGATGTGGCTGGGTGAGTCAGTGCTTGAGTGCCAGACTGAGGAATCTGCCTTTTGAACCAAGGAGGAATTTGGCAGGAAAGCATGGAATGAAATGTCCAACAGTGGTGAACGCGGGGCATTGGAGCAGAGCAGAGAGGCAGAGACAGTGAGGAGGTGAGGGCAGCTGTCCCAACAAGAGATGCCTGCAGAGAGAAGCAAAAGGCAGGACTGAAAATGGAAGAACAGGCACAGGCGGGGGTAGGGGTGGTGGTCAGAGCTGATGCCAAGGGCTCTGGCTTGGCCTCTCAGGAAATGGGGTACCATTGCCAAGATGAGGAGGAGGGGAGTTGGGGGACGGGAGTTGGAGGTCAGCAGTCGTCTCATCTAGGAGACCAGCCAGGTGACCAACAGTCCCGGTTTGGCCAGGACTCTCCTGGTTTTAGCACTGAAATTCCTATGTACCAGGAAAAATCTCAGTCTTAGGAGAAACCTGGATGGTGGGTCATCTTAGAGCCACTTCAGCCCCAGGACAGAGTCAGTGATCTGAGAGTCTTGGTTTCTTCCCTAGACTTGCAGCTTTGTTTGATCATTAGTCTGTGTGCCCAGTTACACTGGGAGGGAGTGGAGCATGGGGTCACTCTCCAGGGTTATGTCCTCAGAGTCCAGCAGGGTGGAACTCTCAGTGACTCTCCAGTGACTGCAGAATCTACTCTCTATTCTGGACTTTGAACAGCTGCTACAGGTAAAAAAAAATTACCCTGGGTCTGATCAGCCTCACACTGAATTCTATCATGTATATACATGTAGATATACATGTATATATCTACATGTATATCTAAACGAGACCTAAAATTCAATCTGTCTTTTGTGCCTCTATATACCTGTCCCTCCCTCTCTCTGTCTCCCTCTGTTCCTCTCCTCCCCTCTCTCCCCACAAGTGAGATTTTTCAAGTCGTAAATCTCTGTCCTGTCCTTGTATTTATGAAATTTCAAGAAGAAAGTAGTGCTGGCCCCTGACTGTTTCACTCAGCACTCAGCCCAGAATACATCTACTATAGGATCTTATTGCAATGCCCTAAGACCCCTGCATTAGTGTGTAAGTTAATTTCTGCTAACAGCCCTCCAAGCCTCCTCCAAGACACAAGGCTACATGCCATCTGGGTGCTGGGAAACCTGCTTTCTGCCCGAGCTCCACCATTAAGCTGCTCTGGGTCTCAGAACAACCCACTTCTCACTGGGCCTCAATGTCCTCACTTGTAACCTGGGTGCGTGAGTGCATGCATGCTAAGTCGCTTCAGTCATGTCTGACTTTTTGTGACCCCATAGGCTGCAGCCCACCAGGCTCCTCTGTCCATGGGATTTCCCAGGTAAGAATACTGGAGTGGGTTGCCATTCCCTTCTCCAGCGGATCTTCCCAATCCAGTGACTGAATCCTGTCTCTTCCGTCCCCTGCATTGACAGGTGGGTTCTTTATCACTAGCGTCACTTGGGAAGCTCCCTGCAACACAGGAGGTTGGGTTAGGTCAGAGGTGACAAATAAAGAAGCGTTAGAACCTCTGGAGACACCCTATCCCACACCTACAGCCTTGGTATGGACTGGGCCTGGTATGTGAATTTTAAAATACTCGCCAGGTGATTCTGAAGGGCCCGGCATTAAAGAAAATTCTCCAAGATTCCAAGAACCCTTGTCCACAAGGAGAGAAGACTTAGAAATTTAGCTCTCAACATTAACAATTCTTCTATCTGCTGCAAGACAGGCACTAGAGCCAGTCTCATCCATGTTCAAGTCCCAGCCCCTGCTGTGGGGCTCTCAGTGAGTTCATTAACATCTCTGAGCCTCAGTCTCCCATCTGTAAAATGGGCACACCTTACACCGTGGAAATAAAACTTAAATGAACGAATATAAAGTAACTAACAGAGCACAAACAGAAACCAGCATTTTGTCATTCTATCATTTTACTCTAGCCTCTAATTGCAAGTTTTTACTAGATAGTTTTCTAGTAAGAAACTGTTTTCTGGACAGTTTCCAGGCTTTTTTTGGAGGGATGGGGAGCAGATTTCATTTTGCAACAACTTACTCACTGCACTTGGGTATTTTAAAAGCATTTTAAATATAGCTAAGTAAAAAGAATTTTATTTGCAAGTTATTTTAAAGAATATGTTGGCTTCCCTGGTGGCTCAGATGGTAAGCATCTGCCTGCAATGTGGGAGACCTGAGTTTGATCCCTGGGCCGTGAAGATCCCCTGGAAGAAGGCATGGAGGCCCACTCCAGTTCTTGCCTGGAAAATTTCATGGACAGAGGAGCCTGGTGGGCTACAGTCCACAGGGTAACAGAAGAGTTAGACACGATGAAGTGACTAACACTTTAAGAATATACTTACGAAACCTAAAGCCTCCAGAACACTCCAATTACTCTGGATGCATAACAAATTACCCCAAAACCTAATGTCTTAAACCACTCGTTTTCTTTTGCTCATGATTTTGTGGATCAGGAAATCGAGACAGGTCCAGCTAGGCAGAGCTCACTTAACGTGGTCACAGCAGTTAGACACCAGCTGGGGCTGCATCACCTGAAGGCTTGACCAGGCTGGACATCAGGACGGCCTCTTGCATGGGTGCTGGCTGTCAACCGCCACCTGGAGCACCGCACACACCTCCCCAGCACGACAGACTCAGCATAGTCAGAATTTTTCATGGCTGCTGGCTTCCTCCGGAGTGCAGGTCTCAGGAGGTCCAGGCAGAAGCTGAATGGCTTTTCTGACCCAGGCTCTGAAATCCTGTGGCATCACTGGGTGACAGAAGGTCAGCCCCGATTCAAGACAGGGGAACTGACTTCACCTCTTAGCAGCGGTGTGGCAGAGTCCCATTATAGAAAAGCAGGTAAGATGAGAGATAGGGCTGCAGCCACCTTTCAAATACAATCTGTCCCCCATAGGCTGTCATCATGATAATGGTCTTGCAGCCCCTACTCTCAGAGACCCCAGAACTCTGATTCCCATTTCCTCTGCACACAGCTGGCCCAGGGCCAAGGAGCTGGCACGCTTCTGAGCACATCCTTCCTCATCTCATCTGTCCCCCAGGGGACACTATCCTCATGGTGATTTTTTAAAGCCTCGTGCACCCAGCCTTTCACACAACTCCTCACCCCACCCTGAGTGGCTGCAGCCAGAACACATCTGTCAAGGAAATTGTATCCTCTGGGAGCAGCACACCAGGAAAGATAGATGTCCCTTCTCCCCACACACCAGCCACTGGCGTCTGCCTCCGAGAATCCAGACAGTGAGGCAGCTACACAGAGGATAGGATGTGAGTCTCAAAATGCAGATGGGAGCAGAAGGGCATACAGTAGGATGGAAAGGTCTGGAAACATGAAAGCGTGCCCCCAAGAGAGGGCATGCCAGGCCTGGAAACATCCTTCCAGGAACTCTTTGTAAAGTGGTTTGGAAACCAGGAAATGGAAACCTTGCTTCCAGGGGAGGAATTCAGGCATGGGATCCAACTGCCTGCTCAGCAGGGCTCACTACGCACTGAGGACCTCCCCTCGCCCCCCAGCAGCATGAACGATCAGGGCTTCCCAAACAAGAATGTGCCCAGAAACCTCCTGGGGACTGCTGATACAGCAGGTCCAGGGCTGGCACCTCCAGCAAGCTCCCCGAGGACGCTGATGCTGCTGGTCTGTGGACCAAACCTAGAGTCACAAGAGGCCAGCACATCAGTATCACCTCGGATGGAACTGTTAAAAATACAGAAACTGGGCTTCCCTGGTGGCTCAGGGGTAAGGAGTCCGCCTGCCAAGTAGGAGGCATGGGTTTGATCCCTGGTCTGGATATATCCTACATGTCGCGGAGCAACTAAGCCCATATGCTACAACTACCAAGCCAGTGCTCCACAGCCCAGGAACTGTAACTACCGAAGCCCACACGCCCTAGAGCCGTGCTCTGCAAAAGGAGAAGTCAGCGCAGTGAGAAGCCACGCACCACGCACCACAGCTAGAGAGTAGCCCCCGCTTGTCTCAAGCACAGAAAAGCCCGTGTAGCAACTAACACCCAGCACAGCCAAAAAGAAATAAATTATTTTTAAAAATGCAGAAACTTGGGCCCCAGCTCAGATCCGCTGACTCAGAATCTTCATTTTTCACAAGATTGCTGTGAGCGCTATAGTGGTACAGACAGAGTTCTTGGGGAAAGCCCATGCTTCCCAACTTCAGCCATTCAAGAACCAAGGGAAAAAAAAAAAAAAAAAAGAACCAAGGGGGCCAGTTTTGCTTGATCTGCCCTCCACCTGCACTGTGACTTTTCTTCAGACTTTGTAACCTTCAATGAGTTTATTCTAGAAGAAACCTGATGTCACTGCTGATTTACAGGATTGGCATTCCTTTTATAAACCATTGGTAAATGTTAAAAGCAGGCTATTAAATTCTACCTTGATGCTTTTGCCTCTGGGCAGAGGCCGGCCTTCTCTGTGAGGTCAACAAGACCATTCCGTGCAAGATGGGAGGACAGGAGAGGAAGTGGGGTGCACGTGCCTTCTTCATGATACGGAGTCAGGTGGATCATGTCCATGGACAACGGAAATTCACGTTGCGAAGCCTCTACCATTATCTCCAGCATCACTTGTGCCACAGAAGAGGCAGAAAAAAGATGAAAAGCAAAAATGACAACTCAAAAGCACAGCAATCAGGGGCCATTCACTACAGAAGAAATAGCCCCACGGGTCTTAGGACCTCCTGCCAGCATCACCATAATGACTGACTATGCTGATAATCCCAGCATACCCCAGGCCAGTATAATGACCGATGTCCTTGCATTTTCAAGAAAATGCTGAAGGAAGAGGAGCAACTCTTTGGCCATTAGGAGGTATGTAAACCCACTTCACTTACTTTTATTTCCAATAAATATAATGCAGAGAAGAACATCTCAATGCCCAGAAAGACCCACCAATGCAGAGTTCCTCATACTCTGAGGCTGAGAATCAAAACTATCCCCACTGTGAATGGCATTTCCGCATCACCGCAGAGACTCACGAAGAAAAAGAGTCTTGGTGTGACGATCAGTACCCCAATTCTGTGGCTAAATGCCCCACTTATCCATTTTAAATCCAGACAGGCTTAAGAGTAGAGGGGACTTCTAAGACTTCATCAGACTTGATGACCAAAAGTAAGCAGAAAGGAAGAGTGGGTGCTATGAGAGAAGGATGAATGTAAATCTAACAAGTCAGAAATATCATGTATTAATCATTTCAAAGAAAAAATGCGAGTTAATGAGATCCCATAGGTGTGAAAGCAATGGTACTGATCAACTCTGATTCAGTATCCAGGACCAGTCCAGTCTCAAAATAACTGACTTCTCCCCCGATCAAATGCAGTCACTGAATTTTAACTATTATCAAAAACATCATTGCCCTTAATCATGATTTGAAACTAAAAATAAAATGACTAAACTATATAGGTCAACATGTTCTGATGTGAAAAGCATGAAGTTACTACTATAGGTGGTGATGGCTGAGTCACTAAGCTGTGTCCAGCTCTTGTGACCCTTGGAGCCTGCCAGGCTCCTCTATCCATAGGATTTTCCAGGCAAGAACACTGGAGTGGGGAGCCATTTCCTTCTCCAGGGGATCTTTCTGACCCAGGGATTGAGTCCAGGTCTCCTGCACTGCAGGCAGAGTCTTTACCAACTGAGCTACCAGGGAAATAGGAAATGACTAATTTTCTCTCCTGAAAATGAAAACTGTCCAAAGTCAGGTGACTTGCTGTGGGATTTTGACCCAAGACAAGCTCCTTCGAATTGGACAATTATCTTAGTCTAACCTTCTCTTAATTTCTCCCTGCAAAGTTTAGACAGTGTTACTCATCTTCTTCTTCAGTTCAGTTCAGTCACTCAGTCGTGTCTGACTCTTTGCGACCCCATGAATCGCAGCACACCAGGCCTCCCTGTCCATCACCAACTCCTGGAGTTTACTCAAACTCATGTCCATCGAGTCAGTAATGCCATCCAGCCATCTCATCCTCTGTCGTCCCCTTCTCCCCCTGCCCCCAATCCCTCCCAGCATCAGGGTCTTTTCCAATGAGTCAGTTCTTCACATGAGGTGGCCAAAGTATTGGAGTTTCAGCTTCAGCATCAGTCCTTCCAATGAACACCTAGGACTGATCTCCTTTAGGATGGACTGGTTGGATCTCCTTGCAGTCCAAGGGACTCTCAAGAGTCTTCTCCAATACCACAGTTCAAAAGCATCAATTCTTCAGCACTCAGCCTTCTTCACAGTCCAACTCTCACATCCATACATGACCACTGGAAAAACCATAGCCTTGACTAGGCTTGATTATACAGTGGAAGTGAAAAATAGATTTAAGGGACTAGATCTGATAGACAGAGTGCCTGATGAACTATGGACAGAGTTTTGTGGCATTATACAGAAGACAGGGATAAAGACCATCCCCAAGAAAAAGAAATGCAAAAAAGCAAAATGGTTGTCTGAGGAGGCCTTACAAATAGCTGTGAAAAGAAGAGAAGCGAAAAGCAAAGGAGAAAAGAAAAGATATTCCCATCTGAATGCAGAGTTCCAAAGGATAGCAAGGAGAGGTAAGAAAGCCTTCCTCAGCGATCAATGCAAAGAAATAGAGGAAAACAACAAAAGGGGAAAGACTAGAGATCTCTTCAAGAAAATTAGAGATACCAAGGGAACATTTCATGCAAAGATGGGCTTGATAAAGGACAGAAATGGTAGGGACCTAATAGAAGGAGAAGATATTAAAAAGAGGTGGCAAGAACACACAGAAGAACTGTACAAAAAAAGATCTTCTTCTTAGTTCTCTGATGATACAGAAGAATTTGGAAAACAGACAATAAGAAAATCCAAAGATGTTCTTCTAACTTTTCAGTGTCAGTGTTAGTCACTCAGTTGTGTCCAGTTCACTGCGACCCCATGGACTGTGCCCCGCCAGGCTCCTCTGCCCATGGATTCTCTAGGCAAGGACACTGGAGCGGGTAGCCATTCCCTTCTCTAGGGGATCTTCCCAACCCAGGGATCAAACCCGGGTCTCCTGCATTGCAGGGGGATCCTTTACCATCTGAACCACGAGTCTATGCATAGCATAGATGCTCTAATCCTCCTTAGACCAGATCTTATCTACATATCACACACACACACACACACATACACACACACACACTCCCCAAAACAGAACTTAAGTGAGCAGAAGGCAAGCAGAAGCAAGCAAGTTTCTAAGATACAAGAAGACCTTACCAAAACTAATTGAAATAGAAAAGGGGCAGAAGGAGATTGGATGTTGACACAGAGTGAAAAGCAGGCAGAAAGCTAAAGGAGAAATAAAGCCGAGCAGATAAAAACATCCTGGTGTTTTCCTTTTCCCCTCAGGGAGGTGACCAGTCACTGCTTCTCGCCAAATCACAGACACATGGCCTGCCAGCCTTCCGTGGTCCCCTGAACCCTCGCCCAGGAGAAAAGAATGCAATTCCAGTGTCACACACTGTACCATGAGGGTCTCTCCAGGAAAATAAAAACATTTTTATGTTTTTTTTAAATGTATTTAATTGGAGGCTAATTACTTTATAATATTGTAGTGGTCCATAGCAGACAAATGGATAAGAAAGCTGTGGTACATATACACAATGGAATGTTACTCAGTCATTAAAAAGAATACATTTGAATCTAGGGCGCAGCAGGGGACAGACAATCAACTTCCGCCTTTGCCTGCTATTTATTCATTCAACAAACATTTAGGTGAATGTGATGTACCAGATACTGTCCTATGAACCCTGGTGTATGAAACACATATGACCACACTCTAGTGGAGACTACAGGCAAGGGATGCTAAGCCCCATCAGACTGGGGAATGAGATGTCAAGGCCTTTAGTTACAGGTGTTAGAACTCTGACTACACAAAATCTCACCACCCCAGAGAGTGAATCTATTACTGTCCACTTGCTGAACATGGCAAGAGATTCCGTCCAAAGCTGGGAACCCAGGAAAATGGCCAATCTTGACATCCCAGTAGCAGGAACAGCAAGTCCCTAAACAAGGGACTATGATGCTACAGTCCTCTGGGCCTCTTCTGACTCAAAGTCAAGTTCTCAAAGCCCCAGGATCTCCCCATAATCTTCTAAGAGACTTCATAGATTTGTCAATGACATTTAACTCATGTTCCTTGATAATATGCTTTTTTCAAGATAGGTTAATATTTCTGCCACATACTTGACTCAGATTTCAACATCCTTTTCTCCAAACACGAGTAACACAAGATTATATGGAAATATGAACTTAGACCATTAAACTTGATTCAAGTCACTGATTTGGCATTTGCCAGCTGGGGGACTTGAAAAAAGTCACTTAACCTCTCTGAGATTTCAGATCTCCTTCCTCGCTTCCCAGGATGGCCAGGGCAGGGCAGTAATAATACTGCTATCATTAGCAAAAAAAATATTAGAATCTGGCACAGTGCCTGGGCCACCAAAGGGCTCGGTCAAAGCTGATTTGATTGGCTGCTCTTCTTGCAAATGTGGACAAGAATGATGCTGATGGCTGACATGACCACTGGGTCTAAGAAGTCTTCCCCTCTCCGTTTCTGCTCCACCCGGGACAGTGAGGTTTCATGTTGTGGGGAGGAGATGAGACAGGACAGATGAGTGCCAACAACTACCAACCACATTTTTTGAGCAAACAATGGCCCAGAAAGTCACTTTTGAACCTTGCGAGAGCCGAAGGAGGGGAAAACAAGACACACGATAAAGCTTTCCAGGCGAGAGCAGAAAGCAGGGCATGTTTCTTTATTGTACTATTGACTTTCCCTCTCTAGTGAGCCTCGCTCAGGCAAGAGGGAAAACACTTACAAATGGTCAGCAGAACAGGCAGGCAGCTCCAGTGGTAAGGAGGAGGTGTTTCAGATTTTCCATTAGTCCTGGGGACAGGCCATTGAGAGAACATATTGATGGATTATCTCTGTGAGGCAGTAAACCAGAGACCTGCCACCAGACAGGCTTTACCCTGAGTGGGGGAGCTTGGCCATCCCCATGACAAGTCCAACAAGTATAATAATAGTACCTAGTTATCACATTCGGAGCTGTCTTGTTCCAAGTGCTTTATTGGGTGTTTGCCAACATTACTTCATTTAACCTTCATAAGAATCCTATGAGGGTGAAATTACTGTTATTCCCATTTTAGAGATGGGAGCACTAAGGTTATAAGGCACGGGATGTCTTGCCTAAATCTGCACATTTCTATCTGTGCAGTCCACTGATGGAAGTCCACTCTTCCATGTCCTCTTTGGCACATATTCTGGAATTCTAAAGAGATCAAGGAACATGCATGCACATGCACAAACACACACACACACACACACACACACACACTCACAATTCCCACCAATGTAATGGCATCTGCAATTATTTTAATAAGAGATAAAATTTTCCACAATTAGAAACACAGCCCCACCGTTGGGAAACGCAGGATGTCGATCTCAATTTTCACTCAGTGTGAACAACTGAGATCAAATCCTTGTAAGGAGCAATTTGCTGTTTGTTGTGAAAGAGAAAAAGAGTAACACACCGTGAAGGAGGTAAAAAGAGAAATGGAAGAAGCTGCTCCCACCACCTCCTTCCTCCCTGTCCTTCAGAAAAGCAGTTTCCCTCGCAGCAGTTGACTTAATCAAAGCTACCTGCCCTTCACCTGGATGGAGGAGAACTGCATCCAGGAGACCAGCAATGGACCAGGCAAGAAACAGCTCCTGGAGTTACCACCACCCTCTGTGATGGTCCCCCTTGCTCCGTAATGAGCTCCCGATAAATAGAGAGTCTGGGGCTTCAGCAAGTTTAACTGCCCCTCGAGGCAGAGCCTGGCTTCCTGTCCCCCTTTCTTCACTCTAGATCCCATGTCCTTTTCAATCAAGTGGACACAGACTCCGGAGGGCAGCCTGGGTGAGCGTTCCCACCACCCCCTCTAGCTGCGGGACCTTGGTCAAGGCATTCCCCCTCCCAGGCCTCAGTTTCCTCATCTATAAAGTGGTGCTGCTGGCAGCACCTACCTCAGAGGGTTGGTATGACTGCTGAGGTCATCCCATAAGATGAACTGCTGGGGGCGGTGTGCCCGCGTGGAGAGAGTACTGTGGGGTGTGCTGTACTTCAGCGGAAAGCCAAAAACTAAGGTCCGATATCATGTCCTCCCTTGACATCTGAAACTACAAAGGCTTCTCATATCCTAACCATAAGTTCCCTTCCACTCAGCTCCGTCAGCCAAATAGCCCCCTTTATCCAGGAGACCAGGCACAGTACCTGCCCATCCCCAAAGAGCAGGTTTCAGAAACGCCAGCCCATGGACTTATTCTAACACGTCAATCACATCCTCCTGTGGGAACCAGGGGCTGCTGGAGCCCCTTGATAGTACAAAGCCTGCCTCCCACCGCCCCCGGTTGTTTGCTGTGCCCCTGGGCGGCCTGTGTGACATTCAGTGTCCTGCTTCCCTGGGCTGTGAGTCTGTTACTAATAAACTGCTTCAGTCTCATCTGTCCAGTGTTGGCTGTCATGAACGGTCGGGATCCCTGTAACTCCAGGCCAGGAATCCCTCCCTGACCAAGGGGAAAAACAGGAGGTGATTAAAAGATGCACTCCTCCACTATGCTCTCCTAAATTATGACGGGAACGGATGGGGTGAGTGGTGCTGTCCTTAGCCGTTCAGTTGTGTCTGACTCTTTGTGACCCCAGGGACTACAGCCTGCCAGGCTCCTCTGTCCATGGGGAGTCTCCAGGCAAGAATACTGGAGTGGGTTGCCATGCCCTCCTCCAGGGGATCTTCCCAACCCAGGGATCAAACCCAGGTCTCCTGCATTGTAGGTGGATTCTTTACCATCTGAACCACAGGGAAGCCCAAGAACACTGGAGTGGATAGCCTATCCCTTCTCCAGGGGATCTTCGATTCCCAGGAATTGAACTGGGGTCTCCTGCATTGCAAGTGGATTCTTTACCAGCTGAGCTACCAGGAAAGCCCAGGGGTGAGTGCTGGGACAGTGGAAATATATGGGTCAAGTCTGGAGGTGTTCTCATCCATCTAGAGCCCAGGAAGAAAGACAGAGAACCAGGCACAGCCTGCACGGAAAAGGCAAAGCCAGGGACTCAAAGATGCTCTGCTCACACCGACTCTTCTTCAGCTTTTTTTTTTTTTTTGGAAAAATGGCACAACCTGCACTCCCAACCTGTGGTCACCAATGCTAGGACCACAGACCCCTGCAAATCCCTAACATATGGTTATATGAAGTGCATGGCATCCCCATGAAGCATTCTTCCAAATGTGTATACTCTGAACCTGATCAGTATTTTGGACTCAACTTCCAGCTTGTCAAAATACAGGGGCAGAGGAACAGACAAGTCCAGAAACAAAGTTGCAATATTCCACATTACAAGAATCTAAAGACACAAGACAACCAAATGTGACCACTGTGCACTGACTGGATCTTGGGTCAAAAAGAAAGTATTTTTTTAAACTATTAAAAAGAAACTTTGAGGATGACAGGAAATTTTGGAACTAGAGAATGAGCTGGATATTAGATGACTGTAAGGAAATATTATAATTTCCTTCAATATAGAAGAAATGTAGAAGAATATTTTTGGGGAAGCAGCTTAAACATTTAGGGTGTTTAGGATCATGATATGTCAGCAGCTTGCTTTCAGATCAGAAAGTGTATAAATAAACACAGATACAGAGATAAAGCAAATAGGATAAAACATCAACTGTTTAATCTAGGTGGAGTATATGGTGACTCATTTTGGCTCTTTCTGTTTTTCTGGGATGAACACTGGCAGATGTCCCAGTGCAGGCCCCTGAGTGGGGGAAATAGCATAGAAGGTAGTGTCACCATGAAAGTGCAATGGGAGCATCCAGAGCTGTGGAGTGAAAACCTATTTTCTACCCTTGCCACTTTTTAGCTGTGGCCTTGGGCTAGTGGCATCTTCTCTCTGAGCCTTGCTGCCTCATCTGGGAGTGGAGATAACCATACCACCTGCCTGGAGGGCTGTGATGAGGAATGGGTGTGTGGACTTAGCATGGACTCAGCATCAGATCAGGCTGTTCTTTGCTCAGCTGTCATCCGCCCCGCCCCCCCCCCCCCCCCGAAGTCATCTCCAATAGTAGAGGCATATTCAAAACCACTTCTGCTTCAGGGGGAAAGCAGAACATATTCGGACACACCCGCGATGGAGCACAGGCATAAACGGAAGCTTGTTTTGCAGAAGCACAATGGTCATAAACCATATGTATCACCCCAGAAGTCCAAACATCCAGAGCAATTATTTTCAAACATTTCTACAAAGGGCGCCTTCCCTTTGGAAGGAGGCAAGAGAAGAGAGAAAATGCTTTCATTGCCTGCACCTAATCAGAAAATCCTGGCCTCCATAAACTCAAGCTGCAAAAACTAACACATCCGGTCCAGTCGGGGCTTCATGACCAGGGGCAAACTTCTGCCTCTGTAAAATGGGTAGAACACCTGGCTCGGACATAGTGAGAATCTGGGATCATCGATCATCATCAGGGCCCACAGGAAGCACTCAACAACTAGCAAGGACACACTAATCACTGAAAAATTCTAAATTAAAAAGTCATTCCTAAAATATCTGCACACCAAGTAACCATGTGTGGACCTTATTTGGATCCTGATATGAAGAAATTAATGTTAATTTTATTGGGTGTTACAAACGGTATTGTCGCTTGTGAGGGAGGGGCAATTAGAGAGCTTGTTTTTGTTTTCATTCTCACTAGGTAAAGTTACCTTTTGAAGTATTTAGATGTGATGTCATGCAATATTTGAAATTTTCTTTAAAATACTCCACAAAAAGACTAAACAAGGAGGACAGTGGCGGGAAACAATAAATAAAAGTGCTGATAACTGGAGGCAAGTGCTGTAAAATTCCACAACAAAAGGGGTTTTGTTTTCGGTTTTTCCTAATGATTTCATTCACTGGCTATAAAGACACTTAACAAAATTAAGTATCTTATCAGCCAAAGCAGCTGATACTCTTGGAAAGTATTATTAGCTTTGATTGGATTTCAGTAAAGCATGACAATGGGAAGGGTAATGAAAAAAAATCAGAAAGAAGAAGACAGAGAAATGAAAAGAACTCATCAGGTCATTCACAAAACGAGCAGCCTTCAAAACCCCACACACCTGGACCTACCTGGAAGCCCTCAGGTTAAATGTGCCCCAGAGCCTGGGGTGATGAGAAGCCCTCTTCCTGGCTCGGACGCTGCCTTGGCAAGCAGGTGCCTAATAAGTAATGAGGAGCCTGTGGAAGTGGGCCCTGCGGTGGCCGGTGACTAGGGGCAGAGCCAGGCCACTAAACTTGGGACTCGGGGAAACCTGGCTGCCAGGACTTCTTGGAGCCCAGACCCCACCCCAGCACAGGGCCCTCCTCTCCCAACAGCGCCAGCAACACCGAGCCCTCTAGGACTGAACACTCTCTGGGCCAGACATACTTCCCAGTGGGAAATGATGTTTGGTGCAGAGAATACTGTGCTGGATCTGAACCAGAAGCAAACAAAAGCCATTCCAACAGCAACAGCAAAAAGAAACTAGTAAGAGAAGAGGGAGAAAAGTGTACGTTTCTTTGCTAAGAGACCTCAGTCTCCAATTAATCTTTGACACTACAATGCCCAGTGAACTGTTCATTCCTAGATTAACTAGGAGCCTTTAGGCACTTACCAGAGCTTAAAGTACTCTGGAACATTCTATACACCCATCCCCAGACCAGGTCACAGCAAGATCCTGGGACTCATCACTGAGCCAAGAACTGGGGCAGAAGAAATGCCCCTCAACACTCAGGGCAAAACACAGTGAAGACAGACCTGAACTTGAAGATAGGCTTCTGAGCTATAATTTTAATTAACCACACCAACCAGAGAGCACTTGTTCCTAAATGGGAGACTGCGACATATCTTTGCGATCTTTCTACCCGCTCCCCCCCCACCCCCTTACAGCCTCATCTGATTTTCCCTGGTGTCAGCAGTGGCAAAGGACAGTACTAGGCCTTTCTTACCCCAGTCCTTTGCAGAAATCTGCCAAGTTTTGACCTGGACTAAGCCCCTGACCTTTCTCTCCATGACCTATTTTCCCCAGTGGAGGTACCAGGTCACATTCTCCTAAAATGATCTTCAGTGGGGCTGGCAGGTGAGGGGAGGCTGATGAATGAGATGGAGAAGCCACCAATCTAAAGGCTCAGGGCTGGGAACAGCTGTGATCAGGTGAGAGGCTGAGAGCAGGGCCCAGGCCACAAGTGAGAACAGAAACAGCCAGGCCTATGGCTTTTAAGCAGATCCTTATTTTTGCCCCCAAAGTTTGTTGCTGATGGTAAGCATCACTAAGTGTTTTTGTGGCCATGTGCCCTGCAAACCCCGAGCTCCTCAACACAGAGTCACATTGAGACACAGGCCTATGGATGTGGCTTGACCTTGAACAACTGGAGACATGCCTATGCTGGCGTCTGTGGCCCCAACAATGGCCAGTATCTAAATCAAGAACCAAGCCATGGCTGCCAGTTGGTATCACCGGGCTCTGTGGCTGGGATGTTGTTCAATCAAAATCTTCCTAAGGAGGGGATAAAGATAACCAGGTCATCATCACAGCTTCAAAGATACAGCAGCATGAGGCAGAACGTAAAGGCCACAGTGGAACGGCAACTCCAAGAGGCACCCAGGATCCCTGTCTATATTTAATGAGAGCTGCATTCACAGATCTTAGAACAACACCTGGTATGTAGTAGATGCCCCCAAAATATTTGCTGAGTAAAGGAAACCATCAAAAAAAGAAAAAGACAACCTACTGAATGAGAGAAAATATTTGCAAATGATATGAACAACGAGAGGTTAATATCCAAAATATACAAATAGCTCATTCAACTCAATATAAAAAAATGACTAAACATGGGTATAAGATCTGAGTAGATATTTTTGCAAAGAAGATATATCAACAGGAGATGGTCAAAAGACATATGAAAAGATACTCAAAATCGCTAATCATCAGAGAAATGAGAATCAAAACCACAATGAGATATAACCTCAAACCTGTCAGAAAGGCTATCATCAAAAAGTCTACAAATAACAAATGTTGGCAAGGATATGCGGAAAAGGGAGCCCGAGTATACTGTTGGTAGGATTGTAAATTGGTGAAGCCACTACGGAAAACAGGATGGGGCATCCTCAAAAACAAACAAACAAACAAAACAGAACTACCATATGACCCAGCAATTCCACATCTGAATAACATCCAGAAAAAATGAAAGCGATCATTCAAAAAGATACATGAACCCCAATGTTCAGCTTTATTTACAATAGCCAAGATGTGGAAGCAACCTAAGTGTCCCTCAACAAATGAATAGATAAAGAGGATGTGGTTTACAATGGAGTATTACTCGGCCATCAAAAAGAATGTGATCTTGCCATTTGCAACAATGTGGTTGGACCTAGAGGGTATTATGCTTAGTAAAACAAGTCATACAAAGACAAATATTGTATGTTATCACTAATATGTGGAATCTAAAAAAGAAAACAAAAGAATATATAAAACAAAACAGAAAGAGGCTGACAGATATAGAGAATAAACTAGTGGTTACCAATGGGAAGATGGAAGTGGGAGGGGCAGGATGGGGTAGAGAATTAAGAGGCACAAACTATCGACATTATGTATAAAATAAATAAGCTATAAGGACATATTGTACAGCACAGGAAATATAGCCTTTATTTTGCAATAACTTTAAATAGAAGACCATCTACAAAGATATTGAATCACTGTGCTATACACTGGAAACTAACATAATATTATAAATCAACTATACCTCAATAAAAACAAATAAGTAAATATTTGCTGAATCAAGACTTAACAAATAAGTCCAGCTGTTTCAATATAGATCCACTCCTCCAGCACATAGAATCTTAAGTCAGAGGCTGGTAGCTGGTTATCCTTAAGACTGAATTTTTTTAATGTATGATTTGTAATCAATATTTAAAAGCCAGGAGGTGTTGCAGCAAAGTTTGTATTTCTGGCTTCCACTGAGGAATTTGGTCTGGCAACCTGGGGCCCACATCCCTGCAGGGCAACAGGGAAATGGAGCTGAGAAGCACCCTGACTTTCGGCAAGCAGAGTCCCGTCCAGGGTCCTGCCCACCCATCTGTTTGTGACCCCCCCATTCTGGCCGTGCTGTGTGCCATCTGTGCTCCCCTCTCGTGGAGGGAGACCACCGGCAGATTGCTGGTCAGCCTGAGAGTGGGGGGCATTTAAGCAACCCTAGGACCTCTCGGACCCACTCTTTGAAGTCGGCTCCCCCGTAGGCGATGAGACCCTCTCTCTTCAGGAAGCTGGGCTTTTCAGAGTGCTCATCTGCTGAGTGGTATGTTAAGACTAACCAATGCATAGCACTTGCATATTTATGTTTCCTACCAGCACCACCATCACCACCAATTCTGCACTGAAAGGTCAGCATACAGACCTTGCACTCTTCCTCATCTGTCCCAAGTGGTAGAACCACCCTAGTCCAGGACCACTGAGAACTGGATGGGAGATGTCACGGGCTGCCTGAATGGTTCCTTCTTCCCTTGCTAAATGAGATGCTGTCTGCAGAGACATCTGGAGGGAGGAAGGGAGGAAGAGGAGAAGGGAGAAAGCGAATTGAGGGAGGGAGGGAGGATCCACTGACCCCTTTCTCAGAGCTTCGTACCAGCCAGCTGCCTGCCAGGCGCATCTTACACCTTCTCTCGAACGCTCCTCACAACTAGAAAAAGCAGGCCCTGTTATCCCCATTTTCCAGGGAGAGAAACTGAAGCCAGAGAGGCTTCTTGACCTACCCAAGTTTATTCAGCCAACCTGGAACCCAAACCCAGATCTTCTAACCATAATAATCCTGGGCTCTTTCCACGGCCCCCACCTTGGAAACACAGGCAAGTACACTCTAAGGGGGACGTGGGGCCACGGGTGGGCTGTAGATGACAACTCAGCTCAGTAGAGGGGGCGGTGGGAGGGCCCAGGGCCTGACTAGGTGGTACAGAGCCACAGCCTGGTGCTAGTGAACAGCTCGCTGGACTAGGAAGCAAAAGAGCTGCTAGCTCTGACTCCACCACTGATGACTCTGTAATTGTAGGAAAGTTACTCACCTTTAAAGTCATTATTTCTTAACAGGTAAGATGGAAATGCCCTCACTTAACTCATCCATTCATATGCAGCACAGCAAGGTAGTTAAATGAAAAGCACAGATTTCGAAAGGGGTCTGACCTTGGCCAAATCACTTTACTTTTCTGTGCCTCATCTGCAGAAGGACTACTATAAATGAGACGACTGGCACATAGGAAGCAGGTTCAATACTCATCATCCACTCTTCCAACAAGCATTGATATCACATCCATTGAGTGGGTACTGCAACCCTGGGTTCCTGGGGCACGTCCTCCTGTTCTTCCATCCGTCTCGCTGCTCACATGCTCTGTCCCAAGTGCCTCTCCTTCCTTCTAGGCCCTTCATGAATAATGTTGGCCCTTCAAGACCAAGGCCATCAGGCAGTGGGGACCACACGGTCCCACAGCCAAGCTCACCCCTGACTTCTTGTCTTACCAAATTGAGGTCTCCATCCCTGAGTTCTCACTCTCCCTCCTGGACTGGATCTCTAGTTGCTTATGACCTGACAGCCATGGCTTTCCTTTTGGCTTTGTGAGCAAGTCCCGAGCAGGCAGTAGCCACCAACTCAGGCAGCCAGAATACCTAATCTTGGCTTAGCTGTTAAATGAACTCCAGTAAAGGTTTTCCTCATTTTTTTCAGTAAGGAACTGGACCATCAGAGTTTTCTGTCTCAGTTCAGTTCAGTTCAGTCGGTCATTCGTGTCCAACTCTTTGCGACCCCATGGACTACAGCACACCAGGCCTCCCTGTCCATCACCAGCTCCTGGAGTTTACTCAAACTCATGTCCATTGAGTCGGTGATGCCATTCAACCATCTCATCTCTGTCATCCCCTTCTCCTCGCGCCTTCAGTCTTTTCAAATGAGTCAGTTCTTCGCATCAGGTGGCCAAAGTACTGGAGTTTCAGCTTCAGCATCAGTCCTTCCAATGAATATTCAGGATTGATTTCCTTTAGAAAGGACTGGTTGGATCTCCTTGCAGTTCCCAAGAGACTCTCAAGAATTTTCTGTCTAAAATGCTGCAAATCCTCCCCCTTCCAAACAACGGAGAATTTAACAATTATGCAACACCTATCTTCCAGCTGTGGAATTATGCACTTACCATATTATTTCATTCTACCATACCCTACAAGATAATTTTTACCTATTAAGAAACTGAGTTTGGGAAATGCAAATTAAAATCACACTGAAGTATCACCTTACGCCTATCAGAATGGACATCATCAAAAAGAGAAGAGAGAACAAGTGTTGGTGAGGATGTGACAAAAAGAAAATCCCTGGGAACCGTGGATGGGACCATAAATTGGTACAACTACTACGGATAACAGAATGGAAGTTCCTCAGAAAATTAACAATAGGACCACGATATGAACCTGCCATCTCACTTCTGGATATTTATCTAAAGGAAATGAAAACAGGATATCAAAAAGATATCTGTCCTCTCAAGTTTAGTGCAGGATGATAAAGGCAAGATACGGAAACAACCCTCCTCTGTCAGTGAATGGACAAAGAAGATGCGGTTTACACATACAATGGAATATTATTCAAACATAAGAAGGACATCCTGCCATTTTCAACAACATGATGGACCTTGAGGACCTTAACCAAAGTGAGAAGAGTCAGAGAAAGATAAATGGCTGAATGGTTTCACTTACATGCAGAATCTAAAAAAGCCAAACACAGGAACAAAGACAAGAATGGTGGTTACCAGAGGCCAAGGAGGTGAGTGAAAGCAGGTGATGTTGGTTGAAGGGTGCATTCAGCGTGTGTGCAAATTCAATCACCCAGCTATGCCTGACTCTTTGCAGCCCACCAGGTTTCTCTGTCCACGGAATTTTTCAGGCAAGAATATTGGAGTTGTTAGCCATTTCCTTCTCCAGGGGATCTTCCCAACCCAGGGATCAAACCTGCGTCTCCTGAGTCTGCTGCATAGGGCAGGTGAATTCTTTACTCCTGGGTGGCTGAGTGATAAAGAATCTGCTTGCCAAGCTGGAGACTCAGGTTTGATCCCAGGGTCGGGAAGATCCCCTGGAGGTGGAAACGGCAACCCACTCCAGGATTCTTGCCTGGAGAATCCCATGGACAGAGGAACCTGGAGGCTACAGTCCATGGGGTTGTAAAGAGTCAGACACGACTGACTGAACATGAGCCACCTGGGAAGCCTGGTCAAAGGGCACAAACTTCCAGCTGCTGAGTAAGTGCTGGGGGTCTAACATACGGCAGAGTGATGGCTGTTAGTAATACTGTACTATACACTTGAAATTTGCTGAGAGAGTAGTCTGAAATGTTTTCACCACAAATAAAGAAATATTAATTATGGGATGTAAGGCAGGTATTAGCTAATGCTGATTACTTCCCAATATATAAGTGCATCAAATCAACACATTGTATACAATGTTACATATCAACTGTCTGAGTCAATTGCCTGGTGGCTCAGATAGTAAAGAATCTGCCTGCAATGCAGGAGACCTGGGTCTGATTGCTGGGTCAGAAGATCCCCTGGAGAAGGGAATGGCTTCCCTTTCCAGTATTCTTGCCTGGAGAATCCCAAGACAGAGGAGCCTGGCAAGTTATAGTCCATGGAGTCGCAGAGGCAAACACAACTGAGCAACTATCACTTTCATACATCAATTGTATCTCAATAAGCTGAAAACAGGAAACAACTTGAGTTTAAAGGTCAAGTAGTATTGGGAAAAGGAGGCTAAAAGTATGTTACTAAACAAACCAACTGATGCTTCTGGCCTTAAATGACTTCCTAAACTTTCTTTAATTTTTTATTTTACCAACAGTATCACGTGTCTTCAAATGAATCATCATCCAGTGCAACTGGCAATATTACTAATCAGCATGACAACCTTGCAATATGCCAACAGTGGGTCTGTATCACTATACGCCCAATCAGCAGAAGAGTGGGTACCTTCCCACCTGCACATGTAACATGACAATACAACTCCCTGGCTATCGATGAAATATAAAAACATTCAAAGCAGAAGAATTGTCCTCACCATCCTCAACCTGTTGGCCAATTGACTAGACTTACGAGAGCAACTTCCCTAGAATCTGCGGTCATTATTGGAAGGTCTTAATTGGCTTTCGGGATTTTGTACAGCCTTGCAAATTTGGATAATCAAGTTTGGGAAAGTGTGTAATCAAGCTGATTTATCCACAATTATCTCCCCCTATTATCCTCCTTGTTACCCCATACTGCAATTACTTGCATGGAAAATTTTTATGTACTAGAGACACACAGGAGAAGGCAGCAGGTCCCTTCTAAATACTAGAGTGAGTGAGGGGCTCAGCTCTGTCCACGGAGCCTGGGCCCTGACAGGAGATGGCCCTGAGCAGGCAGACCTCAAGATGGGGAGGATCAATAGGAGTAAATGCCCAGTGAGCCCTCACTTACACTTGCTTAGAAACTCACAATTACTTCCTCCAAGAGAAGACTCTCTCTCGTCCAGTCAAGGAGTGACCCACTGGGCACTGTCCAAAATAAGCTGAAAAGCAACAGTGAAAAATGATGCATCCATTGACGCTTATTACTGGCTCTGATACTTGAACTCTCATTCTCTTCCCTCTATTAATAGCAATTTCATACAATAATATTATTTATAACATCTGGCATTCACAAACCACACACTGTTCTGGGCACTCTGAATGCACTGTATGTCTTCTTTCAAACTTCACAACCCCCACGTAGTATTATTACTACTATCCCCATTTTACAGATGGTCAAACTGAGGCTCTCAGAGGCCATACAATCTTAGTGCTGCCAGATCTCACAGCCTGTGCTCATACTCACCAAGTGGTCCTGCCTCATCAAGGGACGGATGGAGAGAGACAGGCCATGTTTGCATCAAAGCACCAGCTGATCTCTTTAAAAAATTACTAGCTTCTTATATTTTTTTACTTATTATTTTTAATTGGAGGATAACTGCTTTACAATATTGTGTTGGTTTCTGCCACACATCAACACAAACCAGCCATAGGCAAGCTCATGTCCCCTCCCTCTTGAACCTCCGTCCCACCTCCCACCGCATCCCACCCCTCTAGGTTGTCACAGAGCACCAGGCTGAGTTCCCTGAGTCATGCATCAAATTCCCACCGGCGATCTATTCCACATCTGGTAATGTACATGTTTTCAACCCAGTCTTTCCATTTGTCCCACCCTTTCCTTCCCCTACTGTGTCCACAAATCTGTTCTCCATTGCTGCCCTGTAAATAGGTTCATCAGTACCATCTTTCTCGATCCCATATATATGTATTAGTATATGATATTTATTTTTCTCTTTCTGACTTACTTCACTCTGTATAACAGGTTCTAGGTCCATCCACCTCATTAAAACTGATGGACATCAAGGTTGCTTCCATGCCCTAGCTATCGCAAATAGTGCTGCAATGAACATAGGGGTACATATGTCTCTTTCAATTATGGTTTCCTCAAGGTATATGCCCAGTAGTCATATGGTAGTTTTACTTCTAGTTTTTTAAGGAATATCCTTACTGTTTTCCATAGTGGCTACATCAATTCCCATTCCCACCAATAGTGCAAGAGGGTTCCCTTTTCTCCACACCCTCCCCAGCATTTACTGTGTGTAGATGCGTTGATGATGGCCATTCTGA
This sequence comes from Cervus elaphus, assembly GCF_910594005.1. Classification (NCBI taxonomy): domain Eukaryota; kingdom Metazoa; phylum Chordata; class Mammalia; order Artiodactyla; family Cervidae; genus Cervus; species Cervus elaphus. The sequence continues at coordinate 82,621,770 of NC_057829.1, read as the reverse complement.
TCAGTCTCAGGTGATGCCTCATTGTAGTTTTGATTTTCATTTCTCTAATAATGAGCGATCTTGAGCATCTTTTCATGTGTTTATTAGCCATCTACATATCTTCTGTCAGCTGACATTTTAAAGGCGCATTTGGCACAGATATAGAAAACAGGCTTTGGTTACCAGAGAGGAAGAGAGGGAGGGAAAAATTGGTACATACACACTACTACATATAAAATAGGAGACTAATAAGGACTCACTGCATAGCACAGGGAACTCTACCCGATACTCTGTAACAGCCTATATGGAAAAGAAATCTGAAAAAAAAAAAAAAGTGGACATATGCATATCTATTGCTGATTCACTTTGCTGCACAATAGCAAATAATACAGTTTAGTTTTACAACATAGCTGCAAATCAACTATGCGCCAATAAATGTTTTTTTTTAATAAAGGAGCATTTGGGAAGAAGTAAGAAAAAGTGTGAAAAACTGAAAGAAAGTCACTCACAGATGGAAGCTGGTGGGATCTTTCTGGTTTGAGGCCATCGACAGCACCAGCTGGATCTGTGGAGGGCATGCACAGCCCGCAGGTGGAGGCCCTGGTCTTGGGACCTTGGTTTCTCCATTTGTAAATGCTTGAATGTAATACCAAGTAATAACACTGAATGACTTTCAGGGTTTGGAGGCTTCTCACAGGAGAACAGAGCAAAGCAAGAATGCCCAGGGGCATTGATTCTCAACCCCCTCCAAGTTCACTCCAGGAACTTCTAAAAGTCTCCCTGCCCTTGCCCTGCCCCAGACCAATTAAATCAGACTCTCTGGGCATCCAGCGTGGGGCATCCCTGTTCTGGGGCTTCTATACAAAGACAGGCAGGCAGGAGGTGGCTCGGAAGGTCAACGGCCACATCTCTTCATTCTTTCAGCTCTTTTAGTCCTTTATTCTTTTGTTTGGCTTTTCTCTTCGATTTGTCTTTACCTCACTTATTTCCTTGCTGAATGAATCAATAATGGTCCTTTAAAAAATGTTACAAGGAAGCCACAGTATCCAGCATCAAAAAAAAGGAACACGTGCATGTTTTGAGTTCTGCCCGTGAATTCTTCTCCTTTATAAGGACATCCCTTTGGGAGGAGGCCCCATTAGCTAGGAGCTGAGCAAGAAGGCCGTGCTCTCTCTCCATCAGCGTCACCTGTTCGGGGCTGAGAGTGGCCTGGCCTGACAGCTGGTCCCTAAGCCTTGGAGCCTTTTCCCAGTGGGTAGCATCAAGACTAGAGTTTGGATTTAGGGAAGAGAATCAAGGAGGCCATTCCACCCTTAATTCCAAGGTATAGCTCTTGATCGGGTGCAGAGGTTAGCTAAAGTTTGTTTAGCCTGAAGGCAGTGCCCGGCACTGGGGTCCAGAGTGAATGAGGCATGGCCCCTGCCCTCAGGGAGCTCACGGTCCAACGGGGAGGCCATGGGCTTAAAAATCAACCATAGGGAAGTCCCTGGTGGTCCAGGGGTTAGGGCTCTGTGCTTCCATGCCAGGGGGCCGTAGGCCTGGGTTCAGTCCCAGGTTGGGGAACTGAAATCCCACAAGCTATGAGGCACAGCCAAAACACAAAAAGTGACTAAATGACTATAGTATTAGGTTCCTTTCACCAATGTAACAAATAACCACAAGCTTATTAGTTTTAAACACATGTTCCAGAGGTCAAAAGTCTGATGCAGATCTCACTGAGTGAAGATCAAAATACTAGGCGGGACTGCATTCCTTTCGAGAAGCTCTAACTGAAAATTTACTTCCTTGCCTTTTCCAGCTTCTGGACACTGCCTGCCTTCCTTGCACAGGGGCCCTTCATCTTCAAAGCCAGCAACAGTAGGTCCAGTCCTGTCCACAGGAAATATTTCTGCCTGATCCTCTGATTCTCTTTCCATTTTTAAGGACTCATGGAATGAGACAGATCCTAGCCGGATCATCCAGGATAATCTCCCATCCTCAAGGCTGACTGATTAGCAACCTTAATTACGTCTGCACACTTCATTCCCTTTGGTGTGTAAAGTAACATACTCACAAGCTCCAGGAGTTGGGATGGGGACACCTCTGGGGGAATATATACTGCCACACACTGGTAGTGATAACACACTGGTAGGTGAAGGAGTTTCCTGGGCTCTCCCCTTTTGTTGCTGATGTTATTTACATGACATGCGAACACACACAGGAGAGAAAGAGAGACGTGATGAAAATCCCCCACATGTTAACATATTTATATCTGCTCAGGCACTATTACATCACACTTTGAATTTCCAGCGTGGCACTTACATGCAAATATTTGCTCACTGTTGCTGGGGCCTGCCAGGCTGGAAGCACCATGAGCGCACAGCATACTGTCTGTCTCTCTGTCTTCATCCTGGGACCAGGGCAGTGCCAGGCCCCTGCTAGTGACCACAGCAGATGGTGACCAAGGGTCCATGCTGTGCCCAGCACATTTTGAGTGCTTCTACATGCATTAACTCACTCAGGCCTCGTGAGACCCCTCAAAGCATGAGCTTATTAAGCGTCACTGTCTGCACAAGAGCAAACCACTTCACCTGCCTCTCTCAAGGTCACCTCACGGCCCTGGAAAGGGTCACTTGGCACTCTTACCCGCCCCTGCTAATGGAGGCCAGGACCGACTCCGTGTCCTGTCCTTGAACAATAATTTCTAACACCTTCTAATTCCAGCCTAGATAAATACAATTCCCACAGAGCTTCCACAGGGATGAGGCTGAAACCTGGACAGGGAGTGCCCCACAGGGCGGAGGAGGAAGCAGAGCTCTGTTCCTGGCTGGTGCTGTGGACACCTGCAGGGGTTAATAGTCAGCCACATGTTGCTCTGGCTAAGCCATGAGAAAATCACCACGGGAAAAGAATAAAAGCACAATACAGCAATACAGCGTAACCCAAATAAAGGTACATGGGGTTGATCAGTTGGGGTTGTCACGCCCTGCTCAGCTAAGGAAAATCATAGTTTGCACCTTGGAACGCCAGATCAGTGCAAGTTCAGAACACTGCTTGTACACACCATAAGATGTTTTCCCAAGGCATATGCGGGTCTATGACCTCCAGCTAGGTGATAGCCCTTGTACAAGAAAATAGCAAAGATAAAGTAATCAATAAAATGGGAGACATGACCGGGGACACAGGAGGCTGACTTCATCGCAGCACAACAGATGCTTTCTGCTTGCCGAGATACTAAATAAAAGTGATGTGGCTTCAAGGAACAGGGCTCTTGACCCAAGAGGTCTTGAGTCCCCCGGTCCCATCTTGAAAACTTTAATTCTGTCTCTAGTTTCTTTTTCCCAAACTGTGCATCGACCCCTTTCGATTGCCACCTGCTGCGCTGGCTGCAGCGGACACCTCTGCAGGGCTCGAGCCCCCTAAGTTGAGCGTGTACCCAGGGAACCAGAAGGGTGACTCTTCAGAGCAGAGGGAGAGTGGGGTCTCCACCAGCTCAGCCTGGTGCGAGCTGCAAGGACTTTAGAATCATGTGGATCTAGGTGAGAATCTGGGCTCACTACCCAGAGCTAAGATTCTGGGTGTGTCACCGCCCCACACTACCTCTCAGCGGAGAAGCAGGACTTCTGGACAGTGGGGACCAGCGCAGATGCACAAGGGCAGCTGGACCCAGGGCCTGGCATCTACTGCCCAGGCGATCCGTGCGCTGTCCTCTCTCTCCATTCTGACCACACTGGCCTCCTGAGGGTCCTAGACCTTGCCAAGCAAGCCTGACTCTGGAATTGCGTCCAGGTTTTTCCCTCTACTGGGAATGCTCTTCTCCAGCACCTTCCTGGCTCCCTCCTCACTTCCTTCAGTTTCTGCTCAAGTAACATCTCTCCGTCAGATTTTCTCAAACATTTTTACTTGAAATAGCAACACTGCGTCCCAAATCAGCTCTTTCCTCCTCACCCATATAGCTTTTTCTACTTTTTGTCACCCTCCAATTCACTACTTTTACCTGTGTACTTACTAATCTGGTACTTCTCACCCAATTAGGATTTAAGCTGCAGGAGGGCAAGGTCTCTGTTTTGGTCACTGATACATCATCAGGGTCTGGAATTCTGCCTGACATCTAACAAGTGTTCAGAAGAATTTGTTGAGTTAAAAGATCCTTCTCTATAATTTCAGAGAAGAAAAACCACACACCTATTTACTGATATTCCCTCGAACAAATGGTCTGTAATCATCTTCCTGGCTACAGAAGAGAGTTATAGAAAACACCTTGAGAAGATACACACACACACACCAGACAACTGACAAGGCCAAGGACAGTCAGGATGACAAAGGGCAGCAAGGCCTGGATACAGAATATACCCTGGGTTACATGAGGCCAACAGAGTTCAACAATCTATTTCTGCCCCTTCCCTCTGCCCTGACACCTACTAGGCAGGAAAAGTTCTACACAAAAGTTCTACACATACACACAGTGTGGACATATTAAGTCCATTTTGTTTTCCTGGACATGCTCAGCTTATCTGGACAACAGATTTCTAACCACTTCAATACATGAGCAATACAGCCAAGAATCTGATGGCAGATGGGAACACAAGCCATCTTTTGCCAGGGGGCCCCCTGCATCAGGTGCTTTACAAAACTGGAGGCTAACTCTACATTTCACAGCTGAGGCTCAGAGAGGTTACGTGACTGGACTGGGGACCCACAGCCAGCAAGTGGCAGGGGACACTCAAACCCAGGATTGTCTGGCCTCTGGATCTGAAGGTCTTCCATCACCCTACTATGCCTCAAGGCCCACAGAAGTCAATGTCTGCACATCAACAATGCAGCTGACTGAGCCAGTGAAGGGTTGACACACACACATGGATGGAGGAGGTGGGGAGGGGCTTTAGGAAGCCGGCCCAACTCTGAGGCCACGGAATTTCTACACTTCCCAGATCCTGGAGGAGATGCTACTTCACCTTCAGACAGCAGATTCCCAATATCAGAGGCCCTTAGCATGGGAACAGGCTTTGGTGATCTGCTGCTTACTAGCTGGGTGGCTTGACACAAGGTCTTGGAGTCTCATCTGCTCAGTGGAGATAGAGGACCACCAAACCCCCCAGGGAGGCCGTGAGGACTCAGTTACACAAAGTGCCTGACACCCGGGGAGGCCGTGGAAGGGTTAGCTGTTGTGATGGCTGTTATTATCATTAGCTTTTGGCTTCTACACTTGCAATCTCACCAATTCAGTATTCACAGTTAATGAGTGGCTCCTAGCAAGTCAGCGGTCACATGTGCTCGGACAGCTTCAAGCTGTCTTCATGCTCTGGCATTCAAGGAACCGAGGCTTTCTCCCTGTCGTTCCCTGCACTGCCCTGGAACTCCTGAGATGGTCCACACCCTCCTTTCTCGGAGGCTTACACCTGGGCATGGTCTGGCTGAGCATCTGCAATTCTATTGCCTGTTCCTCAGGGGACAAAGTCTGCAAACCAGTCACTACCTGGTCCAGGACCCTACCCATATTCTGAGAAGGTATATACCCCCAACCAGGGCATCCACTGGCCTCTGTTGTGCACCGATCACAGTGTTACTGCTCAGTTCAGTTCCGTCGCTCAGTCGTGTCTGACTCTTTGCGACCCCATGGACTGCAGCACGCCAGGCCTCCCTGTCCATCACCAACTCCTGGAGTTACTCAAACTCGTGTCCATTGAGTCAGTGATGCCATCCAACCATCTCATCCTCTGTCGTCGCCTTCTCCTCATGCCTTCAAATCTTTCCCAGCATCAGGGTCTTTTCCAATGAATCAGTTCTTCGCATCAGGTGGCCAAAGTATTGGAGTTTCAGCTTCATTTATCACTCCTTCCAATGAATATTCAGGACTTATTTCCTTTAGGATGGACTGGTTGGATCTCCTTGCAGTCCAAGGGACTCTTAAGAGTCTTCTCCAATACCACAGTTCAGAAGCACTGCTCAGAATGGGGCATCCAGGGAGCAGATACAGTCCCTGCCTTCCAGGAGCCCTGGGTCCAAAGAGGAAGATGGACAGTCAGACAGACAGCCACATGGTGTGGGGAGACTGCAATGGGATGCTATTTGAGCACCCAGGAGAGCATAACTCACTCCATCTTACTGGCTCAGGGAAGGTTCCTCAGAGAAGGAGCCCGGCTGGGGTCTGAACACTGTGTGAGTTGGGTGAGGCTGTGGGGAGATGGGCAATGAAGAGACGTTCTTCTGTGGGAAGGAATTCCTATGAGGCAGTTTGCCATCCTTAGATCTGGAGGCCATACTGCTGTTAACAGTATATAAAGCATACTTAGCTTTTTTAAATGCTGCATCTAAGAAACCCATAGACCTTACGAGGTCTTTGCTACCCAAACGGCCTTCAAATCAGGCCCCTCCCATCGCTGGCAGCTGCAGCCGACTCTGTTGAAGTGAGATGCAGGACTTCACACGTAATCCTGTTAGGGCTTACCTTGTTAGTTTCAGACCCATCATTCCTGCCAAGATTTTTATGAATCTTGATTCTATTATCCTACGTATTAGCCTTCCATCTTGGTTTTGTGTTATTCACAAATTTGATAAGCCTGCTTTTTCTGTGTCCTTATCCAAGTTGGTGATAAAAACCTTGGACAGAGGCATGGCCCTTGAGAGCATCCCCCAACCACGGCCCAGATGCACAGACACTGACAATATTCTCTAGATACGCTCGTTGTTCAACATCTAACTACTATGTTAGCCATGCTTCCCCTTGTACTCAAGGGAGAGACAGCTTCAGTAACAAGAATTGCAATGCTTTGCTCATTTGAACTCAACTATCAACACTACCCTCCTATAGTAGTAGTGCTTGTTGCTCAGTTGTGTCCGACTCTTTGCGACCCCACGGAGTGTGGCCTGCCAGGCTCCTCTGTCCATGGGATTCTCCAGGCAAGATTACTGGACTGGATTGTCATTCCCTTCTCCAATCCTTCTATAAGAACCGAAAAAAAAAAAAAGTCAAAAAAGCCTCTGGGCACACAGAATATTCAAGCACTTAAACACAGCAGAGCTATTCAGACCTTCTAGCTAAACCTATTCATTCTTATTTTATACACAATGTTAATAAGGTGGCTTTCTCCTTTCAAAGCTTTAGCAGACTAGTAGCTGCAAATCAGAAGCAGAAACATAACTTGGATAACTGTCTATAACCTTTCAAGAAGAGAGAAAAATTAAGCTAAAAGAAACAAACCACAATAATAATAAACCCGAGTTAGGGCTTGGGAAAGGGGCCTTACCCCTCAGTACACCAAATGGAATCATGGCATCACCTGAGGGCCACTGGTCACCAGCAAGGGGTTAAGTGATGCTTGGCATCCTTTCTTTTAGAATAAAAGTAACAATTTTAATGCATGATGATACAAGTGTCATTGACATTATGGGTAAACATATGTTCATTCAGCAAATTTATCCTGCACACCAAGATGCACAAGTGTAGTGGAAACAGCTGACTGGTTGAAAGGCACTGGCAAACAGCAGTGACCCCCTGCAGGCAAGGTCCCTGCACTCACAGAGCTTACAACCTGCCAAGTGAGTTGCCATTAAACAGGGATGCCAATAAATAATGGACAGCATCATTACAGATTAAAATAAGTGCTATTAAAAAGCAAAGGGGGTGATATGATACAGTGATAGGACGAGACATTGAAAAGAATGTTCAGTGAAGACTTCTCCATCAGGAGACAGTTGAGCAGGAATGGTAAGGAGAACCAACAGATGATATACACTGCAAGCAGCAACGTTAATTGGTACAAACTTTCTGGATGGCAAGCTAATGAAAATAGATGGGAAAAAATGCTTTGACCCAGGAATCCCTCCTCCAAGAATTAAGCCTATGAATATAATTAGAGATGTGTATGGCAAGGCATGAGCCATAAACCCTGTTCAACACAGGAGTGTCTCTAGTTCTAGTTCAATCGCTCAGTCGTGTCTGACTCTGTGACCCCATGGACTGCAGCATGCCAGGCTTCCCTGTCCATTGCCAACTCTCGGAGCTTGCTCAAACTCATGTCCATCGAGTCGGTGATGCCATCCAACCATCTCATCCTCTTTTGTCCCCTTCTCCTCCTGCCTTCAATCTTTCCCAGCATAAGGGTCTTTTGCAATGAGTCAGTTCTTCACATCAAGTGGCCAAAGTATTGGAGTTTCAGTGTCAACATCAGTCTTTCCAATGAACATTCAGGACTGATTTCCTTTAGGATGGACTGCTTGGATCTCCTTGTAATCCAAGGGACTCTCAAGAGTCTTCTTCAATACCACAGTTCAAAAGCATCAATTCTTTGGCACTCAGCTTTCTTTATAGTCCAACTCTCACATCCATACATAACTATTGGAAAAACCATACCCTTGACTAGACGGACCTTTGTTGGCAAAGTAATGTCTCTGCTTTTCAATATGCTGTCTGGGTTGGTTATAGCTTTTCTTCCAAGGAGCAAGCATCTTTTAATTTCATGGCTGCAGTCACCATCTGCAGTGATTTTGGAGCCCAAGAAAATAAAGTCTCTCACTGTTTCCATCGATTCCCCATCTATTTGCCATGAAGTGGTAGGACTGGGTGCTATCATCTTAGTTTTCTGAATGTTGAGTTTTAAGCCAGCTTTTTCACTCTCCTCTTTCACTGTCATCAAGAGGCTCTTCAGTTCCTCTTCACTTTCTGCAATAAGAGTGGTGTCATCTGCATATCTGAGGTTATTGATATTTCTCACAGCAATCTTGATTCCAGCTTATGCTTCATCCAGCCTGGCATTTCCCATGACATACTCTGCATATAAGTTAAACAAACAAGGTGACAATATACATCCTTGATGTACTCCTTTCCCAATTTTGAACCAGTCTGTTGTTCCATGTCTAACTGTTGCTTCTTGACCTGCATTCAGATTTCTTAGGAGGCAGGTCAGGGGGTCTGGTATTCCCATCTTTTGAAGAATTTTCCACAGTTTATTGTGGTCCACATAGTCAAAGGCTTTGGCATAATCAATAAAGCAGAAGTAGATGTTTTTCTGGAACTCTCTTGCTCTTTTGATGATCCAACAGATGTTGGCAATTTCATATCTGGTTCCTGTGTCTACATCAGCTAAAAACCAGAGACAGACCACTAATGCCCAACTCCAGTCTGTTTACTGTATTAGATTATTTGCCTGATTTAATGGATTGTCTTACAGCTGTAGGAGAGGAAAAAAACAACATTCCCTCTACCATCCCGAGTTCTTGGCTGAAACTCCTATAACAAAAGGAAAAAAATTAACAAGAAAAAAAAAGAATCCGAAGTTTATTAACATGGATATCTCATGTATACAAGGGGGATATCCAGGGGAAAATGAGTAACTCTAAGCAGTGGCTTAGAACTCCAGTTTATATAGCACCCCCATGAAAGAACAATGATTTAGTGAAGAAATGACAGGACAAAGGAAAGATGTTTTAGGCTTCCAAGGGCAGCAAACTGTGGGGAGGTTAATACGTAGAAGGAAATATAGTTCAGTTGGTAAAGAATCTGCCTGCAATGCAGGAGACCCCAGTTCGATTCCTGGGTCAGGAAGATCTCCTGAAGAAGGGATAGGCTACCCACTCCCATATTCTTGGGCTTCCCTTGTGGCTCAGACAGTAAAGAATCCACCCACAATGTGGGAGACCTGGGTTTGATCCCTGGGTTGGGAAGGTCCCCTGGAGCAGGGAAAGGCTACCCACTCCAGTATTCTGGCCTGGAGATTTCCATGGACTGTATAGTTCATGGGGTCACAAAGAGTGGGACACAATTGAGTGACTTTCACTTTCACTTTCAAAGGTCTCTGGCCTTCTTGGTACAGATTGGTGGAAGGACACCCTTGAAAGTTAATGCTCTGCTTTTAGGAAAATACGGGAAGGGCAGGAAGCTCTTCCTGCATCTGCTTCCTATCAACTGCCCTCAGCCCCAAATAACCTTTATGCCAGAGTGGCATATTTGGGGGCAGCATATTCTGCCCATCACTCCCCTGCAAGTTGGGGAAGAATATTTATTGGTATAGAAAGATGCTGAGCGTATAATGCCAAATGAAAAAGGCAGCCTACACAATTTTATTTCAGACAAGGCATACCTTCTCTGCAGAAAAAGTATCATGTATCATGGTATGAGTCGGGGTGGGGAAATGGAAGAAGACTAAAAGAATGCAAAACCAAAATGTTAACTCTGGCTTTCTCTGGGTGGTAGGATGATAAATAATTCCATTTTCTTTCTTTCAATTTTTTTTCTTTCTATTGAGCTTTCTGCACTGAGCCTATATTTGTTTCATAATTTTAAAAAAAATCATTAAAGTAAAATGAAAGAATTCTAACAAAGATGACTTGTTTAAAAGCTGAGGTCCCAGAAGAGGTAAACCTCAGGTCAGAGGTAATGCAAACAGACGAAGTAGCTAACCCCCAAGAAGGGATGGGAAGTAACTGACCTCGGAGCCTGCACCTGGGGAAATGAGCGTGACTCCGCTAAGGACCCCTTACCAGAAGGTCGCCCGGAGAGTTGTGGGTGTGGGCCCTGTTAGGGGGCAGGGGAGGCGGAGATGGAGACCTGGCAAAGCCTGGTGTGTGTCTGGACATTTAATCAAACACACACACGCCACACTACCCCACTGCCACTTTGCCACCTCCCTGCTCGCTCCCACCCTGCATGGTCTCTAAACGACAGAGCCCAAGGAGGGCAGACCAGGGGTCTGCCAGGCTCCCCAGGAAGCTGAGAGAATTGCAAACCCACAGGACATCTCCATGCAGCTCCTGGCCCTTTGTGCACTGCACTTCTTCCTGGGGGGGAAATGTTGTCTTCCTTTAGTGACACATGTCCTCCTACAACTGTTCCTCCCAGCTTCTCTGCACTTCTGAGGACAAGCCTTGACTTCTGACTTCCTGTCTGCAGGCCTGGGAGGCCCCGGCCGGAAGAGCTCCTCCTCTAGTAGCTGATAAAGTGACCGGAAATCACCTCACCACAGTTATATCATTCACTCCGCATTTCCTGAGCATCTACTATGTGCCAGGCACATATGAGGGGCGGGACAGAGAGTGGTGAACACAAAAGTCCAGACTCCTCTTCTTGAGAAGCTTATAGTCAAATGAGGAAATGCTTTCAAACCCAAGGCCACACGGGGAAGTTGTGCCAGGACTTGTTTATATCTGACATTGATTTGTACCTAGGACTTGACTCCGTTCAGTGTGAAATCGAACCCCACTTAGTCCGGGGCGAGCCCTGCTTCCTGATTTCCTGACGTAAGCAAGGACTTGTGATTTCCAGCACAGCCAGCAGAAAAACACAGAGTGATTTTTGAAACATGTCAGACACAAGCAAACAAAATTGGCAAGGGGGACACCTCTTTCCTGAGCAGGATCTTCACAGAGTTCTTTTCCCTTCTTTTTTACAAACTTGAAACAATTAAATTGAATCTAAAAATTATTCGACACACCTTCAGATGCTCTAAGAAGTTCAAAGAAAACCCTCAGGCAATAATTCTGAGTGCTGACACAGCAGTAGGGAGATTTGAAACAAAAACAACAAAAAACACTATATGGCTGGATTGATTCAAAGCAGGCAACTCACATTCTTGAGAAGAAAATGAAAACCATGATTCACGCTTTAGGCATAAAAAAAGTACATAGAAAATTAATCAAGCTTCATCGGATGCTTTTTATGTTTGCCGTTCCGAGGCAGGCACTGTTTTCCAACAATGCCTGCTGACATCCAGGGAGAGGTTCCACTTGGTCAAGAAAGAAACAATGATCACATAAGGTGAGACACATAATTCTTACAAACAAATGGCTCTCACAGGCAAGATAAGGTCGGGGTGACAAGAAGACCGCCAGAGAAGTACAGAAAAAGACATGTTGTTCTGAAGACAGGGCAAAAAGGAGGGTAGGAAAATTTCTAGACGAGCGCTTGTGAATGTGACAATAATGGGCATTGACACATATACACTATTGATACTGCGTATAAAACTGGTGTGTACAGTCCACGGGGTCACAAAGAGTCGGACACGACTGCGTGACTGAACAACAACATAAACCAGACCACTGATGCGAGACTATCGTGTAGCATAAGAACTCTCCTTAATGCTCTGTGTGACCTGAAAGGCAGGGAAATCCAAAAGGGGGAGTAGCTATGTATATGTACGGCTGATTCATTTTGCTGTACATACAGCAGAAGCTAACACAACACTGTAAAGTGACTATACTGCAGTAAAAAATAATAAAAAATACACTACACCAGGGCTTCCCTGGTGGCTCAGCTGGTAAAGAATCCATCTGCAATGCAGGAGACCTGGGTTCCCTCTCTGGGTTGGGAAGATCCCCTGGCGGAGGGAAAGGCTACCCACTCCAGTATTCTGGCCTGGAGAATTCCATGGACTGTATAGTCCATGGGGTTGCAAAGAGCTGGACATGACTGAGTGACTTTCACTTTCACATTTAAGCAAGAAAAAAATAATAGGTTACATTTGTGCTCCCTACGTGCCAGGCATCGCTCGGCCAGTATTCATCCCCCGACAGGTTCCAGCAGGTACTATTTCTATCCCCATTTTACAGGTCAGTAGACTGAGGAAGGAGAGGTTAAAGTAACCTAAGCCGAGGTGGAGGCAGCAGTGGATGCCAAGCAGCCTGGCTCCAGATTCTGGGACCTCAGTGCTAGACTCGGCTACATCTGACTATGGGTTTGTTGTGACCAAGATCCACACCAGACAGAGCGGGCAGCAGGGCATCATGTGGGTGGGGGTTTAGTCACTAATCCATGTCCGACTCTGTGCGCCCATGGACTGTAGTCCACCAGGCTCTGTGGAATTTCCCAGGCAAGAATACTGGAATGGGTAGCCATTTCCTTTCCCAAGGATCATCCTGACCCAGGGATCAAACCTGGGCCTCCTGCATTGCAGGCGAATTCTTTACCAACTGAGCCACCAGGGAATCATGTGGGTGACTCGGGGCAAAGCTAATCCCCCACCCAAGTGCAGGCACAGAACAATGGGAACAGAGAGCAATCAGAGCCAGGCGGGCCTGGACTCCAATTCCACCTCCACCACCTATGAGCAGACAACCACAGACAGATCACACCCCTCCCCGCACTTCACCCCTCCACCCCCTGTAAGGTGAAAAAAAATCACAACACTCACATCATGTTGTATGGATGAGATGAGCTAATTGCCCACAAAGCACAGAGTAAGTACTCAGAAAGAAAGAAGCTGCTATTTCTCGTGGCAAAGCAGCTCCAAGGACAGTCCTTGGGGCTGGAGGGCCAGCCGCAGGTCTACCTAGAGAAGGGCATGGCTGGCCCCAGGCAAAGCTGCTCCCCGGCGTCCTCTACGCTACTTTGTCGCCCAGCTCTGAGCACTGTCGTTTTTGCCCCCAAGGCCCTGACCCCACTGCAACCTGCTAACTCCTGGCATGTCCTCTTGCACTGGTAAGTCCCCAAGCCAGAAAGACTGGCCTGGCTGTAACCCAACATACAGAGGCCCTGCTGTCCACTGGCCATGTGACCGGGGCTGGCGTGTGGCATCCTTCATCTCTGTGCCCTGGGCCTGGTACAATGGGACTCAACACAAGCATGGGTCAGGCTGCAGAAGTGAAGGAATGGAGGGGATTTCAACAGTATCTTCAGTGAGGGCAGTGCCTCCCTGCGCTTATACGTCATCTACTCCTGCTCGCAGGAGAAGGGAATTGAGCCAAAGACAGTGATGCGTCAGCAGCTGCAGACACTCTGCCCAAAGCACACACACTCTGAGTGTGACACGTGGTGCCCCTCGGGTTCTAAAGCTGGACTTTGGGGAGAAAACACCTCCAGACACACCCACCCCGGAACTTCAGGTTGCATCCCTTGTCCTGACACTTAGAACAAAGTCCACAGGAAGCCTCAGGTCAGGCTCACCACCAGGAGTGGGCACCACCCTCAGTCATGGCTGGCTCGTCACCTCACCTTCTCTCGGCCTGGAGACACCCCTCTGCTGTGTCCTGTGGAAGTGTGGCAAGCACATGGGAGGGAACTGTCAGGACTTCTTTTTCTCCCAGCTTGATGGAGATAGAGTCGACCTCATGTGTGTTTAAGATGTGCGATGTGCTAGTTTGATAAGCATGTGTTGCAAAATGCTCACTGCAGTAGTGCTAACTTACACTTGCATCGTGTCACATAACCACCGTTTCTTTCTTGTGGACAGAGCAGTTACAACCAACTTTCAAATATATAATAATCATTAACCATCATCACCATGCTGTACATTAGATCCCCAGAATTTATTCATCTTATAACTGGAAGTGGCGGTGGTGGGCAGAGGGAGATGTTGGATCAAGGACTTCCTTTAGAGCAAGAGTGTGTGTGGTTTTTTTTTTTTTAGTTTATTTATTTATTTTAATTGAAGGCTAATTACAATATTGTAATGGTTTTTGCCATACATTGACATGAATCAGCCATGAAAAGCAGCTCCCCAGGTAGCTCCCCACAGAGGCTATCAAGAAAGGCAATACTGCATTCACATGATCCCAACAAGATGGGAAAAAGAGGAGCCCAAATGCAAATGCGCAGGACCTATGCCATATTAGAAGCAGAGGAGGTCACATGCTGAGCAGCCCCTGGGGCCAAGAGTCAAGAGACTGGGAGTCTAGGTGGGCCTTCGTTGCTAAACAAGGAGGACATGATTGAGGCCCTCTGTTAAAGACAGGGGGGAAGAAAAACAGAGGGGGAAGACAGATGAGACGATCCCTCGAGACTCTCCCAGGTCAGACACAGGGTAAGATATAATTCACTCTGTGGTGCCTTCTGGTAAAATGTCAGAGATCCATTTGCTCAGCGTACGTCAATTCCCTTCACGTCCATGACTTCACTGAGGATGTCAGGGTCATTTAATTACCAGAAAGCCACCAGACCCTCTCTCCCCTCTCTATCCAAATTTGATGCAACTGTTCCATCACATTAAACACTCAATTTAAATGTTTCACGGAAGGCACTTTCATCTCACTTATTAACAGTCTGACACGGGGTGAGCTCTTAAACCTCTCTAAGCCTTGGATTTCTCATCCAAAAATATGAAGAATTATAAAATTCCTACCTCATAGGATTGAAGACTTAAAGGGTAAACTGCCTTGGTGCACTGCCTGGCATACAGTGGGTGCTCAATAAATGCTAGCTATTATCATCATCATCACCCCTGGAGCCAAACAACCCCAATCTGCTCCTTTTAGGAAACAATGAAAGGATATTTTGCATTTGGAAAAAAAATCAAAGCATAAGTATCTCTGTTTCTTGTGTTTTTCCATAAATAAGGTATTCATATTTTTTTATATCTGATTTAATATGTTCTCATTACATGGCTGAAGACATTTTCACTTGTCCATAAGACTGAATTAAAACCTAGTACACCCAGAAAATCAAGTATTTCCATCATTGAAAAAAAAAAGACATATGTGGGACTTCTATGTAAGTTTATCATCAGTATTATATACATTCAGAGTTAGTATATTTAAATAAGATACCACAGAAAAGCAAATTCTGAGTCATGTCTTGGAAAATAGGTAGGATTTTATATTAGCAAAGAAGAGATCACTTACTTGATGACTCAGAAAACCATAAAAATATTCACAAGTGTAAGAATCAATTTTTAATATAATATTAATATAAAATATAAACACTGTATCAAAGAAAAATTTGAAAAATGTTTTTGAAAGAGCCATCTAGTTCAAGAAAACTAATTGAACCTGCACATTTTGTCTTTTTTCCCTCTCAGAAGTCCACTCAAAAGAATGAAAAACATAAAATCCATATCCAGGCTGAAGAGCCTCAAGGGGTACCAGTTAGCAAAGCAGAATACAAAAAAAAAAATTATGGAAAACACAAAGAATATGGGGAGAAAATACTGGATAATACAAGAAAGGAGACACATCCCTGTTAAGGAGTTTAGACAGAGAGTGGGAATCCAAAATTCCATGTCCAAATTTCTTTCGAATCACTGGCAAACTCAGAAATTCCAACATGCAAGAGAAGAATACAAACTACAACAATGGAAAGTAACAGCCACATGGAGATGGAAATGGCAACTTACTCCAGTATTCTTGCCTGGGAAATCTCATGGACAGAGGAGCCTGGCCATCTACAGTCCATGGGGTTACAAAAGAGTCAGACATGACTTAGCGACTAAACAACAACAATCTAGTTAACCAGCGGATCAAACTCAATATAATGTTTACTTTGTGTTCTGGGATAATTCAAATTTTTAGTAATGAGTTGTCTCAGGCAAAACTGGTTGTTTAAGAAGCCTATAAACACTGGCCTTTGGCCACAGAAGAACTAAGCTTGCTACCTTAGGTTTATTAAGATTTGCCCCATAAAAACTTAAATTTAATTGAAAATCCCTATGCAGTATTTGAGAGGAGAGTGAAAAAGTTGGCTTAAAACTCAACATTCAGAAAACTAAGATCATGGCATCCGGTCCCATCACTTCATGGAAAATAGATGAGGAGACAGTGGAAATAGCGGCTGAGTTTATTTTTCTGGGCTCCAAAATCACTGCAGATGGTGACTGCAGTCATGAAATTAAAAGACGCTTATTTCTTGGAAGGAAAGTTATGACCAACCTAGACGGCATATTAAAAAGCAGAGACATCACTTTGCCAACAAAAGTCTGTCTAGTCAAGGCTATGGTTTTTCCAGTGGTCATGTATGGATGCAAGAGTTAGACTATAAGGAAAGCTGAGCGCCAAAGAATTGATGCTTTTGAAGTGTGGTGTTGGAGAAGACTCTTGAGAGTCCCTTGGACTGCAAGGAGATCCAACCAGTCCATCCTAAAGGAGATCAGTCCTGGGTGTTCATTGGAAGGACTGATGTTGAAGCTGAAACTCCAATACTTTGGCCACCTCATGCAAAGAGCTGACTCATTTGAAAAGACCCTGATGCTGGGAAAGATTGAGGGCAGGAGGAGAAGGGGACGACAGAGGATGAGACAGTTGGATGGCATCACTGACTCAATGGACATAGGTTTGGGTGGACTCCAAGAGTTGGTGATGGACAGGGAGGCCTGGCGTGCTGCGGTTCATGGGGTCACAAAGAGTCGGACACAACTGAGGGACTGAACTGAACTGAACTGATGCAGGATTTATTTTAGCAACTGTAGATTGGGGTTTAACTAAGTTTTCAAATTTTCTGTGGTTGTGGAAGATAGTATTTGAGGCAAATGGCTGTAGCAACAATACTTCCTAGCGTTATTATTTGGGTACACCTGTTAGTGACAATATTTCTAGGAGTAGAATATCCAGAAATCTCAGTTTGGGCAGTTTTAATTAGTTAAATTGTAAATATGGCTGGAAATGTGAATTCTTCTTCTGAAAAATATATAATTGCTTAAATAATAAGGAAATGCCACCACCTCCGTTAAAGGTTTGGTCTTATTAAGTGCTCTCTCTCACAACATGGGCAATCATGAGTTTCTGTGGTACATTTGACATTATTAACATATGTGTTTGTACTGGAAACACACACACACAGAGTAACACCATAGTCTAAAGAGTGACGGACAGACTTCAGCAGCCTCTATCTCCTGATAGAGTTTGGAGTTGAAATTTCCCCAAGTTACACTTTCTACTGAAACCTCAAAAGGGTCAAACCACAGGAGTAAGAAACACATCCTAGGACTTAAGGACACACCCTAGTATCTAAAGCAAAACCAACACAGACTTATCCAAACACAGCCTAGAACCGAGGCTTCAAGGATTAAGGTGACTCCACAGTAAATTAACTGCACACAAGGATAAAACTCAACATTTTTCAGAGGACAGTAACAGTCAAGTGTCTCCACAATGTGTGACTCATAATATCCAACATATGATTAAAAATTATGACACAAGCAAAGAAACAGGAAAACGTGATCCATAATTTAGAGAGAAAAAAACAAAACCATGGATCATCCTAACAATGGAGATAGCAGAAAAGGACTTTCTACTGTAAAATATGTTTAATTCTAGGGGAAGATGAAAAGAATACGTGAACCAGTGGAAAATATCACAAAGAAGCTAAAACTCTATAAAAAAGAATCAAAAGGAAATTAGCCATATATAACTGAAAGAAATAAGCATTTGAAATAAAACATCTGTTGCATGGGCCTACCAAAAAAACAAAAAACAAAAAATAGATACAGCAGAATAAAGAATTAGTGAATTTGAAGAAAAGTCAATAGATATTATCTTAAACTAAGTCACAGAGAGGGAAATTAAAGAAAAACCAAACTGAAAGAACTACCCAAGACCTATGGAATAATAAAAAAAGGAACTGTCTGATATATGTGTAACTGAAGAACCAGAAGGAGAGGAGAGACAGACTGGGGCTAAAGAAATATTTGAAAAAATAATGTCTTGAGAATAACTAATTGATGAAAGATATCAAACCATTGCTCCAAAAATCTCTATGAACCTAAGCAGCAAAAATACAAATGTGCCACTCCTTTAGGGATGGCCTTCTCCCTTGTCTCAGGAATGTACTATCTACTGTCTATCTAATAAAAGATCTGTCTACTTGAGCTGTAAAAAAAAAAAAAAAAATACAAATGAGACCACATGAGACATATCATAGACAAATTGCTGCCAACCAAAAATGAAAATAAAGTTTTAAAATCAGCCAACTGGAAAACATGTGGCATTCAGAAGAGTGACAGTAACAGTGACTGCTGACTTCTCATCAAAATATTAAAATCTACAATTCAAAGCCATCTCTAAAGTACTGAAAGAAAATTGTCAATCTAGAATTCCATAACAAACAAAAATATCTTTCCAAAGTTAAGGCAAAATAAAGACAAATCCAATAAAGCAAAAGCCAAAAGAATTCATTCCTGGCAAACCTTCCCTACAAGAAATGCTAAAGGAAGTTATCTAGGCTGAAGGGATATAATCCTAAAGGGAAAATCAAATATGCAAGAAGTAATAAAGAGTACTAGAAATGGTAGATGTGTGGGTAAACATATATTTAAAATTTAATTTCTGTAAAAATGTATTAATTGCAAAGACAGAATAATGTAAATGTTTTACGGGGCTTACACATAAAAGTGAAATCTAAGACAATGTACCAAAGGCATGAGAAAAACATGTTTTTTAAAGATTCTTACATTGTACATAAAATGGTATAATATTGACTTAACAATGACAAGTAAAAAGTGCATATTGTAATGTATAGAGAATCATATGAATTTTTTAAAGAGGTATAATTAAAATACAATAAAGGAGATAAAGTAGAATACTAATAAGTATTTGATTAGCCTGAAAGAAGACAGGAAAAGGGAAACAAGAATAGATGGAAAAAAATAAAAATCAAGTAAGAAGGTGGTAGGCTTCAACTCAACCATGTCCATTGCGTTAACTGTAATGGCTTAACCGCTCCAACTGAATGGCAGAGACTGGTCAGACTGGATAAAATTAAAAGGCACAACTAAAAGCTGTTTATAAGACTCATAGTTTTATACATTAAACATAAAAATACAGATAGGTTGAAAATAAAAAGACTGAAAAATACATTCTGTGCAGACATTAATCTCAAGAAACCTAATGTACCTACGTATTAAAAGTAGATAAAGTAGACTTTAAGATAAAAAATATTGAAACAAAGATAGAAACTTTGTAATGATAAGACGTTCAATTTCATCAGAATGAAAGATAATTTAAGAAAACTACCTAGAAATGGACATAGTAATTTCACTTACAAATCATTAAAGGAAAAAAAGGGAGGTAGCAAAGAAAACTTGAACTATTCAGCAAAGCAAGAAAGAAAAGGGGAAAGAAAAACACAAAAATGAGCAGCACTTAAAGAAAACAGAATTAGGTTGGCAGCAATACAAAAGAAATATTAGTTATCTCAAAAAATGTGAAAGCTTTAATTACCCCAGTTTGACATAGGGAGCATATCTTCACATTTAAAGGAACAAATTTAAAGGAGTGAAAATACGAGGATTTGAACAGCACAGATAACTTGCTTTAATATATTTAGAGCTTTATATCCACCAAACAGAAACTATTCATGTCCTTCTCCAAACACTGTAATCATCTCCATATTTAAGACTAGGGAGCTGAAACACAGAGAGATAAAGCAAACCACCCAAGTTCACACAATTAGCCAGCAGCAGATGAGTATTTTGAGCCCCAGACTTCCTGGTTCTGGATCCTACAATCTAAACCTTCTCAGGAAGAAGGGGCCATTTCCCTTCAGATAGCTCAATAAACTGTAAAGTTACAATAATTGAAATGTTATATTGAGCCACAACCAGGCAAACAAATAATCACAATAGAATTCACTTGCAATCTACGGACATACAGAAGTTTGTTACATGATGAAGAAGTCACTGAGAAAACAATGGCTATTTTGTAATTGAAAAACCACATGTCAGAAAAATGTTAAATCCTCCACTTCACTCCATAAGTTTAAAAAATTCTCATACAGAATTAAATTATTAAATCTCACACAGAATTAAAATTGCCATAAAGAATTAAAATTAAAGAGTGAAAGTATAAAATACTAGGCAATACAGAGAAAAGAATGTTTTAGCTGAGAAAAGTGAAAGTGAAAATGAAAGTTGCTCAGTCAGGTCTGACTTATTGCAAACCCAATGGACTATACAGTCCATGGAATTCTCTAGGCCAGAAAACCAGAGTGGGTAGCCTTTCCTTTCTCCAGAGGATCTTCCCAACCCAGAGATTGAACCCAGGTATCCCAAATTGCAGGCAGATTCTTTACCAGCTGAGCCACCTTTCTAAATAGGACAGAAACTCTGAAACCATAAAGGAAAAGGTTGATAGATTTAACTATATCATTGAATTATGCACAATAATAGAAAGTGCAAAGAAACTTAAAAGTCAATCATAGAGGTGTAAAAGTCTTGCAACTTATGAAATAAAAGGCCAATAGCTATTAAGAATAAAGCATTCCTACATATCAGGAAGATAAATGTGAGGATCCAATAAAAGCATGAATAAAGGAAAATGGCAGATATTTTAGTTAAAAATACAAATTTCCCATACATGAGTGAAAAGATGCAAGTGTTATATTCCCTCTCATGGTATAAATATAAAATGTTAATAACATCCAGCATTGGCAAAGATGTTAAAAAAAAAAAACAAACAGATACCTCTGAACTATTGCTAGAATGTTAAGTAGGTATAGCCATTTGGGCAGCAATTTGGTAATACCCAGGGCTTCCCTGATAGCTCAGTTGGTTAAGACTCCGCCTGCAATGTGGGAGACCTGGGTTCGATCTCTGGGTTGGGAAACTCCCCTGGAGAAGGGAAAAGCTACCCACTCTAGGCCTAGAGAATTCCATGGACAGTCCATGGGGTCGCAAAGAGTCAGACACCACTAACTGACTTTCACTTTCCCTTCTGGTAGTACCCATCAGAATTTACAATACATGTGGCCTTTGGCCCAGAGATTTCATTTATTGGGTTTATCACAGCAGTAATTTAGCAGGTACATCACAATATATGCACAACTTCAACGTTGTCTATTATAACAAAAGATGAAAATACTCTTAAAATTCCGTGAATAGGTTAATACAACAGAATACTACACAGCCAGCAAAAAGAATCAAGTAGATCTATAAAGATAGAAAAATATCTCCAAGGTATATTAAGTTAAAAAATTAAGCTATAGATAAAACGTATTTTCTTTTTTATTATATAAATATGTGTTTAAAAGTTTAACTTTAAAAAGTGAAGGGAATGGAATTGGCAGAAGTGCAGGAGTTCTGGGAAACTTACACCTTTTGTATTGTTTTAATTTTTAAAATAATGTTCAAGTGAAGGGGAATATTCATTCCCATCCACCTTCATTTTTTGTAATCTTTTCTAACATTTGTCTGAATCAGACCTATTTCCAAGTCTGGAAATATATATTTTTTGTGTAGTGCTTTCCTTAACATTACTTCATAAAATTTTACCCTGTTTCTTCATGATTTTCAAAAATGCTACTTTAATAGCTATATAGTATTTCTTTATATCCATAACTTCTACAACTTTTCTTCAAACATTGACCATTTGAAATTTTTTTGACCATTTGAACTTTAATTTATTTTTATTTGACAAGTGTATTTGCTTGGCATGGAACATAGCAATGAACACCTTTATATATGAGGATTTTGCATCTTTTATATCAGTGTTTCAACGTATTTTTTAAAGCATTCTAAGTCAAAGAACAGGAATAATCTTTATGGCTATCTATGCACTGTGATATTACTCTTCAAAAGGCTTATGTCCATTTATAATTCCACCTGTAGCATCTGATCATATCTGTTTTACCATGATCTCACACATCCTGTGTGTTAATCCTTACTTTCTGATTTTCCTTTAAACATTTTACTTGACATGAAATATATAGTAAGGTTGATTTTTGACACATTCCCACTTCAGATATTTCTAAAGCAATCAGAAAAGAATCATCCAGTGCCCTGTCTATGGATATTTCATTAGCTTCTTTTTTCCCCCATAACAGGAAACATCTAAGTCAATTTCTAATTATGTATGAAAGTAATAAATGTTTACTGTAAAATAATTACACAACAAATGGTATAATGAAAAAAAGCAAATATTATATAATCCCATCAGCCTGAAATAACCACCATTAAGATTTCGTTGTTTATCTTTATAGCTATTTTCTTACAGACATAGATACAAATTGATTTTATTCTATTACCACATTACAGTAGCTTTATACACACTTATGTAACCTGCTTTTTATCACTTAACAACAGTTTATGGATATCTTCCAAGCTAACAAATAGTTATCTACATTATGTACAAAACTAAGTTCAATGGCTACATTTGTTCATCGGAGCCCATAAAAAGCTTGTGCTAATCTATAGGCAATGTATTTTATCATTTTTAGATGCATATCTTGAACTTCTATGGAAACCAAAGGTTTAAAATAGATTATTTGTAGTTTTGTAGTTTTGTTAGTTCCTGTCCACTGTCCTTTTTTTTGCTTGTTTTTGGAAGAGCTCTTTTCTTCTCCTATTGATTGGTAAGAGTTCTCTGTTTTTGAAGAACATTAAACTCTGTAAATTAGGACAGCAGTATCACCTCCTAGAGTAAAGGATTGAAAAGATTAAGTCATCTAGGGTGTGACAAATGCCTAGTATGAACATGGCATATGGTTAGTATTAAAACTTGTTTCCTGTAACCAAGACGGAGAGACAGGTCAATTAAAGGGTACCCCCCCCCACACACACACACATAAGCAGTCTCCTGCATCGCAGACTGATTCTTTACGACTGAGCCACCAGGAAAGCCCCTATCCACGCATATAAGCCTCTTCTTCTTCTCAGTGACTTCTTGGACAATGATTCAGAATACCCACTCAGCCTTCCCAGATACCAGCTCCAGGTTCATCTCTGCTGTGGCACTGAGAGCTGCACTCGTTATTATTATCACATTGTGACTCCCTTCTTGTCGTTCAGTTGTTCAATCGTGTCTGACTCCTTATGACCCTGTGGACTGCAGCATGCCAGGCTTTTTTGTCCTTCACCATCTCCTGGAGTTTGCACAAACTCATATCCATTGACTCCGTGATGCTATCTAACCATCTCGTCCTATCCAACCCCTTCCTCCTCCTGCCCTCAATCTTTCCCAGCATCAGGGTCTTTTCCAATGAGTCGTTTCTTTGCATCAGGTGGCCAACGTTTTAGAGCTTCAGTTTCAGCATCAGTCCTTCCAATGAATATTCAGGGTTGATTTCCTTTAGGATTGACTGGTTTGATCTCCCTGTTTGTGACATTAGGTATCTTTTATTTACCTCTATCTCAACCTCCCCCTTTTCATACTGTTCATGGAAGAAAAGCTATGATCAACCTAGACAGCATGTTAAAAAGCAGAGACATTACTTTGCCAACAAACGTCCATCTAGTCAAAGCTATGGTTTTTCCAGTAGTCATGGTATGGATGTGAGAGTTAGACCATAAAGAAAGCTTAGCACTTTTGAACTGTGGTATTGGAGAAGACTCAAGAGTCCCTTGGACTGCAAGGAGATCCACCCAGTCCATCCTAAAGAAAATCAGTCCTGAATATTCATTGGAAGGACTGATGCTGAAACTGAGACTCTAACACTTTGGCCACCTGATGTGAAGAGCTGACTCATTGGAAAAGACCCTGACTCTGGGAAAGTTTAAAGGCAGGAGAAGAAGGGGACGACAGAGGATGAGATGGTTGGATGGCATCACCGACTGGATGGACATGAGTTTGAGTAAGCTTTGGGAGTTGGTGATGGACAGGGAGGCCTGGTGTGCTGCAGTCCATGGGGTCACAAAGAGTCAGACACGACTGAGCGACTGAACTGAATCTCGACCTCCCCAGTGGAAGGAAGAGAGGCGGAGGAAGGAAAGGAGCCTGGCTTTAACACATACCATGTGTCACAACATTACATCCCTTTACCTTTAAGCCTCCTCAGCAATGATATCTTGTCCCCACTTTACAGATGAGGAAGCCTGGACACATCTCTCTTACCAGCAATCAGGATACAGCTCCACTGCCCATGAGCAGACTTTGGTGCCAAGCTATCCCACTCCTGCAGAGTAGAGACCCAGGCTCTGGGCATCCTCCTGTCATTCACCACGTGCTTTACACAAAGTGACTGATCAACGGATGGAGATTAAAGCAGCATACAGACTAGTGCTCTCTCTCAGAATCTGAGCCAGACAAAAAGAAGCCAAATCCTCTTTAAAAACCTCAGATGAGTTACTGAGCATTTCCACTCCTCAGTATATAGCCCACAGGAATTACAGATATGTTCATTAAAAACAACAGCAGCATTATGCTTAATAGCCAAAAATAATAAATAATCCAAATATCCATAAATGATATCCATATAATGAGTAAACAAAAAGGGTACCATCATTCAATAACAATGAGAATTAACAAACCAAAACTACGCACAACAAGGAGAAGTCTCCAAAGCATGCCCCAAGCAAAAAGCCCCAAAAAAGCTACAGAAAACAATATACACAGTGCATGATGCCATTTACACAAAGCTCAAAAATGTTGTTAGAAGTTTAGAATGATAGAGACCCTCAGGGTGAAAGAAGGGGCTGTGAGGGTGGAGGGTGCTCTGTACAATCATGAATCATGCACTTTTCTTTGTGGATATTATTTTTAGTTTGGACTGAGATGAAATTCCTGAGTCTGTAGGTCAAAACAGTCAAGTATCAGCAATTCCACATGGTTCAAACTGATACTTCAATAAAAAACACATTTAAAAAACCCTCTGGTAAAGGAGAAAGATATATCTAGTGCTGATCAGCAGACTGTTTCCTTTCTGCAAACCAGCCTAGATGCTCCTGCAGCCTCTGACCCCGTTTCTCACTCCTTTGTCTTCAGTGGAGAAAGAATAACAACTTGTCCCTCACCTCGACGGGACAATTTTTCACAGTCACGTATTAAAAGACTGTGATGAAGCAGTCCTTGGGCTCCACAGCCCCAGCCCCTCCTGGCTTCCTGCTCATCCATCCCAGGCATTGCCAAGTCCTGTACGAATTTACTTCCTCACGGTGAACCAGGGCTTCTAATTCATCCACAGAACACCAAGATTATATTTTTTAAAGAAACAATATTACTGAGACAATTTTCATATTTAAAAACACTATCACAGAAAAATAGAGATATGGAGCTTTTACGAGCCTTGTGTGGGTCATAAAAGGCATAATCTTTATAACTAATTGAGATAACTTTATCCCGAAGCTATAAAACTAATGATCTCTTTTTGGGGCGTTGTAAGCATTTATCTCCCTGTGGGAAAACATCACCAATTCTCAGAATTCTGGGTACAGCCAACTCATTCTACAGTGGCAAATAATATTTCAAACAGAAGGATGCTCCATTTATCAGAAGACAGAGCAGATGCCCTCCTGGGTGGGGGAGAAGCACTGGGTGTACTTGGTCTGGTATGCAGAGATTAGAGGGTACAAGGGGTGTCTGATTGAAGAATTGTCTGCACTAGCAGAACTCTGTGTGACAAGCACAGACTCAAAAGGCAATGATGGGAACACGGCGTTTTCCTTACGTATTAGCGAATGCCGATAACACTTCTGATTCAGTGTCCTAGAATCACTGCTGCAAAAGGGCAGTGATTTGTCACTGCTGAGAAGCTACAGGGCTGAGACGCCATCAGAGAGACAGCACCCCATGCTTTTATACGGGGGTACAGCTCACTGAATGAACTCATGGCAATTTATGTACTCACTTTAGGGGGCTAAAAGCAATCGTTCGAAATATAAAGGAGTTAATTATTTTACAGAAATCTTGTAGTAAATCATTTGCAATAAGAGTATCATTAGCTACCTATGGCAATTTCCTCAGTGTGTACATTACGGATTCATCTCAATAAAAGGATAATAAAAATCATATCACCATTTGTTGAGGCTCTCTCATTTAGTACTCACAAGTCTTACATCCAAGGGTGCTGTTGATGGAGATCAGATGGAGAAACATGGGCTGAACTAGGATAAACACTTTGCTAAAAGGTTCACACAGCTAAGTGACAAAACCAGGATTCAAGCCCCAGTAACCCGATGCCAAGGGCCTTGACTGTGACCACTATACTACACTGCCATGTTCTGACACTACATATAATAAGGATTCACAAGAGTGGGGAGCAGACACCTATTATTGGTGTGTGTACTATAGGCACTTACAGCACCTTAATAAAACCCAGTGAAGTAGGAACTAACCCGTTTCACTCATGAAAAAACTGAGGTTTTAGGCAATTTGCTAGTTGGTAGCAGAGTCAAAATCCCATCCCAGCCCCGATCCATCTAGCTCCAAAGCCCACGGTTTGTCATTTGCACTTTGCCTCAAACAACCCTTTGTTTCTAGAGAGTGAGCAAAATTATTACAGGTATATTAGGTAGAATAGATTTCTGCTACAGTAGCTAAAGTGAAAGTCACTCAGTCATATCTGACTCTTTGCAACCCCATGGATTATACACAGTCCATGGAATTCTCCAGGCCAGAATACTGGAGTGGGTAGCCTTTCCCTTCTCCAGGGGATCTTCCCAACCCAGGGATCGAACCCAGGTCTCCCGCACTGCAGGGTGGATTCTTTACCAGCTGAGCTACCTCAGTCTGCAAATCACAGTTAAGGAAAAAAAGCTTCCTTCTGTCCCACAAGTCCACCTCCAATAGCAGCTGGCATCTGGCAACTTTGCCATCTCAACACAGAGCTCCATGCTTGCCGCCAACAGAGAAGGACAATGACAGGTCACCAAGGGGGCCTGATGCTGCCTCAACCTGAAGCTGACCCCTGTCACTCTGCCCATGTTTCCCAAAGCCCCACCTAAAAGCAGGGATTTGGGAACAGTTGTCTCCCATGTAACCAGAGGAGAAAATAACCAGAGGCAACCCTAGACCACAAGAGGGTCTCAAGCCACTGTAACTGCACATCAGTAGTTCCCAAATGTGGTGGACAGAAGGATCACCTGATGAAAATGCAACATTCCACAGGCTGATGGGAGTGTTGACCCATTCCAGGGTGGGCTCCACTCTGAAGGGTGATCCAGTTAGGCCTGAACGGGCTCAGGCAATTCAGGTACAGGTGGTCCGCAGGCTGCCCTTCAGGAAGCCTTGCTCTCCATGGATGCTGAACATTCAGAGGTCTGTAAACATGATCTTCACAAACCAAGTGCCAGCTGGTGAGCTCTGCTGAACACCAACCTTGCAAGGCCCAGGGGAAAGAGCAGGGAAAGCAAAGGAGGCAGGGATGTGGATTCCTGCACAGAAGGCAGAACAAACCTCGGGCTCCCCGAAAGCACAGAGGAGCCCAGAAGCAGAGCTGCACGTGGTCACTGACAGAAGGACCAGGGCCTCGGTGCCCAAGGGAACTGCTGCACCCCTCCACAGTGGCCACATATCTGTTCATGGTGCTTTTTTGTTTCAAACTTCCCAGGGCTCCCCAGGGACGTTCCACACAGGGGACTATCCAGGCTTCATGCAGGGCACTAAGACGTCCTTGTGCCAGGCTCATTTCCTGACCCTCCTACAACCCAACTCCCCAACCTCGAAACCCACACTTTGTATTGAAGCCACACATGGTGAGCTTAGTTAGTGTTAGTCACTCATTCATGTCCTACTCTTTGCAACCCCATGGACTGTAGCCCAGCAGGCTCCTCCGTCCATGGGATGCTCCAGGCAAGAGTACTGGAGTAGGTTGCCATTCCCTTCTCCAGGGAATCTTCCCAACCCAGTGATCAAACCTGGGTCTCCACTGTAGGCCGATTCTTTACCATCTGAGCCAATTCCACCCAAAATGTGCCTCCAGGCTTTGGCTCCAGGACTCTGTCTGCAGCAATGTTCTCGGGCCCAGGCTCTCTGCACATTCCATGCCCTGCTCAAGACTCAGGTGAGAGATGTCAGCTCTAAGCAACCTTCCTTGGCACCTGTCTCTTCCTTGTCATTCCTCCCAGGGCTAATTAATTCCTCCTTCTAAGTAAGACCGAGCAGTCTGCTCCAAACACCATAGCCCTCCCCAACCTCGAGTCTGAAACTAGAATCCTCGGGGTAATAAAGAAAGATCTATTAGCTACTGCCAATATTCCAAAAATCCATGTCACAGCCAGGGCCCTCGAGCAAGTCACCTGGATCGGCTAAAGCGCCAAGTTACCCTGTGTCTGTTTGGAATTACACAAACAGAGGTTTACTAATGAAAGAGAAAAAAAATAACCACTATAACTGCAGGCACCTACAAGATGCCAAACATGCACCTACAGACTGGATGGATAATAAAAGGGAAATGTTTGGAGGCAAAACTTTCAAAACCAGTGATTGCAAAGTGACGGGGGTTGGGGGTGGGGAATAACAAAAAGCAGTGTGTTGTATGATTGCTCTGCCAGGCTGCGTGCTCCTTGGAGGCCCCCTGGTCTTCCTTACCCAACCATCCCTGCCACCTGCTCAGGCCTCCAGCATAGGAAGTGCTCAAGGAGGGAGGCTGAATTGATCTGAAGTGAAGCAAACACCACTGCTTGGCATCCTGAGCACTGGAGGGACATCCCAGACAGGGACCCTCCGGGAGCCACAGGGAGGGAGAAAAAGAGGATGGAGGGATGTGGGGAGGAAAAGAAAGGTTGAGGACCCCAGACTCACAAATGAAGTAGGCAGCTCATCTGTGCCATCCCCCACCTACCCCATTAGCATTTCAGGTCATCATCATATTTCCAGGGTCCTTTCTGCAGCGCTATAAATAAAGGTTTCTCCCATTTAACTGATGCCCCAGCAGGGAACGGCCAACAATGGCAAGAGAAAGCAGCGCTAGTCCTTTAATGTTTTTACCGGCAACTTCCTCACCACATCATGCTCTCTGGGCTCCAGAGACATTAAGGAAGACCCGTAAAATCTGTAACAAGCCCAACCCCTCCTCTTAGGGAAGGTGAACCACAGCTGGCCCCCTCCACCACTGAGATGTCGGAGAGTCTGGTTTTAGAACTAGAGTGACATTAGTCCAGACCGAGCTTCTCTAAAGATAAGGGACCACATAAAGGGATGGCTTCTAAGAGGTGGTCACTTTGGCTCCAGTCTGGAAGCCTGGAACTGGACACAGTTCGTCTCGGCAGCTTTGGGAAGGGAAGGCAACTGCCTGAAACCATGTTATACCTCTTGCTGACTGAGTACCTGCAGACAAGTTACTTAGCCTTTCTAAACCTTGGTCTCCTTATTTGTAAACTTAGAAAAATTAAGAGGATACCTTCAAGTAAAATGAGGCTTAAAGGAGAAATCGCATGGAGTTCCTTTGGTGGACAGGGAGCCCTCAACAGACCACTGCTGGCTGTTGTTGGTTTTTTGGTTTTTTTTTTTGTTTTTTTTGTTTTTTTGAAGCTGTACAGCGAGCTGACTGAGAGCTGGAGCATTGAGATTTAGATCTCTGTACCCTTACCAGCTCTATGGCAGTTCCTTAATCTGTGTTCCAGATCCTTCATCCATGATTAGAAATGTCAGCACACCCACCTCATCAGGTGCATATAATGGTTAAATAGTACATGCGATTGTCTTTATTAGTGCCTGGCACATAGTAAGCCCTGAATAAACGGTAGTTATTGGAGTGGCCAAGGTGGAAAAGTAGAAATAGTGCACCACTGGTAGTATCCACGCCGTGGGTTATAGGGCCATTGACTGACCACCTTGTATCCACGCTCCACTCACTCAGCAATATCCAGTGCTGGCTTTAGCAGGTGCAGGAACACTCACGGTATCCCTGCTGGCATCTCGGGTGATGGCAGAACGGAGGAGCCTGTGGGCTCCTTCTCTCTGCTTTTCCCACAGCCATTGCCGGGCCATACTAAGTCACTTCAGTCATGTCTGACTCTTTGCGGCTCTATGGACTGCAGCCCACCAGGCTCCATAGGGTTATCTAGGCAAGAATACTAGAGTGGGTTATCAGGCCCTCCTGCAGGGGATCTTCGTGACCCAGGGATTGAACCACATCTCACGTCTCCTGCATTGGCAGGCCGGTTCCTTACCACTAGCGTCACCTGAGAAGCCCTCCCATGGGACCCTTGAGGAAGAGCAAAGCCCACAGTCTCAAAGTACTAAATTCAGCCTCAAAGCTGCACACTGTACTTCGATGTTTCCTAAACACTGATTCCCCAAACCAATTTATTTCCTGGTAAGTTAAATTTTACATACCAACCCTGATGGGCATTACTTGTTACTAATTTTCTCCTCGGAGATTGAGCTTCTCAGGCAGGACAAGCATTTCTCGGGTGCTCTCTGGAGAGTGGTCCATGAAAAGCATCCTCTTAGAATCCTGAGTCATCAAAGTTCAGTGCTAAACCTGGTTTAGAGACAGAGAACCGGTTCCCTAAGAGAACAAGGGAAACCTTGTTTCCTAGTCTATCCCCACTATCCAGGGATCCACAAATGCACTGTAATAGCACTAACCTCACACCTCTATGGGGAGTTTCCCTGGTGGCTCAGCCATAAAGAATCCGCCTCCCAATGTCAGGAGATGCAAGTTTGATCCCTGGGTCAGGAAGAACCCCCTGGAGAAGGAAATCGCAACCCACTCCAGTATTCTTGCCTGAGAAATCCCATGGACAGAGGAGCCTGGTGGGCTACAGTCCACAGGGTCACAAAAGAGTCAGACACGACTTTGGGCACCAGGAAGTGGGGTTCTAATTTCATGCAGAGCAAATCTGATCAGAGAACAGGTACATCTACAGGTGATGTTCCCCAGAGGCACAAGTCTGCAAAGAAATAAAGTATCCCCCAGCAAAAGATTATTCCCTTATCCTCAGAAATAAGGTAGATACATCAAGCAGAACCAGATAGTGTCATCTAAGTTGTACCCAACAGCAGAGAAATGGATTTGGCTTGTCCAGAGGGACTTTCTAAACCTACTAGGATGAAGCCCTCCTACTGAGACCACCACCTTCATGACTAGAGGTGGGTTCAAGCCACTGAAGCCTGCCATCAGACCAGCATCAGCGAAAGGAAGAATAAAACTCCCCCCACCCCCGAAAGCCAGCGTCTGTCATCTCGCCAGAAGCTTATCTAAGAAAACAAAGGGTCATCTGTATCTCCACACCAGTCCTTCCGGAAGTCAGTATCTGCCTGATGATAACAGCATCTGAGTATCCAAGATTCCCACCCAGGGAGTTGAGCACAGATACCGAAGCTGGTCTTTGCAGGTAAAAGAGCCACAAGTTGGACACACTGTTAATATTTCCAATTTGATACAAAACCAGGGAATCGTACGAAAATGCCATCAGCACCCAAGATTTCGGGTGATAACAGATCCCCTCTGGGTGATAGCAGATCCCCCATTAAGTAAGTAATACAAAGGGGAAGCTGGAGAAAAAAATACATAAACTGCCTGGTTTTTACATAACATCTTTAGAGGAAGCAAGAAGCACATAAAATGATAATTATCAAATTTCCAAATCCACTGCATGGACCATTCATTACATATTTGTAAACATGGCATAAATGTTTGGTTGGGGCAGATATTTGAAGGAGTGTTACTTTCATAATACAAATATTAACATATCATTGGATCTTTTTTTTAAAAATTTGATGATTGCCAGTGGCAAACAAAACTAGCAGCCGAAAAGCCTATCTCACTTTATTTCAACATCACTCACACAAACATTCACCCAACAAATGGTAAATTTTGCTGTGCACTGAACACTATTTTATCATCTCTATCACATAATACTTTAATGGGGCTCAGACTAACTGCCAATTGGAAGCTGTCCCCATCTGACCGCAGGGCAAGTACTAGTTTGAATGTATATTCCAAAGGTAGAAAAACAGACTAAGAGGAGGGAAAAGTGTTTTCTGTTTTTTTTCTTAAGTGCCTCAGGAACCACCCGAGTTCTTCTTCCCACTGAATAACACCAGTGTTTAGTCAGAAGCTAGGAGAGGGGGTTTCTGCATCTGGGGGAAGCTCACGGATGTTTTTCTAGCAGTGTGAATAAACACGCTGGATGAATTTAGTCACTGGTAAAGAAAAACATGCCAGAAAGGGCGTTTCTTCGCATTTCTGGATGAACAAAACCAAAGTCGTCTCACAGCCTTCCCACCTGCCACCAAGGACTCCGGATTCGGGGCAGAAATCCAGAGAGGGGCCTCCTGTTTGGAATGGCTCAATGGGCTTTTAAAAAAAAAAAAAAAGCAAATCCAGAAAGTTCATGCAACTTAAATATTTAAAATGTGTCTGAAAACAGCCCTGCGCAGAGGAGGAGAGAGAACCTGAACCCCTAATGGAGGGACAAATGTAGACATGGGCGCCTAGGTGACAGGAGATGACAGAAGGCTAGGAATGGGTCTGAGCGGATGTTCTGGGCTTGAATCTGAAGGGCAGAGACGCGACAGATCGCTGCTGCTTGGGCGCGGGGGAAGCTGCGGGGCGGCGGGTCCCCGGGGGTACAGTGGGGCTCAGACGTCTCTGAAAAAACCCATTGCCAGATACCCCTCCTCCTGCCAAGCACCCGCCGCTCAGGGCCCCCGGGGCATCTCGCTGCTGCCCTAAGTGGACATGGACTCCGCACAGAGCTCTGGGCGTATGGAGCCCACATTCCGGGCTGCCGGCCCTTCGACTTCTCAGCCGGAGCAGCAACAGTTTTCCAGCCGGAGAAGTACCGCAAATGCCTCCAGGGGAAACGCTCACCAGGACCCACCCCCCCAACCCCCCGCGGCGCTAAAGCCAGGGGCGCGAAGGGAGACCCAGCCCGGCCCTGGGCACCGCGCGGATCCAGGAAGGATGGAGCCAGGAGCAGAGACTGCAAACGTCGGGCTCCGAAGATCACACACAGGAAGAAACTTCCCCAGGGCGCCAACGAGGGTGCGCGTCTGCGTTCCCGGGAGCATCCAGAATCCCCGGCAGGTGGTGCAGGGCCGGGGAAAGGCGCCGGCCAGGGGACCTGGCGCTTTGGGGTGACGGGAGCCGGCTCAGTCTCGCGCGCGGGGGTCCCTTCGTGCGCAGAGTCCCAGGAAGAGGGCCAGAAGGGTCTCTCTAGGCCCCCTAGGACGCACCCCTGGGCGGGGAAGGGGCCCTCCAATCCAGGCCCCGGAGGGACGCAAACAAACTTGGGGTGCCCAGACTCTCGGTCCGTGGGTCCCCGAGTCCTCGCGCCCCGACCTGCGGCGCGCCACTACTTACACGAAGACCCCGAAAAGCAGGGCTCGGACCCCGATCTCGATGGCCAGTTCTCGCATGGTGCGGCCGGAACGGCTCCCGCGGCGGCGGCGGCGGCTGATGCTCTCGGTGGCTCCCGCAGCTCGGCCGGTGCCGGCTCGCCAGACCCGGGGCGGCGAGGGAGGCGCGCTCCAGGCCGCGGGCGGGGGCGGGAGGCGGGAGCCGGGAGGGGCGGGCGGGCGGCCGGGAGGGCTCAGCCCAAATCTCCCGCCCGAGGCTCCGGGGTTCGGGGACACCGCGCCGACCGCCCCCGACGCTCCCCGCCCCGCGGCCCCTGCGCCGAGCGGGAGGACGCCTCGGGGACTCCCGGGTCCCCCGCGCCGGCACCGCCTCCGCGCCCTGGGCCGGCCGCGCCTTGCGCTCGCGCCGGGGCGAGGGGAAGCCCGGGGAAGCCCGACCGCCGCCGCCTCTCCTGCGCGCTCCCCGGCTCCCCCGCCAGTGGGCGGCCCCTGGGCTCGGAGCCCGGGCAGCGCGCTCGCTGGGTCTCTGCCTGCGGCCCCTCTGCGTCTCCTCGCTCGGCCTCGCCTCTCGCTGCTCCCGGGGCTCTGGCTCCTTGGCACACGCGCTCACGTGGGCAGGTAGTAGCGGAGCGCTTTGAGGATTCTCTCGGACTCCAGACAGCCCTGGCAGCCACTGTTCGTGCAGGGCAGCGCTCCTTCCTTCCTCTCTGTTCTCCGCCCTTCCCACATTTTTCTAACCTGGATTCCCTCCCCCCATCCCCCCGCAAGAAGTTCCCCGAGATTACTCTCAAGCTTTGCTTTGCCCCCCGGAAGAGCCGGCCAGATTCCAGGGTCCTGGCACAGACTGAGGGCCAAGGGGAGCCTGGCTCTTCGCCAAGCCAACAGCGCCAGGCCAAGGGAAACCGCCCTCACCCCCGACCCCGCGCAGCCCCCGCGCAGCCCTGGACTGCGCTGTGAAACGTGAGAGAGACAGAGAGACTGGCACAGACCCTACCCCAGCCGGTGGGCAGGGTCGCTCTTTGCTGACACAGCATTGTCATCAGCAGCTGGGGCAGCAGGGGCTCCTGGGGGGACCACGAGCCTCATCCAGAGGGTTCGGGGTCAAAGGCCAGATCCTCACCGGTGACCCGAGGGTCAGGACTCAAACCAGAGCCCAGCAGGGGTTAGGTTTGCTTTCCCATCACCTGTCAGGATTATATGTTTCTCAGAATTTGAACTTCTTATGTTTATTAATTTAAAACAAATGGACATTCAAGATGCAAAACTCATATTAACCATAACCATCAGGTTGTCTCTGGGGAGCCCAAATCTCTCCTGGGTTTAGAGATCTGGGGAAATGGTAGTTACTGGGAGGGAGAAGCCAGAGCGCTGCCTCAGACAAGAGGGAGGGTAGGAAGAGGAAGACCTTAGAAGGAGAGCTTAGGCATCAGCAGAGGGCAAACTGACTCCACCTCAGAAGGGACCCATGACAGATCCAAGATTCTGGAGCCAAGACATCTCAAGGACTAGGGAGAGAAAGGCAGACAGACGAGGAACAGTCCTGGCTGGGTGGAAGGGACGCCATCCTGGAAGCCCCAGAGGCAGGCACTGCATCTAGTTAGCCTGTCAATGTATACATTGATGCCTGGCACATTGTGCTTGGTAAGTCTTCCGCGAATGAATGAAGACTATGTATATTACGCATGTGGAGTGTCAGGTGTGGGTAGAGTAATGAGGACTTGGAGGAAGGAGGTCTGTTTTCTCTGTTCCCCAGGCCTTGCAACTACCCTGAACACACTGGACTGAGTTGGGGTGTGGGAGAGTCCATAGTCAACCCAGTGAATGCTAGGAACCCAGATCCAAGAGGATCTGGTCAGGTGGCCAGATTCCAGATTACTAACAAGAGCCAATGATATTAATACATCACTTACCTATGAGCATCAACGGAGCACAGCCTCTGCAAAGCTATGTGTTGGGTACGAGGACTCAATCTAAATCTGCCCTCAAGCAGACAGACAGACAAGGAACCGTGAAGAAACATTAAGGAACTTGGCAAAGCAGTACCAATCAGTCCCAAAGGAGTGCTTCTGAAAACTGGATCACTCTGAGATCAGAGGTTGGAGTCCTCCCTTTGGTCTGGGGTGGTCAGAGCACAAAGCCTTGTTGAGGAGAGTTGGTTCTTAAAAGGTCAAGGAAATTCCTAGTGAGGGCAACAGCATAAATAGGTGAAGGGAGAAGAGGTGGAAGGGGTCTGGAGGGCAGTGGATCAACCTCTCTGGCAGTCAGAAGGGCGGACCAAGGTTAAGTTCGTGGTCAAGACCTAACTGTGTTGGTGCTGCCCACCAGGGACTGTTTCCAAGATAGTAGATTTAGAATCTTTGTGCCACATGTTCCTGATCATTGCTTGCTTGTGTTAGAGATGCCTAGAGAAAGAGTTTGAAAGGGCATGTGACCACACTGCTATCATCATTAAAAAGGGACTTTGAAACACAGCTCTAAAGAGATGCCCAGGTAACCCCCACTTTTGATGCTTGAATTGATTCTATGTTCTCCCCTCAATGTGGTCATTCTGTTTGGATCAAAAATCCTGCTCCTGATAAAGAATTCACCCTTGAGGGAGCCTGTACCCTCTCCAAACAGCTCTGTCAAAATCTCTCCCCTATAGGGAATTACAACAACACACCGTCCTGTAACATATAATGACGGATTAGTCCTACTTCACCTGTTCCCACCCTAGGCCTGCCAGCTGCACCGAACTGATACCATTAGAACTTCTGTGGAGCAAGGAACAGATGGTTCAAGCCAAATTCATTTTAAAGAAGAATTGTAAAGTTCAGAAGAAGATCAGGCTTCAGGCACAGCTGGATTCAGCATCCCAGCAATGTCACCAGGACTTGATTCTTTCTACCTCTCCACTCTGTCTGTATTTGTATTGGCGTCAGTCTTGGGTTCCTGGTGAGCTCCAAGGTGACTGCAAGAATCCCAGCTTTCCATGCTCTTAGGATCAAATCTGATGGGAAAGACCTCTACCTTGAAGCCAGCAGCCCCAACAAAAGTGTCATTGAAGGTCACTGGCCCTGCCCAGCCCTGAACGAGTCACCATGGTCTGGGAATTATGATTGGATTGATTGTCTCAGGCCCGGGCCACATGTTTCATCCCTAAGCTGGGAATGGAAACTTCACCCACAGCTTCTGAGCTGAGAATGGGAAAAGGTAGACCCACAAATGATGCTTTGGAGGAGGAGAAATGTTTCATGTAGAGCAAATGAACATGGACCCAGAAACCCCCTTCCATGCCACAATCGTGCAGATTAAAGAATGCTAGCGTGCCTCCCTGAGTTCTTGTCCAGCCCCTCCATCTTTGAGTAGTAGAAGAGTTACACATGGTAAGGCTGTCTTGCCTTTGCTTTGCCAGGCAGACTGGCAGAACTGCCCTTACACAAAGCGATGATGTCACCCAGGGTCTCCTCCTTCTCTGCTCCCTCTGGTAACTCTGTCATCTGCTCTAATCATCTCCTTTCTCGTTCACCAAAGTCAGCTGTCAAGGGAAAGCTCTAGCCTTCCTCATTACCTGGTGACTCAGATGGTAAAGAGTCTGCCTGCAATGCAGGAGATCTGGTCTCAATCACTGGGTTGGGAAGATCCCCTGGAGAACAGATAAGCAACCCACTCCAGTATTCTTGACTGGAGAATCCCAAGGACAGAGGAGCCTGCCGGACTAAAGTCCATGAAGCTGCAAAGAGTCGGACACGACTGAGCAATTCACACTTTCACTTTCTTCATTACCGATCCTGGATCAGGATATTCCATGGGCTCGCTCTCTGACACACACAGAACAGATTATTTAAGGCGGGTCCCTCTTGAAGGGCAGTTCCCAGAAATAGCCTGAAGATGGCATCCTCTGTGTCCCAAATTGAGCACAATGGGAGGCCACTCCCTTGTGTGGAGGTGGCCGCCTCCAGCAACTGTCCAGCTGTGCATGAGTGGTCAGTCACTTAGTCCAACTCTTTGTAACCCTAGAGATTGTGTAGCCCACCAGGCTCCTCTGTCCATGGGATTTCCCAGTCAAGAATACTGGAGTGGGTTGCCGTTTCCTCCTCTAGGGGATCTTTCCAATCCAGGGATCGAACCCAAGTCTCCTGTGTATTGTGCATTGGCCAGAGGATTTTTTGTGTTTGTGTACCACTGGCACTACCAGGGAAGTCTGGTCTAGCTGTGACTATGTGCCAAATAGTAGAGCCCTTCAAAGTGCCATGATGCTACTGCAGCAATGAGTTGACAAGGGAGTGAAGTAAAGCAGGTTAGATAAAGCTGTCCAGCCAGATGCCCAGCTTGACAGCTCTGCTGGGTCTTCAGAAGACCCCCATGGAACATGATGAGTTCTCCCATGAAGGAAGCATGGGTCAGAGGTTCTAGCAGTCTCAGAAACATTCTATCATAAGAAATGAAATAAACATGCCAATTCCTTACCGAGATAAAGTGAGCACCGTAACTGTAAAGTGTGAGATTGATCTTTGAAAAATCACTGCAGGATGCAAACTCTCAAATGAGTGCATCTTCCTTTGGTGCCTCTGTGGCGGCACACCTTTTCAAAGTGCCAGTCGGGGGAAAATCTCTCATGTTCCATACTGAGCTTATGGGCATGCCAAGGAAATCACCTTTGTCCCTCCATTGTCATGCCTCTGTTGTTGGATTATTTTTTAAATCCCCAAATGGTGTCCAATATGGTGATCCCATATTGATCAGATTTGGGGCTATTTCTAAGAATCAACGCCACTTTCAGAAAACACAAATCTGCAACAATTTCTTATCATTTCCAAAAGTTATACATTGTGATTCAATGACTGCTACCTAGCTGCCCTACGAGTGTGTCCTGGAAAAAGTTAGCCATCATAGCGATCCTTCCCTATGGAGACCCACAAATCCAGTCTTTCCACTCTGGTTGCCTGGTGTGAACTTGCTGATGTGCAGAGATTGAAGAGGAATTTCAGAAGAGGTCATCAAGTTCAACTTGTTCCATAAATATCTTCCACAAGGGTCTCAATAAATATCTGTCTGCTTGAACACCTCCGGGGACGAAGAACGCATTCACTCATCCACTGCTCACTTCACCCCTGAAGAGATCTATTGTCCTTGATGTCTGAGTAGAAAGAGACTTGCCTGTAGCCTAAGGCATCCGTGGGTCCAGTTGTGCTTTGAGGACCACACAATATATTTAATGCCTACTCTTGTACATTATGGCCCTTTAATTATCCCTCAACTGGAAACAGAGATAGAGATGAGAATGGAGGGAGGGAGGCAGAGAAACAGAGGAAGAGAGAGTAGGTCTGCTCCTAAACAAGTTAAATATTCTCAGCTCTTTCACCTTCTGGTAGTAATATTTATTAGACCTCTGAGGATACAGAACTGCAGACCCAACACTGAAGTGCATTAAGCCAAATTCCACATAATAAAAGGGAATTTTTCTACTTCCTGGAAGGAGATAAAGCACACTGAAAGTGACTTAATGCGTTCCTGTCTTCAGAGCAGCTGTTAGGCCATCAAAGCAGAAACCGTACGAATTGATGAAGCCTTCGGGAGAAAATGTTACTGCAGTTCTTAGAAAGCTTTAAGTTAGAAACTTTCTTTTTTAGCAGGATGTTGTCTCTTATTTTCAAACTCATTGTGTGAAAAGTCTGAGTATCCCTACCTTTGGGTATGTGCCAAGTCACTTCATGGGCTTCCCTGGTGGCTCAGATGGTAAAGTGTCTGCCCACAATGCGGGAGACCTGGGTTTAGTCCCTGGGTTGGGAAGATCCACTGGAAAAGGAAATGGCAACCCACTCCAGTACTCTTGCCTAGAAAATCCCATTGATGGGCTACAGTCCACGGGGTCGCAAAGAGTCGGACACGACTGAGCAACTTCACTTAAGTCGCTTCAGTTGTCTGACTCTTTGCAACCCTATGGACCCTGTGGAGCCCGCCAGGCTCCTCTGTCCATGGGATTCTCCAGGCAAGAATACTGGAGTGGGTTGCCATGCCCTCCTCCAGGGGATCTTCCCAACCTAGGGATCAAACCCACATCTCTTATGTCTCCTGCATTGGCAGGCAGATTTTTTACCACTAGCGCCACCTGGGAAGCCCTACCTTTACTTTGCCCCAAAAGAAATCTTTATGCAGGAGCCACCAATAGGATTCTCACTAATATTCCTAATTAGAAACCTGGAATATTAGTGCAAGGGAAAGTGAAAAGTGAAAGTGAAAGTTGCTCAGTTGTGTCCGACTCTTTGCAATCTCATGGACTATACAGTCTATGGAGTTCTCCAGGCTATAATACTGGAGTGGGTGCCCTTACCCTTCTCCAGGGGATCTTCCCAACCCAGGGATGGAACCCAGGTCTCCCGCATTGCAAGCGGATTCTTTACCAGCTGAACCACAAGGGAAGCCCTCCAGTGCAAGGGAAGGAAATTCAAAATTAAGAAGCCTTTGTTCTTAGGGTGCAGCGATTTCTGCTCCTTCTCTTGTGGGTGGTCCATGGCCTTGCCAGGACCCCCACCCCCACCCCAGGGTGTCAGGGACATAGCCAGGAGCAGGACCCAAGTCCCTCATTCACAGTCCCGTGCTCTTGAAAGATACTCAGCTGCATCCTGGCTGACATCTGATTGTGATTGTGGTTTGTGTCTCCCTGATGGTTAACGATGTTGAGCTTCTTTTCATGTGAGTTTTGGCCATTCTTTCATCTTTTCATGTGAAGTATCTCTGTGTTTCTGTTGCCCATTTTTAAATTGGATTTTTGGTTTTTATTATTGATTTGAAGGAATTTTTAATATTTATCTCAACCCCAGTTCCTTCCTAGATGTACATATTACAAATATCTCCTACCTCTGCCTTAACTTTTTCTTTACAGTTCTTTTCGAAGAGTACACAC
This sequence comes from Cervus elaphus, assembly GCF_910594005.1. Taxonomy (NCBI): domain Eukaryota; kingdom Metazoa; phylum Chordata; class Mammalia; order Artiodactyla; family Cervidae; genus Cervus; species Cervus elaphus. The sequence goes on along the minus strand of NC_057829.1, from coordinate 82,581,329 downwards.
ATTTAATTTTGATGAAATCCAATTTATCAATTTCCTCTTTTATACTTGTTCCTTTTGTGTGCAAAGAAATCTTTGCCTGTTCAGTATCTGTGAATATTTCCCTTTGTGTTTCCCTCTAGAAGCTTTATAAATAGCTTTTACATGTAGATCTATGTTATGTCTCAAATTAATTTTTGCATGTGGTATAAAGTAGGGGCTGAGGGACTTCCCTAGTGGTCCAGTGGTTAAGAATCTGCCTTACAATGCAGGGGATGTGAGTTCAATCCCAGGTCGAGGAACTAATATCCCATGTGCCATGGAGCAGCTAGAGAAGCCTGCTTATTGCAACAAAGACCCAGTGTAGCCAAATTACAAAAATAAAATAAAATAAAGTAGGGGCTCTCAGTCAAATAAAAAAATAATAAAGTAGGGGCTGAGATTCTTTTATTTGTAGATTAGTCCAGCATTGCTTGTAAAGAATACAATCTTTTTCAGCTGAATTGCCTTGATGCCTTTGTCAAAAGCTGACCATTGTATGGTCGCCTCAATTCTTTTCATTTTCTCCACCCATCTCTTTGGGGTCCAGCTCAGTGCTAGCCAATATCAAGGGACTTGTACCAATGTTCATTACAGCTTTATGCATGATAACCAAATATTAGAAACAACCCAAATATTTATTAACATAAACACAGATAAAGGATAAATGGTGGCATATTAATACAATGAAATACAGTGCGTGTGTGTTAAGTCACTTCAGTCGTGTCCAACTCTTTGTGACCCTATGGGCTATAGCCCACCAGGCTCCTCTGTCCGTGGAATTCTCCAGGTGAGAATACTGGAGTGGGTTGCCATTCCCTTCTCCAGTGGATCTTCGCAACCCAGTGATCGAACACACGTCTCTTATGTCTCCTGCATTGGCAGGCATGTTCTTTACCTCTAGCACCACCTGGAAAGCCCACAATGAAATCCTATTCAGTGATAAGAAGCAATGAGCTACTGATACCTGCAAACACAAGAATAAACCTGAAAAGCATATTTTGAGCAAAAGAGACCAGACATAAAAGAGAGCATATCATAGGATTCTATTTATATGAGCTTCTAGAACAGGCAAACTGGGCTGTGGCAATAGAGAACGAAAGGGTGGTTACCTCTGAACAGAGTCGAGAAGGTGACCCAGCGGAACTTCCTGAGGTGTTAGGAATATTCTATGCTTAGTTGAGGTGCTGGTTTCATGGGTACATTCGGGCTTGATCCCTGGGTGGGGAAGATCCCCTAGAGGAGGGCATGGCAACCCACTCCAGTACACTCTTTGCCTGGAGAATCCCACGGACAGAGGAGCCTGGTGGGCTACAGTCCATAGGGTCGCAAAGAGTTGGACACTAATGAAGTGAGTTAGCATGCATGCACTTATCTGGTTGTATATTTTATATCTGTGTATTTAATTGTGTACAGGTTATATCTTAACTTCTTTTAAAAGAGGAAGAACACAGGAGAAGAATTAGGTCACAGGATGTGGAGGAAATTCTCAGTGGGATACCTCCAAGCAAACAATGCCAACTCCTCAGTTCGTTCAAGTATTGTGTGTGCCATGGGGTCAGACACACTCAGCAAAACTGCCGTGCTTGTCTTTCAGAGACTCAGACAGAAAGATCTCTTCTGGGGAGTCTGGAAGCTGCCCAAAGGCTCCTTGTGAGGAGGCACTCAGATAACGGTGAAGGTTGTTTCCCTGGCCGCTGACCTGACCAGTGAACTCAATACTCCAGCCCGTTCTTCCAGGTCAACTCCTCATTTGTTTTCAAAATTTTAGCTTTCATTAGCCAAAAATCTTCTTCCTGGGATCTTCTCATGCTGGTCACCTCCATTCCCTCACTCAGCTCCCCACCTGCATTCTTGTCCATCAGGAAACCAGGCTGTCCAGCTGGTCCTTTCTCTCAACACCGCCTCTTCCCTTATGTGTGCATGCTATTGCAGGCATGCTCAGTCACGTCCGACTCTGTGACCCCATGGACTGTAGCCCACCAGGATCCTCTGTCCATGGAGATTCTCCAGGCCAGAATACTAGAGTGGGTTGCCATTTCCTCCTCCAGGGGATCTTCTCGACCCAAGGATGGAACCTGCGTCTCCTGACTCTTATGTCTTCTGCATTGCAGGTGTATTCTTTATCATTTGAGCCATTGAGGAGTGCTGCAAAAATATCTACCAACGAGAAGAAAAATGTTCTCTTTAATGAACAGATTCTTCCAGGTCCTAACTGCTGTCCTGGGAATGAAGTCGGCTGCAGGGTTGGGCTGGGGAGCACATGCCTTCACTGGATAACTCAGTTATCCCCCCAAAACTGTAACCCTGGCTAACGGCTATTATTTCACCATTACAACTTCATTTGTGGGGCCAGGAAATCTTCCCTCCTCAAAGATCCCCTATTAAAGTAGACATTCTCCCAAGCAGAGTGAGACCTTAAGCTTTATTGTTATGTTTATTAACAATGATATCTTCTTTTTCACATGTCGACTTGCTGTTTACAACATCATTCCCATGCATCATCTCCTTGATCCTCACCACAAGATCACATGGAAGAAGAGGTATTATTATTGTTAGTATTATGATCTCCACTTCTTTTTTTGGAATAGAGAGTTCATGGTTATGTGTTCACCCAGACCACCTAGATGGTCCAGAGCAGAGCAGAACTAAGGGGTGAATATTCCAGTAACAGGCTCCATGCCCTCCCCAGGGTGCCAAGGCCCCTAGTCCTCAGTATCCAAGTGAGGATTGATGGGCTGCTGGGAGACCAGAAAGAGAACACAGGACCAGTGTCTGGGGAAGGCAGGCAGACGGCATGCGGCAGGATGCTGGGGAATAAGCAGAGGGCTTGGTGTTAGGAAGGAAGGGGTGACCAGGCCCACCTTCATCTGCTCCATTGTTTGGCACATTCATCCCCATGCGAGCATGCTCAGCTGCTCAGCTGTGTCTGACTCTGCAACACCACTGACTGGAGTCCACCAGGCTTCTCTGTCCACGGGATTTCCCAGGCAAGAAGACTGCAGTGGTTTGCCATTTCCTGCCCCAGGGGATCTTCCTAACCCAGGGATCAGACTCATGTCTCCTGCATCTTCTGTACTGGCAGGCATATTCTTTACCACTGAACCACTTAGAAAGCCTATATCCATCCCCAGAGAACCTTAAATACCCCAGGAATTCTGAATATGCATATAGATGAAACTACTTCACTGAGTCTTCCAGGCCAACAGGAAAATAAATTATGATTTCTCTACTAGCAATTGATAGAAAACCTAACTCAAATTGACCTGGACAATGATCAGAGGGGAACTCTGGGCTCAGGAACAGCTTGATCCAGATTCAAAACAGTGTCATGAAAACTCAGGATCTTTTGCACATCACTCAATATAACTTCACTGTGGTCTTCATACTCAGCTCTACTCTCTCTTGTTAGGCAGCTCCATCTTACAGCCTCTTAGGTTCAAGTTGAGCAGAGAAAAAAAGTGTGTGTGTTTGTGTATGTGTGTGTTTATTTGTTTTCCAATAGCTCTTGCAAAAGTCCTGAGATTTGCTCTGATTAGACCAGTTTGGGTCATGGGTGTAATGACCATGGACCCATGTTGGTGGGGAACTATGCTAATTGGGATAATTCTGGGTCATAAACCCATCCCTTTAACCCAAGAGGATCAAGAGTCGAAAAGGGACAGAACCTTGAGCTAAAGTTGGTTACTATTACCAAAGAAAGGTGAATGGATATAGAGAAAGCAAATTTCAAATTCTCACCACACAACAAGATGCCCACCACAGAGATCTCACTAGAAGGTAATCACCAACAGAATAGAGTTGTTTCCATGCCCAGTGCTATGGCCCCTAGAAAAACACCTGGCACAGAGTACAATAGGTACTTAGTAAATAGTGATATTTATCATACAAATAAGTGAGTGAAACTCTAGCTTTCAGAGGAGCTGCTAATACGGTATCACACGGTTTGTTTTGCTTATCGCTTTCTTGGCCCAAACTAAACTTTCAGGAGAAAACTGGGTGCACGGCCACCTCCAGCAGTTATGCCTGTTTGTGTTACATCATCCATCTGAAAGTTCATTTGCCACTTGAGCTTAAATCAGACAACACATGTCATCTTCTATCATGGTGCAAGTGACACTGATGTATTGACTTGTGTTAAGACTGCATCTTGGAGCCTAGCTTCTAAAGAAATCTTTCCACCCTTTGTTCTTCCTCAAAGAGATTAAGGAGAATCTACTGCAAGGGGACAATGTGTTTATAGCAGAAATGGACAAATATACACACATATTGGCACAACAGCCCCACACAGCCCTGCCAGTGAAACAGCACAGACTTCTAAATTTCCTAAAGGTATTGCCCTGTAGATGTAGTCTTTGCAGTCAAGGAACTGGGAGTAAAGGTTGTGTTATCTGAATTGTGACTCACCAACTTCTCCAAATGTTCCTGAGTAGAGTTCTCTGGGGCTGCCCTGGGGGCTCAGCGGTAAAGAATTCGCCTGCCAATGCAGGAGGTGCAGGTTCAATCCCTGGATAGAGAAGATCCCCTGGAGAAGGAAAATGGCAACCCACTCCATATTCTTGCCTGGGAAATCCCATGGACAGAGGAGCCTAGCAGGTTACAGCCCATGGGATCACAAAGAGTCAGACACAACTTAGCAACTAAACAACAACAATGGAGCTCTCTAATCATAATGCATGTATGACACTGGGACTTCAAGAATAACATGAAAAACTCATAGTTTGTAAAGTCTGGAATTTATTTTATTTTTCTGAGAAGAGTGTCCATAATTTTTACCTGTTTCTCAGAAAGCTTCATAGGAAAAAAAAAAAGTCAAGAACATCTGCTTTAGTGATTATCAGATCAAATCACCTATGAGTCCAATAAGGTTTGATCAGCAGCAACCACAGCCTTGTGCCCCAGAGGCATTAAACAGTTTTTTTTTTATGATTCCAATTGAATAACAAAGATTCCCTCCCATGGTCAGACTTGGAATCAGGTCTATCTGAGCATCTAACCTAAGTCAACCAAAACACTCAATCTACATTTGAATAGGTTGAGGGCCCCTGATCATGAGGAAAGAGGAGTGAAGTGACCTGGGGTGGAGTTGCAGGTCCACCCAGAAAGTGATAGAAGTGTTAGTTGCTCAATCTCCAACTCTTTGTGATCCCATGGACTGTAGACCACCAGGTTCCCCTGTCCATGGGATTTCCCATAAGAATACTAGAGTGTGTTGCCATTTCCTTCCCCAGGGGATCTTCCCACCTCAGGGACAGAACCCAGGTCTCCTGCATCACAGGCAGATTCTTTACCATCTGAGGCACCAGGGAAGCCCAAGGTGAGTCCACCCAGGTGTCCCTGAAGGCTGACATTTCAAAACCATCCACAACAAAGGTTCGCTTCCCAAAAGGAAGACCCACCTTCTCAGAACAGCTGTCCTCGGGGATTTGTCCTGTATTATCCACACTTTCTTCCCTAACCTTCTTCATTAAGACCTTAGAGGCATTTAAACAAGATTCCCAAGACTGGGTCAGCACAAGGATGACCAGTCCAGACAAACCAGAGGACTGGCATTTGATGACCAGTTACCAATGACCACTTTCAGAAAATCTCTTGACTTGAAATAGTGGATGTCCATTGTTTTTCTTGTTGTCGTTCAGTTGCCCATTTGGGTCCAACTCTTTGCAATCCAATGGACTATAGCATGCCATGCTGTTTTTCTATCCAGCATCAATTTGTCCTGGACAACTAACGACTGGTCCCTCATTTTCTTCTGGGAACAACTGTGGTAAAAACCTAAAGCTAAGATCCAGTAGTATATGCTGTGTGGACATCTGGTGAAACCAGGAGGGCCCGAAATGGCCTAGTTTCTAGTTTCCCTCCCTGCTCTGCTGTTGTGCATAGACCCCCTAGGCAATGCTCTCCTTGTCACACGGGAACCAGGCACAGTTTCTGCTTATCCCAAGGGCCAGGCTTCTGGCCTAGAAACTTATTCAAACAGGCCGATCACATCTTCCCGTGGAAACCAGGGTTCACCCACCCCTCTTGCCCAAGCTGTTCCTGAGTGCAGCCCTCACAGGGCCCTGTATGCCATGCTGTGTCCTCCTTCCTGGGACTGTGACTGCACCTGACTGCCTACTGTTTCATCTGTCCAGTGTCATAGGTCATGTGTCCTATGCTGGCCATCCTTATAACCCCAGGTCAGGAAGCCCTCCCTGGCCAAAGACGGGGACAGGAGGTGATTAAGACAGTCACCACACTCATACCTTGTGCTCCCAGGCTGACCTCACCCTAGCCTCAAATATGTGACTTTGACTCAGACCTGGCCAATCAGAGAACAGATTCTTCCAGCCACAGTGATTGGTCAGGGCTGGACATGTGACTTGGTTAGAACCAATGAGATTCAATGCAACATCTCCTCCCACTGCCGAGAAAGCTACTTTTCTTCTTTCATCTTAGACCTTGGAGGAGATGGGACTGGAGTGGTACCTTTTCACCACAAAGATACTGAGAATTAAGCTACCATGGAAGAGAGAAGGGATAAGGTTTAGAGAACTCAGGCCCATTGGCATTGTAAGGGGCCCTGGGGGAAGTTATGCCTAAAGCTACTAACATTTAAGACTTTCGAGTTCTCTAGGCCATAGCATTCTTGGTTTTGGTTAAGACAGTTTGCTTGAGAATTTTTTTTTTTTTTTTTGTCATGGAGATGTTTGCCAAATATCTACCATGTGCCGTGTGCTGGTAAGAGATATGTGTGGGACACAGAGGTATAGGGGCCACAGAGGTTTAGTGAGCGAGATCAACATCCATAAAGCCAAAAGCTAATGAGTAAGGACTGCATTCAATGGCATTGACGCGGGCAGGGATCGTTGAGAGTGACTATCTGTCCGTCTATCAGTTGTAGAATAAAATTCCATTCCAGAATGACTCACTCTCTCATAGCCTCTAGTGATCCACGTGCCTGACCAGGAACTGTCAGCGGCAGACGGGAGGAGAAAGTGATGTCAGCAGAACAAAGCTGGCCCCTTCCCACTTTACCTGAAGCTCATCTCCTTATTCAATTCACAGGTCTGTTTTATAACTTTCCAGGACACAAGATGTCCTGACACCTGAATAATAAGTGATATTCACAAGATGTTTTCCCCTTCTCCATACCAAGGGTGCTAATGAGAATGGTGCCATACCTCCCCTCTTCCCAGCCTTTGTCCAGGCAGAAAGGTGATGGTCCTCCCTCCCTTTCAAGTTCATCATCAGTAGAGCTAGACAACCACAATGCCTCAGTCTACACAGAGAGAAAGCAAAATAGAGATGCCAACTGCCCAGAAGAGTTTCATCAGTTTTGTCCTGGTGAGCTGAAGCAGAAAGTTAATACTAGGCCAGAGGCTCAGTGGTCCCACCTGGCAGGACAGCCAGACAGCTGTAATCACTAAGAGCATCTCCAGAGCAGGGGCCCCTGGATCGGGGGATGGTCATTTGAGTGGCTCAGCCATTCACTAAGAGAAACACCCCACAGGGGATGATCCTGTACTAGCAACAACCACCCTGAGGTTTTTATTGCAAACACAGTTCCAAAGATCTACTGGTAATAGATAAAAATTTAGAGAAGTTGGATCTCTGTGGGTGACAGGTGCTATATATGCTACCCGTTGAATGACTTGTTGTAAAAGTAGGGAACATGACTATACATGATTCTTTGCCAATTTTTACTGAGTCCTACCAACACTGTGAAGATAAAAAGATACCTTCTTTCAAGAGGAAGTGAAGTGAAGTGAAAGTCACTTAGTCGTGTCCAACTCTTTGAGACACCATAGACTATACAGTCCGTGGAATTCTCCAGGCCAGAATACTGGAGTGGGTAGACTTTCCCTTCTCCAGGGGATCTTCCCAGCCCAGGGATTGAACCCAGGTCTCCCTCATTGCAGGCAAAAGTCCCTTATTTTCAGGCCTGCCTCATCCACGCCATTAGGAACAGTTAACACATTTGTGGAATGAAGGAGGCACAGCTTGTACATGGCAGTTAAGCCCATCAGAGACTCCTTTGGAGTTGGAGGGTAGATTTGAACCCCAGCTCTGCCTCTCTTTCACTGTGTGATCTTGAGCAAGTGACTTAACCTCTCTGTGCTCCTTTCCCTATAAATTGGCGATGGTAATTATATCTGCCTCTCAGAGCATTTGCGGTGCCCAGGGAGATGAAGCATGTGCATGCTGCGTACCATGCGTGGGACATGGCCAGTGCTGGGAAAACAAAGCTCCAGGTACTGCAGACTGGAAGAATGAGGAACCAGGAGTTTTGCAGGCTAAACACCAGAATATGGTGGTTTCAAACCTGGCTGTGCTTCAAGGCACTGTAATCAAATGGGTGCTGTTTTAAAATATATTTTAAGCACTTTAAAAACTGTCATAAAACAAAAGAACACACACCTACTTGGGGTGGCATACTAAATCTTAACATATCCAGGATTGCTAGAGCGTGAACTGGTGCAGCCGCATAAACTCATTTTTGTGTGAACTTCAGGAAAGAACGGGTCTTCCATCTCTGTGTTGGCCTGACCTTCATAGGAAGGTGGCACCAATTAGGCACCAATGCACTCTGGTGGGTTTTTTTTTTTAAATCCAGCTTCTGCACATTTCTTTGCCTCTAATGCACAAACGAGGACACCACTGCCTGCCTGGTGCCACCACAGGTGAACATAGGGGCATTCACGCCGCACACCCACGATGCAGCCGTCTCAAGGTAACCCTGTATGCTGGGCCGGGAGAGGTATTGCTTTTCTCAAAGGGTTCTGCTACTTCTTGCTCAATCTCCAGAATGGAAAATGGTTTAATTCTGGGGTGCTTCTCAGGTGAAACCTGAAACTGGCTCCCACATACAGAGGGCCAGGAGAGATGGAGGAAGAGGCAGACCTCCCCAGACGGGCTGTTGTTGTTTAGTCGCTAAGTTGTGTCTGACTCTTTTGCAACCCCATGGACTGTAGCCCACCAGGCTCCTCTGTCCATGGGATGTCCCAGGCAAGAATACTAGAGTGGGTTGCCATTTCCTGCTCCAGGGGAGTCTTCCCAACCCAGGGATCAAGCTCATGTCTTCTGCTTAGCAGGCAAGTTCTTTACCACTAAGCCCCCAGGGAAGCCAGATGGGTAGGTGGCAGGCTTAATAAGCACATGAACTTACGAGGCTTGTCTTGGGTGGTTAGTTCAGTTCAGTCACTCAGTCATGTCCAACTCTTTGCGACCCCATGGACTGCAGCACGCCAGCCTTCCCTGTCCATTACCAACTCCAGGAGCTTGCTCAAACTCAAGTCCATCGAGTTGGTGATGCCATCCAACCATCTCATCATCTGTCATCCCCTTCTCCTCCTGCCTCAATCTTTCCCGGCATCAAGGTCTTTTCCAATCAGTTCTTCACATCAGGTGGCCAAAGAATTGGAGTTTCAGCTTCAGCATCAGTCTTTCCAATAAATATTCAGGACTGATTTCCTTTAGGATGGACTGGATGGATCTTCCTGCAGTCCAAGGGACTCTCAAGAGTCTTCTGCAACACCACACAAGATGAGTTTATCTCTACACCCACTCGCCAGAGTCTTAAAAGTTTGTGCAAAGGCCTTAACGGGGTTCAGTCACGTGCACTGTCCAGATGGTCTCAACAATGCCTGACTCGCAAGGCTGTGACCTTGAAAACAGCTCCCATTGTGAGAACGTTGGGCAGAAGACAGAGTCCAAAGACAGGGCAGGAGTGAGGAGCCCAATTCCAATCTAAGTCAACAAGAGTCACTTCTCCTTAATGACCCCTCCCTATCAAGTGCTTGTTAGAACTTGTGGATGATTAGACCTTGTCAGTCTGAAAATGATTACTACCCATTTCCCACGCTTTTGGGAGTTTAACTGAAGAATGCATACTGTAATTGCAAGGTGAGATCTTAAAAGCCCACTGATAATGCTACTGCCATGTGTAGAATAGACAGCAAGGAGCTTCTCTACAGTACAGGGAACTCAGCTCGGTGATCTATGATGACCTAGAGCGGTGGGATGGGAAGAGTGGCAGGGAGGCTCAAGATGGGGAGGATCTATGTATACATACGACTGATCCACGATGCTTACCGTAGAGACTCACACAACATTGTAAAGCAATTATATTCCAGTTTTTAAGGTCCAAAAAATAAAATGCCAAATCTAGAAGAAAAAAAATTGTTAGATTTGCAACTCTGTGCCGGTGTGAAAAGGGCTTCCCAGGTGGCTCCATGGTAAAGAAGCTGCCTGCTCCTGCAAGAGACATGGGTTCGACCTCTGGGTCAGGAAGATCCTGTGAAGAAGGAAAGGTGGTGGGTGGTAACCCACTCCTGTGCCCATTTTAAAGATGAGTAAACTGAGGCTTGGAGAGATTAAAGAACTGGCTCATGATGCCATCGGTCCATACAATCAACTACAGCACTTGAACCTGGAGCTATCTGACTTCAAACTCCTTGCCCCTTACCATGCCACCGAGGTTCAGTCTCATTCATTCTCATGTATGATGTTAACTAGTTGGTTACTCTGATTTCTAGTCCATAGCAGACTAGAAACAGAAAATGTCAGGCAGACATGTGGCTGCAGCATGCCAGCACTCAGGGATGATGGATCAATCTCACTGTAGAACAGCTCAGCCCAATGACGAACACCCAACGCAAATAATCACAGAAAGCTCAAATGATGTGTAGTACCTCCCAAACAGAACCTAAGGATGCTATGAGGTTTCTGAAAGATTTCCAATAAGAATCACAAGCCATGTTCAGGTTTGTGCTTTGGAAGAGTCTATCTCAATGATCTGATTATCCATGTCCTGGCAGAGCCGAGTTCCCCACTGCAGAATTTCTAAGCCAACGTGATGAGTCTGGAACAGAGAGGGAAAGGGCTGAAGGGCTAAGGGGATCATTTTGGGAGGACGGAGGTGCTGCCTTGTGGGTAGGTGGGGTTAGCAAGGCCACACTCAGGAGGAGGAGGGCTGCGAGGGCAGGCATGGCAGCATCTCAGCTGACAGCTCGTGACACCCCTGCGGGAACAGGACCAGAATTGGTTTTCCGGAGAGGCTGCAAGACCAGATTAAATTAAGGGGGAGCAGCGTGAAGAGAAAGCACCTCCTTTTATCTTCAAAGCCCTTTGCAAAAAGTGAATCTGAAAGCAGTCCGACCTCCTAGGAAGCACTGCATGGGAGGGCTTCTGCCGGCCAGTTTTAAAGGAGGAGTGAGATGGAGGCAGCCTGATGGGGCCAGAACCAAGGAAGAGGACAGAACCAAGGAAGAAGCATCCTTTAAATCAGTGCTCTGGTCTGACTACCCACTGCTGCTCCCAAGAGGGCTACAACTTTGAAAACCTCCTTCAAAGGGACTTGGCTGCAGACCATTCCCTTCAGTCACAGCCTAGGAAATAGACATCTGTCACACCACGAGTCTCACCTAACTGTTTACTCCTTGTCCATTAGGGAGGGGGCAGTTCCTACAAGCTGCTGCCTCTGGTTCTGGTCATGCTGCCTAGTGACTCTTAAATCCACATTATAAACCTGTCAGACAGTTAATAGCAGTGCCTGCCTCTCAGGCTTCCCTGGTGGCTCAGATGGTAAGGAATCCACTGGCAATGCAGAAGACCCAGGTTTGATCTCTGGGTCGGGAAGTTCCCTTAAAGAAGGGGATGGCTACCCACTTCAGTATTCTTGCCTGGAGAATCCCATGGACAGAGGAGCCTGGGGGCCTACAGTCTATGGGGTTGCAAAGAGTCAGACATGACTGAGTGACTAACACACACACACACACACACACACACACACACACACACACACACACACAAACCTGCCTCTCACCTGACATCAGACGAAATTCACCAGGAGTTCCCTTCTGCTCTGCCCTGGTTTAGCCAGCTCTGCAATGACGCACTGGAAACAACACAAATGCAACACATAGACTGGGAGCAACGTTTAACACAAAAGTTTGAAGCTGACGATGTTCTCATCTTCCATCCCACCCTCATCATTATTTTCTGTGATTTCAAATCATCTGGTGGAATTTTTCAGTTGCATTCAATTAAAAAAAACTCTGCCCGAAAGATTTATGAAGCATGTCCTTGTGGGAGAAAATGTGAGAACTTCTAAACTGATGGACTGCAAGAGTAAACTCAGCCTCCAGGGGAATTATGAAGAGCTTGGCCAGTGATTCCAGGGTTTCAGCCATTCACTCACTGCATCTCAAGCTGAGTGTCACTCAAGCAGCAGGAGCCAGACCAGTTCTGGAGTATCAGACCAGACTTGGCAGGGGAAGGTGGGAAAGGGTCATTGCTTTTTATTATTAAAATCCCCTGCTGGAGGACTTGTACGCCAATGTTTATGGCAGCATTATTCACAATAGCCAAAAGATGGAAGCAGTCCAAGTGTCCACAGATAGAGGAATGGATAAACAAAGTATGATTAAACATAAAATGGAATTTTATTCAGCCTTTGGAAGAAGGAAATGCTGACAGCTGCTACAACATGGATGAATCTTGAGGACATTATGCAAAGTGGAATAAGCCAACACAAGAAGATAAGCATTATATGATTCCACTTACAATAAGAGGGACCTGGAGGAGCCAAATTCATGGAGATGTTACCGAGTCCAAGCTCATTCTGCTTGCCACGCTCTAGGCCAGTGAATCCAAGAGGAGGTGTTGAGGCAAGGAATACGACTTTATTTGGAAAGCCAGCTGACTGAGAAGATGGCAGACTAGTGTCTCAAAATAACCATCTTGTCGAGGTTTGGATGCCAGGTTATTTTATGGATCAGAGATGGGGGGAGGTGAGGAAACAGTAAAAAGGACGTTTAATCTTGCTAGTATCTCCTGGAATCCTCGCCTGGGGGTTGTGTTAATTTCTTTTTTCCTGCAGTCTACAGGTGGACAGGCTTATGAACAAAGGCACTTTAGTTTAAGGGTCAGGGAGTGCTCAGTTGTTCAGTCATGTCCGATTCTTTGTGACCTCATGGACTGTAGCCCCCAAGGCTCCTCTGCCCATGGGGATGCTCCAGGCAAGAATACTGGAGAGGGTTGCCATGCTCTCCTCCAGGGGCTCTTCCCAACCCAGGGATTGAACCCAGGTCTCCTGCATTGCAGGTGGATTCTTTACCATCTGAGCCACCAGGGAAGGGTCAGGGAGAAGGGGCAGGATTCTCTGAGGCAGGACATTATGTGTGATTATAATGACAAAAGTGACAGAAAGCAAGTCAAAGAAACAGTTTCACCATGGAGTCCGAATCGACTTCTCCCTGCAACAGAGAAGACAGTAGCATGGTCTGGGGGTGGGGAGGAGAATGGTATGTTAGGATTTAATGGGCATGGAGTTTCGGTTTGGGAGGATGAAAGCTTTCTGCAGATGGTTGGTGGTGATCGTTATTAAACAATGAGAGCACACCAAATGCCACAAAACTATACACTTAAAATGGGTAAATTTTATGTTATTTCCCTTTAACCACAGTAATAAAAAAAAAAATCCCCCACTGGAAGAATTTCCCATTGCGTTGTCTTTCCATCAACCAAAGAACCATGAAGAGCAATGATTCACACCATCCCACAAAATTCATATTGTTTACCATTTTGTCCTCATTTCCATTCTCATCTGCATTTTCTCTTCATCTTTTCCGTGCCTGACAAGGTGTTCTTTTTTAGAAACTGATTTTTTCTAAGTTGGAAGTACTTTTGACTGGATATTAACAAATAAACAAAAAACAGGAAAAAAAAAAAAAAAGGAAGAAACACTGGGTTGTAGTATCCTAACACTAACATTCCAGCCTTCTTATTTCAAAAGTTTGTCACAGAGACTCACATTGGGTTACGCTTTTTAATACAGCATGGTAAAAGCTCTGATTTCTTTCTGGCTGAAGATTTTAGGCACACATAACCTTCTGCTTAATGACCTCTGAGCAATTTATCTAATTTTTCATAATATGCAAGGAATGAAAAGGTCAAATGGAGAAAATGACTTAATGTTTTCGAAGCTCTCTGCACTTCATAAATTCATCCTTTAATGCCATCACACATATCTATCTGGCAGCACTTTTTTCACTTTCTTCCTTTCAAAGGGGACTTGGTGCCAGCAAAAAAAAAAAAAAAAAAACTACACAGAAAATTCTAAAACAATAAAGACATAGTAACATTCCCCTTTAAAAAGGCAGAAGTAGAATTTCCAAAAGTGGGTTTCTTGAACTGCCTGTATTAGAATCACGAATGTGCTGATTAAAGATGTAGATGCCTCACTGAGTCAGAATCTCTGGGGTTCTGGCCCTGAACCCACTTTTTAGAATATTTCACAAGGTCCCAGGTAACTAAAGGAAGGCTGGACTGAGGCAAGATGATGGACAAGACACAACTGGATTGGCTCAGAAGGGCTCCACGTCAAAAGGCTGGCTAAGGAGAGCAGACACGTGAGCCCAGGACTTCACCTACTTGAGGCCCAACCCAGGTGCCTCTCCCCTATGCCGCGGGGCCCCAGCCCTCCATGTCCAGCATCCTCAGACATCCCCACTGGTGGTCTTTGAGTGGACAGCAGACACTGCACTCTTAGCACCCTTACTTAATGAGCACAGAAGAGTAATGGCCAATTTGGGCAGCAGCCTCAACTGCCCTCCTTCAGCCTCCAACTGGCCTCACCACTGTGGGCATTGCCCTGACCTGCTGCCACACTGCATGCACCTCATTCAACCAGAACCCTGTTCCAGGCCTGCTGGAGTGGCAGGGCCAGGGTGAGCAAATGGACCTTGGTCTTAAGCACTCAGTCTCAACCACTGCCCATGACCACCTGGGACCTGTGCTGTCTGGCATGGGCTGGGAAGGGCAGGGCAGTGTCCGTTTCCAGCACGCCCTCTCTGCCCTTTAATTGCTTTAAGACAGGGGTCCCCAGCCTCTCAGATCTAATGCCTGATGATCTGAGGAGGCGCTGATGTGATAATAATAGAAATAAAGTGCACAATGAACGTAAAGTGCTTGAATCATTCCGAAACCATCCCCACCCCCACCCCCAGCCCCAGCCCATGGAAAATTTTTCTCCTAGGAAACCCATCCCTTGTGCCAAAAAGGTTGGGGACCGCTACTTTAAGACAATACTTTTCACAGCTCCATGAATTATTTACTCATTTATTTATAAGTACTTATGTAGCACTTTGTATGTTCCAGAAACCTTCTAAGTGCTTTATAAATATTAACTCATTCAATTCTTATAAAAACATTGAAGCAGAGACTCTTTGTGCTGTCGTGTCTGACTCTTTGCGACCCCATGGACTGTAGCCTGTTAGTCTCCTCTGTCCACGGAATTTTCCAGGCAAGAGTACTGGAATGGGTTGCCATTCCTTCTCCAGGATCTTCCTGATCCAGGGATTGAACCTGCATCTCTTGCGTCTCCTGCATTAGCAGGTGGATTCTTTACCACTAGCACAACATAGGAAGCCCTAGAGACTCTTGACCCTCATTTGAAACTGGGACAGCCGAAGCACAGAGAAGTTCAGAACTTTGCCCACAGTTAACTGGCAGAACCGATTCAAGCCAAGATGGTCTATCTTCACAATCTGTACCAAGCTGTTTAAATAGGGTATATATGAATTAAAGGCAAAATAAAGCACATCAATAAAAACACAGAGGGTATTAAATTCTGGTTACTGTTCCCTATCCTGAGGCTTTGTTGAAAGAGGAAATTAAAGAGCATCTTTGAGAGGTGTTAAAGGAAAAAGCATAGAACTGAAGCTTTCTCATTGGTATTGCTGGAACTGAACGAGAACTGAAAATCAAGCAACTTTCTCCTTTTGTCTGCCAGTGCTACTTAAGGCCACCCAGTGCACGACTGATGGCATCTTTTAGAGAAATAACCTGCTGATAAATTATTGCTTTGTACTTAGCCCACCTTTCTAGTTTCTTTTCTTATAGCTTAAACCTCTTCTTCATATCTATGCATGCTGTGGATTCACTGAAAAGGTCTTATCTTTTTTGGTGCGAACTGACATCTTAGCCCTAGTCACACATGAACCATGCAAGTTGAGTCTAAGTTGAGAACACCTTTATAGTTGAATATCTCCAGCCAACACACAGCATCAGCTGGACTAGGAGAGCAGTTTTCAATACGTGATATCTGACCAGCAGGAGCAGCATCACCCAAGAATGTGTTAGGACAAATTCCCTGTCCCACCCCAGAGCTACTGAAAAACTGGGGACTAGAGTCCTATGTTCTGTGTTTTAACAATTCTCTGAATTTAAGAAAATTAGTCTAGAAAAAATAACCAAATACCATGCATACACTAATAAAAAAAATAATGTCAATTTCTTACTATGAGTTAGTTTTCTAAGAGTTTATCTGGGATTAAATACTGGTTCTACATTGTACACTGGTCCTACATTGTACTGCCTATATGTTTTTAGGCAAGCCATTAACCTCTGTAAATCTCAGTTTTCTTTTCTGTAAGATGGGAATAACAAGACTTGATGTTACCTGGATTAAATGGAAAATATGCATCCAGAATGCTGACAGCACATAGAAGATGACAAATACTCAAGATATGTTTGTGTTAGTATTTATCACTCTGGTCACCTTTATGGGTGCAACAGCATGTGTTAAGGAATATTTTAAAAGGAGAAGGACTGTGTTTTGGGTGGGAATTCTCAGAGAATACCCAGGCAAAGGTTGTAGAAGATTCCATTTTGTTCAAAATATGTGCCTGACCTAGAGGGGGTGGGACTGGGATGGGGGGTGGGAGGGAAGCTCCAGAGGGAGGAGATATATGTATACACACACACACACACACATGCACACACATACACACACACATAAACACATACATACACACACATAAACACACACATACACACACATACACATATACACACATAAACACACACATACACACACATACACACACATAAACACACACATACACACACATACACAGATACACACATAAACACACACATACACACAATACACACATACACACACACATACACACACACACACACACATACACAGATACACACACATACATACACACAGATACACACACATACATACATACACATACACACACATACACACATACACACATACACACACATGCACACACACACATGCACACACATAAACACACACATACACACACATACACACATACACACACATACACACATGCACACACACATACACAGATACACACAGATACACACACATACATACATACACATACACACACATACACACACATACACACATACACACACATACATACACACACATACACACACACACTGAGAGTCACACTGTTGTACAGTAGAAACCAACACAGCACTGTAAAGCAGTTATTCTCCAACTTAAAAAAAAAAAACAAAAAACTATGAGCCTGTCTGGCCAAACTCTTTCCCCACTGGCCCATTAACCTACAGCATCAGCATCCCTGACTTTCAAGATCCCTAGAATGCAGAGATGGTCCTTTCGATAGACCCTGCCAGCCAGACTCTTCTCCTCCCCAGGAAGTATGTGAAGACAGTGGCTGGGGGAGGGGATGGGGTTCAAGGAGGACCCGATAAACAGGGATGGGGGATGAGGAGGAAGATGGGACCATCCTGGGCAGAGCCCAGGTCCTGGGTCTTCCCCTCTGTCACCCCCCCCCACCCCGCCAAGGCCTCTGTCCTCCTGTGGCCACCGTGGCCAGCCTTGAAAACATGCTACTCTCCTGTCTCTGGACACAAACCTTTCCCTCAAACCCTCCCACACAGGCTGGAATTTTCCAACCCAACCTGTACTAAATCCAAAGGCAAGAAGAGGTGGGGGAAAAAAAATGAGCATGAAGAAATCAGAGAAAACTAACACAAATCCCAGACAACCAGGGGTGCTCACCAAGGACTGGGATCTGACCCTACAACAACAGCTCCACAAGCTTCTGCGAACTGATTTTTCTTGTTAAACTGGAATAACGGGGTAGAATAACAGATAGTGGAATAATGGGGTGGAATAACGGTAGTAATCCCAAGGGGAGCGCTACCAGCCAAGGAGAGCCCTCATTGATTCACAGGCTCTTTGATTCTTGTATCTGAATTCCTAACCCTAACCTACCTCTCTTCATTCTTCCCACTTGGTCCTTTGGGCTAAGCTGGCTTAGTGGGAAAGAATCTGCCTGCCAGTGCAGGAGGTGCAGGAGACCCTAGTTCAATCCCTGGATAGGGAAGATCTGGGGAAGGAAATGGCAACCCACTCCAGTATTCTTGCCTGGAGAATTCCATGGACAGAGGAGCCTGGTAGGCTACAGTCCCTGGGGTCACAAAGAGTAGGACACGACTTAGCACACACACCCACACCCCCAACAGCAAGGGAGGTTACGACATTTGCTGACTGACAACAGATAAGTTCAGCAAGCTAGCTCATAGGTGGGTTGAACCATAGCTGAGGATAAGAAAGAGTCCATCAGATGGAAGACAAGAATAACCACAAAGCTGAGCACCTACGAAGTGTCAGGAACTATGCTGAACTTGTTACATCCACCCTCTCATCCACCCTCCTAACAAATCAACAAAGGCAATAATAATAGTTATTGCAATCGACTGAGCACTCACTGTGTACCAAGCACTGGCCTAGATACTTTACATAAAGTCTGCATGTGTTTAATTCTTATTACACCTGTATAATCTGTAGATCATTGTTATGCCTGTTTTCAACATGAGGAATTTGAGACTCCGGGATATTAAATGCTGGACCCGAAGTCACACGGAGTAAATATAGCAGAGGCTGGAGTTGAACCCAGGGGCTGACCAGAAAATCCACCGTCCCCAGCACTAGGAAGAGGGGACAGCAGTCGTCCAGGGAGAGCGGGAGTGGCATTGGCCGGAAGGTTTGCTGAGTGCTGGGAAAGTGCGGTCATTTTAGCTTCAGGAAATGATTTGCATGAGATGAAAAAAATAATAATAATGTGGAACCTGGGTCCACAGGGCATTCAGGAAAAGAAAATTCAGTCTCCAAGGAAAACAAAAGAATTGAGAGTGAAGAGGGTGAGCTGCTTGCTCTCTCAATAGCTACATCAATCAAGGGTTTCAGTAAAGAAAAGAAACAAAGTTCTTAATAGCAGTTCTTTGGATGGATTTTATAACATCAACAGAAAAGACAAAGAACCAGACAAGCAGATCCAAGCAACAAGAAATACACTGCGGCCACACCCCAAAGAACAATCGGGTAGGACTCTCGCTGGACCTTCTGCTGGTACCCTGTCCCCGATTCAGCTACCCTTGGCTCTGAATCACCTCTCAGTTCCCTCCATTGGTGTGTCATATTCTCAGCTGCAGGCACTGGAATGGCTGAGTGTGGACAGGGACAAACCCTCATTCAGCTTCTAGGATCTCTGGCATCAAGATTCACACAACACAGGATGCCCTTCCTTTTCCTCCCAAATCCACACCATCCGCAACAGTTGCTGAGGCCAGCTTGAATAGATACACACCGTGCTAGGTCAACAGAGATCCTGAAGACCAGCAAGCCTGGAATAAAAACAGTTGGCGAGGGATCCAATATAGGGGCGAACTCACATGCCTCTTTGAGTAGATGTATCAGTTTTAATGACTGAGACGCTGAAGCCTTCTTCCTGAGTACCAGCGTCACCAGCCTTGTGAAAAGGTTCCCTCGACTCAGGAGGGTTTAAGACTTCAGGTCCCCATGCCTCCTGACCACGCAGTGGCTGAGGATGATGACCAAGTGCTCCTGGAGTCAGTGGGCTGGAAACTCCTCCCCCGAAGGTCCGCTTGGACCCACCATTCTCTGTGTGACTGATGCTCAGAGGAATGGCAGCAAAAAGTGCCCTCTGGAGGGGCAAGTTCATGGTCATGTGCTGACCTCCTAGCAACAGAAGGAGGCACCATGGCCCTGGAATTTTTTCATCTGTGCAAAGGCTGGCCCTGCACCCAGTTCTTCAGCCTCTGCTGTGCTGACCTGGAAATCTCAGCATGAACTCCCCTGCGCAGTGATAAGCCTTCCCAGCTCCCAGAGCTCCCTTTGTGGGAGATCCCTCTTTTTGCTTAGCTCCAGCAGGGTCAGACAGTGAATCATAAGCAGAACTCATTCATGCTTGCACACGCCACGGCCTAGCAGATCTGGCCATCAGAATCAAGACAGAACGTGCCTCTGGTGGGGAGAGAACAATCACCACCACGAATGGGACCACACAGCTGGCTGAAGATGACAGCGAAAGGAAACGCTCAATGGGGACATTTAACTTCAAAGGAAAAACCTCCAGAAGATGACAAATGCAATCTTTGGATTGAACCATCTGCAGTTGAATAGCTCCCCGTGATCAACACATTGAAACATTTATAGAATTAAGATGCTAAAAAATTAATGTTTACCTATTATAGAAGTGCTTATAATTGTCTGACGTGCGTCCATCATCAAATAACAGTTTCCAACATTCCAGGACAGGCCCCATCCAGCGAAAACTGTCAAAAGAGAACAAGGAAGATTTATTAGAGGGAAAGTTTGTGAGCTGCGAGCCCTCTTGTGGCCACAAAGTGCAGTGCAGCCTGTGTCTCCATCCCCACCCCCAACCCTCAGTGCTGGAGGTGGTGTTGGGGGCTAGAGTGCTGAATTTGTGGCCTGACTCCTTCACCAGACCAAGACCTCTGATTCAAAGAGAGAGACTGCTGGACAGCAATAAAATGCTCTTCCTTCCTTGTGGTATCATCAAGGACATTAGGACAGGGCACAAAGCTTCCCCCACCTCCACTGTTATTCATCAACAGTGCTGTATCCATAAACATTTATGGAACTTTAGAGATGCATTGATAGGCAACATCATTTATCTAGAAAGAAAACACCACTGAAACTGAGGCTCCAGGAGACAATGTGACTTGCCTGAGGTCTCTTATTCTTCCAACCTGATCTTAAATATCACCTCTTCCCGATTTTCAGCAGTCATCTGCCTTTAAATGTCTTCCCTGACCCTCCTGTATAGTCTCACACCAGCACCATCCACACCACCTACTGTCAAACACAGTCCACCGTCTTTGCCTCCATTTCCACAAATGGTCACATGTTGGCTATATGCTCCTCCCACTAGAGTGGAGACGCCAGTGGGTTGAGAACCATCTCATTCACCCATACTCCAGGAAGTATCCGTGGAACCATGAGTGACGTGATCAGTAAGGCATGTGGTGAAACACAAGCACAAATCCATTGACTCCAGACTCACTGGAGAAGCACAGGGCTTGTTGACTTGGTGTCAGCTCCTCGACACCCCGCTGGGCTCAGCCTGCAGACCCCTGTGTGTGAGGTTGACTCTGCCCTTTGTCACGCAAACTCATTCCTCCTCCTTTATCCCCCACGTCAGGCTGGAGGCACCACTCTCCACCCAGTTGTACAAGCAAAACATCAGGAGGTCATCTTGCCTCCACTGCATGTGAACAGCTTCTTCATCTCCACCCATGTCACCAACCCCAAGTCCCACTATTTCTATTAATACCTCCCAAAGGGTCCCTTGTGGCTCAGCTGGTAAAGAGTTCACCTGCAATGCGGGAGATCTGGGTTTGATGCCTGGGTTGGGAAGATCCCCTGGAGAAGGAAAAGGCAACCCACTCCAGTATGCTGGCTTGGAGAATTCCAAGGACTGTATAGTCCATGGGGTCGCAAAGAGTCGGACACGACTGAGCAACTGAACTGAACTGAATGCACTCGCCTGGATGTGCCCACCTGCTCTCCATCCCAGCCATGCTCCCTTGCACAGGTCATCATGAATCATTCACATTAGGGCAGAAGCTTGTCAGCTGTCCTTCCAGCTCTGGGCTGCTGTCCTGGCTGCAGCCAGAGGGTGGTTGCAGAATCGAGCTGCCTTGTCACTTAGAACCCTCCAGAGCCCCTTGTGGCTTTTTGGAGAAAGTCCAAAAGGGTTCATTTGACCCCTTTGGCTCCTGCTGCTTCCTGTCCTCTGCCCCCTGCCCCTAGTTCCACCCCTCAGCTCCAGCCTGGCAGACATTCCTCCAGAGAGCTCCTTACAGCCCGCCACTACACCACACCCTTTCAGGGACATTATCTTGCTAAACTCTCACAATACCTTTTCAAGAGAGCTATTACTGTTCCCATTTCAAAATGAAGCAGCTCAGAGAGGCCAAGGTGACTTGCCTGGAGTCACCAGGCCTCTTGGTTTGAGATTCATTGTACTTTCCTATTCCCTATCCTCATTACTGTCATTGACGGTGTTTGTTAAGCACTTACTGTATACAGGACAACAGGCAAGAAAACTCCAGGGCACTCTTATGAGCAAGTCATAAAGCACCCTTGTTCACACACAGCTACCCAGGCGCTCACTAGAGACCACGTGACCCTTGCATCTTCAATCTCCAGCCTCTAGAGCAGTGCCCAACACACAACAGGTGCCCAGTAAACACGTGTCAAGTGAAAGATTGTCCATTCTCTTTCCCCTTTCAGAGGGCATAGTTTGTAGTGTTTCTAGAGCCATCTGTCTTGTAAAAGACAAAGCACAAGAAAATATGAGCTGGGACTTCACTGGTGGTCCAGTGGCTAAGACTCCATGATCCCAATCCAAGGGACCTCGGTTTGATCCCTGGTCAGGGAACTAGATCCCAGATGCTGCATGCCCCAGCTAAGACCTGGCACAATCAAATAAAATAAAAAATTTTTTTAAAAAAGGAAAGAAAATACGAGCTTTTCTTTTTTTCTTCTTTGGTTCTTCGGGTTCCTATAGGTCTAGAAAAGATTTGTTCATGGCTCCAGATAGAACATGAATTCTGACATCACACAGGTGTCTCACCCCCATCGGCAAGTCCCATGACAATGTGAATAAAAACTGTGTTGAAGATACTAGGAAATGTCAGCCATTCATGGATTTGGTCCCGAGGCAATATGGCAGGGGCTTCAGGTGTGACCTGTATTGGAGCTGGAACACAGAGCGGAGCTCTCGTGAAGTCCCAGTAAAGAAATGACTGCAGGGAGACAGGGGCAGCCCCAGTGGGAGAAATGTTCCAGGCAGCCACTCATCCAGTTACAGGAGTAGTCCGTTCATACTAGTTGCCATGGCAACCCTGCCCTTCAAATTCAGAAAGTTTCATGAACAAGATCACTCTGGTGTTAAAGATTTCATGAAAAAAAAAAAAAACAACAACAAAAAACTGGCCAACTCAGCCCCAGGGGGTAGGTGTACTTTCTTTGGAGGACTTCTCCCCTCAAGCCAACCACAAGATAAAAGGACCCTGAAGGCTGGTAGTAGGTTGGTGCAAACATAATTGCGGTTTTGGACTGTGAATTTTAAATCATTATAACTAAGTTCAAATACATCTTTATTCATCAAACTAGGAAACATTATAATCAACACATTTTGGCCAACGAAAAATATGTTTGCTTATTCCTGTAGTGTAAAACTCCATACTTCGGGATTTGACCAACTCTTGGAAAGCATTTTTCGCATTCTGCTAGTTGTGGAAGCAATTTCCCTGCAAAAAGTTGTCGAGATGCTTGAAGCAGTGGTAGTCGGTTGGCAAGAGGGCAGGTGAATATGGCAGATGAAGCAAAACTTGGGAGCCCAATTCTTTCAGCTATTGAAGTGTTGGTTGTGCGATGTGCGATTGGGCATTTTCATGGAGAAGACTTGAGCCCTTTCTGTTGACCATTGCTGGCTACAGGCCTTACAGTTTTCAGTGCATCTCATCAATTTGCTGAGCATACTTCTCAGATGTAATGGTTTCACCAGGATTCAGAAAGCTGAGTGGATCAGACAGGCAGCAGACCACCAAACAGTGACCATGATCTAATTTTTGGTGCAAGTTTGGCTTTGGAAAGTGCTTTGGAGGCTCTTCTCAGTCCAATCACTGAGCTGGTCATTGCCAGTTGTCATATAAAATTCACTTTTCATCACACATCACAATCCGATTGAGAAATCGTTAGTTGTTGTGTAGACTGAGAGAAAACAACACTTCAGAATGACAGATTGTGGGGGGGGCGGGGGGCGGGTTAGATCAGCTCATGAGGATCCCACTTATCAAACTTTTTCACCTTTCCAATTTGCTTCAAATGCCAAATGACCGTAGAATGATCAATGTCGAGTTCTTCAGCAACTTCTCATGCAGTTGTAAGAGGATCAGCTCCGACGATTACTCTCAATTGGTCACCACTACCTCTGATGGCTGGCCACTGTGTTGCTCATCTTCAAGGCTCTCGGCTCCTTTGCAAAACTTCGTGAACTCCCGCTGCACTGTACATTCGTTAGCAGTTCCTGCCAAATGCATTGTTAATGTGGTGAGTCGTCTCTGATGCTTTATGACCCATTTTGAACTCATAAAAAAATCGCTCGAATTTGCTTTTTGTCTAACATCATTTCCATAGTGTCAAATAAATATAAAGTAGGCAGCAAGTAATTAAGTCATTAGCAAAAAAAAAAAAATACACATTAAAATAATGTATAATGTAACCATATTTATTTAGAATGTATTCCAATATCAAACAGCAAGTTTCAACAATGCAAACACAACAATTATGTTTGCACCAATCTAATAACTATGAATAGGAAAACAACACAAACTGCTTTATTTTTCATCCCACTAGTTAAGGATTTGTGAAAATCAGAAACAATTACCCTGGCATGCAGCTGGTTCGAATACTGTATGCTGAACATATGAGTGAACAAAGGAATATTTTAAAGTACTGACTTGATTAAAATAAAATATTATTTACATTTACAAAAAATTTTAATATTTACAATTTAAAATTTATTTATCTTATAAATAAATACAGATCTAATATAGATATAGATATGTTAAAACTGCCTGGAAAAAATACCTGGCTCTGAAGGTTGGACTTTCGAATGCACTATAATTTATGATTAGAACATAAACACTGACTAGCAGGAAAAGCTTGGGATTTGGGCCTAGGATCATAGTCTACTAGAAAGCTAGTTTTCTCATTTGAGGTAGTCATGATAATAAATAAGAGAGTATATGCTTAAAAAGGGGCTTCCCAGGCAGCCCTAGTGGTAAAGAACCCACCTGCCAATGCAGGAGACATAAGAGATGTGGGTTCGATCCCTAGGTCAGGAAGATCCCCTTAAGGAGGGCATGGCAATCTCCAGTATTCTTGCCTGAAGAATCCCATGGACAAAGGAGCCTGGCAGGGCTACAGTCCATAGGGTCGCAAAGAGTCGTACACGATTGAACAAAACAGCTTGGAAAAGCTAATGTGCTAAACCAACGCTAATAGTGTTTTGTTTAATCACATCTCACCAGGTTCAGATTCTTGTGTTTCTGCAAACTTGGATCCTACTTCTCTTTTATATGGTTAGTAAATATTACTTTCCTTCTGCCTTAGGCAGCCACATCCAACCAGAGGGTTAGACCAAGATGCAGCCTGCAGAGCGGGTATGTTTGTGGGCGCCTGGCTGCATTTGTCTGTCCATGGGTGAACACAGTCGGGGCACCAGTCACCCTGAGCAGAAATCCCTGGCCATCTGGACAGGTAAGCAAATGCCTGGGCACTGAGCTCTGAGCATTCATTCAGTTTGTTTTCTGACAAACTCACAGTTGGAAATGGGAGGCTTCCATGAAAACCCTTCCAGGCTTGTCTGGATGAAATGTCCATTGTCACTTTTTCTGTGCACGTGACCCACACAAATTCCTTCTTCCAGACTCCTATCAGTTTCTTGGCAGGTGGCCGTACCTAGGTGCCATTCGTGATCTAAGGGGCCTTCAAATCACATGCAGACAGAGATCTCTACCCACGTCTCCCACTCACCAACTGACCACACTACCTGCTTCTTCTCCAGAGGCTGGAGGGAATGAAAATGGGCAGACAGTACCTGGAGCAAAAGGAGGCCTCTAACTCATTCATGTCATCCTTTCCTTTCTTCACTCATTGATCCATCCATCACTGATAGACTTTTTTTATGAAGCCGTTGGATACTTACACAGTGATAGGCCCCATGGTAGGCAGTGGGATCCTAGAGTGAACAGGTCCTGACCTCACCTCTGCTCCCCATCCTCCCATCACATGGGCTCTGTTCTTACACACCATGTTCCTGCCCCAGGATGTTTGCACTTGCGGTGTCCTCTGCCTAAACTGTTCTTCCCCCAACTCTTCCTAGAGCTCATGCCTCCCCTATTTATCTGGCCCTCAGCTCACAAGTCACCTTCCAGAGAGGCCTCCCCTGCTCACACTATGTAAAAGAAATCTCCCTTGCCCACCACCCTGCATTTATTTTCTTTATAACCAATGTGAAATTATTCAATTTTTGACAGTTTTGTCTTCTTCCCTGCTGGACCCCCAGACTGATACACTGATTAGCATATAATAAGATGCAATAGATAAAATTTATTTAGCACTCGCTGAATGCCAGTTGGACTTCCCTGGCGGCTCAGGCTCTCTCACCTGCCAATGCGGCAGGTATGTGTTTGATCCCTGGGTTGGGAAAATTCCCTGGAGAAGGAAATGGCAACCCACTGCAGTATGCCAGTTGCCGTTTAGGGTATTTTATACACTCTCCCAATCAATCATTCCTACAAGCCTATGCGCTGGATATTAATAGAGGGTTAGGGAAGCTATGTACCTTAGTCATATAGTTAGTAAGAAACAAGGTTGTTTTTTGAACCCAGGAAGTTTAAGTCCAGTGCCTGGGCTCCTAATCCCTGCCAAAGACAGTCACTGAATCCATCACCCAGTGTTTTGAATAAATGAATAAATATAAGGATGAATGAACGAATGAATCTAAGACAAGCACTAAACTATTATTTGACAGCTACATTAGTGCAAGGAAATATATTACTATGATGTGCGTTTTTGATAGAGAGATCAAACCTAGGTAGAACATCAGGGGAGACCAGCCAAGGGCAGTGACACTTGGACAGCCTGGAGTACGGGCAGGAGGCAGTGAGAGAAGACGGTCACTCGCCAGGTGATCTGCGGGTGACGGCTGAACACAGGCGTCAGGCCTCAGGTTCAGGATAACATCCATTCGGAACGGTGTGGAGGAGCAGGCAGGGCACGTATCAAGGTAGGAGCAAAAGCTGGTTATGTGTTTTGGAAGGCAATTTGCAGAATCCTTGCTATCTACAATCAGTTTGCAGACTTTAAAAGATGCCCACTTCTCAACCCAGCAATTTCACTTTTAACTAGCTAACCTACCAATATGCTTGCCTACCTGTAAAAAGGAGTATGTATAAGGAGGGTAGCCATTGAAATAGCCCCAAAATGAATAAGGAAAACCAAATACTTCTCAACAAATAACACCATACTGTGAGGAATATTCCAGAACAAGTTCTTAAATGATTTTATCAGCAATTCTATCAAGACATAGTAGCACTCTAAGATCTACAAGACATAGTGCCAAGTGAAAAAAAGTCAAGTAACATTTCACTATGTAAAAAATGATCCTATTTATATATTTTTAAAAAGAGAAAATGAAGCTATATGTGTGTGGATACAATGCACACACACACACAGATGTAAATGCATGGTTTGAAAAACCATTCAGCAAATTTTTATCTGTGATTTCCTGGGAGAAAAATAGAGGAGAAAAAGACTCTGACTTAAAAAAAAGCAAAGAATCTAAAATGTTTGAATATTTATAATGAAAATGTAGGCGTATATTACTCTGATTTTTTAAAATCTCATTTTGAAATAAAAAGATTAAAAGCCAGCACTGTAAATAGAAATCCCCCTGAGAGTATCCCACAGGGCTCCAAAGAGGCCCCATCCAGCCGAAACCCTCCCAGCCACACAACTAGATCTGGACCATCTTCCTAGAGTCTCCTGCTGGTCCTGATTTGCTTCCTCATGGCTTCCCTGATAGCTCAGTTGGTAAAGAATCTGCCTGCAATGCAGGAGACCCTGGTTCAATTTCTGGGTCGGGAAGATCCCCTGGAGAAGGAATAGGCTACCCACTCCAGTATTCTTGGGCTTCCCTTATGGCTCAGCTGGTAAAGAATCTGCCGGCAATTCAGGAGACGTGGGTTCATCCCTGGGTTGGGAAGATCCCCTGGAGAAGGGAAAGGTTAGCCACTCCAGTATTCTGGCCTGGAGAATTCCATGGACTGTACAGTCCATGGGGTTGCAAAGAGTCAGACATGACTGAGTGACTTTCACTTTGGCAGGAAGAAGGCTCTCTTCAGTCAGCAGTTCTTGGATTCTGATCCCTGGCTAATTCCTGATTGGACATTTGAACTTCATCCAGGGTCCAGGACACCTGTCTGTCTATCCACCATTCAACCGTGACCCTGATTTGTACCAATCTGTGTAGCTTCACTTAGTTCATCCTCAGGTTTCTGTACTCTCATGGAGAAGCAAGGTAAAATACCCTCCTCGGTCCCTTTGTCTCACAGATGAAAAGACACTCACTTTTAGCATTACCTGGTGATAAGGTTAAGGCCAAGTTTTCCACTGGAATTTCCCTTTTCTCTGCTGTGTTGCTGAATTCTCCATGTGGTTCTGTTCTCTTTCCAGGATTCTGACATAGAGTACCTCAACATACTGGCAGGTGAAATTACTCTTGGTTGGCTGAATCTTTAGCTACATTAATAAAATAATGTCTTAATGATCTGGGATGTTTGGGCAAAGTAGTGACTACTTCTCCGAGACCTTGCCTTCTTAGAGTTTCCAGTCCAGTTTAGGAGACTGACACATAAGTACATAATCTCAACACTATCTGGTGAGTGGTAAAAATAGTCAGATGCATGAGAAAGCTATGAATACAAACATTAGGGGTCCTTGGCTTAGCTGGAAAATTCTGGGATGGCTTCTTGGAGTAGACAGATGGGTGAGTAAGAGTATCTTGGCAGAGAAAGATGAAGAAGCAGAGGGAAAATCATGAGTGAGCACATGGAGATTTGAAATGAACAGATTGACACTGTGCAAAGATTAGCAGTGATTGATGTGGCCGTAGCAGGAGATGGCACAGGAGAGGCAGGCAGGGCCCAGACAACAGAAGGCCTAGAATCCAACTCATACCATTTCCACTGCATCAGAACATGCCAGCTGGCATTTCAGTAGTGACCTCCAAACGACTATGGTTTTAGCACCTTTATACTGATGCTTTTGAACTGTGGTGTTGGAGAAGACTCTTGAGAGTCCCTTGGACTGCAAGGAAATCCAGCTAGTCCATCCTAAGGGAAATCAGTCCTGAATATTCATTGGAAGGACTGATGCTGAAGCTGAAAGTCCAATATTTTGGCCCACCTGAGGCAAAGAACTGACTCATTGGAAAAGACCCTGATGCTGGGAAAGATGGGAGGAGGGAGGAGAAGGGGACAACAGAGGATGAGATGGTTGGATGGCATCACTGACTCGATGGACATGAGTTTGAGTAAACTCCGGGAGTTGGTGGTGGAGAGGGAGCCCTGCCATGTTGCAGTCCATGGGATCGCAGAGTCGGACATGACTGAACAGCTGAACTGATACTGAGCCCATATTATGTTCAAATGGGTTGGGGAAGGGAGAGGTCAGATTTGTTAAATATTGGTGAAAATTGTATTTGACATTCTTTCCTAAAATAAAATGGTCCATTTTTAGAAAGTTCTAGATAATGAGCATTAGGGCGACTGCTTTTCAGAGCCAGCCCCCCACATACGGATGGCTTACAGTCGTAAGGAGGTAAATACAGAGCTTGGTGATGGTGCCAGGCTCAGGATGTACCCTAAAGGATTCCTCTCCATCCTAATGAATCCTGTGTTTGGAAGGTGTTTATGCAGAGGTGATTTGTCTCTCTCTTTAAGAGAGAACAACCAGATGTTCCCCTGCTACTAGGATTTTGTGATAAAGCCTGGACCCCAGCACTGTAGCATACTAGAGGGTACTGATGTGGTACCCACTTGCCATGGTAATTCCAAATGCAACAGAGCCAGGTTTGAACACCAGGTGATTCCGCATACTACAGTTGTCCCTTGGTATCTGGGGATTAGTTCCCTGACCCCCACAGATACCAAAATCCATGGATGCTCAAGTTCCTCATATAAACATGTGTAGTATTTGCATATAAACTACATTCTCCCATATACATTGAATCTTCTCGAAGTGACTTATACAATACGATGTAAATAATTGTAAATACAATATAAAGACTATATAAGTAGTGTTTGCATGCAACAAATCCAAGTTTTGCTTTTTGGAATTTTCAAATATTTTTAGTCTGTGGTTGGTTGAATCTGAGGATGCAGAACCTTCAGATATGGAGGGCCAACTGTTCTAGATTCAAACAGGCATTCTAAATTATATTTATTAGTGCTTTTTTGATAGAATAAAGAATAAGAAAAAAATAACCTACTTTCTATCACTGATAAATTTACTCTATCATCTCAATTTACTTTTACTTTATTTTTTAAAATCTAAGCTTATTGAGGTATAATTTACACACAGCAAAATTTAGCCTTCTGAGGGGAGAGTTCAGTGCATTCGGATAAGACCACGTAACCATGACCCCAACTGAGAT
The DNA here is from genome assembly GCF_910594005.1 of Cervus elaphus. Classification (NCBI taxonomy): domain Eukaryota; kingdom Metazoa; phylum Chordata; class Mammalia; order Artiodactyla; family Cervidae; genus Cervus; species Cervus elaphus. The sequence continues at coordinate 82,550,913 of NC_057829.1, read as the reverse complement.
ACAAAGCATTTTCATTACCCCCAGAAGTTCCTTCATGACTTTGTGTGGGTCATCTCCTTTGCCCACCAATGATCCCTGAAAATCACTAACCCAATTTCTGCCCCTACACTTTTGCCTCAATTATTAAGAAATAATTTAAGAATCAAGTAAGAAATTTCAAATATTAAGCTATGAAAAGAAAGATAAAGGGTAATTTAAGAAGTCATTTCTTCTTTTTTTGTGAACATTCTGGAATTGGAAGGTGAAGTAGAATCCTATTTTGTCAGTTACTTTTCCTTTACTGCATAGTGGTTAGAAAATGTAGTCTTAGACTTCTGACATAATGGAACTTACTGAGATTTTCTCCATAATTATTATATGGTCGATTTTTATAAATACGAAACAACTACCTGAAAATAAGAGTGCTCTCCACCAGTTGATAGGCCAATGTGTATTAGAGTGACCAGATTAATTTTAATTATTGTGTGGGTACTCAGTCGGGTCTGACTCTTTGCGACCCCATGGACTATAGCTGACTTGGCTCCTCTATCCATGGGATTCTCCAGGCAAGAATACTGAAGTGGGTTGACATGCCCTCCTCCAGGGGATCTTCCTGACCCAGGGATCGAACCTACGTCTCCTGCATTGTAGGCAGTTTCTTGACCACTGAGCTACTGGAGAAGCCCAAGCAAGACTAATATATCAAAATAAACAATGACTCAAATGCAGTAAAAGTTTATTTCTCACTCTCATAAAATATTCTGGTCACAAGTGGTTCTCCTGAAAGCACTGGTTCAAAGATCCAACTCTTTCTTCCTTGAGACTCTTCCATGTCTCAAGGCCCTATCATTACCTTGGGGAAAGAGAGAGCAGAGTGAGTTTCTTAAAAGTCTTAGCCCATAAATATCTTACATCAGATTGGCTGGAATTCAGTCACATGGTCATATCTAGCTGCAAAGGAATCTGGGAAATCCAAAGTTGTGTACTTGAGACGAAAAGTACACAGACTCTGATGAGCAGCTAGCAACCCCTGAGCCAGTTCTGTGTGCTAACGGGAGTGAGTTAAAATCTCTTTAATGTTTCTGTGTACTTATCACTGTATTCCTTGCCTTTTTTTGCTGTATCAGGTCTCAGCTGTAGTTGGCGAGATCTACAACTCACCAACTGACCAGGGATCGAACTTGGGCCCCCTGCACTAGGAATACAGAGTCTTAACCACTGAACCACAAGGGAAGTCACTCCTTGCCCTTCATTCTTTACGTAATTTGATGCTTTGTTGTTTGGTACATGTATCTTGTTCAGTCTCTAAGTAATGTCCAACTCTTCACAACCCCATGGACTGCAGCACACCAGGCTCCTCTGTCCTCTACTATCTCCCAGAATTTGCTCAAATTCATGTGTTAATAGTGGCTTAAACAATACAAAGGTATTACCGTACAGCTCTGGGGATCTGAAGACTCACTGGACTAACATCAATGTGTTGGCAGGGCTTCACTTTTTTCTGCAGGCTCCAGGGGAGAATCTGCTTCCTTGCCTTCCTTGTTTCCAGAGGCTACCCTTATTCCTTGGTCTGTGGCCCTCTTCCATCTTCCAAGAGAGAAATTCCATCACTGCAGCCCCAGCTTCCATCATCATAACTCATCCTCTGACACCACTCCCTTCCTGTTTCACTTATGAGGACCCTCATGATAGCATTGGGTCCACGTGGATAATTCAGGATAATCTCCCCATCTCAAAATCTTTAATGGAAATTCATCTACAATGCCCCTTTTGTCGTGGCCACATATTTACAGGCTTCAGGAATTATACACAGTTTCTTTGGGGGAAACCATTATTCTGCCCAACCACAAAATCTGAAGCTCCATATAGGTGATCATCATGGTCTTGCTGTGGATAATATCTTAAATATTTAGGATATCTTAAATATCCTAAATGCCACTTCTGCCTTATTTCAGTTCTTGGCTTTAAATTCAACCTTGCATGACATTAGCACAGTTTGTTAATAGTTGCTTATTGCATCTTTGTCAAGCCTTTTGCTTTTAACCTAATTGAATCACTTATTTTGAATGTCTTTCATTCAAAAATTGAGTTCTTACAAACTTGAGTCTGAAGTTTTCTTTTTTAAGGGCATGAGTTTGACTCTCTTACAGTTACTGCTGTTGTTTTGCCTCATTCTGTCATCTTCTTTTGTGTATGAGCTTCTTTTTAAGTTTTCAGTGAAACTGAAAACTTTTGCTATATGGGTTATCTTTTTGTTATATGGGTTATCTTTTCTCAATCTTATTTAGAGTACTTGCTTTTTCTTCTGATATTTTCAAAGTTTTATTTATCTGATTTTAGTTCTTCAAGTGGTTATAATTATACATTTTCAAGTAAGCTTGAACCTCTTCATTAGTTGGCTTACCAATATTTGACACATCTATTGAACCCTCTCCATGAATAAAAACACTTATCCTTCCTCTCATTTATCTACACAAATACAGCCCTAATTTTCACTTACAATATTATTATTCTTTTTTCTTCCAATTTTATTGAGATATACTTCTAAGTCACTTCAGTCGTGTCCGACTCTGTACGACCCCATAGATGGCAGCCCATCGTGCTCCCCCATCCCTGGGATTCTCCAGGCAAGAACACGGGAGTGGGTTGCCATTTCCTTCTCCAATGCATGAAAGTGAAAAGTGAAAGTGAAGTTGCTCAGTCGTGTCCGACTCTTAGCGACCCGGTGGACCACAGCCTACCAGGCTCCTCCGTCCATGGGATTTTCCAGGCAAGTGTACTGGAGTGGGGTGCCATTGCCTTCTCCATATTGAGATATAAGTGACACACAAAACTGCGTAAGTTTAAGGTGTAAGCACAATGATTTGACTTACGCACATCATGAAATGATTATCACAGTAAGTTTAGTGAACATTCACCATCTCATACAGACACAAAACTAAAATAGAAAAAAAAATTTCCTTATGGTGAGAACTCTTGGGAATTATTCTCTTAACATTCATATATAACCTACAGCAGCATTAATTATATTTACCAACTTGTGCATTTATCTCAAGTACTTACTTATCTTATAACTGGGAATTTGTACCTTTTGACTGCCTTCATCCAATCCCCCCCTCCTCTCATGCCTTGCCTCTAATAATCTGATTTCTTCTTCTGAGTTTGTTTTTTGTTTGCTTGTTTTTGAAGTAAAATTGACCTACAAAACTATGTTAGCCCCTGTTACACAACATAGTGATGTTATATTTCTATACGTTTCAAAATGATCACCAGGATAAGTCTAGTTACAACTTGTCACCGTACAAAGATACTACAGTTAATGACTATATCCCTCACACTGTACATTCCATTCTGATGACTCATTTCTTTTGCAACTGGAAATTCGTACCTCTTAATCTCCTTCACTTGTTTCTTTCATTATTCTTATTGTTGGCATTGTCACAGGATTGAGCACACTTTAAAGATTTATGACATTTGCCATCTACAATTATGATATGCAGTTCTGTTCCTTTCATGATAATCTCAAGTTCAGCGCTCACCCAACTCTTTTGTTACTGCCCCCACTTACCTGTTTCTGCCCAAGCTCTACCTCGAATGTGTCTGGCTTTGCCCCTCAGATATCTGAAGAACTCTTTCTTTCCTTTGGCATTGTATTATCTGTATTGGAGTATGTCTTAGTATCGATCACTCTATATCCTTTTTATTTGGGGCAATAATAAAGACAATGATCAATACTGCCTTTTGATCAGCAGAGGCTTCATTTTAGGAAGAACATGAGTTTTTTTTCCCCAATAAATCTTTGAATAATATTTTTGTTCATTTATTGGATTCTCTGTTAGATCATTTCCATTCAATATCTTTATTTTTATTCTCTGTATGCATTATGATTACCCCAGCTTTGCATTCTCTTTATTGTTGTTGAGTCTCTTATTTTACCTATTATTTTTTGTTTGTTTGTTTTTTTGGCTGTGTCACACAGTTTGTGGGATCTCAGTTTCCAGACCAGGGACTGAACCCTTGCCTTTGACTCTGAAAGCACAGAGTCCTAACTACTGGTCCTCTGAGGAATTCCCAATTCTCTTATTTGTTTTCTTTATTTTGTATTCTTTCTTGAAGGTTTATTACTATTTTAAGTTGCTGATGAACAAATGCATTGCCCTAAGGAAATGATTCAGGGTAACAGGTCTCCCCACTGCACTCCCCCGGGGCACCTTTGATGATTCCGCCAGTGCCCATTTGAACATCCACAGTCCCAGAACCAAGGTTACAGGTTCACAGTCTCAACTTCTTTACTGTTCTGTCATGGGAAGGCTTTACTCCCAGAAAACCAAGCGATAACTATCTGCTTCCTCCTCCTCCACATAGGATGCCCCCAGGGGAAAGGGGTCACTGCACGGTTCCCGGGAACAATTTCCACTTAAAATGACAGGGTAACGTGGTGAAGGGGTTTCTCCAATCCGTCTGCCAATGTAAGAGATGTGGAATCGATCCCTGGGTCTGGAAGATTCCCTGGAGGAGGAAATGGCAACCTGCTCCAGTTTTCTTGCCTGGAAAATTCCATGGACAGAGAAGCCTGGCAGGTTACAGTCTATGGGGTCACAAAAGAGTCAGACAAATGAATACACACACAAAAGATGTTTTAGAGATTCTGAACATAGCCACCTAAAACCCTTCCACGTGTAACTTTCCAGAGAAACTCAGAGAGAAATGTTACAACATTTTAAAGAGATTTGGCATTTGCTGCCACAAGAGAGTTCATAAAGTGAATTAATTATTTAGCTATTTTCTGTAAAGCAGCCTAGAAATACCTTTGAGGCATCTGTGTTTAATTCTGCTAAAGGGTGAGCAGTCTGCCTAATTTCTCCTTTTCATATTTTACTAACATTTTCCTCCTCTATTTACTCCATTAAAGTCTACAACAGCATAAAGGATGAAAGAATGCGTTCAATTGTTTTAAAATGCTAATTTCATCAAGCCTGTGGTGGCTGTTCAAGGTGATTTCTCCTTTAATGAGGAGATGACTTGGTAAATTTCTGACTCTCAATGTAAACTGTTCAGTGTTCCGTTCACAGCCTCACTAATTTATGTGTTAATTTGATCAAGAGTAGTTTACATTGCAAACCACAAAACCTGCATTTCCTACATTGTTGTTGACAACAGGGAATCCACTTCATGTATGTAAATCAGGCATTTACTCCTCTCTGAAAGGCAAAGTGCAGTAATCAGAGGTGATGGAAACCATGAGTTAGTAGAAATTCCATGGGCACGGAAGCTATGAGGAAGTAGAATAGAATAACAGGATACAAAGACATTCACAGTATAGGCAGAAATTATTATTGCTCTGTGGGTTGAACTCCAGAAAAGGGAACACTAAACAGTCACCTTGAGTAGGGGATTAATAATGTGACCTTGAGAATGACATTGGAATCCAAATGGCATCCCAGTCTCCCTAGGAGGCTCAGCTCTACCACTGATTTATCTTTCTAATTAGGAAGTATATTTATAACCATCTCCATTACTGGGGATAATCTGAATGGTCCTGGAAATTAAGATTCAAACCAAAGTCATGGTCCCATGAGGAGACCAGATGGCAGGTATGGCTGGATCAGGGCAAACCAACCAATGGTTTGGTTTCAGTCGCTAAGTCATGTCCGACTCTTGTGACCCCAAGGATTGTAGACTGCCAGGCTTCTCTGTCCATGGGATTCTCCAGGCAAGAATACTGGAATGGGTGGCCATTTCCCTCTCCAGGAGATCTTCCTCCAACCCAGGAATCGAACCCAGGTCTCCTGCATTGCAGGCAGATTCTTTACCAACTGAGCTATGACAGAAGCCCCAAAGCTAACCAATGTCGGAGAGAAAAAACACTCAAATGTAGGTGCAGTCAAGGGAGAGAGGACAGCCTGTCTCCATAGATAAAGGAGGGCATATTTCACTGGTCATGCTAGAGAACAGTCTTCATCACGCATTCAACTAGTAGCATCAGCACGGGACTGGCAGGATCACACACGTGAACACACAGACTGTGCAAAGCCACAGCCCCACCTCCCAGCAGAGGGACGAGAGTACAGAGCCCCTGGCCCTGTGGAGCTCACCTTTGAATGGGGCTCACAGGGGACTGTTTGCTGAACTGCATCACAGGACGGGCGGGGAGCTGGAGCCTTTATCCTCTCACTCCTGCCGTCTCCTGACCAAGGGTTGCTCTGCTCTTCCACGAAATCTCCACACTCACAGCCAATGAACAGCCTTGGACAATCAGGAGGCTACTGTGGGTTAGAGAGCTGTTCCCTGTGGCCTCCAGGCCAGGCTGGGCTAAGGGGAATGGGAGGGACACTCAGCCCCTGTTATGATCACAGGTCACTTTCCAGAAGGGCTGGGCTGCCACGCAAGTGGAAGTGGCTGTCTTAAGACCATAGCATGTGCTCTTCCATGGTCACCAATGGGAGGGAAAAAAACACAGAGGAGTCGGACTGGCTGATGGCAGAGGATGGCAAGGTCTCACCTATTTTCTCAGCGACACGAGAACAGAGGTCATCAGCCAACAGAGCGGACAGGGGAAGATGTTGGAGGTTGGAGGAAAGCTGAACTGTGAAATGGTCATCACAAAGTGTAGGGAGGTGCGTTTACTGAGAAATAGCTTGGAGTGGGATGGTGCTGAGCGCCCTTCCGAGATCAGAAACCACCATCCCAGTTATATGTTTTCTTCCAGCAACACTCAAGCAGCAAACAGGTTGTCTGGTTTAATTAGGGCTGGGACGTTGTCAGATGTGTGTGTGAAGGGGGAGAGGAGATCAGAGAGTTAAGGGTTAAGCTTTGGCATCAGGAGGAATCCAGGTTTGAGGGGGTGGGGCTAAAACGTAGACACTTTGGGTGCCCTCTTTAAGAGAAAGTTTACCAAATCACAGATGTGAAATTAAACTTACAAGTGAATTTTTTTAGAATCAGAAAATAAGAAATTTTAAAACTCAGTGCTTACTACAGATGTCATAACATCCAAAACAATAACATGCTTTTTAATTAGCTGTCTGATACAACTTTCTATTACTTTCTTTCCTGCCCTCTTTTGCCTATTCATGTGAAAATAATCTTAGAGAACAGAAACATAATTCAGTCTTTCCTCTAGCAAGGTTGATGGATATGTTTTTTTTTTTTCCTTATTGATAGTTGCAGAAATAAAACATATGACTTCACACAGATATAATTACTATGTGTAATATTGATACAGGTTTTATGCTACTAATATGGAAAAACTGGTAGATTCTATTATACATCACACCCATCAAAAAAGAGAGGATTTATAAGTGTAAATGTTGCATCACTGAGGATATTCTTTCCTCCAAGGTATCTATGAGAAATTTCCACACACCACCTTCTGGGTCCACACGTTTTAAAACTCGGTTCTCCCTCATTACCCAGACACTTCCCGAGCTGAGCTCTATAGGACCTGCTCAAATCACAATATGACCCTGGGCTCTGACCCCTTGTGTCCTGATGATGGATGGATCAGCATAAAAGGCAGTAGGAATTTTCTGGAAGCGAGGTTTACATGAGGACAGCTAGTGCTATTCTTACTATACTCAACTTTCCCTTAGCCACAAGCTGAAAACTGCCTCTGGGCAATTCAACCCCACCCAACAAAAAGGCATATGCAACAGACTGGAAGTGTGAATAGAAAGATCCAGTGATTTTCAACTGATTGTGGTTTAAATAGCTCACTTTGGCAAATTTTGCAATCACACGTGAACTTATGGCTTCTCTCAAGATCACAGGAGGATCTCCTACAAATGGGGACCCCAGGACCTAGATGTCACTAGCTATACAAATACCTCTTTGAGGCATAACTGTAATAAAGGGTCTTCTTACTTCTAGGCTAGATGAGAAGTGTGGATGTGGAAACACAGCAAGATAAATGTTATTAATAGAAGGTGTGGATCCTGTTGAAAAGTGCTGAGGTGGGTGGTTTGGAGTCAAGGCACCGAAAATACAGATTGAGGTAGGTCTCAGCTGAGATGTCTGAATCCAAGATCTTGGATTTCATGACATTTCAACAGAAATAAGAACTAAAGTAGGACCACCGGGCTTACACAGGATGGAGGCAATGATAGCTGGACACAAAAAAGCCAGGCATTGCATGGATTCCAGAGCCACACTCTCCCGTACGGTGGCCACTAGCCACATTTGATTACTCACATATAACTCAACTAAAAATTCATTTCAAGGGCCCAATACCCATACCTGGTGAGCATATACCCGTATCTGTCTACTACATTGGAAAGTGCAGATATATTGACAGAACAGTCCTCTGATTGAACATTCCACTGGACAGTGCTACTCTAGAAGATGTTGAAATCAGTAAGAATTATGACCAAAGTGTTGGGATATAAAAAAAATGAGCCACGCTGCCTGAGTTCAAGTCCTGGCTCCATCAAGGACTAGCAATGTATCACTTTGGATACATTACTTAGCCTGTCTGTGCCTTAGTTTCCTCATCTTTAAAATGGGTATTATCATAATGTTTACCTTAGAGGGTTGTTGTGAAGATAATACAGCAAATGCTTAGGATAGTACCTGGCACATAGGAAATACTATTCAAGTGTTAGCTATGCTGATTATGTGCTACAAATCTGCACGGAATGACGGAGTGTAAAAGGAGGGGAACCAGGATCAGAAGATGACCGCAGCATTGAGGGGCAGCAGTGCGACAGTCTGAGGGTGGTGCTGGAGAAAAGCTGGAATTTTGAAGAGAGGAGGGCAGAGCCTGCACTGGGAGCCAGCAAGGCACCTAACCCTTCTCTGGGCTCCAAGAAATGTGGCTGGAAACAATACCATATTGGAGAGGGCAGAGAGGGCTATAGTGGAAGCCAAACTCAGGGCACAGCTTCGTTTCTGCTGCTAGGAGAAGGTCGAAGAAACACTCCGAGAAGAGGCCGATGTTGGATGGAATTTTGCTGACGGTAACCCCAGTGTCCCAGATGGCCCAAGACAGAAGCTGGGGAGGCAGGCGTGGTGGAGAACTGGATCAAATGACAAAGCCTTGCCTGGACGAGCATCGCTGTGGCCATGTTCCCCTGGGAAGCTCACGCTTCCAGTGTAACTGAGGCACACCAGAGTGGAGGACATGAAGGTGTGAAGAGGCTGAGGGTCTCCTAGGGGCAGGTGGGGACCCCGTGGTCATCACAGCCTCCTCTGCAGGTCCTTTTGGCAATTTACAATGTATGCTGGACAGTGTCACAGCCAGAGGTGCAGAGGTCTGGGTGACTTAGCGTCAAAAATCAGGTAGCCCTTCTGTTTTAACCCACCTTCCCCCTACATCACTCCATCCTTCCATATCCCCCACCCATCTGTCCACTCACCCATCAAGTCACCCACAAATCCATCCACCCATCTATGCATCCAGCTGCCCACCCACCTACCGAATCCCCACCCAGGTACCTATCTCTGGCTACCCTTATAAGCACCTGATAAATGAAAGGCTTAGCGTGTCATTTACAGGACTGAAGCCTTTTCATGCTTTTTCATTTCCAATCTCATTTTCTCCATTTCTCTTTATCACGATGGATTTTATGCACGTAAATCCCTTGTCTCATTTATAATTTCATCTTCAAGACCACAGTTCAAGCCGTTGTTCTCCCCACAGAGGCCCCTTCTCCTCCACGCTATTTGCAGTGCTTGGGCATGACTAATTAACTTCTCTAACCGTCATAAGCCTCCTCCCAACACTGTCGGCATTAGGCAAGAGCAAGTTGAAAGCATTGTGCCGTTTCCTAAAATTTAATAAGGAAACAATAGCTTGGGATTTATAAGTTTTCCGACAGTACAGACATTTGCCCAAGGAGGGATGGATAAATAAAATCCAGTTCGTCAGCTGGAAAGAAGTGCATAAACAGAGGAAAGGATTGTTGAAAATATATGTTGAGCCTGAGCTCTAGCCAGCATAGTGTTTGGAGGAAGGATGATAAGAGCTGACATTTATGCAGCTCTTACTAAGGGCCAGGTTCTCTGTCTGCATTGTTTTATTTTATTATCACAGCATAAAGGGTAAATTTAGCTGTTATCCCATTTTGCAAATAGGGAAACTGAGGCATTGCTCAATGTCACAGTCAAGTATAGGCAGCTAGGAAGTCTGCCTCTTGAGTCCACGCTCTCTCTCTACTCTACTACGTGGAGGGTTGAGGCTTAACTGGAGACCAGGTACACAGTGGAAATAGTATAGCAGAGCCTGGGGGGCAAGTGTTTCAGGCCCTTGAGCCTCTTTGCTGCCAATACCTCATTGGGTGACCTTGGGTGAGTTTATGAAAACTCTGGTTTTCATAAAATGAAAAGGCTGAGTTGATGATCTCCCGTGGCTGTTCCAGCCCCAAAGCCTGGAAGATCTACATTCCTATATCACTGGCTATGGAATTCATTTACAGCATTAAAGTCAAAGCTGCTGAAAAGTTACCCAAGCAGCCAGAAATAACCAGAGCAAGGACTGTAGGTGGAAATATCAATACACCAACCTTAAAACACAGTCTGGGCAATTCTGTGTCCAGGGAGGGCACCAGAGATGATCCCACCCTTGGAAACTGTGAGTCCACTGCCCATGGATGCCTGGAGAATCTGCAAAACCCAGCTTTACAGAAAACGGCTTACAAGGAGGCATACAACCCATCCCTAGCACAGGCAAGATGCTGAGTAGACTCCTCTGTTCAAAAACCTGCTGTGTACTGCCTACCATTTTGGAAAAGCCCCTGATGCTGGGAAAGATTGAGGGCAGGAAGAGAAGAGGACAACAGAGGACGAGATAGTTGGATGGCGTCACCGACTCAATGTGCCTGAGTTTGAGCAAATTCCGGGAAATGGTGAAGGACAGGGAAACCTGGCGTGCTGCAGTCCGTGGGGCTGCAAAGAGTTGGACATGACTGAGCAATTGAGCAACAACCACCACCACCTACCGTGTGCCCAAGTGCTGAAGACGCCAGGCGACTAATCAGAGACGGTCCACAGACACCCAGCCTGGGGAGCTGGAACACGCCCTGCGTGGGAGCATGTTCTAAAGGTTTGAGGGCCCAGATGGGGGAATCCACATTCTCCCCAGTCTCACTGGCTTCCCTCAGTCCCTCAGACTCGCCAAGCCCCTTCCTTCTGCTTCCCCGGGTTCTGAAATGCTCTTCCCCTGCTCCGGGGACAGCAGGCTCCCTCTCATGCTCCAAGGGACAGATCACCTCCTCAAAGAGCCCCCCTTTCACTCCTCACCTATGAGCTCCTTTATCATTCTCCATCCCAGCATACAGTTATATATATATTTTAATTTTATTGCAGTACAGTTGGTTTATAATATTGAGTTAGTTTCTACTGGACAGCAAAGTGAATCGGCTATATGTATACATATATCCCCCCCCTTTTTTTTATTTCCTTCCCACTTAGGTCCTCACTGAGGGGAGTTCTCTGGGCTACAGGAGGCTCACACTTGTTATCTGTTTTATGCGTGCACACACAGTTGCTTCAGTCATGTTTAACTCTCTGCGACTCTATGGACTATAGCCCTCCAGGCTGCCCAGTCCATGGGATTTTCCAGGCAAGAATATTGGATTGGGTTGCCATTTCCTCCTCCAAAGGATCTTCCCAACCCAGGGATCAAACCCACAACTTCTGCATCTCCTGCATTGCAGGCAGATTCTTTAACCGCTGAGCCATGAGGGAAGCACCATTTTATACATAGCATCAATAGCATATAAACGTCAATCCCAGTCTCCCAGGTCATTCTCCCCTTTTTCCACTTTGGTGTCCATACCTTTGTTCTCTATGTCTGTGTCTCTATTCCTGCCCTGCAAATAGGTTCATCTGTACCACTTTTCTAGACTCCACAAATGTCAATATACAGTATTTGTTCTTCTGACTGACTTCACTCTGTATGACAGATGGCAAATGCCATGCAAATGGCATGATTTCATTCCTACCACTGCTGAAACCACTGGTGATAATTTTTCTTACACCCTCACTAAACTGAGTTCACAGAGGGCAGCTGCTGGGTCTACTCTAACCGCCGTGCCACTCCAGTGCCCCCAGGCAATGATGTCACATCATTTCAAACATTTTGTGAATGAAGAGATATCGGGGGGAGGCAGGGACGGCTCCACAGGGGAGACGTCGGAAGGAAGAGCAGTTTCCCAGACTTGCAGGGTGAGGACACGGTGCACGTTCAGGAGGACATCGGCACGTGCCAAGACACGGGGGTAACACTGGGAAGGGTGATCCCGGGAAAGTGTCTGATGGGGAATGAGGGGCATGGCCCCTTTCTCAACACCTGGGGATCAAAACCTTGGAAGAACCTGCCCTTCCTTTTTCCTTCCTCAGAAAAATGTTGTAAGCAAACACAACCGCCGAGTCTGACATAAAACAAGGCTAATAAAAACAAGCAAATGATGCAAATGATAGCTTACAGATGCCCGAGGAGGGAAGAAACCTCACAGCTGATGATGCCGGATGTGACAATGAATCATGATTTGTGTCTCCAGATGATCCTACCAAAAAAAAAAGGCTATGCCAAGTCTGTCTTGGTGCATCTCCACCACATGAGTCTAGTTTACACCTGCCTGTAGGCCCACTGAGTTCTTCTCATCACAGACAAGATCCACATTCGAGAGCACAGCTCTGGCAAGGAAAGCAGCGAGGCCTGGCTCACAGATGCATCTCCCAGCCCTCTCCTCAGCCCCTGTTACCCAGCGCCCTCTTCTCATCTCATCCTGATTGCACTCTTAGGCAGTAGTCTCCAACCTTTTTGGCACCAGAGATTGTCTTCATGGAAGATAGTTTTTCCACGGACGGGCAAGGCGATGGGGAGGGGGAGGGAGGATGGTTTGGGGATGATTCAAGAGCATTCCATTTCTTGTGCATTTTATTTCTATGATTATCCCATCAGCTCCAGCTCAGACCATCAGGCATCAGATCCCAGAGGTGGGGACCCCTGCTCTTACGGATGGGATGATGCAGTTGAGGACTTCCTCTGAGTTGCTGAACATCACAAAACTGGTTCTATGTCACCTTCCTATCTCCCCCGAAATGCTGATGCCAAGTCTGTTCCCTCTGCCTTAGGCATTTGCATAGAAAGTGTACTCAGGAGCTTCTAGTGTCGAGAGGGGAGATTAACCAATGCTAATGACAAGGATGGCACATTACATCCAGATCAACCCCCAACGCACTCATCACAGGGCTGGTGCCACAGTGCAGACACCAAAGGAATTAGTGATAATGCGACCCCTCCTTGTCAAGTGGAACTGGGGAAGTGATCATTACTTGGAGTTTATATGCTTCCTCAAATGAAAATGAGCAAGCACCTCCTTCCTAACAGAAAAACTCCCGGAGCCAAGCATCAGCTGCAATGTGGGTTTCTGGTGATGCCAGCTCTGTTATTAACCTCCCTAATGGAAGCAGCTCATGGAACTGAGAGGCTAGATCCTCTAGGAGGATCTTGCTAGAACTAACTTAATGGTGAGATCAGTCAGGGAAGTGATGGCCTGTATCCCCAGAGATTTACTGTGTGCTTTGAAAGACAGCTGACTGAGTACAATGTAGAGTTTCTGCTTAAACAACAAAATGTTTTTCTTCCAGATTTGAAATCTACTGTTGAAAAATTTGATTCGGTTCCCACCCAGTAACACTTTAATTTCTAAAATGATCAATCCTCCTCTGAAGGGAAGCTAAACTTCTAAATCAATGAGAAACTTCTTAGCAATGACATATTCCAATAAAACCCCTCCCTTCTGGTTTTGGAATGGTGTCTGTCTGGGCCTCTTGGGGCCATGTGACAGGGTAAAACACTTAAAACTTCAGGAAACAACCACTCTGACAGCTGGCCTACACAAATGACAACCAGACTCCTTGAATTTCCAAAGAAAGATGGGATTTCTTTCCTGGTAGGTTGTGATATACATTAGCAAACAACTCCTTGAATTAAATAGCCTAGGTCCAAGGAGCCTGGTGGGCTACCATCCATGGGATTGCAAAAGAGTTGGATATGACTTAGCAATGAAACAACAAGAAGAAGAAAGCAGGGAGGGGACTCAGGGCCCCACGCCACTGTCACCACTTTCATGGGTTAGATGGAATGAAGACTGCACCTCACAGATGCTCATGCAAACCGTTCCACTGCATCTCTGCAAAGTCCAAACCCATCTAGGAGCGTGGCATGCTTCTTCCAGGAAACTTGACTCTGCTAACATCGGTGATTTGCAGGCATAAAATATACAACAGATGATTGTTCAAAGACATACTAGGTGTCTCTCACTCTCTCAGGCAAGGTACCTCAGTCAATGCATGGCGCCCTTTTATCTATTATTGAAACGGTGATATAAAACAAAGGCGAAAAAAAAAAAAAAAGGCGAATACTTCTATCATTTGGCCTAGGAAGTGAAATGGACTGGAGCTCCAGGCTACTGGGCTTGGCTCACTCCAGGATGTAACTGCAGCAGTCAGCCTGCATGGGATCCTGTCATGTGATCCCAGGGAGGACCAGGCACCCCAGGCCCAGTGAGGCCTGAGGCTCTGCAGGGCTTGTCCCCCACCTGACCCTGGGCTCAGGACTACTCTGCAGAAGACTGGCCTGTGAATGTGAGAAAGAGAATTCAAGGGAATTCCTGCAGCTGCCCTGCTCCCAACCCACATCGTCTTTATTTTAATAAAGGTAGTCATGCATGGAAGGGGAAAGAGGACCTCAAACTATACAGAGAAAGGTTTAGATTTTTTTAAAAAGGGCCATGTGCAACAGACTCACAGATTTAGAGATTGAATTTATGGTTGCTGGGGGAAGAATGAAGGGGAAGAGATAGTTAGGGAGTTTGGGATGGGACATGTACACATTGCTATATTTAAAATGGATAACCAGCAAGGACCTACTGTATAGCACAGGGAACTCTACTCAATGTTATGTGGCAGCCTGGATGGGAGAGGAGTTTGGGCAAGAACGGAGATACACGTATATGTATGGCTGAGTCCCTTGGCTGTCTACCTGAAACCATCACAACATTGTTAATTGGCTATATTCCAATATAAAATAAAAAGTTTAAACTGAAAACAAAAGGAAAAAAAGGACCATTTTCTCTCCCCTCACTTCTGGTCCTCTACAAAGGCAACCACTATCAACATTTCTTGCACATCGTTCCAAAATATTAGTATACATAACTACATATATTTTCATATGCTTTTAAAATATTTGATTAAGGTTATATTTATAAAGAGAAATATATATGGATCAAACCTGTGTCTCCTGGATTGCGGGCAGATTCTTTATTGTCTGAGCCACCAGGGAAACCCATATATACAGAAATGTATACATTTTGGGGGCTCCAAAATCACTGCAGATGGTGATTGCAGCCATGAAATTAAAAGACGCTCACCCCTTGGAAGGAAAGTCATGACTAACCTAGATAGCACATTTAAAAGCAGAGACAATTACTTTGCCAACAAAGGTCCATCTAGTCAAGGCTATGGTTTTTCCAGTAGTCATGTATGGATGTGAGAGTTGGACGGTGAAAAAAGCTGAGCCCCGAAGAACTGATGCTTTTGAACTGTGGTGTTGGAGAAGACTTTTTTTTTTTGTCTACAAAGTGATGTCTCTTTATTTTTATTTTTTTTTCATTTATTTTTATTAGTTGGAGGCTAATTACTTTACAATATTGTAGTGGGTTTTGTCATACATTAACATGAATCAGCCATGGAGTTACATGTATTCCCCATCTGGATCCCCCCCCCCACCTCCCTCTTTACCCGATCCCGAACATTACAGCATACTAACACATATATGTGGAATTTAGAAAGATGGTAATGATAACCCTATATGCAAAACAGAAAAAGAGACACAGATGTACAGAACAGACTTTTGGACTCTGTGGGAGAAGACTCTTGAGAGTCCCTTGGACTGCAAGGAGATCCAAGCAGTCCACCCTAAAGCAGATCAGTCCTGGGTGTTCATTGGAAGGACTGATGTTGAAGTTGAAACTCCAGTACTTTGGCCACCTCATGTGAAGAGTTGATTCATTGCAAAAGACCCTGATGCTGGGAAGGATTGGTGGCAGGAGGAGAAGGGGACGAAAGAAGATGAGATGGCTGGATGGCATCACCGACTCGATGGATGTGGGTCTGGGTAGACTCTGGGGTTGGTGATGGACAGGGAGGCCTGGCATGCTACGATTCATGGGGTCGCAAAGAGTAGGACACGACTGAGCAACTGAACTGAACTGAATACATACAAATATCTAAGTATTTATATATAAATCTATATATATGCTATTCTTGATTTTTTCCTTAATGTATTGAAGATAATTTCATATTACATGCATCTATTTTTATTTTTTATGTTTTGTTTTCCTTTTTTATTGTGGTCAAGTACACATGACATAAACATTACCATCTTAAGAGCACAATTCAGTGGCATTACATACATTTGCAACACTGAATGTGTAACCATGTGCAACCATCACCACTATCCATTTCCAAAAGTTTTCATTATCCCAAAATGAAACTCTTTACCCATTAAACAATAACCTCTTCTCTCCCCTAAGTCCCTGGTAACTTGTCTTTTATGAATTTGTCTATTTTAGATACCTTATGCAAATGAAATCACACAATGTTTGTCCTTTTGTGTTTGGCTTATTTCACTTACAGACTGGTTTCAAATAGAAAAAGGAGTACGTCAAGGCTGTCTGTTGTCACCCTGCTTATTTAACTTATATGCAGAGTACATCATGAGAAACGCTGGACTGGAAGAAGCACAAGCTGGAATCAAGATTGCCGGGAGAAATATCAATAACCTCAGATATGCAGATGACACCACCCTTATGGCAGAAAGTGAAGGGGAACTAAAAAGCCTCTTGATGAAAGTGAAAGAAGAGAGTGAAAAAGTTGGCTTAAAGCTCAACATTCAGAAAACTAAGATCATGGCATCTGGTCCCATCACTTCATGGGAAATAGATGGGGAGAGAGTGGAAACAGTGTCAGACTTTATTTTTTTGGGCTCCAAAATCACTGCAGATGGTGATTGCAGCCATGAAATTAAAAGATGCTTACCCCTTGGAAGGAAAGTTATGACCAACCTAGATAGCATATTAAAAAGCAGAGACATTACTTTGCCAACAAAGGTCTGTCTGGTCAAGGCTATGGTTTTTCCAGTAGTCATGTATGGATGTGAGAGTTGGACTGTTAAGAAAGCTGAGCAAAGAAGAATTGATGCTTTTGAACTGTGATGTTGGAGAAGACTCTTGAGAGCCCCTTGGACTGCAAGTAGATCCAACCAGTCCACCCTAAAGGAGATCAGTCCTGGGTGTTCACTGGAAGGACTGATGCTGAAGCTGAAACTCCAGTACTTTGGCCACCTCATGTGAAGAGTTGACTCACACGAAAAGACCCTGATGCTGGCACGGATTGGGGGCAGGGGGAGAAGGGGACGAGGGAGGATGAGATGGTTGGATGACATCACCAACTCGATGGACATGGGTTTGAGTAGACTCCAGGAGTTGGTGATGGACAGGGAGGCCCGGCATGCTGCAATTCATGGGGTCGCAAAGAGTCAGACACAACTGAGCGACTGAACTGAACTGAACTAATGTTTCTGAGGTTCACCCATATTACAGTGTGTCAGGATTCCATTCATGTTAATGGCTGAGTAATATTCCATTGTATGGATAGACAATATTTTGTTTATCCATTCACTTGTGATGGACACTTGGATTTCTTCCACCTTGTGGCTACATACAAGTATTGTTGCTTAAATTTCTTGGTGCATATAAGCTGAAGTGGAAGTACTAAATCATATTGTAAGTCTGTGTATAACTTTTTTAAAAATTTATTTGTTTTTTAATTGAAGGATAATTTCTTTCAGAATTTCATGGCTTTCTGTCAAACCTCAACATTGTGTATAACTTTTTGAGAAACTACTAAACCATTTTCTATAGTGGCTACATAATTTTACATATCCACCAGAAATATGTAAAGATTCCACCCTCCTACAGTGTTGGTGGGAATGTAAACTGATGCAGCCACTATGGAAAACATTATGGAGTCTCCCCGTGTGTGTCTCCCTGGGTGTGTCTCCCTGTATGAGTCTCCTGGTGTGTGTATCTCTGTCCAAATCTCCCTCTTCTGACAAGGACACCAGTCATAGTGGATTAAGATCCTCTCTAATGCCCTCATCTCAACTTGATTACATCTGCAGAGACCCTATTTCTAAATAAGAGCACAGTCATAGGTACAGGAGGTTAGTCAACATATGTTTTGGGGGAGACATGATTCAACCCATAACCGATGCCTAAATCCAGAAACCACCTCCAAAATCTCACCTTTCCAATGCATTTTTCGCTTTGTCACTTGAGCAATTTTTTTCCTAAATTATAAGATTTTATTCCCATGCTCTCAGAAACCTGTCACAGCTCCGGCCATCTGCAGGCTCTAATCCAAACCCCTTAGCACAGAAGGACCTCCACTTATCCAGTCCTTTCTAATTTCTGCCTCTCCTCTGCCCACTTCCTGTCCATGTGCTCTGCATCCCAGGAGCTCCCAGTCATCTGCCCCTCCCCAAACACAGCCTGCGCTTTGACTTCTTTCTATGCCCCAAATGCCCTTCCATCAGCCCTTCTACCTCTTGAACTCTTACTCATCATCTTCAAGTCCCAGAGGTTAAGCTGAGTTCCTTGAGGAGTATAAAAGGTATAGTAATTTGGGGCTTCTCTGGTGGTCCGGTGGTTAAGAATCAGCCTTGCGGTGCAGGGGACACCAGTTCGATCCCTGGTCCAGGAAGAGCCCAGGCGCCGCAGGGTATCCAGGCCTGTGCAATCGACTACCGAGTCCCTGCTCTGAGCCCTCGAGCCACAGCTGCTGAAGCCCGAATTCGCTAGAGCCCGCGCTCTGCCATGGGAGAGGCCACTGCAATGAGAAGCCCTCAGTGGGATACCACAACCAGGGGGGAAGAGAGACGCCCCTCCTACAACTCAAGAAAGCCTGTGCTCAGTAACAAAGACCCAGTGCAGTCAAAGATAAATATATATATATATATATTATATATGTACATATAGTAATTTGGTGATGTTAATTGAGGGGAAATCTGAGAACTTGTTCCCAGAGGAACTAGTGGCACAAAATTCAGCAGTAGCTTCCTCCTTGTGCAGAGGGGAGCTGCAGGGTACATACCAGCCAGACCCAAACAGCACCGTAAGGACGAATTCACAGTTTTGCGAACCGTCTCTCCACCCCATGCCCCTTGTCTACCTGGTTCTAGTCCTGCGCTTTCCATCACAGTGAATGGCTCCATCCTGTAGACAATAAGGAACTTCAGTGTCACGCTTCACTCTTAAGCTCCCCATCACCTCGCAGGCGGCACTAGTAGTATAAAGAATCTGCCTGCAATGCGGGAGACACAGGAGACGTGGGTTCGATCCCTGAGTTGGAAAGATCCCCTGAAGTAGGAAATGGCAACCCACTCCAGCATTCTTGCCTGGAGAATTCCATGAACAGAAGAGCCTGGCAGACTACAGTCCATGGGGTCACAAAGCATCAGATATGACTAAGCACATACGCACCTCTATTTCCAAATTCAAAATTATATCCTGTGGTTTTTATCTTCTGAACTGCACTCAAAGGTTCAGGTATTTCTACCACCATTTCAGTGTAATTTCTCATCATCTATCACTGGTTACTTAACTGCTCTGCCATTTCCACTCCTGCCCTCCCACACCGCAGCTGAGAGAGCCTTTGAAATGGAAAGCAAATCATATATATTACACACGCACACACACACACACACACACATACACACGCAGACACTGGTTCTTAAAACCTTTTAACACGTTCCCACTGTACTAAGATTAAAAAATAAAAACAAAACAAGAAGTCCCAGCAATGCCTACTAGGCTCTACATAGCTCACATAAATGCCTCCTCTTCAGACCCACACTGACTTGTTCACCCCTACCCTCATTCAATGCCACACTGGCCTTTTCTTGCTTTGTGGAACATGATCCCTCATACCTCAGACTCTTTGTTCTTGTTGTTTCATCTTTCTGGAATGCTCTCCTCTTGCCTTAAACCAGGTTCAAATCAGATCTCCAGTTTATCAGATCTCCACTCAAGCCTCACTTTCTCAGTACATCCCTATCCTTCCTGAATAAGTTGGATTTCCCTTTATAGCCTCTCCATTACCGTGATGCTCTTATTTTTCACACAAACTATAGTTTCTGTGTTAGTGTTTCATTGTTTATCTGATACATGGTTCTCACTATACTATACTACATATTAATACTATACTATATACTGTACTATACTATATACTATACTACACTATACTGTACTATAAGCTCCATAGGGCAGGCACTGAGCTTCTTTCTTATCACTTAGATCCTAGGTAACAGGGGTATAGGAAATATTTGCTGAATGGATGAATGACTAATTGTAAAGGAAAAACTGAACTCCTCGAGCCATTGTTCTTGCCCCAGTGCCCACGTGATTGAAATTCCTGCACCAAAGAACAGGGAAGACCATTTGTCTTGGGGAATGTATAAAGGAAAATGTTACGGATCACTCAAGTTGTCATAAAATAATCTCAGTAGTGTGACCACTGCTCCTGCAAGGACAGTGAGTGAACAAACCACATGGGCCTGCCCCTGAGTTGGCACGAGTGGGAACTGCTTCCCAAACAAGTTAGATGAAACTGTTCAGTGAGGTTATTTGCACTGATTCATTCATTGGAACACTGCAGGGATGTCTTCCAAGAATCACGATTTCCATTCCAGCACAGGTAGTGTTTCTTCTAAAGAAAATGCCAAACATGCTTGGCTGGCTCTCCAGGCACCTGGTTGAAGACAGACAGAGAAGTGATGCCCACAAAGTAGAAAAGGGCCTCCATTTTCCTCATTCACTCTGCCAAATGAGCATACAGCCTTTTCACTAAAACTCAAGTAATTCGGGCAGCAGTAAAAAGAAGGAGGGGTGGTAGCGATGATAATGAGAATAATGCTGAGGCATGAGGCTACCATTTACTGAGCTCTCTTTATGGGTCAGGCTCAGTGCAAAACATCCTCCAGGTATAATCTCATTTAATTCTTAGAGATACTATCTTCTTCTGATTGCCTGAGGAATGAGTGGTTCAAAGAGTTTAAATGACTTGGCGAAGATCCACATCAAGGAAATCACAGCCCAGCATGGAGCCCAGAGCCTCAGACTAGTGTTCTATGATTTCAGTTGCATGTGGATTATAAACTGAGTAAATCACCTACCTACTGCCCTCTAACTCAGCTAGTCTTCCTACAGTGAAATTAGTAAATAGAACCCATATTTGAATGATAATTGTGTGCCTAGAAATTTGGTTAATCCTCACAACAGCCCTGCAGAATATTGCTATTTTCCAGTTTTACAAATAAAGAAGTGGAAACCTGGGGGAAGGTAATAATACGCCTACAGACACATAATTAGTAAGTGCCCATCCTGGTGGCTGAACCCAAGACTCTGACTCTGGGGCTTCTGTTCATTTGATCCCCTCCCTTATAAAACACACCCCGCTTCTGCTTGTAGCCAGTATCTCTTTCAGTCCCAACAAGAGGTTCCCAGGAACACATCCAAAAAAGAGATTAGTAAACTGAGACCCAAATTAATGGAGAAACGGATGCCTAGTTTTTTTAGAACCAGCCTGTTTTCTTTGCATTCATGGCAGGTGCTAACTGTAATAATTACTCTGCTCTATTTCCAGGGGCTCAGAAAACATTCAAATATCCAGTCAGAGATCACTTAGCAAAACAAAGACTTTGCATTAAAATCACAGGTCTGATTTAAATTAATTCTCTGTGATCTATCTGTCTATTCAGGGAGATCAGAGACCGTAACAGGATCTTCCCCACAAAGCTGCTTTTTCTGCCCCCAGTGCAAGCTTATCTCATGACACAACCTGGAAAAAATGAACTGAAATTACTACTGCTGGGAGGCTGAAACTGCCCTCCAGATTGCTAAAATACCTTCCCTCTGAAGTTCTAGAAAGATGTCAGGTTTGCAGATCTTCGTCCCCAGACACCTCAGAGACTGAGAAAGCCTCAGAACGATGGCTTTTTGAGCAGGTTGAATTACATCTGCTGAGAAAGGAAAGTTGCCAAAATACAATTGAGAGATTCCATCAGTGTTTCCCTGACAAAAGATTTCTTCCATTATGACTTCAATTATTCTTTCAGAATTTCTGATTAAAATATAATCACTTTCACATGGGTCCATAGGAGACAGGATTCTGGAAAATAAATTACTCTTTCTGCATAGAAATAAAAGTTACAGAGTTTTAGAAGATACAAGAGAGAGTTAGTGATACGGTATTTGGGCAGGACCTCAGTGTGTAAAATCCTCATGCTATCTGACACATCGCATCCCAAAACACACCCCGTGATCAAGAAGAGGATTCATGTGTCCACTGCAGGAAACTCCATGAGGGCAGGAATCATGGCCTCAAGTGGACGCTGGCATTTAATAAATGTCTGTAAGTATTTATGGAATGATCAAATAAGGGGCAACAACCCAAATATCATCAATAGGGAATGCTGAAATACATCAAGGCAGAGCAAGACCTTGGAACAAAGGTCAACTATAAAATACATGCCACAGTGAAAAGAATAAAAGCCCTGCAAGAGTGAGTGTGAGTGAATGAGTGAGTGTGTGTGTGTGTGTGTGTGTGTGTGTGTGTGTGTGTCTGTTCATGGGCATAGCTAAGGGTCTGGAAAGATACACATCAAGCTGTTACCAATATTATATTCAGGGATTGGAAAGAAAAGAGGGCTGAGGGGCTGAAAGCTTCCCACTATTTATACTGGTCTGTTGGGTTACCAGTTTTTAGCCATCATTCTGTATTATGTTTGTGAGTAAAAATCATATCAACAATACAAAAAGTGATATCTGTTGCCTGCTGACTTGTCGACTGAGATCTCAGCTGCACAAGCTTCCAAGTTCCCAGCTCCCTGAAATTGCAGCATCCCTTGGCATTGATCTTTCTCTCTGGTGCTCCGAGAGTTCCAGGTTTGAACATCAGCCGGTCTTGGCTGCCAGTCCAGGACAAGGGTGATTCGTGGGCAAGGGTGGAGGCTTACGAAACACAAGGCTGAGCCCTGGTCAATCACTTTGCATGAAGCATCAGAAATCAATTTATCCACCTGATGTAACTAGAAAAACTCGCGTAGGTGACCTGTCACTGGGATTTTGAGATGAAGCTCTGGGGTGACTGACCCTAACCAAAAATTCAAGAGTGAACATGTTCAATCCACTGGGGAGGGGCTTTCTGTAAGAAATGCTTATTCACCCGGCAGGCCTGGCAGCAAACTGTAGCCAGGGCTGTGACGGGTGTCAGGGCAATAACAGGTGACTGTCGGGTAGCTTCCACCTCCTTCCCTCCTTTTCTCTGTTACAAGCCCTCAAACCCTTCAAAGGACTTCACTGCCCCCATTCCCAGGGTTCACACCACTCTGCTCCTTTGTTTTCAGTGACCACCAAATCCCCTCGGGTTCTCCTCATTCCACAGTAGGCTCTGGTATAAAACACTAGTTGGTTACCTCCTGACTATTTAAAACAAGCACTACAGCCCTCCTTTTGTCTCTGAAGAAGTCTACTGCCAGTTATGAGGGACAAAGAGGGCATTATAAAACTATGTGCTTAGAGGAATTACAAAACCATTAAGCAGCGGTTCCAACTTTGGTACTTATGCTCTAAATGCTTCCAAAAGCCCCTGTCCCTAAAGACTCAGTGTTAACTGATATGTGTTCACATAAAATGTTTCATGTACATTTAAATTTTTCCACATGTAATATAGATTAGTCAAATCAATGGAAGATTTTAAAAAATCTACCAACGTAGAAAGCTAAAATAGTACTGACAGTCCAATTAACTGCATTCCAGTAATAACATAAGGAATCTGAAAAGAGCAGAAAATAAGTGGAGACCAAGAAGGGGAAAAAAGTATGTAGCTTTTTATGCCTAAAATTAAGTTCAAATGTTTTAGAAAATATTCTAATTAAATATTAATTTTACCACCCATGAGTGCATATTGGAAATATAGCTCATTGGCTTTCCCTTAGAAGCCCCCAAATCAGCATTTAATATTTAGAAATGGTAGGAAAAAAGAGACAATAAAATTCTTCTGTCATTAGGGGCTTCCCAGGAGGTACCGTTGGTAAAGAATCTGCCTGCCAATGCAGGAGATGCAAGAGATGCAGGTTCAATCCCTGGGTCATGAAGATCCCCTAGAGGAGGAAATGGCAATCCACCCCAGAATTCTTGCCTGAAAAATTCCATGGACGGAGGAGCCTGGGGGATTACAGTCCATGGATGTCAAAGAGTCAGACAGGACTGAGCAACTGGGCACACATTCTGTTGTTACATAAAACCCAAAACATGAACATATAGGACAAATGAGTGGCCAAATAGAAAATGCTATCAATGGCAGATGGAAGAACTTAGCATAAAAGTAGTCCAGGGCAACCTCTAGACATCAGAGATGGAGGGAGTATCCCAAGGTTCTTCCTGTCCGTATTCCCCACAGGCATCTCCTGCAGCACAGGCTAACAGCAGAGCTGCCCAGGGAGGAGAAGCAGAGTCAGGATGCAGCCCTAAACCAGAGTTGGGGCAGAGGATGCAAGAAGGGATGAGGTCATGCATGGACCATGGTCTTACACCTGGCCAGATTTGGGGACAGGCAGGACTTAACAAGAACACAGAAGGGATAGGACACCATGGGTATCTGATGGCCTCCTTTCCTCCCTGCAAAGTTTTTTGATTTGCAAATGGCAGGCCCACGCTAGCTAGATAGGAGCATACCTGCTGCTCCGTGTGCTCAGGCGAGTCTGACTCTTTGCAACCCCATGGACCAGGGGTTTCATAGCCCACCAGGTTTCTCTGTCCATGAGATTTCCCAGACAAGTATCCTGGAGCAGTTTGCCGTTTCCTGATACAGAGGATCTTCCCGACCCAGGGATTGAACCTGAGTCTCTCATGTCTCCTGCCCTGGCAGGTGGGTTCTTTACCACTAGCACCAGCTGGGAATCCCTAGGAGGAGAATGAAAAGGAATTCTTGGAAGGATTCTGGAGCATCTCATGTGCTGTGGTATAGCTGAGGAGCCTGGGGTCTTTTTTCTAAATTTCTACATTCATACAACGTGGCTCCTGCTGAACTGTGACATGATTCTGATGTTTACCATCTGAGGTTGGCACAGCCTCCACAGGTCAAGGGCTCAGTCCCCAACAAGACTGCCGTCAGATACCAGCCACAAGCTCTGGGGGTCCCTGGCCACCTGCATTCCTAAACAACTGGCTACAAATTCAGAAGTTTCTTATGAGTCCTTCAGGTTGAATAATCCCCTAGAACCATCCATGTGTGAGTGTGTTAGTCGCTCAGTCGTGTCCGACTCTTTGCAACCCCATAGACTGCACCAGGCCCCCCTGTCCATGGGACTCTCCAGGCAAGAACACTGGAGTGGGTTGCCATTTCCTTCTCCAAAAGGGACCATAGAAAGAAAGAAAGTGAAGTCACTCAGTCATGTCCAACTCTGCTACCCCATGGACTGTAGCCTACCAGGCTCCTCCATCCATGGAATTTTCCAGGCAAGAGTACTGGAGTGGGTTATCATTTCCTTCTCCAAGAATCATCCATAGAACTCAGGAAAAAAAAAAAACTATGCCCACAACTGCAGTTTTATTTTAAAGGACTAACCAAATGAAAAGACACACAGGGCAAGGTCAGGAAGGGACTCCAACGCAGAGCTTTTTTGTCCTCCCCCAGGTGGCACTAGTGGTAAGGAACCCGCCTGTCAATGCAGGAGACCTAAGAGATGTGGGTTCGATCCCTGGGTTGGGAAGATTCCCTGGAGAAGGGAATGGTAACCCACTCTAGTATTCTTCCCTGGAGAATCCCAAGGATAGAGGAGCCTGGTGGGCTACAGTCCATAGGGTCACAAAGAGTTGGACAGGACTGAAATGACTTAGCACACACATACCCTGAGGACAGGGCACACCATCCTCCCCAAACATCTGTGTTTACCAACCAGAAAACTCATCCAAGTCTGGGCGTCCAGAGTTTTTGTTGAGGTGACATTTGACAGAAGTGACTGGCTGAATCATCAGCCAGGTGATTGAACTTGATCTCCAGCCCACCTGCCCAGAGGCTGGGCTGCTGTCACCCGGCCCAATGCCCAACCTTCTAATTACATGGGTGAGCTTTCAGGTGTGACCAATCCCATCTGCAGTCATTTGAGCATAAACTCAGGTGTGGTCCAGGTGGTCACCATGAATAATGAAGATATTCTTGCCACTTGAGGTCTCCTAGGAGGACAGAAGCTCCCTCCCAGAAACTGGGTGTGTGTGCTAAGCCCTTTCAGTAATGTTCAACTCCGTGTGACCCCATGGACTGTAGCCCGCCAGGCTCCTCCATCCATGAGATTCTCCAGGGAAGAATACTGGAGAGTGTTGCCATGCCCTCCTCTAGCGGATCTTTCAAACTCAGAGGTCGATCCCACGTCTCTTACATGTCCTGCATTGGCAGGCAGGCTCTTTACTACTAGTGCCATCTGGGGACAGAGGCCAAATTCTCTATCACATAACTTCTCTCCATGCCCTGCTTCTGGTTCTGCATTTGTTTTCTCAAGAGAACAAATCTTATTGGGCCAGCATGGGCCTAGAATTCACTGTTAGTTTAATAAACCAGAGACCTAAGAGACAGGAGCAAAACTGCCAGGGTAAAATGCTACAAGGGAAGTTTTGGAGAGAAAGGGACAGGCAAACCCCCTCTCTTTATGAGTGTCTACTACACTCTGATTAATAGCACCAAATCAAGCATCCAGCAGTCTGAAATCAAGATTCTAACCTTAGTATTCCCTAGAAAAAAGGATCATTTTTATATTATTAATGGAAGAATTGAATATATCCTTAGAAGCGTGTCAGAGTTGAAATAAGCATTATAAAACCTGTCAGAAGTGTGATAGAGAAGGCTAGAACTTTGTATGAGACAATGTATTTCATTAAAATGAAGACTTTTTTTCAAGTAATTGAAACCTTCTTCAATATTGCTATAGCACTAGCAAGAATGTATTGATTGTGTGAAGTTCAGAAATTATATTTGGTCCTCAACTTTATAAAATAACTTTGGAAATTTTATATTAAGGAAACACCCATCACTCTGAAGAATCTAAATTCAAAAACAGCTAAGGATGAGGGGAAAAGATTGTATGTTTGAACTTTAGAAACAAATTTGGGTGAATTTATAACAAAGAAAGCTGAAACGGTGAGATGGCATTGTCCTGCCCGATGGCACAGAGACAAATTAACATCATACAAGGATGGAGAAATCTCATGAAAGTGCTAGTATCTGAAGACAGAAGGTTCTTTTTGCTTCAACTCTTGTCAATCATTTATCCCACAGAAACTTATGCACGGTCAGCCCATAAAGTGAGTTGAAAAGGAAGCAGTATTTCCCTTTCAGAAACAATTGGACACAACACACTTGGATGCTCAGAATCTTGTTATGTTTATGACACACTTTCCTTTTCCAACTTGTCAAGTCCACTTGGAAGTAAAGATTGATGATGTCCATGTGGGACCGCCTGAGCTCCTCGACCTTTGCACTGGTTTATCTAACCTTGACCTGGGCAGCCACTATCAGCCTTAGCAAACAAACGGGATTTGGGCAGCTTCCTTCTCAATGCTGTAGTTACAGAAGACCATCTGTGTTTTCCCCCTCATTCTAATTTTGAGGAATAAGTACCAGATTTCTCTTCTTACAAGTCCAAAGGCTTATTGGCTGGTCAAGAGGTTGGCCAGGTGGGAGAGCTAAGAAGTGAGGACCAGCGCAAATAAGAAGTAGGTGTGGCAGTAAGACAGTTTATCCTTTGGCCTCAGGCAGCATTGCCCAGTGGGTGGGATTTACCTTCAAACAGACACAGTCACATCACCTTTTCCTTTCGGCAAGCAGGCTGGTTCTAACCTGGGTATACACACAGAAAGTAAAATACACGTTGGGGAAAAGCAAAGCAATTGCAGAAAGCCAGGAGGTTGGTGGGTTCTGCCATTGGTGAGATCCTCAACAGTGCTGTTTCTTTCTCTTTTTTTTTGCCACACCACGCAGTTTGCAGGATCTCAGTGCCCCAACCACGGACTGAACCCAGGTCATGGGAGTGAAAGCTCCAAGTTCTAACCATCAGACCACCAGGGAGCTCCCAACAGGGCTGTATCTTGACCCCACACCGCTGATCCCACAGCTTCTGTAGATGCAGTTGCGTTTCCTCATAGTATCCATCCACCCCAGAAGGGCAGGAGAGAGCTTCCTTGGCGTGCTCTATTAGGGATTCCCTTCTCATACATATTTCACAGGCTCCTGGTCATCTTCACAATGGGAAAGTTAAAAAAAAAAAAAAATAGTCCCATCTGGCTATTTTGAACACTTACATTTTAAAATATTTTACAAGAAATGGTATTTTAAAATAGCACTCAGCAAGATTAAAATCTCACAATCTCATTATTCAAATTTTTACAAATATGCCAACAAAGCATTACCTTGCTCCAAGTGGCTCAAAGAGCCGTTACAAGTGGATTTTGTTCTTTTAACCTTCCTGTAAGTATATTTCTATTACTGATCAAGACTACGTTAATGTTATAATAGTTCTATACCGCCAGCTAATGTGATGTATTGTGAAGTATGAAGGACTGAATAATTTCCAGACTATGGGACGCAAATCTATTCTTAATAGGCACCTGAGTGTGTATTTATGTATTACCTCACAATAAATCACAGAAATGACCCAGAAGTCTTTAAGCACATATTTGAAAACTCCTAACAGCTCCAGAAGCTTCAATAAATCTCACTGTACAAATTAATATGTAATGTTTCATTTGACTTACACAAGACAAATGTGTTTTAAATGCCTACAGGGGGAGGGGAAATCTAAGTATGTCACCTTTGAGTTCTTTGTCAAAAGGAGGAAAGGAAAAAAGAAAGATGTGCCAAACTACTGAAAAATCTATTGACTTAATTTTACTTCTCATAAACTAGATATTTTATACAAAAAAAACAAAAAACAAAAAGAGACCATCCTTTGTGGAGAAAATGTGAGTTGAGTATCCAGATAATTTAATTAATGTCTGTTTGAAATATTTAGATTATTAGACTCAGTCTAACGTGGAGTGGCTTGAATCACTTGTTTGAAATCCCATTAACTGTCCTTCGAGCATCTTTGTCACACTCTGTTCTAGGAGTGCCTCACTCTTGGCAAAACCAGAGGCGGCCAGAAAATTTTGGTGCTTTCTTAACTCTCTATCCAGAAAGGTCTAGACTGTTTTTTTCTTTCTTGGAAAGAACTAAACTGATCCCGCTGATTGAAAACTAGCAATTGTCCTGCAGAAATTGCCTGTAATGAATTGCAGCTCATTAGTTGTAAACAGTCTTTTTCAGTGGTGTGGATTCCTGCCCACTCTCTGGGTTCGCTCCTCCGTAGGCCAGGATGCTCCTTGTTCACAGCCACAGAAGAATCTCAGCTTAGTTTTTGGATGGTTTCCACTGACTCCTCTGATCCTCCACCCTCCTCCACCCTGCACTGTGTCCTGAAGCTCCCCAGGGACAGCGTCCCTGGGCTTGGTTGGCTCTACCGTGAGAGGCACTGCCTGGAGATAGAGGGAGGAGGGAAAATGAGGCTGGTGTATCCATGCCCCTTGACATATTCTTGGTCTCTGCAGTTTGGCCAGGTCCCTGTACCGAAGGCCATGGCTCCCACTGGGAGGCCTTCTCCTCCAGCTTCAGTTCCTCCTCCTGGATTCAAGCAATTGTCCCCCTCAAGCCAAGGGGTGACAGAAACATCCCAGGGTCCTGCATTATCCTGCGGGGTTTTCTCTTAACCCTGCTCACACCTTTGTAAACAGCCTCCGTGTTAGTCAATTCTGTGTCAACTTGACCAGGCCATGGATGCCAAGATACCTGGTTATCTAAAAATAACATTATTTCCGTGTGTCTGCTACAGTTCCAGAAGAGATTAGCATTTGAACTGGTGGACGGAGCAAATCAGATTGACCACCCAGTGTGGATGGGCATCACCCATTGAGTGATTAAGTAGAACAAGAAGACAGAGGAAGGCTGGCTTTGCCCTAGCTCTGCCTGAAGACACAGCTGAGACGTCAAGCTTCTCCTGTCCTCATTGCTCCTGGCTCTCAGGAGATCCGGATCAGAAGATACACCATCAGCCTCCTAGCTCTCAGGCCTTCAAACTACACCCCTAGCCTTCCTGAACCTCCAGCTTGCAGGTGGCAGATTGTGGACCTTCTCACCCTCCATAATCATACAAGCCAATACCTTAGAGTGAGTGAGTGTGTGTGAGTGTGTGTGTGTGTGTGCGCGTGTGTGCGCACACACTAAGTTGCTTCAGTCGTGTCTGACTCTTTGCAACACCATGGACTACAGCCTACCAGGCTCCTCTTGCCAAGGGATTTCCCAGGCAACAATACTAGAGTGGGTGGCCATTTCCTACTCCAGGGGAATCTTCCTGGCCCAGGGACTGAACCTGCGTCTCTTGTGTCTCCTGCATAAACAGGCAGATGCTTTACCACTGAGCCACCTGGGAAGCCAATACCTTAGCATAATGGGACTTCATTTGGAAATAGGGTCTTTGCAGATATAATTACTTAAGATGAGGTCACACTGGGTTAGGGTGGACCCTAATCTAATGACTGGCATTCTTAGAAGAGAAAACACAGACACACACAGAGAGAAGATGGCCACATGAAGATGGAGGCAGAAACTGGAGGGTCACAGCTGTCAGCCAAGGAAGGCCAAGGACTGCTGGCAACCAGAAGCGAGGATGAGGCTAAAAAGGATCCTTCCCCAGAGCCTGCAGAGGAAGCATGGCCTTGTCAACACCTTGAACTTGAAATTCTAGACATCAGAACTTGAGAGAATAAATGTCTGTTGTTTTGAGCCACCTGGTTTGTGGCATTTTGTTCTGGAAGTCCTTGACATCTATTTTTCTCCTAAGTTGTCTCCTTTCCCCACTGAAGCAGGTGATAGGAATGTGCCTGAGTGGAATGCAACCAGCCTGAACCTTCTTGGATTTTGTTTTCCCAAATCCTGAGCCTGCCAAGCTGGGCAGAGCTTGAGGAAGTGGCAGAGGGTTCCAGAGAAGCAGGGTGATGCAGTGAGGGTTCTCCCGCTGAAGAAGAGGTTTCCTGAGATGAGGAAGAGAGTGGCAGGGATCTGGCACCTACCCCTAGAGACATAGTCAGACCGGTGGGGGAGAAGGGGCCCTGAGGGAGATGGTCAGCGGCAGTGAGCTCCCCAGCCTCCCCCCAACTCCACGCCCCAAGCACAGAGCCAAACAAGCCTTTGACCTGAATGGTGACCTGGTCAGCAGAGGAACTGGCGTGGCTGGAGACCCTTCCCCTTCCAGGCTCTGGTCACAACCCTGGGAGTGGAAGGAGTCCCTACATGACCGAATGGGATTCCCCCAGCCTGGTAGTGAGAGGACTTTGGGTTTAGATTTTAATAAAAAATTACAGTGATATTTCTTATACACTTGACCCTATGGCCTAAGCAGCACTGTCTGCCTCTTCATTTCAATGAGGATTGAGATGGTTGAAGGATAGATAAGCCCTGCAGGTAAAGTACCAGGAAGCCAACATCTCTTCTTCTAAATAGATGCATGGCAGGAATGTGGGCATATGCTGACCAGAGGACATGTTCCAGAATGTTCCTAGGGGCACTCTCCTTAGCAGCCCCTAATCAGAAACTTCGCAAGGCCTACTGACAGCATCAATAAACTGTGATGTGTGCACTCCACGCCACAGAGCCCACCATGAGGATGAGCAGTTTACAAGTACATGCAAAGTGGACAAGCCGCAGGAGCAAAAGGCTGACTGAGAAACAGCTATGTGATTCTACTCATGTAAACTGTAAAAACAAGCAAATGCATTTACCCTGTTGGAAGGCAGGGGCGTGGCTGTCCTTGCACAGAGGAAGGGACTAGAAGGGGACTTCAAGGATGATTAGAGCTTACGAGAATGCCCTGAGCTGAACTCTCGTGATCTGAGCATTTTCTGTATGCATATTACCCTTCAGCACACACACACACACAAAAATCAAGGTCAGGAGAGGTTTTCTGATAACATGAGCAAAGATGAAGATGGACACAGATCCACCGGGACAGCAGGAAGCAGACAGGGGCAGGAGGGGACCAGCACTGGCGGCCATCCCCGCTCCCCGAAAGCCTGAAGTACGTGCCTATCATTCGTGCATGCTTAGTTGCTTCAGTCGTTTCTGACCCTTTGTAGCTCCATGGACTGTGGCCCAGCAGGCTCCTCTGTCCATGGGATTCTCCAGGCAAGAATACTGAAGTGGGTTGTCATGCCCTCCTTCAAGGGATCTTCCCAACCCAGGCATCGAACCAGTGTTTCTTATGTCTCCTATACTGGCAGGCAGGTTCTTTACCGCTAGTGCCACCATCACTGGGATACTAAATATACTGGCTTGGGGTGGGGGGTTTGGGGGTGAAAGGTACACCATCTGAAAACAGGTTATCTGGATTGGGATTCTATTTGCAAGAAAAGGTTGTCGCATAACAGGCAAGCCACCAATGTAGCTCCCAGCCTTCCCTTTCCTCTGAACAACGGTGCTAAAAGTTTTGAATTTTATAATGAGCAGAGCTGTGCAAACTCTTATAAATACCCAGCACAAGAGAAAAGGACTTCTATATCCAGAGACAAACATTTGCACTGGTTCTTTCCTGAGTGCGGTAAAATATAAAACTTGCAGTGTTTCTTGGAGGGGGAAATGATGCTCATTCATAAGTCATAGCAATTTAATGACTTATAAATTGCTAAATAATTTTTT
Source organism: Cervus elaphus (assembly GCF_910594005.1). Taxonomy (NCBI): domain Eukaryota; kingdom Metazoa; phylum Chordata; class Mammalia; order Artiodactyla; family Cervidae; genus Cervus; species Cervus elaphus. The sequence goes on along the minus strand of NC_057829.1, from coordinate 82,518,093 downwards.
TTCAAAAGCCACAATATTGCTGGAATTGTGTAGAGGCACAGAAAACTGTGCTCAGGATAATTCCATTTTGGAAAGCTAGGTCGTACTTCCCACTCCTGATGAACTAATTCAGCATTCCATCCAACCCCACGTGTGGCACAAACAATCTTCAGACTTCTTAACAAAGGCCCCCAACATGGGTTTTTCTGATAAACAGAGAAATGTTATTTTAGCTGGGCACCTACAAGCCTCCAGAGGATAGGGTCATGAATTATTCATTGCTGGTGTTAATGTACATCAAAAGAGTATATATTTGGACACGACCCTCATTACTGCTCAAGCATTTTTTCCACTTGATTTATTCTTCTCCCTTCTCTGAATGCATGTTCATAATCTACATTACCAGTCTTCTAATGATGCCATGTCAGATCCAAATGTCACCTCATTATTTCTGACACACACAGAACCCACAACAGTAAAAGCCAATTATAGACTAGAAAAATCCCAGAAGACCTCACTGCTACCACAGCTAATATGCTTCGGCATCATGAAGCTTGGAGAGAGCCCCACACGGTGGGCATCTGTGCACACCCATCCTGGGCCCTTCCATTCACAGGAGCAAGGAGATCTAGTGTGATAGAGCTGGCTATTGGGAAACCAATCTGCACACCCTGGCAGGAAGCCATGGAATTCACAAGCAACAGCTTGATGACCAAAGTGTTGTGTTTTACTCCGACACATGAATCGGTTTCATTGACTGAATCAACTAGACTGAGCTGGGACCATGTTTATGGATTTGGTGGAGAGTTGGCCAGATGCAAGATTTGTCTATGACCTATATCATAGAAGGGAGGGACCACCATAACTTTTGGAAGGTTGTCATGGTTACACAAGGGGAAAAGAGATGTTGAGAATCAGGTAGATTTCAGCTTGTCCTTGCTCTCCCCTCAAAGTGCATCCAGCTCTTTTCAGATGCCACCCTGCTGGCCAGCAGTCCAGGCCCTCCCCAGGCAGAGACATGGACTCCACAGACTTCTCCTCCAGCCTCCAGATGGTCCCTCTCCAGCACAGGAACCTAAGTGACAGTTTCTCAGAGTTCCCCGCAAACTCGGCTACTTCCACCCAGGTTAGTATTTCTAGAGGACTGGTTAATGACTTTTCTCTGACCTTCTAATTCTCCTTGGATTTTCCTTCCAGCTTGAAGGACTGACCTGGTTTCAAGGGGTCTTAAAGGACCCCTGATCAATGCAGGCAACCAGTGGGAATTCATCCCTTCAGCAAATATTTATCTAGAATTTCCCATGAGCCAAGCACTGGGATCCCACAGGGAAAAGGCAGCCAGTCCCTGTCCTCCTGAGCCTGCACACCTATTAAGAGGATGTAAACTGCTTACAAGGTCACAGGCTCTGGGCTAAGTGCTTTACATGAAGGATTTCATTTCATCTTCACAAGCACAAATTTAAAACGTCGGTAGGATTATTACTTCCATTTACAGATGAGAAAACCGAGGCTTCCTGAGATCAAGAAACCTGGGTGCCACCAATTCCAGGATTCAAATTCTGATCCATTCCACTGTTTAGTCTCCTTGTGCAGGAAGACACTCCCCGCCCCAACTCAGGAAAAATGAAAACCCAGGCAAAGTCCCAGGGCACGAGGCATACACAGCAAGAACAAGCCGATGCCTGAGTAAACCTCTTGTCCACAGCCAGAGCATTTAAGTGACTCCAGTTGAGGAAAACATTAATGCTGAAACCAAGCTATTTTAGCATCTGAAAGAGGTCTCTGGAGGACAGTGACCACAGGGGGCAGGCCAGCTGCTGACCAGAGACATATCCTGACAGGGAAGCAGGCCCAGATCTACGGAGATTGTTTACTTTTTTAATGCGTAGATATATTAAGCTACAAATCAAGCTCAAAATATATTACTTGACTTTTTCTCTGTTAATAAACAAATGAGTAGCAGGGAGTTCAAAAATAATGACAAAAGCCATATGATATCACTTGTATATGGAATCTAAAATATGACACAAATGGACACATGTACAAAATAGAAACAGACTCACAGACACACAGAACAGGCTTGTGGTTGCCAAGGGTGAGAGGGGCTGGGGGAGGAAAGGATTGGAAGCTTGGGACTAGCAGATGCAAACCGGTATATAAAATGGATAAACAAGGTCCTACCACACAGCACAGAGAACTACATTCAATATTCTGTGATAAACCATAATGGAAAAACATTGATAAAGACTATATGGGTATACCTGAGTCATCTTGCTATACAGCAGAAATAGCACAATGGTGTAAATCAACTTTATGTCAACACAGTTTTTAAAGAAATGATTGCAAGAATACCCAACTCTTAATCATGGTTTTCTCTGAGACAGGGAGAGGAGTGATGATTTCAGAGAATTCTCCCTTAGCAAGTCAGACATTTCATAATATGCAAATGTTTAACAGCAAGTATATACACTTCCATAAGCAGAAAATAAACAAATGAGGCTACTAGCAAGGCCATGAGTTTACACTGTAGTACCAGTTCTACAATTAGATAACGCTGTGCCAGGAAGCACCACCTAGACCCAGGTGGGGTCTTCCCAGCTGGCTCAGTGGTAAAGAATCTGCCTGCCGATGCAGAAGACTCAGGTCTGATCCCTGGGTCAGGAAAATCCCCTGGAATAGGAAACGGCAACCCACTCCAGTATTCTTTCCTGGGAAATCCCGTGGACACAGGGCCTGGAGGGCTACAGTCCATGAGATCACAAACAAATGGACATGACTTAGCAACTAAACAGCAAAAACAAAGTCTAGATGGAGCCTGAGGCCCAGACCATGCCTTCTTCATTTCCTGTCCCCTCCCTCTGCCTCCACATACATTCAAAGAACAGTGCTGAAATACCAGCTATTCGCTGGTAATAAAGTCCAAGTTCACCTATGAACAATCTTGCTTTATACCTCTTTCCCAACTCAAATCAAGGGCAAACCATTAATCATTCCAGCAGAGCCCAGAAAATTGCATACACTGATCTTCTGAATTTTATCACTTGCTCTTCAAGGAATATTGAGCCCTGATGACTTGACAGTGATTTCATTACAATTTAAGAATATCATATTTAACCTTTTTTGTGATCCTGTCACTAAATAATCAGTAAATACTTATTATTGAAACAGATGTACTAATGAAATGGACAGGTTTGAGTTTGTCAATATTCTTCTTGGGTTGATTTTACCTTTTTATATCAAAGAAAATAATGCAAAAACTGAACTAAAACTTTGCAAAGAGACAAGTTTTCTTCTTTGACAGTATCAGTAAGAGCCAGGAGTCTGACCATATAGCTTTACCTTATGAAAATGAGTCTTTCTGAAGTCAGTAATTCCAGTTCTCAGGGATTCCCAGTTCCATTGTATAGTTTGGAGTGGCAACAAAACAAGACAGATCTCAATAATAATTTCATCCATAACGCAACATTGTAAATCAACTATACTCTAATAAAAAGTAATTAAACAATAACTTCATCTTTTAGTGAATAAAAGTGTTCAAAAGGCACAAAACTGTAGACTGAGTCACACTGGGCTATTTGTCTTCCCAGACACTGGATATTTGCATCTCCCTTGTACTCTGGCCTCCAGCTCCCCAACTCATCACCTCTACTCATCATCAACCCTGAGGGGTTCCACTTTAGAAACCATTACAGGACCTTCAGCTCCCCTTGGACAGAATCGATCAGCAAATCCTCCCCAATCCAGAAGCTTCACATAGTTCACATGCTCTGTACTTCTATTGTTGAGAGCTCCTTGCAGCCAGGAACTATTGCTATTGCCTTTGACCCCTGTGTCCAGCCTGGCACCCAACCCAGAGCAAACACTCAATACTCGACAATAACAAACAAACGTGACAGTAACTTGGATTCAACGTCCAGACTTACCACTACTGGCTGCTTCATGCTGAAGAGTCATCGATTTCTCTGGAGCACTGTCTCCTCATCTGTAACACACACACACACACACACACACACACACACAAAACAACCATGATCATCACACTACATGACTTAGAACTGCCGGAAGAGCCAGGGCTATACTGAATGAGAAAGCAGTTTGTAAGGCATAAACTAAAGCACTAGGTGAATTCTTTTCTAGCTCCCCACATCCTGGGGAAGCCACGGCAGGCAAAGCCTCCCACAGCGGCCCTGGGCACCAGGACTCTGTGGAGCAAGGACTTACAGAGGGAGGAGCAGAGGAGCAACCCTTTGTTCTCAGCTGGATCCAGGGATGCTGACTGCCTTTCCACAGTGTGGAGATGTGAGCAGGATGCAGACAGGGTGGGAAACCCCTGTGCCCTGCGCCCTGTCCCCTCCAAGGGAAAGAAGTGATGGAGGCCGGGGAGGGGGGGGCCTCTGTGGCCAGAGGGCCCTTGGCAAGAGTGCCCCTGTTGATGCCAGGCACAGGCAACCCAGGTATGAATGGATTACAGCAAGGAAACACACCTTAGTAAGATCTGGAAGATACCAGCAACGCTGGGGTACATGACCTTCTGGAGGCTGCAGCCAGCAGGAAGCGGAATGCTCAGACAAAGATCTAGCTGAGCAGGTGGAGCTGCCCTCCAGGCACAACCACAGGAGGGGTTTCATGTAAATACCTTTACCTTTGGCAAAAAGGAGGTCACCGAGTTTCCTCTGCTTCCTGGTTGTTTTCTTCCTGTTTACTGAACTCCCTACTACGCATGCTGGGAACCTGTACACACATGCACAGAAGGTTAAGGGGCCCATGGTAATGACCCCTCACACCTGTAGAGTGTTCTGAAATTTAAAGAATGATCTCACCCACAGCCAATTTGAGCCTGACAATAAATAACCTTCCTATTTCATAGACGTGGAAAGTGAAGCTCAGGATGAAGTGTCTTGCCTAGAATTCCTAAAGCTAGGACTCCAACCCTTCTGCCTCACAATATCTCTACCCTCCTGCCTTGAGAGATGCAGGTTTGATCCCTGAGTCTGGAAGATCCTCTGGAGGAGGAAATGGCAACCCTCTTCAGTATTCTTACCTGGAAAAATCCAGTTCTCATTCCAAAGTCAACATTTGGATTGGCCTGTCCTACCTTGCCTCTTGGCCAACCTTGTGCCAGCCAGACATTTTAACTGAGCAGCTTCTGGGAGGCCCTGCAAGACTGCAAGAAGCGCCTGTGACACTTGCTTTTTGGGAGACACAAAAAGTGGTCAACTTTCAGGAGGAGGAAGTTCATTGTGATCAAGGCCTTTGTATAAACAGGGCTTTCCTGGTTGCTCAGATGGTAAAGAATTCACCTGCCAATGTAGGAGACTCGGGTTCAGTCCCTGGGTTGGGAAGATTCCCTGGAGAAGGGAAAGGCTACGCACTCCAGTATTCTTGCCTGGAGAATCCCATGGACAGAGGAGCCTGGTGGGCTACAGTACATGGGGTCCCAAAGAGTCAGATACAACTGAGTGACTATCACTTTCACTTTCAAGCATTTCAAGGCACTAAAGCCTACATTATGAGACTATTCACTGCTCAATTCTAAGCAAGTCTGAAATCTATCTAAAGGGAAGAAGAAGCATGGTTTTCCAATCTTAATTCTAAATTCTTTCCAATTTATTCAAGCTCAAGTAAAGAATCCACTTACATTTATTAATACAAAGCTCTTACAAAATTTGTAATTTTAATAGACTGCCTGTAAGATCTCAACTGCCTTAGCCTTTTTCCCAGTTGGTCTCTCAGTGTGTGTGTGTGTGTGTGTGTGTGTGTATAGGGGTGTGGGTGCGTGCACACACGTGTGTGTACTATATGTTGGGTATTTTATTGGAAAGCTAAGAATAAATTTACAAAGTCAGAAGCTATGTTTTCTTCAACAGGAAGATTCCTGTTTCAAATTACCATAATGCGTTCTATTTTTTCTTATTTGGAAGCTGCCTTAGGAAATTGTATCTTAATACCCCTACAGAATTTTCAACAGATCTACTTTGAGTTAATTTTCTAGAACATTTCCACCCCATTTTCCAGTTTTCCCCCTCTATTTACTACATTCAACCAAAAAGCAACAAACATACATTTTATAGACTTAATTACCCCTGAAGCTAAAAGTAATCTGAACACTTGTCCAATGCAAAGGCTAAAATTCCAAAAGCAATGATGAGTAAGCAGATGGCTGCTTAGAGGGAAACAGGAACAAAAATGATGCAGCCTTCTTTATACACCTTTTCTGGGCAAAATAACTCCAGGTTCTTTACCACATTATTAAAGTTATAAACTAATCCACCTTGAGGGCTTGGCAAAGACATAACAACCACAGACAGAGAGGAGAGTAGGGGAAAGAATGAAATGAGGGTGAAGAAACGGGAGGTTAGCCCAGGAGCTGGTGGGAGGCACGTGGCAGGATTCTCAAGTATATCCTCCTGCTGCCTCCAGTAGGAACCACCTCCACTGAGTTTATCCTAAGTTCTTCCTCCTAATGTCTAATAAGACTGGATAATAGACAAAGCAGCATTCAGTTTGAGAACGGGAATGCCCTTGGCTGACATTAAGTATGAGAGGTCTCTCTACCGATTTCTTTTTCTGATTTCTAGGCTGTACTAAGCCAATCTGCCACTTTGACATGACCCTGCATCGTTCTGGTTAATGGTCATAAGGAATGCAGCTTCCCCATGTAAGAACTGTAAAGTCACTGGGAATAATAGCAATTGTATACATTAGGTGCCGATAGTGAAGTAGGAGATAGATGGGCCCCTGTGTTGGACAGTTGGTGTTTGTCAAGTGGAGTAAAATTGAAGCATTGTTCCCACCCAGACACTCCAAGGACAAAGATAGTGGCAAAACTGAGCTGTGATTAAGTTAAAAGATAAGATGACCTCTCCTGAAGTCAAGGAAAACCTCCCTGTCTTCACAAGTGCCGGAAGAATCCTTGGGGGTCAAAAAGGGAGGGTGCGCTACCCCATAATAAGTGTGGGCATGCACCCACAGGCCTCTGCAGTGGGATCTATCTTTACAAAATGTTGAACACACATATTGGGGAGGGTCCTAGAACTGACCAGTCAGGTGTGATAAAAGAAGATAATTGGCCAAAGTTAAACAAAGACCCAAGAGGACTGTCCTATATAAAGGATTTAAATCAAATCATCTCTTTACCATGCTCTTCCTCATTTAGGGGGGAAAACCCACACCCTTTCTCTCTGTGTATTTATTTCTGCCTTGCTTCTGTCTTAAGCAAATTGTTTCTCTGTGTGCTTTCCCATATATGATGCTGTGACTCTAATAATAAACGTTGTAGCTGTATTTATAGTTTTTGACTCCTTGAAACAGTCTTACTTTCAAATGGAAGGAAAAAACAGGGCTAGTTTGCTTCTGGGCTTCCCTGGTGGCTCAGATGGTAAAGAATCTTCCTGCAATGCAGAAGACCTGGGTTCAATCCCTGGGTCAGGAAGATCCCCTGGAAAAGGGAATAGCCACCCACATCAGTATTCTTGCCTGGAGAATCCCATGGGCAGAGGAGCCTGGCAGGCCACAGCCCATTGCTTCGCAAAGAGTAGGACACAACTGAGCCACTAATACACACTTTGCTTCTAGCCTCTAGTCCCTGGTGGTCTAGCAGCTAGAATTTCTGGTTTTCATTCAGGCTACCAGGTTCAATTTCTGGTCAGGGAACCAAGACCTCTCTTTAGGACAGCTGACTGCTCTCCCTCCAAGATCAATATGAAGTGGAAGAGGAGGACTCCACGAAGTGAGACATACTCTATTCTTTGCAAATGGCAGGTACTTGAGTATTTGCAAGTTATCTTGTTCCCCCCTTTTTAGTGAAATAAATGAACCTCTGGTTACACTGCTAAATTCTAGATAGTGCAGAATCTACTCATTATTCTTAGAATATAACAAGTTGCAATGTTAGACTTACCACTTAACAATGTTTATTTAGATATTCAGTTCTTTACAATTTTTGTAACATTTAGGAAATTTCCAGGCTATAGGAAAAAAAAAAGATTATATTTCATATAATTTATATTTTAGCCATTAAATTTTATGCCCCACTTCCAAGATTTCTGGAAAAATTATCTAAAACTAACCATGTACTAAGGCAAGAAAAAAATCTCAGCCTAGAGCCAGGATACCAGTAATCCCAGCCTAGATCTGTGCCTTTTGCAAGTCATCTCTCCATCTTGAGCTCCACATCTCCATAAGCAAAAGCTAAAGTTTCGTTGATCCTGGGTTATAAATAAACGTCACCCTAAATAAATCAAACTTGGTATTGTATTGAAAGGATGGCGCAGCTGCATCCAAGCCTGGTGGGAATAAGTGCAGAGATCAATTAACAATGTCTAAAGTCAAGGACAACAAAAACATCAGATGATGCAGGAGCACTGCCCTGGAGATGACTGCTAAGGTCTCTCCAAGGTCTAAAACCTATGCAGAATATGATCTCTGACATATCCTTTAATGCCATTTTCTCCAGAAACCCTGTCTAGGGACAATGCCTTAGGGAGCACATAATGGGGCAAGGGACATCCGTCTTAGAAGAGACACCAAGTTGACTCTGGCCGCAAGGAATTCCAAGAGAGGAAATCCAGAGATGGGGCTGAGTGAGCATGGCCCTTATAGGGAATCAGACTATGCAACCCCAAAGTTCACCGTTTTGGTGTAAGAAGTTTTGAGTTTAGACTATTGAGAAAAAGCAAAGGCCAAAAAAGCTCTCACCTGACCCACATTTGTCTAAAAGCAGACTCAGACTTTTAATCACCAGAGAGAACTCTAGACCAGCCCAAGATGTCATCCAGAGGAACCTACATAACAGACCTTACCAAAATAATCCTTCTTTTCTCGTAGTTCACCCCACACCTTTGTCTTCCCACAGTCTGCTGCCCTTGGAAGCCTAAGGCCCTTTTCCTGTGCCTTGTCACCTCTATGTGTACTGTTCTTTGCTCAGATGCTAACTATGTAAGCCCAAGTTCTAGTCACCCCTCTGAGTTATTCAGTGCTGAGTTCCTCCCATGTATATGCATACTGCATGTGCTATAAGCTCTGATTTTTCTATTGTTATCTGTCTTTTGTCAGTTTAATTTCTAGGGCCTCAGCCAGAGAATCTAGGAAGTTGGAAAGAAAAGCGTTTGTTTTTTTTTTTTTTTTTTCCTCCTCTAGGCCCCCCAGAATAGGCACCCTGTTCAGGATCAAGAGCTCTGTTCCCTTCTTAAGAAGTTGCGTCCCCACCCCACACCTGGGCCCAGCTATTTGTCCTGGCCCCTCCCCAGACTGACTGAATTCGGGTGTTTGGGCGTGGGGCCCAAGAAGCTGTGGTCCAACAAGCCCAGGTGATTTTGGTCCACCCTCAAGTCTGAGAGGCACTGTTTTAAGGGACTCCAGGCTTGCTGGCTCCTCCCCCTTGATCTGATTGGAGGATCCCAAGATACAACAAAGAATCCAAACCTTTGGTTTCCCATTGGTTACAATATTAGCAGTGCTGGCTGGGTCCTCCTGGGCCTCTCTGTCGTTCTTCATTCCTTGATTCTGAACTGCCTGACTGTGCACCCTGCAAGCCACTTCTTAGTGAGCCACACATCTCTTAAGTGAGCAGAAAGCCTTCTTTAGTATTTTGCCACACTGCAAAGAGACACAGAGCAGTAAAGGGCATCCGTAAACTTCACCTGAGAAGCTTTCTAAAAATGGAGATGCCAAGTCCCATTCCCAGAGAGTCTAATCTTGTTTATTTGGGTGAGTCTCAAGAATCTGCAGTTTGAACTAGTTCCTCAGGGTCCTGGGGAGCAGGTGGTAGAGGGACCACTCTTGGGAAAACCCATCACTTTGTGATCCATCATGTGGAAATGTGAGAAGCGACACGTCCCCACAATCCCTGAAATGAGCTGATTTGTTTCCAGTGACATCCATCAAACATGTTAATGTCATGAATTAATGACTTTTAAGCAATTTGTATGCTTCCTCAGTGGCTCAGCAGTGAAGAATCTGCCTGCCAACGCAGGAGATGCGGGTTCAATCCTGGGGTTGGAAGATCCCCTGAAGGAGGAAGTGGCAACCCACTCCAGTAGTTTTGCTGGAAAATCCCATGGACAGAGGAGCCTGGCAGGCCACAGTCCACAGGATCACAAAGGGTCAAAGACGACTGAGTGACTCAGTGTGCATGCACACACACACACACACACATAAGCAATTTGTCTAAGTGGCTGCCCATGTGATCAATCTTAATCTGCAAACACAGCTGAGTGCCTGCACAGGGTCATAATGTGCCCAAACTCACACATAAATCTCTCAAATGGAAGTTAAGCAGGTATGGAAGACTCTGGTGGGGACGACTCAACACTCCAAGGGGTAACATTCGGTTTACAGGATTGAAGCTGAAAAATCAGTTGGATCATCAGGAAAGCACCTATCCTGCTCTGGTGAGGGTCATGCCTGATTTCAAAGCCAGTGCAGGGACCTGGGAGAGAAACCCTCTTCTGCCTGAGGCAGGTGTGTGTGAACCTGGAGACTCTCTCAAGGCCTGGAGGGTGGTGGAACTGAAAGAATTCCTCGCCCCCCACCTCAGGCAAAGTGCTCGCATGCCCACCACCTCAAATGTCGGGAATGCCTGATACTTTGGAAGACAGAACCCAGACATTTCAGAGGTCACAGATTGTCTATCCGACATCCCTTCTTCAGGAGAACAATCCTTTCTGTTCTGATCAAACTGGATTTGGGAGCATCCCTTTTTTTGCCCCATTTGTGAGCCCTGGGAGTTTGCAGGCAGCTTGCTGGCTGCCATGATGATGGGAGAGAAGACATGAAAGCAGCTGGGCGAGGGTGTGGTTACCACAGCTGGCCGCATGCTCAACGGTGCTCCTTCAACAGCCTCTGTTCCACGTGCTAAGTGTCTCAAAGCCCATCCGTCCCCACTGTCTTCAGGCATACAAGCCAGAAGCAGTTGGGAAAGTACAACAATACTGACCGTGGCTGCCATCCCTCCTGCCTCCCCACCGTGGTCCATGTGACTTCTGGATGACTTGCTCCCTCTCACCCTGCAGCCATGACATTGCCTCCATGCAGGTTCCCCTTCCTCCATGAATGAAGCACTCTGTTCCTCCTCTTACACTGACTCAGTGTTTTCTTGCACTGTGTTGTTATTGTTTTTCAGTCGCTAAATCGTGTCCGACTCTGCAATCCCATGGGTGGGAGTCAGCCAGAGTCCTCTGTCTGTGGGATTTCCCAGGCAAGAATACTGGAATGGGTGGCCATCTCCTTCTCCAGGGGATCTTCCCAACCCAGGGATCGAACCTGCATCTCCTGCATCTCTTGCATTAGCAAGCGGATTCTTTACCACCATGCCACCAGAGAAGTTCTCTTGCACTATAATCAGCTGTTCACTGTCTCTCACAATTGGTCCACAGCTCCTACACAGCAGGGACCTCCTTTTATTTACTTCTAAATCTATTCCCTCCTCTCCCCCCCAGAGTCTTAGTTCAGTTCATTCACTCAGTCGCATCCGACTCTTTGTGACCACATGGACTGCAGCACGCCAGGCCTCCCTGTCCATCACCAACTCCCAGAGGCTACTCAAACCCATGTCCATTGAGTTGGTGATGCCATCCAACCACCTCATCCTCTGTTGTCCCCTTCTCCTTCCGCCTTCAATCTTTCCCAGGATCAAGGTCTTTTCAAATGAGTCAGTTCTTCGCATCAGATTGCCAAAATACTGGAGCTTCAGCTTCAACATCAGTCCTTCCAATGAATATTCAGGACTGATTTCCTTTAGGATGTACTGGTTGGATCTCCTTGCAGTCCAAGGGATTCTCAAGAATCTTCTCCAACACCACAGTTCAAAAGCATCAATTCTTTGGCACTCAGTTTCCTTTATAGTCCAACTCTCACATCCATACACGACTACTAGAAAAACCATAGCTTTGACTAGATGGACCTTTGTTGGCAAAGTAATGTCTCTGCTTTTCAATATGCTGTCTAGGTTCATCATAACTTTTCTTACAAGGAACAAGTGTGTTTTAATTTCATGGCTGCAGTCACCATCTGCAGTGATTTTGGAGCCCAAGAAAATGAAGTCTCTCACTGTGTCCAGTGTTTCCCCTGTATTTGCTATGAAGTGATGGGACCAGATGCCATGATCTTAGTTTTCAGAACGTTGAGTTTGAAGCCAACTTTTTCACTTTCATCAAGAGGTTCTTTAGTTCTTCACTTTCTGCCATAAGGATGGTATCATCTGCATATCTGAGGTTATTGATATTTCTCCCAGCAATCTTGATTCCAGCTTGTGCTTCTTCCAGCCCAGCATTTCTCATGATGTACTCTGCATATAAGTTAAATAAGCAGGGTGACAATATACAGTCTTGACGTACTCCTTTCCCGATTTGGAACCAGTCTGTTGTTCCATGTCCAGTTCTAACTGTTGCTTCTTGACCTGCATATAGATTTCTCAGGAGGCAGGTCAGGTGGTCTGGTATTCCCATCTCTTTAAGAATTTTCCAGTTTGTTGTGATCCACACAGTCACAGACTCTAGCATAATGTTTACACTCAGTAGGTATATAATGCATGCACATTACATGAAAACAAATTGAATCTCAAATGAATATGGGAATTGTGCACAGATTGCAGGATTTGGGCTTTTGGACATTGAGGACATTTAAACGAGGCTGCCCCAGGCAAGGAGAGGAAGAAGCTCCCACATAGAAATTAGATCCATAGTGGGTATACAGTAGGAATAAAATAAATGCATGCTATCCATCACAAAGGCACTGAATTTTCTGCAGAACTCTTATGTCTGCAAAGAACTGCTTGGAGAGGGAGAAGAGTGAGTTTTCCACTTACTATTTTTTGCTCAAATCTATGGCTTTCCCAGTAGTCATGTACAGACTCATGAGTTGGACCATAAAGAAGGCTGAGCACCAAAGAATTGAAGGTTTCAAACTGTGGTGCTGGAGAAGACTCTTGAAAGTCCCTTGGACAGGAAGAACATCAAAGCCATCAATCTTAAAGGAGAGCAATCCTAAACATTCATTGGAAGGACTGATCCCGAAGCTGAAGCTCCAATACTTTGGCCACCTGATTTGAAGAGCTGACTCATTGGAAAAGACCCTGATGCTGGAAAAGGTTGAAGGCAAAAGGAGAAGGAGTGACAGAGGATGAGATGTTTGGATGACATCACTGACTCTTTGGACATGAGTCTGAGCAAGCTCCAGGAGATAGCGAAGGACAGGGAAGCCTGGTGTGGTTTCTCAGTCCATGGCTTCTCAAAGAGAAACTGAGAGACTGAACACCAGCAACAGCATTTCTCGCTCACCATGCATCTCCAAGGAGAGAATGGAGGCTACCTCCAGATAATTAAATGTGCTAACCCAGGAGGAGAAGGGGAAAACAGAGGATGAGATGGTTGGATGGCATCATTGACTCAAAGGACATGAGTTTGAGTAAGCTCCAGGAGATGGTGGAGGACAGGGAAGCCAGGCGTGCTGCAGTCCATGGGGTTGCAAAGAGTCGGACGTGACTGAGTTACTGAACAACACCCCAGCCTTGGTGGGTAACGTTTGGTCATTTTCCTCATTGTTTTTTGTAAGCTCTCCTTTGAAGACCAGTGGGATGTGAGGGCCCCCTGCTACAGAAGTCAAGCATCAAATGCTACTTGCTTGCCCCCATTGTCCCTGAGGCAGTGGAGGGTGACTTCAGCTCAGCCACTCAGGCACCCCATCCTAAACCTGTGACTCAGGAATGAGGGGATCAGAAAAGGAGAGGGAGGCATAGACTCCAAACTGTTTGTGACCACAGCTGCATCTCAAGTCCAGAGGCAGCAAACCGTGTCCTGGGTTTCAGGGTCAGGGGGAATCAAGGGATTCTAAGCAGTTTGGAACTGCGGGTGACCAGTGGTTCTGGCTGCCCGACTGCCCTTGCTGCAGGTCATAACCCACATGAAGGTTCTCTGTCTCCCTCTTTTGCTTCCTGGTCTCCTTCCCATGCATTCTTTTTCTGCCAAAATCAAGCAGGATTGGTTTCTGCTTAGTCGGGACCCCATCTGGTGCCGTGCTCAAGAACTGTTGGGTTAATATTATTGGGATTGGGGAGTTGACTAAAGACAATCTTTTCTTCTCCCCTGGAGTTAGGAACTCAGTGAGAAATAGAATCCACAGGCAGAGATCAAAATGTCAGATCTACTCTATTCTCTTACTCTAAATGCTGGGCCGGATGGCATGGCATTCCAGTGCACCCATGACGAGGCTCCAAATCCTCTATTCTCGAAATAAACTGGCTGCCCAGGCACACACAGAATTCAGCAATCGCTTGCTTTTTCCACAGTGGGGGCCCCTCACCACCAAGAGAAAGCTGAGTACAGATAGAACAAACCCTCTCTGCAAGCAGACTAATCCTATTAAGAAGACGTGCATGATCAAACTCCAATTCAGGGCCCCATGAGCCCCTTCTCCTCCTCCTCTGAGAAGAGGTGGTAGTGGGCATGGGGTGGGTCCATGACCTCCTGACCCTTGCTCCAGACAGTCTGGAGTTCCTCACCTGCAAGCAAAGGAAATGGATAAATGGAAGCCCTCACTGACTGTGATTAACACATTTATCTAAAATATGGGCTTCCCGGGTGGCTCAGATGGTAAAGAATCTGCCTATAATGCAGGAGACCTGAGTTTGATCCCCAGGTTGGGAAAATCCCCTGAAGAAGGAAATGGCAACCCACTCCAGTATTCTTGCCTGAAGAATCCCATGGACAGAGGAGCCTGGCAGGCTGCAGTCCATGGGTCTGCACGACTGAGCAACTAACACTACTTACTAAAATTTCATCTGGACAGATCACTTCTGGCAAGAGTTTTCTTTTTGTTAGAAGGGCTATCCCTGTGATCCCACGACATAGTAAATATACATTTGGTCTTCACCCCTGGTTCTTGACACAGAGCTCCTAAAACCCTTGGAATTTACCGAGTGACAGGAGTAATAGGAGTAGCTTCTGATAACTTCAGGGAGGGGTCTAGCTGCCAGAGATACCAGCCATGTGATTGGTGGGATGGAACTTTCAGCTTCACCCTTTGACCTCCAGAGGGGAGAGGGGCTGGAGACTGAGTTAATAATCACCAGTGGTCAGTAATTTAGTCAATCATGCCAACATAATGGAAACTCCATAGAAACCCAAAGTAAAGGGGTTCAGAGAGCTTCCAGGGTAGTTGAATGCATCCGTGTCACAAGAGGATATAAGTCTGGGCAAACCCCAAATTGTGGGGACAGGAGTTCTTGCATTGGGACCCCTCTGAACCTTACACTCTGGACCTCTTCATCTGGTTGTTCATTTGTATCCACTATAATATTCCTTATAACCATCTGATAACAGTAAATAAAATATCTCCCTGAGTTTTATGAGCTGTTACAGCGAACTACTGAACCTGAGGAGAGTGTCATGAGAACTCCTGATATAGTCATGTCAGACAAGGTATGACTTACCTCGTTAGTTAGTTAGTGTTAGTCACTCGGTTGTGTCCGAGTCTTTGCGACCCCATGGACTGTAGCCCTCCAGGCTCCTCTATCCATGGAATTCTCCAGGCAAGAATACTGGAGTGGGTTGTCATGCCCTCCTCCAGGGGATCTTCCTGACCCAGGGGTCAAACCTGGGTCTCCTCCATTGCAGGCAAATTCTTTACCATCTGAGCCACCAAGGAAACCCATGGGGCACCAGGGGAACCACTATTTGCAATTGGCATCTCAGTCTCATGGGACTGAGCCCTTAACCTATGGGGTCTACTCTAACACAGAGAAGTTAATGCCAGACTTGAATTCAATTGTAGGATACCCAGCTGGTGTCCTCAGAGAACTGCTTGGTGTGGAAAACCCACACATATCAACATTTGATGTCAGAAGTGTTGTGAGTAGAAACAGTTTTCATTCAATGCCTCATAACACAGAACTCAAAATCCCTGCTGCTGCTGCTGCTGTTACTGCTAAGTTGATTCAGTCACATCCGACCCTGTGCAACCCCATAGACAGCAGCCCACCAGGTTCCCCCATCCCTAGGATTCTCCAGGCAAGAACACTGCAGTGGGTTGCCATTTCCTTTTCCAGCGCATGAAAGTGAAAAGTGAAAGTGAAGTCGCTCAGCTGAGCGACCCCATGGACTGCAGCTCACCAGGGTCCTCCGTCCATGGGATTTTCCAGGCAAGAGTACTGGAGTGGGGTGCCATTTCCTTCTCCCAAAACCCCTGGCAGAAGTCAAAACTCTTGGCTTTTTATCTATTTTCATTTGAAAGAAAACTGACCATGCCATATTTCTCTTAAATATATGCACAGGAAATCTAAGAGCTGCCTAAATTATATTACCATCAGAAATGGCTGCTCTGGATTTCTTTATCAGAAAGTAGACCTCAAAAAAAAAAAATTCCAAATTTGGATCGCTGGAGAAAAAGAGGATTAAATGTCATTGTGTTATCTCAGCTACTTTCCTCCCTAATAAAACTCTCCTTCAGAGTTCCATCCGTATTTTGATATTTGGGTTTAAATTAATGTAACCTAATTTAAGTATGAATCAAATGAGGTGACTGAAAATTCAGATTCAGATCAAGAAATTCACAAGAAAGATGGACACTGTCTGGTATATGGAAAGCTAACTGAGAAGGTATGACCAGAGTTCCCCAGAGAGACAAAATTAAAGAGTAAGATATGTACAAATGTACATACATGTATGGCATCATCGATGGACAGGAGTCTAAGCAAACTCCAGGAAATGGGAAGGACAGGGGAGCCTGGAGTGCTGCATCCATGGGGTGGCAAAGAGTTGGACGTGACTGAGCGAGTGAACAACAATGTATACAGAATATATACACAGATTCATGTTTTTAAACTGAATTTTGTGATTGTGAGACTTTGCAAGTTTGAAATTCATAGGAACAGCAGGCTGGAAACAGGCAGGATGAGAGTCTTGAAGCAGAATTTCTTCTCCAGGAAATCTCAATTTTTGCTCTTAGGACCTTCAACTGATTGGGTAGGGCCCACCTCACCACCTCCTTGACTTAAAGTCAGCTGACTGTGGCTGTTAATGATGTTTACAGAAACACCCCCACAGCAACACTTAGACTCAGTACTATATCCTAGATGAGTTGACATGTAAAATTAACTATCAACATAGGTTTAGCACAACCTAGTAATTCATTTCAAACATTCCCCCCATACCATATCCAGTCAAGTGAATTATTTGGCAAGGTACATAGATCATAAAAATGAATTTGATTAACCATGCCCTCTATTTCATTCATTTTTACCAATATACTTGTAACTTTACATGTATGCAAGTGTATATATATATATATATATATATATATATATATATGCGTGTGTGTGTACATATACACACACACAAATACATATATATGATCCAGGCATCCATTTACACACACACACACACACACACACACTGATGCTCGCAAGTGTGTTTGCTCCATACAGCATGACAACTATAGTTAATAATACTGTATTGCATATTTGAAAGTTGCTAAGAGAGAGTAGGTCTTAAAATTTCTCATCACAAAAAAAATTTTTTTGTAACTGTGATTGGGGATGGGTGTTAACTAGGCTTATTGTGATATCTTTCACATTATATACAAATATCGAATCATTAAGTTGTACACCTGAAACTAATACAATGTTGTATGTCCATTATACCTCAGTAAAAAATGTATTTGCTGCAAAACTCTTTTCCCGCTCATTTCCTCCCCAAACTGGCTATATTTTAAGTGAACATTTTAAATTACTTTTCTACGGATGATGCTTTTGAGTTCATTACATCTCACTTTTTCTCTGTTATAATGATGATATTTAACTTGCATTTTCATTTCAAACAATTAGTTGTTTAGAGCCTAGAAAACTAATCGGCTCCCTGACTGTCCCTCAGCCATCAACGACTTTGCTATATTGAGATGCAAAAAGAGGGACACTGCTGTTTCACATCTAAGCTGTGACTACAATGCCCCGGGATACTTATTGTGATTTAATCTCTTACTTAATTACCTTGGCAAATGTGACTTAAAATATAAACACTACACAAGCAAGTCAGTTCCTGCTTCTCCATGATAAACACAGGTCAGACTGCAATGACGCATTATTACTAAAATTAAAGCACAGTGAGACTTAATAATTTCTGGTATTGGGGGAAGGTTTGTTTTTAGAGTGAAAAAAATATCAGTGGAACTCCCTGCTTAACCAGTCTTCATCTATTTGTTTTCTCCAGACTTTATTATGATCATTCTGCTAGATAATGCCTGGGATAAGCCATAACTCAGGGTGATTTAATTAGTTTTAATAATAACACCTGCCCGTGCTTGGTCCTTCTGGAGATTCATTGCAACATTAGGGCATAAATTGGCAAATGTCTACAATAGGGAATGCCTGGTTATAACTCTCACCTCTGGAATCTCATAAAATCAAAGAAATATCACCAGCCTCTTCCATCTTCAGATTCCAATGCATTATTCTCCCTCCACCTCCTGCCAGGTGATGGGTCCAGCTGATGATACTCAACAAACTGACATTGTCTCAGAAACAAACTTCCCTGTTTTTTCCCCAAACATGTTTCTCTCCTCTGAATTGGTATTTACATAGGTCCTTTTCATTAGTATAAAAAGTGTTCTAGCACAGACACAATCTAACTCTGTTTGCCTCTGAGCTGTTTTGAAGAAAACCCAATAGCTTGCCTGCCTCAGCTCTCAAGAATGAACATGTAATTCTTTTTGGTTCATCAGGCAATGGTTCAGATATTCAGAAGTTTTATTTAACAATTCAGTTATTTTATTTATTTCCACTTGATCTGGAAAATAACTAATGAGAGCCTATTGCAAAGTCAATATTTAGAAAGATTTACCAGTTTAAATAATGTTTGTCTATGGTTTTAAGGAATTAACTAACCGAAGGATGAAACTAAAAACAGAATGGTTCCAGAAACCCTTAAGATAAGTATATACTGTTCTAACCAGGACAAACCATTTCCCTGTTTTGCTCAAAGGTGTTACATTTGTTCTATGTTTAGCCCCTCTACTCCAGAGAGATGCATCAGTAAATCAAAAGAAGCAAAACATCAGAAAGTCAGTTTTATGAGAGACTCAAAAGCCAACATAACTTCCAAATATTTTTTTACAAAATTTTAAGACATTTTCAGGTTGGTCAGAGTTGCACGTTTACAATCTTTTTTTTTTTTTTCACTTTAGTAACTCATGAGCTGTCCACATCCTGGAAACCTTAGAGAGACATAAAAAGTTCTTCATTTGTAGCTATCAATATATCAGTATGAAAATCATCTGAACAATAATCTACATTTTCTAGAACAGTCTCCTGTGTAATACTTGGGGATAAGATACAGAGATACTATTTACAAATAATTGTACTGTGCTAAGCAGCTTCAGTCATGTCTGACTCTTTGTGACCCTATGGACTGTAGCCCGCCAGACTCCTCTGTCCATGGGATTCTCCAGGCAAGAATACTGGAGTGGGTTTCATGACCTCCTCCAGGGGATCTTCCTGACCCAGGAATCGAACCTGAGTCTCTTACGTCTCCTGCATTGGCAGGTGGGTTCTTTACTACTAGCGCCACATGGGAAGCCCCCATTTACAAATAATTAGCTGCTGCTTTTCAACAGTTGATTTGTTGTGTCCAGCTCTTTATGACCCCATGGACTGTGACACGCCAGGCTCCTCTGTCCTCCAATATCTCCTGGAGTTTGCTCAGATTCACGTCCATTGAGTCAGTGATGCTACCTAACCATCTCATCTTCTGCAGACACAACTAAACACAAATATTGTGTATCACAATGATTTTTCCTGAAAGATTCCAGCAAAGAAACACAGCTAGTGATAGGGAAGCTCATACAAGTTTGAGTGCCTGGGGTTGACCTTTCTTTAGGAGTACATAGAAATGTTCACCAAAAAATGGGTAGTTGACATCCTCCTAAAAAAACACAAAAGATCAAAAGGAAAGCATTGAAAGCATCATTAAAAACTGGAGGAAAGAAGAGAAGGGAGTGAGAGAGGAGGAGAAAAGTATAAGACCATCTTTTGTGTAGTCATGGGAGGAAATCCAATTTACTTCTTGCATTTTTAAAATAAAATTCAGGATAACATTAAGCAAGGGGAAAACATTTCTTAATAAAAGGAAATAAAGAATGAAAATCCCATGCCTGCTTGAGAACATGCAGCTGCTTCTCCAAGTCTCGGGCTTCAAGGATCCAAGTGTCAAGTTGGAGTCTTGCTTTCTGCCTCTAGAGGTTAACAGAGAAGAGAAAACAAAAATGAAAATTAAAAAGGCACAAGTAAATGAGAGGGCCACCCCACAAGAATCAAATCCAATCAAAGAAAAGCTGAAAGCTTCCAGAACGCCAATTCAAAGTTTCTATTTAAAATAAAATTACATTAGGACTATCTTGGACAGCAAGGAGATCAGTCAATCCTAAAAGATATCAACCTGAATATTCATTGGAAGGACTGATGCTGAGCGATATGACTGAGTGACTGAACGAGGACTAAAAACAGATTTCCAAGGAGCTTATCTGATTTAATTTAAAGAAGTGTCAAAGGTTAGTAAATCTGGCTATTCCCATCCCTCCCCTCCACTTCCCCCCACCAGGCCTCCAGCTCCCCTTCGATCTTCCAGTAACTACTTCCCAAGCCTCCTGCCTCAGGGCCTTCCAGATGCCTCTTCTCCACCTACCAGTCTGACAATTGGATCATCTGATCACATCATTGCCCAGTAGAAATCCTCACTGCCATCTCAGCAGCCTCAACATCTACACCAGGTTCTTAGTATGGGGGTACATCTCTCCAACAGGTACTAAGTGTTAACTCTTAGTCCCATAGGAAGCTGAAGAATAAACACAGCACATCTTCCTGAAGCTGAAATTTCACTTAAAAATTAGGGAGGGAAAATTTCATTTTTTTTTTTTTTTTTTTTTTTTTAAATTTTTTTATTAGTTGGAGGCTAATTACTTCACAACATTTCAGTGGGTTTTGTCATACATTGATATGAATCAGCCATAGATTTACACTTATTCCCCATCCCGATTCCCCCTCCCACCTCCCTCTTCACCCGACTCCTCTGGGTCTTCCCAGTGCACCAGGCCCGAGCACTTGTCTCATGCATCCCACCTGGGCTGGTGATCTGTTTCACCATAGATAGTATACATGCTGTTCTTTTGAAACATCCCACCCTCACATTCTCCCACAGAGTTCAAAAGTCTGTTCTGTATTTCTGTGTCTCTTTTTCTGTTTTGCATATAGGGTTATCATTACCATCTTTCTAAATTCCATATATATGTGTTAGTATGCTGTAATGTTCTTTATCTTTCTGGCTTACTTCACTCTGTATAATGGGCTCCAGTTTCATCCATCTCATTAGGACTGATTCAAATGATTTCTTTTTGACAGCTGAGTAATATTCCATGGTGTATATGTACCACAGCTTCCTTATCCATTCATCTGCTGATGGGCATCTAGGTTGCTTCCATGTCCTGGCTATTATAAACAGTGCTGCAATGAACATTGGGGTGCACGTGTCTCTTTCAGATCTGGTTTCCTCAGTGTGTATGCCCAAAAGTGGGATTGCTGGGTCATATGGCAGTTCTATTTCCAGTTTTTTAAGGAATCTCCACACTGTTTTCCATAGTGGCTGTACTAGTTTGCATTCCCACCAACAGTGTAAGAGGGTTCCCTTTTCTCCACACCCTCTCCAGCATTTATTGCTTGTAGTCTTTTGGATAGCAGCCATCCTGACTGGCGTGTAATGGTACCTCATTGTGGTTTTGATTTGCATTTCTCTAATAATGAGTGATGTTGAGCACCTTTTCATGTGTTTGTTAGCCATCTGTATGTCTTCTTTGGAGAAATGTCTGTTTAGTTCTTTGGCCCATTTTTTGATTGGGTCATTTATTTTTCTGGAATTGAGCTGCAGGAGTTGCTTGTATATTTTTGAGATTAATCCTTTGTCTGTTTCTTCATTTGCTATTATTTTCTCCCAATCTGACGGCTGTCTTTTCACCTTACTTATAGTTTCCTTTGTAGTGCAAAAGCTTTTAAGTTTCATTAGATCCCATTTGTTTAGTTTTGCTTTTATTTCCAATATTCTGGGAGGTGGGTCATAGAGGATCTTGCTGTGATTTATGTCAGAGAGTGTTTTGCCTATGTTCTCCTCTAGGAGTTTTATAGTTTCTGGTCTTACATTTAGATCTTTAATCCATTTTGAGTTTATTTTTGTGTATGGTGTTAGAAAGTGTTCTAGTTTCATTCTTTTACAAGTGGTTGACCAGTTTTCCCAGCACCACTTGTTAAAGAGGTTGTCTTTTTTCCATTGTATATCCTTGCCTCCTTTGTCAAAGATAAGGTGTCCATAGGTTCGTGGATTTATCTCTGGGCTTTCTATTCTGTTCCATTGATCTATATTTCTGTCTTTGTGCCAGTACCATACTGTCTTGATGACTGTGGCTTTGTAGTAGAGTCTGAAGTCAGGCAGGTTGATTCCTCCAGTTCCATTCTTCTTTCTCAAGATTACTTTGGCTATTCGAGGTTTTTTGTATTTCCATACAAATTGTGAAATTCTTTGGTCTAGTTCTGTGAAAAATACCATTGGTAGCTTGATAGGGATTGCATTGAATCTATAGATTGCTTTGGGTAGAATAGCCATTTTGACAATATTGATTCTTCCAATCCAGGAACACGGTATGTTTCTCCATCTGTTTGTGTCCTCTTTGATTTCTTTCATCAGTGTTTTATAGTTTTCTATGTATAGGTCTTTTGTTTCTTTAGGTAGATATACTCCTAAGTATTTTATTCTTTTTGTTGCAATGGTGAATGGTATTGTTTCCTTAATTTCTCTTTCTGTTTTTTCATTGTTAGTATATAGGAATGCAAGGGATTTCTGTGTGTTAATTTTATATCCTGCAACTTTACTATATTCATTGATTAGTTCTAGTAATTTTCTGGTAGAGTCTTTAGGGTTTTCTATGTAGAGGATCATGTCATCTGCAAACAGTGAGAGTTTCACTTCTTCTTTTCCTATCTGGATTCCTTTTACTTCTTTTTCTGCTCTGATTGCTGTGGCCAGAACTTCCAACACTATGTTGAACAGTAGTGGTGACAGTGGGCACCCTTGTCTTGTTCCTGATTTCAGGGGGAATGCTTTCAATTTTTCACCATTGAGGGTGATGCTTGCTGTGGGTTTGTCATATATGGCTTTTATAATGTTGAGGTATGTTCCTTCTATTCCTGCTTTTTGGAGAGTTTTAATCATAAATGAGTGTTGAATTTTGTCAAAGGCTTTCTCTGCATCTATTGAGATAATCATATGGTTTTTATCTTTCAATTTGTTAATGTGGTGTATTACGTTGATTGATTTGCGGATATTGAAGAATCCTTGCATTCCTGGGATAAAGCCCACTTGGTCGTGGTGTATGATTTTTTTAATATGTTGTTGGATTCTGTTTGCTAGAATTTTGTTAAGGATTTTTGCATCTATGTTCATCAGTGATATTGGCCTGTAGTTTTCTTTTTTTGTGGCATCTTTGTCTGGTTTTGGAATTAGGGTGATGGTGGCCTCATAGAATGAGTTTGGAAGTTTACCTTCTTCTGCAATTTTCTGAAAGAGTTTGAGTAAGGTAGGTGTTAGCTCTTCTCTAAATTTTTGGTAGAATTCAGCTGTGAAGCCATCTGGTCCTGGGCTTTTGTTTGCTGGAAGATTTTTGATTACACTTTCGATTTCCTTGCCTGTGATGGGTCTGTTAAGATCTTCTATTTCTTCCTGGTTCAGTTTTGGAAAGTTATACTTTTCTAAGAATTTGTCCATTTCATCCAACTTATCCATTTTATTGGCATAGAGCTGCTGGTAGTAGTCTCTTATGATCCTTTGTATTTCAGTGTTGTCTGTTGTGATCTCTCCATTTTCATTTCTAATTTTGTTAATTTGGTTCTTCTCTCTTTGCTTCTTAATGAGTCTTGCTAATGGTTTGTCAATTTTGTTTATTTTTTCAAAAAACCAGCTTTTAGCTTTGTTGATTTTTGCTATGGTCTCTTTAGTTTCTTTTGCATTTATTTCTGCCCTGATTTTTAAGATTTCTTTCCTTCTGCTAACCCTGGGGTTCTTCATTTCTTCCTTCTCTAATTGCTTTAGGTGTAGAGTTAGGTTATTTATTTGGCTTTTTTCTTGTTTCTTGATGTAAGCCTGTAATGCTATGAACTTTCCCCTTAGCACTGCTTTTACAGTGTCCCATAGGTTTTGGGTTGTTGTGTTTTCATTTTCATTCATTTCTATACATATTTTGATTTCTTTTTTGATTTCTTCTATGATTTGTTGGTTATTCAGAAGTGTGTTATTTAGCCTCCATGTGTTTGAATTTTTAACAATTTTTTTCCTGTAATTGAGATCTAATCTTACTGCACTGTGGTCAGAAAAGATGACTGGAATGATTTCAATTTTTTTGAATTTTCCAAGACCAGATTTATGGCCCAGGATGTGATCTATTCTGGAGAAGGTTCCGTGTGCACTTGAGAAAAAGGTGAAGTTGATTGTTTTGGGGTGAAATGTCCTATAGATATCAATTAGGTCTAGCTGGTCCATTGTGTCATTTAAAGTTTGTGTTTCCTTGTTAATTTTCTGTGTAGTTGATCTATCCATAGTTGTGAGTGGGGTATTAAAGTCTCCCACTATTATTGTGTTACTATTAATTTCCTCTTTCATACTCGTTAGTGTTTGCCGTACATATTGCGGTGCTCCTATGTTGGGTGCATATATATTTATAATTGTTATATCTTCTTCTTTGATTGATCCTTTGATCATTATGTAGTGTCCTTCTTTGTCTCTTTTCACAGCTTTTATTTGAAAGTCTATTTTATCTGATATGAGTATTGCGACTCCTGCTTTCTTTTGGTCTCCGTTTGCATGAAATATTTTTTTCCAGCCCTTCACTTTCAGTCTGTATGTGTCTCTTGTTTTGAGGTGGGTCTCTTGTAGACAGCATATATAGGGGTCTTGTTTTTGTATCCATTCAGCCAATCTTTGTCTTTTGGTTGGGGCATTCAACCCATTTACATTTAAGGTAATTATTGATAGGTGTGGTCCCGTTGCCATTTACTTTGTTGTTTTGGGTTCACGTTTATACAACCTTTCTGCATTTCCTGTCTAGAGAAGATCCTTTAGCATTTGTTGAAGAGCTGGTTTGGTAGTGCTGAATTCTCTCAGCTTTTGCTTATCTGTAAAGCTTTTGAGTTCTCCTTCATATCTGAATGAGATCCTTGCTGGATACAGTAATCTAGGTTGTAGGTTATTCTCTTTCATTACTTTCAGGACGTCCTGCCATTCCCTTCTGGCCTGGAGGGTTTCTATTGATAGATCAGCTGTTATCCTTATGGGAATCCCTTTGTGTGTTATTTGTTGTTTCTCCCTTGCTGCTTTTAATATTTGTTCTTTGTGTTTGATCTTTGTTAGTTTGATTAATATGTGTCTTGGGGTGTTTCGCCTTGGGTTTATCCTGTTTGGAACTCTCTGGGTTTCTTGGACTTGGGTGGCTATTTCCTTCCCCATTTTAGGGAAGTTTTCAGCTATTATCTCCTCGAGTATTTTCTCATGGCCTTTCTTTTTGTCTTCTTCTTCTGGAACTCCTATGATTCGAATGTTGGGGCGTTTCACATTGTCCCAGAGGTCCCTGAGGTTGTCCTCATTTCTTTTGATCCTTTTTTCTTTTTTCCTCTCTGCTTCATTTATTTCCACCATTTTATCTTCTATCTCACTTATCCTATCTTCTGCCTCCGTTATTCTACTCTTGGTTCCCTCCAAAGTGTTTTTGATCTCATTCATTGCATTATTCATTTTTAATTGACTCTTTTTTATTTCTTCTAGGTCTTTATTAAACAATTCTTGTATCTTTTCAATCTTTGTTTCCAAGCTATTTATCTGTAACTCCATTTTGTTTTCAAGATTTTGGATCATTTTTATTATCATTATTCTAAATTCTTTTTCAGGTAGATTCCCTATCTCCTCCTCTTTTGTTTGACTTGGTGGGCATTTTTCTTGTTCCTTTACCTGTTGGGTATTTCTTTGCCTTTTCATCTTGTTTAGATTGCTGTGTCTGGAGTGGACTTTCTGTATTCTGGAGGTCTGTGGTTCCTTTTTATTGTGGAGGATTTACCCAGTGGGTGGGGTTGGACGTTTGGCTTGTCAAGGTTTCCTGGTTAGGGAAGCTTGCGTCAGTGTACTGGTGCGTGGAACTTGATTTCTTCTCTTTGGAGAGCAATGGAGTGCCCAGTAATGAGTTTTGAGTTGGGTCTATGTGTTAGGTGTGACCTTGGGTAGCCTGTATGTTGACATTCAGGGCTATGTTCCTGTGTTGCTGGAGAATTTGCGTGGTATGTCTTGCTCTAAAACTTATTGGCTCTTGGGTGGTGGTTGGTTTCAGTGTAGGTATGGAGGCTTTTGGACGGTCACTTATCACTTAAAGTTCCATGTAGTCAGGAGTTTTCTGGTGTTCTCAGGTTTTGGGCTTAAGTTTCCTGCCTCTGGATTTCAGTTTCATTCTTCCTGTAGTCTCAGGACTTCTCCAACTATACAGCTCTGATAATTAAACTTCTAGGTTAATGGCGAAAAGACTCTCCCCCGTTAGGGACACCCAGAGAGGTTCACAGAGTTACATGAACAGGAGAAAAGGGAGGAGGGAGATAGAGATGAGTAGGAGGAGAAAAAGGGGGACTCAAGAGGAGAGAGACAGATCTACGCAGCTGTCTGTTCCCAGAGTGTTCTCGTATCTCAGACACCTACAAGGATTCACAGAATTGGATGGGGAAGAGAAGGGGAAAAGAGGAAATAGAGGTGTTCTGAGGTAGAAAACAGAGTCAAGATTGGGAGGGAATAATCTTCGGTTTTAAGATAGGGCTTCTCTTTTTTTTTTTTTTTTTTTTGTAAGGTTATAGTGTAGTGAAGATGAAAATGAAGAGTAGTAGAGGAGTACTAGAGGACTTTAAAAGAAATAAGAGAAAAAGAAAAATAGAAAATAGAAGAGAAAAAGGAAAGAAAAAAAAAAGAAGAAAAAGGAGAAGAAAAAAAAAAAAAAAAGAAAGAAAAAAAAAATTTTTTTTTTCCCCTAATTAAAAAAATCGTAAAAATCTATGAAAATGAAAGTTAAGGAGTAATGGGGGAGTAATAGGGAATTTTAAAGGAAAATAAAAGAGAAAAAATAAAAAAGAAAAATATAAAAAGAAAAAAAATTTTTTTTTTTTTCCTTACTTAGAAAAAACAGAAAAATAAAAAAAAAAGTAAAAATATGTCTAGGAATTTCTCTGGAGCTGTTGCGGTCAGTGTGGGTTCGGCTCAGTTTCAGATAGCTCCTCGTTCCAGCTTGCACTTCTCGATATCTACAGGGCCCTTCCGGTGAAGTCGGTGTTTTCTTCAGGGATTTTAATCTGTTGCACCAGTCCCTTCTGAAGCGGTTCCCTTTGTTTATTTGGCTTCTGTTTGCCGGTCTCTTCAGAGGCTCATTTCCGCCCTGACACAGGCGGCCGGAGGCGGACTCTTATTCAGGTAGCTAGTTCCGTTGCGCTGCTGGGAGGGGCTGACGCTGCGGGGCGGGGCTGACGCTGCGGGGAGGGGCTGGCCCTGCGGGGGCGGGGCTGACGCTGCGGGGAGGGGCTGGCCCTGCGGGGGCGGGCTGGCGCTGCCGGAAGGGGCTGACGCTGCTTTCTCCGTCTGCGCTGCTCAGGCTCCCGGCTGTTCTATATGGAGCGCGCCCCGCGCTGCGCGAGGTTCCAGCCCTCGGGTGTTACACAAAAGCGCGGAAGGAAAAGCTGCGCCTGCTCTCTGTGCCTTCCCGGTCAGAGCGGTCCAGGCAGCCAGGGGCTTGGTGGGCGCGCTATCCCCAGGTGTGGCGCACCCACTCCCTTCCGCGGACCCAGTCTCAGTTTCCGCTGGCGCCAGGCGGGTGCGCGCGCCTTCCGCCCTCCGCGTCCCCAGCCCCAGTCCCCGCCCCGCGCCGGTCGGGTGCCTGTGCCCTGTGTCTCGCCGCGACCTTCCCCTCCCCCCTGCCTCCTGCCTCCGGCGGGGCTGGGCCGGTCCGCAGCCTGCGAGCTCTTCTCGGGACTTTCCCCGTCCCTTTGTTCTGCGAACGGCCGGCAGTGTGTTCCGGCCGGTCAATTTTCTCTCTCTCCTTTGGTCTCCCACAGTTCAAGTTGGCACCTCACAGAAGCTCCCCCCGATTGTCCTCAGGGCACTCAGGCCCGGACCCTAGCCCAAGCAAGGCCGCCTAAGACTCCCTTCCCGGGACGGGTCTCCGTCCTTAGCTCTTTTGTCTCACTTTTTATCTTTTATATTTTGTCCTACCTCCTTTCGAAGACAATGGTCTGCTTTTCTGGGTGCCTGATGACCTCAGCTAGCGATCAGAAGTTGTTTTGTGAAGTTTGCTCTGCATTCGGTTATTCTTTTGATGAATTTGTAGGAGATAAAGTGGTCTCCCGGTCCTACTCGTCCGCCATCTTGGCTCCTCGAAAATTTCATTTTTAATGTATATATAACACGAAGCTGGGCTTCCCAGGTGACGCCAGTGGTAAAGAATCCACCTGCCAATGCAGGAGACACGGGTTCGATCCCTGGATCAGGAAGATCCCCTGGAGAAGGAAATGGCAGTCCACTACAGCATTTTTGCCTGGAGAATTCCATGGACAGAGGAGCCTAGCGGGCTACAGTCCATGGGGTCACAAAGAGTCAGACACGACTGAGCTACTAACATATATAACATACACTCCTTACCTCGTGGATCTCCCTCCCATCCCCTGATCCCACCCTTCTAGCTCATCACAGACCGCCACGCTGAGCTCCCCGTGCCGTAGAGCAGCCTCCTGCTAGCTATCTTTTTTGCACGTGATACTTGTCATTCTTGATCTATCTCCTGCCCACCGCCCAGAGTTTCATTTCTTGCTCACCCACCCTGGTCCTTTACCCACTGATAAAACTGGAATTAACTGTAGCTTTTCAGATCAGAGCTGTTCTCTCATACCTCTATGCTTTCCAGGTGCTTTTGTCTCTGCCTGACATGTCCTTCTTTAACTTGCTAACTTGACAAACAACTTCCCTGATGATAAGGTGGCTTCTCATTGTGCCTTCACCTCGAGAGAAAACATTCTGGCCCTACGACTGATTTGCCTGACACCCCTTCACAATGACGCTCCTCAGTGTAAATTCATAAAGACTCTGCTTTTGTAGATCAGCCTTTGTGCGCCTGGTCTAGTGAGTCACCCTGACAGGCAGTCACTCCGGGAGCCTGCCCACACCAGGGATTTTCTTTTGCACAGCTGATGCCCACAGGCTCCATCTGATGAGAAGCAGCAGATATCCTGTGAGCCCTACTGAAACAGCCAACCCAGCAACCTTCCTTCCATGGGCAACGAACCATCCCAATATCATTCTTTTGGCTAGAGCCCCAGTTTCCCACGAATATCAAGGAAAATCTCAACAACTGAATTATCTGATGAGCCAGGCAGCTCCAATTCAAAACCAATAACAAATTTCATCTTATTACAGATCAATGAGAGAAGGGCAATGCCCGACTGTGTACTTTCATTCTCTCACTCAGCACAGAGCTTTGAGCACTGATTGTGTGTGTGTGTGTGTGTGTGTGTGTGTGTGTTTAATAAAGCAAACGCAATTTATGCCCTCACTGTGGCTTATTCAATCTAACACCTTGACCTCTCCAATGAAGAACCATATTTCCTAGACAATTTTTTATTCACCAAGCTGCCTCCAATTGCAAACTGAAACAGAGCAAAAAATACATGAGAAGCAAATACATCAGACTTTGATCAAGAATCCTGACAATTCATTGTTTCAGGCAACTGGCAGAAACAGTGACAACTTCCCAGCCTCTGCCTATCCTGGTCAGGAACATCATTTCTAAAGCTCCATCACTGTAATACACGATGCTGGAGGTAACGTTGAAGACAAACAGCCTGCTGTGAGCAATGATCTTCAACTTGACTTGTGTCTAGCCTGAGTCACCTGCTGCATTTTGCTTTATGAAGCAGTGAAATGTCTGAGGATGTCCCCTTGCTTTTAGAGTGAATTTTTAACGCATCTTCAGAAAGGAAGCCTTTGTCAGCTCTGTTTATGCTCTTGACCACTTTGGAGAGGAGAGAAACGGCAGCCACAGAAGCACATAACTCAAGGTAGAAAGATTCAAAGGGGTAAGATAAAACTCAGGGATGAGGTTCTGCTTTTTGCGGGTGATCAAGACAGATTTGACGCCCCTGCCCAAACACAGCGATTGCCAAGTACAACAGTGATCCCAAGCTTGCATCAGAGTTAATAGCCTAAGCTACATATTTTCAGTCCCACCTGAGTAAGCAAAAGTAATGAATGGTGATTATCATGGAGAAATTATGCTTAGAGCTTAATCTCTTGTCTACACTGCATCTGCTTCAAGAACAATGAATATTTTTTAAAAAATCCTCAGTCTCATTAGTAATCATGGACATGCAAATTAACACAAAGAGATGTCATTTTTCACCTGTCAAACTAGCAAAGATTTTTAAACTGCTATTACCCAGTGTTGACAAGGGCGTAGGGAAGCAAGCACTCTGACATTCTGTTGGAGGGAGTGTAAATTGGCTCAGTTTTTTGGAATACCATGTGCCAAGACACATTATAAACTTAAATTTTTGTATATGCATGAGCTTGGGAGCTTTTTCCAACTGAAAAAAAAAAATAACCTAATTCCTAATGATTTGACCAGTAAGGAAACTTATATTCTCACAAATCAAGTGTGGTTGTAAGAGTTTCAGGGCTGGTCAATCCAGAAACTCTGGGACACCATCACAGCCCCAGGTTTTTACCATCTTTCTGTTCTGCCAGTGTTACTCTGTTGGTTCCTGTCCTCACAATCACAGGAGGGCTCCTAGCAGCCCACTTTCACACACCAACATCCAAAAGCAACAAACAAAACTCTACCTTTTTTTAAAGAAATATTCACTTACTTGGCTGTGCCATATCTTAGTTGTGGGCACATAGAATCATAAATCGTTGTGAATGCAGGATTTGTTTCCCTGACTAGATTCAACCTGGGCCCCCTGCACTGGGAGTGTGGAGCCTTAGCCACTGGACCACCAGGGAAGCCCCCAAACCCTGCCTCTTTTTCAGTCTCTTTGACATGTAGGAAGTCTTCTCTGGGCGCTCCTTAGAAGACTTTTCCCCTGTACCATTTCACTGGCCTGATTTAGTGATTCCCAAAAGCAGCAGCACCTGGGAACTTCTTAGAAACGCTGTTTCTCAGCCCACGCTGGACCTACTGAAAGCGAAATTCTGGAGTGGGGCCAACTCTCTTGCTCCAGTTTGAGAACCACTGATCTAAACCAGCCAACTTCACAAGGGGAATGGAATTACCAGGGTTGGTTTCAGACCAACCATGGTCCATTCCCTTGGGCTGGGGACAGGATGGGTAGGATTGCCTCTCCTGAGCAAATGGTCTAACCTCACTGACCTCCGTTCTTGTCCACTGGCACGATGAGCCCTAACATGCAACATTCTGCAGAATTAGGATGTTTCTCAGCTCTGAGGACAGAAAACCTAACCCAAAATGTCTTTAACCATCAGTAGATTCATTGACTCACATCGTAACAAGTGTCACACATCAGGGTTAAGGACCTACTCTGTAGCACAGGGAACTCTGCTCAATATTCTGTAACAACCTAATTGGGAAAAGAATTTGAAAAAGAATAGATACAAGTATAAACATAAATGAAACAGTTTGTTGTACACCTAAAACTAAACAATATTGCTAATCAACTATACTGCAATATAAAACAAAAAATTAAAAAATAAAAAAACTAGTAAAAGGATTAATTGAGATGTTTGCCTCTATAAACTGAAGACAAACTTCTTCCTCTTTTACATTTCTCTCTCTCCCTTCGTGGGGGATGGAGGAAGGAGTGATTTGCTGTGCTGGCTTTAAAATATATCCACAAATTTTCTGATATTCCCCAATTCAAAAAGTGAAGCTCAATTCTACTCCTCTTGAGTGTGGGCCGTGCAATGACTCACCTCTGACAGATGGAATGTGGTGGAAATGGTGGTGTGTGACTTTTAATACAAGGTCACAAATGACAATATGCTTTTCTCCCTTTCTCTCATGGATCACTTGTTCTGGGGGGGAAAGTGACCACCACACTATTATTACTAAAGCATCCAGGGGAGCAGTCTGCGAAGAAGGAATTCAGGCCCTCTGCCCACAGGCTGGAAGTACATCCTCTGGCCCCAGTCAAGCCTTCAGATGACCACTAATATCTTGACTACAGCGTATGACTCATAAGACACCTTGAGCCATAACCATCCTGCTAAGCTGCTCAATGAAATAAAATGCAAGTTACTCAGTTGGGTCTGACTCCTCACGACCCCATGGACTATGTAGTCCGTGGAATTCTCCAGGCCAGGATACTGGAGTGGGTAGGGTAGCCTTTCCCTTCTCCAGGGGATCTTCCCAAACCAGGGATTGAACCCAGGTGTCCTGCATTGCAGGCGGATTTTTTACCAGCTGAGCCACCGGGGAAGACGACTGAGTGACTGAACTGAACTGAAGCTCCTCAATAATTCTCCACCCAAAGAAACTATGAAATGATGTTTGGGTGTTTTTAAGACAATAAGTTTGAGGGCAATTTACTGTAGAGACTAATAGAAACCCCTAGTAGAATGGCTTGGATGACTGGGGACCCAGTGACTTCAGTTTTACTTTGCAACTTTTTCTTCTCCCTAGGATGTATGTGAGTCCCCAGTAAGGGTGGGTTGGGAGTAACCTAATCCTTGTTTTCTTTCTACACGTAGGTCCTGTTACTAGTTCTTGTCCAATATATGGCAAACCTCTTCCTTTCTTATGCTGATTACTCTTCTTTTAGATATCCTGGCATCTCCCTCCTGAATCTAATTTCTTTAGCCTCTTCTTGTTCTTTGCCACTTTTCTGAATCCTAGCAGAGACCAACTGGAAAGAAACTGCATCTCTCCCAATCACAGTGACTCTAGTAGTAGAAATGTCTAATTATGCCTCAAGGGTGAAGGAAAAGTTGGAAGCATTTTTGATTCAGGGCAAACTTGTGGGTAAACTCCAAATTCCACCTCAGAGGAAGTGTAGGGATACATGCTGAGACAACAGCATTTTCTGGACATTTAAAGCAAATCGACATAATCTTTCCTATCAACAACACAATTCTTGTGACTTAACTAATGCTATGCTTCTGTTCTGCCCAGAGTAAAGGTGGCCAGAGACTCTGGGCCTGTGTCTCTAGAAAGTGCCCACAGAAGCTTCCTGGACCAGTAGGATCAAAGGTACCTGGGGAAAGGATGCAGGCCTGTGTGATGCTTCCACATGGCACATGCATACATGCTAAGTTGCTTGAGCCATGTCCGACTCTTTGCAACCCTATGGACTGCAGTCTGCCAGGCTCCTAGTCTATCCACGGGGTTCTCCAGGCAAGACTACTGAGTGGGTTGTCATTTCTTCCTCCAGGGGATCTTCCTGACTCAGAGATCTAACCTGCATCTGTTACATCTCCTGCATTGGCACATGAGTTCTTACCACTAGTGTCACCTGGGAAGCCCTACACACTGCACAGAAGCCTGTAAACAAGACCCATGAGGCACCCTAGCTTTTGAAAACTGTGGCTATTTTGTATGATGTACATACAGTAACATGTAGGTGTTCAATTCAGAGACTTTTGACAGTTGTGTACACCCGTGAAACCACCACCAAATAAGATGCAGAACACTTCATCACCTCAGAAAATCCTCTTTACCCCTTTCCATTAACCCTCTCCCCCAGAGCTCATGACTTTTGAGTTTCTACCATCATCGAGAATTTTGTCCAGAACTACTGCTTTTGGAAGAGTGAGGTTTAAAAGAAAAAAAAAAAAAAGAAATCTGTCATTTGAGAGCTCTAAATAAGCCATTTCTGTCTGGCAGGAGGAAGAGACTTCAATAGTCCATTTGAGGAGATTGTTCCATTTTCCTAGGAAAACCAGCCAAATGGACCTCTTAGTGATGCAAATACAGAAACTTCTGAATTGGCAATGTGATTGGAAATGTGATTCTGAGGAGCTAACACAGCATTGGAAGGGAGAATGTTAAAGGTTTCTCTGTGCTGGAGGCAGGGCTGCAGATCTTAAGTGTCAAGGTCAGGGGAGGAGTTCCAAAGACTTTTGCTCTCCCCAAGCCTTCTGGAAGGGAGTTAAGGGCTGAGGGCAAAAAAATAGATGGGATCTTTATCATGAAAGACACTGTGATACTGTGGGCTCAGACAAGGGCGCAACATCCCCAGCAAGTGTGGCTACATGAATGGTATTGTTTTTTCATCATAATTCCTAAATAATGTGTTGCTGACATCTGGGGAAACCCTTGATATTTGTATATTTATTTCACATTGGATCACCTCATTGAATGAATTGTCTCATTGGTTCTAGTAGCTTTACAGTAATTTAACAGGGTTTCCTAGATGATATCTAGATAATATCTTCTGAAAAGAATACTTTTATTTTTTCCTTTCTAATTGCTATCTTGGTTTTTCCCGGCCTTATCATTTTGTCGTTGTTGTTCAGTTGATAAGTCATGTCTGACTCTTTGCAATACCATGGACTGCAGCACGCCTGGCTTCCTTGTCCTTCACCATCTCCTGGAGTTTGCTCAAACTCACGTCCATCGAGTCGGTGATGCCATCCAATCATCTCATCTCTGTTGCCCCCTTCTCCTCCTGCCTTCAATCTTTCCCAGAACCAGGGTCTTTTCCAATGAGTCAGCTCTTCGCATCAGGTGGCCAATAGTGTCAGAGCTTCAGCTTCAGCACCAATCTTCTAACGAATATTCAGGGTTGATTTCCTTTAGGATTGACTGATTTGATCTCTTGAAATCCAAGGGACTCTCAAGAGTCTTCTCTAACATCACAGTTCGAAAGCATCAGTCCTTTGGCACTCAGTCTTCTTGCTTTGGCCATTATTAAATTATTCTAATATTCTTTAGTATAAAGATGCATTCATGTGTGAATGCTCAGTTGCTCAGTCATGTCTGACTCTTTGACATGCCATGGACTGTAGTCTGCCAGGCTCCTCTGTTCATAAAATTCTCCAGGCAAGAATACTGGAGCGGGTTTCCATTTCCTTCTCCAGAGGACATTTCTGACCCAAATATCGAACCTGTGTCTCCTGCATTGGCAGGCAGATTCTTTACCACTGAGCCACCTGGGAAGCCCAGATAAATAAACCGGTGTTGAAGTTTTGACCAATTTGAAAATGACAGGTTTTGGAATAGACCAGCTATAATCTGAGTAAAGAGAAGCTACATCAGCAGTTCGGGTGTGATGTGATAATAATGACTGGTGGGGAGTGAGAAAACAAAAAGAAGGGACATATATGAAAGATAGCTTAGATTTTAAAAAACGCTGGGTTGTGATAGGAGAAGGAAAAATCATTGTAGGCCATGGCTCCTAATGCTGTGGTTCCTTTGACAATAAAACATATGGGTGAAAGTCACTCAGCCATGTCTAACTCTTTGGGACCCCATGGACTGTAGACTTCCAGGCTCCTCTGTCCATGGAATTCTCTAGGCCAGAATACTGGAGTACGTAACCTTTGCTTTCTCCAGGGAATCATCCCAACCCAGGGATTGAACCCAGGGATCGAAGCTGGTAAAGAATGGATTCTCTATCAGCTGAGCCACAAGGGAAGCCCAACAGTACTGGAGTGGGTAGCCTATCCCTTCTCCAGCAGATCTTCCCAACCCAAGAATCAAACCGGGGTCTCCTGCATTGCAGGCAGATTCTTTACCAACTGAGCTTTCAGGGAAGCCCAAAACATACAAAAAGAGCTCTATTTTGAATCAACTCTGGTGTCCGTCATAACTTACTCATATTAAAAGAGGTGAGAAGGAAATTAAGGATGCATTTCAGCTCATGCAAACTTATGACTAAGAATTTGAGACAATTTAGCAAATAGTTTTTTTCCTACTGTTTATCCTCAGTATGACTCTTAACCTACCAACAAGCAAAATATGTTATAAGAATTAATACTTCATTTTGACTTTTCCAGTTCAAAAAGAGATCTTTCTTTTCCTTTGAGATTTCAAACACATAGAATTACAGTGATGTGATCAGCATATTCACCTCAAGTCAGTTTATGCCATATTAGCATTAAGAGTTCACAGAGAACCTCTTTTTATCATTAACATTTCAAAATTTTATTTATTTTGGCTCTTTCACCCAACTCCTAATTCTGTTCCTATTCCACTATATTATACTCTTGTCATCTAACATACAGTTGCCTTGTATGGCTTTATTTACACCTACAGGCATTTGGGGGACTTCCCGGGTGGCTCAATGCTAAAGAATCTGCCTGCAATGCAGGAGATGCAAGTTCGATCCCTGGGTCAGGAAGATCCCCTGGAGGAGGAAATGGCAACCCACTCCAGTATTCTTGCCTGGAGAATCCCACGGACAGAGGAGCCTGGCAGCCTACAGTCCATGGGGTCACAGAAGAGTAGGACACGACTTACCGAGTAAACAACAACAACAGAGACATTCTTAGCAATACTTCACTGGTGTGGATTATTCTTGTTCTACAAACAGTATTGTACTGGGCATGTCATTAGGTCTTGTTACTTTTTTCATTCAGTATTACACGTTTAAGATTTATTGATGTTAATATATATAAAGAGTACTAAGATTAAAAATAAAATGAACACTAGTGATCCATCACCTGCAATTAGATTGCTGGTACCATAGAAACAAGGTGTCCTCTGATCCAACCAAACCTCCTCACCAATAGGTAACTGGATCCCAAGTCTGTGCTTATTATTTCCTTACTTTCTTTATTCGTTTTGCCATGTATTTTATGAAAGCTTCCCTGGTGGCTCAGACAGTAAAGAATCTGCCTGTGATACAGGAGACCCGAGTTCAACCCCTGGGTCAGAAAGATTCTCTGCAGAAGAGAATGGCAACCCACTCCAGTATTCTTTCCTGAAGAATTCCATGGACAGAGGAACCTGGAAGTCTACAGTCCACAGGGTCTCAAAGAGTCAGACACAATTGAGCAAAGAACACTTTCACTCTCATATATATCATGCACTCCAAAATAATACATTATGTAGTTTTTACATGAGTTTCAACTTTGCATAAGTGGAATTATATGTATTCTTTTTTCATTTTTATTGCATATTGGAGTATAGTTGATTTACAATGTTGTATTAGTTTCAGATATACAGCAAAATGATTTAGTTATATGTATATGTATATCTATTCTTTTTCAGATTCTTTTCCCATATAGGTTATTACAGAGAATTATATGTACTCTTATGCAACTTTTTAAAATTCAACATTGTGTATGTGAGATTCATTCCTGCAGATGGTTGTAACTGTTGTAATAACATTTTCATAGCCGTGCATCGATGTTCATCCATTTTCCATCCTCAGACATTTGGGTTGTTTGCATATTTTTACTATCACAAAGCTGGTATGAACATCCTTAAACATATGTGCAGAAGCATCTCTGTGCCACAAAGTGGAGTTGCAGGGTTAGAAGTACTTCATCTTCCACTTCAATAGATTCCAAATTATGTCCAAAGTGGTTGCAGCAGTTGGCATGCCTACCAGCAGAGAATCAGTGTTCCAGCAGCACCAAGCTTCTCAAAGTTTCAATAGTGTCAGAGTTAAGCGTGTGCCAATGGTGTAGCTATAAAATATGGCTTTCATTTTCATTGCTAACCAATGAACTCGACAATTTTTTTGTTTATTCAGCATTTGGTGAAGTGACCGGTCAATGCTTTTGTCTTTTTTTCTGTTGGATTTTTTGTTGGGCTTGACTGATACATAGATGGTTACGTGAATGGCTGTGTGATATTCCTTTTAACACATCATATTTATCCATTCCTCTTACTGCTGCCTGTTTAGTTTATTTCCAACCCTTCATTATTACAAACAATGCTGCATTAAACATCCTAGTACAAGTCTCTTTGGGAGGTAAGAGATGTCCCTTGAAGTGGAATGGCTGGGTCTTAGAGTGTGTGCATATCCAGTCTCCCTAAAGGCTGATGACTTGCTCTCCCAAACAGCAATACCAATGGACTGTCCTTCTACAAGAGGCTGAAGTTTCCCATTCATTCTCCTACACATTTGCCAGTACCTGGTATTACCCATGAGGCAACTTTAGGTACATACTGTCTCATGGAGTTTGTAAATAATCCTGGAAGGTAGAAAATTTTTTTAAAAACAGCAGCATTTTTCTAGTACTTTACAATTTACAAAGTCTTTTCACTTGCATTGTCTACCCCATTTTATGCTCACATTCTGTCATCCATTTCCTTGCAAGTCATGCTCAAAGAGCTATGTATTTCATTCTCTAAATCCCATGTGCTACTTCACACTTTCACATAAACACAAGTGCCTTGCCCAGCTCAAGTATAACCCAAAATATTTCCCAAACCCTGTTCAGTCACGAGCTGTTCTTTATCCCATACCCTGGGGAAGCATAGAAAACTAGAGTCTATTCTCTGACACGGGGATCATCAAAAAGAAGAATGTGGTTCTGTCATCTTCTCCCCATAGACCCTGCCTCCTCCCAAAGCCACAGGAGGTGGAGGGTTCCTCACACACAAAAAGGAGTATGGATACTGATCAGCCAAACACAAGGACAAGTTGTCCAGCAAAGAGATTATAAATAGGTCAGTTAAGGACACAGTGTTCCAGTCTTTTCTCCCTAAATATAATCTTTCTCTTCTTTTCTTCATCCAATGTCTGGTGACAGGTTTGGGATAAAGAATGAGACACAGTATCATAATCACTCAAGCATTCCTACCAATGGAAGCTCACTTGTGAGCTGTTTGTTTTTCAAGAGCTTTATGACTGTGTTCCTTATGTTGGCAATATGTCATCCTAATGATTTTATTTTAACAGTAATGAAATATGACTCAGTTTCCTCAGTAAGGCATATGGCATCCCATTTCAATCCCAAGTGAATCGGTGTTTTAGTAATGAATACCAACTTCATCAATAACATTAGAGAATATAAAACGGTGTTCTCTAAGCCATTATCTTTCTTTTCTGTAATCTTTGCATTCCATCACTTTGACTAATTATTGCTAGATTTAGCTTCCTTTTAATTTACAAAACACTCGTGCATGTCTGCCTGAATTATAACTTCCAGATTCTGATTTTACTAGGTTTTGAGCACCTGTATGGGGCTTTTCCACACAATAAACTCTGCTGTTTCTAACTGAGACAACCTGGGTTCAGGAAAGTGAAGTCCTTTGGGCAAGGTCCTAACGATGAAGCCAGGATTTTATCACTGGGTTTAAACCTCAAAATCTAGAGCCTTTTCTACTAGACCACACCCAAACTCTGTAGAGTTCTGTTAATTGTTTTTTTAAGCTTCACATATACAATTCTTGAATTTTAATTTAATTTTCTTTATAATCCTGAAGAAATTTGGATGGTATCCCACTTTATCTATGAAATTTGAGTCCCCACAGAGTAAAAACTAAGACTTAGGGTATCTTGCCACATTCCTCAGAGATGCATATTAGATGCTATCGAACTCGACAAGCTTCTGCTCCCTAAAAGGCAAGGTTGAGAGGTTTCTACTACCAATCAGTTGCTTTGACAGTTATTTTCATTCCGTTTCCCTGTGAGAATCAATACCAATAAATATGAGTCTCTGGATTTCTAGCACACGGCTTTAGATGCACAGAAACATGCTTTCAAATATCGTAGGAATCTGTCTGGAATGGGTGAGGATATCCTACATTTTCAGGTTTCAAACTTCAATCTTCTGATAGGTATTTGGCTTTCAGAGCTGTATTGTAAAACTAAGGAATTTTGACCCAGATTCAGCTAAGCCTACAAAAGATCAGAACTTTATAAGAACATGATGAATCATTTAAGATAAAGAGTCTGGGGATAAGAATACTTAGATATCATAAAATTGTCACTAGAAAATCGTGTTCTCAATTTTCATTTCTGACCCTTGTGCCTGTGTGGTAAGGTTTAGTCACTAAGTCATGTCCAACTCTTGCGACCTCATGGACTGTAGCCTGCCAGGCTCCTCTGTCCGTGAAATTCTCCAGGCAAGAATACTCACGTAGGTTGCCATTTCTTTCTCCAGGGGGGTCTTCCTTACCCAGGAATCAAACCCAGGTCTCCTGCATTGCAGGCTGGTTCTTTCCCGACTGAGCTACGAGGGGAGCCTGACCCTTGTGTCTATACGATCACTATTCCCACTGACTGAGGAGCAGCCTGACTCCTCTCTCCTCATCATAGCTCCATCTGCCTGCAAAGCTCCTGGTTCAGAAGCTGCATCCTCATGACTGAAACCGTTCAGACATCCATGCCCATCCCTTGTGATCGTTCCTCCCTGTTCCCACAGCGCTGTGGGCATGCATGCCATCACTCATTCACCCAGCAAATATTCACTGAGGGTCTACTGCATGACTCACTGGAAAAGACCCTGATGCTGGGAAAGACTGATGGCAGGAGGAGAAGAGGGCAACAGAGGATGAGATGGTTGGATGGCATCATTGACTGAAGGGACTCATTTGCTCAATGAGTTTGAGCAAACTCTGGGAGACAGTGAAGGACGGGGAAGCCTGGTGCGCTACAGTCCACGGGATCACAAAGAGTTGGACACAACTGAGCAACTGAACAACAACTGCCATGTGCCAGGGGCTGAGATACACACACCCAGGAACCAAAAGACAAAAATCTTGTCCTGTAGAGACTGCACTTCAACTGCAGACCACAAACAAGAAACATAACACACAAATGAAAGAGAGCACCCTGGACAGTGACGAATGCCATGGGGAAAGGTGAAGCAGCGAAAGATGGGTGCAGAGCACAGGGGTGAGGAGGAGGCTTCTGACTTAAAACAGAGGGTCAGGGGAGACCTCATGGAGCAGATGACAGAGCTGAGGGAGCATAGGGAGTTACCCATGTCCAGGAGGAACATTCCAGGCTGAGGATCAAACAGTAACAAGTGCTTAGGGCAGGAGACCCCTTCGGCTGGAGCAAAGTGATGAACAAGACACAGTGTTCACAGAGGCCCTGGGGACCAAGCTGTGGCGGTCTGGTTGGCCATTCTGAGGATGTTGGGTTTCTGCAACGAGAAGTGGGGAGACATTAGAGGATTCTGAGAAGGATCGGATTCTGAGTATCTTATCAGGCCTTCCTATTGGACAGATTATGAAATATGATAAAGGATGGCCCCAGAGTACATTCCACCATGACAGCCCTCATCACATTCTGTTATACATGTTTAACCACGTGTCTTTCTCCCTCACTGGGCTGTGACTTGGTTGGGACAGAAGAGGTCTCAATGAGGTCTACTCTGACTCTCTATTATAAGTCTTTGGATTCCCAATGTCCAGCCTAGGGCAGGACACATAGATAAGAAATGTGTGTTGAGTGGATGTGAGAAATGCTGGCTACTAATGCCCTCTTTACACAAGGACATGGTGGCAGATGGAATGAACTTCTATATCTGCTGAGACCTAGGGGCAGACATCTGTCTATTCAGAGTGCTACAAATTTCCCCTGAGGCTAGTTTCAGCCAAGCAGGGTGGCTGCACAGGACTTGATGAGGACTCCAGAAGGCTTTAATGCTGGGTGGGCGCAGCACCATTTGCCCATTGGACTGGCAGGAGATGCCCCTCCCTGGCAGCCTTGTTCTCCTGAACGCAGAGGTGTCAGGATGAATTACAGCTCCTTCTGGATGCCAAACACATCCTCTCACCCTGTTCTGTTCTGTCTGCTGAAGATCCCTTCGCTGTCTCTGAGGGCAAAGTGGAAAAGCACTGGAACTGGAGTTAGAAGAGGTAAACCGTGGAGTGAATGTGGGCCTGGCCCTGGGATGACGTACAGTGCTGTTCCTTGTCCCGCCCGCCTCCATTCCTGGCTAAGAGGAAGGCCCACAGTCAGGACTGCTTTACCCAATGAGGAGAGGCACCAGCGAAGCAGGAAGAGGCGGGGTGGGGTGGGGGGGTAGATTTTAAAATTCAGCAAGAAGCCATTTAAATTTCAGCATGTATGTAAACTTCGTGTCGTTTTGAAAAATAAACTATTTTAAGGTTTAATGGTAGTCTTACTCTGAATTCCATACGCCAATGGCGTGGTAAGCTCTTCAGCCTATAGAGTTTCTAATCTGTTCCCATCAACACACCTGGAGGGCTTCTCAAAGCTACAGTTTAAGCATAAGAAATATAACTGCTTCCTCTGATTTGAATGGGCAAGCTCTATTATGTGACAGATTCTATGAAACTTTCAAAGACTAAGGAGCATGGACGGCTTGTGAGCATCAGAAAGGGGGTGTGTGGTCACTTACCAGGTGACCACAGTACTATTCCTCCAGGCTCTTGGGAACATGTCTGTAGACCAGCTGCCATCATGTGTCTCTGAGCTGCACGGCGATACTTGCCACCTCCCTCAAGGTGTACATGCAGTCTGTCCAGAGTGGGCCAGGACCACCACTGGCCCTTAGGAGGGAAGGCATTCCTGCCCTCAGTGGAACTAACATGTGGTATTATTTATACAGCTCTTGTGTTGCCTGACATTTCCTATATTGCATTATGTTTATTACTCTCTTTTAACCAGGGATGGAAACATGTAGCACTCTGCCATCTTCCTGCCCACTCCCCATGACAGGTGTTATATGTGATCACAGTGCTTTTCCCACTGACCCCAGAGTAGACCTCAACATTTTCTCAACACACACTCCAGGCAGCCACTACCAACTGTTAACCAAATGGTGATGGCATGTGACATGAAGCCGTCTTTCATCCTAATTCTGATGGTCAGCTTTTTGAAGAGCAGGAACCCTGTCTTCTGCATTTTCTGTATTTTTGTACTTACCCCCTGTCTCAGATACAGAAAGCAATCTAAAAGAGTAATTTCCCATTCTAGAACTTTCATATGCATTCATCAAACTTTCCCCAAGCACGTGGGAGTGTTAAGTGTTAGTCGCTCAGTTGTGTCCAACTCTTTGCCATCCCATGGACAGTAGACTGCCAGGCTCCTCTGTCCTTGGGGTTTTCCAGGCAGTAACACTGGAGAGGGTTGCCATTCCCCTCACCAGGGGATCATCCCAACCCAGGGATCGAACCTGGGTTTCCTGCATTGCAGACAAATTCTTTACCATCTGGGCCACCAGGGAAGCACCAGAGAAGCATGTGGGAACACAGAAACAAATCCGGCTTAGTCTCCAACCTCCAGAGCCTTACAATCATTTAACACTTATGAGACCAACTCTGATGAAAGCATATATTATAGCACTGATTCCAAAGAAATTTTGTATGGGTC
Source organism: Cervus elaphus (assembly GCF_910594005.1). Lineage (NCBI taxonomy): Eukaryota > Metazoa > Chordata > Mammalia > Artiodactyla > Cervidae > Cervus > Cervus elaphus. The sequence continues at coordinate 82,474,823 of NC_057829.1, read as the reverse complement.
AGTCTGAAAGGTCAAAGAGGTAGCCCCAGAAACTAGGTTAGTTAAGTGCAAGATGCTATATTTAACAAATAACAATTAAAATGTCCTTGCTCCTTGACGAATAGCCTTCCAGAAGCAAAACTGTCAGACTTTGAGACATCCTGGCGCCCTGTGATAAAATGGCTCTGCGATGACATATATCACCGCTAAGCCATTCCCTTCACATTTATTTTCCTCATTACCATTGTTAAGAAATTGAACAGGAAAGCCTCCTGCAACTGAGATAATGACTTTCTCTGAATCCTTTACACCAGTTGTAAGGGGCTACCCTATCTGACATTCCAATTTGTTTTCATTTCTCTTTTAACCACCCCAAACAGGAGCTAAGTTGTAATTTTTAAAAGTGCCTCAAAACTTTTGTGAGCCTCATTAATAACAGGGCTGATCTGCACATGTGAGTTGGCAACTGTTACTCCCACTGGGACAGAAGCTGCAGCTCTCAGAACTCCCGATTACGCTGGCTAATGAGGCCCATGAATCAGAGCTCATAGCTTTGGGGAACACCACTGAGCGGCCTGTTGACCTCTGCAGCGGGCTGCATAGCCACTGTCATATTTCGTGTGTCACATTTATAGCCAAGTTAGCTGTGGGTAAGGTCTTCACTCCCTGATAGCTCAGTTGGGAGAGAATCCGCCTGCAATGCAGGACATTGATTCCCCAGTTTGATTCCTGGACCCTGAGGATTCACTGGAAAAGGATAGGCTACCCACACCAATATTCCTGGGCTTTCCTTGTGGCTCAGCTGGTAAAGAATCCACCTGCAATGCGGGAGACCTGGGTTCGATCCCTAGTTTGGGAAGATCCGCTGGAGAAGGGAAAGTCTACCCACTCCAGTATTCTGGCCTGTATAACAGTCCATGGAGTCGCAAAGAGTCTGACACAACTAAGCGACTTTCACTTTCAGGGTCTTCAGTTTTACTAATTGTCAGTTCAGTTGAGTTCAGTTGGGTCCAACTCTTTGAGACCCCAAGGACTGCAGCATGCCAGGCTTCCTTATCAATCACCAACTCCCAGTACTCAAACTCATGTCCGTCAAGTCAGTGATGCCATCCAACCATCTCATCCTCTGTCGTCCCCTTCCCCTCCAGCCTTCAATCTTTCCCAGCATCAGGGTCTTTTCAAATGAGTTAGTTATTCCAATCAGGTGGCCAAAGTATTGGAGTTTCAGCTTCAGCAACAGTCCTTCCAATGAATATTCAGGACTGATCTCATTAGGCTTGACTGGTTGGATCATGGCATCTGGTCCCATCACTTCATGACAAATAGATGGGGAAGCAATGGAAAGAGTGACAGACTTTATTGTGGGGGGCTTCAAAATCACTACAGATGGTAACTGCAGCCATGAAATTAAAAGACACTTGCTCCTTGGAAGAAAAGTTGTGACCAACCTAGACAGTATATTAAAAAGCAGAGACATTACATTGCCGACAAAAGTCCGTCTAGTCAAAGCTATGGCTTTTTCCAGTAGTCATGTATGGATGTGAGAGTTTGACTATAAAGAAAGCTGAGCACTGAAGAATTGATGCTTTAGAACTGTGGTGTTGAAGACTTTTGAGAGTCCCTTGGACAGCAAGAAGATCCAACCAGTCCATCCTAAAGGAAATCAGTCCTTAATATTCACTGGAAGGACTGCTGCTGAAGCTGAAACTCCAATACTGTATCCATTTGATTGGAAAAACTGACTCATTGGAAAAGAACTCGATGCTGAGAAAGAATGAAGGCAGGAGGAGAAGGGAATGACAGAGGATGAGATGGTTGGATGGTATCACCGACTTGGTGGACGTGAGTTTGAGCAAGCTCTGGGAGTTGGTGATGGACAGGGAGGCCTGGTGTACTGCAGTCTATGGGGTCACAAAGAGTCGGACATAACTGAGCAACTGAACTGAACTGAACTAACAGATTGGATCTCCTTGCAGTCCAAGAGACTCTCAAAGTCTTCTCCAACACCACGGTTCTAAAGCATCAATTCTTCAGCTTTCTTTATAATCCAACTCTCACATCCATACATGACTACTGGAAAAACCATAGCTTTGACTATATGGACCTTTGTCAGCAAAGTAATGTCTTTGCTTTTTAATATGCTGTCCAGGTTGGTCATAGCTTCTCTTCCAAGGAGTAAGCGTCTTTTAATTTCATGGCTATAGTCATTATCTGCAGTGATTTGGGAGCCCAAGAAAATTAAAGTCTCTCACTTTTTCCACATCTATTTGCCATGAAGTGATGGGACTGGATGCCATGATCTTAGTTTTCTGAATGTTGAGCTTTAAGCCAACTTTTTCACTCTCCTCTTTCACTCTCATCAAGAGGCTCTTTAGTTCCTCTTCACTCTCTGCCATAAGGGTGGTGTCATCTGCATATCTGAGGTTATTGATCTTTCTCCCAGCAATCTTGATTCCAGCTTGTGCTTCATCCAGCCTGGCATTTCACATGATGTACTCTTCATATAAGTTAAATAAGCAGGGTGACAATAGACACCTTTCCTGATTTGGAAACAGTCTGTTGTTCCATGTCCAGTTCTAATTATTGCTTCTTGACTTGCATACAGATTTCTCAGGGGGCAGGTAAGGTGGTCTGGTATTCCTGTCTCTTTAAGAATTTTCCAGCTTGTTGTGATCCACACAGTCAAAGGTTTTGGCATAGTCAATAAAACAGAAATAGATGTTTTTCTGGAATTCTCTTGCTTTTTTGATGATCCAAGGAATGTTGGCAATTTGATCTCTGGTTCCTCTGCCTTTTCTAAATCCAGCTTGAACATCTGGAAGTTCAAGGTTCATGTACTGTTAAAGCCTGGCTTGGAGAATTTTAAGCATTACTTTGCTAGCATATGAGATGAGTATAAATGTGCAGTAGTTTGAACATTCTTTGGCATTGCCTTTCTTTGGGACTGGAATGAAAGCTGATCTTTTCCAGTCTTGTGGCCACTGCTGAGTTTTCCAAATTTGCTGGCATACTGAGTGCAGCACTTTCACAACATCATCTTTTAGGATTTGAAATAGCTCAACTGGAATTCCATCACCTCCACTAGCTTTGTTCCTAGTGATGCTTCCTAAGGCCCACTTGACTTCACATTCCAGGATGACTGGCTCTAGGTGAGTGATCACACCATCGTGATTATCTGGGTCATGAAGATCTTTTTTGTATAGTTATTCTGTGTATTGTTGCCACATCTTTTTAATATCTTTTGCCTCTGTTAGATCCACACCATTTCTATCCTTTACTGTGTTGATCTTTGCATGAAATGTTCCCTTAGTATCTCTAATTTTCTTGAAGAGATCTCTAGTCTTTCCCATTCTATCATTTTCCTCTGTTTCTTTGTGTTGATAACTGACGAAGGCTTTCTTATCTCTCCTTGCTATTCTTTAGAACTCTGTATTCAAATGGGTATATCTTTCCTTTTCTCCTTTGCCTTTCACTTCTTCTTTTCTCAGCTATTTGTAAGAGCTCCATAGACAACCATTAAGCCTTTTTGAATTTCTTTTTCTTGGGGATCATCTTGATCCCTGCCTCCTGTACAATGTCATGAACCTCTGTCCATAGTTCTTCAGGCACTCTATCAGACCTAATCCCTTGAATCTATTTGGCACTTCCACTGTATAATCATTAGGGATTTGATTTGGGTCATACCTGAATGCTCTAGTGGTTTTCGCTACTTTCTTCAATTTAAGTTGAATTTGGCAATAAAGAGTTCATGATCTGAGCCACAGTCAGCTCCCAGTCTTGTTTTTGCTGACTCTATAGAGCTTCTCCATCTTTGATTGCAAAGAATATAATCAATCTGATTTCTGTATTGACCATCTGGTGATATCCATGTGTAGAGTCTTCTCTTGTGTTGTTGGAAGAGGGTGTTTGCTATGACAAGTACATTCTCTTGGCAAAACTCTATTAGCCTTTGCCCTGCTTCATTTTGTACTCCAAGGCCAAATGTGCCTGTTACTCCAGCTATCTCTTGACTTTCTACTTTTGCATTCCAGTCCCCTATAATGAAAAGGAAATTTTAGGGGGTATTAGTTCTAGAAGGTCTTGTAGGTCTTCATAGAACCATTCAACTTCAGCTTCTTCAGCATTACTGGTCGGGGCATAGACTTGGATCACTGTGATATTGATTGGTTTGCCTTGGAAACAAACAGAGATCTTTCTGTCACTTTTGTTGACTATGAGGCTACTCCATTTCTTCTAAGAGATTCTTTCCTACAGTAGTAGTCATCTGAGTTAAATTCATCCATTCCAGTCCACTTTAGTTCATTGATTCCTAATTCCTAATTGAGTCAATGTTCATTCTTGCCATCTCCTTTTTGACCACTTCCAATTTACCTTGATTCAAGGACCTAACATTCCAGGTTCCTATGCAATATTGTTCTTTACAGCATCAGACTTTACTTCCATCACCAGTCACATCCACAAGTGAGTGTTGTTTTTGCTTTGGTTCTGTCTCTTCATTCTTTCTGGATTTATTTCTCCACTGTTCTCCAGTAGCATATTGGGCACCCACTGACCTTACTAATAGTATGCTCATGGTTTGTTGACCCTCCTCCCATTTTTTTGAGTGGAGCAATGACTATTCAGGGCTTCCTTGGTAACTCAGATAGAAAAGAATCTGCCTGCTAATGCAGGAGACACGGGTTTGATCCTTGGGTCAGGAAGATGTCCTTGAGAAGGAAATGGCAACCCACTCCAGTGTTCTGGCCTGGGAAATCCCACAGACAGAGGAGCCTGGTGGGCTACAGTCCATGGGGTCGCAAAAGAGTCAGACACAACTCAGCAACTAAACAACAGTGATGACTACTGGGGGCACATGGCCTAAACTTGCACTTTCGATCCTCCTGAAGGAGCTCCGTTATCTGTATTTCTTTAGCATTAATGCTCAAATCAAAGGAACTGATGTAGAGAGCATTCTAGATGGTGAATGGCACATAGTAAATAGTGGTCACTCACCCAGCAGGCCTCACGATGCTCCAACCACCCTCTGGTCAGACCCCAGCTCACCACACTGGCTGTTCAGAGCTGCCTGGGGTTTTCGGTCTCTTTTTCTCTGAATGAGGCTTTCTGGGATTTCCATCACCTACTCTTTGGCAAGTCTGTGTCTTGGTCAGATTTGGGACTAAACTTAAGAATTAGATAAACGTCTGCATTTCTGTGACCTTTTGCAAATTACTTCATCTCTCCACGTGCTGGTATCCTCATCATTAAAATGAGAATGAAAAAGAACCAGACTCAGAGGACTGGTGGGATGCATCTAGTGACCTCCGCAGGGTTCCTGGAGTCAGACACGATTTTCATCAACAGTTGGCTCTTCCTATTCACTGAATAGTATTCTTCATCAACTTGAATACTTTTGGAAGCCCAACTGAATCTGCCTGGTCCATTAATGGACAAAGTTCCTTGTCACTCTGGGATAAGGTCAATCCCTTTTCTTGAGTGGATGGAGTTGAGTCGATGGGGACAAAGCAACCTATGAGGCTCTTTCATCAGCCAGGGAGATGCTGGGCTAAGGCTCAGAGAGTAGCAATGCCTCTTAGGAATGTTTTGCGGGATCTAGAGCTACTTTTTTTAAAGAAGAAAATCTCTCTGGAACTTTTCAAAATACTTATGCAAATCCTACACAGGGAGCAGTAGAGACAAAACTGTTCAAAAACAGGAAAGAAAGAGATAAGTGTTTTCATTAAAAATACTCAAGCAATATATCATCATGCCAGGGTCTCTGACTACTCGTCCAAATTCTTTCCTCTAAACCAGCTGCTTATCACTTGGAGATTGGGTTCCGTTCAGTTCAGTTCAGTCACTCAGTTGTGTCTGACTCTTTGTGACCTCATGGACTGAAGCACACCAGGCTTCCCCGTCCATCACCAACTCCTGGAGCTTGCTCAAACTCATGTCCATCAAATTGGTGACGCTATCCAACCATCTCATCTTCTGTCATTCCCTTCTCCTCCCACCTTCAATCTTGCCCAGCAGCAGGGTCTTTTCCAATGAGTCAGTTCTTCGCATCAGGTGGCCAAAGTACTGGAGTTTCAGCTTCAGCAATCCTTCCAATGAATATTAAGGACTGATTTTCTTTTGGATGGACTGGTTGGATCTCCTTGCAGTCCAAGGGACTCTCAAGAGTCTTTTCCAACACCACAGTTCAAAAGTATCAATTCTTCGGCACTCAGCTTTCTTTATAGTCCAACTCTCACATTCATACATGACTACTGGAAAAACCATAGCTTTGACTAGACAGACCTTCATTGGTAAAGTAGTGTCTCTGCTTTTCAATATGCTGTCTAGGTTGGTCATAGTTTTTCTTACAAGGAGCAAGCGTCTTTTAATTTCATGACTGCAGTCACTATCTGAAGTAATTTGGGACCCCAAAATAATAAAGTCTGTCACTGATTCCATTGTTTCCCCATCTATTTGTCATGAAGTGATGGGACCAGATGCCATGACCTTAGTTTTCTGAATGTTGAGTTTTAAGCCAACTTTTTCACTCTCCTCTTTCACTTTCATCAAGAGACTCTTTAGTTCTTCTTTGCTTTCTGCCATAAGGGTGGTGTCATCTGCATATCTGAGGTTATTGATATTTCTCCTGGCAATCTTGATTCCAGCTTGTGCTTCATCCAGCCTGGCATTTGACATGATGTACTCTGCATAGAAGTTAAATAAGCAGGGTGACAATAGACAGCCTTGACAGACTCCTTTCCTGATTTGGGACCAGTCTGTTGTTCCACGTCCAGTTTTAGCTGTTGCTTCTTGACCTGCATACAGATTTCTCAGGGGGCAGGTCAGCAGGTCTGGTATGCCTGTCTCTTGAAGAATTTTCCACAGTTTGTTGTGATCCACACAGACAAAGGCTTTGACGTAGTTAATAAAGCAAAAGCAGATGTTTTTCTGGAACTCCCTTGCTTTTTCGATGATCCAAGGGATGTTGGCAATTTGATCTCTGGTCCCTCTGCCTTTTCTAAATCCAGCTTGAACTTCTGGAAGTTCACGGTTCATGTACTATTAAAGCATGGCTTAGAGAATTTTGAGCATTACTTTGCTAGTGTGTGAGATGAGTGCAATTGTGCAGTAGTTTGAGCATTCTTTGGCATTGCCTTTCTTTGGGATTGAAATGAAAGCTGACCTTTTCCAGTCTTGTGGCCACTGCTGAGTTTTCCAAATTTGCTGGCATACTGAGTGCAGCACTTTCACAACATCATCTTTTAGGATTTGAAATAGCTCAACTGGAATTCCGTCACCTCCACTAGCTTTGTTCCTAGTGATGCTTCTTAAGGCCCACTTGACTTTGCATTCCAGGATGACTGGCTCTGGGTTGGTGATTACATCATTGTGATTATCTGGGTCATGAAGATCTTTTTTGTATAGTTCTTCTGTGTATTCTTGCCACCTCTTCTTAATAGCCTCTGCTTCTGTTAGGTCCATACCATTTCTGGTATGTTCATCTTTTCATGAAATGTTCCCTTGGTATATCTAATTTTCTTGAAGAGATCTCTAGTCTTTCCCATTCTATTGTTTTCCTCTATTTCTAGAGAAATCTCAAGAGAAGACAGTTTCAGGTGGCATCAACAACTGCAGAATCAGTTGTTCTGCGAAACAGGTCCCACCTTTGGTACCAATGGCCAGCCTCTGCCAAGCACTCACGTGTCCTAATTCCCTGCGTCTCTGAATGTTATTTTATTTGGAAAAAGTCTTTGCATATTTAATATATGCATATATATCATTGCATATATAATTAGTGATTTGGGGATGAAGAAATCATCCTGGACTATCTGGTGGGTCCTAAATTCAGTGATGTGTCCTTATAAGAGACACACTGGAAAGAAAGAGAATTTGGCATGAAGATAAATTCTGTGATTGGAGTAACTCAGCTACTAGCCAAGGAATGTCAAGGATTGCTGGCAGACACCAGGAGCTGGGAGAGTGGCATGAAGTGGATCCCCTCTTCGAGGCATCAGAAGAACCAATGTGCTGACACCTTAATTTCAGACTTCTGGCCTTCAGAACTGTGCAGGAATACATTTGTATTGTTTTGAGTGATTCGGTTTGTGGCAATTTGTCACAGCAGCCACAAGAAACTAATAAATCAATGAATGAAGAAAAATCTTTTTCAAACACGCAACACTAGTTCACAGAAAAACTTTAAAAACAAGGAATATAAAGAAAAGGTAACTTACAGATGGAGCAAATATATTTGAAACACATATCAACGTAAGATTAATATCTAAAATGTGGAAAGAATTGCAAATCAATAAGGAAAAGATCAAAATCCTAATGAGAAAAAAAGTTACTAAATATGAACAGATAACTCATGGAAGAGGAAACTCATTCAGTCTCACCTGTAATCAAGAAAATGCAAACTGAAATACTAATGAGATTCTATTTCACACTCATCAAATTGGCTGTAAGTTTAAAATGAAAATCTCAGTGTTGGCAAGTGTGGAGAAAAATTAACTCCACAGATCTGATTGCTCACATCTTATACGTTCTCAGGGGGCCTGCTTGTATGACTGGCCCTTGACTGTCTCTTGAGAACTGACCTATTGGCTATTGGACTATTCCTTATGCTACTAACTGATAAGGGCATTTTACATACTTTAACCATGTTGTACCAGCTTGTTTATATAATTTTTGTAAACACTGATTTATGGTGAACAGCTACTTTCCTTCTGCAGGAGTTTCAGTAACCAGGTCTAATCACAAAGGCAATATGTGGGACTTCCCTGGTGGTCTAATAGTTAATATTTCATCTTCCAATGTAGGGGATGCAGGGTCAATCCCTAGTCCAGAAGCTAAGATCCCATGTGCCTCATGGCAAAAAAATGAAAACATAAAACAGAAGGAATGCTGTAACAATACTGTAAGCAATACTGTAAATTCAATAAAGACTTTAAAAATGGCCCGTGTCAAAAAAATCTTTTTAAAAAAGGCAATATGTGCCTGTATAACCAGGTTTTATTAAAATCTCCAGACCCTTGAGTTCCAATAAACTTTCCCTGGACATACAACACTTCATACGTGTTGCTACAATTAGCTGCCAAAGGAAGAAGCATATCCTATATAACTCCACCAGGTAGAACTTCTGGAAGTTCACACCTGGTCTCCCCAGACTTGGCCACAAGTGTCCATTTCCTTTATTGATCCTGCTTTGCATTCATTCACTGTAATAGATCACAGCCATGAGTGAAAACTATTTCTGAGGTTTGGGAGTCCTTCCAAGAAATCAATGAACCAAGGAGTAGCCTTGGGATCCCTGAAACAATAAGTATGAGAAAGAATGAGAAAATGGAGAGACAGGACCTACACACACAGCTGGTGTGTCATCCTGGAGGGCAACTTGACCAGATAGGAAAGGTTTACATGTACATACACTAAGTCTAGCAATTTCACACCTGTGTTCTCAATGTAGAAAACCTCTCTTTCAATGTCATGTATAAGAATGTTCATTGCAGCATTGTTTCTTTCTTTCTTCTTTTTTTAAGTCTTCATTGAACTTGTTACAATATTGCTTCTGTCCCAACCAGGGATTAAAACTTCCTCCCCTGCACTGGGAGGCAAAGTCATAACTACTGGACTGCCAGGAAAGTCCCCCGCATCATTTTTTCTATAAGTGAAAAACTGGACACAATTTCCAAGTTCACTGATGGGGAAATGGAAAAATAAGTGATCGTGACAAAGCATTTCAAATGAATGAATACGAGCTACATTGACATTGATAAATCTCAAAAACAAAATGTTATGCAACAGAAGGAAGCTGAAAATATATATGCGTGGTAGGGTATCACTTACACAATGTTTAAAAACATGTAAGATTAATATTTAAAGCATGAAAATGACACTCACCAACTTCATGACAGAAGTTATTCTTTAAAGAAAAGGAGAGAAGTGAAATGAGGGAGGGGCAGAAACAGGGGTTTTACATAGACCTGCAACGCTTTATTTCTTACGTCAAACTGAAATTTGAACTCCAGCTCCCAAGCTGGCTGCAAACTTTACTAGGTGTCATCTCTTTTCAGTCATGTGTTAATTAAAATCCAGGCAAATTAACTTAATCCCATCTGCTGTAGATCATGCAGAGTTCAGAATTAAATTTAAACAAAATGCCTAATTTACTATAAAAATTTAGTTGCTTGTGAGAACTCAGAATGTAATTAAATGTTGTAAATAGCAACTACAGTCCCACATTAATGACAAAGACCTTATAGGTAGACTTCAGGAGACAATAAAACTCAACTGATGGAGCAGCTACTAAGTCTCCTGAGCTACAGAGTATCTCATTCATTTAAAATATTGAAGAAAAGTAAAATCAATATGAAGGTCTCAAGACCTGTAACTTGGTCAACTGAATATAAATTAGGAGGAGCTCCTAATTAAACAATTTGCATGCACTGATAGATTCATTTCATCTTTTAAGAAACATAGCTGGCTTCAGTTTGTCACTGAAACATCACAAGACAGAAACCAACTTATTTTGTATTAAAAGATGGAAAGTCAAAGAAGAAGGATAAATATCAAACACTTGAGTTCTCAAACGGAAGCACACAGGAGATGTACGACATATATGCTAATGCTGTTATATAATTTTAACTAAAAATGTGGAGAGTGGGAGTTTGACCAGTTTTATTTTAAAGTTTTTCTTAATTAAAATGAGCCAGAAATTACAAGAAACTGCTTTCATGTGGCCCATCAATGTACTTGCAGTTCAATTTCACAAATACTTTATAAGGGTTTACTCGTAAGAGGAGCATTGTTCTGGGTTCTGCAGAGATGAGAAATTCCTTTGTTATGATAATAGCGAAAAACACTGCTATTGCTACTCTACTGGGTTCCTCTCCATGGACCAGGAACTCTGTTAGAAGATTTGCATAATTAGAAGGAAAGTGAAATATGGGTGTGTGGACACAAAGCCTGAAGAACATAAATAATAGTAAAGAAACTTGCTAAGACCACAGAGCAAAAATGGAGAGACGTGTTCAGAGAAAGAATTTTAAAGTTTGAGATACTTGAGTAGAAATGTTCTCAGAGGCTGTAACGTTGCCAGAGTACAAATCTTCTATTTTTGCTGAGACAAACCTGATGGCTGAAAACAACACAGATCTGTTGTCTTGCAGTTCTATGGATCAAAAGCCCAACATGGGTCTTACGGGGCTAAAAGTCAAGGAATGCAGGGCTGGGTTCCTTCAGGCTCTAGGGGAAAATCTATTGATATTTCCTTGCCTCTTCCAGTTTCTGGACGCCACCTACACTCCTCATATCCCCTTCTTGCATCTTCACAGTCAGCAATAGCAAACTGAGTCCTCCCCACACAGGTGACTCTGACCTCCCTTGCTGCTTCCGTCTTGCACCCCTCAGGACCCTTGTCAAAATGCTGGGTTCACGCACATAATCCTGGATAATCTCCCTATCTTAAAGGCAGTTGATTAGCCACTCTGATTCCATCTGCTCCCTTAATTCCCCTTTGCTATGTAATGTAACGTAATGTGATGCAATGCAATGTATGTAATGTCCCGTGGCTTTATGGTAAATAGAAGCAGAAAGAGTAGAGGCAGCGAGAGATCTTTTTTCTTGGGCTCCAAAGTCTCTCCATCTCACTTGTCTACACTGCATGCTGCTCGTGAAGTTACAAACCCAAGGAGAAATATCTTTCGTTCCCTTATTGATCCTGATAAGAAACTGAATGGGGCAGAGTCAACACCACGCTGGACTCTGAGCCCCGTGAAGTCTGAGGATTCAAGTACGTCTCCCTCAACCCTGCCTCTCCAGCACAGTGTGGGTCTGGCCCACAGAAGTGGTCGATAAACATTTCTGCTAATGAGACAGAGTGCTAAGTGCTGCAGCCTATGAGAATGAGTAAGATATTCAGCCGACCTACTAGGAGTTTATACCAGCATGTTTTCTAAGACGTTAATAACATTTCTGTCTGCTCAAGATGGAAGTCTCCTAAAAGCTAACAAGGAGACAATCAATAACAAGGGCTATCACAAACACATTTATCTCTGAAAAGCAAAAGCAAATTCTCCTCCAAAGCTTAAATGGCAGCTAAAGTGTTTTCTCTACTTTCATAAAAAGTAATCAAATGTCAGCCTTGTAAATATTTATGATCTTCAGCAGACAGTCATATTTGAACATCAATTGTTTCAAGATCCTTCAAGTGCTTTTTGACAGAAATCTTATATTCTTTGCATTCCCTGTACACAGAAAAACAAGCCCTTAGAATGTTTTCTAGGATAAGGTCACAAAGGTAACAAAATATGATAGCACAGACCCACCCAGAGCTTCATTTATTCTGGCCACTGCATGTGTAAAGGTTAGAAGCAAATGAGTTTCACTGGCGAGGAGGCCACTGTGACTCTTACTCATCATTAAATGTTATCTGGGTTACAGTATTCTCACTTCTCAGATGCATTTCCTGATATAACACGAGAAGAAAATGAGAGAAGGGGCAAAGAAGTCATGATAATTACGTATGTGGGCTGTGCTCAGTCGTGCCCGACTCTTCATGACCCCATGGACTGTAGCCCACCAGGTTTCTCTGTCCATGGAATTCTCCAGGCTAGAATACTGGTGTGGGTTGCCATTTCCTATTCCAGGGGATCTTCCTGACCCAGGGATTGAACCTGTGTCTCTTATGTCTTCTGCATTGGCAGGCAGATTCTTTACCACTGTGCCTCCTCAGAAGCCCATCAATAACTATAATGCTTGTTAAATGTTCCATCCAGGCAGGGGTATGGCTATGTGCTGCGGTTAATTTTATGATCTTTTGCCAGTAATTACCTGTGACTTTAAAAAAGTTAGCTGGGCCTCATTTTCTTCAATAGTAATATGTATCTTAAATATAAAGATTATATGAATATCAAACATTGTTGTGTGCTGTGTACTTAGTCACTCAGTCATGTCCGACTCTTTGCAACACCATGGACCCGCCAGGCTCCTCTGTGCATGAGGATTCTCCAGGCAAGAATAGTGCAGTGGATTGCCATGCCCTCCTCCAGGGGATCTTCCCAACCCAGGGATCGAACCCAGGTCTCCTGCATTGCAGGCGGATTCTTTACTGTCTGAGCCACCAGGGCACTGTTCACACATTGTTAATCATCCATTTAAGAAATGAAACTATTGCTGGATTTCTGATACACCTTTCCACTGTAAAACATAATGGTTTTATCAACTTGATCATGGACAGCAAAGAATCACAAGGAAAAAATGGACATATTTTATTCAGTTGCTCAAGAATAAACCCCAAACTCTCTGAAACCATGAGTCTCAAGTGCCTCATTCTGCCAATACTCCACCCAGAACAAAAATGCCTTGGTATTACTTAAATTCCAGTTTTTCTCCATTTTTCTCCACTCTGATAGAAAAATCAAGAGAAAAGGAAAAGATGGAGGCATCATAAAAGCAGTCCATGAAGTCTTTTTAAGAATCAGCCAGACTATATAAATCTGTCAGACTTCAAAACACTGCAGTCACTTACCAGGATTTTTTTGCCAGGAATGGCCAATTGGAATATCAAGTTATTCACTTATAATAATACCTAATTGATTTGGAATTGTCAGAAGACGAGGGGTTCTACTTAGCAAATTTAACAGAAAACTGACACAGAAAGATGAAAACTTTTATTTTTAAGCTTGAAGTATCTAACACTTTCTAAAATAGATAACCTACTTCCCCAGCTGCTTATACTGAGGATAATGAACTCAATTAAACCTTTTTTGGGATTCAAGTTCAGCATCACTGAATATCCATACATGAAACTGTGCTGATTTATCACATCACACTGTCCAGCCTGATACGGACAGGCTCCAGCTTCCCCAGCATTTCCCAGCCTGCCTTGCAGCTACAGCCTGAACATGCAACCCAAATTCAGCCAATGGGACTTCATGGAGGACTTCAGGGAAGGCACAGGGAAGGTTGGTCTTTTCTTCTTTTGCTTAATTTATTTTGGTTTGGTTTGGTTTTGTGTCCAAATTAACAGAGACAAGAGAAAAATAATGATCTCGTCTCTTTAGGACATAACTGTGTCCACTGTGAAGGGAACCATGATACCATGAAGGTGGCAGATACCTGGCCCTTGGAAGCACCACAAGCTACTGAATTAGCTAGCTAGCCTTCCTTGGTGGCTCAGATGGTAAAGAATCTGCCTGCAATGAGGGAGACCAGGTCTGATCTCTTGGTTGGGAAGATTCCCTGAAGAAGAGAATGGCACTGACTCCAGTATTCTTGCCTGGAGAATTCCATGAACAGAGGAGCCTGGCAGGCTACAGTCCATGAGGTCACAAAAAGTTGGACACAACTGAGCAATAATATTTTCACTTTCAGGACCCCCACCTCTCCCTACCCTGGGTTTCTGGATAAGTGAGAAAATGAGAGTCCTCTGAGGAAGTCGACACAGCTCAGGGAGCCTTGTCTTGCATCTAAAGCACTTAGCTTATAGGTAAGGTCTGCAGGAAAACCCTAGAGTTCAGAACCAGCCTCTTGCAGAACAGCTGACCCAGTGGCCCTTCTGAGTGTGTACCTGCAAGGGTGGTTATTCAGGGTGGTTTTTGTCAGACCGAGAAGTATGAAAGAGCATGTTTGCAGATTGATTTGGAACAAAAAGACTGCCAGCTATCTCTCCAGCAAAGATGAGTTTATTCAGCATCAGCAGAGAATTGCAACTTGGGGTTGGACACCAGGGTGAGCCCACCCTGCAAGTCCCTGCAGAGCAAGGGCAGGAGAGGAAGAGAACTGCTTTATGGAGGGGACAGGGAGTTGGGAGGATACAGTCCACAGAGTCTGAGCCTTTTCATTGGCTGAGTCCTTGTCAGGAAGGAAGAGGAGCCTTTCCTCTTCCTGTAGGGCTCTGCTATCCTCAGAGAGCATGAGAGCTCCCCCTTCTGGCCTCCCAACTAGATTGTTTGAGGTTCCTGTATTAATTTTTTTTTAATTTATTTATTTTAATTGGAGACTAATTACTTTACAGTATTGTGGTGATTTTGCCATACATTGACATTAATCAGCCATGGGTGTACATTTTTAACACAGGTGTGTGCTCAGAGGCTTCTGGGTCACAAAAGTGATTGACAGGAGGGAGAGGCAGATAATGGTGTGGTCTGCTGTCCAGGTAACAAGGCATGGGATAACATGTAGCCCGTGAAAAGCACGGGCTCAGGGCTCCAGCAGATTCTCAGTTCCACTATATGTCACCAGTGACATAAGCCCCGCACCCCTTCCTTAAGTGGGAGATGATAGTGCCCTCCTCACGGTGATGCTGGCAGGACTGGAGGCTGGATTTCACTGGGTCTCTCACATGGATTCTACAATGCATCCCAATTTTAGAGATGTAGAACTGGGGGCAGGGTGGAGGAGGAAACTCTTCGGTGAGTCATGGTGAAGTGAAATTCACTTAGTAGTGTCCGACTCTTTGCAACCCCTTGGACTATACATAGTCCATGGAATTCTCTAGGCCAGAACACTGGAGTGGGTAGTCTTTCCCTTCTCCTGGGGATCTTCCCAACCCAGAGATCAAACCCAGGTCTCCCACATTGCAGGCGGATTCTTTACCAGCTGAGCCATCGGGGAAGCCCGAGAATACTGGAGTGGGTGGCCTGTCAGTGAGTTTACATATATAAGGTGTCTGGTACGAACAGTGGGTCATGGAATGTTTGCTGTGGTCCTCAGAGCCAGAGGAAGGGACTTCCACCCCCCGCCCCAGCCCCGCTTGGGACCCAGCAGAGATGGCCCTCTGGGGACCAGTGGTTTGGGCAGCACTGAGAGGGAGGACCTGGCTCGGAGACTGTCAGACCCATAGAGGGAAATGTCCACACTTTGTGGGAATGATCCTGGGGACAATGGGAAAGCCTTGGGGCCAGACAGCTGTGAGAGGCGGGACACAGCAGAGCTCAGAGGGGACGGGGCAGGGGTCAGAGACCTGCCGCTCACACAGCTTCATGTGTGTGCACACACGTTTTCGTGGGCTGTTGAGGGGGCTAGCTCCATCTGCCCCCACACGCGACGTCCCCCAAACATGCTATGTGTTTGAGCTCTGGTGGGGCCTATGGCCATTCTTGGATTCCCACCCCTCACTGCTCATAGCACTCCTTCCTCTTCCAGTTGCCTTCTTTTAATCATCCAGGTCTAGGAGACCAGAAAACTGAATGTCATCAACTTACTTGAAAGGCTCTTCTGTGATCCAAAAATAAAGGGGGGGGGGGTGTAGTCATTCCACTCCTCCCATCCAGTATCTCAACAAATAATTTTGAGCACCTACTTGTGCTAGACACTGTCCAGACACTGGTAACGCAAATGGACCAAGAGACACCAAACTCCTGCTCTGATGGGATTTACATTTTAAAGGGAAGCAGACATAGACAGCATCTAATTAAAGTAAATAAATAAGATCTTGTTGGCAACTGTAACCTCATCATCTCTCTGCTCACTACTGCCAGCAACACCACCCTAACAAATTCATGCCGCTGGTAATAGTGCTATTAAATCCATCCTGAACAATGACATGCAGAGCTTTCTCTGAGTTTTGAAAAATTTCCTTCTTTTAAGATTAAAAGAAAGGAAAAAAAATTAAAAATCATTAGACATAGTTCAGGAAAACTACAAATCAGTGCTAAGATAAGCTGATCATTGAACTTCGCTCCTAATGGAATCATGAAACAAATCCAATCTCTCAGAATATCGTGCAGAAGGATTCTTGGAGAAACACCTGAAGTGAACAACCTTAATAATGCCTGCTTCTCTCTGCATTGGACTGTGGGGAGCTGTTTTTTGGTCAGTTTACTTAGCCAGTGGACAACTCCTTGAGGCCAGGGATCCTGTCTGGTTTAAGTCAGTGTTCTTTTTAGCCTAACACTTGCATTTATTCAGTAAGTATTTATGGAGAGCACTCTGCTAAGCCCCAGTTATCCTCGATAAATACTTCCTGAGTTGAATTCAGAACACGCTCCATTAGAAAGAAAGTGATGTAAACTGATACAGGGAGAGAGAGAAAGATGGATGGAGGGATGAAGGGAAAGAGGGAGGCAGGGAAGAAGTGAGAGAAATGGACTTGCTCTTTGTTTATAATGAGAAAGAAAAAAATAGAAAAGTCTTCTGGGGAAGGCTGTAGGGTCTCTACACCTGAAGACGACGAGATGAAATAGATAATGGTGAAATCCACCTTGTAAGATGCATTCATTATTGGAAAAGACCCTGATGCTGGGAAAGACTGAAGGCAGGAGAAGAAGGGGACAACAGAGGATGAGCTGGTTGGATGGCATCAGTGACTCAGTGAACATGAGTCTGAGCAAGCTCCAGGAGTTGGTGATGGACAGGAAGCCTGGCGTGCTGCAGTCCATGGGGTCGCAAAGAGTTGGACATGACTGAGCAATTGAACTGAGGCAGGATCATGGGATTTCGGAGTCTCATCCAACTCTAGGCTACAGTGTCCCACTGAGGGAGGAAGGACAGAAAGAAAAAGTGTTCAGTTATATCGATCTCAGAGAGAGACTTCAGTCTGGATGAACTTGGAGGCCAGGCAGGCCTGTGCTATGGCGCACACTTCCTGCTCTTCATCTGGTCCTGTCATACTGACCAAACATCCTACTCTGGAATCACGCGTTTGTTTTGTTTATGCTCTGGCTGCTCTACTCAGGATAAGTTCCACACTTGGTGATGAGCGGTACACTCAGCGCTGCACTAGGCACATGAGGTCAGCCAACAGAAATTTGTTGAATGAATGAAGACGTGAATTATTTTTATTAAGTACTTAATCTTCCTAAGCCTCAGATTTGTCATTCATAACATAGGAATTATAGTTATTTTCACTTCCCAAAGGCCGATACAGGGGGTCAAATGAGTGAAAGTATTTCAAATGCTTGACACATAAAAAGGTATTCAATAGATGATGAATACCAGGTTGTGCCGAATATCATTACCATTGACATTATTACTGACACAAGAGCTCATTTATTCAAATAGTAAAGAAAAAGAAAAGCTAGAGCAGAATTATAAAGCTGAACCACATAATAAGGAGACATTTGTGGGGGGCTTCCCTGGTGGCTCAGGGGTAAAGAATCCACCTGCCAATGCAGGAAACACAGATTCGATCTCTGATGGGAAAAGATCCCACATGCTGAAGGGTAACTAAGCCTGGGCTCCACAGTTATTGTGCTCACGAGCTGCAATTACTGCAGAGAAGGCAGTGGCAACCCACTCCAGTGCTCTTGCCTAGAGGGAGCCTGGTAGGCTGCAGTCCATGGGGTTGTGAAGAGTCGGACATGACTGGGCAACTTCACTTTCCCTTTTCACTTTCACGCATTGGAGAAGGAAATGGCGACCCACTCCAGTGTTCTTGCCTGGAGAATCCCAGGGGCGGGGGAGGCTGGTGGGCTGCCGTCTATGGGGTCGCACAGAATCGGACACGACTGATGCGACTTAGCAGCAGCAGCAGCAGCTGCAATTACTGAAGCCCACGTGCCTAGAGCCTGTGGTCTGCAACAAAAGAAGCCCCCGCACTGAGAAGCCCACACACCGCAACTAGAGAGTGGCCCCCACGCAAGGAAACTAGAGAAAAGCCCACTCAGCAACAAAGGCCCAGTGCAGCAAAAAAAAAATTTTAAAAGAGAGAGAGACATTTGGAAAAATGCTTAGTGAGATGGGAGGCCTATCAGATTAAAATGGAGGCACAGAGATGGGGGGAGGGGGGCTTCCCTTCACAGAGGAAGAGGCTAGGTGCTAACCAGGTGTCAGAAGGAAGAGCGACTAAGACACCACTCACCCCACTCACTTCCACAGCATCTCCCAGGGGCACAGGAAGAGGACAGCAGGGGTTACCCTTTGTCACGGAAACCAACCCCGCCTCTCCCTGCTGGACTCAAGCAAGCTTTGTTCCTTCACATCAAGTGTCAAAATCCTCTTCTGAATCACCCATTTTGCCTTCTCAAAGCTGTATTCTCAGTTCCCGTCAAAGGCATATTTTCTCTTGACTTTTTCTCAGCTTTTACCCCAGAACCACCCAACAGTTCCATCAAGGCTTGAGAGGATATCGTTCAATCCATAGTCTGTGAGGTCCCAACACATACACCCAGATCCTGGTCATAATTCACACTTCCCTGCAGCTGATTTGTTTCTTGTCAAACTATTCGAACTGCAGCTCACACTGGAAAAACAGCTGATCAAGCACATTACCTGGGTGGCCCCTGGTTTACTAACCCTCTCAAACAAGTCCATGATCAGACTCCACCGTGAAGTTGAGATGGGAGAAGAGTCATTTCCTCACTGTAGACTCCTGCACTCATTGGTCTTTTAACTCCAGAACCATCTGAAACCTCTCTGTGACATACTGAAGTTTAAAAAAAAAAAAAAAAGAGTTTTTGTTTTATTTCTTTAGTCCAAGGATCAACGAACTTCCTGTAAATGGCCAGGTGGTAAATAGTTAAGGCTTTGTGTGCCAGGTGGTGCTTGTCACAACTCAACTCTGCTACCGTCACCAAAGACAAACACAAATGAAAAGGGATGGCTGTGTTACAATAAAACTTTATTGACAAAACAAGCAGCAACAGCACACAGCCTGAGTTTTCCAGTCCCTGCTCTCTAGTTTGCCCCATGTTTAGAGAGCCAGAAAATCAATGGGCTCTTATGTCCCGTGAAACCAAAAGGAAACCTATTCTCAAGGCAACTAGTTCACGTGCTACCAAGTAAAGTATAATCACCCCACCAGTCACAGTTCCTGCTGTTTCGCTGTTTGTGTTGATCAATTATTCCCAGTACTTGATTCCACAGGAACACAAAATAGACAGCAGAACCTCGTTGTCACATGTTTCTCTTCCATAGAACCTGACATAGAAAGCCAAGGAAACAGATGAGGGGGCTTCTCCAAGGGGGCTACACCTTTTCTGATTTGGATAGATTCTTAAATGTTTGGGGATGCCCTGTGGCACCCCTGCAGAGTGTGATAAACACTGGTGAAGAGCTCAGAGGCTGGGGCTCTGAGTAGGAGACCTGAGCTCTAGTCCAGGCTCTATCCAATTTCTTTGGAAACTGCAGAGATATGAGATGATGAAGGGCAGCACCCCAGAGAGACAGAAGTTGACCTTGGCCCCAGTGCCAGCTCCTGGTGTGGGCCCTTGAAGATGCCTGGCTGGCCTTCTGTAGTCTGGGCCCACTGTTCTTCCAATAAATTTCATTTTGATTTTTGCTCAAGTTAGCTTGGCTGGATGTCTGTACTTTACAATGAAACAATCCCTAAACAAATTAGCAGCAGAATTAGATTTAATGACATTTCAATTCTATCCAGCTTATGCTGAAAGAGACATCAAATGGGCCACCTGAGTTCTGGGATGTAATTGAATCTTCAAATTCTTAAATTAATTAAATAATTCAGTCTCCTGTAAGACAACACTCCAATGTGTGGGAAGAAGATGACTTGGGCTTTTATTTATTTTCCTATAGCTGTTTACAGTTCCACTTCTAGAATAGAAAATGAATCAGAGAATATTCAGTGCAAAGTTAACCTAGTGATTCAAAACCAAGAGTTGTGATTCATGAGACAAGATTAAAATAATGAACGCCCCAGCCAAGCTAAATAAAGAGGAAAGGTGCAGGGTTAAGCATGTCTGACTACCTACAAGGTGTAAACAACTGAGGAATGAGGTTTGGGGGATGGTAGTAAAGTACATTAGGTAAAAAGAGGGGAAGGCTTGGTAAAATGTCCTGAATGTTGCCAATCCCATTGAAGATAGAATTATCCCTCTGCAGAAATTTGCAGAATTATCTTCAGAATTAACTGTGTGATTTCTGAGATTGGTCTAGATAAGGCAGAACAATATGTGAGTTGTTCTTTTTCCATCTTAATACTTATTAACCTTTATTAATGCATCTAATTGAAAGAAACAAAACTCCTTTCAAACATTCTCTAATGCAGACTTTTCACAGAAATTATTTCAACACTGTGTTCTTTGCTATCCATCCTGAGCCCAGGTTACTGTGGTCAGAAAAGGTTTTCCTGCGGGTCCTTCTCCAAGGAAGTGGGTAACAGTCAGCCTTTGTTAGATCTAAGAGATGGTGACCCTCCTAAGAATGAGAAGGTTCTGGAGCCCTCTTAGTCCCATGAAGCTTATTTGTCTACATCTTACCTCTTTCTATTTCTCTTGACTCCAAATCTCTCAGGATAGGGTTTCCAGGATGATATATCCTCCTGTAGGTCAACCACAGAGAATCTTCATGGTCATCAGGCCCTTGAGTTTCCCTTGAAGACTGTGCAGTGACTTGAAATGGCCCGGCCTCCAACACAACATGAGGACAGAGTCATAAGCATCCAGGTGGCAGCACCAAACCTAAGTTAAGAAGCCCTGTTTTTAAAGAATTCATCCCTCGTGCTTGTGTGTGGCCCTCCAGAGAAAAGAAGGACCAAGTACCTCTTTGACTTGGATTCAAGAACCAAAGGCTACAGGGTGAGACAGGTAGAAATGGAAGTGATTGGGCTCCAGGTTTCTGAAATCTGGACTCCTTGCTAGCAATGAGGCCAATGGATCATTTTGACTTTGAGTTTCCTCATCTAGGGCACACAAATTGCTGTTGTTCAGTCACTACATCGTGGCCAGCTCTTTGAGACCCCGTGGACTGCAGCACACCAGGCTCCTCTGTCCTCCACTAACTCCAAGAGTTTGCTCAAATTCATGTCCATTGAGTCAGTGATGCTATCTAACCATCTCATTCTCTGTCGTCCCCTTATCCTGCCTTCAGTCTTTCCCAGCATCAGCATCTTTTCCAATGAGTTGACTCTTCACATTAGGTACCAAAGCACTGGAGCTTCAACTTCAGCATCAGTCCTTCCAATGAATACTCAGAGTTCATTTCTTTTAGGACTGACTGGTTTGATCTCCTTGCTGTCCATGGGACTCTCAAGAGTCTCCTCCAGCACCACAATTTGAAATTCCTCAGCACTCAGCCTTCTTTGCTGTCCAACTCTCACATCTGTACGTGACTACTGGAAAAACTATAGCTTTGATGATATGGACTTTTGTCAGCAAAGTGATGTCTCTGCTTTTTAAGATGTTGTCTAGGTTTGGCATAGCTTTCCTTCCAAGGAGCAAGTGTCTTTAATTTCGTGGCGTAGGACTAGCCAGGAGTAAAACACCAGGGCCCAAGCACCAAAAGCAGCTGCCACCAGTTTTGTAAATAAAGTTTTATTGGAACACAGCCACACCACTTGTTTACATACTGTCTGTAGCCTCTCTTGTGCTGCAATGGAAAAGCTGAGTAGCTGCAACATAGCATGCCTTACCAACCCCAAAAGAAGAACCAACTCTGTCTGGTTCTTCATGGAAAAAGTTAGCCAACCCCTGAAATAATTGCTGTTTCTGACATCTTCCAAACTCTCTGCCTCTTCCCCATGTTGCCACACACTAGGAAAGTGCTTCTGATGTGTGTGTACACAAATGTGAGAGAGAGACTTATCTCACTTGTGACAATTATAGATAAAGGGCTGGGGTGCAGTCTGAGAGGCCTCCCATGGGCATGCTCAGCCAACCAAGAAGAGGAAGATTCCAGATGCACAAAGCAAAGTTCGCAGTTTCTAATGGGCCTAACGAGAGAATGGGCTTCCCTGCTGGCTCAGCGGTAGGGAATCCACCTGCCAATGTAAGAGAGGCAAGTTTGATCCCTGGGTCAGGAAGATCCCCTGTAGGAGGAAATGACAACCCACTCCAGTACCCTGGCCTAGAGAATCCCATGGACCAAGGAGCCGAGTGGGCTATAGTCTATGGGGTCACAAAAGAGCAGGGCATGACTTAGTGACTAAACAACAACAAAAGAAAGAAAGAATCTGTATCTTTCCTCCAATAATGCACAGCCTTCCCAGTAATACCTAACAGGGTTCTCTTTGCCTCAAGTATCAAGAACCCAGCCCATGGTCACCGCATCTCTATACAAACCCAACACTGAAACCAAACTGTAAACAATCTTTCTCGTAGTTTCGCTCAGAAGGAGATTTGGCCAGTCCTATATTTATAGGATAGCTGCATTTAAATTTCAGCTACACAGGAATTGCAGATTTCTGTTTTTTTCCCAGCTAACACTATACACAAAGAACAGCCAGCCACTGGATGGGCAGCCAGTTTCCATTAAACTTTCCCAGTGATGTAACAAGACTGCTTCTTATTCGTCCTACCCTTGTTGGGTGTTAGGAGATGATTTTCACAGAGAAATCCAGGTCCCAGACGAAGAAAGACAAGACAGCAGGTGCTGCCACCACCCTTTCTGGTGGTGGCAAAATTATGAGCTGACAGCCTCTGCCAGCTGGTACTTTTCTGATATGGGTCATTTGTCATCTTGACAGGAAGACTGGAGAGGAATTGAATGATAGTTTTAATCCATGCAATAGAAAGCATATATGTATCAAAAATCAGTGTCTGCAATTATGAAGCTATTTTAAAAAACCATTAATCCCTAAAACCCTCCATCTGTCATGAAACAGGCCTCATTTGGGTACTTAACAAAATTACAGAAAGAGGTTCTGATTCCACCGTTCACAGTTCCCTGGTGGCCGCCTCCTTCTGCTCAATTGCATTCAGCCAACAACTTGACTTACACCCTGCCAGTCTAGTAAGCTTCAGTGGAAAGGGGAGCTTTCTCTCCCAGTGTCTATGTACCCATCCAGGGAAGAATCTGAATGGTCCGACTTGGGTCATGTCACCTATCCTTCACCTACCAGCCTTTTCATGAAAGATTCCTAATTAGCCAGCCTGGGTCAAATACTCACTCCTACGGCAGAGACTAGGGATCCTGACCGATACTCGCCAGGACTAAAGAAATAGGGCTGGGTCTCCAAAGAATGAGAAAAGCCCTCTAAGAGGCCAAAGCTGTAACCACCATGCCCCATCAAGCCAGCCTTCAAACATGGTTTCCAAAGGCATCAGCAAGGATGGAAGGGGAGTTCATACTGTTCTAATTTTTAAAAGGTGGCCAGTTCACCACACCAGCAGACGTGAATGCTGCGTGCATGCTCAGTCGCTAAGTGGTGCGCAACTCTTCGAGACCCCATGAACTGCAGCCATCAGGCTCCTCTGTCCATGGATTTCTCAGGCAATAATACTAGAGTGGTATTTCCTACTCCAGAGGAATCCTCTGACCCAGGAATCGAACCTGCAACTCCTGCATTGGCAGGTGGATTCTTTACCACTGCGCTATCTGGGATGCCCAAAAGTACCACACAGAGGGTAACAGTTCCGTAGCAATGTTGTAAATTAGCTAACAAAGTATTCGTTGTTTGGGGTAGTCAAAGTCATTTGACTAGGTAGATTTAAGTTCTTAGTAACCACACTAAATGCAGATTAGGAATTTTCCTTTTAATACTATGTTCACTGATAAATCTGGATTCTCTATTATTATTCTTTCTCCTGCCACTTTGATCACCCATTTTCCTCTTCATAACAAAAATACTTCTCCAAAAGCTATACTGTATTCAGATGATTGAGAAATAACAGATCACCTTTCCTGAATTTAACCTTCCCAAAAAGTAACTTTTGTTATTGGCTGACATTCACTTTGTAAAGGGTTTGTGTATAAACAAGTTTATATGATCTGAAGATCTCTTTATGGGTTATCAGCAAGAATCTTAGGGATGGTCTATAAGTCATTCTGAAACCTACAGAAATTTAAAGTGAAGGCATGGCTTTGGCCCCAGGCTCCTACCATGAGAGGAAGCTGGCACACAGCCACTGGCTTCTAACACCCCTATTCTTGGCGATCTTTGTCCCTGATCACAGAGAGAGCATCTTTAGGACTAGGACTGCACCCCCAGAGCATGATCGCTCAGAGGTCTCTAACAGCCTTTCTCCCACACTAACTTGTTAATATTCTCCCATCTTTGTTCCTCAAACAATCACAGATTTCATTTAAGCCCAACTCCTTCAAAGTGGGAAGGGAAACTTTTTTCAAGACTGACTTGATTCAACTATGCCTTATGCTTTTTTATTCCCCACTTTACTTTATTATCCCAAATATATTATTTTAGCATTAAACACATGGGTAACTCGGGGAAACACAGTGTTCCAATGCAAAAACCCCAGCTGGATTTAGACGTCGTGATTTGGGAGAAAAATATTCTCATTCCAAAGTGACTTGAAAACTCAAAGGCTTTGTGATAAGCACATTTGGAGACTTGCTTCCTAAAAGCCTAAAATATTCTCTGCTACAAATTTTCCAAATATATGTGAATAAAATATGGCGATTACTCATGGGAAATATCCTCAAATGTTGTCTAAACAAGCACAGCTGTCCAGAAGCCCTTTGAAGTTATGTGAGTCCACAGGATCTCTAGCCATCAGACTCTGCAGGGTCTCCCAGGCCACTTCTGATGAGCCCCACAAGCTTCAGCTCTGAGGGTGTGTGGTACCTAGTCTTTGGGAGGTGCTATGGAAAACACTATTTCTAGCTTAATCCAGGCTTCAATTTGCCTTGTCAGGAGCAAAAAAAGGCTGCAAATTCTTAACAAATTACTTTTAAATGATGTTTCTACTATGCAAGCTTGGACTCCTGCATTTTATTTTAGGCTATTTCTCATTAATCCAGGCTTCAATTTGTCTTGTCCGTGGCAAACAAAATGCTGCAAAATCTTAACAAATTCCTTTAAATGGTGATTCTACTATGTAAGCTTGGACTCCTGCATTTTATTTTAGGCTGTTTCCCATACTGCTTTGCTGTGCTCAGTCGTGTCCTACTCTTTGCAACCCCACGGACTGTGGCTTGCCAGGCTTCTCCATCCATGGAATTTCCCAGGCAAGAATATTGGAGTGGGTTGTCATTTCCTCCTCCAGGGGATCTTCCTGACTCAGGGATCAAACCCCCGTCCCCTGCGTCTCCTGTAGTGGCAGGTGGATTCTCTACCACTGAGCCACCTGGAAAGCCCTCATAAGGAGGTCACCTCTACGCTTTATTTCTAATGCTCACCTGCCATCTAGGCTGAGACTGCCTTGCTGTTCTCTCTTATCTACCTGGATTCCTGATGATCTGCACAGTCTGACCCTGACTCCCCCATACCCCTAGCACCAGCCTACATGTGGCACTTACCACATCACAGAATGAGCTTTCAAAGTGCAAATCTCATTGTGCCATTTCCTGCTTAGTATTTTTCAGTTGGATAAAGACTAAAACCCTGTTCTTGGGGTACATCTCACAGCAACACTCACTGACACCACGGAATCCAGACTTATAGACCTCTCTCTCTGTCCCCACCTCCAAATCTCTTCTCCTTGTTAATTTCTATTCTTCCTTCAAATTTCAGCTAAATCCTCTCTTCCTCAAGAAAGTAATCCCTGACCTGCCAAGGAGCCACTCCTCCATTATAATTTCCAAGAGTGTTACAGGTCTACCCTTCTGTAACCCCCATCACAATTACAGTATTGGACACACTGCATGATGCTTTTATTAGTGCTGACAAATTCCACTAGACTGTGAATTCCTTAAGGAATTCCTTGAGTTACTCTGCCCATTTTTGCATCTCCAGCATTGCTTATAGGCTGGCCCTCAACAGGCATTTGCTCAGTGAGTGGCTGAATGAGTCTACTAACCCAGGCCCAAGGTGAACTGATTCACTCTATAAAATAACAATATTTGCTTTCTCATTTTTCGCTGGACATCTTTCTCTCAGGAAACCTCCTGCCTGGGTCTCAGAGATCAAAGGGCTGAGGGAACATCTTCCAGTCCTAATTCTCAGAGAAACACAATTCCTGATATATTTTGATCATGATTTCTTTTGGGCTTCCCCAGTGGTTCAGCGGTGAAGAATCTGCCTGCAATGCAGGAGCCTCAGGAGAACACGGGTTCAATCCCTGGGTTGGGAAGATCCCCTGGAGAAGGGAATGGCAATTCTCTCCAGTATTCTTGCCTGGAGAATCCCATGGACAGAGGAGCCTGGCAGGCTACAGTCCATGAGGTCGCAAAGAGTTGGACATGACTGAAATAACTTAGCACGCACACATGATTTCTTTTAACAATTATACTTTGATATCACATTACATTGATCAAATACTTGTGATTTTGATGTTGGGCACCATTCCACTGATACAGTTTTCCTGTGATGGTCCCCTGTCTGCCTCTGCCCCTAAGTGGATTTACAAAGCACATTCTCCTTTAAGCTTGAGATTAATGTACATGAAATTGGGCTGATGGGATTACTGATGAGTAACAGTACAATCAAATCAAAGTGGGCATTCCGCATGAGTGTAAACACATTGAGGATTTGGAAAAAGCTGATGCTGGTTTCATTTATGCCTCTCTTACCTTGAAGCCGACAATGAGACTTTCATTCAGTTAATTTGATCACTGTCGAGAAATAATAGAACTCGCTATAAGTCTCAAACCAAATAGATTTCAGGAAAACATTCTCTGTTCTGCACTGACCCCAAGTCAGACTCTGCAGAGGCCACAACTTTCCAATCCCACAAGCTCCCAAGCTCCTTCTCCTGGGTCTCATGAGTTCATCTAGCTCTGATAGTTTTCAGTATTGGGGGTTGGGTTTAAATTAACTTCCTCCCGTTGGTATTTGTGTTTATTTTTTTCTTCTCTTTATCGCAAGGGATTAGATTGTGTGTTTCAAGCAATCTCTCGTTTTGCTCCAACACCACTGATAGACATTGTTCCACAGGAGGGAGAAGCAGAATGGGGTGGAACAGAGGTTCCCCAAACAGAAGGAGAAAAGAATCACTTTGCATGGTCTGACCTCTCCACAGCCTGCTTCTCTGGTCTGAAGTTGGGGCAGAGAGAAAAGAAAGCGCAGGTACAAGCTTCTCATACTTCTTGGTTCTCTGAGAGACAACCTAAGGAGTCCCAAATCACATAAAACTCTATCTAAAACCAAAACTTCTGACTATAACCCACCACTGAATTGAGCAAGTTCTAGCATGGCTCAGAGTCCTGCCTTATCATATATGGCAGCATTCTATTAGCCCTAGTCCCTGGGTCCTGTTCATTTCTGACATCTCAAGGTTCCTCTTTGATATTTACTGCTTTCACAGCTGTCTCATCTGATCCTTGACATACTGTGAAGTAAGCAGGACAGGGTTTATCATCCCCATCTCAGAGACACAGACACTCAGTTCAGTTCAGTTCAGTTCAGTCTCTCAGTTGTGTCTGACTCTTTGTGACCCCATGGACTGCAGCACTCCAGGCCTCCCTGTCCATCACCAACTCCCGGAGCTTACTCAAACTCATGTCCATCAGGTCGGTGGTGCCATCCAACCATCTCATCCTCTGTCATCCCCTTCTCCTCCCACCTTCAATCTTTCCCAGCATCAGGGTCTTGTCAAATGAGTCAGTTCTTCACATCAGGAGGCTGAGTTTCAGCTTCAGCATCAGCCCTTCCAATGAATATTCAGGACTGATTTCCTTTAGGACAGACTGGTTGGATCTCCTTGCTGTCCAGGGGAGTCTCAAGAGTCTTCTCCAACACCACAGTTCAAAAGCATCAATTCTTCGGTGCTCAGCTTTCTTTATAGACACAGACACTGCAATAGACATCTGCTCTTTCTGCGTGCCCAGCCTCCCTCCTCCTCTTCTTCTGCCATCGGCAGCTCCCCTTCCCTTATGAGACACCTCTTGCCACATCACATTTGATTTTGATGAAGCTTTGATCAAAGGATACTGCTCCAGCTGCCACTACCTCCTATATCGCTACCACCTTCTGAAGCTGAAAGAGTCACGACGAAGAAAAGTCAGTGAGACTCTCGTCTCCTGGAAATCTGAATCAAAGAGAACTTTCAGGCTGTTGGAACTGAGGGACCGCCCACAATGTCTGATGCCCAGATCCCTGGAGTGACCGAGTTACTCAAACCCCCCTTTCTTCCCTTACCCTCCGAACAAATCCTTTTCACCCTTAACTTAATCACAGTTAGTTTCTGCCACTTGCAGCTGAAGCACTCAGCAACAAGTCTGTAATTTGCCCAAGCTCTCAAACTTGAACACAGGTCTCTTAACTCAATCTTTGTGCTATGGCACGGAACATGTCATAAGTAATACTAATACCTTAACCAACACAGAGAAGATGGTAGGGCTGATACAACTGAAGATAAATCTCATTCATTATCCAGGGCAGTGAGTCTCAACCAGGAAGTAGTTTTACCCCTCTACACCCCCAAGGATAAGCGGCAATGCCACGAAACATTTTGGTTGTCACAACTGATAGGGGACTGCTGCTGGCTACTGACAGAGGCCAGGGATGCTGACAAATGTCCAACAATGCACCAGAAAGCCCGAGGCACAGTCATCTGCCCAAAATGTCAGGAGTACCAAGGCTTAGAAAACCTCATCTGGAGAAAATGGAGTTATTTAGCATACCAGTCAGGATAACACCAGGTAATGGCAAAAAGGTGGGGGGGGGGGGGATCCAAGTTTTCAATAGCCTAACACTTAACTCATCAAAAGTTGCAACTTGCTGTTGCAAAGTCTGCAGGAAAAGTCTCCTTTCTGTAAGGACTTGCAATCCAGATCACGCCATCATGTGACACAACCACTTCAGCGCATAGGTTCCAGGTTGATAAGGCCGGGGGTGCAGAAACTGGCAGATTGCACGCCAGGTTCCAAATGCTCACGATCCATTGGCCAGAACAAGAAACCTAGGTGCCAGGGGCTGGGGTCCACGGGGTGGGGTTGGGGACAATGCAATGGATCCTGAAGAGTAAACAGTGCTGTCACACGGCCCATAGAGCTCAGTGCCATTAAAGTGTATCAGATACAGAAACCTATTTCACAATTCATAACCAAGTGACATGGCCAGGACTGTGCAGGGCCTCACTTGGTTATCTCCTCCAAATTAGGTTGTTTTGCTTTTTGCCTTTTTAACCTCAAAGAATTAATTTGCTGTAGCAGCCCTGACTGCCGCCAATAATTCTCAGCTCTAAATAAGTGCCATTAAGGCCTGATTTGCTTTATGGTGATCAGGCTATGAACTTTGGTAAACAGACCATAGCCAACTGAATTCCATTGATTTAAAGGGCATTTCCTTCCAAGAGCAGAGTCACGTAAATGAAATTGTATCTATATGTGATGCAGAGCATTTATAAGTAAGACCCAATATATTTTCATTGCAAATTATGTTGGACTCAATTTATGCAGAGATGTCATCTTGCAGTTAAAAATCTTTAAATATGCATGAGATACAGCATCTCAGTCATTTGGGGCAGTGTTTCTTAATCACGGGTAGAGTCACTTCAGCAGCCTTTTCCAAAAATCAAAGTCTGAGCTGATCCTTCAAATTTCTAATTCAACAGAGGTATACTCATTAAAATTATTGTGGTTGCAAATAAAGAATCTGATTGTGGCTACTTGAAAAGTGAAAGGAGATGGGTTGCTGGAAGGATACTAGGAAACTAAGAGAACTAAGTTGCCAGGGCTTGGAAATCACAGAACCAGAGCATGGCTGGACATGTAGCAGCCAGGGTTCAAGGTGCTTCTGCGAGCTTCAAGGTGCTCACCATCATCCCCCGCCCCTACTTGCAAATCTCCACGTAAGTTTACTTCTCCCAGGAGTTGCTGGACTAGTCTGGCTGAGAAGGGTAGCTCCACCCCTGGATCAATCACCTCCAATGGAGAAAAAGGGAAATCTTCCATGAGACTCTACAACCCTGAGCAAGTCACTCGATCTTTTCATGCCTCAGTTTACTCTTCTGAGAAGTGAACGAGATGGTAGCATCTGTCCTGGAGGAGCTATTATGAGCATATCTTGCAGTTCCAGTTGGTGTCTAATACTTTTGGGATTTCAGTTCAGTTCAGTTCAGCCGCTCAGTCATGTCCAACTCTTTGAGATCCCAT
This sequence comes from Cervus elaphus, assembly GCF_910594005.1. NCBI lineage: Eukaryota > Metazoa > Chordata > Mammalia > Artiodactyla > Cervidae > Cervus > Cervus elaphus. The sequence goes on along the minus strand of NC_057829.1, from coordinate 82,444,037 downwards.
GCACTGCAGCACTCCAGGCCTCCCTGTCCATCACCAACTTCCAGAGCTTATTCAAATTTATGTCCATTGAGTCAGTGATGCCATCCAACCATCTCATCATCTGCCATCACCTTCTCCTCTCACCTTCAAACTTCCCCAGCATCAGGGTCTTTCTAATGAGTCAGTTCTTCCAACCAGGTGGCCAAAGTGCTGGAGTTTCAGCTTCAGCCTCAGTCCTTCCAGTGAATATCCAGAACTGATTTTCCTAAAAATGGACTGGTTGGATCTTCTTGCAGTCCAAGCGACACTCAAGAGTCTTCTCCAACACCACAGTTCAAAAGCATCAATTCTTCGGTGCTCAGCTTTCTCTACTACAACTCTCACATCCATACATGACTACTAGAAAAACTATAGCTTTGACTAGATGGACTTTTGTTGGCAAAGTAATGTCTCTGTTTTCCAATATGCTGTCTAGGTTATTCATAATTTTTCTTCCAAGGAGTAAGTGTCTTTTAATTTCATGGCTGCAGTCACCAACTGCAGTGATTTTGGAGCTCAAAAAAATAAAGTCTGTCACTGTTTCCCCTCCTATTTGCCATGAACTGATGGGACCAGTTGCCATGATCTTAGTTTTCTGAATGATGAGCTTTAAGCCAACTTTCACTCTCTTCTTTCACTTTCATCAAGAGGCTTTTTAGTTCCTCCTCACTCTCTGCCATAAGGGTGGTGTCATCTGCATATCTGAGGTTATTGATATTTCTCCCGGCAATCTTGATTCCAGCTTGTGCTTCTTCCAGCCCGGTGTTTCTCATGATGTACTCTGCATATAAGTTAAATAAGCAGGGTGACAATAGACAGCCTTGACAGACTCCTTTCCCCATTTGGAAACAGTCTATTGTTCCATATCCAGTTCTAACTGTTGCTTCCTGACCTGCATAGAGGTTTCTCAAGAGGCAGGTCAGGTGGTCTGGTATTGTCATCTCTTGGAGAATTTTCCACAGTTTATTGTGGTTCACACAGTCAAAGGCTTTGGCATAGTCAATAAAGCAGAAATAGATGTTTTTCTGGAACTCCTTTGCTTTTCCATGATCCAGCAGATGTTGGCAATTTGATCTCTAGTTCCTCTGACTTTCCTAAAACCAGCTTGAACATCTGTGAACATGAAGTTCACAGTTCATGTATTGCTGAAGCCTGGCTTGGAGAATTTTGAGCATTACTTTACTAGTGTGTGAGATGAGTGCAACTGTGTGGTAGTTTGAGCATTCTTTGACATTGCCTTTCTTTGGGATTGGAATGAAAACTGACCTTTTCCAGTCCTGTGGCCACTGCTGAGTCTTCCAAATTTGCTGGCATATTGAGTGAAGCACTTTCACAGCAGCATCTTTCAGGATTTGAAATAGCTCAACTGGAATTCCATCACCTCCACTAGCTTTGTTCCTAGTGATGCTTCCTAAGGCCCACTTGACTTTGCATTCCAGGATGTCTGGCTCTAGGTTGGTGATCACACCATCGTGATTATCTGGGTCACGAAGATCTTTTTTGTATAGTTCTTCTGTGTATTCTTGCCACCTCTTCTTAATATCTTCTGCTTCTGTTAGGTCTGTACCATTTCTGTCCTTTATTGAGCCCATTTTTGCATGAAATGTTCCCTTGGTATCTCTAATTTTCTTGAAGAGATCTCTAATCTTTCCCATTCTGTTGTTTTCCTCTATTTCTTTGCACTGATCGCTGAGGAAGGTTTTCTTATCTCTCCTTGCTATGCTTTGGAACTCTGCATTCAAATGGGTATATTTTTCCTTTTCTCCTTTGCTTTTCGCTTCTCTTCTTTTCACAGCCATTTGTAAGGCGTCCTCAGACAGCCATTTTGCTTTTTTGCGTTTCTTTTTCTCAGGGATGGTCTTGATCCCTATCTCCTGTACAATGTCATGAACCTCCGTCCATAGTTCATCAGGTACTCTGTCTATCAGATCTAGTTTCTTAAATCTATTTCTCCCTTCCACTATATAGTCATAAGGGATTTGATTTAGGTCATACCTGAATGGTCTAGTGGTTTTCCCCACTTTCTTCAATTTAAGTCTGAATTTGGCAGTAAGGAGTTCATGATCTGAGCCACAGTCATCTCCCAGTCTTGTTTTTGCTGACTGTATAGAGCTTCTCCATCTTTGGCTGCAAAGGACATAATCAATCTGATTTCAGTGTTGACCATCTGGTGATGTCCAGTTGTGGATGTGACTGGTGATGGATGTAAAGTCCAATGCTATAAACAGCAATATTGCATAGAAACCTGGAACGTTAGGTCCATGAATCAAGGCAAATGAAAGTGGTCAAACAAGAGATGACAAGAATGAACATCGACATTCTAGGAATCAGCGAACCAAGATAGACTGGAGTGGGTGAATTTAACTCAGATGACCATTACATCTATTACTGTGGGCAAGAATCCCTTAGAAGAAATGGAGTAGCCATCATAGTCAACAAAAGAGCCTGAAATGCAGTACTTGGATGCAATCCCAAAAATGAGAGAATGATCTCTGTTCGTTTCCAAGGCAAACCATTCAATATCACGGTAAGCCAAGTCTATGCCCCAACCAGTAATGCTGAAGAAGCTGAAGTTAAACGGTTCTATGAAGACCTACAAGACCTTTTAGAACTAACACCCAAAAAAGATGTCTTTTTCATTATAGGAGACTGGAATGCAAAAGTAGGAAGTTAAGAAACACCTGGAGTAACAGCCAAATTTGGCCTTGGAGTACAGAATGAAGCAGGGCAAAGGTCAAGAGTTTTGCCAAGAGAACGCACTGGTCATAGCAAACACCCTCTTCCATAGGACTGTGGTAGGGATTAAATGAACTAATATTATAAAATAGAATGATACCCAATTCATAGTAAGTACTATTTATTAAATAAATGAAACTGAATGCAGGGGCAATTTCTGATCAGCTAGCATGAATACATCCAGCTAGTTGACTTCCTGACATGATGTCTTGGTAAGGACACCAGTTAAACAAAGTTTATTCCATTTTATTTCTGGGTTCAGCATTTGATCATTCTTCAAATCTGGATTTCAGAAGACATTTAATGCTCACGCTCATCCAGGTCTACTCAACTTTAAGGGAGGTGAGATCGTGGGGTCTCGTGTGAATCAAAATATCTTGATATGCTTTGATCACTGGTGTTCAGCTATTTCTTGGCCTCAGTACAAAAGAAGTGACACCTACTTCTAGTTTACTTTGAGGTGGTGAAATCTTTAGGCACAGATGACAAAAGGGCTCTGGGAGCCAGCAGATGGTACCTGGTAAACAGCCCCTTCAAGACGAGCAACATCTGGAAAAGGAAAGTGAAATGCCCCCAAGCGAGTTGTTATGCATATGAATTTCTGCATTTCTGATCAAGTTTCCCTGAGGCTTACCTGAAGGAAGACTTGTAAAGCTTGCTGTTTAGGATATACTGAAGAGCAAAAAAAATCCAGAGAATACTATCTTTCACTGTGGTTTTCTTTTTTAAAATTTATTGTGGCAAAAAAAAAAAGAAACACAACAGAAAATTTATCGTCCTAACCACTTTTTACTGCACAGTTCAGTAGTGGTAAGGTACTCGCGCTGTGTTTTAAAACAGATTCAGAATTTTTTTACATTGCAAAGCTGAAAGTCTCTACCATTAAAAAATGACACTCCTTTTTCCCTCCTCCCTACCGTCCTAGCCCCTGGCAACCATCATTTTACTTTCTGCTTCTATGAATTGGACTACTTTAGATACTTCATACAAATGGAATCATGTGTACTTGCCTTTTTATAAAAAATTATTTCGCCTGTATAATGTCCCCAAGATTCATTCATTTTGTTGCATATGACAGTATTTCTTTCCTTCTATGACACTGAAAAATATTTTGCTTGCATATACCATATTTTGTTTATCCACTCATCTATGCCAAACAGTATTCCACCTCTTCACGACTGCAAATATTGCTGCTACAAATATTGGTATACAAACACCTGAGACCCTGCTTTCAATTCTTTTGATATATACCAAGAAATGGGATTGCTGGATCATAAGGTAATTTTATTTTTAATTTTTTAAGGAAACTTCATACTGTTTTCACAGTGGCTAGACCAGATGTTCAAGCTGGTTTTAGAAAAGGCAACCAGAGATCAAATGGCCAACATCTGCTGGATCATCTAAAAAGCAAGAGAGTTCCAGAAAAACATCTATTTCTGCTTTATTGACTATGCCAAAGCCTTTGACTGTGTGGATCACAATAAACTGTGGAAAATTCTGAAAGAGGTGGGAATACCAGACCACCTGACCCACCTCTTGAGAAACCTATATGCAGGTCAGGAAGCAACAGTTAGAACTGGACATGGAACAACAGACTGGTTCCAAATAGGAAAAGGAGTACGTCAAGGCTGTCTATTGTCACCCTGCTTATTTAACTTATATGCAGAGTACATCATGAGAAACGCTGGGCTGGAAGAAGCACAAGTTGGAATCAAGATTGCCAGGAGAAATGTCAATAACCTCAGATATGCAGATGACACCACCCTTATGGCAGAGAGTGAAGAGGAACTAAAAAGCCTCTTGATGAAAGTGAAAGAGGAGAGTGAAAAAGTTGGCTTAAAGCTCATCATTCAGAAAACTAAGATCATGGCAACTGGTCCCATCACTTCATGGGAAATAGATGGGGAAACAGTGGAAGCAGTGTCAGACTTTATTTTGGGGGGCTCCAAAATCACTGCAGATGGTGACTGCAGCCATGAAATTAAAAGACACTTACTCCTTGGAAGGAAAGTTATGACCAACCTAGATAGCATATTAAAAAGCAGAGACATTACTTTGCCAACAAAGGTCCATCTAGTCAAGGCTATGGTTTTTCCAGTGGTCATGTGAAGAAAGCTGAGCGCCGAAAAATTGATGCTTTTGAACTATGGTGTTGGAAAAGACTCTTGGAGTCCCTTGGACTGCAAGGAGATCCAACCAGTCCATCCTGAAGGAAATCAGTCCTGGGTGTTCACTGGAAGGACTGATGCTGAAGATGAAACTCCAATACTTTGGCCACCTCATGTGAAGAGTTGACTCATTGGAAAAGACCCTGATGTTGGGAGGGGTTGGGGGCAGGAGGAGAAGGGGACAACAGAGGATGAAATGGCTGGATGGCATCACCGACTCGATGGACATGAGTCTGAGCAAACTCCAGGAGTTGGTGATAGACAGGGAGGCCTGGCGTGCTGTGATTCATGGGGTCACAAAGAGTTGGACACGACTGAGCGACTGAACTGAACTGAGACTATTACACATTCCCACCAACAGTGCACAAGGGTTCCAATTTCTCCACAGCCTTACCAAGGCAGTTATTTTTTGTTTGTTTGTTTTTATATAGTAGCCATCCTAATGGTGTAAGATGATAACCCATGTGGTTTTGATTTGCCTTTCTCTGATAATTAGTGATATTGAACATCTTTTCATATGCTTATTGGCCATTTGTATATAATCTTTGGAGAAACGTCTATTCCATTTTAAACCCATCTTTTAATTGGGTTATTTGATTTTTTGTTGTTGTTGTCAAGTTGCAGGAATGCGTTATATGGTCTGGATATTAACCCTTTATCAGACACATGGTTTGCAAATCTTTTCTCCCACTCCATAGGTTGCCTTTTCACTCTGTTGATTGCATCCTTTAATGTACAAAGGTTTTTAAGTTTGATGGAGCCCCCTTTCCCTTTTCCAGCTTTTGTTGCCTGTGTTTGGTGGTCATCCAAGAAATCATTGCCAAGTGCAATGTCTTGAAGCTTCTCCCTATATTGTCTTCTAGGAGTTTTATGATTTTAGGTCTTACATGTGGGTCTTTATTTCACTTGTTAATTTTTGTATATGGTATAAGACAAAGTTCATTTCATTCTTTTGCTTTAGGAAATCCAGGTTTCTCGGCACCATGTGTTGAAGATTTTTTCTCCTGCTTTTGACTTTCCTTATTAAGAGAGAGGATCAGTAAGGCTGCTAGAGCTCTCCTAATAGCTGCAAGAAGGCCTAACCAGCCGAGGAAGAAAAGAGTTTAATTCTTACACAGCTCTCCCTCTGAGCCTCTGTTTCACAGTCACTGTTAGACTTGCACTTTCAGTCACAGTCCTGACTTTGCTTTAAATCACTGTTCTCAGTTCCACCTTCTCACTAGGGGGAATCAGGTTTGCTCCATCTGTTTCTCAATGACTTCTGAAACAATCCTCCATTCAATCCATAATCCAGAGAAGTCAATTTCCTTTGCCAAAATTTAACTGACCATGTTTCATTTCATCTTCTTGGTACTTACTAATAGTAAGTGAGATATTTTTCCTTTTCCTAATGTGTGGGAGACACCAGCAAAATACATGTGATATTCCTTTTTTAAATTATATTTGTTTGCTTAAATTCCCTCCCCTGGTGAAAACTATCTCTAGAAACTTAATGTTTAATAATTTCATCTCATTTCTTGAAAGCTTAGTGATATTTTAACTCAGTTAAGCTCATAGAGTATAAAAGCAATCCTTGTCAACTGGGCATCCACACATGTCTTTTAATCATGCATCATGTGTGCTAAGTTGCTTCAGTTGTGTCTGACTCTGTGTGATCCTATGGACTGTAGCCTTCCAGGCTCCTCTGTCCATGGGATTCTCCAGGCAAGAATACTGGAGTGGGTTGCCATGCCCTCCTCCAGGAGATCTTCCCAGCCCAGGGATTGAACTCATGTCTCTTATGTTTCCTGCATTGGCAGGCAGATTCTTTACCCCGAGCACCACCTGGGAAGCCCTTTTAAGCATACTTAACTTACAAATAAAGACAATAGCAAAATCACGCATTCTACCTCACACCATGCACTTCTTATATTTATTCCTTGAACAACTGAAAACACATTTCCAAAAAGAGGATACGGAGCACCTTTATCTATCTCTGAGTCATGTTCATTCTTCTTCTAACTGAGTCATACTCCCCATTTGATGTCCTATAAATTAAATACTGAGATATAAAGTTAACTGTTGTTAATACACGTTACATAAAATGGTGGGTGAATGGGAAGAAGGGATAGAAAATAATTAAATATATACACAAATATAAACATATCAAAATAAAGAAAAAATACTTATAACTGCTACAACTTCTGCAATGTCTTTCATGACTGATAAGAGCTTGTAAAGCTTTCTTCTTTGACTGTCTACTCTACATGCCTTTGGCCTTCAGCGAGCATGTCAGGGAGTCTTGATTCTTTGCCTGGGGAGGTGACCCAAACCTTTGATTCTAAAGAATCTAGACTAATGGAAGTCCTGGCTGAATTATATCACTATGGTTTTCCACTGACTTCTTTTTTCCTTTAAACTTTCTCTTTTGTATTGGGGTCTATCTGATTAACAATCTTGTGATAGTTTCAGGTGAGCAGCAAAGGGACTCAGCCATACATACACATGTATCCATTCTTCTCAAACTCCCCTCCCATCCAGGCCACCAAATAACATTGAGCAGAGTTTCCCGTGCTGTACAATAGGTCCTTGTTGGTTATTTATTTTTAAATATAGCACTGTGTACGGGCAACCATAAGTCATTCTCTAAGTCTATGAGTCTCTTTCTGTTTTATAAATTCATTTGTTTCATTTCTTTTTAGATTCCACATATAAGGGATGTCATATAATATTTCTCCTCTCTCAAACTTACTTCACTCAGTCTAAACAATCTTTAGGTCCATCCATTGCTGAAAATGGCAGTCTTTCCTTCTTTTTAGGTTTCCCGTTGACTTTTACCACAGGACATGGTAGTACTAGGACATTCTGGGAGGTTCTTCTCTTTATCTCTCATGCGTAGAAATCCTTGAATATCAGGATCTCTGATCTCAGCCAGTACAGAAACTCCTTTGCCTGGAGAGGCTGGTTAGCAGACTCCATTTCCCATTTAACTGAAACACTGCTGTCTGCTGGTGGAAGCATTTGTCCCTTGGGAACTTAGATCTCTAGACCAGTAGACCCAAGTCTCAGAGATGGAAAGCAAATTCATTCTTGGGTCACTAGCGGTAATACTGAGAGGAGCCAATTCCATATTCACCCTTTGATTCCCAGACCCATGAACATTATGGGGAAAACAGCACCATACATAGCCTCTTAATTTAAAGCATATTTTCTCAGCCCTGGGCTTCCCTGGTGGCTCAGACAATGAAGATTCTGCCTGCAATGCAGGAAACATGGGTTTGATCCCTAGGTCAGGGAGATCCCTTGGAGAAGGAAATGGCAACCCATTCCAGTATTCTTGCCTAGAGAATTTCATAGACAGAGGAGCCTGGCAGGCCATAGTCCATGGGGTTGCAAAGAGTCAGACACGATTAACCAACTAATGCTAACTAACTAACTAATCTCAGTTTTACGAGGTGTTCTCACCCAACTGGCACTGTGAATGGATCTTCAAAAAGGCATTTCAGGGCTTCCCAGATGGTCCAGGGTTGGGAGTCCACCTGCCAATGCAAGGGATGCCGGTTCGATCCCTGGTCCAGGAAGATCCACATGCCAAGGGGCAACTAAGGTTGTTGACCACAACTACTAAAGACCATGCTCTAGAGCTCATGCTCCATAACAAAAGAAGCCACCACAATGAGAAGCCCATGCACTGAAACTAGAGAGTAGCCCTCACTCACCACAACCAAGAAAGCCTTTCTGCGGCCATAAATAAATAAATAAATAAAATTAAAAAGAATCACCAGACTTTGAAATTTTCTTTTTATAAAAGGGCAATTCAGTGTCGTACCAGATCAGCTTTTTCTAGATGATGTGGCCACAGTCAAACCAGTGAATGCCATGAACATGGGTCTGCTGACACATTTTATTTGCTCAAGCCCAGTCTCATATATACGTCTTACATTGGATGATGGGATGCTGTGTGCACACTCAACCTTATGGCTTAGTGGGCGATGCCCAGTTCGTGATCGGTGGTTCAGGCCACATGGCCATCTGAAGGCCTGTCGTCAGGCATTGGTGTTGCCCAGTAGCTCCCACTTGTGCCTCAGATGGTAAAGAATCCGCCTGCAATGCAGGAGACCTGGATTTGATCCCTGGATTGGGGAGATTCCCTGGAGAAGGAAATGGCAACCCACTCCGGTATTCTTGCCTGGAGAATTCCATGGACAGAGGAGCCAGGTGGGCTAAAGTCGATAGGGTTGCAAAGAGTCAGACACGACTAACACTTTCACTTTCAGTAGCACTTGTAGACACCTGTAATAAAGAACCACTTTCCTGAAGTTGCCAGTGCACTTAGAAACAACCAACCAAATCCATTAAATCCCATATGTTCACTAAAATATTCTGTGGCAGCAACTACTTGGCCACCTAGAAACCTATAGGAGCAAGGAAAGAAGTCTATAGAAGGTTGCAGACTTTGAATCTATGATGGGTCTGAAGTTCCTGTAGGGTGGCAGGGATGGAAGTTGGGAAGAAAAGCCAGGCATGAGGAGGGAGAAATCAAGGATGCAAGGAAACCTGTCGAGATGATCTAGAACACATAAGAACAAACTGGACCCCACAACACAATCAGAATGTGTGTCTGTCTTTTATCGCACTAACCTTGAGGATGTGGTGACTGGCAGAAGAATCTGGTGTCCCCTTTCACAGAGGTGCACACGCACCTGCCCTGGGACCTGGAGAAGCTGGTGAAGAGGTCTGGGGGGAGCGGGAGGAGCTGGGGGCTCATCTGAAGTCTTGTGACAACAAAGGAGCCAGCAACAAGGTGAGGGGCCACCAGAAGCTCCCTACAGTGACCTTCAGAGGGCAAAGGCCACCCCTTCACTTCTGCTCCTAACATCCAGTCCAAAATCCTCTTATAGCCAACCCTAACCCAGAACCAGAGACAGCAAGGAATCCTTGGGAACAGTTCCGTATGGCTTGACTTGACATAGAGGCAACACAGGGATGAAAATCATGTGCGTGCATGCTAAGTCACTTCAGTCATGCCTGACCCTTTGCGACCCCATGGACTGAAGCCTGTCAGGCTCCTCTGTCCATGGGATTCTCCAAGCAAGAATACTGGAGCGGGTTGCCATGCTGTCCTCCAGGGGAGCTTCCCAACCCAGGAATTGAACCTGAATCTCTTATGTTTCCTGCACTGGCAGGTGGGTTCTTAACCATTAGTGCCACCTTGGAAAGCCCATGGAAATCATAGACTGCTAGAAATCTCTGGGAACTATTTCTCAGGAATAAATTTCCCTCTCTATGTCTCTGTTCTTCTTTGATTCTCATAGTCATTGGACAGCAATTATTATGTTTGATTACTATGATCATCATCACAGCTAATACTTATTGCACATTTACTATGTGACGGATACTAGTCAACTACCTTGCATCCCTAATTCACTTATTCTCACAATCGTCCTATGGGGTGGGTCCTATTTCACAATGAGGGAACTAAAGCCGAAGAGAGATGAAAGAGCTTCTCAAGATCATACAGAGAGTAAAAAGCAGGGGAGGTATCTGAACAAAGTCAGTCTGATTCCAGTATCCTTTTTCTTATCCGCTAAGCTATAACATTCCTAACTTCAAGCAGGATCCAAATATTAATAAAGATCTTAACACAAATGAAAAGCATAGAATATCTCTATGAATTTGGTTTTGAAGAAAAAGGAATACTTTAAAGAATATTGATAACCACAAAAATGCAAATGATACATCACTCATACTTAATCCAGGGGGGTACCATAACTTGCTTTAAATTCCCAGAGGGGCCTAAGATTACAGCACTAGTCTTGAAAAGCATTATGACATAAAATAATAAATTTGTATTCAAGCCATGTAGGATATGAGAGCAACAGTAAAGTAAATCGGATGAGGTGTTATAAAAACAAGGCAAGAGAAACGTATATTTACACACTCTTCCACTCGCTTCTTTAGCTAATATTTGGAAAGAGCAGTGTGGGTAAGTGACTGAGGGCATAAAAGACACTGAAAAGCCTAACTAGGGTGTTGAGTCTGCAAGGGAAGATAAAGAGAAGGTGTGTGGCCTCTCCCCTGCTAAAGGCCAGAACACAAGGTAGACCTGGTAGCCAGAGAGAAGGAAAAATCAAGCTAACAGGAGTTTGGTGAAAGAAGAGAGAAATGCCATGCTAGTTTGATTTTTCTTTCTCTTCACTTTTGGTATTGCATGGAAATATAGGAAAAACAATGGCCAGGGGAGTCATCAGATTGGGGTCCCATTTTCCTGTTTCTCCCACTAGCTCACTGGGGTATCTACTTCCATTCTTCTCTAGGTCTCAGTATTATTACCTGTAAAATGGAGTCAGGTGGTCCTAACAATTTTCTTCTAAAGTTCTAACATTCGAGCATTCTATGACACTAAACTTTTTTATACAAAAGGGAACGGTCCTAACCGCCACTCAGGAAGCACATTCTTGATGCTAAATGGTGTTGCTGAGGATGTTGCCACTTCTGGCAGGATGCTGACTGATTTTTATTCTATCACTTTTTTTGTTTGTTTGTTTTTCCCGTGTCAGTGATAAATTCTACCAGATCCACCATTATTACTCTGCCATTTTCCCTCAAGGCCACCAGATGGCTGAAATCACAAGTCCATTTGAATCTCAGGACAGAGTCAAAAGAATCTGGTCCCTGACCCAGTCCTGGAAAGAGAGCACCATCCTCAGTGGGAGCCAGTAGCCCCAAACTACCAGTGATGGGATCCTTCCTACAAGCAGGCTCATTTTACCCAGAAAGGAGCCACCAGCAAAGTATTCTCAAGATCAGAGTGAACACTGCAGACCAAATAAAATGAAAGTGCCTGTGATTCTTAAACATTTTTAGGACTGAGTTAACAGCAAATTAACTGATAGTAATCTGATTAGAAAAGCAGATATCTTGAGCTTTACATTGCCAACAGAAGCAAGGTGTGTGTCTGTGTGTGTGGGGCGGGGCGGGGGGGGGGGGTGTTAAGTGTGTGTTTTCTGCAGAGATTTTAAGATGGGGGCTTCCCAGGTAGCTTAGTAAAGAATCCACCCGCCAACGCAGAAGATGCAGGAGACTCAGGTTCAGTCTCTGGGTTAGGAAGATCTCCTGGAGAAAGAAATAGCAACCCACTCCAGTATCCTTGCCTGGATAATTCCATCAACAGAGGAGCCTGGCGGGCTATAGTCCATGGGGTCACAAAAAATTAGACACGACTGAGCAACTGTACATGCCCATGCATGCACGCATCCACGTTCTATGGCTTCCATGTTAATGGCCCCCATTAACTGCTCCCAGTCACCAGAACAAGCATATTATATGCATTTTCTTATCTAAACTTCACATTAAGCTCATTTGGGTGTTATTTCTGTCCCATTCCACAGATGAGGAAACAGTCTTAGGCAGGAGAAATGTGTGTCCAAACCACATAGCTAAGGGAAGAGTTGGGATTTGAATCCAAGCCTAACTCCAGACATCTCTGTCCTTCTGTCTACTAACACTGGCCTTTTTCTTCTTCCTTTTTTAAGAGAATTAAACTTTGCCTTAACTTGAGTATTTGTGCCACTAGATATTGGCCTTGGTCAGGTTGGAAGGATGTGTTGAGATCTGTGTTATGCATGTTGAATGTGGATGAATGGGGTGCACACAATAACATTTACTGAATAAATAACAACATGCCTGGTTCTGTGCTAGGTAAAAGTTGGAAGCACAGAAACTCAAACATAAAACAAAGAGGCCACTGCTGCACCAGAGACGTGTGTGGCAACTTCAGGATGATCTGGATGACCAAAGACTAAATTGTGCTTGGGTGAACTGCTGAGTCTTCTCGGGGAAAGCTCTCTTCGAAAAGAGCCTCAAAGCATGATAAGAGCTCACTACTGAAGGAAAGCAGAGGGAACATGTGTTTAAGGTAAAACCTTAGGAAATAAAGGAACTTCTAAGCATACCAGATTTGGCTTCCCTTCCTCCTGAGTGTCTGAAAGCCACCGCCCTGTGGCTGGTGTTGGGACTGCTTCGGTTTGCTTTATGTCAGACTGACACCCAGTCAGCTCCTCTGTGGTGTGAAGTAAACAGGCAATACTGAAGTAAGGAATCTGTGGCCTTGTGGGGGCGTGAAATGAATTGAGCATGGATAACAGCTTATCTGTTGGCCTGCAGTGACTCAAATATGCCCAGTCCCAAACATGTTGGTCAGCCATCTTGAATTCTTTGAGAGCCGAGAAGAAAGGGGTCAGTCAGCATTTAACACGCTAACTGGGATTATAGCACAGCCAATCATATTTGGAACTCAGAAGAAGCTTCATGTTCCAGATATGGCTGCTCAAAAAAAAAAAAAAAAAACAAAGGGGAATAAAGAGGACTAAGAAAGAAACTTGGAAGTGAACCAGCAGGGAGGCAATCAAGGAAGTCATTGCGTGCCTGCTCAGTCTTGTCCAACTCTGTCAGTTTCCGGGCAAGAATACTGGCGTGGGCTGCCATTTCTTCCTCCGGGGGATCTTTCCCACCCAGGGACGGAACCCATGTCTCCTGTAGCTCTTGCATTGGCAGGCGGATTCTTCACAGCTGAGCCACCAGGGAAGCCCTTCAGGAAGTCACTGCCTAAACTAAAGAATCCTCCATGGTTCATGGACCAGCTCCACCTGCATTCATACAGAGCCTTGTAGAGGAGGCTTTGAAAATCTGGAATTGTACTTAAAGATAAACTTGACTATTAAAAAAAAAAAAAAAAGACTATATGGAAACAAAACTAAAGTCAGGCCTCAGAGTCAAGAGAACTGAGCCATAATGTACAGTCAGAATCACTGCACTATAATCTTTGGCAGCAGGTTATGAAGCTGATGAAGCCTTCTATAAACTTCTTATTCTTTTCATTTCTTATGTTCATTCCTTATGTCCTCAAGTCATCGACAGATTTTTCAAGAACTTTCCTGATCTGTCCATTGAGAGTCCCTGGCCCATTATGTCAAGCTTTACCTCTTTCTTTAAACTCTTTTCATTTACATGGGAAAGAAAAGTGTTTAGTCATGGCCAACATAAGTGAAAAGCTTGAAACCTTGACACAACAAATCCATAATTAAGGTTTTCTGTTTACCTCACCTCTCAGAATACTCAGTAACCCCTTAGCTCTCTCTTTGTTTTTACAAAGATTTTGTTCCAAAAATATTGCTACTCAGTTTGTTTGTTTGTCTGTTTCAAGTAAATCAGACCTTAAACTATAGATGGGGATTTTTCTACTGAGGGAAAATCTTTGGTAAAATGTTTTATAAACTAAACAGAATGCTCTATAAATGTCTCTGTAAAAATTCACTTTTAAATTATATTTTAAGTGTATTAAAAAATCAGAATACCACTCTGTCTAAATGTTTAAAATTTTGCATGAGCGAGGGGAAGAGCCAAGATGGCGGAGGAGTAGGATGGGGAGACCACTTTCTCTCCTACAAATTCATCAAAAGAATAACTGAACGCAGAGCAAACTTCGCAAAACAACTTCTGATCGCTAGCTGAGGTCATCAGGCGCCCAGAAAAGCAGCCCATTGTCTTCGGAAGGAGGTAGGACAAAATATAAAAGATAAAAAGTGAGACAAAAGAGCTAAGGACGGAGATCCGTCCTGGGAAGTCTTAGGAGGCATTGCTTGGGGTAGGGTCCGGGCCTGAGTGCCCTGAGGACAATCGGAGGGAGCTTCTGTGAGTTGCCAACTTGAACTGTGGGAGACCAAAAGAGAGAGAGTAAATTAACCGGCCCGAACACACTGCTGGCCGTTCGCAGAACAAAGAGACCGAGAAAATCCAGAGAAGAACTCGCAGGCTGCGGACCGGCCCAGCCCCGCCGGAGGCAGGAGGCAGGGGGGAGGGGAAGGTCGCGGGGAGACACAGGGCACAGGCACCCGACCGGCGCGGGCGGGGACTGGGGCTGGGGACGCGGAGGGCGGAAGGCACGCGCGCCCGACTGGCGCCAGCGGAAACTGAGACTGGGTCCGCGGAAGGGAGTGGGCGCGCCACACCTGGGGAGAGTGCGCCCACCAAGCCCCTGGCTGCCTGGACCGCTCTGACGGGGAAGGCACAGAGAGCAGGCGCAGCTTTTCGTTCCGCGCTTCTGTGGAACACCCGAGGGCTGGAGCCTCCCGCAGCGCGGGGCGCGCTCCATATAGAACAGCCGGGAGCCTGAGCAGCGCAGACGGAGAAAGCAGCGTCAGCCCCTCCCGGCAGCGCCAGCCCCTCCCCGCGGCGCCAGCCCCTCCCTGCAGAGCGACGGAACTAGCTACCTGAATAAGAGTCCACCTCCGCCCGCCTGTGTCAGGGCGGAAATGAGGCTCTGAAGAGACCGGCAAACAGAAGCCAAATAAACAAAGGGAACCGCTTCAGAAGGGACTGGTGCAACAGATTAAAATCCCTCTAGAAAACACTGACTACACTGGAAGGGGCCTGTAGATATCGAGAAGCGTAAGCTGGAACGATGAGCTATCTGAAACTGAGCCGAACCCACACTGACCGCAACAGCTCCAGAGAAACTCCTAGATATAATTTTACTTTTTTCTCTTTTTTTTCTTTTTTTTTCCTTCTTTTTTTATTTTTTCTTTTTTATTTTTTCTCTTTTATTTTCCTTTAAAATCCCCTATTACTCCCCCATTACTCCTTAACTTTCATTTCCATAGATTTTTATGATTTTTTTAATTAGGGAAAAAAAAATTTTTTTTTCTTTCTTTTTTTTCTTTTCTTTTTTCTTTTTTTTTCTTTTTTCTTCTTTTTTTTTTCTTTCCTTTTTCTTTTCTATTTTCTATTTTTCTTTTTCTCTTATTTCTTTTAAAGTCCTCTAGTACTCCTCTACTACTCCTTAATTTTCATTTTCAATACACTATAACCTTACAAAAAAAAAAAAAAAAAAGAAGAGAAGCCCTATTTTTAAACCGAAGATTATTCTCTCCCAATCTTGACTCTCTGTTTTCTACCTCAGAACACCTCTATTTCCTCCTTTCCCCTTCTCTTCCCAATCCAATTCTGTGAATCTTTGTAGGTGACTGGGCTATGGAGAACACTCTGGGAACAGACAGCTGTGTAGATCTGTCTCTCTCCTCTTGAGTCCCCCTTTTTCTCCTCCTGCTCATCTCTATCTCCCTCCTCCCTCTCCTCTTCTTCATGTAACTCTGTGAACCTCTCTGGGTGTCCCTAACAGGGGAGAATCTTTTAGCCATTAACCTAGAAGTTTTCTTATCAGGGCTGTATAGTTGGAGAAGTCCTGAGACTACTGGAAGAATAAAACTGAAATCCAGAGGCAGGAGACTTAAGCCCAAAACCTGAGAACACCAGAAAACTCCTGACTACATGGAACTTTAAGTAATAAGTGACTGTCCAAAAGCCTTCATACCTACACTGAAACCAACCACCTCCCAAGAGCCAGTAAGTTTTAGAGCAAGACATACCACGCAAATTCTCCAGCAACGCAGGAACATAGCCCTGAACATCAACATACAGGCTGCCCAAGGTCACACCTAACACATAGACCCATCTCAAAACTCATTACTGGGCACTCCATTACTCTCCAAAGAGAAGAAATCAAGTTCCACGCACCAGAACACTGACGCAAGCTTCCCTAACCAGGAAACCTTGACAAGCCAATCGTCTAACCCCACCCACTGGGTTAATCCTCCACAATAAAAAGGAACCACAGACCTCCAGAATACAGAAAGCCCACTCCAGATACAGCAATCTAAACAAGATGAAAAGGCAAAGAAATACCCAACAGGTAAAGGAACATGAAAAATGCCCACCAAGTCAAACAAAAGAGGAGGAGATAGGGAATCTACCTGAAAAAGAATTTAGAATAATGATAATAAAAATGATCCAAAATCTTGAAAACAAAATGGAGTTACAAATAAATAGCCTGGAAACAAAGATTGAAAAGATACAAGAAATGTTTAATAAAGACCTAGAAGAAATAAAAAAGAGTCAATTAAAAATGAATAATGCAATGAATGAGATCAAAAACACTTTGGAGGGAACCAAGAGTAGAATAACGGAGGCAGAAGATAGGATAAGTGAGGTAGAAGATAAAATGGTGGAAATAAATGAAGCAGAGAGGAAAAAAGGATCAAAAGAAATGAGGACAACCTCAGGGACCTCTGGGACACTGTGAAATGCCCCAACATTCGAATCATAGGAGTTCCAGAAGAAGAAGACAAAAAGAAAGGCCATGAGAAAATACTCGAGGAGATAATAGCTGAAAACTTCCCTAAAATGGGGAAGGAAATAGCCACCCAAGTCCAAGAAACCCAGAGAGTCCCAAACAGGATAAACCCAAGGCGAAACACCCCAAGACACATATTAATCAAATTAACAAAGATCAAACACAAAGAACAAATATTAAAAGCAGCAAGGGAAAAACAACAAATAACACACAAAGGGATTCCCATAAGGATAACAGCTGATCTATCAGTAGAAACCCTCCAGGCCAGAAGGGAATGGCAGGACATACTGAAAGTAATGAAAGAGAATAACCTACAACCTAGATTACTGTATCCAGCAAGGATCTCATTCAGATATGAAGGAGAATTCAAAAGCTTTACAGATAAGCAAAAACTGAGAGAATTCAGCACCACCAAACCAGCTCTTCAACAAATGCTAAAGGATCTTCTCTAGACAGGAAATGCAGAAAGGTTGTATAAACGTGAACCCCAAACAACAAAGTAAATGGCAACGGGACCACACCTATCAATAATTACCCTAAATGTAAATGGGTTGAATGCCCCAACCAAAAGACAAAGATTGGCTGAATGGATACAAAAACAAGACCCCTATATATGCTGTCTACAAGAGACCCACCTCAAAACAAGAGACACATACAGACTAAAAGTGAAGGGCTGGAAAAAAATATTTCATACAAACGGAGACCAAAAGAAAGCAGGAGTCGCAATACTCATATCAGATAAAATAGACTTTCAAATAAAGGATGTGAAAAGAGACAAAGAAGGACACTACATAATGATCAAAGGGTCAATCCAAGAAGAAGATATAACAATTATAAATATATATGCACCCAACATAGGAGCACCGCAATATATGTGGCAAACACTAACGAGTATGAAAGAGGAAATTAATAGTAACACAATAATAGTGGGAGACTTTAATACCCCACTCACAACTATGGATAGATCAACTAAACAGAAAATTAACAAGGAAACACAAACCTTAAATGACACAATGGACCAGCTAGACCTAATTGATATCTATAGGACATTTCACCCCCAAAACAATCAACTTCACCTTTTTCTCAAGTGCACACGGAACCTTCTCCAGAATAGATCACATCCTGGGCCATAAATCTAGTCTTGGAAAATTCAAAAAAAATTGAAATCATTCCAGTCATCTTTTCTGACCACAGTGCAGTAAGATTAGATCTCAATTACAGGAAAAAAATTGTTAAAACTTCAAACATATGGAGGCTAAATAACACGCTTCTGAATAACCAACAAATCATAGAAGAAATCAAAAAAGAAATTAAAATATGTATAGAAATGAATGAAAATAAAAACACAACAACCCAAAACCTATGGGACACTGTAAAAGCAGTGCTAAGGGGAAGGTTCATAGCATTACAGACTTACATCAAGAAACAAGAAAAAAACCAAATAAATAACCTAACTCTACACCTAAAGCAATTAGAGAAGGAAGAAATGAAGAACCCCAGGGTTAGCAGAAGGAAAGAAATCTTAAAAATCAGGGCAGAAATAAATGCAAAAGAAACTAAAGAGACCATAGCAAAAATCAACAAAGCTAAAAGCTGGTTTTTTGAAAAAATAAACAAAATTGACAAACCATTAGCAAGACTCATTAAGAAACAAAGAGAGAAAAACCAAATTAACAAAATTAGAAATGAAAATGGAGAGATCACAACAGACAACACTGAAATACAAAGGATCATAAGAGACTACTACCAGCAGCTCTATGCCAATAAAATGGACAAGTTGGATGAAATGGACAAAGTCTTAGAAAAGTATAACTTTCCAAAACTGAACCAGGAAGAAATAGAAGATCTTAACAGACCCATCACAAGCAAGGAAATCGAAACTGTCATCAAAAATCTTCCAGCAAACAAAAGCCCAGGACCAGATGGCTTCACAGCTGAATTCTACCAAAAATTTAGAGAAGAGCTAACACCTATCTTACTCAAACTCTTCCAGAAAATTGCAGATGAAGGTAAGCTTCCAAACTCATTCTATGAGGCCACCATCACCCTAATTCCAAAACCAGACAAAGATGCCACAAAAAAAGAAAACTACAGGCCAATATCACTGATGAACATAGATGCAAAAATCCTTAACAAAATTCTAGCAAACAGAATCCAACAACATATTAAAAAGATCATACACCATGACCAAGTGGGCTTTATCCCAGGAATGCAAGGATTATTTAATATCTGCAAATCAATCAATGTAATACACCACATTAACAAATTGAAAGATAAAAACCATATGATTATCTCAATAGATGCAGAGAAAGCCTTTGACAAAATTCAACACTCATTTATGATTAAAACTCTCCAAAAAGCAGGAATAGAAGGAACATACCTCAACATAATAAAAGCTATATATGACAAACCCACAGCAAGCATCACCCTCAATGGTGAAAAATTGAAAGCATTTCCCCTGAAATCAGGAACAAGACAAGGGTGCCCACTCTCACCACTACTATTCAACATAGTGTTGGAAGTTCTGGCCACAGCAATCAGAGCAGAAAAAGAAGTAAAAGGAATCCAGATAGGAAAAGAAGAAGTGAAACTCTCGCTGTTTGCAGATGACATGATCCTCTACATAGAAAACCCTAAAGACTCTACCAGAAAATTACTAGAGCTAATCAATGAATATAGTAAAGTTGCAGGATATAAAATTAACACACAGAAATCCCTTGCATTTCTATATACTAACAATGAAAAAACAGAAAGAGAAATTAAGGAAACAATACCATTCACCATTGCAACAAAAAGAATAAAATACTTAGGAGTATATCTACCTAAAGAAACAAAGGACCTATACATAGAAAACTATAAAACACTGATGAAAGAAATCAAAGAGGACACAAACAGATGGAGAAACATACCGTGTTCCTGGATTGGAAGAATCAATATTGTCAAAATGGCTATTCTACCCAAAGCAGTCTATAGATTCAATGCAATCCCTATCAAGCTACCAACGGTATTTTTCACAGAACTAGACCAAAGAATTTCACAATTTGTATGGAAATACAAAAAACCTCGAATAGCCAAAGTAATCTTGAGAAAGAAGAATGGAACGGGAGGAATCAACCTGCCTGACTTCAGACTCTACTACAAAGCCACAGTCATCAAGACAGTATGGTACTGGCACAAAGACAGAAATATAGATCAATGGAACAGAACAGAAAGCCCAGAGATAAATCCACGAACCTATGGACACTTTATCTTTGACAAAGGAGGCAAGGATATACAATGGAAAAAAGACAACCTCTTTAACAAGTGGTGCTGGGAAAACTGGTCAACCACTTGTAAAAGAATGAAACTAGAACACTTTCTAACACCATACACAAAAATAAACTCAAAATGGATTAAAGATCTAAATGTAAGACCAGAAACTATAAAACTCCTAGAGGAGAACATAGGCAAAACACTCTCCGACATAAATCACAGCAAGATCCTCTATGACCCACCTCCCAGAATATTGGAAATAAAAGCAAAAATAAACAAATGGGACCTAATGAAACTTAAAAGCTTTTGCACTACAAAGGAAACTATAAGTAAGGTGAAAAGACAGCCCTCAGATTGGGAGAAAATAATAGCAAATGAAGAAACAGACAAAGGATTAATCTCAAAAATATATAAGCAACTCCTGCAGCTCAATTCCAGAAAAATAAATGACCCAATCAAAAAATGGGCCAAAGAACTAAACAGACATTTCTCCAAAGAAGACATACAGATGGCTAACAAACACATGAAAAGATGCTCAACATCACTCATTATTAGAGAAATGCAAATCAAAACCACAATGAGGTACCATTACACGCCAGTCAGGATGGCTGCTATCCAAAAGTCTACAAGCAATAAATACTGGAGAGGGTGTGGAGAAAAGGGAACCCTCTTACACTGTTGGTGGGAATGCAAACTAGTACAGCCGCTATGGAAAACAGTGTGGAGATTTCTTAAAAAACTGGAAATAGAACTGCCATATGACCCAGCAATCCCACTCCTGGGCATACACACTGAGGAAACCAGATCTGAAAGAGACATGTGCACCCCAATGTTCATCACAACACTGTTTATAATAGCCAGGACATGGAAGCAACCTAGATGCCCATCAGCAGATGAATGGATAAGGAAGCTGTGGTACATATACACCATGGAATATTACTCAGCCATTAAAAAGAATTCATTTGAACCAGTTCTAATGAGATGGATGAAGCTGGAGCCCCTTATACAGAGTGAAGTAAGCCAGAAAGATAAAGAACATTACAGCATACTAACACATATATATGGAATTTAGAAAGATGGTAACAATAACCCTATATGCAAAACAGAAAAAGAGACACAGAAATACAGAACAGACTTTTGAACTCTGGGAGAATGTGAGGGTGGGATATTTCAAAAGAACAGCATGTATACTATCTATGGTGAAACATATCACCAGCCCAGGTGGGATGCATGAGACAAGTGCTCTGGCCTGGTGCACCGGGAAGACCCAGAGGAATTGGGTGGAGAGGGAGGTGTGAGCGGGGATTGGGATGGGGAATACGTGTAAATCCATGGCTGATTCATATCAATGTATGACAAAACCCAAAAAAAATAAAAAATAAAAAAATAAAATAAAATTTTGCATGAGCATGTCATACATATTCATTGATGATTATCATTAATCTCAAACCTTACAAAGAACTTCATTCCCTCAAAATCATTGCTCCTTTGAATGGATACATGTATATGGCTGAGAGGCTTTACTGTCCACCTGAAACTATCACAACATTGTTAATAATCTGTAGTCCAATATACAATTAAAAGTTTAATGTTAAAAAAACAATGCTCCTTTACAAACATGGCAAAATAATGCATGCTCCCAAAATTTGAGAAGAATCAGAAAGTGGAGGCAGGAGATCTCGAACTTGGAGGGGTTTCCTTGTTCACTGAAACCAACTGGTGACAGGATGATCTCTTAAGGCCCTTCTGAAATTCAAGCCAATGATAATTTTATCTATCTCAGAAACAATTTTTCAAGGTAGTTAAATTTTCAAATGGAATTCCATTTCTTCCCCAAAGTATACTTACTGAAAACAGTACAGAGAAAAAAGGCAACACACACTGCTGAACTGAAATGAATCTGAATTACCAGGGAAGCTCTTGGTGAAGATACAGAATGTGTGGCAATTATCCTTTTATGAAGAAACTTTAAGAAGTAACCAGAGATAATACCCAAAAGCTCTTCCTGAAGACTATTATAAAGGGAGAAAACTAGCCTAGCAAAGAAGAATTATATGAAATTTATCAATTTCTTTTGTTTTTCACTCACTGCTATTACTCTTTCCCACTTTCTTTGGGAACCAGTGTCTTGCGTTTCTGCCTGGAGTCCCCCAGAAGGAGCCATTCAGACAAACCATTCTCGGTGTTAAAGTGCCTGGTGGACTCAGAGGTCCCCTTCCCACTTCTGCTAGAGCAGCTGAGTTAGAACAGACGAGCTCCACAGTTAAACAAGCATTTGGAAAGTAAAAACTGCTCTTGGAGTGGAAGCACCGGTGTAGGAGGCAGGGACCCACACTTGATATCACCAGCCAGCCACAGGAGCAGAGTCTGGGGCCTCGAGGGACCTGGGTTTCCTCACGCGCCACCTCAGCACTTCTCGAAATGTCTCCAGTTATTCTGCCATCACAGTTTTGTTGGACAGTTTCAGAGGAAACTACTTCACCCTTGGAGGCCGGTAGGGTATGCACTGATAGCCAGTGGTCTGCCTCAGGCTGAAATGCAGAGCACGCTCCCAAGTCACCATATGTCACCTCCATTTCCTTCTCTTCCCCAGAAGAGGCTCAAGCAGTAAGATAAATGAAACGTACTTCTTGGCCACTCACCTGGCAAAAGTCATTTATCACTCAGGCTGAGTGGGTGAATGGGTACTTGCAGAACAGATCGCAGGATTTTGAGGGGCATCCTCACTTCTCTGATAAGCAAGAGAAAGACCTTTGATGTTACCTCCCTGGAGCCCCTAGGGCGTCTCCATGAAGACTGGAAACCATGGAGAGAGGTTCTTGCTAAAAGGGTAGGAACAGAGAAGCAGGAAAGAGGGGAGATTACTGATACCTTGACCCGGAACAATTAGGAGATTTTTACATTCTAATCCAGTAACAGGACAGAGTTAGTGAGGTGATTTCTGAAGATAAATTTCTTTGAGACAAATAAATCTTCCAGAATAGAATGAGCCCAAAACCAGATGAAAACATCCTGCATGAGTTAATTCATCCTGATGACCTACTACACACATGGGCAAAAAGGAAGGATCAAATACCAATAAATGGCAGGAAAAAACAATTATTGACTTTGTAAATTATCCATCCTTAATACTTCTAATCTAAAGACTAATGTTTCTGGCTTTGTCATGAAATGCCAAAATTGTTAACTTCATTCAACTACTTCTATAAATTAGTATACACACTTTAGTTTACTGATGGATGTAATCAGAATGAAAATATTAATAAAAGCAAACACTCATTTCTGGCAATAGAAAAATAAATAGAAACACAATCCATGAAAAAAAAATAAAATAAAATAAAGTGCCTGGTGACACAGAAGTGCCTTGCCCTCCTCCCCACGGCCCATCGAAGCTTCCCCTTGCACAGCTGTCCAAAGCATTCTGTCTGGAGCAGCAGCACCCACACTGTGGTCCTGAATTGAGAGAGGAACACTGAAATATACACATCATCACGTGTAAAACAGATAGCTAATGGGAAACTGCTATGTAGCACAGGGAGCTCAGCCTGGTGCTCTGTAACAACCTAAAGAGGTGGGATGGGGTGGGAGCTGGGAGGGAGGCTCAAGAGAAAAGAAACATGTGTACACCCATGGCTGGCTCATGTTCATGTACGGGAGAAACCAACACAACCCTGCAAAGCAACTATTGTCCAAGTAAAACTAAGCAAACTTTTTTTGAAAAGAGTATCATCCTCAAAACAGCAGTGTTAGCATCACCTTGGAGTTTGTTAGAAATGCAACTTCTCGAGGTAATGAAATAGGTCCCTCAAAGTGATCTGCATGCCTCAGTAACTGTAGATCATTCACAACAGTCAAGACATGTGGAAACAACTCACATATCTGCAAATGGATAAATGGATAAAGAAACTGTGGTTTAAATAAACAATGGCGTGTCACTCAACCTTTAAAAAGAAGATCATGCCATTTGCAACAACATGGATGAATCTGAAGGACAGCATGCTAAGTGAAATAAGGTACAGATACAGAACAAAAGAAAGAAAGAAGAAAAACCGGCATGTCCTCTCTTACATGTGGAATCCATAAAAGTCAAATACACAGAAGCTGAGAGTAGAATGGTGGTTACCAAGGGCAGGGCAATGGGGGAAATGAGGAGATGTTAAAGTGTACAGAGTTGAAGTTCTGTGGGCTGAGTGAATCCAGGGATCTAAAGGCAGCATGACCACTATAGTTAGTAATTGTTTTTGAAAATTTCAATAGAGCTGTATTTTTAGGGCTTCACACAATTTAAGTAACAAAATTAGTAATTTCCAGTAAAGTGGAACAAAAAGTAAAAGAAAAACATTCCTCAACACTGTAGATCATTTTCTAATACTGTGTGAGTGAGTATAGATTTGTCCTTCAGTATACATCAGGGGTTGGTTTCAGGAGCCCCAACAGATATCAAAATCCAAGAAAAAACATACTGTATTGAATATTGGAAATCTGCCAAGAGAGTTCAGGTGCTCTCACCACAAAGAAAAAAAGGTCAACTGTATACAGAAATGGATAATGTTAATTAGCTTGATTGTAGTAATCTTTCACTACATATCCATATATCAAATCATCATATTGTTCTCATAAAATATACACAATTTGTATTTTAAAATAATTTGTTAAAAAATGAAAATTGTCAAGCCCCACCTTGACCCACTGAATTTTAATCAGGGCCTATGGCACTGTTTTAATAAGCTTTTCAAGTGGTTCTTACATTAAAGTTTGAAGATGGTTGACTTAGAGGGGCTTCCCTGATAGCTCAGGTGGAAGAATCCACCTGCAATGCAGGAGACCCCGGCTCGATTCCTGGGTCGGGAAGATCTGCTGGTGAAGGGATAGGCTACCCACTCCAGTATTCTTGGGTTTCGCTTGTGACTCAACTGGTAAAGAATCCATCTGTAATGTGGGAGACTTGGGTTTGATCCCTGGGTTGGGAAGATCCCCTGGAGAAAGGAAAGGCTACCCACTCCAGTATTCTGGCCTGGAGAATTCAATGGCTTATATAGTCCATGGGGTCGCAAAGAGTCAGACACGACTGAGCAACTTTTACTTTCAGGCATCCCTGATAGCTCAACTGGTAAAGGATTTGTCTGCAGTGCAGGAGACCCCAGTCTGATTCCTAGCTCAGGAAGATCCACTGGAGAAGAGACAGGCTATCCACTCTAGTATTCTTGGGCTTCCCTTGTGGCTCAGCTGGTAATGAATTAGAGAAACCATCGGAGAGAGAATTCCAGCAGCAGAGGAGATGGAAAGAATTGGAGCTTTCCCTCCATGACCTTTCCCAACAAAGAGCTTCTGGTCCAAAGCACTTCTACCCACCAACTGTAAGCCAATCATCGACACAAGACACGCAAAATGGAAACACTAGGAAGTGGTCTAACATCTTATTGAATGATTTCCCTACACTTTGGATGTGAAGATTCAAAATTAATGACTCAAGGATATTGGGAATGAACAGTACATCTCAGTTAATTCTCTGTGTCTCCAGAGAGAGGTTAATTGGGACCGATAAATTGGAAGAGATTACTTAACGAGTTGATTAATGTTCTGAGAAAGGAGGGGCCCCAACTGGACACATTCTGCTGATTTCTAAAAAAGAGGATTTAATTAAAATCAATTGCTTAACCCTACTGTAAACAAGCAGGATCAATCTCTGCTGTGGGGAGTCTCATCAGTGTTCTAGAAGGAGGAAATGAGGCCACAGTCAGCAGGATTGCAGAGAGATTCAGTATTTGCCAAAAGAGTATTTATCACCTGCAGGAATGTCAGTGCATAGAAGGAAAAATCAAATATCAATTTCAGCCAAGAATAGATCTTCCTGTAAGTGGGAAAGGGGAACACCCAGCCCCGAGTCATCCAGAGTTAAGTAAATTATTTTCCTGGGTTAAATTGCTGTCAGGCTATACTCTATAACATGAACATTTTGCTGTGCCTTTTCAACAATGTGCACACACCTCAGCGTGTGTCTATGGAAACAGATGGGTGGGCTGGCATTGCTGAGTTTAGATCAGTACAGTGATCTAAATCATTATTCAGCAGCAGACTCTTGGCATTGCAGATTCCCCAGGGGCTTTCTTTGCAGGGCCCAGGTCTGTACCCCCCACTCCCACTCCCACTCCCTCCACCATGGCCTTGGGCCACCTCTCACCCTCCCAGTCAAGGCCCAGAACCTCCACTCATCCAGTCCCAAGGCCTTGTTCAGGTTCACCCTGCTTCCCCAGGCTTCAGTTGCTCCTGCTCCGGCTCTGAGAGAGTTCTCCTGCCTGGCAGAGAAACTGACCTACATCTGAGAAGTGAGGAAGCTAGGAGACCTGCACAGGCAGACTACGCAGGGCGAAGGACATGGGAACTCAAAGCTACTAACAAACCCAGGGCAGGCCTGGGTTGGTGTGGGAGGCCAAAGAACAACCCCCTTCCACCCACCCAGAGATGCCCATATCCTAGCCTCAGAACCTGTGATTACATTAGCTTTCATGGCAAAGGGGATTAAGGCTGCTGATGCAGTGAGGTTTGCTGACTTAGAGGTTAACCTGGATTATCTGAGTGGGATCCATCTAATCACATGAGTCCTTAAAATTGGAAGGAGAGAGAAAAATGCAAGGTGGGCAGGTCATGACCAACTGCTGCTGGTGCTGAAGTTGGAAGAAGGGGAGTGTGGAGAAGACTCTAGAAGCCAGAAAGGGAAGGAAATGATTCTCCCCAGAGCCTTTGAAATGAAGGCAGCCCTGCTGACCTCCTGATCTTGGCCCAGTGAGATCCACAGGGGCTTTCTGACCTACAGAACTGTGAGATACTAAATGTGTGTTGCTTTAAGCCATTTGCTGTGTGGTCATTTGTTATAGCAGTGATAGGACACTCATAAGATCAGCAAGGGCTGAAGGGTCAGCCTCTTGACCTCAGAGCACTTTGTGGGCCTTGCAGGACCTGCTCCCGATGTTGTCTCATGGTGGGGTGGGCATAGCCAGTGCCTGTGCAATGGGAGAAGTGGGCAGGAAGCCAGAAAGTAAAAACACAGGTGGTTTCTAACCATTAATTTACTCCTGAAGTTTCATAAGGTGAAAATGGTGGACTTTCCAAGAAATAAGGTGAGCACCCATATTATAAATTGTATAAACCAGATTTACTTATCATCTTTTAGAAAATGAAGCTGCATACATCTGACTGACTCTAGAACAATCTTGACAAAGCCATGGGCTTCCCTTGTGGCTCAGCTGGTGAAGAATCCACCCACAATGCGGGAGACCTGGGTTCGATCCCTGGGTTGGGAAGACGCCCTGGAGAAGGGAGAGGCTACCCACTCCAGTATTCTGGCCTGGAGAATTCCATGGACTGTATAGTCCATGGGGTTGCAAAGAGTTGGACATGATTGAGCGACTTTCACTTTTACTGACAAAGCCACCTTATTTTCAGAGAATGTCGCAAAATGTTTACAGGGCTAGTGAGATTGTTTTTAATATCAAAAGAAAAAATGGAGCCTGGTATTTAATATTTAACAAACTCCCTTTTTGGTTAGAAACATTTTTACTTTAATACTAATTCTATGTCCTTCGGTATCTTATATATATAGTATTCGAATTTTTTTAGATTTGTGTAAATCCACACTTAGTCACCTTCCTGCATGATGGAATGAATACAGACTCTTTAAAAGGGGCAGATGCTGTACTGGAAGATGTAAATAATATAGATGGGTGATTTTTAGTGGACTTTAGTAGAAGAAATTCAAGGCTTCTCTACCACATTTCATTCCCACCAGCCCTGGTGAAAAGGAGATTTTGTTAGGCCATGTGTTTGGCCCCCAAGGTCAATGCCACACTTCCCCAGAACTGCTGGTTAAGAGCCTCACCTCTCACTCTTCTGAGCTGGAGGGTGCGTGTGTTTTGTCTACACTGCAGTCAGGCCGTGTAAGTTCTGGATCAAACATGGGGACCAAACAGGGCTCTCTTGCCATTTCATTCTCTCTGGGAACCAGTCCCCTTGGAGTGGGTGGCAATGTCAGGCTGGCTTTCCTCTGTGTGGCCGAACACATCTTACCAGGGAGCTCTGCACTGGGTCTTGGGTCCAAAGGCCAGTTAACAACCAGATATTAGCAGGGTATATTAGTCAGAGTTCTCTAGAAAAAGAGAAGGAATCTATATATACTTGAAATTTTAATATAGGAATTGGCTCACAGGATCACAGACACCAAGAAGTCCCATGACCTTCCATCTGCAGCCTGGAGAACCAAGAAGGCTGGAAGTACCAGTCAGTTCAAGTCTGAAGGCCTGAGATCCAGGAGCCCAGCTGTCCAAGGCCAGGAGAGGGTGCAGAGCGAATTCACCCTCCCCCCACTCCATGTCTTATGGGGCCCTCAGTAGACTGGATAATGCACATTGAAGCGGAACACCTGCTTTACCCAGTCCACTGATTCAAAGCTAATTTCTTCCAGAAACACCCTCCCAAACACGCCCCAGACGTGTTTTACAGCTATCTGGGCATCCCTTAGCCCAGTCAAGCTGACCCATAAACTTGCCTGGAATTGTGCTCCAGTACCCCTGGAAGTCAATCCAACCAGTCCATCCTAAAGGAGATCAGTCCTGGGTGTTCATTGGAAGGACTGATGTTGAAGCTGAAACTCCAATACTTTGGCCACCTGATGCAAAGAGCTGACTCATTTGTAAAGACCCTGATGCTGGGAAAGATTGAGGGCAGGAGGAGAAGGGGACCACAAAGAATGAGATGGTTGGATGGCATCACCGACTCAATGGACATGAGTATGGGTGGACTCCGGGAGTTGGTGATGGACAGGAAGGCGCTGGTGATGGACAGCCTGGCGTGCTGCAGTCCATGGGGTCGCAAAGAGTCAGACACGACTGAGCAACTGAACTGAACTAAACCCCTGGAAGTCACATGAAACGGAGCAGTGGACAGGAAGGTAAAGCCTGACTCAGGGGAGTCCTGAGATGACAACCAGCTGCCAGAAGCCTTCCAACCTGCCCCTCAAACTGTAATATCCATAAAAGAGGGAAACAGGGGAAAGATGTGAGGAGAGAAAAAGAAGAGACAAAGGGAAGGAGAAAGAGGGAAGTCTCTTTCTCATGCCCACCATGGGAGTCTCTCACAGTCTGAACTGCCTTCCAGACCCACTGGAGGACACCCAGAACTGCCCCTTGAAGCATCAGAGCCAGGGTGCACACACACACGAAGAGGAGGAGATGCCTGGGGACTGCTTGCCAGCACCTTTTCCTTTTTAACCATTTCCTCAAAGAGCTTTTGAAACATCAGTAATTCCAATTCAAAGTTCAACATGGCAGGATGCGGGCAATGCAAAGAACCCTGTGCCCAGAATTTTAACGTGCATTTTCCCTAAGCGAATGAGCATCAGGAAGGGAGCTTTCTCGACGCACCCCCCCCCCCGCCTTTTTTGAGACACTGAAGATGTCCGCTGGAGTGAAGTCATGGGCTATCAGCCTTGCCCTGTGCTCTGGAACATTGATTTGCTAGAAAACTGCAGCTTTCAAAGTGGAAACCTGGATTTAAGCAGATGATGGGAAGCACAACTAATACATCCTGAGGCTTTGCAATACAGTTAAAGACGTGTCACATCTATTAGGTGATGCATGATCAAGAGTCAGTTAATTTTGCAAAACTTCTAGAAGTGAGGAGGGGTGGGGGGATTTTATGATTTGTCACACTATGAGTACAACTCGGATCTATGTGTGTATGTTTTCAGGGCTCGGGGTGTTTGTTAACGACTGCTCGTTTCCATGTGTAAAAGTCTTACCTCATGTCAGGAAGTTCACCTAAATGTCTAACCACAACCTTCGCTAATGTGGGCTTCCCTGATAGCTCATTTGGTAAAGAATCCACCTGCAACGCAGGAGACCCTGGTTCAATTCCTGGGTTGGGAAGATCCCCTGGAGAAGAGAAAGGCTACCCACTCCAGTATTCTGGCCTGGAGAATTCCATGGCCTGTATAGTCCATGGGGTCGCAAAGAGTTGGATGTGACTGAGCAACTTTCACTTCACTTCACTTCACACCTCACCTAGCCCATAGGAGACTTCTGCTGCATTTCAATAGAGGCGAGCATTTATTATCATTGATTACTCGTCTTTTGACATTTAATATTGCTCCTTGTCTCTGAGGCATTCTAAGACATACATTTGTTTCCCTTTCTTCAGAGATCATCATTCTTAATCTCCTTTAAACACTTCATAAAAGCAAACAGCCATCTTTAGCCTTCTGCCTAAAGTATTTCCGATAACAACTGCAGATTGTTGTGTAGTTGAACTTCGCTCCTCAACGATATCAGTCTTAGTGAGGCTTGCAGTCCTTGGGGCCCAGAACCTCATCTCTTTATACATTCTGCAAAGTGTCTTGTGAACTTAGAGCCTCAATAAATTACATATGTCCACAGAGGTGATCACTTTCCATCTCCACCCTTGGGACTGAGGTCATCTATATTTTATGGGCATCTCTTTTAACTAGGTCCATTAATTTTGCAGTAAGCGTTCTTAGTGTAAATCAGCTCCTGTATGGCATGATCTGCCAACTTTTCAGAGTCTGTCTTTTTCACAAAGGCGCCAACGGGACCCAACGTATGACATCCTTAAGTAAGACAAGGATTGGAGGTTGTTTTCATGCAGGAGCTGGAAAGCCTTTGTGGATCACCCTCTATGCAGGAGTGACCTCCAATCCTTAGCGAGCCTCTCCATCAGCATTCCCGAGAGCACTCAGCAACTGTGTGCAGGTCCCATAAACTCCGCCCTGGTTTTTCACGGTCACACCTGGCTGCCTCTTACCTGCTTTGCCCTGCTTGCTTAATCACTCAGTCATGTCTGACTCTTTGTGACCCTTTGGACTGTAGCCCACCAGGATTCTCTGACCATGAGACTTTTCAGGCAAGAATACTGGAGTGGGTTGCCATCTCCTTCTCCAGGGCATCTTCCCAACCCAGGGATTGAACCTGAGGTTCCTGTGTCTCTGGCATTGCAGGCGGATTCTTTACCCGCTGAGCCATCGGGGAAGTCACCTGCTTCGCTATCCCAACTCTCTTTTTAATCTGCCCAGTCTGCACCTGTGAGCACAGCCTTAGAACCCGCAAACAGAGAGCTATTGCCAATGTCTAAGAAGTCGTGTTACAGCCCAGATATTTCACGGGGCCTCCTCATGGGCTCCTTTCCCTAAGCCCCAAGACAGCTGCCAGGTTGCTGAGGTTTACTCCTAATTCCCACACAAAGCCTCCATGGTCACCTCCCTTTATTGAGTGATAAAATCTCTGCAGCCACCCCCATCCTCCATGTAGCCATTGTCCTTGTAGAAAGGGTGCCTCATGGCCCGTCCCAGACTCAGCTTGTGGCTTCATCTCTTGCACAGCCAGATGCATCAAGCAGTCATTTCCCCCAAAGAGGGGAGCCCTGAGCCCTCATCAGGCCTCCATCTCTGGCAACACAAGGAATGCAAATGCTTTGAATATCTTTTCCTCCAAGGTTGCAAGACTCTTTTGTCCAACAGGTGAGTAAGGCATCCCCAGCAGCCCAGGGCCAGTGCTTGAATTCCAGATCATGGAAGAGACTCACCAAACGGGTCTCCCAAAACAAAGGGGCATCTTCCCCAAAGACACCTTTGTTTCCATCACAGGTTAAAGAAACTTCGGAGGTTTTCAAAATAGCATTTCCCCTGGTCCCAAACATTCACAGATCCCATTCTTTTATAATCTGCTCTAATGTTCTGCTTCCTACTATGCAGGATCTTGATCGTTTTATAACCTACAACTCGTGCATGCTTTCCCACAGGCTTGTAGTGAACCAAGGTCCTGTAGAACTTCACTTTCTATAGACTGTACTTAAACTGGCATTTTGCAGTATGTTTTTATCCACATGTCCCTCCCCAGAGCTTCACTGGCCCTCCTGACACCCACTCCTTACCCCACCCTGGAGGCTGGGAATCGCTTGTATTAACTATGAGCTCCTCCAAGGCGGGGACACTTCTCCAGTCCCATGGGCTCTGCTCCCCAAGGGCGGTGCATCCACCCCTGAATATTTGTTCACATCATTCATCTCTGTGTTTATTTCTCTTCCACTGTCCCCACCTGAGTGGAATCCACCTTCTCAGCTCATCGACTCACAGTAGCTTCCCCAATAGTCTCCTGGCCTGTGCTTCTGCTCCTCCCCAATCTGGGGTCCACACGTGGGGCAAAGCAAGCTTTATAAAATGCAGATCTGACCAGGTAGCTCCTCCGCTTCTATGCTGCAGTGGGTTTGCAGGACAGTCCAAAATGACTCTCATGACCTTGCCTGTCCTGGCTGCCGCCTACACCCGCTTCTGTCATTTCTCACCAGCACCCTCTCCCCCTCTCCTTCCCACGCTATGCTCAGCCATGCTGAACCTGTTTTAGTCCTCAACTCTGCCATCCGCTCTCATGTCCCGTCCTCTAGACTTGCTAGTCCCAATGTCTGACCTGTGACAACTTCTCAATACCCATGTGGTAAATTTGTTGTGTTAGTCGCTTCAGTCATGTCCAGCTCTTTGCGACCCCATGGACTGTAGCCCACCAGGTTCCTCTGTCCATGGAATTCTCTAGGCAAGAATACTGGAATGGTTTACCATTCCCTTCTCCAGGGGATCTTCCCAACCCAGGGACTGAACAGTGTCTCCTTCATTGCAGGCAGATTCTTTACCATCTAAGTCACAGGGAAACCCATGGGGTAAATACACCAATCAATCAACTAATTACTGGGCTACTCAATGCCCACTCATAGCCTGCCTGACACATGCATTGCTTCTCTGTCAATGTTTGAAGGAAAGGAAGAGAGGTGAGATGAGGGAAGAGAGGGACAGAGGAGGGGACTAGAAGACAAGTGGTACACCGGCCGACGAGAGGCCACAGAGATCAGCTACCCAATCAGTAGATCCCAGGGGGCTGGAGCACAGGTTAGGAAGGGGCAAAGCCAGGGAGACAATAGTCGTCATCACTGGGGCTCTTGAGACCTTGGCCAGTCCCACTGAGGTGGGTCCTAGTGACAGATCTCAACACACCTAAGTCCCAGATGATCCAGGGTGGCCAAGAGAGCTCTACTCCCCTAGGCCCACTTATCCACATGTTGTCCATCCAGCAGAAGGGCTCTCGAAGTGGAGGGGTGGAGCAGAACCAGAATTGGACAGATCCTTGACTCAATACATAGGTTTGACTTTCACCCCCAGAACTACATCAAGGACTCATCAGTTGGCCCTTCAATCAGGGGTTCAATGTCATTCTGGCCCATTTTGACCTCATTCTGATATGAAAACACCTAGGCAGAGAAAACAAAATCTGGTGGGTATCTTAAGTCCCATGTTTCATAACCAACCATGAAGCAATTACATAGTCATGTTATTATACAGAAAACCAGCATGCCAACTCTGTGAGCAGCAGTAAATTTTGTTTTCCTCCTAGAAAAATGTATTTTCTCCTGCCTAGTAGTAAACTTGATATCTATGCAGCAGTGTAGCTTTTAGAGATTCAGTCTGCATACATTTATACTCCCATGGAACTCACAACCTACAAGGGGAGACAGAAATGTAAAGAATATATTAATAAATTATCAGTGTGATAACACAGAGTCTATCCCATAGCAGGCACTCAATTAAAAATTAGCTGCAGGTAAATGAATGAATGGTGCTACAGCAAAAGTGGAATATAGGATCCAGTGGGGCAACAAGAAAAGGCACAATTCATACTGGAAAGGAAAAGTTAAGTCATAGAAGACAAGTAAGATGCACTTGGTTGCTATTATAGGAATTTGGTACATGAGGGTCTAATTATTAAAGTGCTTATTGGAAAAAAATTGAGATTTTTGAGAAAAGCTTAAAGAAGAAGACAAAATGCATCAACAATTGAGGCAGCAAATGAAATTTGAGTAGATGTGGAAGAAGTGGCTGAGCAGGGATGGAAATGAAGGCAGTAAGGAAACTGGATGGGGCTGAGCTAGTGGGTGAAGCGAAGGCATAGGGGTTGTTCCTGGAATGAATGAGAAATTCAGGTGGCTGTACCACGGAGCCTCTAATCAAAGGTATGTTGTTGAGACTTCAAAAATACCCAGGACTTCTGACTGATTCTTCAGAGAGAAAGAGGGGGTAAAAGGGATACTCATGATTGATACTGCCCAACTCTAGTCCTGGAGAGTTTGTGTTGGCCTGGAGAGTGTGTGTTGGCCTGGAGACTGTGTGGAGGGCAGTGGTAGGCAGAATAATGCCCTTACTCCTTCCCCTGCCAAAAATTTCTATGTTCTGATTCCAGGAACCTATAAATATGTTACTTATATAATCAGAGAGACTCAGCAGGTGTAATTAAATTGAAAATTTTAAGCTGGGGAGACTATGCTGGATTATCCCAGTGAACCCAACCTAACCACAGGGTCCTTATCAGGAATAGGGGAGAGGCAGAGAGTCAGAACAGTATGTGACAATAGAAGGCAGCATTCAGAGAGGTCTGAAGATGTTACGCAACTGTCTTTGAAGATGGTGGAAGGGGCCATGAACTAAGGAATGCCAGCAGCCCCTAGAAGCTTGGAAAGAGAACAGACTCTCCCCAAGAACCTCCAGACAGGAATCAGCCCCAGTGACACCTTGATCTTAGCCCAGTGAGACCCGCACAAGACTTAGAATTACAAGGTAAGAATTTATCAGGTTGTTTCATGCTTGTAAGTTTGTGGCAATTCACCACAGCAGCCATGGGAAACCAACGCAGCATGCCTTTGTTTTATAAGATGATCCCCACATTACAAGACACCCTGCATCCATGGTTCCTGCCTGGTGGGTTTGGGGAGTGCCCCACAGTCATGTGACAGTCAGAAACACCCTCACGTTTTCAAACATTCACTGTGGGTAAGGGAGCATGCAGCCCATTTGAATACAACTGCCCAGAGAACAGAACAGGCAAATCTTTCTTTTCTGCCTCAACCCTCCAAGTTCTCATCACGCCTGCCATTTTCCCTCACTCGGTGCCAATCCATCAGATGAAAAGGCTTCTAAAACATCCTGAAATTGAGTGAACTGGGGCTTGGTAACAAAGGTGGAAGACGGACATGTAAAGAGAAACATTCATCCATTTGATTTACTTATGCACACTCCCTCCGTCTGTTTCTGTGTGTGTTTTCAACAAAGTGCAAAGATACTGTTTACAAGAGGGCTTGCCGCAACCTGAGTGGGGGCAGCTGAAATGCGAGCTGCTCTGTGTCCCCTGATTAATGGAGAAAAGGCGGTTGGGCTCCTTGATTGATGACACACAATCCCTATCAGCTTGCCTCCAGCAGCAAGCATGGCTGCCTAACAGTCTCAGAATCCAGAAGGCAAAAGGATTTTCATTCTGGGCATGGAAAAACAGCAGACCAAGCTGGAATCTGCTCTTGCATTGTCTGCTAGATGAAATGATGCCTTGTCAGTTTTCACTTTGGTTTTCCTCCCAGATCCGCACGCCAGAGACCCCAGCAGGGGGACTGCTGACTTCCCCTGAAAAAGCTTGCCATTTGAGCATCCCTCCAGGTGGCGCTAGTGGTAAAGAACCCGCCTGCTAAAGCAAGAGACCTAAAGAGATGCAGGTTCGATTCCTGGGTGGGGAAGATCCCCTGGAGGAGGAAATGGCAACCCACTCCAGTATTCTTGCCTGAAGAATCCCATGGACTGAAGATACTGGCAGGCTACAGTCTTTGGGGTTGCAAAGAGTCGGACATGACTGAAGCTACTTAGTATGCACACATTTGATAATACTAAAGACCAGAGCAGTGACGTGAAGAGTTTTAGGTAGCTGAGCCCTGTCTTAGGCTTGCAAGAAAAGAGCTTCACTGATCACCCCATTATTTCCCATTAGCCTAAGAACAGTGCCCTTTTCTTCCTCAGAGAGAAGCTTTACATAGACAGATAGCTGTTTCTGAAACCCATAAAAGGAACAGGAATTCAAAGATGTTTTTCTGTCTTTAGCTAAGATTCACTGCATGCTTCTTTGAATTATTTATTATTGAAATTATGCCACCAGCAAAATCAAATCATCTCTGTTAAGGGAAGTTTATCTCTGTTAATGGAAGTTTTAGTAAGCTGGAATATGGGTTAGGATCACCACTCCCATTTTTACCCTAATTATTTTTTCCTTAACATCCACACATCCCTGTGGTTTGTGCTATAAAAAAGCAAAATCAGACTGATTATGTAAAGTTGCTGACATATTTTAATGCTCAAGGCTCAAAGTTTGTTATTAAATGTTAAATGCTTTTTCTCAGCTTCAAGAGAATTTTCAACTATGTTATTTTATTAATCTTCTTCAAGGGGAATGCCATCACCCAAGACATACAAACACTATTTTTTAAAATTGGGGAAAGTCTTATTCTTAAGTTTCCAGAAAAAGTCATTTCCAAGTTCTCACTGGGATCCTGAGGTTGCCCTTCATGACTCTCGCCATCATGCCCTCCCGAGCAAGGCATGCATTCATGCACACAAAACACAAAGTTGAATTTCTCTGGGCCTTCACCTTTTCTGCCTTCAGTTTTGATCAGAATCATGAGATTAGGAAAAGTATACAAAAGAGAAAAATATATCCTACAGCAATTCTTCCCACATCCAAAGACCTGACTTTGGAGGAAGAAAGTCTTTGTGAAAATGAATGCATGATAAGGCGATACATGCTCTACAGTTAGTAAGCTGTGTGACCTCAGGCAAATGGCCTAACCTCTCTGTGTGACAATTCTCTTATCTGTAAAATGTGAATAGTCGTAGGGCTGTTTTGAGAATTGAATGAATGAATACTTGAGCACAGTTAACAGAGGAAAGGATGTAACAGATGGATATACAGACAGTGCATAGTTTTGGGGGTTTTTTAGTAGTTAAAGACAGTAGCAGACTTCAGAGATCAATCAGCCACTCAACAGTGACTGATTTAACATCTAGGAAGAGGCAGGCTCTGGCCTTATTGCCACAGATATGATCATAAACAGTCCAGCTTGATTCTTACTCTCACAGAGCCCTCAGGCATCCCCAAAAGCATGGGGTCTCCATGTAACTGACATGGTCAAGTCATCGTTCTCTTGATGTGGAGTGAGCTGTTGGCTCAATCATTCGTGGGAAAAAAACCACAAGAGTAACAATATGATACAGTCCTTATAAACTTTTAAAAGTCCACATTTCTTTTAAATAGTTCACTTTCTCTTCCATAGCAATCATTTTTCTCTGGTACCAGGATTAAAATTTGATCACAATGTACCCAAGTTAAATATTCTTAAGTGATATATTACTATCATTCCTACAAATTCAGCACAAATGGTATCCTATTCAAAACATCATCTCAAGTACTGCAGTTTCTAAAATGGAAAAGTACAGACAGCCTTCATGCGACCCCTTGGGGTCAGGCTTAAATTAATTGACATCTCCCTCTTCGAGGTCTGTGTTAAATGCTGCTTCACATCATCACAGGATGCTTCTTCTGGAACAAATCAGGATTAGAGTGGCAAAGGAAGCACAATCTCTAAACAAGGCTCTAGAAGTTGGTCTTATTTTCAGCTGACAAGAATTCACCACTGAAAGAGAATCCTGTTTACAATTTGTTTACTGAACTCTTAGGAACCAATCCAGCACTGCAGAGATTCCAAAGGGAATGGCTACTGGAAGAAGAATAACATGTCATTTTCTGCAAACAAAGCTTCAAGGCACATTTGCAGTCTTGTTTCTGAGCAGAAGCGAGAAGGCTTAATTTCAAAATGTGGCGCAATTATTAAGTGGTTTCACTTAAAGAAACCAGCCTCCTGGGTCCTTGCATTTCAGTTCACTACACCAATCTCCCACTGAGTCAAAAGCATATTTCATAACAATTATCCCTCTGGTTTCCAAATGTCTGCTAATAATAATAAAAAGAGCTAATTATTGAGTAGTTACTATAATGCAGACAAATTCTTATTGAAATATAATTGACACAGACCATTGTGTCAATTTAAGGAGTCAACATGTTGACTTGATACATTTATATGTTGCAATATGATTGCCGTTGTAGTATTAGCTAACATCTTTATCACATCACATAACCATTACTTCTTTTGTGAAAAGAATAATTAAGACTTAGTCTCTTAGCAAATTTGATTTGTATAATGCAGTATTGTGTCTATAATCACTATACTATGCATTAAATCTCCAGAATTTATCTCCTACTTGCAAATTTATACCTTTAAACAACATCTCTACTATTCCTCCACCCCCAGAGTCCTTGATAACCACCATTCAACTCTGTTTTTGTTTTTAAAGTTTGGCTTTTCAGATTCCACATGTAAGTTTCGACTCATATATACCCCTATGAAACCAACACCATGATCAACATAGTGAATGTGTCCATCGTACACTGCAAATGTTTCCTGTACCCTTTTATACTCCTCTCTCATGCCCGACCCTAACTCCCCCCTCCGCCCACCCCCACCCCCACAGCCTGTCACTGCTGCCATGCTAGTCATTCATGTCATCAGTTTGCATCGTCTCAAGTTTCATATAAATTGAATCATACTCTATTGTAGTTTTTTTTCTTTTTGGGCCTGGTTTCTATGACTCAACTCCTACTGTGTTACAAAATTACTCTGACGGCTGCATGGTGCTGGAGCGACTTTGAGGAGAAAGCCCACATCCAAGGGCAAAGGAGAAGTCCCAGCAAGATGCTGGGAGGGGTGAAATCACATTCAGAACCAAATCCCATACCCGCCAGAGATGCTCAGAGGGCTCAAACATGCCCTGTTCGCACCAGGACCCAGAGACCCCACAGAGACTGAGCCAGAACTGTGTCTGAGTGTCTCCTGCGGAGGTACGGGTCAGCAGGGGCCTGCCGCAGGGGCAGGGGCTCTGGGTACACAGAACTGGGTATGGCAGGGTGCAGCAGACTTGGGGATGGCTAAGCCCTCTTGGAGAAAGTCGCCATTAACCCCACCATAGAACTGCCAGAACTTACACAGGACTGGGGAAACAGACTCTTGGAGGCACAGACAGAAGCTTGTGTGCACCAGGACCCAGGAGGAAGGAGCAGTGACCCCACAAGAGACTGACTAGACTTGCACGTGTCCAGGAGTCTCTGGTGGAGGCGTGGTCAGCGATGGCCTGCTGCAGGGCTGGGGGTAGGGTGCATCAGTGTGTGCGTGGGACCTTTTGAAGCAGGTCGCCATTATCTTCATTACCTCCACCATAGTTTGGCACAGGTAAATAACAGGGAGGAAACACAGCCACCAACAGAAAATTGGATTAAA
Organism: Cervus elaphus; assembly: GCF_910594005.1. Taxonomy (NCBI): domain Eukaryota; kingdom Metazoa; phylum Chordata; class Mammalia; order Artiodactyla; family Cervidae; genus Cervus; species Cervus elaphus. Next base: position 82,404,443 of record NC_057829.1, on the reverse strand, counting down.
GATTTACTGAGCATGGCCCCGCCCATCAGAACAAGACCCAGTTTCTCCCTTAGTGAGTCTCTCCCATCAGGAAGTTTCCATAAGTTCCTCTTATCCTTCAACATCAGAGGGCAGACAGACTGAAACCCACAGTCACAGAAAACTAACCAATCAGATCACATGGGTCACAGCCTTGTCTAACTCATTGAAACTATGAGCCATGCCGTGTAGGGCCACCCAAGACGGACGGGTCATGGTGGAGAGTTCTGACAAAATGTGGTCCACTGGAGAAGGGAATGGCAAACCACTTTAGTATTCTTGCCTTGAGAACCTCATGAACAGCATGAAAAGGCAAAAAGATAGGACACTGAAAGATGACCTCCACAGGTTGGTAGGTGCCCAATACGCTACTGGAGATTAGTGGAGAAATAACTCCAGAAAGAATGAAGAGAGGGAGCCAAAGCAAAAACAATACCCAGTTGTGGATGTGACTGGTGATGGATGTAAAGTCCAATGCTGTAAAGAGCAATATTGCATAGGAATCTGAAATGTTAAGTCCATGAAGCCAGGCAAATTGGAAATGGTCAAACAGGAGATGGCAAGAGTGAACATCAACATTTTAGGAATCAGCTAACTAAAATGGACTGGAATGAGTGAATTTAACTCAGATGACCATTATGTCTATTACTGTAGGCAAGAATCCCTTAGAAGAAATGGAGTAGCCATCATAGTCAACAAAAGAGTCTGAACTGCAGTACATGGATGCAATCTCAAAAATGACAGAATGATCTCTGTTTGTTTCCAAGGCAAACCAATCAATATCACAGTAATCCAAGTCTATGCCCCAACCAGTAATGCTGAAGAAGATGAAGTTGAACGGTTCTATGAAGACCTAAAAGACCTTCTAGAACTAACACCCAAAAAAGATGTCCTTTTCATTATAGGGGACTGGAATGCAAAAGGAGGAAGTCAAGGGATACCTGGAGTAACAGGCACATCTGGCCTTGGAGTACAGAATGAAGCAGGGCAAAGGCTAATAGAGTTTTGCCAGGAGAACGCATTGGTCATAGCAAACACCCTCTTCCAACAACACGAGAAGACTCTAGACATGGATATCACCAGATGGTCAATACAGAAATCAGATTGATTATATTCTTTGCAGCCAAAGATGGAGAAGCTCTATACAGTCAGCAAAAGCAAGATCGGGAACTGACTGTGGCTCAGATCATGAACTCCTTATTGCCAAATTCAGACTTCAATAGAAGAAAGCAGGGAAAACCACTAGATCATTCAGGTATGACCTAAATCAAATTCCTTACAATTGTACAGTGGAAGTGAGAAATAGATTCAAGGGACTAGATCTGATAGACAGAGTGCCTGAAGAACTATGAACAGAGGTTTGTGACATTGTACAGGAGGCAGGGATCAAGACCATCCTCAAGAAAAAGAAATGCAAAAAGGCAAAATGGTTATCTAAAGAGGGCTTACAAATAGTTGTGAAAAGAAGAGAAGCCAAAGCAGAGGGGAAAAGGGAAGATATACCCATTTCAATGCAGAGTTCCAAAGCATAGCAAGGAGAGATAAGAAAGCCTTCCTCAGTGATCAATGCAAAGAAACAGAGGAAAACAACAGAATGGGGAAGACTAGAGATCTCTTCAAGAAAATCAGGGATACCAAGGGAACATTTCATGCAAAGATGGTCACAATAAAGGACAGAAATGGTACGGACCTAACAGAAGCAGAAGCTATTAAGAAGAGGTGGCAAGAATACACAGAAGAACTATACAAAAAGAGATCTTCATGACCCAGATAATCACAATGGTGTGATCACCAACCTAGAGCCAGACATCCTGGAATGCAAAGTCAAGTGGGCCTTAGGAAGCATCACCAGGAACAAAGCTAGTGGAGGTGACGGAATTCCAGTTGAGCTATTTCAAATCCTGAAAGACGATGCTGTGAAAGTGTTGCACTCAATATGCCAGCAAACTTGGAAAACTCAGCAGTGGCCACAGGACTGGAAAAGGTCAGTTTTCATTCCAATCCCAAAGAAAGGCAATGCCAAAGAATGCTCAAACTACCGCACAATTGCACTCATCTCACATGCTAACAAAGTAATGCTCAAAATTCTCCAAGCCAGGCTTCAACAGAACATGAACCATGAACTTCCAGATGTTCAAGCTGGTTTTAGAAAAGGCAGAGGTACCAGAGATCAAATTTCCAATATCCGTTGGATCATCGAAAAAGAGACTTCCAGAAAAACATCTACTTCTGCTTTATTGACTATGCCAAAGCCTTTGACTGTGTGGATCACAACAAACTGTGGGAAATACTTTAAGAGATGGGAATACCAGACCGCCTGACCTGCCTCCTGAGAAATCTGTATGCAGGTCAGGAAGCAACAGCTAAAACTGGACATGGAACAACAGACTGGTTCCAAACAGGGAAAGGAGTACATCAAGGCTGTATATTGTCACCCTGCTTATTTAACTTATATGCAAAGCACATCATGAGAAACACTGGGCTGGAAGAAGCACAAGCTGGAATCAAGATTGCCGGGATAAATATCAATAACCTCAGATATGCAGATGACACCAGCCTTATGGCAGAAAGTGAAGAACTAAAGAGCCTCTTGATGAAAGTGAAAGAGAGCACAAAAGTTGGTTTAAAGCTCAACATTCAGAAAACTAAGATCATGGCATCTGGTCCCATCACTTCCTAGCAAATAGATGGGGAAACAGTGAGAGACTTTATTTTGGGGGGCTCCAAAATCACTGCAGATGGTGACTGCAGCCATGAAATTAAAATACAATTGCTCCTTGGAAGAAAAATTATGACCAACCTAGATAGCATATTAAAAAGCAGAGACATTACTTTGCCAACAAAGGTCTATCTAGTCAAAGCTACGGTTTTTCCAGTAGTCATGTATGGATGTGAGAGTTGGACTATAAAGAAAGCTGAGCACTGAAGAATTGATGCTTTTGAACTGTGGTGTTGGAGAAGACTCTAGAGAGTACCTTGGACAGCAAGGAGATTCAGCTAGTCCATCCCAAAGGAAATCAGTCCTGAATATTCATTGGAAGGATTGCTGCTGAAGCTGAAACTCCAATACTTTGGCCACCTGATGTGAAGAACTGACTCACTAGAAAAGACCCTGATGCTGGGAAAGACTGAAGGTGGGAGGAGAAGCGGACGACAGAGGATGAGATGGTTGGATGGCATCACCGACTCAGTGGACATGAGTTTGAGGAAACTCTGGGAGTTTGTGATGGACAGGGAAGCCTGGCGTGCTGCATTCCATGTGGTCGCAAAGAGTCAGACACAACTGAGTGACTGAAGTGAACTGAGCATTACAAAAATAAACCACAGAGAACTTCCCAGGTGGAGATAGTGGTAAAGAATACACCTGCCAGGGCAGGAGGTGCAAGAGCCTCGGGTTCGATCCTGGGTCAGGAACATCCCCTGCAGGAAGAAATGGCAACCTGTTCCAGTATTCTTGCCTGAGAAATTCCATGGACAGAGGAGCTTGGCAGGCTATGGCACCATAAAGAGTCAGACACAACGGAGCACACACATAAATGTCCGTTCATTTACCTACTGATATACATTGGGACTCCAAACCTGGGGTGTCACACATAAAGTTGCTATGAATACTATGTACAAGTATTTGTACAGACATGTGCTTTCATTTCTCTTGGGTAAATGCCTACATGAGAGGTGGCTGGGTCACAAGTGTGCAATTAACTTTTAAGAAACTGTCAGACTTTTCCAAAGTGATTTCACCATGTATAGACACTGATATGTTGTATTTGCATTTTTATTCAATTCAGAGTACTTACCCATGTTGCTAATTTTTCACACTCTTCATTACTTTGTGTACATCCAGATTTTCCTCTGGTATCAGTTTCCTTCTGCCCACTGGACTTCCTGCAGCATTCTTTTAGTGCATGTCTACTGCTGATGAATTCTTACCTCTATCTCAAAAACTCTTCACTTCCATTTCTGAAGAATAGTTTCACTGGATGTATTATAGACTAAAGGGTTTTCTTGCAGTACTCTTAAGATGTTGCTTTACTGTCTTCTGGTTTATATCATTTCCAACAAGAAATCTGCTATCATCCTTATCTTTGTTCCTCTGTATGTCGTAAGTATACCTAAAGGAGCTCCTTCACAGGAACAACTTTAAAATACTAGTTAAAATTACAAAATACTATTTTTCTATTATGTTCATAAAGATTTAAAGTATTGATAGCATCTAGTTGTGAGTACACACTCACTATATGCCACTATTAGTGATAGTATAAACTGGTACAGTTTTTTGCACAATAATTGTATACAATCTACTAAAATCAAAATGTCTGAACTTTTTCACAGTTTTTCTACTAGGATTTTTTTCTCTAGAGATATTTTCAACAACTAGTGCAAGTGTTCACGAATGGTACAGCAGCATTATCTAACTTCAAAATTTCAAAATATAAATGATTATAAATAGAAGATTTAAAAGATATATATGTTTGTACATCAATGGAATGTATCCAATTAAACAAATGAATAACATTTATTTGCATAAAAATATGTGTTCATAAAGACACTTTTGAGTATAAATGGCAAGAAATACAATTAAAACTAGGTTGAGGCAAAAAAGGAGAAGTTATTAAGTCTTACAACCCAAGGAAAAGGAATGTGACTGAGCAATTCAACTGTAATAAAAGAACAACCAGAAAGAAAATAGGAATAAAAGTTGAACGGCTGTATACCAAACTATCTAAAAGATTATCTCTGAGGTTTTGGACTATGTAGAACTCCCACTTTCTCCTTTACACATTTCTCTAGGGTTTTCACTTTCATAATATAAGTAGAAAAAAATCATATATTTCAAGACAAAACTTCACAGAAACCCAAAATCTCCTCATCAGGTTCTGGGTATGACTTTTTTCATATTTGCAATGAGACATTCTTGAAAATGTTTAATTTTTAATAATATTCCAATCTAGAAGAAAACATGGAAATATTCTCTTTAAACTCTTTTGGAGTCTGGAATTCTTAAATGTACTAGCTTGACAATGCAAAGCACTGCCCTCCTTTATGCAAAATATTTAAAAGCATAAATATTTGCCAAACTGCCTCTGGAGAATTTAAACCAAAAACAGTCCCTGCCCCATGTTCTGCATGCCTCACCAACAGTATGGACAAGAGGGAGTATGGGCCCTCTTGCTCCCCACCTACCCACTCACAGAGCAGGATATTTACAATAGAACCTTTGTGTAAAATAATGAGTCCTCCCCAGGATCATGGTAGACACCCAGCATGTAAGTAGGAACAGAGTCTCTAGCACAGCAATGCCCACACAGCTGTTCCATCCCCACCTTACACCTTCCCAGGAGATAATCCAGAACTTAAAATCGTAAATGATGCCACATAACCCAAGCAAATGGAAATGGTACAGAGTTTCTTCAAGCCACTCAACTGAATATATGAACAGCAGTCTCTGAGATTTCTGGGTTTTACCATTGTTGTTTAGTCACTAAGTCTTGTCTGTGTCCAACCCGTTGCAACCCATGGACTGCAGCACACCCGGCTTCCCTGTCCTTCACCATCTCCCAGAGTTTGCTCAAATTCGTGCCCATGGAGTCCATGATGCCATACAAGCATCTCATCCTCTGTTGCCCCCTTCACCTCCTGTCCTCAATCTTTCCTACCATCAGGGTCTTTTCCACTGAGTCAGCTCTTCGTATCAGGTAGACAAAGTATCGGAGCTTCAGCTTCAGCATAAGTTCTTCCAGTGAATATTCAGGGTTGATTTCCTTTAGGATTGACTGGTTTGATCTCCCTGCTGTCAAAGGGACTCTCAAGAGTCTTCTTCAGCACCACAATTCAAAAGCACCAATTCTTCAGCACTCAGCCTTCTTTATGGTCCAACTCTCACATCCACACATGATAAGTGGAAAAACCATAGCTTTGAGTATATGCACTTTTGTCAGCAAAGTGATGTCTCTGCTTTTAAATACGCTGTCTAGGTTTGTCACAGCTTTCCTTCCCAGGAGCAAGCATCTTTTAATTTCCATGTGGAGCAACATCAGTTAGAGAAACATTCTCAGCCTCTCTCTTGGGCTGTTGTTGTTTGGTTGCTGAGTCATGTCCAATTCTTTTGTGATCCCATGAACTGTAACCTGCGAGGCTCCTCTGCCCATGGAATTCTCCAGGCAAGAATACTGGAGTGGATTGTCATGCCCTCCTCCAGGGGATCTTTCCAACCCAGGGACTGAAGCCGCTCTCCTGCAGCTCCTGCATTGCAAGTGGATTCTTTACTGCTGAGCCACCAGGGAATCCCTCAAAAATGTACCAAGTACCACGTTAACATTCTGGGGAAATATGAACAAAGAAGACACCATCTCTGTTCTCAAGAGGCTCAATATGGTGGGAAAGGCATTACCTGTAATTACAGATCATTACAAAACAAAATTATGTATGCCACAGTAAGAATAAGTATGGGCTTCCCTGGTAGATCAGCTGGTAAAGAATCCACCTGCAATGTAGGAGACCCCGGTTCGATTCCCGGGTTGGAAAGATCCTCTGGAGAAAGGATAGGATACCCATTCCAATATTCTTGCCTGGAGAATCCCCATGGACAGAGGAGCCTGGCAGGCTACAGTCCATGGGGTTGCAAAGAGTCGGACATGACTGAGCAACTAAGCAAGAATAAGTATAGATGTTAAGAGGCACATAATCTACAACTGCAGAGGGCTGGTTCTGTTTCAGAAGGAATTATACTTACAGTGACCATTATCAATTGACTATTATGACAATTACAAGATAAACCCTGTCTAATCAAGGCTTCCCTGAAAATTCTATGGTTATACTGCTTCCTATGGAGCACCACATCTGGCTAGAGCTAAGCCTTCACAAAGAAGGCAACCCAAAGCTTCGCTTATTCCCCAGAAACATCCAAATCTGTCTCACTCCTGATTTGCAGGGGAGTTTCTTGAGTCTTCAGTGCAGATGTGGAAATCCACCAGTTTCCCCAAAGATGCTGTGCATAACAGCTGTGATGAAAGGGCCCCCATAGTATGAATCAGGCCCCGCTCATCATCTTCTCTCTACTATCAAAATAATTGCACAGTGCAGAGCCTCATTATTAAGAACTGGGCACCACCATGGAAAACATGTTGTTGGAAAACACCTGCACTGGCAAAGCAAAGATGAGTTGACCTAATTATGTCCTCCATCTCTAATTCTGGACGGAATATTAAGAGTGGCTGAAAAGAACATATTGGCAAGAAATGCAGATAATTCAGCTTGAGGCGGGGGGAGTTGCCCACAGAGCTGTATTGGGCGAAACTCTGAAGTTATCATCTAATTACACTTTTACACCCCCTTGATTCCCCATGAAAAATGCCAGGGGTGAAAACATGTCATCTAAAGCCCTTCACTGCCACCCCCCCACTACAATTTTTCTCTCACATCTGATTTGAAATTTTTTTTTTTAATTCTAATCTAGACCTCTTTGAAGGATAATGATGAGAACCAGACCCTGCCAAGCAGGCAGGATGGGATGCGGTGAGCTATGACTGGAACAGATGGTTCAAACAGAAGCCACGAATTCAACATGACAGCCCAAGATTAAACTGCTCCCTTTAAGTCTTCAGCAGTTTTGTGGCCCAATCCTTATTAACTTCTCCAGGAACACAAAGAGATGTGGGTCTACAGAAGTGCCAACAGGGCACTTTTCAAGTAAAATATGGATTTGAACAAGATTTGAACTAGAAGAGGTTCATCTGCTGTATTCATCCCCAAATCTAGTAGCACAAAGAATCACTCCAGAGCTTGGAAATATTCCTATAAATGTCAAACATGGAGAAATGCAATATATCTAAATAACAAGTACCCAGCATAGATCATTTTTGCATTTTTGTCATTTTCCAGATTTTATCTGGATTTTTTTACATAAAAACTCACTACAGATACATTTCAACTGTGTTTTGCACTCCTCCCAGTCTCATTATCCAAAGATAACTAGTCTCTTAAAGATAATATGTTCCCTTCCCATATGAATTTTTAGAGTTTTAGTATATAATGTGTGTCTATAAACAACACACTATGTTGTTTTCTGCTTTAAAATATACACAAATGATACATTACTGTACCTATTCTGTAACTGGGATTTTTCACTCGACATTTTAGATCTATCCACACTGATACATAAAGACACATTTCACTTTCACTCCCACAGTCGTATTTTTGATGTATTTCTTTTAAGCCACATCTTATTTTTTATTTTTTTACTTTATGTCCTTTTGAGTCTCTGAATGAAGAATTTTAATCTACTTACGTTTGTTGTGACTACTAACATAATTAATTTACACCTACTCTCTTATTTTGTGTTTTTTATTTACCATGGGTTTTGGGTTTGTTTTTGGGTTTTTGTTTTGTTACCTTGTCTTATACAGTTTTGCATTTTATTTCTTCTTCTTCCCATATACTGGTTCAGAAGTCATGCTTTCTATTTTTATTCTTTCAGTAGATACTCTATAAATTTTTTAAGAGACATTTAATTCAACAGATTTAGAGTTAGTAAGTAACAAGCCTGTTCACATTTAATACAAAGGTAGGATGTTTTAACTGAAAACACCCAAGCCTGTTCTTCTATGATATATTTGTTGCTAATATCTGCTATTAGATTACTCTTATTTTAAAATCCCCACAAATTGGTCTTTTCTAAGTCAACTCATGTTTAGATTTGCCAACATCCTTATCAATTTCCCCATCTACTGCTCCTTACATCCTTCTCTTTCCATCTGCACTGTGCTTCAGCAATGTATATGTCATACATTTGCTTCAGAGTTTATGAGCAGCAAACTCTCTCAGTCTTTGTATGCCTATGGGTATCTTTAGTTCATCATCTCTCTTGAGGAGTAATTTGAATATAAAATTCTAGGTTGGGCTCTGTTTTCATCATTAGGAATGATGGATGGCTGTCATTCTATTGTCTCCTGGAGTCTTATTGCTGACAAGAACCTTGCTATTAGTTTACTGTTATTCTTTGTAGATAATCTATGTTTTATCTCTAGCAGCTTTTTATGACTCCTGTTTTGATATTCACATTTTGCTGTTTCACTATGTTGATGTCTGCTTGTGTACATTTTTTTTTATTTGTTCTGCCAGAGATTCAACATATACCTTCCATCTCTGCTTCATGTCTTAGCATTTCTCTTCCATACTTCTCTCTATTTCTCTGTGCTACATCCTGGGGAATTTCCTCAGCTCTTTATCCAACTACGTAAGTCTCTTTTCAGCTGTGTCTAACCTACATTTAGACTCATCATTTGAGAAACTTTTCCCCCTGCCATGGTTTTATGTTATTTTCTAATCTCTACTTTGTTCTTTTTAATTCTGTCTATTCATTTATCATACTGTTCTAATCTTGTCTTTAAAGTTTCTGGCTCTTCTTTTACCTTTTTAGATATCCAATTGTGCTATCATCTCTAGTTCTTGCAGTGTGAATTCTCCAGCATGATAATTCTCCTTCATGGTGTTTTCTTGTGTGAGATTTTTATTTTTTATTTTTAAATAGGAAGCCTATCGATGATGACATCAATGATGACATCATTTTCCATGAGTATCCTAAGGCTCTGGGCAGTGTCCATTTTCTCACAGATATTTCTTTTCCCTTCTACCACACCAAACAGAGGCCCACTTTTCTTGCCACTTCCCCATACAAGTGAATGGAATTTCTCATGGCTCCCAGCATTTTACTGACTGCTTTATTTTTCATGGGGCCTGAGACCTTGTCTCAGACCTTTAACTCCTAAGTGTTAAAACCCCACCCTAGTCAAGAGCATTTAAAAATTCTTTAGCTCCATTTTAGACCTTCTGAAACAAAATTCTGAATGTGGGACCCAGAAATCTATTTATCACATTCTCTGGGTCCAGTTATCATAGTTATTTATGGAGCCAGGATGAGAAGCTGTATTTCCTAAAAGAATGTTAGTGGCAGAAAATACTGGGGAGCAATTTAATACCTCCATGAAACTTACTCTGTCAGTCAACAGAAGAAGAGTAAAGTATGGTTTAACAGTCCACCAATTACAACTAATGAACTATAAGCATGCACTACAGGCTATCACTTTGCTGGGTGATGTTCCTTTATACAAAAGTTTTCACTTACCCACTCCAGTATTCTTGGGCTTCCCTGGTGGCTCAGCTGGTAAAGAATCCGCCTGCAATGTGGGAGACCTGGGTTCGATCCCTGGGTTGGGAAGATCCCCTGGAGAAGGGAACGGCTACCCACTCCAGTATTCTGGCCTGGAGAATTCCATGGACTGTGTATAGTCCATGAGGTCACAAAGAGTCTGACACAACTGAGCAACCTTTCACTTTCTACTTACCTGTCTGGACTCCAGCTGCTCCATTTTGCCAGTTTTTTCACAGAATAATGCAATAATCCTCTAAATAATCACCAGCAAGAATCCACTTGACACAAAAAGGAAATTTTTTTCTTACGACTCCTACATGAAAAAGATAATCATCTTTAACCTCTACTTTTGCCTTTTATCTGGGTATCCATGTTGTCTCTAAGGCTAGTTATCTAAATGTGATTTCTAAACGCCTTATCCACAGGTTTAATTATAATTTCACCTTCTGCAACAAAGTTTACTACCATGACTTCACTTGAAGGCCTCAAGGCAAGGAGGAGTATTTAAAGAGAAAAACAGAAGGCAAGCATGCCTGGGATCCCAGAGCAAGGAGCTGGGCAACCACAGATGAGACTGGAAAGGGGCAGAGGTATGTCTAAGTAGGAGATTTTAGGCCTGGAGCAGGTCATAGGGGGCAGGTTTGACCTACTGACATGTATTCCAGTCCTTAGTATGTGTGATGCCTGAGAAATAATGTCTCAGTAAATGTTTGCCAAAGAATTGATAATCTATGAATACACACAAAATTGACTTTGAGTTCAAAGCCATGAAAGTAAGGCTGAATTATTACCTCAGTTTGAGAAAAATCAATTCTGGAAAACAAATAATACAGAAACTTATTCGTATACTCAATTAACAAATATTTGTAATGCTACCACTTTGGACAAGGTATTACAAGGTGTGACACAACTATCAGAATCCATCACCAATGGCACGGAGACATTTTTCTGAACTCCAGCAAGCCCCTTCCATTTTATTTCACTTTCTTCAGTTAAATTAAAGCAAACTGAAATTTCAAAGTTTTTCAAATAAAAAGCAAATATACTATTACCCCATTTTCCCAAGCTATTTTGTCCATGTGTTTGCACCTATGTTGTCCATCAGATATTAATGAAAGTTGGTTATCTCTAGGTGGTGAGATTTTTTAATGATTTATTAGCTTTCATCTTTGTATTTTTCTGTATCATCTGACTTTTTAATTTAATGAGTTTCTATAATTTTTACAAAACAATGAAGTCACATGATTCTTATTTTAACTTTTTATTCTGTATTGGGGTATAGCTGATTAACAATGTGGTGACAGTTTCAGGTGACCAGCAAAGAGACTCAGCCACACATACACATGTATCCACTCTCCCCCAGGCTCCCCTCCCATCCAGGCTGCCAGATAACGTTGAGCAGAATTGTATGTGCTATACAGTAGGTCCTGGCTGGTTATCCATTTTAAAATAGCAGTGTGTACACGTCCATCCCAAACTTTCTAACTATCCTTTCCCCCCCTCCTTCCCCCTGGCGACTATAAGTTCATTCTCTAATAAGTCTGTGAGTCTCTTTCTGTCTTGTAAGTAAATTCATTTGTCTCATTTCTTTTTAGATTCCCCATATAAGGAATGTCATGTGATGTTTCTCCTTCTCTGCCTGACTTACTTCACTCAGTATGACAATCTCCGGGTCCATCCATGTTGCTGCAAATGGCATTATTTCGTTCTTTTCAATGACTGAGTAATATTCCACTGTATACATGTACCACATCTTATTTCATTCCTCTGTTGATGGACATTTAGGTTGCTTCCATGTCTTGGCTATTGTAAACAGAACTGCAATGAACAATTGGGGTGCATGTATCCTTTCGGATCATGTTTTTCTCTGGATATATGCCCTGGAGTGGGATTACAGGGTCATATGGTAGCTCTATTTTTAGTTTTTTAAGGAACCTCCATACTGTTCTCCACAATAGCTACACCAATTTACATTCCCATCAACCAAGTAAGAAGGCTCCCTTCTCTCCACACCCTCTATAGCATTTATTGTTTGTGGATTTTTTGATGATAGCCATTCTGACTGACAAAAGTCACATTATTTTTAAACCACTGAAGAATAAGGGATTCTACCTCCCCTGTAGTTCCCACAATCCCCTGATTACAGAGGTGAGTGCCTCACATGGGAACACACACACCCCTGGGGCCCCTGCCACATTCTTGGGTTCTTTCTGTTTCAGGAACATAATTTGAAACATGCTGAATCTGAAGCAGTGACAATTAGTCATATGCCTGCCTTTCACAGGAACACAGTGTGGGGGTGAACAGGTCAATCTCTGGCTGATTTTATGCAATAATTCTCTTCTTTATCGGAGAATTTAAGAGATATGCTATTGGAAGAAGGAGCATGAAACCTCATATAAAGTGCCTCACATTTTCTGTCACAGATTCTATCATGCTGCAGACAAAAGAAAATCCCCATATTCACATTTCTATTTCAGTTCTACTTTTCTCTTTTTAAAGTCATTAATTTTTTCCCCTACAACATCAGCTGTGCAATAAGATTTGCTGTATTCAACAACCACCTGTGAAGCACCTAAACAATTTCAGAAACTATGAAATATAGGGAAATCAAAGATAAACAGGGCAGGGCTGCACCCAATAAGTTTACAGTCAGGAGTCAAAACTTTCTACAATTGAAAATTTCACTAAACATTGTTACTACGTGCTGATAAAAGATTAGAAAATTCTAGAAAGTGATTCTAGATGCTATTGCAACTATCATCTTAGAAGTAATGAATGTGTAAAAGGGGATTTGATTAGGTGTCTGGCCTTAAAAGAAAAAAAAAAGATATAGACGCATGGTGTGACAAAGATTACCAAAAGAACTACAACAATTTATGAATGAGAGAAATCCAAGATGCTCACTCTGAAATTCTCTTTTCTGACAAGCACATTAGTCACTGGGTAGCAGTGTTCTGGTTTAAGATATACTTTTTGGATCACTATGTATGACTTGTGGAAAATCCATCTGCCAAATTTGCTCTTTCTGGAGTAGTTTTTTTCTTATGTCTTTCAGGAGATTCAAGTATAACCACTCTGCTTTAGCAGTAAAGTTGAAATAAAATTGACCCCAATCTGCAAGTGGTAAAACATTAACTCACTGGAATTCAAGAGGCAGATATTTGGGAGTAAATTCTACCCACCAAAGAATAACTGTCAACTCCCCTAAAAGAAATAAAAGAAAAATCAATACAAAATAGGTCATGGAGAAATTTTCAGACCAAATATGTCCACCCAAGCCTACATCTCACAGCTGGAAATGGGCCCATGAAAAGTATGGGGAAGGAGGCTAGGTACACAAAATTTGGGCTCTTCTATAACACAGGGAGGCCCGGCGTGCTGCGATTCATGGGGGTCACAAAGAGTCAGACATGACTGAGCGACTGAACTGACTGACTGACACCTATAAGGGGGCTTCCCTGGTGGCTCAGATGGTAAAGAATCCACCTGCCAATGCAGGAGACATAAGAGATGCAGGTTCAATCCCTGGGTTGGGAAGATCTCTGGAGGAGGGCATGGCAACCCACTCCAGTATTCTTGCCTGGAGAATCCCATAGACAGAGGAGCCTGGTGGGCTACAGTCACAAATAGTCAGACATGACTGAAGCATCTTAGCATGCACACACACTCACCTACTAGAGATATTTAATTTCATCTGTAGAGACACATCAATATAAGCTGTATGTCTCTCCACTCTACAAACCTCTCCAATGTGCTTTACGAAATCATCCAAAGTGCCTTACTGCAGAAAAAGAAACCCATGGTGGCACTGGAGAGCTCTAACAAGCTTTCAAAATTTGAACCCCACAAAATTATCCTTTAAAACCTTCATAGAAAAATCAATTCATTTATTTAAAACCTGTCTCAAGCCACTATTTCTCAACAACCTTGTTTCATTAGAAGAATTAAAACTTATTAAGACAGAATAATCAGCTTTCCACAAACACACCCTGAGGATTTGAGAGAATAACCATTCTAACATCCCATTAATGTTTATTCAATAGTCTATGGTAATGTTGTAAACTGAATATTTAACACAGTAAGAAAATATTCTTTACCATGTCAAAACTATAATCCTTAATGGTTTCAGGTACATGAAAAAAAGAATCAACTTTTCTCGATAAAAACTTGAACACAATGTGATTTCTCTTCCAGAGATACATATAGCCAACAATCATTATTATTGCATGTCCCTGTTTCAACTCTTCCTTGAAAAAGATAACAACAATAAATCTTGCAATTAAGAGAAAAATGTTCCATTGATTTGGAGAAATTTGATTTCAGATATATGGAATATTTTAACTGGATTAAAGAAAGTTGGCATCTTAACTTTGCAAGGATCCCCCTTCATCAGAGGCCCTTAAGTCAGCAACCCTCCCAGAGTTGGGAGACCCCCCAGGGCACTGCTTAGCAGAAGTCAGAGAGTAAGAACCCCAGGGAGTACACACCAAAGCTCCAACACAGTCCTCAGTTCTCAAGGATGAAAATCCAGTCCCTGCTCCCAACCACTGCCTTTTTTTCACAGGTTCAATAGTCCTTTCTGAGACCCTGGAATTCTCAGGAAAGAAATATGGTCAGACTTTTTCTTAAATGACATGGTAAGAAATTTCATTTCTAGTCTTCCTCCTGCAGACTCAAAGGAAAAATTGCAGATTCAGACTTATTTCCTAAGAGCCCATCAAAGGATCTGACCTACAAAATACTAAAGTGGAGAGAACGTATTCGATGTTATCCAAAGCAAACCTTTAGTTTTCCTCTTCCCAAAAGTTCCATACAGTGAGAAGAAGAGAACAGGGCCAGTTACTTACAAAGAAAAGGAGAGGAAAAATTAATCACTTAGAGGAAAAAGTTATCCAGGTATCCAGTCCCTCTGTGGGAAGAGCCTGACTTAAAGCCCCTCATTCAGTCACTCAACGCTCCTTGACATCCATTCTATGCCAGTCACTGAGCCCCAAAAAGCATGAGACAGGCCTGTCTGCAAAGAGCTCACAGTCTCAGAGAAGGGCCAAATTAGCCAACAAGTCACAGGACAATGTGATGTGTGCCCAGGAATGGAGAGCAGGAAACCAGGGATGACTATTGCAACCTGAAATGCCAGAAACTCATGGGCTGGGATTTGAAAATAGTTCATTAAGAAAAGAAGTGAGGGAATGGGGTTTCCATGGAGTGGAAGGGGCCATACCTGACAGGCAGCACAAGGGCAGAACAATCAGCAGCCCAGCAGAGAGAGGGACACAGGCTCTGAATCCATCCTAGAGCCAATATTGGTTTATGATCTCTGACAAGTTTGGACAAATCATCTAGAGCCACCACCATTTACATCTATATGAGAAGTTCGGCCCAATTGCCAAACTCAGTTGTCGGCACCTCTGCCTGCACGTTAGCCTCAACAAAGCTTGAAAAATAAAAACCAATGCTTGGGTCCCCCTCCAACCCAATTATACTGGAATCTCTAGCTTCATGGTCCGGTCCAAACATCAGCAATTTTTAAAGCATTCCCATCACGTCTTGGCCTTTTGGCTAAGTGTAAAACGTCCCAACTGGTTCCCATGTGCTATGAACCTCAGAACTCACTGTAAAAAGAAGTTAATTTTTAAGATCTAGCCCCAAGGGTTGTCACAAAGGTTAAATGAAATAATAAATGTCTAGGAGGTATAAAGATGACAATGGATTATGTGGAGGGTGTCAAGTACGGAAATGAGGCTGGAAATAGGCCAGAACCAGACCCTTGTGACAGCTAAATCATACGGCATCCTTCCCTCATGCCACGCATGAGCTCTTCACATGTGTAACACGGCCAGTCTGGCTCTGCAGACCAGGCTCTTTCATCCCCTGTCTCTACTGCAAGAGGAGAGAAGGTCCGATTCAGAGGTAAAGGCTTTAGGTGAGCTGTGTGGGTGTTGATGAACCACATTACCAGGGAGTAATAATCAAAACCATAGTATTTAAAGTCATTCTGACTTTAGTGTAGACAATAGTTTGAAACAGAAAGAGACAGAGGCAGGGAAATGATTCTGTTCCATACACAGAAGACAGAGATTGGATGGGTCAATCAGAGGAGAAAAACCACCCAGAAACTCAGAGCCTAAAAGAAAACAAAAAGGCACCACAGGCTGGTAGATTTTCTCATATGACCTCTGAGACTTCATTAAGACATAAATGTGCTCTGCAACACAAATACGGTCCATTTTGACCTCTTACCTCTTGTGCCATCTCAGTCCGCAACATTAGTATCACCTGAAACACTTTAATCATGTCTCTAGAAGTGTATGACTAACACACTTAGCATGTTTCCATCATCTTTCAAGAATTTCATCTATTCAAAGGGTTTTTTAAGTGCTGTTACCATCACCTGCCCAGAGAGTTTGGTTTAATAATTTCCTTTATGGCATAGTCTCTTTAATGAGCAATTCAGATTTAAACTATTTTTCCATTACTGATATATTCACGATGTTACTGTTGTCAGACTCTGTCAGCACATACAAGGTAGGTGTTATTCCCATTTTACAGAGGACAGCTAAGCAGGTTTTCCTTTAGCAAGGTCGTAGTTACAGAAAGAATAAACTACTCAAGGACCAATTATTTGTAAGCATCTCCAGCACTTCAAAATTATTAACTCCAGAGAATAAATGTGACAACTCAGTCTTTTCCGTTCATTAAATTCAGTCTATTCATTAGGTAAAACAGTTAGCCTATTTATACCTAGGGAAAAAAGACCAGGCCATAGTTTAAGTAATTCCTTCTACTTAAAAATATACTAAATATGAAATCTGGGACATTTTCCAATTTTTATTGTAAAATACATGGGAAAAAAAGTTACCATCTTAGTGATATAAGCACATGGTTCAGTGCTGCTAAATACATTTAAAACGTTGTACAACCATTACCACTGTCCATCTCCATAACTCTTCATCTTGTAAAATTAAGATTATGAGACCTTAAACAGTAACTCCCCATTCCCCTCTCCCATGGCAACTACCATTCTATCTTCCGTCTCTGTGATTTTGATTACTCTAAGAATCTCACTTAAGTGGAATCATAGAAGAGTTGTCTTTTTGTGAGTGGCTTATTTCACTCAGCATAATGTCCTCAAGGTTCAACCATGTGGTAGTATGTGTCAGCATTTCCTTTCTTTTTAAGGCTGAATAACAAACACCCCACTGTGTGTATATACCCCTACATATGTATGTGAAGAACAGACTTATTGGAAAAGACCCTGATGCTGGGAAAGATTGAAGGCAGGAGGAGAAGGAGATGATGGGAGGATGAGATGGTTGGATGGCATCACCGACTGAATGGACATCAATTTGAGCAAATTCCGGGAGATGGTGCAGGACAGGGAAGCCTGGCGTGCTACAGTCCATGGGGTTTTGCAAAGAGTCGGACATGAATGAGTAACTGACCAACAACAAATGATATTTTTGTAGGTCAAAGTAGACATGCTGGCAATCGCATATGGTTCACTCTAATACAACATTATATTGGCATGATACCAGTCAGGCTTGTTAGCACTTTAGACTAACTCTTGGTCTTCCTTGCACACTGCAGGTACCATCCGGTGGGCTAAGCTGGATCATGCGAACAGCTTCTGAGACCCTGGTTGTGGGGTGGGGGTGGAATGCAGTAAGAGTTTCAGAGAGGCAGAGTCCCAGCTTTCCCAGCTTTGGCTCCTGATTAGCCCTGTGTGTCCTTTAGCTCCCCAAGAGTAAACCATCTCCTTCCTTGGCTCTTGCCAAACATGATCAGCCTTTGCCTTGCCCCATGTTGCTGGGGCAACGTCTCACCGCCTGATCCTTACATACCCTCTGTGTCCTTGGATGGCAGTACATCCCTCCCACGGGAGGGTCACACCCGCAAACTACTGATACCATTGCAGGTTGGATAGATAAATGCTTTAAAATAAACTGGGACAATGATAAATCCAAGATAGAATTTTCATTCCTTTACCACATCTACCTCCAACGACTAAGAGAAATATTTTTTAACTCCTAAGTCACAAAGTTCTATCAGAAGTGAAGGATGAAAATACTGAGTAAAGAATAAAGCACTTGACAAATACTAATGGCTATTATTTCTATCGTGTCCATGACAATGGAACAGAAAGATCTTAAGCCTACCTTTCCAACTATGTTCCAAAGTCAAGGTCAGAGGAACAAATAAAATCTAAGTGCACATCACTGGGATACATTGTAATATAGCAATCCCTGCCATGGAATTGCTGCTGCTGCTGCTGCCAAGTCGCTTCAGTCATGTCTGACACTGTGCGACCCCATAGACGGCAGCCCACCAGGCTCCCTCGTCCCTGGGATTCTCCAGGCACCATACGGCAATTAGGTGGATCTTTATTCTCCAACATATAGAGAGCAACAGTGAACACATAAATACACATGAGCTATATGTATTTTTTGTGTGTGTATGTCTCTATATGATTAAAAGTTCTTAGAAGCAAAAGAGTAAATACTTGAAAGTAGTTCCCTGTGAGGAGAAAAAAGGAAGAAAACTAGAGAAGCGAATTTTTATGTGTTCCTTCAACAATTTGTAAGAGAAAAAGAGATGAAAAAACATGGATTAAAACAGACAAGAGACATATCAATTTATTGCAACATGCAGACCCTATTTAGACCCTGATTTTAACAAAAATTTTAAGTATGAGATAATGGGAAATCCATTCAGTGGACATTTATTGGTAAGGAATTATTGTTAATCTGGAGAGAGATGATAATGGATTGGAGTTAGTTTATAAACACTTATCTTTTAGAGACACATTGAAATATTTACATATGAAGTGGTATCTGCTACCAAAATAATATAATGGCAGGTGTAGATAAAACAAGATAACCTGATAATTGTTCAAGGCGGGTGACACTACACATTATATTATTTTTCTATTTTGTGTATGCTTGAAGCCTTCTACAATAAAATTCCCAGTTGGCACTAGTGGTAAAGAACCCGCTTGCCAGTGCAGGAAAAGTGAGAGATGTGGGTTCGATCCCTGGGTTGGGAAGATCCCCTGGAGGAGGGCAGAGTAACCCACTCCAAGATTCTTGCCTGGTGAATCCTATGGACAGAGGAGCCTGGGGGACTTGTTCATAGGGTTTTAAAGAGTCGGACACAACAGAAGCAACTTAGCATGCACACACAGTAAAATGTCACAAAAATCCTTCTTTAAAAAGTACCTGGGTTTGCCACTTTCCTGATTGTGTGACTGAAGCAAGCTATCTAACCTCTGTGAGTTTCTGTCCCTTTTTCTAAGAAGTGGGGATAATGTGGCTCGGTCAAGAGTAAACTTTCAAGCTTAGACCTCACCGCACTGTTTGACAGGCCCTCACCAAGGGCAGTAGTAGCTGTTTTATAGCTATTTGTCATCTCTACTTGAATGTGTCAGAGGAAACTCAGACCTAACATGTCTGAAAATGAATCATCAAATAGGATGGATGGATGGAAAGAAGGAAGGAAGGGAGAAAAATATCCATGTCAGCTTTCTGGTCTGTGTAGTTTCCTCCTTGTAGCTGGGCTTTTTCACAACTATTGTCAGAAATGCTTCATCTCTGATTTCAGTTGCTCGAAGTTCAGACTTCAAGTACAAAGTCATTATGAACTAACTTTTCTCTAGCTTTAGCATCCCCATTTGAAGGATTTCTACAACTACTGAATCTGTTAATGGGAGCTTTATGAAACAAACATGTGCTTCTCATTAAAACCAGCTTCTCTGTCTGACTAAAGACCTATTCTCTGTATCCTTGGTCTTTGGCAGGCATGAACATCCAAATTATATATAACCCCAACAAAAGAATTCACAGACTCAATAATGCCCTTAGTTTGATCACGTTGTTTGATCACAACCGGGGGTGCAACAACCTATGCTTTAACCATTAACTATTTCATGCCCATCTTGATAAGATCCAAATTAGGTGTGTAATGACCCTATCAGAGATCTTCCTGACTCAGAAGCCATGTAATAACCAAAAAACAGGGAAGAGTAAACATCCCAAGAGACTGTTTTTTTCATAACATCTTTGAAATCTGAGCAATTTAATAAGACTGTAAGCATATTGCATCAAAATGTGGTCTCCTGATGGATTTCATACTAGTAATAATTCCTTCATCACTGTTCAGTAATGGACACCTTTCCATGTCCTCGGGAATAAATAACATGCTTCTCGTGTGCATAAATTTGTTTCAGACCCATTAGCTCCTCGGCCAGTGAATGTATTTATTTCTAAATAGATACAGACACAGTAATTTTGCTGCACCATTAACTGCTGGAGGAACCTAAGGGTTGTGTCTTTTCATAATATCCTTTTGTTCTTTTTCGATGGTATGTGTATCCAACAGCCCATATCTTGCATTTACTCAGCACTCAGTTCTCCTGGGTGAGGTTTTTATGGCTAAGGAAAGCATCAGAATTAAAGAATCATCACACATGAGAGCTAGAAAAGACACTAAAAATCTGGTTCACTACTGTTGTTTCACATAAGGAAAAGTGGATGCAGAGAGTTGGAGGGTCTTGCCTCACCAGTAAGTGGTCAGTGATAAAATCGGGGCTAAGGTCATACATTTGGAGTCCTCGTTCAGGGCTCTTTGGACTTCAACCACTGAAAACAAATTACTCCCTGATCTTTAGAAAGTAGAGTCTCTTTTTCAGACCATTCTGGTGCCAGATAATGGTTTATGAGAACACATGAAGCACTCAGACCTTCCTCAAAAGCCCACATCACAGCTCCATTTACATCAAGAGAACAGCTCAGTATGGGGACAGATATATCCCCAGAGGATCTATTCTGTTCTTGCTGACCTCTGTAAAGCCAGGACCTTTCAGAGAATCTGTGCAAAATCCTGAACAGGAACACGCAAGAAAGCCCCTGAGAGGCTCCCAAGCCAGAATACTGGGCTGACATGCCAACAGATATGTGCTCTAAAACTGCAAGCACGCAAAAGCTTGACACTGCAAGCACACGAGTACCCCATTTATTTACACATTTGTAACTTCCACCTGAAAGCAGGTATGAGGGGCTTTGTCTTCCTGTGGTCCCCAGTCCGGCTCCCCCTCCCCCAGGAGACCCCTGTCCAGCACCACCTGACCATGTCTCTCTGTCACTTATTCAAATTCCTGAAGAGTTCCATTTTCTCAGCCACCAGTGTTGCCTCCTCCTGGGTCAGGGCACCCTTGGTCCAGTCAACTGTGGCTGCTGGGTGTCCGGAGACAAGTCCATCTGCCCAGGTCTATGGGGGCTGTGGGTTCCTGCACACACCAGCCCAAAGGCATCCTCCTGTCTGCACCTGAAGTGCTCCCCTGGGGCCTTCTCTGACTGCCTCACACAGAAGCTCAGAAGTGCTGGGGAGCTGATGCCCACTCAAAACTCTCAACCAATGACTAATGGGAGCTGGTAAATAACCCAGCTCGGGGCTCTGTGCAGATAATGACGTGGGGTCAGAACTGCCCAGTAGAATCAAGTCCAGACGCTCATGGCATCAACCTGCTTAACGGCACACATTTTATGGGCTCTTGCCATGTCTGTCTTTCCACTCTCTTCCTTAACTAGGCTAGTTTATCCCATGATACACCTATGAAACTACTGCCTCTTTTAAACACCAATTACGTGTTACATTTGCAAGAACCATCTAGACACTATTGTACAATAGGAGATATTGCAGCCTACTACAACCTGTTAGACCTTGCAAGCTTTTAATAAACAAGCCTAAAGCATAATTCCACTTTAATTGCATCAAGGAAAGTGTGACTTTTGCCCAACTCTGGAAAGCTCCTCAGTGGCTTGTTTATTAAACAGGCACCACTGAAATATTTGCACTCATTTTTATCAACTCTAATAGGCAGCTCTATTTTCACTTCCCAGCTCAAAATACCATAAGGCAAATTTTCCCAAAGAGGGCAGAGGGCAGGTGAAGGCTTCCTTTCACCCATGTGCTACTGAGTAATAAAACTGGCAGGACAATTTAAGATCCATCATGCTAGAGTGTACATGCTGTGGCTGTAATGGAAAACAGACTGAAAAGTGGAAAGAAAAGTTCTGTGGGATCACGTCATAGTTTTAGTTCTTTATTTTTTAAAATTGACATATGCTAAATGAGGGACTAAATTAAACCTATCCTGTCTTCCATTTCATCTTCACATGGACACATTTAAGGATATTGGGAGGACACATAAGGAGGAAGGCTCACTGGTGTATATATACCCTGGACTCTTCCAAGGAATGAGACTCCTGGGCTTGTTAAGTAGCATAGATGGAATGAGAGGCAACATCATATACAGAAGAGTTAACAGCCAAGTTTGAATCTGGCACCATTAGCAAATGGAGTCTTGAAATAGCATCTGAGGGACTTCCCTGGTGGTCCAGTGGCTAAGGCTCCACACTCCCAACGCCATGGGGCCTGGGGTTTGATTCCTGGTCAGGGAACTAGATTCCAGAAGCCACAACTAAGGGTTCACGCTTAGTTAAAGGGCCCTGCACGCTACAACAAAGATCAAAGATCCCTCGTGATACAACTAAGACCTGGCGCAGCCAAATAAATAGATAATACTTTTTTAAAAAAAGAAGTAGTACCTGAGTCATAGGGTTATTGTGAAGACTGAACAAGATAATGGCATGTGGAGTCCAGGCACATGGTAAGTGCTCAGGAATTATTAGCAAAAGGGATGGAAATTTCTGCACAATAAGAAAGGAGGAAAGAATTCATTCTTCAGGCTTACTTCTCATCTTCATTCCCTTTATATTTAATGCTGCTGAGAGGTCTCATTTGTGCTCCCATAAACTTCAGGACGAAGCATCTACTGAAGTTGACCCTAGTCATACACGATGGCAGGGCTTCCCTTGTAGCTCAGTTGGTAAAGAGTCTGACTGCAATGCAGGAGACCTGGGTTCAATCCCTGGGTTGGGAAGATCCCCTGGAGAAAGAAATGGAAACCCACTCCAGTATTCTTGCCTGGAGAATCCCATGGACAGAGGAGCTTGGCAGGTTACAGTCCATGGGGTCGCATGAGTCGGACACCACTGAGCGACTAAGTACACACACACATCCGCCACGGCAGCAAGGTCACTCCTAAGTATGTCCCCAAGCCAGTACAGATGGTCACCAAGCGACATGCGCAAGAATGCAGCACTTCCGTAATATCCCCAAACTGGAAACCACCCAAAGAGTACAATGGACAACACCCAGCCATTAACAATAAAAGAGAGAAACTGACTACTCCATTAACAGTAAGATGATAAAACAAATTGTGCTGTACTCACCAGTGGATGTCTAGCCCGCGGTGAGAACGAACAAACCACAGCCAGTGCAAGGCAGGTGAATCTCACTCACACCACTGACAAGAGAAGCCAGACAAGTGTTTGCATGCTGTACAAAAACAGGCCAATCTGTTCTAATCTGCACCGTCAAGACTCAGGAGAGAAGTTCCTATTGGGGGATAGTCATTGGAAGGGACTAAAGGAGTCACTTTTGGTGATGGTAATGTTGTCTTATTTGAGCCAGGTGCTCAAGAAAGGGTGATACACTTGGAAAAAAATTTGAGTCGGACATTTAGAATGTGTGCTCTTACCTGTAAGTATGTGATACTTTAGTAAAAAGTTCAATAAGAAATGGACTGCACCACTTGGGCTCAGGAGCTGTGCCTTCCCAAAGCGTGGCTGATTTCTGCACAGATATTTTAACGCCAATAGAGCATCACCGGGGACCTGGGTGATGCTAGTGTGTTGTCTAACCACTGCCGACAGTTGGTCCTCACTGTTGACCGTTCTACATCTGAAATCTGAGTCTAACCAGACACAACTGTATGAATACACTGTGGCCAGGACACTGGTCTCTAGGCCAGGACTAGGGACACTTAAGAACTGATTCTTAGCCAAGATCCAAGTACTCTCACTCTCCCATTGTCCTCCAGATGTGTGGCCCAAGGGACAACACAGATTATTCCAAATCATCGGTTTAAGGGACACTGTGTCCTACAGAGCCCCAGGCATATGGTGTATGAGTCATTTTATTTGGATAAGATGGAAATAGCAGTGAGGCGTTCGACTGAGCCAATGAGCATGCACATGGTCAGATGATGGTTAGCATTTTTTAGCAATAAAATATTTTAAAATTATGGTATGTATACTGTTTTCTTAGATAGAATGCTATTGCACAGACTACCATATAGTGTAAACATAACTTCTATATGACCTGGAAAACCAAAGTATTGATATGACTCACTTTATTGTGATATTTGCTTTATCATGGTACAGATGGTCTGGAACTGAACTCACACTATCTCTGAGGTATGCCTATATTGTTTTAAATAGTTCTTTCTACATAAATGAATTTTTCAATTTGAAATTGTTCATGGCTTCAGGAAATCAGATTTTTGAAAGTCCTCTTGTGACACTAAAAAAAATCATTTTGATAACAGGCAATTCTTAGTACTTCCAAATATACTTAATACTTTTGTATCAATCATTTGCTCAGTGACTGTGTATGTCTGTGTATGTGTGTTAGTCGCTCAGCCATGTCTGACTCTTGGCAATCCCATGGGCTGTAGCCCACCAGGCTCCTCTGTCCATGGAATTCTCCAGGCAAGAATACTGGAGTGGGTAGCCATTCCCTTCTCTAAGGGACCTTCCCAACCCAGGGATCGAACCCAGGTCTCCTGCTCAGTGATAACATTTATTTAAATGGTCATGCAGACTTTTGTGGAAAACATACTGAATCCTGTCATTTTTCCCCAAAAAAATCTGTGATGCCCCCAAATTCTTCCAGAGCAAGTGAAAATCCCTTGGCATCCCAAAGTTCCTAGAGTTCAGTTTCATTCCTCACCCAAGAATGTAGGCAGTCACCAAAAAGCCAGAACCAGCATGAGCCCGAAGTCTTAGGAGGGAGCCCAGCCCTGCAGATACCTTGACTTCAGCCCAGCAATACCAATTTCAGAGTTCTGGCCTCCCAGAACTTCGCAGGGCCTCTATGGGAAAATAAATTCCTACTGTTTTAAGCCATCAGGTCTGTCATAATTTGTCACAGCAGCAATAGGAAACTAACATACAACTCAACTGCACTTGTTTTCCTTTTGTTCTCTGTCCATGATGCCAACTTGCTGAATTTAAATCAATTATTAGTTTCAAAAAAATAAATAAAGTAGAGCAGTTGAGAAGAAAAGGTCCTATTTTACTGGATTCCTAAGCACAGACTGAGACTTCCCTGGTGGCTCAGATGGTAAAAAATCTGCCTGCAATGCAGGAGACATGGGTTTGATCCCTGGGTCAGGAAGATGCTCTGGAGAAGGAAACAGCAACCCACTCCAATGTTCTTGCCTGGGACATCCCGTGGACAGAGGAGCCTGGTGGGCTACAGTCCATGAGGTCCAGAAAAGAGCGGGATACAACTGAGCAACTGATCAACAACAAAGCAGACTATGGAGAAAAGGACCATGTTAGGGGTTTGAGACTGAGCCTCGTGAACTGGCATCAATCACTCTCTGAGTCACTTCTTCCTGTTTATAAAATGAATAAATAACCTCAGAGATGATGATTCTATAAATCTTCATGGCTTTTGACTCAACTTTCCACTAATTTCATGGAGGTCCCTAGGCAATTGCTGACTTAATGTCACCTCCTTAAGTGCCCCCTCCCCTGGGAAGCCCGCTCTGACTCACCTCTCTTGTCTATACTCCAGGGTCTCTTGGAACACATCATTTCAGTATTTCTTGTGCTGTGCTGTAGTGATTTGTCTCTATACCATCCTCCCCACTAGACATGTATTGCTGAAGGGCAGGAGTCACATTTTGCTCACCTCTCCAGTGCCCAGTTGGGTAATGAATGGGCAAAGAAACTGAGTTGTTATGAAGTATTAATAATGACTTCTCATCTTACACAGACGACTGATGAAAATGTCCCAGGAAGGGCTGTGCGTGAAATTCCTGGAGCCCAAGCAGCTCCCTCAGGGGAGCCATTCATTGACTAAGTTCTGGCACCCAGACTGCATTTTATGAGAGTTTTATGTGTTTTCATCAGTGTAGACTTGTCTTGTTTGATCTATTGAATGAGCTTCAGTCATAATTCAAAAGCCAGCTTTGGTAACTTATATGTTTGAATTTTATAATTATGCTCAATATTTACTGATACATACTTCAACATTTCAAATGGCTCCTAGAGACGCTTTCTTCTCCTGGATCATCAAGGTTTTACAAAGACTTTCCTAAAAATCTTGCCATTTATATCCATAACTCCCATCTCCATGGGTATAAATTCAATGATAATACCCAAAAAAAATTGTACAGGAAAGAATTTTCCCTGGAGCCTGGTTTATTCTCTCCCTTCTGTTGGTTTTGGTCTCTTCTTTGGATAGAAGTGAAGGGTTCATCATGGTGGTAGATGCCCCAGTTGCCGTAAGTCTCAAGGAGACTTGCCCTAGTCCAGTAAACAAATTCAACCTGCTGAGATTTTGACTGAAGCATTCCCATCTTTGGCTGGATCTCAATATAATTTAAAGACTTTTCTAAGGCCAGTCATCAGCATCATAGTTGGTACTGAGCACATTCACTCATTCATGCTCGTGCTCAGTCACGTCCAACTCTTTGCAACCCTACAAACCCCAGCCGCCAGCCTCCTCTGTCTATGGGAATTTCCAGGCAAGAATACTGCAGGGGGCTGCCATTCACTTCTCCAGGGGATCGTCCCAACATAGGGATTGAACCTGTGTCTCCTGCATTGACAGGTGGGCTCTTTACCACTGTGCCATTTGGGAAGCCCACTGAGCACAGAAGCCATTATAACAAGAATTATGGAATCTGATTTGGATTTCTAAAATAATCACTCAAATCCAGACTTCTCTATGAAAATCTACATGCTTCTAATAAAATGAAATTTGTGAAGTTATCTGGTGTTATTTTACTAATCAAAATCACCACAGGTACCTTTCTATTCATCTCAGAAGGTAAAGATCAATCTGGAAAGTCAGACTAAGAGTAGATTCAAAGGCCTGATGGAGATGAGATTTACCCAGCCTTATCTCTTCTGAGATGAAGACCATTTCAATCAGGATGCATTCTTAGTCAGCAGGAACCCAGGGCCCTCTCCTCCTGCCTACAGTAACATTGCTAAAGATGCTGAGCCTTGGAATTGCTTCTCATTTGCAAATGGTAATTTTCATGTTTACAAATGGTAACCATCTAGATGTAAAACTTCCTTCAGTTCAGTTCAGTTCAGTCGCTCAGTCATTGTCCAACTCTTTGCAACCCCATGAACCTCAGCACGCAAGGCCTCCCTGTCCATCACCAACTCTCAGAGTTTACTCAAACCCATGTCCACTGATTCGGTGATGCCATCCAGCCATCTCATCCGCTGTCATCCCCTTCTCCTCCTGCCCTCAATCTTTTCCAGCATCAGGGTCTTTTCAAATGAGTCAGCTATTCACATCAGGTAGCCAAAGTATTGGAGTTTCAGCTTCAACATCAGTTCTTCCAATGAATTTTCAGGACTGATCTCCTTTAGGATCTTCCTTAAGTAAATGGATCATTAGACATAAATACATAGTCCTCTAGATGACCACCTGATGTGAAGAGCTAACTCACTGGTAAAGACCCTGATGCTGGGAAAGATTGAGGGCAGAAGAAGGTGGTATCAGAGGATGACATGGTTAGATAGCATCACTGACTCAGTGGACATGAATCTGAGAAAACTCCTGGGAGATAGTGGAGGACAGAGAGCCCAGCACACTGCAGTCCATGGGGTCTGCACCACATGCAGTCCAACTCACAAAGAGTCGGACACGACTTGAACAACAACAACAAATATGCAATTTTCCGAATGTCTCTGTAGCAGTTCAAAGGACTCTGCTGCCAGAAGTCCAAAATTCTTTGATACCAATTCATTTTACCCGGGGATTCCCAGATGGTGTTAATAGTAAAGAACCCACCCGCCAATGCAGGAGAGACATAAGAGATCCGGGTTTGATCCCTGGGTCCAGAAGATCCCCTGGAGAAGGAAATAGCAACCCACTCCAGTATTCTTGCCTGGAGAATACCATGGACAGAGAAGCCTGGAGGACTACAATCCATAGGGTTGCAAAGAGTAAGACACGACTGAAGTGACTGAGCATGCGCGCATGCATTTTACCTCGTACCGTTAAATATATTTTCTGCAATTACCAATCCCTTTTTACTTTTAATCTATATCTATACCATTGACTTTCAAATTTTGCCTTTTAGAACCCAGGCATTTTGTGATTCTGACTTAAATGCTTTAAAGGTTAACAAACTTTTCCTAATTCACAAAAAGGAGAACAAAATCAGGCACAGTTTCACCAATTTTATATTTTCATTCAAGACTATCAGAAGTGCTACTGCTTAAAAGACAGCAAATTACTGAATTACTAATAAACAAATACTGAGGGAAACAATCTTTCAATCAAATGATTAAAAATCAATGTGACGCAGAGAACATTTTCAGTCAGTTCAGTTCAGTTCAGTCACTCAGTCGTGTCTGACTCTTTGCAAACCCATGAATCGCAGCACGCCAGGCCTCCCTGTCCATCACCAACTCCCAGAGTCTACTCAAACTCACATCCATCAAGTCGGTGATGCCATCCAGCCATCTCATCCTCCGTCGTCCCCTTCTCCTCCTGCCCCCAATCCCTCCCAGCATCAGGGTCTTTTCCAATGAGTCAACTCTTCGCATGAGGTGGCCAAAGTATTGGAGTTTCAGCTTCAGCATCAGTCCTTCCAATGAACACCCAGGACTGATCTCCTTTAGGATGGACTGATTGGATTTCCATCCAACCTAATTTGTATAGCACACCAAAAATGAGTGAGGTGCTGTGGAAGACATGAAGTTGCAACACTATTTCTGCTGTCAACATGAATGTTCTATGAAATGCGTCAGGAAAATGGACAGCTGTGTAAAAGGGTACCCATGGAAAACTCCACCACGGATGAACAACACTCTTTCTCCTCTCAGGTGATCAGGAGGCTGGTAGACTGGCTGAATAGGACAGAATGCACAGGAATAGGAAAGCTCAGGAGCTGGAAAGAGGAGGTAGGAAAAGGACTTTCTAGCTAGGCTGAAGAAAGAGGAGACAGCTTAAGAAAAGAAAAAGATAGCACCATGCCTTCATGGAGAAGCAGACAGCAAACTGTTACTCAAAGTGGAAGACTTAGGTAGAGATACAATTAGAGATACAAGTGGCGGTCAGGGAATGAATCAGGACCTTGGATGCCAAGCTGAAGAGTCTAGGTAGTTTCCTTGAGGCAACTGAGAGACAACAGAGATGGCTGAGTGTGGGAAGATGTGAAAGATTAATGTCCCTGTGTCGGGCAAAATGGGGGACTGGGGCGGGGGAGGGGAGTAAATGATGGATAACCAGTGTAAGTTACTGAAATAGATCAGGTATAAGCCAGGCTGCTGAAAGGGGGAACAGTAAGGAAGGAGGAAGGTAAGAGGTGCTGAAAAGAATGTTTTGGTTCAGAGGCTAATTGAATAGGGAGGACAGAGACAGAAAACACTATTTTTACATCCAAATAACTGGGATCATTAATCAAACCACCCACAAATTCAAGGACAGTAAATATGATGGCTGCTGATTTGAGATGAAAAATGTCCACGATTAAAAGAACACCACTTATTCAGAGCTTGCCACGGGTCAGCTCATGGAACTGTCATGGAAGCTCCATGAGTCAGGTATATTATTCCCCTTTTACAAACCAGAGAACTGAGGCCACTGTCTTGCGGGGAGTGGGTGACTGAGTTGAGACCTGAACCCAGACCATGGTTTTGCATTGAACTTTCAAGTTTCCAAGAGGAGACTGGTGTGTGGGGCAGAGACCTAGTAGAATAATCAGAGCTGGAAACCGAAAGTTGGGAGTAATAGCAGCAGCCTGGGACGAGAGAGCAAAGAGCGGAGGTGGAAGCCGGGGGCTGAGCTTTGACTGGCTCTCTGTTTTGGTTTCCATTGCAGATCTAAAATCAATAAGAGTGGCTTATAGGATCCTGTGATAAACGACCTGAATTCAGAAGCTGACTTTGAGAAATAAAGAGGCCAGGTCTTTTGTTTTCTTCCCATTCCATGCGCTTGTCACTTTCTCTCTTCTTTCCACAAGGCCAGAGATCTGTATCACAACCATCAAAGATTCAATCAGCCAAGGACAGTCAGGAAAGAGAAATTATGCAGTAATTTGAACAGTAAATGGTTAACATAAGGGCGTATTAACTATAAACGGGGATTAGATTTACAAGAGACCAGCTAATAAGAAGTGAAAAGGACTTTAAAGAGCATAGGACTAGCAGATATAGAGAGAAGCCACTACCTCTAAGAGTTGAGATAGATTATCCCCTAACTCAGGTTTCCCTGGTGGCTCAGAAGGTAAAGAATCAGTCTCCTGCAATTCAGGAGATTCAGGTTTGATCCCTGGGACAGGAAGATCCCTTGGAGAAGGATATGGCAACCCACTCCAGCATTCTTGCCTGGAGAATTCCATGTACAGAGGAGCCTGGAAGGCTACTGTCCATAGGGTCACAAAGAGTCAGACATGACTGAAGTGACTAAAACAACAACAACAGGTATCAAGCCTGGATAACCATCTTCAGACTGCTTTTCTGTAAAATAAAAATAAATCCTTGGTCTAAAACCTGGAGCTAAATACAGTTTCTAACTCAAACAGTACAGGACTACTTAGCTTTCAAATATGTAAAACAAAATCTGATAGAGGAAAACAACTAGCAAGTCAACAATCAGTGATTGATTTTAATACACCTGTTTCTAAAATCAACTGACTTTAAACATCAGAATTAAAATGCAAAAACTATCAGTCTGGATAAAAAAGCATACTCCCAACTACATGCTATTAGAAATGGAATTTAAGTTTTAAAAATGCAAACAGGTAGAAAATAACAAGATGGAAAAGTATATGCCATGCTAACACGGAGTATAAGAATCTGCAAAAATAGGCAAGGAATATTACAGAGAAATGAGAATCATTTCATAATGATAAGGTAGCCAACTCATCAAGACATAATTCTAAATGTGACACACCTAATGACAGAGTTTCAAAACACATGCGGCAAAAATTGACAGAGCTGAAGGGAGAAATAAATCCACAATCATGGGTGGAGATTTTGTCATTCCCCTCTCAGTAACTGATGGAAAAAATAGACAGAAAAATCACTAAGGATATAAAGACTTGGATAACACCAGCTAACAACTCGACCTCACTGACATTTCTAGAACATCCCACCTGACAACTGTAAAATGCACAATCTTTTCAATCGCACATAAAATAGTCACTGAGATAGACCCTTATCCAAGACCAAAACCAGCTGATGAAGCAAGTAAAAATCAGAAATAATTTTGAAGACTTCACACAATTAACAAGTAAGATCCCTGCCTACATGGCACACATCTCAGCAAACAGAGTCAAAAACATTCTTTTCAAACCACATGAAGTGAAGTGAAGTGAAGTTGCTCAGTCATGTCTGACTTTTCATGACCCCATGGACTATACGGTCCATGTAATTCTCCAGGCCAGAATACTGGAGTGGGTAGCCTTTCCCTTCTCCTGGGGATCTTCCCAAGCCAGGGATCAAACCCAGGTCTCCCAGATTGCAGGCAGATTCTTTACCAGCTGAGTCACAAGGGAAGCCCCTCAAGCCACATGAGTCAGTACCAAAAATTGTGTGTACCTGACCGTGGCAGGCAGCCTCCAATATGATCTCCAGTGGTCTTCACCTCCCAGTAATCTCATCCTGTGTGGTCCACTCCCATCGAGTACAGACTGGACTTAGTGAGCCCCTTCTGATGAACAGAGTAAGATGTGATGGCTCTAACTCAGAGACGAGGTCATAAAAGGCTGTCTGGGGTTGCTATCACTCTCTGTCTGAACACTCCTTCTAGGAGAAGCCAGCTGCTACATGATGAAACCCACCTGGTGAGGAACCGAGGTCTCCTGCCAACAGTCATGTGAGTGAACCATGAAAGCTGCTCCTCAACCCCAGTCAAATCTTCAGATGCCTGGAGTCCTACCAACAGCCTCTCAAAACCTCATAAGAGATCCTGAGATAGAACCACCCAGGTAAGCTGCTTCTAGATTCCTGACCCTCGGAAACTCTGAGATAATAAATGTCTGTTGTCCTAAACTACTAAGTTTTGGGGGTAATTTGTCACCAAACAATAGATAACATCTAAGCTATTAGGAAAAAAACTCTCCAAACTGAAATTTACACAATCTACTTTGCCTGACCAGAAAGCAACACAATTAAATATTAATGACAAATCTTTCTTAAAAATTTTAAACTGTTTTAAATAATTCTTGGTTAAGAAGGCTGTCAAACTGAAATTATAAACTATTTAGAGAGGAATGAAAATGAAAACACTACATATCAAAACCCATGCGATGCAGTCAAATATTAAGAAATATTTTTAGCTCAAAAATCTAGTATTTATTAGAAACCAGGAAAAGACTAATGGGAAATGAACTAAACACCTGACTCAAGAACTTAATGAAAAGAATAAAAAAATAATACACTCCAAAGAGTAAAAAATGGTTAGTAATAAAAGTTAGAATATAATGCTTTAAACAATAGACTTAGTCAAAACCAACATTCTTTGACTAATAAAAGAGAACAACTTTTGGCATTTCTAATTTCTAACTGGTGAAAAAAGGAAGAGAAGACGTAAATAAACATTAGAAATGCAAAAGAGAACATAGCTTGAATCTCTTTATCTGGAGCTATTTTCTTAAAGACTGCATATAATTATATACCCAAAACTGGAATATCCAATTCAAATTAAAATTTTCTAATATGGTCCAATAGAACTTTTGCAAGGATGGAAATATTTTGTATCTTCACTGTCAAATATGTTAGCATTGGCCATACATTGATACAACTCTAGAGCAATTGATACATTGTTACTGCAACTAACTGAATGTCTAAATATTACTTCATTTGAATAAACAATTACATGTGGCTGGTGACAACTGTAATAGATAACACAGTTCTAGAAAAAAATTTATAAAAGTTAAGAGGTAGAAAAATTTACTTAAGTCTGAACACTATGAAGGAATTTGAAAATGCAGTCAAAAATATACTTTAAAGATGTTTATTAGGTGACTTCTACTAAACATTCATAAATAACGCTACAAATTTGCAAAGTATAGAAAGATCTCAAAATTCCCAATTATTTCTTCAAAGTTAACTCTGAAACCAAATTCCAATAAGAAAGCATCCAGAGGGGCTTCCCTGGTGGTCCAGTGATTGTTGATTCCATGCTTCCACTGCAGGGGAAACAGCTTCAATCCCTGGTCCAGGAACTAAGATCCCATATGCCACATATGCGGCCAAAATTTTTTTAATAAGTAAATAAATAAACAAGTACAGTTTATCTTCTCACCAATGCTCAAGCTCTGTTGCTGATCGACAAGAGGCTATGCTCATTACAGTGACTCAAGGGCCCAGGCTGGCTTTGTATGTCGCTGGTCAGGAAGTCAGAGGTAGAAAGAAACAGCCCTGGATATGTTGCTGTAACAATAAAATTTTGGCCCAGAATTGTGACATTAGTTCCACTTCCAACTCATTGGCCCAAACTAACAACATGGCTGGACCCAACTCCAAAGAATCTAAGACCCCCACAAGCTGTGCCTCATGGCCAGGAAAAAAAAAAAAAAAAACACCTTTGGAGAAAATCTAATTAAATCAACAATCAGAGAAAGACACCCACCATTGGCTGTACTAGTCAGTATCGTACTTGAAGTCCTTGCCAATGCAAGAAAAATTAAGGGATGAAACAACATTAGTATTGGAAGAAAGAACAGATGTCATAATGAAGACAATGTGTTCATCAACTTAGAAAATCCAATGAAATCAACTAACATGAGAATTAATTACAAGCATTAGAACTAGAGGACACTTCAGAAAATGGCCATATCCAAGGCCAGTGGAGTCACTAGAAAGATAACTCAAAATTACGGGGGGCTTCTCTGGTGGTCCAGTAGTTAAGAGTCTTGCAATGAAGGGGACAATGGTTTCGATCCCTGATCTGGGAAGATTCCACATGCCTCGGAGCAACGAAGCCCATGCACTATGACTACCGAAGCCTACACTCTAGAGCCCATGCTCTGCAAAAGAGAAGCACCACACTGATGAGCCCACACGCCGCAGCTAGAAAGCAGTCCTGGCAGCGACAAAGACCCAGCACAGCCAAAATAATAATAAAGAAAATTATTTTAGCAGAGAAAGAAATTCTGGAGAAAGATTTCATTCTCAGGAGCAAATCAAATTATCAGATATCTAGGAATAAACTTATCAGAAAATGTATATAAAACAAAAGTGATTAAACTAGAATTTTTTTTTAACTAGAGAAAAGAATTACAATGATCCTGAATGAGAAGATTTAATACTGTTAAGATTTTAGTTTAAAAACAACCATCTATACACTCAAAGTAATTCCAATCAAAATACCAATAATTAGTTACATCAAGCTAATACTAAAATTCACATTTAAATGTCCAAGAATTTCTAAGAAAATAGCTTTTAAAAGCAATTTCCTTACCAAATGTGCTAATAAAGTTACAGAAAATACAACTGTGTAACTCTAGGATAGCAATAAACAAATATACAAGGGGATCAAACCAGTCAATCCTAAAGGAAATCAACCCTGAATATTCATTGGAAGTACTGATGCTGAAGCTCCAATACTTTGGCCACCTAATGAGAAGAGCCAACTCATTGGAAAAGACCCTGATGCTGGGAAAGATTAAAGACAAAAAGTAAAGGGGGCAACAGAGGATGAGATGGTTGGATGGCATCACTGACTCAATGGACATGAGTTTGAGCAAACTCTGGGAGATAGTGGAGGACAGCAGAGCCTGGTGTGCTACAGTTCATGGGGTCACAAAGAGTCAGATATGACTTATCAGCTGAATGATGGCAACAAATAAGGAAACTAAACAGCAGATGAGGAGTAGATCCATTTCATATCAGACATAGTTGGCTCTTCATAGCAATGGGGAGGAAACAGACAATTCAGTAACTGTCACTGGAGAAATCTAATATCCATCTGTGAAAAAAATTAAAATATATCTACCCCACACTACCTAAGCACAAAATTCAGATGGATTATAAAAACAGTAGCCAAAACTCTAGACCACTGCTTTTATGACCTTGGCAGAGTAAAGAAACATACAAATCTCAGAAACTATAAATGAAAAGACTGGCTTATTTGCTCACATAGAAATTCAAAACTTGACAAAAGATTCTATAAGCATCATTAAAATACTAGAGAAAATAACTGCAAAGAATTAAAATTTATA
Source organism: Cervus elaphus (assembly GCF_910594005.1). Taxonomy (NCBI): domain Eukaryota; kingdom Metazoa; phylum Chordata; class Mammalia; order Artiodactyla; family Cervidae; genus Cervus; species Cervus elaphus. The sequence continues at coordinate 82,368,945 of NC_057829.1, read as the reverse complement.
AAACATAAATATATAAAATGTATAATATATAAAGCATTTCTCTAAGTCAAGAAAAACACAAATAATAAATATCTAAGTCACAGAAAGAAATAAAACTAATATACTTTGGAATGATATCTTACAACTATTATAAATTAAATACACATTAAGAATACAAGAAAAGCATTTTGTGACCCAATCTTTCAACATTTCTTCTTTTTTTTTTTTTTGTGGGGATGTGTGTGGGTGTGTGTGAATAAGGATAGTCAGATAGATATTCTCAAGTTTGGAAGGGTAAGCTGGCAAAAGCATTATACTCCTGCATCCATTTTTACCTCTAATAATCCATCATGCTAGAATATTTTTTTAATTAAATATTATTTTTTTAATTTTTTTTTTTTTTATTTCAACTACAGAGGGCAGGCCTTTATTCCCAATCCCGATCCCCCCTCCCACCTCCCTCTCCACCCGATTCCTCTGGGTCTTCCCAGTGCACCAGGCCGGAGCACTTGTCTCATGCATCCCACCTGGGCTGGTGATCTGTTTCACCATAGATAGTATACATGCTGTTCTTTTGAAATATCCCACCCTCACATTCTCCCACAAAGTTCAAAAGTCTGTTCTGTATTTCTGTGTCTCTTTTTCTGTTTTGCATATAGGGTTATCGTTATCACCTTTCTAAATTCCATATATATGTGTTAGTATGCTGTAATGTTCTTTATCTTTCTGGATTACTTCACTCTGTATAATGGGCTCCAGCTTCATCCATCTCATTAGGACTGGTTCAAATGAATTCTTTTTAATGGCTGAGTAATATTCCATGGTGTATATGTACCACAGCTTCCTTATCCATTCATCTGCTGATGGGCATCTAGGTTGCTTCCATGTCCTGGCTATTATAAACAGTGCTGTGATGAACATTGGGGTGCACGTGTCTCTTTCAGATCTGGTTTCCTCAGTGTGTATGCCCAGGAGTGGGATTGCTGGGTCATATGGCAGTTCTATTTCCAGTTTTTTAAGGAATCTCCACACTGTTTTCCATAGCGGCTGTACTAGTTTGCATTCCCACCAACAGTGTAAGAGAGTTCCCTTTTCTCCACACCCTCTCCAGCATTTATTGCTTGTAGACTTTTGGATAGCAGCCATCCTGACTGGCGTGTAATGGTACCTCATTGTGGTTTTGATTTGCATTTCTCTGATAATGAGTGATGTTGAGCATCTTTTCATGTGTTTGTTAGCCATCTGTATGTCTTCTTTGGAGAAATGTCTGTTTAGTTCTTTGGCCCATTTTTTGATTGGGTCATTTGTTTTTCTGGAATTGAGCTGCAGGAGTTGCTTGTAAATTTTTGAGATTAATCCTTTGTCTGTTTCTACATTTGCTATTATTTTCTCCCAATCTGAGGGCTGTCTTTTCACCTTGCTTATAGTTTCCTTTGTAGTGCAAAAGCTTTTAAGTTTCATTAGGTCCCATTTGTTTAGTTTTGCTTTTATTTCCAATATTCTGGGAGGTGGGTCATAGAGGATCTTGCTGTGATTTATGTCGGAGAGTGTTTTGCCTATGTTCTCCTCTAGGTGTTTTATAGTTTCTGGTCTTACATTTAGATCTTTAATCCATTTTGAGTTTATTTTTGTGTATGGTGTTAGAAAGTGTTCTAGTTTCATTCTTTTACAAGTGGTTGACCAGTTTTCCCAGCACCACTTGTTAAAGAGGTTGTCTTTTTTCCATTGTATATCCTTGCCTCCTTTGTCAAAGATAAGGTGTCCATAGGTTCGTGGATTTATCTCTGGGCTTTCTATTCTGTTCCATTGATCTATATTTCTGTCTTTGTGCCAGTACCATACTGTCTTGATGACTGTGGCTTTGTAGTAGAGTCTGAAGTCAGGCAGGTTGATTCCTCCCGTTCCATTCTTCTTTCTCAAGATTACTTTGGCTATTCGAGGTTTTTTGTATTTCCATACAAATTGTGAAATTCTTTGGTCTAGTTCTGTGAAAAATACCGTTGGTAGCTTGATAGGGATTGCATTGAATCTATAGACTGCTTTGGGTAGAATAGCCATTTTGACAATATTGATTCTTCCAATCCAGGAACACGGTATGTTTCTCCATCTGTTTGTGTCCTCTTTGATTTCTTTCATCAGTGTTTTATAGTTTTCTATGTATAGGTCCTTTGTTTCTTTAGGTAGATATACTCCTAAGTATTTTATTCTTTTTGTTGCAATGGTGAATGGTATTGTTTCCTTAATTTCTCTTTCTGTTTTTTCATTGTTAGTATATAGGAATGCAAGGGATTTCTGTGTGTTAATTTTATATCCTGCAACTTTACTATATTCATTGATTAGCTCTAGTAATTTTCTGGTAGAGTCTTTAGGGTCTTCTATATAGAGGATCATGTCATCTGCAAACAGTGAGAGTTTTACTTCTTCTTTTCCTATCTGGATTCCTTTTACTTCTTTTTCTGCTCTGATTGCTGTGGCCAGAACTTCCAACACTATGTTGAATAGTAGTGGTGAGAGTGGGCACCCTTGTCTTGTTCCTGATTTCAGGGGAAATGCTTTCAATTTTTCACCATTGAGGGTGATGCTTGCTGTGGGTTTGTCATATATAGCTTTTATTATGTTGAGGTATGTTCCTTCTATTCCTGCTTTCTGGAGAGTTTTAATCATAAATGAGTGTTGAATTTTGTCAAAGGCTTTCTCTGCATCTATTGAGATAATCATATGGTTTTTATCTTTCAATTTGTTAATGTGGTGTATTACATTGATTGATTTGCGGATATTAAAGAATCCTTGCATTCCTGGGATAAAGCCCACTTGGTCATGGTGTATGATTTTTTTAATATGTTGTTGGATTCTGTTTGCTAGAATTTTGTTAAGGATTTTTGCATCTATGTTCATCAGTGATATTGGCCTGTAGTTTTCTTTTTTTGTGGCATCTTTGTCTGGTTTTGGAATTAGGGTGATGGTGGCCTCATAGAATGAGTTTGGAAGCTTACCTTCATCTGCAATTTTCTGGAAGAGTTTGAGTAAGATAGGTGTTAGCTCTTCTCTAAATTTTTGGTAGAATTCAGCTGTGAAGCTATCTGGTCCTGGGCTTTTGTTTGCTGGAAGATTTTTGATGACAGTTTCGATTTCCTTGCTTGTGATGGGTCTGTTAAGATCTTCTATTTCTTCCTGGTTCAGTTTTGGAAAGTTATACTTTTCTAAGAATTTGTCCATTTCATCCAAGTTGTCCATTTTATTGGCATAGAGCTGCTGGTAGTAGTCTCTTATGATCCTTTGTATTTCAGTGTTGTCTGTTGTGATCTCTCCATTTTCATTTCTAATTTTGTTAATTTGGTTTTTCTCTCTTTGTTTCTTAATGAGTCTTGCTAATGGTTTGTCAATTTTGTTTATTTTTTCAAAAAACCAGCTTTTAGCTTTGTTGATTTTTGCTATGGTCTCTTTAGTTTCTTTTGCATTTATTTCTGCCCTGATTTTTAAGATTTCTTTCCTTCTGCTAACCCTGGGGTTCTTCATTTCTTCCTTCTCTAATTGCTTTAGGTGTAGAGTTAGGTTATTTATTTGGTTTTTTTCTTGTTTCTTGATGTAAGCCTGTAATGCTATGAACCTTCCCCTTAGCACTGCTTTTACAGTGTCCCATAGGTTTTGGGTTGTTGTGTGTTCATTTTCATTCATTTCTATACATATTTTGATTTCTTTTTTGATTTCTTCTATGATTTGTTGGTTATTCAGAAGCGTGTTATTTAGCCTCCATATGTTTGAAGTTTTAACAATTTTTTTCCTGTAATTGAGATCTAATCTTACTGCACTGTGGTCAGAAAAGATGACTGGAATGATTTCAATTTTTTTGAATTTTCCAAGACCAGATTTATGGCCCAGGATGTGATCTATTCTGGAGAAGGTTCCGTGTGCACTTGAGAAAAAGGTGAAGTTGATTGTTTTGGGGTGAAATGTCCTATAGATATCAATTAGGTCTAGCTGGTCCATTGTGTCATTTAAGGTTTGTGTTTCCTTGTTAATTTTCTGTTTAGTTGATCTATCCATAGTTGTGAGTGGGGTATTAAAGTCTCCCACTATTATTGTGTTACTATTAATTTCCTCTTTCATACTCATTAGCGTTTGCCGTACATATTGTGGTGCTCCTATGTTGGGTGCATATATATTTATAATTGTTATATCTTCTTCTTTGATTGATCCTTTGATCATTATGTAGTGTCCTTCTTTGTCTCTTTTCACATCCTTTATTTGAAAGTCTATTTTATCTGATATGAGTATTGCGACTCCTGCTTTCTTTTGGTCTCCGTTTGCATGAAATATTTTTTTCCAGCCCTTCACTTTTAGTCTGTATGTGTCTCTTGTTTTGAGGTGGGTCTCTTGTAGACAGCATATATAGGGGTCTTGTTTTTGTATCCATTCAGCCAATCTTTGTCTTTTGGTTGGGGCATTCAACCCATTTACATTTAGGGTAATTATTGATAAGTGTGGTCCCGTTGCCATTTACTTTGTTGTTTTGGGTTCACGTTTATACAACCTTTCTGTATTTCCTGTCTAGAGAAGATCCTTTAGCATTTGTTGAAGAGCTGGTTTGGTGGTGCTGAATTCTCTCAGCTTTTGCTTATCTGTAAAGCTTTTGAATTCTCCTTCATATCTGAATGAGATCCTTGCTGGATACAGTAATCTAGGTTGTAGGTTATTCTCTTTCATTACTTTCAGTATGTCCTGCCATTCCCTTCTGGCCTGGAGGGTTTCTATTGATAGATCAGCTGTTATCCTTATGGGAATCCCTTTGTGTGTTATTTGTTGTTTCTCCCTTGCTGCTTTTAATATTTGTTCTTTGTGTTTGATCTTTGTTAATTTGATTAATATGTGTCTTGGGGTGTTTCGCCTTGGGTTTATCCTGTTTGGGACTCTCTGGGTTTCTTGGATTTGGGTGGCTATTTCCTTCCCCATTTTAGGGAAGTTTTCAGCTATTATCTCCTCGAGTATTTTCTCATGGCCTTTCTTTTTGTCTTCTTCTTCTGGAACTCCTATGATTCGAATGTTGGGGCGTTTCACAGTGTCCCAGAGGTCCCTGAGGTTGTCCTCATTTCTTTTGATCCTTTTTTCTTTTTTCCTCTCTGCTTCATTTATTTCCACCATTTTATCTTCTACCTCACTTATCCTATCTTCTGCCTCCGTTATTCTACTCTTGGTTCCCTCCAAAGTGTTTTTGATCTCATTCATTGCATTATTCATTTTTAATTGACTCTTTTTTATTTCTTCTAGGTCTTTATTAAACAGTTCTTGAATCTTTTCAATCTTTGTTTCCAGGCTATTTATCTGTAACTCCATTTTGTTTTCAAGATTTTGGATCATTTTTATTATCATTATTCTAAATTCTTTTTCAGGTAGATTCCCTATCTCCTCCTCTTTTGTTTGACTTGGTGGGCATTTTTCATGTTCCTTTACCTGTTGGGTATTTCTTTGCCTTTTCATCTTGTTTAGATTGCTGTATCTGGAGTGGGCTTTCTGTATTCTGGAGGTCTGTGGTTCCTTTTTATTGTGGAGGATTAACCCAGTGGGTGGGGTTAGACAATTGGCTTGTCAAGATTTCCTGGTTAGGGGAGCTTGCGTCAGTGTTCTGGTGCGTGGAACTTGATTTCTTCTCTTTGGAGAGCAATGGAGTGCCCAGTAATGAGTTTTGAGATGGGTCTATGTGTTAGGTGTGTCCTTGGGCAGCCTGTATGTTGATGTTCAGGGCTATGTTCCTGCGTTGCTGGAGAATTTGTGTGGTATGTCTTGCTCTAAAACTTATTGGCTCTTGGGTGGTGGTTGGTTTCAGTGTAGGTATGGAGGCTTTTGGACGGTCACTTATTACTTAAAGTTCCATGTAGTCAGGAGTTTTCTGGTGTTCTCAGGTTTTGGGCTTAAGTCTCCTGCCTCTGGATTTCAGTTTTATTCTTCCTGTAGTCTCAGGACTTCTCCAACTATACAGCCCTCCTTTCGAAGACAATGGGCTGCTTCTCTGGGCGCCCGATGACCTCAGCTAGCGATCCGAAGTTGTTTTGCAAAGTTTGCTCTGCGTTCAGTTATTCTTTTGATGAATTTGTAGGAGAGAAAGTGGTCTCCCCGTCCTACTCCTCCGCCATCTTGGCTCCTCCCTCCATGCTAGAATATTTTTAAATCTCTTTTATGACTTACATTAAGATAATTTTCTAAATTTTACTTAGAATAATGAGAAATCTGACTAGAAATAGTCAACTAAAACAAATATTATGACTACCAGAAATGTAAGCACATGGAAATATCCATAACAAAATTAAAAGCATGATATCAAATTATATAATAAAAGCTATAGTAACAGTGTGAGTGGTACAGTTAACATTTGTTGAACATTTACTAAGCCCTTACTGTCTACTAACTTATTTAATTTACACAATCCCTGTATGAAGTAAATACTACTTTTTTACTCATAAAGATAAATCGACACCTCAAAGGTTTGGGTGGATTCACTTATATAAGGTAACTAGATGGTCTCTGCAAACACTTTCGAAGTGTTCTGAGTTTGGTTAATGAAGGTTTTCAAGTTGAGATTCTAATACTGTCACCTCACCCACCCCCTACCAACTCAGGGTAATCTAGGATCCTTGCCAAAGTTGAGAAGCAAAGGATAAACCAACAGAGAAGGTCAAAGTTCTGCCTGCCTTCCCAGAGGAAGATCACATCTCTGGCTTGATGACCTGGGAAATAACAGGTGGAAATTCCTCTGCCCACCTTCAGCTCACCTGAGACACAAAAGGCATCTCAAGGCTGAAGTGGATGCTTAAACTTGGTGAGTGATTGGCATGAACACCTACCTGGGTTCTCATCTCCTAAAAACACCACCAGGCCACTATGATTATATAAGCAGGCTGACGCTAGATAAAGTAGAACAGTGTGGGTCAGAAAAGCTGTAGAAGAGTCTCGCACCCCTCAGGGTGATCTCCCAACCACAGTCTCCATCCTTAAGGACCCCCAACACTCACAGCTCTGCCCTCACCTTCCCAACTCACTCCAAAAGGAAGCACAGAATTCTGAAACTTGATTATCACTCAAAGAAACATTTGCATAAGATAAAAAAAAAAAAGAAACAGAGGAATGACCCTGGAGCAAACAGTGCATCGCACAGAGGAATTATTCAATGGCAGTCTTTCCAGCATCAGTGGGGGAATACTTGAGACACAGTCCTTCCCAGACTCTGTCCCCCACCTCCCAACACAGGCTGTTGCTGATACAGCTGATCCACGTGGCAAACAGCTCCATAAGCAATCAGCTCTGTCTTTTCACGTCATTGAGAAGGTAACCTGATTTCCCCACAAGTATAATACATTTGATCATTAAAAACTCTAGAAGCCCTCATGGAAAAATTAATGAGTATGAGAATAGAAATCTGAAAATACGATGGGTGGCCTCAGTCCAGCCCTGAAAGCACAGCTGCAAGAAAGGTGCTGATGCAGTTGATGAAAACTTTAGATGCTTTAAGATGTTCCGGAAGCACAGGTCAAAGGCTGCTGCTAAATTCGGACCAGTAAAGGAGCAATTTCCAGCTCCTTAAGGGGCCACTTCAAGCTCATATCAGAGTGGCACTAAAGCGCTGTGTACTCCACGGCTCCTACCGATGTATGACTTGACCAGCTGGATGTCTGAAACATCTCAGACAGCTCGGGTACCGACCCTGGAGATAAATGGTAGAAGGACACCGAGCTTATTAACTACAGCCACAAAGCAGTTTTAATTAGAAAGCAAAAAAGGCATTTGATGTTCAAACTCAAGATCCCCTGGCAGGAGAGCATTAATGAGGCTGGGAGAGAGAAGCGACAGCAAAGTGACTGAGAAGGAACATACATGCAAAGGTCTTGGCAGAGAAACTAAAATAAGGCCAGTGTGGGCAGAAGAGAGCAAGATGGGGAAAGCAAGGAAGAGTGGGACCAGCCCGGGCTGGAGGGGAGGCCAGGGCCTGGAGGCCACAGGCCTTTCAAGACATGATAAGAAGCTGAGATTGTGTTCTATGTGCTTCTGAAAGCCATGAAAGCAGGGAGGGTATGAACTGATCCATGTTTTTTAACGATCAGCGGCTGGGTGGAGAATGGATAGGGGAGGGGCAAGAACACACTTGTGGGGATCACTTAGCTGGCTACTGGGTGGTCTAGATCAACCTCCAGGCTGCAGAACGGTACCTCCTGTCAGATCAGTGGCAGCATTATATTAGAAATAAAGTGCACAGTAAATGTAATATGCTTGAATCATCCCCAAACCATCACCCCAGTTCATGGGAAAATCATCTTCCATGCAATCAGTCCCTGGTGCCAAAAAGTCTGGGGACCTCTGGTCTAGATGTAAGATGGTGGTGGCCTGTGATAAAGGTAGCACTGAAGCTGAAGGGAAGGAGCAGATTTGAAGACTTGTTGATGGACTGGATGCAAGTGGCAAGGAGAGAAGGGTGTTAAGAGTAAGAAGGGGAGACAGTAGGAAGAACAGGGTTGGAGCTGAAGATCAAGAGTTCGGTCTTGGACACATTGCTGAGATGGCATCTAGGCCTCTATAAAGCAGGCAACATATGCTCTGGGAGGCAGGCAGAGGCCACAGATCCTGCCCCCGCCCCTAAAGACTTTTCCAGCAGTCACTCTGGTTTGAATTCTCGGCACTGGCCTCCTTTCATTGGGGAATCTGGGGTTTGCAGGAGGGTACTACTGCACATCGCATTACATGCTGCACACGCACATCACATTACAGCCCCAGATCTGCAAGCTCACTGCTGAGGAGGCTGTGAACCGGGAGGAGGGAGGAAGGCACAGGTTGGGACATTTCTGATGATGAGACAAGCCCAGGACAGGCCCTGGGAGGTGGTTCGGGAGGGAGGCATCTCAGGAGGAGACTGCCAGTTAGGGCCTGCCTGAAAGATCTGTACCAAACCACCTTCTGTTCAGCCCAGATCCCCGACTGCAGAGACAAAGATGTCAATTGAAGAGAAGCACCTGAGATCCCTGTGAGCTGCCTGTCATCAGGCAGAGGCACAGGAATACTGGCTTAGGCAGAATCCATCTCCACTGCCTGCCAGGAAGGGACATGCACGCACTCCCCTGAGTGCCCTGGGGCTGACCAGAGAAAGTCAGCGTGAGTGGCACAGGCCTCAGCACACAAATGTGTCTGTCTGGGCATCGATGTTCTTATTACAGTTCTCAAGAATTACTCCTGAACCTCTCCTCCATCTGAAGACATGGGCATGCCATCTCCTGCAGAAACCTCCTTCCTTTCAGCCCAGTGCAGACTCAGGAGTCAGACTGCATGGTTTTGTAGACCAGCTTAGGAATCTACTGTGCAACCACAGGCAAGTCACTTAACCTCTCTGTGCCTCACATGTCTCATCTGTAAAATGAACATGGCAATAGTAGAGAGGAGTTCCCTCCTGGGAAGCACTGTGAGGAGCTCTGCAGACCCACTTCTCAATGAAACAAGTCTAACTTGTGAAACCTATTTGAAAACAAACAATTATTTAAAGTCTCCGAAAATTGTCCTAAAGGCACGTAGCAAATGAAATACTTGTTCAGTAGAGAAAATCTACTACAACTTGCTAAGACATTGAGAATCTGTGGCATCTGAGTTGCAACCCCTGCCCTCCTGCCCACCCATCTTGGCCCCCCACCCCCCTCATCCACTCTGGGCAGCTGTGGCCAAGAAGAGGGCTTCCTCTCCCCTCAGTTCCTAAGCAAGGGGTACGGAGCACTGGGAGGAGCAGGCTGCCCGCTTTTCTCATGCTTCCAAATCCAACGAATGTGTGTTAAGTCACTTCAGTCATGCCCAACCCTTTGTGTCTCCATGGACTGTAGCCCACCAGGCTCCTCTGTTCATGGGATTCTCCAGGCAAGAACACTGGAGTGGGGTGCCATTTCCTCCTCCAGGGGACCTTCCTGACCCAGGGATCGAACCCACGTCTCTTAAGTCTCCTGCTTTGGCAAGCGGGTTCTTTACCATTAGCGCCACCTGGGAAGAGACTAAATTCCTGGTGAGTTCAGTCAAGAGATCAGGGCTTCTTTCTTCCGAGCATCTCCCATTCATTGGATGGATGCTCTAACCCGGGGTCATCAAACCAAGAACACTGGGGTCCCAACTGCCCCTGCCCCCTCCTCACTCAGAGGGCAGCGGCTTCACACATAGAGAGAGGCAAGCTGAGAAGACCAGTGGTTACTGCCCCACCCCCCACCCCCCAGTACGGGAACAGTGCTCAGAGTTTTCAGGGGGAAGAAGCAATCCCCAAACGAAATGATTCTATTTGAAATGGAGTGTGGGAAAGTTCAAGCCTAAGAGTGCTCTTGGAAACAATGAGGATTTTGATCATAAGAATATGAGACTAGTAGCCTCTTGTATTCAATTGCAGCAACCCAAACCACAGGCCAGCTAGTTCATCAGAAAGGACCAGGAAAAGAGCTACAAAGAGCCCTACTGAGCTCGAAACAAACTCCAAAGACTGGCCTCAAAAACCGCCTCTGCCCTCCACGCGTAAAACAGATAGCTAGTGGGAAGCGGCTGTATAGTCCAGGGAACTCAGCTCGGTGCTCTGTGATGACCTGGATGGGTGGGATGGGGGGTTGGAGGGAGGGGGATGAAGGTCCAAGAGGGAGGGGATATATGTATACATATAGCTGATTCACCTCATAGTACAGCAGAAACTAAAACAACTGGAATGCAACTCTAATAAAATAGGAAAAAACTACCCCTGCCCCAATTAAATTGGATGAGAGGTAAAGTAATTGACGCCCCAGGACACTGTTTTAAAAATTAGAGCAATCAGCCAGCAAATGATGGAGACCAACATCTGGGTGTGATACCAAACAAGGCAAGCATCTTGATAGAGATGAGGAGAAAACACAGAGAGACAGCCACCCCTATCTCAACCCCCCACTCACCAAAATCACTCTCATCCCTGAGTGGTGGCTATGCACATGCTCTTTACTCTGGAACTCAATCATTTCACTTTCTCTCTGTGGATAAAGGAGGTCAGTAATTAAAATGAGTCCTGCAGAGATTAAGAATAATTCTACATCACCACATTCATGAAATTATGCTCAAATTAGACAATGTTTGGTAAACTATTTTGCAAACTACAAAATACACCATATGTGTTTACTAGCATTATTCTATCAGAGAAGGCAATGGCCCCACTCCAGTACTCTTGCCTGGAAAATCCCATGGACGGAGGAGCCTGGTAGGCTGCGATCCATGGGGTCACTAAGAGTCAGACACGACTGAGTGACTTCACTTTCACTTCTCACTTTCATGCATTGGAGAAGGAAATGGCAACCCACTCCAGTGTTCTTGCCTGGAGAATCCCAGGGACGGGGGAGCCTGGGGGGCTGACGTCTATAGGGTCATACAGAGTCGGACACGACTGAAGTGACTTAGCAGCAGCAGCAGCATTATTCTATACTTTATAGAGCAATTAATATAAGGTAGTAATTAAGATGACAAATTCGAGGGTGAAGCATGGAGGTTCAAAGCCCAAAGCCATCGCCTCTTGATTCGGGGAGTTACCTAGCTTCTCTGAGACTCAGTGACTTCAGATATGAAATATGTCCTATATGTCACAGACAACATACTTCTAAAGCTCTAACATAGTGCCTGGTACCCAGCCAGTGACAACCAAGGAAAGTTGTTATCATAAACATAAACTAGCACTAATATCTGGCTAGGTTGCTTTAGAAGCAGAATTTACTGGAACCCCAAAGCCAAAACTGAAAATAGAAAATTGACACTAATTTATTAACTTGTTAGAAGGAAGATCTAAAGAGAGATGGACCAGTCGCTTTTTAAAAATTCAGTCATTTACCTGTTAGATGTTGCTGGTATATTTCAATATTCCCAGGAAGATAGTTCTAGAGTGCATCAGAAGGGTATTCACTGGTGGTGGTTAGTGATGTACATTGTAGTGCTTCTGACTGACATTAGAAAGACTTTCAACCGTTTCTCAAAGGCACTAAAGATTATTCTTTCGTCCTTCAGCTTCTCTTTAATAGAGATCATGAGAACATTATTTAGCTGGAGCCATGTTGCTTCTGGCGGAAACACTGGGTGTCCTTTTTGAGTTCATACCTTAGGTCGGTCCCTGTCTGACCACTTTGTTCTCCAGATGAAAAGGTGACCCAATCTCCATAGAAGAAATGATCTGTTGGCTTCAACCAATTCAAGAGGAAAGCAACGTAGCTTTGATACGTTAATATTCTATTTTAAGCAAGCTGCCCTGGGGGTTTTCTTTGATTACAGCCTCTAAAATGGATTTACTTTCTAAATGTTGAGCTTACCAGGTATTTTACAGACAATAAATCATAGCCAAGCGGTCCCGTATTTACCAAGGTATACCACCTACTATGCGTGCATTGATTTTTTTAAGCCACAAACTCGCTCAACTTTATCTACTTAAAATATCCCCAGCAAAATAATGCTTCATTCTTTTTCCACCTCCAAATCCTACAGTACACAAATGTACAATGAAATTTTTATGAAGCATAGTAGGGGTTGGAGTGGATCTGACTTTTGGTATAAAATAGTTTCTTTAGTTCTTATTGTTAAGTAGCTTTTCCCAAGAAATGTGCTAAATTTATTGGAATGCAAAGTATATTCATACTCAAATGATATTTACACTTCACAAGCATACAGATCACTGTCTTCTGCTCTTCCAGCTAACAGTTAGAGTACTGGGTCAGTGCTCTGGCTCAAATTCCTCGCCCTCCCCAGGGCCATGCTCAAGTTGAGGCCTCCATCATGTCTTGCCTGAACTGAGGCAGCAGCTTCCTACTGCCACCTAAGGCCCCCTAAGCTGCACACACTTAGAACTCTTATTCTGCCCTCCTGGGTTCTGACAGGGGGTGTGCTGGACCTTGCTTATCCTAGATGAGAGAGGGGGCTATAACATTTTCAGGAATTTTGTGGACTAAATTCTAAACATAGCCATTATTTAAAAGCCAAGTTAGGGACTTCCTGGTGGCTCAGTGGTAAAGAATCTGCCTGCCAGAGCAGGAGACACGGGTCCGATCTCTGATCCGGCAAGATCCCACAGGCCGCAGAGCAGCTAAGCCGGTGAACCACAACTATTGAGGCTGTGCGCTAGAGCCTGCGAGCTGCAGCTACCGAAGCCTGCGTGCCCCAGAGCCCGCGATCCACAGCAAGAGAAGCCACCACAAGGAGAAGCCTGTGCACCGCAACTAGAGAGCAGCCCCGCTCTCTGCAACTAGAAGAAAGCGCGAGAAGCAACAAAGACCCAGTACAGCCAAAAAGACTTCCCTGGGGGCTCAGACGGTAAAGCGTCTGCCTACAATACGGAAGACCCGGGTTCGATCCCCTGGAGAAGGAAATGGCAACCCACTTCAGTATTCTTGCCTGGAAAATACCATGGACAGAGGAACCTGGTAGGCTACATACAGTCCATAGGGTGGCAAAGAGTCGGACACAGCTGAGCGACTTCACTTTCACTTTCACAGCCAAAAATATATAAATAAATATATTTTTTGAAAACCAAGTTACATAAATTTACAATTAAACAAATTACAAAAAAAAAAAAAGCAATGACTTCCAAAACCTCATCACTTCCTAATTATTTTACTCTCCTTTACAATCATCTATGCTCTTGGGATTGTATCAGCCCAGAAAAAATGCTCTAGAAGGGAGTGCATTTCTTCCAGCCTCCACCTTAGGGATGACCCTGCAGGGCTCCTGGACACAAAAGTTTTTCTGTGTCCCCTATTTCTTGTTTGTAGGAAACAGGCTTCCTTCAGCCTCCATGACCTTTCCTGAGTTCCAAAGGGCAGATTCAAACAGCTGCTAATCAGGGAAGGAAGAGGATGTGGAGACAAGGGAGGACAAGTCAAGAAACAGTACCGCAGGCTCGAGGCGGAGTCCTTGTTCCCCCTCAAGGCATATACACCGCAAGATCTTCAAGCTCTTCTGCAGAACTAAAACTCCCACCAAAGGGAAGATGTTAACTACTTGGTGAAGCACTCCATTCCAGATAGAAGGTCACAATTCGATAACCTGGAGAACCACAGGAGCCCATCATGAGACCACCTGATGGCAGATGCTCTCTAGACTGAAGAAATGCAGGCCCTGCATGCACCCTGATCCTTATCAGCAACTCCACCCCTTGACTCTAAGACTCCTCACAAATGCCCTCCAGGTTGGGACACCATTTTGACGGCATTAGGCAGCTACGGACCCCTTTGCCTAGCAAAGCAATACAGCTGTTCTTTTCTACTTCATCCAAACCCTGTCTCTGAGATTCAGTTTGGTGCCAAGGGTACAGAGGCTGATGTTCAGTATCAGGGACAACATGTTGAGAGCTTGCAATCGGCCAGGTGGGAATTGCTACACCACAGAAATTAGTAAAATGATACATATTCGGGCTTCCCATCACCCTGCACCAGAAAAGGTTTTGAACATTCAGGCACACAGCAGGGGCTCTCACTTACCTCCAGGTCAGAGCCGTCAGGAAGGAGGCCCCACGTCCACCTCACAGCAGGCATAGCTTCTAGAGACAGTGAAGGGCTCGGGAAAAGTCACACAATCCAAACAGGGCCAACTAGAGATCTCTGGAGAGGAGTTCAATGTGAATAATGGCAGAATAATGACTTCTCTCTCTTTGAGATTGCAACCTGGCGGTACATTTATGCCAGGAGCTTCTGGGGAATCTTCATGTGGAGGGAATCGGTCTGAAAAACAAAAACCACACAAAAGGAAACCAGAATGAGAGAGATGGGGGGCGGGGGGGGGGAAGAGGGAGTCAGTTGTGACATCATTCGAGCACCTTGATCCAGCTGTACCTGAAATTAGATAATTCCCGGAGTTTTCAGATACATGAGTGAAAAAATTCCTTCGGGGCTTGACAGACTTCAAGTTCTTTGTTTCTATTCCTTGTAACTTAACATTTTCTGATCTACGTAGTTTTCTTAGTAGAATTTAAGCAGACCATTGGACTCTGGTTTAAGTTGTGTTCTTATTGAGCAAATATTGTCAGCCTCCTGCCAGGAGGGAAAGGGAAGGAACAGAGCAAACAGCAGAGCTGACCTCCTGCCAAACAAATGCAACCGAACAGCACATCTATTAAAGCAAAGGCTCTGAGTATGCCTCAAAGGAGACTCTATTTTCAAAATCCAGGGACACAAAACACAAAGTCGAATACATCCTAAGCACTAAGACCTCTGGATCAAAACCACTCCCTCCTCCCCCAGAGTTTCAGATTAATTAGGTCTGGGATGGGGCAGATGAATATGAATTTCTCTCAAGTTCCCAGATGATGCTGGTGTACCTGGCCCAGTGACCATACTTTGGAAACCATCCTTTGTGCATTAGAAATCTAAACACAGAGGTGGGAGACACAAGTTTAGGGATATGGGATAGTCTCAAGATTCTATCTTTCCTTCTCAGGTCCCAATATGCAGGGTGGGCCCCCAAGGGCCATGTTTTCTGCCACTGGGCTCTACCACTGTTATTCAGAGTTGGTCAAATTTAATGGTTTTCCCCAATAACTTGAACTTAGGAGAGAGGGACTAGAAGTCATCGTAGCAGAGTCTCAAAGGATCTGCCTAGGAAGCTGATCCCGAACTCCTGCTGCTGAGGCATCTTTGTGAGTTAAGAACAGAGGCTCTGTTATCAGCCTGCCTGATTCTAGCCTCTATGCCCCAAGTAGCTCACTGCCAAAGAGGAGGTGATAATAATAAGACCAACCTCATGGGGTTGCTATGAAAATTAACTAAGATGCAGTTTTGGCCCAGGGCCTGGCACGTAGGGAGTGCTCAGTAAATGTCAGCCACTAGTACCCCAGTTGTTGTCAACATTCCATTGTGGAGCTGACAGGGCTCCTGCCCTGCCTTCAGTTCCGTGAGCTGTCACAGCAGCCTTCCAATACATTGCTTTCTCTTAACTTATTCAAAGTAGGTTCCTGTGGCTTGCAATCAAAGGAGCTTAAGTAAAATACAATTATAGAGAAAAGCTTGGACTTGCCTACACTGGTTTAGCATCATCAGCCAGCAGGTACAAACCAGCCCAGGAAATCACTTTGCCCTCACAATACAACCCACCCTTCATTCAATAAGCATTCAAGTGGCTCTTAGATGACCGGCACCACACCAGACGCTGTGGGAAAAACACAGTCCCTGCACGGAACAAGTTTCTGGCCTCAGAAGAAATCAAGGCTTGCACACAATTAACTGAGATGCAGTGCCGGAAGCCAGGTGGACATCAGAAGGTAGTAATAAAGGTGCAATATCATCTCTCCCACTCAGGACCAGGGAGCCCCAGGAACCGCCATGGGAACGTGGGCAGCAGGTGTAAACTCAGACAGCACAGGTTACCCCACCCAGAAGGCTACAGAGTCGGGGTATTGATACCCAAACGCCCATCGGTCGTTGGCGAGGCTGCTCCCAAGGGCATTAACTCTCCAGAACTTTCCACCTGTTCTGTGGGTGACAAAGCAAGCTTGGAGCAAGAGAAATCCCCCCGGCAAGGAAATCCAGGTGCTGGCAGTTAGGAGTCAGCCTGTGTGTGCTAACGTGGCAAAGCTGGGGGTTCTGTCACTGGGGCACCGATAGCATCTTCCAGGCAGAGTGTGTAAGAAGATGGAAGAATGAACAGGAGAAACAGGTTAAAGGAGAGATTTCTGGGATGGAGCTTCTGAGCTACTTTTCCTATAACATGCCTTGTTGCACTACTGGACTTTCAAAAAAATTCATGTTCCCAAATAAGGGACAGTCTATAAATACATGACCAGCACTCCTCAAATCTATTAAAGTTGTCAAAAACAAGGAGTCTGAGAAACTATCAAAGACAAGAAGAGTCTAAGGAGATATGATAGTCAACCATAATGTGGTGTCCTAGATCCTTTCTTGGAACAAAAAACAGAGAAAAAAAAAAGAACTACAGAAATCTGAATAAAGAATGGTTGAGTAATAATGTATCAATATTGATTCATTTATTGTGACAAATGTAAGATGACAAATGACATCTTACACTAATGTAAGATGTTAACAATAAGAGAAACTGGGTCTAGGGATACATATGAAGTCTTTGTACTATCTTAGAAATTTTTCTATAAATCTAAAACTTCTCTAAAGTGAAAAGTTTATTTTAAAAATGGAAGCACACCTCCTCCTTCACAGAGCTGTTGAAAGGCTCAAAGGATGTCTTATAGGAAGTAAGTGACATACCCAATGCTTTCAGTAAAGATTAGCTTGTTTAAGAAGCCACAAGATAACTGAAAGTTCCAAGAATAAACTCTGGTTTAATGGGAGCTCAATCGGTCTTCCCACTGTATCTTTTCTTCATACTTATTTATTTCCACATGATTCCATTTCTTTCACCAAATTCAATATTTAACCAGTCTAAGCTCCAATACTTTGGTCACCTGATGGGAAGAGTTGACTCACTGGAAAAGACCCTGCTGCTGAGAAAGATTGGAGGCAGGAGGAGAAGGGGATGACAGAGGAAGAGATGGTTGGATGGCATCACTGACTCAATGGACACGAGTTTGAGCAAATTCCAGGAGCTGAAGGACAGGGAAGCCTCGTGTGCTGCAGTCCACGGGGTCACAAAGAGTCGAACACAACCGAACAACTGAACAACAGCTACCAGCACCCATTTTTAAGTTAATTTCCAGAAGTCTCCTTAACACTAAGTGATAATAAAAATTGAAAAATGAACAAGTAAACAAAGGTAAGTTTCCTTTTACTTGTTGAAGCAAAAGCAAATCACAGGGTGTGACTATCTCATACCTCCAGCCCAAACTGTCTCACAATTGCATTCAGGAATAATTCAGGGCCGTTCGCAGACATGGAGCAAAGAGCCTCCCAAATGCCCAAGACCAGTCAGATACTAGAGCCAGGCCACATTTTATTTACCAGCAGGGATGAGCTGCTTGTCCTCTTAAACACAACAGGGAGTCTGACCAGAAACAAGTCAGCCTGGAGAAGGGCTGCGGCTGCGACACCTCCAACCTGGGCCTGTACTGGGCCTGTGGGGACAAGCCAAGTGATAAATGAAATCCTTCTCTTTGCACAGATCCGCCACAGGGCAACTGTAGGAGAGAAAGCCCATCAGTGCTTTTAATGGGCTTTCTGATGGGCTT
This sequence comes from Cervus elaphus, assembly GCF_910594005.1. Lineage (NCBI taxonomy): Eukaryota > Metazoa > Chordata > Mammalia > Artiodactyla > Cervidae > Cervus > Cervus elaphus. The sequence goes on along the minus strand of NC_057829.1, from coordinate 82,350,842 downwards.
ACATGAAGGTTACAGGTAAGGTTACATGAATGCTTGAGAAGACAGAGCAATGGCCCAGGACCCTCAGCTCAAAGCACTGATTTGAGGATATTGTTTCTCTGTGGAGTGGGCAGACAGCATTGAGCCCAGAGCCACTAAGGAGAAAAGGAAAAACGATCTGTTGATTTGGTTCAGTTCAGTCACTCAGCCATGTCCGACTCTGCGATCTCATGGACTGCAGCACACCAGGCCTTCCTGTCCATCACCGACTCCCAGAGTCTACTCAAACCCAAGTATATTGACTTAGTGATGCCATTCAACCATCTCATCCTCTGTCACCCCCTTCTCCTCCACTCAATCTTTCCAGCATCAGGGTCTTTTCAAATGAGTCAGTTCTTCCCATCAAGTAGCCAAAGTATTGGAGCTTCAGCTTCAGCATCAGTCCTTCCAATGAATATTCAGGACTGATTTACTTTAGGATGGACTGGTTGGATCTCCTTGCAATTCAAGGGACTTTTAAGAGTCTTCTCCAACACCACAGATCAAAAGCATCCATTCTTCGGCACTCAGCTTTCTTTAAGTCCAACTCTCACATCCCTACATGACTACTGGAAAACCGTAGCTTTGACTAGATAGAGCTTTGTTAGTAAAGTAATATCTCTGCTTTTTAATATGCTGACTAGGTTTATCACAACTTTTCTTCAAGGAGCAAGAGTCTTTTAATTTCATGGCTGCCGTCACTATCTGCAGTGATTTTGGAGCCCCAAAAAATAGTCTGTCAGTGTTTCCACTGTTTCCCAATCTATTTGCCATGAAGTGATGTGACCAGAAGCCATGATTTTTGTTTTCTGAATGTTGAGCTTTAAGCCAACTTTTTCACTCTCCTCTTTCACTTTCATCAAGAGGTTCTTGAGTTCTTCACTTTCTGCCATAAGGGTGGTGTCATCTGCATATCTGAGGTTATTGATATTTCTCCCGGCAATCTTGATTCCAGCTTGTGCTTCTTCCAGCCCAGCATTTCTCATGATGTACTCTGCATATAAGTTAAATAAGCAGGGTGACAATATACAGCCTTGAAGTACTCCTTTCCCAATTTGGAACCAGTCTGTTGTTCCATGTCCAGTTCTAACTGTTGTCTCCTGACCTGCATACAGATTTCTCAAGAGGCAGGTCAGGTGGTCTGGTATTCCCATCTCTTGAAGAATTTTCCACAGTCTGTTGTGATCCACACAGTCAAAGGCTTTATGTAGTCAATAAAGCACAAATAGATGTTTTTCTGGAACTCCCTTGCTTTTTCAATGATCCAACAGATGTTGGAAATTTGATCTCTGGTTCTTCTGCCTTTTCTAAATCCAGCTTGAATATCTGGAAGTTCACAGTTCATGTACTGTTGAAGCCTGGCTTGGAGAATTTTGAGCATTACTTTACTAGCATGTGAGATGAGTGCAATTGTGTGGTAGTTTGAGCATTCTTTGGCGTTGCCTTTCTTTGGGATTGGAATGAAAACTGACCTTTTCCAGTCCTGTGGCCACTGCTGAGTTTTCCAAATTTGCTGGCATATTGAGTGCAGCACTTTCACAGCATCATCTTTCAGGATTTGAAATAGCTCAACTGGAATTCCATCATCTCCACTAGTTTTGTTCATAGTGATGCTTCCTAAGGCCCACTTGACTTCACATTCCAGGATGTCTGGCTCTAGGTGAGTGACCATACCATCACAGATATCTGGGTCATGAAGATCTTTTTTATATAGTCCTTCTGTGTATTCTTGCCACCTCTTCTTATTAGCTTCTGCTTCTGTTAGGTCCATACTGTTTCTGTCCTTTGTTGTGTTCATCCTTGCATGAAATGTTCCCTTGGTATCTCTAATTTTCTTGAAGAGATCTCTAGTCTTTCCCATTCTATTGTTTTCCTCTATTTCTTTGCATTGATCCCTGAGGAAGGCTTTCTTATCTCTCCTTGCTATTCTTTGGAACTCTGCATTCAAATGGGAATATCTTTCCTTTTCTCCTTTGCCTTTCACTTCTGTTCTTTTGACAGCTATTTGCAAGGCCTCCTCAGACAACTATTTTGCCTTTTTGCGTTTCTTTTTCTTGGGGATGGTCTTGATCCCTGCCTCCTGTACAATGTCACGAACCTCCATCCATAGTTCTTCAGGCACTCTGTCTATCAGATCTAATCCCTTCAATCTATTTCTCACTTCCACTGTATAATTGTAAGGGATTTTATTTAGGTCATACCTGAATGATCTAGTGATTTTCCCTACTTTCTTCAATTGAAGTTTGAATTTGGCAATAAGGAGTTTATGATTTGAGCCACAGTCAGCTCCCAGTCTTGTTTTTGCTGACTGTATAGAGCTTCTCCATCTTTGGCTGCAAAGAATATAATCAATCTGAGTTCTGTATTGACCATCTGGTGATATCCATGTCTAGAGTCTTCTCTTGTGTTGTTGGAAGAGGGTGTTTGCTATGACAAGTGCATTCTCTTGCAAAACTCCATTAGCCTTTGCCCTGCTTCATTCCGTACTCCAAGGCCAAATTTGCCTGTTACTCCAGGTATTTCTTGAATTCCTACTTTTGCATTCCAGTCCCCTATAATGAAAAGGACATCTTTTTCAGGTGTTAGTTCTAGAAGGTCTTGTAGGTCTTCATAGAACCATTCAACTTCAGCTTCTTCAGCATTACTGGTCAGGGCAAGACTTGGATTACTGTGATACTGAGTGGTTTGCCTTGGAAATGAACAGAGATCATTCTGTTGTTTTTGAGATTGTATCCAAGTACTGCATTTCAGACTCTTTTGTTGACTTTGAGCGCTACTCCATTTCTTCTAAGGGATTCTTGCCCACAGTAGTAGATATAATGGTCATCTGAGTTTAATTTACCCATTCCAGTCCATTTTAATTCTCTGATTCCTAAAATGTTCACGTTCAGTCTTGCCATCTCCTGTTTGACCACTTCCAATTTGCCTTGATTCATGGACCTAACATTCCAGGTTCCTATGCAGTATTGCTCTTTACAGCATCGGACTTAATTCCATCACTGGTCACATCCACAACTGGGTGTTGTCTGCTGATTACATAAATGTATTTCTTGGAACTGCCTTACAAAGTCATATTATCGGTAGAGATTCTTGGCTTGTTTTTTATAAAGGCTTTCTCCCAAGGACACTTGGTTCTACCTTACTTCTTCCAAAAAGTAAAGTGTGCCTTGTCTTTTAGGACTTGGCGCCTTGGCTTAGGACTACAGGAACCCACAAAAGACAAGTTTGGCCCCCAATCCATGCCCACCTCTGCGTGCTGAAGCAGATTGGAATTACAATTCTGGGTCATTCAGTGGCTTTGAACTCCTGCTCGGGTGCTGGTGAACCAGGGGCAATGGGGACATGGGCGAGGTGGGCAGAGAAGGAGGTGAGCGGTCCTCAGCTGCTCAGGAGGGCAGGCCCCTCATTCAAGGGCTCTGTGCTGAGGTTAGACAGCTGGGCGCCTGCCATCTCCACCTGTCCTGGAGCTCTGAGGGTGGCATGCAACAGCCTGCGGTGGTGTCCAGAGAAGCCTGTCACCTCAGTGACCATCTCCCAGCCAGAAAGGTCCAGACCGTGGACTCAGCACCTCTGCAGCAGTTCCCTGTCTAGCATGTAATTAAAAGCACACACAGACAATAAGTCATAAGAGGAAAGACTATATAGTTAAAAGACTATATAGTTGACCAAAAAGTTCATCTGACCAAAGCTCGAAGACCAAAACAAACGCTTTGGCCAGCCCAATGCTTTACAACTTTAAAGGTCTCTATGAAAAAAGAGACTATAAATATAGTTACAAAGCAAGCCACAGCTAAAGATACTTGCAACTTATTTCACTGACAAACGGTCAATACCTATGGCTTATAAATGGTGATTGGTAAGGATAAACATTTTATCCTTAAAAAATTTTTTATCCTTTATAAAATCTTTATCCTTACAAATCCTTACAAATCAATGATTTAAACACACCCACTTGCATAACCCAGAACAGGGGGCCTGAAGTGCCAAAAAATACATGAAATGATGCTCAGCCCCTTTAATACTCAAGAGGTCAGCAAATGATATCAGGAGGTAGAGGGTGGTTAAGAACTTGTGCTGGCTAAGCCCCAGAAATAGTAACAATGGACTGAGCAGGAGAAATGCCCCTTACACACTTATGTATAATCTCAGAAAGTGCAGGAAGGAAGGGCCTCCCTACTTTCCTCCAGATACCTCTTCAAGGATTTAATGAGATTTTCTTCCTTTTAAACGGAAACAAATCTGACCAGCCATGGTGCACGATTAGTCTCTTCAGTTGTTTCCAACTCTTTGCAACCCTATGGACTATAGCCCTCCAGGCTCCTCTGTCCATGGGATTCTCCAGGCAAGAATACTAGAGCAGGTTGCCATGCCCTTCTCCAGGGGATCTTCCCAACCCAAGGATTGAACCCAGGTCTCTTACGTGTCCTGCATTAACAGGTAGGTTCTTTACCACTAGCACCACCTGGGAAGCCTGAAGCAACCATGGTAAAACATAGTATTTAAGAAACTTGTGTGGTGGGCACATGTATGTTACTGTCTGAATTTTTTTTTTTTTTGCATGCTTGAAACATTTTACAATTTTTATAGAGCTCATAAATGATGAAAAATGAATGAAATGATGACATTAAAAACAAGGATGGAGTCAGAAGAGGACACCAGGATGCAAAAGCAATTCCCTTGGGGCACAGACTTGGGAAGTGGTGGGCGGAGTCAGCCTCCCCTCCCCACTCCAGCAGCCCTATACCTTGCTTCATTGCCGGGTTATTCATGACCTTGTAAGGGGGCCTTTCTCCTGCCCCGTCTGGGGCCAGTTTGGGGACCCACAACTCATGTTCCAACTGTACTGACTCTGACAACAGGCCAGAAAGACTGAAGTTTAAATTTTGGGTATTAATGTGTCACTTTCACATTAACCAAGTCCTTATGTTAATAAGAATATTCCTTACTTATGATAAATGCAGACACTTGGAAAGGGCATGACCTAAGTTGTTATCATTCATTACAGACTGCCTTCCAGAAACAAGACTTTCATTTAAATTTCCTGAGCTTGGGTTTGCCTCCATTTCTGATATTTAAGAAAAGAAAAACCACTGTGAATACAAATCAGTTCAGGTTGAGTTAAAGGTAATTCTATTACTTTCCAAAATGTCAAAGATTCATGCTTTTGTATCCCATGAGATACCTGATCACAGCAATGTGCATTTCTTTGTGATGGCAATTAAGTGCAAGTAGCAAGAACCTATAATTTTAGGCTTGAGGTTGACTCAACTGGGCGAAAATATTTATTTTTCCTTTGCTCTTTCTATTGGGTTCACATAATGAGTTAAATGCAGGGCTCTCTTTCTTGATTATTGCTTTAGAAAGAAACTGTCATGCCTCATTACTCATTTTCAAAAAGAGATGATAGCATGCTTTATTATAGGATTCTTATGTATTGCTAATGTCTAGAAAACTCAGCAGATTAATTCTCTCTATACAAGGAGAAATGATTGAGTGAACTGGATATCTATAAAAGTCCATCAGTTGTGACCTGAAAACTTCATAGAAAAGGGCACACAAGGACCCAAAGAGAAAAATATAAATCTGACATCAGAGACATAAAATTATACCCAGAGGTTTATCTGAGATTGATTGAAGAACCATAGTACTCAATAGGTAATTTTTTAATACTAAGTACTATAAATTACCTATAGGAGGTGGAAGACATGAAAAAAAATAGCTAAAAATATACTCTGAGATATATATGGCACTTTAAATTTAAAAAGCTGAATTATTTATAGCTTCTAAGCACTCACAAAAGCCAGACTTACACAAAATTTCAGATGTAAGTTTTGATGAGTCTCTGATAAAATATGATATCAGTGTCATGTGATAAGTCCCAAACCTCAGGAAACTCCAGTAGAACACTAGACAGCTTTTTGTTTGCCCAGCATGCTATTCTGACTCCCCCTTGAGAGAAGTCCAACCATGGGGTTCAAGTAAAGTGAACCCCTACTTACTTGCATAAGATGCTGGGTATCTCACACTGGGCCCTCATCTCCACCCTTCCCTACCCTCCTCTGAGCCCTGGGAAGCTGACTAGTCTCGCCTGTGTTAACAGCTCCCGGCACTCTGGCTTCCAGTTGGCCGGGCCCCACAGGAGTCATCAGTATCAGTAGGATGAAAGTGAAGTTGAAGAGTTTATTCTCTATCAGGTGCCACAGCCAAAGTCCCCATCTCTTATCAGGAGGTGCTCCCAGCTCCTCTCCTTTCTCTGCAGGCATAGGAACAAGGACAACAGCCTGGGGTACTGTGTCATCCCTTGCTGATTTCCCTACACCCTGCCCTAGACCACCACAAATGATCCACTGATGAGCCATCCATTTCCTGCCAGGTCCCTGGCTAACATCCTTGATCCTCCCCTTCCAGCTTCACCAATAGGCTAAGCCCTGGAAGTTCTAGCCCAAGATCATCCAAACAGTTGGGCCTCCTAGTAAAGAGACAGACTCTCTCTTGACTGCTGTAAGAAGCAATAAGCAGGTCTGGATCACATTTTGGAAGAAAACTGTAGTAAGAGAGTATAGGAAGATTAGGAAGAAGACAAAACTAGAGACAGAAGGACTAGTTTTTGTTTTGTTTTTTTTATGGCTACAGGCCAAGTTGGCTTCCTTGGTAGCTCAGATGATAAAGAATCTGCCTGTAATGCAGGAGACCCAGGTTTGATCCCTGGGTTGGGAAGATCCCCTGGAGAAGGGAATGGCTACCCACTCAAGTATTCTTACCTGGAAAATTCCATGGACAGAAGAGCCTAGCGGGCTATAATAGTTCATGGGGTCACAAAAAGTTGGACACAACTGAGTCACTAACACTTTTACACGGGTCCAGTACTATGCTACAGGGCTTCCCTGGTGGCTCAGATGGTAAAGAATCCGTCTGCAATGTGGGAGACCTGAGCTCATTCTCTAGGTTGGGAGGATTCCCTGGAGAATGGAACAGCTACCCACTCCAGCATTCTTGCCTGGAGAATCCCCATGGACAGAGGAGCCTGGCAGGCTACAGTCCCTGGGGTCAACAAAGACGGACATGACTGAGCGACTTTCACTTTCAAGTACTATGCTAGGTCTTAAGGATGCAACACAAGCAAAAACAGTGGAGTCTAGAGTCTAAAGAACTAATTGAATCTTAAGTGTTATTATCACCTTCAGCTGGACTGGACTTCATTGGGGGCATTAACACCATTACAAAGTCAACCCAGATTTAAATGTCCAATGCAGAAGCTTCTGGTTTATTTTCCTCGGGTCGTATTTAGACGGACCAGAATAACCCAGTTTTGGAGGTACAGTTCTCCTGCAGTCATTCCAGCAATGATGCATTGTCTAATTTAATCTTCATGACAGCCGGAGAAGGAAGGTTTTGTTATTATCCCAATTTTACAGAAGGGCAAACTACGGGTTCGGATCACACAACCAAAAAAGTAGCAGGGCTGCATTTCACACCCCAGCAATTCTGATCCCCATCGTCCATATCTTCCATTTTCTTTTTCTCATTGAAGTAGAGTTTGGTTACAATGTTATATTAGAAATTAGGAATGCAGCCTTACCACTGGGGAAATTAAACCCTGGGCTCCTGGGTGACAAGCAGGCACACTCACCACTATACTGACGAGGAAGACATTCCCAGCCTCCATATCTCAACCACTACCCTATAGTTACTGTTGTTCAGTCACTCAGTCATCTCCAACTCTTTGCAATCCCATGGATTGTAGCACTCCAGACTCCTCTGTCCTCCACTGCCTCCCAGAGTTTGCTCAAACTCATGTCCATTGAGTCGGTGATGCCATCCAACCATCTCATCCTCTGTCGCCCCGTTCTCCTCCTGCCTTCAATCTTTCCCAGCATTTGGGTCTTTCCCAATGAGTCAACACTTTGCTTCAGGTAGCCAAAGTATTAGAGCTTCGGCTTCAGTATCAGTCCTTCCAATGAATATTCAGGGTTGATTTCCTTTAGGATATAGTACTATAATCTTTTTTCATAATTGTCTAATCCAACCAAAATGGAATCTTCTAATCACTTAAACAAAAATTAAGTATACCAAGAAATGTAAACCCCCATACCATTCATACCTCAGAAAACATTGTCAAAATTAACAGTCATGCACATTTCAATATTAACATATCAAACCAAGGTGTAACTTTTACCATTCCAGGAATATTGTCACATAAATCTCAACAAAGCGTTCCTAGTATGGAGTTCTAGCACTGTTGGGGGAAATTCTCATCTATTTTTACTTGTACCCAGGATATCATGGACACAGCTGGAGTGCTCCAGTTCAATCAGATATTAGCACTTGCTGTTTAACTGACACTTCATTATCACTAGTTAAGAGTGAGCTACACCACATTTTTAATGAGTACATACAATATTTTCTTTTATTATTTGTACTTGCCATCAAACCATGGCACTGTAAAGCATGGCCACTAGGGTTTTAGTAAGACATGTGCTTTTAGCTCTGATCAAAGCGGCTTCCCTGCACCTGCTTCTCATCAGACAGGACAGGGACTCCCTGGCTTGTCACCAGAAGGCAAATGACAGCATGTGATTTGGAGTGTCTCACTGTACTCAGATGTCCAGTGGTTAAGAGTGAAGATGTAGTCTAGTGACAGAGAAGGAACTAGGTCCAATTAGGAAGGAGAGGGAGATGTTGCCAACACAAGCCTTGCAAATAATGCAAGAACTTAGAAAGGACACTGGCCCGGGAGAGATGTCATAACTACAGGCAACTGCTCACCATTGACATCGTCTACACTGGAATTTTGGGGTGCCTGAAAGGCACAAAACAGGGTACCAGGAAATATGAAAAACTGGTTGTTCGGACTAAATCAGGTAGTTATCAAATAGACAATAAGTGGCCCTAACGGGCATGCACATGAACACACTCAAGCCTCCCAGAGGAAATAAGTCAGAACTCAAATGAGCAAAATGAAGTTGAGCAACAGCCCAGGGTGATGGGTGTGAAACAGCAAAGGCACATGAAATCAGAAATGGGCAGGAAGGAGATAGCAACAGTTCCCCACAAGTTTCAGGACTAAGACAAACTACTTGGAGAGCCAGTGTGAGTCACCAGCATGGAGGAGGGCAACACTTTTAAAGAAATCCATCCTGGTCCAAAAATCTCTTACTTCCTAGGACATGGCTGACCTAGATCTGCATACAGATAGACCTGCTGAAGTGAGGAGTCTGGGAGACTTAAAACACAGCCTACACTAAGATTACTTTGCATTTACTGCCCCTCTCTTGATCTCAGGGACCCTTCAATCCTTTCCCTTCTCTCCCTCAGCACCATACTCCATTATTCACATTAGCTGTCTACAGTGACCTGTTTAACTGAGTAAGTATTCAGCACCTTACTTCTCTATATGCCAGGTGTACTCAGCCTAGATCCAATTTTTAGCCTGAGATGAAGAAGGTTTTCATTATGATCTACCTGAAATAACCAGCAAGCATTTGCCAATTACCATGTAATGGAAATTCAGCACCAAGAGAGGCTTACAAAAGAAAACTTCCTCTAAAAAATTAAGCTGAAATCAAAACACTACTTTAGACCAGCAAAAAGATGTGATGGCTAATTTTCTGTGTCAACTTCATTGGCCATGGGGTGTCCAGGTTAAACAATATTTCTGGGTGGGTTTGTGAAGGTATTTCCAGATGAGACCAGAGACCACATTGCCAACATCTGCTGGATCACAGAAAAAGCAAGAGAGTTCCAGAAAAACATCTACTTCTGTTTTATTGGCTGCATCAAAGTCTTCGACTGTGTAGATCACAACAAACTGTGGAAAATACTTAAAGAGATGGGAATACCAGACCATCTCACCTGCCTCCTGAAAAACCTGTATGCAGGTCAAGAAGCAACAATTAGAACTGGACATGGAACAACAGACTGGTTTCAAATTGGGATAGGAGTACTTCAAGGCTGTATATTGTCACCCTGCTTATTTAACTTATATGCAGAGTACATCATGTGAAATGCTGGGCTGGATGAACCACAAGCTGGAATCAAGATTGCTGGGAGAAATATCAATAACCTCAGATATGCAGATGACACCACCCTTATGGCAGAAAATGAAGAGAAACTGAAGAGCCTCTGGATAAAAGTGAAAGAGGAGAGTGAAAAGGTTGGCTTAAAACTCAGCATTCAGAAAACTAAGATCATGGCATCCTGTCCCATCACTTCATGGCAAATAGATGGGGCATGGCAAATGGAAACAGTGAGAGACTTTATTTTTTTGGGCTCCAAAATCACTGCAGATGGTGACTGCAGCCATGAAAGTGAAAGACACTTGCTCCTTGGAAGAAACATTATAACCAACCAAGACAGCATATTAAAAAGCAGAGACATTACTTTGCCGACAAAAGTCCATCTAGTCAAAGCTATGGTTTTTCCAGTAGTCATGTATGGATGTGAGAGTTGAACTATAAAGAAAGCTGAGCACCGAAGAATTGATGCTTTTGAACTGTGGTGTTGGAGAAGGCTCTTGAGAGTCCCTTGGACTGCCAGGAGATCAAACCAGTCAATCCTAAAGGAAATCGGTCCTGAATATTCCTTGGAAGGACTGAGGCTGAAGCTGAAGCTCCAACACTTTGGCCACCTAATGCAAAGAACTGACTCATTCAAAAAGACCCTGATGGTGGGAAAGATTGAAGACAGGAGAAGGGGACAACAGAGGATGAAATGGTTGGATGGCATCACCTATTCAAATAGACGTGAGTTTGAGCAAGATCCAGGAGATGGTGAAAGACAGGGAAGCCTGGCACGCTGCAGTCCACAGGGATGCAAAGATTCAGACATGACTGAGTGACTGAACAACAATAATCTTAATTTTTAAGAAAGATACCCAACTGTAGTCTCTGGAATGTAAATGGGAATAAAATGAAATAGGTCCTGTCTATCACAATGTCCAGAATTTTCCATAAACTGCTGTGGTTGCCAGACTCCTATTCTTTGTTAACCCCAAGTCAGACATGAGGCCAGAAAGCCTTCCTGCAGCAGGCACAGAGACAGACTATGAGCAGCCAGGTAAACTGAAGAAATGATGAAAATTATTGATTTTATAAAAGTTATATCTAGTCTGTGGGGAAGAACTTTAAACAATTGCATTTTTTTTTAAGTAGACAAAACAGGGTCTATATATAGTAAAATCAATAGATAAATTCAATACATGTTAATCTCCAGACTGCAATTGAGATTATTTTTCAAATAAGAATTCCATTGAGGACTTCCCTCATGGTCCAGAGGCTAAGAATCCACCGACTGACGCAGGAGACATGGGTTTCATCTCTGGTCCAGGAAGATCCCACATGCCGCAGGGCAACTCAGCCCATGCACCACAACTCAGCCTGTGCTCTAGAGCCTGGGAGCCGCAAGAATCATGTTGTACAGTGAAGACTTCCTCGAAACTAAAGAGAGCCCAAGCATAGCAAGAAGACCCAGCGCAACCATAAATAAATAATTTTTTTTTAAAAAAAGAATTTCATTGCTAGAGTACCTACTAAGAGATACATAAGGGAATCTATAAAACAATACCACCACAAACCTGTTCAGTTGCAAGGTGATAGTAATTCTCTGAGCTAATACAAAGCTACAGATATAATTCCAAGCTGTACACAGAAATGAAACACCATGAAATAAAATGACTGCTTGTTTCTCGTACACTTTTTCAGAATGCGTTTGGCCATCTGCCCCCAGTATCCTTGATGTCGCTGGAAAAATAGGACAACAGCCAACAAAAGTCACAACCATCGCCAGTTTCCTAGTGCAGCATTTCCTACCTGAAGAATGAGTTTCCAAGGGTCTTTTCTGGGAGTGGAGTAATTAGCTCTGAGATCCAGAACTTACGGCTACTCCAGGTTCGATTATAAACCTCTTTGGCTGTAACTATGAACATTGTAATATTATCTTCAGGCATCTTGGGGACCTGGAGACTTCATAAAATGAGAGCTCTTCAGAGGTCAAGTGCAGCATAAATCTCCTTAAGCTTGCAGCACTTGTTCCAAAATGTAAGCTATTATAAATAATCCATGGAAAACTGACCCACGTGCTCAAATGACATTTGCTGAGGATTTCAACGTCTTTGCCATTGTAATTCAAGGAGGGTCTCAGTATAGTCAAGCAAAATGCACACATCAGAGACAGGAAGAACAAGAGTGACATCTCTAGAAGATTGAAAAGAAAAAACTGATCATGCATTTAGAGAAGGTTGGTCAACGTGTTCTTCATGGAATTTAAAGTCCAGGTAGAAAGGACTACTTCCCTCCTCTATACTGGATGAAGTCTTGCAGGAAGTAGCCTGAAAAGGACCCCTGAAGACATGTTGCATGCTAAGTTGCTCCAATCGTGTCCAGCTCTTTGCGATCCCATGGACTGTAGCCCACCAGGCTCCTCCGTCCATGGTATTCTCTAGGCAAGAATACTGGAGTGGGTTGCCATGCCCTCCTCCAGGGGATCTTCCCGACCCAGAGATTAAACCCACGTCTCTTATGCCTCCTGCATGGCAGGGGGATTCTTTACCACTAGTGCCACCTGGGAAGCCTGATGACATGTTACACTTCAAGAAAACATCATTGGCACTCTTAATAAATGCAGCTGCTGTTTCTCTAGACCTTGGCTTCCCTGAGCCCTCCTTACCATATTTCAACTTATGTTCAAGTCACCACTGACCATTCTCCATGTCCTACTGTATCTTTTAAAATCCTCATTAGCTTTCCAGTGAGGAGAGCCTATTGGGTCTGTTCTCTGTGCTGAGATATTTTATATTCAGATATTTTTATATCAGGACAACATTCTTTCAAAGCTGGTTGGTGTAAGTATTATATTTTTGACTGATGCAGCTCTAAGCTTCTGTCTTTCATTTGCCTGGCCTGACAGTTTAATTGTCAGCTCTTCTTCCAAATGCAACTGATCAGGGCTTCTCACTCGAGGATTCCATAATTGGTTAGGATATACCTCAGTAATTTTAACTACCTGCCTCACCTCCTGTTGTAGAAAAACTCATAAACCACTCAAGAGCTCTAAACAGTCCTGTATTCACCGTGCCGCCTCCTTTACTATAAGGATAAACAGCATCGCTCCACTCCGTTTAACTCCCATCAGTGACACATCTTGAGATTCACGCTCTAGGTAGTGCCCTTATCTTCCACTTCACACACACGGCCTGCTTAATGGTGAGCTGAGCTTGCTGCCCGAAGTTATTAAGTGACTTGTTTACCTTCACACTTCTGAAGAAATGATCCAGTATTTTGCTCAGGTGCCAATCGCATCCCAAGAAAACTTTTTTTTCCCCCTTTGAATGTGGAATGTTTCTCTTCTGATTGAATTCAGACTATTATCAGCAGAATACCAACAAAGTTTGGAGCAAGAGGTTGAAGAGATATGGAAAGCATCCAGAAGAAAGTAATGAAAATAAATAAAAGGTTGCAAAACAAAACTGATAAAAGGATAAGTGAACTGATACAAAAAGTCTGAGGATGAATCCCATATGCTACCTGGTTCACCAGTGCAAAAATGTTGTGTGCTTATGGACATTCATTTACATAAACCACTTAGTGTCTGTTCAGAGGTCTCTCTGCCCCAGGTCTGTAACACTGTTGTCATCGATCATAAAGATGGATTGACGTATACACACTACCATATATAAAATATGATAATTAATGAAGACCTACTGTACAGTACAGGAAACTCTACTCAATATTCTGGAATGACCTATATGGGAAAATCATTTTAAAAGGAGTGAATATATTACATGCACAACTGATTCAGTTTGCTGTGCAACATTGTAAATCAACCATACCCCCAATAAATGGTTTTTAAAAAAACTTAAAAAAAACCTTAAAGATGAAGTGGATTCCCCTGAGATTATATTAGTGTACCAACTGTGTTGGAGGTTCGGTGGCAATGTGATTGTTACTCTCAAGAGTAATAATAATTATTTTTATAATTTTTAAAATTTTTATAATTTAACATTTTTAAATGTTACAAATTTAATGTTCTAAATTTATGTTAATAATTATAAATTATGTCAAATAGACTATCAATAATAATGACATTTTAGAATTAAAAGATGATATGGTGTCATGTTTTGCAAATATTTTCACCTGGCATAACTTGTTTTCCATTTTCTCGACAGTGTCTTTCTAAAAGTATACGTTTTAATTTTGATGAAGTCAGTTTATCATTTTTTTTTCATAGTTATGTTTTTTGAAATTGGTTGTTTATACCAAGATTTACAATAATAACTGGGGCTTTCCTGGTGGCTCAGATGGTAAAGAATCCACCTGGATTGCAGGAAACCCAGGGTCAATCCCTGGGCTGGGAAGATCCCTAGAGAAGAGAATGGATATGCACTCCAGTATTCTTGCCTGGAGAATTCTATGGACAGAGGAGCCCGGTGGGCTACAGTCCATGGGGGTCACTAAGAGTCAGACACGACTTTCACTTTTCATAATAATAACTGAGCTTCCCAGGTGGTGCTAGAAGCCACCTGCCAATGCAGGAGACTCAGGTTAGCAACCCACTCCAGTATTCTTGCCAGGAGAATCCCTGGCATAATAATAATAATTACATAATTACTTAATATATAATATATATTATAGATATATTATATACAAATATATTATAGATACATATTATATAGGTACTATATAATATATAATATAGATATTTATGTAGTATTTGTTTTCTACTATCCATTATATATGATTTATTTTGTATTTATTATATATTATTTATACTTATAAAAATAAGATATATAATGTATAACATATTTTATTCTTATAAAGCCAAAATTATTACTTTTGTACAAGTTTATGTCTCAAATTAATTGTGCCCAATCATTAAGATAAATGGATATAAAAATGCAAATTCATGTGCCAATATGCATGAATACAAGCCTCTAAAAATGTATGATTGTTTTTCATTGCTTTAGGTGTTAGCGTGTTGCCTTGTCAGATTAACATTGCTGCAGAATTTAAATTCTAAGCATCATTAAAAGTATACTCAAGTGCTTGCTCACCTTTAGCTCACAGTTTAGAAAAAAGCATTACGATCAAATACTGTTGTTACACAAAAAATACACACAAAGCACAACTATTGAACAAAACATCACTCTTTAATAGCATCACCTTAAGTGCTGGGCCTCAACTCAATGTAGCAAATTGTGTTTTAACAATAAAATAATAATGTTTGCCATCCTAGAATTGCCAAACATTTATGACTTTGAATGTAATTTACCATCTGAAATAATAATCATTATCCTCATTTTCTACATGGTAACCTTCATTCCATGTTAAGTACTTAAAATTCAAACTCTCTGCTACCAATTACTGCACTTGTCTTTGGCAACATCAAGTCTAGAAGGCAAGAAAAATATGTTTGAAGGACTCAGCCAGGTTTTAGGGATAGAAAGGGAGGCTATAAATACATCTTTGCTTCCTCCACACAAATACTACTTTTCTCTAAACTTCTTGACTTGAGAATTTCATTTTTTAAATGGCTTAGCAGGTCAGCTATAGCATTATTAAGTGACTGGGGCCCCACTACCGAGCAGAATACTTGGGTGCTGTGGCACATAGGGACTGAGGAAGGAAGCACAGATGAAGCAGCTGAATGCTTTGGAAAGAGCAGGGGCTCAGGGCCGAGAGCCTGAGTTTATTAAGTGAACTCACATCACTACGTTTACAAACATCTTACCTCTTGCCTTGTCTCCTCGTCTGCAAGCTGAAGCTCACATCTACCTTGTACAGCTAGGTAGGTCAGAAATCTATACAGCAAACATCACACATCTGGAAAATAGCTCCCCAATTTAATGTTAGTTCCCTCCTTCCAGCTCCCTATCTTCAAAGGTCTTACAACCACGGGGGAAGGAAAGATTATGATAGATAGAAAAAAGCTTCAGGTAAACCTCTACCTTCTATCAAAACATGTTCAGGTAAATTAACTACTTTAAGACTTGAAGTCACTAAAAGTAACTAGAAAAAAATCAATGTTGCAATCATTCTTGATTTAGAATGATCTTATCTTTCTAGAATTAGGAAGTCTCTTCTCAAGCTGAATAGGAAAAGTAAAACTAAAAAAAAAAAAATGCATACAATTGACCCTGTAAAAATAAATACTAGGCTTCCCATGTAGCTCAGCTGGTAAAGAATCCGCCTAAAATGGGGGAGACCTGGGTTATTTTCACAGGCACAATTTTAAATTCTCGAAGTCAAAACATAAAAAGCAAACTGGGAAAAAATATCTGCTTTACAAATGACAAAGAGCTAATTTAATATATAAAATGCTCTTCGAAAGCAATGATAAAAAGATGAACACCTTTTAGGGAAAAAATAAGCAAAGGACAGGAAAGGTAATCCACTCAACATCCAACAAATATTTGAGCTCCTTCTTCTGTGTGTCAAGCACTCTTCCAAGAATGGAAGAGAGAAAAGAAACAAAACTGATGAACATCTCAACCTGTATGAGCTGATCTTCTAGTAAACACAGAATAAATACAAGTGGGAAAATAAAAACCTAAGCAAGTCAGGGAATGTAAATTATAATAAGTTCCCACTTCTCTTGGCAAAGATTAAAATATTGTGTAGAGAGCAGTAGAATAAAATGTTTTAGAACCTTGAAAGACTGCACACTAATTTCCCAGAAATTCCTGTCCTAAGGAAATCTATAATGATACAGGCCTGAGGACATACAATTTATAAAAAAAACTGAAAATAACCCAAACATTTACCTAGACGTTGATTCTATAAATTACAGACAGTCCATACAATGAAATGCAATGCAAGCATTAAAAAATCATAGCATTAACAAAGTATGTCCACAAAAAGCAGGTTTCAAAAGTATGTATATTATATGGTACAGTGTCTGTGTTTAAATATATGTGTGTAGATTCAGATATCTTTAAGCATAAAAAAGAATCTTGAATGATTATACATAAAAATATTAATAGCAGGGACTTCCTGTTGGTCCAGTGGTTAGGAATCTGCCTACCAATGCAGAAGACACGGGTTCGATCCTTGGTCCAGGAAGATCTCACATGCCTCAGAGCAACAAAGCCCACTCGCAGCAACTACTGAGCCCACACGCTTAGTGCCACACTCTGCAACAAGAAAGGGCATGGCAATTTAGAAGCCCGTGCACCTCAATGAGCGAGTCACAATTAGAAAAAGCCTGCACACAGAAATGAAGACCCAGTGTAGCCAATAAGTAAATAAAATATTAACAGCAGATATCTTTGGATGGAGAGCTGACAGGTGTTTTTATGATCAAAAAATTCTAAAACTATTTGCACTGGAATTTTTTTTAAACTTAAAAAAAAAAAAAGATGGACAACAGCCAACAGCACACACTTTCCTGGAAGAACTACACTCAGAGCAGAGAGAGTCCACTATGTAGTCTGAAGCACCAATACCCAGACGTGCCATATCCCTCTCCTCTTTTTGGCAAGCAAAAGATGCCTTCCTTTGCCATAACCGATTCAAGGGAAACACCAGACTTTGGGGACAACAAAAGAGTTTGTGCTCTCAATAAGATTTCCAACTGGAAGAAAAAGATCCCCCAGAGAGCCAGCCAGTCAAGTTAAGTGAATATATAGTACCTGCGAAAACAGCTCTCCACTCCTGGCCATTAAATATTCACCACATGGACCATAAAGGCCCGAGTAATTGAAACTGGAATGGCTTTTTATCCATGGCACTCAATTTTTAATATATAAAATCCAGCTCTAAAACCCCATTTATGGAAATCTGTCACAACTAAATTACAGATCTCACAGTCAGGGAGCATCTGTGCTCTCAGTCTCTTTAACCAGGAAGAAATAAAATTAATTATTTTTATTTCAAACTCATTTAACTTTCTGTCACCAGCAGTAACATTTATACCACATTCAGGAGTTCTTTCAGGGTTATCAGTGTTTCTGCCGAGGCTCTTCCCATTTCAATTTATCATCAACATAAAGCCCTTTTAGCTCCAAAAATATGCATATCATATTCATAACTAAAGCATTTTTTAATGGCTCTTCTGACCCACCTCATTAACAGTGTAAAATTCACTGGTCAAATACATATCATTAGCTAGTGAACTACTTATCCTTTTTGAAAAGCCATATATATACAAAGGATTTAATTCAAGGGTGACTTTTTTTTATTCTCCGAAATGGTGCTGCTGCTTTGCTTGGTAACATGCATGATAGGTTGCTAGAAAGGAGAATTATTAGACAGCAGCAACATAAATAAAAAAGAGGGGAGGAAAGCAAAAGAGATGACTTCCCCCCCATTTCCACCCATCTGAACTACATGGTCTTCGCACTGCGTTCCACCGCATGCTTGGCTTCTGCGAGGAGACACACCTGCACCGGAAGTGGGAGGAGCTGGAGTTGCCCCTCTTCTCGCGAGCAAACTCGAGAGAGCGGATTCCCTGCGACAGACCAGGGTAAACTAAGCTGATAGCCGAACGTGCCTGACGTCCTCCTCACCAGCCCTCGCCTCAAAATTTGTTAACTCTGCGATACCTGGGGGAGGTAGGTTGGAGCTGGGAGACCTGGTCTCTGGTCCAAGCTGGGGCATGTGTCCAAGGATGTGATCTTGTTCTGTGGGCCTCGGTTTCCTTATCTGTCAAAGGAGAGGACCAGATCCAGGTGCAGGTATAGCCGCTATGGAGAACAGTGTGGAGATTTCTTAAAAACCTGGAATTAGAACTGCCATATGACCCAGCAATCCCACTTCTGGGCATACACACTGAGGAAACCAGATCTGAAAGAGACATGTGCACCCCAATGTTCATCGCAGCACTGTTTATAATAGCCAGGACATGGAAGCAACCTAGATGTCCATCAGCAGACAAATGGATAAGGAAGCTGTGGTACATATACACCATGGAATATTACTCAGCCGTTAAAAAGAATTCATTTGAATCAGTTCTAATGAGATGGATGAAACTGGAGCCCATTATACAGAGTGGGATTTTTTTTTTTCTACCAACAAATTGTGGCAAGTCCAAAGCTACGCCTAAGATCTCCTCAAATTTTTGGAGTGGTGGGAATTTGGGGGTCACATTCCTGGGGTCACCTCTGGCTTGGAGGTTCTGCACCAGATCAGCCCCGATGGGGATTTCTGAACGTGCCTTCTGAACGTGGTCTGGCAACTCGCCAAGACTGAGAACCGCGGCAGGGAAGAGTCACTGCAGGCTTTCCTAGCTCCGGCAGCAGGAGCTTGACTGATTTATTGAATTCATTGTTCAAAAAGATGTGGGAAGAAAAAAGTTTGTCATAATGACCCAGATTAAAGACAATTCTCTTGAAGGAAGATAGAGAACAAGAAAAAGACCTTCCAGGCAGCATCAAATGCAGAAATAGAGGTGGCTGCCTTCATGTCACATAGCAGAGGCTCCACGAATTGGTCTGCCCACGTGGTCTGCGGGACAGGACAGAGAAAATAAGCCTGGAAATGCCTTGGCTGCTTCTCTGACCACTCCCCCAGCTCAGACCATCCCAGTGGTTCCTCCTTTGCCTGGAAAGACCCCAGTTTGCAAATAGTATTCAGGATTTCTCCCAGGCTTCCCTCTTCTGCCTGATCCGTGCCCCCAATCCCATACAACTATTGTTTTCAAGAATCCCCCAGTGTTGAAACTTTGAAAAGTCATGCTGGTCTCTAACTTATCACAAGGTCTGGAAAAGAGGAACAGCGCACACGGCGATACTGAGTTCACATGAGGAGACAGATCATCTTCTGTCCTTTCTTGGGAAAACTCAGAAGAAACTAGGAAGGAAACTGGTCCAAATATCAGCTCACAAGGAAAATGCCCCACAGGGAAATAGCACTCTCAAAATAGGATGATCTGAGGAGAGTTTATTTACAAAGGTGCTACTTACACAAAGGTGTGCCTAAGGCAACCAAAAGGGGTAGTGTAAGAGCAACTGAGCTGAAGGACCAAGGAGAGGGAGCTGTAACTGGATATACGTGTATTTTGTATCTTCTAACATATGTAATATATGTACATACAATTTTTACATTTTATAAATACGTTGTAATTATATTTATATCAATTTTATAAATTTTCATTATGTAATATACAATTATTTTATAATATAATACACAATACACTATTATATGTGCTATATATTCCTCCATATTCATTATGTATATATTTATAGGGCTTCTCAGGTGGCTCAGTGATAAAGAATCCTCCTGCCAATGCAGGACACATAGGAGACATAGGTTCAATCCCTGGGTCGGGAAGATCCCTTAGAGAAGGAAATGGCAACCCACTCCAATATTCTTGTCTGGAAAATTCCATGGACTGAGGAGCCTGGCAGGCTACAGTCCATGGGGTGGCAAAGGGTCAGACAAGACTGAGCATGCACACACACACACACACACACACACACACACACAGAGTATACATATATGTACAGGTACAAACATTCTTGCTCAAAACAGACTCACCTACTTAGTGCTAACCTGGAAACCATGGTGTTATCTGATATTAACCATCACCAACACCTGAAGCAATAAATTTCATGACGTAGCCATTTCACACCGATCAACCCCACCTAGAGATTCAAACCTCAAATATAAATATTTTGGACATAAGAATGAATAGAACATTCTTTGTTAATCCTAAGTGACTGATTGGTGTACTGATTTCCTGTTTATTATTTAAATACCAATATAAGATAATACAAAAACATATAGACTTCCTTGAAAACTGTGAGCAACATGACATCAATAGTCACATCCTTTGATCAAGGTGAGTCAAGAATACCTTGATATCTTTCTGGCTTACTTCACTCTGTATGATGGGCTCCAGTTTCATCCATCTCATTAAAACTGATTCAAATGAATTCTTTTTAATGGCTGAGTAATATTCCATGGTGTATATGTACCACAGCTTCCTTATCCATTCGTCTGCTGATGGGCATCTAGGTTGCTTCCATGTCCTGGCTATTATAAACAGTGCTGTGATGAACACTGGGGTGCACCAATACAGTATACTAATGCATATATACAGAATTTAGAAAGATGGTAACGATAACCCTATATGCAAAACAGAAAAAGAGACACAGAAGTACAGAACAGAATTTTGGACTCTGTGGGAGAAGGCGAGGGTGAGATGTTTTGAGAGAACAGCATTGAAACATGTATATTATCTAGGGTGAAACAGATCATCAGCCCAGGCTGGATGCATGAGACAAGTGCTCGGGCCTGGTGCACTGGGAAGACCCAGAGGAATCGGGTGGAGAGGGAGGTGGGAGGGGGGATCGGGATGGGGAATACATGTAAATCCATGGCTGATTCATGTCAAT
This sequence comes from Cervus elaphus, assembly GCF_910594005.1. Taxonomy (NCBI): domain Eukaryota; kingdom Metazoa; phylum Chordata; class Mammalia; order Artiodactyla; family Cervidae; genus Cervus; species Cervus elaphus. Next base: position 82,329,496 of record NC_057829.1, on the reverse strand, counting down.
GTATGACAAAAACCACTACAATATTGTAAAGTGATTAGCCTCCAACTAATAAAAATAAATGGGGGGGGGGTGGAAAAAAGAATACCTTGATATAATCTTAAAAGTAGAACGACAGTAACTGCCTGCCCATACATTGTCAGAGCTGGGAGTCTGTCCAGATCAGCCATATATAAAGCCATCTGTGTATTGCCCTTGTTGTTGTTGTTTGGTTACCAAGTCATGCCCGACTCTTGCGTAACACCCTTACTTACTACCTAAGTAAAGACTTTTGAGTTTTCATGATGATGCTGCTGAATTCATGGCTTTAAAAGACACTAATCGAAATATATCACTCTTCCTTGCCATTCTCTATTTACATTTAAACTACCTATAAAAGAGATAAAAATCCCATTTCCAGGCTGAAATTTTCCTGACTTTCAGATCCAAATATTTAACTGCCTGCTAGAACTTTCCCCCTTCCCTTTCCATTTTCCTTTCCACACAGGCTGCAGTTGATTCCTTATGTCTCTTCCACTTGACTGTAAGCTCCCCAAGGACAAGGAACTTCCCCCAACCATCATCACCCCAGCACCCTCCTGGGTGCAGCACATATAACAGAAGTCTTAACAAACATTTGCTTGATTAAACTTGATTCCTAAACTTTCCTTCTCCAAAGGAGAAAATGACCACAGTATTGTGTATGAAATATAACACAAGCCGCCTATTAGAAATCTCAAAGTGGACACAGCTCTGCAAACAAGAGGGTGGAGAAAAGAATGTTAAAGTCAGTACTTTCTTGAAAACAATAATGGGCTATTTCACCCAGAAAGGAAAACCTAAGCATCTTTAAAAAGTGCAACCATTATAAGAAAGAAAAAGCAAACCAGAGACGGGGAGAATATACTTGCAAAACACGTATCAGATAAAGGACTAGTATCCAAAATATACAAAGAACTTGTAAAATTTAACAGTAAGAAAACAAAAGTAAATAATTTTAAAATGGACAAAAGATCTAGATATCTCACCAGAGAAACTATACAGAAGGCAAATAAGCATATAAAAAGATGTTCCACATTGCATGTCATTGGGGATGTGCAAATTAAAACAACAATTCAATACAGCTACACAACAATCAGAAAGACCAAAATCCAACACACTGACACCACCAAATGCGGACAAGGGTGTCAGCAACAGGACACAGCAAGAGTGTGGAGCAACAGGAACCCTCTCATCCGCTACTGGTGGGAATGCAAAATGATAGAGACTGTTTGGAAGACAATTGGGCAGTTCCTTACTCTTACCACACAATCCAACAATCTTGCTCCTTGATATTTATCCAAACGAGTTGAAGACACGTCCGCACAAAGACCTGCACTCAAATGTTTGTAGCAGCCTAATTCATAATCCCAATAATTGGTGCAACAAAGATGTCCTTCAATAAGTTAATAGGTAAGCTGTGATATACTGAATAATACCAGCAATAAAAAGAAATGAACTGTCAAGCCACAAAAAGACATGGAGGGACCTTAAAATGTATATTGCTAAGTCAAAAAGACAGATTGGAAAGACTACATGTTATATGATTCCAACTTGTAACTACATTCTGTTAACAGCGAAACGATAGAGACAGTGGTTAACAGGGGTTTAAGAGGAAGAAAGAGTGATGGAGCACCGGGGATTTTTAAGGCAGTAAAACTATACTGTATGATGCTGTAATGGTAGATATGTGTCATTTTGCATTTATCAAAACCATCAGAACTATAAAACAAGGAGTCCTGATGTAACATTCGGACTTTAGCTAATAATATATCAATACTGGTTCGCCAATTGTTATAATGTACCACTTAACACAAGAGGTTAATAATAAGGGAAACTGGGGTATAGGTGGGCAGTGTGGGGGAGCATAATATGTGAACTCTGATCTTCAGCTCTAATTTTTCTATAAGTCCAAAACTTCTCTAAAAAATAAAGTTTATTCATTAATTTTTTAAAAGGAGTAGGACCAGAGAAGCTGTGTTTTCAAAGGCCCTCATCCATGGAGCTAGTCTTCCCAACTCATCCAAACACACTCCTGACCACATCACAGAGTTGGAGAAAAGTATTAGAAGGCCAAGTGGAAGGGACTTACTTTAGACTGTCCTTCTCTAACTTCAATAACTAAGCCTTCCTGGCAGGGGTCTCCCCAGAGCCAGGTGGGACTGAATGCCTCGAGTGAGCAGGATGGAGAATGAAATGGTTACTGATGTTGTGGCTAGAAGTACCAGGGTAGGATACTTGGATGACCTGTATCTATTCTAAGACAAGAGCAACAAATCCAAGCCCTTTATTTCTCAGCATTTTTTTCTCTTTGGCTTTTCTAATACATATGTGTGTGTTTAGTCTCTTTAGTCATGTCTGACTCTTTGCGACCTCATGGACTGCAGCCTGCCAGGTTCCTCTGTCCATGGGATTCTCCAGGCAACAGTACTGGAGTGGGTTGCCATTTCCTCCTCCAGGTGATCTTCCTGACCCAGGGACTGAACTTGCGTCTCTCACATCTCCTGCATTGACAGGCTGGTTCTTTACCACCAGTGCCACCTAGGTAGCCCTCTAATACACATAAGCCTTCCTTTTATTACTTACAATATGACTATTCCTTTTCCTGTTACCTAGAGAAAGAACTTTCTGGACTCCTCAAAACAGCAGCATACTGGTTAGGGATGTGGGCCTGGAGACAAAGAAACTTGAGTATGGGGACTTCCCTACTGATCCAGTGGCTACGACTCCACGCTACCAAGGCAGAGGGCTTAGGTTAGATCCCTGGTCAGGGAACTAGATCCCCATGCCACAACTAAAGATCCTGCATGCTGGAACTAAGGGCCAGAGCAGTCAAATAAATAAATAAATAAACTTGAGTCTGAAACTAGAGTTCAGTAACTCTGCCATTTCCTAGTTGTGCGACCATGTAGAATTTACTTAAGTACCTTGCCTATAAGATGGATTCATCATGGTGCCTCCATCAGAGGAGGGAAATGAGATAATAATGCATGTAAAGAACTGAGTCCAGCAACAGTTTAGAAGCAACAGCATAATAAGTAGAAGCTATTGTATTTATTATTCCAAATCCTATACTTGTTCCCCAGTGCCATGAAGCCTCTCTGCAGCTGACAGATGGTAATGATTAATGCTGGAAAACAATCAAAGATATTATGGTCTCTGATGCTGTCACTTCTATCTCACAGCAAATGAATCTCATACTATGCTAACCCTTCAGTCCATCACTTCTAAGTTACCCCAAACTACACTTCTCAAATTCTATACTTCTATATATTCCATAGTCAAACCCCCATCTGGCAAAATCTATATTTAATCTGTCTTCCCATTTATACCTAGTAGTTGTTATTCAGTCATTAAGTCATGCCCAACTCTTTGTGACCCCATGGACTGCAGCACACCAGGTTTCCCTGTCCTTCAGTATTTCCTGGAGTTTGCTCAAACTCATGTCCATTGAGTCAGTGATACTATCCAACCATCTCATCCTCTGCCACCCTCTTTTCCTTTTGCCTTCAATCTGTCCCAGCATCAGGGTCTTTTCCAATGAGTCAGTTCTTCGCATCAGGTGGCCAAAGTACTGGAGCTTCAGCTTCAGCATCAGTCCTTCCAACGTATATTCAGGGTTGATTTCCTTTAGGGTGGACTGGCTTGATCTCCTTGCGGTCCCAGGGACTTTCAAGTCCAAGGGACTTCGCTAGCACTACAATTCAAAAGCATCAGTTCTCTGGCAATCAACCTTCTTTATGATCCACCTTTCACATCTGAACATGACTATAAGTCATAGCTTTGACTATATGGACTTTCGTCAGCAAATGATATCTTTGCTTTTTCATATGATATCTAGGTTTGTCATAACTTTTCCTTTCAAGGAGCAAGTATCTTTTAATTTTGCTTATACCTTGTAGTAGCCACCTCAATCTATTTGAATAAAATCAGTAAATTTATATAATGTATAAAGTGCATCAATAAAAAACAACTACAATAACCCCCTCAAATGTTATAAGAAATGTTCACCCCGAGCAAAATGACAGAGGTAATTTTGTTTGCAAAGGTAAGTTTGTTCTCAACTTGTCCCTTTTTCGGGGGCCCTCTCTCCCTCACCAGAGCCCTATCGAGGCTAGATGCCTTGGTGAGGTGGTAGCTGATAAATGTTTAAAATGCTCGACTTTCTGGAGATATCTGCTCATAAATAGGGCATTCTTAAGAACCAGAGGAGCCCTTGGATTTTAAGGGAATGATTAAGGATTTTAAGGAATCTAGCTCTTTAGTTCCTGCTTGGGAAACATCTGGGACAAGAAAACTTTTCTGGTATTTTCTATATCCTGCCAACATGATTGTCAGTCTAAGGTCAACCTGTAAAATTTCACCAAAGTGTCTTAAAAGCCCAAGCCACCATAGCTAGGTTCACAAAAATTTCATTCCAGAACCATAGCACTGAAAATCTTCCCAAGACGTCATCAAATTAGTTCTATTTTAACCAAGATTTCTCCTAAGCTCTTTGGCCGCAAGGCTGGTGAGTTGACTCTAGAAGCTCCATAGATATTTGATTAAGCCAACAGGTGTTGCAGATTTATCTGGGGACCACAAAAGCAATTAGAATAGTGGGGGAAGTCTGATTAACTTCATTATTGCTGGTGCTCAGCCAAGAAGAGAGTTGCCATACACAATATTAATGAAAAGCCATTCCAGAACAGGAAAATGCAAATAATGTTTCAACTGCTGATTTTCTGTCACCAACCCAGCAAAGCTGAGTGAAATAGCAAATCTTTCTCTGCCAGTCACTTCAACGTGGCACAGTTGCCAGGCTAACCAAATGGAACTTAAAGCCATGTTTTATTGTCACCTGTCTTACTCATTAACAATAGCAGGAGGACAATATTTCAAAATAATTACAGAAGTGAAAGGTAGTAATTAGCAGTACAAATTAGCTATTAAGTGATTCCAAAATTTCAAAGTGAGAAGATGACCTTTTCACTTCTTACCTGGCAGTGATAAATTGGGTTCTGATTTGAGAAGAAAAATAAAGCCCTCTAACACATTATGGATTTTCTTCACCTTCCAATGGGAACTGAGCCAAGTTAATTAAAAATATGGTAGAAAGCAGGACTTTCAGGATGTCCCCGGATAGCTTTCTTACCTGCCTACCTGGAAGGGTCACCTTCCTCTTCAGCCCATCCTCAGCACCTTCCCTCATAGTTATGAGAAGGAAAAATGGGAATTCCTACTGCATAATATTTTATTTAATTACTGGATGACCTGGTAAACCTGTGTTTGTCATGACAACATTTTCCACTCTAATTAAAAATTATTGGCTGAAGATACATACGCTGAGTGTTCATTAATTCCTCTAACAAATAATTTCACTTTACAATAAACATGGCATTGTAGTCCCAGTCTTGGGTATTTTCCATCTAAAAATCTTGCCAAGTTATTCTTGCCATTTTACCTGGTGAGCAAAACTACACAGATTCCACCACGAAGAGTTAACCAGACCACCCACCTCTACTAACCTGCAGTCATGCTAAGCACCTTCCATTGCTGCTTCTCTTGGAAAAGGTACCCTCAGCTCAAGAACTGCATATTTCTTTTATATGCTAACGTCTCTTTTGTTACCACTGTCTTGACGCAATTGCAATCTAGGCTACTTTACAAGTCAACGTATGAAAACCTTTTTTCTGCACTTTATGGTGAGGCCGAAGATTTTTGACGTGGGAAAGTACAGTGCCACAGGGGGGTTGGCACGGAGACAAAGGTGATGATCTCTTTAACACAAAGCAGCAGATGAACACAGGGATTCACAGTAAACCCACAGGGCTTCCACCTGAGAGCGCAACTCAGAATCACCAAACTGCAGAGGCAGAAAGGACCTCAGAGGTAAAGTTTAAACCGCCTTACTTATAAATGACAGGACACACTATTAACATATATATGTGGAATCTAAAAAAATGGTACAGATGAATCTATGTGCAGGGCAGGAATAGAGACAGACGTAGAGGACAGACATATGGACATGGCAGTGGGGAAGGAGAGGGCAGGACAAATTGGGAGAGTCAGTTCAGTTCAGTCGCTCAGTCGTGTCCAACTCTTTGTGACCCCATGGACTGCAGCACGTCAGGCCTCCCTGTCCATCACCAACTCCCAGAGCTTACTCAAACTCATGCCCATTGAGTTGGTGATGCCATCCAACCATCTCATCCTCTGTTGCCTCCTTCTTCTCCCACCTTCAATCTTTCCCAGCATCAGGGTCTTTTCAAATGAGTCAGCTCTTTGCATCAGGTGGCCAAAGTATTGGAGTTTCAGGTTCAACATCAGGCCTTCCAATGAATATTCAGGACTGATTTCCTTTAGGATGGACTGGTTGGATCTCCTTGCAGTCCAGGGGACTCTCAAGAGTCTTCTCCAACACCACAGTTCAAAAGCATCAATTCTTCAGTGCTCAGCTTTCTTTATAGTCCAACTCTCACATCCATACATGACTACTGGAAAAACCATAGCCTTAACTAGAAGGACCTTTGTTGGCAAAGTAATGTCTCTATGTCTCTGCTTTTCAATATGCTGTCTAGGTGGGTCAAAGCTTTTCTTCCAAGGAACAAGTGTCTTTTAATTTCATGGCTGCAGTCACCATCTGCAGTGATTTTGGAGTCCAAAAAAATAAAGTCTGCCACTTTTTCTGCTATTTCTCCATCTATTTGCCATGAAGTGATGGGTGTGAATGCCATAATCTTTGTTTTCTGAATACTGAGCTTTAAGCCAACTTTTTCACTCTCCTCTTTCACTTTCATCAAGAGGCTCTTTAGTTCCTCTTCACTTTATGCCATAAGGGTGGCGTCATCTGCATATCTGAGGTTACTGATATTTCTCCCATGACATATATACACTACCATGTATAAAACAGCGAGTGAGAAGCAGCCTTCAGCGCTGGGAGCTCAGTTCAGTGCTCTGTGACGACCTAGAGGGGTGGGACAGGGTGGGAAGGGAGGTCCAGGAGGGAGGGGGTTTCATATACATATAACTGACTCACTTCGTTGTATAGCAGAAACTAACACAACATTGTAAAGCAATTATACTTCAGCTGAAAAAAGACTCATAGTAAACAGGTTTTGCCCATCGGCACACAGCTACCTGGGGGCAGAGCCAGCCTAGATCCCAGGTCATCACCTGGTTCTGCGTCCAGTGCTTCTTGTGCCTACCTGCGGCTCTTTCAAACATTTCTCCCTCTCCAAGCTGGAGATACAGTGCAACACTCATTATTTGCAGATTTCATATTTGCAAGTTCTGCTACTTGCTAAGATGCATTTGGAACCCCAAAATCAATACCCGCAGCACTTTCACAATCATTCATGGACATGCACGCAGAGCAGAAAAAAGTTTGAGCCACCTGGCATGCCAAGCCATCTCAGCCAAGGTCTAACAAAGATACCCTCTGCCTCCTTGTTGCAGCTCTTACACTAAACAAATGCCCTTTATGTGGCCTATTTCATTGCACTTTTTTATATTTTGTATTTTTGCTTGGTGATTTCACTGTTTAAAATGACATAGTGCTGAAGCACCGTCTAGCATTTCTAAGTGTAAGAAAGTTGTGAGGAGACACAGAGAAAACACACGTGTTACATATGCTTCCTTCTGGGCATGAGTTATAATGCTGTTCACTGAATTCAGTATTACTTAATCCAGTCTATATTAAATAAGATGCCATTAAACAGAAACACACATAAAACAAGGTTATATATTAACTGGCTGACAAAGTTCTTGTGACCAGAGGTTTGCAGGAAGCTAACCCTGAGTATTTATTGGAAAGACTGATGCTGAAGCTGAAACTCCAGTATTTTGGCCACCTCATGCGAAGAGTTGACTTATTGGAAAAGACCCTGATGGCTGGGAGAGATTGTGGGCAGGAGGAGAAGGGGATGACAGAGGATGAGATGGGCATGAGTTTGAGCAAACTCTGGGAGCTGGTGATGGACAGGGAGGCCTGGTGTGCTGCAATTCACAGGGTTGCAAAGAGTCGGACACGACTGAGTGACTGAACTGAACTGAACTAAACCCTGTATTTCCTCTAGGAGCGATGGCTCGGAATTTGCTCATTCAGTGTTCACGGCAACTTTACAGACCATAACTACCATGAATAGAGCTTCCCAGGTGGCGCTAGTGGTAAAGAACCCTCCTGCCAATGTAGGAGACATAAGAGATGCAGGTTCCATCCCTGGGTCGGGAAGATCCCCTAGAGGATGACAACCCACTCCAGTATTCTTGCATGGAGAGTCCTATGGACAGAAGAGCCTGGCAGGGCTACAGTCCACAGAGTCATAAGGAGTCAGACATGACTGAAGTGACTTAGCGCACACGCATGCACCATGAATAGTAAGAATCACCCATATATTTGAATAGGCCATCAGATGATGAGGGCTTCCCTGATAGCTCAGTTGGTAAAGAATCCGCTTGCAGTGCAGGAGACCCCAGTTCGATTCCTGGGTCAGGAAGATCTTCTGGAGAAGGGATAGGCTACCCACTCCAGTATTCTTGGGTTTCCTTGGCGGCTCAGCTCGTAAAGAATCTGCCTGCAATGTGGGAGACTTGGGTTCGATCCCTGGCTTGGGAAGATCCCCTGGAGAAGGGAAAGGCTACCCACTCCAGTATTCTGGCCTGCAGAATTCCAAGGACCGTAAAGTTCATGGGGTCGCAAACGGTCGGACACGACTGAGCGACTTTCACTTTCACTTTCAGATGATGGCTCAAAAACGTTAAAATACAGGAAAGGTAGGACAATCCCAAGGTCATGGGCAGGTGCATCTGGGCGAAAAGGCAGACTCCCTGTGGGTGCTCACTCTTATCAGTGGTTCTTGTTTATAAGTATTTATGGAGCAGAACCAGGTCCCTCAATTGAGCATCGTGTACCTATTACTGAGCATGTGAGGCGCCTCTATTAGGAAACGAATGATCAAGGTTGATTTCTGAGAGCAGAGTAGCAAGCCTAGATTCAAGAGAGCAGAATCGCAGCCAATGTGTACAACAGCCTCTCTGTCTCAGACACTCTCTCCCACAAATGCTGCTGGGATTCACTCTGGGCTTTCTTTTAGTTGAGTCTCCCATGACCCTGACAGTGGTACTATGCTTTGATTCTTGCAAGAAAAGCAGATTCAGAAGCTGTCTCCTGGGAAGTCACAGTAAGAAGCACGGTTTTAAAGAGGTACACTGATGCTCAGCATTTAAGTGCATGTTTCCAAAAAAATGTTAGCAGACACACACACAATATTTGGAAGAACATATACTAACCATCAGCGATGGTTTTTTTATGGAGGACAGAATTACTAGGGACTTTCACTTTGTCCATTATTTATTTCTGCAATGTTTCATTTCTTTGTGAAAAGTGTCTATTACCTTTTGCAATGGACTGAATTATTTCCCCCCTTAAAAAATGTTGAACCTCTCACCTCCAGTGTGACTGTAGTTTGAGACAGGGCTAAGAGGAGAGGATAAAGGTTAATGGGTGTGATAAGGGTGGAGCCCTAGTCCAACAGGACTGATGTCCTTATAAAAAGATGAATAGACCCCAGAACTCACTCTTTTTCTGCCATGTGAGGACACAGCAAGAAGCTGTCTGCAACAGGGAACTACATTCAATATCCTGTGATAACTCATAATAGAAAAGAATATGAAAAAGAATATATGTATAATGTATAACTGAACCACTTTGCTGTACAGAAGAAATTAACACAATATTGCAAAAATCAACTACATTTCAACAAAATTTTGTTTGAAAGATTCAAAAACAAGAAGCTGTCTGCAAGCCAGAAAGCGAGTTCTCACCAAATCAACTGGCACCTTGATCTTAGACTTCCTGGCCTCCAGAACTGTAAAAAAATAAATGTGTTTTTTTTTAAGCCAACCAGTCAGTGGTATTTTGTTACAATGGCTGGAGCTGACTAATACATCTTTGTAAGCAGGGGGAGAAAAGATACATTTAATAATTAAACACACATGCATTTCAGAGCTGAGACAAATACACTCAGTGCTGACCCAGCTGAACTTTTTGCTTTGTATTTGGTAAATGTGTGATCCCAATGAACTATTCGAAATATATCATTAAACATTGAAAGGTAGCATCTATACAGAAGTGAAAAGCCCCTTAGCTTGATCATTTCTGTTTTGCTTGACAGTATTCTTCCCTAGGGCATATTTTGTGAAAATTGAACTCAAACATGTAATCAAATCAATTCCAAACAACTCACATAGTTTTCTGTGTATTCTATCACCCTTGAAGACATCCCACAGGCAGAATTTCAGTTCTGCCATAGTCCACTCCAGTGGCCACTCTGGAAATCTCTGCAAAGACCATCAGCTGCCCTCCTCTTCCAACCAGGCTGGCATCTAAGTAAGACCTGGGAACTTTGAAACCAGGCAGCAAACGCATACTTTTCAAAAGAAACCAATGCACCACACCCATTAAAATGACTACTATCAACAACCAGAAAATAACAAGTGTTAGCAAGGAGGTGGGGAAATTGGAACACTTGTGTTCTGTTGATGGGAATGTAAAATGGTGCAGTCACGGTGGAAAACAGTATGGCCATGAATCCATGTACAAGCCTCTATGTCCTCGTCTTTTGAAGTAAAACGCTGATTTGGGAAGTATGAAGATATGGAAACAAGAATCGCTATTGGGCTAAGGAACTGGTAGCAATTTAGACTATAATTCTGCCACATAATAGAATCACCAAACTCCAGTTTCCTGAAAGATAGATAGATAAAGGCCTGACACACATTCCTAAGTTGTTTTTATAGGAAGCAGACCCTTCTCCAGATGAAAACTGCTGACTGCAAGAACATAGACCCTAAACTAGTTGAAACCAGAAGGTTGATGATGCTTGAAACTTCACCTTGATGCCAACCAATCCAAGAACTGTCCACAACCTGATCACGCCCTGCTCCTTGGACACTGTAAAACCCCTTCCAGGGTGGGTCACACGGTCTTCAGGGCATTAGCCCACTGTGGCCCCCTTCGCCTGACAAAGCAATAAAAGCTACTCTTTTCTACTTCATCTAAAGCTCTTTCTATTCAGCACTGCTGAACAGTGGCTGAGTTTCAGCAACGGCAGTTACTTAAAAAATTAAAAATAGTGACAATGGGAAGTTCAGTAAACGGGATGTGTCAGGGTCGCTGCGGGTGGGACTCTGCCCACTCGTTCCCGTTGGTGATCATTTGTTTGTTCAGGGCCACAAACCACAGACCAGGGAATGGGGACCTGGAACCAGACCTAGCAACATTTTTCTCCAACATCCCTGGGCAAGGTATGTCTGCTAGAGAAAGGACAGATTGCTCCCTTCCAATGCTGGGCCAGTTCTTAGCATCAGTGACTTCCAAGGTTCACGGTAGGCCACCCTCAGTTGGCTCAAACACGTCGAGAAATTTTCACCGTCATCTTGGGTCAATATCCCAATGTTTATACATGCATGAAGAAAGTTTTGTTTTTTGTTTTCTTTTAACCCCTTGCTGCCACTGCAATGAAGGAACATCCACAAATGAGATGAACAAACACAAGAGTAATATCTAAAATTAAAAAAAATTAAAAATACAACTACCATATGATCCAGCAATCCCACTTCTGGGTATATGCACCCTAATGAATTGAAAGCCAGGTCTCACAGAGGTATTTGTACGTCCAAATTCATAGCAGCATCATTCACAATAGTCAAGAGGTAGATGCCACCCAAGTGTCTCTCAACAGATGGACAGATACACAGATGGTCAATACATTCAGTGGAGTATTATCCAGCCTTTAAAGGGAAGAGACTCCGACACATGCGGCAACATGGATGGACCCTAAAGACTGGCTGGAATGGAGGAACGGAGGTAATCACTGCCAGGGCCACGCAAGGGCTTCTGGGGAAACGATATCGCCTTGATTCTTGCCTTGAGTGCTGGTTACACAGGTGTGTTTACTTCAAGGCAAGTTTCCAAGCTTAGGAGACTGAGGATATGTAAATATGTGTATTACACATCAATTAAAAGCTTTTTCAGAAATTCCCAATGTGAATGAAAACTTCAAGCTACAGCCACAGTGGGTCAAACTGACCAGAAGCCAGGAGGGACCAAGAGACAAAGCAGAATTTAGGCTTGGGAGATTCCGTCACTTCCAGATTTCCAAACAATTGGTACAGGTGCTTCTGAGCTATAGAGCTGGACCCCACGTGCTCAGCCAGATGGTCTCAACCCTGGTGAGTGCTGGAATCCCCTGGGGAGCTTTAACAGTCCCCGCTGCCTGGGCTCCGCCCCTAAGGACCGTGGTGGAACTAGCCTGGTGGAACTAGCCTGGGCAGCAGCCTTGGCATCAGAGTTTCAAAGGCTCACGAGTGTTCTGCGAGCATCCAAAGCTGAGTACCACAGCTCCGGGGCCCAGGTTAAATCCTTTACATCATTATCTCTAATCCCTTCACTCTTCTCCAAGATGATAAAATGAAGCTCTGAGAAACTGTCTTTTTCCAAGACCACACACCAAATAAAGAGCCAAGGAGGATTAAAAGATCAGGTCTGTCGGTCTACAAAGACTGCTGCCTCTGTAACATTATCTAGAGTTGTTCAAAGTCACAAGTTTTCTTATAAATGATTTGCAAACTTGCCATGTGTTTTTTATCTGGCTCTTATCCTCGCTAGCTGCTTCATACTGTGAAAGAAAGTGAAAGTGGTAGTCGTGTCCAACTCTTTGCAACCCCATGGACTTTAGCCTCCATGGGATTTCCCAGGCAAGAATACTGGAGTGGGTAGCCATTCCCTTCTCCAGGGGATCTTCTCCACCCAGGGATTGAACCCAGGTCTCCTGCATTGCAGGCAGATTCTTTACCATCCAAGCCATCAGGGAAGCCCTCTCCATATATATCCCTGATTAAACTGGTGCCTTCTGAGAAAAGTCTTTCCTCTTCTCTGAGTCCTCCACCCACACACACATTTAACCACCCCCAGCTATCGTTTCTATCACAGTTGAAAACGGCCCAGCAATTCGTTTCTTTCCTTGTTTCCTTCCCTACTAAATGCTAACCTCCAGGGGAGCAGGAATGCATCTGTTTTCCTCCCTAATGAATTCCCAACACTTAGCACAGTGCCTGACATTTCATAAGGACTAAAAAACTCACCGCTGAATAATAAATAAATGAACCACTCAGTACCGAAGTGTGTCTCTCAAAGCCTGTGGAAATAGGGCATCCCTCCTCTAGTAGGCCCCCTAGAGGCCACTGAAGTGAATGCACCCCTCCACGTGAACACTGGGGAGGACCCAGGGTCATCCACAGAGAATACAAAGGAGAAAATAGAAAAACAAGAAGCAGAGGTGAAAACCTAGAGGTGGAGACAGCATCTCACCACAGGCAGCAAATCACACACGCAGCTCCCATCTGTCTCCAGACAATCTTGTTTATTCCCCACATCGCTCAATTTATCCTGGGGCTGCAGAAGAGACAGATGTTGCTGAAGCTCAACCCCAGCTTCTCGGCCCCCCACCCCAGAGTTCACCTGCAGCTGCGGGAGACATCACGGGAAGCATCTCTTGTAATCTGGCCCCCTGGGCGCTGGCTCCATTGTAAGCAGGCACAACCCAGAAGGATGAGGGGCTTAACCTTGCCACTGCCCCTCCCCTGGACAACCAAAGGGAGAGGAAACCAAGGACAAACACCCCAGGCCCTTGTCCTCTGCCAGCCTGACCTTTCAGAGGTCCTGCAGAGGGTCCCCGTGGGATTGAGACCCTGGTGCTCACCTAGGGTACCCGCTCATTCCACGCTTAATGAGCTCATCTTCCCTGCCTCACCATCCCTACTTCCTCCCTTGTGCTTCCTGATATTAACTCCCGAATAAACCACCTGCTCTCAGTCCTTGCTTCCGGATCTGCTTTAGGGGCCCCAAGTTAGGGCAGGCTGTTATTTCTACAACACAGTAAATAAGTGAAGGAGGGAAGAAGCAGAGTCTTGCTTAGAGTGAGTTGTTTTCTTTGCATTCCCCACAAACACTTAGGGATTCCCCCACTGCTTAGGGATGACCTCTCAGGGAGCTCAGAACTCTGAGGAACAGCAGGGCAGCCTTCACCGCAGAGCAGAGCGGGGAGTTCCTGACCTTCGATCCAAGTACAAACAGGCCCCAGGGCTGCAGAGATGCCAGGGTGGGCATGCCCCAGCATCCATGGCGTATATGTTCTCAGGGACTTAATCTCTGCCTGGAGGCACCGGCACACACTGGCCCTATTCCCATGTCCAGTCGGACAGCAAAAACTGACTGCAGACAAGCAGCCAGACTATGAGGAGGGCCCCTTCTGACGATGTCTGTGGCAGACACAGGGAACCCAACTGGGTGCCCCGTCACTCTGAGAAGCTGGATCTGAGTGTCAACGCACAAGACCCCTCATGGGAATTCGTTGTTCTAAGCACATCCAGGTTAACTGGGTAAGAAAACCGTGTTCTGAAGTTCTTAGGGATCCTAGTTTAGCCCAAAGTAGAAATTCCCTCCCCCATTCAGGGCAGAAACTGGTGTCCCCTGAGCTGTGTTTGTCCCATGAATGTGTTCATTTGGGGGCTGGAAGGGGATGATAAAATGAGATTTCACATGAAACCAGGAATTTCTAGTTTTTCTTGAAAAAAATCAAAGGATCTGGCCAGCCTGGGCCCCCACTCTCACGTGGCAAGTATTGGCCAGAACCAAACAGTGGCTGCCTTTTCTAAACAGGCCAAGTACAGGGGGTGGGGGGTTGGGGGGAAGCAGGGAGGATTAACTGGGAGACTGGGATTGACATATATATACTATTCATACTATGTATAAAATAGATAACTAATAAGAACCGACTGTATAGCTCAGGGAACTCTACTCAGGGCTCTATGGGGACCTAATGGGAAGGAAATCCAAAAAAGAGGGGCTATATGTACACATGTAGCTGGCTCACTTTGCAGTACAGTAGAAACTAGCTCATCACGTAAAACAACTATGCACGTGTGCACGCCAAGTCACTTCAGTCGTGTCCGACTCTCTGCAGCTCCATGTACTATAGCCCATGAGGCTCCTCTGTCCATGGGATTCTCCAGGCAAGCATACTGGAGTGGGTTGCCATTTCCTATTCCAGGGGATCTTCCCAATCCAGGGATCGAACCCTGAATCTCCTGCATTGGCAGGGGGATTCTTTATCATTGAGCCACCAGGGAAGTCCTAAATACCTACTTTAGCCTTGCTCTAAATAATAACTTGCATGAAATCATGGTTTTGGAGTGCCAGTTTAATTTTCCTATTAAACACTGAGATAAACATAAAATCTTAAATTTTAAAATGACATTTTAAAATCTTTCAATGTCACTTATATCTTCTCAAATTGTCTTGCCTAACATATTTGTTAGGGTAATGCCAATAATTATAGTAAGTAACTAAAAACATACAATGGCTCCAACACAATCGGTGTCTGTTTCTGGCTCTCATGGCAGTCCTGGGCAGGTGAAGTGGACAGCCGGCCCGTCCTCCTCCACACCGCCCAGCTGTGCCCTCTTTAACACAAGGCTGCTGAGGTCACCCTGTGGGTCATGTCACTCCAGCCAGCCAGTGGGAGAAAAGAACATAGGAGGGCATGCACGGTTGCCATGGCCAAGTCAGAAGGGGGTGCCCCTCACGTCCACTCAATTTCCTTGGCTAGATTCCATCCCTGTGTTACACCTTCTAGAGAGGCTGGGAGAGGGGATATAGCTTAGTTACAGGAGAAAAAGAGAAAACTCTAAGCTGTGTTATGGCCCATTACATATCCATCTATTCCTTACTAGTGTCTGGGCATTCTGAAGCCCAGGAGAAGAGATTTTACATCCCTGCACTCTCTCACAATTCCTGACAGTGTGGCTAAATAGGTATTCATTCCACGGCCAACGGAACAATCTTCAGGACACCAACATTCCACTAAACAGCAGACAAGATGTTGTTCCAAACGGTCTTTTTTACTTACAAGAGCCAATATAGTGGGAAACGGAAGGAACCATTAAGAGGAGAGAGCTCCAAGTAAGACCAGATTCTCTCATGGGGAAACAGTCTTTCTTAAGCCAAAGCAGAATTAAGAAACATTGTCACTGATGCTCTCCAGAAACACAGAGGGGATGATGCTAGAGATCTTCTTCTGGGCATCAGGGGACAAAAAGATCAAGAAAACCTCTAGAAGAATAGAAAAATGCTTCCACTTGGCAACAGAAAAGAACAGAGATGAAGGGATTTAGAATATAAAAGGCATCTTCTAAAATCAACAAATTCCTTTTTTTGCACAATTAAAACTCAGAGTAGAAATGGCAGAGAAAGAAGGGAAGAGCAATTTTCTTGTAAATCGCAAACTCTAGGAGGTGATGATGTATCACACTATCACATTTCAAGTGGTGTCCTGGGAAGAAGTCAGTAAAAATAATTTATAAAAAGGAAATTGAGGAGAGATAAAAGGAAACAAACACCCCAAAGCAGTCACTGTCAGCAGCACTTTAAAGAGGCAATAATTATTGACAGTTCAGCACTTGCACGATGATAAATAGTTGGTGATACAGGCTTTATATAGCTGTGCTGGCGGCTCCAGTGGTAAAGAACCTGCCTGCAATGCAGGAGACCTGGGTTTGATCTCTGGGTTGAGAACATAACCTGGAGAAGGGAATGGCTACCCGCTCCAGTAGCCATGGACAGAGGAGCCTGGCAGACTATAATCCATGGGGTCACAGAGAGTTGGACACAGCTGAGCAACTAACACACAGGCTTTATAAGCATACCAGCATTTATAATATGAAAACACGCTGCCAAATCATTTTCTAATGCAGACATGAGAGAGAAATAAGAAGTGTAGCCATCGACGAAGAATTAGGGTCTGTCCTCTGCACCAGGTGCATGCGAGAGTGTATCAGTTTTCTATTCTTGCTATAACAAATTACCACAAACGTGACTCAGAACAACACAAATTTTTCATCTTACAGTCCTGCATATCGGTCAAACACAGGTCTCCCATGACTAAGGCCAAGTTGTCAGCAGGGTGCCTCCCCATCTGGGGGCTCCAGAGAGAATCCACAACCTTTGCCTTTTCTGGGTTCTACAGGTATCCACATTCCTTCTCTCATGACCCCACACCTCTGTCTGCAAAGCCAGTGGCAGCAAACCGAGTCCTCCAGCTGCCTTCCCATCTCTGTGATTCCCTCTATTGAGTCTCTCTCTCACTTTTAAGGTCTCTTGATTACACTGGCCCACCAGGGTAACTCAGGATTATCTCCCTGTTTCAAAGCCAGCTGATTAGCAACCTAACTCCATTTGCAACCTTAATTTCCTCTGGCCATGTGTTAAGGACTGAACGCATCCCCTCAAAACTCATAAGCTGAACTCCTAACCCCTCACAGTGTGATGGTGTTTGGAGTCAGGGCCTTTGGAAGGTGATTAGGTCACAAGGGTGGAGCCCTCATGAATGGAATTAGTGCCCTGATAAGAAGAGGCTGAGCCTCCCTCATAGCTCAGTCAGTAAAGAATCTGCCTGCAATGCAGGAGACTTGGGTTCGATTCCTGGGTCAGGAAAATCCCCTGGAGAAGGAAATGGCAATCCACTCCAGTATTCTTGCCTGGAAAATCCCATGGACAGATGAGCCTGGTGGGCTACAGTCCATAGTGTTGCAAGAATCGGACACGACTTAGCGACTAAACCACCACCACCACCACCAAGAAGAGGCTAGAAAGCTCTGTGGCCCCTCCCACCATAGAAGGACATCACAAAAAGCCAGTCATCCGCAGCCCTGAAGCAGGCCTTCTCTAACACAGCCATGCTGACACCCCCAATCTTAAACTGTGAGAAATCCTTGCTGGTTAGGCCACCAAGTGAACAGCATTTTTGTTATTCCAGCCCTAACTCCCTAAGAACCATGAAATTTAACATATTATAGGATACAGGGATTAAGACATGGACATCTTTAAGGGGAGCCATTATTCTGCCAACCACAGGGATTATGTTAAATGAGCCACAACCTTGCTTTTATGATGCCTATATATAAGTAAAGGAAATGTTACCCATTCCCCAGTAATAACAGCCACAACCGGTTACTGAGTACCATGCTGTTCTGAGCAGTGTATCAAGTAACGATAGGGTTAGAAAACTACAGCTCATTACCCATTTTTGTAAATAAAGTTTTATTGAAACACAGGCACACCACTTGTTTACACACCTTCTCTGGCTGTCTTCTCACTACAACAGTAGTTGTGACAGAATATATATGACCCACAACCCTGAAATATTCACTATGGCCCTTCACAGGAGAAAAACTTGCCAAACCTATGTATCAGCTCATTAAATAACCTTTAGAGGTCAGCTGTCTTATTATAATCCCCATTTTACAGATCAAAAACCTGAAGCACAGAGAGAAAAGGAACTTGGCTCAAATCACACAGCTCACAAGAACAGAGTCAGAATTTAAATGTCCTTTAACAACAACCATTGTTGTTCACTCACTAAGTCGTGTCTGACTCTTTGCAACCCCATGAACTGCAGCAAGACAGGCTTCCCTGTGTCTCACTATCTCCCAGAGTTTGCTCAAACTTGTGTCCATTGAATCGGTGCTGCGATCCAACCTTCTCATCTTCTGTTGACCCTTTCTCCTCCTGCCCTCAATCTTTCCCAGCATCAAGGTCTTTTCCAATGAGTTGGCCATGTGCATCAGGTGGCCAGAGTATTGGAACTTCAGCATCAGTCCTTCCAATGAATATTCAGGGTTGACATACACGAAAGCCCCAAAGATATATGCCAGTGCAGAAGTTACAGAGTAAGCAGAAAACAGTTTGGAGAGAATAAATGAACTGCTTACTTCTCAGACTCCATCTATGTGCTAGGCACTGTTCTAGAAACTCTGTGAACGCTGACTCATAAGAATCCTGCATCCTTTTTTGATTTCTTCTATGATTTGTTGGTTATTCAGGAGCGTGTATAGAAATGAATGAAAATGAAAACACAACAACCCAAAACCTATGGGACACTGTAAAAGCAGTGCTAAGGGGAAGGTTCATAGCATTACAGGCTTACATCAAGAAACAAGAAAAAAACCAAATAAATAACCTAACTCTACACCTAAAGCAATTAGAGAAGGAAGAAATGAAGAACCCCAGAGTTAGCAGAAGGAAAGAAATCTTAAAAATCAGGGCAGAAATAAATGCAAAAGAAACTAAAGAGACCATAGCAAAAATCAACAAAGCTAAAAGCTGGTTTTTTGAAAAAATAAACAAAATTGACAAACCATTAGCAAGACTCATTAAGAAACAAAGAGAGAAAAACCAAATTAACAAAATTAGAAATGAAAATGGAGAGATCACAACAGACAACACTGAAATACAAAGGATCATAAGAGACTACTACCAGCAGCTCTATGCCAATAAAATGGACAACTTGGATGAAATGGACAAATTCTTAGAAAAGTATAACTTTCCAAAACTGAACCAGGAAGAAATAGAAGATCTTAACAGACCCATCACAAGCAAGGAAATCGAAACTGTCATCAAAAATCTTCCAGCAAACAAAAGCCCAGGACCAGATGGCTTCACAGCTGAATTCTACCAAAAATTTAGAGAAGAGCTAACACCTATCTTACTCAAACTCTTCCAGAAAATTGCAGATGAAGGTAAGCTTCCAAACTCATTCTATGAGGCCACCATCACCCTAATTCCAAAACCAGACAAAGATGCCACAAAAAAAGAAAACTACAGGCCAATATCACTGATGAACATAGATGCAAAAATCCTTAACAAAATTCTAGCAAACAGAATCCAACAACATATTAAAAAGATCATACACCATGACCAAGTGGGCTTTATCCCAGGAATGCAAGGATTCTTTAATATCCGCAAATCAATCAATGTAATACACCACATTAACAAATTGAAAGATAAAAACCATATGATTATCTCAATAGATGCAGAGAAAGCCTTTGACAAAATTCAACACTCATTTATGATTAAAACTCTCCAAAAAGCAGGAATAGAAGGAACATACCTCAACATAATAAAAGCTATATATGACAAACCCACAGCAAGCATCACCCTCAATGGTGAAAAATTGAAGGCATTTCCCCTGAAATCAGGAACAAGACAAGGGTGCCCACTCTCACCACTACTATTCAACATAGTGTTGGAAGTTCTGGCCACAGCAATCAGAGCAGACAAAGAAGTAAAAGGAATCCAGATAGGAAAAGAAGAAGTAAAACTCTCACTGTTTGCAGATGACATGATCCTCTATATAGAAAACCCTAAAGACTCTACCAGAAAATTACTAGAGCTAATCAATGAATATAGTAAAGTTGCAGGATATAAAATTAACACACAGAAATCCCTTGCATTCCTATATACTAACAATGAAAAAACAGAAAGAGAAATTAAGGAAACAATACCATTCACCATTGCAACAAAAAGAATAAAATACTTAGGAGTATATCTACCTAAAGAAACAAAGGACCTATACATAGAAAACTATAAAACACTGATGAAAGAAATCAAAGAGGACACAAACAGATGGAGAAACATACCGTGTTCATGGATTGGAAGAATCAATATTGTCAAAATGGCTATTCTACCCAAAGCAATCTATAGATTCAATGCAATCCCTATCAAGCTACCAACGGTATTTTTCACAGAACTAGACCAAAGAATTTCACAATTTGTATGGAAATACAAAAAACCTCGAATAGCCAAAATAATCTTGAGAAAGAAGAATGGAACGGGAGGAATCAACCTGCCTGACTTCAGACTCTACTACAAAGCCACAGTCATCAAGACAGTATGGTACTGGCACAAAGACAGAAATATAGATCAATGGAACAGAATAGAAAGCCCAGAGATAAATCCATGAACCTATGGACACCTTATCTTTGACAAAGGAGGCAAGGATATACAATGGAAAAAAGACAACCTCTTTAACAAGTGGTGCTGGGAAAACTGGTCAACCACTTGTAAAAGAATGAAACTAGAACACTTTCTAACACCATACACAAAAATAAACTCAAAATGGATTAAAGATCTAAATGTAAGACCAGAAACTATAAAACTCCTAGAGGAGAACATAGGCAAAACACTCTCCGACATAAATCACAGCAAGATCCTCTATGACCCACCTCCCAGAATATTGGAAATAAAAGCAAAACTAAACAAATGGGACCTAATGAAACTTAAAAGCTTTTGCACTACAAAGGAAACTATAAGTAAGGTGAAAAGACAGCCCTCAGATTGGGAGAAAATAATAGCAAATGAAGCAACAGACAAAGGATTAATCTCAAAAATATACAAGCAACTCCTGCAGCTCAATTCCAGAAAAATAAATGACCCAATCAAAAAATGGGCCAAAGAACTAAACAGACATTTCTCCAAAGAAGACATACAGATGGCTAACAAACACATGAAAAGATGCTCAACATCACTCATTATTAGAGAAATGCAAATCAAAACCACAATGAGGTACCATTACACGCCAGTCAGGATGGCTGCTATCCAAAAGTCTACAAGCAATAAATGCTGGAGAGGGTGTGGAGAAAAGGGAACCCTCTTACACTGTTGGTGGGAATGCAAACTAGTACAGCCGCTATGGAAAACAGTGTGGAGATTTCTTAAAAAACTGGAAATAGAACTGCCATATGACCCAGCAATCCCACTTCTGGGCATACACACTGAGGAAACCAGATCTGAAAGAGACACGTGCACCCCAATGTTCATCGCAGCACTGTTTATAATAGCCAGGACATGGAAGCAACCTAGATGCCCATCAGCAGATGAATGGATAAGGAAGCTGTGGTACATATACACCATGGAATATTACTCAGCCATTAAAAAGAATTCATTTGAACCAGTCCTAATGAGATGGATGAAGCTGGAGCCCATTATACAGAGTGAAGTAAGCCAGAAAGATAAAGAACATTACAGCATACTAACACATATATATGGAATTTAGAAAGGTGATAACGATAACCCTATATGCAAAACAGAAAAAGAGACACAGAAACACAGAACAGACTTTTGAACTTTGTGGGAGAATGTGAGGGTGGGATATTTCAAAAGAACAGCATGTATACTATCTATGGTGAAACAGATCACCAGCCCAGGTGGGATGCATGAGACAAGTGCTCCGGCCTGGTGCACTGGGAAGACCCAGAGGAATCGGGTGGAGAGGGAGGTGGGAGGGGGGATCGGGATTGGGAATACATGTAAATCCATGGCTGATTCATATCAATGTATGACAAAACCCACTGGAAAAAAATAATAATAAAAAAAAAAAAAAAGAATCCTGCATCCATATTAGTGGGCTTCCAGGTAGCACTAGTGGTAAAGAATCCACCTGTCAATGCAGGAAGCAAAAGAGATGCAGTTTCAATCCTTGGGTAGGGAAGATCCCCTGGAGGAAGAAAGGGCAACCCACTCCAGTATTCTTGCCTGAAAAATCCCATGGACAGAGGAGCCTGGCAGGCTACAGTCCATGGGATCACAAAACCGTCAGATACAACTGAGCAACTTGGCACACAGGTATTATTGTCCTCATTTTAGAGATATAGAAACTGAGGCCTACAGTCCTACAGCTGGTCATGGCAGAGGTAAGGTTCAGGCCCAGGTCTGTCTGACTCCAGAGGGTCTGCTCCCTTGACATGCAGTGATACGCTGCACCACGCAAGGGAGACCACCCTTACAGGATGGGGAACAAGGGAGGCTGCCTGGCCAGTTATGTGTGAGTTGGGCTTTGAAGAATAAATGAGATTTTGAGCTGCAGAGCTGAGGCTGGAGAATGGGGTGTTCCAGGGAAATGGATTGCAAGAAAGAAATCCTGGAGGTTAAAAAAAAAAAATCACTCAGTATGTTTGGTGACTGGTGAAGAGGCCGTCATTGAGAACTTAAACAACAGAGCAGTGGGGGTTGGACTGAATTGATGGGAGAACCAAAGTATTTGGATCTTAAATGCCAGGTGATAGTATGGGATTTTATCTGAAGACAGAAAAGATTTCCCAGTTGGAGTTTACCTGTCATTGTCTATGAAAAGAGACTAAAGTGATGGTAGAAGAAATGGAAGAAGGAAAGAGGCACTTGGTTAAAGAAGAATCACAGGAGGGTCACAGGAAAGAAAAGGTCAAGGATGCGGGTCAATCCCTGGTCAGGGAACTAAGATCCCACACGCCCCAGGACAACTAAGACTGCACCCTGCAACTACTGAACCCACACACCACAACTAGAGAAGCGCCCATGCGTCACAACAAAAGATTCCACATGCCACAACGAAGATCCTGTGTGCCTCATCTACGACCCAGCACAGCCAAATCAATCAATCAATCAATATTTTTAAAAGTTAAAAAAACATTTTAAGGAGATGAGAAAAAACTGGCTGTAGAGAGTAGCTGACAGTTATTTTGTCTTTGGATCTGCTATATGCAGAATTCTAGCATTACGTCCAGGTAGGTACATGAGCAGAAGCTGAAAATTCAGATATAGAGTTCAAGGGACAGCCTTGCAGACAGAGCACTAGATAGAGGTCTGTGTGTGGAGGTCATGGCTGGAACGGTGGACCTGGACAAAGTTCCTGGTGCAACTGTCATTCTCTGTGAGGTCTGCAAAGGTACACGGACTCTGTGGGTCCTCACCAGCAGCATTTGTGATCTCAGGAGTGGAGACTCCCAACATATAACATCTTTTAGGAGAGCCAAGACTCAGCATGTGCGCTCAGTCAGTCTTGTCTGACTCTTTGCATACCTCATGGGGTGAGGAGCCCAGGCTCCTCTGTCCATGGGATTCTCCAGGCAAGAATACTGGAGTGGGTTGCCATGCCCTCCTCCAGGGGATCTTTCCAATCCAGGGACTGAACCCAAGGCTCCAATATTTCCTGCACTACAGGTGAATTCTTTACCACTGAGCTACCCGGGAAGCCCCCGCTTACTTAGAATCCTAAGTCCATGAGGACTTGTGAGAGTAAAACCAATGGTTCCTCTTCCAGTGCTCCTTTCTCTCTGTTTCATCCAGGCCCCTGACTACCCCTTCCCCCACCAGAAGCACAGTTCAGTCCTTGCAATTGGCTGATGCGATTCTGGAATCAAATATATTCTCCACAGAGAATCAAGTTTTTCTGCACCAGCTCTTTTACTTTGTATATATTGTAAAACAACTGCTCTGCTCAGACAGGATGGTTAACTGGAAGGTCTATGGCTGGATCATGAATTTTAAAGTTAGCAACAATGTGTTTAGCATGTTTCACTTGTATCAGCATGCATGGAAACTTGTAATGTCAGCCTATCCTTGAGAGACTCAGCCTGTAAGGGTGAATATGGGGGTCATTCCAGTTTTACAAGTGACAAGAAACTGAGACCGAGGTCTCCATGTGGCTCCCCAAGGTCACCTTGTATTCTTCCCCTTCCTCAGTGCCAGAATTTCCAAGTCAGCTCCAAGGGTCAGTGAGAAAGACTAAGCATCTGAGTGCTGGGAGGAGAGTCAGGTGCTATGATGTGACTGCTGATGACAAGAGGTGCTTCAGACCCTGCACTGGTCTTCCAATAAAGCTGTTTTTTAAAGAATAAGACCATAAAAATTCTACAAGGAAGATAACAGTCTGGCATTGATGGGCTTGCAAGCTATTCTCTGTTGCCTTGAATTTAGCTAGGATAAAGTTTTACACACCAAATGCGAGATTTTGTATTTGTATTCCTTTGGGCTCTTTTTAAAAAATGTCCTTCATTTAGATTAGTAATAAGAACATATGTTCTAAATAATTCCCATGTGGACAACAGATCAGAAACAGCTAACTAACATAGTAGCATGACAGTGACTTCAAAACATGTTGACTTCAGGAAAAAGACTTCAAAGGGAAACAATTTTTTTTCAAAGGAGATTCTGTTATATTCAAGCAGTTAGAAAGATTTATGAATAAGTCTCCTGCATTTAACAGATGACGTGTATGCCTTTAATGTTAACTAGCTCATCTCTACCTACCTCATTTTAGACAAAATTAAGTGAAAGGAGGTATAGAGTAAAATTCAAATGAAATAATTTGATGACTAAAGTGTGCAGGATGAGGAAACATGAATTTATCCATCCATAGGCCCAGTGATCACCCGACATAATCCTCTGAATCAGAACAGAACAAAAGGGTCGGAGTATGATTTCAGCTTTCTAACAAATTTGCCCAAAGATTCAGGGAGCTTCCTTTGGGCTTATCTGGTGGCTCAGCAGTAAGGAATTTGCCTGCCAATGCACGAGGCATGGGTTTGACCCCTGGATCAGGAAGTTCCACTAGAGAAGGAAATGGCAACCCACTCCAGTTTTCTCGCCTGGAACATCCCATGGACAGAAGAACCTAGCAGGCTACAGCCCACGGGGTCACAAAGAGTTGGGCACGACTTAGCAACAACAACAACCTGGGGACTGGAAAATTCTCCCTCACTGCTAGTGTTCAGGCTCAGCAAACTTTCTCTAAGGATAATTCAAAACTCAGAGGGACTTTGGAGAGGCTTGCCTCACAGACCATCTCTGACTCTAGAAGAAAGGGATCCTAAATGGTGGCTCTCAAAATTATTTTGATCTATGACGACTTGTTGAGGATTCTCCTTTGGGAATCTAGGGCTGTACTTTGAGAAAGGATGTAGCCATTCAACCAAGATGTATTGAAAACATACTATCTTCCGGGTTCAGTTCAGTTCAGTTCATTTCAGTCACTCAGTCGTGTCCGACTCTTTGCGACCCCATGAATCGCAGCACACCAGGCCTCCCTGTCCATCATCAACTCCCGTAGTTTACTCAAACTCAAGTCCATCGAGTCAGTGATGCCATCCAACCATCTCATCCTCTGTCAACCCCTTCTCCTTCTGCCCCCAAACCCTCCCAGCATCAGGAGGGTTTTTTCTGCAATGAGTCAACTCTTCGCATGAGGTGGCCAAAGTACTGGAGTTTCAGCTTCAGCATCAGTCCTTCCAATGAACACCCAGGACTGATCTCCTTTAGGATCTCCTTGGATCTCCTTGCAGTCCAAGGGACTCTCAAGAGTCTTCTCCAACACCACAGTTCAAAAGCATCAATTCTACGGCACTCAGCTTTCTTCACAGTTCAACTCTCACATCCATACATGACCACTGGGAAAAAAACATAGCCTTGACTAGACGGACCTTTGTTGGCAAAGTAATGTCTCTGCTTTTTAATATGCTGTCTAGGTTGGTCATAACTTTCCTTCCAAGGAGTAAGCATCTTTTAATTTCATGGCTGCAATCACCATCTGCAGTGATTTTGGAGCCCCAAAAAATAAAGTAACACTGAAGAAGCTGAAGTTGAATGGTTCTATGAAGACCTACAAGACCTTTTAGAACTAACACCCAGAAAAGATGTCCTTTTCATTATAGGGGACTGGAATGCAAAAGTAGAAAGTCAAGAGACACCTGGAGTAATAGGCAAATTTGGCCTTGGAGTATGGAATGAAGCAGGGCAAAGGCTAATAGAGTTTTGCCAAGAGAATGCTCAGGTCATAGCAAACACCCTCTTCCAACAACACAAGGGAAGACTTTACACATGGATATCACCAAATAGTCAACACCGAAATCAGATTGATTATACTCTTTGCAGCCAAAGATGGAGAAGCTCTATACAGTCAGCAAAAACAAGACCGGGAGCTGACTGTGGCTCAGATCATGAACTCCTTACTGCCAAATTCAGACTTAAATTGAAGAAAATAGGGAAAACAACTATGTATGACCTAAATCAAATGCATTATGATTATACAGTAGAAGTGAGAAATAGATTTAAGGGACTAGATCTGATAGAGTGCCTGAAGAACTATGGACAGAGGTTTGTGACATTGTACAGGAGACAGGGATCAAGACCATCCCCATGGAAAAGAATTGCAAAAAAGCAAAATGGTTGTCTGAGGAGGCCTTACAAATAGCTATGAAAAGAAGAGAAGCGAAAAGGAAAGGAGAAAAGGAAAGATATTCCCATTTGAATGCAGAGTTCTGAAGAATAGCAAGGAGACATAAGAAAACCTTCCTCAGCGATCAATGCAAAGAAATAGAGGAAAAGAACAGAATGGGAAAGACTACAGATCTCTTCAAGAAAATTAGAGATACCAAAGGAACATTTCATGCAAAGATGGGCTCAATAAAGGACAGAAATAGTATGGATCTAACAGAAGCAGAAGATATTAAGAAGAGGTGGCAAGAATACACAGAACTGTACAAAAAAGATCTTCATGACCCAGATAATCACGATGGTGTGATCACTCACCTAGAGCCAGACATCCTGGAATGTGAAGTCAAGTGGGCCTTAGAAAGCATCACTACAAAGCAGTGGAGGTGATGGAATTCCAGTTGAGCTATTTCAAATCCTGAAAGACGATGCTGTGAAAGTGCTGCACTCAATATGCCAGCAAATTTGGAAAACTCAGCAGTGGCCACAGGACTGGAAAAGGTCCGTTTTCATTCCAATCCCAAAGAAAGGCAATGCCAAATAATGCTCAAACTATCACACAATTGCATTCATCTCACATGCTAGTAAAGTAATGCTCAAAATTCTCCAAGCCAGGCTTCAGCAATATGTGAACCGTGAACTTCCAGATATTCAAGCTGGTTTTAGAAAAGGCAGAGGAACCAGAGATCAAGAGATCAAGAGAACCAGAGATCAAATTGCCAACATCCGCTGGATCATCGAAAAAGCAAGAGAGTTCCAGAAAAACATCTGTTTCTGCTTTATCGACTATGCCAAAGCCTTTGACTGTGTGGATCACAATAAACTGTGGAAAATTCTGAAAGAGATGGGAATACCAGACCACCTGACCTGCCTCTTGAGAAACCTATATGCAGGTCAGGAAGCAACAGTTAGAACTGGACATGGAACAACAGACTGGATCCAAATAGGAAAAGGAGTACGTCAAGGCTGTATATTGTCACCCTGCTTATTTAACTTATATGCAGAGTACATCATGAGAAATGCTGGGCTGGAAGAAGCACAAGTTGGAATCAAGATTGCCAGGAGAAATATCAATAACCTCAGATATGCAGATGACACCACCCTTATGGCAGAAAGTGAAGAGGAACTAAAAATGAAAGTGAAAGAGGAGAGTGAAAAAGTTGGCTTAAAGCTCAACATTCAGAAAACTAGGATCATGGCATCTGGTCCCATCACTTCCTAGCAAATAGATGGGGCAACAGTGGAAATAGTGTCAGAGTTTATCTTCCAGGTACCATTGTTCAAACTGTTGATTCAATAAATATTTACTGAAAGTTTGCTACATGCCAGACATTGTATTTGGCCTTGGCAATATGGTGCTGCTCATGGGGATAAGACAAATAAGTGAGTAAGATACAAAATTTGTAAGTATTATAAATAAATGAAATAGGGCAATGATGATGAAAGCCAGTAATTAGGAGGTTGGAGGGGGCCTCCTTTGGATTAAGAGTAGACCTCCCTAAAATAGCTGTCTTGGGGTTAAGAAGTGAAACATGAAAAGTGAACATCTGAAAAGCAGAAGCCAGAGAAAGAAAGAGCAAGTTCAAAGCTCTGAGGTAGGAACAAAAGGAGATTGTAAGAAGACCAGGGTGGCCAGATATAGGGAGAATAAGATGAAGTGTGAGCAGGTATAGGAGTCAGGTTAGAAGGATGTGCAGGTTGTAGTAAGGGATGCAGACTCCATTCTAAGTTAGATGGGCAGCCAGGAGAAGATTCTAAGCAGAGGATCCCCTTCACTATCCCCTTCACTTGGGATTTCATGAAAAACTGTATAGAGAGGCCTTGAACCTGAAAACAGGGAAGAGGGACACACCTAAAAACAGAGTGGAGAGAGGAGATCCCCTCAACCCTGAGCAGAGAGGAGCGGAAAGGTCTTGGGAAAGGGCTGGGAGAAGACAGCAGAGTGGCTGCCTCTTCAGGAAGGAAGTCAATCCACACGATCTTATTTGCAAAGCAAAAACAGAAACACAGACACATGTATATTATCTATGGTGAAACAGATCACCAGCCCAGGTGGGATGCATGAGACAAGTGCTCGGGCCTGGTGCACTAGGAAGACCCAGAGGAATCGGGTGGAGAGGGAGGTGGGAGGGGGGATTGGGATGGGGAATACATGTAACTCTATGGCTGATTCATATCAATGTATGACAAAACCCACTGAAAAAATAAAGAAAGAAAGAAAGAATAAAAGAAAAAAAAAGAAAAAGAAACACAGACACAGACGTGGAGAACGAACATGGATACCAAGGGGGAAAGTGGGTGGGGTGGAACAAAGTGGGAGATTGGGACTGACACAGAGGCAGTATTGATAACTATACATGAAACAGACAAGTAATGAGAGCCAGCTGGACAGCATGGGGAGCTCTACTCAGCGCTCTGTGTGACCAAATGGGAAAGAACCCGAACAAGAGGGGATGTGTGTATACCTATGGCTGATTCACTTTGCTGTGCAGTAGAGACTAACACAACAAGTAATTGTACCCTGATAAAAAATTTTTAATTTAAAAAGATTTTTTAATTAAAAAAACTTTTTTAAAGAGAAAGTCTACAGACCTGAGTTCAATCAGTGATCATGTGGCTCTGCATGAGGTGAAAACCTGGCTCGAGAAGAACAGGATGATGTAGCTACTCCGAGAAGCCTGGGTTCAGAAGTGGAGAGGAGAGTTTGGAAGAAGCAGCCAGCACTCTGGATACTGTTTTAGCCCCCTTCTTGGGCCAGGCTCTGACCCAAATACCCTGAATTCAAACCCCTCCAGTTCCAAAGCTCCAGAGTCCCCTTCAGCCTCTTTTAGGTTCCTTTAATGGGGTCAGAATGGGGCTTCCTACATGGCTCAGTGGTAAAGAATCCGCCTGCCAAGGCAGGAGACATGGGTTTGATCCCAGGGTTTGGAAGATCCCATGGAGAAGGAAAAGCAACCCACTCCAGTATTCTTGCCTGGGAAATCCCATGGATAGAGGAGCCTGGCGGGCTACAGTCCACGGGGTCGCAAAGAGTCAGACATGAATGAAGCAACTGAGCATGCGCGCATGCGATGGGGTCCGCATAGGAGAGAAACCACTGTGGAGAGAAGCCCAAAGATGCCCGCACATTACCACTGCTCCGTGGCTACCAAAAACATTTTTCCCAAAGGATAGAAGGGGTGACAGTATCCCCCCAAAAATAGCCATTTGCTCTTGATTTAATATCATAAAAGAATGTATGTCTCCACACCTGAATAAGAGCTGTCATAACCATGGTGCTGTAACTACTTCACGGGTACAGCAGTACTTGACCCATGAAACTCTTGCAAGACATGCAACAGAAGAAGGAAGGCAGGCTATGCACTCAGATAGGCTTGGGTTCGAACACCGAACTTGAAAGCTGTTTGACCTTGGGCAAGTTTCTCCACCTGGCTGAGCTCTATGTTCATCTTCTTAAAAGGGGATCAAAACATCAGCTCTTAGAGCTGCCTCGTGGACTGGATGATGTATGCAAACCCTGAGCATGGTACCTGGCACATTAAAGTTGCCTCCCTTTCTTCCAGCTGGGATCGTTGGCAGTTCTTTTAAGTTAACCTGTTCTTTTCCTCTTTCTGTACACATTTCGAGCTGAGCCACATAAAGGTGAAGGATGTAGACACCCTGGCACTGTTACACGAGAAAAGGGTTGAAAAATAATTTACTTTGTGTGCCTAGCAGCCTGCCCAGCACAGAGGAACTCAGCAAGTGGTGATGGTATTTGTTGTTGTCTCCAGCACTGGCGCTGAAGGATTAATACAGAAGCAAGATGTCAGACCGCTGAGAGCTCTTCTCCCCGCTGAAAACATCTTAAATTTGATCTGATAATCAAGAAGCCCATCTCTAAGACTAAAAACAGAACTTTCTTCATGGGAAGAGGCCATTCCGAATTACACTATTGGCCCCCTTACTTTCCATTTCCCTCCCTTCTTAAAACCCTCGAGAAATCTTCCAACCCCTTAATTAGGAAGCTGGAGGCCAGTTTATGCAATCTGATCCTGGCAGAGGGAAGGCCACAGAGACTTTTTCCCATCACAAAACAGGGTGGCATTTGTTTCTTTCATAGAAGTCAAGCAGCCACAAGCACTAGATATAAGACTTCATATCTGAGTTCGTTCCACTAGGCACTGGGGTTAATTGATCTAGGAAAACAGCTCCTGACAGCCCCTGGGTTTTCCCTGTGTGGGTCCTGAGCAGGTAGGAACCATCAGGCCCTTGTTGAGACCTCCAGTATTACCTGTCAATGCTGAATTAAATCACAGAGGAACAGCTTCAGCAGCATCACCTTTAAATAAAAGCATCAAGTTAATAACAAACAACGGAAGGAAGAAACTGCTGACCAAGTTTGCAATCACAAGAGATGTACTTGTTCTGCTGCAAAATGAATGCTGGAAAAAGCACATGAATTTTAAAAGCCAAGTGAAGCTAGTGTCTTGCACAATGGCACAGAAGGGAATTCTTCCTGGATGGATCAAGGGAATGACAGGAACTTATCTCTTTGCAAAATAAGGGAAGTGTCCATTTTATCACAGTCAAGGTATTTTTTTAACATTCATTTATTTCACATTCTGTGAAGCCAATATAGACTAGGCTTCAGTATAAGCATGGTAGGGATATGGTTACAAATGTAACCTGGATTCAGTGCTGAATTTTATTTGCGTATCAGTCCTGGAGGATTTTCAGGCACAGCCAGGCTGTTCCTGGACTCAGTATACATATGAGCTCCGGCCCCTGTTTCTTGAGGAAGAGGGACAGTGAGGAAGTAGGTGAACTATAATCTTGGGCTTTTGTTGAGCCTTCTGGAAAGTCGAGTTCAAGTGCTACTAAGGTGAATGACGGTTCTAACCAACAACAGCCCTCAGAGAATTTGTGGGTTGTGAGAGTTCCCCTGAGGATGCCAACTACAGGGTATTCCTGTTACTTCTGTCACTCCAGTATTACTGCCTCCTCCTCCTGGTACTAAATCCGCTTTCCTGGGAGGAACCAACCCTGATACAGCTCCTCCCAACCACCCTCATCATGAAGTTGTCAAAGACTCATGCCAGACAATCAGTCTTCTCTGGGATTTTGCTGCTAGTGCTGTTTTTTGGAGTCACCATGCTAACAAAACAGGCTTCCCTTCCCCAGTGGCTCAGCAGAAAAGAATCTGCATGCAGTGCAGGAGACCTAGATTCAATCCCTGCATCAGAAAGATCCCCTGGAGGAGGGCATGGCAACCCACTCCAGTATTCTTGCCTGGAGAATCCCCATAGAGAGGAGCTTGGCAGGCTACAGTCTGTAGGGTTGCAAAGAGTCAGACACAACTGAACCGACTGAGCATGCACACACGCAAGCTAACAGGACATGAGTCTAGAGGCAGTGGGTGGCCATTTCACCCCTCACATGGAGGAATCAGTCTAAGAGATGGGAGAATGGTTCATGGTGGCCTTATTTAAGCTTCTGGTCCCAATCAGACCTGAAGTCAGATGCACTCCTGGACATGTAAGTTTTGAGAACTAATATATGTCTTGTGTTCTTAATTAAGCAACTTGAGTTTCTCACTTACAACCAAAAATACAAAATTGATCATTAAACCACAGACCAGATCCTGGAAGAACTGTTGCAGGAAACTCTGAATAGTATTTCCCGCAGCAATTTGGGAAACCCTTGAGGATCTGTCTTTTGCCAAGTTTATATTCAGCACCAAGCTGATGTTAAAGGTTCCCAATGGGACACTTCTTGGAGCTGTTCCCTGGGCCTGGTGCTGAAGAGAAACCTTCGTGTGACCTGCATCTGAGCTCTAGAATAAGAAAGGGAAGGTCACTACGTAAACAGCAGCTAGAATCACCAGCTCCCGTGGGAAGTCTACCAATTGGCTCTGCAGTTTTAGGAGAATAAAGAACCATTGACAGTAGCATGAAGGTATGTCTAGCTAGTCCAGGGGAGCCTAGAGGCAAAGACTCTGGCAATAAGCAGAACCCTACAGTTAGCAACAATCTGGAAGCAAAAATCCAGGCACCCCCAAGAACTGGAGTTAAGAGTTTTTGCATGTGAGAGAGAAGATTAAGAAAAGTAGGACTCCAACTGTAGAGCAAATGGAGTACAAAAGTCAGAGGCCCTGGGTCAAGTCCCAATTCTGACATTTGTAAGACATCTAACCTTAGGAAAGCAGCCATCCTTAGCCTCAAATTAAGGATGTGGATGATAGTAATTAAAATCAAAACATATGCCTGAATTGGTTTTTATCTCTACTATTGGACTTCTGTACTTTCTGAACATACAAACAGTGGTAGTTTGTATGTCTGTTTATGTCTGCCCCCCTCCCCGCTGTACTCATCTTCTTTATCCCTCCTCCTTTTAACTCAGTACATGAAACTCAAAATTATATACATAACAAGTTAGTGAAATTAGACAATGCATATAGAAGCACTTTATATCCTTCTGCACACAGCACTATTATATAGAACTAGTAAGCAGAACAATGTTAGTGAAGGTGATGGAATTCCAATTCAGTTATTTCAAGTCCTAAAAGATTATGCTGTGAAAGTGCTGCATTCAATATGCCAGCAAATTTGGAAAACTCAGCAATGGCCACAGGACTGGAAAAGGTCAGTTTTCATTTCCATCCCAAAGAAAGGCAATGCTAAAGAATGCTCAAACTACTGCACAATTGCACTCGTCTCACACGCAAGCAAAGTAATGCTCAAAATTCTCCAAGCCAGGCTTCAACACTATGTGAACTGTGAACTTCCAGATGTTCAAGGTGGATTTAGAGAAGGCACAGGAACAAGAGATCAAATTGCGGACATCTGTTAGATCATCAAAAAAGCAAGAGAGTTCCAGAAGAAAATCTACTTCTGCTTTGTATACTATGCAAATTCTTAAAAAGATGGGAATACCAGACCACCTGACCTGCCTCCTGAGAAATCTGTATTCAGGTCAAGAAGCAACAGTTAGAACTGGACATGGAACAACAGACTGGTTCCAAACCGGGAAAGGAGTACGGTCAAGGCTGCATATTGTCACCCAGCTTATTTAACTTATATGCAGAGTACATCATGTGAAATGCTAGGCTGGAAGAAGCACAAGCTGGAATCAAGATTGCCAGGAGAAATATCAATAACCTCAGATATGCAGGTGACACCACACTAATGGCAGAAAGTGAAGAAAAACTAAAGAGCCTCTTGATGAAAGTGAAAGATGAGAGTAAAAAACTTGGCTTAAAACTCAGCATTCAGAAAACTACGATCATGGCATCCAGTCCAATCACTTCATGGCAAATAGATGGGGAAACAAAACAGTGAGAGGCTTTATTTTGGGGGGCTCCAAAATCACTGCAGATGATGATTGCAGCCATGAAATTAAAACATGCTTGCTCCTTGGAAGAAAAGCTATAACCAACCTAGAAAGCATATTAAAAATCAGAGACACTACTTTCCCAACAAAGAGCCATCTAATCAAAGGTATGGTTTTTCCAGTAGTCATGTATGGTTTTGATAGTTGGACTATAAAGAAAGCTGAGCGCCGAAGAATTGATGCTTTTGAACTGTGGTGTTGGAGAAGACTCTTGAGAGTCCCTTGGACTGCAAGGAGATCCAACCAGTCCATCCTAAAGGAAATCAGTCCTGACTATTCATTGGAAGGACTGATGCTGAAGCTGAGGCTCCAATACTTTGGCCACCTCATGCGAAGAACTGACTCAGTAGAAAAGATCCTGATGCTGAGAAAGATTGAAGGCAAGAGAAGAAGGAGACGACAGAGGATGAGATGGTTGGATGGCATCACTAACTCAATGGACATGAGTTTGAGTAAGCTCCGGGAGTTGGTGATGGACAGGGAGGCCTGGCGTGCTGCGATTCATGGGGTCGCAAAGAGTCGGACACGACTGAGTGACTGAACTGAACAGTAAGCGGAAAGCAAAATCAGAGACCAGGACAGGAACTAAATTGCTGGACCTGAATATGCCAGGAATTATCAAACAGGGGAGGACAAGAGCCCTGGACCCTGACCTAGGTGACTGACTACTGTATCCCAAGATACAGAAATCAAAACCTTCCTGAGTAGGTCCCAGATTTATCCCCTACTTTAGAGGGAACATGATTTAAGTCCTCAGCAGGAGGCATCTCATAATAATGAACCACCATCAGTGTTCAGTGTCCACTGGAAGGAAACAGCTTTTAGAAATACCTGAGAACAGATTAAGGCCCAGATGTCTCTACTGTCCCAGTATTTGTGAGGGAGACAAGAGGTTAAGTTCCCACTGGAAACTGTTTAATATACACTTTGCTCAGAAGAATGCATCAGTATCTTTTTTCAAAGTTTGAAAAGTGTTAACTGAGATGCTGTAGGTGGCCACTGGAATCAATTGCAGAGATAAGCAATAACACAAACTTTAGGTTCTCAGTCGGGAAAAGAGGATTATAAGACATGGAAACCACTGAACAGTCCTGCCTAAGACATGGACTGCACTTTCTAGGTTTAGTAATGTAAGTTCAAACCTATATGCTTCCAAAGGTTAAAAGTGACTATATTTCACAAAAGATCTAGGCATTTTGTGTTATCTTCCATCCTGTTTCCAAAATTATATCCATCCAAAGTATTGAAGCAAATTAAGTTTTTGTATCTCAACAGATTTTCTCATAATTTTTCCTCCAGTTCTATTATACAGTAAAAGTTCATGATATGCAAATGCTAAGAGGATTGCAATTGATGCTCTAAACTGGTATCAGATCTCAAACATAGATGACTGTCCTTGGTATTTTTCTATTTCCTACTCATATAATGATGTATTCATAAAGCACATCTGGGGACAAAAAATTATGGCTTCTTTTGAGACAAAGAATCTATTCATTGCTTCTTCCTTTGTAAACCTCAATTCACTTTCTAAAGATAACCCTGAGATTATATCCAGTTGACCATGAGCATTAATCAATGTCTTATTTGCTCAAATAAAAATGCTATTATTCTTGGCCAAAGATAGTGGTACGAGGTATACAGCAAAGTTGGTAAATGAATCAATAAAGTTAAAAATATAAAAATAAAATGGGGACACCAGAACTGTCTCAGCCTAATTTTAATAACTTTGAAGACTGTAAAATTAAAATACACAGGGTTGGGAATTCACTGGCAGTCCAGTAGTTAGGACTTGGTACCTTCACTGCCGTGACCCAGGTTCAATCCATGGTCAGGGAACTAAGATCGTACAAGCCACGCAGTACAGTAAAACAGAACAGAATAAAATAAATACACAGGGAAGTAGCTGGAATGATTCATGCAGCAATGGATTAGAATTAGCGACATCAGTATGAATGCATATTTAGCTTAATATAGATACAGATAGAAATACAGAAATACTTGTAGATACAAGGCTTAGTATACACAAAAATATTTCCTTGTTCTGTCAGCTGAGAGGGCCTGGAAGCAATGAGACCAAAGTAGCAATGAACACATCTAAGAAACTTGGTTTCTAATATCATTCTCAAAAAAAAAGAATCAGGGCTCCCTGGATAAAGGACTGACTCTCAGATTGGAGCAAGAAATATATCAGATGATCCTGGAGTATTTTATTGTGCCAGAAAGTGAGAAAGGGCTTTAAAAAATGAAAGAAAGAAAACCACCACGATGAGATTATACCAAAGGGACCCAGAAATCAACTAAAAGAGCTTCCAATGGTTAGAACTAGAACAATTTGAGCAAAAAAAGTACTGGGTTATAGTCAAAGGATAAATAAATATCCATGAGTCTATTCTCACCTATAAATAAATAAATAAATGCTTCAATAACTATCTGTCCTCCAGAAATGTTTTAATAGGTCTGAGGTGGAACCTAAACCTA
Source organism: Cervus elaphus (assembly GCF_910594005.1). NCBI lineage: Eukaryota > Metazoa > Chordata > Mammalia > Artiodactyla > Cervidae > Cervus > Cervus elaphus. Next base: position 82,292,730 of record NC_057829.1, on the reverse strand, counting down.
AGTTTTATTTTATTTTTAATTCCATGAGTTATTCTAATTTGCATCCAGGCAGATAACCATTGGAATAGATGACCCTTGAGGTTCCATCCAGTCCTCAAAATCTGCCATCTTTAATTTCTTTTAGTAGGAACATTCAAGCCAAATGTTTAGTAGGAACTCATCTCACCAGAATGACATTTACATACTTGCAATTTTTAATCTAATGCTGGAATACCAGACCACCTGACCTGCCTCTTGAGAAACCTATATGCAGGTCAGGAAGCAACAGTTAGAACTGGACATGGAACAACAGACTGGTTCCAAATAGGTAAAGGAGTACTTCAAGGTTGTATATTGTCACCTTACTTATTTAACTTATATGCAGAGTATATCATGAGAAATGCTGGGATGGAGGAAGCACAAGCTTGAATCAAGATTGCCAGGAGAAATATCAATAACCTCAGATATGCAGATGACACCACCCTTATGGCAGAAAGTGAAGAAGAATTAAAGAGCCTCTTGATGAAAGTGAAAGAGGAGAGTGAAAAAGTTGGCTTAAAGCTCAACATTCAGAAAACTAGTATCATGGCATCTGGTCCCATCACTTCATGGCAAATAGATGGGGAAACAGTGGAAACAGTGGCTGACTTTATTTTTCTGGGCTCCAAAATCAGTGCAGATGGTGATTGCAGCCATGAAATTAAAAGGCGCTTACTTCTTGGAAGGGAAGTTATGACCAAACTAGACAGCATATTAAAAAGCAGAGACATTACTTTGCCAACAAAGGTCTGTCTAGTCAAGGCTATGTTTTTTCCAGTGGTCATGTATGGATGTGAGAGTTGGCCTATAAAGAAAGCTGGGCACCAAAGAATTGATGCTTTAGAACTGTGGTGTTGGAGAAGACTCTTGAGAGTCCTTTGGACTGCAAGGAGATCCAACCAGTCCATCCTAAAGGAGATCAGTCCTGGGTGTTCATTGGAAGGACTGATGCTGAAGGTGAAACTTTAATCCTCTGGCCACCTAATACAAAGAGCTGACTCATTTGAAAAGACCCTGATCCTGGGAAAGATTGAGGGCAGGAAGAGAAGGGGATGACAGAGGATGAGATGGGTTGGATGGCATCACCGACTCAATGGACATGGGTTTGGGTGGACTCTGTGAGTTGATGATGGACAAGGAGGCCTGGCATGCTGCGGTTCATGGGGTCACAAAGAGTGGGACACAACTGAGCAACTGAACTGAACTGAACATAATAAATTACCCAAAAACTATTCCTTGAATTTGTCTAACTTTTTGGTCCTCAAACCTTTTTAACTCAAAAAGTATTGAATACTCCAAAGACCTTTTGCTTATGTGGCTTATATTCATTGATACTTGGTGCATTATAAATCAAAACTGAGATATTTTGTAAATGTTTACTTGATTTAAAATGACAGTAAAAAAATCCATTATATGTTAGCAGAAATAATATGCTTAAATGAAAGTAACTATATTTTACAAAACAAGATAATCAGGGAGAAGAGTGGCATTGCTTTTCACTTTTGCAAACTTCTTAAATGACTGACTTAAAAGAAAACACCAGATTCTACTACCTGTGTCTGAATTCAACCTGTGGCAATATGTTGCTTTCATTTTAAAAAAAAATCTGATCTCATACAAATAATTAGAAAGAGGAGAAATATTATAATAGTCTTTTCATGTCCCTGTGGATGTCTTTCTTGATACCACATCAAACTTGACAGCTGATAGTTTCTTAAAGGTTAACTGCAAAGTGGAATCTGATATCATATCAATGACCTTTTCATATTCTGCTATATTAAAATTAATTGATCTATACTACAGATAGTATATTTGAATGGATATTTTGTCTATACATGATTTTGCCATTTCATGCTTTGGTGATTTGGAAAGTATTAGTTCACAGAGTAATACAGATATTACAAATGTTACCATATTTAATCATACAATATCAAAATCACATTTGTTAACATCTTAACTGATCCCATCAGAAAAGTGTTAAAGTGTGGGGAAACTGGCAAGATCATGAGAGATACTCAAAGTTTGAGAAAACTCAAACTTTATTGCTGATAGCAAATCTGGTCAGATGTTTTCCTTTAAGAAACAAACTCCCTTGGTTCATTTTTGAGCAAATATGTACCAAATGCCCAAGTCTAAAAAATTAGTTTTGCCCATTTGTTATTTCTTTCAATTAAAAATGGTGTTTACTGAAAGCAGAAGCTTCGTCACCTCACAACTCTAGCAACCAGGCACAGAACTCCTCCTGGGATGACCATCCTACTTGGATAGAACCACTGAAATGTGCTCCTCCCATTTCACCAATCTGGGCGCTGGACTTTGTTCAATTTTCTGCCTATGTCATGAAGTCTTTTGCCCCTAGGAATTCTGAAGCCATAGTTCATTCTTCAGTTATTTCTCAAAACATACAGAAAGTGTGCATTCTTTTGTCTAAATCACCTACAATAAGTATGTATAGGAGAATTTTAAGAGACTTCTCAAAATAAAGCCTTTCTCAGTGTGTTAGTTATATCTGCTGTTTTTATATAAAAAGTAGATCTTTTACTAAAGTTGCAGTGTTTGCATCATCAAGGAGAAATGAGCGTTCTTCTGATTATGATCCCAAAATTACTGTGAACATGGGACAGGCCTCAGAATAACTAGACATTCCTAGTACTTCAATGGCTTTAGTAAACCAAGGCAAATAAAATTTATACTTTCTCTAACCTTCTACAGTTTACCACAAGCCTTCAAGTTTGCCTCTTACAATTTAGCCTACATTCTGGTATGACATAACATGGCACTAGTGGTAAAGAATCTGCCTGCCAATGCAGGAGACACAAGAGACACAGGTTCGATCCCCGCGTCGGGAAGATCCCCTGGAGAAGGAAATGGCAATCCATTCCAGTACTCTTGCCTGGAAAATTCCATGGACAGAGGAGACTGGCAGACTACAGTCCATGAGGCCGCAAAGAGTCAGACACGACTGAGTGAGCACAAACACGTACACATAAAAGTACTACGTTAATATCCAAAATATATAAAGAACTGATACAACTCAACAGCAACAGATTTTTAACGGGCAGAAGAGCTAAATAGACATTTTTTTCTGAAGAAGACATACAGATACCAGCAGGCACATGAAAAGATGCTCAATATCACTAATTATCAGGAAAATGCAAAGCAAAACCACAATAAGATATCATCTTATGCTCAATAGAATAGCTATTATCAACATGGATGGGCCGTGAGGGTATTATGCTAAGTGAATTAAGTCAGACAGAGAAAAAAAATACCAGATGATTTCACTCATATATGGAACACAAATAAGTAAGTAAATAAGCAAATAATCAAATAAAAACAGCAGACAGCAGACACAAAAAAGAGAGTAATGTTTACCAGAGGTGAAAGCGGTTGGGGGAGCACAAAATGGGCAAATGGGGTCAAGTTTCTGGTGACTAAACTTTTGGTGATGAGCATACTGTACTGTATTCTGAAGTCAAAATATAACGTGAGACACATGAAACTTATTGTTGTTCAATGGCTCAGTCATGTCCATTTGCAACCCCATGGACTGCAGCACAGCAGGATTCCCTGGCTTACATGATGAAACTTACATAGTGTTATAAGCCAGTAAAACTATTTTCCTTCTTTTGTACTTACTTCCAGTCAATGTGCATGTCCTTTTACCTTACAGACAACTTTACCATTTCACTCTGGGGAACTGAATTCTAAGGCAGTGGAGGACAGAGAGAGTTAGTGGTAACTATATTAACAAGAAAGCTGATGGCTTTCTTCATGTCTTTAGACCATTTCTCCTGGAAGTTCAGAGGAAGGAGAGGAAACTGGGGGGTGCTAATGTTTCTTTTGCATGATACCATGTTTGAGTTTTTATTTCTTTGATAATATGGAACACTGATTCTTCTAATGGCCCTTCTGCTTACAAATATTTACAGAGATCTTTATTCATAGACTTTCAGTCCTGTTTTTGTCCTTATTTCAAAGGTCAGTTGTTTTGCCTTGAGATCTAGAAATCCATTTTAATTTCTAGCTTATTTACTCTCTATATCTTTTAAATTGGCAATTTTCTATTCCAATTTACTTATTTATGACTAAAACCTCTATTTCAGGTCTAAATCTACTTACGAAAAGAGAGGACAAGGCTCCCTTTACTCAAGCGGCTAGGACTAGCCAGAATACTGCCTAAAAGTTTCCGAGGGTCTATTTTCTAAGTCTCCTATTGATTCATCTTCATTTTGTTTGCAATTTTGAATCTTTGTCCAATCTTCTCTTTGGGAAAGACTTCTGAAATAGCTTAATAGAATACACTGTCTATTTTTCTTGCCCTCTCAAGGCGATTATTAAATTATGGACCACTGGGCTGTTTAAACTATCTTTCTCATCCTGTGCTTTTAACCATTTTCCCCCATCTGAGGGGGCTAGCAATCAAATGAACTACTTGGTATAGATTTGATAGTCTGGAACAATAAATATCTAATAAAATCTCAAGCTCTGCAGTAAATTTCTGTCCATCTCACTGAGGTTTAAATTTTTTAAATTACTTTACTCAATTCTAGACCATTGGCTTAAATTCAGCTTCCAGGCTGCAGTCTTTCACTTTAGACATTCATAGTGTGATAAAAATGGCATGTTCTTTTATTAAGAAAATCCTGAAGAAAGGAAAGCTCATTTAGGAGGTCAGAGGAAGGAACAGAAGGAAGAGAAGGGCTGTAAAGTGGATGGTGAAGACAACACAGAGATGGGAGATGTAAGAAGAGTGGGTTCCACACGGCTTGAATGATAATGAGCTAGAGTGTTTTTTGAGAGGAAATACCTTAGAGTCAGCATTTTCTTCTGTGGGTTCCTAGGCTTAACAATTTTAAAGAAGCTGACTTTGAACCTTTGAATGTTATTATTTCCTAATTTTTCTAGAATCCTTCTTTCGTGTATTAATTTTGACATGTCAAAAGTTCTCCCAAATAGGCATTGTTATTCTAAATCAAAATACATTTGCCACTTATCAAGGTAAGTGCAAAAGTGAGGATTACAGAGCAACTTCATGTAGGAAAGAGTTCTTGAGGAGAGTGAAGCACTGACACAGATTAACTAGAAAGAGATCATGCCGTGGAATCCCAGATAATTACTGACTCCAGATCATGAGTGAAACAACACAATCTCTGGTTGACTTGACAATGTCTTTATGAAGATTCTGAAGGGGATACAAGGCTAAGTATTAATGTAACCCATCAAGTCTGCATGAACTGGCCACAAATCAAACAGATGTCCAATCATTTGTCTTCTACGTAGGCTTGGATTGAAGAGGAAATTTATTGAGCCTGCACCTATTCCCATTCTCTGTGGAGTACTTCTTCATGTATTCAACAGGCACAAGACAATCCAGGAAGTAACAAAAACACCTTAGACATCACTGTACAAATAGTCAAACAATTGCAAAAGCAAAGGGATCAGTGCAATTCTCCAGTAGGTTAATGGCAAAAATATTTACCAAGCAGTACAACTACAAACCAAAACTTCTAATGATTGTTGTATACATATACTTAAATTTGACTTAAAAACAAACAAAAAAAAAAAGTTTGTGTGCCTACAAACCAAAAGGTCTAATTTCCTTAAAATAATTTTGTTAAATAAATTCTAAGATACAAACCACAGAATATGGCAATAAACTCAGCAGCCAAAGTCACTGAAATAAGCCAGAGATGGTTTGGTTACAAGCCCTGGGATAATGAAATAAGCAACAAGAACATTAAAACCTGTTGCAAGCCAAATCACTGTAGAGTCAGAATTACCTGGCAGCAAATGCAAAGGACAAATAATATTTGTACCAAGTTGCCCAAAAAACATGTCCTAGGTCCAAGGAACCCATGGAATGCTGCAAGTGAAGGCCTTAAAAATTATTTTGGTGGAACATGTGAAAGGATGAGACTCATCACTTAAAATATGAATCTAAAATGCTAAATTTAGTACCTACTTAAATAAGGGGGAGGTCCCATAAGACTTCATTGAGCAAAGCCAACTGGTGATCTTCTACAGGATTTAGGGGAAAAGGCAGAATTGAGTGGGAAGATGTCAGCCTTAGAAATGTTTCTGTGCTGACTGCAGAAACAATGGAAACAGTGACAGACTTCATTTTCTTGGGCTCCAAAATGACTGCAGATGGTGATTTCAGCCATGAAATTAAAAGACACTTGCTCCTTGGAAGAAAACCTATGACCAATTTTCTGTTTTGCATATAGGGTTATCGTTATCACCTTTCTAAATTCCATATATATGTGTTAGTATGCTGTAATGTTCTTTATCTTTCTGGCTTACTTCACTCTGTATGATGGGCTCCAGTTTCATCCATCTCATTAGAACTGATTCAAATGAACCCTTTTTAACGGCTGAGTAATATTCCATTGTGTATATGTACCACAGCTTCCTTATCCATTCGTCTGCTGATGGGCATCTAGGTTGCTTCCATGTCCTGGCTATTATAAACAGTGCTGCGATGAACATTGGGGTGCACGTGTCTCTTTCAGATCTGGTTTCCTCAGTGTGTATGCCCAGAAGTGGGATTGCTGGGTCATATGGCAGTTCTATTTCCAGTTTTTTAAGAAATCTCCACACTGTTTTCCATAGTGGCTGTACTAGTTTGCATTCCCACCAACAGTGTAAGAGGGTTCCTTTTTCTCCACACCCTCTCCAGCATTTATTGCTTGTAGATTTTTGGATAGCAGCCATCCTGACTGGCATGTAATGGTACCTCATTGTGGTTTTGATTTGCATTTCTCTAACTGTCTGCACCAGAGAGTCTGGTTTAGCCATGCCCTGCAGAAACAGGAGCAGCTCTTTCTTGTCCCTGCCTGGCTTCCCCCTCAGAAGACCAGTCAGTACTTTAGGGAAGCATCCAATGAAATACCAAATACCTTGTGATGAACTTCCGCTGGAGGTCAGCATCTGGGAAAAAATGTCAATTCTTTGCCAAGTTATTTCATATCATTTCTGTCGTTGGACTTTCACAGATGTCCTGCCCACCTCTTTTATTTTCTGTGGGTCAGCCTTCCCGTGTAGTGGAATGGAGGAGCAAGAAAGTCTGCCCTCTGCCACATGAACAGCCATTGACCTGGAGTGGGGGGTGTGTGGGTGGTGAGTGGCACACGTGTGTGGCTTCCAGCTCTGCTGGTGGCAGGGGCTCAGAAGGGCACGGAGGGAGGAGGGTCCATGACCCTCAGCCACCTGCCAGACTGAACACCAGAGGCAGCTTGATGTAAAATTAGGCACGATCTTCCCTCCCCCATGCCCCTTTCTCATTCACTGACGAATGGTCCCTCAAGGCTGAAGGCTCTGTTGCCTTACTGGGGCTGAGAGCTTAACCTCCAGTTTCTACACCAATCTACCCTATGGTTTCCTCAGCATCCGTTGTGTGAGTTACTGATGTGACCTCTTCCTTGCTCTGACTGAAAGTTCACCCAGCATTTCTGGATTATAGAATTCTTATCTCCTGCCTTGTTACTTTGGGAATTTTGAATTTCTTCGCTTTTGTTTTTAAGAAGTAACCTAAAATTTCCTACAACACTAAATAAAATGGTACTGGTACTAGCTTTCAAAAAATAAAATAAAAATGTAATATTGAATTGGTCAAAAAAAAAAAAAAAGAAAGAAAACCTATGACCAACCTAGACAGCATATTAAAAGCAGAGACAGTACTTTGCCAACTATGGTTTTTCCAGTGTTCATGTATGGATGTGAGAGTTGGACTGTAAAGAAAGTTGAGCACTGAAGAATTGATGCTTTTGAACTGTGGTGTTGGAGAGGACTCTTGAGAGTCTCCTGGACTGCAAGGAGAGCCAACCAGTCCATCCTAAAGGAAATCAGTCCTGACTATTCATTGGAAGGACTGATGCTGAAGCTGAGGCTCCAATTCTTTGGCCACCTGATGTGAAGAACTGACTCATCAGAAAAGACCCTGATGCTGGGAAAGATTGAAGGTGGGAAGAGAAGGGGATGACAGAGGATGAGATGGTTGGATGGCATCAATGACTCAATGCACATGAGTTTGAGCAAGCTCCAGGAGTTGCTTATGGACAGGGAAGCCTGGCGTGCAGCAGTCCATGGGGTCACAAAGAGTTGGACATGACTGAGCAATTGAACTGACTGAAGAAGTATGCTCACTGGAGCAGGTCTACTGCTAGCTGACTAATTTTCATTACATAATACTGTCCCTAATGGGCTGGCTTTCAGAGATCTGCTCACTAAAGCAAGTTGTCATTGACTGACCTAAAGTCAGTTCAGGTGTTAACTGGTTCAAAGTGAATGTGTTAGTCACGCAGGGGTGTCCAACTCCTTGAGAACCCATGGACTGTAGCCTGCCAGGCTCCTCTGTCCATAGGATTTCCCAGGCAAGAATACTGGAGTGGGTAGCCATTCCCTTTTCCAGGGGATCTTCCCAATCCAAGGATCAAACTCTAGTCTCCTGCATTGCAGACAGATTCTTTACCATCTGAGCCACCAGGGAAGTTTCACTTACTGGTTCAGTTCAGTTCAGTCACTCAGTTGTGTCCAACTCTTTGTGACCCCATGGATTGCAGCACACCAGGCTTCCCTATCCATCACCAACTCCCAGAGCTTACTCAAACTCATGTCCTTCGTGTCATTGATGTCATACAATCATCTCATCCTCTGTCGCCCCCTTCTTCTCCTGCCTTCAATCTTTCCCAGCATCAGGGTCTTTTCAAATGAGTCGGTTCTTTGCATCAGGTGGCCAAAGTACTAGAGTTTCAGCTTCAGCATCAGTCCTTCCAACGAATAGTAAGGACTGATTTCCTTTAGGATGGACTGGTTGGATCTCCTTGCAGTCCAAGAGACTCTCAAGAGTCTTCTCCAACACCACAGTTCAAAAGCATCAATTCTTTGGTGCTCAGCTTTATTTATAGTCCAATTCTCACATCTAAACATGACTACTGGAAAAAACCATAGCTTTGACTAGATGGCTTTTTGTCGGCAAAGTACTGTCTCTGCTTTTTAATATGCTGTCTAGGTTGGTCATAGGTTTTCTTCCAAGGAGCAAACATCTTTCAATTTCATGGCTGCAGTCACCATCTGCAGCGAATTTGGAGCCCAAAAAAATAGTCTCTCACTGTTTCCATTGCTTCCCCATCTATTTGCCATGAAGTGATGGGACCAGAAGCCATGATCTTAGTTTTCTGAATGTTGAGTTTTTAGACAACATTTTCACTCTCCTCTTTCACTTTTATCAAGAGGCTCTTTAGTTCTTCTTTGCTTTCTGCCATAAGGGTGGTGTCATCTGCATATCTGAGGTTATTGATATTTCTCCCAACAATCTTGATTCCAGCTTGTGCTTCATCCAGCCTGGCATTTCTCATGATGTGCTCTGCATATAAGTTAAATAAGCACAGTGACCATATACAGCTTCAATGTACTCCTTTCCTGATTTGGAACCAGTCTATTGTTTCATGTCCGGTTCTAACTGTTGCTTCTTGACCTGGATACAGATTTCTCAGGAGGTAGGTCAGGTGGTCTGGTATTCCCATCTCTTAAAGTATTTTCCACAGTTTGTTGTGATCCACACAGTCAAAGGCTCCCACTGGTTTTCAAGCTATAAAACCATCCGTCTGTTTTTCATTCTCATTCTCTGCCATAACCTCTTGATTAGGTTCACAAACAATTAAAGGGAAATAATGTTATAAACTCAGATTATACCATCGCTTCTCCTTGTGTCTGTGACTGTACACTATTTCCAAAGGAAATGAAACAGACCTGGTCAGGTTCGTTTTCTATAGAAGCATGCTGTTTGCTTTATTATTCCTATGATCTCCAGATGATTCCAGGTTGATTAATAATTTCTTTTTGCTTTTTACTATGGTCCTGTGCACAACTGATGATAAAATAGATACCTTTTGTTTCCCAGATTTAACCTTCTGGTTCATTTTTCAAAGGAAAAGTTTATAACCTTTTTAGGCGCCCTGGACTCCTGCTCTTTTTCACTTCTTCTAAGTCATTGTGAGCACCTCTACATTTGGGAGCTGAGCCAATGAATATACAAGTCAACCAGTTCTGCTAATGTGAATATGCCCAACTTTTCAAAATGGGCATTTGCTGGATGGGATATGTAGGCAAAATAAGTGAAAATGCACAGCTGCATTGTTTCCAAAGTCAAGGGCATTGTAGAGACATTAAGTACTTAAATAATTCAGAAGTAAGAGTAACACTGTGCCCTAAGGGATCAGGAAAGGCTTCACAGAGGAGATGGACTTGATCTGGTTCTAAAAAATCCATTAGTATTTTAATAGGCAGAGAGGAGGACATATTCAACATGGATGACAGAGCACTCTAAGAGTGAAGACAGAAAATGTTTTATATATTTAAAGATAATGTGCAGAAAGTTGTAAGAGACCATTACCCTCGGTCTAACAACCAAATGAGATGGCCAAGCTATGAATGCACACCAGACTAAATTTTAACTCCAGTTAATGACCAGCCATTTGGAGGAGAAAAGATGCTCACGGCTGCTCTCCTCACTGGCTGAGCAACAGGAAGAGGATAAATCCTACAAGGGTGGGAGTAAGGAGGACCCAACCAAACCTTGAATGAACTTCTGATGGGCACTTGTGAACTGCAATGACAGATGTGAACTCCAGGAGTCCCAATCCCAGAACAGGTTTGCTTCTCCCAGCCCGTTCTTTTCCACAGGTCCTCACGGAGTGCTCAGGGCTGCAAACTGTAGCTGGGGACCAACCAAAAATGAGAGAGATTTCTTCCAAGGCACACAGAGCCTCCTCCTGCAACAGGGCCAAGTCTGAAAAGGTGGGAAGGAGAGCAGGCTAGCTGAGAAGAAGCAGTTTCTTTCAGGAAGACACAAAGGGCTCTTAGCCGGAAAGAGCTGAGAGAAACCTGCCTAGAACATTCTGGGAAGCAGAGAAAACTCCCGAGGTGCAAAATGCATAGGGTAGGATTGGAGAACAAAGGAAACTGTCTGGAAATCCAAAAGGCTAAGCACAGATTGCAAAGTAAAGGGAGCACTCCTACCACTAGGAAAGCAATCGGCTCAGCTATAACAAACACCAGTCCATCCTAAAGGAAATCAACCCTGAATATTCATTGGAAGGACTGCTGCTGAAGCTGAAGCTCCAATACTTTGGCCACCTGATGCAAAGCCTGACTCACTGGAAAAGACCCTGATGCTGGGAAAGATTGAGGGCAAGAGGAAAAGGAGGTGACAGAGAATGAGATAGTTGGATGGCATCACCGACTCAATGGACATGAGTTTGAGCAAACTTTGGGAGATAGTGAAGGACAGGGAAGCTGGGCATGCAGCAGTCCATAGGGTCGCAAAGAGTCAAACACAATTCAGCCACTGAACAACAACAAAAAAAAACACAGAGACCTCTGGATCTCACACTGCTTAGACGCCTAGCCCCACAGGAAATGCCCTAATTCTCCTCTCGAAATACTGAAGCAAGTGGTGAACGGAATCAAAGCTGCAGAAAAGTTCAGACCTCATTCAAGACCTGACTTTATCACTCCACACTAGCAGCCTGCAAAAAGAAAGTACATGTCCTTTTCTGGAGGTAAATTTTATTTACTTCAGTCTCTATAGTTATCGTATATAAAATATCTAGCGTACTTGTCATTAAAAAATGACAAAATGCACAATTACATCAAAAATTAGTCAATAGATAGGTGGGCCAGCAGTTGATATTGTCAGACATGAACTTTAAAATAACCATGATACAAAATCCAAAGAAACCAGATAGACAACATAAAAACAGTTTTAAGCTTTTCATCATCTTTTGCTTACTGTCTTTCTTCCCTTTAACTTAGTTTGGCTTCTTTATTTTGTATATTTGAAGATTTTAAAAAGCAAACATTTCTAACAAGCCAAGGAAAATTATGTATGCTAGACCTAAATTATCTAACTGTGATGTTGGAGAAGACTCTTGAGAGTCCCTTGGACTGCAAGGAGATCCAACCAGTCTATCCTAAAGGAAATCAGTCCTGAATATTCATTAGAAGGACTGATGCAGAAGCTGAAACTCCAATATTTTGGCCACCTGATGCAAAGAACTGACTCACTGGAAAAGACCCTGATGTTGGAAAAGATTGAAGGTGGGAGGAGAAGGGGACGACAGAGAATGAGATGGTTGGATGGCATCACCGACTTGATGGATATGAGTTTGAGTAAGCTCCAGGAGTTGGTGATGGACAGGGAAGCCTGGCATGCTGCAGTCTGTGGGGTCACAAAGAGTCGGACATGACTGAGCAACTGAACTGAACTGAAGTGACAAGTTATAAATGTTTACAAGTTTCAGAGTAAAAATATTTAGACAATAATGCCTCTATATTGAGTTCTATAATGAGTTCCTGTAACAAAACAAGGACATGCCCAACCCCTACACTCCATAGCCAACATTTACAAGGAATTGATGGCTTATGTTTTAACACATAAAGTAGCTCATAACTTTTATCAAAAACTCTTGTTAATTCTTTACATGATACACTGGCAGTCACCTTACCAGTAGTTATCATTCAAACCAACTCTTAAATACATAAGTGTATTATCATATGCAAATACTTCCTCCTTTTCGTTAATGACTAACATGCAAAAAAAATTTTTCCACTTGATTTTATTTTTTAATCAAGGATAAGTTAAAGAACAAGATGGTCAACCTTTGTCCTGGTTTTCAGAGGAGAAAATCATGACTTAAGCAGTAGTTAAATTCACTAGTATGCCAAGGATCAATTAACTGATACCATTACGTAAGATCAAGCTTTACTTCATTAAACTCCAACTTACTGATGGTAATATTTCAAGCCTATGATTCTTGTGTCTTCCTTGCCTGAACGCCTTTGGAGGTTTTAAAAGTACCAACCCCATGCTGATTAGTCAGATTTTTCTTTCAGAATTCATAAAGATAGGTTATATTTAACTTTATACATTTCTTTGCATCTACTATTCCTAAAAGAGATTTTGTTTTCTATGCATCCTAAGAAAAAGCCTGATGAAAAGTATGACACAAACACATACCAAAAAATTAAAACCTCCTTAAGAGACCAATGGAGAAGGCCATGGCAACCCACTCCAGTGTTCTTGCCTGGAGAATCCCAGGGACGGAGGAACCTGGTGGGCTGCCACCTATGGAGTTGCAGAGTCAGACACGACTGAAGCGACTTAGCAGCAGCAGCGGCAGCAGCAAGAGACCAAACTGGAACTTCTTGCCAGTCCAGAGGTTAAGACTCTGTGCTCCCGAGGCAGGGGCGTGGGTTCAGTCCCTGGCCAGGGAACTAAGATCCTGCATGCTGCATGGCACAGCTGAAAAAATAAATATAAAGGGGAAGAAAAGAGACCAAACTAGCCTTATTATTTTATGAATTACAATATAGAAGCAATTTCCCCAATAATTTGATAATTATAATTGGAAGGAAATAGGAAGAAAAACTTTAAATATCTCAAAAAATAAATTCTTGAAATAATTTACAAAATCAAAATAATTTCACCAACCATTCCCAGACTTACTAGCACCATGAAATGTCTTTTATTATTCCATTTTGTTTCATGCCCTACGTCAGAACTCTCCTCTCATTTGCCTTCACAAATGCAACCCTGGCAGCCACTTGCTTAGAAAACACTTCCTCTCTGGCTGTAGATGGGGCTTCCCTGGAGGCTCCTAGTGGTAAAGAACCCTCCTGCCAATGCAGGAGGTGCTGGAGACACGGGTTCAATCCCTGGGTAGGGAGGATTCTGGAGGGGGGCATAACAACCCACTCCAGTATCCTTGTCTGGAAAAATCCCATGGACAGAGGAGTCTGGAGGGCTACAGTTCATGAGGTCGCAAAGAGTCAGATACAACTAAGTGACTTAGCACGCATGCTGTCTGTAGATACTCTCATTCTGATGGCTTCCATGGATGACCATCAGCATTCTCTCTACCAGAGAGAATGGGGAAGGTAATGGCCTCCAAACCACTTCCCCTACTGTCTGCCCCCCTGGCTGCCACTTGATAAGAATATCATACACGGAATGCAGTGACATAAATTTTCCTTGGACGTTATGAAACTGAAGCTTATGAAGGGAATGCCAGAGGTGCTCTGAAATGACCCAGGAGTGGAATGGAGGAAAAGGAAGGAGAAGCTTACAGAGAGACAGAAACAGAGAGAACCAGACCACAGAGGAAAGAGAATGGTCAATCTCATGAAAACCAGACCCCCAGGGGACTTCCCTGACGGTTCAGTAGCTAAGACTTTGCGTTCCCAATGCAGGAGTGCCCAGGATGGATCCCTGGCCCAGGAACTAGGTCCCGTATGCTACAGCTAAGAGTTCATATGCAGCAACTAAAGATCTTGCGTGATGCAACTAAGATGTGGTAAATAAATAAATTTATTTACCTAGTACCCAAGTAAATAAAATATTTTAAAAAATCAGACCACCTAAGTATTCTGAAATCTAAACTACAGGATAACATATGCTTAGGAAAAGAGATGTTTACTTACATTTTTTTTTTCATTCCCAGATGTTTACCTAGTGTCCATATTATTCATGAAAACTATAACCTAACATGCTTTTAAGGAAGGACTTAGCTGAGTTATCAGCGGCCAAATATCAAAAACTTCCTCCTCCTCTCAACAGGCAACCTTCACCAGCATTTCATGTTTTATTCTATCCGGGGAAGAGAAGGGGAGGGTACCACTCAGGAGGGTCCACACGTCAACTAAGACAGTTCTGACTTCCATAAGCCCTGAGAGGCTAACTGCTCCACTGTCTCCACCTCACTCGTCTTGAGACCCATCAGTTTTCCCCAGGGCTTGCTAAATAGTCTTCCTCACCCTTCACTTCCCTTCCCCTCAGTGTATAATCCTACAGCTACGATTGAAGGAAGATTCTTTCTTGGTTCCAGACTTTCCAAGGACAGAGAGTGTGGGGAGCAACAGAGAAAAGCAGGGAACCCATGAGTGTAGCTGGCAATAGACTAGTCCTGAGGACAAAGCCACAGACAGAATCTCCTCCTGCCATATCACTCCTTCAGTTAAGAATCTGGCTCGAAGATTTCCCTGGTGGTAGGACGGATGGGAATCCACCTGCCAAAGCAGGGGACATGAGTTTGATCTCTGGTCCGGGAACAGCCCACGTGCCGCGGAGCAACTAAGGCCATGCGCCACAACTCCTACTAAGCCCAAGTGCCCTGAGCCTGTGCTCCACAAGAGAAGCCCCTGCTTGCTGTAACTAGATAAAGCTCATGTACAGCAACGAAGACTCACACAACCAAAAATTAAAAAGAAAAAAGAATCTGGCTGAGTTGGTTGACACTCAAGAGTGCTGAAGATGGACCTTATAAAATGAGGGGATTAAACCACGGTCCCCCACCAGCTGTAATATTTTAACATTCTAGAATGCTGTTCTCTCCATGTCCTACGGCTCGGAGTTTGTCATTTACTGTAGGGTTGCCAAATTCAACAAATAAAAACACAGAACACCCGGTTAAATTAGACTTACAGGTAAATGATGATTATTTTTAGTGTAAGTATATCCCATGCAATACTTGGGATATACTTAGAAAATTCTTTATTGTTTATCTGAAAATTTGACTTGGAATCCTACATTTTATCTGGAAGCCATAACTTAGTGGATAAATCATAAAGAATCATTCACATAGGCCACCACTTACTGAGCACGGACCTGACTAGGACCTCAGATATGTACAACTTATCTTATCTGATGCTAACAGCCTTATGAAGGAGGTAAATACAGAGACTTCTAGAAGTGAAGCCCTGAGCTGGAGAGCAGTGAATGCTAGGATAGAAGTCCAGGTCTGGATGACTACATGCAATTTATAGGCTATTACTCACAAATTATTGCAGTGTTGAAAATGCATCAAACAGTTTTTGAATAATATGCACAGAACTCTACTTGTCTTTGAGGAGGAAAATTTTGAATCCAGAGGTGAGAGAGAGCATTATTTTTCACTGCTTTTGTCTGTACTATTTGGATTTTTTTTAAACAATGTACTGCATCACACACATAATTATTTTCATTTAAATAAAATTAACCCCCAAAGATTGTTACAATATACAACTTTGATAAATAGACCTCTATCAACCTTAGTACTTTCTCAATGGTAGTAGCAATACCTATTATTACAAATATGTTGACTTTACTTCTTTTTTGTTGGAGGTAGATTCCTGCTTCAGAGCACAGTTCTCAGTTGCTCGCAGACTGTTAACAAAGCCTCCCTCTGCCATTCAAGAACCCTTGCCAACCCGTGGCTGATTCATGTCGATATATGGCAAAAACCACCACAATATTGCAAAGTAATTATCCTCCAATTAAAATTAATTAATTTAAAAAAAAATAACCCTAGCTAGTTACATTAGGAGGAAATGCCCGTGGAGCCTGAGATGTAGGGTTTCCCAGGAGCTCCACTGTCTGAATTTCTCCCTAAGGCAGTAAGCAGATCTTACTTGGAAGAATAACTTACCCCAGGAGTGTACCAAGGCAAAGGCAGGAAGCCCCTCCCCTGCAACCCAGACCCACTGGGCAGAGCTTTTGATCTTCCACTACTGACTCAAGGGGCTCCCATTAGTGGTATCAAATGTCAGATGCCACATCCCCCCAGTCCTAATGGCCACGGTACCCAGTGGCTTCAGCTCTACATTTTTAAAGAGGAAAAGATATGTCCATGAAAAAAGAACGTTATAGTGACAAAGTTTTCTCCTAAGTGGACTTCAGTCCCTCATTGCTGGTTATCTCAGACATACATTTCTGTAGTTGGAGGAGAAATACTCACTTTTTTGAAAATTCTCTGCTTGTAACCCTTACCTCCTAATTGGTAAGGGTTGAATTGAATTGAACCCTTCAATTGAAAAGAATTGAAGCCCCACTTCACTTCTCAAAAACCGGGTTGTCAAGATTGCGAGGGGCCATGGATAAAGGAAAATGAGCATGCTTTAGGGCACTTAGGTAGGTGTTCCTTGGAGCACAGTCCGTGATGCCTTTGCATCCGCGGCACGATTAGCAGCCACTGCTCCTGCCTGCGCAGGCGGGAGGCAGGCTCTCCCTGCTCCAGGCGCTTGCAAACACCAGCCACAGAGGAGGCGCCACAGAGAGCTTCCATCAGGGTTAACTGATAAAAATTAAATCCCATTAATAAAAAAAGGGAATATTCAATGCCCACCAAAGTACCAAATGGCAAAATGACAGTGAGCTCTTCATGTGTATCAGAGTTTAGAATACAAAGTGTGCAGGGAAGAAAAAGGGAGAAAGTTAGTGCCTTCTCCAAGGACAATGGAAATTGTGTGAAAAGCAGAGATACATGGACCAGACTGCTCTCCATTAGCATCCAGGCCAGTCTCACAATGTCAGAAGTGCCATTCAGGTTACAGGAGACCTGGTTTCTCTCCCAGCTCTGCCATCGCCTCGCTGGGAGTACTGGGATTGAGAAGAGGGAAGGAACTCACAGTGTGTTAGTCACTCGGTCGCGTACGACTCTTTGTGACCCCCGTGGACAGCCCGCCAGGCTCCTCTGCCCATGGGATTTCCCAGGAAAGAATACTGGAGTGGGTTGCCATTTCCTTCTCCAGGGGATCTTCCTGACCCAGGGATGGAGCCTGGTTCTCTTGCACTGCAGGCAGATTCTTTACCATCTGAGCCATCAGGGATATGTAAATTTGTGATTCTCCCAAGTCCAGTCCTCCTCATCCTGCTTTATGGTTTTCATAGGAATTGCCATCAGCCAGCATATTACATGTTCACTTGCCACCTGTCTGTCTCTCCAGGCACTGTTAAGCCCCAGCAGAATAAAAGCTTTCTTTAGCTTTCTTCAGAATCCCCAACTGCTAGCACACAGTGGTGGTGATTTAGTCGCTAAGTTGTGTCTGACTCTTGCAATCCCATGGACGGTAGCCTGCCAGGCTCCTCTGTCCAAGGGATTGTCCAGGCAGGAATATTGGAGTGGGTTGCCATTTCCTTCTCCAGAGGATCTTCCCAACCCAGGAGTTGAACCTGGGTCTCCTGCATTGCAGGCAAATTCTTTACCGACTGAGCTATGAGGGAAGCCCACACAGTAGGTCATCATAAATGCATGCTGAATGAATGAACTCATCCTTTCATTCACTGAGCACTCATCAGGCGCCTGGGGATTCTGCTGATTGATTGGCATGCAACTGATAAATAAATAAACAGAATATGTTATACAATAGAATATTTTTCATCCATCCACAACATGGATGAACTTAGAGAACATTATGCAAAGTGAAGGAAGCCAGATACCAAAAGCCAGATACTGTGTGCTCCATTTTAGAATGGTTCACTCAAGGCTGGTGCACTGGGATGACCCAGAGGGATGGGATGGGGAGGGAGGTGGGAGGGGGGGTTCAGGATGGGGAACACATGTACACCCATGGCTGATTCATGTCAATGTATGGCAAAACCACTACAATATTGTAAAGTAATTAGCTTCCAATTAAAACAAATAAATTTAAAAAATAAAATGAATGGTTCAGAATAAGCAAATTCATATAGACACAATTAGTGGTTGCCAGGGGCTGGGCAGTTAGGGGCTTGTGAGAATGACAGGTAATAGCTAAAGATGATACAGGGTTTCTTTTTAAGCTGATGAAAATATTCTAAAATCGACTGTGGTAATAGTTTCATACATCTATGAACAGACTAAAGGTTATTGAATTTACATTTTAAATGAATGAATTGTATAGTAAGTGCAGTATGTATCAATAAAGCTATTATAAAAATACTAAAGCTGACCTCATCATCTCACCAAAATCCATACTCCCGCTTTTATTTGTACTTCACCTCCCGTTAAATTGCCTTTTCCAGAAAAAAAACATACTAATAGAAACATGTGTAAGAATGGCTGAGTCCCTTTGTTGTTCACCTGAAACTACCACAACATTGTTAATTGGCTATACCCCAATACAAAATGTTTTGGGAGTTTAAAAAAATTTTTTAAATAAGGAATACTAATGATCACAGAGTTCTTCAAACTATGCTTTTCTAGTTATCATTTTTAAGGTGGTTTTAGTATTTTAAAGTTGTTATTGAATTTGTTACAATATTGCTTCTGTTTTATGTTTTGGTTTTTTGACCACGAGGCA
Organism: Cervus elaphus; assembly: GCF_910594005.1. NCBI lineage: Eukaryota > Metazoa > Chordata > Mammalia > Artiodactyla > Cervidae > Cervus > Cervus elaphus. The sequence continues at coordinate 82,273,614 of NC_057829.1, read as the reverse complement.
TGTGGAATCTCAGCTCCCTGACCAGGGATCAAACTTGCATCCCCTGCATTGGAAGGCGCAGTCTTAACCACTGGGCCCCCAGGGAAGTCCACCTCCTATTTTTCTATCTCAATCCTCATGAATTATGAGGCAGGCTCACATGGGGTTCATTGCTTCAGATGAGTCCCTGTGCTCTCACCATCTGGGGCTGGACTAACCACTTCCATGGGAGGATAAAGTGTTCACACCTGTGTTCATTGTCACAGAAGGAAATGCACAATATGAGATGTAATGTTCTTGGAAACCCAGGGTTTCCTAGCCAGAGAAGGCATAATTTTAGCAAGCAGAAAGTTTACTTTGATTTTTAACCCACTTGGCAAGAAGTGATGAAATGTTGTCAAATGGCCAGCTAAGTTTTTCAAAAGCAGTAAAATAAAACTATCACATCTGTTATTTTTAAAAATGCAGAGTGATTTTTTTTTATCCAAAACTAGTTTATTGGGATGGTTTCCCATTCATCTTGATACAGGGAGATTTTAGTGCTGCTTCCATCTGAAAGAGCATCCTTCTGTAAGCCCTGCTTTTCCTCCTGTAGGCTGGCCTAGGACAGCAGAGCAGCCAACACACAAAACTACTGCTTGTGCATGGCTAAAGACGGCGGTGATTTTATAGCATCCTGGGCATTTTACATCCACGAAATAGGAATTGGGGCTCTGCACCAGGCGCTTCTTCTTGTGTTTCCTCTTCTCTTCATCTGGAGAGGGATGAAGAAGATCCTTTGCAAGAGGCATGTTCTCGTGAGAAGGTCATCACCACCGGAAAGGCAGAGTGATTCTTAAACTTAAACCCCTGCTAGACTTTCCTATTCTCTGCCCTCTTCAGTCCCTCCACAATACTTTTAAATATCTACCCAGGTTCCAGACAATCTAGAGCAACAGCTTTGCATCACCCCTTTTCCTTACTCTCTGAGCACGATTTACAGACATGGGTTGACTTTGTCTCTCCCTAAGAGGACAAGAAGAGGGCCCATCAGAGCACCAAGCACTCTGAACTCCAAGAGAGGATCTCCCGGTCAAAACACTAAAAGCAGCAGGCTTGCATCCCATTAAACAATAGCTCTGGGAGTCTCCTTGGAAAGGCAAAGAAAGGAAAAGTTGTACAATAGAAACATAGATTTATAACAAGAGTATTCAGCTTTACTGACTTGCAGAAAGGCACAGTCTCTAGAATCAAAAGGAAAAAAGCTATTTTATTTTTCTCCTATTTTTGAAGGGAAAAAAAATAACTTATCTTCTTTTTCCAAAGGCATTGAAAGTAATTAAGCATAAAAAAATCCAGGAAACATCAGCTCTGAAAGATTCCCACTGCTCACATGGTTGGATCGAAACACCAGATCAGGTCACACCCGGGGCTGTGGAGTTCCAGAACACAGCGACCATGTCTTAGCACAAGCGTCCTGAGGATCCACTGTGTGCTCGGCTTTGGGCTGGGCGCCGGAGACCCTGTGTACGCATGCTCAGTCACTACAGTCGTGTTCAACTCTTGGTGACCTCATGGACTGTACCCACCAGGCTCCTCTGTCCATGGAATTCTCCCCACAAGAATACTGGAGTGGGTTGCCATTTTCTCCCTCAGGGGATCTTCCCCACTCAGGGATTGAGCCTACATCTCTGTCTCCTGCACTGGCAGGCAGGTTCTTTACCGCTGAACCACGTGGAAAGCCCACTGGAGACCCCGCATGCTGAGAAGTCTATCTGCCTCACTCACATTCATGCAAATGCTAAACTGGTTCACAATGTATCTACAACATGGCATGAGAGCAGGGTTTCTCAACCTCACCATTATTGACACCTTGGGCTGGATCATTCTCTGTTATGAGGGGCTGCCCTGTGAATTGGAGGATGTTTAACAACATCCCTGGCCCTACCCTCTAGGCTCCAGCAGCACCTTCCAGAGGGCAAGTGGGGCTCCATCAAAGTTGCTTCTGGCTGATTTGAAGAGAGAACAGCAAAGAAAACAGCATTATGCTGAAGAGTCAGGGGAAAGTAAGGTGATTTTAACAAGCTACTGAGGGTGGTTTGGGCAGGTGTCTTATTGGTAAGAGCATCTAAGTAGCGCAAAGTCTAATTGGCCCAATTTCCACTCAGTGAGAGTCTGGAGCCCGAAAGACAGGGACTCTTCCCATCTGTGGGACTTGGGCTAGAGAACTTATTAAGCTTTCCTCTAATTCCAGGACTTCCCTAGTGGCTCAGACAGTAAAGCGTCTGCCTACAATGCGGGAGACCTGGGTTTGATCCCTGGGTCAGGAAGATCCCATGGAGAAGGAAATGGCAACCCACTCCAGTACTCTTGCCTGGAAAATCCCATGGATGGAGGAGCCTGGTAGTCTACGACCCATCGGGTCGCAAAGAGTCAGACACGACTGAACAACTTCACTTTCTTTTCTTCCAGTTCCAAAATTGTATAATATGATCCTTTCCACCCAACCCAAACCAAGTTGTCAGACTACTGCAGGCTGGGAGGAGCCAGGTTCAAGATACATGGCCATCTCTGCCTGTGTGGAGTCAGAAGTGGGTACAAAAGGAGTGAGAACTTTGAAGAATGGGTTGGACTGCATCGCCGACTCAATGGACATGAGTTTGAGCAAACTCCAGGAGACAGTGAAGGGCAGGAAGGCCTGGTGCACTGCAGTCCATGGAGTCACAGAGAGTCGGACACGACTTGGCAATGGAACTACAACAACCCCACTCCCCACATGTGCAATGCCCAGAGCCTCATAACATCTAAGACCAGCCCAGCTACCAGAGGAAGAACCATCACAGTATGTTCAGTTTTACATTCAGTGCCTTGAATCTTTTCTTTACAACTTAACTGAAATGAACCAAAGGAGGGGGAGGGATCCAGGCATTAAGCTGACTCAGACGGTAAAGCGTCTGCCTACAATGCGTGAGACCCGGGTTCCATCCCTGGGTTGGGAAGATCTCTTGGAGAAGGGAATGGCAACCCACTCCAGCATTCTTGCCTGGAGAATCCCATGGATGAAGGAGCCTGGTAGGCTACAGTCCATGGGGTCGCAAAGAGTGGAACATGACTAAGTGACTTCACTTCACTCAAAGTAAACACATAAGGAGCAAGGTTAAGTACTGGATTGGATGGCATCACTGACGCGATGGACATGAGTTTGAGTAGGCTCTGGGAGTTGGTGATGGACAGGGAAGCCTGGTGTGCTGCAGTCCATGGGGTCACAAAGAGTCAGACACGACTGAGCGACTGAACTGAACAAATACTGGCTCTGCTTTTCCCAAAACGGCTTCCCAGAGCAAGGGAGAGGGGCTGAACAAACTGTCCATGCACAAAGGTGCACTGTATTAGAAGGGCGGTTTAATCCATTCTTATGAACACGCAAGAGATCCACATCTCCGATCTCCAGGGTAGTGAAACAAGGAGGTGAATGATAACAGCCTAATTTAGCCAGCTCAGTGAATAAATAATCATTGCAAATGAAGCAGTCATACCAGGTAATTAAATTAATTTGTCTCGCAGACATGATTCACCAACTCTCCACTGACAAGAGTTGCCTTCTTAGATGTTAACTTTTACTCTTGGATCTTCTTTGGATGTTGAAATTATTTCTCAGCTTCTTATTCTCAGGTAGCCAAAATGAATATTTATTTCTCCAATGATTAATCATTCAGCAAATATCAGAGCTCCTAAGATATGTTGGGTTTAGAAACATGATAAAAAAAAAAAAAAAAAGACCCAGGTCCTTATCCTCATGCAATTGCATATCTAGCAAAAAAGACTGATGTTAAATAACCACAAAGGTGTTGGGTGCAATGATGTAAAAAACAGGCCGCTATGGGTTCAGTCTTTGGAGAATAACTTCCTTTTCTTTTAAAACAGAAACATAGGACCTCACGTTCATTGGCTGGACCTCTGCTGAGAGGGGGTTCAATAGTTCATGGCTGATAATCCATTCCACGGTCACTCAGAAAGGGTATGAAGAACTATAGACTAAATGTCCATCCTTCATCCTGTATTGCCAGACCCACCAGGTCCAATGGGTGCAATGTGGAGACCAGTTCCATCCCATTTCTTCACACCTTCCCACAGACTCTTGGAATGTTTGAATTAAAATTGTAACTGCTTTAAAGTTGAGGAGTGGGAAGGAGGAGAGAAGAATCAGGAATGAAGGTTATTTCTATAAATTATAGTTTTAATATTACTCCTATACAGAATCTCAAAGATCTAACTTACATGAAGATCTGGACAAAATTAAAAATGATCTCCTGAAATAATCATCTTTAAAAAAGAATTTTTTTAAAGACCTAAGGCTTAAGAATGCCATACTTAACTTTTTCCATGGCCTGGGAAAAAAAGGCACACTCAACTAACCGCAAAACGTGAGCCCCTGAAAAAGTCAGGGCTGCTGATTGCCAGGCTGACAATTACAAGACACAATGTTTTCCAGGGTGTGAGTCCCTGAACATGTGTGTCTACTCATCAATGCTACCGTTTATATCAAAGACCACTCTCATAAGACAAGGCACTCAGTATCCTTTATCAAACTGATGATTACTTGTAAGTTATGGTATATTTTTTGCAGCTGTGAAGAGCTATTTGGGTTGAAAATTCAGGATTTAAAACATGCTGATCCAGGAAACAGACATTATGAACAGCAGTATATAGCCAGCTCTATGTTCTAAGGTTTTAGGAACAGTTGGTCTAAACTTACTGGTCAGCGAGGAGTAGCTGATTCATTTTTGGGGGTACATTAACCCAATTTAGAAACGATGCAAGGCTGGAAAAATAATTCTCCAGTACATTAAACAGTCTCCTGGATCTACTCAAGTGCACTTATTCACATTTAGGATATCATACTGCCCATTTTTGTCATTGCAATATACCAGCCAAATTTTTTAAATGACATTGTGAAAATGGAAAGCACTTTTTAAGGGAAATATCAAAAACACCTCTCCAAGGGGGACTTAACAGCTCTTCTCACCACTTTAAGTCTGACTGAAACTAAACTCTGAAACTCAGCTCTCCAAGGATGGCCCCCTGAGGCCTCCCAGACCCCAATCCAGAAGCCCAGGGTGTACATCCCTCTCCCGAGTTTTGCAGCAGCACTGAAGGGCCTTCACACATTCATTCTCTCTCTCTCTTTCAGAAATTTTCTCCATCTCTAGCTTCCCAGGTGGCACGACTGGCAAAGAATCCACCGGCCAATGCAGGGACGTGGGTTTGATCCCCGGGTCAGGAAGATCATGGCAACCCACTGCAGTACTCTTGCCTAGAGAATCCCACGGACAGAGGAGCCTGGCGGGCTCCAGTCCACAGCATCGCAGAGTCAGACACAACTGAGCATGCAGCTTTTAAAATCTTCTTTGCTGCTGCTGCCTGGCTTTCTACTACCGCACACTCCTTCTGTCCTTCCAATTATGAATTATTTTCTCTGCCCCGCTTTCTGCAGGAAGACACTCCCACCGGGCTCTGACCACGGCCTCTACCATTCTCTGTCTCTGGGCTCTTTCCCTGTGCCCTCGCTAGTTCACTCACCCAGCCTCACCCCTCCCCTAGAGGCCCAGTGAGAGTTCTTCTCGCGGTCTCCCTAGCCTTTTTTTTTTTTTTCATTTATTTTTATTAGTTGGAGGCTAATTACTTTACAATATTGTAGTGGTTTTTGCCATACATTGACATGAATCAGCCATGGATTTACATGTGTTCCCCATCCTGATCCCCCCTCCCACCTCCCTCCCCATCCCTCTGGGTCTTTCCAGTGCACCAGCCCTGAGCACTTGTCTCATGCATCGAACCTGGGCTGGTGATCTGTTTCACCCTTGATAGTATACTTGTTTCGATGCTGTTCTCTCTGAACATCCCACCCTCGCCTTCTCCCGCAGAGTCCCAAAGTCTGTTCTGTACATCTGTGTCTCTTTTTCTGTTTTGCATATAGGGTTATCGTTACCATCTTTCTAAATTCCATATATATGCATTAGTATACTGTATTGGTCTTTATCTTTCTGGCTTACTTCACTCTGTATAATGGGCTCCAGTTTCATCCCTAGCCTTTAAACTACGCAAGCCCAGCTCACTGCCTTCCCTCCAAAGAGCACCTCCAGGCTTCCCGGCGTCTGCCTCACCATCCTCCCGGATACAAAGCACAAGGGCCCACTTGGTCTTGGCTTCTCCCCTGAGATCCTCCTCCCAGCACACCCATCATAGCGGCCCCTCCCTTCTATTCCCACCGCCCTTGCACCAGCTGCCCAGGGCCACTGTGGCCCCAGCCTGGTCTCCTTCTCTTAACTGGTCTTCTTGTCATTCTCTTGAAGCCATCTCTGAATGGCTGCACTTAAAACTAGAAGGCTGACCCAAAGGGTAAGCCAGGATGGCTGCTGCATTGTTTGAGGTTACTCGGCACTGCAAAATACCCCTTAGACACCCTCCATGAGCCCCCATCACCTACTGAATAAACTCCCCCCTCTCTCCCTCAGAATTCAAGAGCCTCCAAAATAAAGACGCCAGTCTCCCAGTCTTACCTCACATTATTCCCCCACTTTAAAGCTCTAGACTATGTTATAAAATGGAATATCATAAAATGAAATGTTCAGTCTCTGTTCGCTTTTCCCTTAATATGCCTTCCTGAGTTTTCCTTTGCACAGGCCCCTTCTGGGTCAGGGCCAGCCCACCATTACCCCCACCTCTTGAAAGTTCACACACTCCCCCAGGCTCACCTGCAAGTGCTCTCATCCATGAAGCCATCCCTGATCCTCCATCACGATGTGAGTGCCTTGAATCTCGTGCGCCTGTTCTTTGGACTGAAGGGTTCTGTTTTTCCGTCTTTTAGTCCCTCCTAAGCAATCACGTCCTTGAGTATGTCTTGGTTCTCCCTGCCTCCTGCAGTATTTTCCTCGGGTTAAAGAGTTCAGTAAGCACTGTTCCATGGATACAAGCTTCATTCAGAGGGGTTCTCTGGGACCAAAAATTCATAGAAAGCATTCAGATTTGCTAAAAGACTATATCTCATCACACACACACACACACACACACACACACACACAGTAATTTTGAGAGCAGATGGACATGTGAACTCACTGGACTTCGATGATCACAACGTCTGCATCTATCAAAACATTGAGGTGCACACCTTAAATATACATATTAATAATTTTTATTTGTCAGCCATATCTTAACAAAACTTAAAAAGTAATGGTGACTCTTAGCTACCAAAATCCTGGCTCTCCATCTTTACCGCCTCACCCCACCCCTACCCCCGCAGACTGCTGTATCTCCAACAGAATCCCACCTCTGGGACCACCCAAGCTTCAAGAGAAGGGTTATCCAGGTCATAGCCCCTGGCCACACCCCAAAGCCAAAGCTACTTCAAGGTCACTTAGGTTCCAGCAGCCCCAGGGTCCCAAACTCTTTTTCCCAAATAAGGAAAACAGGGCAGGAGAGAGGGAGGGAGGGAGATGTAAGGAAGGGAGGGAGGGGGGAGGGAGGCAGAAGGAAGAAAAAAGGAAGGAGGAAGAAAGAAAGGGAGGAGGAGCTTCCTGGAGTCTGACTCTGCAGACTGATTCCCTTTACCCACCTGGAATGTCCAGTTCTGTTGTATTTGTCATGAATTCCTCCTCAGCCTTCAAGACCCAGCTCAAATATGACCATCTCTAAAGCACGGCCCATTCTTGTTCCAGGTCCTCCGGGTTAAAAGTCAGAGGTCTGGCTAAAAATCCTCTACAGTATGTCTACCTCTAAATTATCTGAGCTCATGGACTAATCCACTTCCCGAGCACGTGAGCCAAAGTCATAAACACCCACTCCCCGTTGTGCTGTCCCCAGACCTGAACTTGCTACTCTCCTCTGAGGTCACAGGGGACGGCAGGCAGGCAGCCTGGGCCCCCAGGCAAGGTCGTGGGGCTTCTAAAGAGGCCAGCCTAGTCTCCGATGGGCTCTCCCCCTTCTCTGGAGGCAGCACCCTGGGTGCCGAGGGGGTGGAGGAAGGCAGGTTCCGGCAGAGCCTCAGTCCAGGCTGCAGCCAGCCTGGAGGAAATGGTGCTGCAGTCAGGGTGAACAGTCAAGGGCAGAAAACTCGTGCTTTGCTTTTCACTGATGATGGTACCAGACAGAATGGCAGGCAAAGGCAGGGGTCTGGGGCCACCCTAGGCCCATTTTCACCGCCCCCCATCACTTCTCTGCCCGCCCATCACCCAGTCATCCCCATGCCACCTGTCAGGACCACCTCTTTCAGGAACTTCGCCGGTGGCCCTTGCTGAGCCCCAGCAGGCACCCAGATCAGAAGGCGTTAACAATCTATTGTTTTCCTGTCTCCACGGAGACTCCGTTGGTTTTCTGGAAACACCACAGACTTTATGAATCAGTTCTGTGGGCGGCAGGTTGCTGTGGTTCAGTAGCTCAGTTGTGTCTGACTCTTGGTGACCCCATGGACTGCAGTACCCCAGGCTTTCTTGTCCTTCACCATCTCCCAGAGTTTGCTCAAACTCAAGTCCATTGAGTCAGGGATGCCATCCAACCATCTCACCCTCTGTCGCTCTCTTCTCCTCCTGTCCTCAATTTTTCCCAGCATCAAGGTCTTTTCCAATGCGTCAGCTCTTCACGGACTTCCCAGGTGGCGCTAGTGGTAAAGAACCCGCCTGTTAATGCAGGAGACGTAAGAGACTCCGGTTCGATCCCTAGGTTGGGAAGATCACCTGGAGGAGAAAATGGCAACCTACTCCAGTATTCTTGCTTGGAGAATCCCATGGACAGAGGAGCCTGGCAGCCTGCTCAATCCGTAGGGTCAAAAAAAAAAAAAAAAGAGTCAAACATGACTGAAGCAACTTATTCAGGTAACCAAAGTATTGGAGCTTCAGCCTCAGCATCAGTCCTTCCATTGAATATTCAAGGTTGGTTTCCTTTAGGATTCACTGGTTTGATCTCCTTGCTGTCCAGCGGATTCTCAAGAGTCTTCACCAGGACCACAATTTGAAAGCATCAGTTCTTTGGTACTCAGCCTTCTTTAAGGTCCAACTATCACATCGGAAAAACCATAGCAATGTGATGTCTCTGCTTTTTAATACACTGTTTAGGTTTGTCATAGCTTTTCTTCAGAGAAAGGTGTCTTTTGCCATAATTTTCTGAAACAAGAACTTGTATTTATGTTTCCTCTTAGGTAAAAGCAGATGAGAGTTGTAGGCTGCTCTTCCATTTACTAATTTTCTCACGTTCTTTCCATAGCCTGTCATCCAAAGCCAGAGCCACTCAGGACCCCTTGCAAGAGCCCTGGGGTCCTGGGGGCATAGTGGGGAGAGATCTAAAATGGAGGGCAGGGCGGCAGGACTGGAGGCAGCTGTCACCTGCCCTTCCCCAGGTCTGGTCTCCAGCCCTGTGGCGTGGAGCTGGCATCCCTGCCTGCCACTGGTGCACAAAGATCCTGGGTGTCTGCCCTTGGCCTCCATGGGCTGTCAGGAGCCTCAGTTTTCCCAGAGTACTGTGCTGGTGGGGGGCTGGACCCCACCATGTCTGAAGAAGAAATAAATGCTGTTGCCCTTTCCAACCCACCCATCCCCCCAACATACACACAAAAAGAATTCCCCACCGTGGAACATGTGTGACCTCACTTACCACAAAAATTAAAGGTACTGCCTCTGCCCTCAAGGTTAAAGACTAATTTGGGTCGAACAGTGAATACTGCTATAATTTGCAAATAAAGGAGTCTCAAAGGTAAAATTCTTAAAAAAGGAAAACCTACAAATTCCTGGGGAAAACTCAGAGTATCACAAGGACAAATACATAAAATTCCCCTCCACGATTCAATGAGTCTACTCCTAGGTTTACAATACTCTAGAGTGTTTAAAATCACACAAAAAGGAGTCACACTTAGAAACTAGCAACTCAATGTAATTTTGATTAATATGAAGGTTTAAAAGGGGTCAATCACATGAGGCACTTCGAGAAGACTCAGGAGACCGCAGAGCAAGACACAGTCACAAAGACCAACCAGAAAGAAGACAGCTCCAACAATACTGGAAACCTGCTTTTCTCTGATGATAAATGGCCTCTCCTGTTATGAGACCTGGGCAGCTTTCCTAGAGCCACAAAAGCCAAGGCCTTGGGAAAGAAAACCTTCACCAATGGTTAATGTGGGATCATGAAAGCAGCTTCTTGATGGCTTCCAAAGAAAGGACTGGGCACCAGCTAACTAAGTATGTTGAGACTAAAGCATTCATTGTGTTAGGAAAAGCAGCCATTCAGCATCTGCCAGTTCTTACATTTGCATATAGTCAGAAATCCAAATATCTCCAGCACATCCGCTTATTAGCTTTACAGTTTTACACCTAAGAGCCCCTCCATTACGGTATTCATCACAGACTTTAAGCTGGTGTTCATAATTGTGCAGGGTGTGCACTGGTTTTCCTCTGAGCTGCCTCTGGCCCTGGAGGTCTGGGAAACCACTGGGAAGCCATCCTGAGCTGCTAAGATAAGAGCAGAGGCGTCCCCAGGCCTCTGCTTCAAGGCCCTTCCCTAAGTTAGCTCAGTATTTGGGTCTCAAGACTACTCAAAATATAAATCCCACTTCCCTTCCCCTCGGATCTAATTCCAAAAGCCAACCAATCAAGCCTAGAATTGCAAACTGCTTTGGCTTTTTCTGCTTTGAGCTCATTTTCTGTGATCTTATACACAGAATATGGAAATCAAGGATAATGCCTGAAACAATCATAATGGCATGGCTTGGGAGCAGTTAAAGAGATTCAAGGAATTTGTCTTAATATAACAAAATTTTGTTTGAAAGTATGCAAATACACATGCATGCACACATACACACACACACACTTTGGTGTCTTAGCTGCAAATAGACTAGAAGTCTGGCAGCTTCTGGGTTTCTACTGAAAGTCACACAGTTTTCCAGTGTCAAGGTGTGTACACACTTCCACTGAGTTACAAAGTACAAGTATTTGGCTCACTACTTCATATTTATCTAAGTGCTTTTGTCTTGGGAGTTTGAAAGCAATTTAATTGCATTAATTAGGCTTCAAAGCAGTGCTGCAGTATCTTCTGTATTTTTCTGAAGCCAGAACAAAAGAAAGTTGTACCCTGAGACCATTTGTCAGGTCCCCGAAGCAAAATAATTTCATCTAAAATTTAAACTAAGTTAGAAAAACATTTCAAAAAGATTACAAACCCCTAAATAACTGAAAAGACATTAAAAAAGAGAAGTGAAGAGAAGAAAAATAAAAGGAAAAAAGTAAACTCTGTCCTTAGAAGTCTTATCTCCAAACACAAGGCATTTTTATTTTATACTATTGCTTACATTTTTGGAATATTCTTTAAAACAGCTATCTAAATTCCTAGATGATAACAAGATTCTTTTGAGCCTGACAGCAGGAATTCAACTTATAAACCCAATACACAACTAGAGCCACATCTGCTTTTATATTTTAAGCATAAAAGTATTTTTAATATCTACTCTGAATGCATTATCAACTTGGCAATGGAGAGGAATACTCATAGACTCAAAGACTTCCAAAGTGAATACAATCCCAACATATGAGCTAAAAAAAAATCACAAAAAAAGTTTTTGTTTCTTTATTTCAGTTCTTTGAGTTTTATACCTTGGTTCTCAGAAATGGGCAAAATCTATAGCAAGAATAAATTAGAAAATTAATTTGCAGGGTATCTTTCTCTTGTTATGAAAAGGTTTTTTTTGAGGAGCCAAGATGGCGGAGGAGTAGGACGGGGAGACCACTTTCTCTCCTACAAATTCATCAAAAGAATAACTGAACGCAGAGCAAACTTCGCAAAACAACTTCGGATCGCTAGCTGAGGTCATCAGGCGCCCAGAGAAGCAGCCCATTGTCTTCGAGAGGAGGTAGGACAAAATATAAAAGATAAAAAGTGAGACAAAAGAGCTAAGGACGGAGATCCGTCCCGGGAGCTCCTAGGCGGCATTGCTTGGGGTAGGGTCCGGGCCGAGTGCCCTGAGGACAATCGGAGGGAACTTCTGTGAGTTGCCAACTTGAACTGTGGGAGACCAAAAGAGAGAGAGTAAATTAACCAGCCCGAACACACTGCCGGCCGCTCGCAGAACAAAGAGACCGAGAGGGTCCAGAGAGGAGCTCGCAGGCTGCGGACTGGCCCAGCCCCGCCGGAGGCAGGAGGCAGGGGGGAGGGGAAGGTCGCGGCGAGACACAGGGCGCAGGCACCCGACCGGCACGGGCGGGGACTGGGGCTGGGGACGCGGAGGGCGGAAGGCGCGCGCGCCCGACTGGCGCCAGCGGAAACTGAGACTGGGTCCGCGGAAGGGAGGGGGCGCGCCACACCTGGGTAGAGTGCGCCCACCAAGCCCCTGGCTGCCTGGACCGCTCTGACGGGGAAGGCGCAGAGAGCAGGCGCAGCTTTTCCTTCCGCGCTTTTGTGGAACACCCGAGGGCTGGAGCCTCCCGCAGCGCGGGCGCGCTCCATATAGAACAGCCGGGAGCCTGAGCAGCACAGACGGAGAAAGCAGCGTCAGCCCCTCCCGGCAGCCCCAGCCCATCCCCGCGGCGCAGGCCTGTCCCCACGGCGCCAGCCACTCCCTGCAGCGCAAGCCCCTCCCTGCCCCGCAGAGCGACGGAGCTAGCTACCTGGGTGAGAGTCCACCTCCGCCTGCCTGTGTCAGGGCGGAAATGAGGCTCTGAAGAGACCGGCAAACAGAAGCCAAATAAACAAAGGGAACCGCTTCAGAAGGGACTGGTGCAACAGATTAAAATCCCTCTAGGAAACGCTGACTACACCGGAGGGGCCTGTAGATATCGAGAAGCGTAAGCTGGAACGAGGAGCTATCTGAAACTGAGCCGAACCCACACTGACCGCAACAGCTCCAGAGAAACTCCTAGATATAATTTTACTTTTTTCTCTTTTTTTTTTTTTTTTTAAATTTTTTTTTATTTTTTTTCTTTTTTTGCTTTTTTTCTTTTTTCTTTCTTCTCTTTTATTTTCCTTTAAAATCCCCTATTACTCCCCCATTACTCCTTAACTTTCATTTCCACAGACTTTTACGATTTTTTAATTAGGGGGGAAAAGAAAAAAAAAAAATTTTTTTTTTTCTTTTTTTTTTTTTCTTTTTCTTTCTTTCTTTCTTTTTTTTTCTTTTTTTTCTTTCCTTTTTCTCTTCTATTTTCTATTTTTCTTTTTTTCTTATTTCTTTTAAAGTCCTCTAGTACTCCTCTACTACTCTTCATTTTCATTTTCACTACACTATAACCTTACAAAAAAAAAAAAAAAAGAAGAGAAGCCCTATTTTTAAACCGAAGATTATTCTCTCCCAATCTTGACTCTCTGTTTTCTACCTCAGAACACCTCTATTTCCTCCTTTCCCCTTCTCTTCCCAATCCAATTCTGTGAATCCTTGTAGGTGACTGGGCTACGGAGAACACTCTGGGAACAGACAGCTGCGTAGATCTGTCTCTCTCCTCTTCAGTCCCCCTTTTTCTCCTCCTGTTCATCTCTATCTCCCTCCTCCCTCTCCTCTTCTTCATGTAACTCTGTGAACCTCTCTGGGTGTCCCTAATGGGGGAGAATCTTTTAGCCATTAACCTAGAAGTTTTCTTATCAGGGCTGTATAGTTGGAGAAGTCCTGAGACTATAGGAAGAATATAACTGAAATCCAGAGGCAGGAGACTTAAGCCCAAAACCTGAGAACACCAGAAAACTCCTGACTACATGGAACTTTAAGTAATAAGTGACCGTCCAAAAGCCTCCATACCTACACTGAAACCAACCACCACCCAAGAGCCAATAAGTTTTAGAGCAAGACATACCACGCTAATTCTCCAGCAACGCAGGAACATAGCCCTGAACATCAACATACAGGCTGCCCAAGGACACACCTAACACATAGACCCATCTCAAAACTCATTACTGGGCACTCCATTGCACTCCAGAGAGAAGAAATCAAGTTCCACGCACCAGAACACTGACGCAAGCTCCCCTAACCAGGAAATCTTGACAAGCCAATTGTCTAACCCCACCCACTGGGTTAATCCTCCACAATAAAAAGGAACCACAGACCTCCAGAATACAGAAAGCCCACTCCAGATACAGCAATCTAAACAAGATGAAAAGGCAAAGAAATACCCAACAGGTAAAAGAACATGAAAAATGCCCACCAAGTCAAACAAAAGAGGAGGAGATAGGGAATCTACCTGAAAAAGAATTTAGAATAATGATAATAAAAATGATCCAAAATCTTGAAAACAAAATGGAGTTACAGATAAATAGCCTGGAAACAAAGATTGAAAAGATTCAAGAACTGTTTAATAAAGACCTAGAAGAAATAAAAAAGAGTCAATTAAAAATGAATAATGCAATGAATGAGATCAAAAACACTTTGGAGGGAACCAAGAGTAGAATAACGGAGGCAGAAGATAGGATAAGTGAGGTAGAAGATAAAATGGTGGAAATAAATGAAGCAGAGAGGAAAAACGAAAAAAGGATCAAAAGAAATGAGGACAACCTCAGGGACCTCTGGGACACTGTGAAACGCCCCAACATTCGAATCATAGGAGTTCCAGAAGAAGAAGACAAAAAGAAAGGCCATGAGAAAATACTCGAGGAGATAATAGCTGAAAACTTCCCTAAAATGGGGAAGGAAATAGCCACCCAAATCCAAGAAACCCAGAGAGTCCCAAACAGGATAAACCCAAGGCGAAACACCCCAAGACACATATTAATCAAATTAACAAAGATCAAACACAAAGAACAAATATTAAAAGCAGCAAGGGAGAAACAACAAATAACACACAAAGGGATTCCCATAAGGATAACAGCTGATCTATCAATAGAAACCCTCCAGGCCAGAAGGGAATGGCAGGACGTACTGAAAGTAATGAAAGAGAATAACCTACAACCTAGATTACTGTATCCAGCAAGGATCTCATTCAGATATGAAGGAGAATTCAAAAGCTTTACAGATAAGCAAAAGCTGAGAGAATTCAGCACCACCAAACAAGCTCTTCAACAAATGCTAAAGGATCTTCTCTAGACAGGAAATACAGAAAGGTTGTATAAACGTGAACCCAAAACAACAAAGTAAATGGCAACGGGACCACACCTATCAATAATTACCCTAAATGTAAATGGGTTGAATGCCCCAACCAAAAGACAAAGATTGGCTGAATGGATACAAAAACAAGACCCCTATATATGCTGTCTACAAGAGACCCACCTCAAAACAAGAGACACATACAGACTAAAAGTGAAGGGCTGGAAAAAAATATTTCATGCAAACGGAGACCAAAAGAAAGCAGGAGTCGCAATACTCATATCAGATAAAATAGACTTTCAAATAAAGGATGTGAAAAGAGACAAAGAAGGACACTACATAATGATCAAAGGATCAATCAAAGAAGAAGATATAACAATTATAAATATATATGCACCCAACATAGGAGCACCACAATATGTACGGCAAACGCTAACGAGTATGAAAGAGGAAATTAATAGTAACACAATAATAGTGGGAGACTTTAATACCCCACTCACAACTATGGATAGATCAACTAAACAGAAAATTAACAAGGAAACACAAACCTTAAATGACACAATGGACCAGCTAGACCTAATTGATATCTATAGGACATTTCACCCCAAAACAATCAACTTCACCTTTTTCTCAAGTGCACACGGA
Organism: Cervus elaphus; assembly: GCF_910594005.1. Lineage (NCBI taxonomy): Eukaryota > Metazoa > Chordata > Mammalia > Artiodactyla > Cervidae > Cervus > Cervus elaphus. Next base: position 82,257,971 of record NC_057829.1, on the reverse strand, counting down.
ACCTTCTCCAGAATAGATCACATCCTGGGCCATAAATCTGGTCTTGGAAAATTCAAAAAAATTGAAATCATTCCAGTCATCTTTTCTGACCACAGTGCAGTAAGATTAGATCTCAATTACAGGAAAAAAATTGTTAAAACTTCAAACATATGGAGGCTAAATAACACGCTTCTGAATAACCAACAAATCATAGAAGAAATCAAAAAAGAAATCAAAATATGTATAGAAATGAATGAAAATGAACACACAACAACCCAAAACCTATGGGACACTGTAAAAGCAGTGCTAAGGGGAAGGTTCATAGCATTACAGGCTTACATCAAGAAACAAGAAAAAAACCAAATAAATAACCTAACTCTACACCTAAAGCAATTAGAGAAGGAAGAAATGAAGAACCCCAGAGTTAGCAGAAGGAAAGAAATCTTAAAAATCAGGGCAGAAATAAATGCAAAAGAAACTAAAGAGACCATAGCAAAAATCAACAAAGCTAAAAGCTGGTTTTTTGAAAAAATAAACAAAATTGACAAACCATTAGCAAGACTCATTAAGAAACAAAGAGAGAAAAACCAAATTAACAAAATTAGAAATGAAAATGGAGAGATCACAACAGACAACACTGAAATACAAAGGATCATAAGAGACTACTACCAGCAGCTCTATGCCAATAAAATGGACAACTTGGATGAAATGGACAAATTCTTAGAAAAGTATAACTTTCCAAAACTGAACCAGGAAGAAATAGAAGATCTTAACAGACCCATCACAAGCAAGGAAATCGAAACTGTCATCAAAAATCTTCCAGCAAACAAAAGCCCAGGACCAGATGGCTTCACAGCTGAATTCTACCAAAAATTTAGAGAAGAGCTAACACCTATCTTACTCAAACTCTTCCAGAAAATTGCAGATGAAGGTAAGCTTCCAAACTCATTCTATGAGGCCACCATCACCCTAATTCCAAAACCAGACAAAGATGCCACAAAAAAAGAAAACTACAGGCCAATATCACTGATGAACATAGATGCAAAAATCCTTAACAAAATTCTAGCAAACAGAATCCAACAACATATTAAAAAAATCATACACCATGACCAAGTGGGCTTTATCCCAGGAATGCAAGGATTCTTTAATATCCGCAAATCAATCAATGTAATACACCACATTAACAAACTGAAAGATAAAACCATATGATTATCTCAATAGATGCAGAGAAAGCCTTTGACAAAATTCAACACTCATTTATGATTAAAACTCTCCAAAAAGCAGGAATAGAAGGAACATACCTCAACATAATAAAAGCTATATATGACAAACCCACAGCAAGCATCACCCTCAATGGTGAAAAATTGAAGGCATTTCCCCTGAAATCAGGAACAAGACAAGGGTGCCCACTCTCACCACTACTATTCAACATAGTGTTGGAAGTTCTGGCCACAGCAATCAGAGCAGACAAAGAAGTAAAAGGAATCCAGATAGGAAAAGAAGAAGTAAAACTCTCACTGTTTGCAGATGACATGATCCTCTATATAGAAGACCCTAAAGACTCTACCAGAAAATTACTAGAGCTAATCAATGAATATAGTAAAGTTGCAGGATATAAAATTAACACACAGAAATCCCTTGCATTCCTATATACTAACAATGAAAAAACAGAAAGAGAAATTAAGGAAACAATACCATTCACCATTGCAACAAAAAGAATAAAATACTTAGGAGTATATCTACCTAAAGAAACAAAGGACCTATACATAGAAAACTATAAAACACTGATGAAAGAAATCAAAGAGGACACAAACAGATGGAGAAACATACCGTGTTCATGGATTGGAAGAATCAATATTGTCAAAATGGCTATTCTACCCAAAGCAATCTATAGATTCAATGCAATCCCTATCAAGCTACCAACGGTATTTTTCACAGAACTAGACCAAAGAATTTCACAATTTGTATGAAAATACAAAAAACCTCAAATAGCCAAAATAATCTTGAGAAAGAAGAATGGAACGGGAGGAATCAACCTGCCTGACTTCAGACTCTACTACAAAGCCACAGTCATCAAGACAGTATGGTACTGGCACAAAGACAGAAATATAGATCAATGGAACAGAATAGAAAGCCCAGAGATAAATCCACGAACCTATGGACACCTTATCTTTGACAAAGGAGGCAAGGATATACAATGGAAAAAAGACAACCTCTTTAACAAGTGGTGCTGGGAAAACTGGTCAACCACTTGTAAAAGAATGAAACTAGAACACTTTCTAACACCATACACAAAAATAAACTCAAAATGGATTAAAGATCTAAATGTAAGACCAGAAACTATAAAACTCCTAGAGGAGAACATAGGCAAAACACTCTCCGACATAAATCACAGCAAGATCCTCTATGACCCACCTCCCAGAATATTGGAAATAAAAGCAAAACTAAACAAATGGGACCTAATGAAACTTAAAAGCTTTTGCACTACAAAGGAAACTACAAGCAAGGTGAAAAGACAGCCCTCAGATTGGGAGAAAATAATAGCAAATGAAGCAACAGACAAAGGATTAATCTCAAAAATATACAAGCAACTCCTGCAGCTCAATTCCAGAAAAATAAATGACCCAATCAAAAAATGGGCCAAAGAACTAAACAGACATTTCTCCAAAGAAGACATACAGATGGCTAACAAACACATGAAAAGATGCTCAACATCACTCATTATCAGAGAAATGCAAATCAAAACCACAATGAGGTACCATTACACGCCAGTCAGGATGGCTGCTATCCAAAAGTCTACAAGCAATAAATGCTGGAGAGGGTGTGGAGAAAAGGGAACCCTCTTACACTGTTGGTGGGAATGCAAACTAGTACAGCCGCTATGGAAAACAGTGTGGAGATTCCTTAAAAAACTGGAAATAGAACTGCCATATGACCCAGCAATCCCACTTCTGGGCATACACACTGAGGAAACCAGATCTGAAAGAGACACGTGCACCCCAATGTTCATCACAGCACTGTTTATAATAGCCAGGACATGGAAGCAACCTAGATGCCCATCAGCAGATGAATGGATAAGGAAGCTGTGGTACATATACACCATGGAATATTACTCAGCCATTAAAAAGAATTCATTTGAACCAGTCCTAATGAGATGGATGAAGCTGGAGCCCATTATACAGAGTGAAGTAAGCCAGAAAGATAAAGAACATTACAGCATACTAACACATATATATGGAATTTAGAAAGGTGATAACGATAACCCTATATGCAAAACAGAAAAAGAGACACAGAAATACAGAACAGACTTTTGAACTTTGTGGGAGAATGTGAGGGTGGGATATTTCAAAAGAACAGCATGTATACTATCTATGGTGAAACAGATCACCAGCCCAGGTGGGATGCATGAGACAAGTGCTCCAGCCTGGTGCACTGGGAAGACCCAGAGGAATCGGGTGGAGAGGGAGGTGGGAGGGGGGATTGGGATTGGGAATAAAGACCTGCCCTCTGTAGTTGAAATAAAAAAAAAAACTGAAAAAAAAAGAAAAGGTTTTTTTTTTTTCCCTCCTAAAGATATGACACACTAACCATTCATTTCAAGCAAATTTAATTGCAACATCTTTAACCAAGTAGTCTATAACTCTGCTGCCCAGAACATAACCATAAACTTGAAAGTGAAAGTGAAGTCGCTCAGTCATGTCTGACTCTTTGTGACCCCATGGACTGTAGCCTACCAGGCTCCTCCATCCATGGGATTTTCCAGGCAAGAATACTGGAGTGGGTTGCCATTTCCTTGAAAGGGCCCCCCCAAATGCCAACTAGTAGCTCTTGAGCTGAGGATCATTTCAGAGTCTTCAGCAGTGTGTTCTACCTCACCACCAGACTCTCATCAGTTCATCTGCTAGTCCTTGCTTACATCTAAGTTGGTCATTTTATATATGTGCGTCCCACACGGTACTTGCCAGGGAAATGCAAGGGAAAAAACTTTCCTCCTCCCATCCTCCCTTTCTGGAACTTGGCCCACTTAGAATATTGCTTCCTGATCCTTCCAATAAGCTAAAACCCCAGAGGCATGTAACAATTAAAAGAAGAGACCAGAGGTGTTCATTTGGAACATGTATATCACGTATAAAATCTAATTGTTCTTTTTCATGATCGCCATATTGCTAATATTGCCCAACTAGAAATGGAAAACTGCCACATAATTTAATCTGCACAAGATTCTTACCTTTATGCAACAAGAAGAGAATAAATTAAGTTTTTATTCCTGCTTTTTTCTTCCCTAAAAGAAGTTAAAACTTTAAAGCCATTAAGAGATTTCAAGTTCACATTGAATTCCGCTGGGCTAAGAGATACAGGAGATCATGAGTAGGCATTCACATATCCGTTACAGAGACACTCAGGCAGGATCAAATTAGGTTGTTTGGTTTTCATGGTCCCCACAGGGTTTTGTTCTGTTTAGCATCATCAGGCAAGGAACTTATTATAACTCAGCAAGTTCAGTCTATTGTCAAAATATTATTCCCCTAAGGTCTCAATACTAGCCAGGCAGCCTCCCATCACCTTAGCCAAGTAAAAGACTGGGAGCCCACCCAACCTTTCTCCCCCAGTATATTCCTTTTAAGAAACCCTAGCCATGCATACTGGATGGATATGTTCTAGATGGACATCACTTGAATTGGGCAGGCCTGCACATCCTCTAACTTTGTAGATTAACACCAAAAAAAAGTAAGAATGGCATTCAATAATTAAGTATTTGCCATATGTGCTATACAGTTACCCTCTCTTTTTTTTCCCAACAGCCCTACAAGGTTGACACTACTGTTGTCTCTACTTCGCAGATAAGGAAATGAAGGCCCAGAGAAGTTAAAGAGTTGCCCATGGTCACACAGAAAATAAGGAAAGAGCAGATCCATGGTACAGACCTAGGCCTCTTTGACTCCAAAGCCCTGCTCTTCCCTCTACTCTGCCTCTTGTGGCTCCTGATGTGCCCACCCATGTCCCCCTCCTGTCCTTGTTCCCCCTGCACTGGCCTCATGACCTTCAGAGTTCTGGAAGTTACCTAGGCTCTCCCCAGCTACAACCCAGAGTCCATGGCCCACTGGGCTACTGGGCATTCCAGCCTGATCTAGACCCCAGAACACTCCACCCTGTGTACCTTGCACATAACAGTCTCCACAGTTCATCCAAGACTCTGGAAACTTCATCATTACGTCACATCCTGAAAAGGACAATTAGGTTTGACCCAGTCTTTTTAGAAACTGAAGCTCCAAAGGATGAAGTCAGTTCTACTACAGGTCAAGCAACTTATTTCGTGGTGATTCTTCAATTGGATCCCAGGAGTTGCATGGTTTTCCCCATTACTCTTTGGCACAGAGTTGATCTCTGATAAATGGTTGCTGATTAACTCACAGTGACCCCATTCTTTCCACCACAACTTTTTCCGTTTGTAGTGATTTTCATTTCAGGAAAAAAAAAATTTAATTCTCAAAAAATCATTTGCTCAGCAGTCATAACAAGCACCCTCCAAACTCCAGTGACTTAACCCAACAAAAGTTAAGTTCTCACTCATGCCAAGACCACCGTGGGTGCAGATGACTCCCCAAGGAAGCTGTCCACCATACAGTGGCTCAGCCTCTGACTGGCCATCAATAATGACCAATCATCATTGACCTCCATTAGCCCATTCTTCTACAGATGCTACACAGGGGTTGGAATTAACGGAGAGCGAGCACTGATGCTCACAATTGATGCTTCCACCCAGAGGTGACACACTTTTATCACCCAGAGCCTGTTGGCCACAGAAAGCCATAGAGCCACACCCATCTTCAAGAAGGCAGAAAAATACGATCCTTCTGTTTGAACAAAGGAGAAAAGAAACCAGATGTCAGGAAAGCAGGAATATCTACCACAAACACTGAAAAAAGGAAGATTTGAGAGGCAACATGATTTAAGAAGTAACAGGGTCACCCAGTTAAAAAGTGGCAGAGTCAGGACCCAGGCCCAGGTTTACCTCTCGCTAAAATCTGAGTCTTTAACTAACACTTAAGTCTCAGAGAAGTATATCCATTTCATAAGACACAATTATTTTTGCATGAACAGTAAGCACTTATTATTGCTTGTTGGTTGACCCCACTCACCTGTCTGGAATTTGCTCAGCAGACAGCTGATGGAGGCTGGCCTTGGTCGGGAGGACTCAGATGACTTGACTATGTTCCACAAGTCTGTCACCCTCCAGCAGGCTAGTTTGGGCATTTTTCATTGCAAAAGCAGAAGCACGAGACCAAGCAGGACCAAAGCACTTCGTATGGCTGAGTCCAAGGTCAGGAAGTGGGAAAGGAGGGCACTGTAATATTATATAGCAAAGAGAATGAAGAATTAGTCCAAGTCTATGCAAGCTCTTTCTGTAAAAGTTCAGTTCAGTTCAGTTCAGTCGCTCAGTCATGTCTGACTCTTTGTGACCCCATGAACCACAGCACGCCAGGCCTCCCTGACCATCACCAACTCCTGGAGCCTACCCAAACTCATGTCCATTGAGTCGGTGATGCCATCCAACCATCTCATCCTCTGTCATCCCCTTCTCCTCCTGCCCCCAGTCCCTCCCAGCATGAGGCTCTTTCCAAATAAGTCAGCTCTCTGTGTCAGGTGGCCAAAGTATTGGAGTTTCAGGTTCAACATTAGTCTTTCCAATGAACACTCAGGACTAATCTTCTTTAGGATGGACTGGTTGGATCTCCTTGCTGTCCAACAGACTCCAACACCACATTTCAAAAGCATCAATTCTTCAGTGCTCAGCTTTCTTTATACTCCAACTCTCACATCCATACATGACTACTAGAAAAACCATAGCCTTGGCTAGAACTATGGTAAATATTTTTGGCTTCTTGGGCCATACTCAACTCTGTGATTGTAGTATGAAAGAAGCCATACATCATAAGTAAATTGAAGGGTGTGGCCAAGTTCCAATACAACTGTATTAGAAAAAGAGGCAGCAGGAAAGATTTGCTCCAAGGCTGGAGTCTGCCAACTTCTGGATTAGAACCATCACTGCAATCTTCCACATATGCTTCCAGTCCTAGTTCTGGAACTATCTGGTCATACGGTCTTGACAGCATCACTTTTTTTCTCACCTGACAACTTTTCCATTTACAAAGTGAGGGAGGTTGGAGTAGTTCTCTAGAACTATAAAACTCTTAAATTCACAGTCCACATTATATCATCCTATAAATCAGATGCCTAACTGAAGTCTAACTGAAGAGATTATTCTCGATCTATTAACTGAGTATGTATCTTTTTTCTATCCTTAATACTATTGTTCACCTGCATAGGCTAAAATTCTATGATTTTACTTGTACTAAGCTGCCATGCAAAAGACACTGCGGTATAATCTTAGCCCCATGAAAGACAAAAAAATTTTTTTCCATCCACCCAAGAGGAGGAAGTCAGTCAGATATATGGAATGGAAAACAAGCTGACACTTTTAATCACAAGTAGGTAGCAAAGCTTTATTGATTGCAAGAATAAAAAATAAAATACTGGAGAGTCAACCCTTAGTGATAGCAATGAAGGTTAAAGAGAAACACAGAATTAATTGACCCACAAGGATAAGCTCTAGTGAGGGACACTATGAACAGGAAGCAGGGAAAGCAGTGTTTAACTGAAAGTTACTCTGTTTATCATCATCTCCTTTCTTGACACCTCAACGGCATGTACTTCCACATGCTGCAACATTGCAGGAGGATGTTTTTGCTTTTTTCCCTCTATTAATCTTCACTGCCAGGCTATTGCCAGAATTACAAATAAGAATATTTATGTTAATAGCAGGCTGCTAAAGGAAAGGGCATGTAAAATATTCTATAACTATCCATAAAATCAGGGCAACACACAGAGCTTTGCAGACATCTCACTTCTGAAGCTTCCTATCAGTGATTCCCAACCGGGCGAGGGAGAAGGGGAGCTATGTTGGCAGCCTTTGGAGATATTTTCGTTGTCCCAGTTGGGGAAGCATTACTGGCATCTAGCCTGCAAAGGCCACAATGATGCTAAAAATCCTACAATGTACAAGACAGACACACACGACAAAAAAAAAGATGATCCAGTCTAACATGGGAAGCCTGGCATGTTCCAGTCCATGGGGTTGCAAAGAGTTGGACACGACTTAGCGACTGAACAGCAATGTGTTAACAGTGTCAAGGTTGAGAAATTCACTTTTCACAGACAAAAAAAAAAAAAGCTACAGCTGAGACTGACAGCAACTTTTCAAATCACTGGGAATTCCAAATCATGATCATACATCCCACAAAAGCAGCATGTATCTTGGACTACCCCTGAGTGACTTTATTTTGTAACCTAGCAACGTTTCAAGCTGGGTACTTGGTATCAGAAGATTCTGCAGAAGTGCTCGAGAAAAATACCTTACCAAAAGGCAGGTCACAAATTCCAAAACCTGTCTCAGAAATGATAAATGGCTCAAAATACTGAAAAAAACATTGGGACTAATATATAATTTTTAAGTATAAGAAGTGCCTTTATTACTCCATTATATAAAATAGTCTTTTTAAAATCTACTTCATCAAAAGCAGTATGGATATTTTCTATACCAAAGAACATGGTATGTGGCAGAAGAGTTTTCACCCTGTTTGAATCATGTCCTGACAATCACATGCAACATCAGCTTTTTTTCTCCAGGCCAGGATACTGGAGTGGGTTGCCCTTCCCTTCTCCAGGGGATCTTCCCAACCTAGGGATCGAACCTAGGTCTCCCACATTGCAGGCTGATTCTTTATCACCTGAGCCACAAGGGAAGCCCAAGAATACTGGAATGGATAGCCTATCCCGTCTGCAGCGGATCTTCCCGACCCAGGAATCAAACCGGGGTCTCCTGCATTGCAGGCGGATTCTTTACCAACTGAACTATGAGGGAAGCCCCAAGTGTATCTCCAACAGGATATAATTTATCAGCAGGTCAAAGAGCTGGAAAATTAGTATCTGTTTAGCTAAACACATTGCATCTGTTGGCAAACCTGTCCAAATAATTTGACACTGTTGCTTCCAATATATGTAGACAGAGACCATTTATCATATGGATTATTTCTAGAACCCACAGGCTTTTCTGCTATGCGCTGCATAGAAACATGTGTGGACTTGCACATGCTTTATAGGAGTCCTTTAGAATGCTTTGCACCAGTCGGTTGTTTGCTTTTAAGTGAAGGGAGTACAGTGTTGCTTCTGCAATTTCCTTTAAGTTCTGTTTTTCCATTACATCATCCCTCCACCTGGCCCACCATTAGTGTCATTTCCACTTCAATTCATTCCTAAACAACCAAGGAAATAGATTTTCAGCAAAAGCAGGGAAGACTGTTTAGATTAAGTTCCAGGGCCTGACAGACAGTTCCTGCATATGTACCCGAGCCCTGCATTAATCCACATTAACTGCACTAGAGCTCTCTACTCCTGGCTTCAGGGACTTCCCCAAGCAAAAGCATGTGTGATGAAGTCCATAACTGGGGTATCAGGTTGACCCCCGTTCAAAACCCACTTTGACCATTTTCTGGCTGTGATCTTGGGCAAGTAGCATAACTGTTTCAATCCTCAGCCCCCTACATGAAAGCAGAGACAAATCCGCCTGCCTCCAGGGGCTGCTATGAGGATGAGCAGAGGTCATGCTTTTATGGTAGCAAGCGCAGGGCACAGGACACAGTCCTTCATAAACATCAGGAGTTTATTACATCAAAGGACTCTGCGAGCTACTCCATCAAGGTCATTTTGAGCCTGCAATTCAGACCTACCTCTCTACTCAGGGCCAAGGACATTCACATGAGGCAAACACACTCTCCCCTAAGATTCAGTGTTCAGTGCTCCTGGTGAACTTATGGTTGCTTCTTCCTTGTGAAAGAATTTGGAGGTGAAGCAAGAGGGTTAAGAAAGCAAGGTGAGAGTTTATTTAAGCAAGAATATTCCCCATGCTTCAGTGGTAAAGAATCCCCTTGCAAGGCAGGAGATGCAGGCTCAATCTCTGGGTGGGGAAGATCCCCTAGAGGAGGAAACGGCTACCCACTCCAGTACTCTTGCCTGGAGAATCCCATGGACAGAGGAGCCTGATGGGCTACAGTCCATGGGGTCACAAAGAGTCAGGACAGAAGCAATGGAGCCCAGAAGCACACCCTCAGAGGGAGAGCCGGCAGACAGTGAGGAGCTGCTGCCCTGGGCTTCTTTGGCAAGCCAGTTATGGCGGGCATACAAATGAAGGGTGGAATAGTCATTGGGGAAGGAGGAGCCCTCGGGGTCACACTCCCTGATTTTCATCCCGGCTCCATTTTTGCGAGGGGAGAAGGGGATGTGTGTGGGTCTTCAGTCGCTCAGTTGTGTCTGACCCTTTGCAACCCCATGGACTGTAGTCCACCAGGCTCCTCTAACCCTTTGCAACCCCATGGACTGTAGTCCACCAGGCTCCTCTCCACCTCTGTCCACCAGAAGGAAGGATTTTGTCCTTATTTAGCTTAGATCAGAAGTGTCATGGCGTCAGTACATGATGGGTACTTCTTATCTGTAAGGCTAATCTTATTATAATGAGAGCATAATGAGCAAAAGTTACATTTGGACACAGAACATTCCCATTTCTCCTCACCTTTCTTTGTCTGCTTCCAGGACACTCATCACCCAAAACCTGTGGCTTCCTGTCAGTCTGGAGGTTCCTGCTTTCCTTTGTCTGTCTATAGATGCCCACTGTCTACAAGATTCATAGTTTCCTGCCACCTGGCCCCTGCCCCCGCTTCTCTGCTCATACCTACCTACCTGCCCGCTGTGACAATGGTGTCACCAAGGAAACACACTGGCACGGGTGAAAGAGCAGGAGAACAGGCAGGGTGCTGCATGGTGCAGAGCCAGAATTGCAGAGATCAGAGACCAGGGAGTTCAGCGGGAAATTTCAGGGAAGTTAACACATCAGAAGCGATCAGCCCAGGGTCTGGGTTGGACCAGGTACACAGGAACACAGGCCATAGTTATTATCACTGTCATCCACTGCAGGAGGTGATGGGACCTATGCCTCCCACATCCCTGCATCACTTTGCCAACAAAGGTCTGTCTAGTCAAAGCTATGGTTTTTCCAGGAGTCATGTACGGATGTGAGAGTTGGACCAAAAAGAAAGCTGAGTGCCAAAGAACTGATGCTTTTGAACTGTGGTGTTGGAGAAGACTCTTGAGAGTCCTTTGGACAGCAAGGAGATCAATGTAGTCCATTCTAAAGGAAATCAACCCTGAATATTCATTGGAAGGACTAATGGTGAAGTTGAAACTCCAATACTTTGGCCACCTGATGCAAAGAGCTGACTCTTTGGAAAAGACCTTGATGTTGGGAAAGACTGAGGGCAGGAGGAGAAGGGGGCAACAGAGGATGAGATGGTTGGATGGCATCTCTGACGCACTCAATGGACATTAGTTTGAGCAAACTCTTGGAGATAGTGAAGGACAGGGAGGCCTGATGTGCTGCAGTTCATGGTCGCAAAGAGTCAGACACAACTGAGCAACTGAACAACGACGACAACCCTGGCATCACCGACTCTCACCCCTTATTGAAGGACAGGAGCTCCTGCAGAAAATCTCACTTTATTGCTGTTTTGTGGGCTTGCCAGGGGCCTTTTTCATTATTCCTTGTTTTCCTCTCTGTATTGCTTGCTCTCTCTCCTTCTTGGCTTTTGGTTCAGTGTGGGAGTTATTTGATTTATTATTTGCTAAACAGGCAAAGCAATTTTTTTCCATGTTAAATTTCATAATTTTACCAGCGCTGGCAAAAGGGTTCACAAATACCATAAATCGTCTCCCTGAAGTCTTTAAATCCATTCAGACGGTTGCAGGATTATGCATCATCTAGCAAAAATACATTGGCTCTGTGATGTTTTATCCTTTTTATTTAAACTTGACTTGTTTCTTATTTGTTTTGGTTTTTTCTAAACAAAAACCTTAACACTAAAGAAATGAAGCTGACAGCACAGAGTTCCCTAGGCATTAGGGCTCCCTCATGAAATTCAGAAAACAGCAATCATCAGCCCGTGGATTCGAGCTGCACAGAAAAGGCATCCACAGTTATCTGTCCCATTATCAACATTTCCCATTGCCAAGGACCTACCTAGGTCAGCCTGGGTACCATATTTAGTCTGGGCATTCTGGAAGAAATACATTAGAGCTGGAAAAAAAAAATAAAAACGTAAAGATGACCTTTTCAAGCTAACATTTAACAGGCAGGAAATTGAGGCTGTGAGGAAGAAGTGACCTAAAGTTGGAGGCAACCAAGATGTCCTTCAGTCAGGCTGCAGATCACGGGGTCAGCCACAGCGTCTGCACACGGCACCCTGTGAGCAAGTGCAACTAGACAAAGCACAAAGGGAAGGAAGAGAAAGATCTGGCCCCAGTCCTGAGTCTGATCTGAAGATGTGAGCGGCGGAAGCCAAAGGATCAACATCACTACACATCAAAAACATGGATGCTGGCTCCAGAGACAAGGCAGAGGAATAGAAGGACGTGAGCTCACCCCTTCTTACAGAAACACCAAAATCACAACTAACTGTTGAACAACCACCAAGATGTCATTCAGTACGTAAGTAGAGAGATTTCCCTGTAGTACATTCAGACAATGGAATACTGCTCAGCGCTAAAAAGAAATGAGCTATCAATCCATGAAAAGATATGGAGGAAACTTAAGTGCATACTACTAAGTGGAAAGAGCCAACCTGAAAAGCATAGATCTTATATAATTCCAGTATGCAATTATACATCAATTCTGGAAAAGGTAAAACTATAGAGTTAGTAAAAAGATCAGGGGTTGCCAGAGTTTAGGGGAGAGGGAGGGATGGATACACAGAACACATAGGATTTTTAGGGCAGTGAAAATACTCTTGTGATATTACAATTATGGATACATGTACATTTATCCAAGACAGTAAATTGTGCAACACCAAGAGCAAAACTTAACATAAACTGTGGGATTTGGGTGATAATAATATGTCAGTGTAGGATCTTCAATTATAAAAAATTTACACTCTGATGGTGATAATGGAAGAGGCTCTGCACATGTGGGGACAGGAGACATATGAGAAACCTCTGTTCCTTCTGTTCAATATTGCTATGAATTGAAAACTGTTCTAAATTAAAAAAAATAAAAACTACACTGTACATTGCTATGTATTGGCTTGGCCAAAATGTTTGTATCATCTTAAAGTAAAACCCAATATATCTACTATTGACGACCAATACAACACTACTCATGGCTCCCTAGGTTTCCCTGGTGGCTCAGATGGTAAAGAAACTGCCTGCAACGCAGGAGATCGAGGTTCGATCCTCGGGTTGGGGAGATCCCCTGGAGAAGGGCATGACAACTCACTCCAATATTCTTGCCTGGAGAATCCCACGGACAGACTCACACACGACTAAGTGACTAACACTTTCAGGGGGGAAAACCCCATGGACTGTAGCCCAGAAGGCTCCTCTGTCCATGGGATTCTTCAGGCAAGAATACTGGATTGGCTTGCCACGCCCTTCTCCAGGGGATCTTCCCGACCCAGGGATTGAATCCTCATCTCTTTCGTCTCCTGCCTTGGCAGGTGGGTTCTTTACCACTAGCACCACCTGGGAAGCCAACTACAGCTTCCATATCTACAGACTTTGCCCCTAATCTAATCTCTTCTCAGTTAGCCTATCAGCTCCTTGAACCAAAGCTTTTCTAAAAATAAATAAACGAATTCCGTGTGGTTGAGAGCTTGCTTTTCCCTTCTGACATCCCTGGGGCCTGGAATGCTGGGAGATTAAGTTTAAAAGAGTTTTTCCAGACTCTCCAAGACCTCCCTTTTCTCAACTTCACCCACATCCCAAGTATCACCCTGTGCCCAGACTTCACATGGTTTTAATTCTAGCAGGCATCACCTGATCTCTTTAACGCACAGACAAGAGGCTGGGTACGGGAACTGATTCCATGCACTAGGCCCTGTTTACGCACCTCTCCAGACCTTTCCACCCACCTCTCCCTCTCCCCCACCCCTGCTCTCTAGAGCCTTCCTAGGCAGGGTTCATGCCATTTTCTTTGCTATACAGCCCAGCTGCCTTCACATGCTTAGTCTCTCAGTCATGTCTGACTCTTTGCAACCCCATGGACATTAGCCTGCCAGGCTCCACTGTCCACGGGATTTTCTCAGCAAGAACACAGGAGTGGGTAGCCATTTCCTCCTCCAGGGGATCTTCCCAACCCAGGGATCGAACCTGTATCTACTGGGTCACCTGCGTTGCAGGTGGAGTCCTTACGGCTGAGCCACCAGGGAAGCCCCTGCCAGCACGCTTGATGCCATCAATCAGGAGCCCCCCTGCCCCGCAGCATGGCTGACCCACTGGCCAGACCACGTCACCGAAGCTCTGCCTCTCCCGGCACCTCCCTGGATCGGAGGAAACAGAGCGCAGAAATGCAGGGTTGTTAACACCCAACAGCCAAGAAACGAAGGAGCCAACTGGTAAACACCTCCCACTTCTTATCCCCTTCCCCCAGCCTCCCCACCCGGCTCTGGATGGTTCTGAATTGCTGTGATTCTACGCCTCTGCTCCGTGATGCCCTGCACTGCTGTATTCCTTACTAACTCTGACCCCCTCTGGCAAACACCAGCTTGTATTTACTGTCATTGGCTGCCGCTCTCAATTCTCTTTTTCCCCTTGGTATTTCACCACTCTCTACTTTCCCACCAAGCTTTCTCTGTAAATGGCCAGACAGTAAACATTTCAGGTTCTACAGGCCGCATGGTCTCTATCACAATGACTCAGCTCCACCCTTGCAGCCTGAAAGCAGGTGGCAATGCAATTTGTTAATGAGTGGGTGTGACTGGTCAATAAAATGTTATTTATGGATGCTGACATTTGAATTTCATGTTAATATGCACATGTCAAAAAATTCTTTTTTCATCTTTTTTCAGCCATTCAAAATGGAAAAACCATTCTTAGCTCATGGATCATATAACACAGCCAATAAGGGGATGCATCTGGCCCATAGTTTGATAACCCTCCTTGAAATCACTGAGTCGTCAGGTTTCTTCATTCACAGATTATACAAACCAGGTGACACAGGCCAAAGTTTGCCAGTCCAGCTTCAGCCCATAAGCTCTGCTTCAGGCCTGTTTTCTAGAGCTCTCAGGCTAAGGCACCACAGTCATAATCCTCAGGTGAATTTTTTAAATAATAAATGAAAATATTTTTTCTTCTTAAGAATGTTCTGTACTGACTCAGGAGCCTGAGTTTCTAGACATATAGCTCCATCAAGAATCCTGCCAGATCCTGAAAGGCAAACACCATATGATATCATTATATATGGAATCTAAAAGACGACACAAATGAACAAATCTGTGAAAAAGAAAGAAACTCACAGACATAGAGAACTGACTTGTGGTTTCCAAGGGCAGGTAGGGGAGGGAAGAACTTAGAGTTTGGGATTAGAAGATGCAATCTGTTACACCTAAGATGGATAAACTACAAGGTCCTACTGTATAGCACAGGCAGCTATATTCAAGACCCTGTGATACGTGTACCCCAGTGTTCATCCCAGCACTGTTTACAACAGCCAGGATGTGGAAGCAACCTAGATGTCCATCAGCTGATGATGGATAAGAAAGTTGTGGTACATATACACAATGGAATGTTACTCAGCTATTAAAAAGAATGCATCTTAATCAGTTCTAATGAGGTTGATGAAACTGGAGCCTATTATACAGAGAGAAGTAAGTCAGAAAGAAAAACACCAATACAGTATATGGAATTTAGAAAGATGGTAATGATGACCCTATATGCGAGATAGCAAAAGAGACGCAGATGTAAAGAACAGACTTTTGGACTCTGTGGGAGAAGACGAGGGTAGAATGATTTGAGAGAATAGCACTGAAATATGTGTATTATCATATGTGAAATGGATCGCCAGTCCAGGTTCAATGCATGAGGAAGGGTGCTCAGGGCTGGTGCACTGGGATCACCCAGAGGGATGAGATGGGGAGGAAGGTGGGAGGGGGGTTCAGGATGGGGGACACATGTACACCCATGGCTGATTCATGTCAATGTATAGCAAAACCACTACAATATTGTAAAGTAATTAGCCTCCAATTAAAATAAATTAATTAATTAAAAAAAGACCCAGTGATAAACCACAATGGAAAAGAATATGCAAAAGAATGTATATATACACAATTATACGTATCTGTATGTATAACTGAATCACCTTGTTGTATAGCAGAAATTAATACAACATTATAAATTAACTATATGGCAATAACATTTTTTTTTAAATCCCCTGCCTCCTTCCCACAGTTATCCTTATCCCTGAAGCTCAGGGATCTGGGAGACTGGGTCCTCTGAGGAGCTGGGAGCTCTAGGGCTTCTCTTGTGTGTCAAACACTACCTTCCATTCCCTTTTACTTCCCTTGGGCATAATTCTTTACTCCCCTTAAGGTTAAGGAACATCAATTAAATTTTTTTATCCTCTATTAATACCATCTACACAATGAATATTTATTGCTCACTAAACATAGGTTGATTCTTCATCACAGTAGGTGTAAGAAGACAGATTTCAGGCTTCCCTGGTGGCTCAATAGTAAAGAATAGTAAAGTAAAATAAATACTAAAGAATAGTTTAAAAAAAAAAAAAAAGAGGAAAAAAAGAGTTCATGATGGGGTTGGATTGCCTAATCAGAGATGCCTGAGGAGAAAGATGCCTTCAAGAGAAGTGAGTTGCACATCATGTTAGGTAATCAAGAAGAATCTCTAAGACTACTTGGCAAGGATGCTAAGGATTCAAGAATTTATACTTCAGGGACTTCCGTAGTGGTCCAGCAATTAAGACTCCAAGCTCCCAATGCAGAGGGCCCGAGTTTGGTCCCTAGTTGGGGAACTAGAGACCACATGCTACAGCTATAGATCCCACATACCACAACTAAGACCTGGTGCAGCCAAATAAAAAATAAATATAAATAAATAATTTTTTTAAAAAAAGAATTTATATTCAGGAAGAAGGTTGGACTTCAGTCCAGCCCCAAGAGTCTGTGATTCCCCAAATGGTCTGAGACCCAAGAGAAAGAGAGAGAAAACTAACAGCTGCCCATTCACTGTGCTGAGTGCTTTGCAAATGAATAGTATCAAAAATAATAATGACCAACAAGTATTGAATTTATGACACATTCCAAGTACTGCACAGCACTAATCCAAGACCACACAGCTAGAAAACAAAACAAGCACTGAACTCCAGTCTGACTAACCCCAAAGGCCAGGAGGTATCTTTCTCCTCAAGTGGGAGATTAGGTCAGACCATGAAGTCCTAGTATGTTTTGATGGGACTGTATTGTCTGACCACTTAAAAAGTGACATTAATGATCATGTCCTTGACTAAATTAAGGTCCATTGTGATGTCTCTTCTCTTGAGAAGGAACGTATCAGAGGATCAATTAAAAAATAAAATTGCAGAGAATCACGAATGCTATGGAACATGGACTCTCCCCAGGGAACCGGGAATAGCAACAAACTGCCTCACAGCCCATCACCAATTAAGGATGCTTAAATGGCAGCTTGTATCTCAGGGGGACGCCACAGGCAGGAACCACGGCGTTTCATCAGGCCTGAAAACAAGTACTTTGTCGTGATCTTGATGTATAATTTACGTGAGCATAAAATGTGTCTCCTCTCTTTTTAAAAACAGACAAGCGCCAGCCCAGAGCCCCAGCTGTGCCCCTCGGCCCCTCCACAGAGAAAGACTATTCCTGTCATGGTCTAGCTTTTGTTTTGACCTGCAGCACATCTGAAAACGTGGCCATGGCAGCCACTCTGAGCTTCCCTTCAATCTGCCCCTCAAGTGAAGCAACTACTTAACACCCACACCTGTTCCCATTCCGAAATGCCCTCCCAGCTCCTCCTTCAAAACTCAGGGAGTCCTCCCAGAGGGGCCTCTTCCTCATCTCTACCATGCGTCTCCTCTATACCTGGGTTGCACATAGTTTTGAATTCATTATCATGATGCTTGGAAAGAATTAAAAACAGCATTCTTAAGTTAGGTTTGCCCCCGCAATCAGGCTATAAACCTGAAGAGAAGAACCAGTCTATTATGTATGTGGGAAGAGACAGAGAACATTATTCATCTGAATTTCAGACTGGCAGGGGTGGTGGGAGCTGATTCTCATGAGAAAGATGAAGGGAGAAAAACCCTTTTTCCAAGGGCCAGTGTTCAGTGGAAAGTTGCTGTATGAAGACCTTGGCTACATAACAAACCAGCACAGAATCGAACGGCTTAGAATCACTGCGATGGGCATTACCTCTCACAGCTCTGTGCATTTACCAGACTCCACCTGGCGGCTCTCACCTAGGTCTCTAGTTGCTGTTGTTTAGTCACTGAGTCGTGTTCAACTCTGCGACCTCATGGGCAGTAGTAGCCAGGCTCCTCTGTCCTTCACTATCTCCCAGAGTTTGCTCAAGTTCATGTGCATTAAGTCGGTGACGCTCTCTAACCATCTCATCCTCTGCCACCCCCTTCCTTTGCCTTCAATCTTTCCCAACATCAGGGTCTTTTCCAAGAGTCAACTCTTCGCATCAGGTGGCCAGAGTATTGGAGCTTCAGCTTCAGTCCTTCCCATGAACATTCAGGGTTGATTTCCTTGAGTACTGATTGGTTGGATCTCCTTGCAGTCCAAGACTCTCAACAGTCTTCTCCAGCACCATTCCAGGTGCACTCAGATCCTGGCTGGGGTCAGCTGAAGAAGGGTCCACAGGGACAGATGTTCAGATGACGGCCTCATGCCTACCGCTGGCGGCCATCCAGACCCGCACGTGTGTCTCTGCACCCAGCCTGCCTGGGCCTCTCCAGAACATTTTGGGGTACTGCTGGTGTCCTTAAACTATGCCCCAGAGGGTTAAAGAAATTGGTGACTAACCAACTCTGGACCTTGTCTTCCAGGAGGACAGATGGGGAGGCAGCTTGTGGAAATCAACTTCGTTTGTAACAGGACAGAAGTGGCCGAAACCGGCTGGAGCCAAGACAGCTGATCAGAGTCTGTGCAGAAGAGACTTGCTTGCAGGTGGGGCGGCCTTCTGAAGTCACAGCTCGGATTTCCACCGGGAGTTTCATACCAGCTCTGGGCAAATGGGCACGCGCAACCCAGGAAGAAACAAGCCACGTGCTTGCACCTGTGTGTAAGAACCCATCGCTTGCCTTAAACTTTGTAAACAGCCATGTTTCTCCTTGATTCGCAGCCTCCAAACCCCAACTCTTATGAAATATCCCCCTCCTCTTTCTACTGGGGACACAGATTTGAGCCGTGCCTCCTGTCTCCTTGTCTCATTGAAGCTTTTCCGTTTCTCAAAAGCAGGTGGCAGAGCATAGGCTTCTATGCATTTTGGGCAGCAGGCCGTTTGCTCCATATCACCTTCGTTTCACAGAGCTGCTGTAATAAATTGCCACAGACAGTGTGGCTTAAGCAACAGAATGTCATTCTGGAGGTTCTTTAAGAGAAGACTTCCTTGCCTCTCTATAACTTGTGGTGTTGATAATCCCCAACAGGGTGGGGACCCCTCACTGAGTCCTTTGCCCTGAGTTGCAAATGCCAGTTGAGCAACATCACGTTGGCATAGCAGAGCAGAAACTTTATTCATTGATCAAGCCTGGAGAAGGGACGGTTCCTGCTCTAAAAACACCTTCTCCCCGAAGGAAAGGGAAGGTGGGAATATTAAGGGGTAGGAGAAGAAGTGACATCAGGGCTCTAGGAAAGGAGCAGAGGTTTCCAGAGGCAGCGGGAGCATGCATAGTCTTCCGTGCTTCTTTGCACGTGGAATTGTGCCTAGCAGAGTACAGACCCTTGCCTTGGGCAGAGAGCTTAGCATAGCAAGGAAGCAAAGAAAACTTCCAGACAAGTCCAGGTCTCATCTGTGCAGGTACATTCCTGTGGTCAAGTCTGAGCCCAATCGGGGCAGTGGACCACTGCATGGCTCTCAAAGCATAGCTGCAAAACATCTCTGTCAAACACCAGGTACTTTTGAAACAAACAGAAGTAAATGAAGGATGGGATCTTTCAGCTCTCAGGGGCTGTGAGCAATCCTCAGGTCCCTTGGCCTCGAGCTGCATCACTCCAGTCTCGCCTCTAACTCCACGTGGCCTTCTCTGTGTTTGTCTCTCTGTGTCCTGTCCTCTTACAAGGGTACCAGTGGATTTAGGACCCAGTCTAACTAAATCCCTGGTAGCTCAGACAGTAAAGCGTCTGCCTACAATGCGGGAGACCCAGGTTCAATCGCTGGGTCAGGAAGATCCCCTGGAGAAGGAAATGGCAACCCACTCCAGTATTCTTGCCTGGAAAATCCCATGGACTGAGGATCCTGGTAGGCTACAGTCCATGGGGTCACAAAGAGTCAGACACGACTGAGTGACTTCACTTTCACTTTCTAACTAAATCGAGCATGATGTCATCTAGATACCCATAACAAATCATATCTGTGAAGACAGTATTTCCAAGTAATTTCTGGGTGGACATGAGTTTTTAAGGGACGTTGTTTAACCTCTACAGCTGGTTTCCCTCAAAATAAGATTTTTCATGAAGACAAGGCAGAAGCTGCAAGGCTTTCTCTGACCCAGCCTCAGAGCAATCAGCAACATTACTGTTGATTATAAGCAGAGTGAGCTCTGATTTGAGAAGGGGCCATACAGGGCATACTACTAGAAGCATGGTCCCTTGGGATCATACTTGGAGACCAGCATCTATAAGAACCTGTCTCCTGAGAAACTGTTTGCGGGTCAAGAAGCAGCAGTTAGAATCAGACATGGAACAACAGGCTTGTTCAAAATTGGGAAAGCAGTACAAGGGTGTGTATTATCACCCTACTTATTTCACTTATATGCAAAGTTAAATCGAAGTACATCATGCAAAGTGCAGGGCTGGATGAAGCACAAGCTGGAATCAAGATTGCCAGGAGAAATATCAACAACCTCAGATATGCAGATGATAACACTCTAATGGCAGAAAGCAAAGAGGAACTGAAAGCCTCTTGATGAAAGTGAAAGAGGAGAGTGAAAAAGCTGGCTTAAAACTCAACATTCAAAAAACTAAGATCATAGTATCTAGGCCCATCACTTCATGGCAAATAGAAGGGGAAAAGTGAAAGTAGTGACATTTTATTTTCTTGGGCTCCAAAATCACTGCAGATGGTGACTGCAGCCATGAAATTAAAAGACGCTTGCTCCTTGGAAGGAAAGCTATGACAAACCTAGATAGCATATTAAAAAGCAGAGACATCAGGCAACAAAGGTCCATATAATTAAAGCTATGGATGGTTTTTCCAGCAGTCATATATAGATGTGAGAGTTGGTCCATAAAGAAGACTGAGAGCCAAAGAATTGATGCTTTCAAACTGTGGTGCTCGAGAAGAGTCTTGAGAGTCCTTTGGACAGCAAGGAAATCAAACCAGTCAATCCTAAAGGAAATCAATCCTGAATATTCACTGAAAGGACTATTGCTAAAGCTCCAGTTCTTTGGCCACCTGATGTGAAGAGCCAACTCTGAAAATACACTGATGCTGGGAAAGATTGAAGGCAAATGGAGAAGAGGAGGCAGCAGAGGATGAGTGGTTAAATAGCATCACTGACTCAATAGACATGAATTTGAGTAAACTCTGGGAGACGGTGAAGGACAGGGGAGCCTGGCATGCTGCAGTCCATGTGGCCACAAAGAGTCAGACATGACTTAGCAACCGAACAACAATCTGTGAGAAGGACCAGGGACAGGGGAAGTGAACAGGAGGGACAGGACACAGAGGGGAGAGAAGACATTCTTAGGACTGCCATGGTGGGACAAGGGAAGCGATGCATGCACTTGATTTCCAGGAGAGGCCTGGACAAGACAGAGAAGGCTTTCAGGAGCCACCATCTGGCAGAAGAGAAAAATTGTACATGACAGAGATCTCTACAGAGGATTTTTAAGATGTTTCACTGCACATCAAGACTCTTCTCTGCCCTTTGACATTTCTCAAGAGATGGGGTAAAGATATGAATTGCCTCCATTTCTGTTTTTCTGCCTTGCTGTTATTTCTCACATGTGATTTTCTGCAGGCCAAGATCACAAGATGATCACAAGATTTCATCGTTTTTATGCAAGCGGCATATCTCTAACCCTCTCAGTAAAGCCAGCACAGGGCTCTGTCCGTGGAATGTAATCAACAAATAACGACCAGGTTTAAAGCATTTACAAGTTTAATTTGGAGATACATTTGAAAGGTGAAACCAGGATTTCTGTTGAATAGGAGTATGTGCATGCACTTTCAAAAGAGTTATCAACTGAGTTTTCAGTTTGTCTTCTCTGTAACAGGTTTCGACACAGGTATTGTTGGATTTTTATAGCCTGAGGGTTATTAAAGGTGATGTTTGGCGAACTGCCTTTCCAGGAAAGTTTGGCGGGAAGGTTCATTTTATTGAACAACATAGCTGACAGTCTTCAGATAACAAAAGACTCAGAGGATGTAGGCAGTGTTCCCTCACAGGCTGCAAAATATACTCCCCATGATAAGCCCAATAATTCTTCCAGCTCAGGAAATGGCTAGAGGGTGACTAGAATGCCGGGGACAAGTGGGGGTATTATGGCTGCGGGCTTTCCAGCTCTGGGGGACTTAGTTAATCAGGGAAATTAAGGGCTCACATCACTAAGATGATTTTAGACCCCAACCAACAAAACAAACCAGTCATGGGAGGAAGTTTATGGAAATGCTTCCTATTTCAACATAGTTGAAATAAAATAAAATCTGGGTACAAAAGACTAGGAATTGACCTGAAGTGAGACTTCTCTCCTCACAATCAGCACACCCTACCTGTTCTTATCGTGTTTGTTGTTGTTGTTGATATTTGTTGAAGACTTACTATGTTATGTGTTTGACATACATAGTCTCATTTAATCCTTACAACACTCTTATGAAAGTGGTACTAATGCAAAGAAGATGTACTGGGCTGGAAAATTTGGGTGAGGGTGGATGGAATAGTCCCTACTCAAAAAGACTGTCTTGCAGTGAAATGTAAAGAAGGGTTTACATATTGTCTGGATTTTTAAAGCCAAAAATGTAGTTTGGGTTTTAAGAAATTGAGCCAAGAGTTCAAAGAGGGCTTAAACACGAGTTTAAATTAGTTTACATGTTAAACTCATATGTATCCAGACCCACTTATGAATGGATGTGTTCATATCCCTATAATCTCAGTGTAATGGCTCAGTGTAATGGAAGCCCTTCTGTGTGTTAATGACATTAACATTGAATAGATGTAAGTGTACATATTAAACATCAATTAAGTGTGGAGGGAGATACTACTTCATACCCACTGAGATAGCTAAATCCAAAAAGATAGACATTAACAAGTAATGGTGAGTTTATAAATTGGTAAAGCCGCTTTGGAAAATAATCTGGATTGTTCTGCCCGTAGTCCGAGTCCCCGGTCGGGAAAGAAGACTCCTCGAAACAATGCAACTTGCAATAGGGGAATTTATTACTGACTCGAGCCAGGGCCTCCCGCCCTCACCAAGGGTGTGAGGACAAAAAGGCCCCAAGCCCCAGTTCTCTCGGGTATTTATTAGGTCAAAAAAAGCAGCAGGTGGTTTGCGCAAGCGGACTGGTTACACAGTAGGTAGTTGGCGCAAGCAGATTGGTTACACAGTTGCAAGGTAATTTTCGTTGGACCAACGTGGGGCTTTCAGCTTTCCCCTGATAGGTTCCCTTTTTCTTGCTAGGCATATGTTGATTGGCTGGCTCCAGGAGGCCTGATAATTATGTTAAACCAGGCCTACTCCTAATCTAGGCTGCCTGTCATGGCGTTAGCCGTGATAGCCTGACAGGATATTCCTCAAAATATTAACTATACAGTAACCATATAATCATCAATTCCACTCTGAGATATCGACTCAAAAGAAATGAAAACATATCCACACTAAGAGCTGCTCATAAATATTCATACCAATGTTATTTGTAATAGTCAGAAGGTGGAAACAACCCAAATTCCCACTAACTGATTTATGGGTGAACAAAATGGGGTGTATCTATACAATGCAATCTTATTCAGTAATAAAAAAATAAATGAAGTACCGATACAGGCTATGACATGATCACCCTTGAAGACGTCATAAGTGAAAGAAGCCAGTCACAAATGACCACATGTTATATGGTTCCACTTACATGAAATGTCCAAAGTAGGAGGATTCATGGAGACAGAAATTACAGTAGTGGTTCCCAGGGGAGAGGGAAGTGGGCAGTGACTATCACTAGGTATAAGATTTCTTTGGGAAGGTAATGAAGATGTTCTGAAGATTGTCTTATGATAGTTGAACAACTTTGTGAATATACCGAAAACCATTGAATTGCATATTTTTAAAGAGTGAACATATAGGGACTTCCCTGGTGATGGGTGGTTAAGAATCTACCTGCCAATGCAGGGGACACAGGTTCAATCCCTGGTGTGGGAAGATTCCACACCCCTTGGTGCCGGGGTCCAGCCTCGGCAGGATCCAGAGGGTACCCTCAGGATGAATGGCGTCTGCGAGAGATAGAAGACACGTGAGACCAGCCTTGATAGGGCCCAGTCTGTGAGGGAGAGAGAGAGAATGACCAGACGGGGGTGCAGAGAGTCTGGCAGAGTCTGGCAATGCTTTATTTTTTACCATAGCTTTTATACCCTAAGTTAGTACATTTCTAAAGGGAAGATAGTTTAATATTACGTCAGCTTGTCCTTCACAAAACCAGGGTGTTTTCTGCATACTTCTTTGTTTATGAGGGTCTTGTACATTATCTTCTGGCCTTGGGGCCTATTAACATTTTATGCAGGTCAGGTGAATGTAAACCTATTTTCTGTTTCTATGGTGACCTTAACTGAAAGGTAGCAGTCTCATAGGGCAAAAGTACAGAGTGGAAGTATAACCTTGTTAACACAAAAATTAATCCTTCTGCAGAAGTTGTCAGTTGCGTTTATCTAAAAAGTTTACCCCACACTGATTCTGCGACTTTGGTGAGGCAGCTTCTGCCTAGCACTCTTGGCTGACAACTAACAACCATCTCATTGTTACCACACTAGGGCTAAGTTCTTATTTCTCTAGATCTTTAACTATATTAACAGTGGTTTCCACAGCACAGCCTTAGCACACTAAAAGCAAAAACACAG
The DNA here is from genome assembly GCF_910594005.1 of Cervus elaphus. Lineage (NCBI taxonomy): Eukaryota > Metazoa > Chordata > Mammalia > Artiodactyla > Cervidae > Cervus > Cervus elaphus. The sequence continues at coordinate 82,232,821 of NC_057829.1, read as the reverse complement.
CAAGCAAACGTTAACCCAATAACCACTTTTATAATAAGTTTTTCTTATATTTTCTAATAAAACTCCTTCACCCCTCAAAAATGCTCTATGTCTATCAGGGCTTTTATATCAGATTCTTAATTTTATTTTATGATTAAAATATTATAAGCAATCATGCATATTAGTACCAAGGGCATAAATGCATTTGGCTAACAAACTACCAACAAAAGAGTTTAAATTAAAACACTCCTTTCATGCTGGATAATCTCATAAAATACCACCACCTGGGAAACTTATTGATTAAAGTTCTAAATTGATTCTTATTTGGGAAGAGATGGGGGAAGGCCTTCTGCCTGTGTCACAGAAATTAGGGAGTAGTTTATTAAAGCAAGCATCAGAAGAACAGATACCATCTTTAAGGTGAGCGCCGGGGGCAGCTTTGGGGCAGCTTTTCAGAATCCCTGAAAACCTGATCCACCTTGCCCATCAGGCTTTCTCCCCATGACCTTGTCATGGGTGGGATCTCGTGAGCTAGCCTTTTCGGAATCCTTGAAAACCTGATCCGCCTTGCCCGTCAGGTTTTCTCCCTCATGACCTTGTCATGGGTAGGATCTCGTGTGCTGGCTCCTGGCACCTTGGTACAACTAAGCCCCTGGGCTACAACCACTCAGACCCTGCACTAAAACTATTGAAGCCAACGAGCCCTAGAGCCGGTGCTCCACAATAAGAGAAGCCACTCAATGAGAAGCCAGTGCCCCGAAGAGAAGACCCTGCGCAGCCAAAAATAAATAAACAAATAAATAATTTTTTTAAATATATCTTTGTTTTAAAAAAAAGAGTGAACATATAGTATATAAACTATATCTCAATAAAACTGTTCTTAAAAAAAAAGAAGAGAAAATAAAAAGTTTCTTTTTAATATGTAGCTTTAAAATGCCACTTTGGAAAGTCCGAGGACAAGAATGGATTGAGGTTTGTAAGCCTTGCATGTATACAATTTGGGGAACCTTCTTCAACAGACATAATTTTATAAATGCCAATGTGCTGTGTCTTGCTTATTCACTCAGTCATGGCCGAGCCTTTGCGACCCCATGGTCTGTAGCCCACCAGGCTCCTCTGTCCATGGGATTTCCCTGGCAAAAATACTGGAGTGGGTTGCCATCCACTCCTCCAGGGGATCTTCCAAATCCAGGGATTGAACTCAGGTCTCCCGCATTGCAGGCAGCTCCTTTAGCAGCTGAGCTACTAGGGAAGGCCATAATTGCCAATACATTGTACAATAATTTGAGTATAGTTAAAAATACAGTGTGTGCTCAGTCGTGTCCTACTCTTTGTGACCCCATGGACTGTAGCCAACCAGGCTCCTCTGTCCTTGGAATTTTTCAGTCAAGAATACTGGAGCAGGGTGCCATTTCCTACTCCAGGGGATCTTCCCAACCCAGGGATCAAACCTGTGTCTCTTGCGTCTCCTGTGTTGCAGGCAGATTCTTTACCACTGCACCACCTGGGAAACCTCCAACAATACAGTACTATAACTTAAAAATTTGTTAAGGGGTAGAGTTCATGTCATGTGTTTTTTTTTTACCACAATTTAAAAATACAAACACAAATTTCAGTGCAAACTGGATAATTAGGATGAGAAAAGAAATGACAAATTTAAAAATAAATTTTAATAAAAAATTAAAAAGTAAGACCTGGAAACCATCTACAACCAATTTATAAAACCACACTTTTTATTAACTAACTGCCTGTCATCTGTCTACAATCCTACTTTCCAACATTGCTGGCCACATAATCTTTGTTCACGTTGCCATGAGACAATGATGTCTATCACTTTCTACAGGGAGAACAGAAAGTACTTAGTCTTTCCTCTAGCGTAATTGATACAAATTGCTTTTTATAATATACATATCCCAATTTCCCCCTGCTTAAGACGAGTCTTCTGCCTTCCCAGGACATCCTCCCCAGAGATGAGAGGCAGTCTTTATCTTCTCTTTGAGCCCAACATCACACCCAACACTTGAACCTTCCAACACCAGACAGGCAAACTTGGTGAAGATATGCTGAAACCAGCACTCCCATCCTGCCCAGAGAAGTGAAAACAAACTCACTTGTTCTTGGAACACAATTTGACAACAGATAGTAGAGATCCCTCTAAATTCCACCTTTGGGAATTCCTCCTAAGGAAATAACTGCAATGCACAAGAGTAATCTAAACGTCTGATGTAAGCAAATAATAAACAACCTTATTATCTGATCATGTGTTGGCACCTTTTAAAATGGTGATAAAAATAATGTAATAATTTGAAAATTATAATACACATAATATTGTACAATTATAATAAGTCATAGGTTGATATAAAATTGTGTACACAGTATGCCTAGAACCAGGCAGTTGGTGCAGTGGTAAAGAATCTGCCTGCCAATGCAGGAGACAAAGAGGCATGGGTTCAGTCTCTGGGTCGGGAAGATTCCCTGGAGAAGTAAATGGCAACCTGCTCCAGTATTCTTGCCTGGGAAATGCCATGGACAGAAGAACCTGGCAGACTACAACCCATGGGGTCACAGAGTCAGATATAACAGCTCAGCACAGAACATGCCTAGAACTAGATTTGATTTCAACCCTGTGCATAAAGAAAAAGAAAAAAAGATTGGAAGGAAATGCATCAAAATACTAAAATGATTGTGTTGGGAAGGCTTATGCAAATTTTCCTTATCTCATATAAATTTCATAGTGAAAATATGGCTGCCTAATAATCCTGTCTGCTCCCTGACTCAGCCCATAGAATTAATGGTCCTAAATATTAGCAAAGCAGCTGGCTCCTTAGAGAGGGCTGCTACAATAAATAAATGTAAAGTATGGTTATGAGTTTATTTTTGAAGTGCTTTCAGCAAAATCACTTGTTTACACATAGCAACATTCGGGGCGGGGGGGAATCAGTGCAGTTAAATACCTTCACCTCTGAAACTGCCCCACACATAGTGCATAGCTTTGTCCTGTGGCTGAAACCTCTGTTCAGCAACTCCTAGACACACTATTAGAAGAGTCAGTGTAGGTCATACCACCTGCTGCATGCTCTCCAGACCTGAAAATCAGAATAACTCAACAAGAAGCCCACAAAGCTGCCAAGAGCTGTCAGAGGTGTGCGTTGTTGTAGCAACAATCCGGCGGCAGCAGTGGAGCAGAGGAAACAGGAGTTTGTTGCTATGTTCAGGGCATGGGACTTGCTGGACCAGAACTAATGGGGGATGAAAATGCAGGTGACAGTTGGCAATGGGTGACTTACAACTTGGATATTCGTAAGGAAAATGTCTACCCTTTAGGTGGTGGTCCAGTCGTGTTTTAAATACCTCATCGTTGCTGTAGAGAGAGAATTCCATGTAAGTCCCATTCACAGTGGACTTTACACCATGGACTTACTATCAGAAATAGTCCTGTGACCTGAAGGAGGTGAGAGACACGTGGAGGAAGCTGATTTCACAAGCTCATGGTGGCCTTCCTGCATCAATGCATGCAAACCAGCAGCAGAGCTAAGCCTTGACCGCAGAGCACAGTGGAAAGAACCCCAGGCTTTGGAATTGGGAAGACTTCCCTGGTAGCTCAGCTGGTGAAGAATCTGCCTGCAATACGGGAGACCTGGGTTCGATTCTTGAGTTGGGAAGATCCCCTGGAGAAAGGAACGGCTACCCACTCCAGTATTCTTGCCTGGAGAATTCCATAGACAGAGGAGCTTGGCAGGCTACAGTCCACGAGGTCACAAAGAGTTGGACACAACTTTCACTCACTCACTTGGGTTCAGATCCAGGCTCAGCCACTTGCTAATTGTGTTACATTGAAAAGATGCTTAACCACCTCCAGCCTCAGTTTTAGCATCAGTAAAATGGGAATAAAAATTTCTGCTTCACAGGATTTTTAGAAGAATCAGAAGTGCCATTTGTAAACATAAACGATACCACATGACCCAGCAATTCCACTCAAAAGTATCTACCCACACAAAGACTTGTATATGAATGTTTGTAGGAGCATTACTCAGGATAGCCAAAAAGCTGAAAGAGAGGAGCTTGGAGATTGTTTATATTGTGGAATCACCAATATAGCAAGCCTTGGATGGCTGCCTTTTGTTCTTTTATGAGAAAGGAAAATAAACCCTGTGCATTTTTTTTAAAAAATTGTCAAAAAGTAGAAATAAACTCTCCATCACCTGATGAACAATCCCTGGGTCAGGAAGATCCCCTGGAGAAGGGAATGGCTACCTACTCCAGTATTCTTGCCTGGGAAATCTCATGAACAGAGGAGCCTGGCAGGCTACAGTCCATGGGGACACAAAGAGTCAGACATGACTGAGCAGGCTCCCATCTTAAGCCTGTTATTTAAAACAGAAATGCTCTATTTAAAACGCCTAGCATAGTGCCAGGTAACCAATAGGTCATGGTTATTATTGGATCTGTCATTCGATTACAATTTAACTGGCTTCTCCTCCTTCTAGAAAATTTCCTTAGTACATTGTGTGTTTCCTGCTCAGAAGGTAGTATTAGAAGCAGAAGTGCAATCCTTGAAGAGACTCTGCAGCTCATCGATCCTTTCTGCAGATGGGAAAGCTGAGGCCCAGGAGACTGCTGGTTCTTACTCGAGGAAGCTGAATTAACCAGTACATTCCCAGCAAAGCAATGCAAGTACAAAGGCAGCAAGTCTTCTGCTCCCAGGAGCACACCTACATGAACTGCTTCTGCCTGAGTCCTTGGCCCAGGATCAGCTTCAGAAAGAAGGGCATGGACATAGATAACAACCATAATTATCATCAGGCTAAAGGCTGGGGTCTCCTGGGGGAGGTTGTGCTCTCCTGGACAGTCCCTTAGTTGACATTTTCTTCCTCAGTAAGAACTCGGTTAACAATCAGACAGAGTGGGGCTCAGAGTTTCTTCATACATTAAACACTGAGGCCTGGACACACACACCCTCTGCACACATGGGACCCTTGGTGGAAAAAAAGGACAAATCCCAGCTGAGGCAGTGACAGCTGATGAGTTGAAATTTTTCTGTCCCCAAAACACCCCCTACCCAAGTCTGAGTCTGAAAATTCCACACTAGGGATGCATTCATTTGGGTAGAAGCATTCCCTTTCCATTCAGAAAACTAAGATCATGGCATCTGGTCCCATCACTTCATGGCAAATAGATGGGGAAACAGTGGAAGTGACAGACTTTATTTTCTTGGGCTCCAAAATCACGGCAGATGTTGACTGCAGCCATTAAATCAAAAGACTCTTGCTCCTTGGAAAGAAAGTTATGACCAACCTAGACAACATATTGAAAAGCAGAGACATTACTTTGCCAACAAAGGTCTGTCTAGTCAAGGCTATGGTTTTTCCAGTAGTCATGTATGGATGTGAGAGTTGAACTATAAAGAAAGCTGAGCGCTGAAGAATTGATGCTTTTGAACTGTGGTGTTGGAGAAGACTCTTGAGAGTCCCCTGGGCTGCAAGGAGATCCAACCAGTCCATCCTAAAGGAAATCAGTTCTGAGTGCTCAGTGGAAGGACTGATGTTGAAGCTGAAACTCCAATACTTTGGCCACCTGATGCGAAGAACTGACTCACTTGAAAAAACCCTGATGCTGGGAAAGATTGAAGGCGGGAGGAGAAGGGGATGACAGAGAATGAGATGGTTGGATGGCATCACCGACTCAATGGACATGAATTTGAGCAAGCTCCAGAAGTTGGTGATGGACAGAGAAGCCTGGTGTCCATGGGGTCCCAAAGAGTCAGACACGACTGAGTGACGGAACTGAACTGAGGAGCCAAAGATAACATATCCTCTTTTAATTTTAAATCATACAATTTTATAGCCATGAGGAAACCTAGATGTCATCTAGTACAATGGTGTCCTAAGGTATGTTGGCAACTGACTTTTCACATAAATGCTGAAAAAGACAGTCAAAGTGTTAGTCACTCAATCATGTCCAACATTTTGTGACCCCATGAACGGTAGCCCACCAGGCTCCTCTGTCCATGGGTTTCCCAGGCAAGAATACTGGAGTGGGTAGCCATTCCCTTCTCCAGGGGATCGTCCCAACCCAGGGATCAAACCCAGGTCTCCTGCATTGCAGGCAGTTTCTTTACCACCTGAGCCACCAGGGGCCTAATATTTAAAACAGGTAAAGGGGGAGTTGCTCTAATACCAGCAGAGGGAGGTGCCATACTCTGCCCACCTGCTTCCCACTGGGCAGCCCCTTCGTGTGTCCAAGAATGCGAGACTCCTCCACACCAACTGGAAACTGCCACCCCACGCTGTCGTGTGGTCGGAAATGGTAGCTATTAACATTAATTACTTGGTCTAAAGAACAGCTACCGGGTGTTGAGCATGAATACTCAATGAAGTCCCAGCAGTGTACAAAGTAACCACCTTACAAGGCTTTTCTCATTTAATTCTCACAATAAACTGCTCTGGCGTTGGTACCATTATTATTCCCCTTTTACCACTTAAGTGGCACACAGGTTAAATAACAACTAATATGAGTAGGAGGCAGGATATGAACGCCGGCCATCTGACTCCAAACCAGCCACCATATTTCTCCTAACTCATTCTTTCCATGCCACAGATGCAGGCCAAGCACAGGAAGTGGGCTTTGTGCAGTCAGAAGGTTGATATCTGCAGAGCTGGACCCAGGATCAGGGTGCGACTCCCAGTTCAGGGTCCACCTAAGGGGTTCCTTCGTCTAAGGGATCAAGTAAAAAGTCTTCATGAAGAAGCCCCAGTCTGGGGATTCTATAGTGATCCAGTGGTTAGGACTCCACGCTTCCACTGCGGGGACAGGTTCAACTCCTGGTCCAGGAAAGAAGATCCTGCAAGTTGCGCAGAGCGGCCAAAAGAAGCCCCAGTGTTCAGCACGGTTCCCTCAGTCCTCATCCCTGCCAGCCCTCCAGTCTCACCAGGGCTTGTCCCACTCACGCTCCTGGACCACCAGGTCCTAAAAATGCCCCACTCACTCTGTCACTCCCTTCCCTCAGGTGGTCCCCAGAGAAGGGACCCCCAGGGGATGTCCTTCCCCTGCCCTGATTAAATCCTACAGAGCCTTCAAGGCTTAGTTAGGGCATCTCCCTTGTACGATTCCTAGGGAAACCCCGGACACTTGCCAGACCTCTCCACACTTCCCGGCCCACCTAGCTCATCCTTCCTCCTCACTCCCCTCCACAGAGAAGCACCTTTACTCCTGGGCACATCAGCCTCTCTCTCTCCAACTAAAACCTTGAAGAATGAGTCCCACCTGTTACCTATCTTTGTTCCCTAATCCGAGAACAAGGTGTGCTCCAATAGAGTAGGAATGAACAAGTAAATGACCCTTGAGGTAACACAGAAATAAATGGCTATCAAGTCCATTTTGAGCCCCTCTACATTTTTCTTTAAGCAAAAAGTTCACTCGAAAGTTAAACAAAAAATTTTTAAGAAAAAAAAGTCACCTCAAATGGAATGATTAAATATATACTTTTGTCCATGGACTGCATACCCTTTTCTGGACATGCAGTTCCACTCAGTTAACACACGCGAGACTTCCCATAGCTCATCTGACCTTCACTCTCTCTAGACACGAGCACAGTCACACATCCACTCTTGAGCCCCCACCCCCATCTCTACCAAGTGGTGCCCAAATCTCTACTCACACCCTCCAGCAATCAAGAAGACACAGTCTTTCCAAGGCAGTTCGTTCTGACCTAACTCCTAAAATAAATCATAGCAAACAAGAGACCGTGGTCCTGTATTCAACTGTAATCTGCTTCCTTGTAATTCTTCCCCAGTACGTCCTCTTTACCCCTAGGTCCACTCAGATCTAGCCTAATCCCTTTTCTGGAAAACAGCCCTTCAGAATCCTCTCAAGTCCCATCTAAATCTTTGGATTAAATATTGCCAACTCTGCCAACAGTCTTGACTGCCTTCTCAGCATCTGTGTGGTTTCTCAACAACTCCCAAGTGTCGTAGACCTGCTATTGGTGCACCCAGGATTTTATTAGCTCTTTTGGCAGCTATAGCTCAGCAGTCCCTCATAGAGGTTATGGTCAACCACCTCCTTTGAGTCTTTTCCATTCTTGTTGCTGCTAAGCCATGTCCCTCTCATTCTAAATGGAGCAGCTGCATGTATGGACCTACTTTGTTTCTGTAATTGCAGGAGAGACTGCTAGCTGTTGGCCACAATCCATTTCCTCTATTTCCCAGGCACACAGCTAGGTTACACTTCTCAGGCTCCCTTGCAGCTAGATGTTGTCACGTGACTTAGTTGTAGCCAATATATTATGAACACAAGGTGTTTAAGAAACAAGTGTGACATCAGAATAACCAAATCATTAATGAAAAATATTTCTTTTTTTTAGAGGAATTCTGGCTAACAAATGAGCAAGAAAAGACAGAACATCACCACATACAAACCTTTGCATAATCATCAACAGTCAAAACACCATCTATGGAGTAAACTTGTCCCCAAAATCTGGACCAGAGAAACAAGTGTGGCCCTAAATCCATTATTGTTGAAGCTGAGTGATGAGTATTGGGGATAAACTTTAGTATCTCCCTCCTTTTTTGTATGTTTGAAATATTCCATAATAAAAATAAAGTTAAAAAAAACATACTCTTCCCCTTCTCCTGAAGGCACATCTAGAGGAGGATGTTAATGAGACCTTCAGGGATGGAAGAAGCCACAAGATGGAAGGAGCCTGTCATCAGCTAACCACAGACATCTATCTCAGACTGTTATGTGAACAAGAAATAAACATCTGTTGTGTATGTGACATTATAATATTCTAGGCTTATTTGTTTCCACAACCTACTCTACACATAAAATAGGGAAAGAAATACTTTGGTCTTGGTCCATAGCTTAACTTATCTGATCTTTCCAAAATCATTCTTTTTCTCAAATTATGTTCCCTTCTTTTGCTATTTGTCCATTCTAGCATTTAGGCTTTGAAATGAAAATGCCAAGTACAGCATTTTTAAATGTTACACAATGCCCTGTAGCCCACCACTAGACACCTTCTACAGGGAGACCAAGTCAATTAATCAATATCCTTTGAGTAGTGATTCTGTTATGAAATCATCTCATTATACAAATCCCTGACACAATATTCTGTTCTATCTGATGATTATTATGTCCCTGTCAGATGCCTTGCTAAACTCTAACTAGGTAATTGACAGCTGAGTCTAGTAACTTAGAAAAAAGGAAATAAGATCAGATTTGATTTATTCTTAGTAAATCCACACTAACTCTATTGATCATGTTCAGTTTTAAGTGGTCACAAGTAATTCCCTTAATAATTTATTGTGGTATCTTGTCTGGTTTCAACTGTTAAGCTCACCATTCTATAATTTATGGGGAGAAAAGTCATCCCTTTTTGAAAAGTCATTTCCTTTTCAAAAATCAAAACTACTTTTGTAGGGTTCCAACCTCTAACACTGCAGTTTCTCAAATCCACTCCCAGTGGTTGGGTATTCCCACCGGCAGATCCCCTGGAAAATATTTTCTTTCCCTCAAGATACTTGAGATCATTTAGAGAAATTCAGGCTCTTAACTCTAGTTCCCTTTTTATCAATATGTATTCTACCATTGTTTTTGAGGATCTCTTCTGTAAGAGAGAAGAGATGCAAAATAAGAATAAAGCCATTCTACTTCGTCTGTGTCAATTATGTTCACCATGTGTATCTCTCAGAACAGTTAGTTGTTTCTTTTGGAAAGAAGTGGTAGGTTCCTGTTGCCTTGAGTCCTTCCAGCTCCATTCTGGGTCCCAGCTCATTGTCCATAGCTTCTTGGGGAATGTGTACAAGAGACACGCTGACACTTTCTCATTTTTTATCACCAACGAGGGCTGCAGCATCATGTTCGCATCTGACCTCATTCCCCAGGTCCTAGGTGAGCAATGCACCAACGTCAGAGTAATGCCTTCAATGTCAGGCCAGGGCTAGCAGACAATGTGGACATCTCTGCTTGTCTCTCAGTCCTCAGGCCCTACTAACCCAGCAGCATTAGATCAAAGAGACTAAAAGAATAATGAACAAGAATGACTCACAAAAGAGAGGTAATTTGTCAGAATTTTACTTGAACTTCTTTCACTCCTCCCACCTAAATCTCTTCTTCCTAGTACCATGGTGCGTGCACACTCCTGAGGGTCCCCCTTCAGTTTAGGTCCACACCAAAGAGCTGGACCTGAAGCAGAGACAGTCCTCAAGCATCCCAGAGCACAATGTATGAACTTGTTGTTCAGTCACTCAGTTGTGTCTGACTCTTTGCCACCCCACACACTGCAGCACTCCAGGCTTCCCTGTCCTTCACCATCTCCCAGAGTTTGCTCAAATTCATGTCCATTGAGTCGATGAAGCCATCCAACCATCTCATCCTCTGTATATGACTAATACTATCCTTGAACCCAAGTTATCTTGGCCGTTCTTGCTCTGCATATCACTAGCGAACTCTTGACATGTTTGTTTTAAAACAAGACAAAAGTGACTGACATTTTTGCTTTGACTCTCAAATTGCTCTCAACTTTGACCTTTCTGACATCACTGAAAAGGTTGAGAAAGAACTACTTACTTATCAGAACTCAAAAACTACCCTCAAGGACACCAAAGTTTCACATCTTGTTCTCAAGGTTGCCACCACTGTCGTTTCACCATCTCATCTCTCCTCGGCACTAGGATATAAAGAACAACCTACTGTTTCTCACTCTGGCCTTGGGGAGGACAGCCTCCATCCAGACCAGTAAAGCACCTGTTAGACATTCTGCTTCCAGCTGAGTCCCCAAGCAAAAGGTTAAGCCAAATGGTTAACCCTGAATCATGACCAATATATCTCTGAGCCATTTGGAGAATTTGCATCTACTTGTTCCATCTAGCCCAGCAGAATCTTTGCCTGAAAACACTTTGACTCCTCAATTATTTTATTCTCACTTGGATGATCCTAAATGACTCTTCCCACCAGTCCTGCAGATTTTTGAGAAGTGTTATATTTTATTTGTCCTTCCCCAGTGCCTCAGTGGTAAAGAACCTGTCTGCTAATGCAGGGGACATAAGAGACTCAGGTTCAATCCCTGGGTTGGGAAGATCCCCTGGAGAAGGGAATGGCAACCCACTCCAATATTCTTGGAGAATCCCAAGGACAGAGGAGCCTGATGGGCTACAGTCCATAGGGTTGCCAAGAGTCATGCACAACTGAAGCAATTTAGCACTCACACACACTAGCCTCAGCTTCAATTGTTTTTCCGAAGCAAGCCTTTATTGGGGCTCCTGCGGCAACAGCAAGGGAGCAAGAACAAACAACAGGTTCCTTTCTTTGCTCCCTGCCCCCCAGGGGGGAGCAAGCTTGTTCCCTGTGTGGGGTGAGGGTAGGGATGTGTCCAGGGGTTGGGCCAGAGGTGTGGTTTAGATGTTTTGCCTGCCGCTTAGCTGATATTGTGTGCAGGGGGCATGCTCAGTACACTGCGTTTGCTCCCAACACTCTGTTTTTCTCTATGCTCCTACCTTTTGGTCTCTTTGTATCTTTTGGGTCCGGAACTTGCCCCGCCTGCACTGCGCCTGCACACAGTCCTGTTTAGTCCCATGCGTCTCTTTATGTTTTATTGCTCTAGGAGAGGCATGACCAAGTGCAAGCACTGCCGCACTGCAGCAAGAGTGAAGCTGGGGAATGACCCAGCTTCGCTCTTAACAAGTCTGTTTCCTTAAATAAGAGCTGGCTCCCCTTGTACAGCCATAGTTTCTAACATTCCAGAATAACATGCTATTGCTCACTCGTGAGCTTGTACAATGAGATCATTCAGATAATTCAATAGACAACAAGGCAGTGGACAAGATCCACTTATTTGTCCAGCAAGACCTTCGAGTGTGCCGCCTGTGAAATCAGACTTCCTAGACTGAAGTCTGACCCTGTTACTTCTGACTCATGAACCTCAGTTTCCCTATACATAAGATGTGTCCACAAATTGCACTTCCACCTAAAGCTGTTGTGGGATTAAATGATATAACCCACATCAGTACTTAGCAAAATGCTTGGCACATCAGAAGAGCTCTGTGAACATCACTATCATTATGAATTCAAGGGAATCTGAAGACTGTCCACTGGCTCACAGGAGATACGAATCCAGACTTCATTGGAATGGTTCACCTCAGTCTTAAATTTAGAATAAATGACTTCCCAGGCTTTGTCCCTGCCATTATTTCCTGCAATCAGCCAAACCTAGCTCTGAACTAAAAGCAGCTATCATCTGAAGTAAGGAAATGAAACGTTTAGCAAAAAAAACAAGCAAATTCAATGAGATCTTAGAAAATAAGTCTTCTGGGTCTCTCATTTACACTCTCTATCTTGTAAATTCCTGGAAATTGGAGATTCACAACTTTTTAATCAAAATTTAATTAGTACCTTGCACACAATAAGCACTCAGTGATTGGGAATATATATGAAAAAATTATGTCTCCAGTCACCCATGTACCAGGGAAACCCAATCCTCATTCTTATTCATTAAAGCCCAATTCTCCAAGGACTTGTCTGAGAGCCATTGGCAGAGATTCCTCGGAGCGTCAATTAAGGAGCCCCTTCCCCTCCTATCCACTACCTCTCACCTTCCCTTCCCTCCTCATTTTCAGTTTCCATCTTCTCTGAGAGATTCCTATCATAGAAAATAGAGAATTGCTTTTTAGCAAGAATAATCTAGGGACTTCCCTGGTGGTCCAGTGGATGGGAATCCACCTGTCCATGCAGGGGACACAGGTTCAATCCCTGGTCTGGAAAGATTCCACATGCCTCGGGGCAACTGAGCCAATGGGCCACAACTACTGAGCCTGTGTGCTGCAACTTCTGCAGCCCGCAGGCCTAGAGCCCACACTCTGCAACAAGACAAACCACCACAATGAGAAGCCCTCGCGCTGCAACAAAGAGTAGCCCCCGCTCACCACAACCAGAGAAAGCCCGTGCACAGAAACAGAGATCCAGTGCAGCCAAAATAAAGCAAATAAATAAACAATTTTTTAAAAAAGAATAATCTAGAGAAATGACTGGATGTGAGTTTTATCTCTTCAGGTGCATGCTAAGAACATGTACTTTGGGGATAATTATGTTTACCTGTCCTACATCAGGATGTGGCCTGTAGACCTCACACCAGGCATTGTTCCTGCAAGCTCAGATCACAATCTTCTGCTGACAACATCATAAAGATTTCATTCCAAACAAGCTCTAGCCTTACCCAATAAGTTTACCAAGTTGCTCTCCTACCAAGGAAAGCACCCTCTCCAAACATACTGTTGAGAAAGAAAATCCAAGGCCTTTTCAGTTTACACTTATAAATATAATATTAGAAAAATCTCACATCCCCAAATCCGGGAAACCTACGGCTGCTCTTAGACAATTCAGTCACATCGATGGAAGTCTGGCATGTCAGAAGCTGAAGGGCATTCTGTTATTCAATGTGGCTTCTCAAACAGCAGTCTTACTTACTGATAGATAGGGAATCAACAGCAAATTAAAAGAGGTTAAGTTCAGTAGCAAATGGTGCATCCAATTATTTCAGAGCAGTAAATAAGGATAGGGAATGTCAAGGCTCCCGAAACATTCAGAATTGAACTGTGAAATCTGAACAGATATTTGAATGTTGCCTTTGAGAGAGACAATCTGCCAGAGCCAGGAAGAAGGAAAGCAAGTGAAATATCGGTCTAGTAGACAAATACCTGCCCTAGAATGAATGGACTTGCCACTCCTGAGGAGTGACAAGATCAGAAGACACAAGGCCATTTGCTTTGCAAAGCAGAAACAGAGACACAGACATAGAGAACAGACATAAGGGCACCAAGAGGGGATACACGGGGCAGGATGGATTGGGAGATTGGGGCTGACATATACACTGCCATGTACAAAGTCCATAACTAATGAGAAGAGACAGGGAATTCTACTCAACACTCTGTGGTGACCCAAATGAGAAGGGAATCCAAAAACGAGGTAATAAATGTGGACGTGTGGCTGATTTGCTTTGTTGTATAGCAGAAACTATACAACATTTTGCCAACAAAGGTGCATCTAGTCAAAGCTATGGTTTTTCTAGTAGTCATGTATGGATGTGAGAGTTGGACTATAAAGAAAGCTGAGTGCCAAAAAAATTGATGCTTTTGAACTCTGGTGTTGGAGAAGACTCTTGAGAGGTCCCTTGGACTGCGAGGAGATCCAACCAGTCCATCCTAAAGGAAATCAGTCCTGAATATTCATTGGAAGGACTGATGATGAGCTGAAACTCCAATACTTTGGCCACCTGATGCAAAGAACTGACTCACTGGAAAAGATCCTGATGCAGGGAAAGATTGAAGACAGGAGGAGAAGGGGACGACAGAGGATGAGATGGTTGGATGGCATCACCGACTCAATGGACACGAGTTTGAGTAAACTCTGGGAGTTGATGATGGACAGGAAGGCCTGGCAAGCTGCAGTCCATGGGGTCGCAAAGAGTCAGATATGACTGATTGACTGAACAACTGTCTATCTATCTACCTATCTATCTATCTATATATAATACAGTGGAATATACTCTATATGATGCAGTCCTACAGCCTAGACATGCATCCAGGTACTACTCTAGACTCCTACAACCCTTTGTGTGTTATCTTGTTATCTTTATCTTTTTACCTAGCTCATTGTCAACATCTACTGTAAACACACCTGTGAAAGCCTCCCTGCACGTGTCAGAGTGAGTGACTGGTACCCAACTAGAGATGACTAAGGGCTTCCTGAACTGGATCATATCCTAGTGGGTGCCATGTGTTTTGCATTCTGAAACTATATATCACCCTTGGTAAAAGAGAAAAATGATATTGCAGGGTAATGAGGGAAAAGAGTGGCATATTTAGCAAAACACATTTGAAAGTTGAGAAATAATGAGAGATGCCTAAAGTGCTAGTCTGGACATGAAACATCTAGACAGCAGCATCTCAAACCCTACCATCTTACAACGTCTGAAGTATTATTTTGCCTACTGGCATCTCCTGCTGCAAGATTATAAAGCAAATTATGATTAGGCATTCTTCAAAACTTTGAGAGAGAAAAGCTGACTAATAAGGACAGATCATATTTAATTAAGAATGTTTCTGGACTGCCCTCCTGGAGCTGGTGCATAAATCAAGTGGTGACTGTCGCCTTCCTGTTGCTGCTCGTAGCTCGCTGAGCTGCTGTGACCTGCCATTGCCTGACTGCCTGTCTTTTATTGCTCTGAGCCCAGACCCTCCTGGAGGGCAGGGACCCCTGGCAAAGTGCTGAGCACATGGTTGGCATTCAATGAATATCTATTCTGAGATGTTTTTACTCACAGGACTTCTGACACCAAATACATGGGCTTTTTCTCTTTTCTTAATATGATACAATTTAATGTCATCAATCTGCTTTTTAACATGAAATGGTCATACAATTTTTTTCCTTCCATTGTGTAATCACACATTTGATTTCTCATTGATCCAAGATTTACAATAGGGAGTTTCAGCTTTCAAGTGCCTGCATTTTTGTATTGTTTTGTGTGATTATAGTTTATATTTTGGCTATTAATTGTTGGGTTTATGTAGTATTTGCTCTGGGGTCAGTTGGAATGCGGGATTTGAGTTCCCTGAATATACCAGCTATTAGTATAAAGTCATTACAGCTTTGTTACCCAGGTATTACTGTTGCGTTCAAGGTGCAGAAGCAAGGTTATCTAACAAAGGTAGCCTAACATGATGAGCTAACTGGAAGATGCAGAGACCACATCTGGTCATCTAAGCCTGTCTCCTACTCCAGAAGACAATAGAGAAATGGCTCATACCAAGAGAAGGAAAGTGTTTCTAGATCTGCCTGCTGAGTTCACTTCCAAGGGATAGAGCCTTACCTTTTGGGAATAAGAAATTGAGACTATGATCTGAAAAGATACTAGACCAATAAGAATTACCACTCCTATTACCACCCATTAAGGTTAACTATGTGCCAGGCACTGAGCTAAAAGATTTCACATATTTTATCTGATCTTCCCTCAACAAACAAGCAAATAAGGACCCAAGAGCCAAGGGGCTGGCCCAAAGTCACACCATTTGTAAGTGACAGAGCCAGGATTTAAACACAGGTCTGTCCAAAGTTTCAACCTTAACTACTACACACTGCCTTCAAGCGGCTAAGCACTGTCTCTCCCCAACAAATCAGCTGTAGAACCTATGTTATGCAATAATAAAGTCACAAATCCCATCCTCCACGTGGCTTCCCAGTCCAGTTGGTGTTCATTTTCCTGTGCCTAATTCCCTGTCCTGACTCTTCTAAACTCTACTTAGAAGGGTCAAGGTGGGGGCTGTAGACAAAGTAACAAATGACCTTTCTGGAATAACCTCCATTTGGTGTACCAAATATATAATTAACCCAAAAGTTAAATTTATTTCCTGTTTAAAAATCTAAGCAAGTTATAAGGAAAATCAAGAATAATTCCTTTGAAATGATGAAGACAAATTCCTAGCAAGCAGAACAATTCAAGAAACCTGGGGGGATATTTACAATGAAGGATGCTAACTGGACTTTCTGTGGTGATCATCTCACAATATATACAAATACCAAATCATTATGTTGTACACCTGAAACTAACATAATCTTCTAGGTCAATTATACTGCTTAGTCGCTCAGTCGTGTCTGACTCTCTGCAACCCCATGGACTATAACCTGCCAGGTTTCTCTGTCCATGGAATTTTCCCAGGCCAGAATACTGGAGTGGGTTGCCATTTCCTTCTCCAGGGGATCTTCCCAACCCGGGGATCAAACCTGCATCTCCTGCATGTCCCGTGTTGGCAAGCAGATTCTTTACCTGGGAAGCCCAAGTTAAATATATTTCAATTTTAAAATTAATTAATTCTTTTAAAAGAAAGGAGAAAAAAGAAAGTAGGAAAGTAATAAATATCAGAAATGAGACAAAATAAGGGGCAATTAAAACAATCAATGAAAATAACTATCTGTGCCAATAAATTTGAATATCAAGATGAAATCGGTGGCTGTTAGTTGTAAATTACCAAAATACACTCAAGAAAAGATAGAAGAATTGGGGGAGCAGGGATTGTGAAATATCCACCACTGCAGTAGGAACCAGGCCCAGATGGTTTTGCCCATAAAGTGTATCTGTCCTTCAGAGAACAGCTAATCCTGTGATGTTTGAATCATGACTCACAGGGGCTTCCCCAGTGGCTCAGGGCTAAAGAATCTGCCTGCAATGCAGGAGCCACTGGTCTGATCCGTGGGTCAGGAAGATACCTTGGAGGAGGGCATGGCAACCCACTTCAGTGTTCTTGCCTGGAGAATCCCCACAGACAGAGGAGTCTGGCAGGCTACAGTCCATAAGGTCACAGAGAGTCAGACGTGACTGAAATGACTTAGCACACGTGCACAAAAGAAGAGGAAGAACCTTTCCAAATCATTTGGGAAGTAGACATAAACCTGATTCAAAGTATAACTTTTTAAAGTACAAAGAAATTACTGACCTATATTACTAGCAATATAAATTACAAAACCTTACATAATATATTAACAAATTGAATCTAAAAAAATATTTTAAAAGCACAGTGACCAATTCGGGTTTATTATAGAATTTTATGATGACTTAATATCCTACATTGGTTAAACATTAGGAAATCTATTAATGTAACTTATTATATCAGTAGATTAAAGAAGAAAAATTCTATTTTGATAGGTTCCAGAAAAGAATTACATAAAAATCCTAAGTAATTGAAAGAAGAAAATGAAACTTACCTAGAGAGTCTAAACAATCTATATACACAAAGTCTCTAAGAAGGTATATAAAAACTGGAATCCAAATCCAGTCCATTGCTCTTCCCCATATGCTTTCCTACTTTTACTAGGGATTTGAAATGCCAACAAAATTATTCAAAATGCCCTTTGATTGAGGAAAAATAATTTGCAAATGCCACGGTGGTTAGAACAATACCTGATTGTTTTCTTATGTACCCTAAATTGTCTTTGTGAAACAGGGTCCAGGAGGCAGTACAAATATATTATGTTCTTCCGTCACACTAAACTGCACACAATTAGTGCTTTTTTTTTTTAATGTTTCCTGACAATTCCCCCTATTTTATTATATTTGTAAAAAAGAAAGGTCTTGACCAAATGAGTTTGGTTAGTATTAACCAACCTTACACAAAGGCAACGATAAACAGCAAATACAATTATCAAGACAATCACCAAAGTTACAGTTCTGGACCCGACGCTGTGAGTAATACTTTGAAACCATCCTTGTGGGTCTAGCCCGGATAATTTGTTCAGCTAAAGTTTCCAAATTAGTGGAAGAGGGCAGACATTTAGAAAAAGTTTCAAAGATTTTCTTTTGCAGTAATTGTACATTCAGAGAGTCATTATCATGTAAATGAAATTTGATTTGTTTCCAGTTGTAGGTACTATGATTGAAAGGAACAGGAGTAACACAAAATTGGCAATTAATACAAGTTACAGATTAAATTGTAAGTGGGACACAGGCCTGTATAAAATATGACTGATTATAGCGCAAGAAATAGTTACTATGACCACTACTGGTCTCTGCGAAATGTCTAGTCCAAGTTTCAAGTTCTTTGATGCTGACAGCAAGTTTCTAAACATCCCATTGTTCAGGCCCAATTTGTTTATCGAGGATGATTCAAGGAGGAGGAGGTGATGCCATTCCACCGTCAAACCAGCCAAGAAGTCCTTTGTCATGGTAATGTTTCAACATAGTGTTAGTAACCTTTTACATAATGTTTTTTCTTCTTTCCCTAACTCTTTCCCTAAAGTTTCAGTAGTAAACATGGTTCACAGACAGAAAAAGGGCAGCAATGTCCGAAAGTCTTCTTTTGGAGGCAGGATGAAAGCCCAAGTTTGTCAGCCAATGTTTATGCGTAATTTTGCTGGGCCCATACACAAAGGAAGGACTTCATAACCTACAGAAATGTTAATTAGTTTTCCCTCCTCCCCAGGGTGTGAGGGTTCCAAGGAGGGGGACATATGGGTGGAGTCACTGGTTGATACAATCGGTCTTTTCTCCGTCTATTTTATGATCTGTAATAAAGGGGGGTTGGGTAAGTAAGCCCAGTTAAGTTTGGGAGAAACAGGCTAGCAGGAAAATGTACTCAGGACTCCGAGGCATTCCCTGTTGAGAGACCAAATTTTCAGCTTCATTAGTAAGGGTTTTTATCTGTCCCCAAGAGGGGAGGTCGTAGGGTTGATGCCGCCAAGGGCAGTACTTTCTGGAGATCTTTAGAGCTGCCATGGCCCGTATTGGAATTTTCTACCTCCCGGGATTCTTGTTGTTTCGTCTCCATTTTGAATGCCGGGGGCCCACTTGGGTCGAATTTTCCGAGGAAAAAGTTTGTTGGATCCATCGGCCTCAGTAGGCCCTGGGGGTCACTCCGTCTGAATCTTGCCACGTATACCAGAGTCCCTGTTTCTGGGTGCCACTTGTTGGTCCTTTAATGGACCGGAACCTGGTGGTCCAGGGTCAGCGATAAGAGAGTAAGAGAGAGAAAGAGGCTGACATCCCCTGGTTTACGCGGAAAGCCAACAGAGTCCTGTTCTTAGGGCTGGCGCTGCTGCACGTAGGCACCGGGCGCCCTCTCGAGTAGGTGAAGGTGCAGTGCGCCTTCTCGAGAGGGTCTTAGAAGCCCGGGCAAGAAAGTGAGCTCAGCGGGCCTCCGCGCTCCAAGGAATTAGCCAGAAATAGAGATAGAGAGAAAGAAAGAAAGAAAGACACGGGGACCCAAGCTCTGATGAAGCAAATGTCCAATTAGTGCTTTTCAATAGTCGTTAAGCCATGTCTGCTTTTGGGGGCTAAGATGAAGATATCTCTTAGTAAATGTCACATTGCACTTGAAATTATGTGGGTTATTTCCAAGTATCTTTTGATATTGATTTCTGACATAATTCAACAGTGTTAAGAGAACAGACTCTGTATGATTTCAATACCTTTAGACCATGAAATCTTTGAACTTTGTTTTATGTCCCTGGATATGCTCGAGTGCCTCCTAGTTTATAGTCTATGGGAACTTGAATAGAATTTGTATCCTACTCCTGTGTGAAAATTATATAAATCTTAATTACATTGAATTGGTTCACAGTGCTTTTCAGGTCTCCTATATCCTTTTATTTCTCTGTATATGCATTGTATTAACTTTTGAGAGTTTGCCATTGAAACTACCAAGTAAAAATCTTAACTTACCTAGTTAAAAAAATAATTGTAATCTGAAAGAGATGGGAATACCAGACCACCTGACCTGCCTCTTGAGAAACCTGTATGCAGGTCAGGAAGCAACAGTTAGAACTGGACATGGAACAACAGACTGGTTCCAAATAGGAAAAGGAGTACGTCAAGGCTGTATATTGTCACCCTGCTTATTTAACTTCTATGCAGAGTACATCATGAGAAACGCTGGGCTGGAAGAAGCACAAGCTAGAATCAAGATTGCCGGGAGAAATAACCTCAGATATGCAGATGACACCACACTTATGGCAGAGAGTGAAGAGGAACTAAAAAGCCTCTGGATGAAAGAGAAAGAGGAGAGTGAAAAAGTTGGCTTAAAGCTTAACATTCAGAAAACTAAGATCACGGCATCTGTCCCATCACTTCCTGGGAAATAGATGGGGAGACAGTGGAAACAGTGTCAGACTTTATTTTTTTGGGCTCCAAAATCACTGTGGATGGTGACTGCAGCCATGAAATTAAAAGACACTTACTCCTTGGAAGGAAAGTTATGACCAACCTAGACAGCATATTAAAAAGCAGAGACAATGACAAAAACCACTACAATATTGTAAAGTAATTGGCCTCCAACTAATAAAAATAAATGGGGGGGAGGAGGGGAAAAAAAGAAATAAATAAAAAAATAAAAAGCAGAGACATTACTTTGCCAACAAAGGTCCATCTAGTCAAGGCTATGGTTTTTCCAGTAGTCATGTATGGATGCGAGAGTTGGACTGTGAAGAAAGCTGAGCGCCGAAAAATTGATGCTTTTGAACTGTGGTATTGGAGAAGACTCTTGAGAGTCCCTTGGACTGCAAGGAGATCCAACCAGTCCATCCTAAAGGAGATCAGTTCTGAGTGCTCATTGGAAGGACTGATGCTGAAGCTGAAACTCCAACACTTTGGCCACCTCATGCAAAGAGCTGACTCATTGGAAAAGACCCTGATGCTGGGAGGGATTGGGGGCAGGAGGAGAAGAGGATGACAGAGGATGAGATGGTTGGACGGCATCACCAACTCAATGGGCATGAGTTTGGGTAAACTCCGGGAGTTGGTGATGGACATGGAGGACAGAATCGTGCTGGGATTCATGGGGTCACAAAGAGTTGGACACGACTGAGTGACTGAACTGAACTGAACTGATAGTGAAACCATATGTAACCTTGTTCTGTATTTTCCAAGTTTCCTGTAAATGAGTTATCATACTTCCACAATTTAAAAAAATAAAAGTTAAAAAAAAAGCCAGATGCTGGGCATGATATATAGAATGACCTCTTACCTAAATTACAGAGATAATCATGTATGTATGATTAAACATACAGAGATCAAGTATGTATGATTAAAGAGATGACTGGATATTCATTGATATATTAATGATATATTATAAAAGTATATATTATACCATATATAGAAGTATAACATACTTTTTTCTATAATGCTTGAATTTTCTCAATATGCAGGCAACTAATTTTAGAAAAATATTTATATGCAAAGATAAAACTGATTATAACTTGAAAAAAATAGTCATTATGCCATTTCTAAAACAATAAAGTCTAGTGACCGTGATGCCTGGTCTGCAGCACATCTCATATGTAAGCTCCCCAATGTGTCGGTTTAAATCTATATAAGGTATTGCAATTACAACGAAAAAGTTCTAAATGCAAAATTATCCACATTCAACCATTTGGAGAAGCTCCTTTATTAAATTTATTTCTAGCATCAGTAAAATCATGTGTGCAAAGTCTCATCCATTTTCAAGGGAAAAGATATTCACCCTTGGTTCATAAGGCTGGCCACATAGCCCTCCAGTCTTGCATTTAATGACAGCCTGAGAATTACAGAATGAAAACCGCCGAATCTCTACTGAGGCTCTTCTAAGATGGGGACCAGAGAGATGCAGATAACTCAGGGTCTCAGATGTGATAAACAGTTAGAGGCAATTTCACAAGTCAACTCTAGAAAGAATAATAAATCCAGGAAGAGATCAGCTATAACACAAGCATGAGATTACTCTCAAGCTGTAAAAACAAAATCCAAACATTTTCCCACCTTCACCTTTATGAAAGAAAGACTGTTGATAATTTGAAAAGAAAAGCATTGCAGTTTCTGAAAATTTAAATCCCAGACTTTGCTCACTATGAAAGCAAAAGTGTTAGTCACTTAGTCAAGTCCGACTCTTTGGAACACTGTGAACTGTAGCCCGCCAGGCTCCTCTGTCCACGGAATCCTCCAGGCAGGAATCCTGGAGTGAGTTGCCACTCCGTTCTCCAGAGGATCTTCCTGACCCAGGGATCGAACCTCGGTGTCCTGCATTGCAGGCAGATTCTTTATCATCTAAGCCACCATGGAACACTCCCCAGAAAAGTAAAATATGCATCAGAGGCAGATTAAAAATCAGGGCTTTAATCTAGACCATAGCATTCTCTTTGCAGGAAAAGGAGAGCAGCATCTTTCCCTACATGCAACTGTTCAAAGGGCGCAGTCTTTAAATACATGTTGGACATCTGTTGATTTCGCCTTTTTATTTCTCATGTTCATGTTAAGAATGCCCCAAATTTCCCGTGAGGAACCGTACCTCTGCAATTCTGAGCTGTGTGATTTAGGCAAAATTGACACATACACCCCACCACCATCGCCCCCTTTAGCAATCAACTAGGTCACCAGGAGGGACTAAGGAGGCAACTAGCTGCCACTGTCTTCATTCTGCTCCTCAAGGAAACCACACACTTTCTACAGGGAGATCCTCTGTGTTAGAGGAATCACCCCCCACCCAACCATGAAACTGAGCAGGACCCTATGGGACCCTCCCAGGTACAAATTCTTTCTGTGTCCCTTGTTTCTTGTTTGTAGGAAAGAGGCTTCAGCCTCCGAGACCTTCCCTGAGTTCTCAAGGGTAGATTATTTTTTCTTAAATGGATATTTTGTCCCAGCTAAGTTACATCCAGTTACTGGACTAAATAACCCAGGTCTAGCCTGTCCCAGGTGCTAAGGACGCTGTTACCTTTTCATTATTATGTACATCCCTTGAGGAGAAACCAGAACCCTGCCCAGTCGTGGCACTATTCTTTCTTGACTGCCTCTCCTTTGTTCCTGCATTCCCTCACTCCTCTAATTAGCACAAAACAACTGTTTGAATCTGCCCTTTGGAACTCCGGGAAGGTCTAGATGCTGAAATCTGTTTCCTACAAGCAAGAAATGAATGGCACAGAAAGGCTTTCCTGCCCAGGGAGGCTCCCACAGGGTCCTGCTCACTTTCGATTTTCCCTTCTCTGTGATATTCTTTAATCTTGAGGGAAACATGTGCTGGACAAAAGGGAATAAATTTTTGGATAGAGAGGTTAATTATAAGCTCAGCAGAGGAACTCAGTTTTAGAGGGACTCAGTTTCACTCCCTGATCTCAATTCAGGAAGAGCCCAATGTGGAGAAAGGAGAAGACTATACTTCCGAGCGGACTAAGTCTTCAGCCCCACAGCAGGTCCCTGGAGTCACGGGATGGAGGAGAGGTAAGAGCTTAAATCAACTATAACATTCTACCCAGGACGAGACAAGCTGAAAGGAAGTAAAGTTAAGGAATTTGCCCAAGATTTTATTAAAGGGCAGGAAAGAAGAAACTGACAAGATATGGCTAGAGGCAATGATGGAAAGAAATAAAGACAATTTCTTGTTTATATCCCCACTGATTTTGACAGGTTACAGATTTTTCATTTGAACAATAAAATCACAATAGCACAGGAAAGCAAGAAAGGCCATCTAAAGGTAATAAATTTTTTTAAGCCCAGGAAGATAGCAGATAGAGTTAGAGCAGTAAAAATCAGAACTGAGAACATCTACCCATAAGAGTCCTGAAACAGTGAGACTCACCCCAAAAGCCATAGAAAATTTCAAAGTGGAGAAGAGAAAAACCAAGCAGAAGTTGGTGGGGGTTGGGGCCGGGGGTGGGAGACACGACCAGGGAGATTTATCAAAGAACTGCATTGACGGGACTTCCCAGGTGGTCCAATGGGTAAGATTCCTTGTTCCCAGTGTAGGGAGCCCCTGATCTGATCCCTGGTCAGGGAACTAGATCCCACATGCCTGCCACAACAAAGACCCCGCAAGTCACGACTGAGACCCAGGGCAGGCAAAATAAATAAATACTTTAAAAAAAAACTGCATTCAGAAATACAGTGACAGAAAACAGATCAGTGCTTGCCTGGAGCTGTAGAGGAGGGAAGGGATTGATCTCAAAGAGGCACAAGGGAACTTTTCAGAGTGATGAAAATATTCTATATCTTAATGGTAACGGTAGTTACGTAGCAAAATAGGTATGCTTCAAGTGGGTACTTTTTATTATAAACTATAACTTAGGTATAAATACATGAAGATCAACCAAATGAGAAAAGCAAAGACTGTTCATTCAGAGCTTGCAGCCATCATCACTAGCATTTGGCAGAAATTCAAAAAAAACAGGCAAATGTGTGGGAAATCTTTATAGTGGCAGGGGGGCGGGGTGGAGGGGGGAGAAGGCTTCAGGTGTGCCCTGACTGGTGGCTTTTGCACAGAGAAGAAAAATGCGTACCATGGAGGCTGTTACCCCACTGACGCTTGCTAAGAGGACTGACCCAGAGTCTATTGGAAGTTAAAGAGTCAGCAGAGTTAGAGCTTCCTCCAGCAGAAATGGGTTTGGATGATAAAAACCTCTAAGCATGGGAAGGAAATGGCTCAGAGAACTGAGTGAGAAGGAATTTGGGATAAGAATTCAAAAGGCAGATAGAATTGTACTATTTGAAGTGAGGTCTGCAGTCCATTGCTTCCCAAGTGGCTCAGTGGTAAAGAATCCACCTGCCAATGCAGGAGACCCAAGAGACACAGGTTTGATCCCTGGGTTGGGAAGATCCCCTGGGGAAGGAAACAACAACTCACTCCAATATTCTTGCCTGGGAAATCCCATGGATTGAGGAGCCTGGCAGGCTACAGTCTATGGGGTCGCAAAGAGTCAGACACAACTGAGCGACTGAACAACACAACAACTACAGACCATCCACGTAAGTATCACCTGGGAACTCATTAGCAATACAAATTCTCGGGCCACACCCCAGACCAACTGCATCTGTGGGGTAAGGCCAGGGATTTGTGATTTAACAAGCTCTCTAGGTGACTCTTATCCACACTGAAATTTAAGTACCAGTGTAGAGAACAGTCATGTTTCCTGACATTCTCCATGGGAGGGAGCAGAAATACACCCTTATGAAATAGAGTTGAGGAAGATTCAAGAGGAGCCTACAGATAATTGTGTGGTTGGACACTTGGACCTAGAAGTCACTCTGGTAAAGAAAAGTCTGTGAGGGTCACAACGCCAAAGGCTCAGCTGCACTGAGATGCTTGGAGTCGATACAGTTTGTCATTCAGTTGCTAAGTCATGTCCGACTCTGCAATCCCATAGATTGCAGCATATCAGGCTTCCCTGGCCTTCACTATCTCCCAGAGTTTGCTCAAACTCTTGTCGATTGAATTGGTGATGCCATCCAACAATTTCATCCTCTGTCCCCCCCCACCCCCCGCTTCTCCTCCTGCACTCAATTTTCCCAGCATCAGGGTCTTTTCCAATGAGTCGGCTCTTCGAATCAGGTGGCCAAAGTATTGGAGCGTCAGCTTCAGTATCAGTCCTTCCAATGAGTATTCAGTGTTGCTTTCCTTTAGGATTGACTGGTTTGATCTCCTTGCAGTTCAAGGGACTCTCAAGAGTCTTCCCCAGCACCACAGTTCAAAAGCATCAGTTCTTTGGTGCTCAGCCTTCTTTATGATCCAGCTCTCATATCCGTACATGACTACTAGAAAAACCATACCTTTGACTATACAGACCTTTTTACCAAGGCGTAACCATTCCTGGAAAAGATCAGACTACAGAGACTTGTGTGCCAGGACAGAGAATGAATCAAGGTCTTTTAGCTTCCAGAATGAGCCGCATTGCCCAATAGCCCTAAGGATCATGAGCCCTAAGCCTCTGCTGTCTCTAACAGGTGACAAACTGGGTTGCTACCTGGTATAACACTCTGATCTCTGAAACCAACATCGGGATACAAACCAAGGCTCTAACTAACTATCAATCAACTCAATGGTATTTATGAAAAATTAAGGTGCAGTGTTTTATAAATGTTAAATCACTATTTGGCTGGAACCACTGTTTAGTTTAACAGCTCTCTTTGTTCTCAAGTGCAGGTTCTCTTTTGCACCCAGTTTATTAGGAGAGATAGACAGGACCAGGGAAATTTCCCTGACAATGATCTTCTCTCACTCTGAAGACACTCTTAATCAATGAGCTGACAACATAGTGGACTGCTCATTAGATCTGTCAAAAATAAGTCCCAGCCAAGTGAGGGGGCTCTTCCTGAGCCTGAAATAAAGAAAACCACCAAGGAAGATGTGAAAAAAAGCCCAGAAGCTGCAGTAGATCCTCTTATAAAAGAACTGTCTGGGTGATGTACTTGATATTTCACAGAAGGCTATCAGCTACTTTGCAAGCATAACAAATTTCATCTAGGGTTCTTTTATACAAAGAAAAAGAAGTAACAAATTTGGTGTTTTGATAAGGTAGCCTAAAAGAATACATTCAAATCATATATATGTTTTGAAGAGGAAGCATCAGTAAATTACTGCTGAGTAAACAAACCATCCCAAAACTCAGTGGCTGAAACAATAACAGCTATTATTTGCTTACGCACCTAGGGGTTAGAGGAATGACTAGTCTAGTCTGTCTTAACTGAGATGGCTCTGCTCCACATGTGTCTCTCATGCTCCTTGGACCAGTCTCCCAGTCCAGGCACAGTCTTCTGTTTGGCCTTGGCCAAAGAGATTAAGTGGAAACCCAAGATCACTTGGCCTAGGCACAGACCTGGCACTGTCACTTCTGCCCCATTCTCTTGGCCAAACCAAAACACATAGCTAAAGGCAGTGTCCAAGGGCAGGGAAATGTGTTGCACCTTCAAGGAAGAAATTCAAGGTCACATGGCAAAGGGCATGGATACAGGTGAGGCAAGAGTTAGGGTCAAGTGGGAATTCCCTGACGGTCCAGTGGTTAGGACTCCACACTCACTCCACACAAGTTCCATCCTTGGTCAAGAAACTAAGATCCCACAAACAGCACAGACAAAAATAAATAAATAAATAAACATTTGGGGTCAATAAAGCAATCTACCCTAGGGAATAGCACATTTTTCTCATCATGCATATTAGTTGAAATTTCCCACTAGGATTGTACATGGTACCTTGATTTTTTTTTTTAATTATGAAACTATTAATTTAAGGTGACAGGAATGCACATGGCTCTGAACTACCTTTTTAGTCTCATCTCCATGAATTCCCAGGTTTGCACAAATCTTCCACTGGAACCCAAATGGCCAAACTATTGATTTCCACATATACCCTATAATTCTACTTCTTCTTGCCTTGGAGCAGTGGTTCTCAAAGCGTGGCTCATTATATGTATATAGCAGGTCGTCTTTATCCATGCCTCTGTCAGCAGACAATTAGATGACTTCCATGTCTTGGCTATTGTAAATAGTGCTGCAATGAACATTGGGGTTCATGTATCTTTTTGGATTATGGTTTTCTCTGGATATATACACAGGAATAGGATTGCTGGATCATACGGTAGTACTATTTTTAGTTTTTTTAAGGAACCTCCATATTGTTCTCCTGGAGAAGGAAATGGCAACCCACTCCAGTATTCTTGCCTGGAGAATCCCATGAAGAGAGAAGCCTGGTGGGCTACAGTCCATGAGGTCGCAAAAGAGCTGGACATGATTGAAGCAGCTTAGCAGCAGCAGCATATTTTTCTCCACAGTGTCTGTACCAATATCCACCAACAGTGCAGGAGGGTTCCCTTTTCTGTACACCCTCTGCAGCATTTATTGTTTGTAGAATTTTTGATGATGGCCGTTCTGACCAATGTAAGTTTTTTAGTTTCAACTCAGTGTAGCTCTGATTTGCATTTCTCTAATAATTAGTGATAAGAGTGGAGTTCTGAAGGAGAACTGAGACCTCAAGTCATCATGGTCAGCAAGCTCAGTCCAATTCCCATGTGCCTGTCAGAGAAATGTGAAGACATTTAAGAGATTCAAGTCTCTTTGCGGACATTGTCTCCTGGTCTTACACCTCCTTTCAATCAGCAAGCCTCAGTCAGGTCAGTCACTCAGTCATGTCCGACTCTTTGCGGCCCCATGGACTGCAGCACGCCAGGCCTCCCTGTCCATCACCGACTCCTGGAGCTTACTCAAACTCATGTCCATCGAGTCGGTGATGCCATCCAACCATCTCATCCTCTGTTGTCCCCTTCTCCTCCTGCCCTCAATCTTTCCCAGAATCAGGGTATTTTTCAATGAGTCAGCTCTTCACATCAGGTGGCCAAAGTATTGGCACCTCAGCTGCAGCATCAGTCCTTCCAATGAATATTCAACACTGATTTCCTCTAGGATGGACTGGTTGGATCTTCTGACTGTCCAAGGGACTCTCAAGAGTCTTCTCCAACACCACAGTTCAAAAACATCAATTCTTCAGCGCTCAGCTTTATTTATGGTCCAACACTTACATCCATACACAACTACTGGAAAAACCATAGCTTTGACTAGACGGACCTTTGTCCATAAAGTAATGTCTCTGCTTTTTAATATGCAATCTAGGTTGGTCATAGCTTTTCTTCCAAGGAGCAAGCATCTTTTAATTTCATGGCTGCAGTCACCATCTGCAGTGATTTTAGAGCCCAGGAAAATAAAGTCTCTCACTGTTTCCATTTTTTCCCCATCTATCTGCCTTGAAGTAATGGGACCGGATGCCATGATCTGGTCCCATCACTGCCATTCATTTTTTGAATGTCAAATTTTAAGCCGGATTTTTCACTCTCCTCTTTCACTTTCACTAGGCAGCAAGCCTAGTCCTCAATATAAGAAGGGGAGCACTCCAGACATTCAGCTGTCATATGAGTGCCATATGAGGACATGGTAATTATCAATACAAGCATGAACGAAAAGTTAAATTACCCCAGGTAAAATAATCCCCATCCAGGAAAGATAAAGGTCTAGAGCTTTCTGAGCTGACTCCCAGGCCATTGATGTTGTTCAACTTGGTCATCCTGTACTGTTAGCTAATTTGACTTCTTTGTGAATGCCCCAGAGGTTCAAGATAAATAGATGGTGACTCATCTAAAGCAACAAGGAAAATTAAAATGCCCCTAATTATAAAGGAATTTGAATTTGCTGCACCTAAGAACTTAGAGACTAAACTCTTATTTAAAATCATTACAGAGATAAGGTTTGTGAATTTAACCATAATTGCTTTCACTCTATTCTAAAGAAATGCTCATTGTAAAGGTAGTTTTTGTAAAGAAATCATTACAGGTCGGGGGAAAAGGTTTAATCACTGTGCACTTGGAGACAGAAGATTCATTTGCTGGCAGATAATACAGGTTCCAGAACTCAATTTCTAGGGAACAACATAATTCTACTTTTTAAAATATTTAGCATGGCAGTTCTATGGAAATATTTACACCTTTCTAAAGAATGTCCAGACACTTGGAATTGAAAGTAACAGAAAAGGAGATGGTAATCCACTTTCCATTTCAAAGGATACAGGTTGCAGGTGACAATGTCAAAACTTCCGTAAGCCCTGTGCTTCCAGAAAGCAGTGACGGTTGAGAAATCCCGCCCCCAACCCTGTGTTCTAGAAAAGGCCTGATTACAAAGATCCAGGCTTCTTTAGCATATTTCAAGATACCACCCACCTCCAACCTTCCTTTATGACTCCCTTATTTTATAAAACCCTGTTTTTCTCCCTCTTCTTACCCTCATTAATGAACATTGTCCCTATTGCAATATCCTGGATGAAACCACCTCACCTGTCCAGGGAATTTTGTCCTTGAGAAAAGAGTGAAAATCTGTCTATACAACTGAAAATCACTGAGTGAGTTGTTAACTCTGTGTTTATCGGACACCAGACTGGGGTTTTATTAAACAGCAGAGTCATGGAGATATTAATACAAAGCTGAAGGTTATATTCCATGAGTCATCTCAACGTTCTATCTAGACCTAACTCTGAACCAACATATTTACAATCATTTTTCAACTAGATGTTTAGCTGTGGGTATAGGCTTCCCTGGTGGTGCTAGTGGTAAAGAATTCACCTGCCAATGCAGGAGACTCAAGAGCTGGTTCCATTCCTGAGTCAGGAAGATACCCTGGAGAAGGAAATGGCAACCCACTCCAGTATTGTTGGGTGGAAAATTCCATGGTCAGAAGAGCCTGGCAATCTACAGCCATAGGGTCACAAAGAGTCAGACACAAGTGAGCGCGTGCACACGCGCGCGCACACACACACACACACACACACACACACACAACGCATTAGAAAGCTCAGCTCTTGGTTCTTCTAAGACTGGAGTGGAGCACTCCCTGATCTTATTAGACTAACCAAAGACAAAAGTCCTTCCAGTTTATGCCCTTCTCTGGTGTGGACGCCTGCCATCTCCTGGCCAATTTGCTCACTCAACACCACACCTGCTCAGGTTTGCTCCAAATGAAGGGTTGCCAAGGCTCCCTGGCAACCATGTGACCATCTAACCTCCCCCTGCCGGGCCCTGCTGATGTCTGGTTGGTGTGAAGGACAGAATTCCCAGAACAATTAAGGTGATGATTCTATTCAAGCTATTGTTATAAGGAAGATGTCCACTGATAAGAAGCATCTCAAAGGAACGGATGGAGGCCTGGGGTTTTCTAGCAGCAGGGAGGCAACAGAATCATCCTCTATTTTCATGGGAGTCATGGGAGGAAGTGTGGAGGTAGCTCTTACCATGGAATATGCAAGAGTGGAGTGGTCATTTACAGTTACTCCTTTTTCAGAACCCAAAAGGCTGGGAGATTTCTCAATCAGCACTGCTCTACGGAAGCCCGGGGCTCAGATATAATTCACCACCATCACTGAGTCTCACCAAAAACTAAGCCCCAACTCTGTCAAGCACCCTTGCAGGTCACCACGTGTCGAAGCAAAAACAATTATTTTATAAACAAAAACTGCCAGCCTTCAGACAGCAATGCTATGATTTTGCTACCAGAAAGGGTCTGCTGCCCAATGCACTTAGTAGTCAACACAATGGCCCTGGCTTTTGAGAAAAGAGAAGGCTTTATTGCAAGGTAGACCAAAAAGGAGACAGGAGGTAGGGCTCGAGTCTGTCCCCTGATCTGGGGTTCGGGCAAACTTTTGAGAGTTAGGGAGGGAGGCTGGTCTGGGGAAGCGCTGGTGGCCGGGTTATGATGAGAGGGCTTTGGAGTTGGCCACCTATGGTCAGTGTGGAAAAGGGGTTCAACACCAGATGTTCTTGGACAACAGACCCTTCGCTCCTGAAAGGGATCCAGGTTCAGGCTCCAGTAAAGTCCTGGTCCTTTGGTTCCTTTGTGGGGAGAAACTTCTAGGTATTAATTAAGGGCAAAATTTTCTCCTCTGCACCTGCTTTGGCTGCATGACTTGCGGTTTTCTTCTGTTGTCCCTGAAAAACAACTGAATGTCTTGTTAGAAACAGGATAGAACCAAGTTGGGGTGGTTCTGCAGTTATTTGGTGGGGGGCATTGGAGCTTGGCTAATTAATTGGCCACCCGGAGAACAATTTTTCAGCAAACTAGCTTTCAGAAAGTGGGACCTCTTCCACACAATGCTCCCTAGGATTGCACAGTCACTGGTATTTTTGTCTCTCTTCTGAAGCAAATGCTGAAGTCCCTGTGGGTCCTGACTACCTCTGCCAGTCCCCAACCCCCCATTCTTACCCCAGAGCCGGGGAACCCTCAATAAATGCCAGCTGAGTTAAAATATTCTTTGATATAAATCTACCACTTATTCATCAAGCAGAATCATTTTCAAATAGTTTCCAGCTCTGAAACTCTCCAATCCATCCATGTATTCGAACCTTACATCCTGGAAGGAGATAGCACCCAGAGGGCTGTTGATTCTCCCAGGTTTCCCTGGCTCCCCACCCGTGGTCCTGAGCTGGTCCACGCTGGGTGTCGGAGCAACACTCACTTATATCACAGCAAAGGCAGAAAAGAGAAGGAAAACAAAACCCACAGCAGAAGTGGGAGTAGAGGCTCTACAGCTTTCGGGGTGGTGTGATTGATCAGCAAAGCCCCACGTGTAAAACCCAGAGTTTAGGCATCTGTGTTTCATTAGCACAGGATGAGAACTCCCAAGGGGTTGTAACATCACCTCCATCTCTAAGAGAATGTCACACCACGTGGAAAGAAAGAGGCTGTCAGTAGCCACAGTGGGCTTGGATGGGAGAGGCAGAGAGCTCCAGCATCACACAGTCATGGCAGAGATTCACTTACAGAGGAAACTGGAAGGAAGCCAAGCCAGCCACAGAAAGCCAGAGTCCTTTGGTCTGCAAGGAGATCAAACCAGTCCATCCTAAAAGAAATCAACCCTGAATATTCACTGGAAGGACTGATGCTAAAGCTGAAGCTCCAATACTTTCGCCACCTGATGTAGAGTCAACTTATTAGAAAAGACCCTGATGCTGGGAAAGATTGAAGGTAAAAGATAAAGGGGGCGACAGAGGATGAGATGGTTAGACAGCATCACCAATCCAATGGACATGAATCTGATAGTGAAGGACAGGGAAGCCTGGCTTACTGCAGTCCATGGGGTCACAAAGAGTTGGACATGACTTAACAACTGAACAACAACAATGATCAATACAAGCACAGTCCTTCAAGCCACCCCACAGTAACCAGAGCCCAAAGGCAAACATAGCAAATGTCATTAGATAAGACCATATGGAAAAAGAAGAAATTCTGAGTTAGACCCAAATTATTTTTGTAACCACACAGGCTATAAGGGTTATTGTCTTTACTCCTCAGCAAGGATAACTCCTAATATACACCATCGGATTCCACCCTATAACATTTGTAAGATGGAATATACCAACAGGTGAGGGCTGGACCAAACTGAATACTAAAGCTCTGACTCGCAATCTCTGCAGTAACTTACCCAGGTCAGTTAGGACGGGGTCAGCGATCACCAGCTTCCAAGTCAGGACCAACCAGAGAAAGCTGGAGGAGATCAGAATACACCAGGACTTCCCTGATGGTCCAGTGGCTAAGATTCCACATTACCAATGCAGCGGGCCAGGGTTCAATCCCTGGCTGAGGAACTAGATCCCACATACCACAACAAAGAGTTCACATGGCATAACTAAAAATCCCGCATGCCTCAAGTAAGACCCGGCACAGCCAAATAAATATTTATTTAAAAAAAAAAAAAAAGAATATGCCGCCCTAAAATACTCCACTCTGTCACAATGATTATTTTGAGTTGGGAGGCAAATGAGAATCAACAGGTCCAGAAAGAAACCTTCCCAGACCTTCTCTTATCTGACAAAGAGCAGAAACTTTTGATAACTTGAGGATGCCATAAATCCTCTCTGCCAAGGAAGTTTTATGGCCATGAAGACGACAGAAAGTTGGCACGGGAATTTACCTACACATATGACCCATTATCTTCCATTAGTTCCCCCATTTATTTACCTTCCACAGCTGATACCTTTAGAAGCCTAAAACCCTTCTCCTTCATCCTGTTACTTCTCCTGAGATTTATTGTTTCTTTTTGAAGGTGCTGTATAAGCCCAGGTTCCAACCACTCTTAGTTACCCAGAAGCTTCTCCCACGGGATAATAAACTGTTCCTGTCTTGTTGATTTGTCTTTTGTTAGTCTAATTTACAGGAGACCAGTCAGAAAATCTAAGTTGGATCAGAGGAAAAACATTTTTCTCCTCCCCTACCAAGCTTCTCAAACCAATTACTTAAGATGCTTGCTTCTAGTTAGCCGACCTCCAGCTTCCCCCAGACCAACATCCTGCAGTCAAAACACACTTAAAACCTTCTCCCTTTCTTCACTGTAAAACTTTCCTGTTCTGCTGCCTGCCTTGGAGTCTCAGCCAGACACAAAGATGGAGGTTGACTTCTTGCCCACAGCAAGCTTTGAAGAAGTAGCCTTTGTTCTCATTTGAGTGGTCTTCTTTATTTCTGGCTTTCCCTAGTGGCTCAGCTGGTCAAGAACCCGCCTGCCAATGCAGGAGACTCAAGAGATGAGGGTTTGACCCCTGGGTCAGGAAGATCCCCTGGAGTAGGAAATGGCAACCCACTCCAGTATTCTTGCATAGAAAATCTCCTGGGCAGAGGAGCCTGGTGGGCTACAGTCCATGGGGTCACGTAAGAGTCAGACATGACTTAGCAACTAAACAATGACAATTATAACCGGGAAGGGTTAATTTTAAATATATACTGGATCTGTTCTGTGACTTAAACCCTTTTTTGTTATTATGAGCATACATAATGGCCTGCTCAGGGAGATAACCTGAGCCGCCCACCTGTGAAGAACTGTGTAAGGAAGTAAAACTAACACATTGCCCTGCCTGAGGCTTGCCTTTCTAGGGAACATTTGCAGGATTTAAATAGTTGTTTTGCTTTGTTTCCTCACCTCCCTGCCACCTCTGATCCATAAAAGAACTTCGCAACCAGCTCCTGATAAGATGGTTATTTTGAGGCACTAGCCTGCCATCTTCTTGGGCAGCTGGCTCCCCAATTAAAGTATCTTCTTTGCCTCAGCCCTTCATCTCATGGAACCATTGGCCTGTCATGCGGAGAGCAGAGCGAGCATGGACTCAGTAACACAACCATTTCAATGGTATATGTGAACTTTGACCTGTATAGCTCCACCCCTACACCATCTGAAAGCTGCTGTGAATGGAGGAAGGGGGCCAGAAGCTAAGGGATGCAGAAAGCTCTAGAAGTTGGAAAAGGCGCTGCAACTAAAGCACAGCCAAATAAATAAATATAAATAAATTAAGAAAATAAAAGAAAGTAGAACTTTGATATGGCTAAGAAACATCTCTCCCTCTAGCCCTTTACAAATACCCAGCTGTGCAAAAGCCACATTTTCTTTTTTTTTTTTTCCTCCATTTATTTTTATTAGTTGGAGGCTAATTACTTTACAATATTGTAGTGGTTTTTGCCATACATTGACATGAATCAGCCATGGATTTACATGTATTCCCCATCCCGATCCCCCCTCCCCACATTTTCTTGTGTTGCTTTTATACCAGCACTAGCAGCTGATTGTGAAACAAAGTTTTCACTGCTTTCCCTAAGTTAAAATGAGTAGACGGACTTCCCTGGTGGTCCAGGGACTAAGACTTTGCACTTCCAATGCAGGAGGCCCAGGTTTGATCCCTGGTCAGGGGACCAGATGCCACACACTGCAACTAAGACTGGCACAGCCAGATAAACAAATATTAAAAAAAAAAAAATGAGAGAGAGGGGAAAGCAGAACTGGGCTCACCCACCAATTAAGGGCCAGGAACTGACCATGACTCAAACATCTGCCCCCATGTACTTATCTATTTGAGTCATTAATAGATCTTATTTTGTAGGGTCATTGTGAGGTCTAAGTGAGTTTATACAGGTCGAGAGCTTAGGTGAGTGCCTAGCACATTCCAGGGCTCTGTTACGATTGCTCTTTCAGAGTACAGGCTTGTTAGCCTAACTTAGACTTTAGTCACTGTCATAAAGACCTCAACCAAAGCATTCCTCTGAGTTCTGCAGACTTGCACCCATGGGCTAGATGGGCCCTGCTGGGCAGGTAGCATTCTCTCAGGGGAATCCTTCTCTGGTTTTGCCCAGTATGAACACAAGTCTCTTGAATTCATCTCAATTTGACTTAATTCTCTCTAGGCATGCTCCATGTCACACTAACAACTGGGAAGGGAAAGCATGGATGGTCTGTCTCTGGGTGGCTGAGTCAAAAGTGGGACCTGCCGTTAGACACAGGGGATTGGGAAAAGAAAAGTATTCTGACCAGAGTGAGAAAAGAAAGCATTCTGTGTGTGTCCTGGAGTGGCGTGTTCCTCTCTGTAACACTTGACGTTATGGGTTGAATTGTGTCCTCACTCCAAATGTTCAAAAGCTGGAGTCCTGATCCCCAAGACCTCAGAATGTGATCTGATTAGGAACCAGGGTCTTTGCAGATGTACTTAGTGAAGATGAGGTCATACTGGAGTAGGGTGGGCCCCCAATCCCACAGGACTGGTGCCCTTTTAAAGGGGAAATTTGGACATAGGTCTGCACACAGGGAGGATGCCCTGTGAAGACTGGGGTTATGCGACCACAAGCAAAGGAAGTACTAGACGTTCAGAGAGACGTCTGGGGCAGACTCTTCCCCAAACCGGCAGAGGTGGCATGGCTATGCCATCATTTTGACTTCAGACTGTCAGTCTCCAAAAAGACGATGTATTTCCGTTGTCCTGAGCCAGAGTTTGCAGCACTCTGTTGTGGCAGCCCTAGGAAACAAATACGTGTGTAGAAAACCTGTGCTGTTGTTGTTCAGTTGCTAAATTGTGTCTGACTCTTTGCGATCCCATGGACTGCATTGAGCCAGGCTTCTCTGTCCTCCACTACCTCCCGGAGTCTGCTCAGACTCATGCCCATTGAGTCGGTGATGCTGTCTAACCATCTTGTCCCCTTCTCCTCCTGCCCTCAATCTTTCCCGGTCTTTTCCAATGAGTTGGTTCTTTGCAGTAGGTGACCAGCCAGAGTATTGGAGCTTCAGCTTCAGTTTCCAATATTCACTGGAACAATATATTCCTTCCAATGAATATTCAGAGTCGAGAAAAGCTAGGTTGCTGCAAAAAGAATCTGCTGACAGTGTCATAATGTACTGTCTGAGGCCCTGTTCCACTCAGAGGGTGAGAATTAATAAAAACATGAAATAAAACTTGTCACCAGCCTTTAATAACCACTCCATAAAGCAGGACTTCCCGCTCCTATAAATTGTTGATGGGAGTGTGCCCTGATGCAGTCTTGTTGGAGGGCAGTTAGACAGTATCTATCAATAACACACACATCATTTTGACACAGAAATTTCATGCACAGGACTTGATTTTATACACATGCTTGCATTAATTGCAAAGATCCATGCACATAGATATTCAATGCAGCATTTGTTGAGAATAGCCAAAACATGGGGGGAAAAGAAACTCCAGGTCCTTTAGTAATTATGACACACCCACACAGAATAATATGCAGTGGATAGGCATTCCCAGAACAATCTGTATGCTAATGTTTAAACTCTCCAGGCCTAATTGTTAAGAAGGGAAAAAAACATAGATCAATAAGTATAGCATGTAACAATTCATGTTTTTAAAAAACGAGAATTTCCTGGCAGTCCAGTGGTTAGGACTCTGCACTTTCACTGCCAAGGACCAGAGTTCAGTCCTTGATCAGGAAGCTAAAATCCTGCAAGCCGCGGTTTGATCAAAAAAGCAAAAGAGTAACAAGATGTTAAAGATGGTGGGGGAGGGAAGGGAAGAGGCGTGACTATAAAGTGCAGCACAACTCGATCTTTGCGGTGAAGGAGCAGTTCTGCATCCTGACTGGGTGGTGGTTACAGAAACCTACACAAGGGATCCAATGCCATTGAACCACACTGTACCAATGTTAATCGCCTGGCTTTGATATAGGGGTGTAGGGTGGAAATTTTTCTCCTTTTTCCCCTCTAGGTTCTTTGGCTAATCTAATAACTGAATATATAAGTCAG
The DNA here is from genome assembly GCF_910594005.1 of Cervus elaphus. Lineage (NCBI taxonomy): Eukaryota > Metazoa > Chordata > Mammalia > Artiodactyla > Cervidae > Cervus > Cervus elaphus. Next base: position 82,195,010 of record NC_057829.1, on the reverse strand, counting down.
ATTAACAGGAGAAAAACAAATTTAATTTTGTGTGTATGGGAGCTCCATAAAAATACAAGACTCAAAGTGACTGAAGCACGGAACTTTTATATCTTTTAGACAAAAAAAAAAAAAACAATAAATTTATGGAGAGCTGACAAGACAAAGGGGTTCAAGTTTGGAGTAGTAAATTAGTGAAGATGCAACAAGCTTTGTTCAAGCAGCTTTCTCAGTCCTAAATTTCGGTCTCTGGTGGTAAAGATGCCCTCTACCCTCTTGGTACCTTTCACAGGGGGATGTATTTCCTGTTTCCAGAGGAACTAAGGAGGTCAGTGTCCTTCTTGCACCAGCTGTTTCCTAAGTAACATGAATTCAAAGTAATCAATATGATCAACATGCCAGAGTGGGCATATTTTGCAGAGGCGTATCCTACTCCCCATCAGGAGAAACTGGGTTAGGGTACAGAAGACAGCTCTGCACTGTCTCTGCAACTCTCTATGAATCAAGTGATTTCAAAATTTTTCAAAATTTATAAATAAACAAAAAATCATGTAGGACATTAGAAAAATAACAAAATTATATACATACATGTGTGTGTATACATATAAAGATATGAATGTCTATCAATGCACAGGAAACTGAAAGCATGGCCATCTATTGTTGGTATTCCTTAATTCTGGGACAGGAATGGAGAGAATAAGGCATTTTACTCTATAATTCTATCAACTTTAGTATTGATAGAATATTTTAAAGTTACTTTTTCCCTTAAAAAGTACGTCTTCCAAAGGGCCCTTTAGTTATCCATCTTTGAGGAAGAGCACTAAATTTTGTTTTCCATTCTAGAATTTAAAATAAAGCAAGTTAGGGGACTTCCCTGATGGTCCAATGGCTAAGGTTCCATGCTCCCAATGCAGGGGGTCCAGGTTCCATCCCTGGTCAGGGAACTAGATCCCACATGCTGCAACTAAAGATCCCAAATGCCACAGCTAAGACCTGGCACGGCCAAACAAATATTTGTCTTTTAATAAGTAAAAGCAAGTTAAGAGAAGGAGGGAACATCTGAAATTGACAACCATCATTTCACCCACCAGCTCTTCGGAGTTCAATGAGCAGTGGGACTTTTATCAGTCCCACAGAGAGGGGATTCAATGCAAAAGAGAAGGAAATAGCCAGAGGTGCCCCAGCCCATCAGCAACACACAGGCCTCTCCTAGGGCATCTGTGATCATGAACTGCTTCCAGCTAAAGCTTCCTTGTGCATTATACTAATTGAGAAGAACAGGTTTGTTAAAACAAAATTATGCTAGAATCAAGAAAGTGGGGAGCTTGTTTCAATCTACTTCAAAGAAATTGTTTGGAGGGACTCCTGAAACCAGCTGCTTACAGAGAAGAGAAGTTCTCTCTTTGCAAGACAATCTATAGAGCCAGCTTTGGATTATTACAACTCAGGGCTATATCATTTGCCTTATTAGGACCTCAACACTTAGTATTGGTAAGAATTTACCAATTTTGGAAAAGTAGATTTTTTTTCTGGAAGAATGATGGAGGCATAGTGACTTGATATTTTATGGATGGCTGAAAACCCTCAGATCAACTCTATCAAACCAAAAGATGGCATTCACTGTATGAACAGGGCATTGTCACAAACAAGGGGTCGAAACAGACAACTGACCACACTAGACAAGGACTACCCAAAGGACTGAACATCAACCTTTCCAAAATCAACCTTTTTTCCTAATCATTAAAATAATTCATTGAGCACCAACTGGCTATATGCCACATTGATCACCAAGATATGACCCTTGCCCTCATAATTTCTTTTAACTGAGATCTAATTCACACAGCATAAAAATCATTCTGCTGCCTCCTGCTTTTAAGTATAATTGTTATACTAGCCAGGGCTTCCCTGATGGCTCAGAGAGTAAAGAATCCGCTTGCAATTCGGGAGACCTGGGTTCGATCCCTGGGTTGGGAAGATCTGCTGAAGGAGGGCATGGCAACCCATCCCAGTATTCTTGCCTGGGGAATCCCCATGGAGAGAGGAGCCCGGCGGGCCACAGTGATGGGGTCACAAAGAGTCAGACACGACTGAGCGACTAAACACACGCAGATGATACTAACCAACTCAGCGCATTTACTCATTGAGTTCCCTAACAGCGTACTTTGCAACCGAGCCATTTTAAAAACGACAGTATGATGCTTCAGGTTCAGAAAGCTCAGACAACCAAGACCGTCCTGTGTCCTGACCAGGTCTCCTGCACCAGGCCCTACTGCCTCTCAGCCCCATGTCAGTCCTGCTCCCACCGTTCCCGGGCTCCAGCTGCACAAACCTGCCCTCACTGCCTTCCCCACCAAGCCCTTCCTGCCTCAGTCCAGGCTCCTGTCATTGCTTCTTCCTGAAGGCTCCTCTCCCAGACCTTTGCAAGGTCAGGGTCTTGTTCAGGTCACAGCCTAAAAGTTCCCTTCTCAGAAGGGCTTTCTTACCTCACCTAATGTGGTGAGCTCCCCTCACCTCTTTTTACCCTGTCCAAGCCTTTAGCACAGCTTGTCATTATTTTTTTTATTTATTCATTCATTTACTTCAATGATCTCCATCTCCCATCCAGCAGATAGCAAACTCCAGGAAGGCAAGGAATTCGCCTCTGTTATTAATACTTAGCACAGTGTAGGACCTCAACAATGCACACAGTGCATGAACCTGCTTTCAAGGTTTTCCTAGCTAAAGCTAGGGCTTCCCCAGGGCTCAGAAGTAAAGACCTCACCTCCAATGTAGGAGATGTGGGAGATGCAGGTTCAATCCCTGGGACAGGAAGATCTCCTGGAGGAGGGCATGCAACCTGCTCCAGCATTCCTGCCAGGAAATCGCGTGGAGAGAGGAACCTGGCAAGCTACAGCCCACAGGGTTGCAGAGTCGGACACGACTGACGCGACTGAGCCCAGCTAAGACAGACATAAAACGCTGGGGCTTTAGGGACTTCCCTTATGGTTCGGGGCTAAGACTCTGCACTCCCCATGCAGGGGGCCCAGGTTCGATCCCTGGTCAGGGAACTAGATCCCACATGCCAGAGCTACAACCCAGCATGGCCAAATAAATAAATAAAAATAACTATTAAAAAAAAGACTTTGGGGTTCTGATCAGCCATTATCCACATGTTGCAACAGATCCTGGATTGCTCTCTAAGGGAAAATTTGGCCCTGCCAACAGGTACTTCTGTGACCCACCTCCATGGGCGGGCAGACCAGCCTCAGCACAAACACATGTCCCGGTCAGACTCCCAGTTTTCTTAAGAGGATGCCCATCTCATCTCCACAGCAAGGAATTGGCCCTGGAAGGTTGGTTTGTGCTATGTCTCTACTTGTCAGAGAACAAACCATCAAACTCAGTACTAGCCTATACTTAGCAACCTGAACTTACCTGCAAAAAGTAATATTGATGAAAGACTGCTTAGAGAACACACCGCCCACTCTTTCCTTCAGTTTTAAATGCAACCTTTTAAGTCAGCCAGATCTTTGGAAAGAATAATTGAACCATTTTTGCTTCCCATATACGAATTTTTACTAAACTATATTTTTTCACTATATTTGACCTACCTTGAAAGACACTATGAAAAACAACCCTGAGAAGCTCATCATTATATATTATTATATATTCCATATGGGTGTTTTTGAGGATATTATTTGCTACATCACACTGGGCCTCCTATTGAAGACCCACAGGAGAAATGTCTCTGCTCTCGGTAACAAAAATAGCTGCACTTCTCCAAACCACTGGTTTGCTTTTAATCTTTTACATGTCATGAATCTTATTTATTCCAGAGCTTTAGGGGTTGAGAAGCTCAGCCACACACGTGGGATCGTAACAAGGGCACTTTATGTGCAAACCTCACCTTGGGTTTCATAGGGTCTTTTATATCCTTATTTTCCTTTGACCTCAATTTCTTTACTCATCTTTTTTTTTTTTAGTCTTGTTAAACTAAATGTATTGTTATAGAGATTCTAATATCTTTCCTGGAATGAGGCAGGGCATCTACATTTAAAAAGTTAAGATTTGGGCAGGTTGCTACCATGTTACACAAAAACAGTGGTATGGGGGCCCATTTGGGTAGCCTGACTTAAAATGCAGACCTCATAGCATTCCTGGGTTTGGTTATGAGGTTCCCAGAGTCACCCTCAGGACTGCTGAGACTCAGCTCTGAAAAGAAGTCATGCTAGTGGGGCTGAGTTTTCCATCTGTTGTGTAAGAGATGTTCCATGACGGTGGCTTCCAACATGAGGACCAAGTCAACACTGTCCTTGGGGTCCTCGCCACATCCATGCCACACTGTTCCATCACGAGAGGCAAGTACACCACACGCTGAAGTGTGACCTGCACCCAGGACCTCACTGGTTCCTACAGCTTCCACCAGCAGCCACACCCTCTACGGGGTTAAGTCCTTAAATTGGAACCTGGACAAATCTACAAGGTGGGAGACTTGCTGTCCTCCTCAATCCAGGTTCTCCCTCAGCTCAGACACAAAAATCTCTCCTCCACCACTTCCAGTCCATAGCCCTCTGCCCACCCATTATTACCCATGCCCAGACATGTCTGAACACCAGGTTCAGCTTATTGTATACACACACACACACACATGCGTGCGCGCACGTGCATGCATGCACAAACACAGATGCACATACTTCTGAAACTTAAGTAATGAGAAAGAACCAAGGGAAAGGATTATAGGATATTTGGATCAGAAGGGTCAAGAGGAAGGAGATCCATGCAAAGAAAATGAAGAGAAGGATAAATATAATAACTTGAATGACTTTTATGAGCCTTAGAAAGGACAATAAGTTCTTCTCTTCAAATGCCAGCAAAAACATTCCAGCCTCTATTGGTATTCTTTGCAGCAAAATTTCTTCCTAGAGAAAAAACATTCCAGCCTCTATTAAAAAAAATAGCCAAATCATAATTTCATATGGTCTAATTCCTTGTCTAATTGGTTTCTGCCTATGATCACTCTTGAGGGATTGCCCTCCCCTCTCCATCCATAGACCTGCAGTGGCAATGGTCATGTGCACACAGAAAGACCTCCCTCCAGTTCCCCAAACACAGACCAAAAGCCTCTACATCAGGGATTTGGCATGAAGACCAAGAGAGGCCACCTAGCCTTACTGGGGTGGGTGTGGGGAGTTGGAAATCGCAGCAGCTGTTGGCAGCAGCTTTCTACATACTCAGTTCCTGGCTCTAGTCTTTGTTGAGACCCAGTCAGGTCCCTGTTCTTGGGTTCTGCCATAGATCCCAAGACACTTCCAAAGAATTCTATCTGCTGAAACTAGCTCAAATGATTTTTATTATCTGCAGCTAAAAGAATATTAATTATAAGACATCTAATGAGCCAAAGATGATTGTTAGAGGAACTTGAAAGGAAAAGAGCAAAGGATAATAAATAAACAATACATGTTAGATGGGTGGATTGATAGATAACAAACCAAATCTGTGTCTAGAAGGAAGCAGAGATGCTGGAGGACCATGGGCACAGAATTTTCCTGCAAAACTGTTAATATCAAGATGACAGAAAGGAGAAGTTACCCTAAGAATGGAAACCAGCCCTAACAAGTGTCTTGGGAACATGTAGAAAGACACCCCACTGTCTCAGGAGTGGCCTCCCTTACTTACAGCTCAAAATGCATTCATGCTAAGTCGCTTCAGTCATGTCTGACTCTTTGTGACCCCATGGACTGTAGCCCATCAGGCTCCTCTGTCCATGGGATTCTCCAGGCAAGAGTACTAGAGTAGTCTGCCATACCCTTCTCCAGGGAATCTTCCCGACCCAGGGATTGAACCCATATCTCATGTCTCCTGAGTTGGCCAGCAGGGTTCTTTACCACCAGCAACACCTAGGAAGCCCTACACTCAAAAGCTCCCAAATCTCTCAGCTAACAGCTCTCTTCCTGGGAGGAGCCTGAGATGACACAGCAGATAGGAAAATGCTTCGCAAAGCAGCAATGTTGAGAGAATCAACATTTATTTATCATTACCTCATTTTCTTATTGAACATGTAGAAGGACAAAGAGAGAGAGAGAAACTAATGAAAGAGAATCAATTTTCTAAAATTGAAGCAAAAAATTAACAGTACCCAGAATCTTGACCTCATGGTTCCTGTGTGGAACGCTTTCCTGTGATTTCCTGTTACCTACACATGGAGTCCAAGACTTGAAGACGTATGGTCCCTGCCACTTGGCCCACGTCCTCTGCCATCCCCCCAGCCTTCCCCCCAGGCACCAGGGACACCAAATGCTCCAGTTCCCCTGCTCACCATGATAGTCCTCACCCCTGTCCCCAGAGGTCCGTCTCCAGCACATCTCCCTCCTTGGTGACTTGGGGTTTTTTGTCTCCTTCTCTCTCTCTCTCTTTGAATCACTTTGGTCTTTTCACTTCAAGTTCCTCAACAATCAACTTTGTCTCTTTAGACGATTCTTCTTTGTCCTGTCAATTCCTCTCGAATTTATTGCTTCTTTGTCTGAAAAGCATAAAAACTGCTTGCTTTGGCCACTTCTTAGGTCATATTTCTTTAAGACTTCCATGTGCAGGAACTAAAATTAGTTTCTTTTTCTCCTGTTAATCTGTCTGGTTTAGGTGTACCAACTCTCTACTCCCAATGTGTTCTGCACAAAGTCAGACCATGAGCTCGCTGAGAACAGGGACTCTGCCCCCAGAGCCAGTGCTTTGTGTGGCTGATCTTAGAAATTCCATAGATGTTTGTTGGACGCACATGTGAATTGTCAAAAGGTAAATCCCTGCTGGTAACCTATGTAATCATTATTAGTCATTGTCAACCATATTTTATTTTTAATTTCTGATCACTGTCAGCTATATTTTTTTAATTTCATTTAAATTTTTAAAAACATTCTTGCCCATGAAATTCTATTTCTGAGCAGTCAACTTCAGTCAGTTTCACACATATTCATCCTGCTTAGAATCTCTGACACCCCTTCTTCCAGCAAAGCAGACTTTTCCATTTGAATTTGCAATTGCTCCATTCATCAACATTATGTTGCTCTGAAATATAAAGCTGCACTCACTATCATGGTCTTGATGCTACCTGGTGACATGAATGCTTAATTCTAAATTCTCATATATTTCAGGTGGATTTTTTTCTCAAAGAACTGAACTTGATTGACATGGTTGGCATTTATTTAAATAACAATAATATGGACCTTTTACTGCACCCTTAAGTAGCTAGGCCTGGGCTGAGTATTTTATGTGTACCATCTCACTTAATCCTCACATTAACCCTTAGGAATTATTGCCACCTTACAGATGAGATTGATATTTAGAGAGGTTAAGTAACTTGTTCAATGTGATGCAGATGCTAAGTGGTAGAACCCAGAATCAAGGGTGTCAGATTAAAAAGCACCCACAGTCCCTACCAGTGGGTGCCTAAGAAAGAGACGGACTGAGAATGGCGTGATCAGGACCCAAAAGGATGGCAAGAAAATTGAATAAAAACAAGGAGCTACATTTCGTTATGTTCCCATGCACCTTTTTCATTGCTCTAAGAATATTTGTGTCTTTTGTTACTCTCTTGTTACCTGTCATAAAACTGGAAACTGGAACCTGAGGCTAGGAGTGAATGGAAGAGCATTTATTCCTTGCTTCTCCACTGGAATTTGACATGAGACCATATATCTAAGACCACATTAGGAATCTCCTGAAAGCAATAACGTTGCAAACCAGATTACCAGCAGTAAAGCCAACCACCTTGGGGTTCATGAGGTCTGTATTCTCTGAGACTAGGATGTAAACTATAAATCACCAAGACTTGAGAAGATAATGAACAGCTCTTGGGGGCTCCCTCTGGAGGCAGAGACAGAGGCACTGTTCTGTACAATCCCACTTGGGCTTCCCATGGCCACATGCCTAAAAATTCCACTGATGCTCTAACAAATGGCCAGTGAAGATTCTCTTCTGATTAACTGACATAGAGTAGTTTTAAAAAAAAATCTGAATCTGAGCATGCAATCTGCCTGACTGGTTCTTATTAACATGAATTTCTCCATTGGGTCAGAAAAGCAAAAGTTTTATAAGTGCTGAGTCCAGGTATTTTAAATGAATCAAAAGAGTGTATCAAATTTTGATGGCAGAAAATAGGTCAGCTCTTATCTTTTTGTTTTTTCAAGGGAAAGGTCTCAGTGGTAAGGTCTTGGAATATGCACCCCCCCACCACCACCACTGGAAAGTCTTGCCATTGGAGGACTCAAAACTGAAGCCTAAGGATTCCTCCATCTTTGACTTCTTATCGGTATAAGTGAGTGACAGGAAATGTAGTTTATTTGTAGAACTTCACTGTGGATTGTTTCAGGAAAGCTGACTTGATAAAAATCTATTGAAAAGTCTACTGAATAAAGACAAATGTTTTGTGGCAGGCAAGGATACATATGAAAAGAAACGTTTTTCTACTGAATTATGGATGATTTTTTAAATGGTAACTATGAAACAAGGTTCCCTGGTGGCTCAGAGGGTAAAGCAACTGCCTGCAATGCAGGAGACTCGGGTTTGATGCCCTGGTCAGGAAGATCTGCTGGAGAAGGGAATGGCCACCACTTCAGTAATTTTGCCTGGGAAATCCCAGGGACAGAGGAGCGTGGCGGGCTACAGTCCATAGGGTCTGAGCAACTAACACTTTCACTTTCCATGAAGCAAGGCAGGGTTGGAAATATTGCTAATCAGTGTATAATACGCCTTGTCCAATCAATCTTGAGGACCAAAGTGAGTCAGGGCAGAGCCATTCCAGGCTTCATCACAGACTAGCCAGTTACCAGGAACACGTTTCTCTCTCCGTCTCCGACAGAACTATTGGTACCCCCTCGCTGTGTGTACCACGGAGTGACTCTTCCTCAGAGAATCCTGCCATCACGTGAGTTGCCACATTAGTGCCCTAGGCTTCTAATTCCAAAGCAAAACATTCAGCCACAGGTGAGAACAGCCCAAATGTTCATGAACAGATGAACAGATCAACCAAATGTAGCAGATCCATACAATAGAATATTATTCAACAGTAAAAATGAATGGAGTTTTAACACATGCCACTATGTGGATAAACCATAAAATTGAATGGAGTTTTAATACACGCTGCTATGTGGATAAACTTCTAATAAAATATTAGAATAAACATTATTCTAAGTGAAATAAGCCACAAAAATGCCGCATATTATATGATTTCATTTATATGAATATAGAGTAGATAAATCCACAGAGAGAAAATGCAGAGGGCTGCTGCCAGGATCTGGGGCGGGGGGGGGGGGAATAGAAAGCAGCTGCTTAATGTGTCTAGTATTTCCTTGTGGGGTGATGAAAATGTTTGGAACGAGACACTAAATATACTAAATGCCACTGAATTTTTCACTTTAAAATGGTCAATTTTATGTCCTGTGACTTTCACTTCAATCAAAAAGAATTTTGCAATAAAACAAAGATTTTACTTTATGTCTTTTAAAGATGTCATATGGAAATTTTAATACAAAAGTAAGAGGACAGTGTGATAAATGCTTCTAATAAAACCAAAATTATGAGAGCAGGCCTCTCATCCTCCACAGCACTCAAAAGTGAAGCATAAAATCTTCTGGAAGGGTCATAATCTTCTGAGGCGATATGAATTTAATCAAAGAACTATGCATTTAGTGGAGCAGGAAAACTCTCAGCCACAGTATTCTACTTTTCAATATTTTTTTGCAAAAAAAAAAAAACTTCAAATGGCAATACCTCCAAGAAAGTTCTTTCTTGCTATGTCTATCTCTTGTTGAGCCAGCTGAGGGTAGGAGATCAAAACTGTCCCCCACCTTAGATGGCTCCTGGGGTTCTTGCAAGCACTGGGCACCATAGCGCTCACAAGTTTATCTTAAGTCATAAACCTGCCTCTGTACTCAGGGTCCAACCTCGCCACAGACAGAAACCTGAGCTTTAACTAAATTAGGGAATCTGAGAACCCTGGAAAGTTCACTTTGTACTGGCTGTTTCAAGGTTCATAAAATTTGCTTTATAGCATGCCTACACAAAACTCTAAGGAAAGTTCTATACAAGTGCATCAATTATGAATCCCAGGCTACTCATCTCATCTCTTACCTCCCCACCAAGTAATACCCTGCAGTGTGAAATACTTGACTTGTAAAGTGATTTATCAGAACTCTAAAATAACTCTGCTGACCATAATCAGAATGGCATCTAATTGATTTAAGTATGTTCAAAGCCAAATCAGTGGACGAAAGAGTGGGTGTGTTTTCTAGTCGAATTCTTCCCACATAGAATGATCTGGGAGCGTTATTAGAACTCGCAGCCATTTCTCATACACACTTTCCAAGTCAAATATTTGCACAGGACAGTCGCTGGAAAATAGACATATCTGAGGACACAGGCAAAGTAATCCATAAGCAATTATGCAAAGTTGGAAGCAGGAATGCAAACCTGAAAACTACACTTGTGCAGCATCTTCACTTAGAAATCCCTAGATATTGGGGGCGGGGGCAGGGCAGCAATCTAATTTGTCAGCTTTGATAGGAAAACACATGTGATTATTCTAAAGACTCCTTTACTTAGGGGCCTATTTTCAGCAGATGTGGGCACAGATTTCACTATAACACACACACTCCGAGATGTTTGGGTTTTCTGACCAAATCTCCTACTGTTATCTTCCTTGAGAAGCAGGAAGGAAATAAACCAAAGAAATAAACATTCATACATCAAATTGATAACTAGAAGATCTGTAACCAAAACAAGCCCTGAAAACTGGATACCACTATATTTGTCTTCCTCCGCTCACCCTAGAATATTCTGCACATCTTTGTGGGGGGAAGAAATCCATCAAAATAAGATATTGACAGTTCATCTCTACTTGCCTCCAGCCATGAACACAGCGTTCGTCTCTTTAAATATCTCCATTCACATCAAGGAACGTGAGAAAGACAGAACTTTGCATTTAGATGCTTAAACAGAGATGGACAATCTGAGTTTATAAACTCTCTGGAATTTCTTACAATATGTTGTATTTAGCTGCAACACCTAAAGAGATGGTTAAACGTTTCCTCAGGCTCTTAGAGAGACTAAGTTCCAGACTTTTTATTTTCAAAGTCTCCCACGAGAGGGCTTCCAGGATGGCTCAGTGCTAAAGAGTCCACCCGCCAATGCAGGAGCCACGGGCTGGATCCTGGTCCGGAGAGATTCCACATGTGGCAGAGCAGCTAAGCCTGTGCACCACGACTATTGAGCCTGTGTCCCAGAGCCAGGGAACCGCAACCACCGAAGCCTGAGCGCCTAGCGCCTGAGCTCCGCAGGAAGAGAAGCCACTGCAATGAGAGGCCAGCGCCTCGCAGCCAGAAAGTAGCCTCTGCTCAGCGCAACGAGAAAAAAGCCCGCATGGCAATGAAGACCCAGCACAGCCAAAAATAAATAAATTTCTTTTTTAAAAAAAAGGTTCCCATGAGAAACTGAATGAGCAGAATCTAATTTGATTCAACCCAAGTTGCCGCCATCTTCACCATTTTTAGAATTTCATTCCATTCGACCAAATTTTGTTATGCCTACAATGTGTCAGAATGGAGGGTAGGGCAGAGAACCACCGTAAAATCTGAAACCAGGTCCCAGAAAAATAGGCAAATATTGTACAAGAGAACTCGCGATGGGAAGAAACCACCTCAGGAACATTTTAAAAAAATAATGCTTGCTCAAGCTGACCTGGCCCACTTGAGTTCAGATGGATTTTAGCTGGAATAAACCTCTTAAACCCTTCATCTTTCCTGAGTTTAAACTAGTGTTAGAGAGAAAACTATAGGGTCAAAATGGCATCACTTGTGCTAAAGCCCATGATACCAAATTTACACCGAATACCTGACTTAATTGCAGTTTCAAACTTCCCCAGAAACATAATCTTAATCAACCCTTCTGGAATGTTCCGGTCAGCACCAATGAGGTAATCTGTCATGTGGGGGCCTTCCATCCTTCCCCTCACCCAGCAGAAGAGGCCATCTGTTCCATAAAATCCTTACCATTTCCCTCCCCCTCCCATCAGAAAAGATGTCCTGGCCTAAAAACAATCTTTGCTCTTCTTTTGCTAACAGCTCCCTCGTCCCACCCTTCTCCCTATGAAAACCTCCCATTCTGTACATCCTTCTCCGAGTGTGCTCCCAGTGGCTAGATGGAATGCTACCCGGTTCATCAGTCACTCAATGAAGCCAATTAGACCTTCAAACTTACCCGCTTGCATTTGTTTTTAACACGTCACAGATAGACGTAGCATTGTGAGAAGGTTAGAAGTTAAATTCACATCACGTGTATGCAGACACTCACAAAACTAAATTCAGTCATTAACGTATGGTGGTCCCCAAGACTCTAGTCTCACGTGCAGCTTTTTGACAAGCTACCGCTGATTCGTCTCATGTGATCCCAAGCAGAACCAATTCTGTTCTCTAGAATCTGCTCTATCTAGCTTCTGTTTTATCCATTCAAACCCAGAAAACATGAGTCAGATTGACATGAGCATCGTTTCTAAGATCACGTTTCAGCATGGAGAACTCAGGTCCCCCTCCTCAGCAGGTAGGTCCCACCGAGATCTCTCCCATCCCCAATTCCAGTGCATTTCTCTCATTCGCTGCTGAGAGACTGTTTAGGCTTAGAGATGCTCAAGTTCATCAGAAAGCATCAGAGCTGGACGGGGACCCCAGCGGTGCTGCAGAGGCAAAACACACACTCCTAGACCTACCCATCCTAACAAGCTATTGGCCCATTTTACAGTTAGGAAAACAGAGGTATGTATTTGTCTATAAATGACTTAGTCACTCACAGAGGCCAGTTCTTTCCATTCTTCCATAACTGTTAGTCATAACAGTGAGCCAACCCCAAGGCAAAATTTCCAGATAAGCCCCAGGCAAGACGGTAAGCCTGGCCGCTTGCAGTTTTTCTTCCCCTCACCCCATCCAATCCCTCTCACCTTTCCTCTTCTTTCACACCCTCCACCCCTTAACCAGTCACCAGAAGCCCATTCCTTAAGCAGATCCTCTGGGCTCTGAAAACGGCCCCAGCCCCTGGTGTGTCCTGACTGGGGCTCCGTGGGGCACACTCTGGGTCACTTCACAGAAAGCAGAGGTCCCTTTTCTCTCCCTCTCCCCAAGTAAAACGTGTGCACATCTTCGCCATAACCTTGGAGACCACGCCTTCAGATTTGTTTCCCAGTGATGAGGAGTGTCTGTCTGTCCTTACCATTCCTGAAGGCACTACTGATGCTGCCAGGCCAGGCGCTGGGGGCTGACACCAGCCAAGCAGGCCGACAAATCCCCTCTGTGCATCTCAGCCACTGGTTTCAACCTTGCTCCTGCCAGCCTCTCCTCTGCCAAATTCCACACGAGGTATTAGCTTCTTGTCTCTGCCTCAAACCCCGAGGGAGCTGTTAACAAACGGAGAACTGCTCAGAGAGCAGCAGCCACAGGCCAGGGAGACGGTGGAGCTGGAGGACTTCCAAAGGGGACAGGCTCCCAGTGGGGACCTGGAGAGGGGACACTTCAGGGCCAGCATAGGGGCAGGCCAGGGCCTCAGCTGCCTACTGGCAGGCCAGGGCTCTGGCACTGTTGGCAGGCGCAGGGCTGAGTCTAGAATCTTATCAGGACAGCTTCTTAGCCAGAAATGTAGGTGGCAAAAATTAACTATAATCCCTGTCGGTTTCCACTCTCAACACCATGCTCTTTCAAAGGCTCCCTGCAGAGGAAGCCGTGTTTCCCCTGCTCCCAGTAACAAGCTCTTCAAAAGCCTCCTGCAAGGTAACTGTGTTCCCACCGGGGCTGTGTATTCCCCAAGAGGCTGCGGGCAATGGCCAAGATTAAAGTGAGGTGTTGAAACCCAGTCCCCTCAAAGCTGAGTTTATGACTCAACTCCCTGTCTAAAATTTCATTCCCTTTCTTGTCGTCTCTGATCTCAACCCTGAGCTTACTGAACCTAATCCACCAGACAGATGACTAAAATTGCTCTTGTCCACACCACCACTATTGTACTAAAATTGCTTTTGTCGATAACATCATTAATGTGCTGAAATTGCTGTTGTAGATATCGCCTTTAACCACAAACTCGGGTTGCTTCTCCAGGTCAAGATGAACTAACAGACCCCCAAGCCATGGACCACCTGGCCAGAGAGTCATAAACCACAGGCATCCTGACTTCAAAACCTCAATTAAGGAAAGTCATAGAAATGTCACATGATTGATCCTGGTCTCTTTGTTCTTTCCCTTTTGAAGAAAAAAAAAAATCTTAACTCAAAGACCAAGTTGGAGTGGATCTGAGGCTTGTTGCCCACTCCCTTGCTTGGTGTGCTGCAATAAATCCTGACTTTGCTGCAGACTTTGTGGCCGTCGGAGTCTGGCTTTTTGTGCCGCAGACGCACAAGCCCTTGCTTGGTTTCAGCATCAGAATCAACCCTGTGCCTTAGCAGCGGGGGATGAGGCTGCCTGCATTCAAGTTCAGCTCTGGCGCCATCTGCTGGCCGTTCTGTGCTTCGTCTCGTCTCTGTACCAGTAAACGGGATGATTGTTAACAGCAGCCCCCTAGCGGGACTGAGGGGCGGTAGGATGAGTTCAGGGCTTAGCAGCCCCTCCTATCAGAGCAAGAACTAGAGACAAGATTTGCTATTTCTATCTTTTCCAGTTTCTTCTAGCAAACTATGTGTCAACTGTGTCCATCCAGTCACAAGACAGAACTACATTTTGCTTCAAGGCAGGCAGCTAAGAATGAGGTATTCTCATGCAAACAATTCACTGATTCCAAAGAGAAAATACAATTTATTCACAGATATGCAAGGTCGAGATGAAATAGCACGATTTATCGGAACTCTAAGATTCTTGGGACTCCCCTGGTGGTCCAGCGGCTAAGACTTCACACTGCCAGTGCAGGGGGCCTGGGTTCAATCCCTGGTCAAGGAACTAATTCCCACATGACACCACTAAGACCCAGTACAGTCAAATAAAATAAATAATTTTTTAATTAAAAAAAAATTAGATTCTTAGCCTTGGTTGCCATTTTCAGACAAAATCTAAAATTCTAGTTTTGTTGTGAGGAACATTCATTTCATTGGTCCTCCTGAAGGAAAGCTATGTCCATACTTTAAAGAAATCTATATAAGCTTCGACCTTTTCTACCATATTAATAAATGGAGAAAGAGCAACAAAACTGAGGACAAGGAACAGTAACTATACCCTTGGTAACCCTCTGTTACGGGTTGAATTATGTTCCTCCTGCCAAATTCATATTTCAAGTCCTAATCCCAGTACTTCAGAATGCAACCTTACTTAGAGTCACTGCAGATTTAATTAGTTAAAAGTCAGGTACCAAGCAAGGAGAACAGGCTGCTCATGCCCAGAAGACCTAGCTCCCAGTGGCTTTCAGGGAAGAGTTTTTTTAATTTTTATTTTATTTTTAATTGAAGGATAATTGCTTGGCAATATTGTGTTGGTTTCTGCCATACATCAACATGAATCAGCCATAGGTATACATATGTTCTCAGGGAAAGCTTTTCAATGACAACATTTAGGGTGAGGGCTGGAGGATGCATGACTTTCTTCTGATTGGTTGGTGGTGAGGGAACATGGTGGTGTTTCAGGAATCTTAATCATCAATCTGGTTCCAACCAGTATGGAGTCTACAAGGTCAGCATGTAGTCATCATCCTCCACCTGAGTGGGAGGTCTTAGTGTCTGCAGAACAACTCAAAAATCTGCTTTAGATTGTTATGAAATCCCTTGAAGAGGAGCTTAGACTCTGTTTCATTATCTGAACTATATTTTGTTTTTCAGTTTTTTAATTTTTTTCTGAAGATTTTTGTAGACAAATATTTTATTTCTCTTAGATAAATATCTAAGAGTGCATGAATGAATCACAGGATAAGTATATGATCAACATGATTAACTTTTAAGAAACTGCCAAACTGTTTTTCAAAGTGGTATTTCCTTTTGTACAATGTACGCATGTGTAAGATCACTCCATCTCCTTTCCAACACTTGGTATTCTAAATCTTTTTTTTTTTTTTTTTGCCTTGTGGCTTGTGGGATCTTAGTTCCCCAACCAGTGATTGAACCTGGGTCCACCGCAGTAAAAGTTCAGTTTCTTTTAATTTTTAAATTTAATTTTATATTAAATTTATCTGAACTATTGTTTAAGCTATTGTTAACTTTTCTTGCTTGACTGATTTTCCTTTGTTTCTGCATTCCCTCACTTCCCTAGTTCATAACCTGTTTGAGTTTGCTCTCTGGAACCCAGGGAAGACTTGGAGACTAAAGCCTTGCTTTTTTACAAACAGGGAACACAGTGGGGCTTTTGTACCCAGAAAAGCATGATAGGGTCCTTCTCAGTTTTATGTCCTCCAGAGCTGTGAGGCAGTTTCTGTCTCAGCCACCCCGTTTGTGCTACTTGGTTATAGAAGTCCTCAAAAATGAATACACCCTTCCACAGCCAAAGAGCGTGAGGATGTGTGCAGGGTAATGCATAACACTCAGGGGTCCATGGATATAAATGGACCTGTTCCACCAGGATTTGGAGGTACCTGCCCTGGGGGGGTGCTGGCTGAGTCCTGGGGTTGCAATGGTCCCACCACACAGGCACTGAATTCCCTACCCCCCGTGTGAGTGCTTGGAGAGGATTGGGGAGCCGTGAAGAGTTTGGTCATGGCCCAAGAGGGATCTGCACGTAAGCAGCAGCAGCTGGACGTAACTGAGGGAGCCAGAGGTGGCCAAGGCAGCAGATGCAACATGATCAGGAGTCTGGCAGGGAGGGAAGAGGCTCCTGCCAGCTTTCTATACCCACGACAGTTGAAGCTGAATCCAGCCTCACCTCCATACCGAATTAAGTCTCAGAGTTTTGGGGTGAAGTTAGAAGAGAATAGCTTTATTGCTTTGCCAGGCAAAGGGGACCCCAGCAGGCTAATGACCTCAAAACTGCATGTCCCCAGACCTAGAGAACAGACTTATGGACATGGCAGGAGGGTGCGGGGTGTGGTGGTTGGGAGAGGGTGGGATGTATGGAGAGAATAACATGGAAACATACATTACCATATGTAAAATAGCCAACGGGAATTTGATTATTTGCTGTATGACCCCAGAAACTCAAACCGGGACTTTGTAACAAACTAGTGGGGTGAGATGGGGAGTGAGGTTTAAGAAGGAGGTATACCTATGGCTGATTCTTGTTGATATTTGGCAGAAACCAACAGAATACTGTAAAGCAATTATCCTGTAATTAAAAATGAATAATTAAAAAAAAAACCTGCATGTCCCTACTTGGAAAGCAGAAATGTAGGAAGCGACAGAGACTTAATGATGCCACCTAAGGAAGCCCTATGTCTGCATCTCTTGTTATGTAAGATAAGAAGCTCCTTAACATTGAAGCTCTTGCTATTTGCAGCAAAAAGTGTCCAGCAGGTTCAACATGAAGCTAGTCTTCTGCCTGCCGAATGTCACTTGAGGGCAGAAAGTTTTTTGGGGATGTTGCAATGTGACCTCTGTACTCTTGCAATGACTCAGACAACTGGACAAGACACTCTTATGTTATTACAGCGCTTGTGTCATCCTGGGGAAAGCACATCATTCTACGTCATTCCTTTGTTCTTAGGATCTCAAGAAAAGTCTTCTTTTGTAAATTCATGTGAAAATGATAGTGGGTCATCATCACCTGCAGGAGGGTGTTGAGTCCTGCCCCAAGGCCACAGAAACAGAGCCCAGAACCAAGGTCCCCTCTGAAGCTGACTGACCCCTTTATAACCTTGCCAGAAACCCCCTGATCATCACTAACAACCTTCCTGACTCCCAATTAAGTAAAGATGCCCACTCCAGTAAATACCCTATAGCGTCCCAACCAGTCACTTAACACCAAACTTCTAGCAGAAATTCGCTTTGTCCTGAAGCTATAAAAATTGGCTATTAACCCACGAAAACGGTCAGCTTTCCCTGGTCTGTCAGGAGGTTGGCCCACTGCATTTGCAGGGCCCATTTTATCTCTGCTCTTTGTTCTTAATAAACTCACTCCCTTTTGAAATACTCTGTGTCTGGAAATTCTCTTCCAACCCGCGCTTGGACTGCATCAACAGAGGGAAAGAAAAATAAATGAAGTCAGAGCTTGAACCCACCTTTGTGGTGATCCAGAGCAAGCGGGCATCTCTACACGGCCTGGAAGACAGGAGCCGTCCCTGCCCACACACATCACTATTTGCCAAGTAAACATAGGCGCATTGGAGCGAACTTGGCTAAGCCCTCGCTTTCTGGGAAACAGCGTTCCCATGTTAGGGTAGTCTCTCACAAAATCCTAGAACCTCTTTAAATTGTATTATTTTAGGGTCCTTAGGCTGTGAATGACTGGAAAATTATCTCAAATATGTCTCATGGCTCATGTGAGAAAGCCAAGGAAATCAGAGTCGGGATATAATAACCTGAATGCCATCAGGACTGCCTTTTCTCTCTGCTTTTCTCTGCTCCTGGGCTCCACCCTCTCAGGCAACCTTCTCTACAAGGCTGGACTCATGATGACCAGCAGCTCGGCCACAATTGTCTCAAGCAGAGAGCAAGAATGGGGACTTCCCTGGTGGTCCACTGGTTAAGAATTTGCCTTCCAATGCAGGGGGTCGTGGGTTCCACCCCTGGCGGGGGAGCTTAAGATACCACATACCGTGGGGCAGCTAAGTCCGTGTGACCCTACACAGCCAAGTAAATAAATAGATAAATATTTATTAAAAAGAAGAAGAAAGGAAGGAAGAAAAGGGGGAAAAAAAGGATGTTCCCCAAAGCTTCAGTGGGAGACTCCGACTGGCTCAGTTTGGGTACAGTGATTATCATTGGACCACTCACCATGGGGAAGAAGGCGTGGTGGGTTGAATTCTGTCCCCAAAAGACAAATTCAAGTCCTAATTCCTGATATCATGAGAATCTGACATTGTTTGGAAACGGGGTCTTTGCAGATGTAATTAAGTTAAGAAGAGGTCGCACTGGATCCGAGTAGTCTCTAATCCAATGGCCAGTGCATTTATATGAGGGAAATTTGGACACAGACATACACACACAGGGAGAATACCATGTGATGAAAGAGGCTGAAATTAAACAGATGCATCTACAAACCAAGGCATGCCAAGATCACCAGCACCTACCAGAAGCTACGGCGTGCCAGGTGGTGCCGTGGTAAAGAATCTGCCTGCAAATGCAGGAGGTGTGAGAGTCACGGGTTCTGTCCTTGGATCAGGAAGGTCCCCTGGAGAAGAAAACAGCAACCCACTCTAGGTTTCTTGCCTGAGAAATCCCATGGACAGGCTGTGGTCCATGGGGTCACAGAGTCAGACACGGCTGAGCACACACACACACACAAACACACACAAGAAGCTGCATGAGAGTGTGCAGCAGATTCCCCCTAGGGCCTCCCAGGGGTGCCAGCCTTGACAACATCTTGATTTTTGACTTCTAACGGTGTTATGGTAAGCCACCTGCCCTGTAGTAATTTGTTAGAGCAGTCCTAAAAACTCATACAGACATGTAGGACCCAGATTGATCAGGGACCCATGGTGGGGGGGTCAGGAGTATTATGAAGGGCAGCCCCCAATACACAGTTGGAGGGGAGAAAGGTCTGTACCCCAAAGAAGGGGGAGGTGCTCCATTAACAGAAAGTGAAAGTGTTAGTCAGTCGTGTCCAGCTCTTTGTGACCCAGTGGACTATAGCCCACCAGGTTCCTCCGTCCATGGAATTCTACAGGCAAGAATACTGGAGTGGGTAGCCATTCCCTTCTCCAGGGGATCTTCCCAACCCAGGGATCGAATTCTATCTCATCTCCTGCATTGCAGGCAGATTCTTTACCATCTGAGCCACCAGGGAAACCTCACTTAACAGAGGAAGAGGGTGAAGGGGCTAGGCAGACAAATACATTAACATACGCTGTCATCAGCTTTGACTGGATTTCTTACAGGTGAAGAGAATGCAAAAAATGTTTATTCTCTCTCCAAAGACGGAACAGATTCTTTGTTCCAAAGTCAAGAATTTACCAGCCCCTGCAATTTGAACAGTTTTATTCTTTAGATGAGGATTGAAGTCATCTGATTTGCTTTGACACTCAGGGAGTTCATGGATTCATGAAGTCATGCAATTCTGCTGTAAGAAATGTTTTATTAATTACACAAGGTAGATAAAAAATTAAAAGCTAAGTTCCCATGATGCACATATTCTGTTTCAGTTACCTATCAGCGTTAACCTTTTATTTCAGCCATAAAATTCAAATTATGTATCAAATAAAATAAAGATCCATTCCAATGAATTAAAATTAGCTGTCTTTTTAACATGCTCTTAAACCATTTTTAATTGATAACTTGCTGATATTAAATGGTCAGTTCAAAGATGGAAAAGTATTACTTATAAAGAGTAATCTTCAAGCGGACACTCTCAGATGGCCTTATGCTTAAAGATTCTATTTCAAGGCAGGCTCCACTGCAGTTAGAATTCTAACGAACCCCACAGAATCCTTTAACAGCCTAGGTGGCAAGGAATGTTCTCCACCACCAGGATTGCTTTTTTTTAATTCCATTGCAATTTCTCTCAAAAAATATATTTTTTATAATTGGAGGATAATTGCTTTACAATGTTGTGTTGGCTTCTGCCATACAATGCATATCAGCATAATTATATATACCCCCTCCCTCCCCACTCCCATCCCACTCCTCTAGGTCATCAAGGCTCACTTTCAAAGTGCAGAGCTTGCGAGTCAAAGTTAAAGGTAAGGAAACGAGCATGTGACTATGCATTCAAATCAGCCAACAAGCACAGAATCTACTGACCCCTCGCTCATGGTAGCTGATGTGCCGTGTGTCAGGTGCTGCTATATGCAACTGTGGGTATCAGTGAGTTCTCATGACACCTCTGGAAGTGATACTATTGTTCCCCGTTTTACAGAAGTAAACTGAGAAGCAGAGTTTTACACGACTTGCCCACATCACGTCACTAACAAAGCGCAGAGCGCCAGGATTCTAAACCAAATGGGCTCCAGAGGCCAGGATCCTCACCTGTCCAGGACACAGTGGCCTTACCTCCTGCCTTCAAGGGGCTCACAAGATCTTCGAAGGGATAAAACCCATCCACATGAAATCATACAGACCTTAATTAAATCACTGCAGTGCTTGATGGCACGGGGAGAAATGGTTCATAGAGAAATCATTCCTGCCGATCAGTGAGGTGTCTGACAACCACCACAGTGGTCAGGGAAGGTGGGAAAGGCGGTGACTGGGCCTGGAAGGACAGACTGGACTGGGTGTAGGGGAGCAGGATTTGGGTGCTCACAGCCCAGAGAGAGTCCCAATTTGTCTCTTCTTTGTCACAGAACAGACTTATCTGTTTCCTTTCATGTAGCACCGGCCAGAAGTCACAGGTCACCAGGAAACAGGACAAAACCATCAGGATGAAAAGCTGCAAACCCTTTCAGCAGGGTCACAAACTCATCCTGCTTTTCCTGAACTTCCCTGGTTTCCACCAAAGTCCTGAGTTCCAGAGATTCTGTGAGTCCTGAGCAAATAAGGGTGGCAAGTCAAATTCTAATCAGAGAAAGACAGCTTTTTGAAAAGAAACCATTTAAAACAAAGCCTGTGCCATGCACTTTTTACACTAGGTAAGGAAACCCCTCAAAAGATTAAAACTGTGGAATCTGAGCTCCTCTGGTCACCGCTACATAGAGGCTGTGGAATCTTAGAATGGTCACCTCACCACTCTGAGCCCAGCTTCCTCACCTCAAAACTTAAGGTTTGAAGTTGGGTGAGCTTCAGGGTCAAATTCAATGCTAACAACCAGGCTAAAGTTCTTTTCTTTTTTTGGCCTCACAGCATGTGAGATCTAGTTCCCTGACCAGGGATCGAACCTGCACCCGCTGCACTGAAAGAGTCTAACCACTGGACCGCCAGGGAAGTCCCAGCCTGATATTCTTGAGTTAACATCAGTGTTGGGGAGAGCGCCCTGGCCATAAACACACACACACACACACACACACACACACACACACACACCCTATACAAACACACACCTATGCACATCTATACATAGTTTTCTTATTCAGGGGGAGAATCTCATGCTGTACGTTATTTTTCATCTGAGATACAAATTCATTGGAAATGCTCTCTAAGCAAAATTAAGGTTTCTTTTTTCACCACGATTCTTTCAGAGTTTTAATGTTTCCTAATTTTACTTAGCCAGTCTTAATCAATTTCACAAACAATGATGGGGGGAAATGCTGTCAGAATAAATTGGCTGATAACAATCAGAAGCTAGTTTTCCTGAATGGTAGCCCTTATCTCCCAGACTTTGCACCTTGGGAAGGCAAGATTAGATAGGATTTAGACAAACAATGGGAACTCTGCTCCAAAGAACACAGCCCCTGTTAACTGTGCTACCACACAGTTGCCACATGAGGAAAGGAGCAGAATTTGTGTAATAGCTTGATTGCTGAAGGAATGCAGTGCAACTCAGCAAATCAGACTGAAGTATAAGCAACTCAACTTCAATAAGTGGAACAAAACGGCTGTGAACACTCCCTTTTCCATGTTGATATGGGGAGGGGGGCAGCCGACTCTCAGGTAACTTGCCAAACAGTAAATCACGCAACCCACCCACCTGTCCCGTGTGCCCTGCCGTGACACTCTTGCTCTGTGTTTTCCGCTGGAACCCAGGGCCAGCCTGGTTAATCAAGTCTTTGTCTCCTGAAATAGACCGTATGCTCTGGGGAATAGATTCAGTCTATGAACACTGATGCCCTTCTGACCTGACTCAGCTTTGTGCTCGGCTTGAGTTCCACCTGCTTCTATGGAAGGCAGGTGGCAAATAAATGCACAATTATGTCGTCTTCTCTGCTGAAACTGGGATGCATCTCAGGTAAGGGTCACATTGTCAATCAAAAGACAGGAGAATGGGATCCTGGGCATCTGGTATAAAATCAATAAATATTTCTTCTTTTCATATCAGCAAGAGGGATATCCTGTCTTTATAAGAACTAGTCCTACAGAGAGATGACAACTTAACCCCTAGCAAGCCATCTCTGATGGGCAGCAAGCATTAACTTCCTGCCATTTTATATCTCCGAGTTCAGTGTCAGTGTCTAAGGTCTGATTTGTTTTGTTGTTGTTGTTGTTATGGAGGAGGAAATAGCAACCCACTCCAGTATTCTTGCCTGGGAAATACCATGGACAGAGGAGCCGGGCGGCTACAGTCCATGGGATCACAAAGAGTCAAACAGTACTGGGCAACTGTGCACATATACACACACACACACACACAAAAGAGGGTTAATGTCATAAAACTTACAAATAAAAGAAAACAAAAAAAAATTTTAGGGTTTGGGTTAGGCAAATATTTCTTAAGTAAGACACAAAAAACACAACCTATGTTTTTAATGTTTTAAAATTAATAAATTGGACTGCATCAATATTTAAATCTTCTGCTTCAAAAGCCACTTTTTATTGCTAAGACAATAAAAAGACGAGCCACAGGCTGGAAGAAAATATTTACAAAACTTATGTCTACCCAAAATATATAAAATAATTCTTACAACTCAATAAGAATAAAACAAATGGTCAAAAAATTTGAATAGACAGTTCACCAAAGAAGATATATGAATGGGAAGTAAACACAATTATCATCAGGGAAACACAAATTAAAATCACAATGGAATACCACACACATCCAGCAAACATCTAAAATTAAAAAGACTGACAGCAACAAGTGTTGATAAAGATGGGGAGCAACTTGAACTCTTACAAATTGATGGTGGAAGTATAAAATGATATAAGTTAGCTTCTTATAAAGGTAATGTGCAGATACTATAAGAACCAGCAATTCCAATCCTAGCTGCTTACTCAAAAGAAATGAATGCATATTTCCACAGAAAACATGCATGCAGATGTTCAAAGTAGCTTTATTCATGACAGCCCCAAACTGAAAACATCCAAATAGCCATGAATAGGTGAACAGAGCAACAAATTTTGATATACCCATACAAAATACTGCTACTTAGCAATAAAAATGAACACACTACTAATACACACAATATAGATGAATCTGAAAAATATTATATAGAATGAAAGAAGCCAGGCACAAAATACATATATTCTGTGTGATTCCATATATGTTAAATTCTAGAAAATGCAATCAACTCTAGAGTGATAGAAACAGATCAGTAATTGCCTGGGGCCTGCAGTGGAGACAGATTGACAATCAAGGGCACAAGGAAGTTGGATGTGGTGGAAATGTTCTGTCTTGATTTTGTTGGTGGTTATTTGTATACATTTATCAAATTCACCACAATTAAAACTGGTGTGCTTTATTTTATGTAAATTTATCTCAATAAAGTTGACTTTTAAATAAAAATGGAAGGACAGGAATTGCCTAGAAGAGACATTAGCTTACACTGGCAACAAATTGAAGTTTTCTTCCCAAGATAATCAGAGAACTGAGAGGAAATTTCTAAAATGTTAACCTTTCATGATTTCAGTCAATGTTTTTAAATGTCTAAATTCAACTCTGAGAACACAGTGATAAACTCTGCCCTTTATAATTCCAACAATCTCTAGAAAGCATTTTCCTTAAACCCATTTTGGTTCAGATTTTAATTATCAGCTAAGAATTTAGCAGGAATTAGTTGGCAATCATCTGAAAGGATAAGCTTTATAGAAGCAGAACAGAAGAGAGGAAAAGGCTATGGTTTCACCAGAAGATTCAGGGGAACATTCCCATGAGCTGTGGCAATGAGGCAAGTGAAGAAGCTGCAGGAAGAAAGAGAAAAGGCAGCAGGGTCCATCCTCTCAGGTGCCCAGCCTCTTGGTCATGCTCCGGGATCTGATCCCTTTGTTTTCCCATGAGTCAACCCAGGCAGTTCGGGGTGAAGCAAGGAACTTGGCAAATGAGTGGTCCAGAGTAAACAGTCCCAGTGGCCTAAGATGATGTGTTCTCTCAGACCCACCTCTGTTATCTACGAGACTTCAGGTTGAAAGTTCAGGTGGAGAGTCTTGTTCCTTAACCTAAAAATTCAAAGCTATCAGGCTGCTAAATGTGTTTTATCCTCCTACTCATACAAGCACACTTTCATAATGACAAAACGTAAAACACGTATAAAGTCAGGTTTGGGTGTTTTGTTTTGTTTTGGCCACATTGCGAGCAGTGTGCAGGGGTCTTACTTCCCAGTTAGGGATGGAACACACATCCCCTGCAGTGGAAGCACAGTCTCAATCATTGGACTGCCAGGGTAGTTCCAAAGTTATGCTTGTATGTGCCTGAAAGTTGGCAAAATGTCAAACACAACTGAAAGTATTATTTCCCAAATCAAGATGTTCAATTAATGCTCTAACATTGATAAGTCAGAAAGATATGTGTTATTATTAATTACCTTTTTTTCATAACTGTTTCTCGACTTCATTTCAGGGAAATCACATTTCTACAATTTTCACGTAATTTCTGTGCTATGGATAACAATGACCTAAATGATTAAATAATCAGAATGTAATAATATTCCAATGTACAAAATCAGAATAACTTTTCATTAAAAATACAAGTTAAAAGAAAACAATAAAACATTTAATTGAAATTATTTTATGTTTTTAAAATAGGGATTTTTTTTTTTTCCTAACATATCCCAAAGTGTTGGAGGGGGAGGCATATGGGCAAAAACAAAATTTTTAATCAGTGAAGATAAAAATCTTAAATCAAAAGTACTTATAACTAAGGTCATTTAATTTTTTTAAAATGTAATCAAGGCATATTAAATATATATTATAGAAGTAGAACTATTCATAATTTTAGCATTCAATTTCCATGCAGGCGCCTATATAAAAAAATAGACATCATGCTTCACTGGTTGAAAAATAATATGCAGTGCTTTGAGCTTCTCCAGTGGCTCAGATGATAAGGAATCTACCTGCAGTGCAGGAGGCCCAGGTTCAATCACAGGGTAGGGAGGATCCCATGGAGAAAGGAATGGCAATCCACTCCAGTATTCTTGCCTGGAGAATTCCATGGATGGAGGAGCCTAGCAGGCTACAGTCCATAGGGTCTTTCCCTTTTTCTTCATGCATTGTTTTAATATTGCAGAATATTCTCCAGTTGCCATGTATGACTGCAAATACCATGCTAATTTACGATACCCCTGGAACCAAGGATTGGAACACAAAGAGAAGAAAATGAATGTTGGCACTACTGGTAAACAATAACTCTTTATGCAAGAATCTATTGTAAGTTAGTTAATGATAAATTAATTAAATTATCTCTTCTTTACCTCAGCGCTCTGCTGCTCAAATCTTTATGTAATAAAGCAGCCTCCCATGCAGGCAGCAACACAAGCCTCACCCTTCCTGGCATTTGGGGGCGGTTGCCTTTGTTCAAGGGCAAAAGACCTGCAGAATCTTTTCCCTAGGACCTGAATGGAGCTCGTCACAAAAGCAGATGCTTGGGTTTTTAATTAGCATTAAATCATACCGTTCCTAAGTGACAAAGCTGCCCACGTGTTCTCTAAGATCCAGGACTCTCTAAAACACAGGGCTCAGGGCAAGATTCCCTCTGCCCAGGTCCAAGGGCAGCCCTGCTTATGATATTTGTCTTAAAATTTTAGTCAGTATATCTGCTTTTAAGATCTATTAAATTCCTTTTTAATTATACAAGTAACATGAACATATTTCCTTATTGCAAAAGTATTAACACATTAAAGATCTGGCTACAACCCAATTCATCCATCCACCCCACCCCACTGTTAACAACTACAACTTCAGTGCAAGTCATTCTAAATGCATTACATCATAGTAGTAGCTAACATTTTTGACATATTTACACTGTGTAATATATTTGCACATATTTACATTGTTCTAGGAATTTTATGTCCATCATCCTTTTTTAATCCTCATAACAACTTCATGAGACAGCTACTTTCAGTTCAGTTCAGCTCAGTCGTTCAGCCATGTCTGACTCTTTGGGACCCCCATGGACTGCAGCATGCCAGGATTCCCTGTCCATCACCAACTGCCAGAACTTGCTCAAACTCATGTCCGTCAAGTCGGTGATGCTGTCCAACCATCTCGCCCTCTGTCGTCCCCTTCTCCTCCTGTCTTCAATCTTTCCCAGCATCATGGTCTGTTCAAATGAAGCAGTTCTTCCCATCAGGTGGCCAAAGTATTGGAGCTTCAGCATCAGTCGTTCCAATGAATATTCAGGACTGATTTCCTTTAGGATGGACTGGTTGGATCTCCTAGCTGCCCAAAGGACTCTTAAAAGTCTTCTCCAACTCCACAGTTCAAAAGCGTCAATTCTTCAGCACTCAGCTTTCTTTATGGTCCAAATCTCACATCCATACATGACCACTGGAAAAACCATAGCTTTGACTATTCAGACATTTGTCAGTAAAGTAATGTCTCTGCTTTTTAATATGCTGTCTAGGTTTGTCATAGCTTTTCTTCCAAGGAGCAAGCATCTTTTAATGTCATGGCTGCAATCACCATCTGCAGTGATTTTGGAGCCCAAGAAAATAAAGTCTGTCACTGTTTCCATTGTTTCCTCATCTATTTGCCATGAAGTGATGGGACCAGATGCCATGATCTTAGTTTTCTGAATGTTCTTTTAAGCCAGCTTTTTTACTCTCCTCTTTCACTTTCATCAAGAGGCTCTCTAGTTCCTCTTTGCCTTCTGCCCTAAGAGGAGTGTCATCCGCATATCTGAGGTTATTGATATTTCTCCCAGCAATCTGGATTTCAGCTTGTACTTCATTGAGCCCAGCATTTCACATGATGTACTCTGCATATAAGTTAAATAAGCAGGGTAACAATATACAGCCTTGATGTACTCCTTTCCCAATTTGGAACTTGTCTATTGTTCCATGTCTTGTTCTAACTGTTGCTTCTTGACCTGCATTCAGATTTCTCAGGAGGCAGGTCAGGTGGTCTGGTATTCCCATCTCTTTAAGAATTTTCCACAATTTGTTGTGATACACACAGTCAAAGGCTTTGGCGTAATCAATAAAGCAGAAGTAGATGTTTTTCTGGAATTCTCTTGCTTTTTCAGTGATCCAATGGATGTTGGTAATTTGATTCCTCTGCCTTTACTAAGTCCAACTTATATCTGGAAGGTTTCAGTTCACATACTGTTGAAGCCTAGCTTGGAGAATTTTGAGCATTACTTTGCTAGCATGTGAAATGAGTGCAATTGTGCAGTAGTTTGGACATTCTTTGGTATTGCCTTTCTTTGGGATTGGAATGAAAACTGACCTTTTCCACTCCTGTGGCCACTGCTGAGTTGTCCAAATTTGTTGGTATATTGAGTGCAGCACTTTCACAGCATCATCTTTTAGGATTTGAAATAGCCGAACTGGAATTTCATCACCTCTACTAGCTTTGTTCGTAGTAATGCTTCCTAAGACCCACTTGACTTTGCATTCCAGGATGTCTGGCTCTAGGTGAGTGATCACACCATCATGGTTATCTGGGACATTAAGATCTTTTTTGTATAGTTCTGTGACAGCTACTCTACATCCATATATTCTTGTATTTACTTATAGAGGATCTGTAACAGTGTGTGTGTGTGTGTGTGTGTGTGTGTGTGTGTGTGTGTATCATGCTTAAGGCTTAGTCCTGAAACCTATTTTGTTGTCTTAACCTCAGAAGGGACTTCCCTGGTGGTCCAGTGGTTAAGACTCAGTACTTCCAATTTAGGGGCATGGGTTCAATCCCTGGTCAGAGAATAAAGATCCCACATGCTACACTGTGTGGCCAAAAAATACTGATAATATTAACGAGGCAAAATATATCTTGGAGACTTACTCATGCAAGGACATTTAGATCATACTTTCTTTCATAATAGCAAAAGGTAATAGCAAAAGGTAAATGTTAGTGAAACTTGCTTTGGGAGGAAACAAAATTTTCCAAAGATCTTCAGAATGTCCCATTTACTGAGATTTCTAATTTTTCGTTTTCTAATTAGCTTCAGCTTCTGAGATCCACAGGCAATTAGCCACCAGGTGGAAAGTTAACAGCACAGCTGGCCGAGGTAAAAATTTCCCTGTGCAAACATCCAATTTGCTGGGCATCATCTTTCTCCCACCAGACAGCTCTCTAAATGAAAGAGCAAAAGTCCCACCAGGCTATTTCTGGGTGATTTTCTAATAAACACATAGAATTATTCCACACAGGATCTAATAAATACAAAGGAGCAAAAATCATAATGTCCATACAATTATTCCTTAACTAAAGAAGCTCTTCTTACACTGGACTAAATCACCAGCCTCCTCATTCCCCTCCCAGAGCCAGCATCCGGGCACCAGCAGCCATTCTCTGTGTGTTCTGAACTGTCCAAAGAGCCCTGTGAGCCACAATACCCTCTTCCTTGGCCCTACTCCCACTTCCTTCTCCACTCCCAAAATAAGTAAACCACTTCCTAAGTGTAGCTTTCAACTTGGTGTTGGGAGAAAACTGATATATTTCACACTAAAAGTGAGTGTCTGCTACTTCCCCTTTCAGAACTGTCTCAAGATGACTTGTTTTTTTGTTTGTTTGCTTTTTTAATTCTCATTGGAATATAGTTGATTACAGTCCCATTAGTTTCAGGGATACAGCAAAGTGAATCAGTTATATATATACATATACCATTCGATCTTAGATTCTTTCCCCATACAGATAAGCATGGCTTGTTTTAATCCAAAGCCTCTATTTGTGAATTGAGACTCATTTGGGGAGATATTTAGGCACAGAGAGAAGGCCCAAATACTTCCTCCTCTTTATTGTTGTCAGTAGGAAAGATTAGCTCATTAATATTTAGGATGCATCAAACAAGTTGGGCCAGAGAGTGGTACAGAGTGGAGCTCAACATAAATAAACAAATAAAATGAACATCATGAACTAATCAAGGCGGCTGGGACCATAAACCTGCAGGCAAGAGATGAAAAGAGAAATGGGGCACAATACCCAGAGATTTAATCAACATGGATATTTTTATCCTTTCTTCTTTGCAGTAGCAAAGTAGAAATCAACCCCTTTATAAATCAGGGGTTAGGTCTTTAGCATGCTAGAACTTATCTCTTTCTTTGTGAAAAGAAGCACCAGGATAACTTTTCTATCACTTATTTGTCTCCAGATTCTCATTGAGAGAGTCTCCCACTGTCACCCAGAGTTAGTTAGGAAAAGAAAATTCCTGAACACCCAGCCATGCAGGTCCTGTCTCTGGCAATTCTCCATGGTTTTAAGGCTCTCTCACCCTTATGCATGGTCAGGGAGGGGAAATTATCCCTTCGACCCCTCTTGAGTTCTTGTGGCTGCACTAATAATAAAATTGACACAAGGCTGATGAACAGGAAAAAAGAGAAACCAACTTTAACTTGGATGCATGGAGGTCTTACAGCAATGGGGCCTAAAAAGTAGTCAAAGCAGGCAGCTTTTAGACTTTTTGGACAAAGAAACAATAAATGTGTAAGGAATTGACAGGACTAAGAAACTTAGGATTTGGAAGCTTAATGAGTGACCAGTCTAAACAGAATTGGACCTGGGGTAGTACATTAGAAGAATTACTACCTAGCTGGGTAACATGGACACGTTGGTGAACTTCAGTAGGGCAATAAGGTACCTACAACAATAGAACCTAAGATACTGCAGGTAGTAAATCAGAACCTAAGGTCAACGACTGACTGAACATTCTCTTCAGGCTCCCCATGATGTTAAATCATTGGGATTATCTATATTAATCTTTGAGGTCTATCTAATCCTAATCAGATTGAAATTTTAAAGTTAAAAGATAGTATCACCCTGGGACCTCTTTGGTGGTCCAACGGTTAGGAGTCTGCCTTGCAATGCAAGGGATCTTTGATCCCTAGTCAGGGAACCAAGATCCCACATGTCACAGGGCAGCTAAGCCAGACTGCAGCAACCACTGAACTCACACGCCCCACCAACAGGACCCACAGGCTGCAACTAAGGCCCAATGCAGCCAAACAGAGAGACACATAAACAGTATCAGCCTGCTAGACCCAGGGAGACGCCATTAATTCACAGTTTCTCATGCTGCGGTCATTTACATACAATGTGTATGCTTTTTGCCATATTCATCCATCACTCAAACTATTATTTACTTAATGCGTGTGTGCATGCATGCTAAATCGCTTCAGTCATGTCCAACTCTTTGTGACCCTGTGGACTACAGGCCATCAGGCTCCTTACTTTCATTTAAATCATCTACTTTATTTCAAAGAGTTATACAATATCTGAATTCATTGGTTTGGTGTTCTATTTGTATTTTTTTCAACTACTTTAAAATAAATACATAGC
This sequence comes from Cervus elaphus, assembly GCF_910594005.1. Lineage (NCBI taxonomy): Eukaryota > Metazoa > Chordata > Mammalia > Artiodactyla > Cervidae > Cervus > Cervus elaphus. Next base: position 82,163,737 of record NC_057829.1, on the reverse strand, counting down.
CACCTAAACTTTAAAAACCATTCGTATATCTCCTAAGATTATTTCTTGCTATATTTTTGGCAATATACATCACAATAGAAACATGCTGCGATTGAAAACCTGAGGCTTCTGGAACTATGATAGAGATAAAAGACAGCAACAGCAAGGTCATTATTGGCTGCTGACAGGAACCTTGTACTTAGAGAAAGTCTTTACCAATAGACACAAGTGCAAGTACACATTCAACCCATCCATCTGTGACTTTTAAACCCTCATCAACTGTCATGAAGAACTGTGAAGAAATAAATATGGTTCCAGGAAATAGTTTTGTGTTCCTCTAAGATATGGTTTGCCCTTACATTAAACATAACACTGCATAGCTTTTGGAATTAGATCTTATTAAGCTCTACCCGCACCCCACCCCCGCCCACATTAGAATTTTTTTTCTAATTGTCAGATATTTGAGTTGACTTTGGAAGGGAAACTTCCCACTGTTTTATAAAGGACAGGATTTCAAGGTCTTCACTAATCTGGGAACTAACTTACTGACACGTGGCACCTCTGTACTTCTGTAAAAAGAAACTCCCATAAAAGAAATGGATTTTATCATAGCGTGTCATCCCAGTGACAGGAACATAAAGGCATGAAGCCAGCAACTATGGCCAAATTCCATTCACTCATTTTTCCTCTCATCCTTACAGAATCAGACTTATTCTTACATCTTAGAGTCTTGAGAGCCGATTAATCCCTCAGAAGAAAAAGGTGATGAGCCAGAAAAATAGATGAATCAATAGTTAGTGCTGACAGCTTTGAGACCACAATACATTCCCCGTGGACCTTGCAGGCAGTTTTAGAATGTACTGAGGAAGTAGAAGAAAGACATAGGGGGTGGGGAGCAGGTGCTAGGGAAAGCATCTGATGGTTTTCTCTATAATTGTCACCCTTAATTCATGCAGAAAAAGGAGCTTTAAACTCTAATAATGGAGAAAGGAACTACACAACCTTGTAGTTTTGTCACATACACTACCATTTTACTCTGCGCAAAGAGATAAATAGCATCATAACACTCAAATCACGTAGGCTTGAATTTATGTTAGGGAGGTAAGCATGCCCACTGATATTTCCATAAGAAGTTTAATTTCCACTTGGCCTCTCTTTACAAAACCACAGAATTTGTTCCTTAAACGAAATATCTTTAGCATACATTAAAAGCATCTTCAAAACAGTCACCTTTTGTTTTCAAGTCAGTCCATGAGCCCTCTTAAAGAGTAAACTAAAAGTGTGTTTAAAATAACTACTCAGCTGATTGGCCTATAAATCACATGAGATAGCAAAATAAGAACTTTGGGATTTCAGAGAGAGATTCTCTGAAATTATGAAAAAACAATGTAACTCGATGGGGAGGTTGGAATATAGTCCTACAGCGCCATGATGTCAAATGTTAACCCACAGATGTGGGTTTCTCCACCTGCCTAGAGTTTTGGAAAATTCAGTTAATTAGCTGCATTTAACAATTGGGAGAGCACGCAGAAAAGTGTGGGTTTCCAACTACTCTGCGCTCCAGAAGGTCAGAGAGAGGGAGACAGGGGAAGCGGGGAGGGGCAGGGCGGAGGGTGCTGTTAAGTCCAGCTGATGACAGAAGTAAGAGAGCACTGGGAAGTCCCATTTTCTCCTGTCAGTGACCGAGCCAGCGTTAATATTGCCACGACCCTTATTAGCAGGTGGGTAATGTCCATAAGCAACATGTTGGAGGAGAGATGAGACAGACCAACTTCATGCTTCCAGACACCACCAAAACTTTTCAGACACATTAGAAGCCAACTCAGAAACTATCTTTCCAGAGTTTCTGGGAGGTTGTTCAAGTACAAGTTTGGAATTCATGTGAATGCTGCTGCTAAGTCGCTTCAGTCGTGTCCGACTCTGTGCAACTCCATAGACGGCAGCCCACCAGGCTCCTCTGTCCACGGGATTCTCCAGGCAAGAATACTGGAGTGGGCTGCCATTTCCTTCTCCAATACATACAAATGTGCAACAACAAATGTTCAGATATAACATAGCTTTCATTTCTTTAAATCAACTTAAATACAGGTAGCATCTGCGAAGCTGACCATGGTCACCACACAGAGGCTCACTGTGACAGGGTGGGAATTATTGAGCCTGATGCCCTGAACAGGGAGGATGGGGGTGGGGGACCCACCCTTGCTCCCAGGGTCCTCTACAGACATCCCTGTGAGAAGCTCTTTGTCCCAGAAAGTGGACAGTTGCTCTGATCCAGTATGCTGGAAACCATCCCATTCATGTTCAGTGGCCAGTCCCGTGGGTGAGCCCTTATAGGCTGTGATTCAGAAGGGCGCTAGCCAGCTATTGAACCAGTGGCCTCAGTACTTTCAGCAGGGTGAACTCACTAATTGAGCCAATCAGGCACCAGGACAGGGAACTGGAAGAAGATATTGGAAATCCATGGCCAAGTGGCTATAAGAAAGAATAGATAAGTAAATAAAATAATTTGCAGGGAGCGTGAAGAATATATCTAGAAAGATGCACACCAGATATCCACATTGACCTTCCATGAGGTGGTTGGGGAGACCGTCAGCTCTTCTTGAGTTTTCTACAGCAAGCCTGCATTGCTGTCATAATTATAAAAAGTTTCTAAATAAAATATTTATAAAACATTAAGTGTACAATATTTATATATAAATGCCACATGTAGGAATACGTGCATAGATAAAAGCTTATCTCTGGGTGGTGGAATGGTGGGTAATTGTTTTTTTCTTTATAATTGTCTGTATCCTCCAACTTTTCTACTTCTATTGTCTGGGAAAAATAAGAAACATTAACAATAAGTTCAAAGGTACATTTTGTATCTTAAATCATCTCTGAACTACATCCTCTCACTGCTAAAAATTTTCATTAAAACAGAAAGCGCCCATTTGCCTCCCCTCACCCCACTCCAGTGATTTTCCAGTCTTGTGTCCCCCTGCAATATGTCATCATTCACAGCTATCCGCCTCGTGACATCTGCTGACAGGGCCAATGAGTGACAACTTTCAAACAAAAGCCCCGCATTAAGACTGGCTCAGAAGTAAACGTTTAAAGGCGTCTGACTCCCGGCCATCATCGGGCTCTGTTCCTAGTCCCAAATGTCCACAGCTGCTGTGTTCAGATCATGACTAAAAACATAAGTCCTACCAAAGATGACTACAGACCATCAGGTAAAGAGCAAATCCTCCCCCGGATAAGTCCTATTTTGTGAGAGCCCCCAGTCAGGGGTTGTTGGAGTTTCAAATGGCTTTATCTAGAGTAGATTCTTGGTAAAGAGTATATGATAAGCTTACACTAAATAATACGGATATGATAAGTATATGACAAGCTGAAGCTCCAGTACTTTGGCCACTTGATGTGAAGAGCCGAGTCATTGGGAAAGACCCTGATGCTGGGAAAGACTGAGGGCAGGAAGAGAAGGGGGTGACAGAGGATAAGACCATTGGATGGCATCACCACCTCAATAGACATGAATTCGAGCAAACTCTGGGAAATAGTGAAGAACAGGGAAGCTTTGTGTGCTCCAGTCCATGGAGTCACAAAGAGTTGGACACAACTGAGCGAGTGAACAATGAAAGATAATATGGCTGAAACATCCACTACCCTCATTCATGAAAACTGTTCCTGAGCTTGTCCTAAATCCTATAAACTTCTGACACATGTTCTTGGTGTAAAACATGGCCTATGGATTCTTGGGGAAATGCTCCCCCAAACTGTTTAACACAGAAAAATTTATACACGCCAAGACCTAATAACAGAGTATTATAGTAAATATATACCAAATAACAGAAACATGCAACCACAATAGTTTCTGTACAAAGGGACTCAGTGAAATGTGTCCTATCACATTAAGGATGTGGGACACAATGGAAGAATGGAAACACGCATACACGTTCACTCCAAGCAATGAAAGGCAGCTGGATGACCCCGTGACACAGTAATCATGCCCTTTGGCCCCATACTCCCTCCACCCACAGTCTCTTTGGATTATAAAAAGTGGGCTGCATTCATGTCCCAGGGGCTGTGGCCAGGTCATGCCCAGACAATGGAGACAACAAATTATTTGCATCTAAATGCAAAGGGTACAGTCTAAATTTTTAAAAATCTGAAGAGCAGTGCCATCTGGCAAAAGCGATTCCCCATCTTGTGCCCTCCCCATCTATTCTCTTACCCTGGAGCTAGAAAAGGAAGGCAGAGAGCTGAAGAGGAAGGGAGGGACCCAAAAAAGCCTGGCTTTGGGCTCTGCTCCCAGAAGAGAAGGTGTTGAAAGCTGCTGGTGGAGACCCAGATGGATTAGAAATCCCAGAGTGGAAAGAACCGAGCCTCACCTGTCCCACCTGGAGCCCTGGGCATCTTCTACTTTGTCCCCTGTGCCACAAAGCCCAGGAAATAACCACACAGGGAGAGTAGCAAGAATGGTCGGGAACTGAGAGGGTCCTCACAGTCCCCACAACCCTTCCAGAGATCCAGGAAGGCAAGAGAAAGAGAACCGTGCTTTCAAAGAGCCTCCAAAGTGAGTGGTCAACTGAGCCCTCTTCCCTGTGATTTCAATGCTTCCTATGACACCACGAGCCTGGGAGACACTGTGGTAACAGTTCTCCCGTTCCAGCTGAAAGAGGGTTTTATCCCTAGTGACTGAGAGTTGACCAGGTCCTGGAAGATCCAGGGAAGATCCCAAGGGACCACCACAGGGTCTGAGGTTATTAATACTTTGCTTGGGCACCTTCTGGGACAGTGAGAGGCTGTCAGAGGGTCAGGGGATCTACTGACACTCACAGGTGGGCAGGAACCTCTAGGCGAGCCAAGCTCACCATCCCACCATTCCTGCCTGGCTCGTTGGCCCTGCTACTGGCACTTCTGCCAGAGCGGGATTGAACAGGAACCCAGAGGGTGCGTACAGTAGGTTCTAGGCCAACTAAGAGACTGTGGACAGGTAAGTTACCTTCTCTGAACCTCACTTTTTCTTGACTTTTCTCACTTTTCTCCTCCCAGGTCCTTGGTGAACCACATAGAAGGCCTCAATAAATAGCAACTACTATTTCCCACCCTGGACACCAACTGAAATTCTCTATATCTTTGCCACAAAATCCTTACAAAGATCGTCAATGTAGCAGAGTGTTTGGCCAAACACTATTTCACTTATGCCCATGGCTTCCTCTCTCCTCAAGTCTGCATTGAACAAATCTGCACATAACTCTTTATTTGCCTTAGAAGTACACAGGAAATGTATGAGGAAATATTTTTAGAGACTTACTTCAAAAGGTGCTTAATAATGTTGATCTTACTGCTTACCAGGCATTTTGCAGGTGTTTTACAGACCTAATCTTATGACCCTAAGGGGTCCTCATGTTATAAATGAGGACAAGAAGGTAAGTATCATCACCTGTGTTTTACATGTATGTAAACTGAGGCCATTGAATCACAGGAAGTTGTCGTTAAAAACAACAACAATCATAGGTAGTATTTGTTAAATATTTATTATATGCCAGACACTATTTTCTTTATATACAAATTAAATAGATATACAGTTGTGTGCCTGGCACATGCTAAGCATTAAATGTGTGTTAAAGACTTAATATTATCAGGAGTTTTCACTTAATCTCCTCAACACTCCTCAACCACTGGTAAGAAGTGGGTACTCTTATCCCATGGGAAATCAGGACACAGAGAGGTAAAACAAATTGCCGTGATCTCATGGGTCCTGAGGGGTGGAACAGAGATTTGAACCCATAGAGCCAGATCTCAGCTATCACAGTCTTTTGCTCACAGCTGGGAAATGGTAAAGGTAGAATCTGAACCCCAACATCAGTCCAATCTCACATCTCCCAGCCATCTCGATAATTTGCAAGGGTCAGGATTCATTTACCTAGAGAGAGCTTGGTCAGCCTCTTTGTTCTGCGTGCAAGCTGAGTGCACCACTCACTCCCTCTCCCCAGGCCCTCTGGAATGTCTGTCTGCTTTGCCCAAATCTGAAGGTAACAACTTTGTGCCAGACAGACAAGCAAGGTAAGGCAGGCAGTTAAGGTACCATGAATACCAATATCCATGGCCATCAAACCCTAGAGTAATGCTGCTCTCCAAAATTCAGACATCCGTGGGACTTCCCTGGTGGTCCAGTGGCTAAGACCCCAAGCTCCCAAGGAAGGAGGCCAGGGTTCAACCCCTGGTCAGGGAACTAGATCCCATGTGCCACAACTAAGACCCAGTGCAGCCAAATCATAAATAAATAAAATTATTTTTTTTTAACTTAAAAATTGAGACATCCTAATATCTAAAGCACACGTAATTTGCTCTCCTAATGGATGATGTGAACCCTCCCTCCTCCAAACTCTCAGAGCATTTATTGAACTCTCTCATGGAATTTCTCTCATCCTGGTATACATTATGGTTATTTAAGAACTTCTCAACCTTTGTGGGCTTCCCTGGTGGCTCAGATGGTAAAGAATCTGCCTGCAATACAGGAGACCCAGGTTCAATCCCTGGGTCAGGAAGTTCCCCTGGAGCAGAGAATGGCTACCCAATCCAATATTCTTGCCTGGAGAACTCCATGAAAGAGGAGCCTGGTGGACGACAGTCCATGGGGTTGCAAAAAGTCAGACAAGACCAAGGAACTAACAATTTCAACCCTTCTAGGGCTAAATGCCCTGAGAACTGTATGGTTACAAAACAGATCTGGCTGCTGTGTAAGAAACATCTCCAAATAACAATGGCTTTAAAAAGATGGGAGTTCGTTTTTCTCTCATGTAATGCTGCAGTGTGGGGGCTGGAGGGCAGCTCTGCTCCACTGTGTCATGCAGGGATCCAGGCATCTGCCATCTGTGACTCTGCCATCCTCAAGAGCATTGCGTTTATCTGTCTACAGTGGCTCTACATCTTGTCTACACTCCAATCAGTAAGAAGAGGGAACTGTAGCAAGGAGAAAGGAAGTCCCTCCCTTCTAAAGGTAGAACCGAGTTAAAAGTTCTTTCTTTATCATGACTCAGGGAACTCAAATCCGGTGCTCTGTGACAACCTAGAGGGGTGGGATGGGATGGGAGGTGGGAGGGAACCTCAAGAGGGAGGGGACATGTGTATACCTATGGCTGATGCACGTTGATGTATGGCAGAAACCAACGCAATACTGTGAAGCAATTTTTATCTTCCAATTAAAAATAACTTTAAAAAAGTTCTTTCCCTGGCAAAGAAAGGGAGAGCCTGTAGTGAAAGAAAATGAACATCTCAAGGGACCATGTCTTAGGAAATATATTCAAAACGATGTTGTGTGCGTGCAGACAACATTTTTTCATCCATCAAATACGTGTAAAATGCCACCATATGTCAGACACTGAGCTAACCCCTGGGAGTCCAACGCAAGGCATTTACAAGCAATGGGTGGATAAATGAATGAGCCCTTTTATGGAAGAGCAATCTGGAGGAAAGACCATGAAAATTTCATGAGGACAAATAATTTAAAATATGGACACAAGTAATTTCTTCCCACAGTAGGTCATAGATAAAAACAGACATATTTAAAGCTGAATTTTCCATGACTTGCTGAAAAATATGGAAAATCAATTATAAAGAAAGTGAACAAATAGACCTGATTTATTGGGCTATGCTGCCACTAGCAAAATATATTACAGAGTCTCAATCCTGAATTTTTATTTTAATGACTTTTTCTGTGTTTTGCTCTGAAGCACATTTTTGCTTTTTCCCTGTAGAAAATATACAGAAAAACAAAAACATAAAATGGTCACTCATTGCACTTAGATAAATATACAGGTCTAAAATCAAGTTCTTTCTGTGTCTTCTATAAGATAAACATTTGAGGAGTTTAACCTGGGAGAGGAGCCAAAAGTTCAACTCCAACTTATTATTATTTCTTTTATATATGTGTGTGTGTGTGTGTGTGTGTGTGTGTGTGTGTGTGTGTGTATAGGCTTTAATAATTATGTCAGTTGGGCTGCCACTGGAAGGCATTTTCATTTTCAGCCATAGATATCACCAGCTCAGCTTATCTCATTTCCCAAACTCCATTAAGATAGAACTTCCCAGGTGGTGCCATCAACCCTCCACCTCTCCCCACCGTGAAAAAGTCCAACAAATGATTTGCAATTAGCATTTTAACCAAAATGTGAGTAGTAATATAAATAGTAATATTAAAGAGTGAAATCTTAAAATTCAAATGTAAAAGAGATGGATGAAAATTCTGAAGTGGACTAAAATGAAGCTGTATTTAATTAGAATAAAGTTTTCTGTGCTCAGGCTTTAGGTTTCAAAGAGGTAGAGGTGAGCCCTAGGAATCTGTATTTTCTTCCCTAGTGTTGTTAACTTGCGAAGCTTTTCTCCGCATACGTTGCTCCTGGCTCCTTCCTCTCCTTGGCACCTAGACACACCCTACTTATTCAGTGTGCTGTTTCTAGGAGGGCAGCTGCTGTGCCCATTTTAGCATCTTCCTTCCAACCTCATTAGGCTTGACTGAAAGGAATAACTCATAAGCATTAAATAAAAGCTACTCATCTGGAGGAAGCAGAGTATTGTGTCTTTGAATTTTGCGGTTCTCATCTTCTGTGACTTAATTGCATGCTTATTTATTCTGCTATGGTAGTAAAGTATTTGGTAGTGTGTGGCAAACAGTTATTATTTGTTTAGGACTTACTCTGAGAAGGCACAATCCTAAGTCCTCTGAGGACTATGAAGCCTCGCTCATTTGTTTAAAATGCTTATGGGGCTTCCCTGGTGGGTGAGTGGTAAAGAATCTGCCTGCCAATGCAGGAGATGTGGGTTCGATCCCTGATTCAGGAAGCTCTTACATGCCAGGCTGCAGAGCAACTGAGCCCATGAGCCACAACTCCTGAGCCCACATGCCGCAGCCACTGAAGCCCGAATGCCCTAGAGCCCGTGCTCCGCAACAAGAGAAGCCACTGGCGGGAGAAGCCTGTGCACTGCAACCAGGGAGTCGCCTCGCTCTCTGCAACCAGAGAAAAGCCCATGCAGCAACAAAGACCCCGCCCAGCCAGAAGGAAAAATAAATAAGCAAAATTATTTTTTAGAAATACTTATGGGACTTCCCTGGTGGTCCAGGGGTGAAGACTCCGTGCTCTCAAATGCAGGGGGCATGGGTTTGACCCCTGACTAGGGAACTAAGATCTCACATGCTGCGGGATGTGGCCAAAAATTTAAAAGATTAATAATGCACCAGTATCATTTTATTAATTGTAACAAATGAATCATACCAGTGTAAGATGATAATAATAATGAGAACTGAGTGCTGGGTATAAGGCAACACTACACCATCTTCTCAGTTTTTCTGAGATCTCCTAGATGCTCTCCCCAGCGTGATGCTTTTCAGCAGCTACCCCTGCCCTACCTTGGCAGAAAATAGGAGGTTTATTCATTTGAATGGGTATAAAAAGATAGGGGCTTGAGTGACAAAGTAAGATACTATAAATAAGACTGATCTATATACTAATGTTGAAACACTCAGCTCTCCTCCCTGACTCAGAACCCAGGGGAAACCAAGTTTCTAACCCCAAGAAGGAGAATTTAAAATTCTGGCCAATTCAAATGAAAAGGCATAAAGACAGTTAGGAGAGAAGGAGGAATTGGGGAATTGGGGAATTAAACGGTCCTTCCACCCATCGTGAGGCTCTCTATCAACAAGCACAGTCCCACAGGGGTTCTTGGTGTCTCAAGCTTAAAAATAATTATCAGATATTTGAGTAAAATCCTTAACATGAATGACACCAAAAATAGTAAAAAGTAGTTTAGAAGAAGTAGACACTCTAAGAACAAAAGCTTCAAAGCCACATTTAGTATTCTCGGAGCAATAAGAGAATAGCTTATCTCCATGAAATTAGAACAGGAAAAAAAGGGGGGGTTTTCCTGGTGGCTCAGCTGGTAAAGAATCTACCTACAATGTGGGAGACCTGGGTTCGATCCCTGGGTTGGGAAGGGCCCCTCGAGAAGGGAAAGGCTACCCACTCCAGTATTCTTGGGCTTGACTGGTGGTTCAGCTGGTAAAGAATCTACCTGTAATGCAGGAGACCTGGGTTCAATCCCTGGTTTGGGAAGATCCCCTGGAGAAGGAAAAGGCTACCCACTCCAGTATTCTGGCCCGGAGAGTTCCATGGACTCCATAGTCCATGCGGCTGCAAAGACTCAGACATGACTGAGTGACTTTCACTTTCCCTGAGCACAAAGAAGAAAAAAGTGGAAGGGGGGCTCTTGGAAGTTAAATTTTTAGCAGACAAAATTAAAAACTCAGAAAACAAAACTCCAAAGGGATGAAAAATATTAGAGAAGAAGAATAGTAGACCAGTCCAGGAGGTTCAACACTCACATAAGAGGGGTACTCACAGAAGGAGAGAACAGAAACACCAAAGGGAAGAAAATTAACTTATTTATGTTTCAAGAACATTTTTCAGAATTTAAAGAAAGAGTCAGCAGGTTGAAAAGACAACTGACAGTGGATGCAGATAGACGCACACCCAGACACAGGATTGTGACTTTTTGGAATATGAGAGACATGGTCTAGCCAAACATAGTCATTCCATGCCCTCCTTGCCGATGACTGGCTCAGGACAGGGCATGCAGTGCAATGCTAGCCACTGAGACATGAAGGGAAGTATGCATTAGCTTTCTGGGAAAGTTCTCTCAGTAACTCACATAGATGCAGGAAGAAAGGCTCCCTTTTGATGCTTCTGGATGTTTGGAACTGCCCTAGCCATCTTTGAACTACAGCCAAAGAGGACACACATTTAGTAAGTGGAAGAGCTAGGTCTCAATGCTGCCTCCAAATTCCATGTTCTTTTTTTTTTTTAATAAATGGTACTGCATTATTATTAGCCAAGCAGCATGTGGGAATCTTAGTTCCCCTACCAAGGACTGAACCCATGGTCCCTGCAGTGGAAGCGTGCAGTCTTAACCACTGGACCATCAGGGAAGTCCCAAATCCCATGTTCCCATGTTTTTAGCTCACTGTCTACACTGAAAGACTATCCACAGATAATAGCCTGAGGGAAAAACCATATCTCCTATTATATCACAATAGTTTATACATCAATCACCTCTAATTAGCTCATGGTACTTTTCTAGAACTTTTGCAACTTGAATTTGTATACTTACTAGTACTAGAAAGTAACTCTAGATCATAAGTTCTCAAATATCAATAACCTGGAAGTTCTAGTAACAGCAATTATCAGTTTAACCTACAACTCATTCAAAATGTCATCTAATAAACAAGTATAATAATAAGACTTTCTCACTTTCAAGTTCATTTATTTTCATGCCAGATAGTAGATACAGATATTAAGTCTCTGGCTGGTTAAAGCAACAGTACTAAAGAGGCCAAAGTCATGAACTTGAAAGCAGTTTAATTATCTTCACCACTGACTTCAATCAGTAGTTTTTTCAAACAATAAAGTGTGACTCTAAAACAAGAAGTGAGCTTTATCATGTGACAAGAAAAAAAAAAAATGAGGTGGTCACACTGGGGGTGAGGGATCATCCTAGTCCTGCGGGGCGGGAGGGGAATGCCAGTAGTTAGAAAGCATCTTTAGGAACAAAGGGAAGCTATTGTGCTTTATGGCTCAGTCTCACTGAACCAAATGATGTTAACCACTTCCTATGGAATGATGACACCCATAAACTGACACCTCTGCCCAGGTCACCCTTCTAGATGCCAAGCCTTCATAGCCAATCACAACTCTAGAGCTCCCCCTGAAGGTCCCATGGGTATCTCAGCCTCAACATGGTGAAAATAGGCCTAGACTTTCTCCTTCCCATCTTGACGAATGGCACCACCATGCAACAAGTTGGGGAGACAAAGCTTAGAGGCCATTCACAAGCACCCCTTGCCCCCCAACAAAGGTCTGCACATCCTTTCTTCTCTCTCAGTGTTTCTTCACTTTTACCCTCTCTTTAGTAACCCAACCTAGGCATCTCTTTCCTGTTCTATTTCAGTGGCCTTCTAAATAGTCATTCTTTTTCTAGTATCTTCTCTCTCCAATCTCCATAGTTACTAGAGTTATACTAAAAGGCAAGTCTGATGAGAAGGAAGCAAAGGAGGAAAGTGGAGAGATGAGTGTGTGGTCCATCAGGTAGGCGACATGAATGTATGTGAAATTTTTAACACAGGGGAGTGACATAAACATAAAAACTTTTTTTCTTTTTTTGCTGTCAAATGGACACAGGGTCTCATTACTATTTCAATTTGTGTTTTTCTAACTGATGTTGAGCATTTTTTTGGATATGTATCATTCATTCAGGTTTCCTCTTCTGTAACTTGCCCATTCATGTAATTTCCCTTTTAATTATTTTTCTTAGTTTATTTCCCTTTTTCTAGACTGAGTTTTAGACGTTTTTCCCTACACTCTAGAAGTTAATTGCTTTCCAGTCATAGATGGTGCACATGCATATTACCAGCTGCCATCTATTTACTTTGATGATATCTGCCTATTAACAGCAGCCAAAAAAGTCTGTTTTAAATACATTCGAGTCTATTGTTTTCTTTAGTGTATACACTTTGAGCATCCTATTAAGAAATCTTCCACCACTCAAGGTCACAAAGAATTAGCTACATTTTTTTCTATAACATAGCGCTTTTATCTTTAAAGTTAGGTCTTTAATCCACCAGTAGTTTACTTCTGTATATAATAGAGATGAGGACCCAACTTTATCTCCAGATAACAAGTCAAGATTATTTACCAAATAATCCATCTTTTCCCTAGCTCTATAAACTACCAAAACCTCATTTATACAGGGTCTATCTCCAGATGCTTTCCTGTTCAGTCAGGCCTGGTTTTATGTCTGGTTCTGTAATATATATTACTATCTGGTAGTGTTAGTCACCTTTCTTTGCTCTTTTTGTCCCCAAGATGTCTCAGCTGTTCTTGAAGTTTTATTCATCTATCTAATTTGCAGAATCAGTTTATTAAGTCCTCTCAAAATACTCCTGGAATTTTATTTGGAATCACATTGAATTTACAAATTAAGTGAAACCAATAGTTTTATAATGTTATCCTATCCACAGCTCTTCATTCATTTACGTTTTACTTTATATTGTCTAATAGAGTTTCAAACTTTTCTTCATAAAGGTCTTGAGGCTATTTATTATGTTAATTCCTAGAAAATGTATAGGTTTGTGGAGCTTCTCTTTTTTTTCATTTTATAATGAGTTATTTCAAGAGTAAGAAGATGCTATTAATATTGATTTTGTACCCAATTTCTTTCAAATTCACTGAGACTTTCTTTGTGCTATGGTACATAAATCACTGTGTGCTTATTCTGTGTGTGCCCAAAAGATTGTATATTCTGTGTTGCTTAAATTCATATTTGTTAATCTGAGTTAACGAGTCATGTTGTTAAACTCTTCTATACTTTTTCTGCTCAGTTTATCAGCTTTTGAGCATATGTTAAAATCTCCAACTGTAATTCTTGATTTATATACCCCTCACCTTAATTCTACTGTATTTTGCTTTATATATTTCAAGGGTATGGTATTAGGGGTATATGTCTATAATCATTAGATCTTCTTGGTTTATTGTGCCTTTCTTCAGCCTGTAACGCCTTATCTCTGGTGTTTTTCCATAAAATTGTTTTATTTCATACTAAAATTGCTCCTTGAGCTTTATCTGCCTCGTGTATCTCTTTTCATCTCTTTCTTTTCAGTCAGTGTTTCTGTGTCCTTCTGTTTCAAGTGTAATTTGGTGGATAATATGTTACTGGATCTCGGGATTCTCTCATCCCAGAATCTCTGACTTTGGCAGTCATCCCTCTTTCACAGGACTCTTGCTTCTCAGAGGTCTCTTTTTTAAAATTATTTAAACCTTTTATTTAATGTTGGGGTACAGCCAATTAACAATGCTGTTTCAGGTGCACAACAAAGCAACCCAGCCATACATATACACGTATCCATTTTCCCCCAAACTCCCCTCCCTTCCAGGCTGCCACATAACACTGAGCAGAGTTCCCTGTTCTACACAGTAGATCCTTGTCGGTTATCCATTTTAGATATAGCAGTGTGTACATGTCTATCCCAAACTCCCTAACTATCCCTTACCCCCATTCTTCCCCACCCCGAACCATAAGTTCATTCTCTAAGTCTGTGAGTCTGTTCCTGTCTTGTAAATGAGTTCATTAGTATCATTTAAATTCATTTGTTTCATTTCTTTTTAGATTCCACATATAAAGGATATCATAGGATATTTCTCTTTCTCTGTCTTTCTTCACTCAGTATGACAACCTCTAGATCCATCCATGTTACTGCAAATGGCATTATTTCATTCTTTTTAATGGCTGAGTAATATTCCAGCTTCTTTATCCATTCCTCTGTCAATGGACATTTAGGTGGCTGCTCCTCAGAAGTCTCTTAATGGTTCTTCTGCGTTCACCATTATTCCCTTAAGACTAACTATTCCTTGGCTAGTGATGGCTCTCTGGTAGGGAGAATAAGCCCTACCTTGAGCTTCTGCAGGTGAGTTGGAGATACAGGCAGAGAAGGTCCTAACTGGGGCTTTCCAAGTGCAAGCAGTTCCTACCTGGGCACCCTGCAGGGAGGCAGTGATGGGCGCTCTGGACACACGGCGGTGGGCACTCAGTCAATCAGCGTGTTCATCTGCCTGCTAATTTATGAGCTGGTTTAGACTTTAGGGTTTCAAACAACCCGAGTTCTGATCCAGCCATATAAATCAAAGGTTTGCTAATTGCCCTGGTTCACCCAGCGTGATGTAAGAGAGAGAGAAAGCCCAAGTATAACCAGTCCCAGTCCACCATGATTTTGGCTTCCTACCTGGAACCCACCTCTTTCCTTTCTCCCAAGAGTTTAGGGTCAGCTGTAGAAGGTTTTGAGCACCAGTCCCTCCCTAACTCCTCTCAGCATCTCCAGGGTCAGATTCAGAAGTTGTTGGTTTCCTTGACCAGAAAATAAATTCTCAATAGTCCATAACAGAGATGTGCTTTTTCTTGCAAGATACTGTGCAACTGTTTGTTGCCTGTAAATCAACTTAATTTAGATATTTAGCCTCCCCCATGGTCAGGCTGGTGGGAAAATACAAACTCTATCTCTCTTGATTTTTAAAACGTGATCTATTTACAAGATTTAGGAACAAAAAATATACCTAAAAAGTGATACTGTGAAAATCTTCCCATCCCCAAATATAACCACTAATAATGGTTTATCATCATTCCAGAGTTTCATCATACAATATATACACACACATACACACACACACACACACACACACAAGGGTAAGAATGTATTATACATACAAATACAAAACACACAGTCTTAATGCTCACTTTTTCTGCAAAGGACAGCATACTCTACAATCTAACCAGCATTTCACCTATGTTATTTCACTTAACTATCTGGGAGATCTTTCTCTACAAAAAGGTGGAGCATCCTTTTTACAGCACTACAATCTCACACGGTGTGGAGAAGTGTGATTTATCTAAGCATTTCCCACTGATAGACATCGAGGTTGTTTACAGCCTCTGCCATTACAAACAATGCTGCATTGAATAATACAGGACATTTAAATGAAGGTGAGAGGGAGGGAAAAAGCAGCCGAGGCATTTCATATTGTGAGTCTTTCCCAGTGATTTCTTTCTCCACTAGGTGACACAGAGGGATGGGATGGGGAGAGAGGTGGGAGGGGGCTTCAGGATGCAGAACACATGTAAATCCATGGCTGATTCATATCAAGGTATGGCAAAAACCACTACAATATTGTAAAGTAATTAGCCTCCAACTAATATAAATAAATGAAAAAAAAAATTTGTTTCTCCTGTTGCTGCTGCTTCCTGCTGCATTTTTATTTTCCTGGAAGCCACATGTGAATGCTTGGTTGCAGCTTCTACATTGTGCAGGGTCATTTTAGCAGTTGGAATTACACAATAAAATAGAAAAATGTACATTTGTGAGTAGCAACAGCAGCAGCAAATCTTGCATTTGTCCAGTGCTTTCTGCAGCCACAAGAGCTGAGACAGCAAGCTGGTGGGGGCTTTGAAAGCTCAACACACAATGACAGTCAACTGAAGACCCCTCCTTTCTGCCACAGCAGTCAAAGATGCCCAGGCTCTGCTGGTCAGGCCGTCCTTCCAAGGGCTACAGAAACCAGAGAAGGCACACATGAATTTTATCCTTAATGTGCTCTAGCTTTCAAAAACCCACTGGCATAAACACATTAAAGAATTGAAAGCAAAGACTCAAGTTGCTATTTGTTCACCTACAATCAAAGCAGAGCTATTCACAATAACCAAGGTGTAGGACAACCCCAGTGTTTACTGACAGATGAATGGCTAAACAAAATGTAGTATGTACATATTAATACACTAGGATGTTTTTCAGCTTTAAAAAGGTCTGACAAATGCTACAATATGGATGACCCTTGAGGACATTAAAGTGTTAGTTGTTCAGTGGTGGTCAAGTCTTCGTGACCCCAGGGACTGCAGCCTTCCAGGCTCCGCCATCCATGGACATCTCCAGGCAAGAACACTGGAGTGGGTAAGCCATTCCTTTCTCCAGGGTATCTTCCCCACCCAGGGATTGAAACTAGGTCTCCTGCATTGCAGGCAGATTCTTTACCGTCTGAGCCACCAGGGAAGCCTGGACATCATGTTCAATGAAATAAGCCAGACACAAAAGGACAAATAATGTATGTTTCCGCTTACATGAGGTACCTAGAGTCATCAAATTCATAGACACAGAAAGCAGAACAGTGGCTGCCAGCGTTTGGAAGGGAATGGCAAGTTACTGCTGATGGGTACGGAGTTTCAGTTCCACATGATGAAGAGAGTTCTAGAGACGGATGAAGCTGATGGTTGCACAACAAGGTGAAAATATTTCATGAGACAATACTACACTTAAAGTGGTTAAGATGGTACATTTTATGTTAGGTGAATTTTGCCACAATGTTTTAAGCACGTGAAGAGTTGGGAAAAAAAAAACAAAAAACTATTAGTAGCCTCTTGATTGATGTCAGTCTTTCTGTATCAGCAACTGTAAGTAGAGCTGTTTCTGATCAAATCATTTCTCCATGATCCTTTTTCCCACAATCAGTGAAGGGAGTCATACAGAAAAGATTTTATCGTGAAGATGGTGGAAGTGAGACTGCAAGTTAATATTAATCAAGCCCCCACTGAGCTGGGCACTAAGCTCAGCTTCTTTATCTTATTTGATCCTTATTAAAGCTCTGCAACACTATCTTCATTTCGCAGGTGAGAAAACCGATGTTCAATAAATATGAACAAAAAACAACTGAAAATTGTTAGTACTCATAAGAGTGAAGAGTTAGGCAACTGACATGAGATTATGAATAATAATCAATACTTGCCCGTGTACCAACAATATCCAACTGGAAATTGTTCTTTAAAAAATCATCACATCCGCAGCAACAAAAATTACAAAATACTGAGGAAACATTGCAAAGAAATATAAATAAGAGAGGGATTAGGACAAGGGGATGGAGTGAAAAATTCACTTTTTACCTGGTGCAAAAGACTGAACATGTATGTTTCCCCCAAGTCCCTATGTTGAAATCATAACCTCCAACTTTGTGAACAAAGGTCCGTCCAGTCAAAGCTATTGGTTTTCCAGTGGTCATGTATGGATGTGAAAGTTGGACTATAAAGAAAGCTGAGCGCTGATGAATTGATGCTTTGAACTGTGGTGTTGGAGAAGACTCTTGAGAGTCCCTTGGACTGCAAGGAGATACAACCAGTTCATCCTAAAGGAGATCAGTCCTGGGTATACATTGGAAGGACTGATGTTGAAGCTGAAACTCCAATACTTGGGCCACCTGATGTGAAGAGCTGACTCATTTGGAAAAGACCCTGATGCTGGGAAAGATTGAGGGCAGGGGAAGAAGGGGACAACAGAGGATGAGATGGTTGGATGGCATCACCGACTCAATGGACATGAATTTGGGTGAACTCTGGGAGGTGGTGATGGACAGGAAAGCCTGGCGTGCTGCAGTTCATGGGGTCGCAAAGAGTCGGACACAACTGAGCAACTGAACTGAACTGAATGTGATGATATTAGGAGGTGGAGCCTTTAGAAGGTAATTAGGTCACAAGGATGGAGCCCTCACAAAAGGGATTAGTACCCTTATGAAAAAGACCCCAAGAAGCTCCTTCACCCCTCTGACATGTGAGGATACAGCGAGAAGACAGCCATCTACAAATCAGAAAGTGGGCTCTCACAAGACATTGAGTCTACGGACACCTTCATCTTGATCTTCTCAGCTTTTAAAACTGTGAGAAATAAATTTCTGTTTATAATACACCCAGTCCATGGTAGTTGTATAGCAGTCCAACAGACTAAGATATCTCATGTTACTCCCATATAATTTTATATTCATGGGACTTCCTTGGTGGTCCAGTGGTGATGACTCCATGCTTCCTCTGTAGGGGATATGGGTTCAATCCCTGGTTGGTGAACTAAGATCCCACAGGGCATGATCTTTAGCAGTGAAGCCAAAAATAATAGTAATTTTATATTGTATTAAAATGAAATATCTGCCTAGTGAAAAAAGTAAACGATGCCCTGGGTCCAAAGTAAAGACCTCTCCAGGTTGCTGGGAAGACCAAATGAGATCCAGCACAGTGACAGCTTCTCCCAGTGCCTAATACAATTAGTGCTCTGTGAATTGAGATTTCTCTTAATTTTGTGAATGGAGAGCCAAATATCAGACAAGTTGATGCTAATAGTGGTTAGAAATACTCTTTGAGTGAGATTTATTTTAATTTCCAATTTTATGCAACAATTTTTTGTATAAATATGTATTTACCTAAAGAGGAGGAACACAATGAGAATAAATTATTTTGCAGTATAATAATTACAGAAAATGTGTATGAGTTCATATGCATATATTAAAATGCATCAGTCAAGGAGTTAACAGTAGTCAGAAGACAGCTGAATCATGAATACAGGATCCAAATTAGTGGAATTGTTATTAAAGAATTTTATGATAGAGAAAATGGTGTATTTTATGCATTGATTTTTTTTTTTTTAAGGCAGAAACAGGAACCAAATTTAAATTGGGTCAGGATAGTAAGAGTGGCAATGTCTAACAATCTAGGTGGTTTATTTGATTTTATCAGGATCTGATTTCTCTGGTTCTTCAGAAACTTTTCTAACTTCAATGTCACTTCTTTTGAAAGATGAAGTTCACCAACTCTTGTACATACTTAAAGAGATTAATTTTTAAGCTCTCTCCTCTGATATAAAATGTATACCACCTCTTCTCCTTTCATGTTACTTCCCACTGGGATGAGCCAGGCACAAAAATCTGAAGAAGCCTCAGCTATTATTAAGGAAGGAATATGTGGCTGCCAATCAGACTGAAGACATGGGTAGAGGAGATTTAAAAATAAACTCATTCACTAATTCCATTAATTCCTGTATGTCAAAAACTTTACATCCATGAACTCATCTAATTCTCATACTACCCCTAAAAAGTGTAAATAACCATTATCATCTTTATTGTACATTTTAGGACTGAAAAGCTTCAAGAAGTGAGATCACATGATGAGTAAGTGGTGGAACAAAGATAGGAAACCTGGGAATTCCCTAGCGGTCCAGTGGTTAGGACTCCACGCTTTCACTGCTGACCGGTTTCAATCCCTGGTCAGGGAACTAAGATCCCACAAGCTGAGTGGCACAGCCAAAAAAAAAATAGGCAATCTGTTTCCAGTCCCTCAGTGGGAGACCAGCCAGGGCACGCTAGGCACTGAGCATTTCTCGCCTGGGATCACAGACAAAAGCGCAGCGAGAGGAGAACTCCACCCTCTGAGTGCACAGAGATCTTACCAAGGTCAAAAGCTGGTCCTTAGAAATTGTACCCCCAACAAGAGATGTGTCTGGTGAGAATTTAAAGGCAAAGCTCTGGGAGCAGTTGTGGAAATTCATAGCCACGGTGCTGCCCACTGAGGTGAAGACATTCTTGCCAAATAGCGACTGAAGTAGTGATTTTAAGCCACCTAGCGTTTTACCACGATGTGCCTTAGTGTGTGATTTTCCTTGTTTGTGTCCAGACAAGGGTTTACAGTGTTTCTTGAAATCATTCACCAGTTTTGGAAAATCCTCATTATCTCTTTAAATAATGCTCTCTCTGTCCTCCTGGTTTTGTGGACCCCGATTACACATATTTAGATTTTCCATCATATTCCATATATCTCTTCTTACACTCTTTCCTGTGTTTTCTATCTTTTTCCTCTGTGAGTTTCAGTCTATTTCTTTCTGACCTTCTTATGAATCCACTATTCATCTCTTCAGTTATGTCCTACCTGGTATGAAATTCACTACTGAATTCTTATCTTCCATTACCATAGTGCTCAGTTCTAGAATTTCCATTCAGTTATATATATATGTGTGTGTGTGTGTGTGTGTGTGTGTATTTAGTTAGAACTATATAGAAAGTTTATATATATATATATATTTAGAACTATATATATATAGTTCTCTAAAATTGTTAGTCACTCAGTCATATCCAACTCTTTGCGACCCCATGGACTGTAGCCCACCAGGCTCCTCTGTCAATGGAGTTCTCCAGGCAAGAATACTGGAGTGGGTAGCCATTCCCTTCTCCAGGGAATCTGCCCAACCCTGGGATTGAACCTGGATCCCAGATTCTTTACCGTCTGAGCCACCAGGGAAGCCCAGTTCTCTGAAAGAATCCTCCAAATTATCATCTATTTCTTGACAATATTAATCACTATTATTTTAAATCTGTGTCTAAGAAACTCCAACGTCTGGATATACTATAGGTCTGTCTTTTTTTTTTTTTTTTCGGTTTTTAGTTATATAGATTAGTTATCATGTATGAAAAACTATATAGAAAATTTGAAGCTCTAGATGATGTTATCTGCCTTCCCTGAAAAATGTGTTTTGCCTTTTGCAGGCAGTTTGGAGAGGGGTAGATCACTTTACAATCAAGGATTAAGCCAATGTAAATCTGGGCCATAGTCCTTGTGAGGGCTGCTTTGCTTCCATTTCATCCCCATCTGAAGGAGTAGATCATTAGAAGTCCCAGTTGAAATGTTGGGGGTATTTTTCAGAATCCCTTGTATGCCTTAAGCTGTAAATGTTGTCTCTTCAGTCATAAGAATGCCAGAGTGCTCACCTTAATAGCATCTCAATTGGCACTTTCTGCTTCAGCAATAACCTCAAGGGGAGAAGTGGCACCAAATGTCAGCCTTCCCTTCTCTCTGGACTCTTGGTCCCTCAAGTCCTTGCTTCTTTGGTAGGTCTCTGCTACTTTCAAACACTTTTTCCGTATATTTTCTAGTTGCTTTTAGTGGGAGGGTTGGTGTACAATAAGCTAGTCTACCATCACTGAAAATGGAAGTCTCCCTCACGGCATCACAACTGAAAAATGTGATGAGTTGGATGATAAAAATTGGGTGGGGAAAAAAGCTAAAAAGGAACAAGAATATTTTGCAAGATACGATTGCTTGGTGAGAGACAACATTAGGTGGGTTACTCTGCTCCCCTTCTTCCCTTCTCATATTCATAATTTGGATTTAAGGCTTTTAGAATGTAAATAGAGAGCCTGAACAGATTTTTGAGGAAACAATATGCTAAAGCCAATAATGACATGTTCTGAAATTAAAGTTTTATGTTCAAGGGCAAATTTAATTTTTTTAACTTTTTATTTTGTGTTGGAGTATAGTTGATTAGGGTCTTCCCTGGTAGCTCAGCTGATAAAGAATCTGCCTGCAATGCAGGAGACCCTGGTTCGATTACTGGGTCAGGAAGATCCCCTGGAGAAGGGACAGGCTACCCACTGCAGTATTATTAGACTTCCCTGGTGGCTCAGATGGTAAAGAATCCACCTGCAACTCAGGAGTCCTGGGTTCAATCCCTGGGCTAGGAGGAGGGCATGGCAATCCACTCCTGTAGTCATCTGGAGAATCCCATGGACAGAGGAGCCTGGCGGGCTACAGTCTATGGGGTCGCAAAGAGTTGGACTTGACTGCGTGACAAAGCACAGAACAGAACATAGTTGGCTTACCGTGTTGTGATAGCTTCAGGTATACACCAAAGTGGGTCAGTTATCCATATACATTTATCTATTGTTTTTCAAATTCAACAAATTTCATTTTTAAATGAGTAAATAAGTGAAAAGCACAAATACTACAAAAGAAATTTAAAACATTGCTGACATTAGCTACATGAGTCACATCAAGTTCTAAAGTAAGATATATGTCCCAAATGAAAACAAATGCATGCAATACAAATCATACACACAGCATAAACAAGACAATTCAAAGGGTCAGAAGGGTCAGAAACTGGATCATTAGGTTTACATGATCATATATGCAAGCCATACTTAAATAGTATCCACTGGTGAAACGAGTTTGTGGTTTAGAAACAATTTACCCCCTTTTGGTTAAAGAAAAAACTGGCCAGAAAGATAAACACCAATACAGTATACTAACACATATATATGGAATTTCCATTCAGGAAACAGAATCTTGAAGGTGATTTTAAGGTTGAAAAGAGGTTGTACAAAGACTCAAATAAAATCAAGTGAACAAAGTTTTATTTCCTTAGCTACTTCCTGTATCATTTGACCTCTGAGACACCTTACACGGGTTCAGTGATTGAATTTAAAATCTAATTCACATGTTCACGAAGCTTCCTCTGAAAGGAGGTTCATCAAAAGGTTCATCACCAGGGGCTTCCCTGGTGGCTCAGTGCTAAAAGAATCCACCAGCCATAGCAGAAGACACAGGTTCGATCCCTGATCTAGAAAGATCCCACATGCCTCGGGGCGACTAAGCCCATGTGCCGCCACTGCTGAGTCTGTGCTCTGGAGCTGGGAGCCACAGCTACTGAAGCGCACGCGCCCTAGAGCCCATGCTCTGCCACGAGAGAAGCCACGGCAACAGGAAGCTCCAGCACTAAAACTAGAGAGCAGCCCTCGCAGTAACAAAGACCCAGCATAGCCAAAAATAAATAATTCATTTTTTTAAAAACAGTAAAAAAAAAAAAAAGTTGATCTATCTGATCAACCTCTATGATGTATGTATGGTGCACCTATCTATACACACACACACACACATATACATATGTATATGGAAAACTGAAAACAACAAAAAATATCAAGTAAAAATTGATTTGACTTTATAGAAGATTGTTACCATAACAGAAAAAATTCAAAAAACAGTAAATGAGAAAAGGAAGTTCCAAATATTATAATGTGATCCCATTTTACTAAGGAAAAATGCAAAATGGTGAGAGTAAAATATGTGTGATTGTTATTTTCTCATTTATGCTTCTCTGCGTTTTCCAAATTTTCAGTCCAACACAATGCCAAGAGCTATTTCATGTTTATAAATTTTAAGGCCTAGTGAGAATTGCCTGTGCTGATAAATAATGTACTTCCACACAGAAACAAAATAACACCACAGACAGAGAACTGGACGTTGAGGGAGAAGACTTGAGTTCAAGTCCCAGCTTCAGCGCTCACTCCTCTGAGTCACTTCAGAAAAGTCACAGCACCTCTGGGAATGTCGGTTCTCTCTTCTAATTAAAGATGGAGATGCTCATCGCCAGCTTATCTTCCTCCCTTCATTAGTGCAAATATCAAATGCAAAAAGTTCATGAACGTCTTCTGCCAAGAGGAAAGTGAGGTTCAGCAAAAGGAGTAACGGTAACTATTAAAGCTGCTTGTAAAGTTTTTTATGGATCTGACTCAAGTTTATAAAGTTTTATGACTGTATTTTGCACTGGAAAAAAAAATATCCATCATCACCACCACACCTGTTCCCTCAGGTGGGACAAACGCAAGATCCTGACAAAACACCAAAGCAGGAGAGTTGGACAGGGAGGTAGTATCAGCCCACAGGGAGGAAAAATAAAATGTTTTCACAAGTCACTAGAGTGAAGAAACAGCTGTCCTGGGTCCCCGGTGGTACCTTATCAACAGTTACCTGAGGCAGAAAAAGACAAGGGAAGGATACTGTGGGAGACACAGCCACATGTGAAGAACAGAACTTTTTTTAGATGATAACACACTCCTCTCTCTTCCAAATCCACTAAAGAAGAAAGAATATTGGTCAGCAACCTCCAAGACTTTGTCCAAACATTGGAGGAAAACTAAAAGCTTGAATTTTCATCTCATTCCTTAAAAAAATTTTCTTTTCTCTACTCTGACCACAATGCCACCAGTTACTTATAATGTGATCTTGGATAGGTCACGCCATACTGCTGATCTCAGTTTCCTTATCTATAAAATGGGCTTATGCCATTCTGATGCCACAAATGCCAGAGTTACATATAAAGAAGCTATTCTCTTTAGGATTCAAAATGGACACAGATGAACTTGGGCTCAGGAGACTGCAATGCTGGTGTTGTCACTATCTGCGACCCTGACCAGGCCCCCTCCCCTTTCTGATCCTCAGATTGCCGAGGACGTGTTAGGAGGATTCCTGTGCTCCCAGCTCCAGCCACAGTTCAAGCTATGCACATCCACTGATCTCCAGACGGGGCTACTTCTAGCTAGCATCATCTGCGCTAGGACAGCGCCCCTGTCTGAAAAGCCGACCTTGTACAGGTAGCGCTGCCAGCCTGCCTGGCAGTGATACAACTGGGCTGTTCTTATAGTGACAGAAATACAGACTTATCGAACTGTCCATGGGCTCTTATTGTCCAATAACTCTTCATGGCCAAAACTAGAAATTTGTGAATTTCCAGGTCTTATTCCCATTTCTCCTCCAACTTCTTCCCAAACTGACCATGTAATTTTGTTTAAACTACCCTAAACATTTGTATCCAGACTTTCACTCTATAACTCTCCCAGGATGAACAATCCAGGATATATAAAGCTTTGTCCATTTTTTTAAAGACTTTGTTTCTCAGAGTGAAATTACTGGGTTAAAAGGTACAGACCATTTTAAGGCTCTTGATACATATTACACCAAATTGTCTCTGGAAAAGAAGTATCAGTTGATATTTCTGCCAGCAATGGATGAGCTTTCATGCCAATTTTTTTTTTTAACTTTGGCATTATGAGCAGTTAAAAAACAAGTCCCTTCTTTTATATTTTAATTTGTATTTTTAAGGTAAGTAATGAATATGAACATTTTATTTCAAGTGTAAGAGTCTGTTTTAGTGACTTATCTGTTCATGACCTTTTCAGATATTTTAACTTGCTAAAAATTCATCAAAAAAATCTGTGGAGTAATTTCTTCCACAGCTAAAAAGGATGAGACAGTTAATTCCAGACAAAAATTAAAACTGTGAAATTGATTAATGTGAAATGAACATTTTAGCCAAATATTGTTAACACATACATGGTTTATAGAAATTAAAGCATATATACTCTTATTTTTGTGAAATGTTTTCTTGACTTAAAGCAGTTTTAAGAAAAACTGATCTTATTCTCTACTTCGCCATACTAAATATGTCTTATGAAAAACGGTGTCTTTTCGTTAGATGTGACACTCTTAAAATGAATTAAAATTCAAAAGCAAAAAAATAAAACTGAACACTTTAAAGCTGGTTGGGATCTGCACTTTGCAAAGCTAAACAACAGCTATAAAATAAAAGCTTCTTTAAATATTCATTTCCCTCTGGGGCCTGGCAAATGGGAATTTCGTTCCAGCTAACTGCACACACTCACTCTTGCAATTCAAGAAAGTTCTTCCCAGAACTTTAAGATATGCCAGGAGGAGACTTCATGCTCCTCTTTCTGCTCCAAAGAAAGTGATGACAGATGTGACTCTACAATCCAGCCAGCAGATTGGATTTAATTCTCTGCAGATAAGCAGCACATGTTCAACTATCAATGCCCAAGGATTCAGAAACCTTCATCTTCACAGATTTCATCTGGAGGGGACTGAGAGTCAAAGTCACCCATTCAAAACTCATCGTGTACAGTCGAGGTAAACTCTCATTTTCAGTTGGCAAAATATTGTCATTTTCTAGAGAATAAAACTCCACAGGCCCCAGACAATAAGAAGTAATGACAGAGGGAGATAATCACACACAGCCATCCAAAGACCACAGCCTGAGTAGACTCAGGTGTTGACAAAACTGACGGGGAAAAGAGGGAAAAAAGTGGAGGCACTGAGGGCTTGATTCTGAAATTTGTTGAAAAATGAAAAGTGGCATCAGAAAATGAATTTTAACAGAAGTTCAGTGAAAGGTACTTGAGCCAAAAGAAATGAGACACAACCTCAAAAAATAAACAACTTGCTATTACAAGTGTATGTTTTGAATTATAAGACTGAAGAGTTGGCCTACCGAATGCTGAATAAAATAAACTCCCTCCCTCTCATACCCATGACCTACCTAAAGAATTTCTAATGTAAATGACAGAAACCTTCAAAACAGACAAGTTAGGAATTTCTGGATGGTATCCAGAAAAGTCTATCTAATAAAAGGTATCACAGATATTATTTAAAGAAACTAAGTATTTTGACATGAGATAATACTTTGGGGAATGATACTTTGGGAAAAATTACAGTTTAAAGAGATGGGAATACCAGACCATCTGACCTGCTTCTTGAGAAATCTGTATGCAGGTCAAGAAGCAACAGTTAGAACTGGGCACGGAACAACAGACTGGTTCCAAATAGAAAAAGGAGTACGACAAGGCTGTAAATTTTCACACAGCTTATTTAACTTATATGCAGAGAACATCATGTGAAATGCCAGGCTGGATGAAGCACAAGCTAGAATCAAGATTGCTGGGAGAAATATCAATAACCTCAGATATGCAGATGGCACCACCCTTGTGGCGGAAAGTGAAGAAGAACTAAAGAGCCTCTTGATGAAAGTGAAAGAGGAGAGTGAAAAAGTTGGCTTAAAACCCAACATTCAGAAAACTAAGATCATGGCATCCGATCCCATCACTTCATGGCAGATAGATAGGGAAACAATGAAAACAGTGACAGACTTTATTTTGGGGGGCTCCAAAATCACTGTGGATGGTGACTGCAGCCATGAAATTAAAAGATGCTTGCTCCTTGGAAGAAAAGCTATGACCAACCGAGACAGCATATTAAAAAGCAGAGACATTACTTTGCCAACAAAGGTCCGTCTAGTCAAAGCTATGGTTTTTCCAGTAGTCATGTGTGGATGTGAGAGTTAGACTATAAAGAAAGCTGAGCACTGAAGAATTGATGCTTTTGAACTGTGGTGTTGGAGAAGACTCTTGAGAGTCCCTTGGACGGCAAGGAGATCCAACCAGTCCATCCTAAAGGAAATCAGTCCTGAATACTCATTGGAAGGACGGAGGCTAAAGCTGAAACTCCAATACTTTGGCCACCTGATGCAAAGAACTGACTCATTCGAAAAGATCGTGATGCTGGGAAAGATTGAGGGTGGGAGGAGAAGGGGACAACAGAGGGTGAGATGGTTGGATGGCATCACCAACTCGATGGACATGAGTTTGAGTAAACTCCTGGAGTTGGTGATGGACAGGGAGGCCTGGGGTGCTGCAGTCCATGGACACAACTCGCAGAGTCAGACACAGTTGTGCGACTGAACTAAACTGAACTGATACTTTGAGCCGGGCGGGGCGGGGGGCGGATTTTATTATGTACCTTTTCACAGGAAAAGTTAGATTCTTTTTTTATTAAATAGGAGGAACAAAAAGCATTAAATCCAGATCCTTAATATGAATATGAACTTCCAGCCTATAAAGGACACCTCACCAGGTAACTGCATGTTTAGAACCATGCACCTCCTTCCCTCGCCAGCCACTTGCTGAAATCTACACATGAAGCCTTCCTCTTACCTGACGGATGCCCACGAGGGTCAAGATGTAGCTGTGAGATGAGAAACTCACGTTCCCGCTGTGTTTGGGGAGGGGTGCAGGTGGAGCACAGTGAGGCAGAGGCCGCCAGCCTCAGGGAAGAGGAGAGGAAAGGCGTTTTTATTGGCCTTTCTGTGTCCTGGGGCTTTGCCTCCCTCTGACGTGGAGGCTGGAATCCCATGCTAGTCATTCTCCCCTGTTGAACGGTGCTCTTTGAGTTAAGACACCTGCGGCCAAACCAGGGTAAAATGTCGATTCAACATCACTGAGCAGCACTGGGGAAGCCGCCCCACTTACGGTTTCTGGAGGGCAGAGGTTTTGCGGAGAAGGTGGGAGCCCAAGGCTCTGGTCTCCTGCAGAGGCCGGGAAAGGATAATAAAGGAAGAGCAAACTGGGAGAATGAATAGCCAGCTTGGTTCATCCTGAGGGAGCAGCAGGAAAGGCGGCAGAGAGGCTGGGGCAGCAGAGAGAGGAGGACAGGAAATTCTGAACCAGAGAAAGCCCCCAACAGGGATAGGGGAGGGCAGAGGGTGCTGGAGGGCTGCACGGTGTCTGGGGGGCCTGGGCTAAAGGAAAGCCAGGGTGATGGCAGTGAGAATGGAGAACCAGCCCCAAGGCAACATCTAAAACCTGGGACCGGTCAGTGAGACGTTCAGGTGGGCACACGAGCCAGGGCACCTCTGCACTCTTTTTTTAAGGACAAAAGGCCATCTTTCCATTTATTTCTCTTTTCAGTTCAAAAGGTAGTTATGCAAACATTTAGGTCCTGTTCAGACCAATATTTAGGAATCTCCTCTAACAGAAGGCTTTTGCCCCCTACATGAAAAAGAAAAAGCACTCCAGGTGCAAACAACAGAAACAAATTATAATCCACATCTCCTAAAACTTACCCTTTTCTTTCTAAGGATCCTTTGAAAATGCTTTTGCTTGTGGGAGGGAAAAAAAAAAGCAGGGGGAGGTAGTGTTGTGACTACCTGGGTGTTTCAAAAAGAGGCAATTTGCAAGTATCTTTCTATAGTAGAGATCTCCTTCTATTTTTAAGTCTTAAGTACACTTTATTCTTCCCTGCCATTAACTGTGTGGCCCTGGCAAGACGGCTAGCTTCTGTGAGCCTCGGTTCTCTCATCTGTAAAATGGAAGAATAAACCTACTCCCATGGGGTTTCTGTAAAGACATGAAAGAGTTTGCACAACGCCTGAAACACAGTTCACACCCCGAAACAAATTCCTCTCCCCAGTTCTATGCTAAGGAGTAACATTCCGAACTATTACAGCCTCCTCCACGTGAAGCTTCTCCAAGAGTGAGAAGTGCTCTCCAAAAGTTTTTTACCTCCTGACTAATAAACATTCCTCGGAAAGAGAAGCAGGCAGGTCTCAGAGATACAGCTGGGCACAGGCTCTGAGAAGTACAGGAAAAAAGGAATGCCTCTTGGTTGGTAGTGAGCACTTTCCTATATTCCAAACCATGTTCCTTTCAGCAAGAGTGAATGCCAGCAAGTGGCTTACAAAAAGAAAAAGCACCACTAGAAATGTTGTCTTTAAAACAATTTTAAAGAAAACTGTACTCAATACATTCAAACAGTTCTTATTGTGTTCCATGCACAACTTACTCTCTTCCAGTTGCCCCACTGTGTGATGCCGTTTCCCCGCTCAGGTCTTTCCACATCATGAACGCACTCTCTGCTCTTGGCCCTGGCTGCCACTGCTCACCTGCCTCTTGGGTTACAGAGAGGCGGACCCTGGCACCACCAGAGGCGAGGGCAGGGGTCCATCCATGGCAATTCATTACACATTCTCCACACTGTGGAGTATATGAAAATCTCTACAATAAAACTTTCCAAAAGTCGCTCTTTAATAGGTTGAGTGAAAGAAAAACACAGTGGGTCACCCCAGGTACACCGATCCCACCTGTCCGTGAACCTGAACTGCAGCTCAGCCCCGAGCAAATACGCAGCACTGGCCGCTGTCTCCAGGATGCGTCCGCTAATCCCTGGTCTGTTCTACAGGTCACTCTGAGGTTTCCTGTAATAAACATACACCGTGACCGCTTACTGTCATGAAGTGTGAATACTGTCTAAACGCGTTTCACTTGCTTTCAGACTTGCAAGCAGGAAGCATTAAATGAAGAGGCTGCACTGTCTCACGAGCGCCCACTAGTGTTAACAACATGAAGTCATTCTCAGAGCTCTATGGGGCCAATGCTGCGTGCGTGCCGTCACTTCAGTCGCGTCTCTTTGTGACCCCATGGGATGTAGCCCGCCAGGCTCCTCTGTCCATGGGGTCAATAGGTTTGAGAAAATCTGCAGCAGAGTTGGTGTTTTAGAGTAGAAAAATAAAATATCAGGGAGAAAAGGAGGCAGAATTTAGGAAGGAAAACATGTTTTTTCGATCCTTATACCAAAAGGGGAGATTCCCCGGTGGCACAGATGGTAGGGCGTCTGCCTGCAACGCGGGAGACCCGGGTTCAATCCCTGGGTCGGGAAGATCCCCTGGCGAAGGAAATGGCAACCCACTCCAGTACTCATGCCTGGAAAATTCCATGGATGGAACTGGTGGGCTACAGTCCATAGAGTTGCAAAGAGTTGGACACGACTGAGCGACTTCACTTTCTTTCACTTTCATACCAAAAGGAGTTAGAGAATCAGGGCACGTAGAAGTTATTCAAAGGGGCTTTCTAAGTGTCCCACTGACCTGCATGAAGACAGACTCATGAGCATTCCCACCCCCCCCACCCCTAGCCCCACCCCAACTGGCTCCACATTTCCTGTGTCCTCCCCAGTCACCTACACCTCTAGGCCTCCACACCTGCAGACACCTGGCGTCTGTGGAGGGCGCTCAGCCTTCCTGGCATCCCTCAGAGACAAGAAACCAGGCCAAGTACAGCCCAGGGAGGACTGCAAGTGGCACAAAGACATGGGTCTTCCCTGAATCTGAGTGCTCATGATAAAAAGAGCAACAGTAGTGATAATTAGCTAATGTTCTGAGTGCTTACTAAAGCCCAGAACCGCTATACTCTCTTTACTCATATTTTTGTTTAAGCCTCACAACTGTGAGGTTGAGGAATTTCATGAAAGAAGAAACTGACCAGTAACACTTTGCCAAGAGCTTAGGAAAAAACGACCTTGCATGGGTCCCACAGCTAAGAGGTAGAGAGAGAGCTTGGACACAAAGGCAGGTGGGCAACCAGAGCTCTTTAACATAGTCAAGATTCTGGTAAGCTCACTTTAGAGGTGAAATACCAGAAAAAGACTAATACCTGTTGGAAGTCTTATAGAAATAGCAAGGAGACAAGTCAACTGACGATCCATCCGGTGCTTTGCAGGGAGACAGACAAGAGCAGAAATGCCATGTCAGCACCTCAGCTCATTGTTCAGTCTCTCAGTCATGTTGACTCTTTGTGACCCCATAGACTGCAGCATGCCAGACTGTCCTTCACCACCTCCCAGAGCTTGCTCAAACTCACGTTCATGTAGTCAGTGATGTCATCCAACCATCTCATTCTCTCTCGTCCCCTTTTCCTCCCGCTTTTAATCTTTCCCAGCATCAGAGTCTTTTCTAACGAATTGGCTCTTCGCATCAGGTGGCCAAAGTATTGAAGCCTCAGCTTCAGCATCAGTCCTTCCAATGAACACCCAGGACTGATCTCCTTTAGGATGGACTGACTTGGTCTCCTTGTAGTCCAAGAGACTCTCAAGAGCCTTCTCCCAACACCACAGTTCAAAAGCATCAATTCTTCTTTGCTCAGCTTTCTTAACAGTCCAACTCTCACATCCATACATGACTACTGGAAAAACCATAGCTTTGACTAGACAGACACTTTGTCAGCAAAGTAATGTCTCTTGTTTTTAATATGCTACCTAGGTTTGTCATAACTTGTAAAGGAACTAAATTCTATCAAGTCGCCTTAGAGGACCTGCCCTGGGGAACTATTAATAACTCATACTAACCAGTGCCAAATTATTGTCACAATGAGAACCATTAACTTGGAGCAAAATCAGAGCATTCAGTGTCTGCAGCTCAAGGCACCCTCTTCCCAGGTGGGATGATCTACGTGGAAAACAAGTCACCACAAGAATGCTGTTCAGTGAAATGAAGCTCAACACTAAGGAAGTTAGATGCCTCAAGTCAAAAACCTGAAACAACAGTAAAATAAATACCAAGATCAACGACTCTGGAATTTCCAGGACAGTCCTCATCTCCAGCACTCTATTTATAGTGCGGTGAGTTGCTATGTTGAATAGAGCATCATCCCTGTGAGGACAGTGCTGTCTATGCTTATGTCCTCATTATCAATGGCCTATGTAAAGCACACCTTTCCAGGAACATATTCAAGACTTACCTCAAAAATCAATATAATCTGTCAAGTTTTCTTTTATCAATACTATAGCCACAATCTGGTTTTGAGAAACATCCTTATCTGGTGAAATCACAAAACACACAGGCCCATCAGTCTTGGAAGGTAACTTTCCTCTTACTACAGCCACGTTAAGAAACCAGACCTATTTCACACTTGATAATATACGTTTCAATGCTATTCTCTCAGATCATCCCATCCTCACCTCCCAGAGTCCAAAAGTCTGTTCTATACATCTGTGTCTTTTTTACTGTCTTGCATACAGGGTTATTGTTACCATCTTTCTAAATTCCATATGTGTGCGTTAGTATACTGTATTGTTGTTTATCTTTCTGGCTTACTTCATGCTGTATAATGGGCTCCAGTTTCATCCACCTCATTAGAACTGATTCAAATGTATTCTTTTTAATGGCTGAGTAATATTCCATTGTGTATATGTACCACAGCTTTCTTATCCCAGAGAGATGAGATGGGGAGGGAGGTGGGAGAGGGATTCAGGATGGGGAACACATGTAAATCCATGGTTGATTCATGTCAATGTATGGCAAAAACCACTACAATATTGTAAAGTAATTAGCCTCCAACTAATAAAAATAAATAAAATTCATATCTTAGGAAGCAACCTAGATTATCCTTATCAATTTTACAACTCTTTGACCTTCAATTTCAGACAGACACTTTTCGACTTTAGTCCCAAACTCTGCATATGAAATGATTTCAGGATCACTAGAGACTTGACTTCCCTCATCAGAAGAAAATGAGAGCATCAAACCAGGTTAAGGCTGCTGGGGGAAGAGGAGAGGTCAGGCTTTACTCAACAGCTATAATCTCATCTAAAATTTTTAAATGGGGAGCTTTCCTGGTGGTCCAGGGCTTAAGAATTCACCTTTGCAGTGCAGGGAACACGGGTTCAATCCCTAGTCTAGTAAGACTCCACAAGCCTCAGAGCAACTAAGCCCGTGGGCAGCAACTACCGCAGCCTGAGCACCTCGAGTCCGTGCTCTGCAACGAGAAGTCGACAGTGAGCAGCCCTTGCACCACAACTAGAGAAAGCCCAAGAGCAGCAACAGATACCTGTGCAGACAAAAACAATAAACATATTAAAAAGAATGCAAAATTAAAGAAAATATGCAATTTGTGAAAGGTTTGGTCTGAACAGTCATGCTAAGGTCTCTATTTAATTCTACTTCTCATTTTAAAAATCGTTTTATTCACAAATATTTGCAAAGTGCCTTACTTTGTGACAAGACCGTACCAGGCAGGGTGGTTGTAACAGTGAACAATACACTAATAAAGAGACTCTGCCCTCGGACCTACTTACTGTTTTGACTTTAGGTTTTTTTTTAAGAAACTGAAGAGGGATATAAATACACGCCCCCAAATTCTACTTTTTATCTTCTAAAGTGTTAAAATCGCAAGATTCCTAAAACTGCACTGGCGTATGTTTCTACTATGGACACTGGTTCAAGTGTTTCTTCTCCTCTGCTCAATGTTCAGAAGATACAGGTTGAATAATACAGACAAAACCAGTTGTAAGTTGAAAAATCAAACTGGATTTTATTAAAATATACATAAATAACTCTTATTTTTATTTCATCGGTTGGGGAAGTTAGGAGGAAATTAAGTGAAAAGTAATAGCACTGGTGTCGAGAAATGAAGGCCAAAAGGGAGTGGGTGGAACTGTACTCCAGCCCAGACCTGCCACCAGCAGCCTGACAAAGGCATTCAGTGTCGTGTCCTTGGATGCAGAATAAGGTTGTGGAAACGATGCTGTCTGGGGTCAGCTGCAGTTCAAAAACTCTACTGTCCTAATTCTATTATTAGGAGCAAATGCTATAGTTAGACATTAACTATAGAGCAGGTGCTCACAATGAAAAGTAAATAAACACTGAACTCAAAGGAATACTTTTAAGGAAGACAAGAAAATTACAGAAGTTTTCTGCTTTAGAAAAATGCACTGATGTTACTGTTTTATTCACACTAATATATATACACAAAAAATGTGTATCATATGTGACTTTCAAAAAATTCTATGTTCCATGAGAACTATGTAAACAGTGTAAAATGTTCCTACTGCATAACAAAAGCAAATCAGCATTCCCATGTAGTATTAGGAAAATATTTAGATAATCTGAAGTTACAGTAAAACAAAGTAAAATATCACAGAACAGTCTTTTCATGAAATAGAGCTACAGTCTAGAAGTTCATACAGTTCATACTTTCCAATACTTTGGTATAAGTGAAATTAATAGAAGGCAAAAAAACCCAAAACCCAAAAAAATTCTACTGTGGTTCTCATATTAACTGCAACTTCAGCACTAAGGCGATTGCACAGCTACCATAGTTGATAAAATGGAGAAACTTCTTGCTTGCTCCCCGCTGCTAGCGGAAGCGACGCTAGGAAAGAATTCACAGGACTTCCGTGAAGTGAGAAGTGTCTCACTTCCTCTCACCACTCTCATCCTGGTAACGGCCTGGAAGTCTCCAAGACCACAGTGGAGCTTGGAACAGCAGTGATTTTGGTTACTTCCGCTTAACAAATACAAATAACCCTGCATTAAAGCAGCCCAAACTATAATTCACATTTAAAAAGTTGAACATAAATCTTTAAAAAACTGTATTATTATAGTTTCTTGAGAAGTCTGTAGAACATACTACATTAATTTAAAAATGCAAGTTTAATAGACCACTGACAACAGTTTAGGAAAAAGAAACAACCGTTTGCATGCGACAAATATTCTTCATTGATAGCACATATTACTTTGACAACTATACAATTAAACTGATCTGAGGAATTTTAAACTGCATCATTTTAAACATTTCTTTTTCTCATCTACACAGTCCAAATGCGGTACTGATTTTTTTCATTGTCTTTTTGTTCTGCATGTTTTCTTTAAATGAACCCCTACATCTGAGAAGGACAGCACAGGAACTGTTGATGCATCACTTCTCTGTCAGCCAGCCCAGGAGAGGACTGGGAATGTCCTCCGAGGATTTTCTCGGCACTGTAATTTAGACTGCAAGCTTCTGTAAAGACAAGAGAATCTTGAAAAGAAAAGAAGAATCCTCAGTCAACTTTACAAACTTAACAGACATAACACAAAAACTCAATGTCATTCCTTTCTGAAATGAAAGAACACACTGTCAAGCAACAAACGAACATTGCAAACTGCCTGGAAGAACACGGCCCGTGAACACGAAGTCCTCAGACAGGCCTTCTTGAGGGACAGAAGGGCATCAGGGAGTGTTCAGTGAGGTCAACTAGCTTAATAATCTTCATAACAAAATGAGTACAAAAAATAAAAGGCAAAACATAAAGTGAATTATCTGTCAGGTTAATCTGAGGCTTTTTAAAGAGTGATTCTAAAATTAAAGGACAGAAAAAAAATTCAGCAAAACTGTCAATGCTTGAATGAACCATGTATAGAAGGACTGTTAAGATTTTAAATTATTTTATAGTGTCAGTACACTGTTAGGAACTAAGCTCTTGCCTAAGTTTTACAACCATGTATAAGAAGAAATAAAACAATTACAGTGAACAAATCATGTGTAAGATGAAAGGGTCTTAATTTTTCATAGTAGGTGATGATGTCACAGTCCTAGAACTGTTTGTTTGGATTTTGTTTGTTCTGCTTTGTTTTGTGCAGAAAGAATGTTGGGAATTTAAATCATTTCAAAATTCATTTAGAATAATATCCAAGACTATGGTATACTAAGAAAGTAGACTACCAGATATTAAAAACTTTCACTGAACCTAAGACATTGTCAATTGTAAGATGCAACAATGTTTTATGCATCATGCAAAGAAAAGATGCCCAGGGTAGGGAGTCTAAAAGGCACAGAGACCCTCACAAAAAGTAGGGATATCAAATCCCAAACAGCCTCAATGAGGGGTAAAAATATAATAATAAAAATAATAATGCTTCCTCCAGAAAGAACGCAAAGATGCTGCAGACCACTTCCCTGACAACAGGAAGGGGGAGAAATTCCTTGATACTGACCTGGTGCCTCCACCCCCACCAGCCTGCAGATTTTATGACCTGAGTGCACACTAGCAGCACAGGCCAAGAAGATCTCAAGCAGAGAAGTGAGTTTCAAAAGACTCAGACTAGCAGTGCCCCCCAGTGACTGTAGAAGAAAACTCAAACCCTCTCAGGGAGAACTAAACTTTCATTAAGGCAACAGCTGCTTTTTAAGATGCATTCCAGATGTAAAGATGCTGAAATGCAAAAAATACGTAACTTGAAATCAGTAAAATATGGTAGACAAATAAGTCAAAAGAAGAGATGTCAGAAAACCTAGAAAACAAATATTGGGTGTATGAATTAAAAAAAGTCAAAACAGCACATGTAAAAAACATCAAACCAACAACAAAAAGGTCCATTATTCAATATAAGGCACAGGCAAAAAAGATTAAATATTTAAGAAAAAAGTTAAATTCCTCTCTATACCATATCCTTCAAAACTATGAAGTCAGGTGAAAAAACAAAAACATATAAAAACTAAAAGAAAATAAATGTAATTATCTACATAATATTAAAAGACTGGCCTTCACATTTTTTAAACATGCTCCCTGATCCTACCCCTTAAAAATAAAAGGGAGTATTTATTTATTAGAAGGCAAATGCCAAACTCAAAAAAAACTGTAATGACAAAACGTTAATTTAACTATCATAACTATAAATCTGTAAGAAGCAAAAATATCATACCCCCCACACCTCCAGAAAAAAGCATAAAGGTCAAAAACAGGCAATTGACAAAAAAAGAAATGGCCAGTTAAAAACACTAAACATGCTTCATTTCACTAGTAACAGAAATGCAAAATGAAACAATGATGTAACAACCTCTGGGCTTCCCAGGTGGCCCTAGTGGTAAAGAACCCCTCTGCCAATGAAGGAGACAAAAGTCACGGGTTTGATCCATGGGTGGGGAAGATCTCCTGGAGGAAGGCACGGCACCCCACTCCAGTAATTTTGCCTGGAGAATCCCATGGACAGAGGAGCCTGGAGGGCTACGGTCCATAGGACTGCAAAGAGTCGGACATGACTGAAGTGACTTAGTATGTACGCATAACAATTTCTAGCTATCAAATTAGCAAAACTTTAAAAAACAGCAATACCCAATATGGACAAGGGTAGAGAAAAACTAGCACTTATTTTGACAGCAGCTATGAAACTTCTGCAACCCTTCTGAAATACAACTTCCCAATAAACACAGATCAAAAATCTTTTTAAAATGTGACTACTCTTAGATTTAGGAATTTATGCCAAGCAGTCAGAAATGCACAAAAAGTAGATACAACTACATGTTAAGAATTATTTACAATAGAGAAAAATTGGAAAATCACCTAAACATGCAACAATGGTAGATAAATTAAGGATTTTAATAAAAAGAACTATGAATGAAATACAACTATTAAATATAATGCATCTCTGGTATGGCAAAAACCACTACAATACTGTAAAGTAATTAGCCTCCAACTAATAAAAATAAATGAAAAATAAATAAATAAATATAATGCATCTCTGAAGCACTGTTCATGCTAGTAAACCCATATGCCCAACGGTAAGGAATGGTTAAAACAAACTGTGGTGGAATCACTAAAAAGGATGAGGCAGCTCTTTTGCTCTGATACATATTCTGTCTGTCTGAGATGATCTTCTTCCCCCAGATATCTACCTGGCTCAGCTGCTTCAATGACATTCTATCATTAAGGATGACCCCTGCCATTTTACATACAACAGCAACTTGTTCCCATCTCAAAGGTATTCCCTCTCCCCTTATCCTGATGCTCTATTTTTAACCATCTGACTCACTTCCATTGTTCATTTACTGTCTGTCCTCTCCTACAGGAAAGAAGATCCTTGAGGGCAGACTGTGTGGTCCATTGCTGTAACCCTCAGGGCCTAGGCACTTAGCAGGTAAGTAAGGTGCTCAGCAAACGATGGAAAGATGCTGGGTGGGTGGATGGATGGACAAATGGATGGGTGGGTGGATGCGGGAAAATCACAAAGATACAAAGGTAAGAAGAGTGGGTAAAGTTGGTGGTGGTCAGAGCGGGGTTCTCTGGCTTCTCTCCAAAGTGTGAGAGAGTAGGGTCACGGTCAAGGGCTGTGGGAAATGTGAGCAGAGAGAGGAGCAAAATAACAGTCACTTCAGTGTGGGGAAGGGAATTTACCAGCAAAAGTGTGGCAGAACAATACTGCAGGCTTGACTGCCCACTGGATGCTTTGGTCATAGATTTGAAGTGAGTACGGTTAGCGCAATTGCCTGACTTTTCTCTGACCATGTGCTGCTACTTGAGTGAGGTTCAGAGTAAGGGTTTACTACGATTTAGGTTTTGCCAGGTGAGTAAGAGAGGAAGAGAAAGACATGGGACTCCCCTGGTAGTCCAGGGGTTAAGACTGCTCCCAACAAAGGGGGCCCAGGGTTGATCCCTGGTCAAGGAACTAAGATCCTATGTGCAGGGTGTAGTCAAAAAAAAAAAAAAGCCTCAGAATGAAACCTTCGGAATTTATACACGCAATAAAGATAAACTCACACTGTGAAGCTGAAGTCCAATCAATGCTGGGGCTGTTCTGGACTAATGTTCATTGTTCGATAAATTTCTTTAAGTAATAACAGAGCAGTATCTTCTGATTCCCTATTAAAAAGAAAAGCACATTTACTTAAGAGATAATGAGAAATTAACCTCTATGCATAAAGGTAGAAAGGCAGCTTTGGTTCTATTCAACTTTAGCTAAGGAGGGCA
The DNA here is from genome assembly GCF_910594005.1 of Cervus elaphus. Classification (NCBI taxonomy): domain Eukaryota; kingdom Metazoa; phylum Chordata; class Mammalia; order Artiodactyla; family Cervidae; genus Cervus; species Cervus elaphus. The sequence goes on along the minus strand of NC_057829.1, from coordinate 82,124,863 downwards.
AATGAAAACAAAGTTGTATAATCTCAGAGCTGTCCTTAAAAAATGGATAAAGACTGATCAGCAACAAAACAGCTGTGCTGCCGTTCCCCTTGGTGACAGAGGATATATGAAAGGATGGCATTCAAAGTCCCTACCATTCCCACTCTGAAATGTATCTCAACAATATGTGCAAGTACCAGAGGTCTTTGGTCAAACACAGGTGACATGCTGCCATCTTGTGGATAACTAAGCTAATGGGGTAAAACACTGATTTTGAATATATGGGCATTCAAAATAATATTCCGTAACAAATGCTAATTCAGCAAGAATCTCACGGAACTGCAGTATGTGCTGGCACATGAACACTATCAAAGGTAAATACTTACCAATAGCATAAGTGACTCTGAAGAGCGAAAAGATATTCATTAAAACTCTCTATTGGCTTTTCTTGAAGAACGTAGTCAATTCGACGGCCTCCATTCAACATTCCAACCTTTCCTAAGTAGTCCTCATCCTTGGAAAAATCTGGACTTTCAACAATCTTTTCTGCTAGAATTCAAACCATTTCAATATCAAAGTCAATCACTTAATCATTATCCTCTGACTTTAGCTGACTTTCTGGGCTCAAGAGAAAATTGCTTGACACACGCAGCAGCCTGGGGAGCTACCAGGCTCACTTCCCATTCCTCCAAAGAGCCAGGGGGAGAGGGGCTGGCTGCCCGGGAGAGAGGATAGAGAGCCAAGCAGCTGACAGGAGTTTTGAAGAAAAGGGGTGAGAGAGCATTGTAGAGAGAAAGGAAACAGAATTAGAACCTGAAAGAATCAAAGACATCATGGCACAATGACCTGACATTGCACGTACAGTCTACAGTGACAAGTCAGACACAACCAGGAGAGTTCTGCTCACAGGGGGTCATTCAAACGCCTGAATACCAACTTAATTCTCAACTCCGACATTCCACTCTGGCCTTATGAATCTCAAGATTTAAAGCCTGTACAGTAAAACCTGGGCTTCCCAAGTGGCTCAGTGGTAAATAATCTTCATGCCAATGCAGGAGAAGCAGGTTCAATCCCTAGGTCAGGAAGATTCCCTGGAGGAGGAAATGGCAACCCACCCCAGTATTCTTGCCTGGAGAATCCCATGGACAGAGGAGCCTGGCAGGCTACAGTCCATGGGATTGCAAAGAGTCGGAGACGACTTAGCAACTAAACAGCAGCAGAGTAAAACCTGCAACTATCAGCCCAAAATCTAGTTTAAAAAGAAAGGATGACATGCATTTTGAAGTAGTTTGTCCAAACAGATTTTCCTTTATAGGAAGAGCCTCTACATTTCAACAAAAAGGACTATAATGGAAAAGCATCATCAAATAATTTATGTGTGCTTTGTTCACAAATAATTTTTGCACTGGAAAATGCCTTAAATGTCAAATTTACCTTCAACTACTTGCTTTTCTTCCTCTTCTTTGATCTGATTGGCTACCTTCTCCAACTCTTCTTGCAACTGAGCTGAAGAGGTGTGAGCACGGGCAAACTCGTTCAGTGTCTGCCAGGCGCTTCTCAGAGAGCTGATGAAACCCTGCTTCAGATCAGACCCCATCCGAGAGAGACTTTCTTTCAGCTCTAAGGAGGTTAAGATGACATAACAAGGTATTAGTTACTGGGTAAAATTCTGCACCGCAAAAATTAAAACACAGGTTACACTATTCTCAAACGAGGTAAGACCTCTTATTCGTCTCTTAAATGTCAAATACACGGGAGTTTCTCAGCCAAGAACGCTCAACATGTTAAAATGTTCTGTGGAGTCTTATTCGATCATTTTTTTAATGACTAAACTTGATCCAGCTTAAACCTATACATTTCCTCTCTCCAAAAAAAGAAAAAAAAGACAGAATTCAAATACCATAAAAATGTATAAGCACATTTATGGGCCTTTTTTTATACTATAAGTCAAAAAATGGGGCCACAAGACTAAAAAGATGACTGTTTTTCTAATATGTATTGGTGAATGGTTTTGAGAATTTGAGATTCTGATATAATCACAATTTAAACTAATTTAAAAATGAAGAAACTACTGCCCCTTTACTTTTTCTACTTTTGTCTAATAAATAATATTTTAATTCAAAATTTTAAGAATATCAAAGTATCAAATTTCTCATTTTAACTTCAAAAGTTAATTATGTTTGAAAAGCATAATGCAAACTTAAAGAAAAAAAAGAACAAAAATTTTAAGTAAGAGGGCATGATCACTTTTCCTTCTTTTAAACCTATGAATAAGAAGTAATATACACCATTAATAGGCATAAAAGAAACCTAAACCCTACTTGGAACTATTATCAATCCATTTTGTCCAATAAAATTTTTTTAAAAGAAAAAGTTTATTTATAGTTACCAAGGAAAAAACAGCTCACTTGACTGAGCATCAAAATTTATTTCTTGATGGTTTGGTCTTCAGTTCAAAAATTACTCTGCTTCCCAATTTCAAAAACTATTACCAAATTTTATCAAAATGTATGCATCTCACTTTATTACCAACTTCCCCCATTCCTCATTATATCAACAACTAGAATATTATCAAGAAGAAATCATCAAGGAGAAGAAACTCTTACATAACTTTATAGCTCCTCCAAATATTTAGTAAACAGGTTCTGAACATAGTAGGCACTTAAATAAGTAAGAGCTTAGTGTTAAAATGCTCATAACTTATTATAAATGACAGGAAGAACACAAATCATTAAATGAGAGATCACAAAATGACAGGAAGGAAAAAGCATTGGCTTTTTACCTAAATGAAGTCTTTTCCTGCCTTTGTGATGTGGGATGAGAACTGCCTTTAGGTCCAAATCTGGTACAATCATAGGTTCTAAACGATACGCCACTGGATCAAGCTATAAACAGAAGAATTAGAAATTTATGGAAAGCTGTTTTGAGTTATATATCTTAGTTAAGTGAGCAAACAGATAACTGGCAAACCAGAGATTTTTATTTTTTTTCACACCTTATTCAAATACTGGTAATTATAAGAAGACTTTTCAGTTTGTGAAGAAAATTACTTTGCAAACAAAGTGAAGGAATCATTTCCTTGAACAAAGGTTTTCTGGTAGAAAAGTTTATTGCAAAGTATCAGACTATTTTTTAGGTCAGAGGGCTAAGTTGTACAAAATCAAAATCAGTATTAATTCCTAAGAATCTGAGACTCTATCAGGATAAAGAGGACTAGTGCTTTGTCTTCTTCAAAGCAGAAGTAAATGCAAGTCACTCACTGGGTGATAAATATTGAAGAATCCTTTGCAGGTAGGAAGCCTGTAGTTTTCATCTATCCTATCCACTCCTCGAATAGTGAGAAACATACCAATTGGAGATCCCAAGGCAAAGAAAATCTCTGGTTCAAAGTCTAAGGTGCTGTAAACAACAGAAACCTAGGAAGAATCAGAAAACAATGAAAGACAGTCATTTCAATGTCATGAAATATAAATCTCAACGGTTCAACTGAAACTGCACTTGATTAAAAGCACCCCAACACAGATGATGCTGTCAGGTGTGGCGTACGATGCTACTGATCACTGTGATGGACAGCTGCTGCTGGCACAAAAGGACCAAAAAATTTCCCTCTGAAATCTTTATCCACTATTACATCCTCTGACTAGACTTTCACTTATTGTATGAAGCATAAAATATATAGTGTACAGAAGTATCATCTCTATGTCAGTTATAAATGTGGTCAAAACTGCAGACTCCAGAATCAAACTGCCTGGGTTTGAGCCCTGACTCCACTCCTTACTGTGTGTCTTCAGGCAACTTTCTCAATCTCTCTTGCCTCCACCTGTTGCCTTATCTATAAAATGCGAATCGTAACAATGCCAAACTCATAATGTGGTTGAAAAACCACACTTAATAACCAAATCCACATAAAGTGTTTGGCATATTTTAAGCATCCAATGACTGTGACTTCTATTATAACCACCATCCTCATTCATTGCACATGTTTCTCTCCATTAGAAAGATGATTTATCCCCAAAGAGCTCCTGTGTGGGGGAAGCACACATGTAGCCTTTCAGCTCGCAGAGAACTGTTAGTTTAAGAGAAAGCACCCACATTCGGACAGCTCTCTATAGTTTACAAAGCTCTTATTTGCTGCTCAGTGACAGAACATGTGTCTTCATCATTTCAGTATCCTGAGAATGAAGAACAATGAATGGCATAATCAAGGGGCATGACAGAGGTCCACTGAGAGCAGAGGGCATGGCAGGGACCCTCATGCCCACGTATCAGACAAAGACAGTGAAGCCCAAGTAGGTGACATCACTAACCCAGGAGCACACGGTGAGTGGCAGAATGACGTGACATCTAACCCCAAGTTCAAAGCTCTTTCTACTAACTAGGCTGCCCCTCTAACAAAGTCTAGACTTCACAACCCTTGGTTTGCCCCTAAATTTGCAAATTCAATAGTTTCTGCTACTGATGGGGACCAGAAAGAAGGTGCTCTCAAGATTATGCATCTTGCCTCAGTTCCAGAAAAAAAAATAAGGTTAAAAAAATTATAAACTGGAAAAAATATTTACATGAAGGGGCCAATATCCCTAATATATAAAGAATTCTTCAGTACCAGTAAAGAGAAAAGCAACCCAATAGAAAAATAGGTACTCTAGTACATCATCAAAAAAAAAGCATTAAAAACAGATGACAAAATATCTAACCTCTCTAGTGCTCAAAGAAATACAGTGAGATACAGTTAGCACAGATATAAAAACTAAAAAAAAATTAAAAACTTCTATTTGCATGTGAAGAAACTATTTCTTTAGAAGAAGTTATAAAAGTAAGAATACGACATTTTTAAACAAGAATGAAAGTACTAGCAAGGGAGAGGAGAGAGAGGCAGTCTTATAAGCTGCCAGTGGGAGTACAAACTTTCCAGGAGCAAGTAGTAGTATATTAACATTCTCGCGTTCATGGCTTTTGGCCCAGCTATAAATACTTCCAGTTATATAACTGCAAGAAAGAATAAAAAATGTTCCCAGAAAATTGGTTTAAAACTGTTTATCACTGGATTGCTTAATAGAGTGAAAAACTGCCTACAGGTCTAATATTATGGATTGAATGTGTTCCCCCAAAGAGAACTATACCAGTACCTCAGACTTTCTTTGGAAATAGAATCATTACAGCATTAAGGTGGGCCCTAAATCCAGTGACTGGTGTCATTATAAAAAGGAGAAACCTGGACACAGAGACAGGGAAGTGAAGTGAAGACAAAGGGAGGTGGCCACGTGAAAATGGAAGAATGGGGCAGGGCGGTGGGGTGAAGCACATAAACCAAAGGATGCTAACAACTGCTGGCAAACCATCGGAAGGGAAAGAGCCCCTACAGGGCTTCAGGGGGCAGCAAGGACCTGAGTCGTGGACTTCCAGCCTCCAGAACTGTGAGACAGTAAGTTTATGGTGATTAAGACCACCCAGCTTGTGACAGTTTGTTATGGCAGCCTATTTCAAAAATGGGCTTGTGTTGGGTAATTCTGCCCAACTGTAGGCTAATGTTAAGTGTTCTGAGCACATTTAATGTTTAATGTTCTGATGCTGGGCAGGTTAGGTGTATTAAGTGCATTTTTGACTTTGGGTATTTTCAGGTTATAATGGGTTAATCAGGACATAACCCTATCATAAGTCAAGGGAGACCTGTATAATGTCCTAGTATTTTCCATTTTTATTAAAATAGACATGTAAATATATGCTCAAGAGTCCAGAAGGCCTTGTTCAAACTGCTTATGGTAATTAGTCATGGTTAAGGTGATTATGAGAATTTTTTTTCCCCCTCATCTTTTCCTTAATCAGTATTTCCTGGCTTTCTGGCATGAATGATGCACATTGTGGATTTCCACAACAACACTCTGGGTAACAAAGGAGATGACATGTGACCTGGACTGGGTCAATCAAACCATTCCCCACTCCCCAAGCAATAAGAATTGGTCCAGAATGGACTTGAGACTCAAGTCAGGTCAAATAAAATCCTTCCTTAAGTTTCTTAACTGGACCTATTAGGTAGATTCCTTCACCTCTATGGTGATGAAGCTATGAAGAGGGGAGTCCAGAACCACCAACACCCACAATTCCACGTTCACAGAGGCCAACACTTCCAAGGAGAAGCAGGCGGTGAGTGTCCCAGTGATGGGGAGGCCCTGGTTCCACAAACCTTTTACACTCCAGCCTTCACATGCAGCTGAGAAAGTATGTCCTTTCTTTATTTCCTAGAGTCTGTTCAAGTTTGCTCATGTTTTAAGAAGACATTTTTGTGGACTTTCGTGGTGGTTCAGATGGTAAAGAATCCGCCTGCAATGCGGGAGACCTGTGTTGGGAAGATCCCCTGGAGAAGGGAACAGCGACCCACTCCAGGACTCTGGCCTGGAGAATTCCATAGACAGGGGAGCCTGGCAGGCAACAGTCCATGGGCCCACAAGAAGCTAGACACAACTGAGCAACTTTCACTTCACTGGTGACCCAGTGGTTAAGGATCCACCTTGCAAGCCTTGCAATGTGGGGAACACAGGTTTGATCCCTGGTCAGGGAATTAAGATCCCACATGCCATAGAGCAACTGAGCCTGCCAGTTGTAACTACTGAGTTCGTGCGTTCTGGAGTAGGCAAGCCAAATAAGTAAGTTAAATAAATAAATAAAAATCCCTTTAAATGCAAATTTTATGAATGAATTAGGCTTAAAAGCTTGAATAGTCTATATCAAACATCCAGCAATATTTTCTGCCTTCTTTAAATCAGTCATGAACTCACTTAAGAGATTAGAACCATACAACTATAAGTATACTGAAAGTAACCATTAGAACCATACAACTATAAATATATTGAAAGTAACCTTCTCTAAAAAGATTTTAATACTTTTAAGCCACTGTGAAACAAGTTTATCATTAAATGCAGCATTATCAACTACTTGGTAGGCTTTTACAGAAACTATTTCCCTCAGGAAAGAACTGTGAGTAGTAAAAAAGTTTAAGCATACTCTGAAAATAATTTTCTATCTTCTACTACTAGTGGCTGAGACGGTTAACACTATAAAACTGAGGGGTGAAAAGACTTAAACAGAGACAATTTCAAAGGTGAAGTGATATGTTCAGTACACATTCAATCTCTTATTTCTAACATTATGAAAGCAAGCCATTTTTATTAAGAGAAAATCAGTTTTCTCCACCCTCCCCTGAAAAAATTGTTGAATAAATATTTAAAGAATTTAAAGTCGCCCAAATAGCCCAGCCAAGTGATTCCAACATAAACCATACAGCCTGAGTCAGTGTGTTGACTTGCCTGTCCGGTGCCAACTTCAAAGGCCTCATAATCAACACGCACAGAGGAGACGGACGCTCCCAGCGGGAGCCTCCTCTTGGCCTCGTTCGCGTCTGAGGGAGGAGAAGCCACGTCTTTAGCTTTCTGAGCACTTTCCTCCTGTCCTTTTGTCGACGTGGCCACCACTGCCTTCTTTTCCGATGCTGCTTTTTTCTCTTCCTGTGAAATACCAAAATTTCATAATATAACTAAGGGAAAAAAGTTATCAGCTATCACTATGAAATATCCATATCAATATTAAGGAATGATTAGTAGTTTCTTAGGCATAACAATGAAGGCATTGTGGTTAATTAGAGAAATGTCCTTTTAGAGACACATAGTAAATATTCAAGGAAAAAAATGCCATGATGTCTATAAGCTACTTTAAAATTCTTAAGAAAAAGAAAATTAAGAACAAAGAAAAATGTGGCAAAACAGCTACAATTAAATCTAAATATTAGCTATTATTATACTCTGTGCCATGCACTTTTTATATAATTTAAAATTTTAATAGAAATTTTTTTTTAAATGCCAACTTCTTCCTTCATGATCTCAACTTTAGCCAGATAATTTAGAAGTACTTTATGTAACTGTAAAAATATACTTCCTATAAAGAGGTGTAACTTAAGAAATTTATTCATTCAACATGTTTATATTCTTACGTCTATATGAAGCCACTGATAAGTTTTCCTCAAAAGCATTCTGGGAAGAACACATTGTGGTACATTCATACAGTGGAATAACTGTTCAGAAATAAAAAGGAGTAAACTGCAAATAAAACTACAACTTCATGGATCTTAAAAACATTATGTTGAGTAAAAGAAGAAAGATAGAAAAGAGTTTTCAGTGTTGGTTCCATTTATATAAACTTCTAGAACAGGCAAAACTATTCTACAGTGATCAGATTCAGAAGAGGCACTCCCTGGCGGGAGGAGCTGACCAGAAAGCAGCTTGAGAGAACTGAGTGACAGAAATGCTCTACTTCTGATTTTGGCTGGTGACTACACAGGTGCAAACACTGTCAAAGCTTATTGAACAGAACTCTCAAGACCTACATATTTCATAAGTAAGTCAGTAAAGAAAATCTTTGGGAGCATCAACACAACAGGTGTACCACTACAGTAATGAGACAAAATCCGCGCGTGTTGGTTTGTGATCGCGCCCCAGGATGGCGGCAACAATATCAGGGGAATGTGAATGACCATCACGGTGGATTGCTGATTTCCCACGGGCACAGGTCTCAGAGGTCCTCACTCCCAAAGCTGTGAACGCCTGGGTAAGTCTCTGAACATTACTGACAGTGCCTAAACCCAACAGCTAGTCTGACTGCTCTTGTCCATCAGTGAATTCCAAATACTAGGAAACCTGGACACAGGTCCAACTGGTTAATTCAGAAGATGATATAGCAAAAAGAAAGCTCTCCGCCAGCCATCTGGGAACTGATCCCACTATGAAGGTCTGGGTTGGCCTTGTTATCTCTGCCCTTTGGAGACGCCACAGGATTAAACCTAAAACACAAACTGAAGAATGTGACCAACATTCTTCAGTTTAAATTTTCTTTCTTGCTCTGAAGTACTTCCCATTATAGTCATATAACTTAACAATCTAAATTACTAAGAGAACTGTCTAAATAGATCCTAAACAGTCCTACAGCAAACTGCTGTTTTGTTTCCCTCTTAGACACAGGCAGTAACATGAAAACAAAGTGCGCCCACATACACATACTTGACAATCAATATCCCCAGCACTAAGAATTATTTCTTTTCAAAGGAAAATGATTAAGATGGCTTACAAAGGGGAAAGAGAAGTTCAGGTCACAAATACTTGATCTCCTTATTAAAAATAATGGGCTAACTTTTCAGTTACAGTAAATCAATAGGATGCACCATTTTATCTCATTATTGATCCAGCAGCACCTTGTTAACGATGAAAAACAGAGCGATCAATGGTAACACAGCTGAGAAAGTGTCACGGTTCATTCAGAGGCAATTATTTTTGAATTTAAAAAATAAGATGACTTTATAGGTTTTTACCCCTTTCAAAACATTCTTATAAGTGCCATAACTGATATATTCAAGTTACTACAGGAGCCAAACCAAACTCCTTCTAGAGACTTTTCAAGAACTATAAACAGAACCTTTTTGTCCTTTTTCCCTTTTACTGAAATATAAAATCAAGGACAGATGCAGGGCCTGGCAATCTAGCTTCTCATTTTTTGTCTGTTTTTACAGGCCTGTCCTTCACTGACATGCACATGCAGACGAACGTGCTTACACGTGGAGAACACAGGCTGGTGTCCACAGTGTGGACACACTTGTGGGGTCCTGGTTTTGGTGTGGCCATGTGCTCACCAGAGATTCTGCCTCTCAACTCAGTCTTCATCATCACCTTCAATCAACCACCACAAACACTATCCTGTGTCTAAAATGTGTTTTGAGTCTCACCCTTCTTTTCCATTTCCCATTATACCTCAACCATTTCTGAGTCACTGCATAATTACAGTGACTATGCCGAGATTCCCAACAGCCTCTAGCTTCACCCCTTCCAACTCCACCCCCACACTGTAAGCAAGTGAACTCTAAAACACCAGCCCAGTCATGGAAGTGCCCGGACTGCTCCACTGACCCACAGCAGTGGCTCTCACGCAGTGTCCCTCAGAACTGACCCAGCGGCTTTACACTGCTGCTAAAATGTGGCCCAGTTCTCTCTCTCTCTCTCTCTCACACACACACACACACACACACACACACACACACATTAACATAAAATTCAGGTTGATAATGGAATTGTCTCAACTTTAAGATTTGCTCCAACTTTTTCTTCCTTTAGTACTGCGTATCAGCCAGTGGGCCCTAACCAATAGCAAAAGACAGCAAATATTAACGGAAAAACCAGGAAGGAATCAATGTCTAAAAACTCATTTATTATTTATTATAAGCACATTTGCTCATGGTTGACATTTTATAGGGATTTCCCTTATAGTTCAGTTGGTAAAGAATCCACCTTCAATACAGAAGACCCTGCTAATGTGGCTTATAGCACATAGCTTTAAATTTTAACATTTCTGAAGTAAAAAATTAAAATTTAGACTAAATTTAGATTTGGTGCTAAATCATAATTTGTGACAAAAATTAATAAGCAAGTCAGCATTTCATGGTGTTAGTTTAAAAAGGACCATGCCTTTCACGGCCATGAGAATACATTTGAGGACCAGCTGCCACTTCCACCGTTTGGGCCTTTAGGACCCTCTCCCCTACCCTATTCTCAGTCCCCTTGCTGTTTTCACTGCAGAAAAATATTTGCCCCCTCCTGGAAAGCCATTTCCCCTGACCCCACCCCTCCTTCAAGTTCATTCACCAACACCTGGGGGAAGTTTTCCCTCACCAGCCCCGTCCCTTCTCCCATGGCCAGGCCTCACCTGGCTCTGACAGCAGAGCGCACTGTCAGAGGACCGATACTTCCTTTGTGGTCAAATCTCCCCCTCTAGTTAAGACCACAGACCACACGGTTCATCTCCAGATCCCAAGGGTCCAGAACGTGCCTGATGCAAAAGATACACTCCGAAAATGCTGAACTCAACTGCTTAGCCAATCACAACTCTGTCCTATGACTTTATAATCTTATTACACATAAAGGAGCATATTAAGTTCTTTCCAAAGTAAAGAACCACAGACGTTTAAAAGATGGAAGGGTCAATGAAGACCATGTTAATTAATATACAATACAAATAAAATAGCTACCCTAAATGCTAAGTTTATAGAAAATCTCTATATAGTTAACTTAATGAAAATTAAATGAGTTATTCCCAATTGTTTTACTTCTTCTGAAATGCTTTTTAGCTGTTGCTGTTACTGCTGTGTTTTGGATAGCTAACAATTTTTGCTTTTTGGTTATTATTTAGTGAGATGTATGTGTGTGTTCTTTTTATCTCTTTAGATGGTGAGAAGGATTAGAAAGACAGAAAATGAGCTAATATTTATTGGGTGATTAGCTATACATGCATGGCTTCATCCACTCTGCAATCCTGTAAGGAAGGCATTATCACTCCCACTGTAGAAATGAAGGAAACCAAGGACCAGAAAAGTTAAGCAAATTGCTCATGAATATATAGTTAATGAGTAGTTGAACTGGAAATTAGGGTCACCAGCTCATCTATTTGTCTAGGACTTATCCAGTGTTGCACTGGGAAATACGCAAATACCAATTTAAAAACTGCAAGCCCTTTAACCCGAACTATGATCAGCCCCAGGAAAACCAGGAACTGGAATTTAATTAGAATTTAAACCCAGTTCTGGCTGACTCCCACATCTGGGCTTCCATCAACTCAATTACTGTTCCCTTGGGCAGGGAGCACAGTAACTGGCCTAACCATAATGGTATGAACAAAATTTTCCAAAATATAAACAAGCTAGTCAGAGATAAGTTGTGTTTTCTTTTAGGAGCAGAAATGAACCTTACCAGTTTGACAGCTTTATGTTTTACAAAGTTAGCTATCTTCTTTCTGGGTCCAAGTGGTATCCCCATTTCCTTCAGATCATCCACTGTACACATAAGCTTTAAAAGAAAATAGACAAGCACATTAGTCAATCTAATGATACATGAACTGAAACTGAAAAAAGGGAATTATGAAAAGAAACTGTATCATCTAAGGTAATTGAATATCTTAGTCAATTTAATTTTTTTACCCCCACCCTAAGTAATTTTTAATTATGAACTAATTTAGGTGGTAAAATCTTCAGCCTCCACATCTAAATCATTCTCTTAATTTTTACCAGAAAATACACACATGGTTGTACAGTATCAAAAGTTACGTCAAGCGTAAAATGAAGTCTCCTCCCCCAACCCACCCCAACCGCCCAGTCCTCTGAGCAGATACTGCAGGCAACTTGCTCTCCATCCAGAGATATCTGATGTATACACAGCATCCCGTGTATGACTTAGGACTTTTTCCAGGTGTGTGACTTATACGTATCACCAACTCAATGGACATGAATTTGAGCAACTCTGGGAGATAGTGTAGGACAGGGAAGCCTGGCGCGCTACAGTCCAAGGAATCGCAAAGAGTAGGACATCACTTAGTGACTGAGCAACAAACCTATACACAAACAGGTCTGAATTTTGGTCTTTTCACATAGCAAACCTTAGAGATCATTCCACACCAATCCCTCTGGCACTGCCCCATTCATTCAACAGCTGCAGGGTTGGTCCCTGTGTGCATGCACCATAAACGATTTCACTGGCACCCTACCAGTGGACACAGGTATTCCTAAGGTGCTGCTATCACAAATAGTGCTACAGTGAGTATCCTTGGAAATACTATGTATTTTTTCATAGGAAATACCCTTGGCAGTGAAATTGCTGGGCTAAGTGTATGCATTCTTTTTATTTTAAAAGACAGGACTTCCCTGGTGGCCCAGTGGCTGAGACTCCACGCTCCCAATGCAGGGTACCCAGGTTTGATCCCTGGTCAGGGAACAAGATTCCACATGCTGCAACTAAAAGCTGATGCAGCCAAATAAATAAATATTTTAAAAATAATAAAAGATATTGTTAGACTGCCCTCCACAGAGGTTGGACCAATTTATGCTCTTACTCCAGTATGTATCAGTACCTATTTCCTGTTATCCCGGCCACACAGTGTATTAATATCAAACTTTTAATATTCTTGCCAAACTGACAGGTTAAAAAAAATCTCATTGGACTTGTAATTCATATTTTTCTTGAGTTTCTTGATAAGAAGTTGCTTATTTTATTTTCCATATACATCTGTTCATATCCTTTGCCTATTTTCCTACTGTGTTGATGGTTTGTGTGTAATTTGTAGCAACTTTGAATAACAAAGAAATAAATGCTCTGTCTATAAGGTGTGCTCCAAATTGTCTTCTTAACCTATCACTGGCCTTTAGATATTGTTTATGGCATCCCCTACCACACAATTTTTTTTTCCTTATGGCTTGTGGGTTTTGTTATACTTAGAAAAATCTTCCCGGATTATTTTTTAAAAAAAAGGTCTCCTGATTTTTTTCAGTTTTTTAAACATTTAAGTCTCTGCTTTCACTGTGATGTAAAAGGGTTTAAATCTTAATAATTTACCATCTCATACACAGGAAAAACAGTCTCAGACAAAAATGAATCAAACTATCATCAGTACCAGAGATTCCATATCAATCTTTTCCTTTTCAACACAGGAAAAACAGTTTCAGACAAAAATGAATCAAACTATCATCAGTACCAGAGATTCCATATCAATCTTTTCCTTTTCAAAAGTGCTAACATATTCAGAGAGACTAAGTGCTTCCAGAGTTTCTTGCAAAGTCAGGACTTCTTCATTTTCAACATCAAGGTCACAAGACTCATCCAACGTCAGCTTTGGTTCTTCGGGTATCTTTTTAAAAAAAAGTTGGGAGAACATTACAAAGTTCAGAAAAACTCCCATAAAACATCTTTTGATTTATGGAAAAATCTTAATTCTGTTCCATACATAAATTATAATTTTTGGCAGTTTGTTATTTCAAGTTTGAATATCCAGAAAATTACTAAAATTACTAAATTTGTATGCCTCCATTTCCTACAATAATTTATTTCACATTTTTTAAACAAACCATAAACATTCTATCACATTTAAATGTATAATCCATAAGGAAGACAAGTGAGAAACTCAAACGAGCTCTATGGTTCCATCATACTTGTAAACCTCAAGGAGTTTTGTTACATAAAATCAGTTCAGATTTTGAAAAGCTCTTTGGCTCAAACTCTAAATCTAGATGTTAGTGGGTCATACCTGCTTTTCCTGAAAATGTGGTTGCTTCAAAACTCCATTAGCAACAGCTAAAGGCACAGGAGACTTTGATAAGCTCAAATCTTTTTGATTAGACAGGATGTCAAACAATATTAAAGAGCCTTAAAAAAAAAAAAGAAGCATTTTGCTTTTTTGTTTTATAATGTATTAGGTGCTTCTATAACACTAAATAAATTCTCCTACTCTTTTTGTTCAAAGTCCCAAGTGCAAGTCACGTAAAGTTAGATGCTAATCAAGATCTGATAATCTATATTCTTGCTTTACCAAATAGCAAAATTAAAATATAAAGCATTCCTAGGCAACATGAAAGATGAATAGCAAAAGGCAGAATGTAAATTCAAAGCATTCACTTCTACCCTTTATAAAATTGAAAATCTGTAATTCTAGATCTTTAACAAACCATGTCACCCACACTGAAAACAGTGATGACACAACAAAAATTGTACTTTAAATGTGGAAATTTAAAAGTTTCACCTAAGCTGTGACCAGCAACGGAGACCCCTCCTTTGAAGTCAGGGTTCCGACTCATGAAGAGTGCATACAGACGGTTTATCTCCAATCCCACTTTCTCCACAATCGTCTGACAGTAGGTGGGGCTGTTGTAAAATAAAATGTCTAACAAGGTCTCATTGGTAAAGTGACGAAATCGACCAATACTCGGTAAAGTGATTTTCTTAATATTCCTGTTTAGAAAGAAAAAAGTATACTTAGTAACCACCTTAAATATGAGTTTATAAAAGTTTTGATTTTGAATCCTGAAAATACACTGAGAAAAAAAAAAAAACCTCACAAACTAATTATGAGTTGATTTCAGAGTTTCTGTAAATAAATCAAGATAAATAAAAAACGTTATCAACTTGTGCCTATAACTATACTATGAATTTGTGGATTCTCTAAAGTTATCATAAAAAAATAAATAAAATAAAGTTATCATATAAAATAAGGCCAAAACAAAGACCTTTACTTCATTTTTAAAGAGCAAAGCCTACCTTTCATTTTTCTTCCAATCTACTAGAAATCAGGATACTTGACAAAAATTGTGGGTGGCAAGGACAACAGAGAATGTAGCAAGAAACTAAGAAAGGAGTTTAAGAGAATGAAAATCTTTCCTGATTTGAGATGGTCATATTTCAGGACACAACACAGCATATTTCAGGAACACCCAGAGAGAAAGAAAACAGCCCCATAACAGGGCCTCAGTTCAGTTCAGTTGCTCAGTCGTGTCCAACTCTTTGAGACCCCAAGGACTGCAGCACGCCAGGCCTCCCTGTCCATCACCAACTCCTGGAGTTTACTCAAACTCAAGTCCATTGAGTTGGTGATGCCATCCAACCATCTCATCCTCTGTACAGGGCCTCACATGATAAAATGTTCGTAGGTTAGTTTTATTAAAACACGTGCCCTGAAACACCATGATGTCCACTAAAATCCAAGTATGTTATCAGCTCTGCGTCCCTGGCAGAAATACTTCCTAAGTCTATGGTTCCCAGCTGGCAGCAATCACAGTTGACTGGAGGCCTTTTTAGTTGTCACAGGGCCCGGTAAGAGCTGCCGGCAGTTAGTGGCGTTTAGACTGAGGACATTAATCAGCCTACAGTACACACAACAGTCTTTCATGACAACTATCCTGCCAGAGAGTCTCCACTGAGAAACAATCATCTCAACCAGCGGTTCTCAACTAGGGGCAACTCTGCCCCCAGGACACATCTGGCAGTGACTAGAGACATTTTTGGTTGTTAAATCAGAGGTACGGTTGAGTTACTCTTATCTGGAGGGTAGAGGCCAAGGGTACTGTTCAACATGCTACAATGTACAGGACAGTCCCATGTCTGAACCACCAAAGAAAAAAAACCGCTATAGGTAAGTATTTTAAAACCAGTTTAAGTTTCTTAGATTCTCTTAAGTATTTGCAATAGAAATATACACACCACATACATATATAATCAGTCATGCACACATACAAAGTAGCATATAAACTTAACAGCATTTAATCATATATAACAGCAAATATACAATCAAAGCTTTTTAGTGTTACTTGTTAAAGTCATAATAAACTACTTTATACAATAGTTTAAAATTTGAATCTAAGCCTGACTAATCTGAAAACCAAGTTATCAAAATCCACAAACCTGTCAACACCTGTGGCATCTCCACCCAAGGAACTGTGCCAGTGAACTGGAAGGAACTCCACTCTGCTTACTTTCCGATCATCTAAAGATTTCTTGAAATGTGTCTGCAGCAATTTGAGAGAAACCACTCTAAAATCATCCACTTGAGAAAAAAAAAAAATCGGGGAAGACAAATGTACTTGATTAAATTTTGCTACCTTGGTAAGCAGTCAGCAATCACCTCAATTATACCAGTATTTTTTGTAACACTAACTTTTCAAAGAAAAAAATGACAAAATTTAGTTCAGAAAAGAAAAAAAAAACTTTAAGAAGTTCTTCCATTATTTTACAGAAATAGATAAATGACTGAAAAATATTAACTCAACTACCACTACTAGCAGGCAGAAATGCACTGTTGGTAGACTCTGGAATCAAATTAACCTGCTCCAGAATCTCCCAGACTGAGATACAGGAGAGGTTAACTCATACTCTGGGCCTCAGTTCCTTACCTAATAGTAAAGATAACAGTAACAACACCTATACCTCAAAAGCTTATTATGAGGGTTAAATGACACAAAACATGCAAGATACTTGGCACGTACCAAGTATTCAATAAATATGAACTATTACTACAAATAAAAAAATAAAATTCATAGCTTTTTATTTATGTAAAACAAATTCATAGTTCTTTTAAACAACTTCTCACAATTCACCAAAAATCAGTTCAACATGTAGGTGTTCCTAGTAGCTGAAAGTGTTCAGGCAGAGGCTGTCAGAAGGGCTAAATTATTTCCAAGATCCCTGCTCATTCTTCACAGTCTAGGATTTTATGAGTTACAAATGTCATAAGAGCAAAATAAGTACAAATTAGTATTGCCCAGTGATCAGTTCAATCTCCTCTGACAGTACATCAGCCAACAGTATACAGCTGAAAACACTTTAAAATGAAGGCTTCAAGTTCTTCTAATAGTTTTCAAATCATTTCATGAAATAAAGTGACTAACACTTACCACATTCAATAATGCTTCTAAAGCGCAAGTCACACACAGGTCCAATGCCATGTACCATGAACACCAAATGGTCAACCTGAGGCATTTCTCCTGCAAAAGACAGACAGACATGCACATATCCATACATACAAACATACACAAGCTGGAGACTGGTTTAGGTTTTATTAAACGAGTAGCAATATTCAATATCCCTTTTGTCATCACAAACTTGCCAAAATTAGATGAACAAAGCTTAAAGTCCATCTTGGCATAAATCAGTGAACTAGACCAAGGAGTAGAGAAAGCAGCTCACTGGAGAGGCTATGAGCCAATAATAACCATCAGTTTTGTACCTCTAGAGGCTCCATAACCTTGTCATTTCTCCAGAATTGCCCAGGGCACTAAGCCCCATGTGGAGAAGCAATCTGCCAATATAAAACTTACAATCTTTTCCCAAAATCCTTCTCTTTGTTAGATTTATACACACTATAACGAACATTTTCAAGCTAAATCCACTATTTTACTCTGATTATCTCATTCAGATTGTAGATTGATTCAGATTATTTAATCTGAATAATAATTCAGATTGTTTCATTATTTTATTCAAATATAGCAGGTAATCCTAATAATTGTTTGCTTTTCTCATCATTTTGAAGTAGCAAAGTTTAAAAATGATCTTGATCCTAAAAAATTATACACACCATCAGGAACTTCATCAAGGTTATCATCAATTCCACGCTTTACAACCCTAGGCCTTGTCTGTCCATCTTGTGTGGTCCCCCATTCATCAGGCACTGAGGAAGGTTGGAACTGAACAATAACCTTCAAAATACAGAGAAGGATTATGACAGAGCTCACGACCAAATTCATTTCCACTATAAATTAAGTAATTTATTTCAATACATGATAAACTACTTTATAGTACAGCTTATAAATCAAGTACTTTTACTGCTCCTCCAAAATCACTTTTCTAGCAGTTTTGCTGGTGTTCAGTAACCATTAAGATTAAGCAAGTCAATATCATTATTTCCAATGCTTATGTTGAAAAATAATACAATTAAATGAGAAGTAGTTTGTCTTGATTTAAAAATATAACAAATTTCCAGGTTTACATGTAAGAAATTAAAGAAAAGTTACCTGCAGTAAGGAATCTTTGCTTTATAAACACAAAATCCTCTAAATAAACAGTGCAAATTCAATTTCAATGTCAAAAACAGACTTACCTACCACTTTTCAGGAAGACATACACTATTCTATTAAATCAACTGTATTTAATTTAGCCCAGTGTCATATGGAAAAATCTCAAACAACCTAATCTACTATGTAAAGGAATCAGAAAAAGAAGAAAAAAAGAAGTCCAAAGTCAGCAGAAGGAAAGAACTAATTAAGATGAGAAAGGAAATAAATAAAACAGAGGCCAAAATAATAAGAGCAATGAAACCAAGAACTGGTTTTTTGAAAAAGATAAAACAAAATTGGTAAAATGTTAACCAGGTTTACCAAGAAGAGGGCACAACTAAACAAAATAAGAAATGAAAAAAGAGAAATAACAACCAAAATTCAACACCCATTCCTAACAAAACTCTCATCAAAGTTGGTATAGAGAATATATCTCAACATAACAAAGGCCATTTATGAAAAAACCCACCACTAACATCATACTCAGTGGTGAAAAGCTGATAGTATTTCCTCCAAACTGGAAACAAGACAAAGATGCCCAGTCCTGCCACCTCTATTTAACATAGTACTGGAAGTCTGGCCACAGCAATCAGATTAGAAAAAGAAACAAAAGGCATCCAAACTGGAAAGGAAGAAGTAAAACTGTCACTATTTGCACATGACATGAAAATCCTTTGTATACAGAAAATCCTGAAGTCTCCACCAAAAAACTATTAGAACTGATATACGAATTCAGTCAAGTGGCAGAATACAAGAATTAATATACAGAACCCTGTTGCTTTTCTATACACTAATAATGAACTAAAAGAGGAAGAAAAAGAAAAAATCCCGCTTAAAATCTCTTTGAAAATAAAATACCTAGGAGTAAACTTAAACCAAAAAACTTAAAAGTTCACAGCAGTACTAGTTACACCAGCCAAGATATGGAAGCAACCCAAGTGTCCATCAACAGACAAGTGGATAAAGAAGATGTTGGACACACACACAGATATAGACACATACACACACACAATGGAATATTAGTCATAAAAAAAGAATGAAATTCTTCCATCTACAGCAACATGGATGGACCTAGAAACATGTGCAATGAAATTAAGTCAGAGAAGACAAATACTATATCACTTATCTGTGGACTCTAAAAAATAAAACAAATTAATGTAAATAGAAAAACAGACTCATAGATTTGAAAAAACACAAACAGCAGAGCAGTTTAACAAGTAAGGGGAGGGAGAGGAATGAGGCGAGACAGAGGCGGGGGAGTCAGAGACACAACCCACTATACAAAATAGATAAGCTACGAGGCTACACTGCACAGTGCAAGGGATCACAGACATTACCTTGTAATGGCTTCCAAAGCAGTGTAACAATCTGTAAAAGTACTGCGTCGGAACGCTGAACACCGGAAACTAATATATTGTATAAATCAACTGTACTTCAATTAAAAAAGTAAAATGCTAGTTTAACATCAACCTCTCCCTCCCCCCAGAAAATGAATGCATGTAAGGTGGTATGCAAAGTTTTGTTTGTTTATATAAAAACAAGAGTTAAAAAAAAAAAACCAGTTAAAAAAGAGTAAGCATGGTTACCATTAAGATGCAAAACTAGGGGAATGTAGAAGTAAAAGGCTTTTATTTTTCATTTAATACCTTTCAACACTTTAAATTTTGATGGACTATGGGTATGTTTTTATTTACTTATTTCAATACACCAGTAAGGACTATAGTGGTGGTCAGAATACAGATTTTTTTTTTTCTTTTACATTTTTCTGTAATAAATAGCCTATGTTCTGAGAAACTACATATGCATTGTGCTAGATGCTTTTGCACAAACAACCCCACTTCATCTAAAATATGACCCTAGGAGATTGTTGCAGTTGAGAGACCTGGAGCTTAGTTTAAGGATGGTAAATGGAGGAATTTGAACACCACACCCAGTATTTTTAGAGAAACAAGAAAGGTTCCTGCAGACAATATAAATAAAAAGAGGAAGAATGTATTTTTACTGTAAAGGTTGAAACAAACCACTCTCAAGGGCAAGGTAGGCAAACTATTAATGCAGGTCAAACCTGGCCTACCACTCATTTTTATAAGCAAATGAAAATACTGAAATATTGTTTTAATTGAAATATTGTTTGTTTTATTGAAAATAGCCATGCCCGTTGGTTTACATAATGCCTAAATACCAATAATCTTTCAGAGACTACATGGCCTACAAAGCCTTAAATATTTACTCTCTCACCCTTCACAGAAAAGTCTGCTGACCTTGGGTCAAGTATAAAAACTTGTCAAGCTTAATTTCAATGATGCATACTAAGCTTTAGCTAACATGCTACCATAAACAGAAACTTAGTGAGAGAAATTTAAATTTCATTTATTTTTCTATCATCCATGCAATGTACTTGTTGTATCCCTACTGCAGAATAAAAATGAACACTTATCAAACATATTCAGCAAAATAATAATTTTTTAAAACCTAAACATTTTAATAT
The DNA here is from genome assembly GCF_910594005.1 of Cervus elaphus. Lineage (NCBI taxonomy): Eukaryota > Metazoa > Chordata > Mammalia > Artiodactyla > Cervidae > Cervus > Cervus elaphus. Next base: position 82,104,002 of record NC_057829.1, on the reverse strand, counting down.
CTTAAACAATATCACTACCTTTGGATTGTGCATAACAATTGTCTCTCCACTTGGAAACTCTAATCTTCGGTGCCACTGATTTGTGGTTACAGCTTTCTTATATTCCGCCTACAATGGAAACGACATACAATCCAGTAAGACAAATTTGTGTCACAGTCCACATAAGAGAGAGTGTGGAAGAAAATTATTAACAATGACAGTAATAAAAAGAACAATCGCAGATCTCATTTACTAAGTGGTTACCAAACTTAACATTGTACATATAGTACCTCATTTGATTAACTGCTTTTATTCAGCCCTAAATAACATTATCCCCATTATACACAGGTGAAAACCAAAGTTTCGAGTTGTCTATTAATTTCTTTGTTGTTGTCGTTCAGTTGCTAATCCGACTCTTTGCAACCCAACAGACTGCAGCACACCAGAATGCCCTGTCCTTCACCATCTCCTGGATTTGCTCATATTCATGTCAGCTGAGTCAGTGATGCTATCGAACCATCCCACCCTCTGCCTCCCCTTCTCCTTCTGCCTTCAACCTTTCCCAGCATCAGAGTCTTTTCCAATGTGTCAGCCCTTCACATCACGTGGCCAAAGTATTGAAGCTTCAGTATCAGTCTTTCCAATGAATATTCAGGGTTGATTTCCTTTAGGATTGACTGGCTTGATCTCCTTGCTGTCCAAGGGACTCTCAAGAGTCTTCTCCAGCAACAAAATTCGAAAGCATCAAGTCTTCAGTGCTCAGCCTTCTTTAAGGTCTAACTGTCACATTCATATATGACTACTAGAAAAACCACAGCTTTGACTAGACAGACCTTTGTTGGCAAAGTGATGTCTCTGCTTTTCAAGACACTGCCTAGGTCTGTCATAGCTTTCCTTCCAAGGAACAACAGTATTTTAATTTCACAGCTACAGTCACCACCCACAGTGATTTTGGAGCCCAAGAAAATAAAATCTGCCACTGCTTCCACTTTTACCCCTTCTATTTGCCATGAAGTGATAGGACCAGATGCCATGATCTTAGTTTATTGAATGCTGAGTTTTAAGCCAGCTTTTTCACTCTCCCCTTTCACCCTCTTCAAGAGACTAGTTCCTCTTCGCTTTCTGACGCTATTAAAGTGGTATCATCTGCACATCCGAGATTGTTGATGTTTCTCCCAGCAATCTTGATTCCAGTTTGTGCTTCATCCAGCCCGGCATTGTGCATAATGTACTCTGTAATATAAGTTAAGTGAGCAGGGAGACAATCTACAGCCTTGTTGTACTCCTTTCCCAATTCTGAACCAGTCCACTGTTCTATATCTGGTTCTAACTATTGCTTCTTGACCCAAATACAGGTTTCTTAGGAGACAGGTAGGTGGTCTGGTTTTCTCATGTCTTTAAAATTTTCCAGTTTGCTGTGATCCACATAGTCAAAGGCTTTAGCTGAGTCGACAAAGCAGAAGCGGATGTTTTTCTAGAATTCCCTTGCTTTCTCCATGATCCAACAAATGTTGGCAATTTGATCTCTGGTTCCTCTGCCTTTTCTAAATCCAGCCTGTACATCTGGAAGTTCTCGGTTCACCTACTACTGAAGCCTAGCTTGAAGGATTTTGAGCACAACCTTACTAGCATGTGAAATGAGAGCAACTGTATGACAGTTTGAACATTGTTTGGCATTGCCCTTCTTTGGGATTGGAGTGATATTTTCCAGTCCTGTGGTCACTGTTCAGTTTTCCAAATTTGCTAACATATTTGGTACAGCACTTAAACAGCATTACCTTTTAGGATTTGAAATAACTCAGCTGAAATTCCATCACCTCCACTAGCCTTGTTCATAGTAATGCTTCATAAGGCCCACTTGACTTCACACTCCAGGATGTCCAGCTCTAGGTTAGTGACCACACCATCATGGTTATCCAGGTCATTAGACCTTTACTGTACAGTTCTTCTGTGTATTCTTGCCACCTCTTCTTAAAGGACCCCCTTCACAGATCACAGCCCTGTCCCGGCAAAGGGGCTTGCATAACTCAGTGAGGCATGCCATGCAGGGTCACCCAAGACAGATGAGTCAGAGTGAAGAATTCTGACAAAACATGGTCCACCGGAGGAGGGAACAGCAACGCATTCCAGTACTCCTGCCAGGAGATCCCCATGAACAGTATGAAAAGGCAAAAAGGGACAACAGACAGGTTTACTAACTTGTTTGTGGTGGTGGTTTCACAGGTGTGTGGATATGCCCAAACTTTCTGAATCAAATACATATCATAAATATGTATAGTTCACTGCCTGTCAATTATACTTCTAATGCTACCTGAAGCCCACTTGACTTCACACTACAGAATGTCTGGCTCTAGGTGAGTAAACACACCATAGTGATTATCCAGGTCATTAAGAATTTTCTTGTATAGTTCTTCTGTATGTTCCTACCACCTCTTCATAATCTCTTCTGCTTCTGTTAGGTCTTTTTCATTTCTGTCCTTTATCATGCCCATGTATGCAGATGAATTAATTTAACGTATTTCAAATATTTAAATACTCAATTATTAAGAAAATTTTAACAACTAACACTATTATGTAAAGCAACATTAACCGCCAGTTTTAAGATGGTTAAAAAGTCTGACATCTATTCCTATTCTTATGTTTATTTTCATAAGCCCTTTAACTGAATATTAATTTTAAAAACATCCATACACTTGGCATGTATTAGTAGCAGCAGATCCCAGCAGCCTAAGTTCTTTTCAAGATTTGATACAGTATCTTATTATATTAGATCTGTAATGTTCCCCTGAAAAACATTCTATCTTCAGACACTAAGACCACAATTAAATGCACTTCAAAAAAGATGACACTAAAAAAATGATGACACTAGTTAAAATGTAGTCTTCTTTGTGAACAGGATCAAGATGAGGTGTCCTGTAAATGAAGTCTGCTCCACTGTGAGAGGTGATACATGAGGCTCCAATGTATAAAGAGTCTATGTGTTTTAAAGAAAGGCATAAAAGAATAAAGCCCACGTACCTCTAGCTTTTCACTGAACTCCTCTGTATAGGGAATAAATCTGCTGTCTGTGTCGCCTTTGTAGAACCAAGTACAGCGTCTCACTTCGGCTGGCTCTTCTTCCCAGTACACGGCTTTCCGCATCCGGTCATAGAGGTAGACATCGTAGCGCCCTCCATCAGTGCCAAGGATCACGTTCTCAGGGTCTGGCTGGACTGGAGAACGAAGTCCACATTTTAATTGAACAGTTACAAGGTAGATTTAAAAGTAATAAATAATGAATGTGGTGACTCGTCTAACATTAAAGACAAAGAACGAAGCTCATTTCTATTCAAAAACAGAATTTTAAAATTAATATGTCCATGGCTGATTCATATCAATATATGGCAAAAACCACTACAATATTGTAAAGTAATTAGCCTCCAACTAATAAACATAAATGGGGGAAAAAAAAGAAAAAAAAAGAAATAAATAAAATTAATATGTGATGCTCAAAATGATGACTCTTTCTTTTAAGTGGAGAAGACATAACCAGAGTAAAATATAACAGCATCATGAAATAATTCCAGTAACTGGTAGGCTTTTTCTCTATATACCAAAGCAGCAAATGCTCCATGAACATACTTCTAAAAAATAGGTGATTTTTAAGTCCTAAGATGAACTATCTTCAGGATAAACAAAAAAACCTATTTCTATAGTGAAAACTTCTCAGAGTCTTAACCTATTCCTGTGCACTGCCTCAAGAGATGGATGTTCTTGCTACAGAAAAAAAAAGAGAGAGAGATGTAGTTATAGCATTTTTAAAACTCTTATCTGAAGGAACAAGAGTTCCATAGAAAATGCTTTATAAATGCCCTATGAAGTGAAAGTTAAAGTCGCTCAGTCACAACCAACTCTTTGTGACCCCATGGACTATAGAGTCCATGGAATTCTCCAGGCCAAAAATACTGGAGTAGGTAGCCTTTCCCTTCTCCAGGGGAGCTTCCCAACCCAGGGACTGAACCCAGGTCTCCCACATTGCCCTCTAGCTACAAACAAATAAAGGAAATAAGAAAACTGACACCTGGATTATATGAACTACTTTATTTCTTGGATTTAAAATACACAAAAAATTATTAAAACATGTCTTCAAATACCTTACTCAAATAACCCAGAACTTAATAATACAAGTGTATTATTGAAAGTATCATCACCTTAAGGTACAGAGGCTGGTGAGGTCTACGGGATTAAAGAAAGTGACATTCATAAAAAGGAGGCCATAGATACTTACTCTTCATTCCACTCTTCCTCAAATCAGATACAAATGATGCAGGACCCACACTTACCTGAATTATAGATTTCTTCAAGATTCAAAGAGTCAAAAACACTGAAAGGCATCCACAGTTGTTTGTATTCTATCTCCTTGCAGTAAAACCAGTGGGGCTGGACAGGTTCATACTGGTTTTGAAGCAGAAAAGGAGGTGGTACTTGCACAGGGGGCCCCACAGGTCTGGCAGGTGCCTGCTGCTGGATTGGAGGGGGCAACCCTGCCTGCGCCGAAGGAGGGCTCTGGAGGGGACAAAAGACAGGACCATCAGTCAGTCTAAGGAACAATTCTGTGTATGCTGCAGACCCAAACTGACATTAGTAATAATTATCCTTAATATTTCTCTAGACAGCTATTTAATAACTAAGCTCCAGAGCAATTAAATTTTTAAAAAAATCTTAACAAAACCCCATGCCAGCTGGGAAGTAAACAGGGCTTTCTCACACTGATGGCAAAGTAAACTACCTTTATAGAAATCAATCCAGCAGTATACCTCCTGTCATTTACTTCATCTTTAAGACACGCATAATCCTTGAGAATTCTGTGGCAGTCCAGCGGTTAGGACTTGCTGCTTTCACTGCTAAGGGTCTGGGGTCATCCCTGGTCCGGGAAGTAAGATCCCACAAGCCATGAGGCACGGCCAAAAAAAAATAAAAAATAATGCACATTCCCTGACGTAGCTATTCCATTTCTACAAATTCATCCTAAAGACGTAACTATAAAAATGTACCCACAAGGACATATACTGAAAGATTATTTATAACAGACAATCATTGGATACAATCTAAAGACCTACCAGAAACCTGATTAAACAGATCATCTTTTACTCATATACTGGAATTCTCTACAAAGATTAAAAATGTTTCAGAAAAAAATCTTAACCTCTAAAATATGTTGACATAAAAAACATATATAATGCTTGTCAAGGAAAAACTATGTTTATCTAGAAAAAAGATAAGAAAGACATAATAACTAAAAACAAGATTTTCTTGTGGCAATTTTTACTCATTTGGCTATTAGTCATTTCTCAAATTTTATGCAGTAAAAATACTTTTAAAAGCAGAATACAATTATTTTTTTAATTTTATTAAAAATGATTTCAAAATATTCCATCAATGTTAAATTTACTGAGGTTGATTACTGCAGTCAAGCAAAATAATATTCTTATTCTTACGAAATACTAATACACACTAAAGTATCTAGCAGTAAAGAATCATAATGTATATAAGTGAAAGTGAAAGTCTCTCAGTTGTATCCAACTCTTTGCGACCCAATGGACTACACAATCCACAGAATTCTACAGGCCAGAATACTGGAGTGGGTAGCTGTTCCCTTCTCCAGGGGATCTTCCCAACCCAGGGATCAAACCCAGGTCTCCTGCATTGCAGGTGGATTCTTCCCCAGCTGAGCCACCAGGGAAGCCCTATAATGTATGTAACTGATCATCAAGTGTTTCCCCCCAAAACTGCACATATACAGGGTGAGAAAGGAACGGGGGAGGAGAGAATGCGCCAAAACGTGTCAGTGTGCATGTTCACGAAGGACAGAACAAATGTTCATGACAGGGAATCTGGGTTAGAGTACTGGGCGTGTTCTTTGTCCTATTTTTTTTTTTTAATTTTTGCAACGGTTTACTTAAAATTATCATTTAAAAAATTTTAAATCAAAACTCTTCAAAATTTCATCAGCAAACAAGTATACTAACTTACATTACATGCTACCAATCTGCTGAAATCCACCATTACCAAGAGTTTGTGTACTGGTATGATTAAGATTAGATGGTAAAATGAAGGCTATTCTCTATCACCACTGACTACAATACCATTATCCCTGCCACACTGGGTTCTTAATTCTTCCTTCCAATCATTTCCCTCTTTCTGATTCAGTTCACTTCCCTCTGGAAGTCAGCTGAATAATTGGGAGGGTAGGGGGAGCATAAAGGAATTTCATAAAATTTACCCAAGGCAAAAGTTATTCCATCATTCGTCTGAGGTAGTCTGTCTAGATCCAAACTTTATAAATGTAAATAAATTACTGGAGTAATCAATTTTAGTCCCAGTAATTGAGCATTTTGATTGAACAGTGTAATTTAAAAAAGAGAAACTGATAATAGTTTCGTCGACTCTCACACATCTCCAGACAACATTTGTTACTGGTATCTTATATTAAATCTGGTAATACTGGCATACAGTTAATGCATTAAAATCAATTATTACTTCCATAAATAGAAATATAACCTAAAACATGAACCATTCAATGAGCTACTTTGAAAAGATTGTTTACTTCAAAACATTTGGCTTACCAAAAAAAAAAAACAACCCTCTGAAAATAATTTGTCATCAAAGCACAGGTAAAAATGAGACAGGGATTAGAATCACAGTGAATATAATTTTAAAATTATATATATCAAATTTATACAGATATAGAAGCATGTCTTCATACCGGCGGCAAAGATCCTGGAGGCACCTGGTACATCTGAACGGGGGGCGCGGAGGGCGGAGGATGGGAGGGATGGGCTGGTGTCTGGCACTGCTGCAGCTGCGGTGGTGCAATGTAAGGATTAGCCCTGCTGCTCACAGCCGTGTGGCGATACGGATTGTATCCATGTTGGGGTGTTCCTTGTGGTGGGCTCCCAAAATTCGAAGGAGGGAGATTACTGGGCTGAGAAGGCAGGTAAGGATTTATTCCCATTTGTGAAGCAGGTGGAGCACCATATTGCGCCTTCGAAATGGATGATGAAAATGCATTCGACACATCTTGGGATCCAGTTGTAAAAGGCAGAGCCGTTGGGGGCTTGGAGTAGCCTGATTGTCCAGCTGATGCTGCTGCAGTTGTTAACGGGGACTGTCCAATATTCCCAAAAGGATCACTACTGCTTGATACCTGAGAGAAGTAACTAAATGTCTGTGGGGTAGATGTGTGAGCAGAAGTCTGCCCAAGGAAGCTGTCCTCCTCACCCACATCGGTGGAATCCTCTGCAAGGGAACAGGAGGGCACACATTTTAAAGGGATGCTGTTACTCTGTGGATAAGATTCTATATGGCAGGTCTAGCAATTATACCTCTTATTTTGTTGTTCAAACTTAAACTTCTGCCCTAAAGACAATAATGAAAAATTTGTTTTTCTTTTCTCTTTGAAATGAAAAACTACAAAATACCAGTAAGAAACAACAAAAGGAGGGAAACCTTGAAATTCATTCATAAGCTCACCTCCTAGAGACAATCACTGTTAATGCTGTTATTATGTTGATACATACCTTTCCATACTTTTAAAATAAATATAAATAGTTACATACTATTTGGTAGATATATATAAATTATGTAGACACATTTGTATATAACCCTGGTTTCCTGCATTCCTGCAGATTCTTTACCATCTGAGCCACCAGGGAAGCCCATATTTGTACATAGGAGAATTTTTCAAAAAATGCAAGCAAAATTTGTACCTACTAGTTTTAGATGTTGTTTTGAATGATTTTTTTTTTCCAGTAAGAAACAATTCAAACATTATTCCGCTACCCAAATACACAGAACTTTATTTATACAGCAAGGACAAGAAACTAAAGTACAGACATTAACTCTGTTGACAAGAAGAGGTGTGTCAGGGCGCTCACCTACAAAGCACTCATTATACAAGTGAACATGAGGCGCTGGCATTCCCGAGGCAAAGTAGGTCAACCATTCATTACCATCCCTAAAACCACACAGTATCACAACCAGGTAACTCGTCATTAGAGAATGACAATCACCAAAAAGAAGTCATTTCTAACAAAGGGAAGGTCTCCTCACTTCCCTTTGCCAAACTTGATCTTCGCTGTGGGTATTTTGGCACCAAACTATATTATTTTATTCTCTCTTTCGCTACCAAGTTGTAAAATAATATTTTCCTTCTATACGGCCTAAAAAGTTGTCTAGTGTTCCTTAGAAACTCTTATGAGTCCTTAGCTTGGAACATCACCTTTCTCTTCTTAATCTTTTCTTTCTCCCATCTCAACCCCTTATCTTCAAATCTCTCTAATCTCCCACCACTGGGGACACAGAGCAGATGAGAACAGTGGACCCCTTCCCAACACACAGGCAGGCTGTGGTCCCTGTCCTTGAAACCTGCCGAAGTGTGACCTTTCCAGCTCTGAGCTCCTTCCTGACCTCTACTGCTGAATGTGGCCTTCAGCTGTTAGGCTGCTCCCAGTTATATTTCACATATCAATTTAACTGAGATACTCCACTATTCAAAATACCCCTCTGAACTGTTTCTTCGTAATTAAAATATCACTTCCTGAGCAAGGCCCCCTGTCTGCTTTTATCATTCTACTTCTCTGATACATTTCCAGTTCCTATCCTCTCTCTCCATTCCCATGAACCTCACCTGGACTCAGACTTCAGTTCATCTCTCAACATCTGAAAGCAGGGGGAAAACTTCTGTGGTATCCTTCATCTTTTAAAGCAACTTGGGATCAATCTGATACAAGAAACTTTCCTCTGATTAGCATCATTTACAAACAAAATACTGATCTCATCAAGCTGCCAGTCTCACCTCAGGGGCACTTTCTAATTACATGTGGACACCTTTGGCATTAAGACCCATATCTTTAATAAGCGCCTGTATACTTGTGACACTCCCAACTCTGTCCCAGACTGAGACTGATCGATGTGTCCCAAAATCTATTTTCCAACTGCTTCCTCAGTACTTGTGGCAGGTTCAGACACATACATCTCAAGTTTAGTAAGCCTAGACTGTCATCTTAACTGTCCCCCTTCATGTACTCCTTTTACAATCTCACCACCTCAGCAAATGTCTACCAACATCCATCCAGACAGGAAAACCAGAAACCTCCTCTCTTGAGATGCCTCCCTCTCTTCCATTTAATCATTTAGATCTTCAATTAAAGAAGTACACAGTATCTATTGTATGCCAGGTGGAGCTGTCTCTTGGAGCTGAAACTGAACAGATAAAGAGCCTGCACATTGGAAAGTCTGGCCCTCAGTGAGTCACTAAGTCCCAACAATTTGATGGTGTAAAAATCTCTTACTTCTGTTTCCTGCTCTTCACACCCCACATGGCTGACCAGAGCCAGAGTGCCACTCACTCCTGCCTGAATCACAGTGGCGTCCAGACTAGACACTTCTGCTATAGTCAGCTTTACTCCTCTGGTGCAATCTCAGAAAACTACAGTCTTTCTGAAACACATCTCTAATGTCACAGCCCTGTTTAGAACCCTTCAAGAGCACCTGCACACCACACAGGATGTACTATGAACTCCTCAATGTGCTGTATGAGGCCCTTCGTGACCTGGTTCCCCCACTAACCACTTGAGCCACTCCCCTGTATTCACTCTAGTCACATGGACCTGGGGGGGGTGGAGCGGGGGGACTGGCCAAAAGGGAAAGAGTTAGAGGGGAGAGAGAGAGAATGTGAGCACCTACCTCGAAATCCCACCAAATCTGCAGGTTTCTCTCACACCTCCAGACTTTTCCATACGCCTGTCTCCCCAGACTTCCTAATTTCTATGTATCCTTCAACACTCAGCTTAAGAATCACCTCCTCTGTAAAGTTCTGAAGGTCTAAGGGATGTCCGCTCCCTGGTCGGCCAGCCTATCAATCCCTCTTTCCAGCCATCACAAACCTGGACCACAACTACTTACACAGCTGGGTACAGTGTCTGTAAAACCGTGCAGTCACTGAGGACAGTGCTATCTGCTCCTCTCTGTCTCTCTGACACCTGGAACAGGGCCTGACAAACAAGCTGCTCGATCCAGGTTCACTGAGTGAATGAAACTGCTTCCTCTATGCCTCTTTAACGGACATTGATTCATCGCTGCTTCCAATGCCACAGGTTCTCCTTTGGTCTCTGGAAATTCACTGAATGGACTTCCAATCATCAACTCTTTTTTTTAAAGACAGAAAAACTTTTGTTAAAGAATTTCAGTTCTAAAACTTATTAATTTTCTTACTACAAAACAAACCATCTCCAAGAAACAATAGCTTTCAAGACAGGTAAGTTACCCTGTACTTGACAAGGAAGATGCTGCTGCTGCTAAGTCACTTCAGTCATGTCCGACTCTGTGCGACCCCATGGACTGCAGCCCACCAGGCTCCGCTGTCCCTGGGATTCTCCAGGCAAGAACACTGGAGTGGGTTGCCATTTCCTTCTCCAATGCATGAAAGTGAAAAGTGAAAGTGAAGTCGCTCAGTCATGTCCAACTCTGAGTGACCCCATGGACTGCAGCCTACCAGGATCCTCCGTCCATGAGATTTTCCAGGCAAGAGTACTGGAGTGGGGTGCCACTGCCTTCTCCAGACAAGGAAGATGTTTACCATTTATTAACAGTGACAGGCACAAACAAAATATTTTAAAGGAACATGGGCATGAACCAAACATTTGTGAAGCAGAGGATGATAAGAGAACCCCATGTACAACCTTATTTATTCCTGCAACCTCCAAAAGCATTCTGCTCCAGCCATGCTGGTTCTCCACCAAAAATGGCAAGGTGGAACTTTTCAGCCACACTATCAAAACGAGACATATTCCTAACTTCCACCTTTTCACTCATTCAACAAGTTTCTAGAGAAAAAAATCTGCCTACGGCATACCAGACAGTGTTCTAGGCATAAGCTCCTGCTCTCACGGAGCTCACTGTGCTAGTGGGACAAGATAAACAAAGATGTGGACATGTCAGGTGGTAAGCACCAAGAAGAAACATGACACCATGGAAGAGCCATCAGGTACTGCTCGGGTTCGCCCCTTTTCACCTCTCCATGAAACTTTCCTTGGTCCTCCAAATAAGAATAAATTATTCAAGAGAAAAATATTCACAATTTCCCGAGGAGCTCTGTGCTGGGCACTAAACAAGATTCTAGAAATAAAAAGGTAAATAAGTCATAGCTGCAAACTTCATATAACTCATAGTCCAAATAAACAGGCAGACACGCTTACTTTACGAACGTTTATGCAACATGATGTGCCAGATGCTATATTCAGCGCTTCACAAAAATCAATTCAATTCTCCTGACAGCCCTGGGAGGCTGCACATGTATGGAAAAAGAAGCACAGAGAGGTGAAGTAACATGCCTGAGGTCACACAGCAAGTTATTGCCAGGGCTAGGGTTGGAATACACTCGGGGCTCCTAAACACCAGCATAATCATGAAAATTATGCCGCATAATCATGAAAACGCAAGCTCCGTAGACACTAATAAAGATATGTACAAAGTGTTAAGGTGCACATAGGAGTGGGTACCTAAGAAAACAAGCAAGAGCTTCTAACAGAAAATGAAAAAAAAAAAAACAGAAAATGAGGCAAGGCCTTGAAAGATGACTGTGTTCTATACCTCTGCTTTGCAAGTATTACGAGCGTATCCGAAGATAGTTTACTGTATCCAAGGAGAGGGGGCACTAATTTATTTTACCTTCCCTGCAAGCGCCTGGCTGACCAGTAAATGTTCAACAAAAACGTGAGGAATGCCACTGCAGGAGTGGCCAGCACTTGAACAGTCCCTTCGACGAAGAGCTTGGCCCCCGCCCCCAAGCTACTCAAATCTGGCCACTAACTGCCCTGACAAGGTCGCAGAGGGTCGGATCCAGGCAAAGGAACAACCTCCTGTCCGACCCTTCACCTCACGGCCCCCGCCCACATTTGCCCAACCGGATCTCCATCTCCTTACTACCTCCGGGCAAGAGCAGGGAGGCCGAGGCAGCGGCGGCTTGGGTGACTGGGATAAAGGGCACGTTGAAGCTGAACTCCGTGGCCGAGGAGGAGAAAAGTAAGTTAGTGCCCGACGAGGAGGCCGAAGCGGTGCCGCCGCCGCCGTTAGGTTTCCTCTCGGCCATGGCTGCGGTCCACCGTCCGTTACACGTCTACGGGTGGCCGGTGCGGAACCACCGGCCGGAAACTGAGCGCAGTCGGGGCCAACACACTTCCGCACCTGCGCACAAGGACCGGAACTCCGGGCGGCCGCTCAGCTTCCCTTTGCCTTCTCCAACGGGGCCGCCAGAGAGTAACATGGCGGCACCGGCTTCGCGCCCGGGTCCAAGCACGTGACACCTTCGGCCACTGCCCGGGCGGGGCCGAAGAGGCAGCTGGAGCGTGGGAGGTGGGGTGCTGCTGTTCGTGAATCCAAGTACGAATCGACACTGCAAGTCTCGGGTTGCGGGGGGCGCTGTGTGCTTCCATAAAGTACCCACGGGAGCGTTTAACTAGGTAAGATTTTGAGGAACTGCGAAAGCCCACAGGTGTAGGTAACAGATTGCTAGCAGCTGACCGAGGGAGGACTAGAGATGTGTGGGCCATTTGTAGCCAAGGTATAGACCAACTCACCCGCTCTGACCAAATACCGCATCTTACCCATCCACTTTATGCACTGAACTGAATTCTTGTCATTGGTCCAGAAATTGAAATGGTAAAACTTAGTGGATACTGTTACAGAAAATACACCAGAGGATTTCTCATTTGTTAGCTAATAATGTCTCGTGAATGCACGATCTGCGGAGAAACCCCTGTAGTTTTTACCTGCTGCTTCTGTCTGTTGGAGAATAAATTTTGAATGGTTCTTTGTTTTCACCAGAAGGGGGAAAAAAAAAAAAAGAAATGGTAAAACTTTTGAAGATTTTTAAGCCAAAAAGCGAAAAGAGGGAATTGATGTTTGGGTATGTGACTTTTTAACAGCTTTCTATAGCGTTGGTGAAGGTTTAGTGGCTAAGTCGTGTCCACCTCTTTACCTGTCTACAATAATCTGACTAGTTTAATCTTAAAATACACTGTGGATAATTTGGATATTATTATCTTTCATATAGTTAGATTATGAAAGAAAAAAATAACATAACTTGGAAGGTGGGAGAAAGCGATAGGAGAAACCCCAAAGAAAGCTATGAAATAATGGAACTATCATGTCCCTCAGCTGTTACCAGTTCAGTCGCTCAGTCATATCCAACTCTTTGCAACCCCATGCACTGCAGCACGCCAGGCTTCCCTGTCCATTACCAACTCCCAGACCTTGCTCAAACTTATGTCCATCGAGTCGGTGATGCCATCCAACCATCTCATTCTCTGCCCTCCCCTTCTCCTCCTACCTTCAATCCTTCCCAGCATCAGGGTCTTACCCAATGGGTCATTTCTTCAAAACAGGTGGCCAAAATATTGGAGCTTCAGCATCAGTCCTTCAAATGAATATTTTTAGGACTAATTTCCTTTAGGATTGACTTGGATCTCCTTGCAGTCCAAAGGACTCTCAAGAGTCTTCTCCAACACCGCAGTTCAAAAGCATCAATTCTTTGGCACTCAGGTTTCTTTATGGTCTAACTCTCACATCCATACATGACTACTGGAAAAACCATAGCTTTGACTAGATGGACTTTTGTGGGGAAAGTAATGTCTGCTTTTTAACATATTACCTGTTTATTACTTAATTTAATAACTAGTATGCTTACTGTCAAAAAAAAAAAAGGAAAGCACTGAAGGGTGCCGTGGGTGGTTGGTACATGTGACTAGGCCACCCAGGTTTGTTAACTGGCATTTATATGGAGGAGGAATTAACTTTCCATATCTTCATGATAGGCAGTGGTACAAGTTAAAGCAGGGTGCCCACCAGGCTTCCCAGGTGGCACTAATGGTAAAGAACCCATCTGCCAATGCAAGAGACGTAAGAGACCTGGGTTCGATCCCTGGATGAGAAAGATTCCCTGGAGGAGGGCATGGCAACCCACTCCAGTATTCTTGCCTGGAGAATCCCATGGACAGAGGAACCTGGCGGGCTATAGTCCATAGGGTCGCAAAGAGTCAGACACAACTAAGTGATGTAGCATGCATGCTGGCACGCACCAGGCTGGGAGGAGCTGTCAAGTCCTTGAGAATACCGTTCTGGGTGACAAAAGATTTATATCTCAAAGGGGCAGAAAGAAGATTTATAGTTGGGACTTTCTAAAGTAACTACTTAAAGGAGGTTCAGGGGCCTACATGCCTACCACCTGGTTTGGGTAGGAACTGTCAATTCTCCCTGCATTGTTGAACTTCATCATGCAGGCATTTTAAGGGGGACAGGAAAAAAAGGGGGCGGGGGGACAGGGTTCATCCTGGGGACATGGCCTTAAGCTGTTAGTAGCCATGGCAGAGTTTGGTCAAGGGGTCTTTGCCATTACTGTAGGTGGTCAAGGCGGTATACTAAACACTGGGGATACCATGGTACATAAGATAGACACAGGACGTTTCCTTCTTGCAGCTTACAGTCTGGTCAAGAAGACAGACACTAAACACAATAACAATAAGGTGTGATGAAAGTGATACTGTAAAATTTCCAAAAGTGTCTTATGTGGAATATTGACACCATCAGGAGAGGGAGTTGTAACCTTTCTAGGGGAGGGATAGCAAGTATTTAGAACAATCAGACCATCAACAAAGGGCTCACCTTGTCTGGAGCCACATGAAAGGCTTTCCTGAAGGAAACATATTTAAGTTGACACCTGAAAGTGAATGAGTAGAAGTTGACCAGAAAAGCTGGAGGAGAGGGGTTGGAGGATGTGGTAAGAGACAATTAACAGATAAAATTACAGTATGTAGGGATGCCTTAAGATGCCGTATTTGAGTGTAATAAAAGAAACCTGAGTTACAGCAGGCTGGAGCCCAGTGAGCAAGTGGGAGAAAGCCGGGAGATAAGAATGAAAAGTAGATCAAGGCCAGCTGATACACGGTCCTTACAAGTTAAGAACAAAAGGGACTGAAAGAAAGGTTTAAAGGCGGGTGGAGAAATAATATTTGTTCTGCAGAAAGTTCACTCTGACTTCAGTCTAATAAAATAGATAAGGAAAGAGCAAGCCTGAGAGTAGAAAGAACAGTTGGCAGCCTGCTGCAGTGACCAGCTGAGCAATGATGGTGATTCAAAGTAGAGCAATTGCAGTCGGAATGAACAGAAATAGGAGTGATTTCTGGGCAAAGATGTCAGACTGAGCTGCTGGATCTTCATTTTCTTCCTAAAACTCAGTTAAAAGCACAAACGGGTTTGTTTGATTTGTTGTTGTTGTTGTTTGTTTTTTTAGGCATACACCCATACGGATGAGGAGAACGTGGGAAGATTTGACAACAACAAGATTTTGAAAGGCACCAAAAAAAAGAAAGGGCAAGTAGTAGATGATTTAGCAAACCAATAATGGGGAGAGCTCAAAGGCAACATTATTTGCACCGTAGGATCACCAAAAAGTTTAGGACCTGATAACCTCGGGCACCTCTGGAAGTGGCAGTCCAGTGGAAAACAGAGGTCCTGGAATTAGGGGAATTGGAGAAAACTTTTTAAACAGATCCCCTCCCCCTGCTCTCAGTAACTAGACTACTGACAATCCCCCTTAAAAAAGACTGAGTTTTCCTTCTGGACAGGGTAAAACAGAAGGAAGATTAAGCAACTATGTACATACTAAGTAATAAAACACTTCCACAACCCTAGACTGTAGTCCGTCAGGCTCCTCTGTCCATGGATTTCCCAGGCAAGAATATTGGAGTTGACTGCCATTCCCTTCTCCAAGGGATTTTCCCCACCCAGGGATCAAACCTGGGTCTCCTGCATTGCAGGCAGATTCTGTACTGTCTGAGACACCAGGGAAGCCCAAGACAGGAGGAAGATTGAGCAAATATGTACATACTGGGTAATAAAACACTCTCTTCCACAATCCCAGCCCAATTTTCCACTTAGCTCCCAAAACAGTAGCTGCCAGGTCTTCAACCTCTCAGCAGGAGATCAGAAGACTCTTCTTGGGGTCGTGTGAAGAAACATCTAGAGATAATTAAATCAGGGCTCCCCAGTAAGACAGCCCAGGCAGCATGTGCTGGGCTCACTTGCTTAGTCACATCCAGCTCTTTGCAATGCCATGGACTGTAGCCCGCCAGGCTCTTCTGTCCATGGAATTTCCCAGGCAAGAATACTGGAGTGGGTTGCCATTTCCTCCTCCAGAGGATCTTCCAGACACAGGGATCAAACCTGCGTCTCTGGCATTGGCAAGCAGGTTCTTTACCACTGAGCCACCTGGGAAGGCCAGGCAGATCACCCCATAATTTAGCTCACAGTCAGCTAGCCCAGAATTCCCCTGCCACTAGCCCAAATGTCTCTTCTTGGCCACTGACTTGGACATCTAGCCTCAACTCAGCTCAAAATGAACCCTGAGTGCTCGTGAGCCTCTGGTACTCTTAGTATTTGCTCCTGCAAACGCACCTCCTGCAATCAGAGCTGCCGCGCCTGCCGCCCTGTGGGCAACGCCAAGTGTGCCCGGGGTGGGTCTGCACACCGGCAGCAGAGACGGGCCGCTGCTGAGCCCGATGTTGGGAAAGCCTGATCCCAGGTGTAAATAGAGAAACACCTACGAATCTCCACTTACAATTTTTTATCCTACTACCCAGACCTCTTGCTACATTCCTATTTCCATGAAATATTCATATAAATATTTTTATACAAATTAATAATTTTGAACTGTGGTATTGGAGAAGACTCTTGAGAGCCCCTTGGACTGCAAGGATATCAAACCAGTCAATCCAAAAGGAAATCAGTTCTGAATATTCATTGGAAGGATGGATGCTGAAACTGAAACTCCAATACTTTGGCCACCTAAGGTGAAGAACTGACTGATTAGAAAAGACCCTAATGCTGGGAAAGAATGAAGGCAGGAGGAGAAGGGCACAACAGAGGATGAGATGGTTGGATGGCATCACCGACTCAATGGACATGAGTTTGAGCAAGCTCTGGGAGTTGGTGATGGACAGAGAAGCCTGGCATGCTGTAGTCCTTGGTGTTGCAAAGAGTCGAACGTGACTGAGTGACTGAACTGATTCATATAAAAATAAACTCATCTAGACAAAAAATAACCACCAGACCCATTTACCTGCTCTGAGCTCCCAAACACCTTTTTAGTCCCCATACTTTTTTTTTCAGGCATTCATTCAGCAAATTCTATTATGCGAACTTGCCCTTGTGCCAGACATGGGGGATACAAGGATGGCCAGACCAGCAGAGTCCTGACGGTTCACACACTAGGGAACAGCAACCCTCTCTTCCATACTCACATCCACCTGGCAAGGCAGGTAAACAGGGAGGGCAAGGCACAGGCGACCGGAGGGAAAGTGTGCTAATTTCTGATACAGGGAACCCAGAGCAACAGGAGGACAAAATGGAACATAAAAATGGAGATACCCAGCAATTAGATAGATGGCTCTAAAACTGAGGAAAGAAGGCCGGGCTTAAAATGAGATGTAGGAGGCATCAGCTCACATGTGACTGATTTGGAATTTGGGGGTAGTGGGCAAACAGCCTCATGCTCTGTCGATGTCAGAAATGGCCATTCTTTTGGAGGAGGGTTTGTGTTACTTTCTATACAAGGTGACATGCTGGGTATTAATTCAGGCTGACAGGTATGATCAGAAGAAGCACCGGTGGGAGGCAGTCCCCACACTTTAAGTATATATACCACATGATTGAGAAGAGTCATTAACCTGAAAAGACAGTGATCCAAACATAACCCACAAAAGGAACAGGAAATGGTAATGTAGAAGAAATAACCCACACAGGAAGGCAGGGACTTTTAAAAAATCTATCGGTAATATCTTCAGAGGGATCTGCAACCAAGAAACAGGATCAGGGCGCTGTTTAAGAAAGCAAAGAAATATTTAGGGAACAAACAGGAAAGTGAGTATAAGGAAAATAAATACGAGAAATTTTCTCAAAAAGGAAAACAAAAAGACAAACAGATGGAAGCTAGGCGAGAAACCTGAGAAAATTAGAGTACCAGGCAAGAAAAACCAGTGTTTGCATTTTAAGAGCTCTGCTAAAAAAGACAGAACATGCAGGGGAGGGAATCATCAAGAACAAAGTTTATATCCAGAAATGAAGGATACAGTTTCCAAATTAAAAGGGTTTAGTGGGACCTCCCTGGCAGTCCAGTGGATCAGACTTCGCATCCCAATGCAGGGGGTGCCAGTTCGATCTCTGGTCAGGAAGCCGAGATCCCACATGCCTCGTGGCCAAAACACCAAAACATAAAACAGAAGCCATACTGTAATAAATCCAGGAAAGACTTTAAAAATGATCCATTAAGAAAAAAAATCTCTGGACTTCCCTGGTGGCACCGCAGTGCTCTGTTCCTCAGTAGTCTCCAGCTCATTGCAACACCATGGACTGCAGCCCGCCAGGCTCCTCTGTCCAAGGGATTCTCCAGGCAAGGATACTGGAGTGGGTTGTCATTTCCTTCTCCAGGGGATCATCTCGACCCAGGGATTGAACTCATGTCTCTTGTGTCTCCTGCATTGGCAAGCAGATTGCTTACCACTAGCACCACCTGGGACAGAGTTCAATCTCTGGTCTGGGAAGATTCCACAAGCCGAGAAACAGCTAAGCCATCACACTGCAACTAATGAGCCCATGTGCTGCAACTACCGAAGGCCACGCCCCTAAAGCCTGTGCGCTGCAATAAGTAGCCCCCACTCATCACAACTACAGAAAGCCTGTGCAAAGCAAGGAAGACCCAGCACAGCCAAAAGTAAAAAAAAAAAAAAAAAATTTAATCTTAAAAAAGGGGGGGGGGGGGGCGCGTGGGGGGTGGTTCAGTATTCAGCACAATAGCTGAAAAAACACATATCGGAGCACAGGAGACAAAGATCCATACAGATTCCGGAAGGATAAAAACAAGTCAGATGCAAAGAAATTCAGCTCCCAAAATATTTACCTCTCAAGCAGACTTTCTAAGAATATGATGGAAGGGCTCCACCAAAAATAAAGGAATAAGGCTAAGTCTTCCTATATGGGCTGCAAGTAACAGGATATCCAACACAGGTGTACAGGGGAATTCAAGCATATTCCCAAACCAAAAGACCCAAAAATGAAATGGTTCAAACAAATGTTCCTTTCTCTCTCACACAAGAGTACATACTGGTGACCAGCTTTTGTCTTCAACATAGCGTTTTTTGAAGCTGCCCGCCCCACCAAGGCAATAAGAAGAGGTGAGCCCAGTTCAGAGCCAAGTATCCCATGTTGTTTTTCTGGCCACACTGTGAGGTGTGTGGGATCTTAGTTCCCCAACGGGGATACAACCCACGCCCCCTGCAGTGAAAGCACGGCGTCTTAACCACTGGACCGCCACAGAGTCCAAATGTCCCTTCTTAACAGAAGTGAGACAGAAGTTAACACACATCACTTTTGGTCACATTCCACTAGTGTAAACTTTGACAAAAGGCACTCCCTTTGGGTACAAGAAGAGCTGAGAAATACACTCCACACTTCGGTAGCCAAAATTCTGGTGACTACAGTTCTGTAACAATGGAGGAAGAAGGTTTTGGTGGGCAAATGACAATTGCCATGGCAGTCTATCCCTCTGGCCACCATTTACCAAGCCTTCTTCCCAAATGGAACATACTCGTGCCCCAAGGGTGGCAACCAGCTGCCTTCAGCTTAAAATCCAGGATCTCTGGGCAGCTCAGCGTTTCCCAGTGATTCTGGATGTGGTTCCTCAGGAGCTGTGACTACAAGACACTCAACAGATGGTTGTGCAGCAAGAACAGGGTAACTGCAATGGAGACTCCCGCTAGGAATCAAAGAGGAATGGAAAGCACAGTAATCCCTGTTTCATAATGACTGAGTCCTTCTAGGCAAAAACGGAAAACACCCCTGCCCTGACAGTGGAGAATATTTGTGGTTAGTCCTGGCTGTCTCTGGTTTGGTTTTCTGTAAATAACCCCCCCATCCACAGTCCTTACTGGCCCTGGCTTTGCCCTCTGGGGGGCTCCTCCTTGACCGTGGTCATCCAAGGCCATAAGTGAAGTGACATTGGGAAGTACATCCTCGTTAGGGGCAATACAGCTTTGGCAGTTTACTTCCTGTTGGTATGAGTTTGAAGCCTGAGACTTGCTTTCAGGCTTGAACAGTTACAAACTCTTTCTGGCCAGCCCCTGGTTTGCTGTTTCCAGTAAAGTAACTTCCGTGTCTGACCTGAGCTCTTTTTTTCTCTGAGCCCCAACGGTGGTTACTGTGGCTTCCGTGATAGCTCAGTTGGTAAAGAATCCGCCTGCAGTGCAGGAGACCCCAGTTCAATTCCTGGGTTGGAAAGATCCCCTGGAGAAGGGATAGGCTTACCTACTCCAGTATTCTTGGGCTTCCCTTGTGGCTCAGCTGGGAAAGAATCTGCCCACAGTGCGGGAGCCCTGGGTTCGATCCCTGGGTTGGGAAGATTCCCTGAAGAAGGGAAAGGCTACCCACTCCAGTATTCTGGCCTGGAGAATTCTACAGACTGTGTAGTCCATGGAGGTCACAAAGAGTTGGTCACAACTGAGTGACTTTCAATGATGGTTAACTTGAGGTCATTTAAAACCAAGCTACAATCTTGATCTGACCTTTGCTATGAAGCTAGATTCTTTAGTTTACCTGAGAAGTCTTAAAGGACTGATTCTTGAAAACACCTTTGAATAAATTCTCCTTGAGTTTGAATACCACATTGATTGTTTTTTTTTCAATCCAGGAAGTCCCCAATTTCTCCTGTGCTTATAGCTCTCCTGATCTTGTAGCTGTGCCCACGTGTGGTTACTAAGCATTAGAAATGTGGCTATTTGAATTGAGATGTGCTATCAGTATATAATACACTCTGGATTTTGAAGAACTAGTTATAAAAAGATAATAGTCTTCACATGGATTATTTGTACAGATTACAATATTTTTATATGTTAGGTTAAGGTGAAAGTTGCTCAGTCGTGTCTGACTCTTTGTGACTCCATGGACTACACAGTCCATAATGGAGTGGGTAGCCTTTCCCTTCTCCAGGGGATGTTCCCAACCCGGGGATCAAACCCAGGTCTCCCACATTGCAGGCAGATTCTCTACCATCTGAGCCACAAGGGAAACCCATATTGGGTTAAATATATTGTTAAAATTAGTGTTACCACTCTGTGCCAGAGCAATGTCTGTTCTTTTTCTCTCCATTGAAAGGACTATTTATTCTTTTAAATGTATTCAGAAAGTCAGCTCATTTTTTTTAAAAAGTGTTGCTTGTTTCTTTTTACTTTTTAAAATTTAACTTTTAAATTACATGTGTGGTTTGCATAATATATCTGGAAGACTGAATACACAAACAGTGATCAGATTGCATTTAACAATAGAACTCTGACCCACATCCTCTGACAGTAGAGCAATGGGTTGGTAAGTGCCAACTTTCCTATTTGTTTCCCTCACTCCCCAGAAAATAGAGATGGTTAGAAATTCATCCTTGGAAATTCCCTGGAGGTCCAGTGGTTAGCATTTGGCGCTTTCACTGCAGGGGCCTATGTTCATTCCCTGGTCAGGAAACTAAGATCCTGCAAGCCATACAACATGGTCAAAAAATAAAGAAAATTACTCCTCCCTTTTGTTTTCTAAGAAAGGGCTAACTGTAAAGGACCATCTT
This sequence comes from Cervus elaphus, assembly GCF_910594005.1. Lineage (NCBI taxonomy): Eukaryota > Metazoa > Chordata > Mammalia > Artiodactyla > Cervidae > Cervus > Cervus elaphus. Next base: position 82,082,329 of record NC_057829.1, on the reverse strand, counting down.
GCTCTTGCACATACCAAAATAAGACTAACCCCATCCTCAGTGACTCTTTTACAAAATCTCCAATTTTAACTCTTTAAAATGTTCCTGAGGGAGGTCACTGGTGGTCCGGAGGTTAAAAATCTCCCTGCCATTGCAGGGGATATGGGTTCATCCCTGGTCCTAGAAGATTCCACATGCCTTGGGGCAAGTAAGCCTGAGTGCCACAACTATTGAGCTCACTGACCCTAGAGCCTGTGCTTTGTAACAAGAGAAGTCACCACCACAATGAGAAGCCTGCTCACCGCAACTAGAGAGTAGTCCCCACTCACTGCAACTAGAGAAACTTTGTATACAGCAACACAGACTCAGTGCAAAAAAAACAAAAAAACAAAAAACCTCTCCTGAATGTGTGTTCTCTCTATCGCCAACAGCCTGAATAAATGATCTTCTGCATTCCCTGAGGCATTTTGTCTTTCATCTGTTGTCATCCACTATCCAAGCACTAAACTAGAGCCACGTTATGCAGTTTCTCTCTGTTATGGTAGCACATCACTTCTGAAAATAATTTCTGTATTATTTAATGCTAGCAGCTGTAAAAAAAAAAAAAAAGCTATCTCAGAATGCAATGTTCATATGAAAATCTAGGTTAGCTTTAGCACAAGGTCATTCTAGACATCACCATCCCATCCATCAGGAAAGAACAAAGAACATATCCAAGGCCAAATTCTTAAGAAATTGAAGTGGAAGTTCCAGATACACTTTCCCTCATGCTTCTTTGGTAAACCTAGTCATATATCCCTGCCTAGGATCAAAGAAGCCTGGGAAATGTAGTTCCTAGCCAGGCAACCAACCTCCCCTACACTTCGTAGCTAGGAAATGCAGTTCTTCGTAGGACAATCTTTCCACAACCCTGAAAGGAGAAAACATATTTTTTTGAAGTCTCAAGGAAAAGATGACTCCTAAAGAAGAGAATCTTTAGGATAATGGCGGTGGGAGATCCTAAGAAGACAGTTTTGCACCAGCAGTAGAGGGCAACAAACCAGACTGAAATAGGACAAAGGACTTTGGGGAAAATGTCCAAGAAAATAATGTATATAAAATAACCTGATGTGACTTCCCTGGGGAAGTGGTTAAGGATCCGCTTGCCAATGCAGGGGTCACAGATTTGATACCGGCTCCAGGAAAATTCCATATGCCATGGGGCACCTAAGCCCACAATCACTGACCCTGCACATGCTAGAGCCTTTGTTCTACCACAAGAGAAGCCACCACAATAAGCCCACACACCTCAACTAGAGAGGAGCCCCCGCTTGCCAGAATGAAGACCCAGAGCAGCCAAAATTAAAATTAATTAATTAAAAAATACTCAATGTGTCTATTTAGAAAGGAGATTTAGACAATTGATGGAAAGTATGCATTATCCATTCAGCAACTATTTATTGCACATCTATGACGTCAGACACTGTTCTAGGTACTTGGGAACAATACAGCATAAAAATACCAAAATCACTGCTTCAAAGATCTCATGATCTAGTGGAAATTTCAGTGCAGCTGAGGTTGAATTCATGCTAAGTATATAGAAAATAAGCAGATGTTTAAAAGAAACTTTTACCCCATCCTGGAGGCAATGACATTCAATTCTTCCTGCTGATTGTTTCAGTATTTCTATATTTTCAAAGTAACTGTCACTTCTGATTTTTCCTTTTTTTCTCCTTTGCATTATGTTTTGACCTCCCAGGTTTAAGATGAGGTTTAAGTCTTCTTTATCCTATCACATATATGAATCTTATACATCCTCATCCCCTTAGTTAAATTATAATGTTGCTTAGATGAATATTCTAATTTAACATTATTATGCTGTTAAATACTCTTGAGAGCTTTGTCATGACATAAGTTGTGACTCTTAATTTTCTATTCAAGTTTTTGTTTTCCTAGCCTTAAGACTTGGAATAATTTTCCCTCACACCTTTCACCTAGCTAACTCTTATTTATCTTTCAAGTCCTAGTGAAAATGTCACATTTTCAGGAAATCCCTGAAGGATCCTTTCCCCAAAACCCTCTCTCACTAGACTAGATGGTACTATTCATTCCTTTTATAGAACTTCACTTTTTCTTCCCTGGTACCTATCATGGTTGTAAGTGGATAATTATTCAGTAAGAAGTCTCTCACTGAACTGTATATAACACGAAGGCAGTGGGTCTTTGTTGCAGTCCATGGGGGCTTCTTTTGTTGTGGAACACAGGCACTGAACAGAGTGTGTGGGCTCAGTAGTTGTAGCCCACCAGCTTAGTTGCCCCTCAGCATGTGGAATTTTAGTTTCCCCACAAAGGATCGAACTTGTGTCCCTGCATTGGAAGGTGAATTCTTAACCACTGGACCATCACAGAAGTCCCTTAATGCCCTTCTTAAAAATACAGACTTGAGAGTGAGGGAAGTGTGATTGCCAGCCGTGGGGAAAAAAATCTTGCCATAGAGAAGTACTCTTATGGACCTTCCCTTGGCCTTTTAAGTTTTCATAACCACTCATTAGTAGTGTCAAAACATCTTGCCACGGGAAAATTAGAGGGTGAAATTATTCACATTCTAAAGTAATTACATTTCAGTAGGATCACAGTGTCTCTTAAAAGTTAAATCTGAACAATTGTTTACAAATCACTGAATACAGAGGGAGAAACCAAAAGCTGAAGTGTTCTTAGCCACTGCTGAATTGGTGTCCAGCTACAATTTCATATACAGCAAATTGAAATTATTAAAATCTAAAAGCAAATGTCCATGACATACATTTAATTTGCATTTTACTGGCCACAAAGCTAAATAGGAGATTTCTCTATTCAATACCAGGAATCTCCAGCCCTTCTCTGCTAAATGAATGAATGAAAGAAGTAATGCCAAAGATTTGAAACCGTTTTCTCAGCTCACCCAAACTCATAAAAGCCAGATGTATAGTATAATATGCCAATCACAGTCATTCCCTGGTATCAATTGCAGGGAATTGGTCCCAGGAACACATATCTGTGGATACCAGAGTTCCTTATGTAAAATGGTAAGAAATAAGACAGAGGGCCCCGCGTGATCAGGTCTCCATGGCATCAGTTTCCACATCCGGCGATTCAACCAGCCTTGACCACCAGATTCAGAGGAGTGTAATTAGTTCACAGTGACAAATACAAAATAAACCCTTTTGCCCTAAAGAGGGCTTGAGATCTGAGTTCAGTTCCCCAGCTCCCCACTTTATAGATCGCATTCAGATCATCCTTCTGTTAACACGCTGTATTTCAGGTTATGAGAGGGAGGTTTTTCTCCAATATATTCCAGATCTAGGGGCTGTTTCATTACAGAACTTGGATATTTTCCAAATTTCCTCATTCAAAGGTTACTATTAACCAGATCTTTTCTGTGTCCAAATGCCACTGTCTTGATCCAGTCGAGGGAAGACTTGATCCAGTGGAGGAAAGTCACTACATAGGGTTTCTAGCAGGGAGACAAACAAAAGAGTTGACATTGGCCAAAAAAAAAAAAAGCACCAAGAGGCGGGACGAGGTGGGCTGACACCAGAGGCGACGTTACCTTCTAATTTTGCCCAGAGATAACTTTGAGGTCTCTTTGCGCTTGTGCTTTTGGACTGTTGCGGTCTCCGACCTGCGCAAGGCCTCGCCACTGTAAACAGACTTCGGGAGTTTCTCCTTGCGAGTCTGCAGAGGGACACCGAGCAATACGCAGCCCTCAAGCCACCACGCGGCATGCTCGCGAGGCCGCGCCTGCCCTTCCTCTCGCCCGTCTCCAAGATGGCGACCGCCCTGCCGCCGCGGCCCCGCCCCGCCGAGCCCCGCCCCCCCCGGAGCAAGGCCGCCCCGCCTCCCCGCCGCGGGGCCGCGCCGCGCGCTCCCGCCGCCCCTCCCCGCACGAGCTCCACCCAGGTCGCCGGCAGCGCGGTCGGCGGCGGCGGCGGCGGCGCCTATTTCCCGCCATTGTGCGAAGTGGAGGCTGGGGGCCCGCACGCGCCGCCTGCCCGTCGCCGGTAGCGCCTCACAGCCGCCGCCACCGCCGCCGTTCCCTGAGGCGCGGGGAGGCCGGGCGGCCCGCGCCGCGAGGTTTCCCCTGCGTGGGAGGGCGCGGGCGAGGAGCGGCCGAGCCCCCGACGAGGAGCAGCGGCGCGCGGGACGCCCGGGCCGCGCCGGCTCCGGCCCGTCGGCGAGATGCCCTGTGGGGAGGATTGGCTCAGCCACCCGCTAGGCATCGTGCAGGGCTTCTTCGGTGAGTGGCGGCGCCGAGGGGCTGGCGGGGGCCGGGCGAGCCGCCGAGTTCACTGAGCCCCCGGGGCCCGGACCCTGCCGCGCGGCCCCCAGGCGGGGCCGCCTCGAGGGCTCGAGCGGCCGAGACGGTCAGCCGGGCCTGCGCCGGCCGGCGCTCAGCAGCCCCCTCCCGCCCGGAGACTCCGGGCCGCGGGTGCCCGGGCCCGGGCCGCAGGTGCCTCCCACCTGCCCGATTCGCGACTCGCGAGCGGCCAAGGTTACGCCGCCAGGAGCCGGCGGCCGGCCGTGATTGACGGCCTCGCTTCCCCCTTCGTGGCCCCGTGAGCGGCCCCCGAGCCCCGCGTGCGGCCGGACTCTGAGGTGGGGGGTCCTCGAAGCTTTCGGGAGGACCCGCAGAGATGGGCTGAAGGGAGAAGCACTTTGCCTATGGGAAGCCCGCAGGACATTTCAAAACTTCCGGTGTGTGGGGGGAGTGCTCGCTCGCTCGCTCGCTTGCTCGCTGCAGAAGTTGGCTGTAACTCCTGTATTACACACATCCTCCCTTTTCGAGATAAGATTTAGTGTGATAACTTCGATTTTTTTCCGTTAGGACACCTTTAAAAGCTGTCTCGTCTCCCCATCTCCTCTTGGGCCAGAGCTAGCAAGAAATGGTGAACGAACTCAAATGCGTTCCTGCATAGAAAGAGCTTAGCATGTGGCAGGCAAGCTCAGGAAATTTCACTTGCAGTCATGGTTAATGCCACTTCTCGGGTAGGGTACACTAAGGAAGATTTAGGTCTGGTTGCCGTTCACTAGGCGTTTGGCCCCACCCCGCATGTCTTTTGCACTTAGGAGTGGTGGAGGCAAACCCAACCAGGAATCAGTGTGTAAGATCAGAACACCTGACTTGTCAGGAGGTAACTTGAACTCTCAAAGTGGCCTTCCTCACTTAAGACCTTGTGGAATATTAGTGTGAACGTTTATTAAGAAGCGAAATAGTCCCCAGCAGCCAAAACGGATGGCAGAAAATGTATTTCTTGCGGGAAAGGCTCACTCAGCAACTCTTTATTCATTTTCCTTGTAATTTGAACTTGTTCAGTTATCTGGTTTCCCAGGCTGAAACTAGAGGCAGCAAATTAGGAGAAGCCCTGGGTAGGCATCCAGATTGTAGCTAGTGAACACTGACAACCTATTAAAGGAGAAATTTCAAACTATGTATATAGTGTTTAAAAAAATTTTTTTTAAATCCCTGTATATCCATCCAGGGCCTTTTTCAAAAAGGGGCATAGGTCTCTACTAAATCCTGGTAATTGATGCTCATAATGAATACTAGAACCCATAATTGATTTCCAGAATAATGGCCTCAAAATGTGGAGTGAAGATTAAATTGCACAGTAGGTTTAAGAGGTTCAGACACAGAGACGCTTTTTAGGGAAAATCATTCAAAAGTAAGTAAGTTTTGGTGCTTAATTGATGTTTAGAAAATTTATGAGAAATATCCCTGTCCTAGTCTGGCTGGATAAGTGAGATGATTTTATATTTGGTATATATTTGAATGTATTTGTGTCAAATTTTGTCTCCTGCCTGTAGGACCCTAAGAGGCAAACAACTCATTATAGTACAGAAGGTGTAATTTGGATATGAAACGCTGGCTCTACAGTATTTTGTGAAGTTTGTGTATTGTTGGTGACCTGGACCCTGTTGATGTGTTTTTCCTCTAGAATGTCTTATTCTCATACAGCTTGTGTCTTGCAGAGAAGAAACTAATCCTGTCTTACAATATGATATTTTTGTAGAAGCTATTTTGATGTATAATGTATATTTTTGCTATATTTTCCTATCACTGTGAATGTATGGGATTAGATAGCTTTATAATAACATTACAGGTATATTTGTGTGAGAAGTGAGGTGTTAAACTTGTAGACTCTTTTTGTTCTAATAGGAAATTGTTTTAAATCCACTTTTCCCCCAGAGAGAAAAGTAATAACTCATCTTTTGTGGTTTGTGAGGCCTTTTGGCCCAGCTCTAGTGTCTCAGTGGTAAAGAATTCACATGTGATGCGGGCGACCCTGGAGACGAAGGTTTGATCCTTGGGTCAGGAAGATCCCTTGGAGAAGGAAATGGCAACCCCTCTCCAGTATTCTTCCTGGCGAAATCATGTGGACCGAGAAGGCTGACGGTCCGCAGTTCATAGGGTCGCAAAGAGTCAGACACAACTGGGCAGGCACATTGCCCAGCTCTCAGGCCTCATCACTGTATTCCCCCTCACACTGAACCTTCTTTTAGTTCTTTGATCTTGAACCGCGCCATTAGGCTTTCTGCATAGGCTGTTTCCTTTGCCTGGTCACCACTTCCTCTCCCACTTCTATTTTCCTGGCTAAATCTTACTCTTCTTTGGGAACCTGAGTTAGGTAACTTCTGCTACATCTAATTATAGGATCCTGTGAAGCCTGGAAATTAACTTGTTAAGTGTGTTGTTGAAATCACTCGTTTCCTGGGTTCCTTGGCTATGTTTTAATCCTGGGGATTTTAGGGTGTATATCTGTTTTATTTGCCTAGAATATACCTGTACATTGAAAATGCTCCATGAGGGATTTTCTGGTGGTCCAGTGGTTAAGGCTCCACAGTTGCAATGTACAGGGCACAGGTTCAATCCCTAGTTAGGGGACCAAGATCCCACATGCTCCTCGGCCAAAAAATAAAATAAGATTTTTTAAAACAGAGTGCTCCGTGAATATTTGTTGAGCAGAGGCAGTGAAAAGACTGATTAATCAATCAGAAATGGTGTAAACTCAGGTGGTTACTGTCACCACAAATCTTAACTAAAGACAGTCTTGATGGACATTATATTGGCTTAGAGAATATGATCATACCAGGTATGAGTTACTTTCACATGCAAATCCTAATTGTTTTTTCTTGGTTCAAATAAGAAACTGAAATTCTCTTAGTGGCCACAGTCACAACTATATGAATCATAATTCATCTTTGTGAACCAATGCGTATTTTGAACTTGTATCTGCCATATTACAATTGTTCATATGTAAATTTTTCCCTGTAAGCTTTCATAAAATGCTTTTTCTGTTTCCGTTCCAGTTTCTAAAAGATTTTATATACAGAACATTGAGGTCCATAGACTTAAGATTTAGAAATACTTTATTGAGCTCTGTGTGTGTGTTAATCGCTCAGTCATGTCTGACTCTGCGACTTCATGGACTGTAGCCTGCCAGGCTCCTCTGTCCATGGGATTCTCCAGGCAAGAATACTGGAGTAGGTTGCTGTTTCCTTCTCCAGGGGATCTTCCCAACCCAGGGATCAAACCCCTGTCTCCTGCATTGCAGGCGGATTCTTTACCTTCGGACCCACTGGGGTTAGCACATATTGAGCTCTATTATTTGCATAATGCTGATGGCTTGGTCCCCGCAGTGATTGTTCATTAGTGACCTAATTGTCATTAGTGTAACAACTTGCTTCCCTTAAACAGAAGCAGACATCATAAATGAGAAAGAAAAAAAAATTGCATACTTTTTTCTTTTAATCTTTTTTTTTTTAATTTTAAAAAAGGGGAGAAGGAAATGGCAACCCACTCCAGTATTCCTGCCTGGAGAATCCCGTGGACAGGGGAGCCTGGTGGGCTGCTGTCCATGGGGTCGCACAGAGTCGGACACGACTGAAGCAACTTAGCATGCATGTATTGGAGAAGGAAATGACAACCCTCTCCAGTGTTCTCGCCTGGAGAATCCCAGGGACACAGGAGCCTGGGTGGGCTGCCATTTGTGGGGTCGCACAGAGTCGGACACGACTGATGTGACTTAGCAGCAGCACCTTTCAAACAAGAATCTAAATTTGTACTGGATTTAATTTCTTAAAAATAATGAACTAAATAAAAATTTAACTTAAATTTTAAAAAAGGAATTTTTTTTTTCACTTAATAACTGTGTTAATTTCAGAATAAGTAGGAATGCTTATCAACTCAGATTTCTTTATGTTCAGATTGTTGGTTGGGTCAAGATCATTAGTTTCAGTTATATTCAAGGCACTTTGGTCATACCTAACAAAACTAGAATTAGACTAGCTCATGAAGAAAAAGGTCATTGATGTGTGGAGGAGAGAAGGGAGTAATATCTTATCACTAGCATTTTAGAGAATTTAAAGCAATAGTAAAATCATCTAAAAGTCTGTCTGCTTTTTTATTGTCACCATGATTCTAAACCAACAGTTCACTCCTTTTTGTCTGTACCCACCTTGGACCTTCCTACCACCTGGCCCTTGTTCAGTTCAGTTGTTCAGTCGGGTCCAGCTCTTTGTAACCCCATGGACTGCAGCACACCAGGCTTCCCTGTCCATCACCAACTCCCAGAGCTTACTCACACTCATGTCCATTGAGTCAGTGATGCCATCCAACCATCTCATCCATCCTCTGTCGTCCCCTTCTCCTCCCACCTTCAGTCTTTCCCAGCATCAGAGTCTTTTCAGATGAGTCAGTTCTTTGCATCAGGTGGCCAAAGTATTGGAGTTTCAGCTTCAGCATCAGTCCTTCCAATGAATATATTCAGCCCCCTGTTAGGCCATTGAAAAAAAGTAATTTGTTTTAAGGCTATAGAACCCAAAGGCAGGGAGGGTGGTTTGGTAACCCAAGAGACTACTGAATGAAATTGGAAAGCTAGCAGAAACCCAACCAAACAGCACACCTCAGTTTTCTCCCCTAGGCTGTGTTCATCTCTGCACACAAACTTTACCTTTCTCTAGTCCAGGGCTCCCAGTTTCACTTGTCAGTTCTAACCTGCTTGAGCTAGCATCTTTATTTTTTACAAAAATATTTTTTTGGCTGTGCCCGGTCTCAGCAGCATACAGGACCTTTAGTATTTGTTGCTGCATGCAAGTTTTTAGCTGAGGCATGTGGGATTTAGTCCCCCAACCAGGGTTTGAACCTGGGCACCCTGTATGGGGAATGCAGAGTCTTAGCTGATGAACCAGCATCTTTATCTTAATCCCAGATTTTAGGGTTAGAGGATCTGATTGGCCCTGTGTAGAGTCAATGGTTCACTCATGGTCCAATCAGCCACTGCCAGGGCAGTGTTCTATAATGGATGGTCATAACTAGTGAGGCCCACACCTCACCACTGAGGGAAGTTCTCAGGGAGGAATGGGTTGGAGAGCCATAGCAAAAGGTATGTGTGTGTGTATATATACACACGTACACACACATATGTATAGATGTATACATGTGTAGTATATGAATTTTTAAATTGAATAATAACTTGCATATGGTTAAAAAAAATAGCGTTACAGTATAAAATGAAGGGTAAGCATGTACTGCTCTTCTCCCAGCTGAGGGTCCCACTTTTTTAGCTTTTTCTGATTATAGTTCCTTTTTTTTTTTTTTGCATTGAGATATAACAAAATTCACCATTTAAAAATGTACAGTTCGGTGGTTTTTAGTTTATTCATTGTGAGTGTGCAGCCATCAGCACATCGTTACCGTCACCCCAGAAAGAAGCCCCATATGTGTTAGCAGTCACTCCCGATTGCCGCATCCGCCATCCTCTTAAAACCACTCATTGACTTCTGTCCATGGTTTACCTAGTCTGGACATTTCATATAAATGGAGTCATGCAGCTTATGGCCTCTTATGTCTGGTTTCTTTAACTTAGCATAATGTTGTCAAGGATCATACATGTTGTAGCATGTGTCAGTACTACATTCCTTTCCATGACTGCAAATAGTACTCCATCGCATGAATATGCCGTGTTTTGTTTATCCATTTCTCCATAGGTGGACACTTGGCTATTGTAGATAGTGCTGCTATAAATACACACGGTTTTTGTGTGAATACATGTTTTCAGTTCTCTTGGGAATATGCCTCGGTGTATGATTGCTGGGCCATATAGTAATTTCATGTTAGAACTTTTCCCCAACGTATCTGCACCATTTTACATTTCTACCAGCAAAGTGTAGGACTCTAGAGTACCATAGGGCCTGGGGATGCTAACTGCTCTAACCAAGTTTGGACTATTCTGTGCCACTCAGAGGGCTTCCCAGGTGGCTCAGTGGTACAGAATCCGTCTGCCAATGCAGGAGATGCAGGTTTAAGCCCTCAGTTGGGAAGGTCCCCTGGAGAAGGAAATGGCTACCCACTCCAGTATTCTTGTCTGGAAAATCTCCTCAGGCAGAGGAGCCTGGCAGGCTACAGTCCCTGGGGTCCCAAAGGGTCAGCCACGACTAGGCATGCACACATGTACCACTTAGAAATTTACTGTCAAGACAAATGCATGTGGCTGAGTCTGTTTTGGGAGCTAAGTATGTAACAGAGGATGAGATGGTTAGATAGCATCACCAACTCAATGTACATGAATTTTGAGCAAACTCTGGGAGATAGTGAAGGACAGAGGAGCCCGTCCATGGGGTCACAAAGAGTCAGACACGACTTAGTGACTGAACAACGACAACAAGATGTAACAGGTTCTTTAAATAGACTTCTGTGTAGAATGTGATATTTATTAAAGGGTAAATAGTAAAAATGTAGTAATTGCAGCCCTTTGGACTGTAGGCCCTCCAGGCTTCTCTGTCCGTGGAATTCTCGAGGCAAGAATACTGGAGTGGGCAGCCATTCCCTTCTCCAGGGGATCTTCCCAACCCAGGGATCGAATTCGGGTCTCCTGCATTGTGGGCAGATTCTTTACCGTCTGAGCCAGCAGGGAAGTCTGTGTTAAAACTCAGCAGTAGTCACAATTGTTTAGGATTTATACCAGCAAAAGATTTTCAAAGGAAAAATATTTTATCACTGACATTGTTTAGGATGGTTAATTCATAGTGATGGTAGAAGTAGAATGGGCTTTAGTTGGTTTTATTATTTTTAAATTCTTTGCAGGAAGGGTATCTCCTATTGCTAGCACTTAGGTAGACCATTCCTACCACTTCTGTAGTAGGTCACTGCTTGACCCCTCCTACTTCCTAACCTTGAGTGTGAACATGTCAATTAACCTTTCTTTACCTCAATTTTATCATCTGTAAAATGGGAATAAGAGAATCCTTTTTTTTTTTTTTTTTTTCCGCCATGTCCTCCTCCAGAGGAGGCTCAGGGATTGAACCTGTGTCTCATGTCTCCTGCGTTGGCAGCAGGTTCTTTATCTCTAGTGCCACCTTGGAAGCCCGTGTATGAAACTGCCAAACTGTGTTCCAAAGTTGCTGTACTGTTTTGAAAGAGCAGATACCATTAGAAGTGTGTGAAAGAATAATACAGACAGGAAAAGAATAGTACAAACAGCTCTACGGATATAAATTCAACAACTTGAATGAAACAGACCAGTTCTTTAAAAAATACACTATTAATTTCCTATTTCTGCTGTAATAAATTACCACAAATTTAATCGCTTAAAACAAAATAATTTTTTTTTATTGTAATGTGATTGCTTTACAATGTTGTGTTAATTTCTGCTGTATAGGAAAGTGATTCAGTTATATATATAATATATATATTCTTTTTAATATTCTTTTCCCTTATGGTTTATCACAGGATACTGTATCTTTTTGAACTATGGTTTTGTCCCAGTATAGCCCAGGAGTGGGATTGCTGGTTCATGTGGCAACTCTGATTTTTAGTTTTTTTGAAAAACCTCCATACTGTTTTCCATAGTGGTTACACCAACTTAACATTCCCACCAACAGTGTCAGAGGGCTCCCTTTTCTCCACACCCTCTCCAGCGTTGGTTACACAGATTTATTATCTTAACAGTTTTGGAGGCCAGAAGTCTGATGTAGGTGTCACTGGGATAAAATCAAGTTGTCCGTAGGTCTGCCTTCCTTTCTGCAGCCTCTAGGGGATACTCTATTTCCTTGCCTTTTTTACTGCTTCTGGAGTTTGGCTAATTTCTTGTGTTGTGGCCCCCTTAGTCGTCAAAGTCAGCAACAGCAGGTCAAGTTCTTCTTGTATCTTAGTTCTCCTCAAATCTCTATATGCAATATATAATCAAACTGAAACTTAAACATCAAAATATAATCTGATAGAAATTTCATCAGTCGTTTTCAAGTGTTCCTCAGAATTACTTAGAAATGTTGAGAATCTAGAACAATCAAGACAAACTTGAAAGCAAAGATGAAGAACATCACTACCTAATTTTAAGACTCGCTGTCAAGCTATAGTGATTAAGACAATATGGTATTGGCATAAGGATAGACAACTTATCAGTTTAACAGAATATGGTAGCATAAAAACAGGAGTTGAGTTTGACAGTAATACCACAGCAATTTACTTACTTATTTAAAAACTCTCATCTGTTGCTGCTGAGGGCCAGCAAGAAGACTTTGCCCAATTACAGCATCTATTTCTCATCAACCATGGACTGGAACCATACTAGTTTGCTAATTCTATAGGAGGAAAGATTGACAGTGTATGAGTTAAATTTCTCTTCTTTAACCATGGTTTTGTGGCTTATGTTGAGTGAGTGGTTATTTTTTTGCATGTTTTCTCCTTGGTAATTGTGTGACAGTTAATTGTTACTCTGTTTGCCAAAGCAGTTTACCACTAGAAAGTCCTTTAAATAAGGCTGGAACAAATAGATATCTTTCTGGAAAAAAATGAGCTTTGATGTCTCTTTCACACTAGAAACAAAAACATTAATTTGGTATATGATGCATATTAAAAAGATTGACAAGACCAAGTATTGAGGCAGAACATTGGACCTCTCATAGGCTGTTGGTGAGAGTGTAAAAGTGTGTCTGTCTTTTCTTCCTCAGTTCCTCTGACCACTTAAACTAGGGCAAGAGAGTGCAGGGGTGCCCACGTTCAGACGGCTGGGAATTCATGAGAAATATGATAGTGATAGGTATGTGCTCAGCAGGATTCTTGGTTGCCCATGGCACAACTTGATTCTGCATAAACCAAGGAAGATAAACACATAAATACTGTTTCAGGTAACAGTACCTTAGTGGGCTAATGTCTGGCTCAACTACAGCTAAATACTTCAGAGTATCTCTGTAGAAATCACCCTCTCTACTCCTTTCCCCTGGGGTGGCTTCGTTTTCAGACAGACCTCGGTCACTGTGGCCACAGGCAGCTGTGGGATTTGTAGGACCCAGCTACTGAGCCTTACACCTGGGGTTGTCCTTGACTGAGGCCCCCCCAACCTGATCGTCAGGACTCCCGTGAGGCCTCCGTCAGGTCCGCCCTGGGGCTGAGAGTGAGGGTGCTGTGGCTCCTCCTCAGAAGAGGCGCTCACTAGAAAAAGGGGAAATGGGTGCTAGTCTTGCGACACAGCCTGTTTTTCTCTCTGTTTTGTCTATTTAATGTTTATTTCTCTGACTCCAGTAGCTGTGTCCCAGGCCGTTGCTAGAGTCTGGGAGTATAAAGGTGAATTGTTTATGAACTCAGAGCAGATCTGTAGCCTGGCATTGAAAATTCGGTGATGTGTTTGGTCTCATCTTGCTTTTGTTCGTTAGCTTTGTTCTTTTCCAGCCACTTTGTGCTCGTGTATTTGAATTTCTGATATGTCCATCCTTGTCTTTGGCTTACTATTACTGTTCCTCCCCCCAGAATGCCCTGGGTCTGCAATATGCCCACCCCTCATACCTCAACATGGTTCCGTTCTGCCCCTCTTCCCAGGCCTGGCTCAAACACCACCTCTTTCAGAAGCCTTCTCTGAGATATTTTGACCTTCATTATTTTCTCCCCTTTGCTTTTGCCTGTTGTTCTGCCCATAGCTTATCTTAGCTCTAATGTGCTTGCCCGCGCCACTAGGAGATCTTCCCAACCCAGGAATCAAACCCACGTCTCCTGCATTGGCAGGAGGATTCTTTACCCCTGAGCCACCTGGGAAGCCCTGTCTTAGCTCTAAGTTCTTCAATTCTAAGGGTTCTGATAGCAAAGTGCTGGGCATAAAGGAGGCTTAATACAGAAGGGGTAGTTACTGTACTCCTGAGAATTTTGGAATTCTCTGTTGCAGTCCTTAAATTGTTCAGCAATACCAGATGTTTTGTTTAACATTTCATAACATGTAAGTTACTTCGAAGTAACTTGCTGCTTCCTAGTCACTCTTTGATGTAGCTTCATCACCTGTGATGTGGTGTATTCAACCTTCTTACACAGATGCAGTCAGAATGGTAGTGTTGGCGGTCATGTCTGCTTGTAGGTCTTTTTAAACATCCATTTTGACTAGAAGCAGAAATACCCAGTCTAGTCCCCCACCCCCCACCCCGCATTCAGTGATCCTTTATTGGCATGCATTTAGTAGAGCAGTGCTCAAATTTCAGGATGCATCAGAATCACCTAGAGGGTATTTAAAGCATGAATTGCTAGCCGTGACCTCCAGCGTTTCTCATTCAGTAGTTCTGGGGTGGGCTGAAGACTTGCCTTGCCAACAACTGCTCAGGTGTTGCTAGTGCTGCTGGTCTGCGGAGCTACACTGTGAGGACCAGTTTACTAGTAGAAGATTTAACTCTTGGGGGCTTTGCTGTAGCTCGGTTGATAAAGAATCCATCTGCAATGCAGGAGACCTGGATTGAGAAGATGCCCTGGAGAAGGAAATAGCAACCCATCCAGTATTCTTGCCTGGGAAATCCCAGGGATAAAGGAGCCTGGCGGCCTGCAGTCCATGGGGTCGCAAAGAGGCGGACATGACAGAGTGACTAACACGGGCACAGAAGGATTAACCCTCGTCGCAGTCAGTCACTGACGGTGCTTGCGCCGCCGTGGGTGCTTTTTAGTAACCATCCTTTGCTCAGTTAAGGGAAAGTGTTAGGAATCTCTGCTACAGCAGGATCTTATGAATGTTTCTAACAGAATCAGCTACATAACAAATAAAGACAAGATTCCTTTACACCACATTTCCATAGCACTTGTGTGATATATATGGTACCTGTGCATTGTTGGAAGTATTGACCAGCTCTGGTTAGATAGTTCTAATTCGTGAAAACATGCGGATATATATTTCTGGTTTTGGTTGTTTTTTTTTTTTTTTTTTTTTTAATGTTGATTCACTTTTTAGTCTTGGCCAGTTCCCATAATTTTTCAAAATCTGGTTTCTTAACTTTAATATGACATTAAAAACACCTTTCTCTCATTTTGCAATCATCATTGCAAGAGGCGTGCTGAATCTTAGGAGCAGGGCAAATTTCATGAAAATTACTTGTTTGGTCCTGAGGTATCCCCTGTAGATTGCTTACTAGAGGAGAGAGGGGGAAAGTGACTACTGTGGAGAACTTGGCTGGCACTTTTACTGGGTGGTGAAAATTAACGTCATGCATGAAGAGAAGATGAGCATCTCCTGTCTAAATGAAGCACGTGCAGCCCGCAAGGACACCGCATGCTTATGCAGCACTCTGGTAACGTGTAGCTACAGTCTACGCATAAGGAAACATCAGACAGACCCAGTGAGGAACAGTCTGTTTTTTTATAATGGGTTTGTATTCTTCATTATCAGCGTCATAAAAGATAAAGATTGAGGAACTGTTCCGGAATAAAAAAAAAGATAGCAGAAAGCAGCATGTGATTCTACACTGGATCTGTACTGAAGTGGAAAAAGTATAATAAACAATAGTGTTGGGTCGGGAGACAAGTTGGAATATGCGTGGTAGACTCGATAAAAAGTATGGTATTGATTTTGAATTTCCTGAGAGTGATAGCACGTACCGTGGTTATGTACGATAATCTCCTTATTCTTAGGAAACACACTGTACTATTTAAGTGAAAGTCACTCAGTCGCGTCTGACTCTTTGCAGCCCCATGGACTATGCAGTCTATGGAATTCTCCAGGCCACAATACTGGAGTGGGTAGCCTTTCCCTTCTCCAGGGGATCTTCCCAACTCAGGGATCGAACCCAGGTCTCCTGCATAGCAGGTGGATTCTTTACCAGCTGAGCCGCCAGGGAAGCCCAAGTACTATTTAAAGGTAAAAATAAATGATGTGTGTGTCATGTAAGCTCAAGTGAGAAAAATGTGGGAGAGGGAGAGAGAGCAAGCAAATAATAAAGTAAATGGGGGCAAGGGTACAGGTGTTCTTTGTAATTTTCATTGTGACTTTTTGGAAGTTTGAAATTATTCCCAAATAAAAAGTTTTTTTAAAAAAAGAAGACGAACATGCTCTGCTTTCATTTCAGGGTAATTGTAAAAATTTTTTAAATCTGTATAAAAATGTTCTCAAGGAGCAGAGTGCTTTTCAGGTGATGGTTCCTGTGCTGCTTTGTCTGGGGGCCTCATCTCTTGCTGTGGAGGAGCTCTCGGGAGATAGCACCCGAGAGCCCGCAGGGGCTCTGCCTCACCCAGGTGTAATATCCAGTCCCCTGCAGCCCGGCAGCTTCTGGTGTCTTGCACAGTGCTTCCAATAAGGCACCCTAAACTAATGTGTCAACAGTCTCTTATTATGGATTGTACCTTCAGCTTTGAAAAGTATATTTTTCTTTCAGCTCAAAATGGGGTTAATCCTGACTGGGAGAAGAAAGTAATAGAATATTTTAAGGAAAAGCTGAAGGAGAATAATGCTCCTAAATGGGTAAGCTTGTTGCTGTTTGCCTGGGGGTGGGTGGGCGGGTGAGGGTTGGGCAGACTTCCAATTTCTCACAGTAGTGATCCACATATAACTTAAAAATATATAAATTAACATGTACCGCCCTCTGCCTTAAGTGCATATGTATTAAAAGATTTTGGTCTCTTGCAACTTAAATTCAAGCAAATAAATGCTTCTATACCGGCACCTCTAGGTGGCAGTAACTGACCGTGGGGGAAAAAAGGTAGCTGTGAGCGCTTTGATGATCTTTTATTACCTTCATTTTAAAGAATTACTTGTACAAGTCTTAAGAGAAGAGCTCAACAAAGCAAATGCCTTTCTGCTAAGTAGAAAGTGTTCTGAAGGAAAAGCATTCTTTGACATTATAATCAAATGTGATCATACAAATTGAACTTGCAAGAATGCAGAAAGGACTTTTGTTCAGCAATTGTGTCGTTGACTGTTGAAATCATTTGGCTCCCTGATAGGGCTTGATTTCGTATGTGGGGTCGTGGGTGGGTCGGTGGGGAATGGCAGTTTGTCTGGATATATATGTGTATGTGCTTAATGTTTTATACACAGACTATCTTGACTTGATTGTTTTCCTTTAAGGTCCCATCACTGAATGAAGTTCCTCTTCATTATTTGAAACCTAACAGTTTTGTGAAGTTTCGTTGCATGGTTCAGGATATGTTTGACCCTGAATTTTATATGGGAGTTTATGAAACTGTTAACCGAAACACAAAAGCACGTGTATGTATTGCTTTTTTCATGAAACTTAGTGTTTACAATTAGTAGGATTAGCTTTGTCCTTGTGTTGTCTATGGCAGTCTTGACTCTGATATGTTGATATAATACTGTTATTTTTTGTTTTGGTCATAGGTTCTTCATTTTGGAAAATACAGAGATGTAGCAGAGTGTGGGGTATGTATACTTAAAATATATAAAAAACTTTTTAATGAGCATTTTTTCCTGGGCAGAGAATATTATTTTCCTTTGGTTGACCATAAATTTACTTATCTTGTATATAAGTTAGTTCTAAGAAGTCATGTGAAATGTTTTGTTTACTTGCCTTTTACTTGAGTTTCTCTGATATGATTTTTTTTGGTCTTCTAAAAATGCCTTAGAAGGTGGAATATTGTAAATGACAAAGTTAATTCCTTTCTCTTCCTAATATCTGTACTGTATACTTGCTTTTAAAAACTACTTATGATAAGTTCTTTTAAAATGAGAAGTAGAAGGAAAATGAAAGACTATTACATTAGGGCTTTTTGGCCATGCTGCACAGCATGTGGGATCTTGGTTCCCTGACCAGGGATCAAATCTACACCTCCTACATTGGTAGCAAGGAGTCCTAACCGCTGAACTGCCAGGGAAGCCCCTACACGTGCTTAATTATGTTTGATTAAATCCTGCCCTCTTTTCCTGGGAAGAAAAAAGTAAACTTAAGCCTTCTTTGATAAAGGGAAGTAATAGGAACTCTCCTACATATCAATAATGGGAAAGGGAAGAAGAAGACAAAGTCCTGGAATAAATATTCTAACTCAGCATGCTGATCTGTATGGAAGAATGGCCCTAATTAGGAACGTTTCTGTAGAGAGAGAAATATAACTTCCTACACTTAGAGTAATGGACTTGTGAAAGATGAATTCGTTTAATCTTTTGATGACCTCCAGGTCTCCCAGTGTCTTTTTTCTTTTAAGGGTGTTTCCATGACATATTAATACATTGTTGTGCTGAGTCTAATGAATCAACTTTATAAATGTTTCCTGCATTCCTGTTTATGGAGCCCTAAGTTATATTAGGCTGATAAATTAATCATAATTTTTCTTCTATTACATGATAATGCAGTGTCTCTCTAACTCAGTAGTCTCAGCAGCTGGAAATGGGAAAATAAAATAGATGAGGGTGTCCATCTGTGATACTCCCAAAGGCAAAGAGTTTGTGCTGTGTTTCTGAAGAGTCATAAGTAAGAACACCATACCAGGAAAAGGGGTCTTTGGCCTTGGAAAGAAAGAAACAAAAGCCACCTTGCTTGTACATACCATCGCAGACTCAATTGATGTCTCTGGAATTCTTTCTTTTCTTTCTTTGTTTTTCTCTTACAGGATAGAATATAGATTTTGTTTACTTGTAAGGGATTTTTTTTTGTACTATAAAAGTAATATGAGTATGTTGAAATAATTTCTTTATAATACTACATCTTGGGTCCTCTACCTATCTGTGCTTAAGACTTTCTAAGTATATTTGAAACAGAGAATATGCCTTTTGTAAGGAATAATATCTGATTTTTAAATCTCATCTCAGAGCAGCCTCTTAAGAAGTATTTCATTAAATTCCTATTTGATAGGCTAATGCTAATAGCATTCCTGTGAGAGAGACAGTGGAATTACCATGAGTGTTGTCTTTGAAAAAACTTTAACGAAACTTTATTTTAGGGATTTGATTTTGTAACGTAGGGTATTATGTATTTTGGATTTGAAGGAAGGTGCAGTATTAATTGGGCTTCCCTGGTGGCTCAGACGGTAAAGAATCCACCTGAAGTGCAGGAGACTTGCATTCAGTCCTTAGATTGGGAAGATCCCCTGGAGGAGGGCATGGTACCCCCCCCAGTATTCTTGCCTGGAGAATCCCCATGGACAGAGGAGCCTGGCGGGCTACGGTCCATGGGGTCTCAGAGTCAGACACGACTGAGCAAGAGTTTGTGCTGTGTTGCTGAAGAGTCGTGAGTAAGAGCACCGTACCAGGAAAAGGGGACTTTGGCCCTGGAAGGAAAGAAAGAAAGAAACAAAAGCCACCTTGCTGATACATACCATCTCAGGCTGTACACACTGTATTGATTATTGCATTTGAAGTGATTTTATGTCAGTTTTCTTTTCAAAATTGATAGTTTGAATTTAGTAGTTGCTTGTTAGTTAACTCAATATGAAGTATTCACTGTGGTTTTATAAACAACCTGAAAACATGGTTGCTAATTTTTTTAAGTTTTTTAATAAAATTATTAAAATAAAATTTTGTGAACATCACAGCCTCAGCAAGAAGTTGATTTAAACTCTCCACGAACTACTACTTTGGAGAGGCAGACATTCTACTGTGTTCCAGTGCCTGGAGAATCTACGTGGGTAAAAGAAATATCCTTTATCTCAACCTTCTTATGTGTTGAATGCTTTCTGATAATTTTCTTAATTGAAGAGACCACAATTCACTTTTTTTTTTTTTTTTTTAAGCTTAGCCTTTTTACCTCAATGAACATAGCTGGAAAAAATAATTTTTTTATTCTGGGTTTTTTTTTTTTAATATATTGAGGTGTAGTTGGTTTACAATAGTGTATTAATTTCAGGTACAACATAATGATTCAGAAATTTTGATAGATTTTACTTCATTCATATTTATTATAAAATATTGCCTGTATTTGTGGTGCTGTGCAATATATCCTTGTAGCTTATTTTTTGTATACATCAGCCTTCTTTTAAAAAAATATTTTTATTTTAACCAAGCTACCAAAGTAGTAAGTAGTGTTTTATTAGTCATAGAGGTAGCATAATTTTAGATAGTCTCCAGGTCATGGAAATCTTTCTTTAACCCTTCATTTAACGCCTATGTTAATGCCAACCAAGCTCGAGTCAGTCCTTCAACGTCTTACACTCCCAGCCGTCACAAGAGGAGCTATGAAGACGACGAAGATATGGATCTGCAGCCCAATAAACAGAAAGACCAGCATACGGGTGCCAGACAAGCAGGTAGCGTGTGCCATCCCGCTTCCTGGAGACTGCTCTCTCGCAGTGGATTCGTATTCAGAATTCATAGTTCTGTAATGTAGCTGTAGGTTTAGGAGCTGGCAGTGATTTGACAACTTTGCTTTCAGGTTTATCAGAATTACAGACAGTTCTGAAGTTTTAACAGTGACTCTCTGCTCAGTCTGTGCTTCATAATTGAGCAATTAGGCATCACTTGGAAGTCGCTACTCTGCTGTCAGGTGTTAAGGGTCTCAAGTTGGAAGCTAGAAAAGGGCTTTGTGTTTCTTCATATTTATTTTTTATCTCAGCCTTTAAGTAATATAAAAGCATAGTACTCTAAAAATGACTTATTTGTATCTGAAAACATCCTTTCTTATTTTTTTTGGAATAATGATGAGATTAACTTACTAAGTTAGTCTTAAGACGGAGCACATTGGAGGAAAAACGGAAGTTTTGTTACGCTGGATTACTTATTCCTAAACTTTAGAGCAAATAACCCTTAGAATAGCCACAGTTCTGTTTGTTCTATTTAAGGTAGGTTTGTAGTAGTTTATGTATTAAAATATAATTAAAATGCAAGTAATTCTGATTATACAAGGAAACCAAAAGTTAAAATTTTCTAAGAGAATTTAAAAATTGGTATATATCATTATTGATTTGCCAGTCACAGTTTTTTTGAGCAGTGAATTCCTTCATATGGTAGGTAGATAAGTTTGTCTTTATTTCTCCTTTTATGTCCTGTCACTTAAAGGCAGAGGAGGTAAAACAAATTAGTTAATTTAATCTGAAGAGTGGGTTGAGAGAACAAATATAGCAATCAATGGTAAACAAAGATTTACTACTGAGTTTCATTTAACCATAGATTATTCTACTTTATAAGTTCATATTACTGTATTTCTTTAAGCTAAGACATATTTTAATATTTTAAAAATTGGAATGTTTTACACCAAATATATACAAATGTAATAGTATTCTTTCTTTTTCTCTACTCCCAAATGTTTATTAAAATTAATGGTGCATCATAATAATAACCTAAATACATATTAGAATCCAGGACCTATGGTAATTCTCTTTCTTAACATTTAAGCTATTGATGCTTCTTTCTATTTCTTGCCCCTTTTGTTTGAATGACATACTTCAGGGCTTTTGAATACATTTGAGTGCATTAGTTATGTAAAGTTTTACCTTGTTTGTGTCTTCCCTTGTGTTTCAAACAGTAGAGAATCTGCCTGCAATACAGGAGACCTGGGTTCAGTACCTGGGTTGGGAAGATCCCCTGGAGAAGGGAATGGCAACCCACTCCAGTATTATTGCCAGGAGAATTCCACGGACAGAGGAACCTTGAGGGCTACAGTTCATGGGGTCACAAAGAATTGGACACGACTGAGCGACTGACATTTAACCTTGTTTGTTGGTTTCTAGGCAGTCTATCAGACTGTGTGTGTGTACATATATATGTATATATGAAGCTTTTTTGGAGATAAGTATAGATTCACATGCACTTACAAAAAAAAATAATACAGAGAGATCCTGTATATCCCTGATGCAGTTTCAAGTGGATCAACATCTTATATAACATCTTGCATAATTATAGTAGAATATCATAACCAGGTAATAGATATTGATATGGTCCATAGACCTTATTCAGAATTCACATTTTTACATGCACTTATTTTTGTGCATTAGTTTCATCACATATGTAGATTCATGTGACCACTGCCAAGTCAGGATACAGAACAGTTCATTACCTGGATCGCTTATGTTGCCCTTTTATAATCACTTCTGCCTCTCTGCCTCCCCTCTTGGCAACGACTAATTTGTTCTTCATCCCTATAATTTTGTCATTTATGAATGTTATATAAATGGAATCATACAGTATATAGACTTTATAGATTAGCTTTTGTCATTCAGCATAATTTCCTTGAGGTCTGTCCAAGTTGTTGCTTATATCAGTAGCTTACTCTCTTTATTGCTGAGCAGTATAGTGTGGTATGGCAAGCTGTATTTTAATTCCAACTAGTTACCAGTCCTAAATTATAACTACTTTAGGGGTACAAGCTATCTTTAAATGATCTTTGTAGCCCTAACAATTAGTCTGATTCCTGGTACATAGTGCAAGTTAATAGTTGTTTGGTAAATAAGTTTATTGCTATGTGGTTTTATTCTGCTTAGTAAGTAGAAATAAATATATTCTATCAAAGTGTTTTTGTTGTCTGTAGACCCATATACTCATTGGGTCAAAGATGTTAAATAACCCTATTAAATATTAACTTTTAAAGTTACTTCTAGGAGATTTGATGGGGGGGGGGGAGGGCGGGAATCTGTTGCTGTTTTATTGCGGGGGTGCAGGGAATGATCACAATTCCAGATCTTCATCATCTTTGTTCCCTTTGTAGGTCAAAAGGGCTTCTAGTGTGTGTTACTTCCTTTAAAACGGCAACAACTTGAAGTTTGCAAGCTCAGAAACATCATTTCAGTCAAATGCAAAAGGCTGTTTAGGAATGTTCTTTATCTCCAGGAAGCCTTCGAAATGACGGATGTGCAATGCTTTCCCTTTGAATTTAGGGAATGTTGGTGGTCTTCAATGGTGTGGCGAGCCAAAACGTTTAGAAACTGAAGCTTCTTCTGGACAACAGCTGAGCTCCCTAAACCTCTCTTCTCCTTTTGATCTGAATTTTCCATTGCCAGGAGAGAAGGGTCCTGCATGCCTCGTGAAGGTAAGAAAGTCTTTGACGGGTCTGATGCTGACAAAGATGTGCTAAGTGTCTCAGAAATTAAAACAGAAAAGTCTTAGCATTTGTGTTAGCCAGTTTTCTCTTGCTGCTGTAACAAATCGCCACAGATTTATGGGGCTTAAAGTAACAAAATTTATCAGCTTAGAGGCGTTAGGTCAGAAGTCCAATGTGAATCTCACTGGGGATGAAATGAAAGGGGCTGCAAGACTGGTCCGTCTCTGGAGACTCCGGGTGGCAATCTCTCTTCCAGCCTTTTCCAGCTTCTAGAGGCTTGTGACCCCTTCCTCCATCTTCCAGGTCAGCAGTAATACAGCCAGCCCTCTGACCATTTTTTCATAGTCTCATCTCCCTCTGGCCATAGGTAGGAGGATTTTATAATTTTAAGGACATGAGTAATTAGATCGAGCCCACTCATGCAGTCCAGAGTAATCTCCCCATCTTAAGGTTCTTTAATTTATATAAGTCCCTTTTACATGTCAGGTAACATATTCAAGGATTCCAGTGAGATGTGGATATGTGTATGGCAGGGAGGGGGCATTATTTTATCTACCACAGCATTGTCTTTTTTTGAAAAATGAATATTTCAAATAGAAGTGAAACAGTGTTTAACATCTATATTCTTCCTGAATCATTTCTAACTTACTAATTTCTGCTTTATTTTCACCATTCTTTCTTTTCTTATCAATTAGATTTAAAATAAGGTAGAAGAAGATCTGTTAACAGTTTGTTCCCCTAT
This sequence comes from Cervus elaphus, assembly GCF_910594005.1. Lineage (NCBI taxonomy): Eukaryota > Metazoa > Chordata > Mammalia > Artiodactyla > Cervidae > Cervus > Cervus elaphus. The sequence goes on along the minus strand of NC_057829.1, from coordinate 82,058,433 downwards.
CTTGCTCATTCTGGTATTTTAATCGTGAGCAGTGAACAAGTGATAACAAGTTTCAGAAACGATCAGTGAGAATTTCCATTCTTAGTTGTTATGGTTTTAAGTTAAATGGTACCTCAGCTATGCAGCATAGGAACCAGAATTAGCGCATTTTTCCTTCTGTGCTTCTCTTAGGTCTCACCAGTAAGCGGCTGTGACAGTTTCTAATGTCCATCTTGATAGACAGCTTTGAAGGTTTGGCTCTTTATTGTGAGAAGCCTCATGGCCATTTGAAGTCTGTGTCAGTCCTAATACTGCGTAGTTTGAGGTTAATACTCAGTTTTCCCCTTCTCTCGATGTAGTTAATATATTTTGAGATAATTCATGTTTCTAGTTTTAGTTCATCCCTTGGGAAAAGCTTTTCACTGAAGTAGTGGGAAAACAGACATTGGTCAGGAGTCCCGTGTTTTAGTTGTTAACTTATTTGCTAGCTAGCAAAATGGCTTCAAGTGAGAACCTTACCTCCCTTGGCCTCCATTTATCAAATAAAAGGAGATGCTGTAAGGTTCATTTTCTGATTATTATTACTTCAAGGCTAATATCTTATGCTTTTTTGATGTCATTGAGTCCTGACTGTGATTTTGTGTGGCCTCTTGTTAGGTCTATGAAGACTGGGATTGTTTTAAAGTAAACGATGTTCTTGAGTTATATGGCATACTCTCTGTGGATCCTGTGCTAAGTATACTGAATAATGATGAAAGGTGAGTCTATTTTGAAATAATTTCAAACTTTGAGAAAAGTTGGAGGATGATTATATAAAGAACTCCCTTTTCCCTTCATTCAGATTTACAGGTTGTTAACACTTACGCTCCATTTGTTTTGTCATTCATTTGTGCTTTTTTTTATATACATACATTTTTATACATATGTAGTTTTTGGAAACAACTGAGAGTAAGTTGTGTATGTCATATCCTAAATACTTGCTGTGTCCGTATTTCCTGAGAACAAAGACCCTCATATATAATCAGAGTATAGCTACAAAGTTTGGAAATTTGCCGTGAATACATAGTATGCTAAGCACAGTCCACGCTAAATTTCAGCAAGTGTCTCAGTGCTGTTCTTTCTGACAGTCTTTTTCTTGGTCCAGGACCCATAGGATCACTCGTTGCATTAACCTGGAGTGGTTTCCAGCTCTTAGAAGGACACCTTCAGGGCCTTGATACTTTCCTTTTCTTTTTTTTTTTTCCTGTCCTTCCACATATTGACACTTTTCTTGACACTATGAGGAAATTCATTTCTCATAGTACGGAGGCACCAAGGTTGAGACACCAGCATTTAGTAAGGGCCTGTTTCCTGGTTTGTAGATGGCTGTCTTCTTGCCATGTCCTCACATGGCAGAGCAGACTCGTGAAACTTTTGAAGAGTACAGACCAGTTACTTTGTAGGACGTCTGTCCGTTTGGGTTTATCTGGTGTTTCCTTGTGATTAGATTCCAGCTATGCATTTTGCGCAGAAAGCTACAAAGTGATATATTCTTCTCAGTGCATCACATCTGGAGGTACAATGGCCTCTTATGATCAAGTACTTTTTGATCACTTTGTTACCTTTGGTACACACATGTACATACATATACGTTTATCATAATATGACATATGTAGGTAGCCTGAAATCTGTCATGTAACAATTTATGACGAGGAGGCGCATTTTCTGTTCTCTCAGAGTACAGGTGGAACTTTCCTCGGCTTGAGTTCTCATTTCATTTTCAGAGATGGATGTTATTTTTATGTGTGTACAGCTGCTGCCTCTGTGAACTGAAGCTCTGTCATCTCTCGGCAGGGACGCCTCTTCGCTGCTGGACCCGATGGAATGCACGGACATGGCTGAGGAACAGAGGGTGCACAGTCCTCCTGCCTCCTTAGTGCCAAGAATCCATGTGGTCTTAGCCCAGAAGCTGCAGCACATCAACCCCTTACTGCCTGCTTGCCTTAACAAGGAGGAGAGCAAGACCTGTAAGTGTAAGTGCTGACGCCTCGTGACCCAGACACTCACCCGGCATGCGGGAGCTGCATTTTGTGAAGCTGTCGGTCAGATGCTCAGTCATCAGGATAAGTTCCTCCAGTAGTCACCATCGATTTGCCCATTTTCCTTTGTGTTAATTGTCTTCATTAAAATGATCTCACCCACCCCGCCACCCCCCCCCCGCAAAAGATACACCCCCTTGTCTTGTCTTGGCAGTTGGCATCACTCACGGGCCAGTATTTGAAGCCCCTGCTAGTTGTCTGCTGACGTGCAATGCTTCGTCCATAGTTACTTTTTAGCCAGAGAGGCGCGAGAGGACCTGGTGTGTGGGCTGAATCTGGTCACCCTTCTCTCTCCAGTTGTTTCCGGTTTCATGTCCGAATTGTCTCCAGTCAGAGCAGAACTGCTTGGGTTCCTCACTCATGCCCTTCTGGGAGACAGCTTGGCCGCTGAGTACCTTATATTACATCTCATCTCTACAGTGTAAGTGCTGTGTTCCTGGGAGTTTGGTGTTTTGTTGAGAGGGACAAAGAAGAGGAAGGTTTCTGAGATAATTTGTTTTGTTTGTTAGGCTTCATCACCAGATGGTTTTTATTTGTTCAGTGCAACAGCTGTTACACCTAATCACAGATACTCCTTTTTTCAGCTTTTCTCAGGGTCACGTGTAGCATTTTGATTGTATCTCCTTAAATTTAAGAGCTAAGACCAGGTATAGAACCTAGCTGATGAGTGAGATAAGCTGTCCTGTTACCTTTGCAGTCTGTAAGTCCTCTGTTTATACATCCTGAGGCTCTGTCTGCTGTCTGCAAGGCCCACTGGCTGCACGTCTCACGTTGATGGACGTGAGCCCCTCTTCCTCTCACCTCGCTATAGCTCTTTGTTTTCCAATTTCAAAGTAACGTGCGTACCTTCAGTAAGTTCCAAGAGCATAAAGAAGAAAGCAGAAATTGTCTGTAATCTCACCACTTAGAGATGGTATCAGTTAACAGACCTTGGTAGCTGATGATATCATCTTTTTTTGTTTGCATATGTATACCTCCCTACTTGGGTCTCAGTTCTATTCTGAATAGGTCATTAGCTTGCTTTTATCATTAATAAATATTAAACATTCTCCCATCATAATTCCCCTTGAGCCTTTTAATGGCTGTACAGTGTATTTCATTATAGACAGTTGTACTTTTCCCCTAAATGTTAGGCTTTTCTAGTTTTTCTCTGTTTAAATAACTCTGTAGTAAACATGTTTGTCCTAATAAATCTTTCCTCAGGTAGGATTTGAGACAGTAGTACATAATGGTTGAATGCATAGATACTGGAACCAAATTGGCTGTGTTCAAGTCCAGCTCTACCACTTTATGGCTGTATGAACGTGGGCATATGATATAAAATGCCTCAGATTTCTCATCTGTAAAATGAAAATAATATTACCTACCTCAGAGTGTTTGGGAATTAAATGATAAAGTACTTAGAACAGTACCTGGCACATGGTAGAAGAACAATACCAGCACTTAAGTATTGGCTGTTATTTTCATTATTGTTTCTGTTTTTTAAAAAAAGCTGATCAGAGTAATCTGCTTTATTTTTAATGACAGTATTAAGCTTATTTTTCTTTGTTTGCTTTTGATGGGGATCAGGAAATCACCTGAGTGTCTTATTGGTTGATACCTTTTATTTTTTTCTAGATATACAAGAAGAGATGTTCTTCCACTAGGAAAATTTACGGTTAACTTGAGTGGTTGTCCACGGAATAGTACCTTCACGGAACACTTATATCGAATTATTCAACATCTGGTTCCAGCAGTAAGATCAATATAAACACGTGTTAGAAACCTAAGTACACTTTAAAAGTCCATCTAATGGTCTTTCATTCAACCCAAATATTTAACTTTTAGATTTTAATAGATCTCATTAAGGGGAAACAAAGCCTGCCCGGTTTCATAATTTAAAATGTACTTACCTCTAAACATTTCACTTTTCCTTTGTTGCCTTAGCATGAATTTCTTTGAATAACAGTTAATACAACTGTAATAATTCCTTTAACAATGTACTCTCTTTTGATGCCGTTTGTTTGTACAATTTGGTATCCTTTGTATGCTTTAAAATTTTAAATGTCAATTAACTGTAAATTGTAGGAGTATAATTCTTTTTAGTTGAGGAAATAACTTTATTTCTGCTGCCCAAGTTTAATTCCTGTTTGAAAGTCAAGCTAAACTTTATTTGCCAGGGCATCTGGAATGAAGTGTTTGTGTGGTGGTAGGATCTTAGGGGAATAGCTTCTGATTAGTTGTGTGCCTGGCAATGCTGATCACACCTTTGGAGATTTAAGAGATTGAAGTAGATCATTCATTTAACCAGTGTTTATTCAGTGTCTTCTGGGCCCTTAAGAAACACAGCAATAGACCAAATAGACCAGCATTCCTCACTCTCCTTGACTGACTTTACACTTAAAAAATCATTGAGGACTCAAAAAGATGTTGTTTGTGTGGATTGTTTGTATCCTCAGTTTACCATGTTAGAAATTAAAAACATACTAAGATAGTCACTGAAAACAAATCAATTATATATGAACATAAGTAAAATGTTTTTGTGAAAATAGCTGTTTTTCCCAAACAAAAAAAAGTATCAGTGATAAAAGTGACATTGTTTTAAATTTCTGCCAGTCTCTGTAGTGTCTGGGTTAATGGACAGCTGCGTTGGTGTATCTGTTTCTGCATTCAGTCTATTGTAACATGATGTTTTGACTGAAGTATAGGAAGGAAAGCTGGCCTCACACAGATGAAAAAGTAGTTGGCGAAGGAAGGACTGTTTTAACAGCCTTTTCAGATAACTGTAGATGTTCTTTTTGGATATTCTGATACTGAATGAAAACTGTCCATGTGGTATTTTCTTCAAAAAGAGTTGGAAGTGTGAAATCTGAGATCTGATCAGTGAGCTTTTTATGCCCTGCTGTCGTAAATTCATTGGTCTCTCTTGCACACTGAATGGATCTTTTATCCGGGATTTTTACTTCATGGGACCCCATAAACGGGTCTTAGCAAGCTTCTGGCGATATCTTTTTTTTTAAACCTCTAGGTATTTGAGATACATATACCAATATATATATCTCAGTTGTCTATGATTTGTTTCTGGTTCACTAGTAAAATAAAAATTATTCTCCAGGAATACTGAACAGGACATTTGAGAATAAAGCAGCTCATAGAATCAGAGAAATTCTTCCTTAGGATGTAGAAATTTTTGTTTCTGAGAGCTCCAGAAACCATGAGCCTACTCCCTTAGAAACTGCATAAGATCTTTCTTTCCATATAAAAGGTAGTGTTTAACTCCAAATACATATTTTCTTAAAAGAGGGAAACTCGCTGATTAGAAAACGTCTCTTTGCAGTCTTTCCGTCTGCAGATGACCATCGAGAACATGAACCACCTGAAGTTCATTCCCCACAAAGACTACGCAGCCAATCGCCTGGTCAGCGGGCTCCTGCAGCTGCCCAGCAACACTTCGCTTGTAATTGACGAGACTCTCCTGGAGCAGGGGCAGCTGGACACACCAGGTGTGTGCACGGGCGCTTCCACACCGTGTCTAGGTCCCAGCAAGGCCAGGCTGGGTAATGGTTTTCTAAAAATATAACTGTGAACAAGGGCAGATTCACACTTCACAGATACTTAAGATAAAGGCTTGCTCTGTGAATTTAGTTAAAGCTTATATGGTAAACAAAAAAGTTGTGTACATCAGCTATGTTTTATGATGGCATGAACATTGTACCATGATACAAGGAAGTAACATAGCTTTTTAAAGGCTGCAAGGGTGCCTTTAGTCCTATATTATCTCAAAAGAAAAGTTGTAGAACAGACCTAATAAAACATTTTTCCACCAACCAATGTGATTAAACTTTTTTTCCAAATAGTCAAAATATTTAGTAGATCAAATGGCTTGAACTAAATGTTATGGAACATGTTATGAAATTATAAGAAAGCAGATTGCTTTACCTGTGCTCAAATGAGAATGCAGAAGACACTTTGCTAGTCATCAGTTCAAGAGGTAGACATAGAAAAAGCAGTGTTAGACTGGGTAGAATTAAGGCAAAAATGAGTATAAATTCATTAAAATCAATAACCTCATCTCTGTATAAAAATCATTTTGGTCCTGCCAGATTATTTTAGCCCTGTGAACACATCACATATAAAGTAATCTTACTGGGAATTATTTTATGTCTAAATGCACACCAGATGCTTGATGATAAATTTGGGTGGGTGGGTGGGGAATCTTGGCTCCAAAAATATGTTTTATCTGTCTTGACAAATGTCTGTGAACCCTCTTAGTTAATGGTCATTTAGAAAATTGGACAGTGCCTCTCATACTTTTTTAAAGCAGTAGGAATCTCCTGTCTTATTATCAATGTCAGCAAAACTAATTTAAGTAATTAAAATCAAGCGACTGAAAAATTATTTTCTTGCTTTTGTAGGTGTTCATAATGTGACTGCCCTGAGCAACCTAATAACTTGGCAGAAGGTGGATTATGACTTCAGCTACCACCAGATGGAATTTCCCTGCAACATTAATGTTTTTATTACTTCAGAGGGGAGATCGCTCCTGCCGGTACGAAGGGTCACTTTGAAATGGAGGGCAGTTACTGCAAAGAGATCTGGACTTTTGCTTTGTTTCTTGGCACTGCTTATTATTAATAAGCTAAACTTGTTTCAAAATTGTGGCTGATTATTAATGAGGAAATTGAATATTTTGGTTCTCTGGGATGAACCCCTCATATCTAGAAAGAAAATCACAAGGCAAGGAGAGAAAGCTGTTGGCAGCAGAAACCCCCACATGTGGGGAGAGAAAGCAGACGCTGTCTGTAAATTGCCTGATTAACATCCAGACCTTGGTGTTTGTTGCCTCTGTTCCACTGTTTTCTGCCAATCTTTCGTGAGAAATATTTGAGAGTTCCATTTAGAATGTTGCTAATCAGCCTGGTAGTTAGTTCAGCGCTTCATGGAAGAGCACTTTTACTTTTGAGTCTTTTTATGATGAGAAATTATGCCCAGTTGCTTGAAAGACATCTAGCAGCTCTATGTAATGTGCTCACCCATGATGTATGAGGAACTGCCTGTGAATGAGAACAAGGTGGCCCAGTGGTGAGTTTCTGTGGTGAAAGTGTGATTTGCTTTATGTGGTGTCTAGAAATACAGTTCAGTAAGATACAGAGAACATAGTCCATGACGAAGGAAACATCTAAAACATTTTAATTAGCCACTTTGTACAGATGCACTCTCTATATGCTTACTGATACCACTGAGGAAACAAAAGTAACCAAGAAAAGGCTAGCTTTGGTAATTATTGCTGGGTAGTTACAGTGCACATAAATTAATATTAAAAAGTGACATCCCCCTAATAATAAATCATATTTCCTATTTCCCTCAGGGATCTGATAGAGCTGAAGCATCCCCTGAAAATTTAGATTAATTTAGGAACTTGGAAAATACTGTGTGCTGTTTCTCTTTTTAGGCAGACTGCCAGATCCACTTACAGCCACAGCTAATGCCACCAAACATGGAGGAGTACATGAACAGCCTTCTCTCAGCGGTGCTGCCCTCTGTCCTGAATAAATTCCGCATCTACCTGACCCTTCTGAGGTTCCTGGATTATAGCATCTCTGATGAAATAACCAAGGTGTGTTTGGGTTAAAACAAAGGATTTCTCTGTCTTAATTGGAATAATCAATTTACATTTACTGTAATTACTGATAAGGTAATTTTGCTATTTGTTTTCTGTGTCATAATGTCTTTTGTTCCTCTGTACTGTCTTTTGTTTGAAATAGATATTACTAGTGTACAACTTTAATTTTGTCTTCTGTGATACAAATTTTTTTTCGTTAGTAGTTGCCTTGGGAGCTATTAACATCTTAATTATGATAATCTGGAATTAATTTAGGATTAATGCCAGTTTACTTATAATAGTATGCAAAAGCTTTAATCCTTCATAATTCCATTCCTTCCTTTGTGCTTTATTATCATTCAGATTACCTCTTTATATTGTATGTCTGTCAACACATTTATAATTATTGCTTTATGGGTTGCAGTTGTCTTTAAAGACATTTATACTACCTTTTGTATTTACTTGTGTGGATACCCTTACCAGTGATCTTCACATGGATTCAAGTTACTTTCACTTCAGCCTGGAGAATTTGGATATTTCTCAGGGTTTTTCTGTAAGGGAGATATGCTTGTGACAAATTCTGAGTTTTCGCTTATCTGGGAATGTTATAATTTCTCCTTAATTTTTGAAAGTCAACTTAAATATGCTGGGTGTGGAATTCTTAGTTCATAGGCTTGTTCTTTCAGCACTTTGAGTAATTCCTCCAGCTGCCTTTTGGACTTTGTGATAAGAAGTCAGTTTCCAGTGAGAGGATTCTTTGTACATTACTGAGTCATTTTTCTCTTGTCGTTTGAAGATTCTCTCTGGCTTTTGACCATTGAGCTGTGATGTGTCTAGATGTGGATCTCTGAGTTTATCTTACTTGCAGTTTATTGAGTTTTTTGGATATGCAGATTAATGCACATTTTGAGGAAGTTTTCAAGACATTTGGTAAAAATTTGACCATTATTTAAGTTTCTTCCTTCCCCTTTCTCCCTCCTCCCTGGCATTTCCAGGTATGTATGTGGTACACCCGATGCGTCCCACAGGTCTTTGAGACTCTGTTCAGATAATCTTGGTCATCCTGTCTACAGATACTCTGAATCTTCTGCCAGTTAAATTCTGCTGTTGAGCCTTTCAAGTGAATTTTTAATTTAAGGTGTATTTTTCAACTTCAGAATCTGTTTGCTTTTTAAATAATTTCTCTTTATTGATATTTTCTATTTGATATTCTCATGCCTTCAGTTCTTTATTCCTGGCTCCCTTTAGTTCTTTGAATATATTTAAAATAGCTGATTTAAGGTCTTCGTGTAGTAACTCCAATGTTTCGGTTTCCTCAAGACTTTCCCACGAAGCGGGCCAGGCATTCTTGTTTCTTTGTATGTCTTCCAGTTTTTGTGTTGAAAGCCTGGTGCTTTTCAATAATATAATCTGGCACCTTCTGCTCTGGCAGATTCTCCCCTGCCTTAGGGTTTGTCATTGCTGTTTGTTGTTTAGTGACTTTTCTGAATTGATTTCTAAAAGTCTGTATTCTTAGTTGTATGTGGGCACAGAAGTCTCCCTCGGTTAGTTCAGTGGTCAGTGATTGGAGAGAAATTTAATTTCCTTAGATGCCTGCAAGCAGTCTCCCAGTATAAGCCAAAGGCCTCTGTGTCCATGGTGGGGCGAATCTTCAGCACTCAGCCATGCAGTTTACAGCTCTGCCCTGGCCTTGCTTTCTGCTCGCACAGAACCTCAAGGCTGCTGAGGAAAGAGCTTATGGCCTGCCTGCTCGGGCTCATCTCCTGAGCACATGCACAGCCCTGTCACGTGTATGGCCTTGTAAATCCCTGGTGGTCAGGGGATATACGGACATTTCATGCCTCAATTTTCTTTTTGATGGTTTTGGTTAGCCTGCTGTTTGCCCCATCTACTATCCAGTGTCTGGGGCAGCTGAGGTGGTTGATAACTGCTTCTGATTGTTTCTGCTAAACACTCAGTGGGGTGGGGGGTGGGGTGGGGTGGGGTGCAGGGAGACAAGCTGTTCACACTGAACAAGCTCCCAGTCAGGTGAAGTAAAGACAGCAAGACAGTAAGGCAATCATTCTTCAATTAAAAAAAAAAAAAGACAGCCTTGCGAATGTGTTCTTCCTAGGAACCACCAGTCAAGACAGTCAAGTAAAGACAGCAAGACAGTAAGGCAATCATTCTTCAATTAAAAAAAAAAAAGACAGCCTTGCGAATGTGTTCTTCCTAGGAACCACCAGTCAAGACAGTCAAGTAAAGACAGCAAGACAGTAAGGCAATCATTCTTCAATTAAAAAAAAAAAGACAGCCTTGCGAATGTGTTCTTCCTAGGAACCACCAGGCAGTCAGGTAATGAGTTCTCTGGGAATGGTGCTTTGACAGAGCTCCAGCCACACCAGCCTCTCCAGTGGTTGCCAGACTTTTCACGGCTGCTTGGAGATGGGGAAGGGAATAGGGCAAATTTAAATGCCTCAAAGCACAATGTTCTTTGGTCTTTCTCCGAGAAAATGCTCCCCAGTTTGTTTCAGGGATCTGGTTAATTTCTAGTATTGATGGAGCTGGTTGTCATCATTTTTGCCGGCGTTCTTGTTCTTTTTAATGGTGGGGGAGTTTTCAGAGGTTCTGACTTGGCCAGTTTTGCTGACATCTCTCTTCCCTGTATTTAAAGGCATCATGTTTTGCTATGCAAATTGCTGGCTTGTATCTGTCTGTCTGACCTTCTCAAATGAGTCTTGAGTTTTGTTATTTTGTTTCCAGTACTCTCCTTAGTGGTATAATTTAGGTGTAAAGTTGGTTTTTGGTCCTTTTACCCATACTGTCTCATTTGTCCAAGGTGCAGGGCTGACCTTATTTTCACATCGGGCAAGGACCATCTTACTTCAGCTTGGTAAAGAATCTTTTTCCCAAAGAAAAAAAAGAATCCTTTTCCCTACAAAATGCAAATATCATTTCCTCATAAGGAATAACTTCAAAGTTCATTTACTGTTTTGATAAAGGCAGTTGAAGATGACTTTGTGGAGATGCGCAAGAACGATCCTCAGAGCATCACTGCTGATGATCTCCACCAGTTACTCATCGTAGCTCGGTGAGTCAGCCCCTATCCACCGTTGCCTTTTCAGCGACTTGTGGCTAATTCTCCTTATTTAGGATAAACTGAGGCAGACTTACAAAAATGGAAATGAACTGTTCCCTTCTAAAAACCCCCTTGTGAAATGGCTCACGGAGGGGGAATTACATTTGGCCAGGGATCACTTCAGTGGACAAGGCATGCTCCTTGTTCTCCACTCAAAGGGAAGAAAGTCAAAGTATTAGCCAGGCAGTTGTGTCTGACTCTTTGCAACCCCGTGGACTGTAGCCTGCCAGGCTGCTCTATCCATGGAATTCTCCAGTCAAGAATACCGGAGTGGGTAGCCATTCTCTTCTCCAGAGGATCTTCCTGACCCAGGGATCGAACCCTAGTCTCCTGCATTGTGGGCAGATTCTTTACCATCTGAGCCACCAGGGAAGCCCCACTCAAAGAGGGGCTCACCCTCCCAATCTGACTCTGAAAGGATTCCTCTGCAGAAGTCTTAACTTGGCTGTTGAGTTGGATAGCTAACAGATGGTCTTGTCTCCCACATTTTTAAAGGCCTTATTCTAGGTCTAGAGTCTAATTTGTTTCCGTATTTCAAACCAGGTTTCTGTCTCTCAGTGCTGGTCAGACTACGCTGTCAAGAGAACGATGGCTAAGAGCCAAGCAGCTGGAGTCTTTAAGAAGAGCCAGGCTTCAACAGCAGAAATGTGTCAACGGAAATGAACTTTAAAGGTCTGACACCTATTAAAGAGTAATGGGCAAATTGTAGCCACATTATTGTAAAATTCAAATACCATTTATATCACATTGTTTTGTAGATAATTTGTATCAAAGAAACCGATGACTTTTCCTGAAATCACGCCTGGTAACATCTAAAGTTTATATAATATTCAGTAAGGGCTTTTACCTTACTGATTTTATGGAGCTTTTGAATTTTGTTTTATAATTATATAAATTAGTAACAATGTATAAAAATGTATTTGATATTAAAAGTTTAATATTGATGATGTTGCTGATATACATTTCCTTAGTTTCCTTGGCTTCAGCTAAGTCATAGGCCAGACTCTGTTGAAATGTTGAAATAAGAAATGTGAACATCATTTGAAGAAAACTGTTGGAATTCCAAAGTCAAAGGAATTGTTCACTTCAGATTTTTGTCTCTCCAATGAACAGTGGGTCTGAATATGTATAGTGGTCCAAGTTTGGGGAATGGAGCATACTTGCCATTAATTCACATATGTAGTATCATTTCCCAGACATTTGACCACACCTTTTTTCCATTTATTTAATAGTTGTTAACAACATGCAAAGCAAGTCTTTAAATGGCAGTGGTTCCCGGACTTTTGGGTTTCATGGACTAGTAACATTTCCAAAAATTGTGGGGGATTGAGAGTTGCCAATTTATTTTGCCAAGTAATCTGAAAGAAGTCACTGTATTATCACCTTTTTTTCCCTATAAAAGAGCAGTCTCAGAACAAGAGAGAGTCCTTTAAATGGAATAAATGTAGCTTTTTTGGAAGGAAAAAAAACCCACTATAATTGTCCTTATTTTTCTCATTTCACTCCAGTGCATTTGGGAACCACTGTTTATGGCACTCACTTAAAGGGAATGCTGCCTGCCCTGTGAAGTTGTTTTGCCCAAAGAGGAAGAGAACAAAATAATTTAACTTTTTAAAAAATGCCTTCTTCAGAAAAAAAATGGGTTTTTATTCTTTTCCTAATAAATGTCATTTAGTTGCTTTGATGATTACCTTGCATTTTGAACTTCTTACATGTTTATCCATTAGTTCCAGATGTATTAGATCAACTAACATTATCTGCTAGTCCAAGAATGCCCTGATAAAATTGTATGTAGGTAGGTTATCACCAAATTGCAGTTTTAACAAATTTTTAAAGGAACAAAAATATTATCCATAGCTAAAGCAAATTGATACAGCACAGTAGTGTAATTGTGGCATCCAGAATCTTTGGAAAGGTTAGAACATTACTTTTTTAAGCTACCACTGGTTACATATAAAAATTAGTTTCTTTAGTCAGTAACATAGAAACATTAGAGATCAGTTAAATGATTACTTAAATTTGGCATCCCCCTGGTCCGAGGCCTAAACTAAGAAAACAGGGTCAGCCTTGAAAATGGAGCAATCTACTATGCCTCATGAACTGAAGTGGAAATTATTAGTTCTTTAACTTTTCCTAAACTCAAATCTATTTTTATAAACTAATGTAAATAATCTGTTTATACTTAGAATTCTAATTGGTTTTCATTTTTATAACTGGTAGACTAGACTTTCCTTAAACTTTTAGGAATAAAGCTGGACTTGTGAGAATAAACTTCAACAGAGTAGATTAGTCACCTTGTGTTTACTGCGCCAATGTGGACTGTAATTTACCAAAGAGAAGTGCATCATTTGCCTGGTCTTACAGAAAAGTTCCCCTGAGAGGAAAACCCTCTTTCAAATAAATAAAATTACCAAATTACTAGTACTTTGGGCTGTTTTTCATGAATTATGAGACTCACCCCATGTGATCTAATGTGTGGAAAATCATTACCAGAGATAAACTTCAGTATGAGATGATACAGCATGGTGTTCCACCCCCCCCCCCCACCCCCTGCCCAGGGCCCACTCAGGTAAGAGATTGATACTCTGGGCTTCAGAAGTCCTTTTCTCCATGGGGACAATTTGTTGATCTAATGAAGTATTAACCTGATTTGAAACACATGGAAACTGACTAGGCATCTATATTACCCTGATGGATTTAAACATCACCTCCTTAATTTTAGTTTTCAAAAATCTCTGTGGAATTAATTTCCTTGGAGCTTAAAATACATTTTTATCACCTGACTTTGATTTTATTTTCTCTCATGTTGTAAGACACCTTAATAGTTTTAAGACAAGACGGTAAGAGAGTTCATGTTCAGTTTTGATGTTTAGCTTTTATCATAACACTTTAAGAATGAACTATTTGGAAAGGCTGGGACAAAGAGTTTGTTATAGCTAACTTAGTAACCTTTGCTTTTGAATTCTTCAGTCTGACTTATATCAAACCCTTATCTTCAAAATGTTATTCAAGGAATTCTCATACACATTGTCTTAATGATATTTTATTTTAAATAGTCACAACATCTGACACTTCAAAAAAAGATACCACTAATAAATAACAAAAGTGGAAATACTTATCAAAGTTAAAACAGACATAATATTTAGCTGAGAGTCAATCACTTCAACAGAGTAAGGCTGTAAAGATACCAGACAAACCAATACTTGTTTGGAATAAGATGTGCAACTTTCTTACTGTATGGGCTTACAGACAAGGCCCTGGTTCCACATGGTCAATGTTACAGTCATGCTTCAGGCTAAAATTTCCAGTAGTTTTGAGAGCCTATACAAGATGTTACAGACTGCACCTTGCAAAAAGTTACAACTTGAAAACTTCTTTCAAGCTTTACTAGTATCCAATGTGTATATTTTTAGCATTTCTGAAGAGAGAACAAAATTAATAGGTGCTGGTATTCACATCTGATATCTCAGGTTTCATGGCAGACAGATCTTAAATGCTCTTAGACTTTGGGGTGTACAAGGTAGGAATATTTTAAATTTACTTAAGTAGAATGTGGGGGAAATTAGGATCAAACGGGCATACATTCCTTGACTCCAATGCCATTAGCCCTAACTCTATAGGCAATGGTTAAGTCATCAAAAATTAAACCAATAGTTTTTACATTAAAATGCTTCTCCATACTAGTAACACTTAAGAGTCACTAAACTAAGAATTTACCTTGTAGTGGTTAACACGCAGAAATGAGCTGACAGAACAGTAACACTTATGAACAATGCTACTCATCTAAAAGGATCCATGTCCACCCTTTGAGTCTACTTCATACATTCTACCCACCCACCCCACTCCAAAAGGTTTCATATTATTATGTCCCAAAGTCATCTATTCCTGAATTACTTGTGGAGAGACAAACTGCTCTGTAGTGTATAATCTACTTAGGTCCTATTCTAGGATGATGCGCTTCCACTGTCCTAGCTCTCAAATTTGGAAATCTGTTCAGGTTCAGTCTTTTAAAACCTTTCCAAACTAACAGAATTTGTGATCCCTAGATTCATATAGTACACGCTCTGTGACACCTCTTTTTTTGAGGGGGTTAAATAAAAGCCACAGGATTCTGTGTGACTAAAAACTAAATCTGAATTATTCGTGTCTGGCATTGTGTAAACATATTTTTAAGTTCATTTTGCTGGACTTCATTAACTACTTCAGGATCTGCAGGGCTCTTCTGAACCTTCGCCACTGCGAAGTTTATCCCCTGGGTTAACCCAGCCTGCGTAATGTTAGCAACCTGGACCATAGAACTCCGAATCTTTGCAAAAGGAGAGACTGCTCTGCTGCTACAGCTCTCTGAAGGAGAAGGAGTTACATGAAGCCCTCTCTCAAGTTCAAGCGTGCCAGATTCAGAGCCGGGGGTCTTTTGAGATACAACTGAATGCACTGCTTCAACTGACAAAAACTGTGGGCCTGTTGCAGAAAAAGACACGTCTAATTGAGAAGGTCGAGAAGGTAGCTGTTCTGTCGATTCAAACGGAGTTTCTTCGCTAGAAACTTGATTGGTCATTTGATTTCCTTCCTCACTAGCTTGCTGAGAAACAGAGCTGGTTTCAGATGGCTGGGTCATTTTGTTTTGTGCATCTTGAACGAATCTGTGGCAGTAAATATCCACAGGCTTGGCAAAGCCAGTCAATGTGTGTATGTTGTCAGCAGAAGGACTTTTCTTCAAAGAAGACTCGTGGCCTTTTCCAAGCCCATTGTCATGAGCAATAGTAACCTCTGAAGGAACATGAATACTGATATCAGTGCTGCTAACAGACTGGGATCGACTGCCTAATCGAGGTGCTGAAGCAATAATACCACAACTAGGAAGAACATAGTCTATTGGCCCTACATTCTCTAAAGAGTTAGTTAGCTGCCTGTCTTCATCAGACTTGGAATTTGTAAGGAATTCATCAGAGTGATACGAGTCATTATCTGAAGATATTTCCCCTTCTGACTCTGCCTGGGCTTTATTATCCATCACACTTGTGTTTTCCATGGTTTCAAGACTACTATCTGATTTCCAAAGATTTACTTTTAAGTTTGGTTTTAGAAAGTTAACTTTCATTTCAGGTTTTGTGAAGTTCCCTAGCTTTCGTAGATTGCCAATGTTTACATTGGATTTGGTCTGTTTCACTTTTTGATTTAGAGATGAAAATTTGCTCATTAAAAATTTTTTTCCCTGGGCCAAAGAGCCTTGGTTTTGAGATCTGATGCCAATGATGTCTTCATGAGGTTTACTGCTCTTCCTACAGATTAGAAAAGAAAAAAGTTAATTTCCCATGGAATCCAATATGGCAGTTCCAATTATTAATGTAAGTGAAAACTCAAGTTGGTCTCAATTCCTTAAAAGTAGCATACTGCTAAATGATAAATCTAGATAACTCCTTGGACTTGATGCTAGAGCATTAATGTCCAATACAAACGTGGGCTATATACAATTTTATATACAATTTTATTTGTCATTTCAACACATAATTAGTATTAAGAGATGACTAATTCTCAAACTGAAGTCTGAAACAGCCAATGAAGAGCATTTTATAACAGGGCAGCAGAAGCCTTTGTTAAGTGACACTGATGAGCCATCCGCAGGCACTGAGAGGGAACAGGTGACATGCTGTGTGACCTTAACCCCAGGTCCAAGCAAGCAGGCCACTGACATCTCCCGCTTGAGCTGTCTTCTTTTTTAGCAGGCCACGTGGGGTACTGAAGAACCACCCTGGAGGAACACCACCTCCGCAGTATCTTCATCCCACCTCCTGAAGCTCTTCACAGTAACTGGATGAGTTGTTGAGTTCTCTTGGACCAGACATTCTGTCTACAACTGACCCTCATTTGTGATGGCATGCCTCCTTCAACTGTTCTCCCTGGCATTCAGAGAGGAGGGGAAGCAGGGGAGGAGGCAGGGAAGCCTAACGGTAGCCTCCACCTTTGTTTTTGCATTATTCTGAGAATTTGTTTCCCAAAAAACCTCACACCCAAAATTTGAACTAATCACATTTCAAAACAGCCATATGTGGTGACTCACTACAATTTGGGGGAGCATAGATCCACCACATCCACGATCTAAACCACCAGCAAAGGACTGACTATAAATGGATATTTACAGCATTTTAACTAAAGCTGCTCTACACACATTGCACTTTGCTTGAATTCAGGCAGAGAAGGGAGGGGAAGGAGCTCCATTTCCTTGTTTCCCATGGGTTATCTGAATTTGAGAAGACTTGGGACATTTAACATAAATAACTTAAGTGTTTTCTCCTTAGCCAGCCCTCCTGGCTGCGAAAAATGAGAAAAAAAGGCAGTCCTATTTACCACACATCTCAATACACAGGTCATACAGGATCACTGGTCATGAGAATATTTCATAAAAATCATGTTAAAGAGTTATTGAATACACTACTGCTTTTTAAAAAAGCTACTGAAGAGGGAGGGGGGATCAGGATGGGGAATACATGTAACTCCATGGCTGATTCATGTCAATGTATGACAAAACCCACTTCAATACTGTAAAGTAATTAGCCTCCAACTAATAAAAATAAATGAAATAAATAAATAAAATAAAAAAGCTACTGAAATAATTATTTCTAACAGAAGACTCAACAATTTTTCTCTAGATGGCCAGATTGTTCTCCTTTCTAGTGAAATTTGGACCTTAAAACCTCATTAGATGGAAAACCCACAAATTTAAAATGTAAAATAATTTGTTTATACGCTTTCTTTCCCCAAATTAAAAACCTAGTGTTTAAAATATACTGGCTGTTTATTCTCTCTAAAACGTTATTTAAATTTGAATGCTCCCTCTCAGGAGTTTTAAAACATCACTTTTGGCCATAATTTAAACAAAATTATTACTTTTTGATCCATAAAAATATGATCCTTCCCCCTCTAACAACACAATATCATAATGTGATTTCTCTCCTTTTTGCAGACACTTTAAAAGAAGTAAAACTTTAATTTTCTCTGGAGAATAAAAGACACTTCTGTGCAAAGTGGTATACTTACCTCTCCAGCTTTTTCTCTATTATAGGTACATCTAATCCCATGGCTTGCTTGGTGATCTGCAGCATCTCCGCAATGCACTGAAGGGTGTCTGAAACCCAAATGTAATTGCTTGCCACTTTATCAAAAACATTTAAAAACTAGCAGTTCTAACTCAGAACTCTAAATGGAATTTTTAATCTTCTAATAATAGCTTGTTATAACTTAAACAAACATACTACTTGTTCTTCACTCCCCTCACTAATTCAAAATGTTCTAAAATGTTAACAGAAAACTAAATGAACAACAAAGGAACCAAATCAACTGGAATTAAAAGTTTATTCTGGAACTCTCATCTGTCCAAACACTGTGCCAGACACCGAGACAAGGGGCGCGAACAAGACAGGCGTTGTCCCTGACTATTATCCAGGAGGCGGATGTGGCAGGGAAAGCCATCACACTCAGATGGCCAAACACACTGAGAGTTCCCACAAGAGTCCTTGCCCAGACTCTCATCGATTCAGTGTCCCTGCTCTGCTGGGAACAAAGCTGCTACTTCAAGATCTCAAATCACAAAGGTATTTCTCCTGATCACTCACTTGTATAATGGTATGTACAGTCCCCAGTTCCACTTGGGCTTATAAAAGCAGATAAGTTAGAACTGAATACTTTCATCTCTATTACCTTTTCCATCCTCTTCTGGGTTGCGCATTACAGCTCTCAGTGTGTGGAAATAGCCACTTGCTTCTTTATATCTGTAGTGCAATCGCATGCAGGAGAACTTTGGCTTACCAAAAAGAGTGGGTTCAGGACCTAAAGACCCAAATGAATATATGTTAATCTTTCACATAACATTCACTTTCTTCTGTATCTTCAAAATACTGATATTTTTGATATTATCCAAAATACTTCAATATACTGATCTTTAAAACATTGATGATTGAGTCATCAATCATTTAGCACTTTTATTCATCTGAATAAGCACACACACTTATCATGATGACTTGGTCTAATAAGACTATAAATAAAAATTCTTCAGTCTCAAGTATTTAAAACTTTCTAAACCCCAGGCTTGATCTTCACAGGACAAGTAATGAAAGAAACAATTATTATTAGACTATATCTACCACTCATCTCTAAAATATAGAAGGGAATCTTAAGAAATGGACTTCTTAGACCACTCCTTTCTGATTCCAATAAGATGTTATACCAGTTGCTTAAGTAACAACCCACTCTTGCAAGAAACAGTATTTGCTTTCTATGACCTGGTTAGTATCTTAAAAATTTACCTATTTCTATTTTTTCCAGGTCTTCTAGACTTAGCCGTTGATACTGGTTTACTTTGTCAACTTCATCATCATAACTAGACAAAGGGAAAGGGAATAAGAAGAGGATTAAAATCAAAAGCACATTGGCTGGTCAGCTGAGGCATAATAGCAACAACCATTATGCAGGTAAAGTCTTCCACAACCCAATACATTCTGGGGTAAAGAGTTAAATATTTTAAAAACTAAATGAAGTGATATATACGCACACACATATATATAGTTCAATAGCTAAATGAAAATCAGTGTATAGATCTTACACTAAAAGAAATCAATTACAAAGCAAAATTAAATTCAGTTTTACAAAAGCTCTTACAAAAACTAAAACCAACAAGCCTAAAACTTAACCTAAAAGGAAAGCTACATATTCCTGATTTGGCAGATAAATCTGATATCCCAAATAGAAAATGATCAATGCCAATAGGCACCTGGGCCAAGGACTGAAAAATGACAGTTCATACCAGACCAAAAAGAAAGTGACTGTGTATTTGAAAAAAATAATTCTGGTTAAGGCTGTGATGAAGTACTTGTATTTCTGCTAGTGGCATTGTTAACTGGGTGTCATTTCTAAGGCATAAAAAGTCATAGTTCATCATATCCTTAGAATCAGAGAAGTGCATGTGTACACATACACAATTACCTGCACACAGCTGTCTCATTCATCATAGCAATAAATATAAAAGTATTTTAATGCCTAACAGTGGGGAAACACTGAACTATGGTATCATAATAAAAAGTCATGGTATATGGTCAATTACAGTAAAAATATGTCGAATACATCAGAACTTGAGATCTGTAGGAGATACTATCAAATACTCAACACTATTATAAAAATACACTGACTATAAATAACTCTAAAATCACATTTTCAAATTGATAAAAGAGTGATGTAACAATTATGTAAGATAAAGGGGTTCAGTGAAATTTCTTAAAATACATAGCAAAACTAGATTCTTAACTTTTTGTGTTACAAAATCTAAAAAGGATATTTACTCACATTAAAAGAGAGTAAAAGCTTTAAATCAATAAGCAACTTACTAGGCCACGTAGTACGCAGAGTTAGAAAGCAGTAACAGCACATCCACATCTCTGTGAGTAGCATCAATGAGGCTAAACAAACATGACACAAGGAATTAAATATTTTCATTTTCATCTACATTTTTTTCTATAGCAGATCCCCTTATGATAAAAGATTGGTGGGGGCTAGGGTGGGGGGAAAAATCAAGTAATCAATGAGTCCTGCTTCTGAAGTTAAATGTACATGGTCTATCCACTTGGAAATTAAAAAAACCAAACCAAACCAGGAACGCAGTTTAGGAAGGTGGGGTAGGTGGAGGGAAGGACTGGAGCTGAGGAGTAGTCAAGGAGAAGGGAGGGTTCAGGAAAACAGGATAATAGTATGTGGGGAGGAGGGGGAATTGCATGATGGTGGAGGGGATAAGGATTGTAAAGAAAGGAAAATATCAGGCTGAGAAAAGAGAAATTATCTAGATCATCTCACATGACCTAATCTTCAAGTTACACTGCACATTTACCTTATGTTTACACTCATGCAGAATGTATCCTTTGAAAGACTTTTACGTAAATACAACATTTATGTGCTAAAATAGAACCAAGCCCAAACTATTTTGCTTTTTTAACTACAGATTAATTTACACAGCTTTTAGATAATGAGTAAACATTTCTTTATTCTAAGTCCACTTTGCTGTATTTTATCTCCACTCTAAAGTCAAATATCAGAATAAGGGTTAGAAACAGTACTGATGAACCCTTAGACCAAATACTAATTTTTTAAAAAAAGATCAACATATGAAATCCACAAATACTCAACAGGTAACATGGGCAGAATCTGAACTCAACCTTTTAATCAAATATTCATCTACTATTAAAACAGCTTTCCAATCAAAAGATGAAAATTAATCTGCACACTTATATTGGTTCTCAAAATTCCACTGCTGAAGTAGATATTTCTATCTTAGAATAGAAATACCTTAGAATTCCATAGCTATTTGCAAAAACTGACCAAATGCTACTGGAAAACAATAGGGGGAAAAATGACTAGTAGATGGAATTTAAAGTCACGTACATAATCTGCCTAAGAATGAGGTCATTGTTTAACAGGTACTGCAGAGAAAATTTTACCAAGACCTTAAATCGCAGTATTTTACATCAGGGGCATCTTGTTGCACCATAACTGTAACAATCTTAATCTAAAATAACTGACCTCAATTTTCACCAAAAATAAGCCCCCCAAATACAACTAATTAGATTGAATAAGTCAGAACCCAATTAATACATAGATTGATCCAAAATACGAGCAATAACTTAACCAACCAACCAACCGGCAAGAGAAAACCATCTATTCTACGATCTTGGCAGCCTCACCGAGAATAACGTAGACGAACAATTTAGTTTTGCGCACTGGTGCTTACCTGCACTCTTAAAACTGTCGCTTGAGCCAAGCCATAAAAATTACGTCACGACACATAGTTTACTATGAAAAAAAATTTCTACACCTACTAAGTAGTGCTACTTTATCACAGAGTCTGTTTTGACACGAATATTTACATTGGTCAAACATGATCTCAGTCAAAAGCATTACGTCTTGAAAGAAAAGCACTTGGCACGTCACAGGCAATCGAGAAAGAAGTCAGCCCTCCCCCCACCCGCATTTTTACTTAAGTATAAGCTGCAGTAAATACTTAATTTCCCTCCCCACCACCCTCTGCCCCACTTAAACAGAAATAAAACCTAACCCCCACTTTTTTTTTAAACACAGACAAAAGAAAGAAAACCCCCTTCGGTGCTCCCCCGCCCCTCGCCTGCAGCTCGGAGCGAAGGGCTACGCTACTCGTTTTTCTCTTCCCGCCAGTCAGGCATGCCCTCCTTCCACACGATGAACACAAACACCGCCAGCACCACATGCAGCCCCACCACCGCGACAATGGTCGCGTAAAAGCCACTGTCATCAGGGGACATTAACAGGAGGCTTTGGAAGAGCAGCAATTTGCAGGAAAAATACAACCCCACAGGAACTTTAACCATCAGTCCTGCAAATAGAAGAAAAATCTTGAAAGTGGTCGCCAGGCTGCCGCCTTCGGGCTTGGGCTCGGCAGCGTTGCCGGCAGCATTGCCTGTGGCGTTCGCCTGCCGCTGAGCGGTTGGAGGCCGGTGGGAGCGCGGCATCTGGTCTGTCGGTCAGTCAGTCAGTCTGTCAGTCAAGCAGTCGAAGCTCAGTCAGAGAAACCTGCGCCAGACCTCACGCCTGCAGCCACTGCGGCAACTGCAGCGCGGCCGCGCCAAGTCCCGCCCCCAAACACGGTGCACTTCCGCCGCCCACGCTCGCCGCGGTGTGCGCCCAGTGCGCAGGCGCAGCACGTCCAGCACCGCCCACGTCCAGAGGAGGGCGCGGCGCGGGCCATCCGGGAGGGAACCGGAGGTGGGCTCTGGCCCCGGCCCGGGTCCGGGTCCAGGGAGGGCCACTGGCGGGGGTCTGCGACACCGTGACTAAGCGCCTCCCCGCACTGCCGCGCGCCTGAGAGCAGGTTGCCGCGCTCCTCAAGAGTCCACTAACACGGGTACCAGTAGTCAGCTGCTCTCAGTGTAAGAAAAAGCGAGTCCGAGTTGGACAAAATAAAGAGTGGGCTTTGTGCAGATGCTGAAGGGCACCTGGACGGTCCCCCAATTTCCTGTCACATTAACGATTCCTCCTCCAGCCACAAGTGCACCACCCGGCGCTTACGGGCTGTCACCCGAGTCAGCTCTCCCCGCGGCAGCGGCGGCCGCGTGGACGGGAAAGGGTGCGGGATGACCCATGAGGTCTAATCTGTTGTACGCCAGCAGCTGTCTGCGGGGAATTAACTGAGCTGTGCTCGGGGGGTTAACATAAAAAGGCCTGAGGGTGGGCTCCAGGTGGCTGGACAGTTCCAGCTGGAGCCCTGGGAGATCAAGGAAAAGGGAAGGGCAGCCATTCTTGCTGCCTGGGAAGGACCGAGCATTTATAAACAGCTCCCCGTAACTGTTTTTCTGCCGTATGTTTAAAATTAAACAGGACCATAACTGCAGCGAAGTCAGTGAGGCACTGGTTTCTGGCGCAAAATTTATGGGGGTGCCAAAAAAACCCTGACATCAACGGAAGTTTTTAATGCAGTATTTTTAAAAAATCAAAATTAATGCAAACATACCATGATAAAAAAAAAAAAAAACATACCATGATAAACAAAACATCCAACATTTCAAATAAAGATAAGATCCGACTCTGCAACCTGTCCAGCCCTGTCTCCCTTGTCTCATCCTAATCCCAGCTCCGTTTCAGTGAAGCTTTTTTGACAAAAACATGTGGCCCAACTCAACAACAAAAAAAGAAACCCAGTTTTTTAAATGAGCAAAGGACTTGAACATTTTTCTGAGCAAGACATACAAATATCCAAGAAACCCAAGAAAAGATTTTCAACATCATTTATCATGAGGGAAATGCAAATCAAAACGCAATGTGACAGTACTTCACATCCACTACAAAAAAAAATGGGGGGAAAAAGGGGAAAAAAAGTGTGGGTGAGGATATGGAAAAACTGGAACCCTCCCACATTACTCGTGGAAATGTAAAATGGTGCAGCCACCAAAGAAAGTAGTTTGGTGGTTTCTTAAAAGTTTGGCATAGCAGCCTGGCAATCTCCCCTCCTAGGTGTACACCCCAAAGAAAAACAGGTGTTCAAACAAAAACTTGTCTCTAAGTATTCACAGCATCACTGTTTGCAACAGAAGAGCCAGAAGATGGAAACAAATGCCCAAAAGAAGAGTAAAGAAAAACATGGTCTATCTATACAATGAAATACTATTCAGCCATGAAAAGGAATGAAGTTCTGCTACATGGCACAACACCCATGAACCATGAAACATTACGCTAAGTGAATGAAGCCAGTCACAAAGGCCACATAGTACATGATTCTGTTTATATGAAGTGTCCAGAATTCACATATCCGGAGAGAGAAAAGTAGTAGACTAGTGGTTGCTTAGGGGATGAGGGTGGGGATAGAGTACAAGGATTCTCTTTGTGGTGATAAAAATTTCTAAAACTGACCAAAATGATGGTCTTAACAATTCTGAGCATATTCTAAAAACCACCCAATTATATACTTAAAATGGATGAAATGTATGCTATATGAATTACATCTCAATAAAGGTATGTTGGGGCTTCCTGGGTGGCAGCAGTGGTAAAGAACCTCCCTGCCAATGCAGGAGACACAAGAGACACGAGTTCGATCCCTGGGTTGGGAAGATCCTGGA
This sequence comes from Cervus elaphus, assembly GCF_910594005.1. Lineage (NCBI taxonomy): Eukaryota > Metazoa > Chordata > Mammalia > Artiodactyla > Cervidae > Cervus > Cervus elaphus. The sequence continues at coordinate 82,034,052 of NC_057829.1, read as the reverse complement.
GGAGGGCATGGCAAGCCACTCCAGTATTCTTGCCTGGAGAATCCCACGGACAGAGGAGCCTGGCAGGCTACAGTCCACAGGGTCGCGGAGAGTCAGACACGACAGAAGCAACTTCACACACACACACACATTTTTAAAAACTATACACGCAGCTGGAGGCACGCAGGTGCAAACTGCTGCACCCCCAAGCCTGAGGGACTGAGGCCGCCACAGGCTGTCCAGGATCTGAGCCTGAAAAGCCACTCCCAGAGCTACTCTTGCTGTCCCCAACCAGGGGCCACCTGTTCTGAGTCCACATCTCTGACTCAGTGGATAGACTATACAAAGGCTCTCTAGCAACCTCAGATAGACCAATGGCAGATTTCCAAACATCTCCCTTCAAGAGAAAAGGAAAACTATCCACCATCCAGAAAATCTTTAAGCCTTGCAAATGATAAATACCAGTAGCAAATTTAAATAAATTTTAGCAGTAATAGAAAGGATGATAACCACAAAGTATCTCTCATAAGAAGGACGGTTCTTAAAGAACTGTCTAATCAAGATGGCGATATAGGGACTTCCCTGGTGGTCTAGTGGTTAAAAATCCACCTGCATTGTGGAGAATATGGGTTGGATCCCCGGTCGGGCAACTGAGCCTTCGCGTCGTAACTACTGCGCTACAAAAGCTCCCATGTGACACAACGAAGAACCCACGTGTGGCAACTAAGACCCAAGGCAGCCTAATAAATATCAGACAACAACAACAAATAAGACGGAGACATATAATTAACTTTGGAAATTCAAATGGGCAGAATACCTCACCTCTTAAGAGTCCAAAAATTGCATCCGTACATTCAGTACTGACTATCAAAGCGAAATAATCCATGAACTTGAAGTCATGGAAGGACTCTGTATGAACCTATGATCAGTGTCATTTTTTATTCATTATCATATATGTAAATACTCCCTTGCATTCTATTGTTCTTGCAAACTTGTTTTATGCCCCTTTTATTAAAAAACATACGAAATGTAAAAGAAGATAAAATCTAAATAGAGCCTTTTACTCTCAAAGCTTGGTTTAGAATTTTCTGAAGTGTTTCTGATTCATAATATTGAAAATGATCATTTTAGATTTTAGCCTGAAAGCAAGCAATCTGGTGGATAAATTTAGATCCTGCCATTAGTTGATATTTTAAAGAACCACTTGAAACTGGATGGTTTTTGTTTAAAAAAGAATGTAGAGTATTAGTCGGCCTATTTATTTTATGAAAGACCAGGACCACTTAACAACCCATCAAAGTAATTAGCACCATTAAACCTCCTGGTGCACTCAGCTCTGTGTATTAATACAATAAACCTAGCTTCTGGGGCATGGGGTGGGCTTGGGGGCAGGGGAGGACCCATGAAACAAGCTTTGAATTGTAGTTTCACAATTTGGGTTTTTAACAAATCAGATGTTACATTATATTTTACCTAATTCATTCCTGAGTTTTTTAGTGCCCCTCTAACAGCCGAGTTGAGTGCCTCGCCAGCTTTCCTTCGTACCAGCAAGTATTTGAGAACTGCCATGCGCTTCGCCACCATGCACACAGCTTTATGGACAACTGCTAGCAATCATTAGGACAGCGTAACATCAGAAATTTAAGCACACAGGCACCAGGACACCGCGCCAGCTCACCTGGGGTCGCAGTCAATGAGGGCCCAGCCGCCGTGGAACTTCTCGTCGCCGGGCAGCAGCAGCTTCATGTAGCTCTGTAAGAGCTGGCTGATTAGCTCCTGGTGGCTTCTCTGATTCTCCTTCTGCAGAGCTTCGTGCTCTTTTTCCTTGGTGAATATGGAATAAAGATCCTCTGTCACCGGAATGCCTTGCATCAAATCTAGAGTAGAAAGTGTTGATATCTATCATCGTCCTAGTTTACTAACACATTTTTTAAAAGCAAAAGAGAATACAAGACCTAAAACAATAAGACTCTAATTTTAAAAAATAGGCACAAATCTTTGTGACCTTGGACTAGGCATGGTTTTTCTTTTTTTGCTTTTTTTTATATGAAACTAAAGTCACAAGCAACAAAAAGACAAACTGGACACCATCAAAATTAGAAACTTTTGTGTTTCAAAGGAAAACGCCATGAAAGTTAAAAGGCAACCCACAGAGTAGGAGTGAATATTTAAAAATCATCTATAAGGAACACGTATACAAGAATATATAAAGAATTCCTGAAAGTCAAAGTTAGTTGCACAGTCATGTCTGACTCTTTGCAATCCCAGGGACTGTAGCCCGTCAAGCTCCTCTGTCCATGTGATTCTCCAGGCAAGAAAACTGGAGGGGGTTGCCATTTCCTTCTCCAGGGGATCTTCCCGACCCAGGGATTGAAGCCAGGTCTCCTGCATTGCAGGCAGATTCTTTACCAACTGAGCTACTAGGAAAGCCCTACAACTCAATAATAAAAGAATTATTATTAATTATTATCAGTAATAAAAGAATTCCTACAACTCAATAATAAAAAGACAGATAAGCCAATTTTAAAATGAGCAAAGGAACTGAACAGACAAGTTAACTTCTTCCTGGTGTAGGATGCAGCTCAAGGCTTATGGACAAAATCACTGTAATCCCACTCCTTACACATGTTTGGGACAGTAAGGCTAGAGGCTACTGGAAGAGAACTGCCAACCACTGGCCTTTTATGGAGAAGCAGTGAGCCCAGACTGCTACTAGCCCTTCTCTCTCAAACTTGGAAGAGATTTAGCTTCAGGGTTAGGATGAAGCTGATATTATTGATGGTCAAAACGAGAGAGGAACAAACTCTGGGTCCTCAGTGACCTAACTGAATTGCTAGATCAACCAACAGAAAAAAATGTACCAATTTTTCCTTGAAAAAACTGCTAAAATCCAATTTTCCTATCAGTACATACCATATCTGTGGCAAATGAACCTAACTTAATTACACCAGACTTCTCAAATTCCTAAATTGCCTATGTGTAGGCCCTACTATTTCATATATAATAAATAATTAGGTTAAAAAATTAGGATTTTAGAAATATTCCTAGAGACCATATGACAAGCTATTATGTTTGGTTCTAGTCCATAGAATACTCTACATTTACTTTAATCCTAAAAGGTAATATTTTCATGCAAATTAAATTTAAAGTCACATTAAAAAAAAATATGCTGTGGCATGAATTCCACTGGGCAATCCACCCTCCATTTTTTCTCTTAAATAATGATAAGAATTGGTTAGGATAGTCTGATATCCTAATAACCTGTTAAATCATGCTTATAAGGAAGGATAGTGTATTTGTCCAAAGCAAGAACACATGATAAACATTAGACAAAAAAAGAAAATCATTTTGTTTTATCTCTCAGGCTTGAGTAACAGGAAAACAGAATATGGAGTTTTTACTTGATGAGGTTTTAGGGCACCATATTCCATAATCCAGGAGCCTCAACCTTGCCTTCTGTTACATGAATAACAAATTGACAAATATGTATGTAAATGAGCAGTTTCTTTTGCTGCTCCAGCCTAAAAAATTTGTCAGATTCTAATCTTGTAAAAATTTGATTTATCGAGTAAGATGTTCAATGTAGAAACACAAGTGTATTATAAAACATATGGATTATATTAATGAAACTGGTTACTGTAAAATGTTAGTCACAGAAAGTATAACAAATTTTAAAGAAAGACCTTTGTGTTCCTTACCTATAACAGCTTGCCTATAAGCATCCTTAAATCGATTCAGGTAATACCTATTTGCCGAGTTAACACCATCTTTCATAACTCCTGCTAACTTCCTTTCTCCTGTCCTTGTAAAGTCACCCTGTCAAGAAAAAAAGTCACCTTGACAATTTATGCAAACACAAAAATGTTCCTGAAGTCAATGTGGGTTTTCGATTCAAGACTGGAATTCTATATATAGGCTTTTACAATTTCCAGATAATGTAATTAAAATATCTAGTAGTATTTGACTCAGATCCAAGCATGTCAAACAACTAAACACACTATTGGTGTTATCCACCTTCACAGTTAGATGGTGCGTTAAGGTAAAGCCATTCTTGGCAGTCTGTAGAATATCTAGAATTTATAGGTCAAAACTTATATATAACAAAACAAAAAGATTTTCAAGCCTCCAACTGGTGTGATATTCAAAACACACAAATATCTGATGTGAGAAAATGTGGCCAGTTCCCTAGAGCTTATTACAACAGTATTTAACCTGTGTATGTGGTTGTGTGTAAATACAGACAGAGCAGGTTTCCATACCTTGCTGCACATTACAATCCCTGTAGAATGATCCAATGAAGATTTAATTGTTTTGTTTCTCTTGGTTTTCACAACAAAGGTGTCAGAGCAAGTCCCTAGAGAGGTAGGGAAAGCACAGTCTCTTTTTTCCCCCATCCCAACCCCACTATTTCCATCCAAGGCAATCTTAGAAATAGGCCCTGTCCTAAAAGTGATAATTTAGGAAGAACATGTTGCCAATTGGTTAGGTCATCCACAGAAAATATTAATTTAGCAACAGGAATCTATTATGGAAAAGAGAGACATGAATGCTGCATCCAAAGAATTTTAATATCAAAGGAAAAAAGTATTCCTCTTTGTCCAGCTTTGTATAATTAAAAAGTACCCTTGCATGAGTTTAAGGTGTACAATATATTTTGTGTGTGTATATAGTATTAAGTCACCATGCTGTACTTTAGATCCCCAGAACTCATAAGTGAAATTTTGTACTCTGACCAGTCTCTCCCCATTTACCCCATCCTCTGGTAACCATCAATCTCAGTGTTTCTGTGAGTCTGACTTTTTAAAATTCCACATATAAGTGAGATCGTGCATTATTTTTTTTATTTTGGCTATGCTGCATCTTTGTTGCTGCACGCAGGCTTTCTTTAGTTCCTGTGCACAGACTTCTCTTGCTGGAGAGCATGGGCTCTAGGGGCCAGCGTCAGTAGCTGAGGCACACAGGCTTAGTTGCTTCTATGGCCTGTGGGATTTTCCTCGACCAAGAATTGAACCCTTATCCCCTGCATTGACTGGCAGGCAGATTCTTAACCACTGGACCACCAGGGAAGTTCAGAGATCATGCATTACTTGTCTTTCTCTGTTTGCCTGATTTCACTTTTTCACTTAATACCCTCAAGGTTCATCCATGTTGCTAAAAACGTCAGGATCTCCTTCTTCTTTTAAATAAATAAACTATTTATTTTTGGCTGCGCTAGGTCTACATTGCTATGTGCAGGCTTCCCATTGCAGTGGCTTCTCTGGTGGAGCATGGGCTCTAGGCACCTAGGCTTCAGTAGATGCGATTCACAGGCTCTACCGAGTGGGTTCTGGAGTTGTGGCAAACGGGCTTGGTTCCTCCTTGGCATGTGGGATCTTGGACCAGGATCAAACTTGTATGCTTTGCATTGGCAGGTGGACTCCCTACCACTGGACCACCTGAGAAATCCCAGGACTTTCTTCCTTTTATGGCTGAATATTCCATTATATATATATATATATAAATTTGTATGACTGCTTCCCTTGTCATCATTTTCTTTAGCCATTCATTTGGCATCAGATGCTTAGGTTCTTCCCAGATCTTGACTACCGTGAATAGTGCTACAATGAACAAGAGTACAGGTATTTCTTCCAGATATTGATGTCATTTTCTCTGGATATATATTTATAAAATAGGATTGCTGGATCATACGTTCCATTTTTAATTTTCCATTTTTAATTTTTTGAGGAACTTCCTTACCATTTCCCATAATGGCTATGCCAATTCACATTCCCACCAACAATGTACAAGGGTGAGCTTTTGCTCACCTTGCCTTTTAGATAACAGCCATTCCAACAGGTGATAGCTCACTGTGGTTTTGATTTGCATTTCCCTGAGGATTACTGACACTGAGCACCTTTTTATGTACCTGCTGGCCATTTGTATATCTTCTTTGGAAAGATGTTCAAATCCTTTGCCCATTTTAAAATCAGTTGGGTTTTTTTTTTTTTGCTATTGAGTGACATTACTTCTTTACATATTTTGGATATTAACCCTTTCTCAGACATATGGTTTGCATATGGTTTTCTCCCACTCCATGAGCTGTCTTTTCATTCTGTTGATTACTTATTTTGCTATGCAAAACACTTTTTGTTTGATGTTGTCCCACTTGTTTGTTTTTACTTTTCTTCCTTTTGGTGTCAGTCAGAAAAATTATTGCTAAGACCAATGTCATGAAATGTTTCCCTATGTTTTCTTGTAGGAGTAAAGTTTCAGGTCTTACATTTTAAGTCTTTAACCTATTTCAATTCAATGTTTGTGAATGGTGTCCAGTTTAATTATTTTGCATGTGAATATCTCAGTTTCCCAACACCACTTAGTGAAGAGATTATCGTTTCCCTATTGACTATTCTTGGCTCCCTTGTCCAATTATTAGTTGACTGTACACATGTGGGTTTATTTCTGGGCTCTCAGTTCTATTCCATTGGTCTTTGTGCCTGTTTTTATGCCAGGACCACACTGTGTTGATTACTAAAACTTTGCAATATAGTTTGAAATCAAAAGTAGGATGCATCCAGTTTTGTTCTTTCTCAAGATTGCTTTGGCTGTTAGGGTCTCCTGTGTTTCCAAATCAATCTTAGGACTGTTTTTCCACTCTAGCAGAAAATGCCAATGGGATTTTGATAGAGATTACACTGCATCTGAAGATGGCTTCGGGTAATATTTTAATACAAATTTTTCTAAACATCAACCTGGGCTACCTTCCACTTCTCTGTGCTTTCAATTTCTTTTATCAGTGTCTTAGTTTTTAGTGTGCAGATCCTTTACCTTCTTGTTTAAATTTATTCCTTAGTATTTTATTGTTTTTGATGCTATTATAAATGGGATTGTTTTATTTCTTTTTTAGATAATCTCTATTAGTGTATAGAAACAACTGTTTTTCATAGGTTGATTCTGTATCCTGCAACTTCACTGAATTAATTTATTAGTTCTAACAGTTTTCCGGTGGAATCTTCAAGATTTTATTCAGGATTTTTTATAACAAATGTTTTGAGGTGAACTATTTACCTTGAGGGAAAATAACCATAAACCTGATTTAAACTAATTCAACCACTTCCTACTGCCAACAGAGGGAGTATTTAGTGACCAGTGATTGTATTTACATTTACATTAAATTCTGTGAAGATCAGCTTGGTAGGATCCTCAAAAGACTTTATGTAAAACAATCACAAAAAGATAATAAAACATTTCTTCACCATTTACTGTGTGTCAGGGAATGATCTAAGCTCTAATGTATTAGCTCATATAATCCCACACAACTTTTTTTGAAGTAGGCCTAGAATTATTCCTATTTTATAAATGAAGAGACAGACACAGAGAATTTAAGTGACTTGCCCACAATCATAGAGCTAGTAAGAGGCAGGGTTGGGATTCAAATTTAGAGGAGGCAAATTATACTAAGGACCCAAATCCCACCAACAGACATGTTTTATTTTGTTTGTATAAAGTTTTAGAAACCAACTATTACATATAAAAGTCCAGATTTCCAAACTCCCTTGAAAACTGGGAGCTCTGGCAACACTGGGCCTCTACCCCCATTAGGAAGTAGCAGAACAGCACCTTCCTGAGTCATCGTATGCTCTCTCTCAGGTACACACCGCCCATCTCTCCCTTTAAGCTAATGAGTGGCCAGTTCAAGTCACACGACTTGGCACCTGCAGGAATTTGGAAGTGTGACCCCTGCCTTACCCAAACATTCCAGAGTCAACTACGTAGACCTACCACCTGAAACCCACATGCTTTTCCCTCAAAAACCAAATTGGTTTTAAACCACACCCTGTGTCCCACAGAATGACCCACAGATGCTGGCTACAGATACTTACCTTCAGAGCAGCTGTCCCAGCATACTGTCTGCTAATGGAGTCACCATTGTTGGCCCACATTATCTGATAAATCCGATTGCATTTCACCGGTAATGGCTGCTCTGGGGGCATCACACCTAATTTTTTCAGCTAAAATGAATACATTGGTAGATTAACTGCAGATAAGCCAGGAAACCATAGCATAAAACATATACTGCAGAGAAAGGAAGCATATGCATATACAATTTAGGACCCTTCAGGAAATGTTTTCAGACTTTTTCAAAGTAAAGTACCACTTGAAAGACAGCTTTATGAACTGCTACATCTGAATAAATAGAATAAAAAATTCATACTGTTCTGATGTTATTTTTAATGTGTAGACTCATACTATTGTACCTTTCTTTTAAATTTGGCTATGAAGTGACGCTAACTATCAAAAAATCATATAGAAACAACAACAATATTAATAGTAGCAGAGCAGTAAGTGCTCAGTAAAGGTTAAGTCTGGTGCCATATGCTAACAGCTTTCTAAAATAAATGATCTCATTTATTCCTCATAACAAGTCTATGCAATCAATACTCTTAGTACCCTCGTTTTATGGATGAAAGGAAAGAAGTCTGGAAAGGTTGAGCTCTTTGCATGGGGTCAACATCTAGTATGTGGTAGGGCCAGAGCTTGATCACCAAAACCTAGCTGCTTCAATGCAATAGAAGAAGACTTCCTCTAAGGATAGTCACAAGGCTCTATCAGGAAAACAAAACAAAACACCATGCTAGGAATATCAACCTTGGGAATTCATTACCCAGGTGTTGGAAGGATGAAAGATCTAAAAGGAGACACAGAGGTAAGAGATATAATAACTACAGGAAACAGTTGCCACCAGGAGGGTTGGGGCACAAAGGGAAGAGGCTGGTTCTGTGATGCCAAAGGACTCACAGCCCCAGAGAGGGTACTGATGATGGGAATGTAACACAGGTGAACAAACTTGTCCCTTTTCCCTCCTTCAGACTCATAGTCTTCCTTGAAAGCCCCTACTGGCAGAGCCTGACATGGAAGCAGGTGGTCGAGCAGAAAGGTGGTGTGCAGACCCCATGCCCCAAGAACAGGCGAGAGGGTGTGTAGCTGAGAGAAAAAAGTAAATGACTACACAGTGCCACCCACTACATTATTAAATTTTGAGCCTCACGTTTTTGAAATGAGTACTTAAGAAAGCACCACCTGATTCAACTGATTTCTAGCAAAGGTTGTACTTTCCAGGTTTTAAAGCGACAAGAATGGTTGCATGCTGTAAATGTTCTATGGCAGGAAGATTTTAGCTACTGTTTACAAGTGAAAAAATTATAAATGAATATTTACAATCCAGTGGACTCCAAATTACCTGTTGTTCCATGACCACTCGTGCAATGGCCGCTTGGACCACATTGGTGCGATCCAGGCAGTCCATGCAATTAACACGAAAAATCCCTTCTTGTTTACATATTACTCCAGCTTGATCAACCCTTTTCAAAAACAGTATGGAATTACTTTACAATAGGAAATACTTAAAAAGTTTTCAAAACCAACAATTCTTTACAGTATAATGATAACAACAGCAACACTGGTTATCTATTTGCTTGGAATATCATGTGGCAGGCATTACTGCGACCTTTGTAGACTTTATTGTTAATTTATACAATAACCTGACAAGGAAGATATTACCCTCATTTTGAAAAAACAAAAAACTGAGATGCAGAGTGATTTTCCTGAGTCATACAAGTACTAGGCAGAGCTGACACAAACCCCAGCTATGCTTTTCTACACATTTAAAACCAGAAGGCACTTTAAAACAACATCCTGTTCCCTGCTTTTTTCCTTCAAGCAGAAATGCATCTAAATGAGCTTGTACAGACTAATTCACTCTACCACCTAGGGTGGAATCATGAAGCTTGCCTGACTCATCTAATTCCTCTGGCCACCTGTGGCCTTAAAATCTAATCAAATGTTCTCTTCTGTCCTTTGAGCCAATTTCTCCTTCCTACTCCTCCCTCCTCCTTCTCTTTCCTCTCCAACAGTTTTTAAATGTCTCAAAACTGAGACCAAATACCTCTAAGCTTTCCTTCCCATGTTAGGGACCAAGAAGAAATGTAGAGGACAGAGCATTAGAAGGAATTAAATAACAGTCATAGAGCACTTTGCTCCATTTTGCCAATCATCTGACACCTTCTTCCTGTTCAAAGCTAACAATACCTAACAACTAATACTTTTGAAAAGGAGAATAGGAATCTGGAAGTGAAACAAGAAAAACAAAAATTCTTTCCCAGCCTATTATTTTAATGCTTACTGGTACTAGACAAGAACATATGATTCGACAGACCAAGAGTTTGTCAAACTGATTTCTTATGAAATACCTACCAACACCACTTCATGTCAAGAATAATGTCATGAATGGCATCTGTTAGTGTTTGGACATTCTCAAACTTCATTCCTCTGCTAAAATACATGCCAAAAGAAAGAAAAACATCTTTAAGAATATTTTTTAAGCTTAAGATATGATATCTAAGATTGCTTGGAAAAATTAAAATTATTACTGTAAATATGAGATTAATACTATTTTAAATTATATGGGAAATTATATAAATATTTACAAGTAATCTGCATTATGAAAGAAAATATGCTTAAGAATACACTGAAACACATCGCAGCCCCCGGAAGCTTCTTTCCCCACCAAAGTTTTCAATACCTAGGTAAACAAGCCAAAACTAGAGCCAGGCTTACGACAAAAGAAATGTGCTTTCAGAACACACACGAGCTAAAACTACCAGCAACACGATCGTTGCTTTCCAGAAACCAGTGAACTTATCCCAAGGGAGAGCATTATTACTAACAGAGTATGAAGACGAGCCAGCAGGATGAGTTTTAAGTAAGGGAACGCTATTACTTCTGCCAGGCTCAAACTCAAGCAGAAAGAAAAAGCTCCATTAATTAAGTGAAGGATAAAAGGAAAAAAGGAACTCTAAGTCTTGAAGTCATTTTGGAACAAAAAGACTGAATATTTCAGGAAGAATTAACTTTTATTAATTTTTAGGCAAAATAAAACCAATATGAAAATGGAACTAAGAAATGATCATCCTCTCCTTTCTAACAATGAGAACAAGATTTTCTTCCCAATAAAAAAGAGAAGAAAAACTAAGGTCTCTGTGGCAGCAACTACTACACATACTGGACCTGATCAAAACTCATCTCAGGAAGCCATCTTTTTTTTTCTCTTTCTTTTTTTTAAATTATGAAAGTATGATAACACATTTACAGGAGACTTGGAAAATACAGAACAAAGTTACATACAGTTCTACTATACATTACAATTCTTTTAAGTAGAGAAATTAAGATTTTTATTTGGAGTTTCAATATCAAACTCTCAAAAATTAATAGAATGAATAGACAGAAAAGTAGAAGGATACAGTTGCCCTGAAAAGCACTATGAACCAATTCAATATAATTAAGATTTATGCAATTTTTCAGGAAGCCGTCTTACCAGTGCTCATGGAAATCAAATGAAACATAGGTGAGGTGTGAGTTGTTAAAGAGCAACACTTGCTTCAGGTAAGCATCACCAATTATTTTCTCTCTTCCTGCCTGGTCTACCAAATTAATAATAACCTGTGAGTGGGGAAAAACAAAAAGTTCAGTTAATCAGACCTGAGACTCATGATTTTCACTGAATTTATTTAGAGTTATGTTTTAGAAATATTTTGTACCCAGACTTAGAAATTAATCCACTCAAGCATCAGTTTTTTCCCCTATAAAATTAGATTTTCATTTGTTACACTTAGGTTTATGAGAATTTACATCAATGGCAAGAATAGTTTTACACATTATATACATGCAATAAACCTGTTAGAATACATAATGAAAACAAGTTCCTTTATGATAGATATTTTAAATCTCTAGAATAATTTTTAAAGAAATATACAAGACCTACATGTTAGACACTACGAAACGTTGCTGAAACACATAAAAGAAAACCTGAGTAAATGGAGAAAGACACCATGGTGCCGGATGGCAAGATTCAATATTGTAAAGATGTCAGGGCTCCCCAGGTTAATCTACACACTCAACAATTCCAGTCAAAATTTGAACAGGATCTTTGCACAGACTTGGCAAGTTAATTCTAAAGTTTTTCTGGAAAAGTAAATAATATGGGAAAATTTTTGAAAACCAATAAAGGACTTGTCTCACTGAAGAGCAAAACATAAGTTAAATCTAGTGATTAAAACTATGGTATGAGTGCAGAAAAATGAACGACTCAACAGAACAAGACAGATGGCCAAGACAGACCTATGAACACAGAGGAATCTAAGCTACGATGATATCATTCGCAGAGAATATAGACTATACTATACACAGACTATACTGTAGATACTATATATTACTATACTATAATATACTATAGTGGCATACTATAAGTGATAATGGGATAACTGTCTATTTACATGGGGGGGACTTAAGTTAGCCCCTTCATTATATATAAAAGAAATTCTAGATGCATTAATGATCTAAATATTTTTTCAAGCTATAAAAAAGCAAGAAGAATGTTGGCATGATTTTTCCCTAGGATGTCACAGGACTTTCCAAGCATAATAAAAATCAGAGAGCATAAAGAAAAAGATGGACAGATGTGACAATATGAACATTTAAAACCTCTGTGTACCAAATGACAGTATAAGCAAACATTAAGAAAAATAGAGGACTACCTAGCAGAATATACCTGCAACACAAAAACCATTAAAATATAGAGTGCTATAAATTCAGTAAGAAAAATACAGGTAAGGGATTCAGAAGATATTCAGAAGAGAAAATAGACAAATAGCCAATATACATGAGATTTGCAACTTTGTTAATAATGATATGTAAATTTTAAAACAGAAAACCAGTTTTAATCTATAGACAGGCAAAAACTGAATACTACATATGGACAGCATGGTGAATATGTGGAGAAATGGGTACCAGCTCTCGCTGCTGAGAGTATAAACTGGAATGATCTTTTTGGAAGCAACTAAGTGGTGGGTATCAACCTAAAGTTAATCTAATGTGTGATCCCTTGGACTGCAAAGAGATCAAACCAATCAATCGTAAAGGAAATCAGCTCTGAACATTCATTGGAAGGACTGATGCTGAAGCTCCAATACTCTGGCCACCTGATGTGAAGAACTGACTCATCGGAAAATACCCTGATGCTGGGAAAGATTGAAGATAGGAGGAGAAGGGGACAACAGAGGATGAGAGGGATGGCATTACCAACTTGATGTACATGAGTTTGAGCAAGCTCCGGGAGTTGGTGATGGACAGGGATGCCTGGCGTGCTGCAATCTATGGGGTCGCAAAGAGTCGGACACAACTGAGCAACTGAACTGAATGTTTGATCCAGCCATATCATTTCTAAAAATTCAGTCTATAAAGCACATACATATTTCAAAATGTGTAAAAGATGTTCTCTGGGGAATTTTAGAAGAGCAAGCAGAAACTATATCCTAAAGGTCCACCAATGGAGAACTGGTTGAATAATAGCCATCAGCTACTATGTGAAAATAGTTGCAGAACAGTGTATATGGTATAGCTTATAGCCTTCTTTTGACTTAAATTTCGAATGCAAATATATGCATGTGTCAAGATGTTTCTTTGCTGCAAATAACAAATCCCTGACTCAAATCTCATGACAGAAGTCTGTTCTGAACCTCAGAAGTCTGGAGGTTGCATGGTTCTGGAACTTCTTTATTCAGTAGTTACCAATACCAGCTCTTTTGTTCTACCATCTTTCACGTATTAATCAATCCTCAAGCTAATGAACTAGCCTGGATAAAGCTGCAGCAGTTACCAGTCAAATCCAGACACAACCACCACAGACGGACTGTGGGTTCCTGCATCTCTTTTTACATACCTCAGTATTACTTCAATTTTTATAACAATTAGGTGTTACCACTGTAAGTAGGTGATACTACTTATCGGCTCTATTGAGCTTAATCGTGTCTGACTCTTTTTAGCCCCACGGACTATAGTCTGCCAAGCTCCCCTGTCGATGGGATTTTCCAGGCAGGAATACTGGAGTGCACTGCCATTCATTTCCTCCTCCAGGGGATTTTTTGGCACTTGACTCAGGGTTCAAAACCGCATTTCTTGTTTGGCAGGTGGGTTCTTTACCACCAGAGCCACCTGGGAAGCCCACAATACTACTTTAACTACACATACTGCGGATACATGACATTTTTTTCAGATTGTAAAAAATTCAAATGTGGATAAGGTCACATCCTTCCTGAGCACACCTAGTCCACAGCTTTCCCTGAAGGTAACTCCTGCTACAAGTCTGAAGTGTACCCTTTCAGGTCACCTAAGCACGTCCCTTAAAAAATGTGCATGCCATATGTAGGTGAGAACACACATATATATGGAAGAGAACTGCATATGTATAAACGGCACAGTTTTGTTTTGTGGAATTTTTAAGTGGTAACACGCCATATGCTGTTATATAGTTTTCCTCTCACTCCACTATATGATTTTAAGATATTTTCACATTAGTACACACAGATACATCTTATCATTTTTAACTATTTGTATTCGACATTTTAGATATGCTGTACTTTATCCACTGAATGCCTAATGAACAATTAGGGTTTTTTAAATGCTGCAATAAAGGAGGTTTACACATGCCTCCTTGATTAAACATGTTTCTCTCAGGGAGATTTAAGTTTTTTGTTTAATTTGTATTAGAGTTATGGCTGCTCCACATCCTCGAGAAAACTTGTATTTTCATCTTTTTTATTTTAGTTATCCTCGTGTGTGAGTGGTGGTTTTAGTTTGCATTTTCCCAATGATTAACAAAGTGGAGTACCTTTTCCTGTTTATTGTACTTGGACTATCCTTTGTCATGTAGAATCTGCTCAGGTCTTTTGTGCAGTTTTCTTTTGGGTTGTACACCTTTTATGAATTTGAAGGCATTCTTAATGTACTCTAGATATAAGCCCTTTGTCATATATATGTCTTCTGCAACTTTCTGAATTGCCTTTCCATTCTCTTAATGGTGCTTTTTAATAATCAAAAATTTCTTTATTTTAGTAAAGTCAAATTACCAATTTTTCATTATGGTTGGTACTTTTAAAATCTCATTTTATTTTAATAAATAATATACCACTTGTAGTGTTTTAATATTGAAAATATATGATAATTCAATAAAGTTTTCATAAAAATCAAAATTTAGTAAAGTCTACTTTTTTATTACAGTTAGTTCTTTTAAAACCTTGTCTAAGATTCAAGGTCAAAAGATGGTCTAAATGCAATATTTTCCTTTAAAAGGCTTATTGCTTAACCTTTCATATTTAGATCCATATCTATCTGGAACTGATTTCTGTATATGGCATGCAGGGCCAAAAAGCAAATTATTATACTAACAGGATAAGCATATTTCATTTTGATTGATAATACCACTCAAAAGTGGCCACAGCAATTTATGCTCCTCCCAGCGAAGTGCTGCTGCTGTTCAGTTGCTAAATCATATTCAACTCTTTGCAACCGCGTGGACTGCAGCACGCCAGGCTTCCTTGTCCTTCTCTAGCTCTCGGAGTTTGCTCTAATTCATGTCCACTGAGATGGTGATGTCATCCAACCATCTCATCCTCTCTTGCCCACTTCTCTTGCCCTCAATCTTTCCCAGCATCAGGGACTTTTGCAATGAGTCAGCTCTTCACATCAGTTGGCCAAAGTACTGGAGCTTCAGCATCAGTCCTTCTAATGAATATTCAGGACTGATTTCCTGTAGGATTGATTGGTTTGACCTCCAGCAATGGGTGGCAGTTCTCATTTCCCCAGTTAACCTGCCTTTATTTCTTCTTTTCACACTTTATATAATTGTTTCCAAAGTGAGGATTCCCTTTTTATTTCCCTGCTGGGACGGTCTTTGGGACTGCAAAACATTTATATATTAATTTTGCAAGAACTAAAGTCTATTCAATATTGAGTCCTTCCGTCCAGGAACATGGTATTGTCTCTCCGTTTATTCAGGTTTTCTTCTATGTTCTCCAGTAGACTTCCCCTCCCAAAACCCCCCTCCCCTCATATATATGTTATCTTTTTTTGTATGTTCAATAGATTTTAGGCTATATCTTCCTGTTTGTGCTGTGGTTATAAAAATGCATCCCATGGCATTATACCTTCAGACTGGTCACTGCTAATAGATAAGAAGAGTCACAGATGATTCTATGTTAATCTATATGAAATCTGGTCATCTTGTTGAAATTGTATTCACCCAACAGTTCTCAAATGATTTTGGTTTATATGCTCACATATCTACATATTGACTGTATGAATACATAAGAAAGGTTTGCAGAGAAGAAAAGATACTGAAGGATATTCCTAATTGTTACCTCAAAAGGTGGACCTAAAAGATGCTTTTCATATCTTACTGTAGATATATCTCAGATTGTGATAACTGATAGTAGACTAATCTCATCTAAAAACAGTCTAAAATAGCTGACTCAATAATTGTTAAAGAATACTAAGAATACTCTTAGCTTATGTGTTTCTTAACTTCATGACAAATGCCATTTTACTTCATTATGAGCTGTATGTTGTTATCTTCATTAAACAGATGCACAACCATTTCTAAAAATATGAAGGAGCACTTATTACTACCGATGAAATCCCACCTGTTTTTTGTAAATTTTCAGTTGTTCTTCGAAATGGGCACAGAAATAGGCAACCGTGTCCTTTTCACCTACAAAGAAGTGATACAAAATCTATTTTTCCTTCCCATGTTTAAGACAGAGCTTAGTGTCTATTCCATCTTTACTCTTCCTTTAAACACTAACAGCCCAAATGTAACTAAGAATGTCTAAAACTAGTATTTTAAAATGAAATGCTAAGCTGAAGATTTGATTTCTCTTTTTTCCCCAATTAGACTAAACTGAAACATACTGAAGATGACAACTATGAAACCATGGCATTTATTTATATATTCAACCGACTTGTCAGAAAAGGTTTCATGTAGTTTATAATAAATTAATAAAAAGCCCTTAAAGCAATATTAAAAATTAAAGTTTGCTGAAGTCTCATAAATATGAATTAAGTTTTGAGTGAAAAATATTCTGTAAACAATTTTAAAATCAGCCCCTTTGAGTAATCTAATTAGATTAATATGATTTAGCTATTCCAGTTAAAATATTTGAAGAAATTAAATCCTTAATATTTCAAACAACAAACCTTTCACAGAAAACATCTGAAAAGAGATTCTACCTATTCTGCGAAGACACTATCTCGTTGAGGTATTTCCTGCTATATACTGGCTATATTTACACTTTTCCAAAATTAAGCATTGTAATAAAGTATTCTTCAAAGAAACAACAAATTAAAATCTGTGAAATAAGCTATGTGATGTTCTACTTTGCAATTTTTTATTGTTAATTACTTAAATTGTCAGCAACCACTATTATTAATGCTTTTGAGATTATTATATCACTATTAAATCTCAGTGTACCAGCTACTGTCTTAAATGAACTATCTGGCAAAATAAATCCAAACCTATGAAGTATCTAGGATTTTAAAAACATCTCCTCTGAAATCATCGTTTGCAAACCAAATAACTGACAGGCTTACTTCTGTCCAGCCGAGGTCTTGGATTGTATCTATACCCAACCTGACTCCAGAAGACCGGCACAGAGCCTCGTGTCTGAATAAACGACAGAGTGTGATTATGCACATGAATTAACTGCTCAGTCTCCACATAATTTGCAACATTTCCATTTTTATCCACTCCTCTTCGCTTATAACGCATTCCTAAAAAAAAAAAATTAAAACAGCAAAAATTTTAAAAATTAGTCTGGTTTGGGGGAGAATGGATACATGTATATGGATGACCAAGTCCCTTTGCCATTCACCTGAAACTATCATAATAACTGTTAATTGGCTACAGCCCGATACCAAATAAAAAGTTTTTTAAAAAATTTGTGTCTTTCAGGATAGCCTTGGGGATCTAACATGCAACTGTTAGGCAGCACAGTATCAACTTACCCCAAATCATTCCTGTATTCACCAGTGTTTTTTAAAAGTTGAAGCTGAGATAATGCCTGTGAACTGAAAGAGGACGGTTTTCCCAAAGGTGCTCGCACTAAGGATTTATTACAGTGATATAGGCTGTCAGTAGGAACAATGGTATTTAGAAGCACATCCCAAGTGACTTTCTGCTCTTTTCCACAATATACCTCCTTTTCTTTCCCCTTTTGTTAACACTCTCCCATTCACTTCTCTCCAAGAAATTGGTCCCCAATTACACCACACTATTGAGAGTCACTGAGCACTTTGAAGCTGTTTCTCCAAATCCATTATTGCCATTAGCATTTCAATTCATCTGCAAGGCTCCATTCTCGCCTGGATCTGATTTGCACACTATTACAGCCCGCCACCTACCTGCTCTGTGTCTACTTCGGCGTGAAATGAGAGCCACTAGAAATCGTGGGTGAATGTCATCTACACAGGTGGACTCCTGAGGCGGGGTCTCTGGGCTGCTTTTCTCATCATCAGATGACTCATTATAATTAACCACAAGCTCTTCAATCTGCACAAAACCTTGGATGATGGGGATGATCCAAAAGTCCACATCTCGTGTCTGAAAATAATATGAACACCATGTTACTTCTATTCTGTACAGAACTGCTACTTCCTTATTCCAAGCAGTGGACATCACAAACTTGCTAGCTTATTAGAAGCAGAAACCTTCCATTCTTTAACCATATTTTCTGCTTACTGGAGAACACTGAGGAAAGAAGGGAGGGATGGGGCAGAGCCTTTCATTTCCTTTATGGTGGTCATTCAAGAAGAGCTGCCTGAGAGGGACCAGAGCATAGGAGCTAGATGGCTGGGTACAAATACAGGCACCACCACTTACTCCCTCACTCAGGAGAAAGACTTAACCTCTCCAGGCCTCCAGACATTCTGCTTTGTGAAATAAGACAACAACCTCATAAGGTTACTGTGAAGGTTAAACGAGTAAAATCTAAAATGCGTGCCTGCTTATAGTAAGGATTTAACAAATGTAGCCAATACGGTTATTCCTGTTGGTATAAAAAAAGATATAGCTTAAAGGTTGCTTTTCAACTCACAATTGTATTAAGCCTTTAGTAAAACCAACTTTGATCACTTAGTTATGAAACACAAAGGTCTATTCTACTTTCTAGTTTAGACAAAGTCTTGCTTTGTGCCCAGCTAAAATCTAAGCAGTCAATGAACCAAAAAAAATCATTTCCATAAATATTTTAAAAAGTCATCCAATGTAATTAGGTAAGTATTAATTAATTATCTCCTCTTAGTCTTTGAGACTAAGAATACTCAGAGAATTTCTCAACTGACTGTATCTGGGGATAGTAAAGGATGAAAAGTGCTCCAGAGAAGTTGTTCTTTGTCCCTCTTTCTCCCCTGTCTCCATATCTGTATCTACCCTTGATACAGATCTCAGCATCAACTTCAAATCCACCCCTTTTTTTCACAACCATATCTTCCAAGTCCCCTCACAGTTCTGTTTTATGGAGCCTGTAGACAGGATCTCAGGAAGGTGATTAGAGTTGAAAACAGTGAGGCGAAGAATCTATCCACATTCATTATTTTCATTACCATTCTCATTATTTGTAATTTTGTTCCAGCAATAAATGCAAATGAGGAAACAGGAACATTTAATCACTGGGATTCCCTAGCGGCTCAGACAGTAAAAGAGTCTGCCTGCATGCAATGCAGGAGATCTAGGTTTGATCCCTGGGTCATGAAGATCCTCTGGAGAAGGAAATGGCAACCCACTCCAGTATTTTTGCCTGGAAAATCCAACGGATGGAGGAACCTGGCAGGCTACAGTCCATGGGGTCACAGAGTTGGACATAACTGAGCAACTTCACTTCACTATCTCACTAAAGGAAAACTGGGCTTCAACATTTCCAATGGATAAAAACAAAATATCTTTTAGAGGAACTCTATGGATATTAGTTCCATAGCTTTAAATTATGAATGTCCTATGGGAACCTGCTAAAAAGATAAGTCTATGGCCATACAGTTGAATTGTGAACCACCTTAAAACAGTACCTTGGTTTTCCCTAGCTAAATGATTCCCATTCTACAGGGTAAAACATTATGTGAGTTTTTAAATTTCTTTTAGTACAACTTAAAAATACTTGCTTAACAATTATAACTACCTTAGAATATTTCAGAAACAACTACTCACACCAATCTCAGTAAGGTCTTGTATCATATATTTATTCCAAAAAAATCGGTCATCAACCTGAAAAAGGTAGAAAACAAATAGGTCAGAAACATGTTGTTTTAGTTTTCCCACAGAGGCCAAACAGGTCCATAAATTGCTCTGGGGGCAAACCCTGCTCTGAGATGTGAGGTGTACCTTTTGCCAGAGGGGACGGGGGTCCTTCTCTCCAGCATTTTGCCTCTGCACAGAATTGGTCAGGTCATAGGTCAAGCTATAGTAAAAGGATTCTGAGTCCATGAACATCTTCAGCAACTCCTCAAGTAATCTTCTCTCCAGCTTCTCCTTTTCTTTACTTTCCTTAACCTATAAGAAATGTATCTACTATTACTGCAGAATTAAATGCAAGGCATTATGTGGATACCACACAACTCCCTAGGAGAAAAGTGAAAAATAATCCCAAGGATATGCAGAGACAGTGCTTTAAGATGATGAGTAGTCTGAAAATAAGTCTCGTAGCAGGAAAGTCGCCCCTCCATTTAAAACTAATCAAAGATGAATTCCAAGCCCATATCAATCAAACTCTTACTTTCTTTTTATTAGGAGCAGACACATTGGATTTAATATGCGTAAAGGTCTTCAGTAGAAACTTTGAGTCATCAGGAGATGGTATAATCTTCTCTGGTTTGTTAATTCCAAAATGATGCTTCTTACAGAGCTACATAATTAGGAAGAGAAAGAGAATTCATTATTACTAATATCTGCTTGCTAAATGTTCTAGCATGAGTGCACAAGTGTAGCTACTGCTCAAGCATCGTGGTTAAAACCTCAAGAGCAAGGAAAATGACCAAGTAGTCCACTGATACTAGAAAACACAGCTGTGGTTTCAAGGATTAGAAAGCTACAGCAGAGCGCAAGCCAAAAATACAGGGCAGGATATACTTAGGGGTTATAGTAAGCTCTTATCTAATATAACTGAAGGATTAAATGCTCTGGTTGGGGTTCATTAATGCTTTAAAAACTGGCATCTGAGATTTCCCAGATGGCTCAGTGGCAAAGAATCTGCCCGCCAATGCAGGAGCCTCAGGAGGCTCCTGAGTGGAGAAGCTCCCCTATAGGAGGGCATGGCAACCCACTCCAGTATACTTGCCATGGATAATCCTATGGACAGGGGAGGCTGGCGGGCTACAGTCCATGGGGTTGCAAAGAGGTGGACACGACTGAAGCGAATTGAGCACGTACAGGCACACAAGATTAAAATTACTGCAACATACACATTTTCTAGGCTCTAGGAACATTTCTTTACAGCAATCTGTGCTAAACATTAGTGCTAGTTAATGGAGTGTTTGGGGTGAGAAGATGTCAAGAGTCTGCTCTATTAGGAATCTTAAAATCTGGACATTTCAACTACTCTTTCCCCTTCTATCCTCACACACACTGATGAAATCAACATAAAAACACATCCGTTGGGTCCAGAGATTAAATTTGGAGAACCAAAAAGTTGGAGCCGCAGGAAATGAGCAGTCTAACCCACAAAGGTGAGGAAGAGGATGGAAAGGTTTAGACAAGAGAAAGGCACAAAGGTTCTAGAGACGACCATCGGGTTAGAGTTGAGCATTTTACATATAATTTCATGTGACTCAACACATAAACCAAACATTCTGAAGGGGACACATGGATTCTATTACTCATATGCAGACTAACTCCAGTTTTTCAACACACTGGTTTTATTGCCGTGCTAAGTGGCAGAACCCTGTTAGGAGGTAACATTTACTATATGCTTATTATTAGTAGTGTCTTACTAACAAAATCCAACCAGTCCATCCTAAAGGAGATCAGTCCTGGGTGTTCATTGGAAGGACTGATGCTGAAGCTGAAACTCCAATACTTTGACTACCTCGTGCGAAGAGCTGACTCACTGGAAAAGACCCTGATGCTGGGAGGGATTGGGGGCAAGAGGAGAAGGGGACGACAGAGGATGAGATGGCTGGATGGCATCACCAACTCGATGGACATGAGTTTGAGTAAACTCCGGGAGTTGGTGATGGACAGGGAAGCCTGGCGTGCTGCGATTCATGGGGTCGCAAAGAGTCGGACACGACTGAGCAACTGAACTGAACTTACAAAGTAACTATTACTAGATAATAAACAGGATGAGAAAAACAAGGAGAGCAAAAACTAGTCCCAGTTTTTTCTTTTTCTTTAATTATTAATTATTTACTTTTGGCTGTGCTGGGTCTTCACTGCTGTATTGGGGGTGGGGGGGGGGGCGGTGGTACTGTCTCTAGTTGCAGTGAGCTGGGCCTACTCTAGTTGTGGTGCACAGGTTTCTCATTGTGGTGACTTCTCTTGTTGCAGAGCACAGGCTCATCCCAGACCAGGGATTGAATCTGTGTCCCCTGCAATGAAAAGCGAATTCTTAACCACTGGACCACCAGAGAAGCCCTAGTTCAAGTTCTGATAGTAAATTATCCTTTTAAAAAAGGAAGGAGGCTGTTCTGGTCAAATTGGAAGTGGAAACTGATAACTGAACCAAGAGTTTAGACGTAATGCAATCTTATGGGTTTTATGTCTTTTTAAAGCTCTGGTTATCAAACACTCAATTTACATGGGTTTCACAACATGACTACAACTTTACACTCCTCCTGGCCTACCAAGGGAAGACAAGGGAACCAAAGGGCAAGTAAAAAAGATCTAGAGTCATCCTGCTGAAACCCGAACTAACTTAAATTTTCCTCCAAGGGTTTCCTGGGTGGCTCAGAGGTAAAGAATACCTGCAAAGCAGGAGCCACAGCAGATTCTGGTTTGATCCCGGGGTCAGGAAGATCCCCAGGAGGAGGGAATGGCAATCCACTCCAGTATTCTTGCCTGGAGAATCCCATGGACAGAGGAGACTGGAGGGCTACAGTCCATGGGGTCCCAAAGAGTCGAACACGACTGAAGCAACTCAGCACACACACAAGCAAAACTAACCAGATCATGACATGATGGGGAAGGAGAGAGAATCAAGAATATGGATGTTGCTCCAGCAATTCTCTGTTCCCTTCTTTCTGCCTGATCACTCAACCAGCACAGAAACACACTGGTATTTCTCTCCTCTAACACCTTCCTGTGCCAGCTAGGATCCTACTTCTTTATAAACCTCACTGCCTCCAATTCCTCTCCTCCTGTTCTCTCCCCAGCCCACTGCAACTTGGCTTTGGCCCCCACCACTCCACCTTAACCTATCTTCAGTGTGACCCATGTGGTCTCCTTGGCTAAACACAATGGTGGGTTCCTGGTCCTCATCTTAACTGCTCAGTAGCATCTGACACAGCTCCTCTGTCCCTCATCCTCTCTGATACACTGTCTCACCTGACTTCCACTGGTACTCTTTACCTTTTTTACTGGTTCCTTCCCAACCATTTCACTTCCTAACGTCTTGGCACCTCCAGATTCAGTCCTGTCTGCATTCACTTTCTCAGCGATTTCGTCCAGTCTCCTGGCTTCAAATACCATCGACACACCAGTCCTTCCCTCTCAACGGTATATTTCTAGCCCTGCTCTTCTCCCAAATTCTAGAATCACAAGTGCCAACATTTCCATTCCGATTTCCATCAGGCACCTCACACTCAACACATCCAAAACTAGACCCTCATCTTCCCTCCCCTGCCTTTATCTCCTGTGGCTCTCTTCCCTTTGCTTACTCCACTCCACCCACATCAGCTACCTGCTGTTCCCCACACGTCAGGGCTACTTCCACCTCAGGGCCTTTGTTCTAGCTGTTCATCCTCTTCCCAAATGTCATTCAGTCGCTCAGTCGTGTCCGACTCCTTGCAACCTCGTGGACTGCAGCATGCCAGGTTTCCCTGTCCTTCAGTATCTCCCAGAGTTTGCTCAAACTCATGTCCATTGAGTCGGTGATGCCCTCCAGATATCTCCCGAGACATCTCACCATAATCGCCACCCCTGGCACTCCACCCACCACTCATACTGCACTCAATTTTTATTTCCCATAGCGTTGATTACTTTTCAACATAAGACATAACATAATCATGTTAATGTTTATTGCCTGCCCACGTTCACCAGAGACCTTTGCTTTACTGACTCATCTCTCCAGGGGCCTTAGCAGCACCTGGTACAGGAGGTCACAAAAGAAAACCTTTGTTAAATGAATGAATGGGCTCTGAGGTTACAAATGTGAAGTGGTAAACTCCAGATTCACACACAGGTCAGAAGAGCAGTCTTGGTAAACCATCACTTCCCTTCTTCCATGAATACACCTCACACCCATTTGACGTTGGTTAGCACAGAATTCCTGGGACAGCCAAGAAGCTCTGTTAGTCCCCTGTTGCTGCTGCACCCTCTTTTTAAAAAAAAAAAAAATCTGAAAACATGCCTCAAACCTAGTTATAAGTTATTACAATTTTAATATTTTAACAGAATATTATGCACCTGTCAGATACAGTTATTCCTTAAGAGCATTCAAGCCAGCAAGATTTTCCCCCAGGAATACATCAAAGATGATTCTAAATATCTAGCTATTCTAAAGTAATCTTGTAGCAGCACACCTAGCCTGCACCCACACACTCCTCATTTGCAAAAGGACGGGAGTTGTTTTTCTCTGCAAGGCTAGCTTCCCACTGTCTCCCCTTAAGGATTAGCACCTTGTCCTGTCATTCACTCCCCTTTACTCTATTTCAAACTCTCTCTACTAGCCCCTTTCCTACCACCTTTTAACACTACTGAAGTTTACTGAATCTTTTTTTTTTTTAATCATTCCTCAACCCTGAAATCTCTGTGCCATAGTCCTTGGAACTGTGAGGATGCTAGTCTGATTGGGGTAGATCAAAGAGTGACGGCCCAATGCAATTCCTGAGGCAGAGTGAAACAAGGACCCCCCCCCCCCCCACTCTGAAAAGGACAAGTCAAAGAATGTGGCAATAATGATCACTTCCTGCTGTCTCTTCCTCTGGTCCCCATGAAACCCATCTCTCTGGGCTCTTACCAGACCTCTGACTGTTCCTTCTCTGTCTAGCATCTCTATCTCTCAACATGATGGTGGTTCCTGATGTTCCATCCTTAGTTCTCTACCCATCCTTCATGTTCTGCTGAGAACATTTCATCCTCTATCCCCTGGAGAAGGGAATGGGAACCCACTGCAATATTCCTGCCTGGAGATCCCATGGACAGAGAAGCCTGGTGAGCTACAGTCCGTGGGGTCGAAAAGAGTTGGACACGACTCAGCGACTAACACACACACACAACCTCATTTTAACTCCTACTATGTTTAACTCCACTTTTCTAACTCCACTCTTTTGCTCTGAGCTCATGACCCAAAAATACATTTCCCCACTATTGGCACTAGTCTCTCAAATTCAGCATCTCCAAAACTCAACAACGCCAATTCCCACATCTTGTTCCTTCTCCCGTATGCCCTATCCCAGGCAATACCACCAACTAACTGTACAACTTAAGCAAGAAATCTTCGAGTCATCTTCCTTTACTCTCCCTGACAAAGTCTCTTCTATCAACCCCAACTATTTCATGCTGATTGCTATTGTGTTAATTCAGATCCATATCTTTTGCCTAAACCATTGCTTCTCAAGGGAGGTGCTGCTGGCTTAACAGACTGAAGAGTTCTTTTATGCACAATCATCCCACTTAGAGCAGAAAACCTAACAGCCACCTTTCATGAACTGAGGAGTCCACTCCAGCACCAGGCTTCAAGTACTGAACAGGGTTCCAGGCTTCCGTTTAGTTCCCTCTATTGTGTAGACATGGCCTGGAGAAGGGAATGGTTACCCACTCCAGTACATTCTTGCCGAGAGAATCCCATGGACAGAGGAGCCTGGTGGGCTACAGTCCATGGGGTCGCAAAGAGTCGCGCAAGACTGAGTGACTAACACTTTCACTTTTTTTCACTGTATAGGGACCAAATCTCCATCCACCACTGCCTGCTTATGGATCCAGAACCTAGGAGGCCTATGGCCTCTATTTGACCTACTATTCCATTTTTGGTCCATGAAGATAAGATGCAGTTTCCCTCTAGGCCTGGCAATGTCTTCCTTGTTTTACTTTTCTCTTTTTTTAATCTACCCTCCTCCTGGGCTTGGAACAGAGTTGACAGAGGCCCAATATCCCTTAACTTCCTTACCAACAACTTCAAAAAAAATGCTAAAACTTGAAAGTTTATTTTTAAAATTTGCTACGAGTTCATCTAATGATAAAATAAACCCAAAAGAGACATGAGGCTACTTATAGTTATCATTTACCTTCCTCAGAATGAATATTTATATGATTCTTTAAGAAGTATGAATGCGTAGTATTGTAGGGTAACATCCCAGACTCACTGTCCATATAATACAATACATGGAATAATCTTTTAGAAAGCCCTCAAAACCTAAATTGTAAAATAAAATACAGCCCCAAAGGTTTCAAGTAAGGATTGTGATCTGCATAGCAAAGCATAAAGTCACCACACCATCTCTCTTAAGGTTGACTTTTCTAAAGAGAAATTTAAAATTACTTTAAACATAAAAATTTTCAATGAATATTTTAGAATCGTTCATATATATAGTTAGTGGTAAAGAATCTGCCTGCCTGCCAACGCAGGAGATGCAAGAGACCCAGGTTCGATCCCTGGTTCAGGAAGATCCCCTGGAGAAGGAAATGGCAACCCACTCCAGTATTCTTGCCTGGAAAAAATCCCATGGACAGAGGAGCCTCACGGGCTACAGTCCATGGGGTTGCAAAGAGTCGGACACAACTGAGCACTTGTCAGTGACAGTCAGCATATATATATAGTTAACTTTAGAAAAGAAGGCATGACAACTCATTTTATAAATTTATTTTTAATTGAAGGATAGTTGCTTTATAACATTGTGTTGTTTCTGCCATATATCACCATGAATCAGCCATAGGTATACATATGTCCCCTCCCTCTTGAACTCCCCTCCCACCTCCCACCCCATCCTAACCCTCCAGGTTGCCCCAGAAGCCTGGTTTGAGTTCCCTGAATCATACAGTAAATTCCCACTGGCTATCTGTTTTACGTATGGTGACGTATATGTTTCCTTGCAGCTCTCTCCATTCATCCCACCCTCTCCTCCTCCCCGACCCCCGCACCGTGTCCACATGTCTGTTCTCTGTCTGCGTGTCTGTTGCTGCACTGCAAATAGGTTCACTATCTTTTTTTAAAGGTTAAGTTCAGTCCTACCAAGAAATAAGAATATAGAAAATAACTTCTTCTCAAAATTCCTTCCAGTCCTAAAATGCTTTGTTGAGACAGAGCTCTTGGGATTATAACATACAGCGTGTACAGTAGGATCACCTTCCCTTTTCCAGAGGCCCAGCCAGTTCTGCATAATATGTGCTTAGGCCCTTATCACAACACAGATACACACAATCTCAAAAAGAAAACCACAATCACAATACTCCCCTAGTATTTCCACTGCTCTAAACACTTACAATTCACAACCAAGATTAAGGGCTGCTGCTGCTGCTGCTGCTGTATAGGGAAAGGGAAATAAATGATTTTACTTTATAAGTTGATATCTATGTCCATCAGGAGCTAAAATTTTAAACAGATGTCTAATGGGAAACCAAATATGGAAAATGATGCAGTTATCTATTAAAGCAACGAGATACAGCAAATAAGATACGCAGACACGGAACATAAGCCTATAAAACTTTAAAGGATGTTTTTCCAAAAGAAAGAATATCTATGTTCTCATCTATTTGAGCTCCAAAGATTCTTCATATCCTTGCATAGATCTTTTCTTTTTTAAATGGCACACTGTTTTGAAAAACAGTCTGGCAGATCCTCAAAAGGTTAAACCCAGAGTTACTATATAATACAGCAATTCCATTCCTAGGTATAGAATTTCTTTTTCTCACAAGAGAAATGAAAACAATGTCCATCAAAAACTTATACACAAATGTACAAGTTTTGTTATGTACAGAAACTTGTATATAAATATATAGCAATATTATTCACAAACAGCCCCAAAGTGAAAACAACCCAAATGTCCATCAACTGATGAAAGGATAAATAAAATGTGGTATATCCATACAAAGGGATAAAAAGAAATTAAGTACTGACACATGCTACAACAAGCATGAACCTTGAAAACATGGTGCTAAATAAAAGAAACTGGGCACAAAAGGCTACATATTTTATGCCATGTAGAAGAAATGTTCAGAATAGGCAAATTTATATAGACACAGAAAGTAGATTAGTGGTTGCCTAGGATTTGCCTGGGGTTTGGAGGAAAATGAGTGACCGCTAATGAGTGCAAGGTTATTTTTAGAGTCATGAAAATGTTCTAAAATTAATTGCAGTGATGGTTACAAATCTGTGAATATACTAAACACCACTGAATTATGTGCTTTAAATGGATGAACTGTATAGTATGAAAATTATTTTAAGAATTGGCAAACATAATAAGCCATACAAGTAAAGTAAAAAGTCAACTGGGGTAGAAAACTAGAAATTCTATTAATTCCCAACTCTAACAAAATGCTTCTGCTCCAATGACAGTAGACAGATGAGGTCCTAGAAAATCTGAGAACAGTGACCACAATAAAGAGCCCAGGGGTCCTGAGGGGAAAGGTAGAAAGCAATGGATATTCAAACACAGACATAGATGTCCAAATTATAAAGACATACTAGAAGACCTAGGCTTCCCTGATAGCTGAGTTGGTAAAGAATCCGCCTGCAATGCAGAAGACTTGGGTTTGATCCCTGGGTTGGGAAGAGCCCCTGGAGAAGGGAAAGGCTACCCATTCCAGTATTCTGGCCTGGAGAATTATGGACGGTATAGTCCATGGGGTTGCAAAGAGTCACATATGACTGAGCGACTTTCCCTTTCAAGAAGACCTAAGAGTCAGCTTCATTTAAGAAAGTCTTATGTGCATAAGATACATATAGTCATGAAAAATAACAGGAATTTTTTTAACTAATAGAAGTAGGAAAAATATGCAAAGATGCGAAATATAAAAACTATCCTGAAAATTTGAAATATTGCTCCTCCAAAGAGCTGGAGACAAATGGAAACCAGGGGACATATGTATACCAATGGCTGATTCATGTTGATGTATGACAGAAACCAATACAATATTGTAAAGCTATTATCCTTCAATTAAAACTAAATTGTTTTTAAAAACCAGAATATTGACAGTGATCATTCCTATGTGGGAGAATATTTTTCCTCCTCCTCAGTTACAATTTACTATATAATCAAAAATAAAAGCCCCACAAAAATTTATCATACTTCTAAATGCTCGTTTTAACTGGTGTTATATGGAAACTAGAATAAGAATATCAAAGATTTAAATTAACATGTCAGAAAATAAACAAACAGTTCATGATTTTCAACAGAGCTGTTCTTTGCCCTTCTATTGTTCACTGTTATAAAGCTCCATTAACAGAAAACAGGATGAAAGGAAGGGGAAAAAAGGCTTAAATGCAAATTTCTAAAAATTATATTCTCTTGAGAGAAAGCCATGCCAAACTATCATTAAATTGGGATCTGGAAATACTTTATCTATAATCACGTTTATCCCTAATTAGCAAGGGTCATTATATATTTCCAGCTGTTAACACAGACTATTCTTTTAGTACCCTGGCAAATGCCATCGCTCAGAGTGTCCAACAGTACTGTAAAAACACTCAGCTATGTGGGACTATCTCATTTTCATTTGTATGTGAAGATGATCTTATTCACTTGAGAGTGTCAAGAAAGAAAAGGAAAAGTCTTCAGAATGAAGACATTTAAAAAGCTATCATCACAGTCACTTTTTTTTTGTTTTAAAATTCCATTAAATGTTATTTCCTGAAGATTCCTCCCCCTCTACCACCCACTATCTATACAATAGTCAGCTGAAGCTCCAATACTTTGGCCACCTGATGCAAAGACCCAATTCACTGGAAAAAACGCTGATTCTTGGAAAGAATGGAAGCAAAAGGAGAAGGGGGCGGCAGAGGATGAGATGGTTAGATAGCATCACTGATTCAAAGGACATGAGTTTGAGCAAACTCTGGGAGATGGTGAAGGACAGTGAAGTCTGGTGTGCTGCAGTCTGTGGGATTGCAGAGTCAGAGACGACTTAGTGACTGAATGACGACAAATCTCAAATGATACAGACTGATGGTCACGAACAGCATCTTCCTGAAAAGTCCAGCAGGCGTCCCATGCAGGCCTGTGGACAAGGACAGGTCATTTCCCCAGAGTTGGGGGTGCCAGATCTTCAAACTTATGACTAATAAGTGACCAAGGTGCTGAGGACCTGGTCCCTGCTCTAAATCTAACTGCCCAGGCCCCCAGCTCACTGCTCAAACCAGCACGTTGCCCAAGGAGTGCTCACCCTCAAGGCCAAGACTGGCGACAGAAGCCATGCTGATCTTTCCATTTGTCAGCAGTTATCCAAAAGACACAATTTACTGGCTTAATCAATGGATACAGTTTATTTTAGTCTGCTCTTTGCTAAAATAAAATGCAAACAAAAACTGCAAACATTCGTTTTTAACAGGCCAACTGCCACCGAAGTTACTTGTCTGAGGATCAGCAATAGTGAATAGTATTCTATCTCTGCTGCTGCTGCTGCTGCTAAGTCGCTTCAGTCGTGTCCGACTCTGTGCAACCCCAGTCTCTAGTACCAATCAAAGGAAATAAGTACTCGAATCTTTTTTTTTTATTCCTATAACAGAGTATCAGTGTCCTCCTAAATTCATTTTAATATTGGTTTGTTAGACTGTCAAACTTCCAGAAAGATCTGAAGCACAAAAATAACTATGTTGTTATGGCATACCCTGTTTTATTGTGCTTCACAGATGCTTTTTAAGAAAAAAAAAAAATTAAGAGGTTTGTGGCAATCTCACAATGAAC
Source organism: Cervus elaphus (assembly GCF_910594005.1). Classification (NCBI taxonomy): domain Eukaryota; kingdom Metazoa; phylum Chordata; class Mammalia; order Artiodactyla; family Cervidae; genus Cervus; species Cervus elaphus. Next base: position 82,003,164 of record NC_057829.1, on the reverse strand, counting down.
AAGTTTATTGGTACCGTTTTTTCCAGCAGCATTTGCTCACTTCATGTGTCTCACATTTTGGTAATTTCCCACAAGATTTCAAACTTTCTCATTATCATCATATTTCTTATGGTGATCTTTGAGGTTACTGTGAAAAGACTGACTCCCTGAAAACTCAGATGATGGTAAGGGCTTCTCTGGTAGCTCAGATTGTATAGAATCTGTGTACAATGTGGGAGACCTGGGTTCGATCCCTAGGTTGGGAAGATCCCTTGGAGGAGGGCATGGCAACCCACTCCAGTATTCTTGCCTAGAGAATCCCCATGGACAGAGGAGTCTGGCAGGCTGCAGTTCATGGGATCACAAAGAGTCAGACATGACTGAGTGACTAGGCACACATTTAGTATCTTAGCAATAGTATTTTAAAATTATGTATTTTTTTTTTTAGGCATAATGCTCTTGTACACTTAACAGACTATAGTGTAATATAAACATATCTCGTATATGCACTAAGAAACAAAAAAATTCATGTTATTATAATTATATGCTTTATTGCAATGGTCTGGAACCAAACCCTTAGTATCTCTAAGATATGCCTGTATGTATTTTTTTAAATAATTTAACCCTGTCCCCAAATCTCCTTCCCAAAAGTTCAGCCTAGAAAACACGTACTGAGTTGTGGGACAGTGGACACCATGCTACCTGTTACCTGCAGTTCAGGTAACAGGGAGGCAAGGCCAGCAGAGGGACACAGGAACAGACAGCCTAAGTCCAGGTTCAGATACAGCACAAGCCGGCTGTGTGACAATTCCTTGCCAAGCCTTCTGTCTTCACCCGTGCAACACGGATTATAATAGTGCCTACAGCACAAGATGGCCCAAAGGACGAAATATGATCATCCATTTAACCCTCAGGGCCTGTCTGGTACATCACACAGTGATCAAAACAGGCCAGGACTGTGACAGTGTGATGACACCCCTAGATGCCACATCCCCACACTGATAGTAGACATGATACAAGTGCTTTCATGGGTTATTTCTACCAGAGTGGAGACAAACACTGGCCCTGGGCAATCTCATGATCTTGGCCCTAACTTACTCAACTTGTGGGCTTGGGTTTTAGAAAATGAAAGTCTAATAGGTCAGTGGGTTTTTTCTTTTTCTTCTTCAAAAAAAAACAAAAAACCCAACTTTAAGAAAAAAAAACTACAAGAGAAATATAGCTTTAGAAACATTTCAGGACATATAGATAAAAGAAGATACAGTAGAAGTTAAATCTAACCTTCCTGACTCTGCTCACCCCAGATCAGTTTTCAAATTGTGCTATACTGACTCAGATGGTCAAGAATCCGCCTGCAATGCTGGAGACCTGAGTTCAATCCCGGGGTCGGGAAGATCCCCTGGAGAAGGAAATGGCAACCCACTCCAGTATTCTTGTCTGGAGAATACCATGGACAGAGGAGCCCGGTGGGCTTCAGTCCATGATGTTGCAAAGAGTCACACACAACTGAGTGCCTAACACACACAGGGGTCACCAGAAGCAGAGGTGGGTTTCCAGCAAAGGCAAAGTAGGAAGGGCCCCAAGCAGCAGCTCTTCCCCCATCACCACTTCAACCAGTGCAATTCTGCTTTTATGCATCTTACATGCTGGTTTTCATAGATTTTAAGACAAAGGTTCCACACCAAAGTCTGAAAACCACAGGACTCAATTACTCTAAAGATACCCAGCTCTAGAACTCTATGATTCTGGTCTATTAAATCAAATCCTCATTGTAGCCATTATACCTATATCAAGTTGCCCTGAAATTTCCTGAAACTTCACCTTACCTCTAGCTCAAGATCCTGAGGTTCCATTTCAGAAAGTGATAGTACAGCAATTTTGGTAACTTTACAGACCTCATGGTCTCCTGGAAGTTTGCCCACCAAGGCCTTCTGCCGAATTAAAATAAGCCACCATGGAAGATCTGAAAGAGAAAAGGCATATTTAATGTCTGGTTTCTATAAAGTACTACTGTCCTAGCAAGCCGAAGCTGAGTAACACAGTATGCAAACAGTACAATCCTTTGGTGAAAGTGAAAGTCAAAGTGACTCAATCATGTCCATCTGCGATCCTCCAGATGCAGGAATTCTCCAGGCCAGAATACTGGAGTGGGTAGCCTTTCCCTGCTCCAGGGGATCTTCCCACTGGGAAGAAGAACCCAGGGATTGAACCCAGGTCTCCCGCATTGTGGGTGGATTCTTCACCAGCTGAACCACCAGGGAAGCCCACAGTCCTTTGGTAAAGAGTACAACAAAGATAGAAAAAATGGCCCTAAAACCTATGAAAAGATGTTCAATGGAGATGTAAATTAAAATGTTTTGATACCATTCTCACCCATCAGCTTGAGGATAATAAAAAAGTATTGCTACGACAGCACATTCTGACAAGGCTGTGGGAACGAGGCACCCTCACAGCTCTTGTGAGAACACAGATACAACTTTTCCAGATGTTTATTTTACTATAACTAACATTAAAATATACCCACTTACCGTTTAACCCAGCAATCCCACACTTGTGAATTTACCCTGAAGATACATCTCAACAAAACAAAAATATATACACTCAAATCTATTCACTGCAGCAGGCTAACTGCAAACTACTGGAAACAACTTGAATGCCCAGACAAAGAATGGTTGAATAAACTATGGCACATCTATGCAATAGAGTACTATAAAGAAGCTACAAAAAAGAATTCAAAGCATTCTATAAACTGATAAGGGGATAAACTGGATATATTATTCATGTATTAATATCTTTACTGATATATTATTATATAATAAGATATAGTATTGAATCAAAGCACAATGGAGTAGCTAGAGTACACTACCCTTTCTATTAAAAAAAAAGAGAGAGAGAAATATATTTGCTCATTTGTATAGAAAAAGAGAGGAGAGAGAAATTAGAAATAATGAGATTGGTTACCTAACAAGGGGTAGGTGGAAATGAGAGGGAAGGAAGAGAAAACAGGAATGAGATAAAAGGGACTGGAACTGACAGCTCTCCAAGTACACCCTCTGACATACTTTCTGACTCTTTGAACCACGATAATGTTTTACATCTCTTCAAAAATAAATGGTTCAAATTAATCAGAATACGGAGGGAACCCAAGATGAAATGCAAAGAGTAACCCAACTCTGCTATAAATGGAAAATGTAGGAGACAAGGAAGAAATAATCTAAGTAACTTTGGAAAACAGTATTTTGTAAAGATAAAGACAAAAAGAACTGTATACAATATTGTACTCTGATAAGCAAGTTATTTGTCAGAAGAATATGGGTTAGCAATTCCAGAACTATTTCATGTGCACACTAGGACTGAGCAAATAAGTAAATATATTGATGAAAGTGGGAGAGAGGTATAAAACAAATTAAAGCAATACTTAATAAATATAAGAAAGAAAGGAAAGAAAATGCCTACAGGCCCAACAGTTATCTTTTCAATCCAAATTTCTACTTTTCACAAAAGGTTTTTATTTAAATGAGAAATAGTCTATGAAAGCCAGCATGCAAAAGCAATTTTTCATTTTGAGATTATACTCTTTAAAAATACTACCTAATTAGTACCCAAAAAAAAAAAAAAAAAAAACTATTGAAACAATGTTTCAGCGATTTCTTATTATAGAAAAACAGCATGGTGGATATATATTGTGCTTATGAAAAAATATTTTTTTTAAAAGATACAGTATTTTAATTTCTTCCATTTTTCTCTCAAATACTAATCCACTTTCATTTTAGGCATAGTGCTTTGGAGATGTGTGTTAAACATTTCATAAATGCAAGAGTTTGGAAATGTTTCATAAGTCTTTATAAAGTAGGGTGGAAATTCACTCCTAAGTTTCAAGGCTTTTATAAGTATTTCATTATTCATGATCATTAAACTTTAACCAAGGACCCACCATGTGCTGGCAAGTACGTCAGGCATGGATTAAGGTTACCAAGCATTTAACACACAGTAAACCTAACACATAATACACAGTACACTTGAATGTTAATACAGTCTGTTGAGTAAAAGGAAGCCCTTACCACAAATCTCTTAACCTTACAAGAACAACTTTTATTTTACATGAAACAATTTAGAGTGTTGGCAGAGGATAAGACAAGCCAACATTAGGAAGCCCTCTTCCTAGTTTATGCCTTCTTGTCTTCTTATTAACATTATGAACTGCAATTTTAAAAAATTACAGCAATGACAAAAACACAATGTACATAATCAAATGTGATAAATGTCTTTCTCATATGCCATCTAATGGCGTAGTACCAAAAATATCAAATTTCAAACACAGAGGGTTTACCCCATATATAGACTCACTTGGGAAAACAAAAAGCACGCATTTTACACAAAAATGCTGGTATTGTCAATACCAAAATTCAACTTACAAACTTAAAAACACTTAAAACATTACAGATTTAAGTTCAAAATACCTGAGGGGTTATAATGAAGATTAAATCTGAGAAAATACAATGTAAATTATCTCAAACAACAAGGAACAAAATTTGTAAACAATAGTTCCCTTTTCAGAAGAGCCTCAATGTGTTCTGACTTAGATGTCAGAACTCAGACTCAAATTCTAGCTCCACTATTTATCAGGTGCTTCAGCATAATACTTAACTGTTCCAATTCTTGGTTTCTCACCTGTAGAATGGGGGAAAATTGCCTATTTCAAAGAGTACCTAGGAGGATTAAATAATTTTTATACTCCATATTATTCAGAGTTAATGTTTACCAGGTAGCAAAACATACTGTAAAGCTATGGTAAATAAAACAACATGGTGCTGGTACAGGAATGGACAAATGAGTACTAGAAAAGAACACAGAGGACAGACAGAGACCCACGTAAAAATGGGCATCTAAGTTAATGACGATAAAGAGGCAGAAAGTATGGGATGTCAATAACCTTCCACTGTTATTCAACACTCCAGTGTTGAAATACACACTTAAGTACCTGCAGACAAATGTATCTACCCGGAACGTGCTTTGAGATAATTTAGATGCTGGGAATGTGGGGACCATGGATAAAAACACCTTTTTGTAGTTGACTTGCAACCAGCTCTACAAATTGCACTGGGTTAATGTCTCATATAAGTCTTTCACTATACAGTTGTCTGCCTTGCTGTTTTCAGTCTCACACACTGATCAAAACCAAAAAACCAAAAGTAAGATAGACAAGAAAATTGATATATACTAGTTATAATCTAAGTAACTTGGGATGATGAAAATACACTGGAGTTACATAGCAGTGATGGTAGGATAATACAACCTTATGATACTAAAACCCAGTGAATTATGATGTTGAAAGAGTGAATTTTATGGAGTGTGATTTTATCTCAATTTTTAAAAAAAAGCTTCTAAAGAACAAAAAAACTTGCTAAGAGTCTAACTTACTAGAACAGTGAATAAACTAAAAAGTATATTTTCTGCCAAACACAGAGATATAGGTACTTGAAATAATGTTTAAAGAAACAAGTAAAATTATCATAATGGAAAGAAAATGAAAAACTTGAATTGGACACTAAGATACTTCTGGGTTGATTCTAGAAAACAAAACAAAAAACCTCTTGGGAAATAACAGCAATCTGTATTTCTGTAATTATTTTGTCATAGGTGAAACAAACACAACAGTAAACACACAGAAGCCTGAAAATCCAGCAAAAATGAGTATGTTAGTTACAGGGTGAAATGATCCAAATATATTTTCTCTAGTTTGAATTTTAAGCTAAGAAAAATGAAAAAGTATAGCATCACTATTGTTTAGCAGTCTCTATCCAGTCAAGCACAATTTTGTAATGAAGCATTTAAAAGCACCAAGCAGGTTACTGCATTAATTTATATCACCCACCAGAAAAAGACACTTAGCTTAATTAAAGCCATCACACTGAGATCTGGATATGTAGTATAACCAAGGGTCAGAGGTAATTTATTCTAGCAAGGTCTTTTGGTATAAAGATATTTCCTCAACTTTTAAAATATATTACAATGGGGAAAAAGGTCAATTTTGTAACCCTAACTCCTTTAAAAAAAAAAAAAAAGACAAAAAATGTGACTTCCCCAGCCAGATAAGAAAACTAACTAGGAAGTGATTATCTTGAAAAGCATGACCAATTAGGACAAGTAAAACAATAGTTCTGGAAAATATTCAATTGCTTGCTCTATACAATAATTGACTCAGTTAAATTAGGGTAAGCAATCGCAGGAGAAAGATTTTTATTCAAAAAACTTTTTTTTCTAAATTAAAATTAGGGGCTTCCCTCACAGCTCAGTTGGTAAATCAATTGCCTGCAATGCAGGAGACTTGGGTACAATTCCTGGGTCGGGAAGATCCCCTGGAGAAGGAAATGGCAACCCATTCCAGTATTCTTGTCTGGAGAATACCATGGACAGAGGAGCCTGGCAGGCTACAGTCCACAGGGTCGCAAGAGTCGGACACAACTTATTGACTAAACCACCACTGTGTGAAAATCTTTTCTCCCTATTCACAACCTCGAAGTACTGCATCTAATATTTCTCAACACGGCTATGAATTCTACTGACATGCATCAATAGAAAAGATAAGCATTTGATCCAACAATGCATGTCTAGCAATGTTTTATTTTTATTAATTTCAACCATACAGAAAATAAAGGAATACATTCCATGTGTTTAAAAATGTAAACATTACATATAAAATTAATATTCCCTTTCAAGACTGTTTCCCATTCCACGGAAATTCTTTAACTCTAATCCTAATCCCACTTTATGAGTTCTCTCATATGAGAAGACTGGCAGAGAAAGGGAACAACTGGTTACCATTGCTGGTATTAGTCCTTTCACTCTTACTTGAGCTTAACAACGACTTTTTAAAAATATTTACTTATTTATGGCTGCATTGGATCTTAGTTGCGGTGTGCAGGCTCAGCAGTCTTGGCTCAAGGGCTCAGTCACCCCTCAGCATGTGGGATACTAGTTCCCTGACCAAGGACCAAACCCACATCCCCTGCACTGGAAGATGGACTCAACCCCTGGACCACTGAGGAAGTACCACCAATGACTTTTTTAAACATGCATAATTTAGGGAATTTCCCAGCAGCCTAGTGGTTAGAACTCCAAGCTTCCATTACAAGGGCCATAGTTCAGCCCCTAGTCCAGGAAATAAAATCCCATGTTCTTTGAGAATGAGCCCCTAGCAGTTTTTTTTTTTTTAATGCAACACAGCTTTATCTAGTCTTTTCAAAGCATTCAATTTAGCCTTCATAGAAACAGGAAGTCATTCCTTTTGTATTTACAGTTGATGGGTTTATTTAGTTATGTAATTACAGTATCAAGTAAAACAAGTATGAACAAGTATGGAAATAAACACAACCCATGATCTAGCAGAAGACAGAGGGCTTCCTACCCAGTCTCCACCAGCCAACACCATCCAACACATCTACCAATACACTCCGCAGAGGCAGAGAGGAATGCTGGTTAATCTTAAGTGAGGTTCAACTAAAAGAGCTCCTACCGACAGAAATACATACACAGCACATACTCTCTGTGCCAGACACCTGGAGTGAGTGCAGTATCTGTGTGAAAACAATTTTGATTTTGTGTTTTTTTTTTTCTCCTTCTGGCTCACCTTTTTCCAAGACTGTTTCTGATTTGAACTGGTTCAGTGGGATTTTTAAGACTCAAAAATAACATTTCTTCAGTACTCAGCCTTCTTTATGGTCCAATGCTCATAGCCACACATGACTACTGGAAAAAACCATAGCTTTGTCTATATGGACCTTTGTCAGCAAAGTGATGTATCTGCTTTTTAATACACCGTCTAGCTTTCCTTCCAAGGAACAAGAGTCTTTTAATTTCATGCTGCAGTCACCATGGAGCCTGAGAAAATAAAATCTGTCACTGCTTCCAATTTTTCCCCTTCTGTTTGCTATAAAGTGATGGGACCAGATGCCATGACCTTAGTTTTTTTTAATGTTGAGTTTCAAGCCAGCTTATACACAACAGAATTTACAATTATATCCACATGCCAAATTACTAACATTTATTTACTACATACTCCAAAGTCCTAACGTAATATTCAATAACCAATATTTAAATTCTTGAAGAGCTTCTGCAGCTTATGCCTCTAGTAAGAGCTTAGAGTCCGAATTCGAACCAGACGAATGAATCAGAGGATGGAAATGTGCTGCTGTGAAGGAAAAAGAGAATTAGGAAAGGCAATTGTAGTTGGCTCACTTTTCCTTTCTTCTGTGTCAAGCTGACAATAAGAATACTTACGTGTTTCTCTGCCATTTCAAGTTGACACTCTGAACTAATAAGTTTAAGCCAAATGACTCACTGCTCCTTTTATACATTAAGGCTTGCCGCTGCTGCTGCTGCTAAGTCACTTCAGTCGTGTCCGACTCTTAGCGACCCCACAGACTGCACCTACTAGGCTCCTCCGTCCATGGGATTTTCCAGGCAAGAGTACTGGAGTGGGTTGCCACTGCCTTCTTCGACGTTAAGGCTTAGGTGCTTACAAATTTAACATTGCTTTAGCTTTCTGGTGACTTGAACTTGGGCTGTTTTTGAAATGTATATCTGTTTATGCTTCTTGCCTTAAAGTCTATTTTGATATTATGAGCACATCAGTTTTCAGTAGGTTAGCATTTGCTTGGTTTCTCTTTTTTCCATCCTTTTACTTTTGGCCATTCTCTATACATATACATATACCTAAGGTATTTGTCTTAAAAGTAGCTTATAGATGAATTTTATTTTTCCATTATGAAAAGCTTTGCTTTTTAACTACTAAGTCTATTCATGGGCTTCCCTGGTGGCTCAGTGGTAAAGAACCCAACTGCCAATGCAGGTGTATTCTTGCCTGGGAAATCCCATGGACAGAGGAGCTTGGCGGGCAACACTCCATGGGATCACAAAGAGTCAGACTTGATTTAGTGACTAAATGAGTCGATTTATATGTAATGCTACTGTTGAAATATTTAAGAATCATTCTACCATCTTACCATTTCTTCACCTGTTCTATATACTTTTCCTTGTTTTCTTGTGGATTGAGTGTTAAAATTATTATTCCATTTCCTCCCTTTATTAGCTTTTTACAATCTTTTATTATTCTATTAGTGATTATACTGTAGGGTCTGATAACATGAGCCCTAACTTACAAAAGCCTAATGTAAAGAAGTACTTTTGCCAGTTCCTGGACAGGGAAAGGCCCTGAGAACACCAGCCTTTTTTAGCTTACCATAGTTACTATTATTGCTGTGTGCTTTCATTCTGTGTTCATTTTAAACCTCATATAAAGCTAACTTTGTTTAAATTTACCAACATTTACTCTTTGCATTCCTGCTTTACATTCCTTCCAACATTTCCGCACTCCTATCTGGAATCATTTTCCTTTTACCTGAAGAACCCCTTAGTATTTATTTTAGTGCAGATACTGGTGATGACAAATTCAGCTTGTTTGGCTCAAAATGTCTTTTTTTCCTTAGTTTTTGAAGGTACAAAATTCTAGACAGGCACTTTGAAGGTATCATTCCACTGTCTTCCGGCTTCCACTGTTCCTACCAGAGCTTTACTGAATGCCCTTGAATTTAACTTTTCTGTAGCTTTTCTTTGGCTGCTTTAGGATGTTTTCTTTGACTTCAGCTTTTATCAGTTTTACTATGAGATGCTCAAGTGTGGTTTTCTTCATATTTTTTCTCTCGCAGTTCAAAGTATTTCTTGATATTGTGACTGTCAGAAATAATCTCTGACTAGTTTCTCTTGATCTCATTTTTTAAAATGTGTGAAGTATCTTTAAATGATCTGTTATATAGCACAGTAACACAGTATGCATTCTAAGAGAATCTAATCATTGGGTAATATCTTAATGGCTTTGTTGTCATTGTTTAGTCACTAAGTCATTTCCGACTCTTGTGACCTCATGGACTGGAGCCTGCCAGGCTCTTCTGTCTACGGGATTTCCCAGGCAAGAAAACAGGAGTGGGTTGCCATCTTATCTGCAGGGGATATTCCTGACCCAGGGGTTGAACCTGCATCTCCTGCACTGGCAGGTCAATTCTTTACTACTGAGCCACAATGGCTTATCTCAAGATAAATTATGTTCCAATTTGAAGGATCCTGCCTTTTCTTTTTTTAAAATAAATCTTTGGGTGCTCACTTTGGCAGCACATATACTAAAATTGGAATGATACAGAGAAGATTAGCATGGCCCCTGCACAAGGATGACACACAAATTCGTGAAGCGTTCCATATTTTTAGAAGACAAGTAATTGTATATTGGTTAATAAAGATATGAGCTAACATTTAAAAAAATAAATAAATAAATTTTTGGTAGGAATTTAAATTCAGTCCACTGTGTGCATAAAACCTATTGATACCTATTGCATAAGCTATTAATTGGCCATTTAGTACTTTTAAATGAATATAAGCATAAGTCTATAGATTTTATGTAACTTTATGCTCAGATGGCAAAGAATCTGCCTGCAATGCAGGAGACCTGGGTTCAATCCCTGCATCAGGAATATCCCTTAGAGAAGGGAATGGCCATCCACTCTATTCTTGCCTGGAGAATTCCATGGACAGAGGAGCCTGGCAGGCTACAATCCATGGGGTCACAAAGAGTCGGACACGACTGAGCAACTAAACTGCATGAATTTAAATTTCTACTAAAAGATATGGATTCACAGTATGTTTAACATAATTTTCTGCTTTCTATTTAAGGCCATTTCTATTTGTTTAAAACTACATCAAGAAAAATACTTTTCCTAATAGAAACAGAAATAAAGTAGTATATTCCTTTGAATATATTTCAAGGAGCATCGTACACCATTGTACATCAAGTAAGTAGAAATACAAATAATACTACCACACAACAATGCTATTTTTTTCCACTGTCAGATATCTGTAGTTAAAAGTACATCATATTGGGCTTCTAATATTCTCAGTGACCAAAGAGCCAGTCATTAATTCGTTCATCTTCCAAACATAGTAGCTACTCAGTGTTTCTTGATTGATTGCTCTATTGCCTACTAAAGTGTCCTAAGTCTGCGCATACAGAAAACCGAAAGTGATTCATACGGAGAGTGTCTGGGACATGAGGTACGTTTATTAGGATCCATTTCAAAGGTACCAAATGGTGCAATCAGAAGCATATTCAGCTTAACCTACGAATTCAAACTCAGCCTAATAACAAAATCCCTAATAATGACCTGCCATAAAATTAATCTATTATAATCTATAAAAATATAAAGACTTTGCTATCTATAACAGTCCTAGAAAACTAGAAAAGTCTAAGTATCAATGGGCAAAATGAGTTTCTATTACAAGAGTACATTTTCCACATAACCGTGTCTTTCTCTTGCTCAAGTGCTAAGTAAGATGTTTCCTTACATGTTTATTTAAAATGTTAATCTATTACATACTTTCCTACCTATTAAACCCCAGCATACTAAATATAATTGGGGTTATTTATGGTGAAGGTTTATCATCATGAAGCTAAACTACTGTTTTGAGGAGTGACAAGTGTGCTGTGAGGCTGGAGGTTACGGGCCGCTCTGCCTGAGGGAACACAAGCCCACAGGCTGTAACAAACCTGAGAGCCAAGTCAAAGTCACTTAGATGGACAGCCTCCATTTCTGCCCTGGGTGGTGATACGGCCACATCTAAGTAAGCGAGTCTTGTCTTTTTTTAATCAAAAATACCCTTTTTAAAACACAATTAGACCTGGTAATAATTTGATTGCAATCACTTCAAAATGTTGAGGAAGATAAAATGTTCAATAAGATAAAAATCTTAATAAGAATATAAAGGAGGAAATAATATAAATATAGGAAACACCTTTATAGGTGGCCCATACATACACTTAGTCACTGTTACCTTTACAAGGTTCTTCTCTTTATGGAGTTAAGAACTTTTAATATCACTGCCATAGAAATCACTGAGAAAACAACTGGAGTTTAAGAACAAATTCCTTTATAACTGGACAGCAGAATGACAGTGAAATAGAAGAGGCAAGCTGGCCTACCTCTAACGTTCTCTCTCTGCCTGAGGATATAAAAATCTGTGAGTTAGAGACATGCTCTGAACTAAGCAGCAAGCTTGTCTGATGCCCTTGGGAAAGCTCAGAGCTGTGGGTCACCTTCCTGTGTCTCATTCAAGCACTGCTCCTACCAGGGAGGTGGAACCATCCACACGAAGGAGACTGGAGTGCAGCTCAGGGACAAGGGGGGTGATGGGAAATTCTGAAGCATAAAGTAATGGAGCAGACAGAGCGGAGCAAAGAGAGGAGGGAAGGGGCATTCAGCACCTCAGTACCTGGGGAGAGAGTAGAAGGAAGACAGAAGCGAAAAAGAGCAACCAGAAGATGCCAAAGAAAGGAGCCTCTCGCCGCTTAGCCCGTCTGCTTCCAAGACCCAAAACTATTAACTGAATAGATCAGCTATAACTACAGTGGAAGAATCTTTTAAGGTCACCAACATGAATCTTACCTCCAAAATTCATGAGTTCTGAGACCCTCATGAATCAAAGTCACTCAGTTGTGTCCGACTGTTTGTAACCCTATGGACTATACAGTCCATGGAATTCTCCAGGCCAGAATACTGGAGTGGGTAGCCTTTCCCTTCTCCAGGGGATCTTCCCAACCCAGGGATCAAACCCAGGTCTTCCGCATTGCAGGCGGACTCTTTACCAGCTGAGCCACAGGGGAAACCATGAACGAAAAACTGAATATAAAATGACTTTTTAAATTACATTTTAGATTATCCTGAAATGTTACATGACAAATAATACTGTTTCTTTAAGGTTCTTCCCTCAAAGTAACTTTAGAACTGAAAAAAGTCACCTTTAAGTTACCAAAAGGTAGATTAATTATTAAAATAAGAAAAAATCAGAAGTAGTGACAAAAGGATACAAAACAACTATTCTCTGACTTAAATATTTTCAATGGCTTTATTAAGATATAATTTATATACCATAAGATTCACTGATTTTAAGTATAAACAAGCCAATGATTTTAATGAATTTATAGTTGTGCAACCATTATCACAATCCTTACATGTTTCTATGAGTCATCAGTAGACAATAAAACAATCTTCTCCCACAATGCAATTGTACACAATGAAACTCGTATTTAAACAGAAGTACCATCTAAAGGCCGTGCCCAAGAAGCAGGCCTTAAGCAGGGACCCTGCCAGGCTTCTCTTGCCTTTTCTCTAGTGCCCCTGAGGAGTGGGCCTTTCTAATGGCTTTTCAGGGAAGTACAAAAGCAATGCTGGTGATATTCCATTCATTCACACTGTAGGTATAAAAATATTTCATATCACTGAGTGTCACAGCAAAGTCTCCATAGATAGCAAGGGACCAAAATCAAACTTTTAAAATCATATACATAATACATTGTACCATTTTAAGGATCTCAAGATCCTCACCACTTTAAAAGTGGAAGAGCAGATGGTGATACTATTTTAATGAATGGGAGAGACTTGAGTGAATTGTGTCTGTAGCTGTTCAATACTAGGAGTAGTAATTCTCTTAATTACTAAACGAAGAGCCTCTATGGCTAAATAAATCAGTATTCCTGACAATTCTCTCTTCAAACTAGTTCTGAGTATACTGTGGATATATTTGCATTTTACAGTCAGATATTTCACACCCTAACAAGCTTATCTTTGTGGAGCTAATGATAAAAAATCCACCTGCCAATGCAGGAGACCTAAGAGACACAGGTTTGATCCCTGGGTCGGGAAGATCCCTTTGGGGAGGAGATGGCAACCCACTCTGGTATTCCTGCCTGGAGAATACCATGAACAGAGGAGCCTGGCGGGTTCCAGTCCATGGGGTCACAAAGAGTTGGACGCGACTAAAGCAAATTAGCACCCATGCATGCACAGTCTTCAGGACACATACCCACAGGGGATACATTCAAGGACTCTCAGCAGACGCCTGAAACTGCAGACAGAACCAAACCTTATATACACATTCTTTTGAACATTGGGGTCATTACTAAGTAAAATAAGTGTCACTTGAACACAGCACTATGATACCAACAGCCAATCTGATAACTGAACCAATTATGTGACTAAATGTGCTGGAAGCATACTGGGTGGATATGCTGGACAAAGGGATGACTCATACCCCAGGCCAGAAGGCACAGAGATCTCATTGCACCACTCAGGACACCATGCAATTTACAACTTGTGAATTATTTCTGGAATTTTCCATTTAATATTTTTGGACCATGGCTGATCACAGATAACTGAAACTTCAGAAAGGGAAACTACGGACTGGTGTGGGGCAGGGGGAGGACTACTGTAGATTTTAAAGAGCTTTTTAAATCTACAAGCAATAAGTGCTGGAGAGGGTGTGGAGAAAAGGGAATCCTCTTACACTGTTGGTGGGAATGCAAACTAGTATAGCCACTATGGAGAACAGTGTGGAGATTCCTTAAAAAACTGGAAATAGAACTGCCATATGACCCAGCAATCCCACTGCTGGGCATACACACCGAGGAAACCAGATCTGAAAGAGACGTGTACCCCAATGTTCACTGCATGTTATAATAGCCAGGACATGGAAGCAACCTAGATGTCCATCAGCAGATAAATGAATAAGAAAGCTGTGGTACATATACACAATGGAATATTACTCAGCCATTAAAAAGAATATATTTGAATCAGTTCTAATGAGGTGGATGAAACTGGAGTCTATTATACAGAGTGAAGTAAGCCAGAAAGAAAAACACCAATACAGTATACTAACGCATATATATATGGAATTTAGAAAGATGGTAACGATAACTCTCTATGTGAGACAGCAAAAGAGACACAGATGTATTGAACAGTCTTTTGGACTCTGTGGGAGAGGGCGAGAGCAGGATGATATGAGAGAATGGCACTGAGACATGTAAATTATCATATGTGAAATGAATCGCCAGTCCAGGTTTGATGCATGAGACAGGGTGCTCAGGGCTGGTGCACTGGGATGACCCAGAGAGATGGGATTGGGAGGGAGGTGGGAGCGGGATTCAGTATGGGGAACACACGGATACCCATGGCAGATTCAAGTCAATGTATGGCAAAATCAATACAATATTGTAAAGTAAAATAAACAGATTAATTAATTAAAAAGAAAAACACCAGAGCTTTTGTAATACATTTAGAACCTCCAGCCTTAAGCCATCTTGGGGTCTTCCTAGGTGTTGCTACTGTAGGATACATGAGAGAGGTGGGTTCAATCTCTGGGTTTGGAAAACCCTTGGAGAAGGGCATAGAAACCCAGTCCAGTATTCTTGCCTGGAGAATCCCATGGACAGAGGGGTCTGGCAGGCTACACTCCATAGGATTACACAGAGTCAGACACAACTCAAGTGACTTAGCACATTAGCCATCTTTTCAAGGTTATCTGTGTGATGATATACTATCTCCTCAATGGAGGACATTCCTACGGAGGTGATGTCTGAGTTGAAGTCAAAACTATTTCAGTAGGATAATTTGGACAGGGTCAGGGTGGGGAAAGTGAGAGGAGAGCAGTTGTTGGCAGAGTGAGCCATGTGCAAAAAGATCCCTATGACTGAGAAAACGCATTTCAGGCCTCAGTTGAGACATCACTTCCTCAGGGATGCCTTCCATCCAGGAACCCCATCCCCACCAGTCACACCCCTCTGCTATGTGCTTCACAATATCCCACATTTGTCTTCTTCAGAAGCTTAAGTTTAATGATAAAACTCTGATCAGGCAATTAATGTCTAGCTCTTGGATTTGACTCTATGCTCCTGGAAGCTTTGCATTTTGTTCACCCTGTAGCCCCCAGCATACAACAGGCACTCTATAAATATCTGTTAAATAATTATGTGCTGAATATTTTTGAATAGCCACTGAACAGGGGGATACAACAGTGAGCACAACAAACAGCCCCTGTCTTGGAGCTTATCCTCTAGAGAGGGAAGAAGAATACAAACAGAAAAGAAGAAAACAAAAAATTAATGTGTCATTACAACTGTGGTAAGATCTGACCATCATTCGGACTTCCTCCTGGACACTACAAGGAATAGAAGACAATGATTTTTCATGGAGCTTTACTTTTCCTTCATCTATTTAGCACATTACATGTTTCTTCGACTTTCTGTTCCTCATCCTAATAAATCCCAATCGATCAAAGCAGAGTCAGACACCTTCAGGCTGTCAAAGATAGACTCACTAGACGCTGGCTGAAAGTCTACCTGCCTGCAAATGTCTGGGAGAAGAGACCTTCCAAACTGAAGAAAGGCCAGTGATTCTAAATAGTTTGTTTTCTAGGCACCAGGGTTAATAGAACAATTTGAGGGGCAGAGCTTGCTACAAAAGGAAGGGCCATTATCAGCAAAGGATTCTACAACCAAATAATACTTCTAAATTCTTTTCTACCACACATTTTTCTAAATGGGCACACAGCTTATAAAATACAACCTTCACTGATGCTACTAATATTTCACTTCTAAAAATATTGCTTTTATAATCCCCACCATGTTGTCTTTAGGCGACATGTTAGTATCATTAAAGTTTCAGTAAACATTAGTATTACTGGAGAAAACAGTCTAAGTTTAACATTTATTCAAAATTATATGCTCAGAACATAAGTGTTCTCTAGTGATGTTTTACCTTTAAAACTAAGGAAAAAATAATCATAATAGCCAGCATCTACTGAATGCCTACTATTATCAGAAGCCATGCTAAGCACTTAATGAGAGCTTTATTAACTTACCATAACCATATCTAGGTGGTGTCATCACCCAGCAACTGAGGCTTGGATGAATAACCTGATCCAAGGCAATCATGTGACCTCAAGGTTAGTCCAGTGCTGGGGCCAGTGCCTACCCAGTGATATTTGGGGAATGGCCTATTCCACTGTAAAATAAAAGGGCAGATGCAAAGGTGAGAATTCTCTTGGACACGCTTTTGTAGTGAGCATTCCAGAGGATGTTAGATTCCTATTATGGATTGAATTATGTTCCCTTAAAATTCATTATGTTAGAATCCTAACCCCCAGTGCTTCAGAATGTGAAACTGTTTTAAAGACTGGAATCTTTAAAGTTGTAATTAAGTTAAATGAGGTCATTAGGGTGCGCTCTAATCCCTAATGACCAGTGTCCTTATAAGAGGAAATCTGGAGACAAACACAGACAAAATAATGTGAAGATGATGTGAAGACACAAGGAGAAGATAGCCATCTACAAGCCCACAAGAGAGGCCTCAGAAGAAACCAACCCCGATGACACCTTGATCTTAAGACTTTAAGCCTCCAGAACAACAAGAAAATAAATTTGTTTAAGCCCCCAAGTTTGAGGAACTTTGCTGCGGCAGCCTAGCAAACTAATGCCGTTCCGAAGTCACGACTGCTTGATGACAGTCACAGCTCACCCACGCCGCTTTTATACTGTCAGTGACAACTGTTCAAGCACACTCCTGCTCCCATCTCACCAGGCAAGAACAAAAACTCGTGCATTAATATGGAGAGAATAAGTAGGAGGGAGACAGGAGGGAGAAAGAGTTTAAGCACAGACATTTTCTTCCCCTCATCCCCTACCCCCAGAAGGTAAGATGCTCCCGTGGGAAAGTGCACTTAGAGTGATTATTTCAGTTCTAATACAGATCAGGAGCACACTGCCCAGCGGGCAAGTTGATAGTGTGGTCAAAGCAAGAGCTTAGGTGGGACACAGGGTGGGGAGGAAATAAGACATGCCCAGGACAGAGGATGAAGAAAGAGAAGGCGGCAGGAGCAAGATGGATGCGCAGAGCATGGGAGCCAGGGGTGGAGTGGTACCCAGGGTGCGGCTGCAGTTCTCTGGGTGAGGGAAAGAGCGGCAGGGGGCCCAGAAAAGAGATTTCCCTTTGTTTGTTCCCCTGTATCCTTTCCTAACAGACAAACCTTAGAAGTGATGCGGCAAGAGGGGGCAGGGCGGGGAAGAGTACAGAGATTAGGAGCGTGAAAAACTTTCCCAGCCCCGTTTACTTCTTTTTAATATTTTCTTTATTATTTTCTCTAGTTGACTCTATTCCCTCACTTTTCCCTCTTTCAAAATGTCCTACATGACAGGTATCTACCAACTTCTTTTTGGTCCAAAGAAAGGCATGAGGTACAATGAGGGAAAGTGCATGTAAACAGGGGCTGACCACAAAAGACCATAGGAAATGCTCCCACCCTCCTAATGACCATAATTTCACTGCATCAAACTCGCCAACCAGTAGCATATTTGTACATTGCTTTAGGAAATGACTTTGAGTTTGTTCAAACCCTCCTGCTTTGACTGACTGTCCTGCTTAGAGTAGTGGGCGTGTTCGAACTTTGTGACCAGGGGAGGCCCCTGACTCAGACTGAGCCAGAAAGGGCCTCCTCCCTCCCTAGAGTCTTAACTAGAGAACCAGTCAATCTCCAGAAGTTATAGGGTACATCAGATGCTCGTTGGCTTGGGGGCTAAGGTCGGTCTGAGTACCACATAAAGACAGAAATTTCATCCCACAAACACAGAGAAAGCCAGAAGAAGAGAAGAATGTATAAGAGATGTACAGGGAAAAGTGACGGTCAGAGACTATCTGCCACAAAGTGTAATCTCAGATCCTGAACAAATCAACTTTTTGGTTTTGTTCCCTTGAATTCTAATAAAAACTTGTTTGCATAAACTGATAGGTTTGTATTTGCAACCAAAAGAACTGATAAAATAGTGATAATTTACTAAGCACCTTTAGGTATATCACCACACGTGAGACCCACAATACCCTCAGGAAAAAAAGTGAGCAGTTATTTTTACTCTTGTTTTATAGTTTACTTCCCTGGTGGCTCAGACGGTAAAGCATCTGCCTACAATGCAGGAGACCCGGGTTTGATCCCTGGATTGGGAAGATCCTCTGGAGAAGGAAATGGCAACCCACTCCAGTACTCTTGCCTACCAGAGGAGCCTGGTAGACTACAGTCCATTGGGGTCGCAAAGACTCACACACGACTGAGCGACTTCACTTTCACCTTATAGTTTACAAGGAAGTAGCAAAATCACTGCAGATGGTGATTGCAGCCATGAAATTAAAAGACGCTTACTCCTTGGAAAGAAAGTTATGACCAACCTAGACAGCATATTAAAAAGCAGAGACATTACTTTGCCAACAAAGGTCCATCTAGTCAAGGCTATGGTTTTTCCGGTGGTCATGTATGGATATGAGAGTTGGACTGTGAAGAAAGCTGAGCGCCAAAGAATTGATGCTTTTGAACTGTGGTGTTGGAGAAGACTCTTGAGAGTTCCTTGGACTGCAAGGAGATCCAACCAGTCCATCCTAAAGGAGATCAGTCCTGGGTGTTCATTGGAAGGACTGATGCTGAAGCTGAAACTCCAATACTTTGGCCACCTCATGCCAAGAATTGACTCATTGGAAAAGACCCTGATGCTGCGAAAGATTGAAGACAGGGGAGAAGGGGACAATAGAGGATGAGATGGCTGGATGGCATCACCAACTCGATGGACATGAGTTTGAGTAAACTCCGGGAGTTGGTGATGGACAGGGAGGCCTGGTGTGCTGCGATTCATGGGGTTGCAAAGAGTCGGACACGACTGAGCAACTGAACTGAACTGAGAGAGTCTGGGGCATTGGGGGCCCCAGTGAACTAAACTCCTGGGATGCAAACCCTTGCGAAGCCCCTTCCCATGTTGGTTCTGGGTTTGCCTGTGTGACCTCCTCTGACCAATGGGATATTAGCAACCTCTAATGCAAGCAGAGGTTCGATAAGCCCTTCTACACTGGAACTTGTCACCTCAGCACCCTGAAAGGATGTCCAGGTATCCAGGAGACCAAGAGGTCCCAAAAAGAGGCCTTGTGAGATGAGCTACATGGACAGAAATGCCACATGAAGGAAAACTAAGATGCCCCAGGCAAACCCCTAGCTGAGTGCTGCCTCTCAGATGACCCTGGCCAACAGACAAAAAGGGCAGAAGAGCCATGTGTCAACCCACACAACTTGAGATACTATAAACTGTTACTGTTTTAAGGCTTCAAAACTTTTGTGGCAGTTTATTACACAGCAACAGATGAAACAGATGTTATGTAATTTCTCTCATATCTCAAAGCTCTAATAAATAAAGCTTGAGTTCAGGTCTCTTGACTCATGTCAGTGATTTATTCATTGTTTCAAGATGTAACTGAAATTGGAGAAAAATAACTCAAAAGTTTCATACGCTTCACTTAAACAATAGAAAATGAATTTTAGCTCAGAACATTCAACTGTGAAATTATCCTGTCAGCATATAAATGAATTAAAAATATACGTATGTAAATGTGGACAGGTAGGAGAGTGTGACTAAAATACTTATTAGCATGTTACACAATGTCTAAATGCTTTTCTCCTTTGTCTTGAAAGAATTTAAAACTACCAAAGACAGAATGTACAAGAACACTCACAGTGGTCTCATTTCTAATGGCAAAAAAAAAGGCCCAAAAAACAAAAATTACCCAATGATGGGAAAAAGGACAACTTATGATATAGTAATACAATAGTGAAGACAGGAACTAAAGTTTCATATATCAAAGTGGACAAATCTCAAAAGTATCCAGTTGTGTGGGTAGGGGCAACAGGTGAAAGAACACAAGTGGCTTAATAACATTTATACAAAATTTCCAAAATACAAAACTTAGCAACATATTATTTAGGGATATATATGTAACAAAAGCAATAATGAAAATCAATGGGCTAATAAGTACAATATTCAAAATCACAGGTTCTCTTGAAGGGAAGAGACACTTGGAGAAAGGCAGCGCGAGTCCCAAAGACATGGGTTTCATTTCTTAATCTACATGGTAGATAAACGTGTTTAATTTACAACAAGTATACTGTGTATTGGTGACAAATAGCTCTTTGTGTCGATAAAATATTTAACAACTTTTTTAAATAAAAAAATTAGCAAAAGGAAATTAAGACTGTCTATGGCAGTTTGTGCTTTATATTCAGAAATCAACTTGGCTTCCAAATGCGCAATAATTTTACCTTAAAAGAATTTTTAAAAACATACAAAGGTGGCTACACTCCTGATTACACAGCAGTAATAGCAAAGCTTCCTATAGCTTTTAACTCACATTAAAATCGATAACAAAGGAAAAATATATATTTAAATTTCATGCTTAAAATATTTCAGTTAGTCCTTTTCATGACTTTTTGGGACCTGCCTATATAACACCTATCTTTTAACAAAATTCCCTCTGAACTCAGGGCACAGGTGCCTGTCCTTCCCAAGGAGGGTCTGGTGAATGAACTAAACCTTCCATCAATTTGCCTTCCCTGGACAGGACTCCTAGAAGTACCACACTGTGTACTAACCAACCCTTTCTCTTCCCTAGCCAGAGTTGACTATATAAGGAATAGACAGCTGACCAAAGCCGATCAGTCCTGGTCTGCCACCTGCCTACCTCTCCAGCCTTATTCCCACTATCTTCTCCCTCAAAACCACTGAAGTTGGTGTATCTGTCAGAGCACCTAACACAATTAACAAAGAATTATACATTTATTTCAGTGATTAATCACTAATGTCTAGTCTTCCCTCTTAAACCGAAAGCTCCATGAGGGTGGAAATAGGTCAGTTTTTGCTCACTACTGTATTTCACCAACTAACACAATTCCTGAGAGTAGGCATTTAATAAGTTGTTGGGTTTAACAGGAAGAAATGATTTTAACATTATGCCTCCTTTCTCTAAAACTTTATAGGCATCCCTTGGAGATACTGTACATTCAGTTCCAGACTAGTGCAATGAAGCAAACACAGCAATAAAACAAGTCACACAAAGTTTTTTGGTTTCCCAGTGCCTATGAAAGTTGTTTTCACCAAACTGTAGTCTACTAAGTGTGCAACGGATGTCTAAAAATGTACATACTTTAATTAAAAGTACTTCTTCACTGAACATATTGACTACCATGGAGAAAAGACAGGTTCTTCAGCAAGTGGTGCTGGAAAAGCTGGACAGCTCATGTAAATCAATGAAGTTAAAACACACCCTCACACTATACACAAAAGCAAACTCAAAATGGTTTAAGTATAAGACAACACCATAAAACTCCTTGAAGAGAACAAAGACAAAACATTCTCTGACATAAATCATACCACTGCTTTCTAAGGTCAGTCTCCCCAGGCAATAGACATAAAACCAAAAATAAACAAATGGGACTTAATCCAAACTTATAAGCTTTTGTACAACAAAGGAAGCCATAAACAAAATAAAAAGACAATCTACAGAATAGGAAAAATATTTGCAAACCATGTTCCTGACAAGGGCTTAAATTCCAAAATACACAAACAGCTCATACAACTCAGTAACAAGAAAACAAACAACTCAATCAAAAATGGGCAAAAAATTACCTTAACATTTCTCCAGAGAAGGCATACAGATGGCCAGTCGGCACTTGAAGAGATGCTCAACAAGGCTAATTATTAGAGAAATGCAAATCAAAACAATGAGGTACCACCTCACACCAGTCAGAATGGCCATTATTAAAAAGTCTACAAATAATAAATGTTGGAGAGTGTGTGGAGAAAAGGAAACTTTCCAACACTGTTGGTGGGAATGTAAATTGGTGCAGCCACATAGAAAACAGTATGGAAGTTTCTTTAAAAACTAAAAATACAGTTGCCACATGATCCAGTAATCCCACCCCAGGGCACATATCCAGGGAAAACTATAATTTGAAAAGATACATAGCAATGTACCAAAGTTCATAGCAGCACTATTTATTTATAATAGCCAAGACATGGAAGCAACTAAACGCCCATCAACAGATGAATGGATAAAGACGACGTGGTATATAGGCAATAGAAAACTATTCAGCCTTAATGAAGAATGAAATAATGCCATTTGCAGCAACATGGATAGACCTAGAGATTATCGTAAGATAAATAAGCCAGAAAGAGAAAGACAAACACCATACGATATCACTTACCCATGGAATCTAAAATATAACACAAATGAACTTATTTACGAAATAGAGAAAGACTCATAGACTTAAAAAACAAAGTTATGGTTACCAAAGGGAAGAGGAACAGGAGAGGGATGAACTAGGAGCTTGGGATTAGCAGGTACAAACTTCTATATATAAATATAAAATAGATAAGCAACAAGATCCTACTGTACTATACAAGGAACTATATTCAGTATCTTATATTAACCTATAAAAGAACATGAAAGAGTGTGTGTGTGTGTGTATATATATATATATATATACATATATGCACAACTGAATCACTTTGCCGTATACCAGAAACTAACACTGTATATTAACTATCCTTCAATTAAATTGAGCCTTAAGTGAATAACAGTAACAAAAATCACTGATCACAAGTGATCAAAATATAAAGTTTGAAATATTTTAAGAATTACCTAAATGTGACACAGAAACATGAAATGACCAAATGCTATTGGAAAAATGGCACCAATGTATTTGTTGGACTCAGAATTGCCATAAACCTTCAATCTGTAAAAAAAAACACAACATCTCAAAGGACAATAAAATGAGGGATGCCTGTATTTTTGTTTCCCTTATACAGATGAAGAGGGAAAGTTAAAATTTTACATAACCTCCTTCACCTCCTGCCTCTATAACTCAGCTCACCCGTTGCAAAGTCTAGATCACGTAGATCACGTAGTTTCAGAAAGTGGGGACTTGCAATACTAGGAACTGGAGTTTATCTCACTCACCCTTGTCAGGCTCTTTGCAGTCGCCCAGCCCCTGCAAACCTGCTTAATCATGCCTGTCCAGGTCAGGCATCCCCCTTCCCCATCTTGACCACTGTTTCTGCGTGCATGAAACCCCTTAGTTTAAACCAACCTATTAACAGCTAGTGTTGCCCACTACAGTTTGTCTATAAAAACGCTGTAATCCCTTTGTTCGGGGCTCAGAACCTGGAGTGTTAACTCCTCTGGCCCGCTGGCGTAATAAACCTGAGTTCTCCAACTCCCCGAGTGTGGTGCTTGGTCTCTTGAGTACTGGTTTCTGCAACATGGAAATATACCCACTTTGGGTAGATCCAAAATTAAGGTAAAGGAATCAAAGCCATTACAGAATCTACATTTATCCTTAAAGAAGACAATGTCATAGAATGCCACATTAAATTTGACAAGCTTAAAGAGTTTACAGAAACATACCTGAATGAAGCTGAATTTTTCCAATAACACCTTCTACCAACCCCAAACAAATGGGATTCCAGGCAAGAAGCAGATCGGTAGCTAAAATAAAATAAGAAGCAGTCATGAGAAAATATTCATTGGAAAACATTAAAACAGTATCTTTATAGAGAACAAACTAGTGGTTACCAGTGGGGAGAGGGAAAGGAGAAGGGACAAGATAAAGATGAGGGAAGGGGAGGTACAAACTACTGGGTGTAAGATGGGCTCAAGGATGTATTATGTAACACAACACAAGGAATATAACCAATATTTCCTGATAACTGTAAATGGAAAGTAACCTTTAACACTGTATAAAAATAAAAAAATTTAAAAAGAAATGTCACAGAAAAGTCACAAGATGATTTAAAAAACAGTCTTTAGCAATGTATTAAAAAATGATCAGCAACCCCAAAGAGCAGGTATCAACACCCAGAACTGAATACAATACTAGCAAGCCATTGTAGAGAAGCATTAAATCCGAGGCCTGAGTAAGTCCTCTAACATAAGGACAGTTATGGGGAGATAACTGACATTCTAAAACTCTACTTGGATGGGAGGCAGTACTTTGGCGCCCTGCAGTGGAGGAAGGAGGCTGGTACAATATAAGAGGGCAAAGAGAGGAGTTATCCATGGTCCTACTGCCAGAGCCAGTCTCAGATCCAAAGACAAGGCCTGAGAAACCCCCCCAGAGATGTCCACTTACTGAATCACACTCTGGAAAATCTCCTTTCCCGAAGAAGCTAACACCAAACAAAAGAAATTCAGAAGGCGAGTTCTCTTTCATGTGACTTCTACAGCAGCAACAACAGGAGTCACCTCTGTTCACACTGAGTGCCTACTATGTGTCAGGCATCAGTCAGGGTTTCTCACCTGAACCACAGAACCAGACAATGACCTGGATGACTGCATTCTCAATTCTCCCAAGGATGGCAGATCATTTGTACCATTCTAGACACACAGACGAGAAGCTAATTCATTACACACAATAGATGCCTGAGGACATTAGGGCTGAATTCTGTTGTGGAACCCAGGCTACAAAAGGCTGTTATACCCATGGAGATAAAGGTAACATTAGTGGTGGCTCAATAGCAGGAAAAGATTAGCAAGAATGAAAACAATATTTCTCTTAGCAGAAATTTTAAATTACATTTTAATTATTACCATTTAAATTCTATTTTAATGAAACGTATAATCAATCTGTAACTCATGTGCGTAATTACAGAAGACTTAATAGTCTCCAAATTCATTTGAGTTTTGACTATTGTATCTTGAACATCTTTGTTATGATATATTCAGTGGGAGGCAAAAAAAAAGTTGACTTCTGTTTTTATTGCAAGAATTAAAGTAAAATAGAGAATTAATTTTTTAAAGGCTATTATACATACTATCATTTCTAATCCTGATAACTCTAGCAGTTAGGTATTAGGAGTCCCAAATTACAGATGAGGACATGGAGCCTTAGAAAAGCAAAGTGGCCATATCACACAATGGGCCAAGGACAGAGCTGCAATTCAAAGCCAGGTCTGCACCTCATGGCCTGTGCTCTTAACTGTCCAAATACAGTGCCTCCCTCAGAATCTATACATATATGAAACTAATCAATAAGATAATATTTACATTTTAAGTAACATGCATTCTTATTATAAAGTAATACACTATAAGATTGGAAAAAATACTTTTATCACTTCCATCCTGTCACCCAGAGATATTATTTTGCTACATTTCACATCATATATCTGTGTGCATATCCAACTGCAATATTGTTAATACAGCACTATATGCTAACTTTTTCTTATAATATTTCATGAGTATTTTCTAACACCCTTAAAATTCTTCAAATTTATAACTTCACAGATGTCTAATTTTCCATTTAAGGAAGCACTTTCTCACTCTTGGGCATTTAAGTCATTTCCAGTTTTTCCCTATTATAATAAAAAATGCTGTGATAAATGATGAACATCATGCAAGTATTTTATTTGCTCACTAATTAATAGCTTTAGGACAAATTCTTAGGGATGAAATCAGTAGGTGAAAACTTAAAAAAAAATTAAAGCTTTCAATACTATCTACAAAGGTTAAAGACCAAGTTAGATTTCTGCCAGAAGCATATGAAAATGCTTCTTACGTTTGCCATCATTTAGAATTTCTTTGTAAATTTTGCTATTTTGATGGCATCCATTGCCTAAATGATGTTTCTTTTCATTGCTGGTAAGATTAAACATTTAATTATAAAACTGGCTGCTTATGGTTCTTCTTCTATGATTTCCTTATTCAGATTGTCTAAGAATTTTTTTTACGCTCTTTATGGATTTATGAGTTTTTATATTAAGGACACCAACTCTGACATGTTTGTAAATACTTTCAATTTTAAATTTTTATACAAATCATTTTCAATATCCATCATTTTTTCACTTATTATATTATCAATTTGTTCCTTAGTGGTAGTAGTGTCAGTCGCTCAGTTGTGTCTGACTCTTTGCGACCCCATGGACTGTGGCCTGCTGGGCTCCTCTGTCCGTGGGATTCTCCAGGCAAAAATACTGGAGTGGGTTGCCATTTCCTTCTCCAGAGGATCTTCCTGACCCAGGGATCGAACCCAAGTCTCCTGCATTGCAGACAGATTCTTTACCATCTGAGCTACAGGGAAGATCACTAAGTTGTTCCTTACCTGTTATCAATAATTTATTAATTTCCCCTCTTTGTTATTTTATAAAAATCTAACCCTAACTCTGGAATTCATGTTGGTGTATAAACTAGAAGGATCCTGATTTCTTTTCAAATAACCAGAATCCCTGTCAGGCAGGCCACATCTCAACCTCTGCCAACACTGATGCCCCTGCTAAGGAAAGAGCTCCAGCTCCTCATAATCTCACCCTGACCCCAGATGAACAAGCACAGTTGCAAGGATTCTATCCCTCAGGTATCAAATGAGCTCGAGGAATATGGAGGAGGATGAGAAGTCAGAGCTAAAGCAGTCATGGGCGGTTACACAGAGGAAGTGGAACTTCAAGCATAAGGAAATCAGAAAGAATGATGTGGCAGAAAGAAAGTACAAGGTTTGTTTTGGAATCCATCCCTTCACTGGGGAAATACTTATCAGGTACATTTCAGGAACCAGGCACTGAGAAGATATAAAAATAAAGGAGCAAACAATATAGATCAGAAAACCAAGGAGTATGGTAGGTATGGTAGAGATCTTCATTGGGAAGACTGGAAAAAGTACACTGAGGCCAATAAGGAGAGACTTGAATAAAAGACTAATTAAGGAACCTTACTTCCTGGAGGCCTGGGCAGGCAAATAATAACAAAAGTAAAACAAGGCTGCAGCCAGGGATTAGCTGACAGCATTGAAAGGAGGTGGAGACTACAAACAGGGAAAGGAGCTAGATGGTTATTTACTTATTACAAGAGTGTTGGCTTGAAAGGATATGGTAGTTGGGGAGCAGGGTGGGCAGTAGGTGAAGAAAGTACAGAGGAGATTAACATGAAACACTTTAAAGGAAGCTACACAAAGGACAGGAAGAGGGTAAACTTACAAATGACAGTGAAACAGCTCTCCTCTTTAGAGAGGGATAAGATGAGGACAGAGATGAGTAAGAAAGAGCAAGGCACAAAAAGCAGGGTATATAGTAGCTGGGAGAAAAGGTGGGTGAAAACCTCTTAACTCAATAATACCCTTTTGCACCTATGGCATTTTGAACCATTTGACTATATCAGCCATTGAAGAACATTAAAATTTCACTTAAAAAAAAAACAAAAAAAACTATATTTTGTGGTCTAACTGACTAAAAATAACAATCACTGATAATCTTCGAGATCCAAAGAGAGAACCAGTTAAGTTCATTAAGACTGAGTTCATGATGGGATGGTCAAGGGGAAATGTCTAGGTATAAGAACCAGAGGAGATACTAAAGGAGGAAAAGAAAACAAAAGAAAATGAAATCAAAAGTACAGGTATAAGCGTTAACCTGGGGAGTGGGGGGGGGCGGGATATTACTTTTTACTAAGTCTGGAAGAAAAGATGAAAAGGCTAAATATAGAAATGGAGCTGAGAAGCAGATGCATGTATCGAATGGCCTTGACTCAGTAAAAATAGGAGTCAAAGTCATCTTTTCTATCGCAGGGGGAAGGACAGGCAGAACAAGAGGAGCACCAGATGCTAGGCGTGGTGAGGAGAATCCAGAAAGTCAGTTTGTAAATGTTATGTGTGTACTTGAAAAGCATGTATATTTGCTTAGTGTTTTCAAGAAAAAGGGCATCAATTCAATCCAGTAGTGGGTCATTTTATCAGTTTTGTACAAAGAGATCAGCACTAACAGCAATGAAACAGAAAACAGAAAAACTGCACCTCGTAGAAACATTTCACAATGTTTCTGGTACATACATACATATGTGTCTGCTCAGGTCAGAATTTTAAAAGTATTTCTTACTTCAAACATGAATACACTATTAAACTCTGGGGTAAGGGCTCATTGTCAACTTTGTTATTTTATTCAACTGCTCTATGTACTTGCTAATTATTTGACTGCTTAGCCTAGTATTGACAGTTTGAGAGGGTGTTTTGTTTTTTTAAATCTCATGCTTTATGTATTCCCCCGTCCCGTTTTTCCTCTGTAATTTTTGCGTTATATGTTTTGAAACTAGGTTGTCAGGCACATACAGATTCAGAATTATCATATCTTCCTGGTGAACTGCTCTGTTCATCAGGATGTAATAACTGCCTTTATTTCAAATAATGCTCTTTTGCCCTAAAGTCTAGTTTGTCTAAGATCAATATTGTAAAAGAAATATATCAGGCATTAAAAAAATAGGTACATACAACACAGAACACTGTTAACCCAATCATATTACTTCTCCTACATCCCACAGCCTGAGAAACAAGTCCAAATTCCTTGGAAAAGCTTGCAAGGCTGTGCATGGGTTGCTCCTGTCTACCCTCTTCCTGCCTCCCCACCCCCAGCATCCTTCATCTTCCAGAAGTGTCCGAGGGCTGGGCCTGGAATGCTGCTCCCCACCCACTTCAGCCTGCTTTTCATTCCTGACTCAGAACAAGGGTCACCGGTGTTCCCTGACACATTCCCCACTCCACCCACCCAGCAGAGCTGATCAGGCTCTCTTTTGTGAGCCCCCTGGACCATGCTCATATACCCATCTTGACTTATCATTTTGGTTTAATGCACCTAATTACTGATTTGCCTGTCTCTCTGACTGAACAGGAAGCTCATCGAGAACAGAAAATTCATTGAGACCTGGTCTCATTCAGCTTTATGTCCCAAGTGCATGATACATACACCACAGGCTTCAAAATGCTGAACGGACAACTGAACATATGACTCAGAATGAAAAAGTAGGTTGGAGTCAGATAATTTGCATTGATAACACTAGAAGGGTTCAGTATCTGAAGTGGCAAAGTGAAAGTCATCTGCAGTATTTCAAACAAACATAATCATGGCTGGCAGAGGTTAAAGTGTCCAATACTAACTACCCATATTGTGAAAACCGAAACCCCCTTTCTCACTCTCACTCCAGTGCTCTATCATACCTCTAATACCATAAGCTTCCCTACCAGGTGTAATTACTCAGATATGACGCTCTCATTTTAAAATTATATGGAGTCTTCCAGCTCACCACCATCATTCCAGCTGCACAAGCCAGAACCTGGGAGACATTCAAAATGCTTTTCTTCCTCACCAAGTCCTGTTGACTCCACCTCCTCATATCTGATGTTTCACTTCTCTCCAGCCCCACTGCTGCTGTCCTTGTTGAGGACCGAGACCTCCACCATCTGGGTCATGAGAAAAGCCCTGGGGAGCCTCACAGCCAGCAGATTGTTTAATACATAACAGGCACTCACATATTTACTGAATGCAGTGAAGACTCTAAAATGGTTTGGTATGGTAAGGCCCTAAGGTAAAAGGCAGGAAGCTGTAAGAATAAGGCTGAAAAACCAACAGGGAACAACTCAGGAGCACCACAGACAGTAAATTCAGGAGCCATTTCCTCCAGAGGGGGCAGATTTGCATGTGAGATTAAACTTTAGGGCCACTATGTAGAGAGTAGACCCAAAGGGGCAATCCTAAAGCTGGAGATCCAGACGACAGGGGTGTGCACAGTCTGGAAATGAAAGGCTGGACAGAGTCAAGAGATTCTACATGATGAGGACACAACCTTCGTTCCATGTCCCGAGAGAAAAGTCCTACTAGCTCTACTGCAGTCTCGGAACCCCTTTCAATTTTAGGTTCCTCTTTCATAAGCAGGAATCCATCTAACTTACAGGACTTTCATGAGGATTAAATGAAAGAATTATGTGAAAGTACCCAGCACAATGTCTGGCACATAAATGTTCAATAACTTTTACCTCAAGTTGGGAAATGTATATGCATTTAAAATTCCAGGTCCCTACCACTCAATCAATCTCTCCGTAGATTTTTATATCAAGGGTCTACATATGGCTTTTTTTTAAAGGAAAGGATATTTAAAAAAAAAAACTTCAATAATTTTTTTTGCATTAAAATTTATGGTAAGGCCATAATCCATAAAGGCTTTCTGAGACTAATAAAGGTTTTATGAAATATCTCAATGCTTATATATGCCCCCAAAATTCTGTTTCTTCAGAATGTGAAACAGATACAGGGCTCTGATGCAGCTCAAAATTAGGCATGCAGTCTCAGTCCTAGCAACCCAATTCAGGTCCAAATGGCAAATCAAGCATGACTGCCAGCTTCCTCCCCTCCCCAAAGTCCCTTACACTGGAGAGGAAAAATCTGAGGGAGAGTCTAAACAAAGGTTGAAACATTGCTTGGGAAAAAGACACAGACATCAGTTCAGTTGCTCAGTTGTGTCCAACTCTTTGCGACCCCATGGACTGTAGCATGCCAGACCTCCCTGTCCATCACCAACTTCCGGAGTTTACTCAAACTCATATCCATTGAGTCAGTGATGCCATCCAACCATCTCATCCTCTGTCGTCCCCTTCTCCTCCCACCTTCAATCTTTCCCAGCATCAGGGTATTTTCTGATGAGTCGGTTCTTCAAATCAGGTTGCCAAAGTACTGGAGTTTCAGCTTCAGCATCATTCCTTCCAATGAATATTGAGGACCGATCTTTAGGATGGACTGCTTGGATCTCCTTGCTGTCCAAGGGACTCTCAAGAGTCTTTTCCAACACCACAGTTCAAAAGTATCAATTATTCAGTGCTCAGCTTTCCTTATAGTCCAACTCTCACATCCATACATGAATACTGGAAAAACCATAGCTTTGACTAGACAGACCTTTGTTGGCAAAGTAATATCTCTGCTTTTTAATATGCGACAGACATCAGTAGACTTCAGTTATATATGTGAAAATAACTACTGGTCTGAAGTTCTGAGAAACAACACAAGAATGAAAAACAGGATGGGTAACTTTTAATCAGCAACAGAAAGACATCTGAAAAAATTCACACCATCCAAAAAACAAAAAATAAATAAATAAATAAAACAAAATTCATACTACCCAGTGGAACACAGCAAAAGGTGATAGAACAAAAAAAAAAAAAAGACTGAGGAAAAGCACGATAAATGGAAAAGATGAATAAAAGGCAGCATTGTTGTTATTAATTATAATAAATGTATTTCAACTTACCAATTTCAACTTACCAATTAAAAGATTACTAAGTCTCAAAAAGAAGACTATCAAGTCTCAATTTTTCTATCAATTTAATTCTAGTCTATTTTGTTTACAGAATATACTTTTCAAAAGAAGGGTTAGGAAGCAATACATTTGTTGCAGCAGATCAATTACACAGCTGTTGTTTGTGGAAGGATGGGATACATGCCTGCAGCCTAGCACAGGGTTTGACGCACAACAGGGACTCATTCAACAGTTACTGAACCAGATAAATAGGTGAATAGAAACAAGCATGAAAGAGTGAACTGGAAATCTTCTCCCACCAATCGCTTATTCTCTTTGACTTTTAATAAGACTAACATCTTAAGTTTTTACTGTTTTAAAAGACAGTCCCTCAACATTGTTCTTGATTAGAGAAACGCAAATCAAAACTACAATGAGGTATCATCTCACACTGATCAGAATGGCCATCACCAAAAAATCTACAAACAATAAACACTGAAGAGGATGTGGAGAAAAGGGGACCCTCTGCACTATGGGTGGGAATGCAAATTGATACAGTCACTATGGAGAACAGAATGGATATTCCTTAACAAACTAAGTATAAAACTACCATATGACCCAGCAATCCCACTACTGAGAATATACCCTGAAAAAAACCACAATTCTAAAATATACGTGTACCCCAATGTTCATTGCGGAAGGATTTACAATAGCCAGGACACGGAAGCAACCTATATGTCCATCGACAGATGAATGGATAAAGCAGTTATGGTACATACATACAAAGGAATATCACTCAGCCATAAAAGGAAATGAATTTGAGTCAGTTAAACTGAGATTGATGAACCTAAACCCGTTATACAGAGTAAAATAAGCCAGAAAGAGAGAAAATAAATATATACGGAATCTAGAAAAATGTTACTGGTGAACCTATTTGCAGGGCAGAGATACGGACACAGATATAGAGAACAGATTTGTGAACACAGTAGCGGAAGGAAAAGATGGAACAAATGAAGAGAGTACCACTGAAATATATACATTATCATGTGTAAAACAGAAAGCCAGTGGGAAGATTCTCTGTGACAACAAAGGGTGAGATGGGGGAGTAGGAGGGAGGCTCAAGCTGTACTTATAGCTGCTTCACACTGCTGTACAAGAGAAATCAATACAACATCGTAAAGCAATTATCCTCCAATTAAAAATAAATATTAAAAAACAAGAAAAGTCCCAAAACACAAGTCTCTGCTAGGCGGGCACTCTTAATAATAAAAGAATTCTCTTTCAATAAATATAATAAATAATGAACATGTGATTTCTCACAATGAAAGACAACTAAAATTTGGGAAACTTTAAATTATGTTAAAATCTCTAAGAAGTGCTCACAGTTTCTCACGCCAATAAAGAGACAAGAGACAAGCCAGTGGAGGAAGGCCTGAAGCAGGCTACATAACTGGCACAAGAAGGGAGGCTAAGTGTGTCTATTTGAGCTGCTATGACTTTACGCCTGGTACAGTGTCTGACACACAGACACTTCAAAATGTGTG
The DNA here is from genome assembly GCF_910594005.1 of Cervus elaphus. Classification (NCBI taxonomy): domain Eukaryota; kingdom Metazoa; phylum Chordata; class Mammalia; order Artiodactyla; family Cervidae; genus Cervus; species Cervus elaphus. The sequence continues at coordinate 81,969,866 of NC_057829.1, read as the reverse complement.
TAGTTTTTAATCTGTTACTAAGGAAATAAAAATAAAAGCACTAGCAGAGTGTTCACATAGAGACCAGTATAAACCATATTGGTCTAAGCATATGTAGTACTTCAGTTCAGTTGCATCCAACTCTTTTCGACCCCATGGACTGCATGTAGTAATTTAGATATGCTTATTAATGGACACCCTGTCACCATTATTAATGGTTACTCCGGAGGCAGAAGACATGGGAATGGCAGGGAAAATGGCCAGTGGGCTTGTCCTTCCACAAAGAACAGCCAGGTAATTGATCTGCTCCAACAAATGTACTGCCTTCTAATTCTTCCTTCAAAAGGCATATTCCAACATGGCATGCAATTTCAAAGGAGAAACATTTGAAGTTTGCAAAAAGGTTTTAAATTTTAGGATTATCAAAATTACCTAGCAAAGAGTAGAGTTGCTTACAAATTACAAAAGCATAGGGTTTGAGAAATAACGCCAAATTTTAATTAGAGAAATCATTAAAGGAACATACACCCAAAGACATAAGTATTTCATCATAAGCTCAATTGTCTGACCCATTAGGTCAACATTTCCACTCTTATTTCAGATCCCATTTGGCAGTACATGGCTTCTATTTTCATATGCCATCCTCTTCCTGGTATACAGAAAACAAGTGATTAAGTACTGTGTGCTTGCAGAGAGCATGAGTCACTCATTCCAAGAGCCATAACTGATGTCGCTCCCTGAGCCCAAGAACAACCCTGGGTTTTGCACAGCTGCTGAAGTTTATAGGCAGTTTCTCTTGTGTCAAAAAAAAAAAAAAAAGGTCCAAGGTTTGCATATATAATCTGACCCAAGTTTCATTTCCTGCTAAAGACAAACAGTATTATTGCTCTGAAAAGGCAATTACCAACACCAAAATCAAACGGATGAGGGAAAGGGTTCTACAATGAGGAACTAGAAGTTCTAGTAGTTAGCTCATCCATACTTTAATTCTCAAAATTTAATTAGGCCAGAAGAAAAGGTTAAGGAATAATTTGATTCAGCTGCCTTCTTATAAATGCAAAATTTGATATACATTTCTCTCAACTCTAACAGTAATTATTTTTCCAGCATTCAGCAAGCTAAAGAGCTAATCCAATTTAGAAGTTCTAGCAGCTGCTGCTTTCCCAGTGTGAACTCCAGCTCAATGGCCCTGGATCCTGGCCATCATTGTCATCATCTGGGAGCTTTATAAATACTGATACCTGGGCCCCACACCTGGAGAGTCTGACTCTGTTGGTCAGGGTGGGGCCCAGGCATAGGTATTTTGTAAATTTCTTCCAGATGATTCTAAGGTAAGCCAGGTTGACAATTATAGGTCAAACTGATTATAGGCTATTAGTTGCACTCTGCATTAGTAGCTTAGTTTTATCCTACCAGTCTGATTTAAAGATGATGCCTGTCCATGTACAGCTTTGAACTATTTTCATAAAATTAAGTACCATAAACTGCAGAAAGTGCTCATAATACAGTGAACTGGCAAAAGTTGGTTAAGCTAGTATAAAAAAAAAAAAATACATTTAAAAAGATAACCCTAAGGGAAAAATAGAAAAGAAAAAAAAAAAATCTCAAAACAGTTAAAAGATGAGATACATACCCAGAAAAGGGATCCTAAGAATTTCTAAACTTCTCCATTAAAACAGGGATTTAATAATTACAGTGCAGCAACAGGGCTACAAAGTTTTGATCATATTTGGAAGTGTTTTTTTGGGCAGAAGTTCTAAACAGACACATCTCCAAAGAAGACATACAGATGACCAACAGACATGTGAATAGATCCTTAACATCACTAATTATTAGAGAACTACAAATCAAAACTATAAGAAGGTATACCACCTCACACAGGTCAGAATGGCCATCATTAAAAAGTCTACAAATAACAAATGTTGGAGAGGGTGTGGAGAAAAGAGAACCCTCTTACACTATTGATTGAAATGTAAACTGGAGCAACTATTACAGAAAACAACATGGAGGTTCCTCAAAAAACTAAAACTAAAGTTGCTATATGATCCAGTAAGCCACTCCTGGGCATACATCCTGACACAACTATAATCCGAAGGGCAGCAGTACTATTTACAATACCCAAGACATGGAAACAAACTAAACGCCTATTAACAGATGAATGGTTAAAAAAAGATGTGGTATATATATAAATACCACGGACTAGGACATGGATGGACTTAGAGATTATCATACTAAGCAATATCAGTCAGAAAGAGAAAGATAACACAAATACCATATGACATCACTTATATGTGGAATCTAAAATACAACACAAATAAACAAATCTATGAAACAGAAATAGACTCCAACACAGAGAAAAGACTTGTGGTTGCCAGAGGAGGGGTGGAAAAAGGAAGCACTGGGGGTTTGGAATTAGCAAATATAAACTAACATATGCATGCATGCGGTCGTGCTAAGTCGCTTCAGTCATGTCTGACTCTGTGCAACCCTATGGACTGTAGCCTGCCAGGCTCCTCTGTCCATGGGATTCTCCAGGCAATACTGGAGAATACTGGGGAGAGCTTCCATGCCCTCTTCCAGGGGATCTTCTCAACCCATCAAACTAGGATATATATAAGATGGATAAACATCAAGGTCCTACTGTATAGCACAGGAATCACATTCAATATCCTGTGATAAACTGTAATGGAAAAGAATAGAAAAAAGAATATATATGTATAACTGGGTCACTTTGCTACACCGTAGAAATTAACATAACATTGTAAATCAACTATACTTCAATAAAAAATTGTTTTTTTGGGGGGATTTCCCTGGTGGTCCAGTGGCTAAGACTCCATGCTCCCAATGCAGGGGACCCAGGGTTTGATCCCATATGCTGCAACTAAGACTTGGGGCAGTCAAATAAATAAGCAAAAATAGTTTAAAAAAATTTTTTAAACTCTACACTATACAAACTAAAAATTGTTATGATTCTCTATTTGAAGTATAAAGTTCTAATTGTCACATCTCAAGATAGACCTAGTGCAACTCAAAAAAAGGACAGAGGACAACTAAAGAAAAAGACTTAGGTCCTGAGAGTATCTGATGAATACATATAAGATTATAAAAGATGTGGGCTTTATAATACATTCAGAATACCAGTAATGGGCACAGAGATTGAAAAGACAGTTTGGGAATAAATAAAGGGAAGTACAAGCTTAAATGACAACTTTCCCAACTCACTACCTTAGGAAACTGAAAATATAACCAGTCCAAAGAAGGTTTAGCTAAACTTTTGGATAACAAATTCATAATGCATCACCCAAGAAACATGGCAGTGTGTTGCGATGCACTCCTGACCTCTGCTCTCCCAAAAATTGTCCTTCAGAACAATATGACTTTCAGAAATAGGATTTGAGAGCTAAAGAAGAGCACAGAGGAGCTAACAATTGGTATTTTCCTTAGCTCATTTTAGAGCTGGTAACTGAGATTAAAATAGCATAAAATTAGCACTCCGAACATAAAATAGAAGTAACCTTTGTCTCTGTCGGTGTTTAACTAACTTCCTAGCTTTTGCCAAAAACTGTTCAAAACTTATTCTCTTCCATCTAGGATTGTCTGTATAGTCATTCTGATACCATAAGTCCTTATCAACAAAAAGTTCTACCTTCAAACACACCATCAGGTCTATTTTAATTGGCCTCAAGTCAAGAACCGCTTCTAGATCAAACAGGGGCCACAACAGAGTGTTCTGTGGGGGTGTGAGTACAGGGGAGAAGCTGCACTATTTCAATCTGGCCAGTTAGGCACTATTCATCCCCATAATTTTTTTTTATTTTTTGAGTACTTAATTAGAACTAAGGCCCTGTGCATACAAAGTTATTTCTGGCAAAGCAAAAAAAAAAAAAAAATCCATTAAAGTTCACCAGTCACATAGACAGTTTCTTTCAAGACTTTCCACTCTTAAATAAGAAACAATCACAGACTATTTACAGCTGGAAGGAACTTCATGGAATCAAAGAGCACCCTTCTTCCCATTTCTTTATTAGGGAGAAAAATACATTTTCATTATCTTGGAAAGAAGCAGAGGCTTTGAATGTCAAGACCCAGTTAAAATCTCCCACTAAACTCAGCTCTATCATAGTATCTGTCACTCTGAGTCAGTTCAATTCAGTTGCTCAGCAGTGTCTGACTCTTTGCAACCCCATGGACTGCAGCACACCAGGATTCCCTGTCCATCACCAACTCCCAGAGCTTGCTCAAACTCATGTCCATCAAGTCGGTGATGCCATCCAACTATCTCATCCTCTGTTGTCCCCTTCTCCTCCTGCCTTCAATCTTTCCCAGCATCAGGGTCTTTTCCAAAGAGTAAGTTCTTCGCATCAGGTGGCCAAAGTACTGGAGTTTCAGCTTCAGCAACAGTCCTCCCAATGAATATTCAGGACTGATTTCCTTTAGGATTGACTGGTTTGATCTTCTTACTGTCCAAGGGATTCTGTCACTCTAGAATCCTATGTATGGCTTTCCCTTGTCAGACCACTACCTGGGCTAGGGCAGAGAGAGTGTTTTATCCAACTTTTTAAGACAAGCACAATGCCTAGCAGTCAGATCTTCTATAAAGGTTTGTTGAAATAATAAGTAGATGACTTCACAGAATTTCAGACAATATAATTTGGAAGGAGAACAAAATAGAATACTAAATTATTTGTTGGGGTGGGGAGTGTTTGAAAGGTGCAAAGGGGGATAAATGGAGCTACAGGAGATGAATCCTGGAAGTCAAGAAAAACAAGTGCCAAGAGAGACTAGCAAATTAGAAACTCTGCCAAATTTTTTGGTCTGCCCACCACAACTGTTCCCTGGGGAAGGGGAGGGCTATTACACTGGAAATGGGGAGAAGACTGTTTATATCTGGCATAAAAACAATGTATGAATGACACCATGAAACATCATTAATATTATACATGAAGCATCATTAATATTATACATGCAAACTACTAAAATTAAGAGCACTGTAGCATATTTAAAATGTCCCAACATTTCAGTTAGATGTTAGGACTATTTCAAATTATGTATGTTGACCACTGCAGAAACTGGAATTTGAAGTTCAGTATAGGTAAAAATGTGGTTTCAAAGAATAAGATTCATAAATTTCCATAAAGTAATGCACTTTGTATTTTTAAATATCCCACTATAAAGTAAAAGAAATTCAAGGTTAAATTTGAAAGAATCTGCAATTAAAATGAGGTAACTTAAAGAAAACACAAGGAATACTGACCTAACATCAACCTGTACTTCCTTCAACCAGCCTCAAAGAAAGCTGGCAGGAGAGGATGCTTTTTTCTGAATGAGAGCAGTTCCTTTAAGGGTCTCGCAGCAACAAGAAAATGAGTCATCTTAACAGAGCATGGGATTTAATTAAGATACTACCACTATGTGTTGTGATAGTACTATAATGCTAAATGTTCAGTGTTAACCCTCACCTTTTAAATACAACTTAAATATTACTTAATGTATTATCAACAGCTACTGATAATAAAGTAATGTATTATTTCTCTATTTTGGTAAACATAATCTAATTCAAACATTCTCAGCTCAATTATGGTCGGCTGACACATATGATAATGACTTAACCCACCTAAGGAGTAATTTGTTAGAGATTCTAAGACATTGTTGGAGAAGGAAATGGCAACCCACTCCAGTGTTCTTGCCTGGAGAATTCTATGGACAGAGGAGCCTGGTAGGCTACAGTCCCCGGGGTCACAAAGAGTCAGACACGACTGAGTGATTTTCACTTTCTAAAACATTGTTGTTACTTCTTAGACTTGTGTTTGCTAGATTTTAAGAGGTTTTATCTTAAAACATATGAACAGGAATAGTACAGCTTACAAAAAGGTACACAAAGAAATAATAATACAGCTTATAAAGACCTAACACATTTAAATTCCCATAAAACCACACCAAGGTTAGACTATGGCTCTGAGAATACACTCAATCAATACTATACTCAAATTAGTTTGATTTTCCAATAGCCTTGCATCTATCTGCAAATACATCAGCTAATTTTGTCATAAATCATAAAAAACAAAATCAGCAACAAGCAATTTTTTTGACATAAGGCCAGCTAGAGAAAAATAAAAAATGTCTTTGGGTTTCATTTATTTTCATTAAAAAAAAAAATCTGCTGAATCCCACAGAACTAAAATTCAGATTCCTCCCTTCCCTGAATAAAATGACGAGAAATTAGCATATTTTAAAAAGCTGGTTAAGACAGCAGCATTTTAGTCCTCTGTTCTTATGTTCTCTATTTAATCCTCTCAACAACCTCTTTGCTGCTCAAGATACACGGGGTCAACCAGAAACTAGACTTTCTTCAATTCATTCCTACAATTTTTACAGAAGGCCAGCAGCGGGTCACGTGGAGGGATGCAGTAATGAATCTCCCTCTCCCTGAGTGGGCCAAGTTAGGCTGGCCAGATGGGACGAGGGAAGCCATGTGGCTGGACATCCCGAACAGCACCAGTGTAGTCACGTTCCAGAAAGACCAAGCTCTCTGGGCACCCTGGTTCCTAACGCCTTCATGCTCTGCCCTAAAGACCTGCATATTGCCTCTCCTCTGAAGCCAGCCTTTGGCAAGTCCTGGTCTCTGCTGTCATGGCCTGGTCAGAACACAAGCATCTCGGAATCAATGATACTACAAAAGTCCCACCCCTCTTCAGAGGTGGGTGCCCTAAAGCCTTTTTCTCCTCCATTCCCTCTCTGCTTTATGTGCTCTGAAAGGATGTCTGTGAAACTGGATCTGGAATTCTTGCAAAGCTAGACTGGGAAGGCTTCAGGTTGCTCATCACCAGCTGAGATAGTTCCCATCTAGTACTTATCAATGTTTCTGCTCCAAGATCTTCCCTCTATCTATTCCCTCCCCAACCCCCAAATGTTCTAAAAGCTTGAGAAACCTGATAAACTGACCATAACCGGAAAAACTAGTCAATCTATTAAAAAAAAAATACACACACAATATTCCCTGTAACTATATAAACTAGTTTTGCAAGAAAAGAGTCAGGACAGGTGAAACGTCAAAGAGCCAGTAGTCCCATTATCAGTCTTTTAACTCTCTATCGATCCATAGATCCTTCCTCAATGAGCATAATTTGACATTTGAGAGGCTATTTTATTCTCTACATAGACTACACAATAATGAGTATGATTATTACAGATATGTTTCAGATATTACCCATAAAAATATAAATCCCAGGGGTTCCCTGGTGGCTCAGTGGTAAAGAATCTGCATGCCAACAAAGGAGACACGGGTTCCATCCCTGATCTGTGAAGATTCCATGTGCCACGGAGCAACTAAGCCCCTGGTAATACGACTGTGCCCAGGAGCCACAACCACTGAAGCCTGTGCACCTAGAGAAAAGCCCACACAGTAATGAAAACCCAGCACGGCCATAAATAAAAATTATTAAATATATATATAAATCCTATAACTTTGCGGTCAAGAAGGTAGAAAGGTTTATAAAACATTTTTGTCAATATTGAGAAAAACTTGGCTTTGGAGTCAATATGGAGTGGAAAGTCTGGCTCTCCCTCTTATTCTTTAAACTTGGGCAAATTACTTCTCTGTCCCTGTAAAATAAAAATTAGGAAAAACTACGTTTTATTGTGAGGATGACATGAAACAGTACACATACAGGGCTTAGAACAGTGTCTGGTTCAGGAAAACACTCAATAAATAAAAGCTGCTGTTATTAGCTACTATTTTTAATGTATTTATTTTTAATTGAAGGATAATTGCTTTACAATATTGTATTGGTTTCTGCCATACATCAACACAAATCAGCCATAGGTACATATGTCCCCTCACTCTTGAATCTCCCTCCCACCTCGCAACCCTCTAAGTTGTCACAGTGTTATTAGCTAGTATTAATCTTAGCTGACAAAGTAGACAATATGCACAAAAACTTCCCTCTATCTGTAAAACTTGATTCTGAAAATTGTCTTCATTCACCCTACAAAGACTATTTTTTTAAAACCAAAGAAAGGGTGAAAGTTTTTGGAAAGAAGTGTTTTCTATTTTGCATGTGTAACAATAAATGTTAAATAAGTAAGTTTACAGATCTGTTCAATCCAACTGCTGGACTGTTAGAAATATAAAATATGGGGTAAGAAATGTTCAAGGTATAGACCTGGTAAGCTTTAAAAGAAACTGAAAACTACAGACACTAGAAAAAAATTGGTATTCAACAGCAACAAAAATGGTTTAAAAGATTTTTACATTTAATAACTAATTGTTAAATTAAAATGCCCTATTATATTTTGTCACGGTACTTTGTGAATTTTTAGTAAACATGATTTTTTTAAAAGGTAAAGTTAAAATTTTTTTCAAAGTAAATACTAAATAACACAAAATGCTAAACTGAACAGTTTCATAAAATATAATTTTGCAAAGGAGATAAAAGTTCTATTTAGATGTCAGTTCTGTAGCTAATCTCTCATTCAAAAAAGTTTTCATATGACATATTAAAAATAATTTCATTATCAAAAAAATAACTAGGAAAAACACGAATGCATTGTTATGTTTCTGTGCATTCTAACAGATAACTAGCATCCCCTCCAATAACCGCTCACTGGTATTTATCAGAGTTTCATCTCTAAATAGTTTACACGCTTATGAATGTTACGTGTATGACATGCTCTGCCATCTTTTTGTGGTCACTTAGTCTCAGAATGAAGCAATACACAGCAGTAAATTATATAACACTGGTCTATCAGAACAACCTACAAGGACAAGTGGAAGCAATTTTAAGATTAAAGAGATAAGACCATATCACCCTTCCCCAACTGTGGACTGTATTACATTGCTTTTAAAGTCTTTAAATTACAGCCCTTATTCTCAGAGAGTGAAACTCCACTCTCAGAAGATTACTGAATGTTTACACAGTACTTTACCATTTTCCCTGGTTGAAAATAAAACTAAATACTTTTCCTCTGGTGGCCATCACCCTGAAAGAGACATAGTGAAAAAGTGAAAGGGTTAGTCGCTCAGTCGTGTCTGGTTCTCTATGACCCCATGGATTGTAGCCCGCCAGGTTCCTCTGTCCGCAGAATCCTCAAGGCAAGAATACTGGAGTGGGTAGCCATTCCCTTCTTCAGGGGATCTTCTTGACATAGAATTCAGGTTTCCTACCGCCCTGAGCCACCAGGGAAGCCCCTAACCCAAAAAGCAGTTCTAAGTATGATCCCAGAGTATGCATTATCCTTAAAAGGATGGAAACACCAGAAAAAATATTCAACTGTTTAGAAGAAAAAATGTAAACAACACTAAAGAAGAAAATAAGGAATACCATCACAAAGAATTTTTTTAAGTGATGTTAAATCAGAAAAACATCACAAGTGGAAATGCATCCTTCCTCACATTTATTTCCTTATTCAGCTGGACAGTGATTTTCCACCCCAGTTAGAAGATATTCAAAATAGGCCCTGAAATGAGTGAGTATCCTCATTAGGATATCCACAATATCCTATATTTATAACAATGATATTACTGAGAGAAAAGCTGGACTTAATTTAACTCAGTTCAACTCAACCAAAAATGCCTTCTGTGTCCTAACACTCAAGCTCAGAGATACCAAGATAAGCAGAATAAAGTCCTTGCTTGAGGAATGCTCTGTCCACTGGGGAAGTAAGGAAACTGTTTTCATATGAAGCAGTAAGAGCTACAAACAAAATGTGTACCAAGTGTACAGAACACCTGGAAACACAAAAAGGTCACCAATAATTCTGCCCCAGGAATGCAGACTATGGTGAGCACAAAGAAGGGGTGGCATCCAAACTGGATCTTACAAAATAAGGAAAAGGGACCAACAGCAACAAACATTTGAAGCTAAGGAAATGGTCATTTTAACCTTAAATATCAATAATGATCCGTCTGATGCCACTAGAAAAGAGTACTGTTTCAGGTTGTTCAATAGCCACAAACATAAAAATCACGATGTTCACAGGCTCTTTTGGTTTTATGATACTGCCCTTTAGAAACAAAAGGGAGCTGGCTAGTAATATATTCAGCTGAATAATCAATAAGAAACTATGAAAGATCGTAAATGCTTTAATTACAAACAATAGCAAAACTGACTGTAAAAGCAGAGGGAAATGATCCAATAAAATGGAGAATTTTAAGTTAGTGTACAGAGACCTGAAAAACCTTAACAATTAAAAAGACATTATTCCATTTTTTAGTTGTTGTACAGTTGCTAAGTCATGTCTGACTCTTTGCAATCCCATGGACTGCAACACACCAGGCTCCTCTGTCCTCCACTATCTCCCGGAGTTCGCTCAAATTCATGTCCATTGAGTCAGTGATGCCATCCAACTATCTCATCCTCTGCCGACCCCGTCTCCTTTTGCCTTCACTCTTTCCCAGCATCAGGGTCTTTTCCAACAAGTCAGCTCATTATTCTACAGTCATTCTTTAGAAAGGCTCTTGAGTACTAGAAAGGATAAACTATTTAAAGTCAAGAGCATGAGGTTCTTTATTTGCTTGCTATATGTACTTGAACACCTGAAGATCAAAACAGGCTTTTCTGAAAGATAATGGCCTCTTCCTTCCTCTATATTTTTGGTCTACTTTAGTCTGTGGTTGGCTATATCCTAAGAAGTGTGATAAACTTAATTGCAAAGACTACAACCAATTTACTCAGGAAAAAGTTAATTTGCCTTCTGATAGGGACTTTGGATACATAAATGGTAGTTCAAATTACATGGCTGAATTCAAAATCTAGGCCCCGGTTTCCCTTAATTTTCCTTCAAGTCTTAAGCCTATATAGCCCATCTGAGCTTCCTCAGCTCAGAAGTATGGGTTTAAGTATTCTTCCACTAGAAAGGTAAGCTACTAGCCAGCACCCTGTAAGAGCTGACTTACTTCACTTAAGGGGAGCAACTTATCCCTAATCAGTATCAACATTTGTCGCTCAATCGTATCCGACTCTTTGCAATCCCATGGACTGTAGCCCGCCAGGCTCCTCTGTCCATGGGATTCTTCAGGCAAGAATAATGGAGTGGGTAGCCATTTCTTTCTCTGTGGGATCTTCCCAACCCAGGGATGGAACCCAGGTCTCCCGCATTGGGGGCAGATTCTTTACCATCTGAACCACCAGGGAAGCCCTGGAAGAGGGCTGACTTACTTCACTGGAGGGGAGCAACTTATCCCTAAAGCTATTAGGACTGGACAGGTTTCTGTGTACAAGAAATGAACACAAACCAAACAGAATGACAAATAATTCACTTAAAGTCGTCTATTTAGAGGACTTATCTCCTTTCATGTAATTCCACCAGTTTGGTTCATCTCTATCAATCTTAGGGGCTGAGAGAAAAGGAGAGAGTATCCCTAGAAATGGAGACAACCACACCCACCCCTATTTATATCTGCCTCAATTCACTATTGACACACAAGTGACCTAGAGATTTCCTGAGTATTTTCCATGAAACATGTCAATTCTTGTCCTCAAAGAGGTACACCAAACAAACACTTAAGCTGGCATTGTTTCAAAAACGTTTCATTACAAACGTACAAAGACCAAAAAAGTCAAACCCTCATTTTATAGCTGAGGAAATGAAGTGCAGAAAAGTGTTCTGTCCAGTGAGTTAAAGATGATGTCAAGTTCTATCCAGCTGAAATAGTTAATTTTAAGCTCTTAGAATCCAAAGAGCTGGCTCTTTGACAGCCTAGGGAATTTTGCAATCTACCTTCCCTCAGTTTGCACTTGAAGCCTTCCCCAAACATTGGGGGCAGGGGTGGGGGGAAAGACCAGGCAAATGATCAAATCAGGAAAAACAGAAGAGAATGACTGGAGACTGGCCAAAATTAGCCTATCTACAACACCGTCTGTCTCAAGATTATCAAGAACCTTATCTGGGTGCAGTAGTTTCTCTTCCATTCTGAATAGAGGAAATAAAATGTAATAGCAAGAAAATACACCCAAAAACTAGGGAAAAAAAAATAAAACAACAACTAAGTTCTCCTTCACTGCTCTAGCAAATCAACCACCAGAGCTTCCAAGGCAAGTAGTAGAACCAGTCAGCAAGTGTCTTGGGGGCCAATTCTCCTCTCTGTGACCTCCAGCAAGTTACTCAACCTTTCACACCTGTCTCCTCACCTGAATATGAGGATACCACCACCTGCCTGGAAAGGTTGTTTTGAGGACTGGGAATAATATATTAAGGGACCAAATCCTTGGAAACCCTCCTATATATGGTAATTGCTATGATATATACAAAAGGTTGATTTGTATCTTTGATACTTTCCAATTCATACCACTTAATTCTTTGTCTAGATTACACACGAGAATTACAGGTAAACTCGAAATGCTCTCGCGATTTCCTTAAAGAACTCTATTCTCTCACATCTCCTAAAATGAAAGATCTCTGCGGTGATTAGAAAAAGGGACCGGCAACCTCGACCGGGAGGGGCTACCGAGCCCCTCCAGAGAAACCGCCCCCTGGACTGTCAGCTCTCTGAGGCCAGGGACTGTCCTGCTTAACTCACCACTGTGACCTAGTTTTCCTAACGCAAACTAATGTTGTAGAGTGAGGCATCTCATGACAGCTTACACGACACCCAAACACTGACCCACGAGACTGTGTCGCACAATAATTGAGTCACACATAAACATTAAAAGTTGAACATTACAGATTAATTGTAAAACTAAAATTTTTTAAAAAAAGTGCTGTAAATCGAGGGCTTATGAGGTAATCAGAATGAAGTCATGCCTATAACGATAAGGGACCAGAAACACAGAGATGTCAACAGGGACTGAAGCTCCGGCAGGACTTTCTACGGGAACTGGCGCGACCGGGATTCGAACCCAGAACTTGCCGGAAGGAGGGTCAGAGGGCACTCCAAAGAGGAGACGGCCTTTAAGGCCAGGCGCACCTCGCACGAACTTTCTGGTGGGCGCCGGCCCGACCCCGACTGCGGGCGCCTCGACTCAGGTTCCCCTCTCAGCGGGCAGCGGAGCGGATCTCGACGCGGAAGCGCGCTCGGAGAGACGAGGGTCGTCGGCCCTTTGTCCCCCGCGGAGGGGCAGGGGCCCGGCGAGCGCTCCCTCCCCTCAGGAAATAATGACAGATCTCGCGCCCTAGCTCGCGCCCGCCCCGCCCGCCACGGCCGCAGGCGGCGCTCGATCCGCAGCCTCCGGCTGAGGGGCCCGGCCGCGCCCCCTCATCGCCCCCTCCCCCACCCGCCCAGGGCGACCCCCGCCCCCCCGCCGCCAGCCTCACCCGGTCGGAGCTGGAGGCCGCCGTCGCGGCGGCTGCACCACAGCGCGCGCTCGCCCTGCTGCAGGATGTAGTGGTCCTTAGCTTGGAAGAGCTCCATGCCGGCCCCGGACGCCGAGGGAGGCGGCGGCGGCTCGGGTGCGCCCGCGGCTCGGCGGCGGCGGCTAGCGCGGGCAGTACTCGTCGGCCGGGGCCGCCTGAGCCCGCGCTTCAGGGAGCGGCGGCTGAGGAAGCGCCCCGGCTGCCCTACCAGCGGGAGGAGAACGCGCCCCGGCGGCGGCGGCGGCTGCGGCGGCCTTGGAGGCCTCTCCCCAGCTCCGCCCCTTTCCCGGCCCCGCCCCCGGTACCTCCCCTGGCTCCTCCTTGCCCCACCTCCTCCCCGGCCACGCCCACGAGTTCCCCCAAGCTCCGCCCCCTCCCCGTTTCCTCCCCGCCCCTTTCGCCTAGTTCACCTTTCGGTTCCTCTTGCTGCCCTTTCCCGCGGCCTTCTTCACTGGCTTCTTCTGGCTTTCTCCTCCTGGTTCCTCCCTCGAGGCTCTTCCTCCTGCCTCGTCTCTCCCCTCCGGCCAGCCCCCTCCTCCTACCCCTCCTCTCAAGCCCCGCCCCCCCTCCCCGGGCTGATACGGTCAGAACCCCGGGCCTGGTTGAGTCAGGCTGGCGGCGCCGCTGCTCTGCGGCCTTTGGGGCAGTAAGCCCCTTCCTGGGACCTCCGCTCCTTCCTATGCTGACAGGTCATTTGTTACTTTCACCAGCTCTGAGAAAAGCCAGGCCAAGTCCCCAAATACAGCCCGAAATCCCCTCGTTCCCGGGCCTGAGCTGCCCGCAGAGACCCAGACTTAGGAGAGCTGGGAAATGCGACCCATGGGGCTGGCTGCAGGGGTCTATCCAGAACCAGACTCTCCTCCTCCGAGCGGGAGCTTCTTCTCTTTTGGAATTTCCTCTTAGAAATTTGTGACATTTGACAACAGCAAACATTCAATAAATGCAAATCAACAAGAAGCATGTAACAATAGAAATTAAGTATTAGCAGCAGCTGCTGCTGCTAAGTCGCTTCAGTCGTGTCGGACTCTGTGCGACCCCATAGACGGCAGCCCACCGGGCTCCTCTGTCCCTGGGATTTTCCAGGCAAGAATGCTGCACAGGGCTCTAATAACGAGGCAGAAGAAAGCAAAGTTCATAAGCTATCATGTCCCGAATTAAACAGGATGCATGTGAGATGACTTAATGTCATTTAAGTAAAAGGGGTCTAGTTTGACAAAGGATGAGATGTCTGGAGAACATCCTGTGGAAGATGGAGGCCCTCCCGAGTGTCTTTGATCTCTCTTGAAAGGCCAGGTGGTATATTAAACGGAATGGGAGTTCAGGTCCCCAGTTCCATGTCCCATTCTCGGGGTGATCTAGCTGTGTGATCTTGGGAAGGCGTCTTGGTCTCAGATGGTGCTGAACTAAAAGACAGTTTTATAAGTCAGTGAGTTTTTCTAGGCCTATCTCCTGCCTTTTCTAATGCCTTAGAAAGGAAGAAGGAAAAAACAAGTAAAACACACAAAAGGTAGAAGAGAAAGGGAATTCTTTTAACCTTCTGCTAGATAAAAGTGAGAGGGCCCAAAAGCAGGAAGGAGTTCCAGATTACTAATTATTCCAGTCCACACTAATTTCTCTGTTGAATTTCCATAGCACATAAAGTCCCAGGATGACAAACTCTCCTAGAATCTCTGATAAGTACTATGCCTTTTGGACTGCCCAGACAGCTCAGTCTGCAGGTCAAAAGGAGTGATTACTACGGCAAATGAGGTGAGTTGGACAAAGAAGATAATGGCAGTTAAGATGATGAAGAATCGGTGGAGCCATCAGTTTCAGATTTATTATTGAATTCTGTCATCTGTTGACTTTCCTTAGCAACAAGGAGTAGATAGTGAGAAAGTCATATGAAGACAGGATGTTCTGTAAATTACTTCATTATTTTTTAATCATATTGCCAGATGTGAAGAAAATAATGCTACCGTAACCATTTTGAAACAACTGATTAGTTGATTGAAACTTTCCCCGATGTTTTAAATCAGTGATTCCAGTCGTGGCTACTTATTAGAATCACCTAAGGAGTTTTTCAAATTTACCAATGGATCTCAGAACAATTAAAGCAGAATTTAGATGGGTTCTGGCAGCAGTATTTTCTTTCTCTAAGCTCCCCAGAGTATTCTGATGTGTAGCCAGGATTAAGCACCACTGTTTTAAATGAAATTAATTGGAAAAATCTGCCTGACAGCAGCTTAGTAGAACACACCCATCAGTCATCAACTAATACCCAGGAATGGGGTTTATGACCTGTATGTAAATCCAGGTTTAACAAGCAGAGCCCTTAAGAGAGAGAAACGCTGAAGATGCTCCTGGAATATCTGACGCAGATGCACATGGCTCTCTTCCTCTCACTCTGAAAGCATGCTTGACTTTGGGGTAGCTGGAGCCCTGGCCTGGCCAAGCAGAGTGAGTGGAAAGAGTAAACACTGTGTCTCTAGTGCTGTCCCTCAGTTTCCTGCCACAGCTGCCTTGCCTTGTCCGCTAG
This sequence comes from Cervus elaphus, assembly GCF_910594005.1. Classification (NCBI taxonomy): domain Eukaryota; kingdom Metazoa; phylum Chordata; class Mammalia; order Artiodactyla; family Cervidae; genus Cervus; species Cervus elaphus. The sequence continues at coordinate 81,954,079 of NC_057829.1, read as the reverse complement.
AGACTTCCTGAACTTTGGATACTGCTTACCTGCCAGGTGCTCCCAACTCTACCAGACCCGGCTGGTCTCCCCATCCTTCATCACTCTCCTCCAACTTCCCAATTCTAGGCCTTCCTGCCCTTGAAGGATGCCACCCAGTTTATGGTAGAAGGTTCATGTGATGCTGTTTTTTAAACACGAATGACCATCATGTATATTATGTATCTTTACATGTATCATACATTTATACTAATTTAAGTATGTCCACTAGGAAGTTAGGTTCTAGCCTGTTCTGTGTGATAGTGTCGGTTTCCTTATTAAAAGAGATGATCACTGAGGGTTCTTCCAACCTTAAAATCAGTGAATGTGAGGACATGTGTCCACATGGTTAAACTCACACAAATAATAATGGTAAATGACTCAACTCTTCTTATCCATTTGTTTTCATTCTCACATTTACTGTTTCTGAGATTTGGGGGTTCTCATTAGATTCTAGTGTCCTATGGTGAAATTTGACTTTTAACATCATCTTCTGTCTACTTGTCTATAGTCTTGTATGCTGTTTGTCTACAAGAACATTCTTCAGTATTATTTGTACATGAGAAATCTTCCAAAGAAGATATATTTTTTTTTAATGTATATTCTGCCTGCCAGGAGACTGCTGATTTCTTCAGTCAGTAGTTGGGACCATTAAGAGCCTAAGATACTCACAAGCCAAGTTTTCACATTTAACCAATCATCACCAATTTTTCCTGGAATTGACTGCCATATCTCCTCCCATAACTTTATGAAGGACAACTGGAAATTGTAACAACCATTTTGGACCTTTAACATATGTAATATTGTTCATTTGAGAAGCACCGGAAGAAAGTCCCTGAAGTCCCTCTCGAAACAGTTAACATTGGTCTAAATGAGAGATACTTTTGTTTAATAGAGAAGATCATCTCTCCTCCATTGTTATACTTTGGGGGTTAATAAGTTCTGGCTTTTTAGTTGTACAGTCTGACAGACTTGTCAAGGACCCACATTATTGTTTAAACCAGTGATAATGCTTTTGCATGTGTGTCTGCGTGTGAGAGAGAGAGAGGAGTGGGGAGGGGAATGAAATGTGTTTTCTGTATCTCGTCTTTCTCCTTCCAGAGGAAAGATAATTAGCCTTTTACAGTGATAATTTCATATTTGTCCAAAAACAGCTGTCTCTCACTTCCTCTCCATTATGCATTTATTTTTCAGTTTTAAAAATAGCTTAAAAATTAGAGAGTTCTAAATAAGCTAATTAAAAAAAAAAAAAAAGGATACTGTTAAATAGAAAAGGTCCAAGTTGAAAAGCAGTACTTTAATGTATCCCATTTGGGCTTTTAAGGGGGAGAGTGGGAGAGATATGTTTTTATGAGCCCAGGACATTTCTGAAACAAAACACAGGAAGTGTGATTACTTCTGAGGAATGGGAATAGAGGTTGGGAGGGACACTCAGGAATGGCCTGAAGGAGAATAGAAACTTAATTTTCACTTTATATTTCTGTATATTCTTTTGATTTTTTAAATGTGTTTTTAATGCCGCAAATTAAAATAGAGTTAAATATGTGTGTGTCCAAAACGTATTCTTCCACCGCACACAAAAATATATTTTTAGGTAACTTATTACCTAAGGATTTAGAACCTTTCGCCTTGACAAGTCAGGAATCCAGGGCATAGCTCTTTTTATTCTACACACACTACCTAATATTTGAGTTTTCCTAACACCTTAAATGCTGTCAAAGTGAGCTGTAGTTAAGTATATAAGCCATTTTTCTGCCCTGTATCCTCTTTTGAATATAATATAAGGAAGAGTTTTTCCTTTAGCACCTTTTCTTAAACTGCAGCAATAGCTGTGGCTTGTTCATCCTCTGCCAATTGTAATTCTCAAGCTGATGGCCTGTTGGGGCCTTTACCATCGTAAATCAGTAGCAACTGTCAATAATGCCTTCTGTTAGATAGTCATTTTTAAGGTTTTTCAGAGAAGGCTTTGTGCTGCACGGGAAAGCAATGGCGACAGGGCTGGTGGTGGGGTAGAGGTAGAATTGTGTGTGTGTACTTAGTCGCTCAGTCGTGTCTGACTCTTTGCGACCCCATGGACTGTAGACTGGAGAAATTTGGTACATCTTTGGAAAAGCTGCCCAGTGCATTTTCAACCAATTGTTTTTTCTGCTGGTTAAATAATAATCGTTCACAGTGTTTCACCTTTTCATGAGAGTAGCACTAGTGACAAGGAAATTGAGGGTTTGGATTTTCCTAATACTACTCCATTCTTTTCCCTGCATTTTACATCAATTCTTCAAAGAGCCTGCAGAAACACAGCGAAGGGTGTGTGTTGGGGGAAAGGAGGTTTGGGCTGCTCCTGACTGGATGAACATAGGGAGTAAGGGGTATGTAAGGTTGGAGAGTGGGGGCAGCGAATAATCCAATGTGATTTGCAGAGTCTCCAAGGTGATGTTTTTAATGAGGCCCATGTCTTCCCCAGTGCTCAGATGGTAAAGAATCCCCCTGCGATGCAGGCAACTTGGGTTTGATCCCTGGGTCGGGAAAATTCCCCTGGAGAAGGGAATGGCAACCCACTCTTCTTGCCTGGAGAATTCCATGGGCAGAGGAGCCTGATGGACTACACAGTCTGTGGGCTTGCAAAGAGTAGGACACGACTGAGCGACTGAGCAACTGAACACGCTTGCATGGTGACTCAGGCTTATTTCCCATAGAGAGGACTGGCCCTCCTTGGAGGGTGGGAGAGGGGGGAAAAAATAGAAGGCTAAACTGGCTAGCTCTCCAGCTGTGGGAAAAAGGGGACAGGCTGGGGACACTCAGACACTAACAAGTCTATGCCATCACTTCTGCATGGGCCTATTTCTCCCTTGGGATTCTGTAAAACTATTTTTATTTTCGATGGGAAAAAATCATGGCCCATAAGCAATTTTATCTGGGGCTCTTACATTTCAAGGCCACTGACTAATATCTGGACTTTCCTTCTGTTGTGATTTCATGTTTGGAAATCTGGCTCAGAGGAGGAGAGCAAGCGTCAGGGAACTCTGCCTGCAGAGATGGACAAGCTCTGGATCCGAAGGCATTCCCTAAAGCAACACCAGCCCCTTGTTTTCTGCCGACCTGGCCTATTTGGAGCAAATTACTTACTGTTCTGCCTGTCGAGCTTGGAGCTGAGAAGTCCAAAGGAATGGAGAGAGACAGAAAGGAAGGATCCGTGTCAGGAGGCAGGCAGTTTAGATGAACTCTCTTGCCTGTTCTCTCTACCCTCACCCCCATCCTAGCCCCAACAGATAGCTAGCAGAGCCCTAGGTCCCTGCCCACTACCCCAATTAATGGAAGCCTGATGGACTTGGGCAAATCTCCCGGCTCTCCAAGTCAATTTCCCTTATGTAGAATGGAGATAAAATATAAAACTGTCATAAGACAAATTGAGAGTAACATGGAAGCATATACACTACTGTATGTAAAACAGATAGCCAGTGGGAATTTGCCGTATGAAGCAGGGAGCTCAAATCTGGTGCTCTGTGACAACATAGAGGGGTGGGGTGGGGTGGGAGGTGGGAGGGAGGGGACATATATATACCTATAGCTGATTCCTATTGCTGTATGGCAGAAACCAACAGAATATTGTAAAGCAATTATCCTCAAATTAAGAATAAATAAATTAAAAATATATATATATATATAACTTTCTTCAGAAGTTTATGCCAGGATTAAGCGAATTCGTCTTTGAAATGGTGTCCTAAGCTATAAAGTGTTAAAGAATTCTTATTGTATAACTTTTAAAAAATGTACTTTATGTGTAAAGTGTTCCCCTCTAGACCTCAACCTGAGAGATTTCTAACATATCACATATATTTTAACACATATATGATATACCTACTACATATATATTAACATACATATGTCTGTGCTCAGTCATGGCCGAGTCTGTCATCCCACGGACCGTAGCCCTACTACCAAGTTCCTCTGTCCATGAGAATATACAGGCAAGAATACTGGAGTGGGTTGCCATTTCCTTCCCCAGGGGATCTTCCCAACCCAGAGATGGAAACCGAGTCTCCTGTGTCTCCTGCTTTAGCAGGCAGATTCTTTACCACTGCACCACCTGTGAGGCCCATATATCAATATATACTAAAGATGAAATATGTTAGTATGTATGATTCCGATGCTCTTACCTCAAATGATTAACATATACTAATATATTAGTGGAAATTTCTGAAAGAGATGGGAATACCAGACCACCTGACCTGCCTCTTGAGAAACCTGTATGCAGGTCAGGAAGCAACAGTGAGAACGACATGGAACAACAGACTGGTTCCAAATAGGAAAAGGAGTGCGTCAAGGCTGTATACTGTAACCCTGCTTATTTAACTTATATGCAGAATACATCATGAGAAATGCTGGGCTGGAAGAAGCACAAGCTGGAATCAAGATTGCTGGGAGAAATATCAATAACCTCAGATATGCAGATGACACCACCCTTATGGCAGAGAGTGAAGAAGAACTAAAGAGCCTCTTGATGAAAGTGAAAGAGGAGAGTGAAAAAGTTGGCTTAAAGCTCAACATTCAGAAAACTAAGATCATGGCATCTGGTCCCATCACTTCATGGGAAATAGATGGGGAGACAGTGGAAATAGTGTCAGACTTTATTTTTGGGGGCTCCTTGGAAGGAAAGTTATGACCAACCTAGACAGCATATTAAAAAGCAGAGACAAAATGAAAAAAATAAAATAAAATAAATAAATAAATAAATAAAAAGCAGAGACATTACTTTGCCAACAAAGGTCCATCTGGTCAAGGCTATGGTTTTTCCAGTGGTCATGTGTGGATGTAAGAGTTGAACTGTGAAGAAAGCTGAGCACCGAAAAATTGATGCTTTTGAACTATGGTGTTGGAGAAGGCTCTTGAGAGTCCCTTGGACTGCAAGGAGATCCGACCAGTCCATCCTAAAGGAGATCAGTCCTGAGTGCTCATTGGAAGGACTGATGCTGAAGCTGAAACTCCAATACTTTGGCCACCTCATGTGAAGAGTTGACTCACTGGAAAAGACCCTGATGCTGGGAGGGATTGAGGGCCGGAGGAGAAGGGGACGACAGAGGATGCGATGGTTGGATGGCATCACTGACTCGATGGACACGGGTTTTAGTAAACTCCAGGAGTTGGTGATGGACAGGGAGGCCTGGTGTGCTGTGATTCATGGGGTCGCAAAGAGTCGGACATGACTGAGTGACTGAACTGAACTGAATATATTAATGATCAATATATACTAAGACAAAATATGTTAGTATGTATGATTCAGATGCTTTTACCTCAAATCTGTACTTTGAAATAGATGTACAGATATTAATCATATAACTAGAAGAATGTTGGTCTTGATTCCTCTTAGGCTGCACCCTGCAGGCCTGCAAGCCTTGAAGTTACCCAGACTCAAGACTGAAGAGAGATCCAAGAGACAGCTACAGGACATCAACAGTTTATTGGATAGATCTTACACATCTGAAAAAAGGGTCCTAGAGTGCCACCCCCACTGTGGACAGTGAAAGGCAGGCAAGACAAGGCAAGAATCTTTGTTACTCAGGGGAGAAGTACTTTGGTCACTCAGTCACTCGACTCTATGGACTGTAGCCCACCAGGCTCCCCTGTCCATGGGGTTCTCCAGGCAAGAATACTGGAGTGGGTTGTCATTCCCTTCTCCAGGGCATCTTCCCAAGCCAGGGATTGAACCTGAGTCTCCTGCATTGCAGGCTCAGTCTGTACCAACTGAGCCACCAGGGAAGCCCCACTCAGGGGAGAAAGAGGCTACATTTATAGGGAGGATTGATGTCAGGTTGGTTTATCAGTTACCAGGCAAACCAATGGCTGGGGCAGGGGCAAGCATGTAGACAGTTCCAATTAAGTCCTAAAATTAAGAGGACTGGATAATCACATGAGAGAAGCAGGAACTAGTCAAGCAGGACATGTACAGGGAGCAAGAAAACAGCCATCTGTCATGACCTAACCATACAATTCCCCACCAGAGACAGAGGATTTGCCCTGGGGCTAATAAAACTTCAGCTTCAGGACTTTTGTTTGTTTTAATATTCCATTTAAGTTACTCCAAAATAATGGCTCTGTTTCCTTGTGCCGTATAATATATCTTGGTTGCTTACTTATTTTACATTAAGCTTCAGGACTTTGGGGGCTTTCCTGGTGGCTCAGATGGTAAAGCATCTGCCTACAATTCAGGAGACATGGGTTCGATCCCTGGGTTGAGAAGATCCCCTGGAGAAGGAAATGGCAACCAACTCCAGTACCCTTGCTGGAAAATCCCATGGACAGAGGAGCCTGGTAGGCTACAGTCCATGGGGTCTCAAAGAGTCGGACATGACTGAGCGACTTCACTTTCACTTTTTACGACTTTCGGATTTCATCCAAAGCCCTCTGCATAATTCTGTATTCATTATTTTGTATTCTTCTTTATAAAGAGGACCTTCCATATGTTGAAAAGCTTCCAGTGCCACAAACCATGATCCCAACACTAGCATAAAAGAATGTTCTATGCTGTACATCCCAGGAGAATTTGGGACCTGCTCTTTCTCCTCTCTTGATTTGCCTTTCCCCCTTTGGTCATTCTCTTGTGTCACTGTAGCCCCTCCCCTCTTTCTAAATTCGGATATACTTTCTGTTACCCCAAAATCTCTCTCTCTCCTTTTTTTTTCCTGTTTTTTGACCATGCCATGTGGTATGCAGGATCTTAGTTCCCCAAGTCCAGCAAAGTCTCACCCCTAAGCCTCTAATCCACTAACAGTTATGTAGCTGTTAACACACACACACACTTCTATCAAGAGATAAATTTAGAGATCAGAAACAGTATGTTCAAGGATAGCACCATTCATCCCAAATAACTCAGAGAGAGCTATTCCCAGTTAAATGTGGAGCCCTTATCATATAGATAGCCCATAGCCCATATCAAATAGACCTCGGAAGAATTCTTTCATTCAATAATGCTAGGGTTGCAGATGTTCCAGGAGTGGATTCCGAAGTACTATTAATAGGAAGAAATTGTTTTCATCTTGTGATATTAGACTCGACTGTCTTTGGAAGAAACGTAACCCTCCGTGTACCTGGTGTACTTCACTTTGTGGAATTCAGAAGGAACCTGGGCACACAACACCTGGTCAAGGAAAGCCCTGGAAGCAAGCAAGGCACCAGGTCCTCCCTTGGTTCACAGGCACCCAGGCTTACTCCCCCACCAGCCCCCCAAACACAACCCAGAGCCAACAGAGGAACACTCTAAGTCACGACAGGATGAAACCTGAAGTGATGGGTATTTGGGGAGATAGTGTAGGTCCTAATCTGTTGAAAGGGTTGAAATTTTCAAAACTGGAGCTGGGAGACATCAGACAGGAGGGGAGTTAAGGGAAGATAGGGGACTTCCCTGGTGGTCCAGTGGCTAAGACTCCATTTTCCCAATGCAGGGGGCCTTGGTTCAATCCCTGGTCAGGGAAGTAGATCCCACGTGCTGCAGCTAAGGGTTCGAATCCCACAACTAACGATCCTGCATGCCACAACAATGACTCAGTGCAGCCAAAAGAAACAAATAAGTATCAAAAAAGAAAGACAGGTGACAGACCCTCAAAAATGGGAGAGATGGAGAGGAGGAAACAGGTAGTGTCCATTCAGAGTATTCTCTGAAGGCCTAAACTGAGAGGCCTTGCCCAACCCACCCCAACCTTGAGTGGCAGGAGGACTAAACTAAGTTAGATGAAGGCAAGGCTTCCAGCCCTACTGCTGGACCACTTTAGGTTGCTTATCTGACATTTCTGTAAAAGCTCAGTCTAAACCCCTGTAGCCTGCTATACCAATATCAGATGTCAGAGCCTAATCCCTGGAACCTGCAAATGTTACTGTATATGGAAAAGTGTCTTTGAAAGTATGATAGGAAAGGAGGCAAGGATATACAATGGAAAAAAGACAACCTCTTTAACAAGTGGTGCTGGGAAAACTGGTCAACCACTTGTAAAAGAATGAAACTAGAACACTTTCTAACACCATACACAAAAATAAACTCAAAATGGATTAAAGATCTAAATGTAAGACCAGAAACTATAAAACTCCTAGAGGAGAACATAGGCAAAACACTCTCCGACATAAATCACAGCAGGATCCTCTATGACCCACCTCCCAGAATATTGGAAATAAAAGCAAAACTAAACAAATGGGACCTAATGAAACTTAAAAGCTTTTGCACTACAAAGGAAACTATAAGCAAGGTGAAAAGACAGCCCTCAGATTGGGAGAAAATAATAGCAAATGAAGCAACAGACAAAGGATTAATCTCAAAAATATACAAGCAACTCCTGCAGCTCAATTCCAGAAAAATAAATGACCCAATCAAAAAATGGGCCAAAGAACTAAACAGACATTTCTCCAAAGAAGACATACAGATGGCTAACAAACACATGAAAAGATGCTCAACATCACTCATTATTAGAGAAATGCAAATCAAAACCACAATGAGGTACCATTACACGCCAGTCAGGATGGCTGCTATCCAAAAGTCTACAAGCAATAAATGCTGGAGAGGGTGTGGAGAAAAGGGAACCCTCTTACACTGTTGGTGGGAATGCAAACTAGTACAGCCACTATGGAAAACAGTGTGGAGATTTCTTAAAAAACTGGAAATAGAACTGCCATATGACCCAGCAATACCACTTCTGGGCATACACACTGAGGAAACCAGATCTGAAAGAGACACATGCACCCCAATGTTCATCGCAGCACTGTTTATAATAGCCAGGACATGGAAGCAACCTAGATGCCCATCAGCCGATGAATGGATAAGGAAGCTGTGGTACATATACACCATGGAATATTACTCAACCATTAAAAAGAATTCATTTGAACCAGTCCTAATGAGATGGATGAAGCTGGAGCCCATTATACAGAGTGAAGTAAGCCAGAAAGATAAAGAACATTACAGCATACTAACACATATATATGGAATTTAGAAAGGTGATAACGATAACCCTATATGCAAAACAGAAAAAGAGACACAGAAATACAGAACAGACTTTTGAACTCTGTGGGAGAAGGTGAGGGTGGGATATTTCAAAAGAACGGCATGTATACTATCTATGGTGAAACAGATCACCAGCCCAGGTGGGATGCATGAGACAAGTGCTCGGGCCTGGTGCACTGGGAAGACCCAGAGGAATCGGGTGGAGAGGGAGGTGGGAGGGGGGATAGGGATTGGGAATACATGTAAATCCATGGCTGATTCATATCAATGTATGACAAAACCCACTGGAAAAAATAAAAAAATAAAAAAATTTAAAAAAATTTAAAAAAAAAAATAGAAAAAAAGAAAAAAAAAAAAAGAAAGTATGATAGGATATCTTGAGATGTAATTAAGGCTCCTACCCTGGATCACATTGAGGTGGTTAGATAGGATCACTGACTCAGTGCACCTGAATCTGAGCAAACTCCGGGAGACAATGGAGGACAGAGGGGCATCTCGGGCAGCAGTCCATGGGGTTGCAAAGAGTTGGGCATGACTTAGTGACTGAATAACAACAAATGCAATCACATGTATCCTTCCCAACAGGGAAGTCCCATGATGAGAACTTTTAAGATCTACCTCAACCTCTTTCTTGATAGGATACACGTGGTTGTATTTGTTGTGGTATAGCTGGCTACAGGGGTTTAGACTGAGCTTTTACAGAAATGTCGGATAAGCAACCTAAAATGGTCCAGCAGTAGGGCTGGAAGCCTTGCCTTCATCTAACTTAGTTTAGTCCTCCTGCCACTCAAGGTTGGGGTGGGTAGGGCAAGGCCTCTCAGTTTAGGCCTTCAGGGAATACTCTGAATGGATACTACCTATTTCCTCCTTTCCATTTCTCCCATTTTTGAGGATCTGTCGCCTGCCTTCCACCTGTCAGTGCAGAGGACGGGCTTCCCCGGTAGCTCAGTTGGTAAGGAATCTGCCTGCAATGCAGGAGACCCCAGTTCAATTCCTGGGTCAGGAAGATCCCCTGAAGAAGGGATAAGCTACCCACTCCAGTATTCTTGGGCTTCCCTGGTGGCTCAGCTGGCAAAGAATCCGCCTGCAATGTGGGAGACCTGGGTTTGATCCCTGGGTTGGGAAGATCCCCTGGAGAAGGGAAAGGCTACCCACTCTAGTATTCTGGCCTGGAGAATTCCATGGACTGTATAGTCCACAGGGTCACAAAGAGTCCAGACACAACTAAGCGACTTTCACTTTTACTTTCACAATACAGAGAACATGGATTTGATCTCTGGGTCAGGAGAAGGAATGACAACCCAGTCCAGTATTCTTGCCTGGGAAATCCAAAAAACAGAGGCGCCTGTCAGGTTACAGTCCACGGGTCGCAGAAAGTCGGACACAACTTAATGACTGAGCACACACACACATTCAACCCATTACAATGGCCAGACCCCTCCGCACCCAGTGGAGGAATGAAAGAGAGCTCTAGCAATCATCTAGCCTAATAAAGAAAGCTGAGCACCAAAGAGTTGATGGTTTTGAACTGTGGTGCTGGAGAAGACTCTTGAGAGTCCCTTGGACTGCAAGGAGATCCAACCAGTCCATCCTAAAGGAAATCAGTACTGAATATTCATTGGAAGGACTGATGCTGAAGCTGAAACTCCAGTATTTTGGCCACCTGATGCAAAGAACTGACTCACTGGAAAAGACCCTGATGCTGGGAAAGATTGAAGGCAGGAAGAGAAGGGGATGACAGAGGATGAGATGGTTGGATGGCATCACTGACTTGATGGACATGAGTTTGAGTAAGCTCTGGGAGTTGGTGATGGACAGGGAAGCCTGGCGTGCTGCAGTCCATGGGATCACAAAGAGCTGGACACAACTGAAAGACTGAACTGAACTGAACTGAATGAAGGCTCATCGAGCTGCAGCAGTTTGCCATAAGATCAGGCAGCACACTTCAACATCAGACTTCACAGAAACCAACCTTGGATTTTCTAATCCAGCATGATTCCCACCACACCACCTAGCCTCTCTCTAATTCCCTACCTAGGGACGATGCTATTTCATTCACAACCAACTTCAAGTATACACCTCACTCATCTTCACACAATTGCTTTTGGCAGAAAAGACAAGCATATCGTACACTAAACATTAAAACCAGGGCTTCATATTTCAAATTTACATCTGAAAGATGTAAGAAAACAGTACAGTCCCAAATACTTCCATTTCTGTACCTTTGGCTAAATGATAATTCTTCTCAGAAAGGGAAAGATTCCTCTCAAAAGTTAGCAGATTTTACATCCCAAAGCAGCTATTCTGTATGAGAATATAGAAGATTCTTTATGCTAGAAGTGCAATAATCACCTCCCAGTTCGTGAAGCATTCTGATTCTAAATTTTTTTTTTAATTTACTTGTGTTGTGGCTGTGCTGGATTCTTTGTTGCTATACAGGCTTTCTCTAGTTGTGGGGACTGAGGGCTACTCTTCATTGCTCAGGCCTCTGACTACAGCGGCTTCTCTTGTTGCAGAGCACAGGCTCGAGGACATGCGGGCTTTGGTAGCCGTGGCATGTGGGCTCAGCAGTTGCGGTTCCCAGGCTCTAGAGCACAGGCTCAACAGTCGGGATATGGGCTGAGTTGCTCTGAGGCCTGTGGGATCTTCCCGGATCAGGGATCAAACACATGTCCCCTGCATTGGCAGGTGGATCCTTGACCGCTGAGTCACCAGGGGAAGCCCCTAAAATTCTTTACATGTGTTATCTTATTTGAGACAACGGATACCCTCAAGGTGTCCTCATGGAACATCAATCTGCAGTTTTCATTTACCATATTTACGTGTTGAAGGAAGGGGAGAGCTATTTCTGAGGGTCTGTGCTAGACACTTTCCCACATACACAATACGCAATACAGGTGTGAAGTTTCTCACTGGGACCTGTCGGATACTTTCAAGCCATCAAGCACTTGTCAATCGCTATGTTTGTCTCTGCCTACTGGTCCCACAAATTAGGAGGTTTAAAATAGTAGAAATCTATCTCTCCTGCTGTTAGGAGTCCAAAATCCAGATGTTGGCAGGTCTACATGCTGTCCAGAGGCTTGGAAGTGCATCCTTCCTTGCGCCTTCGCAGCTTCGGGTGACTTCGGCAATCCTTGACATTTCTTGGCTTGCAGCTCCATGACTCCAAGTCTCTGCCCTTGCTGTCACATGGCCTTTCCCCCTCCACTTCTATGGGGCTCTCTCGGTTCTTCTCTTCTTATAAGGACTCCAGTCGCATGGGATTTAGGGCCCACGGTAACTCACTATGACATCATCTTAACAACTAATTATATCTGCCAAAAGCTCTGTTCCCAAATAAGGTCACATGCACAGGTTCCTCCTGGATGTGAATTTGGAGGAGAGAGGGACACTGTTGAACCAAGTGCACTTGCCCAAGGAATATTTACAGATCTCTTTGGGACGGCTTGATTTTCTTTTACTGTCCCTGTTTATATACTGATTCCTCATATCACTAAGAAAGAGCTATACAGAGAGTAGCAGAAGCCTGTACAAATTAATTGTATTGTTGCCTTCTATTTCTAGAAAGTCGAGATTTATTTACTCCTAAGGAAAGTCATCAGTCACCAGGGACTCAAGTGTGACAGCAACGAATTTATTGTTGTCATTTAGTCACTCAGTAGTGTCCGACTCTTTGTCAACCCATGGACTGCAGCCCGCCAGGCTCCTCTGTCCATGGACAGATTGTGGGTTGCATTTCCTTCTCCAGGGGATCTTCCTGACCTGGAGATTGAACCTGAGTCTCCGTCATTGGCAGGCAGATTCTTTACCACTGAACCACCAGGGAAGCCCTAACCGAATCATTAAAGTGTGAATATTTGCAGCCACCCCTCTCCCCTAGACCCAGGAGTGTGTATTTGTATACTGAGTATATGTTCTTCTTACCTGCACTGTTTCCCCTTCTCGACCCTCAAGGAGGGCCCCATTTCTGCAAGCCAGCCTATATATGATGACATACTCAGAGCTTTCAAGGTTGTACCAAGCAGATCTCCAAACTGACATCTCACTGCCCTTCTCCTCCAGGCCCCTCCCACTGCCCTTCTCCTCCAGGCCCCTCCCACTGCCCTTCTCCTCCAGGCCCCTCCCACTGCCCTTCTCCTCCAGGCCCCTCCCACTGCCCTTCAAGCTGGGCTCCACTGGAGGGAAGGCCTTGCATTCAGTGTCCAACTGCAGGAGCAGTTCAGGCCGCCATAGCAAAGCACTGCAGACTGGGAGGCTTAAACACAGTTGGGTCTCTAAATACAGTCACAATCTGAGGACTTCAGCATAAGAATTTGGGGGGGGGACACAATTCAGCTAATAACACCAGCCAAAGAGCTCATCATCAGCTTATCTACTCTTCTCTCTTCTTCTCATCATCCCTTTCCCATTCTTGGGGTCCACCCAGTCACCCTAAAAGATGTGGACTCTTTTCTCTAAGTATAATGTGAAATATACAAAGTAATATAGACACATATAAACCAGATACTTATAACAATCTACCCATAAGTGATGGGGCTTCCCTCATAACTCAGTTGGTAAAGAATCCGCCTGCAATGCAGGAGACCCTGGTTCAATTCCTGGGTCTGGAAGATCCCCTGGAGAAGGGATAGGCTACCCACTCCAGTATTCTTGGGCTTCCCTATGACTCAGCTGGTAAAGAAACCACCTGCAATGCGGGAGACCTGGGTTTGATCCCTGGGTTGGGAAGAACCCCTGGAGAAGGGAAAGGCTACCCACTTCAGCATTCTGGCCTGGAGAATTCCATGGACTGTATAGTCCAAGGGGTCACAAAGAGTTGACACGACTGAGCGACTTTCACTTTCACTCATGAGTGATATGTTCTCTAAGGTTATTGGATAAATGAAAGTATCTATTGAAAATGATGATTTTAGAGACCTATTACAAGTATCTCACTGAGGAAATGGAAAAAAATAGAGTTGAGAAATTCAGTTCCGTCATTAATTAAATCTAAAACAACAAGCTTGCTGTCTGCTAAAAATAGCACAGAGTGTGAATGACAAGATGAGTGTGAATATCACTTTTTTTTTAAATCATAAAATCCTCAAGCATAACTAGCACCTAATGTGAGAAAGCATCTTCTTAAAGCCCATGAGAAAAGGTTAATGATGGGCCAAAAAAGAGCCTATATTTCAGATAAAGACTGAAAGCCAAAGGGTCATGTGGGGAGAAAGAAAGAGAACCAAATAACTATTCATATTTCTCTTTAGGGCTCAAAGAAAAAGAATACTAGCAATGTCCTAGGGGAGGATTAACACTGAAGCTGAAAAGTAAGCACACAAAAATATTCTCAACACCAGGAAAGAGGAGTCCTCCTTCAACAGACAAAACAAAACCTTTTTTGGAGTTAGAAAGTGAGACCAGAGAGTTAAGCACTAATATTAATGTAATTAAGCCACAGATCCTTTTTCAAGTCATTGGCTTAGTAGCAGTTCCAGGTTCTATACGACTCAATGTAAGTGGTAAGAGATGTTTTAAGAAAAAAAAAAAAAAAAACACATAAAGTCAGTTAAAAAGGGGTTAATAAAGTAAAACAGGGTTTCACATTAAAAAAAAAAAAAAAAAGCCCACAGTACTAGGGATGTGTTTCATTAACACTCATCTTTACAACCTAACAAGTAAGGGAATGTATTCAACCAAAATATCCTTCTCAGACACAAGTCTATGAATGAATGGAAATAAATAGCTGAGTTCCTGACAGAATGGAAAAATAATACCTTTGCTCAGCTGTGGAACCACCAATGACATCAGGACAAGAATTATTTATCGCCAGGTACCAAGGAGAAGATGTCTTAAGGGAAAGATATGAATAGCAAGCTCGAGGAAGGGAAATCAGTTTTTTTTTTTTTTTTTTAAAAAAGGAGGCAAAGGAAGATACTGTTACCTAATTTCCCACAGCAGTCTCTATAGAGCTCAAAATACTTAAAGCTGCATTTTTATTTTGAGGTGGTTGCTGTTTAGTTGCTAAGTCGTGCTGGACTCTTTGCGACCCCATGGACTGTAGCCCTCTAAGTTCTTCCATGTCCATGGGATTTCCCAGGCAAGAATACTGGAGTGGGTTGCCACTTCCTTCTCCAGGGGATCTTCCTGACTCAGGGATTGAACCTGCTTCTCCTGCACTGGCGGGCAGATTCTTTTGCACTGTGACACCTGGGAAGCTCCTATTTTGAGGTAGCAGGGTAAAAATATCAGCAGCCTTCACAGATGATTTTGTGATGCCTGGCTTCTTCCGACAGGGTCTCCTGCCCTCGATGGAGCTGCACAAAAGAGGGCTTGTAGAGAGAGCATCTTGCTTTCTCCTGGGTTCTTACCAACTCAGCCATCTGAAAGGTTCCCCAACCCAAATGTATAATATCCTAATATAAAATACTAAGTATTGATAATTATCTCCATCAGAAACCCCACATCTAGTGAGAGCAAGAATTAGTCCTATTCTATAGACAAGAGAACCATGAACTTCCCGATGTTCAAGCTGGTTTTAGAAAAGGCAGAGGAACCAGAGATCAAATTGCCAACATCTGCTGGATCATTGAAAAAGCAAGAGAGTTCCAGAAAAACATCTATTTCTGCTTTATTGACTATGCCAAAGCCTTTGACTGTGTGGATCACAATAAACTGTGGAAAATTCTGAAAGAGATGGGAATACCAGAGCACCTGCCCTGCCTCTTGAGAAACCTGTATGCAAGTCAAGAAGCAACAGTTCCACTGGACATGGAACAACAGACTGGTTCCAAATAGGAAAAGGAGTATGTCAAGGCTGTATATTGTCAGCCTGCTTATTTAACTTATATGCAGGGTACATCATGAGAAATGCTGGGCTGGAAGAAGCACAAGCTGGAATCAAGATTGCTGGGAGAAATATCAATAACCTCAGATATGCAGATGACACCATCCTTATGGCCGAAAGTGAAGAAAAACTAAACGGCCTCATGATGAAAGTGAAAGAGGAAAGTGAAAAAGTTGGCTTAAAGCTCAACATTCAGAAAACAAAGATCATGGCATCTGGTCTCATCACTTCATGGCAAATAGATGGAGAAACAGTGGAAATAGTGGCAGACTTAATTTTGGGGGGCCTCCAAAATCTCTGCAGATGATGACTGCAGCCATGAAACAAAAAGACGCTTACTCCTTGGAAGGAAAGTTATGACCAACCTAGACAGCATATTAAAAAGCAGAGACATTACTTTGCCAACAAAGGTCCTTCTAGTTGAGACTATGTTTTTTCCAGTGTCATGTATGGATGTGAGAGTTGGACTATAAAGAAAACTGAGCTCAGAAGAATTGATGCTTTTGAACTGTGGTGTTGGAGAAGACTCTTAAGAGTCCCTCGGACTGCAAGGAGATCCAACCAGTTCATCCTAAAGGAAATCAGTCTTCAATATTCACTGGAAGGACTGATGCTGAAGCTGAGACTCCAATACTTTGCCCACCTCATGAGAAGAACTGACTCATTTGAAAAGATCCTGATGCTGGGAAAGATTGAAGGTGGGAGGAGAAGGGGACGACAGAGGATGAGATGGTTGGATGGCATCACTGACTCTATGGACATGAGTGTGAGTAAACTCTGGGAGTTGGTGATGGACAGGGAGTCCTGGCGTGCTGCAGTCTATGGGGTCGCCAAGAGTCGGACATGACTGAGCGACTGAACTGAACTGATAGACAAGAGAGGGGACAAGCAGATGTTATTTGGTCAATGTGTTAGTTTCTTGGGACTGTTGTAACAAAGCACCACATACCGAGTGACTTAAAGCAACAGAAATTTATCCTCTTGCAGTTTTGCAGTCTAGAAGTCTAAAATCAAGGTGCTGGCAGGGATGTGCTCCCTCTGAAAGCTCTAGAGAAGAATCCTTCCTGTCCCTTTTAGCTCCTGGTGTTGGCCGGCAATCCTTGGTGTCCCTTGCCTTGTAGATGCATCACTCCAAACTCTGCCTGTATTGTCACATGATGTTCTTCCAAGTGGGTCTGTGTGTCTGTGTGCAATTGTCCCTCTTCTTATAAAGGCATCAGCCATTTGATTAGGGCTCCAGTATGACCCCATCTTAACTTGATCACATCTATTGTGGGTCAATTTACTCAACACCACCAAAAGCCATGATTCTCCAAAGCAAAAGGGAGATTAACAACATATTTACTGGTGAAATGGCCTGGAATCCCTTTCCGAATAAGCTCTCTATTCTTCCCATATCCTAGAATCATAAAATTCATGATTCTATGACTTAACACTTATTGTCCCAAGGAATCTATCTGTAATATCTTGTATGACTTTTCCATTACAAAAATTTCATATTCCTATCCCTAATGCTAGTAACAGCGTTTTTCAGAGAAATCTTTCAAAACATGGTATTCTGTTCTAAACACTTCATCTTATTCTTTGAAAAGGAAAAAGAATGTCCATGGAGTGAAAACACATTCTAAGAATGATTAACCTTTTGGAGCATTCATTCTGCATAAGACTCTGTGGTAGGCACCCTCAGTCCACCTAACATGATGCACATGAGCACCCCTATTTAGGGATGTGGAAAATGAGAGAGAGAGGACACAAGGAACTTGTCAAGGTCTCTGAGCCCCTCCGAGGATGAAGGAGACAGACAGATTCACCCTACTTCTGACCACAAGGGCAAGATAACTGGGACCGAGAGAGAGGAGCAGAGAGGATGGGAAAAGCCCAGAATAGATGCTTCCATCCTCCTTTCTGTACCAAGTGATGGTTTGCTCAGGGACTGCCGTTTCTGTTTGTGCAGTGTTGCCTCTGATGGACCAACAGAATCAGAGTAAGCCACTCACACAACAGCCTGCACCAGGGCCCCACTGTCATGCGGGTCAGGTGACTGTGAGCTAAGCTGAATTCCCCTCCTCTGTACTGTGCTCTGTTGGAAGGCTGGAGGAAGTCGGGAAATGTAATCGTTCTGTCTTAGTCTGGAGGAGAACCGATAAAATTGAATGATTCATTCACGTCTGACCCCACTTTATCTCATTTTAGGCCACAACATTCTGTCCCTCTTCTCCTGAAAAACCATTTATTCACTCAATAACAACTATGTACTAGTATTAACAAGCTGAGAGCTCAAAGTAGCTACAGAATACCAGCTCTTGTTTTTTTTTCTTTAGAATTGCTTAGAGAGGCAAGTCATAGGAACTTCTGAAGATTTCATCCCAATGTAAGAGAAATGTAAATAACCAGACTTCTTCCTCTTTGGCTTAAAAATGAAGTTTCATATGATTTATATTTGCAATTCCTTTGAAAACATTATAGCTTCCATTTCCTCCTTTTTACCTTGCTTTACTTTTCATGCACGTGCGTGTGTCTGACTCTTTGTGACCCCCATGGACTGTAGCCTGCCAGACTCCCGTGTCTATGAAATTCTCCAGGCAAGAATACTGAAGTAGGTTACCATTTCTTTCTCCAGGGCATCGTCCTGACCCAGGGATCGAACCCAAGTCTTCTGAATTGGCAGGTGGATTCTCTACCTTTCTGCTGTTCTAAATTTTTGTATTGGCTCTTTGTCCTTGGAATTTTCCTTTCCCCTCATTTTCTTTTTTTCTTTCTTTAAACAGTCTCCTAATTATCCCAGCTGTTTCACTCTCTTTTCCTTATGATTCTCTCTAGAATCATGAAAGCATAGAAATTTAAGGAGGGGAGGGGACTTTTGGTTAGTTTAACAGCTTTATTTTACAGAAGAAGGGCCAAAGTCTACAGAATTTAAGGAATTTGCTCAAAGTGATGCAGCTAATTTGTGGGCGGACCTGGCACTAGAATCCAGGTGTCTTGATCACAATCATTGATTCCTTCTTTGTACCTAATTCCACATTCATATAAGAAATTTCCATATCCCTGCCATGCTTTCAAAAAAAGGGGAAATTTTGGTGCAGTGTTACCAATAGTAAAAGTTTTGAAAAAGAAGGAAGTGAAATTATACCAACTCAAAAATATACTCATGGTATACTCATAAATTTCCCTCATGAACACAATCTAACAATACAACACTTGGGTTGGGGAGGAGCCAAGATGGCGGAGGAATAGGATGGGGAGACCACTTTCTCTCCTACAAATTCATCAAAAGAAAAACTGAACGCAGAGCAAACTTCACAAAACAACTTCTGATCGCTAGCTGAGGTCATCAGGCACCCAGAAAAGCAACCCATTGTCTTCAAAAGGAGGTAGGACAAAATATAAAAGATAAAAAGAGAGACAAAAGAGCTAAGGACGGAGATCCATCTTGGGAAGGGAGTCTCAATAGAGGAAGTTTCCAAACACCAGGAAACCCTCGCACTGGCGGGTCTGGGGGAAGTGATTGAATCTCGGAGGGCAACCTGACTGGGAGGGGAACAATAAATAAAACCCACAGATTACGTGCCTAAAAGCAACTCCCAGCAGAAAAGTACCCCAGACACCTGCATCCGCCACCAGCAAGTGGGGGCAGAAGGGAGAGGATCGGGCGGCATTGCTTGGGGTAGGGTCGGGCCTGAGTGCCCTGAGGACAATCGGAGGGAGCTTTTGTGAGTTACCAACTTAAACTGTGGGACAGCAAAAGAGAGAGAAAATCAACCAGCCTGAACACACTGCCAGCTGTTCGCAGAACAAAGGGACCGAGCAAGTCCAGAGAAGAGCTCGCAGGCTGCGGACCGGCCCAGCCCCGCCAGAGGCAGGAGGCAGCGGGGAAGGGAAAGGGGCAGGCTCGGCCCCAAGGACGGCATCCCCTACCGCACTGCAAACAGGCCTCCAGTTTCTAATCAAAGACCTCCTGAGATTCTGGATGGTCGACATCCGACGGGAGGGCCGCGGCGAGACACAGGGCGCAGGCACCCGATGGGCGCAGGCGGAAACTGAGGCTGGGATCTCGGAGGGGAGAAGGCGTGCCGCACCCGGGGAGAGTGCGCCCGTCAAGCTTCTGGCTGCCTGAGCTTCTCTGATGGCGAAGGCACAAAAAGCAGGCGCAGCTTTTTGTTCCGCGCTTTTGTGTAATACCCAAGGGCTGGAACCGCGCGCAGCGCAGGGCATGCTTCACGTAGAGCAGCCGGGAGCCTGAGCAGCGTAGACCAGGAAAGCAGCGCCAGCCCCTCCCCGCAGTGCGACGGAACTAGCAGCCTGAATAAGAGTCCACCTCCGCCCGCCTGTGTCAGGGCGGAAATTAGGCACTGAAGAGACCGGCAAACAGAAGCCAAATAAACAAAGGGAACCGCTTCAGAAGGGAGCGGTGCAACAGATTAAAACCCCTGTAGGTAACACTGACTACACCGGAAGGGGCCTGTAGATATCGAGAAATGTAAGCTGGAACAAGGAGCTATCTGAAACTGAACCGAACCCACACTGACCGCAACAGCTCCAGAGAAATTCCTAGATATATTTTTACTTTTTTTTTTTTAAGTAAAAAAAAAATTTTTTTTTCTTTTTTCTTTTTTCTCTTTTATTTTATTTTAAAATTCCCTATTACTCCCCCATTACTCCTTAACTTTCGTTTTCATAGATTTTTACGACTTTTTTAATTGGAAAAAAAAATTTTTTTTTCTTGTGTTTTTTTTCTCTTTTTTTCCTTTTTCTCTTCTATTTTCTATTTTTCTTTTTCTCTTATTTCCTTTTAAAGTCCTCTATTACTCCTCTACTACCCCTTAATTTTCATTTTCATTACACTATAACCTTACAACAAAAAAAGAGAAGCCCTATTTTTAAACCAAACTTCATATATATTTCTAAAAATTTTTTTGTGTGTTTTGGTTTTTGTTTTTAATGTAGTATTTTTAAGAGTCTAACCTCTACTCTAGATTTTTAATCTTTGTTCTTCAGTATATGATATAAATTGTGGACATTTAAGAATCCAATATTCAGTTCCCATTTTTATTCAGGAGTGTGTTGATTACTCTCTCCCAATCTTGACTCTCCGTTTTCTACCTCAGAACACCTCTATTTCCACCTTTCCCCTTCTCTTCCCAATCTAATTCTGTGAATCTTTGTGGGTGTCTGGGCTACGGAGAACACTCTGGGAACAAGAGTACTGCGTAGATCTGTCTCTCTCCTCTTGAGTCCCCCTTTTTCTCCTCCTGCTCATCTCTATCTCCCTCCTCCCTCTCCTCTTCTTCATGTAACTCTGTGAACCTCTCTGGGTGTCCCTCACAGGGGAGAATCTTTCGCCATTAACCTAGAAGTTTTATTATCAGTGCTGTATAGTAGGAGAAGTCTTGAGACTACTGGAAGAATAAAACTGAAATCCAGAGGCAGGAGACTTAAGCCCCAAACCTGAGAACACCAGAAAACTCCTGACTACATGGAACTTTAAGTAATAAGAGACCGTCCAAAAGCCTCCATACCTACACTGAAAGCAACCACCACCCAAGAGCCAATAAGTTTTAGAGCAAGACATACCACACAAATTCTCCAGCAACGCAAGAACATAGCCCTGAACGCCAATATACAGGCTGCCCAAAGTCACACCTAACACATAGACACATCTCAAAACTCATTACTGGGCACTCCATTGCACTCCAGAGAGAAGAAATCAAGTTCTATGCACCAGAACACCGACGCAAGCTTCCCTAACCAGGAAACCTTGACAAGCCAATCGTCCAACCCCACCCACTGGGTAAAACCTCCACAATAAAAAGGAATCACAGATCTCCAGAATACAGAAAGCCCACTCCAGACACAGCAATCTAAACAAGGTGAAAAGGCAGAGAAATACCCAACAGGTAAAGGAACATGAAAAATGCCCACCAAGTCAAACAAAAGAGGAGGAGATAGAGAATCTACCTGAAAAAGAATTTAGAATAATGATAATAAAAATGATCCAAAATCTTGAAAACAAAATGGAGTTATAGATAAATAGCCTGGAGACAAAGATTGAAAAGATGCAAGAAATCTTTAATAAAGACCTAGAAGAAATAAAAAAGAGTCAATTAAAAATGAATAATGCAATAAATGAGATCAAAAACACTCCAGAGGGAACCAAGAGTAGAATAATGGAGACAGAAGATAGGATAAGTGAGGTAGAAGATAAAATGGTGGAAATAAATGAAGCAGAGAGGAAAAAAGAAAAAAGAATAAAAGAAATGAGGACAACAGCAGGGACCTCTGGGACAATGTGAAATGCCCCAACATTCGAATCATAGGAGTCCCAGAAGAAGAAGACAAAAAGAAAGGCCATGAGAAAATACTCGAGGAGATAATAGCTGAAAACTTCTCTAAAATGGGGAAGGAAAGAGCCACCCAAGTCCAAGAAACCCAGAGAGTCCCAAACAGGATAAGGTGAAACACCCCAAGACACATATTAATCAAATTAACAAAGATCAAACACAAAGAACAAATATTAAAAGCAGCAAGGGAAAAACAACAAATAACACACAAAGGGATTCCCATAAGGATAACAGCTGATCTATCAATAGAAACCCTCCAGGCCAGAAGAGAATGGCAGGACATACTTAAGGTAATGAAAGAGAATAACCTACAACATAGATTACTGTACCCAGCAAGGATCTCATTCAGATATGAAGGAGAATTCAAAAGCTTTACAGACAAGCAAAAGCTGAGAGAATTCAGCACCACCAAACCAGCTCTTCAACAAATGCTAAAGGATCTTCTCTAGACAGGAAACACAGAAAGGTTGTATAAACGTGAACCCAAAACAGCAAAGTAAATGGCAACGGGACCACACCTATCAATAATTACCTTAAATGTAAATGGGTTGAATGCCCCAACCAAAAGACAAAGATTGGCTGAATGGATACAAAAACAAGACCCTATATATGCTGTCTACAAGAGACCCACCTCAAAACAAGAGACACATACAGACTAAAAGTGAAGGGCTGGAAAAAAATATTTCACACAAACGGAGACCAAAAGAAAGCAGGAGTCGCAATACTCATATCAGATAAAATAGACTTTCAAATAAAGGATGTGAAAAGAGACAAAGAAGGACACTACATAATGATCAAAGGATCAATCCAAGAAGAGGATATAACAATTATAAATATATATGCACCCAACATACGAGCACCGCAATATGTACGGCAAACGCTAATGAGTATGAAAGAGGAAATTAATAGTAACACAATAATAGTGGGAGACTTTAATGCCCCACTCACAACTATGGATAGATCAACTAAACAGAAAATTAACAAGGAAACACAAACCTTAAATGACACAATGGACCAGCTAGACCTAATTGATATCTATAGGACATTTCACCCCAAAACAATCAACTTCACCTTTTTCTCAAGTGCACACGGAACCTTCTCCAGAATAGATCACATCCTGGGCCATAAATCTGGTCTTGGAAAATTCAAAAAAATTGAAATCATTCCAGTCATCTTTTCTGACCACAGTGCAGTAAGATTAGATCTCAATTACAGGAAAAAAATTGTTAAAAATTCAAACATATGGAGGCTAAATAACACGCTTCTGAATAACCAACAAGTCATAGAAGAAATCAAAAAAGAAATCAAAATATGCATAGAAATGAATGAAAATGAAAACACAACAACCCAAAACCTATGGGACACTGTAAAAGCAGTGCTAAGGGGAAGGTCCATAGCGTTACAGGCTTACATCAAGAAACAAGAAAAAAGCCAAATAAATAACCTAACTCTACACCTAAAGAAATTAGAGAAGGAAGAAATGAAGAACCCCAGGGTTAGTAGAAGGAAAGAAATCTTAAAAATTAGGGCAGAAATAAATGCAAAAGAAACTAAAGAGACCATAGCAAAAATCAACCAAGCTAAAAGCTGGTTTTTTGAAAAAATAAACAAAATTAACAAACCATTAGCAAGACTCATTAAGAAACAAAGAGAGAAGAACCAAATTAACAAAATTAGAAATGAAAATGGAGAGATCACAACAGACAACACTGAAATACAAAGGATCATAAGAGACTACTACCAGCAGCTCTATGCCAATAAAATGGACAAGTTGGATGAAATGGACAAATTCTTAGAAAAGTATAACTTTCCAAAACTGAACCAGTAAGAAATAGAAGATCTTAACAGAGCCATCACAAGCAAGGAAATCAAAACTGTAATCAGAAATTTTCCAGCAAACAAAAGCCCAGGACCTGATGGCTTCACAGCTGAATTCTACCAAAAATTTAGAGAAGAGCTAACACCTATTTTACTCAAACTCTTCCAGAAAATTGCAGAAGAAGGTAAACTTCCAAACTTATTCTATGAGGCCACCATCACCCTAATTCCAAAACCAGACAAAGATGCCACAAAAAAGGAAACTACAGGCCAATATCACTGATAAACATAGATGCAAAAATCCTTAATAAAATTCTAGCAAACAGAATCCAACAACATATTAAAAAAATCATACACCATGACCAAGTGGGCTTTATCCGAGGAATGCAAGGATTCTTTAATATCCACAAATCAATCAATGTAATATACCACATTAACAAACTGAAAGATAAAAACCATATGATTATCTCAATAGATGCAGAGAAAGCCTTTGACAAAATTCAACACTCATTTATGATTAAAACTCTCCAGAAAACAGGAATAGAAGGAACATACCTCAACATAATAAAAGCTATATATGACAAACCCACAGAAAGCATTACCCTCAATGGTGAAAAATTGAAAGCATTTCCCCTGAAATCAGGAACAAGACAAGGGTGCCTACTCTCACCACTACTATTCAACATAGTGTTGGAAGTTCTGGCCACAGCAATCAGAGCAGAAAAAGAAGTAAAAGGAATCCAGATAGGAAAAGAAGAAGTGAAACTCTCACTGTTTGCAGATGACATGATCCTCTACATAGAAAACCCTAAAGACTTTACCAGAAAATTACTAGAGGTAATCAATGAATATAGTAAAGTTGCAGGATATAAAATTAACACACAGAAATCCCTTGCATTCCTATACACTAACAATGAAAAAACAGAAAGAGAAATTAAGGAAACAATATCATTCACCATTGCAACAAAAAGAATAAAATACTTAGGAGTACATCTACCTAAAGAAACAAAAGACCTATACATAGAAAACTATAAAACACTGATGAAAAATCAAAGAGGACACAAACAGATGGAAAAACATACCGTGTTCATGGATTGCAAGAATCAGTATTGTCAAAATGGCTATTCTACCCAAAGCAATCTATAGATTCAATGCAATCCCTATCAAGCTACCAATGGTATTTTTCACAGAACTAGAACAAATAATTTCACAATTTGTATGTAAATACAAAAAACCTCGAATAGCCAAAGTAATCTTGAGAAAGAAGAATGGAACTGGAGGAATCAACCTGCCTGACTTCAGACTCTACTACAAAGCCACAGTCATCAAGACACTGACACAAAGACAGAAATATAGATCAATGGAACAGAATAGAAAGCCCAGAGATAAATCCACGAACCTATGGACACCTTATCTTTGACAAAGGAGGCAAGGATATACAATGGAAAAAAGACAACCTCTTTAACAAGTGGTGCTGGGAAAACTGGTCAACCACTTGTAAAAGAATGAAACTAGAACACTTTCTAACACCATACACAAAAATAAACTCAAAATGGATTAAAGATCTAAATGTAAGACCAGAAACTATAAAACTCCTAGAGGAGAACATAGGCAAAACACTCTCCGACATAAATCACAGCAGGATCCTCTATGACCCACCTCCCAGAATATTGGAAATAAAAGCAAAACTAAACAAATGGGACCTAATGAAACTTAAAAGCTTTTGCACTACAAAGGAAACTATAAGTAAGGTGAAAAGACAGCCCTCAGATTGGGAGAAAATAATAGCAAATGAAGCAACAGACAAAGGGTTAATCTCAAAAATATACAAGCAACTCCTGAAGCTCAATTCCAGAAAAATAAATGACCCAATCAAAAAATGGGCCAAAGAACTAAACAGACATTTCTCCAAAGAAGACATACAGATGGCTAACAAACACATGAAAAGATGCTCAACATCACTCATTATCAGAGAAATGTAAATCAAAACCACAATGAGGTACCATTACACGCCAGTCAGGATGGCTGCTATCCAAAAGTCTACAAGCAATAAATGCCGGAGAGGGTGTGGAGAAAAGGGAATCCTCTTACACTGTTGGTGGGAATGCAAACTAGTACAGCCGCTATGGAAAACAGTGTGGAGATTTCTTAAAAAACTGGAAATAGAACTGCCATATGACCCAGCAATACCACTTCTGGGCATACACACTGAGGAAACCAGATCTGAAAGAGACACATGCACCCCAATGTTCATCGCAGCACTGTTTATAATAGCCAGGACATGGAAGCAACCTAGATGCCCATCAGCAGATGAATGGATAAGGAAGCTGTGGTACATATACACCATGGAATATTACTCAGCCGTTAAAAAGAATTCATTTGAATCAGTTCTAATGAGATGGATGAAACTGGAGCCCATTATACAGAGTGAAGTAAGCCAGAAAGATAAAGATCATTACAGCATACTAACACATATATATGGAATTTAGAAAGATGGTAATGATAACCCTATACGCAAAACAGAAAAAGAGACACAGATGTACAGAACAGACTTTTGGACTCTGTGGGAGAAGGCGAGGGTGGGATGTTTCGAGAGAACAGCATGTATATTATCTATAGTGAAACAGATCACCAGCCCAGGTGGGATGCATGAGACAAGTGCTCGGGCCTGGTGCACTGGGAAGACCCAGAGGAATCGGGTGGAGAGGGAGGTGGGAGGGGGGATCGGGATGGGGAATACATGTAATTCCATGGCTGATTCATGTCAATGTATGACAAAACCCACTGCAATGTTGTGAAGTAATTAGCCTCCAACTAATAAAAATAAATGAAAAAAACAAAACAAAGAAACAAAAAAAACACTTGGGTTACAGGGCAAACAAGTAATTATAATCAACAGAGAAAAGACAATATTTTCCACTATGTAGATGGGGCCAAATTTTATTCAATGTGGCATCACCACAGTCCTCAGAGTTCTTGATGCATCATAAGTGCTCAACACTCTTCATCTAATAAATGCTGGGCAAATGGGTATGTACCTATAGAAAGTTAAAGTGAAAGATTACCTTAACTCTGGGCTCAGGGTTCTTTTAATGCCAACTACCTGTAATTCTGATTTTGAAAATCAACACAAAAATACTGCATGGGCCAGAAAGTTCATTTGGGAACCTGAATGCCCTTTTTGGCCAAAGCAATATTACCAGCTAGTAATAGAGTCTGAACTTCTCCGGTGGCTCAGGGATAAAGAATCTGCCTGCCAATACAGGAGACCCAGGTTTGATCCCTTGGTTGGGAAGATCCTGTGGAGAAGAAAATGGCAAGTCAATCCATTATTCTTGCCTGGAAAATCCCATGGACAGAGGAGCCTGGTGGGCCACAGTCCGTGGGGTCGTGAGAGTCAAATATGACTTAGCAACTAAACAACAACAACAGAGTCCCAGTTCTTTTATCTTTTTTTAATTTTTAAAAATTTTATTGAAGTATAGTTAATTTCCAACATTGTATTAATTTCTGCTGTACACCAAAGTGATTCATATATTCATTTCTATTATGGTTTATCATAGGATATTGAATATAGTTCCCTGATAGTAGGACCTTGTTGTTTACAGAGTCCCCAGTTTTGAGCGTCTTCCATTCACCAGATATTCAGGGTGGTCTGAGCAAGCACATGGAAAACAGGCTTAAATTCATAATTTCTTCACAACAGCTTTCCCCGCTTGCCAAATTACGGTATGTCCCTCTGTCTCACACCCACTCAGCCCACGGTTCTTCTTTGGAACACTCACTGGGCTTGTTCAAATCTGTTGACCTGGTCCAGGAAAGCGCCCTGAGGGTAGAGACTATATTTTTCTTCATGACCCACCATGTCCCCAGCACCTGGTTCAGTACCAAGCACATAGTAGGTGCTCAATAAATATCTGTGATAGCATGAAAGCAGGAACTAAGGCAGGAAAGGGCATGTTTCAGCAAGATCAGTAATACCTGGGGCAATATAGAGGTGAGGCAGTTGCTGAGCTGCCGAAAAGCAGGCAAAAGGAAGATTGATGGCACTAGGGCTGGGTTTTGTGAGGAATGGGGGCTGCTTTTTAAAAAACTTTTTATTTTGTATTGAGGTATAGCCAATTAACAATGTTGTGATAGTTTCAGGCTGTCAGCAAAGGAATTCAGCTATGTGTACACACCAGTCATCCCACTCACCCAAACTCCCCTCCCATCCAAGCTGCCCCACAACATTGAGAAGAGCTGCAAGTGCTATACAGTAGGTCCTTGTTAGCATTTTTAGTATAGCTGTGTGCACCTGTCCATCCCAAACTCCCAAACTGTCCCTTCTCCCCACAATTCTAAGTTCGTTCTCTAAGTCTGTGAGTATCTTTTCTATTTTGTAGGTAAGTTCACTAGAGTAATTTCTTTTTAGATTCCACATATAATGGATGTCGTCTGATATTTCTCCTCTGTCTGACTTACTTCACTCAATATGAAAAATCTCTAGGTCCCATCCATGTTGTTGCAATGGCATTATTTCATTCTTTTTAATGGCAGAGTAATATTCCATTGCATATGTATACACACACACACACACACATACATCTTCTTTATCCATTCCTATGTCAATGGACATTTAGGTCATTTAGGTTGCTTTTATGTCTTGGCTATTGTAAACAGTACTACAATGAACATTGGGGTGCATGTATCCTTTTGGATCATGTTTTTCTCCAGATATATGCCCGGAGTGGGATTGCAGGGTCATACAGTAGCTCTATTTTTAACTTTTTAAGGAACCTTCATACTCTTCATACTGTTCTCCATAGTAGCTGTATGAATTTACATTCCCACCAACAATGTAGAAGTGTTCCCTTCTCTCCACATTGGAGGCTGCTTTTTTTAAAAAACAGAGAATTTCTCTAGGAGAGTTAATATGATGGTGGTATAGAGGATATCCTCTTTTACAAAATGGAAATAATGATACACATTTGATAGAGTTGTTGCATGCTCATGCTCAGTTGCATCCAACCCTTTGTGACCCCATGGACTGTAGTCTGCCAGGGGTTTCCCAAGCAAAAATACTGGAGTGGGTTGCCATTTCCTCCTCCGAGGGATCTTCCCCACCCAGGGCTTGAACCTGCATCTCCTGAGTCTTCTGCACTGTCAGGCAGATTCTTTACCACTGAGCCACCTGGGAAGCCAATAGACTTGCTGAGAGGATGCAGTGAGATCATGGAAGGTACTCAGTAAATAGTAGCTATGACTACAGCAGGGAGAGCCTGGAGTACATATGTCAGTTCCCTCATTTACCCAGCAAGCATTTGATGAGAGCACTGGGTGAGATTCTCTCACCATCCCCGCACACCAGGCTGAACACCAACTGCATAGGATATGTCTGAGAATCTCCAGCCAAACAGGAAATAGAAAACCAGCCTTCATGCAAAGTTCCATTAAAAGCTGAACTTGAACATGCTTAAACCTAGGCCCAAGGGAGACATAGTCCTCCTATCCCTCTGCTGAGTGAACAGGGCAGGACCCCAGGGCAAGGGTCACTGGATCTACCCATCCAGTCTCAGGGAGATGTTAGAAAAGACACAAAGACAGATCCCTGCTTCCCCCTCCCCAAGGAGGGTGGCCCTGTCAAGAGATGCTAACCACACCCATGTGGCCAGCACCATGTGTGAACTCAGGAAGTGAAAGAAGGGTGGAGCCTGGGCCTGGCCTTTAAGACCAGTCACCCCACAGTGGTGCCATCAGCCCGTCCACCTCTCCCCTGGGAGAAAGCAAGGGTCATGAGAATGTTCCCTCTGATATTATCCCAAATGGGAAGAGAAGCAGGAATCTTTTTCCCTATGTGCTTTCGAGTGCTAAGTTGCTTCAGTCATGCCAACTCTGTTCGATCCTGTGGACTGTAGCCCACCAGGCTCCTCTGTCCACGGGATTCTCCAGGAAAGAATGCTGGAGAGGGTTGCCATTTCCTTGGGATTTCCAGGGAATCTTCCCAGGGGATTGAACCCACATCTCTTGAGTCTCCTGCCTTGACTGGTGGGTTCTTTACCACTAGTGCCACCTGGGAAGCCCCTCTTATGTTCTGGGTCTAAAGAGGAAATAAAATTTTATCTGGTTATTCTTCATCTGCCAGATGTTTGAATATTGTTAAGAGTGTTCCTGGAATGAAGAAGAGGATGTATGAAGGCATGAAGCCATGAAAGGGAGTGGCAAGTCCAAAAAATAGCCCATAGTTCATTTTGTTTATAGCCTGGTGAGTGTGCAGAGGAAACCTTAGAAGTGTCTAGACAGGTGGGCAGGAAGAAGGTGGTTTGTCAAGATGGGTTAGTTGGAAGAAAAGTGTCTGCTACAGTCTGAATGTTTGTGACCTGCCCAAATTCTTATGTTGAAATCTTAACCTCCAAAAGTGATGATATTAGTAGGTGAGGTCTTTGGAAGGTGGTTAGGTCATGAGGATAGAGTCCTCATGAATGGGATTAGTGCCCTTTTAAGAGAGGATCCAGAGAGATCTCTAACACCTTCAGCCACATAATGATGCAATAAGAACTTCGTGACCCAGAAGAGAGCTATCACCCCAGCATGCTGGCAGCCTAACTTCAAGCCTCCAGGATTGTGAGAAATGAATATTCGTTGATTATAAGCTACCCAGTCTGTGGTACTTTGTTATCGCAACCTGACTTAGAAATCAGAAATGTAAAGCAAACGTCATATTTATCCATGAAACACTAGAGGCAGTCTCATTAAGTCAAGGAATGGCACAAGAAAGTCTGTTATTGCTCATATTATTCAGCATTTTTCCTGGAAGTTTTAGACACCACAATAACACAATTTTTAAAAGTTGGAGGCATAACAATTAGAAAAGATAAGACAAAATTATCATTATATACAGATATGACTGCCTACCTCCTGTGCTATTACCAAAACAACTGGATTGGAGACTGTATTAGTCTGCTAAGGCTGCAGTAACAGAGTGCTCTAGGCTGGTGTTGGCACATTTGATTTTTCCGGAGACTCTACCCTTGGCTTGCAGATGGCACGCTCTTTCTTTCTTCATATGGCCTTTTCTCTGTGTGAACTCATCCCTTGCGTGTCTTCCTCTTTAGATGAGGACAAGGCCCCACCCTGATGATTTCATTTAACCTTGTGCTGTATTCTTAGTCACTCAGTCATGTCCACTCTTTGCGACCCCATGGACTGTAGACCACCAGGCACCTCTGTCTATGGGGATTCTCCAGGCAAGAATCTCCATTGGAGTGGGCTGCCATGCCTTCCTCCAGGGTATCTTCCCAACCCAGGGATTGAACCCAGGTCTCCTACATTGCAGGCAGATTCTTTACCACCTGAGCCACCAGGGAAGCCCATAAAACTGGAGTGGGTAACCTATCCCTTCTCCAGGGGATCTTCCCAACCCAGGAATCAAACCAGGATCTCCTGCATTACAGGCAGATTCTTTACCAACTGAGCTGCCAAGGTTACCACTTTAAAGGCCCTGTGTGCACGTTCAGTCATGTCTGACTCTTTGGGACCCCATGGACTGTAGCCCACAAGGTTCCTCTGTCTATGAAATTTTGGGCAAGAATACTAAAGTGTATTGCCATTTCCTTCTTCAGGGGATTTTCCGACCCAGGGATCAAAACCACCTTCATTTAGGTGGATTTCTTTTCTCACCGCTGAGTCACCAGTGAAAGTGAAAGTTGCTCAGTTGTGTCCGACTCTTTGCAACCCCATGGACTATATAGTCCATGGAATTCTCCAGGCCATAATACTGGAGTGGGTAGCCTTTCCCTTCTCCAGGGGATCTTCCCAACCCAGGGATGGAACCCAGGTCTCCCCCATTGCAGGAGGATTCTTTACCAACTGAGCCACCAGGGAAGCCCTTAAGGCCCTATGCCCAAAGGAATTCACACCAAGTGAATACATGTGAATGGGGGGAAATATAAATTCAGTCCATAAGAGAGACTAAGATCTACAGCCATAACTGGGCTTCTTGAGATCCTTCCTGCAGCACTGATCTGAGAGAGGGAAGAGAAAGAGAAAGGGAAGTATGGAAACAGGAGTCAAGCAAACACACTCAAAGCTCTCTCTCTAGTTACTCAACTTCTCCTGGAGGCAAGAGAGTGGGGAAGGGAGGGAGTAGGTGTGTTACTCTAACAGTGAATCTCAAGCCTTGCTGCTATTAGAATAATCTGGGGAGCTTTCCAAAAGTATCCACGCCTGGGGGGAGTCTAGGCTTATAAATTGTTTTGTTGAGAAATAGTTCATTTACTATAAGGTGCACTTTTAAAAGTATACAAGTCAGGGAATTCTCTGGTGATCCAGTGGTTGGTACTCTGAACTTTCAATGCCAAGCACCTGGACCCGATCCCTGGTGAGTGAACTAGAAGCCACAAGCTGCAAGGTGCAGCCAAAAACAAAACAAACAAACAAAAAAAACCCCAAAAGTGTACAACTAGCTATATATTCACAAAGTCATACATTTATGATTGCTGTCTAATTCCAGAACATTGTCATCATCCCCCCCGCAAAAAACCTCAGATCCATTCACAGTCACCATCCATTTCTCCTCATCTCTAACCCCTGGTAAGCACTAAGTTACTTTCTTTCACTATGGATTTGCTGGACATTTCATAAAATGGAATCATATAATATGTGGTCTTTAGTGTCTGGCTTCTTTCATGGGTTAGTGTATTTTAAAAAATCTCTCTGTGCAACCAGGATTAAGAGCCATGTGCATTCACAAGAATTCCTCTGTGCCTCACCTAGTGTCAGTAAGCAGCAAAAGAGAGTCTCAGCAGCTCCAGAAGAAAAAGCTGATAAAGGCTCCGATTGACACAGCTTGGGTCATATAATCACCCCTTGACCAATTGAGTGGCCAGAGAACATGATCACTCCTGTGGCCTTTAACCTGAGGAAAAGGGGCGTATTGCCCAAGGATTTTAAATAGGGGAGGATGTAATCAGATTTTGACATGTCTACTTGTCCAAGAAATTCAAACTATTAAGGAAAACCAATCAACCTTAAGATCCTAAATATTAAGAGTCTGATGCAATGATGTTGCTAATAAAAAAATATATTCTCTGTTATGGACTGAATGTTTGTACTCCTCTCTCCCTTCCCGCTTCCCCACCAAATTTATTTGCTGAAGCCCTAATTCTCAGTGTGATCTTATTTGGAGGTGGGCCCTTTAAGTGAGGTCATGAGGGTGGGGCCCCCGTGATGAAATTAACGTCCTTATAAGAAGAGAAGGAGAGATCAGAGCTCTCTCACCACCATGTGAGGACACAGCAAGAAGCCAGGAATGGAATAGAGTCCTCATAGAACCCAGCAATCCTGGCACCCTAATCCTGGACATGCCAGCTATCAGAACTGTGAGGAATATATTTCTACTGTTGAAGCCAACCAGCCTACAGTATTTTGTTTTGACAGCCCTAACTGACTAAAAGATTTTCTAAATCCAATGGCCAATATATAGGAAATACAGAAGACTGAGCATCTAGTTAAATGATACCATGGGGTGCAAAACCCAGAATGTGGGAATCACTACAGGACAAGACAATGTGTCTCTTTTCTCTTAATTTCAGTAAATAAACTGCAAGGAAAAGAAAGAGAGAGAAGGAGAAGAAACAGATTTAAAGACATTTAAAGACACAGCAAGTACTTCCCTGGTAGTCCAGTGACTAAGCCTTCTTGCTCTCAATGCAGGGGGCCCAGGTCCAATCCCTGATCAGAGAACTAGATCCCACAAGCCACAACTGAGAGGTCACATCCCAAAACTAAAAGATCCTGCGTGGTGCAATGAAGATCAAAGATCCCACGTGCCAGAACTAAGATCAGGCACAGCCAAACAAATAACTATTTTTTAAGTAAAAAAATTAAAAAGATAAAGACACAGCAATAATTACAATGTATAAACTTCATTTACATCCTAAGTTTTTAAAAACTTGTGACATTTATGAGACAATTGGAAATCTGCACACTAGATATTTTAGATATTTAATGCTAAGGAGTTATATTGTTATTTTAAGTCTGATAATGGTATTTTAAAAATCTTTTATCTTTTAGAAACCCAGGAAGCACAAGCTGGAATCAAGATTGCTGGGAGAAATATCAAGAGCCTCAGCTATGCAGATGATACCACCCTTATGGCAGAAAGTGAAGAAGAACTAAAGAGCCTCTTGATGAAAGTGAAAGAGGAGAGTGAAAAAGTTGGCTTAAAGCTCAACATTCAGAAAACTAAGATCATGGCATCCAGTCCCATCACCTTATGGCAAATAGATGGGGAAACTGGAAACAGTGGCTGACTTTATTTTTCTGGGCTCCTAAATCACTGCAGATGGTGATTGCAGCCATGAAATTAAAAGACGCTTACTCCTTGGAAGGAAAGTTATGGCCAACCTACACAGCATATTAAAAAGCAGAGACATTACTTTGCCAACAAAGGTCTGTCTAGTCAAGGCTATGGTTTTTCCAGTGGTCATGTGTGGGTGTGAGAGTTGGACTATAAAGAAAGTTGAGCGCCGAAGAATTGATGCTTTTGAACTGTGGTGTTGGAGAAGACTCTTGAGAGTCCCTTGAACTGCAAGGAGATCCAACCAGTCCATCCTAAAGGAGATCAGTCCTGAGTGTTCATTGGAAGGACTGATGTTGAAGCTGAAACTCTAATATTTTGGCCACCTGATGCGAAGAGTTGACTCATTTGAAAAGACCCTGATGCTGGGAAAGATTGAGGGCAGGAGGAGAAGGGGACAACAGAGGATGAGATGGTTGGATGGCATCACCGACTCGATGGACATGGGTTTGGTTGAACTCCGGGAGTTGGTGATGGACAGGGAAGCCTGGTATGCTGTGGTTCATGGGGTTGGAAAGAGTCAGACATGACTGAGCAACTGGAATGAACTGAACTGAACTGAACTATTTAGGAATAAAATCATAGGTTACATGGAGTTTGCTTCAAAATATTATGTGAGTGGGAAGCAGATTGAGACAGGAATTCAGCAGACCTGTCCTGGGCTGATGGCTGTTGGGGGTGGGGGAATAGAAACATATAGTATTATAGTATTCTGTCTTCTTTAATGTATGTTCAAAATTCTGCATAATAAAAAATTTAAAAGTAATAAAAGTACATGTACATATTCATATTAAGGCAGGCCTGCCTCCAATTTTTTTTTTTTCTCTTCTTCTTCTTTTTTTTTTGGCTGTGCAAACACTACGTGGGATTTTCATTCCCCAACCAGGCACCAGGAATGGAATCCATGTCACCTGCAGTGGGAACTCCTAGTCTTAACCACTGGACCACAAGGGAAGTCCCCTGCCTCCATTTTTTGTAGTGGTTTGAGTCTTTGAATATTTTAAAAAGCACTAAAACTATATTTTTTTAAAGAGGAAAAAGAAGAAGAACACCCTGGCCATAGTGGGGTGACTGGATTGGACAGGTTGGAAAACTGAAGGTAGACAGCCTGGCTTCAAGGCTGTTTGAATGACCCTAGGAGTAATGGTGATGGCAGGAGGGAAAATGAAAAAAAGCAAAGAGACACTTAGAAAGTGGCATACTGGGTATTTGCTATACTAAGGAGTTATTATCAATTCTTTTTTGCTTGGTATTTGGTTGGGTGTGGAGAGTGAGGTAGAGAAATGCATAAAGTATGAGGCCCAGTTTCTGGCTTGAGCAAGATGGTGGTGCCATCTTGTGAACTTAAAAAGCTTGAGGGAGAAGGTGATGAGTTCAGATGCACACACAGTGACTTTGAGGTACCTGTGGGGGCATCCAGGTAGAGCAGGCCAGTTGGTGAAGAGTTCTGGGAGGAGGTCAGGCAGGTACAGCAAACTGGAAGCTCTTAGTATAGCGCTGGTGATTGAGGCCGTGTCCAGGGACCAGATGGCCTGGAGAAGGAAGGACTCTGGAGAAAAAAGGGAATCTGGGCCCAGAGGGAGGCCGACATCGAAAGGAGAACAGGAGAAAGAGGAGCCCACAAGACAGGTTGGAGGAGAGCAGCCAGAAAAGTAAGGGGAGAATTAAGGAGTGTAAGTGTCACAGAAGTTGTAGGAGAAAGAAGTGGAAAAGGGTCAATAGTTTAAAAGCCTTGGAATGTTTGTAGACAGAAATAAATGAATACTAGCCATTGGATTCAACCACAAAGGCGTTGTTTGTGACCTCGGTGAGGGCGGCTTCTGGGCTGCTGAGCACATAAGCCAATTGCCTTGGGTTGAAGAGTGAATGGGAGAAAAACAAAGATGCTTCTGATGGTCTGCTCTCCTCCTCCGCAGGCCCTTCTAACGGAGGCTGCCCTGTGCACGATCCCTTGGCCCTAAATAGTCACATCCTGTAATATGAGGTCAGAGGCATGACTCCTCTCATCTATTGAGGAAATTACAAGGCTAATTACATTCCATCTCTCTTGGGCATATGTCTGTTGACAGTAGGAGCCAGACTAAAGATTCTGAGGTTGGCTGGAGCTGATGACATCCTTATGAGAGGGCGCTAGGTGAGATGTAGAGAGATAGGAGAATGGAAGAGATGGTCAGAGAGAAACAGAGAGAGAGAGAGAGGAGAGGAGGGACGGGGAAGGGAGGGGAGTGGAGGGAGGAAAGGTGAGGATCATTTGATCCTGATGGGCGTGCCATCCTTATTCCAAGTTTCTATGGGACTAGCTTTATTTCATTATCTTAACTCTAGGTTTGCATACGGTTTCTCGTATGTCCCTGCAAGAGGCAGCTCCCTCGTGCCAGCCAAATGGGTCTCTGTTCTAAAGGAACTTGAACAAAACAGGAGGTGAAGAAATAGAGGTGGTGAGTGCAGACAACTCCATCCAAAAACTTGGTTTTGCAAGGGAAGAGAGAGATGGAGCAGTAACTGAATAGAGGGGTGAGGATGACTTGAGGATATTTTAATGCTGATGTGAAAATCAAGTGAGAGACAGAAGTTGGACACACAGGAGTGTTGAGATCATGGATAAAGAAAGGTCTCAGAAGAGGTGGGTGGTGAGATCATCCACAAACAGAGATGCATCTGACTAGCATCCGCTCCCCAGGTCAGAGTGGGTCTCTTCTCAGCTGCCGCACTAATCATGCCTCCCAGTAAGAGAGGAGCCACAAGGACTCTGCTCTGTCATAATCCACCATACCATTCTATCAGGCTGTTAGCTGCTTGGGTTCGAGGTATCATATGTCATGTCAAATGCCTCATAGACTTGCTAAGTCACTGGTTAGTAGCATTTGACCGCTGTATGTGAATGCTTCCTTTAGCAGCACCTGATTCTAATATAGAGCTTCAAAGATGGGGTTGGTTATATTCTGGCAGTTTATATACATAGCTCACATACACACTATAAATGCTGATTTTAGCAGATAAGTTGGGACAATAAAGAGTGATCATGCTTTTAAAAAAAGTTTTTTTCCAGAAAAAAAACAGAGTGGCAGCTGCTGAGTATCGACTCTCTGTCAAGCCAGGTCTCTTATCTTCTCAGGCAGTGGGAATAGGATAGATGTTAACAGGGGACCTCCATGCCCCACAAGTTGAACTCAGGCCTCAAGATCCACCCTATCGATCACACACATGCTGCTGTCCATTCCACCTTGACCTCTGGACTTGGCTTTGGTGGAGGCAGGAATCAAGGACAAGACGGCATCTTGCCTAAAGAATTCACATGTGTAATGCACAGATTTTCTGTCCAACAGACATCAGTTGCTCCCTATTACCAATCAAATTTCACACACACACACAAAGCCTCACCTTAAGTTTTTTTTGTAAATATTTATTTATTTGGCTGCACCAGGTCTTAGTGGAAGCATGGGGGATATTTAGTTGCAGCATGCAAACTCTTTGTTATGGCATGTGGGATCTAGTTCCCTGACCAGGGATTGAGCCCAGGCTCCCTGCATTGGGAACAGAGTCTTAGCCACTGGACCACCAGGGAATTCCTTCACCTTAAGTTTTAAGGCATAATGTACGTGCATGTTCAGGTGTATCGGACTCTTTGGGACCCCATGGACTGTAGCCTGCCAGGCTCCTCTGTTCATGGGATTTCCCAGGCAAGAATGCTGGAGTGAGTTGCCATGCCCTCCTCCAGGGGATCTTCTGCACCCAGGGAGCGAACCTGCAACTCCTGGCATCTCCTGCATTGGCAGGCGGATTCTTTATCACTGTGCCACCTGGGAAGCCTAAGGCCTAACCCGACAGATGGATTCACTGTCTCCCACTACTTCTTTGCCTACATTCCATGCTCTAGCTACTCCAGACAGCTCACTGTAGAACTTCTCCCCATCAAGGCTTGGAAATCGCCTGTTTCCTTTTCAAACTTCCCTACTGGATCAGCCCTAAGCAACCTAGAGAGGACTGAGTCTTGCTTGCGGATGTCCGTCTCCCTCCTAGCACAATGCTTGGTATAGAGTAAGCGCTCAACAACTATTGAGTAAAAATTTCCCTGAATGGCGACTTCCCTGGTGGTCCAGTGGCTAAGACTACACACCTGATGTAGGAGACCCAGGTTCAATCCTTGATCAGGGAACTAGATTCTCCATGTGCAACTAAGATCTGGTGTAGCCACATAAATAAAAATAAATATTAAGGAAAAATTTTCTCTGTATGAACTTCTTGCTTTTCCATCTGCAGACTTTTGTTCATGTTACTCCTGCTCCCCAGAAGATGCTTAAGCCAGATTCCCCTGATCTACTGTTCTCTCTCTCCATGAACTACTTGTCCCGATTATACCTGCATTTTATTAGCAAATTATGTTCTGCCATGCACAGCCTCCACACACTGTGTTCAAGCTATTGGTTTACTTGGTTTGCTCCACTCACCCCTTCATTCCCACTAGGCTGGGAGGAGCTCCCTGGAGGCAAAGGACAGGTATTACCCATCTCTATGTCTGGTCTTATAAGCTCTGCATCTCCGCAGCAATTAGAATAATATCTGCCATATAGCATGTATCAATAATACCTGTGTAACCCAGGTAAGACAGGCCCCTCTTCTGTGCCCTGGAGGGCTTTTTGCTAACACGTCAAGGGGAGAGTGGGAACAGGAATCAGACAGTCAGTCCTACTGTGTCCTAATTTGGAAACAGCCCTTAGACAATAGGACGCTAAGTCTGGTGATAGCTGGTGGTGCCTCCACGGCAGGGGTCTGAGAAAAAGAGAATTCAGCTGCAGGTCTGTTAGAGGCATACTCCCCAGTTGATCAGAAAACACTTACCACACCTTTTCCTGCCTTTCTAGTCTTTGCTAATACAAGCATCACTGAACACAATGGAGGCTACAGTTGTGGACTGAGATGAACAGAGATCTCACAGAGCAGCTAGTATAGACTTTAGTGGAATGAACAACAAAAAAATCTTCACTTGGGCAGTTCCCTTGTACCACCCACAGTGAGGAGGTCTTATAGTGTTAGGCTTTCAGCATAAGTGGGCCACAAAGACATGTCTTTTCTCACCATCTGTCCATCTTCCCTAATGCTTCCCTTTCCTCCAACACCCCTGCGTTCACCAGGGAACTAACTGCTCTCCTATTTCCTTCCATAAACTCTCCCTTCTTCACAGGTTATTAACCACATTGCCCAAACTTTGTTGATTTTTTTTTCCTACTTATTCCATCCATTCCTGAAAAATGTGTTCTAAAATATCCCACCATGATTGTGGATTGTCTATTTCTTTCCGTGTCTATCAACTTTATCATCTGTTTTAAAGTGATGTTTTTATTAGGTACTGGATATCATGTATAAAGAATTACAGATATAATTTGAGTCTTTGGGTGATGGTAGGATTTACTTTTGTTTCTGGTAGGCAATAAGGTCTGGGGAGATACCCTTACACTATGGTTTTAAATCAGAGAGGATTCTGTTCACCAGGGGACACTGGCAATGCTTGGAGACGTCTCTGGTTGTCAGAACTTGGGAGAGGGTGCTACTGCCTCTAGTAGGTAGAAGCCAGGGGAGGCTGCTCAACATCCTACAATGCACAGGCTGGTCCCATTTGTGTGTGTGTGCTAAGTCACTTCAGTCGTGTCCAACTCTTTGTGGCCCTATGAACTGCAGCCTGCCAGGCTTCTTTGTCCATGGGGATTCTCCAGGCAAGAATACTGGAGTGGGTTGCCATGCCCTTTTCTGGGGGATCTACTCAACCCAGGGATGGAACCCTTGTCTCCTGTATTGCAGGCAGATTCTTTACCCACTGAGCTACTGGGGAAGCCCATTAGCTGCCCCCAAATGATAATAACACTGAGGCTCAGAGACCTTGTCTTAACCCAATCAAACACTGAGCTGATTGGAAGCTGGGTTTCAATCTTTGGGAGAGTTTCTCTATTCTCACCCCAGTCCTCTGTGTAGCCCATTGGAAATCCCAGCTGAACGCCCAAGGTGATTACGTGGACTCCTCCTCCTTGGGGGCTCTGAACTCCAATTTTTGTCCCTTTAGCGTAAGAGGCTGGAAATGTCCCTGCCTCTTAAGAATGGGCAAATGTCTCAAAAGTAAACTCTCTGCTAACCCTTTTCTCTAGGATCTTGGCCCTCAAACTCTCACCACCTTGATAATTCACCTTCACACACTTGTCTTCGATGTTTTGTTCAGCTTTCCTCACTATTCTTAATAGAACTCGTCTGATATTATAGAATCACCACTTTCCCCAGGGAGAAGAAGTTGCTTCTCATTTTTCTCCAGTCTTTCAAATGCAGGTTTTAGGCCTTGCCATGATGCTGAGATTCTTCTCTGCTCATAACCTTGTCCATTTGCCTGGAGAGGGACAGCTCTAGTCCCTGTAGAAGGAATGATGATGGATGCTATGATTTCCCATAATTGCTGCCACCAGCAAGAGCTATGAGAGAGAGCCGTGGAGTGATGGGGTTTCTTACTAGTTATCTAACAAATAAATGTGACTCATTAATTTTTCCATTCCCCTACAAGGATAAAATAGCCCCATCTCATACAAAGACATTTTATCTTGACCCTGCTCTTTGTGAAAGAACAAACCTGGCCTAAGGAAATGGCAACCCACTCCAGTATTCTTGCCTGGAAAATCCCATGGAGCCTGGAGGGCTATAGTCTATAGGGTCGAAAAAGAGTTGGACACGACTTAGCAGCTAAACGACAAAAGTAGAAGTGCTAAGAGCACTTGCCTTTCCCCTCAAAATCAGGCTTACATAGCTAGAAAATCAACCAAGATAGGAATGGGCCATAACATACCATATATCATCTCAAATGGGAGTGGTCAGTTCTCATAATTGGAATAGAATTATAATCAGATTGTTTATTTTTTCTGATTCATAAGTCATTCCAATTTTAGAAAATGGGCGTGTCTCATGATTCATGGAATGAAAGCATGAATGACTGAATGAAAGTGAAAGTCGCTCAGTCATGTCCAACTCTTTGTGACCTGATGGACTATACAGTCCATGGAATTCTCCAGGTCAGAATACTGGAGTGGGTAGCTGTTCCCTTCTCCAGGGGATCTTCCCAACCCAGGATGGAACCCAGGTCTCCCACATTGCAGGCGGATTCTTCACCAGATGAGCCACAGGGGAAGCCCTCCCATCCCAGAGCTGTGTCCTAATCTTAGATCAGCACCACATCCTGTGCTTGTTTTTTTTTTTTTTTAACTTGGTCTTCAAATAAGGCTTTGGTCTTTGTTAATGCATCGATTGTGTTATAAGAAATAAAAAATAATGAAAGAAGGAATTCATTCTGAAATGGAGCCCACAATCTCAGGAATGACTTCCTGTGAAAGCAGGAAAGATTTTCTTCCAGCTGGGGTAAAAACAAAAGGTATAGTCATGAGTCGCCCCCTACCGCTCAACGGGGTGAAATCCTTGACCTCAGATTTTGGTTATTCGTGGCGTTGAGTCTTATATTAGCAGTCTTGGAACTGAAGCAGAATTTCAAGAGCTCAAGGGAAGCGAGTCCCTAATACACACAGTGAGTTACTGAGGATTCTGGGGTGAAGAGCCAAGATCTCAGGACTCTAGGGCCTAATGTAATAGTCACAGTCCATCCACCCAGGCCAGTAGCTGCCAACTTTAGCCTGTGTTTGTAAATTAACTCCCCTGGAGATTTGTAACTTTCGAATAGCTTTTGGTAAAGCCTTACTTTAAAGAACTATTTCAAGGTTTGCATTCCAACGTACCACAAATTAAATCACATGTATAATAAAATAAACCATCTCAGCCATACATTTTGTACTAATCAATAAAGTTATTCTTGGGACCCCTTCCCTCCCCCTCCCTTCTTTTTCCTCCTCCTTCCCCCCACCTCCTCCCGTCCCCCCTTTTGCTCTCTCTCTTGTTTTTCATTCTAAGAAACTTAATCCTTAAAACCATTCATCATATGATTATGAAATGTTTTATTTTTAAACTGTTTTATAAAATCTTGATCATTTAGAAAAAAAATCTTGATCATTAGGGTGAAACATAATGAATAAAATGGAAGTTATCATATATTTTTAATATTTTTAAATCCTGAGAGTTAAAAAATATAGGAAGAATAATTATCATTTTGTCTCTTTTTGTCTGAAAGAACTTTGCGACACAATAGTTCATCAAAATTATCTAAAAATTTTGAAAAATACAACTGGGCACCTATTGAGAGAAATTTATAAATTATGCCATAATTACGATTGTGCCACAGGGTGGAATCTTCAGGCAAGAGTCTTCATGTAGATTCTTTTAGTTATGAAAATTCTGAGCAAGTAGGTGCTCATTGCCCTAGCGGAAGGTGATAAAGCTTTTTTAAAGGGTTGGTGAAGCCTGTTTCTTCCTGAATACCTCTTGATAAGCAAATCCAGTAGCCAAGGAGAAAGAATATAAATTTGCCCAACAGTAAAGGAGGCTGGCTTCCCAGGTGGCTTAGCGGTAAAGAACTCACATGCCAATGCAGGAGATTTGATCCCTGGGTCAGGAAGATCCCCCGGAGTAGGAGATGGCAACCCACTCCTGTATCCTTGCCTGGAGAATCCCATGGACAGAGGAGGCTGGTGGGCTGCAGTCCACAGGGTCGCAAACAGTCATGACTGAGCATGCACACACTCAACAGTAAAGGAGATTTGTCAGGGAAAAATATCCAAATCTCAGCCTGTTCTCTCTGAGATTCAAAGACAGGAAAACCTGTTGGGATAGATGAAAGGTTGCTGACAGAAAAGAATACCAAAAGTCCCACGGGAAACTGTGTGAGAGAATTCTGAACTGGAGACCAGAGGTGTGAGTGTGAGGATGGGGAAATGGTTGGAAGGCTGCAAGGAGCTTAGCGAGGGTTCACAGGAGGACATACCTGGAGGCCCAGAGGTGGAGGTCGACAGGAAAAAACTGGTTGACTATTTTCAGCTGCGTTCTGTTGAAGCTGGCTAAGAGGCTTGTTCAGGTGAAGGTGTTGAGAAGAGTCATGTTCAGCAGCTAAGTCGTGTACGACTCTTTGCAAAACCATGGACTGCAGGCTTTCCTGTCCAGGACCGTCTCCTGGAGTTTGTTTGAAAAGTCCTGTTACGGTGATAAACAGCTCTTCTGCATCACACCTGGGAAGGAAGGTAAACAGTTCACGTGCAGCCCAGTGGAGGGTATCTCAGGGCCCCTCCTAGTTTTGCCATTTGACAAATATAATGAATTTCCACGCTCGTCTGTGAGTGAAACATGTTCTGCACATCTTCCTAGTACCCCTTTCAGCAGCCATATTCTTTATGTCAAAGTGCACAGATGTGAGAGCTGGCCGTAAAGACGCCTGAGTGCCAAAGAGTTGATGCTTTTGAATTATGGTGCTGGAGAAGACTCCTAAGAGTCCCTTGGACTTCAAGGAGATCAAATTTGTCAATCCTAAAGGAAATCAACCCTGAATATTCATTGGAAAGGCTGTTGCTGAAGCTGAAGCTCCAGTACTTTGGCCACGTGATGTGAAGAACTGACTCATTGGAAAGGACCCTGATGTTGGGAAAGATTGAAAGCTAAAGGAGAAGGGGATGACAGAGGATGAGACGGTTAGATAGCATCACCAACTCAATGGATGTGAATCTGAACAAACTCTGGGAGACAGAGGAAGCCCAAGACAAAAGAAGACAGAGGAGCCTGGCATGCTGCAGTCCAAGGGGTTGCAAAGATTTGGACATGACTTAGTGACTGAACAACAAGTAAGCTGTTTATCTGCTTATGCTAATAACTGCGTGAGTCTGTGAGCCAGTGAGCTGGAAAGGTCTGTGTCCAATAAGCCCTGGGCCTCATCCTGGGATGAATCTTCATGGGGACCAACATGCTGGTTCCCACAGTGGGTATGGCTGAGAAGGAAGTTCTGGACTCAACCACTGGTTGTATCAGTGTGACCCAAGAGAGCCTTGAATTTGGAGCCTGGAATGCAGCTGCACGTTGGTGTCCTTAGGCTTCCAGGTCAGGTCTCTGCAAAAGGAGCAAATGTCCACCTAGTAAAGAAGGCCTGCTTTCAGTGGTGACCCTGAGGTACCTATGAGGCACCAGCTGGCGAGCAAAGCCAACTCCTTGTCCTCTCTCTCTTTCTGTAGGATGGACCCCCTGACCTGAGTGAGTGTCCCCTGAGATTCTTGGACAACTCAGGGAGGAAAGGAGAGGCCTTGCGATGGAGACACTGGGCTTCTTGCCCACGATGGCATGCGGGTGCTTTAGAGACTGAGGGAAAAATTAGAGACCTGACTGTATGTAGACTCCACAGCATTGGTTGAAGCAGATGAAACTCATTTTGAGGTCTCCTAATTTGCCTTGTTGAGAGTCTCAAGAAAAGCAATACCATTTTGTTTCTGTAGCCAGCTGCCCTCTGTGCGCAAATGGTCCTGAGATGAAGCTGGCTTCATCCTCAAGGCCTCTGTCTTTAGGGAATCACATCATTCAAACCTCTTTTCTTCCCCATGGGCTGTGCTGAAGGTATGGGTGCTCTGCAACTTTGCTTTGAATATATTACTCTGCTTCATCGCCCTGGCCCTAGGTGACTTGATCAACACTGAGTATCCAACCTAAGGCAGACTCCATGGACGAGA
Organism: Cervus elaphus; assembly: GCF_910594005.1. Taxonomy (NCBI): domain Eukaryota; kingdom Metazoa; phylum Chordata; class Mammalia; order Artiodactyla; family Cervidae; genus Cervus; species Cervus elaphus. The sequence continues at coordinate 81,909,144 of NC_057829.1, read as the reverse complement.
CAGTGAACTGTCTCTCCAGGTGGTAAGAGATGCTCTGTCAGTCCAATCTATATTCAAACATTGTAACTAAGATACATAGAGAATGAGATACAGAGAAATTGGAACCTTTCTTAACTGCTGGTGGAAATGTAAAAATGGTGCAGCCACTTTGGAAGACAATCTGGCAGTTCCTCAGGAAGTTAAACACAGTTACCATGTGACCCAGCAAGTATATTCACTTGGGTATATTCTCAAGTGAAATGGAAACATATGTCTGCACAAAAATTTACACACAAATCTTCATAGCAGCATTATTCATGATAGCCCCAAAAGTGAAAACAACCTAAATGTCCTCAAACTGAGGAATGGATAAATAAAATGTGATGTATCCACACAATAGATGTTTTCCAGCAATAAAAGGAAGTCTGGATTCATGTTACAACATGGATGAATCTTGAAAACATTACATTGTGAAGGAAGCCCGTCAAAAGATCAAATAGTGGATGACTCCATTTCTGTGAAATGTCAAGAAGAGACGGAACCTACAGAGACAGAAAGTAGATTAATGGTTGCCAAAGACTGGGTGTAGGGATAGGGTTAAGAGGAAATGGGGAGTAAATATTGAAGGGTGTAGAGTTTCGTTTAGGGGGTGATGAAAACGTTCCAATTGACTGTGGTTATGGTCACACAACTCTGTGAATATACTAAAAAACTGAACTGTACATTTAAATGAGTCAATTACAAGGTACATAAATTATATATGAATAAGGCTGAAGTTAAAAAAAAAAAAAACAACTTACGGGTGACTTCCTTGGTGGTCCAGTGGCTAGGACTCTGCAGTCCCAATGCAGGGAGCCTGGGTTTGATCCCTGGTTGGGGAACTAGATCCCACATGCCACAACTAAGACCCATCCCAGTCAAAAAAAAAAAAGCAAATATTAAAAAAAAAACAACTTGGACTTCTCTGGTGGTACAGTGAATAAGAATCCACCTGCCAATGCAGGGGACACAGGTTCAATTCTTGGTTCGGGAAGATTCTACAGGCTGCAGAGCAACTAAGCCCGTGCACTGCACCTACTGAAGCCCGTATGCCTAGAGACTGTGCTCCACAGCAAAAGTCACTGCAATGAGAAGCCCGTGCACCATACTCACCATAACGGAGAGCAGCCCCCCACTCGCTGGGGTGAGAGAAAGCCCACACGCACCAATGAAGACCCAGCAGAGCTCCCCAATAAAACAAACCCAAAAAGCTTATTATGTAGGTAATGAAACAGTGCACAGTGGCAGAGGAAGCAAAAAGGCTCAGATATAAAGAAAGACCAACTGGCCATGAGTAGCCTGTGTAAACCGAAGCTGTACCTCTAGGGAGGAGTAAAAGGAGGAGGCACGTGATTATGTCTTCACTGCTCCCAGTGCGGTTGCCACCATCTCTAAAGACTCCTCTACAACTTTCTAGTGCTCTGTCTCACCCAGCTGTGAGCCAGCAGAGGTACATCCTTGTCCTCCAGAGTAGCCTTCTTATGTGAGAGTGAATGCCCATGTTCACGGTCTTCCCTGATAACTCAAGTGGTAAAGAATCCTCCAAGACTCAGATTCCATCCCTGGGCTGGGAAGATCCCTTGGAGGAGGAAATGGCAACCCACTCCAGTATTCTTGCTGGGAAAATCCCACGGACAGAGGAGCCTAGCTGGCTACAGTCCATAAAGTCACAAAAGAGTTGGACATGACTGAGCATGCAAGCATGCATGCATGCATGCACACCAGTATTCCCACTATTACCACACTGGCTTGGTCATTTGAAGCTAAGCAGGTTCAAGAATCTATAGGTCATGAAAAGCCTCATGATAGGTATTCCTGGAGCCTGTTCATTGTGAATTTCCAGGTGCCTGATTCCTGACCGAGGCTTTTTTTGCTGGAAACTTGTCTGTTCCATTACATCCTTCCTGTTTCCATGGGAGGATGCTAGGAAAGCACATGGCTTTTGGACACAGATGCCTTGAAGACTCCAGGTCACGAGCTGGCCCTCGTGTATGCTCTGTCTGGCTCAATCCCCACCATCTGGGATTGACTGCTTACATTTTGTTTAGTAACATATAAAGGGGCATCTTTTTGTGTCTCAGTTTTGGAATTGAACTGTTCCCTTCCGTACACATGAAGTTGAGGGCCCTGAATGGTGACTGCCATGGTTAGGTACCAACTGTCAGGAGCATTAAGGGTGCTGCTTTTACAGCCCAGCCCCTATTTCTGTATTCCTGTGTTTACCACCAGCAGGTTCCAGCTCCCAGGAACCATGCTGTCTCCTGGTCTCCTTGCCAAGGTCGGTCTCTCCAAAGGTTCCATCTCACCGAGGTTGGAATGGCCAGTGGTTGCCAGCCTGAGTGCCTTCCTGATGGCATCATGCGCCCGGATTCTTATGTCCTAATCGTTGTTGGGGAGACAACAGTAGAGCAATTTCAGGAAGAGCTGGCAGCCTAGTCCAATGGCAGACCCTGGGCCTCTCTGGATCCCGGCCTTTCATCAGCTCCTGATTGCCTCAAGGCCTGACCTGGGTGTTCCCTGGGTTCCAGGGATCAAAGATCTTTGCAGTAAACCCTGTTGCTTGAAGTCCTATGGGGAGAAGGGGTCTCTGTTCCCACTTTCTGGGAACCGTGAAATCCTTGCCTGGCACTCACTATAAAAAGACATCATCTGGGGACTTCCCTGGTGGTTCAGTGGTTAAGATTCCGCACTCCCAATGCGGGGGGCCTGGGTTCGATCCCTGGTTGGAGAATTAGATCCCACATGCTACAACTAAGCGTTCAGATACCTCAACCAAAGATAGGAAATCCCATGTGCTATGCCTAAGGTCTGACACAGCCAAATAATAATAAATGAATAAAAAAGATGCCATCCAGGCCTGAGTGCTGGTGGTTGGGGGTGGTTGCAGAGATGGATGGGGATGGCAGGGAGAGAGGAAACGGAGGCGTGTGTGATTATTTCTCCCCTGGACTCTGCCTGGATCCCATCTTGAGGTTGGAGAGCAGAAGGACCTGTGGACCTGTTCTTGGCCCTCTTCTCCTTGCCATCAGGGCATGTGTAGGGAAGGATGGTAGAAACAAGGCTCCCAACTGGGCCAGTCGTTGTCCCCAGGATTAAATGTGTGACTTTGTAGAGAGTTAGACACTCTATTTTTTTACAACTTATTTTTGATTGGAGTACAATTGCTTTGCAGTGTTGTGTTGGTTTCTACTGTACAACGAAGTGAACCAGCTCTAAGTCCATATACGTGTACTGAGTATATATACGTGTACACATATGCCCTCCCTCCCGAGCTTCCCTCCTGTCCCTCCACCCCCACCACAAACCACTAAACCGAGCGCCCTGTGCGACACAGCAGCTTCCCACTAGCTCTCTCTCTTACACATGGGAGTGTATATATGTTAGTGCTACTTTCCCAGTTTGTCCCACCTTCCCCTTCCTTTGTAGAAGGGCACAGCAACCCACTCCAGTGTTCTTGCCTGGAGAATCCCATGGACAGGGGAACCTGGTGGGCTACAGTCTGTGGGATCACAAAGAGCTGGACACACCTGAAGCAACTTAAGCATGCACACCCCTTCCTTGGCTGTGCCCACATGTCAGTTCTCTATGTTTGTTATCTATTTGCCCTGCAAATAGATTCATCTGTACCATTTTTCTAGATTCCATAAATGTGCATTCATATGTTAATATGATATTTGTTTTTCTCTTTCTGATTGACTTCATTTTGTATGACCCATCCTAGTCTCTAGGCCCATCCACATCACTACAAAATAGAATTAGGTACTCGTCACTGACTCAATGGACATGAGCTTGAACAAACTCCAGGAGACGGTGAAGGTCAGGGAAGCCTGGCGTGCTGCAGTCCACGTGGTCGCAAAGAGTCAGACACGACTGAGTGACTGAATAACAACAATTTTCACCATTTAACTGAGGGAGACACCTCATAAAGGTTAAGAACGTGCCTTAAGGAGGCAGAGTTACTGAGTGAGGAAGCTGGGACCGGGGCTCAGCCTATCTGACACAAGAGCCAACTCCCAGTGGATGCCCTTGAAACATGTGTGAAGCATGTGGGCCAGCCAAAGAGCGGGACTTGAAAGTGTGTTTGCACGAGTGGACCTGGAGGCAGCCTGCTGGCTTCTTTGGAGCATCGTGGTCAGGGGCTGGGTACCTGGAAGGTAGGCCAACTCTGAACTAGACACTGCTGGCACCATTGGTGGTCTTGAGGGGCAGGAGGAAAGGCTTGGATATGGTGGGGAACAAAACAGGATTTCAGCAAGATGTGGAGAGGGGCTCAGGGAGCTGAGCTGTTTCTGCTGCGATTTCTTCTGGTCACACATTCCACCCCAGGCACAGGGCTCCAAGAACCCGGGCCACAGCACTTTGCTGTCTCAACTCCCAGAGGGAGAGGAAAGGAAGAAGGGCCAAGACACAGAATTAAGTATTCACAGTACAGTAGGACTTGAGCCTTGCACGTGGGCAGTTGGAGGCCAAATCTGGCCTGCAGATGGGTTTCGTTGGATCTGCTGGGTTTTTTTTTTTTAAACATTTGTTGTTCAGTCACTGAGTCGCATCCGATTTTTTGTGACCCCATGGACTGCAGCACGCCAGGCTTCCCTGTACTTTTAAACATTTTAAAATATTTTAAAATTGAGAGATTTCACACACACAAAAAAACAGATTTCTGGCTTTCTTGGAAGTTAGAAAGCCCTTACAACACTGGCCCCACGTCCTCCCGTGGCAGCCGAGGGCTGGGACTGAGCAGCGATGTCCCCACCTGCCACTGTGGGACCTGGGTCCGCTGCTCCTCCAGCCCGTGGGCTCTGTGAACATTTGGGATTGTGCCCCCACGGAAGGCTTGTGGTGTGAGAGCGCTGACCGGGCTGAAGGCACCCTGCAATCGGGGTTCTGGGTTCCTGAAAGGCAGAAGTGAATGCTCACTTTCCCAGGTGCCCTGGAGGCAAATGCACAGCAGTTTGGAGTGCAGGAGCAACTACGCACCAGAAACACACACTCAGAGGCAACTGGGGTCTGGGAAGCAGAAGTCAGTGATCCAATGAGAACGTAAACATGATGGATCATTAGTCGGGCTTCTCCAGAAAATGTGTGTTTGTGTGTGTGTACATATTTTTAAAATTTATTTTGATTATTTAGTAAAGAGAGGATACTGATGCTTTAGATTTTATCAGGTAGGCAATCATGAAATAATAAACGGGTGCTTTGCTTTTTTATCTCACTTTGCTTCCTGGACGTGACCAAAAGGAGAGCAGGCAGAAGGGGAATGGGAAGCAATTTTGATGGGAAAGACACCTCCCTCATCATATACACCACCTCCTCAGCGGGAGCTGACCCCGCAGTCTTGAGATAGGATGTCTTCTTTTCCAAGAAATCTGTTAGTGGTCTTAAGGCCTTCCACCGACTGTATAAGGCCCATGCACATGAATGAGGGTCGTGATCTCCTCCACGTGTATGAAATACCTGCACGGGGACACCTAGACTAGTGTCTGCTTAATAACTAGGAGCCGTCACCTAGCCCGGCTGACGCAGAAGACTATCTTGCAGTGATGGGAGCAGTGGGGTGAGGACAGGAGCTTGGGAGACCTCAGAGTAGGAGTGGGCAGGGGCCGAGGTGAGTCTGGGTAGTTCTGCTGGGAGGGCTGCCCTGGGACTGCAGCCTGGGCCACAGGACCCAGCAGGGGAGTGGATCACCCCACGTGGGAGGGGCAGAGCCTGGAGACCAGGTGGTGAGTTCATCTGCGCTGCCCAGATATTTAATAATAAGGGAGGTAAACTGAGGATCGAAGGGAAAATGGTTCTTTTTGCTCTGTGCTTTGTAGGCTCAGGAGAAGGAAGGAGACAGGTGGGAGAGGAAGAGAGGTGCAATGAAGAGGAAGAAAAGGAGAGGCTGGTAGTCAGATTTCTTACATTTTTTTAACTTTTAATTTTATATTGGGGTATAGCTGATTAACAACGTAGTGATAGTTTTAGGTGCACAGTGAAGGGACTCAGCCTTATGTATACATGTATCCATTCTCCCCCAAACTCCCGTCCCATCCAGGCTGCCACATAACATTGAACAGAGTGGTGGGATTTCTTTGTGGATGAGGGGAGACCTCCTCCCTCAGCAACAGGGCTGAGAAGAAAGCACAGCCCCACATGGGCCCCCCAGGACAGTCAGGACCAAGTGCTGGCTAGGGCAGGCAAGGACAAGAGTGCTCTAGAAAAAGGTCCCTTCTGCCTGGAATTCTTTTTCCAGTGCCCTCCCCACTTCCTTGCAGCTCCTTTATGTTGCCTTCCAGATGCTTCGGGAACTCTGCTCTCCCCCCACACTGCTGTCCTAGGCTCCCGGGTGTGGGGACCCCAGCAGATGACCTGTGGCTGCCCCTCCTCCCTTCCGCCATGAGCAGATGGCACCAGGGCTGGCCCCACTGCCCTCTCCTCTGCTCCTGGACCTTCCTCTCACTGCCGAGCTGCTCAGCGCTCTCCCCTGATCTCCACTGGTTCCCAGTGGGCAGTGTCGGACAGCAGGCAGTTTGAGTATCGGGAAAGTTAGGGACACCCCAACCTCACACACACACACACACACACACACAGACACACACACACACACACAGATGGAGAGATTTTTTTAAAAAGCAACAAGAGCGTATAACCTGGCAGATTCGGATCATCCTTGCTCTTCTTTGGTGGCTTAGTTTTTATCTTAAACTCCACTGTGGGAGGCATCACAACATTTAGGGCCTCTGAGGGCTTGATCCAGCCCTGCCTCACACTGCTCTACTTGCAAACGTTTCAGGGCTCAGAGGACGTGGTGGCACAGCCTAGAAACAGACGCAGCCCAGGAAGGGCTCAAAGACACAGAGGGTGTGTCCCCTCACCGGGGCTTTTTTTTTTTTTTTTTTTTGCACTGACTGAAAGTTCAAAACACGCTGGAACACGGAAAGAAAGGTATTTGCCTGGGTGACTCAGACATGTTCCAGCATTTTCCCACAGGCTCCTGCTCGTCCCAAAATAACTGCAACCCTGGATTCTGTCCCTTGGCATATGATTACTTTGGTATAATGTTACTGAGCAGCGGCCACACTCACACAGGCGTTGCAAGAATGCACAGCCCAGGATGGGGCTCCGCGCTGTGTGGCTGGAGAAAAAGGAAGCACAGAGACCACAACAGGGAGAAGTGTTGACTCGCCAGAATCATCCGGACCACAGAGCAGGGCCTGGGTCAGCGCTTACCTTCCATAGATGGGGAGAAAAAGACCCAGAGAAGGAAATGATACACTCAAACTTACAGCTTGGGGATTATAAGAGAAAGCTGTTGGGAGAGCTGGCCCTAATTGCTCATCAAATAATACTGAGGTTTTTTTCCTGTTTTAAAATTCAAGTATAGTTGCTGTACAATACTATATAAGTGGGGTGTCAGGGCTTCCCTGGTGGCTCAGATGGTGAAGAATCTACCCGTCAATGTAGGAGACCTGTGTTCGATCCCTGGGTTGGGAAGATCCCGTGGAGAAGGGAATGACAACCCACTCCAGTATTCTTGCCTGGAGAATCCCATGGACAGAGCAGTCTGATGGGCTACACACTCCATGGGGTCGCAAAGAGTTGGACAGGACTAACATTTTCACTTTTATTACAGGTGTACAGTAGAAAGATTCACAATTTTTAAAGGTTTTACTCCACTTATAGTTACTGTAAAAACACTGATTATATTCCCTGTGTTTTACAATATATCCTGGTAGCTAATACATACAGATGTTTATTCCTGAGTCATCACTTTAGCCTTGGAATGCTAAGTCAAGGAAGTTTAAGGGCCTGCTGGTCACCAGGTCTGGACAACAAGGTGGGTATAAGGTGTCACAATGGACCTGCCCTCAGGCGACTTAAGAGTCTTGCTTAGGAGATGACTAGATGCTAAATTAACAGCTGGATGACAACTGACCCCTGGCAAACAAGCTGAAGGCTGATGGGAGTTTTGGGAAATGAAGTCTGAGAAGAAAGGTTCTCTCCCAGCAGAGAAGGTCTCACAGAGAGGTGGGCCCCCAGGCTGGGTGTCGACTCAGCTGCGAATGCCTGGAGGGGAGCAGAGGCAAGGTGAAGGGGAGAGGGGCGCTCCAGGAACCTTTGGAAACAAAACACTGGGCGGCAAGTGACCCTGGCATAGACGCCATTACTTAATAGTTTCAAGTTGGGAATTTCCAGTGGTTAGGACTCCTTGCTCTCACCACTGAGGGGGAATTAGGATCCGACAAGATGCCTGGCACAGTCAAAAGGAAAAATAAAATCTCCAAGTCCCTTGTTTTATCTGGGAAGCAGGAATAATTTCATAGGGTTTTGACACAATATATTAAAAAAAAGAACCAACTCTCTGACCAAGGGAGAGGTGAGGGATTATTCTCAGATTTCTGTGGTACTTACACAGAGTCCTTTCTGCCTTGGTGCTAAAGATGAGGAGACCGGAGTGCACACTTTCACATCTCCTGAAGCCTGGTTCAATCCTCCCCCTGCTCCTAGGTCTGCGGGCACCTGTCACTTCCTTTTCCCTCACCCGTCACACCAGGATGTCAGTTACAGCTAACGTCTGCCATGTGCCAAGCACTACTTTCCCTGCTTCCCATGTCTGATTTCATTTAATCATCCCCCACCTCCCATTTATGGGCTTCCCTGGTGGCTCAGTTGGTAAAGATGGTGGTGGATTAGTGGTTCAGTCAAGTCATGTCTAACTCTTTGCGACGCCATGAACCGCAGCCTGCCAGGCTCCTCTGTCCATTGGAATTTCCAGGCAAGAATATTGGAGTGGATTGCCATTTCCTTCTCCAGGGGATCTTCCCAACCCAGGAATCGAACCCAGGTCTCCTACATTGCAGGCAGATTCTTTACTGACTGAGCTATCCGCCTGCAATGCAGGAGAACCAGATTCAATCCCTGGGTGGGGAAGATCCCCGGGTGGTTTAGTGACTAAACCACCACCCTATTTTACAGCTGAGGAAACCAGGAAAGAAAAGGCTCTGCAACTACCCACTGTTCCCAACCTTTTCCGTGAGGCTTTGATTTGATCCCAGGAGTTCTAAATCAACACTGTTCTGAACTAAAACATTCTCTTAAAGAGCACTGGCATAATTAAATAAGCTGAACCCCTCTGACACTAGGGATACAGTTGCTTTATGTTCCTGACTCCCAGAGGCAGGATAGGCACATTAACAAGAGCCTTGCAGCCAGCCCTACACTTAGCCTGTCACCACCATGCAAGGCCGAGGGACCGCCGACCCAGGCTGGGTAACTCCTGCCTGATACCCGTGTGCCATCTAATTTTGATGGCTGAAAACATTCTAACTGCACCAAAAGGCTACCTGCTGATGATCTTCAGCGATAAAATATCCACCTCATTCAGTGACCACATAAGAAGTCTTTATGTTGAGATCCACTGAGCATAGGATCAGGGTCTAGCATCAGGGTCTTTTCCAGTGAGTCAGTTCTTCATATCAGGTGGCCAAAGTACTGGAGTTTCAGCTGAAACTCCAATACTTTGGCCACCTGATGAGAACTGATTCACTGGAAAAGACCCTGATGCTGGGAAAGACTAAAGGTGAGGGAGAAGGGAACGACAGAGGATGAGATGGTTGGATGGCATCACCGACTTGATGGACATGAGTGTGAGTAAGCTCCGGGAGTTGGCAATGGACAGGGAAGCCTGGCATGCTGCAGTCCATGGGGTCAAAAAAGAGTTGGACACGACTGAGCTACTGAACTGAACTGAGCATAGATGCCCAAGTCATCAAAAAGATGGTCACGTTCTTTACATTGATTCATCAAGTAAAAAATAGTCCAGTAGGCTTTTTTTTCTTCTATTTACACACTTGCGTTTCTAGAATCAGTGTTGTTAGCAGTTAGCTTATACTCTTCAAATGAGTTCACCCTGTAAAGATGTTGGCGGACTCCCTCGGCAATGACTTCAGTCTTTCTCATCAAGCTGAGTGGCAAGTACGCCAGCGTGTATTTTTGTGCAGCACTGTCAGGCACCAATATTAAACTCAATACAGTCATGAGGAATTCAGCTCGGACTCAAGTCAGCAGGCCTCCTCACAGCTCTGAGATCTCAGGCCCATCTTTCTCTTTCTTCTCAATTTCCGCTTATGTGACAACAGTCTTTAAAAAAAACCATATCTTCACATTCTGGGGCTGGGAAACTTCCCAAGCTCTTAAAAGACATTGGTCTAGAAAGATCCTTTCCCCTCCAGTGGCTTCACAGTACATCTGATCCCTAACCCCAGTGACTTCGAGGAACCCAATCTCGGAAGATACACCTGGTCCCAGTTTGGCTTGGTGACTCAAAGAAATGTTAGATCAAGATGACCCCAAGACACTCACAGAACACGTGCCCAAGCCTCAGTGACCTGGACTCCAGGAATGCGTCGGCCAACCTCAGGCAATACTGGGAACTGGTTTCTCTTTGCACTTTTGAACCCACGCAGCTGCTTGGTGAGGCCTGCAGGTGGCCTGGGGCCAGGTGGGCAGAGATGCACCTCGGCTGGGGCAGTCAGAGAGGTGTGATGGGCACGTTCCCATTACCTGGGTTTATAGCCCTGGGTCTTCCCGGGTTCCAGCTGCAACCTGAGACAGAAAAATGACCAAGACTCATTTTCTCACGGGCCGCACCAGTAGGGATGTCACAAACCCCAGAGCAGGCTTGTAAATGCATCCGCTGTTTATTTTTCCTGAAGCCAGTGCAAGTCTATCTTGATGCTGCCATGCTTCAAAATTCAGAAACCACAGAAGACATTTTGAGTTACATTATTACTTTATTTTCCTTTTTTTTACACATAGCATTAAAGTCATCCCACATACAGATATTAAAGTCATCCCACATACAGATATTTCTATGGCTCCTTGCACATTTTATTCTATCTAAAGTATCATAGCTGTGAGATGACAAAAATCATCCCATTAAAATGGCAACATTTCTGAAAAACAGGCTTCATATTTAGTGATGAGAAACTGACTCCCCATCTACTCCCCCTGCCAAAAAAAACTCCTTCAATCCAGAGCTAGAAAGACAGTTCACATCCACGGCTAACACGTGGGGCCCATACACAGAGGGCTCCAAAACAAGCTATGGGGTTATTAAACTGGTAACAAGCAACTTCTTTATTTGTACGGAATACGAACACAAGAAAAGCATCATTTTCCTTTTTAGCCCTTTTATTAGTGTGTTTTGCCTCCATCCAAGTTACTGCGTACCAAGCGGCTATGAAGAGTAAAAACCAACTGATTTTAAGTCCCTGAAATGCATGCAACTTGTAATTCCCTAAAGCACACATCAGTCCCGTCTCCAGGGCTGACTCTTCATCTCGTGGAGACTACGGTGCTGCCGGCTTAGCAGTTGTGTCTGTCGTGCTGCTGGGGTTTGGAGTTGCTGCTTCTTTGGCTTCCGGTGGCTGGGTTTCGGTTTTGGGGTCTTCTCCGTCTCCAGCACTCTTCTTGCTCTTGTCTGAGGCCATCTCCATGATCTCCTGTAGTGGCTGATCCGTCTCAAGCGAGCTAGGCTGGAGTTCGTAAACCTGGACTTGACCTGGGACATCTATTGCTTTCTGTTCAAGTTTTTCCAAGATGGTCTGAACCTTCCTGACCCCATCTCTCCTGGCCTGGCGGACATCAGCTCGTCCTTCTGGGTCTACCGAATCCAGGGCTAGTAGCTCTTTGGTCAGATACTCTTCTATCATCAGGTACTTTTTGTCTGTCTTCTTGCCTTCAAAGTTGTCCACAGCCTGTTCCAGCCCTTGCACTTTCTCCAGGATGGCTTCTACTTTCAGCACACCTGGATGCTTTGGGGGCACTTCAGCTTCTCCTGGTTTGGGGGGCGCAGCTTCTGCAGGGGCAGGACTGGGGGCTGCTCTCTCTTCTGCAGCCACATTCTTGGGGGAAGAGGGGACAGCAGAAGGGACGGCAGAGGGGACGGCAGAGGGGATGGTAGGAGGAGCAGGGCTAGGAGGACAAGGCACTGCAGTGGAAGGAACCTTTATTTCCACCTTCTCAGAGGGAGGCGGGGGCTTCTGTGGAACAGGTTGAGCATCCACCTCCTTTCGGATCACTTGGATCGGGATGTGTCCAGGAGGGAGATCTGGTCCAGTTGGGCCCGGCCTGCTTTCTGGCTTGTTTTCAGGTTGGGGAACAGGTGAAGGTTCTCGATGGGTCATGGGCTGTGGGGAAGAGGCAAGACACAGAGACAATTTTAATGGCTGAGAGTCACAGGTGGTCATTTGTAGCTAGTACTGAAGTAGAAGGAAACGGGAACAACTTTTAAAAAGATTAACAGTATAAAAGATTTTTAAAATCAACTGACACCAGTTACAAGAATAAAATATAGTATTCTTCATGTATTATGGGACTTCCCAGGTGGGGCTAGTGGTAAAGAACCTATCTGCCAATGCAGGAGACATAAAAGATGTGAGTTTGATCCCTGGGTCAGGAAGGTCCCCTGGAGGAGGGCATAGCAACCCACTCTAGTATTCCTGCCTGGAGAATCCCATGGACAGAGGAGCCTGGCAGGCTACAGTCCCTGGGGTTCCCAGGAGTCAGACATGACTAAAGAGACTTAGCATGACTAGCACACATGCATTATATGTAACCAAACCATTGTCATGCTTCCATTTGTTACTTTGGTCTCTCAGTCTGTTATCTCTTACTGACTTTTTCTGGAGATGGAATTCTTATGGCAATGAAAAGAAAACCAACATAATTTTTCAAAAAGGAAAATACCCCAAACTCATGCTGACTCCTGAGTTACTCTAGCTCAAAGCAAAGTTCTGGGTGACTCAGACTTTCAGGTGACAGAGCCATGGAGTAATAACTGCCACTTGTCCCCCTTCTGTCTGACAGTCTCTGCTCAGGGTATGACCTTCCCATCTCCTGTTTCAGCAAAGTTATAATCATCTTTTTTTTTTTTTTTTTTAAACCTATGATGGCCTTGTGGTTTCTGCCCAGACTGATGTTATTTTTTTGAGAATAAGCAAGATGCCCCAAATGGGTAACTCTGTAAGAATTCTGCTTGGACACATTTGTGTCAGAGCTGATACTGGCAGACTGCAGCACCTCCACACTGACTACATGGCCACACAGGCTGAGATGCTCTTTAATGCGACTGAGATACTCTTTAATGTGACTACAGGCTAGAGGTATATTTTTAAAAATGAACTATGCCTGCAACAGAATTATCTTGGTTCATCTAGCATTCAAGTGAATATCTAAAACCCCCTTTAAAAAATCTCACACACTCTGACTTCATCAACTGGGAAATAGGAGTTGGACTATATTATTTGTAAAGTACTCCATATTAAAAACATATTAAAAACTCCATATTAAAAACACTAAATCCCACTATAATATTCAATTAGGTCAAATCTTTGCAAGCCTCCAACAACACCTCTGAACAAGCTGTGAAAGGGAGGCCACTACAAACAAGTAAGATTAAGTGGAAATAGGATTAAATATTGTTTCACCAATTACAGAAAATATATAGGAAAGATATGAGAGGAAACACTGCCAGCTTTGCAAACGGGCACTTCTCTCCCCTTTGAAAGGACTACTGAGTTTAAGTAAGGATCTGATGAACGCTTGGCTGTTTGAACAACACTAGCCTCCCTTTCCATCAAATCTCTTCTGCCAACCAGAAGTCCTCAACTTTGGCCCTTAGCAGTCACGAACTAGCCACACGCCTCTCCTTGGGCTTTAAAACAGTAACTGAATAAGCGACTTTAGAAACACTTAAAAGGGGGTGTGCCCTCTGGTTTATACTTTTCAAAAACTTTTCAAGGTCATGATAGCAGAAAAAGACTGAGAAACCGAACCAGATTAAAGGAGACTACAGGCAAATGACACCTGCATGCAATGCTCATGGTCCTAGACTACATCCTAGAACAAAGGGGAAACTGCTCTAAAGGAGATGTGGAAATGAACTGTGAATGAGACAACGATGTCGTGAGGATGTTAACTGTCCTGCATCTGATAATTCTAATGTAGTTATGAATGAGAAGGTAGCTCTCTTAGGAAAACATCTGCTGTCATGTTTAGGGGTTAAAGGGGCATGTTATTTATAACTAAATATCATACAAAAAATATAGATAATATATGGAGAGAGGAAAAATGACAAGGCAAATGAAGTAAAATGTTAACAGTGAATATAGCTGAATCTTTTGCTTTTCATGACCTTCACATATACTGGACTTCTCTTCTGTAAGGTTGAAATCATTTCCAAATAGAAAAGCCAAAAACAAAACAAAAACAAAAACCAGTAACAGAAAGGCACTCTGTTAGAGGGCCCTGGACAGTGTCCCCATTTGTAGGAAGAAGATGCCCTCCATTTGTTTACAGGCGACTTTCCTTTTAAGAACAGTGGTCGAGAATTCACTCAGCAGCCGAGGGGCCCTGCTGCTGGGCATTCTGCGGCTTTAGAACTAGAAGACTGCTCCCCCCAGGGATCAGTGCCTGCACGCTTCTGTGCTGTGTGCTCTGCTAAGTCGCTTCAGTTGTGACCGACTCTGTAACTCTATGTGCTGTGCCCGCCAGGTTCTTCTGTCCATGAGATTCTCTGGGAATACTGGAGTGGGTTGCCATGCCCTCCTCCAGGGAATCTTCCTGACCCAGGGATCGAATCCGCGTCTCTTACATCTCCTGTGCTGGCAGCTGGGTTCTTTACCACTAGTGCCGCCTGGGAAGCTAATGCATGCCTCTACGGAAGGTTAAACAGGCCCTGCCTGTGACTTTCACCAGATAGGCAGGAAGGTTTCCCGGCCACCCAGCTGGCCAGGCATCAGCCGGGCAACACGGTCCTTTACTGCAAAGGAGGAGAAAGGAGTAGGACATGCTCCCTGTGGCCAAGGTCAGAGCAGAGCTGAAGAGAGCCGATGAACACTTCTGAAATGCATAGGATAATCAGATGCTGAACTGTAAGAGACCAGGCACCCTGGGAAAAGATGAGGAGGTTGCATAGAAGTGGCAAGACTGGCTTGTCGCTTGGAGGATGGGAAAAGTATAGATTGTGGAGGCATCTCAGGAAGTGGGTTCAGTGTGAGCAAAGACACGAGAAAGGAGACAACAAATGGAAGGGCTGGCAGGGTGCAGAAGGGGTATCTGTGAGGCAGGAGATGAGGCTACGGCTGGAGTGTGGAGTGGGGTGTGGCAGGGCCCTGAAAGGGTATGGTGGGCAGAGGACACCGGGGCCCCAGATGTGTGATGCTGCGCTCTGCCCACCATTGCCCATCATGGTGGTTGAACTCTGCCCCTGAGGCAGCTGCAACAAACAATGAGCAAAAGCTGTAGAAGGCATGGGAGGTTCACAGCCCTCGCCCACATGTCTGCTGGTGACTAGCATTTCCAGGATCTCGGTCTCCCCAGGAAGGGCTGGTGAGGGCAAGGGACCCAGGACACTGGCACAGAGCTCTCCCAGCCCTGAAGGATGCCACCCCAGCCCGTCTGCAACACCGACTCCCATACCTGAGGCCTGTCGACCGCGGTCTGCACACGGAGAGACGGCGGGGGTGGCACTGGTGTGCTGCTTCTGGCGGGAGAGCCCTCCCGGCTGGACGCACCCCGGACGGGAGGCCGGAAGGGGGATGCGGTCCACGTGGTCCGGGGCTCCCAGTCATCCCCCTGGATCTTGTGGTACACGGGCTGGTGCGTCTGGTATTCGCCCTGCTGAGCGGGGTAGTGTGTCTTCTGGGCTTGGTGGAAGGATGGCTGGGCTGCCGGCCGGGTGACGTTCTGCTCGTGTATCACAGGGATGGAAATGTAGCCCCGGGGGAGCTGGTGACCGCTCAGGCTGCTCCTGCCAGAGGAGGTGGGCAGGCTGGCCGAGGAGGAGGACGAGGAGCAGTCCGAGGCCGCTGGAGACTGGGACCGCTGCGAGACACAGAACATAGACACACGGCCCTGTGAACCCCCCTTGCCTGGCTCTCCGATTCCACCCCCAGTATGTGCCTGCTCAGGGTGGCAGGTTTAATACAACCTCCCATCTGTTAAGCCTTTCCAGTGTCCAAACGTACTGTTAAGAGTGGGAACTCAGGAGTTAAGAGGCCTGGGCTCAAATTCTCAACAGCCTGATAGCTTTGGTGTTGTTTTAGTCGCTAAGTCGCATCCGACTCTTTGCGACTTCATGGGCTGAAGCCCATCAGGCTTCTCTGTCCATGGGATTTTCCAGGCAAGAATACTGGAGTGGGTTGCCATACCCTCATTCAGGGAATCTTCCGGACCCAGGGATTGAACCTTAGTCTCCTGCATTGCAGGCGGATTTTTTACTGTCTATGAGCTGCATTTAAAGTACAGAGAAGAGTAACCCCTCCTCACCCGACTGACTTGAAGATTCTGTAAAAGAATCAGTGGGTGTGTCTGGTGCCAGCACCACACACAGGAAGTGCTCACTAAGTTTTAGTCACTGTTGTCACTTCACTTCCTCTTTCCTAAACTCTTTCCCTGCTTATCCCCAGAGAACCCAGGGGCCAGGGGGAACCATGTCCCCACGTGGACCGAGGCAGGCCAGGCCCCTCTCCCTTCCTGACCGCCTACCTTCTATTCTGGAAAAGCAGAAGAGTGTTTTCCCAGCTGGCCTCTAAGGCCCCTGCTGGGTTAAATTTGTGAAGATTTCTCTGACTGACGCATCACTTTTGATTTTTACAACAAAAACATTACAAATATAGGTACTGCCTCTCCAAGAAAGGGAAGCTCACACCTCCTGTGTGAGTGTGTGCTCAGTCATGTCCGACTCTTTGCGACCCCATGGATCGTAGCCTACCAGGATCCTCTGTGGATGGAATTGTCCAGGCAAAAATACTGGAGTGGATTGCCATTTCCTTCTCCAGAGGAACGTCCCAACCCAGGGATCCGACCTGCGTCTCTTGTCTCTCCTGCACTGGCAGGCGGTTCTTCACCACTGCACCACCTGACGCCTCCATTAACTATGTTTTTCACCCGGAGTGAGCATTTGTGCTCAAGAGCAGCGCGGGGGACACAACGGGACGGTGTGCCAACAGGAAGACCCAGAGGGCCTGTGGCTCAGGATGCCTGCTGGGGTCCACTGGCCTTCAAGTCTCAGCTAAGAACCAGGTTAAGGACTACACCTTAAATGTTAGTGCAAGGAAGTGCCGACTTCAGGCTTAAAACCTGAAAAGCAGCTGCCTCTCTGATCCTAATTTTATGCTTTGTTTTAAATGGCGGACACTGTGAGGGCAGGCACGCGGTCTCATTTTCACGTCAGTGCAGCTCTGAGCAGTTAACACTCACCTGTGATCACTGAACTGAGTGAAATGACACAGTCTCTCTGTGTTTCTGACACAGAAAGCTCAGTGGGAATGAGGGGTATCATAGGAGGAGCCAGAAGGCCAGGCTTCCAGGCCCTGCGATGCCACTTCCGACTTCATGCTTTTGGACCAAAGCTGTTTACCCTTTCTTGAGCCCCAATTCCTGAACTACAGAAACTAACCACAATCCCTGCTCATCTGAAAAGCCAGCCTGTGAAATGCTGGGGGGACGTGGGGCTGTCAGCAAGTGATCTTTGCTGGGTGACGCAGGCCAGGCCCTCATACCCCACATCTCACTGGGCTGTCATCAGGGTCTGGGGTCATCTGAGGTCTGGGGCAGCCCAGGAAGCACGACACCCAGCTCCCACCCACCCCCGCCCCCTGCCCGCACAGGTCACGGCCATAGGCCCACGAGCCAGGCCTCTCCTTACCTCAGGTCCATGGGAGGCTGGGGGCTGGGCCGCCGCAGCAGCTGCCGCCGGTGCACTTGATTTATCTGGCTGGCTGGCTTCCGCCACACCCCGCAGGGGTGACTGGGACCTCGGGGGAGCCGCTGCAGCCACCTCGGTTTGGAAGCGCTGCGTCCCGGGCTGGGAGTAGGAAAAGACAGGGTACGGCCGGCTCGGGGCGCCTTCATGGAGGACAGGGATGGGAATGTAGCCTGGCCGGAGCTGGGGGTACACGGCGTGACCTTCCCTAGTGGGCAGCGGCCTGGGGCCCTCCCGTGATGGCCCATTTGCAGAGGATGCGGTTTCCTAAAAATGAGAGGAGACACACAGACCTGTTAGAAACTGGGAAGGAACAGCCCCGAGGAGAAAGCATAATGCCACGTGCTCTGATCTTCCAGAGTGACTCTGGGCCCCACGGCGCCAGCTAGGAGCCAGGACAGCTGAGCACAGAACTGTGGGTACCTCCCCCGATCCCCTACTTTTTCCAGACCCCTCCTCCCTTGCTGAAGCTGCTGTTGGCCCAGCAGTTTAAGAATCAGTAGCATCAAGAGAAAGCAAGAGACAAGCAAGGTATCTGTGGAGCACAGGAGAAGTCCCAGTTTCCCGAACTTGTAAGACAGGTTTTTGCTCTGGATGACAAGGCAGCCGTGCATACAGGGGAGTCCCCAACAGCCTCCCAAACCTTCAGAGACCCAGATCAGAAGATGCTAGGAGGATTCAACGCCAACTCGCTAGGTTACAGCCAGCATCTCAGCTTCCTAAATGGTCCTCACATTTCCTGACAACGCAGACTCGCATGGGACCCCGACACAGGCCGCAGCTCAGAAATCTGCAGAGAAGGGGCGGCGGCGGGCAGGCAGCCTCCTCAGAATATTTTCAGAACAAGCGGCAAGAAAGGGAGATACCCGAGGAATGCATAAGAGGCACAGGATGAGAACAAAACCCAGGGATTAGTTGTGCTGGTCTTGTGATGCCAACAAAGCCTGCCTGGCGAGGAGCGGCTGGGGTCCCTCCTGTGTCCTCTCATGAAGTTCTCCCTTCAGTGGCCTGGCTATTTTGGGACCCTTGAGAAGGCCAAGTTCCAGATGTACCACAGAGAAAGATCCTGTTTCAGACAACAAGGCTGGCCAGTCACTCACCGGGCAATGTCACTCCTCAGCAAGCAGAGGGTGGGCGACTGAAACCCGGGACCCCCACGGCTTCCTGTCCTGACCATCTCCTGAGCACTAGAGGGTCCTCTCACAGAGGAGGGGAGTGAAGATCCGTGCCACTTCCACGCATCCAAGTGGACAAACTACTGTGTCTCCTTACGAGGCATCCCCCTGAATGGCAAACACCAGAAGGCTGAGGCTCTGTTTCTGCTGGGCCGAAGCCGGTCACAAGGAAGGCAAGCCCTGGACCTTAGATCTTTCAGACCCGTGAAAGACTCTCTCTGCCCTCCTGCTGAGCTCGCCGCCCCAGCGGGCCTCCCAGCACTCAGGAGAGGCCTGGGTGTCGCCGTGTCCTTGGGGACACCGGCAGACAGGCGGTACTCTCAGATTAGAATACCCACGTGCTCAGGGCGGCGGCATTATTTTAGCCTGCTTAACTCTCGGGTCACCCAAGAGCAGGGAGTGGGTCCAGGCGTGACATTCAGAAGCGCATTCCTGCCACGAGACGGGCACCAGAAGGGAGGCAGCAGGAGCGCTGAAGGAGGCCCGTGCTGCTGGGTGCTGACTCATCAGAGGCCGGCTGGGCAAGTCGTCCTCGCCCTGGGGCACCTTCCCTCCAGCCTGGAGCGGAGCCTGGACAAGTGCGGGGGGCGGCGTCCCTGCTGGCTTCCTCCTGGCCACGCACTAGAGCAGAGATGGGCAAGTTAGCAGCCCTCGTCCGCTGGCTGGCCCCTGGTGCACGCCCTGCTCCCGAGCTACTGGGAACCATGGTTTACAAACCAGCAAAGCCCAATCCCTGCTGGCCAGGGGCCGCGTGAAACAAACAGGACAGCCACCTGCAGCGCACAGGGGCCCACCTGGGCTTTTCTAGTAGGGTGGGGCTTCCGAGAGAGGGCTCGAGTTCTTTCCTAGCTCTGTTGGTAACCATTCTTTCATCAGGGGTTAAGTCTCTTTACCTCCGTGAGCCTTAATCCCCTTTGCTAGAAAGTGGAGCTAGCAATACCCACTTCACCGGTCTATCCTGAGTTGTTACGGGAGCCCGTGGAGAGGGGTTTGCCCAGTGGGCTGTAAGGCATTCCCTCCCTAAACAGCGCAGGATGCTGCGACTCAAGACGCCCAAGGGTCAAAGGAATCAAACCTGAAGGACACAATGAACCGGGGGTGACCGGAGTCAGGAAGGTGGACACACCTGGAGGAAATGGTAATCGTCTGGGAAGGGACCCTCTGAGGAGATGGAAAAGCTCTCTCTTTCTGAGTGGTGGAGATAAATGAGTGTACGCCCATGTGTGACAGAAGTCTCTCACACTCTCGTCTCTGGAGCCCCCACGCTGCCCATCCCTGCCTCAGTCCACCCACACGACCCAGGCTGAACCTGTGAGGGCGGCCGCCCCCCACCACCCCGCTGTTAGCTGCGCCTCCACCTCAGACCCTCCCGAGGCCTGGCCACTCCTGGGGGAAAGCCCCTGGATCCAGAGGGTCCTAGGGCGGGCCTGCCAATACATTTTACGCATCTCGCTGAATATATTTTGTGCCTCAGTTGAAAATGGAAGAAAAAGGAAGGAAGGAGGGGAGGAGGGCAGAGGAGCAGTTCTGCCTGCCCAGGGGCTGTGACGGCACAGCCAACACCTGGCCTGGGTCTCGGGAGCAGAGCCACACTTGGGTCAGTGGAGGGAGGCGTGTGGTCGCTGTAGGCCGGGATGGGGGCCTCAGGGGCCCAAGCTGGAAAGAAGGGAGGCTGGGAGAGGCCTGGAGGCTGCTTTCCTATAGTCCTGAGGTCTGCACTACTGGTTCTGTGTGAACTAACGGCTCATTTATGCCGTTTAATAAAAACCACACATCTCTTCACAATCGTCATGTCTAAAATAAGGCAGGCGGCCCTGACACTCTGGTGGCAGGGTGGGGGGGCTTTGTTTAGAAAACACTGCTTGAGCTAAGTTTAAAAAAATCATCTCACGTCTATGGACTAGAAAACTAACACTTCTACGTGAACAAAAACTTAAACACCCGCCCGTGACAAGGCCCGCACGGGGTGCTGATGCCGCCTCCGTTCCCACTCTGCTCTCGTGAGAGCCCTGTCAGCAGCAAATGCTTTGGGTCTACAAACCAAACTGCAGGACCCAAGAGAGTCACACTGCCCTTTTTACCTCCTGTGGTGTTTCATCAAAGTCTAGTGAAAGAAAAGATGAACTTTTATTCCAGAGGGGGGGAAAAAAGACTTTAAAATGTTTAATTTATATATTATTTATATAACTATGTATGTAAAATAAGTATACATTCAAATGGCTTCCCTGGTGGCTCAGACGGTAAAGCATCTGCCTGTAATGCGGGAGACCCGGGTTCAATCCCAGGGTCAGGAAGATTCCCTGGAAAAGGAAATGACAACCCATTCCAGTACTCTTCCTGGAAAATTCCATGGATGGAGGAGCCTGGTGGGCTACAGTCCATGGGGTCGGAAAGAGTCGGACATGACTGAGTGACTTCACTTTCTTTCTATACATTCAAATGTATATAAACATATACATATATATTAGAAATATTTATAATTCTCCTAGAAAACGTCTAGAACATGTCTCCTCAGTCCCGTAAGAAGTGTTCTCAAGTGCAAGCCCAAGCCTCTTGGTTATGCTGGCCGGTGTCTTTCATAGAAGACGCACCACCTGCCCCGCCCTGACTTCGCTGGGGACTGGGGCCTCCGTCTCCTGGGGGTTTCACGCCAGTCAGGCCCTGCGATAGGCACGGGGTGCCAGCACAGTGACCAAGCGGACACCGGCCGGCCCGGCCTCCCCATCACCGCCTGCCTCGCTTCCCGAGGAGCAGGGACAGCATCACAGGAATTACCCTCCTGTCAGCTCAGCTCATTATCCTTATCTGTGGGCAGGGCCATCAGGAATACATTCACACAACATTCAATTAGGAAATCAGAGCCTGACTCCCACTGCTTATCTCACTACACCAATTTATAAAATGAACTGGCCAATTCTTCTTCTTTGGGCATTACGTTAAAATCCTCTGCAGGTGCCAAACAACTCCATGAGAAGGCCAGGATGAAAAGCGGGAGAAACTGCCTCAGATGAGCCAAAACCTGCCCTAGCAAATATAAGGTATTATTACTAGATAAGCCTGGGGTCAGGCTCTGAGCTTGGACAAGGGTGTGGCTTACAAACAGGTCTTATTTACTCATTGCTGTTGTTGTTCAGTCGCTAAGCTGTGTCCGAGTTTTGCGACCCCAAGGACTGTAGCACATCAGGCTCCTCTGTCCTCCATTATCTCTGGAGTCTGCTTAAGCTCACATCCATCGAGTTGGTGATGCCATCCAACCATCTCATCCTCTGTCACCCCCATCTCCTTTGGCCCTCAATCTTTCCCAGCATCAGGGTCTTTTCCAGTGAGTCAGATCTTTGCATCAGGTGGCCAAAGTATTGGAGTTTCGGCTTCAGTATTAGTCCTTCCAGTGGATATTCCGGGTTGATATTCCTTAGGATTGACTGGTTGGATCTCCTGCAGTCCAAGGGACTCTGACAGCATGACTACACTTCACCACTGATTTTTAGTAACAGCGTGGGCACCAAGGGACAGCTAGCAGACTTGGAAAGAGACTGCACGTGGTCCCAGAGCCAGCTCTGCCCCTAAGGAGGCACTACGGAAGCAGCTTACTCCTATCCCCCACCCCCAGCTTCCTGAGCTGTGAAATGATGTGCTGTAAAAGCAGTGGTCCTCAGACTCCAGGGGCGTCTGGAACACCCAGGAAATTTAAAAAAAAAAAAAAATGCAGACTCGCTATCCAGTCCTAACAAAGTCTGACTCAGAAGGTCTGTGGGGAAACCTAGCCCCAATGGCCCTGGGAGCACACTCTAAACGAGGGTCCTTCCAGCTGACCTTCTCTCTGACCTCCGATCCCAAGATGGCTCCTAGCTCTGAACACCTACATAAGGCTCAAAAACAAGGAAAAATTGATGCTGCAGAAATCTAAAAATGATCACTCTTAACTGTCCTCAGTTAAATCACATCAGAAATCGCTGCAACTCAAGGTGCCCCAAAGTTTCAGGAAGAGGAGGAGTTCCCTGTGCTATAGACTCAGCACCTTAAAAGCAGGCTGGGACCATAAGCCCTGAAAGCCGTGCCCCCGTGAGCCCCAACCTCAGCTCCACAGTGCAGTGTTCTTTAAAGTGTGGGCTGAGCAGCTACAAACCACCATCTGAATGAAGGGGAACAGCCACAAAGGAAACTCAGAGCACCACCGCCTTGACAGCTCTGGAGTCTTAAGTAGGACACACTCTATTAACTGGGTTTTTAGGCCAGAAGAGCCTCATCCTGTCAGCTAGTGACTTTTACTAATGATACTTCCAAGACTTCTAAAACGAGGGGAAAAAAAAAAGATGGAGGGAAATAAGAATCCTGGGACTCTCCATTTAGCGAGGCCCTGGATCAAAATAGAAAATGGCCTGGGCTTGCCTCTCTCAGGCAGGAAGCAAAACAAAAGAAAAGCTTCCTTCTAAAGCACACACAGAGACCTGAGCTCCAAGGTCCTACAAAACCTTCCATCTGGTATTATAGGCCACAGAAAAGAAACAGGAGTTATTGCCAATGTGATATATAAACAGATACCTACGTCCCCACAGCCAAACTCGAAGCTCCCACCAGAGTGTGGTAAAGGGTCTCTTCCACTGCCCCCAGCCCTGTTTGGGGGCATATAACAGATACGGGGCCAACTCTGAATAAAAAGCAAAGTCCACATCCACCAAAGTCTGTTTACAGCACTCCTGGTGGGACAAGAGTCTGTACTCTAAGCAATCTAGTCCCAGGTGATTGGAGGTTTTATCTCATATACCTGTTATTAGAGTATGTATACTTCTCTACAAAACAGAGTTACAGATGTAACTTACGGTTACCAGCGGAGAAGGGGGATAAACTGAAAAGACTGGGACTGACATATACACATTATGGTACATAAAGCAGATAACTAATAAGGACCTACTGAATAGCACAAGGAACTCTACTCAATACATAACAGCCTACATGGGAAAAGAATCTAAAAAAGAGTGGATACAGGTAATGTGTAACTCATCCACTTGGCAGTACACCTGAAATTAACACAGTATTGTCAACCAACTATATTCCAACAGCAATTTTTTTAGAGAAGTATGTGGACCTGATCCTGGGATTACTGAGATGGGTGTTCCTAAGTGCTTTTACTAGAGAAAGCTTTTTTAAAAAAAACAACATCATGACATTGCTTTTCTTTGCAGCTGTGTCCCAACAGGTAGGAATGAACTAGCTCTGAGCCCCGTCTCCAAGCTGCCATCCTGGACTCTAATCCCACCCTGCTGCTCGCCAGCTGTGTGCTCTCGGACAGGACTTCTTGCTACTGCAACTCAAGTCCCCTAACTTACAAAAATCCTCATACCTCCCAGGACTTGTTGCCAAATTTAGGTGAAATAAGGCACAAGAAAGTCTCTGTGAACTCTGAGCTGTCCCGTGCCCTGCATAACCACGCTTTTCCATTCCACAAATAGTTACTGATGGACCCAGCTTTTCCCAAGCAACTGTTGGTTGGGCCTACTGTTCGGAAAGTTGTAAATTCAGGTTTCATTCCTCAGTGGTCTCACCCAAGTTGGTAATGAGCCTGTTAAAAGTCTGAAGCCCTTTTATCTGAGAGTCCTAAGAGCACTAATTAGCAGGGATGCCATTTTCTCTGTTAAGACATGTTATCTAATGTTTCATACTGGAAGCAAACACAGCCATAGACAGCTCCAGGGGCCTGAGCCCTACATTTTCCTCTGCCTTCAGGAGGCCTCCGACCCTGGAGGGGCTGCCTTGCAGACAATCAACACCCAATCTGCAATGATTGTAGTGCCTGCACAAGTGCCCCTGAGGCCCCGGAGGAAGAGCCAAGCCAGGCTGGGGCAGGAGTCTCCGGGGAGTAGAAGGTCTGCTGGTGTCCCTTCAGCATCCCCAGGGTGTCCCTCCATGGCATGCAAGTCGTCTCCAGGCCACAGCTGAGTATGTCCCCTGCTGGAGAGAGTGCTCGGGGCTCAGAGTCCCTCACTCCCTGGAGCCCCCCTCAGGGGTTTCCAAGGTCACAGGGGAAGTGGCTGCAAAACCAAGAGGAAAACCCTGGGTCACGGGGTTCAGCTCCTGAAGTCAGTGGCTTCAGGGAATTTAAAAAACTACCTGCTTCCTCTTCAGGGGAAAAAAAATTAAAAGGTGGGGATCTGCTTTAATCAGTCTAAACCCACAAGTCACAGACGGAAAAGTACCTGAAATCTCCGTATCAGGAAGCAAACTTGTCTGAATCTAGAAAAAGAGACCCCTTCACCCCCATGGGTACATTTCCACTGGTTTCTCAAGGTTCTGTCTCAGAGGCCGGCCAAGCATAGTGTCTGTTGGTATCAGGGCGGTGGCTTTACTGGACATGCATTTTGCACAAAACACAATTCCCCAATGGGAAAAAAAAAAAAAATCTCCAATTCATCAACCACAGCTCAAGCAAGGGGAGACTGACAGATGGTGGCAGCCTTGGGGGGAACTTCGGGGGCGGGGGACTCCTCCCCCACCTAAGCAGCTTCTCAAAGCACTCGTTCCCCAACAACCACACTCCCTCAAGAGGGTGGCAACAATGAGAAACCCCCTCCCTCTCCTTCCGCCCCTTAGGCCCGGGTCCAGAACACCTGAGCACATGGCCAATGCCCCCCAACACCATTGGGCACCCGGTTCCTGCTGGCACTGTCCTCAGGCCCATGCAGAGACCCTCCCCTCGAGCAGACAGGATTGAGGATAAACACAGCACTCCCCGAAGAACAGAGAACACACACCGCCCTGGCCTGTCTCGGGAGGGGGATCTGGGGCTGAGGCCACAAGCTGCTGGGGCTGTGGGCTGCAGGTCTGGCTGAGGCTCCAGAAGGCTGACCCCCCGCGCTGAGTTCTGGCCCAGCTCCTATGCACCCCCTACGAGGGGCATAGGAACCCCCAGGGAAGGATGCTGAGGGCGTCCAGACACTGGTGGAAGGACAGTCAGCTGAGGCGGTTCAGGGGCCATGAGGAGCCCTTGCCTCCGGAAACAAGACTTCACGACCATCTGAGAACCGGCAGACCTACATCCAGCCAGCACTCTCTACTATGTGGGGAAGCCAAGCGCCTCTCTGAGAATCCCCTCCGACTTCTTGGTGGAGGCTGGGGCTCTCCCCACAGACTGCACACAGGCCTCGGGTCAGGCCCTGGCTCCTCACAGCCCTGCTGGATGGGTACTGGTGTACGCCCATCTCTCAGAAGGGAAGGCTGGGGTGGATGGGGTGCGGGGCAAGGTGAGTGATTTTACCTGAGACCAGACACGTGAACCCCTTTCGCTATTCCTGCCACACCTGTACACTGTAGGATTAATGGCTGTTGGTGGCTAACGACAAACAAACATCTGCAAACCCTCCGTCTTCCCGGGGGTGAAGATGCAGCAGGAGGGAAAGCATTTCATTTTGCCCGGTGGAGCTGAGTTGAGGCGCAGACCTGGAACATTCAGTTCAAGTGTGCTCTGGGCCAGGGAGCCAAGGCTCAATGCTGAGTCACCGCCTGGCTGAGGCCGGGCAGCGAGAGTGGGGCACTTTCTGAGTCACCACAGACCGGAGACTCCTCAGGCCCAGCCCGGGGCCTCTGCTGGGAGCGGACCCAGGTCCAGCCCAGCGGCAGAGCCGGGTCCTACTCTGACCCTCAGGCCCTGTGGGGTAATCTGGAACATTCAAAAAAGCCATGTGGCTGCCTTCCCTGCTACACACATGTTCTTTCCTATCTTCCTGCCGTTTCCACTTCTAAACCATTCATTCATTCATTCTTTGTCCAAGAAAGAATTTTTAACGTAATTGAAAAAAACACAACAATTCTACTTTAAATTTTCAAGAAACCGAGGAAGTTACTTCAAGATAGGAAATGCCTGTTCTTCAACAGGATGCTAGGGAATTTTCAGGCTTTAAGTCTCATCTCCCTCTCTCTCAGGATGCAGCTCTGGGTGGGGGAGCTCTCAGGATGCACTTAACGTACGTAGGACTTCACGGGTGGCCCAGTGGTAAAGAGTCCGCCTGCCAGTGCAGGAGGCACAAGAGACGTGGGTTTGACCCCTGGGTCGGGATGATCCCCTGGAGTGGGAAATGGCAACCCACTCCAGCATTCTTGCCTGGAGAATCCCACGGACAGAGGAGCCTGGTGGACTACAGTCCATGGGGTCACAAAGAGTCAGGCATGACTGAACACGCGCGCGTGCGCGCGCACACACACACACACACACACACTCCACAATGTTATGGAGGCAGTGAACAATCTACACTCCTGGGCTCTTCGGAACTGACAGTGAGTAAGAGGCTTCGCCGCTCTGCAGTGCCTGACCTTACTGCCAGCCTCACAAACGGAAAAACTGGAGACAGAATCCTCGCACAGCGCTGGCTTCGGGGCGTCTGGCTGCTGTCAGCAACCAGCCTCCCCGGCAGGCCGGCTCTAAGATGCTGTATCACTGGCGGGGATGAAAAAAGACCGCTTCAAGACCCAAAAGGATGAACTTAGGGAATCAATATCCAAGTCCCCTGTGGAGAAAAGGCCATTCAGAAATTCAATAAAAAGGAACTGGCAACTGGGAGACGTTTGGGGACGAGGCTGATGCCGCTTAGGAACCAACAGAAGGCTTCCTGCAACACGCACGTCAATAAGGGACGCTTTTCTTCAACAGCCTGTCCACTCCGGAGCCCAGGCCCACGTTTTCCTCTTCTCCACGCAGAATCATACATACTGAGCCCGTGGACCCTGCCAGGCCCTGAAGAGGCAGGGAGATGAAAGAGACGCAGAGTCTGCCTCTGGGACGCTCAGCCCACAGGGACGTGACCTTGAGGCAAAGCAGGAACGTGCGGCCTTTTGGAGGAAAGTTTCAAATTGAAGTAATGTGGCATCCAGAGCCGGGACGGGCTGCTTCCAACCCGAGAGATGGGGGAAATGCTTTGTGGAAAATGGCCCTGAAGGAGGCAGAACTGTCCTCTGTGTGACATTTAACACCATGACTTGCAGAGAGCGGGCACTCAAAAAATTTCGGCAGAGATGAATGAGCGGAGACTGGGGCTTGTCTTCTCAGCTCAGACCCAGGCTCAGGAAAGGAGCCAATGTGTCTGATGAGCTGTAGGAGATGGACTCAAGGCTGTTTAAAATCGGGGCTGTGCCCGGCGAGCTCGGAGTATAAGGGTCTAAGTATACAGAAGCAGCCAGGCCCGCTGACAGAGAGTCTGTCTGTCACCTGAGGTGGGGGTAAAGCTCTGCTCACAGCAGTCTGCTCTGTCACAGCGGACAGGCCTCAGGCCGGGCACCTCCCCTCTCTCCACGTCTGTCTCCTCATTTATAAGGTAAATCTGACAGCTTCCACCTTCGTGAGCGCCTTTGAGGGTTTAAAGAGATAAGGTTTGTAAAAGCACCCACCTGTGTCTGGCACATGTCTACAAAGGTGTTGACAGACGGAAAAAATCGGTTCCTCCCTTCCTACACAAATTCTCTCTGATTAAGCTTTTGCAAGCTGCCTGACTGGCTGAAAAGCTGCCGAGGCCCCCAAAGAAATCATCCTAGAAATATGTGAAGGCTGAACAACACCAGCTATCTCACCCGACTGCATGATGCCAAACAAGGGCCGGAGATCAACTTTCACATCTGCAAAAGGAGGGGACTTGCAGCCTCGCTTCCGAAGTCCAGCTTTTTGTCTGAGAGCTGAGGCACAAAAGGATCATGGGCATGCAGACCTGATTCACAAGCCATGGGCAGCCGGGAGGGCCTGGAGAACGCCACTGTCAGGGATGAGAGAAGTTTCCTTGCAGTTCATCGGCACTAGAGGATCCTCAGAGGTTCCCAATAGGCAAAGCCTTCAGCTACTGCTCCCAGTTTCTCTATATAAGGCGTCTTAAACATGTTAAGAGCAACATTAACACAGCAAAACTATGAAGGAGAAAGCGTAGGTCTGGATTTATGCATGGCTTCCTAATTTTTATGAAAAATGCCAGGTCGTTTTTAAATGTCAATAGGAAGAAACCAACGTGTAGAGTGGTTTATATAAGGCAACTGTGTGTCATTCCAGAAACGAGGACAATGCTAATCAAGCCTCATGGGTGGTATGAAGCTTTCTGACTCACAGGCAGCCCCAATGGCATCAAACAACTAAGCCTTCCTGGCTCTGGCTAACGTCAACCGCTGCCACAGTTCCTGTGCGCTCTCTACCCCTTGTAAAGGGCAAATATATGCCGAGAAACAGGGGACAAGTTATTGGTCAGGTCTTGCATAGGCCAAACACGGACTATTCTTCAGAGGGGAAAACGAAGGTCCTGGATGAGCTGGGCTCCGAAGGCATTTGTTCGGCCATGCTCTTTATCGAACCCTAGGCAAATTGCTATTCATCTGCAATACAGACATTTGCTCCAGAGTCACTGCAACTGGCTGGAAATACAAAGGAAAGAATGGCCGCTCCTTTCCTGTGTTCTGATTCTAAGAGGCACAAGAGCTTGCGATCGATCTGCAAACCACAAGATGATCTCATCTCGGAATATTCAGGAAGCTCTCCTGAACGTGAAGGGGAATAAATGGGTCCCTGCGTCAACTGAAAACGCAAACCAGCTCTGAGTTCCTCTGCAAGGATGCTCCTACCTGTCTCCTATAGAGCCTGAGGATAATCTGTCAAATGACTGTGGTGAGATTCGGCCAGCAGGACAAGCCTCTGGCCTGCTTCTCCCGGGGTTCACAAGGGTCTGGGGATCACTTCCCCACACCCGGCACTGGCACCCTGCCAGGCTCCATCCCTCCCCCTGCCACCCCCATCTTCACCCCCAGAAACTCAGGCACCTGCTGAGTTTCACCGGGAAGGAAGGGAGGCTCGGGCGATGGCTCTGCAGGTTTAGATGTGAAGCAGGCTCCCTTGAGGATGCCAAGGCTCACACAGGTGCACACAAAGTCATAGCTCCCCCACGCCACCCCCTCTAGGATGTGGGATCATTGTCCTCTGGTGACTCCCAAATGCCCGGGCACCAGAATCAAGAGCCAACCGGGCAGCTTTTTTTGACATACAGATTTCTGCGTCCTACCCTGAGCAAGCTGGATCCAACAAGGGAGGACGCACAGCTGGCAACCTGTGTTCTCCTCAAGCTTCCCTGGAGACTGCCAGGCTCAGGAATCCGTGCCCAGGCACCTCCGGGACCGGAAGAGCTAGACCTGCCCTGCTCCTCTGCCCAGGGAGGTTTGCAAGGGAGCGGCACAGCGCCACACTCCAAAGCATCTGGCCTCTGTTTATTTCACAAGGCGAGCCAGTGGAGCGGCCTGCATAGAAACTGTACATCTCAAAGAGGATGCCAAGCCCTCTGCCAGAGAAGGGGCCTGGACTGGTAGGAACTTGCCAGATTAGTGGGCCGCCCACATGTGCAGAAAATCGATATCCAGGAAGACTGCCGGTGGGGAGGTTCAGATCCTCAGAGTGGAGCTGGAGTAAGCCCAAAGCCTTGTGCCTTTAGCTGTCCTGCCTCTGCAGTGAAGGGCAAGACACTTTCACTTGCCCCCTCTTTAAAAATGGGATGAAAGGTCACTCTAAACACCTCAGGGAAACGGGAGAGGATCAACTCTAAGACAACAGCCAATAAGACTAAACCATACACAAGTTCTAGTCGTCCTCTTTCCAAGAAATTCATTCCTTTATCCATATGATTAAACTGCAAACACCCCAGAAACTGTCTTCCCCTGAAGAGGGCTCTCTGTTTTTCATGTTCAGTGAATAGCTCTTTATTGACTGACAGCATCTTCTCTGGAAGTTAAGGATGCTCAGAGAGTCCTCTTAGCTCAGTTCCTCTAAAATCACCCTTTGTTTTTTTTTGCCGGAGCTCTCTTCTCAACCCACATTAAGAAACCAATTTCTGATATGAAGTGCTAGTGAAGGATATTCACTTCATGGCAAATAGATGGGGAAACAATGGAAACAGTGAGAGACTTTATTTTGGGGGGTTCCAAAATCACTGCAGATGGTGACTGCAGCAATGAAATTAAAAGACGCTTGCTCCTTGGAAGAAAACTTACGACCAACCTACAGAGTATATTAAAAAGCAGAGACATTACTTTACCAACAAAGGTCCTTCTAGTCAAGGCTATGCTTTTTCCAGTAGTCATGTATGAATGTGAGAGTTGGACTATAGAGAAAGCTGAGCACCAAAGAACTGATGCTTTTGAACTGTGGTGTCGAGAAGACTCTTGAGAGTCCCTTGGACTGCAAGAAGATCCAACCAGTCCATCCTAAAGGATATCAGTCCTGACTGTTCATTGGAAGGACTGTTACTGAAGCTGAAACTCCAATACTTTGGCCACCTGATGAGATGAACTGACTCACTGGAAAAGACCCTGATGCTGGGAAAGATTGAAGGCAGGAGGAGAAGGGGATGACAGAGGATGAGATGGTTGGATGGCATCACCGACTTGATGGCTATGAGTTTGAGCAAGCTCCAGGAGTTGGTGATGGACAGAGAAGCCTGGCGTGCTGCAGTCCATGGGGTTGCAAAGAATCAGACATGACTGAGTGACTGAACTGACTGAAAGATTTTCCATTGTATTTATTCTGGAGTGAGGTGTCATTCACAGAAGTTAAACTGAATTAGTCACATAGTTGTTCTGTGTACATCAAAGCAGTGTCTTGAAAGCCATGAAGCCCACAGAACTAACAAAGTGAATGTTAGTTTTCTCCCTATGTTCTAGTGCCATGTTGAGAAATCTCAAGTAATTAATCTGGAAAGCAGCTCTTTTCTTGAGTTGATCACATCCAGCCATCACTATCCAAGTAGTCACAAAAGTCAGAAGGGCAGAAAAACAATCAAGTACTCCAGCCTGCACATTTCACACTTAAAATTTAAGTCTCTTCTACCTTCTTCTGAACAATAAACTGCCTCTTATTAGGACTTTTCGGCGTAGGTCTCTCTTTGCTATTGGTACTGGCTGAATGGCCTCTGGAAACACATGTGAACTCTCTGGGTATCCTTCTCAGATAAATAGAGGCTGAGCTAAAAGATCTTTAATGATCTTTCAACTTTAAAATTCTGTTAAATTTTCAAATCAACTTTTACAGCATCAAAACTTCTGATTTACTAGCTCTTATGTTCTACCTGTTGAGAAAAATAATAGTAACTTAACCTGTTTTTTTTCCCCCTTGAAAAAGTTTATAAAACCACAGCCTAACCCATCCATCATACATAAGATCTCAACCTGCTGGGTGAGTTTCATGTTGAAAACAAAGTGCCAGCGATGTGGCATGTACACTGAACTCACGGTGGATATGTTCATACTTGACCTACACTTAGCACCAACAACGCCAGTGGATTCTGACTCTTCCTGTCTCTATAGGAAGGAAGCCTCCAAATGACAGCATTTATTTATTTATTTTTTTGGCCTCAGTAAAGATCTACATCCTTGTAGGCTGCAGTAACAGAGCAGGTCAGAAATGAGCTTTAGTTTCACTCAATAATGGGCTGAACAGACAAGCGAAAGGAATACATGGTTATGTCCATCCCAGCTAATTACAGCCTCTTGAAATAATTTTCAGGAATAAATATACAATTAATTTCTTATAAGTGTAAGCTGCTGATTATACAATATCTCACTGTTGGGCACCAGAGTTTCATAAATATTTTAAAGGAAAAAAACTGCATAAAAATGAAGATGGTTAATACAGATTTTTTTCCTTCTAAAACGACGGTTTATAAAACATTTTTAATTCTGTGAATTTTTAAATCTTCAAAATAATTTACCAGCTCTTTATGACTTTATTTTGCCCAGACAATGTAACACTACTACAAGTCTATTTCTTTTTGCCAAGCTTTACATTTTGAAAAAGCTCAAAGTTATAGAAAATTACAAGAGCAGTACAATTAGTTCTAATTTTTTAAATTAACGGACTCATTCCAAGTTTATATTTTCAAATTTTCATGGTTCTAAGGATTAAGTAGTATATACACCCACTGCGTATATGTAAATGAGGCATACTTCTAATACAAAAGTATTACTACCAAATTATTTGTGTATTGGGGATAAAAAACAAATGCTAAATATTTTAGTAGCATAAGGAGGAAGGGAAATGTATTGCTATTAAAAAAAAAAAAAACATCTCCTTCTGACCAGGGTGAGGCAGTATCTAAGGCGATAGCCAACTAGGAGACAGTCTCACATCTTCCGTTTAGAAATTGCCTGGAAGATTGCATCTTGTTTTTAACAAGTCATACTAGAATATATTCATAGTGAAGACAATTTTCAAACAATAATACAGTTTTAATTTCAAATACAGAAAGAGCGAAAAAAAAGAAAAGGAATGCATTTACATCAGTCTCCTGAGTCACTCTGTGCCTGAGATGGGAGAGTGAAGTCAAGATACCCTCAACCAAGTCCAGAAACTTGAGGATGTAAAATTCCTAAGAGACCCTAAAGGACCCCCACAGAAGCTTGCCAATGGTCCCCTGGTGTCTGCCAAAGCACAGTCAGCAGAGTGAAACCAGGATCTGAGCCCTGGAAGCCGGGTGGAGACCGTGTCCGGGCCTGGCCCGGACCTTGGTGTTGAGCAGGCCGGCCACCCGTCGTCTCCTGGCCCAGGGCCCCTCGAATGGAGCCGGTGGACGGGACCTGGTGCCACCGTGCGTGTCCCACTTCCCGCCCGACCCCCGGAAACCAAACACGGCCCAGAGAGGACAGTCCTCTTGGGAACCTCCCCAGACTGGCCCAGACGCCGGCCAAGGGCGGGCCTGGAGAGGGGGCTCATGGGGGGGCGCAGCAGGCCGACCCCCCTGGGAGCTGGCGTCCTCCTGGGGATCCGTGCGTCCCAGGCGGCCTTCACTGACCTCCGGGCACCGGCTGCGGCCGGTGGACACCTGGAGCCTCGCGTCCCCGCAGCCGGGCCCAGTCCAGCCGCCCCGGCCCGGCCCTGTCCCCGGACTGGCCGTCGATAGGGGTGGCGGGGGGAGCCGCTGGCCAGGGTGCGGCGCGGGCCTTGCTCACCTTGGGGCCCTCGGGGGGCACGCGCGGGTCGTTCCACGTCGTGGTGCGGTTGTTGTGGTCCACGAAGAAGGGCCAGCCGGTCTGCGGGTCGATCTTGATCTCCCAGCCGGGGGGAAGGGGGTCGCGGTCGCTGGCGCCGTTGCCGGACGCCATCTGCACCATGGGCGAGTGGGTGGCTGCGCTCATGCTGGGTCGGGGTCGGCCCGGAGGGGCGGCCGCCGGGGTGCTGGGTTGCAGGGTGCCGGGTCGCGGGGTGCCGGGTCACGGGGTCGCGGGGTGCCGGACCTCCAGGTGCAGGGTCGCTCGCTGGCCGCGGCCGGAGAGGAGAGTCGTGAGCGCCGCCGACGTGTCCGGGAAGCCGGCGCCGGGCACCTTTATGAATTAAAGGAGGGGGTGACGTGGCCGGAGAGGGCTGGAAGTGTCTGGAAATAGCCTCCTCGCTGCCAAAGGGGAAGGAGGAGATAAAGGGAGGTAGCAACTGGCCGGCTAGAAACTTCTGGTCCCATCCAGAGAAGTTGGCGGCGACGCGGGTTGGATGCGGAGCTCCGCCCTGAGTCATCGGCTATAATCGGGGCGGGGCGGGGCGTGGGCGGGGCGTGGGCGGGGCATCCGCCGGCCGCCCCTCCTCCACCCCCGCCACTTCTTCCCCACATTCGCGGCTCCCCCGGGCGGGGGCCTTCCGGGGTGGGTGTTGCCCGGACGAGTCGTCCCTGAGCTGGGCGGGGGCCTTGCATCCGCGGGATCCCTGAGCCGCCAGGCGGCAGGTCGAGCGAACCCCTCTGGGACGTCTTCCGTGTGTCCTGGACCGGTTTCGGTTTTCAGACTCGCTCCGTCTTCTTCGAGCAGCGTGGGTGTTCCTGGGACTGGCTCCTTCCTATAAAAACAAACTCAACGTTAGCCTTTATAGTTGTTGGGGGGGGAAAAAAAGTCTTTGGGGATTAAACTAGAGTCTCTCCCACCTCGCCTTTGCACCCCTAGATTACTGAGACTCCGGGATATTGGTGACCCTCAGTTAATCACTTTTTTTCCATGGGCTTAAGGGCCGTCCGGAAGGGGCTCTGGAATGTTGATCCAACACCAGAAGCAAGCCAGGGAGGATAATGGAAGTACAAATGGAAATTCACCTGCCTTTCTTTTGAATCCTAAAGAAAGAAAGATTGCATCAGCGCATGCATGTTCCTGAAGCACATGTCTTATATGTAGACTCTGTCCTTGCAGTGAAGAACTTTAAGGAAAAAACATTGTTTGGGCTTTGGGTCTTGTTGATGGTGCAAGTTGGTTCTTGCTATCTTAATCTGACCTTCATTTGGAAAGTAGGGTAAGTCACGCCTGCTCAGTCACCTCCAACTCTTAGCGGCCCTGTGGAGCCCGCCAGGCTCCTCTGTCCATGGGATTTCTCAGGGAAGAATACAGGAGTGGGTTGCCATTTCCTTCTCCAGGGGATCTTCCCTACCTAGGGATCAAACCCATGTCTCTTGCATTGCAGGCAGATTCTTTACCCACTGAGCTATCTGGGAAGCCCTTTGGAAGGTAGGGAAGAATTCAAATTATGAAAAAATTTTGTGTGGTTGATGAAATGGTGGTTGCGCTTGTAACCTCTGCCAAGCACCTCCATTCTTCTGGGAAAGAGAGTATGCCCCCAGAGGTGGGATGTTGGGAGGTCCCATTTTAAATTTTTAGGCCTGCAGGCTCATTCCCTTCCCCAGAAACATTTTTGAGAAGGTGTCCTGGGCTAGAGTAATATTGGGCCAAATTTTCCAACTCAAATGCAGAGGACATTCTGGAACCCTCAGAAGCAACACGTTTTCTCTAATTTCTTCTCTTCCCACTCTCAAATTACTCGTTTTGGAGCAAATGCTGAAGAGACCTGCCAGTCATTTCCAGTTGAATAGGGGTCTCACTTGCATAGGTCTACTCATCAGCTTTAAAGTACAAAAATTCAGCTTTGTGAAAACACAGAGATGAAAGACTAAGGTATAAACCCAAATGCCAGTGCACCAATTTACCATAAGAAGTGTTACTATTGAAAGAGCTGAGCCCTCAAGTGCACTAGTCAGCGGGCCTCTTTTTTATTTTTATTTTTTGGTCGCACTGGGTGGCATGTGGGATCTTAATTCACTGACCAGAGCTTGAACCTGTGTCCTGTATTGAAAGTACAGAGTTGTAACCACTGAATTGCCAGGGAAATCCCAGTGGCTCTCATATTTTTCCTTATTTTTGAAGCCTTGAGCAGAAGGCTGGGCCCAGAGTCCATATTCAATAAATATTTATGTTTATTGAAGGTTGATTCCAAAGTGAATGTTTATTTGTATTTTCTTGCGTTGCTTGATTTCACTACAACTACAACCACATTTAAAGACAGGACATTCTTTCTTAGTGTTAACGTTTGTTTGCTTTTTTTGTTAAATTTGCTAGAGAAGCAGGGAGGAAACAGGTTCCTCTGGGATTACCATACCGGCTTCTGAGAGTTATAGCCCATCTGGGGTTTCAAGTGGGTTTGTCTACAATGGAGTCATAAATCTTGGAGAACTGTCTAGAAGAAGCTCCTTTAAGCCATGCTGAATAATGAGGCACATGTCTAATCTTGGTGGCTTTTTCTTTTTTTAGATCTTATGACACTCATTCCCCAGGGGCTATAGACTGAATGTTTGTGTCCCCCAAAGTTCATGTATTGAAACGTGTTCCCCAATGTGCTGCCATTTGGAGCTGTGTCCTTTCGGAGATGCTTAGGTCATGAGGATGGAGCCCTTATGAATGGGTTTAATGCCCTTATATAAAAAAAACCCAGAGAGCTCTCTGCCTGTTTGCTTCCACCATGTGAAGGCACAGTGAGGAGATGGCTGTCCTCTGGCACCTACCAGACACTGCATCAGCTGGTGCCTTGATCTTGGAATTCCTCCAGAATTGTGAGAAATACATTTCTATTGTTTGTAAGCCCCCTGGTCTGAGTTAGTCCGGTATAGCAGCTCGAATGGACTAAGACACCAGGCCTTCTGCAGTTCATTTGCCTAGATCAGAAGCTGAAACATGACCCTGAATGTCCGTTTTTCTCTTTCCATCCAATCATCATCGAGTCTGTAGATGGTATCACCTTGTTTCTGGGTATCCTCTCTTTCTTGAGTGCCACAAGCCTAGTCCAGGTCATCCTTGTCTCTCGTGTGGACCCTGGGAACAGCCTCTTAGGTTGTTCATGTCCAATCCATTGCCCAAATGGTGGCCAGAGCGACCATTTTCAAGCACAAATGGGCCAGGTCCTTTCTCTGGTTAGAAGGCTTGAATGGCTCTCCGTTGCCCTCTTTATCTCCAAATCCAACACTCGTTGGCCTGGTGTGTAAAAGACCCTTCTTCCCCTCTCTCTGATGCCCACTCCTTGCTGGCCCTGCTGGACTACATCATGAGCACACTGCCTCCTCAACTTTCTTCACCACCGCTGACAGCTCCCTCACCCTTTGCCTGGCTGACTCCTCTCCATCTCCAGGTATCACCTTTGGTATGACTTTCCTTTGCCTTCCTAGTCTGGGTCATGTGTCCTTTCTAGATGCTCCCATACAAATCCTGGGGCACCCTATCAAGTGCGCTGCATTGCAATTGCTTGCCTGGTGGTCTGATTTGCTATGCACTGAGTTTCTTGAGCCTAGGAGCAGAATCTGATCGACACTGAGTCCCCAGCTTCTAGCACAGTGCCTGGCAATTAACAGTTGTAAAAACAATGATTGTAAGGGTAGCCAAGTGGCAAGCATTGACTGAATGCTAGGTACTGTGGTATGAGCTTTATGTGGATAATCTCATTTAATCTTTGTGATGGTTACTGTAATGCCCTTGCAGGAATGAAGGATCTATATGTTGAGAACACTGTAGGAAACCAGTCACCAGCATCCTTTGCAGACTGACTCAGTTGATGAAAACTGCCTTGCCCAAGGTCACATCTCCTTCTAGGGGCAGCCTGGATCCAGTGACTGTTTGCCAGAGGGGCGTCAGGACCCTGTCCTTCGGGTTCAACTGGAGGCATTGCTAACGTGCTCTCCCAGCTCCAGAGCACCCCTGGGGTGGGCTGCTACTTGCTTGGGACTGCATCCCAGCTCAGCTTCTCCCTCTGCCCAGTCCTGCTTCCTGCTCACTTTTACTGGTGTTACTCTTAGGAGGATCCCTTCATAAAATCCTCCTGGCTGATTTCTGTCTCACCATCTACTTCTCGAGGAACTAACCCTGGAACAATCCTCCTAGTAGCCTAATGGATATATATTACTAAGATTCTCCTCAATTAAGGTTTAAAGACACTAGGTAACTTGCTCAGTGTCCCAAAGCTCATGACTTGGAGAGGTGGGATTTGAATTCAGTCAATTGACTCTAGAGCCTATGCTTCTAACCAGGCACTTGATAAATACAGTCGGTGAATCGATGGCTTATTTTCCACTAGTCACCAAGGTAAAAAAATGTAGCTCCTATCCTTCCCTAGTAGCTCAGATGGTAAAAAATTTGCCTGCAATGCTGGAGACCTGGGTTCCATCCCTTGGCTGGGAAGATCCCCTGGAGAAGGGAATAGCAACCCTCTCTGGTATCCTTGTCTGGAGAATCCCTATGGACAGAGGAGCCTGTCGGGTGACAGTCCATGGGGTCCCAAAGAGTCGGACACACCCGAGTGACTAACATCCAGAAACAGAGCTTTGTGCATACAATCTTCTTAATGCCAAAGAAACCAGGGCCACAGCAGACGGCCGTGGATGATCACAGCCTGTCCTGTCAACCGTGTGTACGGGCTTGGCTGACTCATAGTGCAGGTCACCGAGAAGGGACTCAAGCTCAACTCTAATGGTGAGTTCTAAATGAAAATGTCACCTGAAAGATCTCCGTGTCTGGATGATTTAATCCGTTTCTAATGGAACACATGAGCTGGCGTAGAACAGCCAGTTCTCCCCGACCTGTGCAAAATGCTGATTATCCCAAGTTGTTTTTGTTTGCTTTGGGATGTGTTCAGAGACCAACACATGCAGCCGTGCACAGCTTCACCAGCCAGGGCCTCCCAAGGGGACCCTTCCACTATGGGCAGCCTAGACTAGGGGAGGCCAGGGCCATTAGGATGGAAGCTCCGGCCTCTTGGAATTTCCTGATGGTCAAGTTCATTGGGAGGGGGCCACAGGCAGGAGGTGGTGGAGGGGAGAGAGGAATAGATACCCGGTCTGGTTCTGCTGTAGAGACCTCGAGAATAAGCTCTAGCTATATGCCCTACAGAGGGGGAGGGGAAATCAATATGGTTTAGTTCAAAGTTTCAGATTTCAGCACTAACTTTGCATCTGTTTGTTATTAAAAGTTAAAGTCTGTGCCTGGTCCAGCCCAGCCGCCCTGTGCTCTCTGACCTCCTGAGGCAGGTACATCCTGTTCCAGGCAGCTGGGCCTTTAATCATAAACTATTCTGTTTTGCTATTTAACTGTCTATGTTCGTCCCTGAAAGGATATCAGGAGCCTTGGAAATGGGGACTCTAGTGTTAAAATTTAATTTTTTAAAATATCAGGCACTGGCGCTAAGCACCCCAGGACCTGATCTTATTTATTTCACTCAGCGATTCTAGGAGGCATTAAGCCCATTGCACAGAGGACACAGCTTTAGAGATGGTGAGTAACTTGCCCATATTCACATGGTTGATTGGCAGGTAGAATGAGGATTTGACATGAAATCTGTCTGATTCCACAGCTGTGCTTCTCCACCCTCAGTGAGACCCAGTTGAGCGCTATACTGGGTTGGATAGGTGGTAGTTGGTGGTTTAGTCGCTAACTTGTGTCCGACTCTTGTGACCCCATGGACTACAGCCCGTCAGGCTCCTCTGTCCATGGGATTTCCCCTGCAAGAATACTGGAGTGGGTTGCCGTTTCCTTCTCCAGGGGATCTTCCAGACCCAGCGATCAAACCCATGTCTCCTGTACTGCAGGCAGCTTCTTTACTGAGCCACCAGGGAAGGCCTGGTGGATAGTGTTCCTCCCAAATTCGTATCTAGCCAGAACCTTGGAATGTGACCTTACTTTGCAGATGTATTCAAATTAAGATGAGGTCAGGGGATTAAGGCAGCCCTTAATCTGATGACAAGCGTCCTTATAAGAGGAGAAAAATGTGGATACACAGACACGAACACACAGGGAAATCACCATGTGATGCAGCGATGGGAGTGATACCCCTTTAAGCCAAGGACTGACAGCCTGAGACAGTAAATTTCTGTTGTTTTAAGTGATCCAGTTTGTAGTACTTTGTTAAGGCAGCCCTCAGTTCGGTTCAGTTCAGTCCCTCAGTCGTGTCTGACTCTTTGTGACCCCATGGACCGCAGCATGCCCTAGGAACCTGATATAGCAGCCATACTCTCAATCTCTATTGCCTGTCCCAAACGTTGCTTCTGTAATCCATAACAAGAACCACCCTTTGGAATGTAATTGACAGATTGTTTCACTTGTCCCGCATTAAGAACAGCCATGCAGGCAGGAAGACTTTCTTAATTCCTTGTCATCCCAAATCATCTCTCTTCTTGTCTGAGGAATTAGTTCCTTTGTTGTTGTTCAGTCGCTAAGTTGTGTCCAACTCTTTGCAACCACATGGACTGCAGCACCCCAGGCCTCCCTCCCTGTTCTTCACTATCTCTCAGAGTTTGCTCAAATTCATTGAGCAAACCATCTACTGAGTTGGTGATGCTATCCAACCATCTTATCCTCTGTCACCCCGTTTTCCTCCTACTCTCAATCTTTCCCAGCATCAGGGTCTTTTCCAGTGAATTGGCTCTTTGCATCAGGTGGCCAAAGTATTGGAGCTTTAGCTTCAGCGTCAGTCCTTCCAGTGAGTATTCGGAGTTGATTTCCTTTAGGATTGACTGGTTTGATCTCCCTTGTAAAATACTAAGCTCTCAATTCATTTGAAGTGAAACACTTGAATGTGTTTTGAGTTTCTGTATGTTGTTTTTATTATTATTATTTATTTGGCTGTGCCCAACCTTAGCTGAAAAAGTTGGCTTAAAACTCAACATTCAGAAAACTAAGATCATGGCATCTTGTCCCATCACTTCATAGCAAATAGATGGGAAACAGTGGAAGCAGTAACGGACTTCATTTTTGAGAGGCTCCAAAATCACTGCAGATGATGACTGCAGCCATGAAATTAAAAGACGCTTGCTCCTTGGAAGGAAAGTTATGACCAACCTAGACAGCATATTAAAAAGCAGAGACATTACTTTGCCAACAAAGGCTGGTCTAGTCAAGTCTATGGTTTTTCCAGTAGTCATGTATGGATGTGAGAGTTGGACTACGAGAGCTGAGCATCAAAGAATTGATGCTTTTGAACTGTGGTATTGGAAAAGACTCTTAAGAGTCCCTTGGACTGCAAGGAGATCCAACCTGTCCATCCTAAAGGAAATCAGTCCTGAATATTCATTGGAAGGACTGATGCTGAAGCCGAAACTCCAATACTTTGGCCACCTCATGTGAAGAGTTGACTCACTGGAAAAGACCCTGATGCTGGGAGGGATTGAGGGCCGGAGGATAAGGGGACGACAGAGGATGAGATGGTTGGATGGCATCACCAACTCAATGGACATGAGTTTGAGTAAACTCTGGGAGCTGGTGATGGACAGGGAGGCCTGGCGCGCTGCAGTCCATGGGGTTGCAAAGAATCGGACATGACTGAGCGACTGAACTGAACTTTAGCTGTGGCATGTGGGATCTGGTTCCCCGATCAGGATCAGAGCCTGGGCTCCCTGCAGTGGGAGTGTGAGTTTTTGCCACTGGACCA
The DNA here is from genome assembly GCF_910594005.1 of Cervus elaphus. NCBI lineage: Eukaryota > Metazoa > Chordata > Mammalia > Artiodactyla > Cervidae > Cervus > Cervus elaphus. The sequence continues at coordinate 81,867,491 of NC_057829.1, read as the reverse complement.
CCAGGGAAGTCCCCTAAGTGTGTTTTTATATAAGGTTTTTTTCTTTTCCTTTCACCTATCAAATTCTCCAAATCTTAGGGTCAGGTTGCAGTGATGTTATTCTAACCATCAATGAACTAATAGTTTATTAAGCCAAAAACAGAATAGAGATGGAGGAAGGGGGTGAAAAATGCCTAGTTACCTAATTATTCATTCACTCCACCAAACATTTGAGGGCCAGTCTCTAGGATCATAATGATGGATGAAATGTGGGTTCAGTCCCGTTTGTGGAGGTGAGAACCTCATGAACAGTTAAATCACATCACAAAATAGTAAATTCTGTGGCAGAGAATAAAATGTTCTAAGAGCTAGAAAGACAGAGAAATCAACCCAGACTGGTGAACCTGAGATGGCTTCAGGGAGCATTGGACATTTATACTGGAAAAAAAAAAGTATTTTTGGGGGGGTAATACGTTTGCCTGCTTACACACCTCCAAGGGCACCCAAGGAAACTATTTTCATTTGCTAGGGTTGCTGTAACAAGTACTACAAACTGGATGGTTTAGAACAGTGGAAATGTACTGTCTTATAGATCTGCTAGCTAGAAGTCCAAGATCAAGGTGTCTGCTGGGTTGATAGCTCCTAAGAACTGCAAGGGGAAAAAAATCTGTTCCCATGCCTCTCTCCTGGCTTCTAACAATTTGCTGAGAATGACTTCAATCTCTATCTTCATCATCATTGTTTTCCGTGTGCCTGTCTGGGTCCAAATGTTCCCTTTGTACAAGGATACATGCCCTATTGGTTTAGGGGCCCGCACTGCTCCTGTGTGACTTCATCTTAGCTAATTACATCTGCAATGACCCTATTACCAAATAAGGTCTTGTTTTGAGATATTGAGGATAAGGGCTTCTGGAAATAACTTTTGGGAATCACAATTCAACCCATAACAGTATTAAGAAAAAAGGTAAATCTCATTTTCTCAGATGTTCCCAAGTCTGCTGGGTCCTGGCTCCCAAATCCCTGCAACCAATATCCCCAGGGATCCTCCATGCATTTCCCAGCATGTATGTGCATTCTTCCCACACAAAAATTCTAGCACATCATGTGAACTGGCAACCTCCTTATTCTTTTCACTTAATATATTCTTTTCACTTAATAGTCTGCGAAATTTTCCACATCAGTCCACACAGACCTTCCTTATTTCCTTAAGTGGCTATACAACAGGCTATAATTTATTTCACTGGAACCCTGTTAATAGACTTTTAGAGAGCTATTACAAACAACAGCACAATGTATATTCTTGGGCATACGTCATTTTGCATGAATATACAAGTACATCTATTAATACCTGGAGGTAGAAGTGCTTGGTCATTGAACCAGTGTATTTTGAGATGTTTTACCAAATTGTTCTCCAAGGAGGTCAGAAAAGGTCAGCCTTGCCCCAGCTGTGTTCACAATGCCTACTTCCCTGCAATCTCCAGACTGTGTACCTTACTTTCCGGTCTTTGCCAATCTGATATATTCCCTTTGTACTTTTAATTTGCATTTATATTATTACGAGCCGAATCGAGCATCTTTTCATCTGTCTAAAAGATATTTGGTATTCTTTTTCTTTGAACAGCCTGTACATATCCTTTGCGCATTTCTCTGCTGGAGCTGAGGAGGAATGAAAAGGATTTTTACAGATGCAGAAAGAGGGAATTTTAAAAGGGACCAAATAATTGTAGGGCACAGGAAGATGAGGGCTGGCATTGAAAAATAGCTTGAGGACCTACCACCTCCCCAATTGCCTGAGATCTCTGGGCCAGGCCTTTCCTTCTCCTCCAGCCTGAGCAGCAGCCTGCTCAGATACCGAGGGGAAGTCTGGAAACTACATTCTAGGTCTAGAATTGCAGATTTGAGCTTGGACTGTGAATTGTCTGAGAAATCACTAGGCCCCTCCTCTGAGCCTGGTTTATCTCCAGGGCGCTGATTAAAGTTGGTTGGGGGGAGGTGGGGGCATGAGAGGTTGGAGCTTCTGGCTTGAATTAGTAACTGATTTAGGAGAGAGGTGAAGCCTGAGACAGGACCGTATGTCCTAACAAGACAGTCAGAGGCCAAGTTCAGAAATTCCTCCCTAGGCCACAACATGCTTTTGTTGTTGTTCTTCTGTCTTTATTTTCCTGGAAGGTATGACTGAGGATGTCTGAAGAGGTGTTTTCAGAAAAGAGACAGGATCAAGCTATGCTTTGGTGTCTCTGCAGTCACATGGTTTGTACTCTGGGACTCAGGCAGAAGTCAGTCACACACCCTCTATTGTTTCTAGAAGGTGCATGAGGTGGCTTCCAGAGGGTCTGTCAGGTAACACTGTTCCATTCTTCCATTCTTGGTGGATTTATTGACAGTAGTCCCTGGGCTTGGCTCTGTTCCCACAGACTCAGACATGCAGAAGCTGACCTGTGCCTTCCAAGATGTTAGACCCTAATTAGAGGAATAAGACTACTGTGATGGTTAATTGTCGGTGTCAACTTGGCTGGGCCTCAGAGCCCAGACACTTGGTCAAACATTCTGGATATTTCTGTAAAGATGTGTCCTGGATGAGGTGAAGGTTTAAAAATAGTCGACCTGGAGTAAAGCAGATTGCCCTCCATAATGTGAGTCGACCGGATCTAATCCATTGAAGGTCTTAATCAGAACGAAAAGTGATGTCCCCTCGAGCAAGAGGGAGTCCTGCAGCAGACTGCACTTGGACTAAAGCTCTTTACTGCGCCCCCAGCCTGCTGGCCTACCTTGAAGCTTTTGGACTTGCCTTTCCACATTCGTGTGAGCCAATTCCTTAAAATAAATGTCTTTCACTGTCTCCTCTGTCTCACTCTGTAGATAGATAGACCTGTTGGTTCTGTTTCTCTGGAGAACTCTGACTAATGTAACGACTAGTGGGTTGTGTGACGCTCCAGGCAGTATCTGACTTAGCCCAGGTGGAAAGAGATGCTGAAGGGAGGGAGGAAGTGGGGGCCTCAGCAGTCACGGGGGCCTTGAATTCTGAAGCAAGGTCAAGTCTGAATAGGTGCAAGAAAGGGGAAGGGCCTTCTGGGAGGGGAAACAGCAAAAGCAAAGCTGTGGCGGGAGACCCAAGCAGGAGACACGGGTGCTCCTGGCTCCAGGCCCCTTCCCCTCTGCAGCTGTCGGAGTTGAACTGGACCTTGTTAGTGGAAGTACGTGCTTAATGTCTCACTCCATCTTAGGCTGGAAACTAGTATTTTCTGAGCATGCATATTCCCCATGCCTGCCTAGATCCTTCACGAGTCAGTGTTAAATAAATATTTATGGAGTGAAGGCATTCACTTCGTCCTCATATTGAATTATAATCTATGGAAGAATGAGTTCCCAACCTTGTTCCAAAAGGGGTCAAGAAATTGGCAGTGATGGTTAAGAGAATTACTTTGTCCCAATGGGGAGATAATTTTATTCCTTTCTTTTCAAAAAAATGTACTCATGAACAACTCAGACAATGCAGACAAATAGAAAATAGAACTTCTGTAGTCCCGCTGCCCAGAAATGAGATGGAAATTAAATAACATTAAATCACCCTTAACTGCCAAAATAATGCCATTTGCAGCAACATGGATGGGCCTAGAGGTTGTCATACTGAGTGAAGTAAGCCAGACAGAGAAAGAGAAATATCATGTGATATCACTTACATGTGGAATCTAAAAAATGCTACAAATGGACTTATTTACAAAACAGAAATAGGGTCACAGATGGAAAAAACAAATTTACAGTTACCAAAAGGGGTAAAAGTGGAGGTGAGGTATAAATTGGGAGATTGGGATTGGCATATACATACTAATATATATGAAATAGGTAATGAAAAAGGATCTACTATATAGCACAGGGGAGTCTGCTCAATACTCTGTAATGACCTATATGGGAAAAGAATCTAGAAAAAAGTGAATATATGTATAAGTGATTCACTTTGCTGGACAGCAGACTAGCACAACATTGTAAATCAACTATACTTCAGTTAAAAACAAAGATTTTTTTTGGCCACACAGCATGTGGAGTCTTAGTTCCCTGACCAGGGGTCAAACCCAAGTGCCCTGCAGTGGAAGAGCTGAGTCTTAACCACTGGACTGCCAGGAAAGTCTCCTCTCTAACAAAATTTTTTTAAAAATCACCATTCTTGTTATTATTGCCACATCATCAGAATTTTCTTTCCTCTTGAACCAGGACTGTCATATTTATTGAGCACCTACTGTTGTGTGTTCGGGACTGAAAACAAATGTAAAAGACAGCCACAGGGTTTCCCTGCCTTCCAGGAGGGTTGGGCAGATGAGAGAAAGTCTCACAGAGTCAAAGCTTTTCCCAGCTTGGGTGTCCTGGGCCGCCTCTTGGCTGCTGCACACAGTCTTTTGTTGTTGCTGCGCTTGAATACACATTTTCCTTTCCCCTCCCAAGGCTGTGGGGAACAGATCTCTCAGGGCATTTCTCTGGAGCCATTTCCATTTTATACAAAATGGGGTGTTCAATTCGAAGGACCCTTTTCATTTCTGTCCTTAGATCTCCCTGGAAACTCAGCCTCTTTAGTTTAATGTTTTTTTTGGGGGGGGTATTGTTTTTGTATTTAAAGGTCGAATTCTTCTACTGGACAGCAACTATTCACCCTGATGGGCCAAACTGGCTTAGCTTTTTTATCACTCTTCACTCACCAAAAGATGCATTATCCCTAGTAAATAGAGGAGAATAATTAGCAGCATTTCCTTTGTTTTTGTTTGGATTTATTTTAGTGGTGTTCATTTTGGTTACATAAATAATAAATAAGATGCACCATTGTTTGAAAATGTGCTTTAAATTTTAAGCTCATGTATAAATGGAGCATTTCATCCAATGTCTTATTCTGTTATTTCTTGGCATACTTTAGGGTTGTTCTTTAGGTGTAGGCTAGAGCTTAGCCCACCTGTACCTAGGAAAGGGCTTTGCTTGTGGCTTAGCTGGTAAAGAATCTGCCCACAATGTGGGAGACTTGTGTTCAATCCCTGGGGTGGGAAGATCCCCTGGAGAAGGGAAAGGCTACCCACTCCAATATTCTGGCCTGGAGAATTCCAATCTATACAGCCCATGGGGTCACAAAAAGTTGGACACAGCTGAGTGACTTTCACTTTCACCTAGGAAAAGTCTGTTTTAGTTTTCCAAATTTTTTTTGTTTCCCAGATTAATTTTATTCATTTTACCCATCAAGCTATCCCATACAGTTTGTTGGCCATAAGACATCAAGACCTACTTGGGAACTGGAGCAGGCAGTTTTTACCTTCACAGTATCTACAACCTGCACTCTTTGGAACAGGCCTGGTGGGCCCCTAGGAGTCCATACTGTGTTCCTTACCCACAGCAGTAGGCTGGTAAAGGTGCATTTGAAAGCTGGGAAAGGATTTCCCTGGCAGTCCAGTGGTTGAAACTCTGAGCTTCCAGTGCAGGGGGCACAAGTTCCATCCCTGGTCAGGGAACTAGGACCCCTCATGCCATGTGGCGTGGCCAAAAAAATATCCCTTTAAAACAAAACAAAAACCCAAACCACTTTATAATTTAAAAAAATTAAAAATTTTAAAATAAAAAAATAGAACACATATTTAAAAAAAGAAAGTTGGGAAGAGCATTTGCTAGTTATTAGCAGCTCATGGTCCCTGCCAACAGCAGGCAGGTCCCAGAGACAAGGGAGGCCAAGCTATGCTCAAGCTGGACTCCATCCCCAACCTCATGTGGGAGAGGAGGCCAGCAGTTAGGTTTCTTTCTCTCTTTCTTTCTTGTCCATATAAAAAGCAGAAGGAAAAAAAAAAGCAGAACTAGGTTTTGTGATTAGAATTTTAAAATTTGTATTGTTTTCTCTGTTACTACCCAAGCAATTTATAGAACTCTGTAAAAGCTGGGAAATACAGAAGTCTCAGAAGAAAATGAACATCTCAGGCATGGGTGGGAACTTTTAAGGAGGCAGGATTAAGTTTGAGATGGGGAAGAACTTGCTTAGGCGTGAGCTCCTGGTTCACTGACAGTGTGAATGAGGAAGAGAACTGAATGACCAGACCCTAAATGGCTTGCCTGCTCTGATTTTGTGATGGGGCGGCCTGTCCTCAGCCTGCTGGGTTCTAAACAATGTGTCTCCTCTTCCTCACTGCTACCCACACAGAGCAAGAGAGGCCAACGTGAATCAAGGCTCTAAGAACGGCACAGGCAGAAGAGGGTTAGTTCCCAGGAAATGCCACATTTGTTCATTCATTCACAACTATTGAAACATGTATTGAGTAGTCATTATGGACCGTGTACCACGCCACGCTCTGGGGATGTTCCATGAACAGCACAAACTCTAGACCAAGTTCCCACATGGGCAGGAAGGTTGTACAGAGAAGAATTAAGTCACAGTTGTTAACACCAAGAAGGAACAGCCATCCTAGCCCAGAAGTTAGGAAGGCATCTTTGAGGAAGTCACACATCAGCTGGCCCTTGCTGGGTGAGTAGGAGTTGGCGGGGCTGAGGACTGTGGAGGAGCTGGTCTACAGTATATGTGAAGGTCTGTGTTAAGGAACCTTCAGGAAAGGAAACAAGGCCAGTGTGGTGGGCACGTGGTGGCACGGGGCTCTGCTGTGAAGTGAGCTGGGCCCGATCTTGCAGGGCCATCAAGGACTCTCCAGGGTGTGGGACCTTATGGTAAGGGCATTGGGAGCCATTTGTAGAATTTTAAGTGAGGAGTAATATGATCAGACTTGTGTTTATTTATTTATTTAGTTTTGGTTGTGGGACCTTATGGTAAGGGCAGTAGGAGCCATTTGCAGAATTTTAAGTGAGGAGTAATGTGATCAGACTTGTGTTTATCTCTTTATTTAGTTTTGGTTGTGCTGGGTCTTCATTGCTGTGCAGGGACTTTGTCTAGTTGCAGTGAGTTGCGACTTTCTCTAGTTGCGACTAGTTGCTCTAGTTGCACCCCTTCCTTGCAGTGCACGGCTTCTCTTTGCGGTGGTTTCTCTTGTGGGGCATGGGCTCTCAGCACACAGGCTCTGTAGTTGCAGCCTGTGGGCTCTAGAGCACAGGCTCAGTAGCTGTGACACTTGGGCTTAGTTCTTCTGAGACATGTAGAATCTTCCCAGACCAGGGATCGAGCCCAAGTCCCCTGCTTTGGCAGCGGATTCTTAACCACTGGACCACCAGGGAAGTCCCAGATTTGTGTTTTTAAGAAATCTTTCGGCTGCCAAATGGAGAATATCTTGTAGGAAAGCAAGGTTGGAGGTCAGGGGACTAGTTAGGAGGCCAACATGAGCATTTAAGTGAGAGATGGTGCTGCCCTAGAAGAGGGATAATAGTAATGAAAATTAAGTTTGATTGAATGTATAACTAAGTACCAGGCACCTGTGTGGTTTCATTCAAGCGTCACAAATGCCTGTGAAGTTAGGTGTCATTATTATTGTTGTTGCATTTTTTAACGATTTTTTTTTATATGGACCATTTAAAAAGTCTTGAATTTGTTACAAAATTGCTTCTGCTTTATGTTTTGGTTTTTGGCCCCAAGGCATGTGGTGTCTTAGCTCCCTGACCAGGGATCAAACTTGCACTCCCTGCATTGGAAGGTGAAGTCTTAACCGCTGGACTGCCAGGGAAGTCATTATTATTGTTGTTTTATAGAGAACACCAAGGCTCAGAGAGGTTAAGAAAGTTGCCCAAGGTCACACAGTCAGTGAATGGAGAGTCAAGATTTGAACTTGGGCACTTTGAGTCAACATTTGAACCTTACCCAAGGTCACAGAGCAGAAAGTGTCAGATTCAGGATATAAGCCCCGGCAGGTCCATCTTGTCAAAGCTATGGTTTTTCCAGTGGTCATGTACAGGTGTGAGAGTTGGACCATAAAGAAGGCTGAGCACCAGAGAACTGATGCTTTTGAATTGTGGTGCTAGAGAAGACTCTTGAGAGTCCTTTGGACTGCAAGGAGATCAAGCCAGTCAATCCTAAAGGAAATCAGTCTTGAATATTCATTGGAAGGACTGATGCTAACGTTGAAGCTCCAATACTTTGACCACCTGATGCGAAGAGCTAACTCATTGGAAAAGACGCTGATGCTGGGAAAGACTGAAGGCAACAGGAGAAGGGAGGAGCAGATTTGAGACAGCCAGGTAGCATCACTGACTCAGTGGACACAAATTTGAACAAGCTCCAGGAGATACTGAAGGACAGGGGAGCCTGGTGTGCTGCAGTCCATGGGGTTGCAAAGAGTCAGACACCACTCGGTGACTGAGCAACAACAACAAGCTGGCTGTTAACTATGTTAGCAGAGGGCAGGCTCTTAACCGTGGGCCGTGCAGCTTCCAGGAGCTTCTACAACATACTGGTCCTCCTACCCAGGGCCAGGCTTCAACAAAGCAACCCTAACTCCAAGTGAAAGCCCAGAAACAAAATTGGCCCTCAGACATTTAAAATATAAAACTTGCGACTGGCATCTTTGGACCTAAGTTCACTTATGTAGGAATCGTGAATCTGCTATAAGCTGTTTATTAGCATGGCCTGAGCTTCCGAAAGCGTTACTTTCCAGACATTATTTTCTGAATTGGTTGGGAGGCTTTTTGTAGGAGAGGACAAGTTTTCTGATGAGGAGTCCACAGGGAGACTTTTTCTGAGACTTCTGATGACATAATTTCATTATGTAGAAGTGGCCTTCTTGGTGTTGAAAAAAAGCTTTGCTTAATTTGGATGCCTGTGGAATCATATTTGGAGCGATTGCTATTAAAGGAAACCAGCAGAAGGGCAGTTCCTCGTAAGCATGGATATCTCTGTATAACGGAGACCACAACTTTCCTCAAAGCATACACAACCCCTTGTGATCTAGAACCTGAAGGAGGTGGATACTCCTGTGTTTAAGTGTTAGTCACTCAGTCATGGCCAACTCTTTGCAAACCCACGGACTGTAGCCTGCCAGCCTCCTCTGTCCATGGAATTCCCCCAGGCAAGAATACCTGGAGTGGGCTGCCGTGCCCTCCTCCAGGGGATCTTTCCCAACCCAGGGATCGAACCTGGGTCTCCTGTGTTGGCAAGCAGATTCTTTACCATCTGAGCCCCCAGGAAAGGTCATGTGTTTAAACAATCCTTTGAAGGAAGCGTCAGCCCCTGGAGCCACCCACAGGAGTCATTCCTATTTCAGAAACTTCCAGAACTTCCCACCACTCTCAGGGAAGAGCCCAAACACTTCACTGAGGCCCCAAACCTGTTGCAGTGTCAGCTAAGCAGAACTTGCCAGCTTCTCTTCACCTTCCAGTCCTCCTACAGAGTCTCACCTCCACCCCCTTCAAATATCTTATATGGGTCCCTTCTTGCCAGAAATGCCCTTTTCCCTTCTCTACATCTGGATCCTTCCCATCTCATCCTTCAAGATCCTGGCAGAAGGGTCTTAGGAAACTTTCCCCACTTGACCCAGGTACTACTTACATAGCTACTACTATAACTACTAACATTATTTGTTGTTGTTGTTTAGTCACTCAATCATGTCCAACTCTTCGACCCCATGGACAGCAGCATGCCAGGCTTCCCTGTGCTTCACCATCTCCTGGAGTTGTATTATACACAAATTATAATTATTTGGTTATGAGTGTCTTTCTCTTTAAACAGAGAGGCCAGGGATCAACTTATTTGTCTTCATTTTTCTTCCTTCTCCTCATCTGTGGCCCTTCTGTCCAGCACAGCGCCCGTTGAGCGATACTGGGTAGATTACCCTTCCAGAGCTCTGACTCCATCTCCCTCCAACCTCATCTTAGCAAGACTGTCCGGACCACAGACTAATGTCTAAGCTGAAGTGTCTATGTTTCGGACCATGTGAAACTTGACTTCCCTACATGTCTGAGCTAGGAGTAGATCCCCAGAACACAATTCAATGGCTGGCGTGTGACCTGCAATGACCTGGGGAAAAATGATGAACCAAGCACTCAGGCTCTGCTTTTAGGAATGTAAAGTAAGAAACAGCATTGGCAGAAGACAGGAGTGTGACTGAGTCACACGAAGGGGAGAGAACAGGAGTGAAGACTTAGGGACGCTGGCTATCTAAGTGTCCAGAGCTGCCTTGGCTCCAGGCTACCCTCCAGCTCTTGTCTGATTTCTGAGCTCCAGTTTCCCATCGTGGTAGCCAGCCTCCAGGATGGCCCCATGACCATTCATTCCCTTCTGGTACTCACCTCTGTATAATCCCTTCTTACTTTGAATAAAGCTGACTCGTGGGGCCAATGAGATATCGCAAAAGACAGGGTGTGTGACTTCCAACATAGAACATAAAAGATGTTGCAGATTCTTCCTTGGTCTCTTAAATCAGCCCCTTTGGCAGAAGCCAGTCACCACACTGTGAATACACTCAAGCTTCCATGTAGAGAGGCCCGTATGGAGAGGAGCTGACCAGCACCAACTTGTGCGTGAGTCGCCATGAAGTGGATCCTCCTGCCCCAGTCAAACCTTCAGGTGACTGCAATCCAGGCTGACATTTCTTCTTCTAATTGGAGGATAATTGCTTTACAATATTGTGTTGGTTTCTGTCATACATCAACATGAATCAGTCATAGGCATATATATATGTCTCCTACCTCTTGAACCTCCCCTGGCTAACATCTTGACTGCATGAGCCCAAACCTCCAGCCAAGCTGCTCCTAAACTCCTGACCCACAGGCACTATGTGAGATATGGTTCCTGTTGTTTTAAGCCACAAAATTTGAGAGTAATGTGGTATACAGCAATATGGCTAACTAATACAGCTTTTTGTTGATCTACAATAAAAAATTCTTTACAATAAAAATTCCCTGTATTGGCTTGTGTGTAAATACTCACTATTTACTCACTGCTACCTTGTGTAGTTGGTAGAGTCTCATCCACATTCTAGGGTCAGTCTATGCCCTGGGATTAGCAATTGCTTCATTAGAACCATAGGGCTTCCCTGGTGGCTCTGAGGGTAAAGAATCTGCCTACAATGCCAGAGACCCAGGTTTGATCACTGGGTTGGGAAGGTCCCCTGGAGAAGGGAATGGCACCCCACTCCAGTGTTCTTGCCTGTAAAATCCCATGGACAGAAGAGCCTGGTGGGCTACAGTCCATAAGGTCGCAAAAAGTCGGACATGACTGAGCAACTGAGCATGCAATCCCAATAGATTAACTTTACATTGAAAACATTTGCATTAATACATGGATAAAGCAGTTTTTGCAATTCTTTCACATACATTCAGGATCAATAGGGTTTGTTTACTGAATAAATATTTATTGACTTCCTACTATGTATAAGGAGTTAGAAAACATATAGAAAGGAATCAGAAATTATTCTTGCCATCAAGGAATTTATAATCTAGTGGGAGCATTATAATGTGTATATAGGGACGTCCCTGATGGTCCAGTGGCTAAGACTTTGCACTCCTAGTGCAGGGGGCCCAGGTTCAATCCCTGGCCAGGGAACTAGATCCCACATGCTGCAACTAAGAGTTTGCATGCTGCAACTAAAGATCCTGCATGCCACAACTAAAACCCATCCTGGCCAAATAAATAAATAAATAGATAATTTAAAAAATGTGTATATAAATAACTAAAATACCATGTGGAAACTTCTAAAACCCTAACACTTGGAATTGAGCACTGGCCTTCTCCTGAGTGTTGCACTGAAAGCTTTAAGTGGATAATCTTCTCTTCTTGGATGTGATATCTATAAGATGGCGGGGGGCGGGGGGGGGGTTGTCCTTTACTCTAACTCCTGTGATGGTACTTGGCACACAGTAAATATGTCTTTAGTGAATCTCACTGAGTCCTCGCAGCCATATGAAGAAAGCAGAATAGTAGAGTAGTTATTAGAGCCAGACATCCTGGAACAAGAAGTCAAGTGGGCCTTAGGAAGCATCACTACAAACAAAGATAGTGGAGGTGATGGAAATCCAGCTGAGCTACTTCAAATCCTAAAAGATGATGCTGTGAAAGTGCTGCACTCAATATGCCAGCAAATTTGGGTAACTCAGCAGTGGCCACAAGACTGGAAAAGGTCAGTTTTCAATCTAATCCCAAAGAAAGGCAATGCCAAAGAATGCTCAAACTACTGCACAATTGGACTCATCTCACAGGATAGCAAAGTAATGCTCAAAATTCTCCAAGCGAGGCTTCAACAGCACCTGTACCAAGAACTTCCAGATGTTCAAGCTGGATTTAGAAAAGGTAGAGAAACCAGAGATCAATTTGCCAACATTCATTGGATCATTAAAAAAAGCAAGAGAATTTCAGAAAAAATCTACTTCTGCTTTATTGACTATACCAAAGCCTTTGACTGTGTGGATCACAACAAACTGTAGAAAATTCTTGAAGCGATGGGAATACCAGGCCATCTTTCCTGACTCCTGAGTAATCTGTATGCAGGTCAAGAAGGAACAGAACCAGACATGGAACAACAGACTGGTTCCAAATTGGAAAAAGAATATATCAAGGCTGTATATTGTCACTCTGCTTATTTGATTTATATGCAGAGTACAACATGTGAAATGCTGGGCTGGATGAAGCACAAGCTGGAATCAAGATTGCCAGGAGAAATATCAATAACCTCAGATAAGCAAATGACACCACACTTATGGCAGAAAGCAAAGAGGAACTAAAGAGCCTCTTGATGAAAGTGAAAGAGAAGAGTGAAAAAGCTGACTTAAAACTCAACATTCAGAAAACTAAGATCATGGCATCTGGTCCCATCACCTCATGGCAAATAGATGGGATAACAATGGAAACAATGAGAGACTTTATTTTGGGGGGCTCCAAAATCACTGCAGATGGTGACTGCAGCCATGAAATTAAAAGACACTTGCTCCTTGGAAGAAAAGCTATGACCAACCTAGACAGCATATTAAAAAGCAGAGACATTACTTTACCAACAAAGGTCCGTCTAGTCAAAGCTATGGTTTTTCCAGTAGTCATGTGTGGATGTGAGAGTTGGACCATAAATAAAACTGAGCACCAAAGAATTGATGCTTTTGAACTGTGGTGTCAGAAAAGATTCTTGAGAGTCCCTTGGACTGTAAGGAGATCCAACCAGTCTATGGTCTTGAATATTCCTTGGAAGGATTGATGCTGAAGCTGAAACTCCGATACTTTGGCCACCTGATTCAAAGAATTGACTCATTGGAGAAGACCCTGGTGCTGGGAAAGATTGAAGGCGGGAGGAGAAGGGGATGATAGAGGATGAGATGGTTGGATGGTATCACCGACTCAATGGACATGAATTTGAGCAAGCTCCAGGAGTTGGTGATGGACAGGGATGCCTGGCGTGCTGCGGTTCATTGGGTCGCAAAGAGTAGGACATGACTGAACGACTGAACTGAACTAGGAGTAGTTTTTGCATAGAATCAGTCTCCTGAATTTGGATCTGGGCTCCATTACTTGCAGAGGAGTGATCTTGGAGAAGTTACTGGCCCTCTCCATGACTCAATTTCTTGGCACAAAGAGTGAGGGTCATCAGGTTGTGCTAAGTCACTTCAGTCATGGCCGACTCTTTGTGATACTATGGGCTGTAACCTACCAGGCTCCTCTCTCCATGGGATTCTCCAGGCAAGAATACTGGAGTGGGTTGCCATGCCCTCCTTCAGGGAATCTTCCCGACTCAGGGATGGAACCCATGTCTCTTAAGTCTCCTGCATTGGAAGGCAGGTTCTTTAGCACTAGCATGACCTGGGAAGGCCAAGGATCATCACAGGCATCTAGTTACATTATCTAATCATGCTATCTCACAGAGTTATCCTGAGGCTCACAAGAGATAATTCATGTAAAATACTTGGAACAGTGCCTGACACATAATAAGCACTAAAATGTTAGCCCCTGTTAGAATCACTATGATGATGCCCATTTTACAGACAAATAAATGGAGGCGTAGAGATGTTAAGTAAGCATAGGTAGGTGCTTTTAACTATATCACTCTAATATTTCCATAAAAGGTGTTAAGGGATGGTAGACCAAGATTAGTGTCACAATATTTTCTGGTAAAGTAAAAAGGTAAAAGAGAGTGAGGGGTTAAGACTCTGAGCTTCCACTGCAGGGGGCGCAGGTTTGATCCCTAGTCCAGAAACTAAGATCCCACATCCCTTGTGGTTCAGACTGGGGGTAGGGGGTGGGGAGGAGAGTGAATTCCCATCTAAAGAGGAGATGATCAAGTTAATGGAGCAACTCTTCTGAAAACAATCTGTTCTAAACGAAGGTCAACTGGATTCTGGCCACAAGTTACTTTTGCTATTATGACCTCCCTTCTCAGGCAGCTGGTTGTTTCAGAGAAGACCCCTGGGGTTGGGGAGTGGGAGCCGAGGCTGCAGAAGTCATTTTTGCACAACTCACCAGGCGGTTCGCAGCACAGCTGAGAAACACCAGGGAGAGCAGGATTGCTAATCACGCTGTCTGCTGATGTAAACTCTATTTGGATCCGATAATGTTTTTAAATAACCTCAAACACAATTAGCACCCTGAGGGGGGGCGCTGGTTGAATGACTAGAGAAATATCATTCAGATGGTTCATTAACTAATTACAGCGCCCCACAAACAGTGTCTGGGGGGCGGGGGGCTGTGAGCTGAGTCACAGGGCTGAGTTAGGGACCACGGGGAGGTTCAGCACTCTCTTCTGGCACTAGCATCAGGAGGTGGCATTTTTTTGTTTTTTTTAATTTGGCTGTGCTGGGTCTTAGTTGCACATGGGATCTTTAGCTGTGGCATTCGGGATCTAGTTCCCTGCCCGGGCATTGACTCTCAGCGCCCACACTGGAAGCGCAGAGTCCCAGCCACTGGACCATAAGGGAATTCCCAGGAGGTAGCATTCTTAATTGACAAAGAGGGACTCTCCTTTTCTTGCTAGCAATCTCCCTAGCATCAGCAGGAAGATGGTAGGGGAGGCCCGGAAATACTTCCATGCTAGGGCTACAGGGCTTCAAAAGCTCTGTTCCTCCCCATGCTAACTCCCTGCAGTCACAACCCAAGTCAGGCTCTCAGAGAGCTTAGACAGGGCAGGCCGGTGTTGGGTCACTTTTTCAGCTAATGAATCTGTTGTCTCCTCTGTCTCAAGCACTGGGTGGAAGGATGTATCCTAGGGAGAAAAGGGCACCTGCTGTCCTACCTCAATCTTTCAGCTGGAAGAACTTGAATTCTCCCTGCACAGGACAGAGGCGGCCACGCAGATGCAGGGCAGGTTGCGTTGCCACCGTGCGGAGGTTAAAAAAATTGTTAGAAGTTGTAAAAAGTGTTTGCAAAGCACGTAGGAATGCCTGCAACTTCAGACAGGTCACTCATTTTTTTTCCCCCCTCTTTGTGCTGGATCTTTGTTGCCCCATGTAGGATCTTTAGGGCTTCCCCAGTGGCTCAGCTCTAAAGAATTCACCTGCAATGCAGGAGATGCAGGAGATGTGGGTTCAATCCCTGGGTCAGGAAGATACTCCTGGGGAAGGAAATGGCAACCTATGCCAGTATTCTTGTCTGGAAAATTTCATGGATAGAGGAGTCTGGTGGGCTACAGTCCATGGGGTCGCAAAGAGTCAGACACGTCTGAAGCGACTGAGGTGCATGCATGTAAGATCTTTAGTCGCAGCCTGTGAATTCTAGTTCCCTAACCAGGGATCAAACCCAGGACCCCAGCGCTGGGAGTGCGGAGTGTTAACCACTAGACCACAAGGGAAGTCCCTGAGCAGGCCACTCTTTGAATCTTGGTTTCCTGAGCTGCAAGGGAGTTAGTATTAATAATCTCCTTCAAAGAGTCATCGGATCAAATCATGTATAAGATGTAGAGATTTTAGCATAGTGCTTGGCCAGAAGCCAGGACTCAGTCACTTCTCCTTTTTGTCATTTGATCACATGCATGCTGTTACTCACATCCTTTGGAGGTGAGCAGATTCAGACCTCGGCTCCTTCCCCCAGGCATACTCCTCCAGCATTCAGTCAGCATTCAATTTGGCCAGCCTTGTGATGGAGCTAAAGACTGACTACTCACACCTCTTTTTCTGAATTTAAAAAAAAAAATCAGTGTCAGTAGCACACTATTAGAATTGGCAACCTCCTCCCCCAGCTTTGTTTTGAAAAAAGCATTCTTTTAGAGGAATATAATTAAGCCTAGCTGGTTATACGACCCTATTTTTCTATTTTCCTCCAAAGAGGAGGCCAGATATTTCTGGGGCCAAAGACAGGATTAACATTTCTTAGCCTAGTAAACACACCCATCTGGATGCAGCGTGGGGAGCATTAGCGCTCCAACCGTTTCCTGTAATCAGCTTGAACAGTCCAGGCCACAAGCTTGGAAATTGAATTCTAGAAGTGATTTTCCCATCGTGGAAGCTATTTCAATTACGGCTACTGCAGATGAAACTCAGATAAGCCACAAACACAAGCCCTGCACACTTACGTAATGTGTCTGCACAATGGGAACCTTGTGCTGCCCAAGAAAGAGGCCACCTGAAGGCTCAGAACGCAGGTGCCGGCCAGGGCCACCTGCCTGCTCTGAGCGGCCGCGGCGAGCCAGGTGTCGGGTGAGACTCTCTGAGCAACCGCAGGTGACCCGAGTCTGGGCCCCATCCTTAAATGCTGGCAGTGCAAAGGAGAAGACGAGATTCACTGCAGGACGCTGGCGTGGCGGTTAACTCTGGTGCTGCAAAAGCAGTAGCTCAGCTTGGAGTTGAGGGTGTGACACCTGAACTGAATTCCCAAGTGAAGGGAGGGCATTTCAGGCCGAGGGAAGAGCAAGCCAGGACCCAGAGGTATGAACCGTGTGTGTGTGCCCGTGTCTCCAGGCTGCCCCATGTTCAAGTGGAAGTGGCAGGAGACTAGCTTTGCCCATCATCATCATTTTTAGCCTCAGAAAGTCCTTTAGGAACTGCCCTAGGAGCTTATCTCCAAGACACCAGACTTCAAAGGGCATGAGATTCAGAGCTCCATCAGCCCTCATCTGCAGAGGTCACACTATTGACTTTCCAAGCAGAGTCTCTAGAGGGCCTGATCTCTGGAGTGCTGGATCTCTAGAGGACCATGGGGCCTGAGCATTAGTATCAGAGTCTGTGGGTGCGACAGTGGCCAGTCCATGGAGGCTGAGGCACCAGAGCCCAGGTGGAAATTCTAGGATACAGCCATCAGTCCGGGAAGGTCTCAGCTATAGATGGCAGGAATAAGATTCAGAGCAGTTTCAGAGGTCATTAGGCAGGTGGCCCTTGGGCAATCTGGGAGCAGAGGCCACTTTGCCCAGCGATCCTTCAATGAAGAAGGCTTGAGAGCAGAGAGGCTGGCTCATGAGGTGGGAGCCTTGCACTTGTTCACTTTTTGTGTCCTACACAATTTGGGTGAGGGATGCTTCGTAAGGGGATTCCCACATGGCTCAGTGGTAAAGAATCCACCTGCCAGTGTAGGAGACTCAGGAGACTTGGGTTGGATTCCCGGCTTGGGAAGATCCCCTGGAGAAGGGAATGGCAACCTGTTCCAGTTATGCTTTCCTGGATAAGTCCATGGACAGAGTAGCCTGGCAGGCTATAGTCCATGGGGTTGTAAAAGTCAGACACGACTGAGCAGCAGCATGTGCTAAGTAAGTGGTGCTGAACCTATGAAATCTGTGACAGCTGGCTACCATCAGCTCATCATGGGAAGCCCACAGTGGGAGTCCAGAGGGAAGCAGATAGACCTGAGTTCAAGTCCTAACCTTGCAGTTTGCTGTGGGCCTTAAATTACTGAGTTTCATGAAGTGCTGGATTCCTAGGTGTTAAAATGGGGATCAGGGAGTCCATAGATTATTGTGAGTATCAAATGAAGTGTTAGTGGAAGATCTGGCATCATGGTGAATATTGGGCGGTAATGGGTTTTATCCAGGTGCCCCTGGATAAACGTTTGCAGCCAGTAGCTAATCTTGAATTATTTAGGGTACTGAGAGGCAGTGTCACCCCTCAGCTTTGAGGCCTCCTTACTGTTACCTTCATGGCAGTGGGGTCAGCTCATCTATAATTAGGGTTCATCATGGCTCATCTATAATCACACGCTAAGGAAACAAGATTTGGTGGCTCCTAAAGGGCCTCCCACTGGCCTCCCTTTCCTGCTTCCACTGAGCCCCTTCTGACCACCTCTCCACGCAAGGCTGCTGGAAAAGAGTGCATGCAGTGAGAAGTGATGCAACTTGAAATTTCACTCACCGTCATAACAGAACTTGTTGGGATTGAACCTTTTCATTGCCCCTCTCAGTTTAAAAATCCAAGAGGCAAAGACTTTGTGAGAGACATAATGTAGATTCAAAGTTAAAAAAAAAAAAAAAAGAATCTAGGACAGTGAAACTGAGTTACTTTTCTTCTCCTGGCCTCAGTTTCTAGTCTGTAATTGAGAGATCATAGTAATAGCTTCCTCTTAGGGTTACTGTGGAGAGTAAATGAAAGTATTGAAAAAAGCTTGGTGCGGGGACTTCTGGGGTGGTCCAGGGGTTAAGATTTCATCTTCCAGTGCAGGGGCTGCAGGTTCAATCCCTAGTTGGGGAGCTAAGATCCCATATGCCTCGTGGCCAAAAAACCAAAGCATAAAACAGAAGCAATACTATAAAAAAATTCAATAAATATTATTTAAAATGGTCCACATAAGAGAGAGAGGGGAAAAAATGCTTGGTGCAATGCCTGGCAGAGAGCAAGTGCCTCACATATGTTAATGATATTCATCATAGCCATTCTACTCCCAGACATGATGTAGGGTCTCTTTCCAGAAATACTCTGTGCTTACAAGAAAATGTATCTACATACACATCCACACAGAGAGATGTTACATGTAATGCTCTGCAACTTGCTTGTGTTCACTTAATAAGCTTGGGCATGTTTCCACATTCAAGCATATTGATTTCCCACATTCTTTTTAAATAACTGGGCACTATTTCATTGAATAGGTGCCATAATTTATATGACTAAAGGAGAGCATTTAAACTATATAGTTACAAACTTGGGGACTTCCCTGGAGGTCCAGAAGTTAAGACTCAGTGTTCCCAATGTAAGGCATGATAGTTTGACCCCTAGTCAGAAAATTAAGATCCCACTTGCCACAGCCAAAAACTAAATTAATAAATAAAATAACCTATTTCCAAGCTCTCTTTAAAAATTTTTTTAATTGAAAAAATTTTAAATAAAATATATAATTACAAACTTGTCCAGAGTTTCTATATTTGAACATACATGAAAACAACCATTTGAATAATTCAAACATCCTCTGCAACATTTACAAATCTTATTGTTTTGACCCACATTGTGTACCCAGAGTGGTGCAGACAGACAGACTGGAACCTCAGGTCAAGAGTGCTGTAGACTGGACTGGACATGCCTAATGGGGCCAGTTAAAAACTGTGAAGTTGCTATATTTATTCCAGGTTAATTTGGAACAGAATCAAGATTAAAGAAGTGTAATAGCTGTTTGTTTACACTTTTAAAGACAATGTAAAAGGACCAGTGGTTTTAGTGTTATTTTTCCATTTGGCTTCCTGGCACCTCAAAATTCAATCAGTGTCCTGCTGTTCAGAGGTATTTTGAACTGTGCCAAGTCTTAATTGAAGTGGAAGTGCCTGAAACCAGAGTTAATACTGTGAGCAACAGGGAGTCGAATTTATGGAGGTAAACTGTTGCTAGCTCTGCATTTCCACTCCTCCTTGGCTCCTGGGGTCCATTTAAATTCTGAGAGTAGACTGGATGGTCTCGGGAGCTGGACTGAGCCGGAGCAGCAGCTCTGGTGATTCTGCTGAGCTTCGGATTACCTTGGGGTACAAGAAAAGAGTCTGCTATCGGGCCCAGGGCGGACCTCAGCCTGGCACGTGAAGCCTGCTGGGTGCGCTGGGCACCGCAGTGAGAGCTAGAGACGCAGTGGGCCGAGGATGAGACTGGCTCCCTGTCCTGTGAGGTTCCAGTTGGCGTGTGTGCTAAGTCGCTTCAGTCACGTCCAACTCTGTGCGACCCTATGGACGGCAGACCGCCAGGCTCCTCTGTCCATGGGATTTTCCAGGCAAGAATAATGGAGCGGGTTGCCGTTTCCTACTCCAGGCAGTCTTCCTGACCCAGGGTTCGAACCCGTGTCTCTTGTGTCTCTTGCATTGACAGGCAGATTCTTTGCCACTGTGCTACCTGGGAAGCCCTGGAACCACTATTGTACTAATTGATTCAAGGAAGAATCATCAATGAGTGCTAAAACCACTGGTAAAATAATGTTGGGGGAAAGGATATTTACATCCACTCAAATGATCACATCATGAATTACTTAATAATTACAAACAGTAAGAAGTGTCTTTCCAAAGGAGAAGTCTGGTGGACATCTTCACCAATTATCTTCTTCACATCTTCTTTAAGATGGCCAGTAATGGGACAAATCAACACCAGGTAGCTTCTAATTGGATATATTGAGGACACAGCATCACCTAAGAGGAATTCCTACTAAAAATATTTAACCTGAATATAATTATGTGAAAATACTGAAATAAATCCAAATTGAGGGCCTGAACATTTAAAAAGTGTCAATGTAATTAAAAAAGAAATAGAATTGTTATAAATTCGTACTTGAAAGCAGAAGTGAATGGAAAAAGATTCAGCCTAATTTAAACTACCCCTTTAGAGATTGGATGAGAGGAGGGGGAACATATGGATAGAGAAACCTAGGGATGGGTAATGTACTAATTCTTAGGTGGGGTGGTAAGTATTCACTTTATTATCCTTGACACTGTCATATATATTACATTCTTTAGTATGTGTTACATATGACATCATGTTTTAAAATGGCATTTTGGTGATGACCTAGAGGGGTAGGATGAGGGGGTGGGAGGGAAGCTCTTAGAAAGGTGTGATATATGTATACATACAGGTGATTCACACTGTTATACAGCAGAAAATAACACAACACTGTAAAGGAATTACACTCCAAATAAAAAAAATAATTTTTAAAAAGTGGAGAAGCAGTAAAAAATTTTCAACTTAAAAAAAAAAAGGCATTTTAGTTAGGGCAAGTCCAGAAGTCCCAAATTCTACCTTTGGCCTATCTTCTCTAACTAGTGAAATTAAAGTGAAGTCGCTCAGTCGTGTCCAACTCTTTGCAACCCCATGGACTGTAGCCTACCAGGCTCCTCTGTCCATGGAATTTTCCAGGCAAGAGTACTAGAGTGGGTTGCCATTTCCTTCTCCAGGGGATCTTCCTGACCTAGGGATCGAACACGGGTCTCCTGCATTGCAGGCAGACGCTTTACCATCTGAGCCAGCAGGGAAGCCCTTCTCTAGCTAGACCTAGTTTCAAAACAGAAGGCAATGGCAGGTAAGTGAGAGGCCAAGAAATCATTGACTGTTTGCTCCAAACCCCACGGCAGAGAAAGGAGGTAAGGTGGGCTGCATGGGTACTGCCCCACTTGTTCGTGTTGGTTGGACCCCGAGGCCTGCTTACAGGTTCTGAAGTCTAGTATTTCTTACCCCGGAACTTAGATTTGAGTGTCGGACCTTGCAATCGTGATAAGAGGAAAAGTCAGCTTTCACGCAGCTCCATCATCAGGGAGAAATGCAGCCAGTGGCAAGAGCGAAGGAGCCAAGTGCAGAGCTGGTGCAGGTCCGGAGGAGAAAGGGGAAGGGAGGAGAGGTGGTT
Organism: Cervus elaphus; assembly: GCF_910594005.1. Taxonomy (NCBI): domain Eukaryota; kingdom Metazoa; phylum Chordata; class Mammalia; order Artiodactyla; family Cervidae; genus Cervus; species Cervus elaphus. The sequence continues at coordinate 81,845,929 of NC_057829.1, read as the reverse complement.
GGGTCACGTGCTCTTGGGGAGGGCACAGGCCTGCTCTTTCCTCCTCCTGCTATTGTTTCACAGGAAGGGACAGAGGCAAGAGCCACTCTCCACCCGAGGTCGCTTTAACTGAGCAACTGTCCACTGGCAGGTGTGGCCCATCTTGAGTTCCAGAGAAACTCCTCTTGACCTCTGGGTGGAATCAGGCGTAGGGCCAGAGGAGGACAGGAAGGACACTGAATACCTTCTCTTGGAGGACAGTCCACTCCAAGGAGAGCAGCTCCAGTTTATAGTATTTTATAAGCAAAATTGACGGACTTCTGGAGGCTTCATAAATGTTACGTGGCTTCCTTTCCCTTCTCCTCCAGGAGCTCACAGTCTGCTCTGTCCAAACCTTTCAGGTGGTGAGAAGTCCTGTCACCCTTGCTCCCCACTGGGTCAGCCGGCGGGGACAGAGCTCCCTCTGCTGGCTCACAAGCTGGAGACTTCCAGATGTTGGACAGAATCCTTCCTTTGTGACACCAACTGCAAATAATTGTTTTCATAACCATCTGTAACAACTTGTAGATTATCTAGTACAAGTATCTATTGCTGTAGAAGAATAATATAAAGTATAGCAAGGACTCTGACATCAGCTCAGAACACTTAACAGTGACCTGTTTCTTAATTTCTGAGCCTCCGTTTTCTCATCTGTACAATGGGTATAATAATACTGGCTTAGGGTCCAGTCAGCAAAACAGAAATTACATTAGTTGGTTTAACGGAGAGAAGTTGCAGTAACTTGTTACACGTGTTGGAGGACTGAAAAAGACAAAAATAGGTATTTTGAAGCTACAGATAATAACTACAAGCAGCAGCTACCGTTCCTTTGGTGGAGAGAAGAGGTTGGCATTATCAGAACTGCCTCAGTCATCTATTGCTACTCAACAAATCGCCTCAAAGCTTAGAGACTTCACATTGCATGGGTTGGCTGGACAGTTCTTCTGTGGGTCTCACCTGGGCTCACTCATGCCGCAATATTCTGCTGGAAAGCAGGCTGGGACATGCTGAGGGGTTGGCCTGTCTCTCTCTCTCTGTCTGTTCATCCTCAAGGAAGCTAAGTGGTGCTCCCTCAGGAAAGCCTGGCTTGCTATAGTCCACAGGGTTGCAAAGAGTCAGACATGACTGAGCAACTGAACAAGAAACTGGTGATGGTGGCAGCAACAGTCCAAGAAGATGAGCCCCAAAGCACAAGTTCTGGTCCATCCTCCTGTTAGCTGACATCCCACCGACCACAGCAGATCACTTGGCCTAGCCCAAGTTACGGCGTACTGAGAAGTTATCATCCATCAAGGGTCACTGGTGTAACAATTGATCACAAGGCCCGATGGGATCTCCAGCTACTGCTCAGGACCTTGGAGGAGGGCCCTCATGGAGCTGGGGTGTAGACAGCTGAAAAGTGGGTACCACCCAGCCATGCTGGGAATGTGGAAAGAAGTTGGAAATTGGAACCGTCTGCTGTTCCCGGCAAGCAAATAGAAGGTCCCTTCTGCCTTCCACACTCCCCCTAGTGGCCCTTTTTTGGCCAGCTGTGAGAGAAGAACTGTAACTTGCAGACTCCCAGCCCTGGCATGAATCACAGAGCCAGGGTAGAAGGGTGGCCACTGAAACAGAACCTCCATTCCCTTGCAGGCGTGGTGAAGACGGGTACTGTCTGCACAGCCCAGATGAAATGTTCAATTATGGGTAACTATTTTTAAGATGTTTTCTTGATGTGGACCGTTTAGAAAGTCTTAACTGAATTTCTTATAATATTACCTCTGTTTTACTTTGGCTTTTGGGCCACGAGGCACGTGGGATCTTAGTTCCCCATTGTTGTTGTTCAGTCACTAAGTCGTGTTTGACTCTTTGTGACCCCATGGACTGCAGTGCGCCAGGCTTCCCTGTCCTTCACCATCTCCGGAAGTTTGCTCAAACTCATGTCCATTGAGTCGTTGGTGCCATCCAACCATCTCATCCTCTGTGGCCCCCTTCTCCTCCTGCCTTCAATCTTTCCCAGCATCAGGGTCTTTTCCAATAAGTCAGTTCTTCATATCAGGTGGCCAAAGTATTGAAGCTTTAGCATCATTCCTTCCAATGAATAGTCAGGGTTGATCTACTTTAGGATTGACTGGTTTGATCTCCTTGCTATCCAAGGGACTCTCAAGAGTCTTCTCCAGCATCACAATTTGAAAGTATCAATTCTGATGCTCAGCCTTCTTTATGGTCCAACTCTCACATCCATACCAGGGATAAAACCCATACCCCCTGCATTGGAAGGTGAAGTCTCAACCACTGGACTGCCAGGGAAGTCCTGGGGGTGACTATTTTTATATTTTTAATTCTTTTTTCATCTTTCTTAAGCACAATTGCTAAATTCTCACTGTATTAAACTACACTGTACTAAACTCTCACTGTACTAAGTACCACACAGTGAGATAAAATTTAGAGATAGCTGAGGTTTTTATTTTATCACAGTATTGTGTTACTGCCCTGTGGCCCTTATCCATAAATGCCATGACATTTATCATCTCAAGTTTCCCAGGTGGCTCCAGTAGTAAAGAACCTGCCTGCCAATGCAGAAGGTACAAGAGATATGGGTCAATCCCTGAGTCAGGAAGATCCCCTAGAGGAGGGCATGGCAACCCACTCTAGTATTCTTGCCTGGAAAATTCCGTGGACAGAGGAGCCTGGCGGGCTCTAGCCCATGGGGCCACCGAGAGATGGACATGACTGAGCAAAACACAGGCTATTTATCATCTCAGGCCAGAGTGTGTCAGGAACTAGGACTGTCATAGCAGTTCACAGAGCATCTGAGTGGATTTTTCAAACATGTAGGACACTGGTCTCGAGAGCTACACTTTTCAGTTGCAAGAGCTGGGTTTATTGAGAAGGGAAAGATTTCCTGAGGTCTCAGAGACCAAGAGCCTGGAGGACTCAGAATACAGAGCTCATACCAAAGGCACAGAGAGGAAAGGAAGCCATGAGGTCTCTGGAATAATTTTTTTGTTTGGTTTTTTCCTACTCCAAAGGAGATGGTAGTGACAAGCTACAGGAGAGAAAGAATCAGAGGCGCTTAAATGGATCTGCTATGTGGGGCTGCAGGAGAGGCCCTGTACTCTGGCCTTCCCAGAAGTCATAAGGGTTTACACAAACTGCCATGGGGATGCCAAGGATAGATTTACTTATTCTGTTTCAAAAAGCCAGGAAGAGCCTCCTATCTGCAGGACACAGACAACACTCAAACTGGGAAACTGAAATGAATCAGGGATCTATTTACGAAAGTGTGGGCAGGGTTTAGTAACAGCCACAAGGAGGACTTGCTACAGTACCCTAGTACTAATAATAACTGGGAGCTATCAACTACCACTTTTAGGCCTGACGGAGCAAGAAGGAGGACCAATTACTAGAACCTGGTGAGCTGTATGTTGAGAACTGCTGGTTATGTTTTAGGGGACATGACCAGCTGAGGGTAGCAACCCAGTGGGTAGGAAGTTGCGGGAATAAATACTGTCTTTTCTTTCTTCCAACCTCCTAATACAAGGGTTGCTAGATTACATGGGAAATACCTACACTAAAATATTGTTGAAATTCAAATTTAACTGGGTGTCTTGTATTTTACGTGGCAAGCCTAACCAGTACTCCCCATTGGCTGAACCAAGACAGAAGCCAGAGCCCAGGACATGCTACTGATGTAGCCATGGGTCCCTTTGGGTTTTATTTTGTCGTCAATAAGGATAGTGGTATATTTTCAGAAAAAGAATAAATATTAAGTAATACTTTAATATTCACAGCAACACTACTTGTGAGAATATAGTGAACGTGTTAGTCACTCAGTTGTGTCCACTCTTTGCAACCCTATGGACTGTAGCCTGCCAGGTTCTGCTGTCCATGGAATTCTCCAGGCAAGAATACTGAAGTGGGTGGCCATTCCCTTCTCTAGGAGATCTTCCCAACCCAGGGATCGAACCAGGGTCTCCAGCATTGCCAGCAGATTCCTAACCATCTGAGCCACCAGGAAAGCCCAGCGATAGCATAAAATGCACATTAATGAAAGAATGAATAAACTGCAATGGTCACAAAATGGAATGTAACACAGCAGTAAAAATAAACTAAAGCCACAAACAACAACATGGATTTTTTTGTTGTTTTTAACCATCTCAGTTTATTGGCATTTGGATTTTTTATAAAAACATCTTAAATAAAAATAGCTAAACAAAAAATAAAGTATATTTAACTTATGTAGGGTACATATCTTAAATTGAATGTACATATTATTTATTTTATATACATATTGTCTTATGTTGATATCCTAAATCAATCCTGAGTAATCATTGGAAGGTTGCTGAAGCTGAAGCTCTAATACTTTGGCCACCAGATGAGAAGAGCTGACCCATTGGCAAAGACCCTGAGGCTGGGGAATAACTGAAGGCAAAAGGAGAAGAGGGCACCAGAGGATGAGATAGTTAGATAGCATCACTGATTCAATGGACATGAATTTGAGCAAACCCTGGGAGACAGTGGAGGACAGAGAGCCTGGCATGCTACAGTTCATGGGGTCACAAACGGTCGGACAAAACTAAACAACTGAACGACAAAAAGTTTTTTTAAAAATTGCGTTTATTTATTAATCTTGGCTGTGCTGGGTCTCTTGCGTGGGCTTTTCTCTAGTTGCAGAGAGCGGGGGCTACTCTCTCGTTGGGGTGCATGGGCTTCTCACCGCAGTGGCTTCTCTTGGTGGGGCGCACGGGTCCTAGGGCTCTTGGGCTTCAGAAGCTGTGGCTCCTGGACTCTAGAGCACAGGCTCGGTAGTTGTGGCACACAGGCTTAGCTGCTCCGAGGCATGTGGGATCTTCCCGGATCAGGGATCAAACCCGTGTCTCCTGAATTGGTAGATGGATTCCTAAGCACTGAGCCACAAGGGAAGCCCAACAATTGTTTTTAACATAATTATTAGATTCCAGATTCATTCTCAACCTCTGTGTGTCATTAAGCAGGAAGATCTGTGTTACCATACGGTTTCATTTCAGTAGAATAATTTTCTTTACGTGATTGCCTCTTCAGCATTTCTAGCATATTTTTATGAAGGTATAATTAATATGTAGTCAAGTAACTATGACAATAGATGGGAAAACAGTGGAAATAGTGACAGACTTTATTTTGGGGGGCTCCAAAATCACTGCAGATGGTGACTGCAGTCATGAAATTAAAAGACACTTACTCCTTGGAAGAAAAGTTATGACCAATCTAGACAGCATATTAAAAAGCAGAGACATTACTTTGCCAACAAAGGTCCATCTAGTCAAGGCTATGGTTTTTCCAGTAGTCATGTATGGATGTGAGAGTTAGACTATAAAGAAAGCTGAGCACCAAAGAATTGATGTTTTTGAACTGTGGTGTTGGAGAAGACTCTTGAGAGTCCCTTGGACTGCAAGGAGATCCAACCAGTCCCTCCTAAAGGAGATCAGTCCTGGGTGTTCATTGGAAGGACTAATGTTGAACCTGAAACTCCAATACTTTGGCCACCTGACACGAAGAGCTGACTCATTGGAAAAGACCCTGATGCTGGGAAAGATTGAAGGCAGGAGAAGAAGGGGATGACAGAGGATGAGATGGTCGGATGGCATCACCAACTCAATGGACACAAGTTTGGGTAGACTCTGGGAGTTGGTGATGGACAGGGAGGCCTGGTGTGCTGTGGTCCATAGGGTCGCAAAGAGTCGGACACGACTGAGCGACTGAACTGAACTGAACTATTACAAAATCAAGCTATAAAGCAGTTCTATTACACCCCAAAATCTCCACAAACCCTTCTATAGCCAACTCCTCCTCCAGCCCTCAACCTCTGGCAACCACTTACCTGTCTTCCATTCCTAAAGGTTTGTTTTTTTAAGAATTTCATATAAATGGAGTCACACAGTATGTAGACTCTGGAAACTGGCTTCTTTTGAATGAAAGAATAAAGCATAATGCATTGGAGTTTCATTCCTGTTGTTGCATGCAAATTTTATTCCTTTTCATTGTTAAGTGGGATTCCATTGTATGAATAGTGTATCAGTTTATTCAGAAGTTTAAGGACATTTAGGATATATATCAATCAGGACTGATATGTGTCAATCTCCAGAAAAACAGATCCAGTAGGATGCGTGTGTGTGTGTGTGTGTGTGTGTGTGTGTACACACATCTCTCTCTCTCTCTCTCTCTCTTGCTCAGTATCTGACTCTTTGTGACTCCATGGACTGTAGCCCACTCGGGTCCTCTGTCCATGGAATTCTCCAGGCAAGCATACTGGAATGGGTTGCCATTCTCTTCTCTAGGGGATCTTCCTGACCCAGGAATTGAACCCAGGTCTCCCACATTGAAGGCAGCTTGGTTACCATATGGGCCACCAGGGAAGCCTGTATATACACACATATATGTGTATATATTTATACATATGATACATGCATATATACATCTAGATCTATCTATATCATCTGTATCAATATCTGCATCTGTATCTATCAAGAAAAAGAATTCATTCTGAGGAATTAGTTCATATGAGTGTGAGACAAGTCCAAAATCTGAAGGGTAGGCCAGCAGTCTGGAGATACAGGCAGGACTTCTATGTTACATTTTTGAAGGCAGAATTTCTTCTTCTCTGGGAAATGTCAGATTGCTCTTGATTGATTGCTCTTTAGACCTTCAGTTGATTTAATGAAGCCCACCCACATTATTGAAGATAATCTCCTTTACGTAGTAAACTAAATGTTAGTCACATGTACAAAAATACCCCCACAGCAATATCTGGACTACGTGTGACCAAACAACTGGGCACTGCTGTCTGAGTTGGCACATAAAATTGTCACAAGATATGTCCTGTTTTTGGTGACTATGAATACAGCTCTGTAAACATTCCTGATACGGGTTTTGTGTGGGTATAAACTTTCATTTCTGGAGAAGGCAATGGCAACACTCCAGTACTCTTGCCTGGAAACCCCATGGATGGAGGAACCTGGTAGGCTACAGTCCATGGGGTTGCAAAGAGTCAGACACGACTGAGCGCCTTCACTTTCACTTTTCACTTTCCTGCATTGGAGAAGGAAATGGCAACCCACTCCAGTGTTCTTGCCTGGAGAATCCCAGGGACAGAGGAGACTGGTGGGCTGCCGTCTATGGGGTTGCACAGAGTCAGACATGACTGAGGCAACTTAGCAGCAGCAGCAAACTTTCATTTCACTTGGATTAATAACTCAGAGTGGGATAGGCTGGATCATATAGTAATTTTTATGTTTAATTTTATAGGTAACTACCAGATTGTTTTCCAAAGTGGTGAGAGGTGAGAAATTAAGGTAGAGTCTCTTAACTGATGATTGTGTTCAAGTTAGGGTCCTGATCTAACAGACTTGAGATGGGGGAGTTGAAGGACTATAGGAAAGAGCATCATGTTAAGGACTCTGGAGAACCTAACAGACCCTGGTCCCCACTGTCACAAACCACAGACTTGAGGACCCTTTTCATCAGATCAGAGGTTGGTGACTTTTTGAAATTGTTTCTAAATGACTTTGCACGCAGCGGAGGCTGAGATTGCTATGGGCTGGTTTTTCAATACTCTATGTTCCTCATTTGTCTGATTTTAATTTAGACCAGCTTTTTGCTACATGTTTTAGTTGCTTGATTTTACAAAAAGTAAAGGCCTTTCATCATTTACAGCACCCTCTTAGCCCTCTTGGGTCTAAGGCTTAGCATTGGGAGGGGAGGATTAATTTTTCCACTGGTGCAACCATGTTGATGCTTTATTTTCTTTGTAGATGAATTCTAATTTTTATCAGATCTGTATACGTAGTTTTTAAAAAATCAAAATGTATAAGGCTTGTTAGGAAACCAGAAATTCTGAAACCTCTTCCATTTCCTCTTCCCAGAATCATCCATTTTCAGTATTTACTCCCTATCTTTAAATAGCTTGACTATATTGCCATTTCCCGGTTCCTCAATTTTAGGTATTATCTATTGACTTCGGCTATAAAAGATAAGAATTTATCTTTCACCCCTCATCTACCACACAAACACATATCCTGCTGTAATATAATTTTGGTTAAATCAATTTTCAGTGTCTTTATTATTATGACCGTGTAAATGTTATGCACAGCTGAGCCAAACAATACAATTACTTCTCCTATCCAATGTAACTTCCTTTTCATGGAGTTGGTAAATGTCTTATTTTCTGTTCACTTGGTTTTTCATGTACTTATTTACATTATCTCCCAATTCTCCCTCAGTTGTTTGCTCTCCTTTCAGTAAGAGCGAACAACCTAGGTATTCATTATATTTCATCTTCTTGACCAAGTCTCTCTCAGACTCTTTTTAAAAGGTTGCAGTAAAATATATACAACAAAATTTACCATCGATACTATTTTTAAGTGTACAGTTCAGTGGCATTAAGCACATTCATTTTATACTACCATCAGGACCATCCATCGCTGCAACTTTTTCATCATCTCAAACTGAGACTCTGTGCCGATGAAACACTGTCTCTTCCTCCCCAAACTCCCAGCACTCACCCTTCTATCTACTCTCTGAATTTGACTATTCTAGGCCCCTCCTATAAGTGGAACCATACAATATTTGCCCTCTGTGACTGGCTTATTCCACTTAACAGGATGCCTTCAAGGTTCACCCATGTTGTAGCATGTGTTGGAATCTCCTTCGTTTTTAAAGCTGAACAATAATTTCATTACACATATATGCCCCATTTTGCTTATGCATCCATCCATCAATGGGCACGTGTTGCCTCCACCTTTTGGCTATTGTAATGCTATGAACATGGTGTATGGTTTCTCTTTGAGATCCTACTTTTAATTTCTTGGGGGTATATATTCAAAAGTGGAATTGTTGACTCATATGGTAATTCTGTTTTTAATTTTGAAGAGCTGCCATACTGTTTTCCACAGTGGCTGCACCATTTTACATTCCCATTGACAGGGCCCCAGGGTCCCAATTTCTGCTCATCCTCACCAACACTTGTTATTTTATTTACTTTTTCTGGCATTTTCCATAGTATCCATCCAAATGGGTTTCAGGTAGGAGCCTTTCCTTTTGACTGATCCTTATCAATTTTTTAAGGTTGTTTCTTTGATTTTCGTTATGTTAGTGTCCTCTCATGTTCTCAGCCCTCCTACCTTCCATACGCTCCCCAGGCGACACTTTCTCTCACCTCAGACCTCAGTTACATCTACAGATTTTCTACTCCGGTAGCTAGTCTGGGTCCCTGAGCTCTAGGCTTCCATATCCATTTGAATGCTGGGCAGCTTAAATATATTATATTGCACATAAATATATGTGCAAACATTGAGAGCAAAACCAAACACACTTTCCCTAAAACCTGCTCTTCCTGTGTTTCCTGACTCAGTGAAAGAATTCACCATCTGGGAAGATAGGCAAGCCCTTAACATGGGGAGTTAGCTTGGGTTTTTTTCCCTTCTCCCACCTTACTGCCGCCCTGTTATCTTGTATCCATAACGTCTTTTTCATTGCTACTGCCTAAATCTACTCAATTTGTAACTCCTTTTCTCTTACTTGCTGAAGTTTAGCCCAGAAGCTCTCTCAGCCTGAAATCTTTCATCCCTGTGATAATCTAGACACCTGCCTGACTTTTCCTGCTCCAGTATAGGCCTGATATTACTCCCCTACTTAAAATCTCGGAACATATGTGGAAGAGAACCCTGGTGGCACAGTGGTAGAGACACAAGAGACCCAATCCCTGGGTCAGGAAGATCTCCTGGAGTAAGAAATAGCAACCTACTCTACCCGATCCAGTATTCTTGCCTGGAAAATCCCATGGACAGAGGACCTAGCAGGTTACAGTTCATGGGACTGCCGAGAGTCAGACACGATCGAGTGACTGAGCACAAAGGGACCAAGAATAGCTGATTTGAACTTCTTATGAAGATAATAGTTTTGTACTGACAACAGGCATAGACTAGAGAGCCCGGAAACAAACCTGTGCATGTCAGAAACTCTGGCATAGGACTCTGATAACCATGAAGGTACCTTACTCAAAATTCCCTCCAAGAGCACCTGGCGCTAGGAGCACAGTTAGTGGACAACCTCTAGGTCTCGCCCAGATTAGCAGACAGCAGCTTTATAGCCACTGCAGCATTCGTGCAGAGACCACGCTCTCTCTCAAGGCTGCTTTGAGCCAGTGACTGAGACAGCTGGGGTACGGGAGTGGAGCCATCTCTGTCTGACATGGGTCTCCACTAAGAGGCAAACTTTTCTCTGAGGGTCTCCAGTGACTTTGTCAACGTTATCTCCGAGTTGCACCAAGTTGGAGGCAATTCCTAGCCAACCCTCCTTGCCCACTTCCCTTTTCACAAGTGTCCAACATGTATTGTGGGATTTTGGCCTATTCCTGTCCTCTTTCACCCTTCACAAATTTTCCTTCAATGCTTCTCTCGATCTTCTAAGGACCCAAATTACGCGATGACACAAGGAGCATGTCAGATTAAATGGGAAACACTGTGTGGAACTGTTCAATGAATGGAACTTTAAAATAATGATATAAATGTGGAAAAATATGAAATTGATCCCTACCCTATATATGTATAAAATTTAACTTCAGGTAGATTAATGACTTAAATTTAAAATATTAAGTTTAAAAACTTTTAGTATACTCCATGGATGAGTATCTTTTAGAATCTGTGATTTAGAAGTTGAGGTAGGAAAATATTTCTTAAACAATACACACACACACACTCCATAAAATTAAGCACTTTTGGGAATTCCCTGGTGGTCTAAAGGTTAGGAATCTGTGCTTTCACTGCTGAGGGTGTGGGTTTAATCCTTGGTCCAGGAACTAAGATCTCAGAAGCCACGAGGTACTGCCAAAAATAAATAAATAATTTTAAAAATTAAGCACTTTGTTCATTAAAGGCATTTAAAGAGACAGCTTATAAACTGGGAGGAGATATTTGCAATATACATTACTGAGAAAGGATCAGCATCAAGAATTCCTTAAAATCAATGAAAAAAAGCATATATAACCTAACAGAGAAATGGACAAAAGATATAAACAAGCATTTTTCAGAAGAGGAAATACATATGGCTATGAAATATGAAGAGACACTCAATCTTATTGATTATTAAATGCAAATTAAGTCTACACTGAGCTAACATTTCGATTGATAAGTGTAAAAAGTCTGACAAAGCAAGTGCTGAAGAAGTTATGGATCCACTCATAAAACCTCCTACATAATGCTAATGGGAGTGCAAATCTGTGTATCCACTTTGGAAAAAACGTTTGGCATTATCTTCTAAAATTGAATACTCACATACCCCGTGACTCAACAAACCTACTTTTACGAATAGACTCAAACAAACCAAAGAAAGTTCTTGTAAATCTGTAACAGAAGAGTACAATAATGTTCATAGCAGCATTGCTCACAGTAGCAAAAACCTAGAAGAAACTCAAATGTCCATTCAAGAGAAATCAGACAAAATCTGGTATGTTCACCAGCTGGAATCTTATACAAGAGTGAAAATGAATGAACTAAATACATAAAGTATGGCTGAATCTTACAGTGTAAGAAATGTATGAATTTCATACAGTGTATGAATGTTACAGTGTATGAAAAAAGTTCAAAAAGATAAAAAGACACAATTTCCCCCCTCCCACTTTGTAATGACCTTTATAGTTTTAAGGTTACAGAAAAATGGTGCAGAAAGTACAAAGTTCCGATACATCCTCTCTCTACCACACAGTTTCCCCTATTGCTACTATCTTGCATTTATGTGGTACATTTGTTGCAAACAATGGGCCAGTGTTGACATATGATTACTCACTAACAGTTCATAGCGTACATTAGCATTCACTCTGTGTTGTACATTCTATGGGATCCACCATTACAATACCACACAGAATAATTTCACCACTGGGTAAAAATGACCTGTGCTCCACCTATTCATCCTCATCTCTTGCAACCATTCATTTTTTTTTTTTTAAGAGTCCTGCCAACACCTTGGTTATAGTTCAGTGAAACTCAGTTCAGAACTCTAAGATAATACATTCCTGTCGTTTTAAGTCATTAAGACTGTTAGAGCAACAATAGGAGATAAATAAAGTGGGCCAGGCATGGGTCCATGATGAACTGCCTTATGATAAATACAGTACTGTACCCAGGTCCAGTTAAGAGAATAAATCCCTTGAAAAGCTCTTTATGGACTAGTAGACAAAGCCCAAACTCCTCAGCCTGGTGTCAATCCTTAACAACATGGTTCTAGAAACCCCCTGCTCTTCTTATCGCCTTATCCGATGAGTGAACGGATGGAGAGATCTTCGAAACTTGTAAAGCAATTTTCCCTGGGGCTTCTCTGGTGGCTCAGTGGTAAAGAATCCGCCTGCCAATACAGGAGACTCAGGTTCGATCCCTGGAGAAGGAAATGGCAACCCCATTCCAGTATTCTTGTCTGGAACATCCCATACACAGGGGATCCTGGCGGGCTACAGAGGTCACAAAGAGTCGAACACGACTGGGCAGGACCCCCAAAGCAATTTGCATGCCACCAACCCAGGCTCGAATACCTATTTGAGGGAAAACGCGCCCAAAGGACGCGGCTGGCAGTTGGAAAAGTCGGAGGGAGGCCCCGGCGAGCGCAGCTTGCAGCTCAGCGCGGGTCCAAGGTCCACTCTACCCCCTTCACCCGTCGCGCGGGGTAGCGGTTGATTACAATAGGCAGGCCGTTTTGGTTAATACTTTGGGGCCAGAAAGCCCCTGAGGGCTCGGACACCACGCGGAGACAGAGCACTGCCTTTAGCCGCAATTGAAGAAACCGCTCTCAAGCTGGATGGAGGCGGAGCGGCAGCCCCCGCAGAGCCAACAGAAGAGCCTTAAAATGCCAGGAGCAGTGCTAGGACAGCCCCCAGCGCGAGGCACTCTGGGACTTGTAGTCTACCTCCGAGACGGGGCTTTCCCCCACCTCGTTTCCCCGCCTCTTAGTGTAGCTTTTATTCTGCCCCCGCTCCCCTCCCAGCACGCCGACTTCCTGGTCGCCGCACGCCTCACAGACGACTACACTACCCAGAAGCCTCTTCTCCGCGTCCCAGCGCCCCGCTGGTGCCGGCCGTCTCCTTTGGACTACAGTTCCCAGAAGTCCCCTGGAGAAGCGACTCCCTCTCTCATTTCTAGGACCACAATTCCCAGACACATCAGCTTCCCGGCGGTTCTCTCTCTCTCTTTTTTTTTTTTTTTTTGACTCGAGCTGGCTGGGTTTCGCCGACCGGCCGGCGCACAGCGACGACGTGGTTCGCCGTGACACCGCACCGGGTTCCCTTAGCGGCCCGTCTTCCTCCCCTCTTAGCGATCCCCCTTGCAGGCCGTCGCCGCCGGCCTCAGCAGTGACCTGGCGGGCCGCGCCTGCGCTCTGCCCCGTTTCCTGCCTGGCTGGTGGCGGCGGCCATTTTGTCCATCCTCCTCCTCCTCCTGCTCCTCCTGGTTGGAGCGCAGTGTCCGGAGCGGGCTGGGGGGAGAAAGCCCGAGAGCAGGGTTCGGTGCCTTTTCCTCTGTCCCCAGCCGGTGCCCGGAGCCCCCCTCCCCTTCCTCCCCACCCCCTCCCCTCCCCGGCCCTGCCCTCCCCCTTGTCCCGGGATCGCTCCGTCGCACCCACCATGATGGAAGACGACGGGCAGCCCCGGACTCTGTGAGTACCCGAGACGGAGGGGATGCCAGGCGCTGGGAGGCCCCCTGGCACCGCGGGACGCTGTGGGAGGGAGCAGGAGCGCGGGGCCGAAGCTGGGACTTCTCGGTGGATCCCTGGCCGCGGTGGCGCGGACGCGAAGTGCATTCCTCATCTGTCCCTTTTTTCCTTGGAAGGGAAGCCCTCCCTTCCCCCCCAAACACAGTCACTTCCTGGGGTCCGGGGCTCGCTTTGACCTTTCCCTCTCGCGCCCTTCTTTGCACCCCCTTCCTAAGCTGGGTTTCTGCACGGCAGAACCTGTCAGGCCCGGGAGAGCTCCTGCTCTCAGTCTGCTTTGGGAGCCCTGGGCTGGGCCGGGAGCTGCGGGTCCCCCCCCGCCCCCGCCCGACCATGGGGGCCGGGCCTGGTGGGGGTGGGCCTGGGGGTGGGATCGCAGCCGCCTCTCCTTGTGGGTCGCGAGGAATCGGCACTCGCGCCCTCCACGTCCCCGGCTCCAGTCGCTGAAGGCTCTTCTCCCTAAGTTGAACTCCCGGAGGGAGCCGGACGCTCTCCCGCAACTCTAGCCCCTACTCTCTTTCTGCCCCACGTGCCCGCGCCCACGCTGTCAGAAACACTCGCCCAGCGCCCGCTACTTTGAGAGTGAGAAAGGGATGCCTCTTGCCGCCGGAGCATCTTTTCCCTTCTTGGATGATGAAGTTTACTTTGAGCGCTACCTACGCTAAACTGACAACCAGTTGTTAAACTGCTTTTGCTCTCATTGGTGTTACCTCTTTCTAATCTGTTTCTTGGGTCGAGACCTTCAGAGTTGGATAAGTAGAGGGTTTTTTCTGTTTGTTTGTTTTTTTTTTAATCAGCTCTTCGATGTGTGTCTTTTGAGCGCTCTTTCTTCGATCTTGCTGTCACTCTTTACCTGAAACCCAGTGTAATGAATGAATTTCATCTTCCAATCGCTTTTTCGAGTTTCCTTGCCTTTCTACTGAAGAGTGATGACTCAGCATTTGCATTCCTTTGCAAACAGTATGGCATTCCTTTCCTTTTTTCCTGGAAAAAAAAAAATATTTTTTTTGAAATGTGAGTAATTCCTAGTTAAATGTTTAAGTTGGGTACCTTGGGTTTTCCTAACGTTTCGAAGCTCAGCACACCTGCTTCCCGTGCAGGGAGTCAGTCAGGTCGCTGCTTTGTTTTCTCTTGCCTCTGCCTGGTATTGATAGGATCATAGTCCACTTGGCTGTACTATCTGATGGGGAAATTACTTTGGGGGGAGTAGACGAAGGTGGATGGGTACTCAGGCAGTTTGACCAGTTTCTCTTCTCTACTCCTAGCAAGGAAAGTGTGTTCGGTCAAGAAGGCAGATATCTGTGTTCAGTATTGGTACAAGTTTGGCTTCTTGTCTTGTTGGGAGGGGGGAGATTACACTTTTTTGTTCCTGTTTCTTTAATGTCTCCCTAAAGTATCCGCTATTCTTTTTGAGAATTTGAGGCCAGCTTAAGCACGTCAAATGCTTGATTGAAAAGCCTGCTTAATGGAAGTTTTCAGTGTATGTTTTGTGCTGTCTTCCATTTCTGCTGTCTTTTCCCAGAAGAGAGAATTGGGACAAGCCTGAAATTTGTCCTCTTGACATCTGTTGAAGCCAAGACTTGGGATTTAGTTAGCAATGTGTTCTTGGAAGGAAGCATCTGGGAAGGCTGAATTTAGGCCTAGCAAGCAAGCATGTATTTAACAAAGAGAAAAGTTACATTGTATTTAAAACTCTGAAATGTCATCATTGCATCATAATAGCTACTGAATAATTGGTAAATTCTCCAGACACGTTTCACTTTAACTGTGTCCCTTATGAAGAATTCCTGGTTTTTGTCATGCTAAATAAAATGCTATTGCAGTACCTTTAATTCATGTAACTACTTTGCCTCTGCCTTCTCTTCGATCCCTGTCAGACCTTACTCTACAGAATAATTTCTTTTCACTTAGGAATTCTTACCTCGACCTTCTCCAAACTCCTGCTCTTTCTCAGTATCTTTACAGCTGTCTAAAACTGTGACATGTATACATTAAGTACTGAAGCACCTTGAGCTTGGTGGTACCCGTATGTCAGATGTCAGCACGTGTTTGCTAGTCTTCCTTTTTCCTTCTCCCACTCTTCTCCATGGGAAGGTTTGTTGTGTTTTTTTTTTAGACAAGGACTGCTACATCTTCCTAGGTCTTACCCCTGCCTGGAACGTAAGAGGTACTCAAATATTTTACAATGATTTTACTTCTTTTCACTAAATTTAATATTAAGTCCGTTTTTTTAAGAAATCCTGATCGATTTAAAATTGTATGTAGGCAGACATGGTCATATATGGTGTGGTCTGTTGCTTTATATATATATATATATATATATATTTTAAACCTCAAACGTACAATTTTGAGATAAAAGCGAATGTTTCACAATTACAGTTTTGTCAGATTTTAATAAAAGTAATGCATATTTTACGTATTCTCAAAAGGTTCTTTTAGATACTAGTAACATGATGAAAAATTTGAAGGTGACTTTAGAGATTGATATCTAGTAGGGGTTTTGTTTATTTATGGAGATCCTTCTTTTATTTTACATTGTGATCTTTGGTTTGGGCTTTAAAGTGGTTGGTATGTTTTAAAACAATGTACTCTTAACAAAGTTTATCTTAAACTGTTTCCTTAAAATGCCTGTGTGTTACTAGTGAGGTTTTTTTCCTGCAGACACACACAAGCTAAGACATATGGTTCTATCATCAGAAAACAATATGGTGTTTATAGCCTAGGTAGGTCTTTAAATATTCATTACCTACAGTATTACTAATTTATTTGATGGTATTTAAAGTGATATAGAATTGCTTTGATGTTGAGCGTAAAGTTTGTCATATAGTTGCTTTGAAGGTCTGTTTTCTGATGTTTCTTTGTTCTTATTTGACATTTGCGGGGTGGGGGGAGCTAATATATATTGGGTAATTTGAGATCTAAAAAAACAAATGAGAAAAATTCTGTGTAAAACTGGTGTTGGAAGGGGACTGCCCAGCACCTACCTTGTAGGATTCACATTTCACATTTGTGTTGTGGATAACTTTGAGTGCAGTGATTCGATCCATGGTATTTCTGAATCTGTTATACAGCATTAAATTGTAATGGTGTTCTACTGTAGTTTTATTTTCTTCATCTATTCGAGGTACCACAATGAATAGGAATTGTGGATCTGGGATTATACCATGTTGTACAGAGCCATCTTTTAGACTGTTTTCTTCCTAATAGAGACTCAGTCAAAAGGAGGAAATAAACCATTGATTTAGGGTATAATCTGACCATCCAAGGGCAATAACAGAAGTAAATACTATTAAATCCTATTACAGAATTGATTAGCTGTACCAAGGGTTTGGCCCTATTGGGCCTGTAATTAAATTAAGCCTCTCATTCAATTTAATCATATTCTGTTTCTCTAAAATGTATGTGTATGTGTGTTAATATTCCTTATATAGTTGGTCAGTTCACTTATACTTCTGTACCTTTCTTCTGCCCTGCCTGCTTCCTAAAATGAAATATTGATAAATTGATCAGTTCATTAGAGGCCCATTGAAGGATATTGTTGCAAAATCTTCTCTTACATAAGAATTTGCAAGAACAAAACCAAAAATGTTACTTAGCCATAGCATCTTGTGTAAAAGCGCTGATAATTTCGGCCTCTGTAGGGCTGACCTTTTCAGAGTGAGAGCAGAGTCAGTGATGGAAAGTGTGATTAGTCTTCTGAAAGGCATGGTGTTCTTAAGATTCTGCCCAGTTCAACATAGGAAGTAGTTTGGCAGTGTGGACTTCTGCCTCCTGTGAGACTGCCAAGTTCTCGTCTCAAATTTGATTTTAACCCTGAGGTTAGGGACAGAGACACTATTTTCCATTTTTAACGTGTTAATTCCTACAGTTCCTGTTCTTAGAAGACAAAATAGACCAAATGTATGCTTTTTCCCCACCTTGAGTTAAAAAGTGTTTTAGAATTTCCTAAGTATTTTCTCTTTGAATTGTCCAGATACAAGCATTTGAGCCATTTGTCTTTTTCTGTTATTCTGTGTTCTTCAACTAGAAATTTTATATTTAAATCCTTGGAATGTTAGAATATGTTGACTGCCTCATAACCAAAGCAGAAAGAAAGTGTAGAAATGACATATAATTTAGAAGGGAAAAGGGTAATATTTCAGTATATTACCAAGATGTGATATTTTTGCCAGGTCAAGCCTTGAATATTTTTGTTAGTGTTTATTTTGGGACAGATAACTTTATGATAATGTCAAGGTACTTAAACTGTATAGTATAGTGTTTTAAAAGTTGCGAAGTATTTCTGTATTAAGTTGTATGGAGGATGCAGGCAAATGTAGATAAATGAATTACAGAACTCTGAGTGAAGGAAAAGGCAGTCTTGAGATTTGGGTATAATTTAGGTGAAATTATGTGTTGAATTATATCCTTTTTATCCTGTCAGATTCAGATGTCCTACATGTGGTTATGGAAGGCCGTTTTTATATTAGCTTCTGAAGTTTGCTCCTTTACCGCTGAACTTTTAGTGAAAATATTTGAAAAATAGGAAACCTTAAAACTGGACTCTTTCTATAAGTATTTCATGACATTCTAAACTTAAATTAACCTTTTGCTCTTTGTTGCTCAAAATGTAAATTAATATATCTAAATGTGCCTCTAGAAATTCTTCAGAATCTGTATTGATTAGAAATAGATTGACTTGGAATAAAGATCCTATGAAACAGTATGCCCATGCAGTTTTTCCTGGAAAGCTGTTTAAACACTCATACAAACTTAAAATTATTTAAATCATTTACAAATTGTTACATAAAAGTGATAATTTTTACTTTGTTACTAGTTAGCTTTGATACGTGAACCTCCTATTCTCTTAGAAATGAGCTGCTGCTGCTGCTGCTAAGTCGCTTCAGTCGTGTCCGACTCTGTGCGACCCCAAAGACGGCAGCCCACTAGGCTCCCCTCCCTGTCTCTGGGGTTCTCCAGGCAAGAACACTGGAGTGGGTTGCCATTTCCTTCTCCAATGCATGCATGCATGCTAGGTCGCTTCAGTCGTATCCGACTCTCTGCGACCCTATGGACAGCAACCCACCAGGCTCCTCTGTCCATAGGATTCTCTAGGCAAGAATATTGGAGTGGGTTGCCATTTCCTTCTCCACTTAGAAATGAGCTAACTGTTACTATTTTAGGTTAGATGAATTTTAACACTTCAGAGACCGAGGTCACTGTTCTTTATAGCTGGGTCTACCTTGTATAAAAAATTCCAAGGATACAGACTCACAAACCCCTATGGGTTAAAAAAAAAAAGGAGACAGGTGATTGTCTGGCTAGCTCAAAAGTCTGTAACCTTTCACTACTGCTGGGAGAGTGTCCTGCACATTCTACACTCGGGTCTGCTCTACTGTAAATGTAACAAAAAAGGTAACGTAGTGGACCCAAACCAGTTTGTCACTTGTTTAGTCTTCCGTTCAAGTAACATTGGACTTATGTTTCATTTTTAGAGTGTGTTAAAGTTATTAGGACCCATTATGATGAAATTCTTAGGTAAACAAGAAAATTGCTGTTCATTCTTAATCAGATTTTCTTTTTTTTTTTAACACTTAACCTTACCTTTCTCAGTCCTGTTTTCCCTTTCAGAGTGTCCCTACTTAAACTATGGCAACTGTAGATGCAAGGCTTATATTGGTCTCAATACATTGTTTCCAGATGTTATATATTACTTTCCTTTCCAGAAGAAACAATGTTTAAATTTTACAAATATTGTTTGGCTTATGAGGATCATAGCAGATGTGAGTTTTAGGAATTATACACTGAGTACCGGAAAGACTTAAAAAGTTTATTCAGCTAAATTGAGATAGGCCCATGATGCAAGATGGTCGTCTTTGAGTGGCAATGTTCTTTTCTTTTAAACTTAACCTGTGTATTAAATTTCTTATACAAAATATATATCTTCAACCTGTAATTTAAAAAAACGCAAATTTTTAGATATGTTACAGTCAAAAGTATGCCTGAATTTGTCTGTAATTTTTTCTGAATTTCTAGAGACATCTTTATATTTGCTTTGTTACCTACATAAAGATGTATTTTGCTGATTCTGATGCATTTTAGATGAGGAAATTTTGTTATTTTACCCTGCTCTCCTGAAACAAAATAATGAAGACATACCATCAATGACAGTCTTATTACCAAGACAGAACAAAATCCTTCAATCTCTTGTGTGTTTTGCTATAACTTTGATTCTGTTCTTTGTTCATGTAATTGCTTTGGTTGAGGGCCTAAGATAAACTAACCTTATATCTGATACCCCTCTATGATTGGGTGTTTTAATGAGTCAATATTTGTGGTACTGTGTGTGTTACACATTATTTTGAATTGTGTTTCACATCTAAACATTGTAGTTTTCTTGAGACTGGTTTAAATTATTATTTTTATTCTAACAGATGAGAAAATGATATATAGGCTACAGAATAATATGCTTTTGGGGGTATGCAAAATCACATTGATTTGCTCTTTTGAAAGTGATACTGTAGTGCCCTAAGAACAGTTATGCTTTCCTAGGTGAGAGTTAATCTTACACACAAAGAATGAGGCTTAATTGGAAAAATTTTATTGAAGAGAGAGGAAGTTGAAATAAAAGATGATGTGTAAATGATAATGCTTTAGAGCCAGAGCTGAAGGGAAATTCTGATAGTTTTATTTTTTTTCTCTTCCTATACAGATACGTAGGTAACCTCTCCAGAGATGTGACAGAAGTTCTTATTCTTCAGTTATTCAGTCAGATTGGACCCTGTAAAAGCTGTAAAATGATCACAGAGGTAAGAGCCTCCCAGTTCCACGTGCTGACAGTTAGTATAATGTTTAACATTTTGAGATACATGAGTTGATTTGTATCATTTTAAGCCTCAGGTTACTAGATGGAGAGATTAGTGTTTGTTGTGTTGACTTATTTGATTTGACTGACAAACTAGGTTTAGAAGTTTAGAGGACAAAGTTTCTGCGCCCGTATTTTCAAATAGTCCTTCATGATGATGCTGTCTTCAGGTGATGCTGCTTATAAAAAATTGTTAGAGCTTATCTCAAAATACTTGAAAAACTAGGTGATCTTTCACCTATTTACAGTAAGAACATTATGTTTGGAGCTCAGGGAAGGGTGTGTGTAGAACATTGGGTCATTATGAGCATAGTGCCACATAAGCATCTTGAACATTTTTAATTTTTAGTAAATGCTGACTGAACAACTTGATGAAGGTAGGAGTTTGAATTGAATTGTTAATTTGTTTTCCTTCCCCCCCCCAAAAAAAGAAATCTTACTTTTTATACTTTCCTGGTCAATGACTTGTATTTCAGTTTATTCTCTTCTTTTTTATTTGTTAATGCTTTTTTGGGGGGGGGGGGGGACTATTCAGTTTGTGCCAGGTACCATGGTAAGTGGTAGGGATACAGTGGTGAATATAACAGTTCCTGGCCCTAGAGAATTTTCCAGTCTAATGAGGGAGACAGAGGCGTTACCAGGCACTAATGATACAGGATAGGAGACGCTGCGGACACCGAGCGTTTCAAGTACTCTAGGAGCACATAGGTCCACACAGTCTTCAGGCGGGGGAGGCTTCTTGGGGGATTCAGTGTCTCAGGCGAAACCAGAAAGGATAGTGGAAACTGTCTAGATAGCAATGCGAGGAAGATGGGAATCCGGGTAGAGAGAAGAACGTTGATCCAGGCCGGTAGACAGAGAGCGGGAGTTGTTGTGAGATTGAGGGAAAAATAAAAACCATAACACGGTTGAGTTTGGAATGGGATTCGTCTTGTGAGATCCCAGGAGGTGAGGCAGGAGCATTCAGCAGGGACCAGAGCTGGCTGAGGAGTTGGTGTGATGTCCTGATGTGCAGAAACTTAAGCACCTGTAAAGCCAAGTAGCCTTTGGATCTTCCTTCCTGACAATAATGATCTCTCTTCTTTCCTTCCTGTCTTTGATTATTACTCATTCTTCCTTTTCATTCGTTAAACGTTTACTTTGCACTTGGCATCGTTCAGCGCGTT
Organism: Cervus elaphus; assembly: GCF_910594005.1. Classification (NCBI taxonomy): domain Eukaryota; kingdom Metazoa; phylum Chordata; class Mammalia; order Artiodactyla; family Cervidae; genus Cervus; species Cervus elaphus. The sequence goes on along the minus strand of NC_057829.1, from coordinate 81,824,194 downwards.
GGGGACGTACCGCAGAGCTAGACCCGCAGGTGCCCGAGAGCTCACATGTTAATGAGAGCGTCGTCAGCAGCAGTGAGCTGCTGTGGAAGGCCGGGAACGGCAATCCCGGATAGGGATGAGAGCTTTGAAGAGAAGAAGACAGTTCCGTGATGACGAGTGGAGTGTTGGTGCCCTGTATCCTGGGTGGTGAGGGGAGGTGTCCTGCTGCCGTTGGCATCTGTTTTGTGAATGTAATAATAAAGGTTCGTAAGGAGACGGGAACGAAAGTTGCCTAATTGAATGTTGAGGCTTTTTGGTTATGGTCTGTGATCCAGAAATCTCTCTTGTCAGTGGGCAGTTGACTCAGCCAAATTTTAAAGGATCAAATGAGTCTTTTCCAGACTGTGGATATTGGGTATGGGACCAACCTGATGATTGCTGTCAGAAATCATCACCTCTTTGAGCTGAGATGGGAATAACAAGATGGTGCTGTGTGCATTACGAGCTGGAGGCAGAGGGAACAACCCACACAAAAGCCTTGAGTTGGTAGTTAGCTTGGGTGTTTGAGGAACCAAAGACTAGGGTGGCTGGAGCCTGGTGAATGGTGGGAAATGAGTAGGCAGGCAGGGTTTGGGAATCAATCGGGCAGTGCCGGCCATGACAGGGCACTTGGATTTTATTGTGGTTGCACCCGGGGCTTTAGGTAGGGTGGTAAAGTATTCCTGTTTGATTTCGGGGGAGGGGCTGTGCTGGGTCTTCATTGAGGGGCTTGGACTTTCTCTAGTCTTGCATGCATTTTAAAGGTGACTGGAAAATGACTGTTGTATGGAGGATGGATTGTAGGGGGCAAGGGCAGAAGGAGAAGGAAACTAACTGTGTTTATTTCACTAGTCAAGGTAAGACATGCTGTGGGGGATTTGTTCTTTAGAGCGGTAGCCACAGAAGTAGAGGTAGATAAATTTGAGATGTATTTTGGAGGCAGCATCGATAACACTGAATTGACCTTGGGACACAGGGAAATGAAGACATCAAGAAAAACCCCTGAGATTCTTGTTTGTGGTTGTGTGGATGGTAATGCTGTTTATTTGCTAAAATGGGCATGACTGAAGGGGGCATGGGATGGATGGGGCGAGTGGTGGGAATCACTCACTGTGTTGGCAGTGTTAAATTTAAGATGTGTTGTAGAGATATATCAATAAATGGACATTATGTGTAGGCAGTTGGATAAACATTTTGGGACTTCAGGGAGACCAGTGCTGATAATACTAGCTTGCAGTAATGTTTGAAGCCGTGGGGCTGGAGAAGAAGTAGTTGGTAGATCTAGAGAGCGCTGAGAGAGGAGAGAGTAGAGGGGCCTAGGTACGAGCCCTGGTGCGTCTCAGCACCTGCTGTTCAGTTGCTAACTCATGTCCGACTCTGTGACCCTGTGAACTGCGGCATGCCAGGCTCTCCTCAACACGTAAGTGACAGTAATAGTCTGAGTTAAGAGGGAAAAATGCCTTCAGAAAGATTTCCAGTGAGGAAATAGGAAAACCAAGAGAATATGGTGGAATCTAGACGAGAATATTTAGAAGAGGAGGAGAGTTGTCAACCGTGTTGAATTCTGCTTGAAGGTCAAGATGAGGAAGAACAGGAATCACAAAGATGGCAGAGAGGTCATTGGTGAGCTCAGCACAAAATTTCCTTGCCATGGTTGGGTTAGAAACTGGCTGGAGTGTGTTTGGGAAAGAATGGAATGTGAGAAAGTGGAAAGTCACTAGAAAATGTTTTGAGAAACATTTGATGTTTGTTTTATTAACTTGTATGCACAATCAGCCACTTGAGGGTGGAAGGGTTTGAAGTGAACTTTGATAATTTATCCATATTCTACAACTCCTACACTTGAACTTGTAAATAGTTCTAAAGTCTCATATTTCTCTGCTTTGGTATTTATGTCATCCAACAAAAATTGGTGACAACATGAAGGTAAGGACACAGTCGATTTTAAACTTTTTTTCCTTTGGCTGCACAACATGTGGTATCTTAGGGCTCTAACCCATGCCCCTTGCATAGGAAGCAGGGGTCTTAACCGCTGGACCACCAGGGAAGCCCCCATCGTGTCCCTTGGTAGTGGTGTAAATGGAAAGCTTTCAAAGGCCCTGAACTCCACTGCTGACTGTTGGTTTCCTTTCATGAATTTCATTTCAGTGTGTGAGAAAGTTCTTTCTTGCCCTTACGGTGTTCTACTTTAGGTGCTGTGTCTTAGACTCTAGCTGCTTTCCCCGTGTACCTGTGTGTATGTGTGTGCTCAGGTGCTGTGTGTGTCTGGCTCTTTGCCACCCCATGGACTGTAGCCCGCCAGGCTCCTCTGTCCACGGGAGTCTCCAGGCAAGGATACTGGAGTGGGTTGCCACGCCCTCCTCCAGGGGATCTTCCCAACCCAGGGATCAAACCTGACTTTCTTAAGGGCTCCTCCATTGGCAGGCAGATTCTTTACCACTGGGCCACCTGGGAAGCTCCACCTCCATATACTATAATAAGTGTATATTACCAATTCTAAGGCAAATGTTAAAAAATTTTAACATCTCTGACAGTGACAAAAAAAATCAATGGTGTCTTAAGTGAGATGAAATGCAGTGTATGTGAATATCTAAGAGTGTGTGTACACATGTATGTACGTACATTGTGTGGGATCTGGCCTACTACTGGTTAGATAAATTTGCAATCAGTATGCACAAGTAGACTAGTTACCTGAAGCCTGTCATCGTTAAGAATACTTCTACCATTGGATTCCTGTACGTTTTACTAGTTACCCATGTTTTCCTTAGAGACCATCAGGGCAAAAGAGGTAGGATGAGGAGGAAGGCTGACTAGCACAGATTTAGCCTCTTACTTACTTTGAAATCCTTTCTTCAATGAATGTTACTGGTAAATGTCAACTCTTTTTTCACAGAAGGAATTTGAATGCCTTTTTCTCTTTGGAGTCTTTCCCCCTATTTCCTTTCTCTGCCTCGCAAATACAACATTCACGTTCACGTGGCTACAACAATAGGTTTTTGTATGAGAGACCGTAGTTTTCTTGTCAGTATTAACGATTACACTTTTTTTCCCTTAAGGAAATGCCTTCTGGTTGCTTCACCACTATTGTTTCAGATGTCTTATTTTGGATTTTTCTTCTGAAACTTTCCTGGAATGAAAAACAGTGGTTGTTGAAAAGAGCTTAATTTTATCTTGTATTTTTAATCCCTTGTAAGTGTAACTGGAATTGCCACATTTTAAGTATTATTTTTAGTGTATTTTACATGGAACAGTGATGAATATTTTTAGCCTACGTAAAAAATATATTTGTACAATTGTATAGCTGTTCATTATAGGTGGCCATCTTATAAAAATTCATTTCCATTTTGGTTCATAGGTGACACAGTTGCTAAAATTTAGGTACTTTGTTTTATATTGTTGTGGTTTTTTTTGTTTATTGTTAATTTAATATTGCTATTTAGTATTTATTGGTGTTGTATTAGACACTCACTCTTGTATTGGCATTTTCTGATGTAAAATCGTAGCTTTGCCTTGGAATATTTTATTCAGACACATTTTCAGAAAACCTTTTCTTAATCACTAGTACATTTTTCTGGTCTTTGGAAGACCAAATTCAAAGTGAATAGAATCTCCAGTGCTTCCAAAGCTTTTGAAAGGGATTTCATTTCAACAGTTGATTATAAATCTGAGATTTTTCGGTTTCCATTCTTATTCCTTCCTTATCCAGAGAAATACATAATCTTGTCTCATCATGTATAGTACTAATCCTAGTTTCGATCAGGAGAAAAGCTTGTAAAGTTGGTTCATTTCTGTATTTTTTTTATAGTCATGGGATACAGTTTATGAAGGATTATGATGCGTAAATAGAGTTCATCCCTTTGAAAATAATGTTGGGAGAGGAGAGCAGTGGTAAGGAGTGGTCCTCATCTCTCAGATCTGAGCTTGAGGTTTTGTTTAGTATAAACTTCTGTTTTATATTTAACATATTTCACCAGAATCCTATCTTTTTATTTAATACTGATAGTCATGATTCTCTACTGCTTTGTAGTTCGTTTGAGTACAACAATATTCTGAGGTGCAAAGCCAGGTATAGGTGTAAATCTTATAAAGTGTTAGGCTTTGTAAAGTGTTAGGCTTTCATAAGCTTATACAGTCTCACCTCATACATTCCTAGCTATCAGTAATGTTTTTTCCTGGATTTTCTTCTCAGCAACCCGATAGCAGAAGGGTCAACTCTTCTGTTGGATTTTCTGTTTTGCAGCATACAAGCAATGACCCATATTGCTTTGTGGAATTTTATGAACACAGAGATGCAGCTGCTGCATTAGCTGCTATGAATGGGAGAAAAATTTTGGGAAAGGTAAGACAGTGAGTGATGGCGCCTTGTGAGTGTGTCTGTCTGCACGTCAGATGAGCTTGTGTTCTTTCCTAGCAAGTTTCTAAACAAATACTCAGCTCTGCCAAGTGATGGTTTTGTTTTCTTCAGCTTAGTGCTTTTACCAAAATTCATTCTGCTTGATAAATGATTTAATAAGTGGTAAGTGTTATGAGTCATAATGACATGCCTAATAATTTTATGAAATATAATCTTTATTTTTAGGAGGTCAAAGTAAACTGGGCAACAACACCAAGTAGCCAGAAAAAAGATACTTCCAGTAAGTACTCCTGCTGCATTTTACGGAAGAGTTCTGAAATTATCCTGGCAGCATTACCAGCTCACATAGGGCTTTTTCTTCCTTTTAGTGTTGCCTAAAAAAGGTTTAGTCCCTGACTTCTTAAATATTTGATTACTAAATGCTTTGATTTCAGATCATTTCCACGTGTTTGTTGGAGATTTGAGTCCAGAAATTACAACAGAAGATATCAAATCAGCATTTGCCCCCTTTGGTAAAATATCGTAAGTATCATAATCAATACTATATTCAATAGCAATAGGCAAAATTGTATATGATGAACTTGTATCAGAGTTAAGAGTTTCTTTCCCTAGTTAGTGTGATTTTTTTTGTTTGTTGTTTGTTTGGTTTTTTTGATTAGTAGATGTTGTTGAAAATGTTAATGTCATTTCAATGTTTTGGGGTCTTGTTTTCATCTAATCCTGTGTATAACATGTGAAAAAATTTTAAGTGATTCTATTTGTTATCTTTAAAGCAGATGTTTGGGTGGTAATGCCTATTAATAAAGTCTAGCTTTTGTCAAATGTTTTCAGAATTTGGTGGTTAAAGATACAGGTTAACCAAGATTAAATGTGATTTCGGTTGTGTATTAAACTTTCATAGAAGGAATTTATAAGTGTGGAAAAGTAGGGAAATCCTTGGGTTTATTGTGAAATTAGAAATGTACATGTTATTATAATGATAAATGTGTTTTGATATTTTAGCTGAAAAGTAGCACTATTACAGTATTAAAATGTTTCAATGTCTGAGCCATAAATGTGGGATTTATTAGTAAATTATTTTTTGTTAGTGGTGTTTGATTCTGCTAGTTAGGGCTGAATTGTGGTTTGATTTATTTATTTTTTTAAACAAAGTTTATGCTCAGATTTTACTGTATTGTTACTTGATCTAATATATTGGAAAATTAAAAGTGGTTACAAGTTCTATAAAATGTTTATCACAATTTATCTAATTAAAATCACATTATTTTATGTATTTATTTCCTGTAGATTTAAGTTAAATGTTTTAGTACTTTACAAAAATATGTTTCACCTAAGAACAACAATATTTCTCTCTACAATTTGTTGTTCTATAGATTTTATTTGATAGATGTAATTCTTAATTTTCTATTTTGATATTTGCTTTGCTTTTTAATCTCTAATAAATGTGGTAAGTAATACTGTTTTAAAAATCAGTGTAAAAAATAATACAGGTTGCTGTTTTTCAATCTTTATTTATACCTGAGACCTGCAGTTTTTCTAAAGTCCAAGTCACAATTAAAAGTAATAGCATTCTGGTTATTTTGCAGAATTGCTCATAAGAATGGACAGGATCTTGAAGGCTAACTGCAAGGAACTGTGCACACTGGAACTCAGTTGTAGATTTTTTTCTCATTTCTATTTATTATTATTATACATTATTTATATATACATATTTTAGTATTTACATTTTAACATTCTATATTCAGTGGAGTTCTATATTTCCAATCATTTTAACTTACTCACTAAAATTTCTGTGTAAATTTGTTGTTTTCGTACTGGTGTGCTTAGCATTGTTGTTAGTTTTTTATTCTCCTTTCTTAAATTTCTGAAAATGTCAATTTTTCAAAATTTACAGCTGCCCAAACTCCAAAATGATGGTAGAGAATTGACCAAGAAAAATAAAGAAATCTGTTAACAGGCCATGTATGCCTTTTTAATTCCTATTTTTTCCTCTTTTTCAATTTTTTAATATTTCATATATTTGGTATCACTAGGCAGAAAACATTTAACTATTTAGAGTTTGCATGGTAAAGTAGCTAGCATTGTTACAGTAATTTATAGAACCAGTAAACCTAGAGGACACTAGCCAATAGAATATTAGCAGAGGAAACTATTGTTCCTGTTAATCTTCAGATTTGAGCGTTTAGTTTAGAAAGCTCAGGCTATTTGATTAGGTTGCATGTTTATTACATGTTTTTGTCCTACTGCTTTTTTCTAACAGGTAAAGAAGCGTTAGGGAGAGTTCAGGAATGGCTATAGTTAATTAGGGCTAACTGAAATTTTATTTAAAAAAATGCTCACAATACAGTGTGTGTGGTTCCTTTTAGTTTTTATTTTGAGGATGACTCTCACTTCCCTCATTTAGCTGTGCTTCTTTTCACAGGGATGCCCGAGTAGTTAAAGACATGGCAACTGGAAAATCCAAAGGCTATGGCTTTGTGTCTTTTTATAATAAACTGGTATGTTCTTTTAGCTCAGTTTGAATTTAATACAAAATTCAGTCATCAGTAAATGTTTTTGGATGTTAACAACAAACACAATGATTGTGTGATTTTGTTTGAGTAATAGCGCATAGTTCTTTTTTTTTCCGTAAGCTTGGAAATAAATGGGAAAAGATAGACTGGTTATAAGGTGGTTATAAGGAAGAATATTGAAGTTTGCAATTGCGACTTGGTATGGGTAAGATGTGTTAGAAGTAAAACTCAAAATTAGGACACATGAGCTAATCTCAGAATTTGGAGGGAAGTTAAATTATATTTGTCTTAACCATGAAAATCTCAATTTTAACTTTTAAATTATATTATCTGTATCTTTGTAGCTGGGATGGTAATGACTACAGCAAGTTATGTAAATGAAATTTTAGGCAATTCATATTTATATTTGCATGTATTTAAGAAAAAGACATCAAATATCTAAGCATTTCCATTAACTGTAACATCAGATAATACAATGGGCTTTGATATTAACATTTTGGAACAGTTTCAACAACAAATTGCATGTTTTATTGAAGCAGTAAGATAAAGGGACAAGAGTTGTATTTTTTTTTTTGGTACTGTTCTAGGTCTTAGTTGTGGCACGTATGATTTCTAGTTTTCCCTGCATATGCAGGCTCTTTCGTTTGAGGCATGCAGGATCTAGTTTCCCTGACCGGGGATTGGTCCCAGGCCCCCTGCATTAGGAGCCCGGAATCCCAGCCACTGGACCACCAGGGAAGTCCTTGGAGTCATATTCTTTTTTTGCTTAGATTCATTGCAAATGCACATTAACCTCTATAATCTAAACTCATTTTGGGGGAATTCCCTGGCGTTCCAGTGATTAGGACTCTGCAGTTCCACTGCAGAGCGTATGGATTCAATCTCTGGTTGGGGAACTAAGATCTTGCATGCCATGTGGCATGGCCAAAAAAAAAAGGTTTTTTTACAGCATTCCAACTCTTTTGTCTTAAGCTTTAAATCTCGTGTCATAGTCATGTCTGCATACGTATGTGCTAAGTCACTTCAGTCGTGTCCAACTCTTTGTGATCCCAGGGACTATAGCCCACCAGGCTTCTCTGTCCATGGGATTCTCTGGGCAAGAACACTGGAGTGGGTTGCTATGTCCTCCTCTGAGGGATCTTCCTGATCCAGAGATCAAACCCCTCTCTCTTAGTCTCCTGCATTGGCAAGCAGGTTCTTTACCACTAATATCACTTGGGAAGCCCTGTCATAATCATAATCCATTGCTATTAGAATGTAGATTTGGTAAGGGGTAAGGTGATTTAGACCATAATATCAAGAGTTTTTAGATAACTCTACAGTAAAAGTTATGTTACAGATCAACAAGATATTTAAGAACAACTGTGTCCTTTTTCTTGGCTATCAATGGGATTGTGATTTTTCTTCTTGCATGTTTGAATTATAAATTTCCCTTGATGCTTAAATGCTGTTCCTAGTATCTTAAAATCTATAAATAAACATTGCTGTAATGAGTCACTTACTGATAAGATTTTTGTCTCCAGAAATACCAACATTTTATTTCATCTTAGTCTTGTATATCATTACTTTCTGTGTTGGTAATCGCTCTTTTCTTTTTTTTCTTCACAGGATGCAGAAAATGCAATTGTGCATATGGGAGGTCAGTGGTTGGGTGGTCGTCAGATCAGAACCAATTGGGCTACACGTAAACCCCCTGCACCTAAAAGTACACAAGAAAGTAAGATACGTCTGCTTTTATATGTTTTTAAGGATACTTCACAGAATCATCTGTTAGTATAGTCTCAATTTCTTAAAATTTAATTTTGTTAGCGTTGTAAGACTCATTTAATTTTTAATATATTTATCTGAAAATAACGGGGCTTTGATGTAAGTATATTTGGAGCTGTGAACCAGCTGATTTTATAGATCAAATCAGTAGTGTCAAGGAGAAAAAAGTTCTGTTTCTCCCCACAGTGAGGCATATCTCATATTTTTATAGTATTACAGTAATCCATTTTATAATGCTGCATAACTGTCAACACTGTTTTCTTTCTGCATAAAGATAACACTAAGCAGCTGAGATTTGAAGATGTAGTAAACCAGTCAAGTCCAAAAAACTGTACTGTGTACTGTGGAGGAATTGCTTCTGGCTTAACAGGTATAGTGTCTCTTTTTTCCTAGTCCCCTTCTCTGTGGAGTGTCATCATCATTAGTAGTAATTTCTTAATAACATGAACCTTAAATATTTTACATTTTTTGTACGTTTATTTTTCAGATCAGCTTATGAGGCAGACCTTCTCACCATTTGGGCAAATTATGGAAATCCGAGTTTTTCCAGAAAAGGGCTATTCATTTGTCAGGTATAATTCTACCTTAATCCATTCCTTTCAGTTATATTATTTGATCCCCTCAAGTATGTGTTTGTTATTTTAGTACTTCTTTGCAATATAGAACTTTAAACTGCCTATATGATGTGCTTTAGGAAAATACCAAGTTGATAGGTTTAAACTAAGGGGTTTCTGTATTACTAAGTTTAAAAAAAAACAAACCTCCTTCTCTTCCTCTCTTAGATTTTCTACCCATGAAAGTGCGGCTCATGCTATTGTTTCGGTGAATGGTACTACAATTGAAGGACATGTTGTTAAATGCTATTGGGGTAAAGAATCTCCTGATATGACTAAAAACTTTCAACAGGTAATTCGATTTTTCACAGCACTTTTTAAGGTTTCCATCTTACATATCTACATAAGAGCTTTAGAAAGTCTATAAAAGAAAGCAAACAAAAAATAAAGCATATAGCTGCTTTCAGTTGATTTTATTAATGCTATTTCAAAAGTGATTATTTTACGGTATTAACTGAATCTTAATACTTTCTTTTCACAGGTGTCACCACCCCAATAAACTTAGACAATGATAAATAACAGAGTCCTATTCACATAAGGGTGCTTACTTAGTTTTTCTCTTCCTTGTCTCCCACTTTCTTCAAATACTGTGTTTCTTACTCGTTTCCTAAAACAGTAATTTGCTTTTTCCTAGGTTGACTATAGTCAGTGGGGCCAGTGGAGCCAAGTTTATGGAAACCCACAACAGTATGGACAGTATATGGCAAATGGGTGGCAAGTACCGCCTTACGGGGTGTACGGGCAGCCGTGGAATCAACAAGGGTTTGGAGTAGAGTAAGTTGTTTGAGTTTTTCCAGTGTAGAAACAGATAAAATTCCAACAAAAGGAATCTGAAAGTATGTTTTCCTGGGGAGAATCTATTTAAATTAAACACACTGAACAATGTGGCATTATAAGCATTGTAGAAACTATAAAAAATGCTGAAACTTTGCTTTTTATAATCTAGGTGGAAAGGGAGGTTGGGATAGCATTTGATGTGTCTTACTATCTCTATGAGCAGTTGGTAGAGTTTGACTTGTATTTCTAATACTCCATTTTATCTACTTAATTTACTTTTGCATGGAAAAGATCTTTTGTCTTATTTATGTTCAGAAATTTAATGCTTTATGCCTATTAGCTTGTGTGAGGTCTCCAAATATTTATCTAATACAAAGCAGCTTACCCTTTTTGTTTTATGGATTGATTGCATTGTTCCTTGTACTTTTTCCCCCTGGGCCAGCCTATATTATTATTCTCAGCAGTTGCTCCTCCCCCTTCCAATGTAAACATGTGTTTTTTAAATTGCTTATAAATTGATATGCGTATCTACCATGTGTGCAATATTTGGAGGGTAGATGTGTTGAATCATTTGTCATTTTTTTTTAAAAAATCAGCTTTGAGATATTTATCAGACATTATGTTGTCTAAACAAAAATTTAAGACTAATATTAGAATATATATTTTGCATATGTGGCTAGATATGTAACATTTATTTCTTTGCTCTTTGTTGTAGGTATCTTGATTTCTTGTCTGTTCTGTGATTAGGCTCTGCTTGATTTGTGTATAAATGTGTAGATGATTTTTTATTTGTGTTTGCTCAAGTTTTTTTTTCTTTCTTTCTTTCTTCCAAGTCAATCACCTTCAGCTGCTTGGATGGGTGGATTTGGTGCTCAGCCTCCCCAAGGACAAGCCCCTCCCCCTGTAATACCTCCTCCCAACCAAGCTGGATATGGCATGGCCAGTTACCAAACACAGTGAGCGGGGACTCTAAACAAAATGTAATTCATGATAGCTTCAATTTCCTTGTGACACTCTGAAGACATGAAAGTAGACATCGGAAAATGAAAATATTTATTTTAAAAATTGAAATGTTTGGAACCTTTAGCACAGCTTTGCTTTGGTGAAGGACACATGTCTTCTAGTTCTGCCTTTTTAAGTTTTTGTTCATGATGGATATGAACATGATTTTTCTTTGTGTATAAAAACTAAAATAAAGTGAATAAAAAATTCTGACTACAAATTTTGATATAATAGGAGAAATGGGTAATACATTTTGATTCTTAGATACTATTCCATTTTTATCTTGCTGTTCAGTATTTTAACTCACTGTGTTTTTAAAAGAGCAAAAAAGGGAGGATCGTGAAAAACTGGGAATCATATATAAGTTCATCCTGAATTTTGATACTCCCCTCCCCTCCCCCGAGGTGGACCACATTCGAAGTCAGCAGGAAAAAACAGTGATATTGAGAAGAAATGCATGACTTTGGAGTCGCTTTGGAGGAAATACTTTCTCTGTGCCTAAAGAAACTGAAACCAGACTGATAAAAGAAATTTTGTAACCTAAATAAGGAACAGCATTGTCTGACTTACTTGAGCAAATGTTGGTGGTCCACATTAAGACATATTTTTAAAACTTTAAAAAGTGTTCATAATTAAAACTGTAGTAAACTACATTTCATTTTGGGGGGAAAATCCCAAATATGGTGTTTGTATTAAAGTCAGACAGTCATACCTATGCTTTTACATGAAGTTTAAATGATATACATTGTAAATATTGAATACAGTGTTTTAAAAGCATGCTTCAACATAGAAGTAGCAACAATGTAATTATTTGAAGTAACACTTAACACACTCCACTGCATTGAATGCAATGGATGAATAAGAATGTTTAAGACTGACATTTCCAAGGTTGGCTACTATGTAAGATTAAAATTCTACAAATGACAGAAAAAGCCTTAATTTTAATTTCATACAAATCTGATGCATTAGTACATTTTAAAATGTCATTGGAAATTAGATTTTTTTTTTCTTTTTTCTGTTTTTGCTTTACATCATCTGGTATGTAAATACCTTGATTAAAACCTTGTAAGCCTATTTCAAGGTTCCTATAAGTTGTATAGTACAAGTGTTTTTAAAAAATCTTGGGGTGTTTTTTAAAATTAGATATATTTTGCCCAAGAATTTTTTTAACAAGATTGTTAAAACATCTTATTTAGACAGTTTGATGTACCAATTTATAATTGGATATTCAGCTTAAATAGTACACAGAGTTGTGACTTTTATTTTTAATTAATTTTTTCCTTGTGGGTAGTGTGCATGGGATGACAAGTCTGAACAGAGGCTGAGCTGTATGAGTGCAGAGTTTGTAAATGATTCGATTGGGTAAGATTAACACTTGATTCTGAGGTATTTTTCAGGCCATGTGCATACAGTCTGCCTCAAATTTCTATCATAACAGGAATGTAAAAGAGATAAAAATTCTATCTATTCGAATTTTGACAGCTAGGGGGTGCAAATGTTTAGGCAGTGTATTTGAAATGTTTTGAAGTCTGGAAACCAAAATGAAAAAAACTCTTTACAGTTACACTATAAGATACAGTTAGCACCCACAAATTACTGGTTCTTAAACTTTTGAAGTCTTACAATTAGCTTTAAAATAATGGTTTTGTAAGTTGGTCTCCACAGTAATTTTGGTATTTTCCTTCTTCCCCCATTTAGAACTTCATTAAATATGAAAATTTGCAGAGTCCTAAGTTGTTCGTCTTCAGGCCAAATTTTTTATGGCACTTTAGTTTTAACCACAGTACTCATTTATTACATTCATCTATTATAAAATTTACCCTTATTTCTTTTGTTCATGGTTAGTATCTTTGGGGGATGTTTTGGAAAATTTACTTTATACTTTATAAGGAGAACACTCAAATTATATCAATTACGCCTCCTAGTTAAAATTTTCTTAAATATATGTGAAACTTGAACTAAACTCTGAGTTTGCCTTTTTCGGTCTGCCAGTAAATTAAGTAGCTTGTTGCAACACCAGACTAGTTAATACTGCATAGGAAACATATGACTGAAATCTTTTCATCTTAATCTGAAAGAACAAGATTACGTGCTCAGTTCAGTTAATGGAAATTATTAATATTTCTTATTAAATGGTTTTTAAAATATAAAGCTACTTATCCAAATGAAATGTACCATTTTAAAATACAACTATCAAGCTAACACAGACTCAAGAACTATTTTATAACCCAGAGTGAAGTCAGTGCTATCTTGATCCAATTTAAGCCTAAGAATCGTTGCCTTTTCCATGTTCATTAAAAACAGCAGCAGAGATTCTTTGGCAAGCAAGAAAATGTTTATTTCATAATCACTTTGAGATTTATTTTTGGTGATGTGTTTCTGCCTACCACCTTCTTTGCTCTGATCTCTCTACTAGTATTTCCCCTCATGCCATTCCCACTTTCATGTCTGCTGGCAGTGAGAGGCTGAAATGACTGGCCAACTTAAGCCAAAGCTGTAAACCACAGTTGAAGTAAGTCTTTCAATAAAGACTAGACTATATGATGAGTGACTTTTTCTTATTGTCGTTTATTACATAATTATCCTTCCAGGCTGCCATGATATAGGCAATTCCATTTTGTTTTACATTATTAGTTAAGGTATATGAAGTTTACATATATTTAGGACCTATTTCTGTGTTCTGTATAAGTGATAAACATCCATTTGCTTTGCTGGATTAAAATTTTATTTCTGGGTATGGAGCAGTAGAAATTTGCATCCTTCTAAAAGCGTATGTTCTGTTGAATGTTCAGTTCAGTCGCTCAGTCGTGTCCAACTCTTTGCGACCCCATGGACTGCAGCACGCCAGGCTTCCCTATCCATCACCAACTCCTGGAGCTTGCTCAAACTCATTTCCATCGAGTTGGTGATGCCATCCAACCATCTCTGTTGATTATTAATATAGTAAAATCTCATTATATGAGTCCACAAGTAATGGGGACCATAAGTTTACCATTTCTGGATTGATCTTTGGTAGTGTTATGAGTAAAGATTATGCTCAATAAACAGAAAAAGCAGAAAAAGAATTTAGTAAATTGTCTAAACACCTTTCTAACAGGTGTGCCCAAATTATATCTTACCTATTCATTGAAAAATCAGCATTTGTGCTTCTACTGAATACATTATAAACATTGAATTTGCATTTTTAGTGTGTATTGAAAAGATACAGAAATGATTTAGACATTTACTATTTATATAAAGCCTTCAGAGGTTCAAATGAGTGGGTTTTGTTTAATAAGCATTCTGTGTATAGTAATAAATTGTCCTACTTACTATGTTCAGATAGATCACTACAGATTGTATTACCATCTTTTCCACTTTCAAATAAGGAAATTATGTGAATAATTATGACATTTTAAAAATGTGTCATTCCAAGTTGTGGTTAATTAGTGTGGTATTTAAATGCCATATGAAACCTAGGCTTGTGCCTACCTCAGTTGGGTCTATTTTGGGAGGGGGGCTATTTTTAAATATCTGCAGATAAACTAGAAACTATAATTCACAAGGTACTTTGTATAAATATCTCTTTGAGGGGCACGAATAATTTAATTTTAGAATTGCCCAAATGTGAAGAAGATTCAGTTTATATCTAGAAAATAGAGAAAGGGGAATTATATGTATTTGTCTTAGAAAAAGGGGGTGTTAATAGTCACCCTTTTGTTAAATTAGACTTTTGTTTGAAGGAATAGATTAATTCACGTAACAAACATAAATTTGGCTTTTGAACAATGTCAATTAGGGTAACAGGTGATGAAAGGTACATGTGCAATAAATGAATCCCTTAGTGTTCCAACTCAGTTCTAATACATAATGCTGAATTTTCACTTTTCTAGATGGTTGCATTTTTCAAAATCCAGTAACCATTGTGTCTTTGAGATATTCCTCTGAGAAAGTGATTCACATCTAATATTTTGAAGTCAGCTTGAAAAGTTAACCAGACATGACTAAAACTGAACTGCAATTGGATAGCTGTCAGAAGAAAGCCAGGATGGTTTTACACTGAAAAGTAATCTCTTGGGGTCAAGCCGTCCAGTTGTTGATTTTGCAACTGGGCTTAGTTTGCCCGTGGACCTCCTGTTTTGACTCTGAGTCACCCTTGTGAACTGACACGAGTTTGCAAACAGCCTGTTATCAGGTGGTTCTGCAGAACTGTTTTTTTGAGGTAAACCAGGTTTTCCTATGTATAACTAGTATCCTAACTTTCCCGACCATGATGTTTTTTTCCCTTTTGTTCCTGTATCTTTCTTCCTTGGGTTTCAATACACCAATGCAGAGAAGTCCACAAAACCATCTGGACGAAATGGGCATGAAAGGTATAGCCATATGCAACTGTGCCTGTTCTGAAAATTGATACTAATACCATATAAATTTCAGATTTTCACAGTTCACTTTACTGGCTAAGAGTTGTGAGTTGAGTTGTTCCATATGTGGAGTATATGATTGCTTTTGCTCATGAAAAGAAAGCCAATTCATAGGTCTTAGCTAAACAAAACATTTAATAACTTTAGTCTTTTTTGAAGAGGACTAGGAAGAACATTCTTAACTAAATTGGATAGGTTATATTAATATTTTGGTATAGGGCCCCATTCATCCTTGGTTATCTGGTTAATGAGATTGGGAAAGAAATGGTGGCTAGAGTAATAAAGATGGGAGAGGCCCTTGATTCTGAAGAGTGTTAACGGGAATAAGACAGTCGTGGGCAGGTGTAGTAAGCCATGCATGATGTCAGCACTTGGGTGCTGACACTTAATATGGTAGCATACACTCTGCACATTTTGTCAAGAAGACTGAACCAGGTTATTGAAAATAAAATACTACCAACTTATTTGTCTTATTTACTGGCCTTGATCATTTCAGCTTCCCTTAATGTGTATTTTTATTTTTGTACCTGTGTGTGTATTAGAATGTTGGGCACTTGGTGCTGTTTTATTAATGTATTTTAAAAATAATTATTTATTTTTATTTATTTGGCTGCACCAGGTCTTCTTTGCAGCATGTGGGACCTAGTTCCCCAACTGGGGATTGAACCCAGGTCCCCTGCATTGGGAGCTTGATGTCTTATCCACTGGACTACCAGGAAGTCCTGCTGCTGTTTTAAAATATTGCCTTTGAGCATTTTCAGTAAAATGGGATTAAGATATCCTTCAAAATCCATATTTAGTTTGTCATAACCAGAAATCTTTTAATGGATAACCTTGTTCCCAGGTTGCCTCACTATTTTTCTATCTTTGGATACTTCAGTTTCCCTCCATTAGAATGTAAGCTGCATGGGGGCAAGGACCTTCTGATAGCCACACAAATCCTAGGACTTAAATAACAATATTTGGCACATGGAGGATAGTCAGTAGATGTTCATTGCATGAATGTGATTGAGGAAGTAAAAGCAAATGAATATTTTAGTCTCCCTCTTAGAACACTGTATGAGTAGACCTTGATCAGAATCAACCAAGTGCTTGATAAAATGCAGACTATTTTAGAGTGCATGATTACTATGATTGTTACCCAAAATAGTGTTACGCATCTTTCAAAGGTGACTAGAATGTACACCTTATGGTAATGTTACCAGTAGGGACCATAACTACTCTTCAAGAATGTGAGTGATACCAGGCCATGGTATCAGGTTGGGGAACATTTTCTCAGAAGAGGGGCTACCAGCAAGGCAGAATTGGGTTCCTAGGCAGGCAGTATCTGAGTATAGTAGACTACTTGGAAATGACCATAGGAAGTGACATAGCTGAGATTCTTGAAGTAGCAATTATTTATATGTATATAATTGCTATATATATATCATAGACATCTAAAGTCTGTGTGCTTCAGCAATACTGATAAACAAGGACATTTCTTAAATTGCTTAAGTGAAAATTAGTTTGTAAAAGATTTGTAGGAAAACAGGAGGTAATTTTAAAAGTTGATTTTTCATGGTATCACCTGTGCGTGTACATTTAAAATACTGTGTTGCTTTAAAATTTGATCTGCCCTCTATCACAAAGGGTAATGCCTTATAGTCTATATTTATAGTTTGATTAGGTATTGAAACTGAAACTGCTAGTCACTCAGTCTATAGTCCGCCAGGTTCCTCTGTCCATGGAATTCTCCAGGCAAGGCATTCCCTCCTCCAGGGGATCTTCCCGACCCAGGGATCAAACCCATGTCTTCTGCACTTCAGGCGGATTCTTTACTATCTGAGCCACCAGGGAAGCCTCAAGCAAGCCCTTCACTTGGTCGGGTCTTAAATGTGCCCTGACAAGGTATGGGACTATCTAGAAAATCTATAAAGCATAATATCATAATGGATAGAAGGTTTAAAATAAAAAAAGTGCCCTGAATCTAGTGCTGTCAAACACAAAGCTTTTAAATTCTAATATGTCTGGAAATTACTTGTGTTTACTCCCAGGAATTTACAGCTGTACTGAAATTTACTACCTCTTTCAAGCAAACCTGCCTGCAATGTGTCTGAGTTGGGAAGATCCCTTGGAGAAAGAAATGGCAATCCATACCAATATTCTTGCCTAGAGAATTCCATGGACAGAGGAACCTGGTGGGCTCCAGTCCACGGGGTTGCAAAGAGTCAGATACGACTGAGCAACTAAACTTTTCAAGCAAATACGTTGTCTTGACATTCAATTTGCTGGTGCTTTTATTAGACCTACAGAGACGAGACAAAATGCAAAAGCAGAAAAAAAAAATACATCTCAATTTATAAATTTTGTCTTCACTTGCTCTCTATTCTTAAGCCAAGTTTGACCTACCATCTTTTTTCATCTGGAATACTACAGCTTCCTACCTGGAATATATCCTTTAAAAAGTTAGGACATAGAAAGGTACACACATGTGCACAACTCTGAGTTTTGAGCATACACATTCATGTAGTGCCACTAAGATTGGGAAAGAGGCATTCACAGCACCCCAGAAGCCTTCACTCCTTTTTATCTGGTCTGTAACCTCCACTTTTCCCCATAAGATAACCACTAGCCTAATTTGTATGATCTTAAATAGTTTGTTTTTACCCTCTATGACGCCTGCTCCTTGGAAGAAACACTATCTACCTGCTGTCTTTCAACCTAGACAGCATATTAAAAAGCAGAGATATTACTTTGCCAACAAAGGTCTGTCTAGTCAAAGCTATGGTTTTTTCAGTGGTCATGTATGGATGTGAGAGTTGGACCATAAAGAAAGCTGAGCACCAAAGTATTCATGCTTTTGAACTGTGGTGTTGGAGAAGACTCTTGATAGTCTTGGACTGCAAGGAAATCGAACCAGTCAATCTGGAAAGAAATCAGTCTTGAATATTCATTGAAAGGACTGCTGCTGAAGCTGAAATTCCAATACTTTGGTCACCTGATTCGAAGAGCCAACTCAATGGAAAAGACCCTGATGCTGAGAAAGATTGAGGGCAGGAGGAGAAGGGGGTGACAGGATGAGATGATTGGATAGCATCACTGATTCAATGGACATGAATTTGAGCAAACTCCAGGAGATAGTGGAGAACAGAGGAGCCTAGCCTGCTGCAGTCCGTGGGGTCGCAAAGAGTGGGACACAACTTAGCAGCTGAATAACAACAATGGCAGATAATGATGGTAAAGTAGGGACAGAAGAGAAATAGGGGCATGGTGTACAAAACTGGAGCAGCAGTCTGGTTAGATCTATTAATAAGGGAAATACATTGCTTTGGGAAGCAATATGGGTCATTCTTTTATTCAAGGCACAGTTGCTGACCTCTCACCTTGTCACTGCCAAAGTCAGGTGGGCCCTTGAGAGCTTCATCTGGGTGGTCTAGGTAGCTACTGCTGGTGGTGGGAGCCTCAGTTTTCAGCTGTTTGGGGAACAGGCAAGTCAGCTTCTTTTCAAGAGCTCCTGTTGGTGTTCATGAACATGCTTGTGGCAGTGATTGCAAAGAAAATCTTCAAGAGGGAAGCCAATCTACGTGCAAATCTAAATCTTCCCTTCTCCACTCCTGTCATGTCCCCCTCGTCCCTGTCTCACACTGGCAGCTGTTCCTATGTTCACAGTTGAATGAACCCTTATTCATCTTTTCCTTGATCGATCAGCATAAGGACGGGGTGTTCAAAAGAAAAAGTAAATATCTAAATAATTTGGAGTTAAATTTTTAAGTTCTGGGAGCAATGATCTGGTTGACTATATACATTTAAAAATTTTGAAAAGTTTTAGACAATTATTTCCTTTTTTTTTTTACCCAACTTTTATTCTTACCTTAAGCTGAAAACTTTACTGTAGATGTAAAACGTATATCTGCTTGCTGCTGCTGCTGCTAAGTCGCTTCAGTCGTGTCCAACTCTGTGCGACCCCAAAGATGGCAGCCAGCCAGGCTCCACCGTCCCTGGGATTCTCCAGGCAAGAACACTGGAGTGGGTTGCCATTTCCTTCTCCAATGCATGAAAGTGAAAAGTGAAAGTGAAGTCGCTCAGTCGGGTCCGACTCTTCGGGAGCCCACCAGGCTCCTCCATTCATGGGATTTTCCAGGCAAGAGTACTGGAGTGGGTTGCCATTGCCTTCTCCAGTATATGTGCTTAGTCGTGTCCAACTCTTCTCGACCTCATGGACTGTAGCTAGCCTGCCAGACTCCTCTGTCCATGGGAATTCTCCAGGCAAGAATACTGGAGTGGGTTGCTGTGCCCTCTAGGGGATCTTCCCAACCCAGGAATCGAGCCCAGGTCTCCTGCATTGCAGGTGGATTCTTTACTGTCTGAGCCACCAGGGAAACCCCAAAGCACAAATAGTTCTGTTTTTTAATCCAAAAGAAAAAAAGCAAACCAGAAAATAACAAATATTGATAAGGATGTGGGCAATTGAAACACTTGTGCACTGTTGGTGGGAACATGAAACGGTGTGACCGCTATGAAAAGCAGTCTGGAGAGTCCTCAAAAAATTAAAAAATAGAATTTACCATATGACCTAGTAATCCCATTTCCAGATCTATATCCAAAAAAATTGGAAGCAGATTCTCAAATAGATATTTGTGCACCCATGTTTATAGCAGCATTATCCACAAAGCTAAGAGATGGAAGCAACTCAGGTGTCCGTTGATGGATGAATGGATTATGCAAAATGTATATACATACCATGGAATATTATTCAGCCTTTTAAAAGGAGGGAAATTCTGATGCACGCTACAACCTGGACAAAGCTTGAAGGTGTTGTGCTAAGCGAAATAAGCCAGTCACAAAAAGAAAAATACTGTGTAATTTTGTAATTCCTCTTATGTGAGACATCTAATGTAGTCAAATTGATGGAGACAGAAAGGAAAATGAAAGTTACCAGGAGCTGAAGGGAAGAGGGAAAGGGGAAATGTTTCATGGGGATAGTTTCGTATTTGCAGGATGAAAATGTTCTGGAGGTTTGTTTCTCAACAATGTGACCCTGCTGAACTGTACAGTTAAAACTGGCTAAGATGGAAAATTTTACGTTGTGTATTTTCAACACAATAAAGTATATAACTTTTGAATTTTATGGATCACACTAAAAAATAATGATAAACTGGAGAAAGATTATGGTTTGGGCCTAGCCACTATTTTCCTTTCAAATTTGTCAGTGCTCTCCGACATATTCTCATTTTCTCGCCGACAGAATTAGATCCTCTGTGTAAATTTACTCTTTTCTTCCTGTTAGGTGACTGTCCTTAGATACTTCTCCTCCTGAGAAATAGTACTCTTCCATTGTTTTTGCTTGCTCAGGTCTACATTTGATGTAACTGAACTTAGTTATTTAAGACGTTAGGTGAGTTAAGATCTCAGCAAGTCGTCGGCTTATTGGTGAATTTCCTCTTGACTTAAACTACCTTAAGCTGATTTTAGTCTACTGGCATTTCTTAGCCAGTGGCATAAAAATATTAGACGTGAAGAAATTAAGTTAGGCCACCAACCTCAACAATACTAGGAGGACAATGTGTGCAAAATGTAGCAGATAGCAGTCTGATCCTCAGTTGCTGCATATCCATTTAGCCTATAAAGTCAAGAATGGTATGTTTGCCCTCGGAGAATTTACTGCTGTTTATGTTAAGGGTGAAAAAAACCTGGTGACCCTGACTTATAAAGGTTGAGGGTAGTGGTGGCTGAGAACAGACATGGTCTCAGCTGGCAAGATTGTTTGAGGTTGCAAATAGTGCCTGGCAACAAATTTCACCTGTATCTATAAATCCCTTCAAAACATGGACCCCAATCCAAAGTGTCACTTGATAGCCCATTTTATAAATGTGTGGGATTAACAGTTTATTAAAGAAAGTATTTTGGTATTTATGACTGGAAGCATGTAAAAATAAGTACTGTTAGTAGATTCTCCTGTCTTTATCAGTAGAGATCACCTAACAAGACTGATAACCAGAAATTCGTGGTATTTGCCTCCCTATAAAAGTAACTCCTTTTTATGGGCTTAAAACTTTGGGTCTGTCTGACAATTGCCAGATCTCTGTGTGGAACTACTGCCTACTCTTGAGAAGGGTAGTGCAGACTAAGGTGCATTTATCCAGCTGCTGGGCCAACAGTCCTCACTGCTCTCAGCTTGCTTACAAACTCATTTAAGTGTGCATGTGTAGATACAAGTTAATTTGTGTATGGTGGCAGTGGTTTAGTCTTTAAGTCGTATCTGGCTCTTGTGACCCCATGGACTGTAGCCCACCAGGTTCCTCTGTCCGTGGGTTTTCCCAGGCAAGAATACTGGAGTGAGTTGCCATTCACTTCTCCAGGGGATCTTCTGACCCTGGGATCGAACCTGGGTCTCCTGCATTGCAGGTAGATTCATTACTGATTGAGCCACCAGGGAATCAGCCTCATTTGTGTATACACACGTGTATTTTTCTACCCCAAGTATCTTCAAGATCTGAGTTTTGACTTTGTATATTACTTCAGCATTTTTTTTTTTTTTTGGTTTAGGGTACAAAAACAAACATGTAATGTTTAGTTTTTAATTTTTATTGGATTACAGGTGAGTTACAGTGTTGTGTTAGTTTCAGATGTACATCCAAGTGAATCAGTTATACATACATCCACTCTTTTTTAGATTCTATTCCCATATAGATCATTACAGAGTACTGAGTAGACCTCCCTGTGCTATATGGTAGGTTCTTATTAGTGCTTTTATATAGTAGTGTGTATACGTCCCTCCCAATCTCCCAATTTATCCTCCCCCCACCTTGGTAACCATAAGTTTTTCTACATTTAATGTTCCTTCAATATCTGATAAAAATATGAAACTGGTGAGCCAAAGTACACTTTCTGAGAACTTGGTCAATGAATATCTAAGAAGCAGTGATTCAGAAAAGTTTCTGACTAAAATTTAAGCAAGAACAACATGATCTACAGTCCCTGTATTTTGTCAGATGAATTTCTTACGTGTTTACCACCATTTTTAAACATCTCAACAACATACAGAACAGCTATAAAATAACTTTTAGGTGAAACTTGATGGCTGATCAAATGGTACTTGGAAATGGTAAATGGGAACGTCTTGATAGATAATCTATCTTTTGAAGATTGCTAACTTTCTTGGTTGGGTTTTATAATTTTTAAAAGCATTCTGGAGATTAGTTTATATGTGTAGAGGAATAATCAGAAGACGTTTAATTGAAATCATTAAAACTTTTGTATTTTTCAATATCAATTAGGCTTGGGTTAAAAAATGATTTTGTAAATGTTTTTCATTGAATTCTAAGTCAACTGAGTAGTTTACAAAATGTCCATTGTTTTTAC
The DNA here is from genome assembly GCF_910594005.1 of Cervus elaphus. NCBI lineage: Eukaryota > Metazoa > Chordata > Mammalia > Artiodactyla > Cervidae > Cervus > Cervus elaphus. The sequence goes on along the minus strand of NC_057829.1, from coordinate 81,801,408 downwards.
AAGTACCAAGGAACATTTGTATGTTATATGATGGCCATAAACTTCAGTAATGTAACTTTTTGCTTTCATAAAGTGAATTTCTTTTAATCGTGCCAGATTTTATATATCCAAAATGGGAAGAATATGCTCATCTTAAAAACTAGTCACCCATAATCCTCTTCCCAAATGTGGATTCTTATGAAGTCATTTTCAAGAGTAAATTGGCCCAGCTATTTTAGAGCTGTGTCCCACCACTAGCATTTCACTACTGTATCACCCTCCTCATTATTCCACTTTTCATCAAATAGCTTTTAGCGATTTTCTAAAACTAATTATGTCCACACTGTTTGCTGTTAGATATATCCAAGAAGAGGTTTCTCAAAAGGTCTGAGCAGTGGTGGCACGCGGTTGTCTCAGGAGAACGTCTGCAGGACCACACTGAAGGGACCACACTTAGTGGGGCATGGGTTGCGGTACAATTGTTCAAAAAACCCAGTATTATTCTGTTAGTAGCTCAGTCGTGTCTGACGTTTTGCAATCCCATGGACGGTAGTCCGCCCGGCTCATCTGTCCATGGGATTTCCCAGGCAAGAATACTGGAGTGGGTAGCCATTCCCTTCTCCAGGGGATCTTCCTCACCCAGGGATAGAACCCTTGTCTCCTGCATTTCCGGCAGATTCTTTACCGTGGTCACGCCTCATGTGAGCATGTGTGAGTTTGTGTGCACTAATGCACTTCCGTTCACCTTTTCTTTTCCTTTTTGGCCTTTCAGAGAGCATTTTTCGTCTGAATTTTAAGGGTTTAAAGGTTTACCCCTTAATTTTAAGGGTTTGGAAATGCCAAACCCTTTTTTAATATTTAAAAATAAGATGAGGAAACAGTGTTACAAAGTAGACACTAGGGATAGCAATTTTAAAAATCATTTTTTCATAAGTTCATTTCAGTTCAGTTGCTCAGTCGTGTTCGACTCTGCAACCCCATGGACTGCTGCACACCAGGCCTCCCTGTCCATCACCAACTCCCAGAGCCTACTCAAACTCATGTCCATCACATCAGTGATGCCATTGAACCATCTCATCCTCTGTCTTCCCCTTCTCCTCCTGCCTTCAATCTTTCCCAGCATCAGGGTCTTTTCCAATGAGTCAGTTCTTCGAATCAGGTGGCCAAAGTATTGGAGTTTCAGCTTCAGCAGCAGTCCTTCCAAGGAATATTCAGGACTGATTTCCTTTAGGATAGACTGGTTGGATCTCCTTGCTATCCAATGGTTAAACTCTCACATCCATATATGACTACTGGAAAAACCATATCTTTGACTAGACGGACTTTTGTTGGTAAAGTAATGTCTCTGCTTTTTAATATGCTAAGTTGGTCATAGCTTTTCTTCCAATGAGCAAACACCTTTTAATTTCATGGCTGCAGTCACCATCTGCAGTGATTTTGGAGCCCCCCAAAATAAAATCTTTCACGGTTTCTATTGTTTCCCCATCTATTTGCCATGAAGTGATGGGACCGGATGCCATGATTTTAATTTTCTGAATGTTGAGTTTTAAACCAGCTTTTTCACTCTCCTCTTTCACTTTCATCAAGAGGCTCTTTAGTTCTTCTTTGCTTTCTGCCATAAGGGTGGTGTCATCTGCATATCTGAGGTTATTGATATTTCTCCTGGCAATCTTGATTCCAGCCCAGCATTTCTCATGATGTACTAATATGAGGCACATGTAGAAGAGCACCAGGAGCCTGAAGACCTTCATTCCAGTCCTATTTTTTCAGTCTTTTATTTACTTCCATATAACAAGAACGATATACAATCCTGTTGTCTCTTAAGGCAACCATATTAGAAAGCCTTACCACTCTGTCCAGCATCTCTACAGGCACTTTGCGTGTCTTCGGGGTTGGGTTCCCTGTTCCCAGAAGCCTGTGTTTTCCTTTCTTTTTGCATTTCCTCATATTATAGGAGCTTCCCGGGTGGCTCAGATGGTAAAGAATCTGCCTGCAATGCAGGAGACCTGAGTTCTATCCCTGGGTCAGGAAGATCCCCTGGAGAAGGGAATGGCAGCCCACTCCAGTATTCTTGCCTGGAGAATTTCATGGACAGAGAAGCCTGGCCAGCTACAGTCCATGGGCCCACAAAGAGTCAGACATGACTGAATGACTTTCACTTCACTTCATATTGTTGTAGAATATCCTCCAGTAGTTTTCCAAGAAGTTCAATGACAATTTGATTTCTTCTTCTTTTTTTTTTAATATTTATTTATTTGGCTTTGCTGGGTCTTCATTGTGCCTTGTGTAATCTTTAGTTGTGACCTGCAAACTCTTAGTTGCTGCATGGAGGATCCAGTTCCCTGACCAGGGATAAAACCCAGGCCCCCTGCATTGACAGCGTGGAGTCTTAGCCACTGGACCACCAGGGAAATCCCAACAATTGATTTCTGAAAATTTGTATGTGAGCTGGTTTTGATCTTTTTTAAAAAATTATGTATTTGTTTATTTTTGGCTGCATCTGGTCTTAGTTGCGAAACACAGGATCTTTCATTGTGGCATGATGGCTCTTTCTTGCAATGTGGGGGCTCCGGAATCCGAGGGCTCAGTAGTTGCAGCTTGAGGGGTTAGTTACAGTGCAGCTTGTGGGATCTGAGTTCTTCAGCCAGGGATTGAACCTGTCTCCCCTGCATTGGAAGGTGGATTCTTAACCACTGAACTGCCAGGGAAGTCCCCTGATCTTTGCAATTAAAAAACCCAACAATTTTGTTGAGATAAAATGTAAACCATAGAGTTCACCTATTTAGAGCATAAAATTACATGACTTTTAGTATATTTACAGAGCTGTGCCGCCATCACCATAACCTAATTTTAGGACTTTTTCATCATCCACCAAAGAAAGTTTGTACCTATCAACAACAGTTAATTAACCCCATCTACTCTCTGGGGCTTCCTTGGTGACTCGAGTAAAAAATCCACTTGCCAATACAGTAGATATGGGTTTGATCTCAGGGTTGGGAAGATCCCCTGGAGAAGGAAATGGCAACCCACTCCATTATTCATGCCTGGGACATCCCATGGACCGAGGAACCTGGTGGGCTACAGTCCATGGGGTTTCGAGGAATCGGCACAACTTAGTGACTCAGCAATAACAATAATCTACTTTCCATCTCTACAGGTTTGTCTATTTTGAAATTTATCTAAATGTGATCATACAACATGTGGTTTTCTGTGATGATTCTTTCACCTAGTGTAATATTTTTTTAGGTTCCTGCATGTAGTATATGTCAAGGCTTTACTCCTTTTTATTGTTGAATAACAGTCTATTGCATGGTTATCTGTGTATCCACTCAACAGCTGATAGACACTTGGGTGGTTTCCAGTTTCAGGATATTACAAAGCTGCTGTGACTATTCATGTATAAGTCTGTTATAGACATATGCTTTTATTTTTCTTGATTTAATGCTGAGAAGTGGAATATTTGAATTATACGGCCTATATATGTTTGACTTTTTAAAAAATTTGCATATTCCCACCAGCAGTACACTTTTCATAAGCTTTTTGGAAAGAGCTGTTTTGAAATTTCATGCTGGTGTACTTTGTTGTAGGTATATCATTATGCCCACTTTGTGGGCTCTTTCAGTTTGGCGATGAGTTTTCTTCCGTCTAGACAATTTTGTGGAATTGTATCTTTCATTTCCTCTCTGCTATTTTCTCTGCAACGTCTTTCTAGAACTTCTATTGCTTGGGCTGATTCTTCATTAGTTTTCTTTCCTGTTATACATTGTTTCATTTGTTCTGATTTTTAGGAGATTTCTTTGACCTTTTCCTCCGCCCTCCTTTAAAAAATAATTGTTTTTATATTTATATTCTAAGCTCTGTTTCTTTTATGGATGCAATAGCTTCTCTCTCTCTCAGGTAATTACAGTTTTTAAAAAAGATTTATTCTACTGTCTTTATTGTCTTTCCTCTGAATTCTTCTGTTTGTTCTGGTTTCTCTCTCAGGCTGGAGGCATTCTTTGAATGTCTGTGATCCTCGCATACCCCTCATATTTGAGAGGGAGATGTCAAAAGCTCTCAGAAGCTGCATGTGGATGGTGTTATTTCTCTATGATTGGTTAGATATGATATCTTTGGGAAATCCCTAAATATTAATATGTATTGCACTTTGTTTGATATTTATTTGGAGGGAGATATTAAATGTATCCAGGGCTCCCAACTGCTGGCTTTCTGGGTGCAGGGAGGGGAAGGGGCCACCCAATTTAGGATGCAGAACTTCACTTCACCCTCAAAGAGCCCAGAATCCCACTTGCACATCAGCTCGGCCCCTGGTCCCTAAGTCCACAGCCTCCATGCCTCCATGTTTCCCACAGTCATTTCTGGTTTCCTGGGCTGGGGTAGGAGGGAGCCTGAGGCCTCCTTGGAGATTGATCCAAAACCCATTTCCAGCCCTTGCGTGTCCTGTAGTCGGTGGCCCTGTGCCTTTTGGTTCACAGCTCATGGGTGGCTCTGCAGGGTCACTGGCCTTCTGCCAATGCCCAGCTGCCCGCACTGGGTGGAAACTCCTTTTCTCTTGTTGAAGCAGTTTCGCTGCTCCATCGGCTTTCAGATTGGCCGGCATTTTATAATATTGTAAATCAACTACACTTTAATTTTAAAAAAAAGAAGCAGAAATCTCTCTTCTGTCATTGCCTCCTTTCTTGTACACCTCGTCCAGGCAGGTTTGTACTTAAAAAACTTTTTTTGAATTATTTGGCTGTACTGGATCTTCGTTGCTGTGTGCAGGCTTTCTCTAGTTGTGGAGAGCGGAGGCTTCTCTCTAGTCATGTTGTGATGGCCTCTCGCTGCGGTGGCTTCTCTTGTTGCGGAGCTTGGGCTCCAGGGTGTGCGGGCTCAGTAGTTACGGCTCCTGGGCTTCAGAGCACAGGCTCAGTGGTGGTGCCTGGGCTTAGTCGCTCCATGGAGTGTGGGACCTTACTGGACCAGGGATGGAACCCGTATTCCCTGCATTGGCAGGTGGATTCTTAACCACTAGACTACCAGGGAAGCCCAGGTGTGTACCTTATTATCAAATACACCTTATTTTAATATCTTTTCTGTCAGCTTAGTGGAGTTTGGGGAGAGAGGGGATCAGTACTTCTCCTCTGGATTCGTCAGCGCATTGGTGGTCCCTGTGTGACAGGCACTCCGCCGGGTGTTGGGACGGCAGCTGACATTCTAGGGAGAACGGAGACTAGGGTGTGTGTAAGGACTCCGTGGAGAGCAGACATACACAGTCAGTAGGTAAGTTCCAGTGTGTTAGAAGGTGTACGTGCTACAGACAGGGCAGGGATGGAGGAAAACGGAGTGTGGACATTCAGCGGTGAGGTTGCCATTTGAAACACTGAGGAGGTAACATCTGGATAAAGACCCGAAGAAATTGTGGGCATGCACCACGTATACCCCGGGCAGACTGCTCAGGGCAGAGGGAAGCGCCACAGCAAAGTCATGAGGTGGGCTTGTTGGGGTGGCAGGGTGAGGGGTAAGAGGGATTTGCTGGAGCAGACGGGTGAGGGGAAAGAACAGGAAAGGAGCTCAGAGCGGGGCAGAGGGCCCAGTCACGTGGGGCCTTGTCAGTCTTTATAAGGTCTTGGGCTTTCTCTGGGGGCCACATGGGGAGCCACTGTCGTTTTGAGCACAACGTTGCTATGGTGACACGTCCCTTATTTTGAAAGGCTCACTCTGGTTGCTGGGTTCAGAACAGACCAGGGCAATCGGAAGCAGGGTGACCTGTCAGGAGGCTGCTGCAGTGAACCAGAGCAGTGGATGGTGGCTTGGATGGGGGTGATGTAGAGATTGCGATGGAGAATGGGCTTCTGGATTTATTTTGAAAGTAGAACCTGCAGAGTTCCTTGGACTCTGATGTGAGGTGTGAGAAAAAGGATGATCAGAAATGATTCCAAGATAATTGGCCTGAGCAAGGGTGGAGCTGTCTTTAGTCGCGATGAGAAGGCTGCGGGTGGGTGGAGCGGGTGTGGATGGGAAGAGGAGGTTCCGTTCCAGACACACTTGGTTTGCGATGTCTTGGCTTCCAAGAGGAGATGTCAAACAGGCAAGACCAGGCTGGAGATGGAAACATGGGAGTCCCGTGGTCTAAGAACGGCATTGCACGTGGGCTTAGGTGAAACTGATGTGTCGATGCAGGTTCGATTGCTTTTAACAAATGAACCACCCTGAGGGAGAAGACTGATAGGCTGTAGGGGTGCGTGAAGGGTAGCTGGGAACTCTGACCTTTCTGTTTAGTTGTGCCGTGGGACCAAAATTCTTCTGAAAAAAAAAGTCTATTTGTTTATGAGACTTGATGGGATGGACAAGGGAGTAAGCGTGCAAGACAAGAGATCCAAAAAACTTGCAGTGCCCTCCTTCAGGAGGAAGGACAGGTGGCGGTACGGGCAGCAAATGTGGCAGAAAGAAAGAAGAGTAGGAAAGCATAGTGTCTTGGAAGTCAAAGGAAGAAAGTGGTTTGGGGTTGGGGGGGGCAGGATCCACAGGCTCGGATGCTGACAGTGGGTCAAGTAAGACAGAGATGGAGCTGACTGTTAGAATTCCCAAGGGGGATGCCAGTGTGACTTTGCAAGAGCAGTTGCGTGGGATTGTGGAGATGCAAGCAGACTGGAGAGGCTTGCAGGAGAGTGAGAGGAGACAGTGAGTACAGGCAACTCATTGAGGCACTTTGCTGGGAAGTGCTGCGGTCAAATAGAGCAACAGAGAAAAAAAAATTTTTTTTTGCTCTGAGTTTGGAGAAATACAAGTATGACCGAATGGTGCTATAATTAATCTGCCTTTATTTAGCAGGAATCCCAGCTTGAATTTTAGACATATAGAAAGCCCTTCCTTTTTTTAGGTACATCTTCATGGATGCAGCATGGTACCAGACAGAGAGTGCTGAACCAGGAAGACCACCTTCCAGTGACTCAGGAAAGCAAGCATCACTCCTTGGTAAAGTCATCTGGGTCTCAGTTTCCTGATCTGCAGCGTAAGATGATGATCTCCAAGGATCCAGCTATGATATGGCATGAATGGGTAACTTGAAAAGCAAGGGAGAAAAAAGCTGGGAAAGGCAGTCAATGTCTGCTTGCTTCTTCCATGGGAAATTAAGAGTTCAAAGAAAGCACAACTAATGTAAAGTTGTGGGCTTAAGTATTCGTAGATTAATGCTAGTAGAGATTTTGATCAGTTTCCAACTACCGAACCCATCCCCTCATTGAAAAGCATATCCACCGCAGAAATTTTATACAATATAATATAATAATGATATAATAATAATATAATAATGAACATTAAAATCACCCATTATCCCAACATCTAGAGATAAATGATAGTGTGGAATCGTTTCCTTCAAGCTTTCTATCCATAAACATAATACCATATTTCCTCTCTTCCCCCAAAGAAAAATGCCTCTATAATTGTATCCTGTTTTTTTCAATGACAGCTTCACAAGCAGGTTCCCTGCATCACCACATATTCTTCACTAGTTCTTAATCCATCCTAGTTCAACACTCCATCCTAGCAATACACTGTAACTTAGCCGTTCTACGAATGGGCATTTATAGCTACCATAAATAGCGCTGATTAAAGAAGTGTTAGGATGTTCAACTTTGCACGTAAATCTTTGTACTTCAGGCTTCCCTGGTGGTGCCGTGATTGAGACTCCATCTTGCAACACAGGGGGACACCGGTTCAAGTCCGTGGTCCAGGAGGACCTCACATGCCTGGGGGCAGCTAAGCCCCCGCGCCACAGCTGCTGAGCCCGTGCTCCAGAGTCCCACGCTCCATGAGAGAAGCCGTGGCGATGGGAAGCCCACGCACCGCAACTGGAGGGCAGCCCCCACTGGCCGCAACTAGAGAAAGGCAACGCATAGCAACGAAGACCCAGCACAGCCAGGAAGGTTTAAAAATGAATAAATGAATCAATCTTTGCATATCTTATTCTTTCTTTGGCATAAGCAACCAGTTGTAGGATTATTCACTGATCCGATGGATGAAAACATCCCCAAGGCTCTTAGGCATATTGCCAAAAACCACCTTAACACATCTGCCTCTCTTACCTTCCAGAGAGGTTGTAACAATTTACTTCCCTGCCTTCACCCTGTGTGTTGACTGCATCATGCTGTTACAAACCCTGTCTACTTCCTATGATTTCTTTTTAAAAGTCCCCTTTCACTGCATATAAGCCAAAGTTTAGTACTTATTAAAACAGCATTGTAGGGGGAGTGATTCGGATTCCAGTATATTTGTGTGTGCCTACATGCTCTGGGCACTGTGCCGGATGCTTTCTTGTTTATTCTTGTTTTCTGTGAACACCACACCCTTAGAATGTAGGTGGCATCCTTTCCTTGTCCAATCCTAGGAGTCTGTGTTGAAAGACACACAGCTGGGGAATTCCCTGGCAGTCCAGTCATTAGGATTCTGCGCGTCTACTGCCAAGGACACAGGTTTGATCCTTGCTAAGGGAACTAAGTTCCTGAAAACTGCGAGATGCCACCAAAAAAACCCAAAAGACACACAGTTGGTCTGCTGTATGGTCAAGATTGGTACCCAGGGCTCTTGACTCCAAGCTGGGCACTTTGGTATTTACTTATTTTACTATACCTCACCTGCTTCAAATGGCTGAGAATAATCTTTATGACTCTAAGCTATATTCCATTTTATTGTGCATGCTCAGGCCCTCATTCCAACTCTCTGTGACCCCATGGACTGTAGCCCAGTCAGGCTCCTCTGTCCATGGAATTTTCCAGGCAAGAATACTGGAGTGGGTTGTCATTTCCTCCTCCAGGGGATCTTCCCAACCCAGGGATTGAACCCACGTCTCCTGTGTCTTGTGTTGGCAGGCAGAGTCTTTACCACTGCACCACTTGGAATCAATTTTATTATAAAAGACTATAAGGTATTCACAGCTTACCAGTTTTTTTTTAAGGTTTTGGGAATAAAAAATATATCAAATTCTAGAGTCAATGATAATTCTGAAATTCTGCTTTAGTAGGAGACATCCTAGTCCCCGGCTCCTTGCCTGGTCAGAGTGAAAGTGGTTCAACAAAAGCTGAGACCAACAGGCTAGGAAGGGGCCAAGCCGCTTGTCCTCTTCTTTCCTAGGTTGGTTACCAGTGTTTGTAGAGGTTTGAGATGAGCTACAGAAAGTGAGTGATGCTATTTGGATGGAGAGTATCTTCAGGTACTGCAAACCACAGGCAGAACTTGAATCATGTGGGAGGGGTATGAGTGCATGTATTCTTTTGGCAAGCCTTAGGAACCATGAGGCTATATACTTCTATACTTGGTCTTCTGCAGAGCACACATTGAAAACTGGCTGTTGGATCTTCAGACACTTGAGACAAGTATTTATAGCAATTTCATGAGGACAAGTCTTTTCATGCCCCGAAACAAATTTTAAACTGTGAACGTTGACCCATGGGTCTTTATTTCTGTACTCACTATCTGATGTGATAACAGGACAGTAAAAGTGAATTGAAGCTGTTCTATTTTCCCTTCATTTCAAAAAGGCCTGGCCACAGTCTTTAGCTCAGAACAGCTTAATATGGATGTCCTAGGCCACGCCAGTTTTTTTTCCAGGACACAGCGAGGGTGGACTTGGAAACTGGCATAACATTGAGCTGTGCCTAACTTTCAACCATTGCCATTCTCCCTATTTCCTGTGTTAGGATGACTTGTAATCTCTCCTGAGGAGCTTTTGGGGGAGGTTCTGCACAATTCCCTGGTTCTTGCTATGATAATGCAGCATTATTTAAATGCTGGACTCTGCAGACTATAAAAGTCCTGCTCTTACAATGGCTGAACCTATCCTGCTGCCTATTTAAGCAGGATATTTAAGCACCATGGTTCAATCCTGTTATAACCGAGAGGAAAGAGGAGGCCCAGAGCAGGCTGACAGCAGGAGAGGCTTCAAAAAAACCGGAGCTTCTCAGATGGTTCTCACTCTGTTTCTGGTCATGGTGGTTAGAATGTCTCCTAGAATTACAGCTGAAAACTCCTGTAACTTTCACGAGCTAGAAAAGCTTCTTTCCAACAGTAAAGGGGCAGGGTGATTAGAAATACTCTGAGGAAAATACTTTGAGAGGGGAAGGGATGGGAAGGACAGAAATGAGAAGCAGCCATAGAAGGCCAGAGACTGGGTGGGACTGGGACCAAAACGGTGGGTGGAGGGAGGGAGGAAAAATTAGCAGAATGGGAAGCTCAGAACAGAAGATAGAAAAGAAAGTGCCAACTAGTGAAAATCTTGAGAAAGGATGGGTGGAGGGGGAACCGACGACTGGGGAGCAGTTGAGAAAAATAGCAATTAGTACAGCTAAAAATAAAGACCAATTTAGAGACAAAGCCAGATACACAGGAGGAAAATAGGACTCGCCAGAAAGACAATTCCTCGTAAACCAAATCCTCAAGAAAGTGGGGCTAATGACACCCCTTCTTGGGCTGTTTTGCAAAAGAAATGAGATAATAGATTCGAGTGGAGCTGGCGGTGCGGGCTGGTGACCGGCGACGGGAAAGGAGGAATCAGAAGCGGAGCTCAGTGCTGCCTGAGTGATCTCCAGGGTTGATCGTCAAGGCCCTGCCGACAGGTGCACCACGTGAGTGGCGCCCAAAGTCAGGGTCTCCCGCCAGCCGGCGTGCCGGACAGAGGCATCTTTCCGCGCTGAAACTGGAGGGGGTCCTACGGAATTCCCCCGAGGTTGGCCCTTGGAGCCTCAAGACCAAGAGCAGGAGGCGCCTAAGTGTCGGTGCCCGCGCAGCGCGGCCCGGGAGAGGGCGCCCACCCGCGCGGGCTCGGCTCGCTCCGCCCGCGGACATCGCGGCCCGGGGCCAGGCGACGCCCCCGCTGGCTTTCGCGGCCGTAGGAAGGCCCAGCGCCAACGGCGTCGGGCCGGCCGGGGAGCGCAGCGATCCTGGAACCCGAGGGCAAGAGGGCGAAGGCCGTGGGCTGCACTTGGGCTTTGCAGAACCACGAGATCTCGGCTTTCCGGTCTTGGAACCAGGAGGTGACCCTCACCTGCCGCCCAGCAAAAGCGCGCGGAATCACGAAGCGCACTGCGCCGGAGGATCTGCGCCCGTTTCTCCGGGCTGCAGGGAGAGGCCGGGAGGCCGGGATGGGCCTGGAGCTGGGAGCCGGGCAGGGCTGGGCGGGGCTCGGGCGGCATCTCTGGAGAACCCCGCCAGGCGGCTAGGGATCCCCGGGACGCGCGAACGGCCAGGGCAAGGCTCCTAAGTCTCGGGCGGCGCGGGCCACTTCCAAGCGAGTGCGCGCCTTCTTGGGCTCTTAGCCGGGCTCTTGGACTCCCGGCGTTTGGGAGTCACCCGGGTGCGCCTTGCCCGCCCAGGCACCCCGGGGCGGGACCGCCGGGCCCCCACGGGGGCGGGCCGGTAGGGCGCACGGATCGCGCCACGCGGCGCTTGGCGGGGAAGAGGGCGGCAGGGTGGGGGCCGCGCGCTCCGGGGCGGTGCTGAGCCAGCTCCTCCTCCTCCCCCGGCCTCCTCCTCCTCGCCTTCCTCCGGCTCAGCCGCCGCGCAGCCCGGCTGCTCCTCCTTCCTCCCCGGGGTGCTCGCGGCGATGTTTAACCGCGCAGTGAGTCGACTGAGCAGGAAGCGGCCGCCGTCAGGTAAGCGGCTCCCAGGGCTCCGCGGGCTGAGGATTGGGGCGCCCCCAGGGGCCCCGATGAGCCGCCCGGGCCGGTGCTGCCCGCCCCCCCGGGCATCCTTCCCTCCTGCCCGGGGTCGGGCGCGGCTCCGCGATGCCCCGGGCAGGACGCGCCACTTCTCCCTGCTGTCCAGCGTCCCCGCAGTCCCAGCCGCAGCGGGAGCGCCGAGTCCCGAGACGCGCGCTGGGGAGGAAGTTTGTCTGAAAGGAGGAACAACAGCCGTTTTCTTTTTAGTGATGGTCTGGGAGAAAAAGAAGATCCAAAACATCCAAACTTTGGAGGTAGTATGGGCTCTCGATTCCGAAAGCAGAACGGAGTTCTGGAGGTCTCCGTCCCCGCTGCGGGCGTTGGTGCGAAAGATGCCAGCGCGGAGCCCGCGGAAGGCACTCCGGGACCCGGGGCATCCGACTGGGCGGCCAGGCCTGGGCTGCTGGGCGTCTTCGGTTTTGCGCCGAGGAGCCGAAATGTAGGGCGGGGAAGGAGGGTGAATACCAGGTGAAGGGCGCATCTGCAGTTCGCGCCGGGAAACAACAGACCTTACAAAGGATTCAGCTTGGCTGTCACTCTGGACCAGCCTGTCACTCTGGACCAACCACAGTTCGTCGGAGCGATTGGATAGGACGAAGAGCTCCTGGTGAAGATGAAACCATGCCCCTGATTCCAACCATCTCACCCTTTTTGTTCCTTTCATCTTAGCCCCTGTGAGCGCTCCAAGTGGGACCCAGTACGCGTTCTGTAAATTCTCTCTTCACCCTTAGGGCAACCCATTGAGATAGGCATTGTCCTCGGCCCTTGCCACCAGGGAGCTGTTAGGTAACTTGCTCCGAGTCACACTTAGGTGATGGAAAATCTTTCAAACCCAGCTCAGCCTGACTCTGGGGTTCAGAGGCTTTCCTGCCACTTCCCACTCCAAGAGTCGCTTCTGCTGGTACCAGGAGAGCCTGTACATGTTGGCCCCTATCTTTTTTTCACCTGTGTCTTATTTTATGTGGGACACTGTGGTTAAGAGGATGAGTTGAAAGTAGATTGACTGAGTCTAAGTCCCACCTCCACTACCAGGTGCACTGCTGCTGCTAAATCGCTTCAGTCGTGGCCGACTCTGTGAGACCCCATCGACCGCAGCCCACCAGGCACCCCCGTCCCTGGGCAAGAATACTGGAGTGGGTTGCCATTTCCTTCTCCAATGCATGCATGCATGCTAAGTTGCTTCAGTCATGTCCGACTCTGTGCGACCCCATGGACAGCAGCCCACCAGGCTCCTCTGTCCACGGGATGCTCTAGGCCAGAATACTGGAGTGGTTCCCCATTTCCTTCTCTACCTAGGTGCGCTATCTCTGTGCAGACAAGGACTTGCAGGATGGCAATAAAATACCCCTCCTTAAACGCTGAATTGAAACTGCTTTCCCATCCATCATATTTTGCAAATTGTTCCCTCAAATATTGAGAGCAACTCAAAGTAGGACTCCATAGAGTTACTACAAATTGCTTATATTAGTGTTAGTATTAGGGGTCATGTAAACCTTTCTGTGTTGCCTGTGAGTCAAAGGATTTCTCTGTTGTTGTTCACTTTGAAAGTGATAGTCACTCAGTTGTGTCTGACTGTTTGCGACCCCATGGACTGTAGCCCACCAGGCTTCTTTGTCCATGGAATTCTCCAGGCAAGAATGCTGGACTGGGTAGTCATTTCTTTCTCCAAGGGATCTTCCCGACCCAGGGATCAAACCCAGGTCTCCTGCATTGCAAGCAGATTTTTTACTGTCTGAGCCATTCGATTTAGCCATTCCCTATTGTTGGATGTTCACAGGCCAAAGGAGTGGTGGTCAGAGCCTGGACTCTGAAGTTACTTACATCCCTCGTTCCTACCCTGACTCTAGCATTCAGCTGCCTTGAGCAAGTTACTTGACCTCAGAGTCCATTGCTAACTGGGAAATTTGGGACCTGGTTGCTAAACCATAGGTAGCTTGAAATTGGCTATTAGTGGCCATTTCCACCATGGAAATCAGCAGATGTTAAAAATCAAGTTGTTGTTTTTTTCCTAGGAGAGCTGATTTACCAGCATACTTATGTGTCCATTTTCCCATCTGTACAGTGGATTTCATAGAGTTGTGGAACTAAATATACAAAAGCATATATATAAAATAAAATATTATATTATATATATATGTGTATAAATATATATAAAGTCCCCAGTACAGTGCCTGGCATAACTGAGTATAATGGTTAGCTGTTATCTTTTCCACCTTTTTCCTATTATAAATAGAGCTGCTTTGAACATCCCTACACAGGTCACTTTTGGGGTGAGGTCTTCCAAATAGAACAGATTATGGATCACACATGGTTTTAGGGTGCTGTTGCATATGTGCAGATTGTACCCCAGAAAGACTGGGATACCAGCTTTAGGGATACCAGTGGAGTGTACCTCTTTCAGAGTAACACATTTTAAGGCTGATGAAATGTGGTTAGGTCGCTGATAGAAAGATCAGTAGCTAAAAATCATGGATTGGTGTTAAATGTCTGGCTTCCAGGAGCCTGATTTCTTTATGATTTTTAGGGTTAACGTCTGTCTCTGGATAGGAAAGGACAAACGAGCCTCTGCCAGTTTGGTCATCACCACCCAGCAGTGAGAAAAGGGGAATGTGGGCCCCGAGGCAAAGGCACTGGGAAGCCAGCCAAGTGATCCAGGGGACCCTGGACTGAACTTTTTTTTTTTCTTTTTTGGTGATTCTGAATTATTTTCCTAAAGTGGCTGTCCAAATTGTATAAGCATCTGGCCCCTCAAAAACTCGATCCATCCCTGCTGGACCGTGACTCGGACCTGGCTGCAGTCCTGCCTCCCAGCTCCTTTTACTCCAAACTTTTTCCATTTTTCCACAAAATCTCATTGGAGACCATGTCTTTAAACTGAGGTTTGGCACTCCCAACCCTTAATTCCAAGTTTCGAAGTGTGATTCAAAGTGTGAATGTTCTCCTTTCTGAGGTTTCTCAAAGTGTGTTCATGAACCACAAGGGGGTGGGGGTGGTCTGATAAAATGCAGCTTTCCAGGCCATGACCCAGACCCCTCCTCTCTCTGATTCTGTCTTGGGCACCCAAGGTGGGAGGGAGTGTTGGCTGCATTTTTGACAAGCGCTCAGTTGATTCTTAGGCTACTGAAGTGTGAGGAACCCTGGACGATTCCCCGCACCCACCTTGCCCCCCACGATGACTTGTGATGTTGATGGTACCTGGGATGCTCCTCACTTGAAAAAAAAAGCCAAAGCCGTGGCCTTCCACCGCCCCATGTGACCAGACCAGGACTGAACGACCAGGGGAATTCCCCCACCCAGCCCGGAGCCTGTTATACATTATCCCATTAAACCTCTGGGACCAGCTGAAGATTTATTGCTGGGCTTAAGTTTTTATTTAAAGATGACAGTTGACATAACAATTTAATGTCTTTGTTATAACAACCCGACAGCAGGACTGGCTTGGCTGCTGGGGGAAATTTTCCCTGCAGAACATCACTGGGCTGGCCTGTGGGTTCAGAGAGAAGGAAGGAGGCAGAGAGGATGGGCTGGGAGAGCAGCATCGTTTATACACGCGTGTTCCATGCTGGCTGAGTCCTCCGTGCCAACTCTGAACACGGGCACGGGCAGCTTGCGGACTGGTGGGTGCCAGGTGCTCGGGGCGCTTTACTTGTCTTCACAGACTTTGTATTGGAACCGATGTGTTTTTTTTTCCCCTCACTGTTAGAAATTGTGGAAACTAGGCAGGTGCTGGGCAGGGCCATGTCCTCCGGTTTCCTGGGTGAACTGAGTCACTTCCCTCCCTGGGGTTGAGTAATCCCCTTGGGCTCCTGCTGCTGGGCTTTGGGAACTTGCTGTTTAAATTGCACTAAATTTACTCCCACCCGTTTCTTCTGCTTCCCCCAGATAGCTCTCCAGGGCAGCAACCCCGGGGGTGGCAGTAGGGGGCAGAGGGGCCCGCGTGGGCGACAGCAGCGGCTCCCCGATAAGAGCTGTCAGGAGGCGTCCACTGGGGCCAAACAGTGCCTTGCAGGCTTCCGCGGACCGGTTTCCCTCCCAAGCAAGTACCCTGCTCTCGAGGGCCCTGCCCAGGGCCTGTGCTTTGGTGCTGCTGCCCCTCATCTGGGGTGCGCTCAGGGACCCCCTCATCTGGCCTACCTTCTCTCCTGGTCCCCCCTCCTCTGTCCTGTGTCCTCCCAGAAGGCCAGGAGACCCGCTTTCCCAGACCTCCTGCCTCCCTCTCTCTCGGCACCAGAGACACACCCTCTTGTCTCTGCTTGGATCGTGCAGAGACCGCCAAGGGACAGGGACAGTCTGGAGCCGCCTATCTGAGAAGGACTCAGAGCTCTGACCCGAGCCCAGAGCTGCTGGTGTGACCTCACGCAGTATCCATTTTGTCCTCTTAGCTCACCTGTATTAACATTGAGAGTGAGTGTGACGTGCTTGCTTTTCTTTTCCCTTCCCTGCCTCCCTGTTGCCTTGCTTCACCTCCTTCCTTCCTTTTTTCCTTCCTTCTTTCTCTCCCTCTCCAATCAGGACATTAAAAGCCAACAACACCATCATCAACCGTCTTTCAGTTCAGTTCAGTTGGTCAGTCGTGTCCGACTCTCTGCGACCCCATGAACCGCAGCACACCAGGCCTCCCTGTCTATCACCAACTCCTGGAGTCTACCCAAACTCATGTCCATTGCGTCGGTGATGCCATCTAACCATCTCATTCTCTGTCGTCCCCTTCTCCTCCCGCCTTCAATCTTTCCCAGCATCAGGGTCTTTTCAAATGAGTCAGCTCTTTGCATCAGATGGCCAAAATATTGGAGTTTCAGCTTCAACATCAGTCCTTCCAATGAACACCCAGGACTGATTTCCTTTAGGATGGACTGGTTTTATCATCCCACACGTCTTTATCATCCCACAAATGAAGGATGTTTCAACACCCCCAGTAGTAGGAAAGAGACAATCTCGTGTAAAGAACTGTCCTGATAACAAGAATCTTCTAGAGGCTGTTGCTTCTAGTGAGAGGCTCTGGGTCGTTGAGGGACAGGGAGGATAGGAAGACCTGTCCCACTGTAGCTCTTGTCTTTTGTACCATGTAAATAAATGTATTTATTTACTTAAAGAAGACAACCCCAGGCTGCCTTTACTTGGTCAACACAGCTCACTTGGTAAATATTTCCTCCTGCTCATTCTCATTCCTTCATAGACCAGTGAAGAAAACTTCATGCAGTGCGTGGCAAGGCAGGCAGTGGCCATCAGGGAATGCCTGGCCTCATCTTCTCTGTCAATTTTAAGTTCCCTGAGAAAAAGGGCCTGCCTTTTTTTTTTTTTTTGCATTACATTCATTTTATTTATTTATTTCATTTATTTTTATTAGTTGGAGGCTAATTACTTTACAATATTGTAGTGGTTTTTGTCATACATTGACATGAATTAGCCATGGATTTACATGTATTCCCCATCCGGATCCCCCCTCCCACCTCCCTCTCTACACGATCCCTCTGGGTCTTCCCAGTGCACCAGGCCCGAGCACTTGTCTCATGCATCCAACCTAGGCTGGTGATCTGTTTCACCATAGATAATGTACATGTTTCGATGCTGTTCTCTCGAAACATCCCACCCTCGCCTTCTCCCACAGAGTCCAAAAGTCTGTTCTGTACATCTGTGTCTCTTTTTCTGTTTTGCATATAGGGTTATCATTACCATCTTTCTAAATTCCATATATATGTGTTAGTATACTATAATGGTCTTTATCTTTCTGGCTTACTTCACTCTGTATAATGGGCTCCAGTTTCATCCATCTCATTAGAACTGATTCAAATGAATTCTTTTTAATGGCTGAGTAATATTCCATAGTGTATATGTACCATGGCTTCCTTATTCGTCTGCTGATGGGCATCTAAAGGGCCTGCCTTTTATTTCTTGCATCTTACTCTGCCCTTCTCTTTGAAGCCTCTGCAGCCAGACAGCCTAGGGTTGAGTCCTAGCCCATCTAGCTCCTGGCTTGTTCCTTTGCTTGCCTTGGTGTCCTCATCTGTAATGGGCCAGTGAGGGCCCCAGCCTCCAAGGGTTGTGGTCGGGTTGAGACGGGAGGTAATCGGTGTTCAGTACATGCCAGATCTTTGTACAACCATCACCCTCCTTTCTGCCTTGCCCTCCCCCCCAACAATCTATCAGAAAACTGTTATCACTGTAAATCTATATATGAATGCCAAGCACTGTGAGCCCTGAGGGAGACACAATTCTTACTCTCAAGAAATACACAGTCTTCCCTACAGACACTGGAGGGGAAAAGTTGCTCATTTGCCCCAGTGTAGGGGCCGGAGTTCGGGGTGGGCCTTTGCTGGTGGCTCAGTTGGTAAAGAATCTGCCTGTAATGCAGGAGACCAGAGTTCGATCCGTGAGTCAGGAAGATCCTCTGGAGAAGGAAATGGCAGCCCACTCCAGTATTCTTGCCTGGAGAGTCCCAGGGACAGAGGAGCCTGGAGGGCCATAGTATGTGGTCACAAGAGTCGGACTCCCAGGGAGAGTGAGGGAACATTTCTGCATACATGTCTGGTCCCTGACGCTGGGAAAGATTGAAGGCAGGAAGAGAAGGGGGCGACAGAGAATGAGATGGTTGGACGGCATCACCGACTCAATGGACATGAGTTTGAGCCAACTTCGGGAGACAGTGATGGACAGGGAAGCCTGGCGTGCTGCAATCCACGGGGTCGCAAAGAGTCGAACACGACTGAGCGACTGAACAATAACTGGTTCCAGAGGAAGCACAGGGGCTTCTGGAAAGTGAGAAAAAAGTGCTGTCAGGGTCTTTACTTTCACCTCCAGAACTGGGCTCTGGGGGAGTTTTATTTTTTCTGGGCTTTTGCCTAGAAAGTGAGGACTCTAGGAGGCTACAAATAACAGTCTGGCGTTCTTATTTCCTTCCCTCTGGTAGAAACTGGAAACCAGTGGCCATCTGTTGTTTAGTCCACTCAAAAGAGGATGTTGAGGCTTGTTTTTCCTCCAGACCCAAGGGTGCTCAGGAGCCCCGTAGCCCCTGCCCGTCTTGTACAACGCGTCTCTGAGAAGACGGCGGAGTGTGGGGCTGCGTGGACGTCCCCAGGCGGACCCCAGGGCATGGCACGTAAGCAGGGTCCCCATCCCTGGAGCTGATATGCCCTCCATTCAGCCATCGCTGGGTGCTGGTAGGCAAAGTAGGGTCGGGGGTGTGTGGTGCAGTCACAGGTACACAGGGGGCCTTTTTGGGGGTCGCTGAGCACTTGACTTTTTTTTTTTGAGGCTTCAGACCTCGTGGGAAAACGCCAATGAGGCCTTTTCTGCGCTGACCTCTCCAGCCTGTGGGCCTGCTCTGGTCTTTGATGCTTTCTATTAGTATGATTATTTCAAAACGTTTTTATTTTTATTTTCTGCTAATGGCAGTTCTCGCAAACCTTCCCACCAAGGGAATTGCATGCCTGAAGGGTCGTTATTCTCAGAAGCTAGATACTGGAGCTGATAAACACTTAAGGAATATTTAGATAGAGGGTTTCCATGACCCAGTTTCTCTGGAGCCCTCCATGGATCACCAATTTTAAAAACAGATTCTCCGCTTCTAAGTTGGGATGACTTTTTTAAAAATGTAATGTTTGGCATGATGTAGGTGATACAAGGTTTTGAATAAGTTTTGTGGGGTGTGTACTTTCCCTGCGTATTTTAAAGGAGTCTGGGGTGTGTGTGTGTGTGTTTGTGTGTATTACCAACCACTTTAGAATTTAGAGCTAACGTTTTTGCCTTTTCCTGGGCTTGAATGTTTATTTTTTAAAAATAAGCCGTGCATTTGAGGGGGTGCCTTTGACAAACCCTTTGAGGATGTAAGTTGACTCTGCTGTTGAGGAAGCTGGATATTGAGATTTTACTAAAATCTTTGGCTTGGGGAAATTGTCTCAGGATCATTACTCAGACCTTCCTGTAGACGAATAGCAAGAATCTGTACTGTGAGCATTCAGTTGTGATGAATGTTAGAGATGCCTTTTGAATGTGGATTTCCAAGGAATTAATGTCTGGAGAAGGTCTCTGGCAGATATGACATCATAGCATCTATAAATAATGTATCACAGAATGTGCTACAGGCAACCCTCCTCAGGCCTCTGCACCTGGATGCAGCACTGGTTTTGCAATAACAGCTTTTACTGAAGTCAGAGACTGTACAGAACAGGGCCAACGTAAATGAAAGCATATGCCCATTGTATTTATGTGCTGGATGATTCTGGCCCAGTCGTGTGTGGGATTTTGTCTGCGAGGAGTTAGACCCTTAGTTTCACTGTCTTCTCCCACATAATTGTTACCACTCTTTTCAAGGCTGGCATGTTCTGGCCTCTGTGAGGGTGAAGATCAGCAGATATAAAAAATAAAGATGGCAGTCAAGCCAGTGGCAAATGGTGTGTTGTGCTTTGGAGCCAAGGCTGCCTAGGCGTGGACCATGAGTCCCCATTTCCAAAGCTGGGTGACCCTTGCAAATTAGTGTGCCTCAGTTTCCTCATCTGTGAAGTGGGAACAATCTTAACCACATCAGAGGGTCATTGTGAGAACAAGATGATTTAACCTACAGAAAAAGCTCGGAATAGCTAGTGCCCAGCATGCTGTGAATAATTTATAAGTGCAATGGTTACTACTAGTCTGTGATAAACTCATCTGAAGATGAATTTCTTGAAAAGTAAGTATTGTGCCTGCAAAAATCTGAAAATCTAAAATACTTTGAAGGGCCCAGGAGGTAAAAAAAAAAAAACCTATTTTTTTTTCATTGCAAAAATGCTTTGCAGCTGATCTAAATGACAACAAGTGTGCAGAGCTGAACAAAATTGAAACAAACAAATGTTATCACCAACGGCTCTTTACTAACTTGAGTGGTCCTAAAGCTGCTAGATAGATAGGTTTAACTTTTTTCCTCCTGCACTTTCTTTTTTTTTTTGACTGTGCCCTGTGGCATCTTAGTTCTCAGACAGTGATGGAACCCATGCCTCCTGCTGTGGAAGCACTGGACCACCAGGGAAGTCCCCCTGCCTGTCGTTTCCAAACCTACCTTCTTGTGTAATCTATCTAAAGCGGAAACTTTTGTCAATGAAAAAGGAAAGGAGAGTGTTGGACCTTTGTGTTTCCAAGTGCTAGGGACTGGGGAGGAACTGGGAAGCTGGGTACCCTTGTTATAGTTGCTCAGTCATGTCTGACTCTGGGCAGCCCTATGGACCATAGTCCACTAGGCTCCTCTGTCCATGGGATTCTCCAGGCAAGAACACTGGAGTGGGTTGCCATGTCCTCCTCTAGGGGATCTACCCAAGGGGGACTGAACCCTCTGCTCTGGCCACATCTCCTGCATTCCAGGTGGATTCTTTACCTCTGGGTTTTGCTTTATTCTTAAGCTCAGAAGTATATCTGATTGCTATGAAGAAAGGTTATTTCTTTCTCCTGGACATCGCTGGACTATTGTAATATTTAAAGTGAACCAACTTGTCTTAGGAAATCCTTACTTGTATGCATTGGAAAATAGTGGAAGTCTCCTTGTGCAGAGGCTCCCGAGGAACGGAAATGCCTCAGGTGATGAGGCAGTCTCTAGGGCAGTGCCAAATGGAGTGGACCTCTGCCAGGCTCATTGGAAGCTGGGGATAATGACTTGGAAAAGAGAGACACCATTAAGTGAATGGAGTTTGCAAATGTTGCTCTAACTAGAGCTATCTATGTATATTGATACAATCAAGAAGGATTTTTTGTTTTTTAAGGCAGAGGCAGAGGCCTTAATCAAAATTGAAAGACAATCGGGAAGTCTTTGCAAAATTCGAACCAATATTTCTGGAGAAGTGAAAACACATGACAGAAGAGTGTGAGTAGAAGATTCTTATAGTAAGAACTGTTAGGGCAGAAGGTGAGCAAAAAAGCAAGAAGGAATTTCTCTTTATCCAGAGCACCAAAGCCAGAAGTCAATAGCCATAGTTATGGGGATGCCAACTGTATCTTGGTATGCTTTCTGGGCTAGCCCTAAAAATTCTATGCCTTCTGTAACAGTGTCGGCCATAGATGTATTTCACAATATTGATGGAAGGGAAACGGTAGCCCAGGAGGGAACTGAAAGGAAGGGTCACCCATTTGCAACCTCCTGTGTTCTGAGGTACCCTGGGGTTCCAAGGAGGTGGTCCTGGTGGGGACAATTGCCTGTACATTTAAGTCCCAATACTGGTCCATCCAGCAGTTCCTTAGCTGGGTCACCTTACCTCTGAACCCTTATGTCTCAGTCTATTAAATAAGGAGACTAGATCAGATGAGTGGGTTTTGAGTTGTAAAACTTTTTGTCAAGTGGCACAGAAAGCTGGCACAGAAACCTAATATGCAAAATGAGTAGAGCATGAAATGAAAAGGGGGGGAGGAAGCGACTGGCTCCTGGTGTCTCATAAGACAGCTCTTGTCTCTCAGTTAACCAGAAGACCTAGTTAACCAGAGCACTCTGTTGGCTAAATGGGAATCCACCAACTATATTTGCTTGCAAGACCATGAAACTGTGAAAACCCAATTGTGGTTTCATTTATTATTGAAAAGAATGTCAGAGAGTTTTGGAATCACCACAGGCCAAGGTTGAAAACTTATAGAGAAAGGAGTTGTTCTGCCATGGCAAGAGAAAGTTCTGGCTGCCTAAGGTTTTATTCCTGGAACAGCAAATTGTGTCTCTAATTTATTTACTTAAGAGAAGACCTGCTGGGGAAGTGGAGAAAACCGTCAAACTGTATTCTTCGGGCAGAGAACAGAGAGTAAATTTGTGAAATGCTTGGCAGAATGAACCCTGCTGCAGAAATTCCTTATGATAATGATCTTTTAATTTGATTTATACTTCGTTGGGAAGAAACACAGTGTTCAGAAGCTTGCCATTTTAGCATTTGCAAAGAGAGCAGAGAACTAATTTAATATCCACGGACTGGAGATTCACTTTAGAGAAGCATCAGGTCCATTTGTGATGTTTGAGTCAGTTTGCCTCTCCAAGGAGTGGCTTTGTCCCAAATGATTCTCTTACTCCATCACCAAAGTGTATTGCTTCTGGTTTATTTAGCCTAGTGGCAAGATACTGGGAGAATGCAATCTCTGCTGTTCACAGAAATGAACCTGTGTTGACCCCCAGTAGTACATGAGAGATCACGGAAGCAGAGGTACTTCGAAGTTCATCATATTCTGGTACAACGTTCCTCTAAAAGCATTTGAAACCATATGGTCCCCTAGCTACCTGCAGCAATTAATATTCATAAGACTTTTAAGATTTATCCTTTTAAAATGATTTGTTTTGCTGATTTCTTGCAGCAGTCCCCAACCTTTTTGGCACCAGGGACTGATTTTATGGAAGACAATTTTCCCATGAACCGGAGTGGTGAGGGGATGGTTTCCGGATGATTCAAGCACATTACATTTATGGTGCACTCTATTTTTATTACATCAGCTCCACCTCAGATCATCAGGCATTAGATCCCGGAGGTTGGGGAGCCCTGATTTAAAGTTTATTTTCTCCCAGATTCAAACTTTTCTTTAGAGAGACATAACTATACTTTGAAAAAAAGCAATGGAAAAAGAAGTATTAGTTATAAAAATATTCACTTGATAGATTATACTTTTAAGGAAGCAGAGAGAAGAACTAGTATTTCTTGAGGGTCCACTGTGAACATCTAGGTGCCTAATGTGTTTCCTTCTTTAATCCTTCTGATAACCCCAAAGATGCAGAGATTATCTTCATCTTGCAGAGAGTTTTGCCCATGTTCACATATTAATAGTTCAAGGGCTTCCCTGGTGGCTCAGTGGCAAAGAATCTGCCTGCAATGTAGGAGATGCAGGTTCGATCCCTGGGTTGGGAAGATCCCCTGGAGGAGAAAATGGCAACCCACTTCAGTTTTCTTGCTGAGTCAATCCCATGGACAGAGGAGCCTGGCTGGCTACGGTCCTTGGGGTCGCAAAGAGTTGGACACAAGTGAGTGGCTGAGCAGAACACCCAGGCACGTAGTTCAAATTGGCCAAAGTGGCTTTGGAACCTGGGCCCATCTGAAGTGACATTCCATGGTGTTTCCCTTGACTCCAGGGAGGGGCCAAGTGAGAGGAGATGTGTTTGTGCTATTGCTTCCTCCTTTAGGCAAGTAGCCAGAGTGTGTTAGTTGGAGGTTCCAGTCCCCTTTCCTTTAATCAAGAGGCTCTTTTTGGAGGCAGGAGTAAGAGAGTGCATGAGATGGGCATGTGCAGTCATTAACTCATTCAGTCTTTGTCCATCGTGTCAGTGTGATGCCGAGCCATACTGGAGTCTGAGGGGCACAGGAAAACTCAGTTATAACGACTCTGTCTTTAGTATTTTGCTCATTATGGAATTTTTTGCATTAATTTTGGTTTTTCAATATATTGCATGAAAATCTCTTTCATCTGATGCCTGAGTTTTTTGGCGTCCCTTTAAAATTGGCACCTGTGTCCATTGCCTCCCTTTCCCAGCTCTGGTACTTACTTTGTGTGCCAGGCAATGACCAACCTCCTGAGATACAAGATCAAGACACAGAGGAGCCTTCAGACTAGTGAGAGCCGACTGTGCAAACAGTCACAACACAGCAGGGTAATTATAAGACTGCGCACAGAAAGTAATGGGGAGGAGTTGCCGTTGAGTCAAGGTCCCTTGAAGGAGGGCTTGAGGGAGACCTGAAGGCTGCCTGTGGCTCGGCCAGTGGCTATGTGGGTGGAGGAAGGATATATGGGGAGTGTTGGAAAATGACAAGTCCCTTCCTGACTCTGAGCCTCAGTTTTCTGCATCTGTAAAATGGAATGGTAGCACCTACTTCATCAGGTTGTTGTCAGGAATGAATGAATGAATGAGTTCCCTGTGTTAGCCCAGAGAGTAGATTCTGGTGTGTAACCTGATGCTGTGTCTTAGTCATAGTGGTGGTGATGATGATGAAAATAATGCTCCTTATAAGATGACAGTATCTTTAGACCACACACACAGTCTCTGAACTTTGCTTTGCAGACATCCACGACAGTGATGGGAGCTCCAGCAGCAGTCACCAGACCCCCAAGAGCACAGCCAAATGGGCGTCTTCCCTGGAGAATCTGCTTGAAGACCCAGAAGGCGTGAAAAGATTTAGGGTGTGCCTTTTTCCTTGTTGACCAGAATTGACACGCCACACAAAGTTTAGAAGCCTGTGGGGGAAACACAGGCCAGTTTTTGATACTGTCCATCCCAACTTGAGAGAAAACTTCTCACCTGTCATGACCAACGTGGGCACGCTTTCCCGGGTGGTCATGGACCAGCACTGAGAGGCTTGCCCTGACTGTGTCTGGTTTTATATAACTGGGAGGGGTAGGGGATGGGGAAGAGGTACTGTGCCCATTGGCAGAATCTGCAAAGAATTTCCAGCTCTGTGACACCTAGGAGGGGGCAGTCAGGGTCTCCCTGATGTGAAGGCTTGTTCTCTTGTGTGCTGGGGCTTCTCAGGATACACTGCTCATAGAGTAAAAGAGGCTGGACAACAGCTGGTAACGTGAAGCAGAATTCAAAGGAGGACAGGCGGATGGGGAAATGTCAGGACTACCTAGAAATGGCCTCCAGAAACCCCAGGTGTCAGAAGAACCTGTAAATTTCAAGAATGCCTGTATCTGCCTGAGTCCCACTGACTTCTGTCTTTAGTCCTGGGTCAGGCCATCAAAAGCCATCCTACTGTTGGTTCCCTTTGCAGACTCCAGGGAGCAGGTGGCAGCCATTCCTGGACATGGGGCCTCCGTAAGCACCATCTAGATCTCGGGGAGAAAACTTTTCCATGCACATTGGGATAGCTGGCTGTGCCACTGACCCCCAACATCTGCCGAAAGAAAGCACACCTCCAACTTAAAATAGTTTTCATTGTGGCATTTTTAGATGTGCTTAATATGTTTTCTTTTCTTTTGTTTAAAAAAAAAATGAGCCTGATTTTAGAGGAATATTCTTTGTTTAAACACTGTCTGGAAGGAACTAATATATCTTCCACTTTAATTTACTTTTTGGTAATTTATTTTTAGTTAAGAATTGTTGAGTAGATTCCTGCTTCATTTTTACACTTCTTCACAATGTTAAAACCATTAAGTTGAAATGCATATGAAATTCTAGCTTTAATATTAAGCATAACACTGTTTTTGGGGGTGGAGCTTTTACAGAGTGAGTGAACATGCTCATTTGTCGAATTTTGACTTATCACTTCTTGAAAGGAAATGCATTATTTGTTTCTTTGTTTTTTAAGTAGAATACTGTTTGATATTTTTTTCTTCTCTTCATCCATAGGAATTTTTAAAAAAGGAATTCAGTGAAGAAAATGTTTTATTTTGGCTAGCATGTGAAGATTTTAAGAAAACACAAGATAAAAAGCAGGTACTTCTTTCACTCTGTAACCATGTTCTTGCTAACTTTTTTTCTTTCCTTAAAAAGTTACAATTACCTTTCCAATAAATTTTGAAATTGCCAACAGAAATCCGAACCATATTGGATTTGGGGTAGGATTTAAGATACAGAATAGCCTATCTTGTGTTGATCAAATATTAACAATTTTTAAAAGAGTGTGTTAATCTGTTTTCAAATGGAGCTGTTCAAATGAACAAATATTTAAAGTAGAAATAACGATTTAAGTCACTGAGAGTCTCTCATCGAGTATGATTTTTTTTTCATGAATAATTTATGTGAATGCTCCCTCCAGGGCTTGACATGTTGGCGTTTTGTACGGACGTCGTAAAGCAGATGCATGGTGATAAAAGCATAAGGCGCATCAGATGGATTGTCAATTATTCAATATATCTTTACAAAACATCTTGTAGTTGGCAGGGATCCCACATAGAAAGTTTCTGACTGTTCTCCGGGGTGAATATGTGCTCTTTGCAGGAGGCAGTCTTTAATTCCAATGTCAGCTGAATTTTCTGCCACTGAAGGTTGGGTGTCAGGGGAGGTGGAGGAGATTCTGGGCAAGGATGCTTGTGGATTGGGTGTGTTTACAAGGCTCGTGCTGGTGTCTTTCTAAGAGGCTCATGGCTAAATGCCTACATGCGTGTGTGCTAAGTGGCTTCAGTTGTGCCTGACTCTTTGCAATCCTATGGACGTATGGCCCACCAGGCTCCTCTGTCCATGGGATTTTCCAGACAAGAATACTGGAGTGGGATGCCATTTTCTTCTCTAGGGGATCTTCCGGTAATAATGTGCATGAAGGAGATTTTTGGTGTGAGGCTGTAGGGAGTGGTGGGGATTGGGGCATTAGAGGGTGGCCTGTCCTGCCTCCAGTGGCTGGTTGTTTAGCTGACTTCAGCAGCAAATGCCTTGGGGTCTGTGGCTGCCTGAGCTTTCCCTGCCTTGGGTTCTACCCACCTAGGTCTTCGCTGAGGGACCTTGCTTCTTAGGGCATCTTCTCCCATCTTTAGCCCAACCACTGCCTGTTTTTCCAGAGAAGCTGGACGTTTGGATTCTTATGTGAAACCATCCAATCTTATAAATGATGGAACTGATTTTTTAAAAATGTGAAACGTTTCCTGCCAAACAAAACATAGCCATGGGCAGATGTGGCTTGTGGGCTGCCAGTTTTTAAGCCTCTGGCTCCAAAAAGCTGGAATCCATGAAGCCAGAAGCCATTACGTGTTTGCAGAAAATATCTGTCATTGGTTTATTCAAAGGCTTTTCTGCCTCAGACACTCTTTCCCCAAGATGGAGTGGTGTGGCCTTTGTTCTATGCCTTCCCTTCTGCGGGGGCAAGGATAGATGGATTCTGAGATTCCTGGAGCTGGATTTCCCAGGTCAGCCCAGAAAGCCATCCTGGGCATGATCCTTGACATCGGCTTCCTTCTTGCTTCTCCCCACTGGATGACTTTGCCTGGGCCCTTTGGGCTTCACTGGTGGCTCAGACGGTAAAGAATCTGCCTGCAATGCAGGAGACCCAGGTTGCATTCCTGGGTCAGGAAGATCCTCTGGAGAAGGGAATGGCAGCCCACTCCAGTATTCTTGCCTGGAGAATCCCCACAGATGGAGGAGCCTGGTGAGCTACAGTCCTGGGGTGGCAAAGAGTCAGACACGACTGAGTGACTAACACTTGGGTGATGTCTCACCCATTGCTCTCCTTGGCCTCCAGCACCCAGCCCAGAGCCCAGGGGCCACTGTCGATGAATGCTGACCTAGGCAATGGATTCATCTGGCCTCACCCTAAAGCCCTAGGTCAGAGTCAAGGGGGACAGATGGACAGATGGCCACTCTTCTGCCTCAGTTTGCGTGATGGAGGTGCGAGGGGCTGACCAGTCAGCCAGCCGCTCCTCTACATGCAAACAGGGCAGCGGAGGTCCCTGCACGGCTGAGCTGGGACTTGAACCTGCCTCCTGAGCTTCCCAGGTGTCCCTGCCCGTGACACTGACATGCCCTTCCTTTCGGTCGAGTTTGCCAGACCTTTTTGGCGCACCTGCTCAGGGCCAGGCCTTGTGCAAAGCATGGGTGCCACGCGGGGACGAGACAGCCGAGCCTCTTTAGGGAACAGGCCCCGAGAGCGGAAGCTCCCTGTTCGCCAAGCCTTTGCAAGTGCGACGAACCCAGAAATGGGAAGTGCAGGTTCCGTGGGAGCACAAGCAGTCGGTGTGGGGCAGGCCTCTGGGGAAGTGACTCTTCAGCTGACATCTCAGTAGAGTTTGGGGATGGGGGTGAGGTCGGGGGTGGGCGGAGTGTTCCCAGAAGAGGGCACAGCCTGTGGGGAGGACGGCCTGGAGAGAAGAGCTGAAGGCAGACCAGGGCGGGGGGTGGGGGGTGCAGGAGGCTCGTGTTTGGGGGCGGGCTGGCTTCGTTGTGCCTGTTTGCGCATTTGCTGGGAGGGAGGTGGGGTCACGGCCGGAGAACCCTGGGTGCCAAGGTAAAGATTGGAAAGCCATGGGGTTGGAGTGCATGGGCCCATCCAGCTCCGACAGCCAGAGCTTCCAGAATCCAGCAGCCCCTCTCTGCACCCCCAGCCCTGACACCCAGGGTTTGTGTCCTGAGGCCTGGACGTTGCTTCAGGGCAGTGAACGCTGCCTCGCCCATCAGCTGCCTGAAGATGTGGATGGCTCTGGGACAGACGGAGCGTCCCATCTGGGAGGCCCATGGAGTCCACACCTCCTTCCCAGTCATCACACTCAGCGTCCTGACCGTTCCTCCCACCTTCCCAGACACCGGGGCTGTGGTCTGAGAGGTTAGGCTGTGGCTCGCCCACGGCCCCACGGGCTCAGTGCAGACAGAGCCGGGAATGCAGCCCGGCTCTCTGCTCCAGACGGTCTTGCGGGTCCGGCAGCAGGGAAGTAAAACCAGAACTAAGTTCTGCTTCACTAATTTTAAGATGCGGAGGAGGACATGGCCCAGGGAGAAGTCAGCCCAACTGCATTTCACAATCGGACTCATCACGTCTGAGCCGGCAGGGAGTTTGTCGACTGTCTGTCTCTACCGTGAACTAAGGCAGTTGCAAGATGGAGGCCAGTCTCACCTTGGCCTCGGTTTAAATTGGACCTGTGCTGGGTGCTGGTTTGGTTCTTTTTCTATCATGATCCAGCCAGATGGCCCCATAAGCTCTAACCAACTTACCTGGTACCTTATATTTATTTATCTCCTGTTCAGTTTGCCTTTCCCTCTATCATGAGGGCTCTCTAGGGTTGGCGAGCTTTGTCTGTCTTCGGTGCCAAGCCTAGGACGGTGCCTGGCTCACTGGGTCCTCCCTGATCGCCACTCAGGTCAGCTGACCCCTGAGGACCCGCGGTGGGCAGGATCGTGGCCTCCCTGCCCACCTTGAGCTGCAGTCACAGTCTTAGGGGTAGACATGAGAAAGGGGCGTGCTGTCTGTTCTGCTGGGGTTTGAACTCTCAGAAACTCCAGACAGTGGACCCATACTGTGCCTTCACTGCCTTCCCTGGTCTGTGCTTCCCTGGCCGGCGGGAAAGCAACCCTTTAGTTTGGGAGGGTCTCAGAGCTCTGTATTTATGGTGGGGGATGCTGGGACTATAGGAAGTTGGGAGGTGATGCCTGCCCCGCTCCCGTCTTGGGGTTCCTGGGGGTTGTAACTGCCAGGTGTTCCTATTCCGCAGACAGCTTTCAGAGTCGTTCTTTCCCTTGGCGATTTCCTTATGGTTTGACATTTTTCTATAAAGGGTCTCTTCCCCGTGAGTTAGCATGGGAGATACATCTACCTTCTAACACAGAGCAACATTCATGCCTTATAAAACCTCTGAAAAAGCTCCAAGAAGGTGTTTATTCTTTGGCTCTCCCTCATTCATTCATTCATTTTTACTCATTCATGCATAAAGGGCCTATTTACTATGTGACAATGATTGAAATGGATACAGCTGCTCCTACAGATTTGTAAAAACCAAACTGAGTGGGGGTGGGGAAGTGGGGTGGTGCAAGATTTCTAATAATCAAAGCTCTGAGAGCAACTTGCACTGGTATTTAAATGTAACAAACAGTACCTTGCCTTTTTATAGTGGTTCAGAGTTAACCAGTACAGAGGGAGGGGTCTGTAAAAGAAACGTGAAGTCGCTCAGTCGTCTCTGACCCTTCGCGACCCCATGGACTGTAGCCCACCAGATTCCTCTGTCCATGGAATTTTCTAGGCAAGAATACTGGAGTGGGTTGCTATTTCCTTCTCCAGGGGATCTTCATGTTTATTAATTTTATTATATTTAACACTAAAACTTGATCCAGGATTTTAGTGTTTGGTGTTCTTATTTAAAGTAATCGTAAAGGTCTTCCTAAAAAGGCTAACACATCATCTTCTTTATTAAATATATATATATATATATGTATATATATATATAATTTAAAGATCCAAAAGTGCTCCTTATGTGAAGCTCATTCACTTCACAAGTGGATGGAGTACGAAGGTCTCGTTTCCGTCAGCCCTCAGGAGCCTCCAGCTTTCCCTCTTTCTCTGGTTTGGGCTGTGTCTTTCTGACCTTTGATATGGACTTGACCGGGTCCAGGCAGGAGCGGATAGGAACTCAGCGGCTCATAGTGTGGTCTGGGGCCTGGTGCAGGCCTGCCCTGCATCTCCACCCCATCCTGGCTCACTTCATCATTCTCCGATATCCTCTACTGATGTCTTTTCACCATTACTATGAGTTTCTACTTACTTTATATCCCTGTCTATGGCATTTTCATTATTAAAACTTTATTGTTTATTGTTTGCTGCTGAGCCCAAGAGGATGCTACGATTACATTTTTTTTTCTTCTTGGATCATTTTTTCAAAAAAAATTATTGATTTATTATTTATGGCTGCGCTGGGTCTTCCTTGCTACTCACAGGCTTTCTCTAGTTGCCGCAAGTGGGGGCTGCTCTCTTCTCGTGGAGTGTGGGTCCAGCAGTTGTGGAGCTTGGGCTTAGTTTCCCCGAGGCACGTGGGGTCTTCCCGGACCAGGGATGGAACCTGTGTTCCCTGCATTGGCAGGCGGATTCTTAACCACTGGACCACCAGGGAAGTCCCTGGACCATTTTTTGCTTCTCTTCTTTTTATACTTTCTAGTAGCCTGCGAAATGCTTCTTGTTATGATGTGGCTTAGGCCTCTCATCTCTGCAGTCCGGGTTCCCCTGGGGGCCCCTCCTGGGGCCCTCTGGCCACAGCTCCCACCCGGACATCCCCAGGTCTTTCTTTGCTGTCAGTGGCCACTCCCTTTGCCCCTCTCCTGCCATCTGGACCCAGGCCCTCACTTGTCCTGAGTCACTTCCTCATCTTAATGGAGCAAGCCCAGTCATAACTTCTTGAGAAAGGGCACACGGCAGGTAGACCTTTGAAGATCTTATCGAGTGAAAATGTTAATTGTTTTCCCATTCTCCTGCTTCATGGATAATCCGACAGGGCATAAAATTGAATTCCAGGTTAAAACTCATTCAGAACTTTGAAGCCATTGTCCCATTATCTTCCATTTTTGTTACAAATCAGTACGTTACATGTAACCTATTTCGTTTTCTTTGCTTTTTCTCTCCAGAATAACATAATACCCTCTTTTCATCACCAGTATTCTCAAGCTGTACAGTCAGAGGCTTTGGAGGGGGGTGAGGCTCATTCACTGTGTGGGACATTTTCTGGAGCCTTTTCATCTGGAAATTTGTAGTTCTGGGAAATGTTCTCGTATTTTTATTATCATTATTTTTTTTTGAAACTTCTTTCCTTCCGTTTTCTCTGGTTTCTTTCCCAATGATGGCCTTCCTCCCCTGGACTGAGTCTTTAATTTTCTCTTCTTTCCTTCCTAGTTTTTCATCTTTGTGCCTTTCAGTTCCTACATTTTCTTTTGGAGATTTCAACTTTATCTTTAAATCTTTCTGTGGAATTTTTTCTGCTTCTGTTTTCTATAGACTGGGGCCCTCATCCTGGTGGTGTCAAGCCTGATAGGCTTATAAACTAAACATATTTCCAATGAGCTGGGTGGGGAGAAGTTTGCTGCGTGTCTGTGTGCGGATTTTCAGTTAACCCTTGTATTCAGTTTGGTATCTCTTCCTTTCCCTCCTACCTTTGTCTTCAAGAGAAGAAAACTCCAGGCTGTGGGTGGGGGTGGTAGGTGGGTGGGGAGGGAGGAGATGACTGCCCAGGGCTGGGGATTAGAACCTGGGGGTCTAACGGCTTTTTCCTGCTGCCCCCTTCATCCCTCCGGCCTGGGTTCCCAGATACCCTTGAGTTCCTGCCATTTCGGGATGCTACTTTGCACGCCCCCACCCCCCACAAGCTTGCAGGGCCTAGGTTTCTTTCTGCTGCTGTCTGCAGTGTCATTCACTGTTCCTCCAACTGCTTTCCATTTCCTGAACCCCTTCTCAGAAGTAATCTCAAATCATTCACTTGACCTTTTCCTTGCCTCATTCTCTTTCTGAAGCTGACAGTAACCCAGGTGGTGTGTGGCTTGATCCTTGCCTTTCCTTATGTGTCCTGCCCCTTTGTCCGTCTCTGGCAGAGTGATGGGAAGAGCAGGGGAGGGGCTGACGCAGGCCAGGTGAGCAGGACTCAGGGACAGGCAGGGTGCAGGGATGAGTGGGGTGTTAGGGGATCACCACCCCCAGGTTCCTGGAGTGGATACAGGGGGACTCCCCCCAGGCTGGGACTGCTCCTTTTCTCGGTGTTAGGTGTGAGATGTCTGTGGGATATCTAAGCCCACAATTCTAGACACGAGTTATCTGCATGGTAAGTTGCTCGGGGCAGAGGAATGGGCTGGAATCTTGGGAGATCATGTGGTTAGGAAAGTGGTCAGCCTAGGGCCAAACTCAGGAAACCCCAGAATTTGCAGGGTTGGGGGGGACAGAGAGACAGGAGCTGGCAAAGGAGACAGAAGCAGCAAGGTATTGGAGAATCCCGAGAGGGCAATGGGGGTGAGCAGGGTGGGGGCCTGGAGAGAGGTCCAGAAGAAGGGTGTTGGTAGGAGGACAGGAGCCAGGGACGGGGGAGCAGGTGGAAGGGAGAAAGTGGAGACAGAAAATGCATTTCTTTCTTTTGAGATGTTTCAGTGAGAAATCATTAACTACAGGGGCACGTGGAGTAAAAGCTTTTATTTCTCCCAGTGGATGAAGTTAAAGCACACTTACTAATGAGAGAGAAGCCAGAACATAGAGAGCAGTGCTCGTCCGCACTCTGGCCTGCGAATGCCTTTGCCTTTGTTCTGGGTCGATTTCTCTTTCTGGGGCTGATGAGGCTCAAGTGAGTTTGCTTCTCCTAAACATGCACTTGCTGGGAGCCGGGTTTGAGTGCTGACTACTGCTGGGTGTTGCTCTTGGCTGACGCGCTGCCAGGCTGGGAGGAAGGCTCCGGGCAGAGGGGCTGGGGTCTGTGTCTGGAGGCAAACCTGGCTACACACGGCTTCTAACAGGGGGTCCTCAGGTTGATGCCGGGAGTCATCGCCTGCACCCAGGGGCAATCCTTTTCCAGCACCTTCTGGGGCAGGGTTGGGAGCCGGGCGTGGCTGCTGTCCACGGTGGCGCGGGTGCTCTGGTGGAGGCTGGAACAGCTGGAGGAGAGAGGCCAGACATCCTTCCACATCACACCCAGAGTCCGAAACCCTGGGGGCCCCCACCAGTGGGGGATATTCTCACCCTGTCCCGACAGGAACTAGAATAGGGTTAACCACACTCTGGAAAATATCCCCAAATAACTTGAGAGACCTGCTTCTTCTTTTTTGTTACGCATCCTCAGCGTGGACACCAGGCCTTCCTGTGACCAGCTTGTGGTTGGCAGTCTCAGGGTTTCCCTTCTCAGTCATGCTTCCTACCCCGGCCAGATAAGCTCTGCCCATGAAGCTGTCACCCTGAGCCATCAGCCAGAGATGAGGGTGGTCCACGTCCGGGCGCCTCGGGGACCCTGCACTCTTTTCCGACAGATGCTCGGGGTGGTTGTGGACACCGAGCTGAGAGGGGCTGAGAGTCCCGAGGCCTGTACACCTACAGGCGTCCCCCCAAAACCTGCTTCCTGTCCTCCCCCACCCCCTGTCACCCCCACCTCTAAGCCTCAAGCTACTCATTACACTTCTTCTTTTTAGAACCACCCAAGACAGCCTGGATCCATCTGGAAAATGTGTGTGCGTGTGTGTGAGTGAATGTTCAAGGGGGAGGGGAGGCCTAAAGCTATTTCTTCTTCTAGGGCCCTACATGGAGTTTGCTAATCTGACTGGTTAAAAGTCTGCTTTTATGAATTATCGTTAAAACAGGAAGTGGTTTTCCAAAAACGTTCCTTTCTGACAGAATGGGGGTGGTGGGAGGGAGGCTCAGAGCTTCCTGAAATAAGTGGGTTTTGGAGGGGTGGGCGGCCCCCATGTACTGGCCCCCTGGGTCTCCTCGATGGTTTCCCGGCCTGTCCCTTGCAACAGCCACATTTCCTTAAGGCTCCCACCTGGGTGGTCTTCCCGCACTTCTCCCCAAGGTTTTCTCTCTCGGTGACGGGAGATGGGTCAGACCTCCATCTCGTAGGATCTTTTGTCTACTAGTCCCCGGAACCAAAAGAAGTGAAAGGATTGCTTTTCTCCTCCTTTCAGCACTAAGTATTGAAGCCTTCCGGTGGTCTCTATGAGCCCAAAGGGTTTTCAGAGCCTGGGGTTTCCTAAGCCAAGCCCTGCAGCATGCAGGACCCCAGGTGGGCTATCTAGAGAGAGTGGAGTTTTCTACGTAGACCCTGAGAAGCCCCTGGTTTCCTGTGCAAATCATAGTTCCGTAGCTCCATTTCAGAGGTTTTTATTGTCTGGTTTCCTCTGTAGGGTGGGCTCTAATGTTTGGAGAAACAGCTTTGTGAGGGATAAGCACAGGATGTCAGAGAGCAGAGAGCCCTCAGGGGATGTCCTGCGGGACCCTCGCCTGGAGGCCTGCTGTTTGTGAGACAAAGTGTTTGCCATCATTGGAAAAGACCCTGAAGCTGGGAAGGATTGAAGGCGGGAGAAGAAGGGGACGACAGAGGATGAGATGGTTGGATGGCATCACCCACTCGATGGACATGAGTTTGAGCAAGCTCCGGGAGTTGGTGACGGACAAGGAAGTCTGGCGTGCTGCAGTCCATGGGGTTGCAAAGAGTCAGACATGACTGAGCGACTGAACAACACATTCCTGCAGCAGTCACTGTTGGGTTTTGGTGACGCCTAAGTGCAGGTGTGCACACCTTTCCCGACCCTGCTGACAAGCCCTCCCAGGGCAGTGCCTTTTAGGGCTGATGCCTTCTGGCCAACTGCACTTGGGGTTCAGGGCAGGCAGCAGTGTTCTATCTCTTGCTAATGCTCATCTCTAGTTCTGTGAAAACAACCCCCAGTCCTGCAGGGCTGACACTGCATCACTGGGGGCAGGGAGAGGGTGGATAATGTATGTCACAGGTGTGAAACTGAGCAGAAATGCAAGGCTTGGGAGTCAGATGGTCCCATGTCTCCCTGCAGGCTCCCTGGATAAGCCACATCACCCCTCCTGGCCTCCTCATCAGGGACGTGGCAGTAACAGGAAGATGGCACTTTGCTGGACTCCTAAGGGATTAAGGAAATTGGACCATAGTCATAAAATGCCTAGCATGTGTTTGGCACTTAGTAGGGGCTTGATCACTGGCTGGGATATGTGTTCATTGTTTAATTTGATTATTTTGGTATTGTGGTAAAATAAAAAGGGCTTCCCTGGTGGCTCAGTGGTAAAGAATCTGCCTGCCAATGGCTGTAAAGAATCTGTGGCTTCTTGGGTGGTTCTTCCCATTTCCCCCTCCGCGAGCCGACCACTTATCTATCTGTCTCTGTGGAGTTGCCTATTCTAAATATTTCATATGAATAGAAAAGAATCATGTAACATGTAGCCTTTCATGTCTGATTTCCTTCACTGACATAATGCTTTCAGGGCTCATCAATGTTGCTGCAGAATGTGTCAGTCCGTCATTCTTTTTTTATGGCTGAATAATGTTCTCATGGGGCTTCCCCGGTGGTAAAGAATCCGCCTGCCAATGCAGGAGATGCAGATTCAATCTCTGGGTCGGGGAGATCCCCTGGAGAAGGAAATGGCAACCCACTCCAGTATTCTTGCCAGGATAATCCCGTGGACAAAGGAGCCTGGTGGGATACAGTCTATAAGGTTGCAAATAGCTGGACACGACTGATGACTGAGCACACCCATGGTAAAATAGACACACTTTTTACCACACTAACCATCTTTAGGGCTCTCATGTTCACCATCTTAACCATTTTAAAGTTCAGTGGCATTGGATACATTTACAGTATTATACAACTGTCACCACTGTCTAGTTCTGGAACTTGTTTATCACTGCAAACAAAGCCCTTACTCGTTAAGCAGTCACTCCCTGTTCCCCCCTCCCTGAGCCAACCACTTATCTCTCTGTCTCTGTGGAGTTGCCTATTCTAAATATTTCATATGAGTAGAATCATGTAACATGTAGCCTTTCACGTCTGGCTTCCTTCACTGAGCATAATGCTTTCAGGGCTCATTGATCCTGCAGAATGTGTCAGTCCTTCATTCCTTTTTATGGCTGAATAATGTTCTCATGGGGCTTCCCTGGTGGCTCAGTGGTAAAGAATCTGCCTGCTAATGCAGGAGATGCAGATTCAATCCTTGGGTTGGGAAGATGCCCTGGAGAAGGAAACGGCAACCCCCTCCAGTATTCTTGCCTGGGAAGTCCCATGGACAGAGGAGCCTGGCTGGCTACAGTCCATGGGGTCACAAAGAATTGGACACGACTGAGTGACTAAGCAACAACAAAATTTTCTCCTGAGGCCTTAATTTGGAGAATTCACAGGATGGTCGTGAATGCTACTCAATGTCCCACACTCTGGGCTGGGATTCTTTCTGTCCTCATTTCGGAATGAATAGTGTAGATTTTGAAGCAGGAGATGTGGCCACAGATGCATTGAAGGGAAGGGGAAGGGGAAGGGGCAGGGTGACCATGAGCCCCCCCACCCCCCTGATCCCCCCATTCAGCTTAGCTCTGGAGCCACAGCCAGATGCCCCAGGGCTCTCCCAGCAGTGGTTCCTTCTGGGCTCCGGCTGGCAAGGGCTGTGCTCACAGGTAACAGACAGGCTCCCCGTGTCTCCCCGCAGATGCAGGAAAAGGCAAAGGAGATCTACATGACCTTTCTGTCCAGCAAGGCCTCGTCCCAAGTCAACGTCGAGGGCCAGTCCCGCCTCAATGAGAAGATCCTGGAGGAACCGCATCCACTGATGTTCCAGAAGCTCCAGGACCAGGTAACCTGACTTCCCCAGCTGCCCCTTGATGGCAAAACTGACATTTCTGCCCCCCTCCTCCTTTGGAAGAATTCAGTTAAAACTAAATACTGAACACCTTAGAAGTAGTCCCATCCATCTGGGTGGCCTGAGGCATGTGGAGGGGGCGTGGTTGGTGAAAGAGACAAGCTGGCCTGCCAGGCCCAGGATTTGACCCATCGGCTCCGCCCTCAGGCCTCTTTACTCTTGGTCTACTCACAGTTTGACCAAGCAGGGTTATCAGTCTTCTCAACCAGATTAGAAGGGAGGCTGGAGCTGTTTGAGGTACCCACACTGAGGAAGCAACATGTGATAACTGCTAAAGGTGGGAGCAGCCAGATAAGTCTAGAAGAGCAAGCACAAGACCCGAAGTGGCAGGGAACCTGAGGCTTTTGTAACAATATCCAAACTTCACCACCTGCTTCAGTTGGCCTGTGGTCCACTTTGTCAATGTAGTCCACTTAATGCAGGAGAAGTTAGGTTTAAAAAATGGACCTCTAAGGGATAAACTCTAGTTTTCTGGCCAATTGTCATATAAGGAATGCCAGCAATAAAATAGGCAACAGGCTGAAACTGTACTTGCAGAGGTTTTTTTCGGATATGTGTTTGCAGATGTGACTATTCATAGCAGGTTCTGTTCTTGTGAAACCTTATATACACACCCGTGGACCATGGAACACTGACAAATTGCTAACTTCTGCTGGCCCTGTTCTTACTGGGGAAGCAAAGGCCTTCTTTGGCACACAGGTGGAGACTAGCTCTTAGCTTAATTTAGCAATCCTCCAACATGAGCAAGTGCAGAGCCACCTGGAGGGCTCTAT
The DNA here is from genome assembly GCF_910594005.1 of Cervus elaphus. Classification (NCBI taxonomy): domain Eukaryota; kingdom Metazoa; phylum Chordata; class Mammalia; order Artiodactyla; family Cervidae; genus Cervus; species Cervus elaphus. Next base: position 81,763,254 of record NC_057829.1, on the reverse strand, counting down.
AAAAGAGAAACTGGGCTCCACCCCCAGAGTTAACGAGCAGACTTGATGGTTTCCAGGTGGGTTGAGACCTTGCTCTCCTTGCAAACCCCCAGGTGATGTTGATGCTGTAGGTTCTGAGACTACACTTTGGAAACCACTGGTCCACAGCATCAGTTGGCCTTTTTTTTTTTTTTTTTTTTGATCAGCTGGAGTGTGCACAGAGCTCAGAGCATGTCCCAGCATCCAGAAGGCTTCATCTGCTCAACATCAGATAGAAAACAAATAGACAGGTAGAAATTATAAATATGAGAATTAACTTGAGAATGTTTTCCAGTTGATACAGTAGCAAATGCAAATTCCACATGAGTTCAACCTCAAATTTGGGTGTCGAAGGGACTCTGTAGTTAGCATGGGAAACTTTTTGAGGGCCTCCTGGAGGTGGTGATGTTGAGCAGATGGGAGGGATGCCGTGGACATGGGCTTGTGGAGGGAAGGGAAGGCAGGGTTAAAGGCAGTGCTTGTGGCTGTAGCCACACAGAGGTCTCCGCTTCACCCAGACCTCAGAATCATTTACAAGCTTCCTAGGGTACTGTGAAGGGAAGCCAGGGTGAGACCCTGCACTGACACCCCTGTGTTCTAGGTTCTCCATAAGAACAATATCCACGCTTCAGGGGTGCCCTTCTGTGCCCCCTTGGCACATATTTAATCTCCAGTGAGGAGTTGTACTCCCATTTTGATGATGGGGAAAGCAAGGTTCAGGAGGACTACATGGTTTGTTACACAGAGTGCCACAGGTCTAGGACATGCTGGAGGCCGATGCACCTGCCTTCCAAGACGGCACTCTGGGGGCTTCCCTGGCAGCGCAATGGTTAAGACTCAGCGCTTGCACCGCACGGGGCTCAGGTCTGATCCCTGGTCGGGAAGGTCCCACATGGCGTGAGGTGTGGCCAAAGCGAAAAAAATAAGACTGTACTCTGGACTCTCACGGCCCCTCACAGCTCCTCAAAGCCCCAGGAGTTGGAGCAGAGAGATTACATGTGAATACAGCCCTTTTCCAGGGCTGCGAGGAATGAGGAGGGCTGCTGTCACCTCCGTCTCCCAAAGACGCTGCTCTCCTGTGAGAGTTAGGCCTGCGACACGTCTCAAAAAGGAGCTGGACTGCTGTGACCAGGGCACCCCCACTGGATGCAGATCTCGGGAGGTTTAGCTGGTGCAGGAGGGAGGAAATACAAGGGACCAAGGATGATGTTTTTAAGTGACAAAAATATTTTAATTTAATCTTGTTTTTTGGCCTCACCATGCAGCATGTGGGATCTTAGTTCCCTGCCCATGGATTGAACCCATGCCCACCTCCAGTGGAAACCTGGAGTCTTAGTCCCTGGACCAGTAGACAAGTCCCAAAAACATTTAAAAAATAATTTTTGTTACAAAAATCTTTCATCTGCCTAACTAGAAAAATTATATGTACTCAACCAAAGAAACTTGGGAAACCAAAACATAAAAATCAAAAAAATTTGTAATTTTATACTTGGAGCAAATCACTAAGTAACAGCTGATGTCTAGACTTTCCATCATTTTTTTCTATAAGTATGTATGTGTACACACATCTAACAAACGTGGCACAATGCAGTTCAAACTATTTCCTGTAAAGAAAGTACTTTTATATCCTGTTGTTGAAAGTCATTTACTTGAGGGGGAAATAGAGGTGCTAACTGTCTTCCTTGGGCATAACTGGATGGAAACAAGATACTTGGAGGGGCTTCCCCAGTGGCTCAACGGTAAGGAATCCAGAGCTGCAGGAGACGCAGGTTCAATCCCTGGGTTGAGAAGACCCCCTGGAGGAGAATATGGCCACCCGCTCCAGTATTGTTGCCTGGGAAATCCCATGGAGAGAGGAGCTTGGTGGGCTACAGCCCAAAGGGTCACAAAGAGTGGGACATGGCTGAGCAACTGAGCATAGCACAGGGTACTTGGAATCTGAGTTGATTCCATAGTGAGTCCCTGTGAAGGCCTCTGGGTTCTGTTTCGCTTCAGAAAACTGTCTCTCAGGGGCCTTGCTGGTAACCATCGAAGTGCATGATCAGCACGGTTTGTGGTTCTTTGCCCCCCAAAGGCCCCCACGAGAGCCCTGTTTTCCTAAGGAGAGTAAAGCAGAGGCGAGCATGTTTGGAACCACAAGACTTTAGATAACTTAAAAACCCTTCTCCGTGGCTCTGACTTCATTCAGCCAGGCTCCTCTGTCCATGGACTTCTCCAGGCAAGAGAGTACTGGAGTGGGTTGCCATTTCCTTCTACAGGGGATCTTCCTGACCCAGGGATCGAACCCAGGTCTCCTGCATTGCAGGCAGAGTCTTTACCAACTGAGCTACTAGGGAAGCCTTGACTTCATTCAGCACCACTTGGCTTTATGGCTGAGCTGTCTGAGCGGGCTGCTTTCAGCACCAGCTCACCAGGAAAGCTTTAGGGAGCCTTAACCCCTACCTGTGCTGGACAATGCTCCAAGCCCTGGAGGCTGCTATTAGGGCAGCGTGGACTTGGGGGCACAGCTGAAACCTAGAAGGACGGGAAAAATCTTCCCTGAGCATCAGATGAGATGACCTGATGTCCATGAATCTCATTTAAATGAGAGCTTCTTGGGTCTTTGCTCAGGTCCTACTGATTCTTGGTTTACACACAGTTCTAACACATTTTGGTTTTTCAGTTCACAGCCTATTTGAAGTGCTGGTAGAGGCTGTGGAGTGAGGAGCTGCAAGAAGCAATGGCTAACAGCCAAGGAGGAGGCAGAAACATGATACTAAAAACAGAAAACCATAGCACAGTGATTGGGAACCACCAAGTGTGGGGGACCACAGTCCCACACACCACACTGGGGGCATCCCAGTACTGTAGGATAGTGGTGCAGTTAGTGATCCTAATGACCCTAAAATGTCAGGCAAAACTTACATTGTGGTCAGCATAGTCACTGTAGAGTGTGTTAGATGTTTTAATAAGAATTGCATACTTATTAAAATGATATCTTAAGAGAAGTTTGGAGGCTTAAAACTTTGTTCTCTAGAAAATTCGTCATTGGAGAGATTGTCCTCTGATTTAATTTTGCTCTGCTGATGGGGCCCAGTTGTGTTGCCGAGCACGTGCTGGTAAGGCCAGGAGAGGCAAGGGTAGTACTAGGAGCATCCTTGGAACTTCAGCCTATGGTCACAGGCTGTTGTTGGACAAAGTTAAGTTTCAGGAAACTGGAAGCGGGAGGAGGTGATCTTACACAGAGTTGATTTCTTCAATGAATCGCAACTCACTGCAGCCACTTTTTAATCTTCAAAATTCCCCTGGGGGACTTCCCTGGTGGTGCAGTGGTTAAGACTTCACCTTCCAAAGCAAGGGGTGCAGGTTTGATCCCTGGTCAGGGAGCTAGGATCTCACATGCCTAGGGACCAAAAAACCAAACTATTAAAACAACAACAACAAAAAAAAACCCAGAAGCAATATTGTAACAAGTGCAATAAAGACTTTAAAAATGGTTCATGTTAAAAAAAAAAATTTCCCCTGGGAGGTCTGTTTCGGTTCTAGTTGGTTTGCTGGTGTGTGAAGTTGTTTTTTCTTTCATTCCTTTATGCTATTAATATTGGTGGAGGGGGCCTACTATGTACCAGGGACTGTGCTTGGAACTGTGAGTGCAGTGAGGAAATCGGCATCTGACTAACCATGAGGATAGGAAATACAACAGGCAACGGGCTAGGAGTGACCGAAAGGGGTCGAGTGATCAGGGAGTACTGCTTGAAGATCCGAGTGGCAGAAGGGGGAGCCAGGTGAGAAGACGGGGGCAGGACCTTCCAGCAAGAGCCAGTGGCACATGCAAAGGCCCTGGGGCAGGAATCCAGTGGGTGTGTTGGGAGAGGTCAGTGTGGCTGGAGGGGAAGGAGAGAGATAGAAGAAGCCAAGTTGGGAGGGGCTGGCTGGGTTTAGGCCCTGAGGGAACCAGTTTAATTTCAAACTGGTGACTATTTATGTGCCAGCTGGGCTTATAAGGTTTGGTTCTCTTGAAAGCCAGGCCCCTTGGCTCTGACCCCTGATGCCAGCTGCTTCCTTCCTTCATTGGGATGGGGGGCAGGTGGGTGGCAAGGGAATGCAGATGACTCAGTGCAGAGCCATCTCTGCTGCTAGAAAGTCAGTTGCACACCCACAGTCTCCTGACCATGGTTCATCTCTGTACCAAATGGCCTGACTCCCTGCCCCCTCGCTCCCCACTCCCTGCCCATCACTTCCTGGACGCTGAGTTCACACTCATGTCATCATCACTGTATGTTAGGTTAGGCAGGAGGGGAAGTGGGGGCTTATGATCCAGGATGGCCTCCATCCTCCCCCCGCCAACTGGGTCCTGCTTCCTGGCGTGACTTCTGTGGCCTCATCGGTAACACGGAGCTCTCGGCAAACATGGCTGCCTCTCCAGGCTCCTCCGCAAGGCAGTCCACAAGCCTTCAAGGACCAGGTGTTAAAAAGTCGCTCCCTGATGGCCACAACCTTGTACCCTTAGACCCAACGTGTCTCTCTTTTCTTTGACATGAGCATTTAGCAGCTGTGAAACTTTGGGCAAGATGCCACCCTTCTCTGAGCTTCAGTTTCCTCGTTTGTGAAATGCGGGTTATGATAAGGCAGTTCTGAGGATGAAATGCACTCGTGTCTGTGACGTGCTGACCTAGTGCAGAGGCTGGTGTGCAGTCCATAAGTGTTAACTCTATAAGTGTTAGCTGTGCGTATGTCCTTTAAATTGCTTTCATGCAGTTCTCAACCGGGGGCGGTTTGGCCCCTCTGGGGAATGGGCAGTGTCTGGAGACAGTTTTGGTCGTGGCAAGCGGAGTGGGCGTGCTCCTAATGGTGCCAGGATGCACCCCCCACCCCCGATGCAGATGTATCCGGTCCAAAATGTCAATGGTGCTGAGGTGGAGAAAAGTATTGAAAGTATTAGTCGCTCTGTCATGACCGACTCTGTGCAACCACATGGACTGTAGCCTGCCAGGCTCCTCTGTCCATGGTATTCTCCAGACAAGAATACTGGAGTGGGTACTCATTTCCTTCTCCAGAGGATCTTCCCAATCAAGGGATCGAACCTGCATCTCCTGCATTGCAGGGGGATTCTTTGCCATCTGAGCCACCAGGGAAGCAGAAATCCTGGCTTAATGCGGCTTTCAGAAATGTAGCAGAATTCATGTGGCTTACCCTCACTGAGCCTCAGGGCCCCACCTTTTTTAAAAAAAGCAGCAAATAATGTATATGGCTCTCTACACTTTAGTGAGTCCTGGGAAAACATTCAGGCTGCACTTCTTCAGTTTACACAGTGCCTCTGTGTGTGCGTCTCATTTGACTCTCAAGCGGTCTTGGGGAAGGTGGGACCTGGCACCTCAGTTTACGGGAGAAAGTTCCCTAGAGGGGGAGGTGACCTGGCTAGCCCGAGCTCCCAGAGCTGGAAGAGGGGAAAAGGGGCAAGCACTGAGCGCTTCTGGTTCAGCTGAACTCTGCCTGCCACACAGCTGTCCTGTGAGGCCCAAGCTCCATGGGAAGCCATGGTGTTTGTTCCCACTGTTCTCTTTCTGGTTTCTGCCGCCTTCTTCCCTTCCTGGGGGCTGGTACGGTGGCATGGTCTTTGGCATTCAAAGACCAATCAATGCGCTTACCTTCTTCTCTTTTCTCCCCCTTGGCCTTCCTTGCTCAGTTGTCCTCTCCTGTACCTCCAGCCCTGGCTAATTCTAGAACATTCCCAGCAGTCACTGAGGCACTGAGAATCACCTACAACCTAAAGAGACCAAATTGGTCACAGCAGCCTAACGTGCTTTTCTTTGTACGAGAAGTGATGGCTTCTGCCTGTGCTGGCCCTGACAGCCAGGCGTCCTGCTCACCCACTCGGCCGGAGCTCCAGCGGGGCAGGCCAGCAGAGGAACCCGCGAAGCCACCGCCAGCCACGAGCACATCCTGTTACTGGCCCGCCCAGGATTCTGGACAAGTCAATTTTGTTTTTGGCTGCACCCCACACAGCATCCGGAATCTGAGTTCCCTAACCAGGGATCAAACCCATGCCCCCTGTAGTGGAAGCTTGGAGTCTTAACCACTGGAACACCAGGGAAGTCCCCTGGACAAGTTAATTTTTTAAGTTATTTTTCATTGCAAAAAAAAAATGCAGGAGCTGACTCATTGGAAAAGACCCTGATGCTGGGAAAGGTTAGGGTTAGGGTTAGGGTTAGGGTTAGAAGAGGGCAACAGAGGATGAGATGGTCGAGTGGTATCATTGACTCGATGGATATGAGTTTGGGCAAATTCAGAGAGATAGTAAAGGACAGGGAAGCCTGGCGTGCTGCAGTCCATGAGGTTGCAAAGAGCTGGACACGACTGAGCGACTGAACAACAATTGTAAAATTACTACATGCATTGTTAAGATTAAGAAGAGAAAATGACACCATCCAGAAGATGACGTGAAAGGCTAAAATCCCCCAGTTGCTGCCTCTTCACTCTCACTTTCTGCCTCATGCTGTGTATCCCTCCAGACCCTGAACGTTTGAAAATGGAGTGCTTTGAAATCTGCTCAGTGACTTGAGGTTGTGGCAGATGAAAGATTTAGAACAGGATTCTGCTCCACAAGTTTCTGGGTACCTGTTTACACGCTGGTCTTGCTCTGAAGCTTCTGGGTTGAATTCCACAGTGTAGAATGGTGGGTTCCCTGGAACAGCAAGGAGATTGGAGAAGAGGGAAGGTCCTTGCTCATGGGACCATGAAAGAGAGGGCTGCAGGTTCGAGGGGGCAGGGGTGCTCTTTCTCCTTCAACAAATCGTAGGAACCCCAATGCCTACACTTACTGCAGATTTTGAGGCTTTACAGGAGGCCCTCATCCAGGCTTCAGGGTTGAGGCATGCTAAGTCTCGTCTGGGGAGGACAGAGCGGAGGCAGGTTTTTTCCACTGAAAAGGAAGTCCTCAACCTCTGATGTTTAAAAAAAAAAAGAAAAATTGAAAGACTTCAGTGAGATGTCGACGCTCCCAGCCACATCCTTGACAGAGAAAGGAACCAAGCAGCAGACCTGTTCTTTTTTTCAGCAGTGTCGTTTCTGTGAACTTTCCCAGACCCCAAGAAGTAAGATTCGCTTCCTTCGTCGACCTCGGTAAGAAGGGCTGGAGCAGCTGGTGAGGACCCAGAGGAGGCGGAGGGGCTGCCTCGCCTCCCGGGGTCCACTCCCTCTCCCAGTCCCTCATCTCTGCAAGGCTGCGATGGTGGCTGAAGCAGGGATTCCTGGGTGCCTCAGTCTTGGCGCCAGCTGACCTTTGCTCCCGAAGATCGAGCCCAGTCCAGAAAATGGCATGTTCCAACGGGCACAGCCAGAAAGAGCAGTTTGTGGGTTTCCACTCAAATGCAAGGAGCGTTGGATCCTGGCGTTTGCCACAGCCCTTTGGCTTCTGAGGGTGGGGCAGGAAGGACAGCATTTGAAATACTACTTTTTTTTTTTTTTTTTACAACTTAAAAATAGTGTTTAAGGGAAGAAGGCGGGGGAAAGGTACCAGTATAGCCCTGAACTCTCTCCGTGATGGCAAAAGGCAAGGATAAAATACCTCCACCCCACACAGAAGGTGTGTCATTCAGCTTTGGATTTGAGGATTAGGGACTTCAGGAACAAGTGGATGGCCACCTCCTCCATCCCCCAGCCCCTGACAGTGTGATAGCACCAGACCCATGGGCTTGCGAGGGGATTCCACTTTCAGGGGCCACTGCCTCCATCCGTGTTCGGCCTCTCTCTGGAGTTCTGACCTCACCCTGGCACGTGGTCCACCTCTAGGGGGGCCCGTTCCAGAAGCAGGAGCAACACCCAGGTGACGGAACCTTCTCTGTGGCCTTCCCTGGAGCTCTGGGACCAGGGCCGACCCAGCTTCGTCATCTCTCCCGCTCTCCGCCAGCTGCCCTCGGGCCTTCTCTCCCATACCCCCATCACAGAGGGGAAGGTGGTCTTTGACCCAGGGGTGGGGGTGTCCCCATCAGTGCCCCTGCGCCAGGAGCCTCTACAGCACCCAGCTGATCCTTGCATGGGGACTGGCTCTCTTCATGCTTTGCATCTGCTTGCGTGGTGTGAAAGTGTGTCTGCAGTCTGCATGTGCAATTACATTCTAGAACTGCAGTTTGTGGACACTTGTATACCTTTTCAGTCATTTTCACATCAAAACTAAATCAAGTGCTTGAAGCAAATATGAAATCCCATTAATAAAATTTTCTGTTGCAGGAAAGGTTTCATGTTTTTTCCTCTTGGTATCCAGTTGAAATTACATTCGTGGAAGGCTTTGCAGTGTATATGTTTAGTTTAGGTCTTTAATGTCCTTGTGTTTTTTGTTGTTTTTTTGGGGGGGACCATGTCACATGGCATGCGGGATCTCAGCTCCCCACCAGATCAGGGATGGAACTCATGCCCCTTGCAGTGGAAATGCAGAGTGCAAACCACTGGACTGCCGTCTTGTCTTCTAAGATGGGTTAGAAGATTTATTAGCCTTGCAATGTACTTGATTGAGACAGGGATGAAGCCTCCACGGAGGGGCCCTCAAAACTGGTTAAGCATCTCATTCTCTACACGACTGAGTATGTGTCTGTGAGGGAATCCTTTCCAGAGCAGCAGACAAAACAGTCTCAAATCAGAGCCCCTCGTGGGTATTTTCCATCACAGAAAGGCAAATCCTAATTAGTTGCGCTGTCTGGGGCCTGGGGAGGGTGGGGTGCCTTGCTGTGTATCAACCTTGAGTTGGGGGACCTCGTGGCAGGAAGCCTCCCTTCTTGGTTTTCACTGTGAGTCCCACCTCTGGCAGACTAAGGGTTGGATCCCAAGGCCAAGACACTAAGTGATTTACAGTCCTGGCATGTAGCTCCCAGATGTGGGGCTGCTGAAATCTGAAACCTGCACGGACACAGCTGTGTTGGCAAAAAAAAAGGTAGAAATGCAACTTTGCTGCCAACTTGGGTTTTCTGCTCCATCGGCTGCCTGTCTCCCCGAAGGGCTGTCTGTGTGCGTTAGAGCTCTGCTCCCTTGGTCTATGGTCCGCTGCCCACAGTCCCAGCCCACCTGGGTCTCCACCTTCTTCTTTCGCTTCCCTGCAGATAACTTGAGGTGCGTGGTCGGGCTGATGACCGCAGTCCAGCCCTGGTGAGTCTAGTTCTCCCATCAGAGAGTCCTGGTCTTGTGGAGCCTTCTGGAACCCCTAAGGGCTGTCTCATTTTCTGCGCTCAAGCAGGAGTGAGGTGACGTCAATAATTTACCTGTGTTCATTTCCAAGAGCTGTCGTAACAGATGATTGCAAACTAAGTGGCTTAAGAAAACAAGTGGTGTTTTTTTTTTCTCTCATAGCTCAGGAGGCCAGAAGTCTGAAACCTGAGTATCAGGCAGGGCCGTGTTGTCTCTGAAAGTTGGAGGGGAGATCCTATCCTTCTCTCTTCCAGCAGCTCCTGACAATCTTTGGTGTCCCTGGCTTATAGTTGCATCCCTCCAGCCTCTGTCTTTACTTGAGCTTCTTCTGATTGTATGTCTCTCTGTGTGCTCTCTCTCTTTTTCTTTTAAGGACATCACTCCTTGGATTTAGTGAAATGAAAAGTTGCTCAGTTGTGTCTGACTCTTTGCGACCCCATGGACTATAGCCCGCCAGGCTCCTCTGTCCATGGGATTCTCCAGGCCAAGGATACTGGAGTGGGTTGCCCTGCCCTCCTCCCGGGGATCTTCCTGATCCAGGGACTGAACCCGGGTCTCTTGCACTGGAGGCAAATGCTTTACTGTCTGAGCCACAAAGAAAGCCCCCTTGGATTTAGGGCCCACTCTAAGCCAGGATGACGTCATCCTGAAAGCCTCAGCTAACCCTATTCCTAAATAAAGTCACATACTGAGGTTCCGGGTGGATGTCAATTTGGGGGACACACTGTTCAACCTCCTACACTGACCTTTGGGGATGTTTATTTCCCACTTAAATACACAAGCTAACACATTAGAGAATGTATTTGGGGTCATTGTTTTCAGTTTTAGTGAACTTTGAACATTCGGTGTTTAGTCACTTGACACTCATGTTCATTTTTCCACGTTAAACTCTTTTCACAATCTCCGTTTTTAGTGACCACCTCTCACTCTGCCATAGGAGTGGTGGGATGGCCTGGAGGTAGGCGTGTGGGCTCGAGAGCTGGACGGCCAGTGTTTGCATCCTGCCGATCTCTTTCGCTCACTGTCACAGGCTGAATTGTGTCTCCCCTCAAATTCAGATGTCAGACTCCCAAGCCCCAGGACCTCAGAGTGTGACTAGTTGGAGATGGGGGTCTTCAAAGAGGTGATTAAATGAGGTCCTTGGGGTGGGTCCTAATTCAATCTGACCAGTGTCCTTATAAGGAGAGGTGATTAGGACATAGAAACACACAGAGGAGAGACCAGATGAAGACCCTGGGGAAGACGGCCACCTACAAGCCAAGGACAGAATCCTCGAGAGAAACCAGCCCTGCTGTCACCTTGATCTTGGACTTCCAGCCTTCAGAGTCCCGAGAAAGGAAATTCCTGCTTTTCATGTCACCCAGTCGTTGGTACTTGACATGGCAGCCGAGCTGACAATATACCAGCCACGGGCGCAAAGCAACCAACCTTGGCCCAGTTCTTTCCCTTGTGTACTCGGGGTCCTCAGGGGTTCAGTGAAGATTAGAGAGGATGCTCCATGCGTTGCCTGGCATGTGGTTTGAAGGCATTCTTACTGGGATTGGTACACCTTGAATTGTTTCACCAGCCCTTCTGTCGTTGCTCAGTGGATGGGCCCCATTCATTCACTGGGTGAACCTCCGACATGACCATTTGCCCTGTGATGAAGGCTGAAGGTAACTGGTCTTTGGCCACTTTCTTGCAAGAAATTTTTAGGACATTCTCAAAGTCATCATTGCTGAGGACCCACGAGGGGCCCTGGGTTGGAGCTGCCTATTGCCATGAGCCCCAAGGCCAGTGCCCAGGAGACCTTTTGCTGGTGGCAGTGAAGACCCCGTCAGAGGTGCCAGGCAGCTCCTAGCCCCAGAAAATGAGGCTCTTGGTAACCACATCCCTTTCCTTCTTCAGATCTGTCCCGGTCTGATGCCTCCAGCTGCTACCCGGTGACTCGGTGGCACCAGGAGACTGGCGAGGACTCCTGAAGAGGGAAACCCCAGCTTGAGGGCCTCCATGGGTATCTCACACCCGCCCACGGCAGGGAGTGGTCCGTGCGCTCTTGTTAAATAGTTTATAGCCCCGTCCTCCCGAGCTTGCTGGCTCCAGGCGTGCCGAAGGGGGAACTGAGCATCTCCGTGAGGCTGAGCCCTCCTGCTGGAACCACCTCCCCGCCCCACTCCCCCACCACCTCGGGCCGGGCGCCTCCAGCCCCGGCCTTTCTTCTTCTTTTCTCGAAGAGCCGCAGCAGGCAAACAGGATGCACCACTCCCACACGCGGAGACTCAGACGAGACACTTGGGTCGAACCGCATCCTGCTGGTGGTGCTGGGTCCCATCTGCTGCGGGCCTGGTTGGGAGGAGGGGGTGGGGGCTTGGTTCCCCAGGTCGGGGGCACTCAAGAGCCTGGTTTCATTAGTCACACTTCAAGCATCATTTCAAACGGTGAACTGGATGAGCGTCTCAAAGTCCCCTTTGGAGGTTCTTGTGCCTGGAAGGGCTGAATGATGCAGGTCGTGATGAGGGATGGTAACACACCTGCGCGATATGATACTGGCATTTCTCCCCTCCTGGCTCACCCCCGCCTATGACTTTTGTATTTTCTGGGAGGTTTTTGGCTTTAATGAATACTTTCTCCAAACCTTATCGAAGCAGTCTAAGATGACAAGATTGCTACAAAATAGATGCCCACTCTGGAGAGGCGCAAGGCGGGGGCCTTTGGAGCATGCTGTCTCTGAGCAGGTTGACCGAACTGGAAGGGCACTCCCAGAAGGGCAAGCAGCAGCTCAAGAGTTTTAGGAAAACCCGAAGTCCAAACTCGGCTGAGAGCAAAACGATGTAGGCAGTTCTCCCATGTTTGGAGCTGTCTTGGGAAAACGAAGGTGTCAAGGCCAAGTTCCAGCTCTCCCAGCCCCCGGCCAGATGTTCCGAGTCCGTGGACACCATCAGGCGTTTCATTTGCGGCATAGTTTATGTGCCTGTGGTGAGAGGGTGGGTTTAAAAGATGTTTTACCGCCCACTTGGTGACCCTGCCTGGCAACGAGCGTCTTTCTAGACGCCCCTGGAGCTTTCTGTTTGTCGAGGCCATGGTGGTGCAGTCAGTGAAGGTGCCAGGTTGCGTGGTGTGAATTCTCAGTCTGCACAATGTCCTGAAAGTCCAGTGGGAAGGTCTGAGACAGAGAGAAACTTCTCAAAATAAGAGACTGTCCCTCGATAGCCTGAAGGTGCTTCCCTTTTGTTTCCCCCTGTTCCCACCCCTTGGCAGGGCAAGGGAGGACTGTAGCAAAGCATGAGGAGGCATTGGGGGAGGAGGATGTTGGGAACAGGGACTCTGGCTGAGAAGGGGGGAAACTCTTTGCAAACTTGGGGTGCAGCAGGTGGCACTCCTCTAATCCATCAGGGGTCCTCCCCTCGCACCTGGCAAGTATGTATTAGAATGACTTCTTTCCCAGAGATGCTCTCCTGGGCCTGTGTGAGCGAGCAGGTGTCTGCATCCTGCAGCTGACTGCTATTTTCTTTAATTAGAGCCTGTTCCCAAAGCCCCTCCTCCCTGAGCTTGTCATTCCACTTCTCTGCCCTGCACTGAATAAGCCCCATTTTGTTTCTTGGCGTAATAATAGGTTTGTGTAAGACCTTGGTTGCCAGACTTCTGGGGGCCTAAATATTAGCATCGTCTTATATGATAGTGGCCTTTACTTCATCGTCTCTACAGATATGGCTTCTCTTCTACCTCAAGTTCCCGGAGACCCACATCCCTGTATTATCTAACCTGAATACAGTGGTGATTCTATTTTTTTTTTTTTTTAAAGTGGTGATTCTTAAAGTACCTCTTGATCCAAGGGTATGCATCAATGCTGTGTGAATCTAGACTTCTGTGAAAAATATAGATTTGCTCGTGTGACTCTTTAAGCTCTTATATTCCATTGAGATAATTTCATAATGACCCCAAACATCCAGGAAACCTGCATGGTCTACCGCAAGACTTACTTCAGCTTTCCTTGGGTGTTTGGCATGCATGTGCATTCCTTGGCACATGATCATGCCCCTGCTCAGTCGCTCATTCGTGTCCAACTCTTTGTCGCCCCATGGACTGTCGCCCCTGCAGGCTCCTCTGTCCATAGAATTTTCCAGGCAAGAATACTGGAGTGGATTGCCATTTCCTCCTCCACGGGATCTTCCCGACCCAGGGATCAAACCCGTGTTTCCTGCATTGGCAGGAGGGTTCTTTGCCACTGTACCACCTGCAAAGCCCCAGCACATGATAGGTATTTAATAAATATTCAATGATTTATAATTTTCCTTTTCCCCTTAGATCTTCAACCTCATGAAGTATGACAGTTACAGCCGCTTCTTAAAGTCTGACTTGTTCTTAAAACACAAGCGGACCGAGGAAGAGGATGAAGAATCACCAGATGCCCAGACTGCAGCTAAAAGAGCTTCGAGAATTTATAACACATGAGCCCTCCAGGCACTAGCAGGACTGGCAGCTTTCAGAACCGAAGGAACTCACTCTCAGGACCATGCAGGGTGCATAATGGCTTTGTTATCTGCAAGGACTGAAATGTACAAAAACCCTTCCATAGGATCTGTGTATTTTATTATCTGCTTGACCAGTAAGTTTTGCATGATGGCTAATCTTAGATAAAAAGACAAATAGCTTTGAAGTTTTAGTTCTGTCTCACACACAAAAGTGAAATAGTCCTTACACACTGGACATCTTGAGTATTTTATGGCTTGATTAAACTTCATGTGAGGCCTCCAGGTGAAACTTCACAGCCACATCTTCTCTTTGACGTCTTCACCCTCCCTCCGTGGGTGGGTCACTCGGGTCCACGGCTTCACTTGGTGAATCAGCTCAAGAATGAGTTGATCTGGCATGCTCAAGCCACTGGGGGCTTGTCTGTCAGATGCCTCTTGGGTTAAATATTTCTAGAGAATAAGTTCAGTGCTGGGAAAAGAAAATTCATCGCAGCCTCTAAAGATTCGGGGAGTTGCGTGTGAGTATCATCAGAGGGCTTTTATTTCTGAGGTTTGGGTTTGTCCTGGTTTTGCCCACAATCTGTGACATTTCATGCAACACAGATAAGCAGTTCATTCTGACAGAAACAAGATCTCAACCAGGAAGAAAGAAAACCGGGAGACGGTTCAGGGTCCCCATGGCGATGCAAGGTGGTGCTGAATGGGAAGGTGGCACCCGGCCCCTGCTGATGATGGAGGGTGGGGGAAGTTCGCTCCTCTCACAGCCCATTGGGTGAAACCCTTTCTTCTTAGTGCCTACCCCTTGCTAGACTTCTTAACTCTGGGCTTGAGACTTTAACCAGAGGATGGAATGGAAATGCTGTCTTTGGAAGCTCCCTCTTGGGCTAGAGTCTGTGAGTGAAGTCCAACGGTCCCAGGTGGTCCTAGCCAGCCCAAGTTCCCCCCACCCCTGCCCCCAGCAAAGCCCAAGGTCAGGCATGGTTACTTTCTGCTCACTGTTCCTGCCATCTGCTGCTGCCAGACCTTCTCCAGCATATTTGCCAAACCTTAAACTTCTGTTTATACAAACAAAGCAACTAGACTCTTACTTGAGAGCCTTCCAACTCAGACATTCCATTTGCAAAACTCCCTGCTGTTGACTATGACTCTATGATTTATCAATCAAACCAGGACACTTGAGAGAGAAAGGCAGTGAGTTGAATCATTGCGCTGGGATAACAGGACATCAGCCAGTTCTGTTCTGGGTGAAACCCATTCACATTGTCGCCTTGCTGACCCCCCTCTCCTGGCATGACCACTTGGGCAGTCCTCCAGATTCTCATTGTCCCTTCACTGTGGTTGAATGCCCCCATCTTTCCTTTCTGGGTCTTAGGGTGACATTGGTTGCTTCCAACCGAAGCACACAGCTGAACCTCATCAGAAACAGTAAACACTTGATCTCCCCCGCTCCCAACAGGTGATCTGCCTCCCCAGGTCATCCCAGACAGGTTTTCTCTCTGCCTGGAATGAGATGGTCGTCCTGAGAATGACACCCAAGGGCCCTGTCATCTGGGAAATTCAGTCCATCTTCAAGCAGAACAGATTGATGTGCTTTTAGGAGTAAGGAATGAAAAAAAAAAAAAAAGAAAGAAAGAAATAGGTTCTCTAGCTGAACTTACAGTTTACTAGCCAGAGAAGTGCAGAGATGCAGACCGCCCCGCCCCGCCCCCCAACCCCAGTCCTGCACTGTCCCAGACTCAGGATAATTTCAAGGCCCCATGGAGCTGAGCGAGTGGCTTGTGTGATATTGCCTAGTCGTGTCCGTCTCTTTGTGACCCCATGGACTGTAGCCCACCAGGCTTCTCTATCCATGGAGTTTCCCTGGCAAGAATACTGGAGTGGGTTGCCATTTCCTCTTCCAAGGGATTTTCCCGACCCAGGGATCAAACCCGTGTCTCCTGCATTGCAGGTGAATTCTTTACCCACCGGGCCACCTGGGAAACCCTGGTCGTCCTATTTGAGAGCTTGTTCCGGGCGGGTCCCAGAGACTGCAGATGGCTGGGAACCCTCTTTCCGGCTTTCACATTTTTACCCCTGGGTTCAGAGACCCTTTGAGGTGGTGATCTCTTCAGAAACACATAAAGGAAACAGCTAGTTAGCCGGAAGCCTGTCTGCCAAGAGAAGAGCCTCTTGCTTAAGA
This sequence comes from Cervus elaphus, assembly GCF_910594005.1. Classification (NCBI taxonomy): domain Eukaryota; kingdom Metazoa; phylum Chordata; class Mammalia; order Artiodactyla; family Cervidae; genus Cervus; species Cervus elaphus. Next base: position 81,747,450 of record NC_057829.1, on the reverse strand, counting down.
GCTGCCTGAAAAACTCCCCAGTGGGAGGGGGAGCCGCTTATGTTTAACCACAGCTTACTCCCACCAGCATGTACTCACACCACCTCCCCCAGCTTGCTCCCGCCTGGCTGTCTACAGCCCTTCCAAGTGCAGAACCAGGCAGGTACAGAATGCAGCTTCCAAAAGCCGTTGCAACAGTGAGATGGAAGTGTAGGGCATCTGTGTCCCCAGATGATGCTTCCACACTCAGCTTTTCACTTTCCCCCTATCCATTTATTGATTAGTAACTTAATTGCACCTGGGGCCTCCGTGATGGCTCAATGGTAAAAAAAAAAAAAAAATCCGCCTACTGAGGCAGGAGACACAGGTTCAATCTCTAATCTAGGAAGATCCTACACGCTGTGGAGCAACTAAGCCCATGAGCCACAACTACTGAAGCCTATGCACCCTAGAGCCCACGCTCCACAACAAGAGAAGCCACTGCAATGAGAAATCCGTGCATCACCACTTGTCGCAACTAGAGAAAACCCAGCGCAGCGATGAAGACCCAGCACAGCCAAAAATAAATAAGTAAATAAAATTATTTTAAAAGAATAAATAATAGTGTCTTCTATGGGCTAGGGACTATGTCTGGTTGTTGTTGTTGAGCTGCTAAGTCGTGTCTGACTCTTTGCGACCCCATGGACTGCAGCACACCAGGCTTCCCTGTCTTTCACTGTCTCTCGGAGTTTGCTCAGACTCATGTTCAACTCTTGTCCATTGTGTTGGATGCTCAGATTCAATGGGGACCGGGTAGCTGCCATGATGATTCAAGCTTCAGTGGGATTCACAGGTGTGTTAAAATGTAGGTGTTATTATTCAGGTATGGTATTATTCAGGTATGGTTAGCCCAGGATATCAGGAGATGCTTATCATTGACAGGAGAGTCTGTTACAGTTTCTAAGTAAGAGGAGGGAGCAGGTCCCGCCATGCAGAGCTGATGGGAAATCACCAGGGTCGGTCAGGAGGTGGAGAAAGTGAGGGGGAAATGTTGGCAAAAACCTTTATTGTGGTTTCCTTGGAAAGGGTGGGACAAAAAGTAGGACTGGCCAGCTTGGATCATTTCCATGGGCTCTGGGGCTTAGGCGGTGTCCCTAACGGCCTGGTATCTGGGTTGAATGATTAGGGCAGGTGGCCCAGAGTGGAAGCACCCCATAAAGAAGGGTCTAGGGGTGCCAGCTCTGGGTTGCTCAGTTGTTTTCTATCTCTAGGAATTAGCTGGTGCTGTGAGGAGCAGTGCCTCCAGGGCCAGCCAGGACCCAGAGGTCAAAGTTTAGTCACTCAGTCGTGTCCGACTCTTTGCAACCCCATGGACTGCAGTATGCCAGACCTCCCTGTCCATCACCAACTCCCAGAGTTTACTCAAACTCATGTCCATTGAGTAGGTGATGCCATCCAACCATCTCATCCTCTGTCGTCCCCTTCTCCTCCTGCCTTCAATCTTCCCCAGCATCAGGGTCTTTTCAAATGAGTCAGTTCTTCACATCAGGTGGCCAAAGTATTGGAGTTTCAGCTTTAGTATCAGTCCTCCCAATGAATATTCAGGACTGATTTCCTTTAGGATGTACTGGTTAGATCTCTTTGCTGTACAAGGAACTCTCAAAGAGGTCAAAGCATCAGAGTAAAACATACATTTAAATCAACAGGCTGCAGGGTCTCAAAACATAGATGCTAAAAAAACAAAACAAAACAAAAAAAAACATAGATGCTGTGTTTGACCGGGCCTATGTTTTAAAGCTGTCCAAGCAATTGCCTCGGGCAGAGCACCAGTGGGATCTCCGATTGGCCGAAGAGTCGTTCACATCCTATTGCCTTAAGGCTGGTCACATTCTATGTTATCTGCTAGCTCCAGAGTCTGTGCCCTGATTGCCATCTCCTGTGAGCAGATCAGTACAGCCTTGGTGATATTTTCCTCTGTGACTGCGGTCATTAACGATACCTCCAGATCCACCCTGCTGACTGGCCCAGAATCTGCCGTGGTCCACGCTCCGGCAGCATCTTGCCTTCTGATGCACAGAACTCCCCTCCAAAGCATGGCAGGGGTCACCTCACACTCAGAGAACACCTTTCCAAGTGTTTCCACCACTTCATCTGCAAAACCTTAAAAAGGAGAACAGCTATTTCTCCCATTGTAGAGACGAGGAAATGAAGACAAAGGACATGACTCACACAGGCTCATGAGTGCTAGGGTCTGTGTTGGAACCAAACACAGATCTGTCTCCTGATCCTAGCTCCCTTTTTGGGTCCATCCTCTGCCTGGACAGGACCCTAGGGGAGCCCAGGGCTGGGGTGAATACTGGCAGTTAGTAAAAATGGTCACTTACACAGCAGATACTTAAAGAGCAACTACTACCTTCTCCTGGGCTTCCCTGATAGCTCAGTTGGTAAACAATCTGCCTGCAATGCAGGAAACCCCCGTTTGATTCCTGGGTAAGGAAGATCTGCTAGAGAAGGGATAGGCTACCCACTCCAGTCTTCTTGGGTTTCCCTTGTGGCTCAGCTGGTTAAGAATCCACCTGCCATGCGGGAGACCTGGTTCGATCCCTGGGTTGGGAAGATCTCCTGAAGAAGGGAAAGGCTGCCCTCTCTGGTATTCTGGCCTGGAGAATTGCATGGACTATATAGTCCATGGGGTCACAAAGAGTCGGACATGACTGAGAGACTTTCACTTGCTGCCTTCTCCTAACTATAGGAATGGAGGAGGTTTCAAGGATAAGGCATCAACCCTGCCTCTAAGGGAGCAGCTTATCAGCAGATGAGAAGGGGTCACTACCAAACACTCTGCTACAAGAAAGTAAGCGACCAGCCCCTGGGAGAGAGACTGATGGGGCAAGACTGGCTGGTTGTGTTCATCTCTTAGGTTTACACGCTCAGTTGTTTTGTTTTTTCCCTCCCTAAATATCAGAGTGTTAATTAAGCTTCACGTCAACATTGGTGGTGAAGTGATTTCATTCGAGAAACATGAGAATGAGTACTCTGTTTTTATTGGGATAAGCTTTTTATTTTTTTAAAATTTTTAAAATATGGGCCATTTTAAAAAGGTCTTTATGGAACTAGCCACAACATTGCCCCTGCTCCATACTTTGGGCTTTCGGCTTCAAGGCATATGGGATTCCACACCAGGGATCAAACCCACACCCCCCACACTGGAAGGCAAAGTCCCAACCACTAGAGTGCCAGGGAAGTTCTGGGGATAAGAGTTTTTAAAATGAATATGTATTTTTTAAATTTTTTATTTATTTTTAATTGAAGGATAATTACAGTATTGTGTTGGTATCTGCCGTACATTTACATGAATCAGCCGTCGGTATACATATGCCCCCTCCCTCTGGAGCCTCTCTCCCACCCCACCCCATCCTACCCTTCTAGGTTGTCACAGAGCCAGGGATAAGCTTTTTAAATTCCAGTCTCGGGTGAACTCCAGAGAATGAAGACTTAGTTAAGTAAGTTTTTCATTGTGTGTGTGTGCACACTCAGTTGCTCAGTCGTGTCCGACTCTTTGCGACCCCTTGGACTGTGATTTTATTAATATGTCCTTGCATGTGCTAGAGTTGGGAGTTGATGAATTGGTACCCAACTCCCAGGTCCTTGCTCTGAATCCGTAAGCACACTTTGTTTATACGCTCTGCAAATACTCGGCAAGCGCAGTCATGACTCACATTCTGTCATTATTTACTTTCCTTTTGGCTGTGGATGTTCTAGAACTTGCATCTATTTAAGTGCTAAATGTTCGTGCTGTACCGTTAGCTTCCAGGGTTTTAAAGCTGTGCTTCTTCTCCAGCTTAGCAGCATATACTGTGGCGGGGTTCATGCCCCGCAGCTGGGAGGGGAGAAACCTCACACCCAGAGGGAGGCAGGGGTGGACTGCTGAAATGGCCCCCTCATGGCTTTCCTGGCATTCCCACAGGAAGTGCAAGCTCTGCGAGTCCAAAGCTGCTCAAGCAGAAACCTCACGGTCCCTCTGCTTGGGGCTCTGAGAGGGGGTCTTGCCGGTCGTACCTTCTTTGGGTGCTTACAGGGTACTCCCAGGGCTGTATCCATTGCAGAAAGTGGGGACCTTTTCCGAACTCCCACAAAGCCACAAGGCTGGAGCACCTGGATGTGGGCTGATGGTCTCCCCTTTTCTGTACTTCTATGTCTGATCCATCAGCAACCCTCTAGCGCCTTCTCCCAAATCTAGCTTGAACGTGTCCACCCTTCCTGTCTCCGCGACCCCAGGTCCTGACCAAGCTGCCTCCCTCATCTCTTGTCCAATGGAGTCTCCTCGCTGGTCAGTCCTTCTCACCCCACACCCCCTCCCCACCTTCTTCCAGCATCCACCTTTTAAAAGCACAACCCTGAACCCCGTTGCTCACCTACATAAACCCCTTCTGGGCCTTTCTTTGTTCTCCAGTGTTCAGATCATGACCATGGCCTCCTGACTGCAAAGGCAGGAGAGCTGAGCCCAGCCCCACCTCCCCTGCCGTGGTACCTCTCCGGCTCACTTGAGTACAGCTCAGATGTGAGCAGGGCACGGATGCTGCTTTCTGCAGCCTCTGCTCAGGCTGCCCCCTCCTGACCGTGGCTCCTTCCTGTCTCAGGCCAGATGTCAGCTCCTGGGAGAGGTCTATCCGGAGGACCCCACCAAGCAGCCCCCTGTCCTTATGCCCCCTTTCCAGCACCCCCAGAACCCAGGCACAAGGCTATTTCTCTGTTACCCGTTTATGACCTCTCTCCCCAAGGACAGGGACGGGATGTGTTTCACTGAGTTTCCAGAGGCGAGCCTACTGCCTGGCCCCGAGCAACCACAGGGCAGGCCCTCCATCAACGTTCCTTGAGTGAGCAAAGGAATGTCAAGTGGACCAGGGTCTCAGATTTTGGTTGATCTCATTCACAGCCCGGCATCTCAGTGTCAGCCCTTGGTAATGGTCAACCCTTGGGATTGCAGAGTGGGGAGGCCCACCACTTCCTGAGCACGTCCCATGCACCTGGCATTGTGCGAGGCGCACGGCAGATGGCATCAAACTTGGGCAGTGGGCGTGGCTTCCACGGTATCACAGGGCATTGAACATGCACCAGGCCACTGTGGCTTACGGTTGGGGCTGCCAGGATTGGAAGCCAGGTCTTTCAGACTCCTCTCTCCACCCTACCATCTTTCTCCACACTAGGCTGGCCCAGATTGCAGCTCAGACAAGTCTTTGGTCGTTACAGCAAAAAAATCCAGCTGGTCTCAACCCACTCTTCCTTTTCTTTCACAGGACATGGAGAGGGCACCTCACCCCAGCCAGGGCGGTACAGTCAAATACTCCTTTAAAAAGTCTGCTCTGAAAAAAAAAAAAAATAAAAATAAAAAATAAAAAAATAAAAAGTCTGCTCTGGCAGCAACCAAGACCCATCACAACCAAAAATAAGCAAATAATTAAAAAGGCAAAAATAAGTCTGGTTTGGTGTTTACAGTCAATTTGGGGTTTTATTCCACTTTAGTGATATATCATGACCATCTTTCCATGCCAGTAAACATAATTATACACCATCAAAAAAAAAAAAAAAAAGTCCAGCTTCAAGATTATCTAGGAAAGATAAATGTTCCCCTTGCACTAATTCCAGCACAGTTTATATGCTATTTTGCAACACGGGCAAACTGTTTTCTTCTTATTTAAGCATTTAAACTCTGTTTTTTAAACTGTTATGGCATACAGATCACCAAAGAGTAACAGATGTCTATTTGATAGAGATGTTCCCAGGAAAAGAATCTGTTGTTTCTTGGTCTCCAGAGGAAGGATGTCTTTGCAAGTATGTGACTTTTGGTCCACATGTCGCCCCTCTTACCCTCGTTAAGAAGAATCGAGGAGAAATACAGTGTCGCTGGCTGCCTTGTAAACATCTCTATTGAGACCCTGGTCTCCCAGGAGGGCTGTCCTTTCCCCTTCTGGAGGGAGGATTTATCTCGATTTTCTTAGGTGGTTACCTTAACCATGGCCCATCTGGAGATGTGAAAACATGGGTCCACTTTTACCAAATTGGCAGCTTTCCCCTGAATCTTAGCAGTGGAAGAATCTCAATTATCTTTTAAAATAATTTTACTTCTTTATTTTTGGCTGTGCTAGCTCTTGGCTGCTGCACCGGCTTTTCTCCAGTTGCAGCGAGCGGGGGCTGCGCTCTGGTTGCGGTGCGCGTGCTTCTTCTCATTGCGGTGGCCTTTCTTGTTGCAGAGTTCAGGCTCTGGTGTGTGTGTGCTTCGGTGGTTGTGGCACAAGGGCCCAGTAGTAGCCACGTGTGGGCTCTAGGGCAAGGCTTAGCAGCTGTGGTGCACAGGCTTTGTTGCTCCATGGCATGTGGGATCTTCCAGGATCAGGGATCGAACCTGTGTCTCCTGCTTTGGCAGGCAGATTCTTTACCACTGAGCCACCAGGAAGCCCATCAGTTATTTTTATTATTACTATTTTTTTTTTTTTTTTTACTATTGACTAGCATGAGAATTTCAACTGAGATCGTATCATGGAGTTCAACTGCCTAAATTCTAATCCAGCTTCATGATGGATGATCTCTGTGATCTTGGGCAAGTCACGTATCTTTCCAAGCCTAAATTCCCTCACCTGTTAGGTGGGGATAACATTGACTCAGTGAGGTTCAGCGAGATAATACATGTAATGTGCATAGCACAGCTCCTGGTCAATAAATCTTAATGATCCCCAGTCGTGTGGTCTGTTCAAGGTCACACAGGGAAGGCGTGGCAGGTTCCCGCGCTGTGCTTAGTCGCTCAGTCGTGTCGAACTCTTTGAGACCCCAAGCGGGACTGTAGCCCGCCAAGCTCCTCTGTCCATGGGGATTCTCCAGGCAAGAATGCTGGAGTGGGTTGCCATGCCCTCCTCCAGGGGATCTTCCCAACCCAAGAATCGAACCGGGGTCTCCTGGATTGCAGGTGGATTCTTTACCAGCTGAGCCACCAGCAAAGCCCGTGGCAGGTTCCTCAGTTCAGTTCAGTTCAGTCACTCAGTCGTGTCCGACTCTTTGCGACTCCATGAATCGCAGCACACCAGGCCTCCCTGTCCATCACCAACTCCTGGAGTTTACTCAAACTCATGTCCATCGAGTCGGTGATGCCATCCAGCCAACTCATCCTCTGTCATCCCCTTCTCTTCCTTCCCCCAATCCCTCCCAGCATCAGGGTCTTTTCCAAAGAGTCAACTCTTCGCATAAGGTGGCCAAAGTACCTGGAGTTTCCGCTTCAGCATCAGTCCTTCCAATGAATACCCAGGACTGATCTCCTTCAGGATGGACTGGCTGGATCTCCTTGCAGTCCAAGGGACTCTCAAGAGTCTTCTCCAACACCACAGTTCAAAAGCATCAACTTTTTGGCACTCAGCTTTCTTCACAGTCCAACTCTCACATCCATACATGACCACTGTAAAAACCATAGCCTTGACCAGACGGACCTTTGTTTGCAAAGTAATGTCTCTGCTTTTTAATATGCTATCTAGGTTGGTCATAACTTTCCTTCCAAGGGGTAAGCATCTTTTAATTTCATGGCTGCAATCACCATCTGCAGTGATTTTGGAGCCCAAAAAAATACAGTCTGACACTGTTTCCACTGTTTCCCCATCTATTTGCCATGAAGTGATGGGACCAGATGCCATGATCTGTGTTTTCTGAATGTTGAGCTTTAAGCCAACTTTTTCACTCTCCTCTTTCACTTTCATCAAGAGGCTTTTTAAGTCCTCTTCACTTTCTGCCATAAGGGTGGTGTCATCTGCATATCTGAGTTTATTGATATTTCTCCCGGCAATCTTGATTCCAGCTTGTGCATCTTCCAGCCCAGCATTTCTCATGATGTACTCTGCATATAAGTTAAATAAGCAGGGTGACAATATACAGCCTTGATGTACTCCTTTTCCTATTTGGAACCAGTCTGTTGTTCCATGTCCAGTTCTAACTGTTGCTTCCTGACCTGCATACAGATTTCTCAAGAGGCAGGTTAGGTGGTCTGGTATGCCCATCTCTTTCAGAATTTTCCACAGTTAATTGTGGTCCACACAGTCAAAGGCTTTGGCATAGTCAATAAAGCAGAAATAGATGTTTTTCTGGAACTCTCTTGCTTTTTCGATGATCCAGTGGATGTTGGCAATTTGATCTCTGGTTCCTCTGCCTTTTCTAAAACCAGCTTGAACATTTGGAAGTTCACAGTTCATGTATTGCTAAAGCCTGGCTTGGAGAATTTTGAGCATTACTTTACTAGTGTGTGAGGTGAATGCAATTGTGCAGTAGTTTGAGCATTCTTTGGCATTGCCTTTCTTTGGGAATGAAAACTGACCTTTTCCAGTCCTGTGGCCACTGCTGAGTTTTCCAAATTTGCTGGCATATTGAGTGCAGCACTTTCACAGCATCATCTTTCAGGATTTGAAATAGCTCAACTGGAATTCCATCACCTCCACTAGCTTTGTTTTTAGTGACGCTTTCTAAGGTCCACTTGACTTCACATTCCAGGATGTCTGGCTCTAGGTGAGTGATCACACCATCGTGATTATCTGGGTTGTGAAGATCATTTTTGTACAGTTCTTCTGTGTATTCTTGCCACCTCTTCTTAATACCTTTTGCTTCTGTTAGGTCCGTACCATTTCTGTCCTTTATCAAACCCATCTTTGCATGAAATGTTCCCTTGGTATCTCTGGGCTAATTCCTGTCTCCTTGGCTGGGGCTGCTTCTCCACATCATTTGAGTGGCCACAGAAGAGCCCCAGGACCAGGGAGCTGGATCTGAATACTGCTCAAATAACTGACGTTGAAAATGTGGGTCTCTGAGCAGGGGAGGGTCAGCACTGGAGGATGTGAGGGGCAGCTTGGGAGGGGAAGACCAAGGAGGGCCTGGAATTGTGTATCAAGGCTGGGAGGTGACCCCACTGCCAACCCAACTGGGAGCTAGCTTCCTAGCTCAGCCAAGTGGCCAAGTTAAAGGCAAGAAGTCTTAGAGAGGGTCTCTGACCAAAAAAAAAGTTAGTGTGTGACAAGGGTTGTTGCTATTCAGTCAGTCATTTCCGACTCTTTGTGACCCCAAGGACTACAGCATGCCAGACTTCCCTGTCCTTCACCATCTCCCAGAGTTTGCTCAAACTCATGTCCATTGAGTCAGTGATGCCATCCAATCATTTCACTCTGTCACCCTCTTCTCCTCTGCCCTTAATCTTTCCCAGCATCAAGGTCTTTTCCAATGAGTTGGCTCTTTGCATCAGGTGGCCAAAGTATTGGAGCTTCAGCATCAGTCCTTCCAATGAATATTCAGAGTTGATTTCCTTTAGGATTGACTGGTTTAATTTTCTTGCAGTCCAAGGGACTCTCAAGAGTCTTCTCCAGCACCACCGTTTGAAAGCATCAGTTCTTTGGTGTCAGCTTTCTTTAAAGCAGTGAAACCAGGAAGCTGGGGTCTCTTCTGGAGGCATTTTGCACCTGAAACAAGGGGAAGGGAATCCACTAGATGTCCTTCGAGGGGCTGCTTGTATCCTTGGGGACTTTCTCTTGGCGTGGTTTCCCTGGACGTCCTCCACTTTCCAGGATGTCCTCCACTCTGCGGGAGGAGGGAACCTGGCTTCCTGAAGTTCCCGGCTCGGACTCACGGGGGAGCTGCTGAGCCATGGAGGGAGTGAGAAGCTGGACTCCCTGGGGAGAGGGTCTTGCGACGGGACCGCCCCAGGCCCTGGGCGTCACTCCCAACCACCCTGGGACACGACCCCCTCTCCCCCCACCCCAGAGGCGTCCTGTGGAGACCCCTCCCCAGGTCTGGTTGTAAAAGGATCTTTCTACTAATCACCTTCTGAGTGCCCGGGATCTGGGGGTGGGGCAGCTGACCAGGGCCACGACCCTGGCTTCTAGTGTGAGTGGCAGGAAGGTGGGTACCCTTCCTAGCCCCCACCGGTCCCATAGCCGTTTAGGCCGGAAAGCGAGGAACTTCCTGGGCTTACACTGAGGTTTTCTTTAGCCTCTTTCCACCCCACCGCACCCCCCCCCCCCCTGCCCACACCACCTTTTGGCCTCTACTGGCCCCAAAGACCCCTCAGTGGAGGACTGTTTCCTTCAATTCATTCATTTCTAAAGTCACTGCTAATTTTTTAAAAGCATCAGGAAACAGTGTTTTGATGTGAGTTTAATAAAGAACTGCACAACTTTGCACAGTAAACCACCCGGTACTAAAGCTACATTAACAAAGAGATCAAGAAATGACTAGCTTTGTGCACAGAGGCTTAAAGGTTTAAAATGGTTGAGATATTAAATTTCTCTCTTTCTCATCGCTGGATTTTAAAAGTCTCTCTCTAAATCCTCCTCTTTTATCTCTGGTGTTTGTTCTGAAATGTAGTCACTACTTCTGAAGCTTCCAAGAGAAGAGGCTACAATTTCAATCTTTGCCCCCCAGATCTCTGGGCTGCATTATTGTTTCAGAGGTAAGGGGAGGGCTTTTTTTTCTTTTAACTGAGGAGTAATTAATGTTCAGTAAATAGACAGATCTTGAGTGGGCAGCTCAGTGGATGTCCACGTTTGCTTGGTGGTGGTGGTTTAGTCGCTAAATTGTGTCTGATTCTTGGCGACTCCGTGGGCTGCAGCCCGCCGGGCTCCTCTGTCCAAGGGATTTCTGAGGCAAGAATACTGGAATGGGTTGCCATTTTCTTCTCCAGGGGATCCTCCCAGCCCAGGGATCGAACCCTCTTCTCCTGCTTGGCAGGCAGATTCTTTACCACTAAGCCACCTGGGAAGCCACCCCTGTTTGTTTACACACATGGAATCCCCACCAGGTCCAGCTACAGAACGCCAGCATCTGGGGGACAGCTTTTAAGGGGCATCCCCTCAAGAAGTCCACCCCAGAGAACATTTGACAGGAGCCCTGCGACCAGGGGGCTGCGGTGTTGCTGGAGGTGGGATGTTGAGGAACCCAGGACCCCTGCATACCTTGTCATCCTACCTTCCGCATTTCCTGTCTCAGTTCTCACGGGTACAGATATCAGTACCCTGTCCCCAGCTCCTTGTTCAACTGTGTGGAGTAAGAATAAAGTGGTCCCTCCATGTACAGAAGTCTTTGAGACTTTCCTCTGATTTTTTTCATTAGGGAAATGAGTTACTTTACTTTGCAAAATAGTTAACAGCTAAGGTGCCATTCTCAGTTAGTACAGTTTTTAAAATACCTATTTTGGCTGCAGCAGGCCTTAGTGGCAGCACATGGGGCTTTCAGTGCATCACGTGGGATCTCTCGTTGCGGCACACGGACTCCTTAGCTGTGGTACGCAGCACGTGGGGCTTTAGTTTCCCAACCAGGAATCGAACCTGTGTTCCAGCCCCACCATTGCAAGGCGGATTCTTAACCATTGGGCCACCAGGGAAGTCCTGGTTTGTTCCGTTTTGTGGCAAAGTTGGGAGGGATTTCAGTGGATTCGTCCACATCTTGACAATCCCGCTTCTTCAGTGCTGACCAGTTGTATTGCTCAGTTTACCACTAACCTGTTACTTTACAAAGACTATTTATAGGAAGAGTCTCCAAACATTCAGAAAAGAAAAACATAATTACAGTAAAGCATTATCTATATTTTATTAATAATTGCTAATAATTATCACTAATTATTAATAATCATTAGCCATGTTTCCTCCATAGTTTATACTTTTTGCCAAATGATTTTAAAGAAGATTAGATATAATGGTTCACCTAAAATAATAACACTTATTCCACTTAAAATGAACAATTATTTAATATTATCTAATACCTACTCCATATTCAAACTTCTCAAACTAGAGGACATTTTCAAATGTCCTTTATTTCAAAGCCAGGGTTCAGTCAAGGAACTAGCATTGTAAGGTCTTTCAATTTAGAAACAGTCTCCCAAAGTTTTTTTATTTTTTGTTTAATGGCATTGCCTTTATCAAGGAAACCAGGCTTAGTATAAAATGCAGCACATTCTTGACTTGTTTTATTTTTTCTTCCTGGTGTCTCTTAGCCTGTATCTCCTTTACTTCTGAAGCTAACATTACTTTTGCTGACCTTTCTCCTTAGTCCAGAGGCTCCTGAATTTTCTCAGTGCATGACACCCTGGAGTCTCAAATTTTTTCAGTGTCCTGAGGTTAAACAAATGAACCCCAAACTAACAGCTCCATTGATTAAACAGGTCCCAGCAACTTAATAAGCATTTGTGTCCTAACAGTTTCATAGTTGACCTTTAAGATAATATACACAAATCAAAATTTAAAGAGTATTTCTATTTCATTCAGAAATAACCAAAAGTATTTATTAATGGAACATGTACATCTGTGGGCTCCGCCCAGCTCCTCAAACCTTGGAATCAGACTGATGCCCCTTAGATCATGGCCCACAGTGGTCTCCGTGTGCCGTTTCCTTTTTCTCACAGCAGCCTTCGGAAACCCAGCTTTGGAAAGAGATGTCTCCGTCAGAAGGGATGTAGATGTGCTGAACTATGAACTGTCTTGAGCTCAGTCAGTGTCAGCTACCCCAGTGTCTTTCCTTGTGAGTGTAAGGTATCCTCGGGCACTCCTCAGACTGCCGTGGCCTCCAGGTGCCTTGTGGGCAGTTTGGGACTCATAGCCTGAGTCCAGCATCTGCTTAACTTCAGCTGCAAGGATTAAAAGTGGCAAGAAGACAAGTCCCTCAGACTACAAGGAGATCAAACCAGTCAATTCTAAAGGAAACCAACCCTGAATATTCATTGGAAAGACTGATGCTGAAGCTCCAATACTTTGGCCACCTGATGTGAAGAGCCAACTCATTGGAAAAGACCTTGATGCTGGGAAAGATTGAGGGCAGGAAGAGAAGGGGGCGACAGAGGACGAGATGGTTGGATGGCATCACCAACTCAATGGATATGTTTGATCAAGCTCTGGAAGAGGGTGAAGGACAGGGAAGCCTGGCATACTGCAGTCCGTGGGGTCACAGAGTTGGACACAATGGGCTGAATAAACTGAACTGAAGACAAAATCAGCCAGTACAGGTTTGTCACCACTAAATGAACAGAGAACACCATCTCCTTAACCAGAGTACTGTTTCCTAAACTCTATGCATCAGAAACATCTGGGAATCTTATTACAACAAACACTCCTACCCCCACCCTAGGGAAACTGACCTGGGGGTTACAGATACCTGTTTAAAAAGGGAGCATCCCCAGGACTTCCCTGCTGGTCTAGTAGTTAAATTTTGCCTTACAAATGCAGGGGGTGCAGGTAAAATACCTGATCGGGGAGTGAAGATCCCACATGCCTTGTGGCCAAAAAAACAAAACAAAACATAAAACAGAAGGAATATTGTAACAAATTCAGTAAAGACTTTAACAGTTTGATCTACAGAAGAATAAATAAAAAAATGTGTTCCGAGGTCATCTCTGACAGAGTTCACTCTCAGAGAAGAACATGGAAGAAAACAGAATAAACTTTCAGTGAAAAAGGTCTGAGTCTTAATCCAACCAATAGAATGATATCCATGGCCTTGTGAATGCCCCTCTCTAGAAGACCTGGTCTCTTGAATAGGTGCTGGTTGGGTACATCTCTACATGACAGTCCCTGAGCAGCGTGGGACCCAGAGGGGAGCAAGACCAGCGCTGCCCTTGAGTTCCTCCAGCTGCTGAGAGGAAAGGGACATAAACGACGTATCTCCCAGGTATGACTTAGCATCAGGGTAGATTTAAACCCTGTCACAGCAGTTTTCCATAGATATTGACTCTCCCTCTCCCATCCCACAGCAAAGGAGGCCATTTCCCCTTGATCTCAGTAGGCAAGGGGAGCTGAGGGTTCTTTTTTTCCATGAAAAATATCAATCTCCTTTGTGAATTATTTAAACTTCTCAACTGAAATGTTGAGAGATGGCCTCCATCAGCAGGCCTGGCTGCGGCCCATGCTCCTGACTTCAGTGTTTTTCCAATTCCCTTTTCTGAGACAACTTCAACTGTGAATCTCAGAGGAAGCCTTTGGAATTCTAGTTGATCATACCCTCCCAGGTGGCGCAGTGGTAAAGAATCCGCCTACCAATGTAGAAGACGTGAGAGGTGTGGGTTCGGTCCCTGGGTCAGGAAGATCCCCTGGAGTAGCATATGGCAACCCATTCTAGTATTCTTGCCTGGGAAATTCCATGGACAGAGGAGCCTGGCAGGCTACAGTCCATGGGGTCACAAAAACTTGGACACGACTGAGCATGCCAAGATGATGAATGAAAGTTAAATCATTCTTCAAAACTCGCATCTGCTTGAACATTTGGGGCACTTTCTGTAAACGGGATTCTTCTGGCTCATTTCCTTCATTCAGCCTTCCCTGGGATTGGACGTGTTGGGTGGGGAGGTGCAGAGCCTGGACATAGAGGCCAGAGTGTCCTTGGGGATGGCTCGCTTGGGAGAAAGTCGGACATCATCTGCTGGGCCTCCAGCAGATACCCCCTCCCGAAGGTCTCCATGCAGAGGCTGGGCTATGGGATGCGGCTTTTAAACATCACCTGAGATTGCACTCGGTGAACCCTGAAGCCTCTTTCAACTCGGAGAGGTCGTGGGTTTATGTTCTGAAAGATGCCTCTCAAGAAAAGCAGGAACTCAAATTTTCATTTTCACCCAGAGGGAAAGCAGGAAATGAGCTAAAAGGGAGATTTGAGAGGAAAAAAAAAATATCCCAAAAGGCATAATTTGTTTTTGACATTTGCATAAGCTCTTAAGTTTGGGCCACAGAGAGCTTTGAGGACACCATCAAAAGAAACAATTGCCTTGGCATAAAAAATAGTTATTAACCCCGGAGCCTTCCTCTGCAACCAGCTGCCCTCGAGAATCCCATCTGGACCATCTGGATCACCACCCACACGTAAAAAGGATTCATTTGAGGCCGAGAGCCTACACTGAGCTCCAGCAAACAGGAAAAGGTAGAGAAAAGGGCTGAGAGATGCCTGGAAGGGTGCCGGGGCCACTGCTGGGGTGAGGGGAGAGGGAGGGAGAGAAACGGGGTTTCAACAAGTTCCCAGAACTTGGTATTTGGATCTCCTTCAGGGTTTGGGGGAAATAAAAGGAAAACACTTTGGACTGGCCTCTTCACCTGTGCGGCTGCTCTGAGATGGACCATGTAGATTCTGGGTTTATGTATGTTACCTTACTAACCCTTGTACTTCATGAAGGGAGGCCAGCAGTTTTCCTGCCTGGGAGAAGTTAATGCTCGGTGTTGTAGCATGCGATCTGCCTTTCTGGCTCCCCAAGCCACAACCCCATCCTATAGATCCCAAAGCACTCACTCTTCCAAGTGATCTCCTTCGAGCCTCACCAGAAGTCTAGAGATAAAACACTGGTTTCAATATGCCAATTAAGCAGATGGGAAAAGTAAGACCAAGGCATAGGACAGCTGCATGAAGAACACACAGGTATTTAAGCTTAACTTTTCTGACCGTGAATCTGGCGCTTTGCCCTCTGTCTGTCCTGTGATCCCGAGGTTCTCTGACCATCTGAAATTTGGCCTGAAGAGTCATCCAGTTGGTTTGGCTTCCCTGTCCCCGGAGCAATTCTCAAGTGACTTTGGAACACCAGCTAAGTTGTCCTTCTATTTTTTCTGCCTCCCTTTGTTCCCTTGTGGCAGGCACTTTTTCAAAAACCCATTGAATTGGGTTTGTGAAAATGAGTGACAGAGACAATTGCCAACTCATCACGTGGGTGGCAGCACCCTGCTGTCTCATCATCACACACAAAGGGACGCTGCCGCTAATCACATCTGTCCAGTCTGGGTGTGCTCATCTGCCCCTCTGCACGGCTGCTGGTGATGGCGTTCTCGGCTCGGATGCGAGAGGGAGGAGGGCGAGGGAGCCAGGGCTTTCTTCTCACCACGCTGTTTACACAGAGCCAAGCAAGGGCGCTGCTGTTGAAGTTCAGATTTCCATTTTGTTGTCGTGGTTGGGAGGTGGGGCAGGGAAGGAGGAGCGGGGTGTTTCTTGGAAGCAAATGGGGAGGGGGGGAGGCGACATACACTGCAGCTGAGAAATGAAACCTTCCATGGTTTAACTTGCAGCGAGTTCAAAGGATGTGTTAGGGAAAATTGCAGGTGCTGGTTCCGAGGTATTTGGAGTTCAGATGAAAAAAGAAAAGCAAACAAACTGCTTGGCAGCGCATCTCAGAGTGAGACAGGCTTGCAGGTCACCCTTTCCAGCAGGAGCCCTCCTGCTGTGGGTCCCAGAGGGGGCAAGGGCAGTGGGCGGGGGCAGAGGGAGCAGGAAGAGGGACAATAAAATATATTTTTTGAGGCGACCACATTCACCCAGACCCAGCTCTCTTTATGGGAACAGGGTGGGAGACTAGATCAGGCATCACACTGGGAGATTTTAAGAGATGCCACAGAAGGAAAGAATTTTCTGATGTTCCAGTGTTGCTCAAGTTCGGGCTGTAGAAACCACAGAGTTTCATCAGAGGTGGAACCAGTTCACTGGACTTTTTTTTTTTCTTTAATGTAGAAAAAAAAACAGGTTCCAAGATGCTACTAACTGTGCAAAACTGTATCACAGAGGTCTGGAGAGGGAAGGGGCTGGTTGATCTCTTTATTCTTCCAATTCAGATGCTGAGAAGCAGAAATCATCTGACCTCCTCTTGGGTTTCCACCAACCCCCACCCCTGGTCCTCCTTCCATTCCCTTCTCCAGCCACCCCATCTCCCCCTACGCCAGAGAGGCCAGCAGAAAACGTGGGGACCTGATGCCCACATTCCTGCATCCTTTCCACTGCCTGCTTTAGGTCTTTGTAGGTTTCAACTTCACGCATACCCTGTTTAAGGCTTCCCTTAACAGATTTGTCTCTGGAATATTTTCCTAAAAAAATGAGCCCCCTTGGCTCAGGCTGCCAAGTCCCTTCCTGCCGCTGAGCTGGGGGCTCTGTACTGAGTAGTTTCGCATCTGCGCTCTTCACTGGCCTCCCTTTCTGCCACTTATCTCGTGGCTGCCAGGGGTTAAGTTTTCGGTGGGGCGAGAGTGGCAGCATGAAGGATCCTTGTGCTGATGGACCTGTCCTGTAGGTTGACAGCATCCATGTCACCATCCTGGTTGTGGTGTTGCACTAGAGTTTTACAAGATGTCACCGCTGGGGGAAGCTGGGGAAGGGGTGGGTATGTGTGTGTGCTAAGTTGCTTCAGTCATGTCTGACTCTTTGCGACCCTATGGTCTGCAGCCCGCCAGGCTCCTCTGTCCATGGGATTCTCCAGGCAAGCATACTGGAGTGGGTAACCCATGCCCTTCTCCAGGGGATCTTCCCCACCCAGGAATCGAACCAACGTCTCTTATGTCTCCTGCATTTGCAGGAGGGTTCTTTAGGTACATGGGGTCTTTATTATTTACCACTCTGTGTGGATCTATAATTATCTCAAAATAAAAGAGTACACTTAAAAAGCAAAGTAAAGCACAAAACTTCCCTGCATCTCTATATTGTGGTCAATTATGGGAAAATACTTCTAACAATGTACAGTTTCTGAGTGAGGTTGTTTTCATCTAGTAGTTAAGAGAGACCAGTTGGGCCAGACTGTAGGCTCACCAGCCCACAAGCCATACAAGGAAACAAGTTTGGCTCTGGGTCAGTGGTTCTGACACAAAGAGCATATCAGAATGACACAGAGCACTTGTTAAAATAGATTCCCAAGTCCTCCTCCTAGAGTCCTGGTTCTGGGCCAAGGGATGTGCATTCTAACACCTGCCCCAGGGGCATCAGATGGAAACTGATCACTCATTCATGGCTCCCTATTTCTGTTCATTACCCAGAGCTAGTGCTTATATGTGCTTGAGTCATAAAGGGAAGTGCTCACAGGATGTTGATTTCTAGATTTTTTCTTTAAAAAATAAACACACACACACACACACACCTGGAGTTCAGCTGTTTCCGAGGGTGTTCCCTGATTCTTTCTGTCAGATCAAGAGCTAATATTAATCAAGGCCTCGCTGCAGACCAGGTACTGGGATGAGCACATATGTATATTAGCTTTTTAGATTCTATCCAACCCGGTGAATAAAGACATAGAGGACAAAAAAGTTTAAGGAACATGTCCAGTGTGTTTCAGTCTGGACATGGTGGTGTCAAGACTTGTAAGACTATACTCTCTGAATGCTCTGTCCCCTGGGCTCCCAAATCCATATGTTGAAATCCTAGTCTCTCAGGGAGATGATATTAGGAGGTGAGAGACTTCTGGATGTTATTAGGCCATGAAGATGGGGCCCTCATCAATAATTAGTGCCCTTGGGACCTTCTTGGTGGTCCAGAGGCTAAGACTCTGCTCTCCCAGTGCAGGGGACCCAGGTTCAATCCCTGGTCAGGGGACAAAGGTTGCAACTAAGACCCAATTTGGCCAAAATAAAAATAAATATAAAAAAAAAAACAATTAGTGCACTTATGTAAGAGACCCAGAGAAAGCCTGCACCCCTTCTGCCGTGTGAGAACAGTTTGTGCTAAGTCACTTCAGTTGTGTCAGACTCTTTGTGAGCCTATGGAATGTAGCCCCTACAGGCTCCTCTCTCCATAGAATTTTCCAGGCAAGAATACTGGTGTGTGTTGCCATGCCCTCCTCCCTTCCTGACCCAGGGATCAAATCCGTCTCTTATGTCTCCTGCAATGGCAAGCGGGTTCTTTACCACTAGTGCCACCTGGGAAGCCCGTGAGAACAATGAGAAGTCAGTAATCTGCAACCTGGAAGAAAGATACTGGCAGTCAGATCTTGGATTTCCAGCCTCTGGAACCGAGAGAAATAAATGTTTGTTGTTTAGAAGCCACACAGTCTACATTATCCTGTTGTAGCAGCCTAAATGGACTAAGACACCAAAGCACAAATTCCCTGAGCACAAACACCCACTGGCACAGCACTGGTTGTTTGAAAGGATCTGGGCTTGGAGGTGGGGCCTGGGTTCCAGCCCTTGCTCTAAAACAGCCAGCCTCGGGCATCCATCCAATCCCATTTGCTCAGCCTTTTAGGCTAGATCTCATTTCCTCTCTGTACCACCTTCATGATGTACCTCATGTTCCTGAAGAGTTCACTCATTTCTTCAATGTACTTACTTTAAAAAGTGACATTAAGTCACTGCCATATATGCTCAGCGTCACATGGCCCAGAAGACAATGTACAATTGATGGAAACACCGCATGATTATCTCTGACTCGGGGTTCTCTTGCCTTCGAGCCTCTTAGTATGAGGTCTTTTTTTTCTAAAAAGGAGAAAATGTCGAAACAGAGTGATGTCCGCACTAAGCGGGGGTATTATGGGCTGCGTTGTGTCCCCCTGAAATTCTTATGTTGATGTCCCAACCCCCAGGCCTTCAGAATGTGGCTGCATTTAGAGGCAGGATCTTTAAAGAGGTGATTCAGTTAAAATGAGGCCATTAGGATGGGCTCTAGTCCAATCCGACTGATATCTTTTTTTTTTTTTGGCCACACCATGGAGATTTCAGGATCTTAGTTCCCTTGACCAGGGATCCAGCCTGTGCCCCTTGCAGTGGGAGCGCAGAGTCGCAATCACTGGGCCACCAGGGAAGCCCCCTGACTGCTGTCCTTTTAAGAGGAGTTTAGGACACAGGAAGCCAGGGAGGGGAGGCTGCGTGATGACACAGGGAGAAGACGGAATGGCCGTCCGCAAGCCACAGGGACAGGGAGGGAACCGACGCCGCAGACACCTAGCTGTCGGCCGTCCCGCCTTCAGAACTGTGAGAAGGTGAGTTTCTATTGGCTAAGCCCCCCGCTCCCTGGTGCTCTATGTGGCAGTTCTAGAATGCTGAGACAGACTTCCCTGTATGGCAACCAGAGGACTGAAAACTAAGGGAAAGGCTTCATTGCAGCACTGTTTCCAGTAGCCAGGACATGGAGACAACCTAAATGTCCATCCGTGGAGGCACGGATAAAGAAGATGCAGTGCATTCATACAATGGGATACTGCTCAGCTGTAGAGAGGGTGAAATAATGCCATTTGCAGGGACGTGGACGGACCTAGGGATTGTCATCCTGAGTAAAGTAAGTCAGACGGAGAAAGACAAATGTCGTATGATATTGCTTATAGGTGGAATCTAAAAAGAATGGTGCAGATGAACGTATTTACAAAACAGAAATGGAGTCACAGACATAGAAAGCAAACTTATGGCTACAGGGGGTGAGAGGGGGAGGGATAGATTGGAGACTGGCATCGACCCGTACACACTTCTATCAGGCCCTACCGTATAGCACAGTGAACTCCCCACTCAGTACTCTAAAGACCTATATCTGGGAAAAGAATCTAAAAAAGAGTGGGTATATGTGTCACTGATTCACTTTGAAACTAACACTTTACAAGTCAACTATACTCCAATAAAAATTAATTTAAAAAATAGAAAAGAAATTACATTTTTTAGAAGGTTGACTGAACATTGTCTGTGTCTAAGCATCACCCCCAAAGTGTCTCTTGTGTTGAGAAAGAGTGCCCATGACTCAGGAGTCCCCAACTTTTCTAAGGGGGAGCCTTACCCTGCTCATTTCACCATAAAGTGGGGAGGGGTGAAGGTCTCAGTGAAGGTGAGGTGGGGGCTGTTCAACCCCCTAAGGGGTCAAGATGAGGTCAGTGCAGTGGTGACTTTGGGTCAGTCAAGACTGACTTAACACCATCGTCTCCTAACCTCTCCATCCTTCACGTCCATGAGCCTCACCTCTCCCCTCCCTGCTCCTTTACACTTGGTGAAAAACGTGCTTTATCCAAATTTCTCTTGGAACACTTCTCCCCACCCCCAGAAAGGCACAATGTTGAAGATGGACCAGAGTTTGGTTCCCTTCAGGATGGGAACAGACTCCAGGGTCTGAGGACAGGTCCCCGGCCCAGCAGTTGCCTCTCTGGAGGGCCCAGCTGGGTAAAAACTCCTCACGACTTCAAACAGCAGAATTACGCACAGGGGCAGGATGTCCTCAGCAAGCCGGGCAGTGAGAGCAGCTGGTGAGACCCACGTGTCCACCCCAGGCTCACTCAGGGAAGACACTTCCTGTGTGGGATTGTTCCTGGAATTGCCTCAACTATTACAAAGGTCACTTTTCTCTCTCTCAAGTGGGTGGAGTTGAATCTCTGTATGAAGTGAGTTTCTGACCTCCCGGGGCCTGGAGGCTTGGAGACGGTACTTGGAGTTCCTCTCCTCTGCCCGGCCCTGAGTGGCCTTCCTTCCCCTGAGTGACTGCCCAGTGCTCCACGCTGGCCCGCGGCTGCCCAGTCCACCTGCCTCCTCCTCCTTTCCTGAGGCATCGCCATCTCATCGACCACAGAGCCCACAGTCACAGGCCGTGACCCTCCGGCCCTGGGCCACCTCAGTGGGTCTGCTCCTCGGCGGTCTCCACCGTCTCCTTTCCCTCACTCTCCGCTTTCAGTAACAAGGGTACATTTTCTTTTATATGTTTACATATTTCGGGGGTGGGGAATACATTGATTTGGTTTGTAGTTCCTTTTTAAAGAAAATTAAGACCTGTTGTCCTGGTTATGGTTTCCGGTTGCCGTTGGATAAGGACTGTTGACCCTGGTCTGTACTTGCTGGAGGAAGGGGAGGGGTGGAAGGTGGACCAGGAATTGAGGAGAAAGGGTGAGAGCCGGCTGGTGGGAAAGTGTCTCAGACCCCTGGGGCAGCCACGGACAGAGAAGGGATCAGAGGACTTCCGGCCTCAGAGGCCAGCTGGGTCCATCTCACAGTGGTCTCCCGTGTGGTGTGCTGGATGCAGCAGACGCGACTCGTGAGAGCAGCCGTGTGCATCTCTTCCCAGCTCCACGCTCCGTGACATCACACTGGTAATGTGACGTCAGCCATGGTGGGAATGGTTTACATCAAGGGAATCGGCAAAGGCTACAGGTAGGGCTTCTCACCGTCTTCCCCCAAGAGCCTGCTGCTAAAAATTGACTAGCACATCCAGAGGGCTTCCCTGATGGCTCAGTTGGTAAAGAATCCGCCTGCAATGTGGGAGACCTGGGTTCAATCCTTGGGTTGGGAAGATCCCCTAGAGAAGGAAAAGGCTACCCACTCCAGTATTCTGACCTGGAGAATTCCAGGCAGGGATGGTCTGTAATATAGCTGAAGACCAGCAGGGGTCTTGGGCAGGTAAGTGACAGAGCCTTGAATTTCTGGTCTCTATTTCTATTATTGATCAATCAGTGGATATAAATATAGAGAAATACAGAGATTGATTGATAGAGATTGATACTGGTATCTCTCTCCATCTACCTGTATCTATCTATCTCTGTTTAATTCATAGGGCCAGGGTATGTGTGTGTGTGTATGTGTGTGTGGATCATTAAAAAAAAAACCCTAAATACATCCTCAGTTTGGCAATGGGCAAATAGAAAAAAAAAGAAACGGGTCAGTGGTGAACTTAGACCTGAGCAGTGGGTTAGTGAAGGATAGGGGTGGGTGCAGAAGCGAACAGAGAAACAGCTAATAAGCATCTTTAGGAGGGCAGAGATAAAACTCAAATCCATACTTTTTCAGGGAATAAAAAAAGTTACTTTAAAAATTCATTTCTTCTTCCTTTATTCCTTCACTCCTTTCAGAATTTGCACAAATTACCGTGTAAAGAGGTGTGATGTCACTCACCCCCTCCCAGTCCTCTATCAACGTCCCAGCACCCAACTTTAAGACCGCAGAGAGGGCCAGGCCTTTTCTGAAAACTGCCCATGGCTGGGGCCCCACGAGGGACGGAGCCCATGATTGTCTGTCTCCATCACCCTTGTTGGCTATATTGTGTTTAAATTGCCTAAGCTTTTCCTATTCACTCGGAGGAATACTGTGTATCATTTACAAGAATATGAACACAATCCCTAAACTACTTTTCAACCTCAAACCCTCTTGTTTTTCTGGAATCTTTGGCAAGTCCTGAGCCACTGGGAAGGGGACGCCTTTGTAGCTGGGCCAGTAACTCAGCCCAGATGCTCGGCCCTGGTCCTGGCTGCACAAAAGGACCTCCCTGGACCCTCAAGACCTGCTGGAAACAACCACTGAGTCTGTCACAATTTTATTGTTCTTTCCCTTCCCGTTGTTGTTGGTTTGGGCTCCTTTTTGTGGGATTGGCATAAAGATGGCTTTAGAATCAAAAGCTGGGCGGTGAGGAAGTTGGCAGGGAGGGCCCGCTGTACTCTGTGCCAGCCAACTTCCAGTTAAAACGGGGACCTGGAGATTGCAAAGAGGTGAATTTGGAAAGTCTTGGCCAGCATCCAAGAGGTGCCTGGGGTACCATCCATTGTGCCAAGGGGCGCCAGGTGCCGAAGGCAATGCAGAGGGAACAAACGGGACCCAACTCTGCCAACTGAATCCAGGCCAGTTGTGCCACCAATCCAGGCCCAAGGGCAGGCAAGACATCCCCCCAGGGACCACCCTGTGCTTCACGACGGCCAGGGTCTCAAATATGTTTCTGCTGATGAGAAGAGTCTCCAAATGTCTAACACCCCATCCTCACGGCTCTGGTATCTCATAAGCACACGTGACGCCATTCCAGCCCAGCATGGGCCCAACGTGACTGATTCCAAACCGCGCTGGGCTGGAGGGGTGGTGGAAAAGACCCAGAAATCCCGGAGAACTGCCCTCAGACCCTGCGGCCTGGCACCACACTGCTCCATGCTCTCCCTGTTCTGGAGACGAGAAGCTTGGATGACAACGTTCCCTGGAAGGAAAGGGCCTTGAGGGGAGAGGACGATGGGTTGGTTGTCTCTCCATGTGGGACCTGTTAGAAGCGACGAAGTTAAATGACCGAATGAAGGGGATGCTCACAGCAGCGGTGGTTCCTGGGGCCATGGCCCCCTGCAGAGCTGGCGATGGCTTCGCTGCTGGGCTTCTGGGGTAGGGCCTGGCCTCTGAGTCCCCAAACCCCACCTTTCCCAAACCTCAGGGTGCTTGGGTTCTTTTCAGGTAAAGAAAAATGGGGTGAGGGGAGGCTAAAGGGGAAGAGGGGCAGGAGGGGGCTGGAGGTCAGGGTGCTAGGGGCAGGCAGAGGCAGATGGGGGAAGCAGACCCGGGGCAGAGACTGAGACTGATGCTCACAGAGTCAAAGCGAGGAAGAGAGGCTGCAAGAGAGGACCGGCGTGAGGAAGAGATGCTGGCGTGCTTCAAACACGCCCGATCCGCGCCTCCTGCCAGCCTCTCCTGGCACCTGTCAGATGAGGCAAGTGGGGTCCCTGGGGTGCTGGAGGCCCCTCCTCCTCCCTGGAGGCCACTGGAGGGGGGGCTGTGCAGGACACTTAGGGGCTCAGGGATGCCCAGTTGCACACACCCCTCACCTCGACTACCCCCCGCCACCTCCTGGCACTTGCCAGAGGGAGGCAGACCTGGCTGCCACCCCAGTGGGGTGGGGCCTCCCACTGACTGCCACCCCAGGGCCTCTCTCCAGGCTCTGCCCAGCTCTCTGAGCCCCCTCCATTGCCCTGAGGGTCTCTCGGGACTCAGCTTCCACAGTAGGGAGTGGCTACCAGGCTCTTGTCACAACCCAGGCAGCGCTGAGGAAACAGGGGCCTCAGAGACTCACCCGACGGGGCCAGGATCACAGCCAGCTGGGGGTTGGCTCTGGATCACCCAGGCAGGGGTGGACACTTGATGCCCAGCGGGGGGAAAGGGGCAGAGGGAGCTGGAAGAGCAGGGAGCCGGGACGGCCCCCACCCCCCAGCCTCTCGGGGGCCACCCGCCAGCCCCTCTTGCTCTGCGACTCCCCTCAGTGAGCTGGGAGGTCCCCACTTCTGCAGAAAGACGTCTTTCACCTGGGACATACATCCTCCTTGGCAAGCAAATGCCACCTCAGCAAATGTCCCACTGGCCGCATAGGGCAGCTGCTGCTGTTAGGTCAGTTTTCTAACTCCCACTTGACAGCTATTGACACTGAGGTCTTGAGTGGGTAACTCTGGGTCGTTTCGTTGGCATTTGCGTGTGTGAGTGCTCAGTCGCAACTCCATAGACTGTAGCCCACCAGGCTCGTCTGTCCATGGGATTCTCCAGGCAAGAAGAGTGGAGTGGGTCGCCATCCCCTTCTCCAGGGGATCTTCCCAACTGAGGGATCGAGCCTGGGTCTCCAGGCTCATTCAAATCCCGATTTCTCTGCTCCCAGGATGCATGTACTTTAGGACCACATTGAGAAGGATGCAGAAGAGTCCTCTTCCCCCTTCCTGCTTCTCTTAAGCTTTATAGGAATAGAAAGAAAACTGCTGGAGGCGAGGTTCAATTCACGCTTCATTTGACTTAGTTGGGTCATTGAGGGAGGGCCTTTTGGGTTTGAGGCAACTTCCCAAACTGCCTGTAGCCCCATTGTCCTGCCACAGCTCCTTCTCAACAGGCCCCCTGGCTGGCTGCCTACCAGGGCCCCCTCCTCATCCATGGGTCATCTGAGGCCACCTCTCAGGCGGGGCAGCTCTGACCTTGGAGAGAAGGTCGCCATCTGCTCTACCCTCTGCAGAGGGAACAGGAGGAAGGAAAGTTGGCCTGAGGGGACAAGATGGAAAAAGGGGATTAGAGGCCTTGGGCCAAGTGGGAGGGGCAGGAAACAGTGATGGGGCGTGAGGGCCATCTGTGGGTGCCACGTGTTTCTTCTTTTAACAGAGGAGCACACAGGGTGGGCGGTTCTCCTCTGGGAGGTCTGCACGCTGCTGGGCCTGCAGGAGGCAGATGGACCAGCTGACCCTCCACCGGCCCTCTCACCCTGCTGCAGGGCCTCTGACCCTCATCAGGAGGGACTGAGAACATCTGCTCTGGCCCTTCTTCAGCTAAAGGATCAGAGGCCGTGGTTAGGACTGGAAGGAATCTTAAGTCCAGAGAGGGGTCGTGGCTACGTTGACAAGAGGCAGTCAGGCGTATTGGCCGAGTTTGCGCGTCAGCACTGGCAGTGCTTGGGGAGAGAAGCCTCTGGAATCCACCGGGGTGACCATTTACAGAAGACTGATGAAAAGGATCAATATGGCCACAGGTAGAGAATACTAAGCAGATAAAAAATGACAAAGCCAATCTGTATGTACTGACTCAGAACCCTGTTCAAGAAGTTCCATTGAGTGAAAAACCAGGTGGAGAGTGGGGGGTATAACCCCCATTTTGAGTAGGATTAACATGGAATATGGCTTCCCAGGTGGCTCAGTGGTAAAGAATCCACCTGCCAATAAAGGAGATGCAAGAGACACGCGTTTGATCTCTGGGTCGGGAAGATCCCCTGGAGTAGGAAATGGCAACCCACTCCAATATTCTTGCTTGGAAAATTCCATGGACAGAGGAGCCTGGAGGGCTACAGTCCATGGGGTCGCAAAAGAGTCAAACACGACTGAGCACACACACACGCAAAACAGAATATACATGCAGGAAATAGCTCTGGAGAGCCACACCAGAAAGAAAACTCTCTTCTGCTGGGAAGGGGGATGGTTGTGTGATACTTTTTACCAAATTAAACAAATAAACAAAAAACTGGAAGGAAAAGGCAAGGCCTATGAAACCAGGCAGACCTGAATTTTGGGTTCTTCTCCCTTGTGACTCAGCTGGTGAAAGATCCGCCTGCAATGCGGGAGACCTGGGTTCAATCCCTGGGTTGGGAAAATCCCCTGGAGAAGGGAAAGGCTACCCACTCCAGTATTCTGGCCTGGAGAATTCCATGGGGTTGCAAAGAGTCGGACACGACTGAGCGACTTTCACTTTCTTTTCCATCACTCCCCGTCTGTCTGACTGTGGGTAGGTCTTTTCACCTCTCTAGACCTCAGTTTTCCCATCTATAAAATAGGGTTAATCATAGTGACACCTATAGTGGTTGGGAGGACTGAGTGAGAAAGGCACGTTCAGCACCGACCCAATGGATACTGTTAACTGTTATCATCTTTGTGGATAAAGACCTCTCCCACAGGACACTGTTACTTAGGCCTAAAGGCAGTGGCAAAGTCCCTTCTTTTGAAGACATTTGGGTGCCGTGAATGTCCCCTGGGTGGCTGATGGCAGACTGAAGGCTGGAACTAGGTGGTTCTCTCCAGCTGGAGACTAGCTGGCTGACTGCCTGGAGCACACATGGGCATTTCACTTCCATGCATCACTGGACCCTGTGTTGAGGGCTGCAGGGATGAGACCACCCACCCCAGCTTCCACGGGCACGGTGGAGGACTCAGGGAGGAAGTGGTCCCTCTGCTCATCACCCACAGGGCTTGAAGCAAATAACAGAACCCTCTGCTCCCAGCTTCCTTGGCTCTAAGACAGGACCTCATCTAGGCTGCCTCCCTTTGGAGCTGAGGCAATAAACTGTAAAGTGCTGGCCAAGAAACCAAAGGGGAGGGTCCCCGCATGGCTCAGTGGTGAAGAATACACCTGCTAATGCAGGAGACATGGGTTCGGTCCCTGATCCAGGAGGGTCCCACATGCCTCAGAGCAACTAAGCCCATGCTATTGAACCTATGCTCTAGAGTCCAGGAGCTGAAACTGCTGAGCCGGCATGCTGCACTTGTTCAAGCCCTCCCGCCCAAGAGCCCATACTCTGCTGCAAGAGAGGCTGCTGCCTTGAGGGGCCCAAGCACCACAACTGGAGAGTGGTCCCGGATCACTGCAGCTAGAGAAAGTCCGAGCAGCAATAAAGACCCAGCATAGCCAAAAATAAACAGTGTTTTTTTTTTTTAAAGGGGAGGACAGCACTTCCTTCAAGATCACACTGCTGTAGAAAGGCTGTTGGCTTTGTACATTTGGTGGCCTCACAAGGATTTGTTTGGGGAGAGAGAAGTTTCTGCAGCTAACCCAAGTTAGGGGAAAGCACACCTCCACCCTGCTGCACTGCCTGCCCTCAGAACTCGATTTTCTAAAACCAGCTCCAAACAGCAAACCAGGAGATGGTCTCAACTTGAAAAGCAGAAAGAAGAGCTCCTACAGACTGTCCCACCAAACATGTGGGCCATCTGGGTTGGCAGGGTACGTTGCCTTCTCTGCAACACCAAAAGCTGATGACGTGGGTGTGGTCTTGACCTCAGGGACCGGCAGCAGAACTGGCTCCTGCTGTGCTTGGAGTCCGTCTGGGACGAGAGGTTGCTGTGTCTTAGTGACAGAATTCAAGGGACCCCACTAGCCTCACAGTCCACCCAGCCACAAACCCTGACCACATCCCTCCACTTCTCTGCCTTGTGTTTTTAAGATCTTTTTTTTTTCTTTTGACACGGACCATTTTTTGTTTTTTCTTTATTGAATTCATTGCAATACTCTTTGTTTTTCTGTTTTGGTTTTTTGGCTAGGAGACAAGTGGGATCTTAGGTCCCTGATCAGGGATTGAACCTGCACCTGCGACATCGGAAGGTGAAGTCTTAATCACTGGACCACCAGGGAAGTCCCCTCTGCTTTGTGTTTTATCTTGAAATCCCAGATCGCATACCATGTCATCTGTAAACATTCAAACATGCATCTTCAAAAGTTATGGACCTGGAAAAAAACTAACCACACCAATAGTTTCAAATACAAAAAAGGAGATATTTAAACAGAACCCTAAGCTCCCTAAGGAAAAC
This sequence comes from Cervus elaphus, assembly GCF_910594005.1. NCBI lineage: Eukaryota > Metazoa > Chordata > Mammalia > Artiodactyla > Cervidae > Cervus > Cervus elaphus. Next base: position 81,719,027 of record NC_057829.1, on the reverse strand, counting down.
ATTAATAATCAGGATTTATTGAGTATTTGCAGCATTTCTAGGTTCCAGTCACATCGCATTTAAACCATCCTTCCGCCCTCTGAGGTAGTTACACCTTGCTAAGCCCCATCTGAAATTTCAACACCGCTGGCCACAGAGTGCCTATCCTTCCTCCCTCCTTTAGTTTGTTTTCTTGCATATTTAAAAGATTTTTGAAATGATAGATTCACAGCAAATTGGAGAGACAGCACAGAAATGTCCCATGCACCCTTCATCCAGTTTCCCTCAATGGTGGCATCTTACATCACATCACAGTCAGAAATCTGACACTGGTCCAATGTGTGTGCAGTTTTCAGCCCTTTTAAATACAAGTGTAGCTTGGTGTAAAGACCACTGCAACCGAATTACAGCATACTCCATCACCACAAAGATCTCTCTCTGTAGTCAAGCCCACACACCCACCACCCCTAACCCCGGACAACCTCTAGTCTGTTCCCCACCTCTACAATGTTGGCATGCTGAGAATGACATAGAAGTGGAATCACACAGCCCGTGACCTTTGGAAATGGGCTCTTTTCACTCAGCAGGATGCCCTTGAGGTCCCTACAAGGTGTATCAACAGTTCTTTCCTTTTTATTGCTAAGACCATCCCATGACACTGGATGTACCATCCTTTATTTAGCTGCTCACCTAGGACATCTGTTTCCCCTTAGCATTGTTGACAAACATACTACATGTTTATTTGTGTCTTATTTACTTTCTCTACCTCTCTGGAAGGTATGCCCCATGAAAGCAGGGACTTGTGCCTCTTGTATTCATCTGTTCATCTCTAGGGCTGGGGCCAGGGCCCAGCTCATAATAAGAGCTCACCTCACATTTGTGCAGTCAATGTGGCATGAGTTTCACAGCAGAGGAGACTTAGAGTTGGGGAGGGTAAGTCAATCGCCCAAGTTCGTGGAGCCAGTGGGTGGCAGAGCTGGTCTTGCACCAGCTCTCTTGGTTCAAAGCCTCACCCCTCAACCCCCTTTCCAGACCCAGTTCTTTTTTTCCCTCTGGCCAAGCGTGGGCAAAGCGGTTCTGATTCTGTGTTTCCCTTGGCTTGAAGGACAGAGGCTTTCAAATGGAATTTTACTGACAACCCACAAAGCCCAAAGGGAAATATACAAGGGAAACATGAGGATTTACAAAATGTTGAGCTTATAAAATAGAGAGATTCTCTTTTCCTTTCCACCCCCCCTCCATTTTTAAAGGCGTGTAAAGATTTAATGAGACAAAGCATGTAAAATGCTTACGATAGTGCCTCGGACAGAATGTATGCTGAAGAAGCATCACTCCCTTCCTTCCTTCACCAAGTTCCTAGAGCTGTTAGATACTAGACACCACGGTCGGCCTTTGGTATCTGAGGATGTGGAACCCACAGAAGAGAGCTGACAGTACTGGGGTGCAAGAGAAGTAGAAAAGACAGTTCATATCCTTAAGGAATTTATAATCTAGTCAGGGAGACAAGGATGTACAATATTTACTATTTGGTAAATAGTAAGCACAATAGGAGTGTAAGGAACTATTAACATATATTAATATCAGTTAATGGAGAAGGAAATGGCAACCCACTTCAGTATTCTTGCCTGGAGAATTCCCATGGACAGAGGAGCCTGGCAGGCTACAGTCCATGGGGTCGCAAGAGTTGGACATGACTTAGCAACTAAACCACCAACTACCACCAATATCAATTATTACATTAGTTTTCTATTTCTGCTATAACAAATCACCACAAACTTAGTGGCTTAAAACAGCACAAATCTGGAATTGACACCTACACACTATTGACAGTGTGTATAAAATAGATAATTAATGAGAACCGACTGTATAGCACAGGGAACTCTTAACTGAATGCTCTGTGGTGAACTGCATGGGAAGGATGTCCAAAAAGGAGGGGATATGTATATATACTTATGGCTGATTCATTTTGCTCAACAGTGGAAACTAGACTCAACAAAAGAGGGACTTCTGAATGTCTAGACCAGGCTCCAAGGCGCCCCCAGGACCCCTGCCCTCACGCCACTGGGGACCTCCCTGCTTGGTGACACATTGCCCCCTCTCTGGGCAGCCAGCTTCTCTTCCTGTTCTCACCTGTCCATCTCAGCCTGGACCGGCTTCCCCCTTCCAATCCTCAGAGCCTCGGCCAACACCTGACTGGTGTCTCCTGACCCCGCATGCCCTCTCTAGACCCTGGGTTCTAGGTCACCCACTGCTGCTGGGGCCAGCTGCCTGGCTCTCCACTCGACCCACCTCAAATCCCAGAGGGAGAGCGCTCGATGGAGAATGAGAGGGGCTGATGCCACCTGCCCCACGGCCGCCGGCTCTTGGTCAGTCCCTGCAGCCCCACAGTGGGAAGAGGGGGCAGGGAAAGTGGCCTGGGGTTGCACGACGTTACGTGGTCACCCAGGGCCGACCCTCCCCCCCAGGGTTTTTACTCCTCAGCCCCCTCCCCACTTTCCTGCCTGCTGTCTAGAAGGTGAGAGATGGACCTGTTGCAGCCGAAATAAAGGACTGGAGATCTGGGGCGGGGGGTGCGGGGGTGCGGGTGGGGGTCTCCTAATATGAAGCTTATTTTCATTATTTTAAAATGTTTTGTCAGTGTATTACAGGCCAATACAATACAGGCCATGGAGTACCAAATATTAGCAGTTTCCAACTCACCTTGCCCCACCTGCCAGTCCTTCTCTAACAGCCCTGCGAACCTGTTTTAGATTTCTGACCTCCAGAATAGATTTGGTTTTTTAAGTTAATTCTTATTGGAGTACTTTACAATGTTGTGTGGAAGTCCCACCAGATTCCTGTCTTCCCCGTGGCCACATGAGCCCTTCAGTCCCCGGCATGAGTGAAGCCACCAGAAGCAACATCCTGGCCAAGAGCCCACCGGGGCAGTGGGGGTGGGCAGCCTGCTCCGGTCAGCTGTGTCCAGGTACGTGTCAGGCCTAGTGAAGCTGCAGCGGAAACACAGCTCATAGGTAGGAGGTGACAGATGCTCAACTCTGGTTATGCTGGAAAGAGAACAGGCCTTGTGACTGGACGGCTTAGGGTGTGCGTCCAGCCCTGCCGCTTCCAAGTTGTGTGACCTTGGGTGAGTGACTTAAGCAACCAAGCCCGTTTGCTCATCTCTCTAAAGGGGTAACAGCCCCTGCCTTGCTGGGGTAGTTGAACTGAACACTTGAGGGAAGAGGAACAAAATCCAGGCTTTCCTGGGCTCCTACTCCCTTTGTAAGAGGGAAAGTACACTATCTATTGTCATCTTCCTGGTGTTCTTCCATTGCCAAAGCATCAACCTCAAACAGTTAAATAAATGACTTCATACAAATATAGAGGCAACTTAAATCAGAAAGAAAGGAAACTAGCTCAAAGAGTAAAGTGAAAGTTGCTCAGTCGAATCCCACTCTTTGCGACCCCATGGACTATGGTCCATGGAATTCTCCAGGCCAGAATACTGGAGTGGGTAGCCTATCCCCTTCTCCAGCGATTCTTCCTAACCCAGTAATCAAAGAGTAAAATGGGTGTTAATAGTCATTTAAAAAAGAATGTCATAGGGGCGGGGGTGGGGGGGAGGAAGAAGGGATGAACAGGTGGAGAAGAGGGGGACTCGGGGGCAGTGAAACTCTCCTGTAAGATTCTCTAATGGTGGAAGCATGACATTAGGTATCTGTCCAAACCCATAGATCTGTATGACACAGAGACACGGAGCCCTTGCATATATTACGGACTTTATAATAAGGCCTCGCTCGATATTGGTTCAGCCATTGTAACAAAAAGCACCACATTGATGCAAGACATTGGTAACAGAGGAAATTGTGTTCCAGAGCTGGGGAGCGGGGAGCGGGGAGCAGGGGTGGCAGAAGGGACATACGGTCATTCTCTTTTTTGAATTCTCATTTCAATTTTTCTGTACACCTAAAACTGCTTTAAAAATATAAAGCCTAGTAAAGGATAGAGTCTATTAATAATAATTTTAAAAAGAGGGGTGGAGGGTGGCACCAGCAGGGACATACCATGGGCAAAGGCCTGGGAGTGAGATGGGAGAAGCAGTGGGCGACGGGGAGGCTGCAGATGGTGTGAGACGCAGGGAACCGGGTGGTCAGTTTGTTTTCTGGAGCTAGTGTTCTGCCTGTATCCCTTCTCACCCCTCTTTAAGGCTCATTTCAGTAGATTAGAAAAAGGGCTGGGGCATTGGAGGGGGGGGTGCCGCCCACTGAGCAGACGCTTCACGCTAAGGGTCCCTCCCAGACTCAGGCATCTTTGTCCCGGGCCCCTGGCCGCCCTGCTCATTGGCTCTGGCCTCATCTCCTGGACCGCCTGAATACTGCCTCTTCCACCAGGCAGCCTCAGAGTGGCCTTGTGAGGAAGACCCCAAATCCCTGTCTCCTCTCCACCCCAGCATGGGGCCCTGCATCTGGAAGAGAATTTCCTGAAGGCGGGACACAGACATCACAAGAGTCAGAGGACACGGCTTTTAAGTGGACCTAAAATACGTCCCCATCACGGAATTCCCTGGTGGTCCGGTTGTCAGGACTCCACATTCTCACTCACGGCCAAGGGTCTGGGGGTTCAATCCCGGGTTGGGGAACTAAGATTCCCACAAACCTCACAGCACAGTCAAAAACAAAACAAATGTCCCCATAGCCCAAAGACCCACACAGATCTCCCCAGAGGGCTCCCCAGGGGACATCCCCCAGCCCAAGCCTCGGCTCAAGGTTGACCATTCCCTGGCAGCGGCCCCAGAGCCAATCCACCCGTCCTCCTACTTTGCAAACACTCAGCCACGACAGAAGATTGGCCCCATTTTCCAGCCTCAGTCACCTTCACCCGTAAGGGCAAATCCGAGACCCTGGCACCTATGGAAGGATCTGGGTTTCTTAGAACATTCTCTCCCCCCCTCGGGGGGTTTAGCATGCCTGCTCTCCCTGACGGGTTCTCGCTTTCCCTGGATGGTGCCCACCGAGTCCTCCAGGCAAGCCTTGCACAAATACGCCTCCTTTTGACACTCCTTCCTGCCTCCAGGAGTGTGAACTGCTGTTGGGCTGAGCCCTGAACCCCTTGTAGCTGCCCAGCCTCGAGACGGAAGAGCCCAGAGACAGCAAGAGAGACCTCAGTGGCTAATGGGATGGGGGAATCTTACACAAAGGGCCCCAGAGCAACACCCCAATGTGTGCGGAGAACATAACAGCAGTCTTTGGCACTTCGGGGAGAAAGAGGCTCCGGTTTATGAGGGAATTGATGTCAGGTGGGCCCAGTTCCTGGGCTGTGTAGTTAAGAGAATTGGATAGTCACGTGAGTGAGGCAGGGCCTGGGTGAGCAGGGGATTCATAGAGAGCAACAGAACAGCCATCTTTTAAAACATATATACTTTAAAAAAAATCTTATTTCTTTGGCTGTGCTGGGTCTTTGTTACTGCGTGGGCCTCTCATTGCAGGCTCCCCTCCACCCGCCTCATGGTTCACACAGGCTTCAGCAGTTGTGGCTGCCAGGCTCAATCACTGTGGCTCACAGGCCCAGCTGCTCCCCAGCATGTGGCGGGATCCTCCCGGACCAGGGATCGAACCCGTGTCTACTGTGTGGGCAGGCAGATTCTTCACCACTGAGCCACCAGGGAAGCCCCAGAACGCCATCTTAAATGACCATTCTACTAGTGATCTGCTATTTACAGCTGCTCCCCCATCTCCTAGAGGCTGATGCTCACAGCTAGGCACCCCAAGTCTATAAGCAGGAAGGGGACTTTGTGATACAACGTTGTCTCGCTCTGTCTCACTGCCCACCATGCCAGCCCTCTCGCTGTTCACATTGCTCGCTGAACCCAGGGTAGGCAAGGCAGAAGCGGGGAAGCTGGAAGAAGGTCCAAGAAGCCTTAGGAACCGCAGACATGCTTATTCTCTAATACAGCTGGTGCGGGGTCGAGAGGGTCTCAGGTGAAGCTTATATAGGCAGACAGCGCAAACGTGGCCTGTGGCCAAGCCAGTGCATCGTGATATGCGTGTGCAGTGCTGTAAGTGATCTCAGCTGTTAGATAACCAGGTAAAGTCATTGTTCACAGGACTCGGGGTGAGAGGGAAAGGTCGTGGGGCGAGAGAGCCTGGCTGTCGCCATCTTGGCTACTTGCTGTTTGCTGACAAACGTCAAGCGCCCAGACTCCTCTGCCCTTGGTCAGGTGCTAACACAGTGATGTCCGGCAGCCTCTGCCTCTTTCTCCAGCTCCCAGACGGAGGGCAGGGAGACATGGGTAGAGAGAGCAGGATGGAGGCCCATGGCCGCCCTCACACTGGAGGGCCCTGCTGGATACACAGACTCCACTGGAAATGGCTGGAAATGAGAGTTTTTCTTCTCTACTTGCAGCTGGTTAATTTGTCCACAGCATCCCCTGTCCCTTCCACCCCATTTCTCTACGCAGCCTGTGTAAGGAAGTGTGTCTTCACTTTGGGGAAAACCCTGGCTATGGGCGGAAGGCCTGCTTATTCCTCATGTCACAATTATAAGGGGGAAAGTTGGTGAGAGGAGTACTTTTTAACTAAGCTCAAAGCTCTCTCTGGCTGCTTTTTGAGAATGAATTAGAAGGAAGCAGGTGTGGAGAGAGAAAGACCTCCCTCTTTTCCACCCTGGGGGTCACTAGGAAAAGGGGCCACTCTCCTCCATGACCTGGCACACCCAGCACTCCCCCTCTGGCCCAGGAATCTTCCAGAGCCCAGCAGCACTCAGAATCGCCCTCTGTGGCCCAACCCCTCTCTGCTCTTCCTTGGTCAAGGTTTCAGTGGGGTCCGGTGTCACTGTTGGAACCCCTCCTGACTGCAAAGGCTGGGAAAGAAACCCAGCCTGCATTCCTGCAAGGGAGTGTGACCCGCCGTCTGGATTTGACACACTAGAGCCTTCAGAGTGTTTTCCAGCCTCACTGCAGAGCCGCGGAGAGCAAGACACAGTATAATTCACACCTGTGACAGGAGAGGAGCTGGGCTAATTGCAAACAGCAACTTTTCTCTTAAACCCGTCAGAGAACTGAGGCTGCAGGACAAGCAACTGACTTGAAATCTGGGGAGAGATAGGAGCTAAGCATTTGCTTATGTGGTGGGGTCAGTGGGGGTGGTGGGCAGACACTCCTGACCGTGTGTATGCTGGTTGGAAATTTTAGCTAGAATATTTTCATTATCTGCCCAGGACTGAGGGGCCAAACAACCAAAATGGAGTTTAGAACAGAGAATGGTTTATTTCGGGGCCAGAGAGAACAGGCAGCTCGTGCTCAGGAAACCCCAATTCCCTGTTGGCTTTTAGGGAAAGACTTTTTAAAAGCAAAACTTTTAAAAAGTGGGTGGTGGCTGTGGGGAGTGGGACTTTCTTCTGATTGGTTGGTGGTGAGGTAACTGGATGACGTCCCTGAATCTCATCCTTCTGGTTCCAGCCAGTGTGGGGTCTACGTGCTTATGGCCAGGTGTAGACACCATCCTCCACCTGGGGGTTCTTAGTTTTTGGAAAACAACTCAAATATATTCTAGATTGTTATCTTCATCCTTTCAGGAGACCTAAACGCCTGTGATTCTGTCCTCTTAACTACCTGAGCCCACTCTTGGGAACTAGGGGAAGGTCTAGGAGTCTTTTTCTACAAACAGGGGGCATAGAGGGGATTTTAGAGCTGGGAGGGCCCCGAGGGACCCTGCTCGGTTTCAAAGTCACCCGGAAACATTCTGTGTGATTGCACCACCAACTGCATACCCAAGGAGGTTTATTTTGTCGTTTGATCTTTCAGTTCAGTCACTCAGTCATGTATGACTCTGCGACCCCAAGGACTGTACCGTACCAGGCCTCCCTGTCCATCACCAGCTCCCAGAGTTTACTCAAACTCATGTCCATTGAGTCAGTGATGCCATCCAACCATCTCATCCTCTGTCACCCCCTTTTCTTCCCACCTTCAATTTTTCCCAGCATCAGGGTCTTTTCCAATGAGTCGGTTCTTTGCATCAGGTGGCCAAAGTATTGGAGTTTCAGCTTCAACATCAGTCCTTCCAATTTAGGGCTGATTTCCTTTAGGATGGACTGGTTGGATCTCCTTGCAGTCAAAGGGACTCTCAAGAGTCTCCTCCAGCACCACGGTTCAAAAGCATCAGTTCTTTGGCACTCAGCTTTCTTTATAGTCCAACTCTCATATCCATATGTGACTCCTGGAAAAACCATAGCTTTGACTAGACAGACTTTTGTTAGCAAAGTAATGTCTTTGCTTTTTAATATGCTGTCTAAGTTGGTCATAGCTTTTCTTCCAAGGAGCAAGCGTCTTTTAATTTCATGGCTGCAGTCACCATCTGCAGTGATTTTGGAGCCCCCCAAAATAAAGTCTCTCACTGTTTCCACTGTTTCCCCACCTATTTGCCATGAAGTGATGGGATCGGATGCTATGATCTGTTTTTGAATATTGAGTTTTAAGCCAACTTTTTCACTCTCCTCTTTCACTTCATCAAGAGGCTCTTTAGTTTTTCTTTGCTTTCTGCCATAAGGGTGGTGTCATCTGCATATCTGACATTATTGATATTTCTCCCAGTGATATTGATTCCAGCTTGTGCTTCATCCAGTCCAGCATTTCTCATGATGTACTCTGCATATACGTTAAATAAGCAAGGTGACAATATACAGCCTGGACGTACTCCTTTCCTGATTTGGAACCAGTCTGTTGTTCCATGTACAGTTCTCACTGTTAGCGAATGCTTTTTAAAAAAATCTTAGTTTAGGCAGGGTTGGCGGACTTGAGAAGGAGCGAAGATGGCGGAGTGAGGCTCGTTGAGGCTATCTGGCCTTTGGGCCAGGGGGCGGGCCGGCCCCCGGGCACTGGAGTGCTTCTGCTGGCCCGTGCGAGGAAGAACAGTTTCCTTGCCATTTAGGTGCTTTTATATTCATCTCAAAAAGAAAACAAAATGCTGAACTCGGGATTTGGCAAGTATTTCTACATTGTCTCCTGGAGTGGGGTAGTCCTACTTCTTTTATCCGGTCACCTTCCCTATTGAAATGTGGATATCTCTTCTCTACACTTTACCTCCATGATTTGGATTGGAAAAGGCTGCTTTTCTTTTTGTTCCACCACTCAGATTCAACACAGAGAAGCTCCTGGGGTGCAGTCATCCTGCCAGGTTCTTTTGGAAGAAAGAAGCAGCTGACATGTATCTTCAGCTGTTATTTGCTTAATCACAAAGAAATTATTTCAAAAGCTGAAAAAAAAAAAAAAATCTTAGTTTTGTTTTACAATCATCGAAAGCATTTACAGGTGACAGTGTTGAATTTTATCTGAGCCCTGGGCTCTTGAAAAACAGTGACTTTAAAGGAATACCCCCTCACCCTTTTGCATTCTGAAACCAAACAAAAAAACCCAAAATATCTCACTGCAAAGAACCTTCTTTTCCACATGACTTAGGTAAGACCCATGGATGCCCCCACTGTTTGTAAAGGACAAGGCCAGACACAGACCCTCCAAGTTCCCATCTTTGCCTCCTAAACCATAGCTGAAATGTTGGTCCTTACTGGCCCATCAGAGCAAAATGCTTGTCAGTCCAGCTTTGGTTGTTTCTCTCCTTCCTCCAGATCCTAAACTCTGGCCCACCCTCAGCCCGAGCCAGCACACAGCCCCTTGGAGAATACGCCGGGCTCTGGGTAAGACATCCTCTTCTAGAAAGAACGAGGGTGGGGAAGTGGAGTGAGAAGAGGCTTGTTTACTCCCCTCCTAAATGAAAACCCCCTTTATATCCAAAACCTGAGCCCTTGCAGACCTCAGAGTCAAAGCGGCCTCTCTTCTGAGATATCGTCCATCCCTCTGTTGCAATGAAACCCCTTCTTTCCTCCTTTACAAGAATCCTTTTGGACAAAAATCTCCCCTCGCTAAGTCCAGACTTGTTTTGTATTTGAGCCCTGGCTTTCTAAGTCAAGTCTACAAGACAGGCACTTTCAGAGAGGCCTGGCTTTTATTACCCGTTTCCCCACCCCATCCCCCATACCTCTCCCTTTAGGTAATTTTTTTCTTTAAGTTTTTGGCTTAGCCTTTCATTTTTTAAAATATAAGGCAACCCGATAACACACTGCACCCTTGCTCCCATTTTTGGAGAACAAAGGCAGTCAGCCACACGCACCATCTCCATTTTTATACATACAAGCCTCACCCAGGACGTCTTAGCTTAACAAGCTGTCCACAGGGAGACCCTGGGCTTTGATGAGATTTCAGGGAGAAGAAAGCACTTTGTAAATCAGTGGCCCTCAAACTTGAGTGTGTCCTAAATCACCTGGATGGCCTGTTACCAGGTCCCACCCAGAGTTCCTGACTCAGCGGGCCTGGGTGGGGGGTGGGGAGAGTTTGCCGGAGCTCGCAGGGACCAGACCTGGAGAGGCACTAGAGTGAGCCCCACTCAGGGCAGGGCAAACACACTCAGGTCTCCCTGAGACACCGACGCCTCCAAGTGCAGGGCCTCAGGGGACAGCGGTGGGAACGTGGGCCCTGGCTTGGCTACGGACCTTGGCCTGATGTTCCAGTTTGAAGTTCTCTTCTCAACAGTCACCTGTGGACCGGAAGCTTCTGGGAGCTTGTTAGGCAGGCAGACCCCGACCCAGGCCTGGTGAATCAGAGTCTGTGGTTTACAAAGAGCCCAGGTAAGGCTGTGCTCCCTCAGGTGAGAGGCACGGGCCTGAGTCTCCACACCCCCTGGTTTTTATCTATGGGTAGGGGGCTGAGGGCCCCTGGAATGAAGCTGAAGAGGGCAGAGGCTTTGTCTGAGTTTAGACACCCTCTAGCCAAATGAACAGGCCTCCTTGTAGTCTCCCTGTCCCTACCCACAGCAGACCCCGTCCGGGCAGTGTTTGGTTTGAGGAACAGCTGGGCAAAGTGCTGCCGGGAGTCCTGGCCTGCCACTGCCCGAGTGCCCGTCCCTGAGGGCTCCGCTTTCCTTCCTCTTCACGATCTCTAGGGGTGGCAGGTTGGTTCTGTGACCCCACAGACCCCCTCCCAGAGGACAGCGGCCTGAAGCTCCTTAGTGTCTGGGGGTGTCCACTTGGAGCCTGAAAATGAGCTAGTTGAAGGGCATTTTGGCAAATGTCCCAAGGACACTTAGCAAATCCACGGCTGTCTGGAGTGAGGGAGGTGAGTGAGACACCGTCTGCCCCCCGGCTCGCCCCATCTGCCTGGGAAGCGCTAAAGTCGCTGGGCAGAGCGGTGTGGGTGGTAGGGGTGGCCGGGGCCTGAGGCTGGAGTTTCTCCCTCAGCCCCTCTGTCTGCCTGGGGGGCAGCTCAGACAGGACGGGCCATGGGACGGAGGGAGAAGGTCCCAGAGAAAATGCTGGGGCCACCGAGAGAATAGCCCCACCCCCGTGATGGACCCCTGTTCAGAGGCTCAGCGCACTCCCTCCTCTCATTTCTCTCCAGGTGAAGTCGCCCTCAGCCCACCAGGTTCCCCACCCACATTGCTCACCAGACCCCCTCCTCAGTCCTTTTCTCTCACGAGGACAGACCCCTGCTTCAGGAGCTGGGCGGCAACATGACTCTGATTCCCACCTTCCCTGGGAGGCAGGCGGCCCAAGCCTTGACTCCCAGCTCAGGGCCTCCCTCGCCAGGTGCTGGGGCTGAAACCAGCTCTCCTTGGGGCTGTGAGGGGCTGATGCGTGTGGGTCCAGGACCCCTGCCCTGTCCTAGGACCAAAGACAGCCAGGGTGGCTGCCTCCTCCAGGACAGAGGCCTCTGTTCTGAGCATCGCAGGGTCCTCCCAAATCTTTCAGGGGTTCCTCACTCCATCCTCCACTCCTGGCGGCTGTTGTCCCATTTTACACGTGAAGCCACTGAGGCTCAGTGATAAGTGGCCACTCAAGGTCCTGCTGATGGTCAGTAAAGGGTTGTGAGCACCCAAAGTGAAAGTCGCTCAGTCATGTCCAACTCTGCGACCCCATGGACTATACAGCCCGTGGAATCCTCCAGGCCAGAATACTGGAGCCATTCCCTTCTCCAGGGGATCTTCCCAACCCAGGGATCGAACCTAGGTCTACCCACATTGCAGATGGATTCTTTACCAGCTGAGCCGCCAGGGAAGCCCACTTAGCCCCCAAAGGCCTGCTCATTGTCCCACTAGGCCAAGCAGGTGGAGAGGGACTGAGGGGTCTCGGGGCCTGGGTTGGGACTCTGGGCTCTGAGGCACAAAGGCCATCCTGCCATGCTGGTGTGCAGTTCTAACGTGTGGCTTGTGGAGGCTGAAAGGCCAGAAGAGGCCCTGTCTGCAGAGTCCATCTCTGAGTTATGGCCTCCGTCAGGTATTAATAAAACCTGCCGGGGGAGGTGCCCTATCCGACATTGGGGTGCAGGCACTGACTCGGGCCCGCTCGCCCCATCCTGCCTGGTATCATGTGGCAGGAACACTCTGGAGCCATCTGCTGGGTTTGGGATCACAAGTCTAACATCCTAGAAAGGGCTCCTTAAGCCCTGCCCCCTGGAGGGGGCCAGCTGTGGTCAGGTGGGATGGTCAGCCTAGGGCCAGCCTTGGGGTGGGGGGCTGAACCGTCCACCTGATGAGTTTAACTCAGAGAACGAAGCGGCAGGTCCTGGCATCTTGGGGGCAGCTGGCTTTGGCAGAAGGAACAGAACAGCTCAGAAGGAAAGAATGCACCGTATTTTCATTAAGGAATTTATTTCTCTTAAAAAAACAAAACAAAACAACAGTGGTTTGATCTAAATACAGCAGCACTGTGACATATTCGAGGAAACATACAAAGATTCAGAGCAACAGGAGAACAAAAGCCGGTATCTTCAGGAACAACCTCCAAAGTGGAACTATTTTTATTCATCATTGTTAAAATTTCCCTGAAAAAAAAAAAACAAAAGAAAACCTTTGGATACTAGAAGGATTATTATTTTCACACTACCAACAGCCGCGAAGCTCTTCTAATTGAGAACACTTGCTTCTGATCTATTACAAAAATGACTTAGTGATGGACTGGGGCAAGACGTCTAGATTCTTCTTTTGGGGTGTGTCTTTCCCTCCGAAGGAGAGCTAGCGTTTCAAAAGTTTTAGCCACTGTCCACAGCGCAAACCTTTAAAGTTAGACCTGATGAGCACTCACTCCTGCTGGAGCTTGAAAAGCTAGGCTGGTTGGTTGTAGGTACAGAAGGGGCCTCGGGGGATGAAGTGTCACCATTGCGGTCTGTTGTGATCAGAAAGACGTGCGCTCTCTGCCATTCGTGACTCGCAGCCCTGCGCTTGGAGATGCACAAAGATTTCACATGCTTTCCGTACAAAGGCTGAAAGGTTAGGAGGTCCTACTTCAGAGCGTGGAGCTAGAGAACAGGGGACAACCAGAGGGGTTGCCCCCAGGTACATAAGCGCACAGCAAACTGAGAGGAGAGCCCAGTGTTACCCCGACTGGCATTCCCTCTTCATTTCTGGGGACTGTTGATGATCGACAAGGCCGCTGTTCCCCTTGGCCGAGGCCTAGGGTGCCAAGTTCAGGGTGCTGCGGGGCTGAGGTCTGGGTCAGCAGATTGCGTGAGAAAGTTGGTGGGAAATCTTTGAGGGAAGGGGGAGGACAGGGTGTGGAACGATGAGGAGCTTCCATGGTGAGCTGGTCACCTTGGAATAGCATGGACACCCCCTGCCTCTCGGAGGGCAGGCCCTCAACATCATCCGGGCTTGCTAGGTTCAAGGGCAAGCAGCTGCATCCCACTTGTGCCTTCAATGCCAAGGCCACATTCCCACACATGATCTCAGAACTCGCTGCCATTTGCCCCCACGGGCTGCCTGAGAAACGTGCGCATACCAGGCCCCACCGCTAGCTTCTGGGGAGCATGGCCTCCGAGACCGAGGCTCCCCTTTGCTAAGAGCAGTGCATGTCAGGACAGAAGCCCTCCTGGGCTGCTCAAGACAGAGCAACACTTGGCTACTGTGCCAGCCAGCTGCCCTTGCAAGAAGCCTCATGGTTTTCAAAGTGATGCTCAGGCCTAGAAGATCAGAGGACGAATTGTTGTGGGAGGTGGTGCCATCCTCCAGGAAGGTGGGGTTGGGTCTTTGTGATCTTAAGAGCGATATTATGGGAGAACCCCCCGCCAGGGGGCTTGAGAAACACTCCTGGGTCATGGTGATCATGGTAGAGAGACCACCCCCATCCCACAGGGTACAGCGGCTTGTCTCCTGAAAAGTGGAAGCAGAGACGCTTCTGTGTGACCTTGCATCTCACATCAAAGGCACAAAGTAAGCGAAGGTCTGGTGAGAAGAACGTCACGACTTGGAGGAAGAAAGGCTCTTCCGTGAAGAGCTCCAATGCAGTAAAAAGATTTAAATCCACTTGCTGTCCAAATATGACTCATCCTGGACAGGTGGATGGTAGGAAGTTTTCTTCTTAATTAAAAACAATCTTTTAAAAACCGCAGCTATAGAAAACAAGCCAGAGTAGAAGCTTGGGGCGGGGGTGGGGTGCAAGGTCGGGGCACCCAGGGGCAGGACCTGTGGGGACCCCGAGGGGAGGGGCTGACTTTCAGGCACTGTTCTAAATGAAGATGCCCCTTCTCTGTACAGAGCAATGGGCCTAAAGGAAGAGCAGGATTGCAAAGGCCAGCAAGTTTGACTCTGTGTCCTCTGGGCGCTTGGGGGCAGATAGTGACTGTGAAGGAAGACGCCTGTGATTCTAAGAGCCATGAAAAGCTCTGTGCTCTAAGCATCTCTGTTCTCACAACGTAGAAACCCACGGATTCATGTTTTCTTTCTTGCTCCTTGAGGATGCTTAATGCAAACCGACAGTACATTGGCTTTGAGGTGCAGAGACTGACTTCTGCACACCAGTCCGTTTGGAAAAGCTTGAGTCACTGTGAATGCGGCAAAATGAATGAAACTTCCGGACAGGAGGGTGGTGGAGTGGGCTGGTGACTATCCCAGCGGGATGACTGTCCCTCTTTTCATTAAGAAAGGAAGGTCAGTCAGAGCTCGAGGATCTTAAAATACTGGTCAAAGAGCTCCACTTCCTCAGCAAAAAATCAGTATGGCTGTTTGTATTCATCTTGTACTCAGCCCAGGAAAGGGAAGGGAAGCAGCCTTGGTTGGAGACATGAGCCAGTCTTGAAGAAAATAATAATGTGTATTAAAGGGATCTGAGGGAAGCCCAACTGTTTCCTGGCTCCTCTTTGCTTGTAAAATGGCCTCAAAATGGTCAGTTGCAAAGGTCAGGCGCCTGTCTAGCGCCCAGACCTAATGGCAAGGTTTGGGGAAGGAGCATGGGACCTACACACAAGGCGGACACACTGGCTTCTCTCTCTTCCTGAAACCTCAGGCTCCAAAGCTGCCCGGTCACCTAGAGAAGTAAGTTTGGGAGAATCAGAAGCCCCACGGGTGGCCTGAGGCCGTGGTTCTCACACTCTGGGGTGCAGTAGAATGACCTGGCAAGCTTTTTGAAGAAGCGGGTTCCTGGACCTACCCCCTGAGAACCCCGTTCTGCGAGTTTGGGGTGGAGCCCGGAATCTGTATTTTGATGGGAGACTTCGCTGCAGGAAGTACAGGGCCCACACCGGGATAAACCCGGGTAGCTGCCTGGTAGCTGAGACCGGGTCTGACTGAGGCCAACCGCGCAGGCAGGAGAGAGTGGGAGGTTGACCTCTCATCCAATCTGGGAGGGGAAGCAAAGGAGCATTTGCTCCTTGTCATCTTGTGAAGGCAGCAGGGGAAGGCAACCTGGGGCTGGATGGCCAGGATCAAAGGACCTTTTAGAGGCCCTGGGCTGGCAAAGCCACCAAGTCCTCCTGGGGCTGCTTGTGCCTGGAGATTTGAGACACCCAGTTAACACATGCCTCTGCCCTCCCTCACCCAGAAGGGACGGTGGGTCCTGAGCTTCTTTGGTGGCCCATTTGCTTGGAGAACCAACCACATCCATCCATCCATCCATGTCACCTGGGCCAATGAATTTATGGGGGCCCTCGAAGCTCTCAAGACCCTCTGATCCCGTATATACTCAAGGGATGTGCCTGGAGGCCCTGGGCAAGCCACTCTCCCCTCTACAAACCCAAGACCTCTGCCCCTGATGCTTCCATGGGCCGGAAGGGCTTGGGACTCTTGGGGTTCCATGACTACTTATCCTTGCTATGTGTCTCTTTAAAAATAGAATAATCCCCAAATGCAAGACTCTTGAAAACATACTGGCTCCAGAAGTCAGAACCTGCTCAGAAAGAAAGAGGCCTAGACATCATTGTGCTGAAGACTCTCAGCTCCAAGCACTGGCTGCCTTCCAGAAGGAAGAGGAGGCCGAGGCCGAGGCAATGGTGGCATCGTGCGCCCCCAAAGGGAAAGTGCACGTCTTGATGGAGCAGAGCTCAGGTGATTCCATGCACCCAACGGAAGATATTCTGGCTGGGGGTGATGTCCCAGTGTTATTTAATTCAGATGGTTACAAGCCAACAGAATGAGGGTGCCAATGGGAGGAAAAGCTTATAGAGATGGATACAACCAATCCTTTAAAGGTGAAGTGTGGATCATTTTCTACATTTAATAAAAACATTTTCTCATTTGAGGCTCTGGAAGTCTTGAGTCACATTTTTTCATTGTTGTTGTAAATCCCCCCCCTCCCACCAACCCCCCTCTAAAATGTCTTAAAACACATGGCTTAACAGTGGCTGCACAGAAAATATACACCCTCAAAGTCTGACTTTCTTTTAAATACAAATATACAAAATGTAAACTGAGACAATAGAGAAATTTACAAAACTTTTCTTTAAAAATAATAAAGACAAAATTCAGTTCTAGTTATTAGGATGCTATTAAAATACGTGCAAGTTGTTGTATCCGACTGGATTTCTATTGCAATGTTCGCCAGAGACATGTCCAATCCATCTCGGCTCGAGGGCCGCCTCCGAACACAGACCTGAGTGGAAATCTCTTTGGGGAACTGGGAGGCTCCCGGTCTCAGGGGTGGGCGGCCTCCTTCCCCGGCTCCTGGAGGGCTTCCCCACCCACCCGCCGAGGTGGGAGCTCCTCCGGTCACAAGTCCGCTTCTAAGAAGGGTCCAGGCTGGTCCCACCGTGGACTTCAGGCCAGAGCTGCAACTAGCTGCTTCCGGTGGAGTTTGAACTCACGTGGTTGGAATTGATGTGGTGGTTAAAACTGGTCTTGGAATTGGGTGAACTCTTGGAATTGTTCTGATGCTGGGAGGGTGGGTGAGCAGAGAGGAGAGAAGGCGAGAGAGCAAGTCAGTCACTGCAGAGTCAGGCCCTGGGGCCCTTGCCTCATGGGGGCCTCGGAACCTGAGCCAGAGAAGTGCTTGGGTGACCAGCCCTCCCTCTTGCTTTCTGCTGCTTCTGTTTCCCCCCCGCAGGCCGAGGTTCACAGAGCACCCTGCGGGTGGAGGGCTTCTCCTGGTGCCTGGGAGAAGCTATGGAATTCACAGAAGCCCAAGGCAGGGAGGAGGCGGTCCCTCTGTATTAATATGTCCATGGTTAGACCTGCTGGCCTGGAGTTAGGCTGCCGGCTCAAACCCTAAATGTGCCACTTCTTAGCTGAGTGACCTTCAGCAAGTGTCTGACTCCCTTGGTTGCCTGGCCTTTGTAAGGTGGGGTAGGAGCCACGTGTGCCCGGGGCTGTTGGAGAAAGGAAACTAGGCTGTGTATACAAAGGGCTCTCTGGGCTGCCCGGCTCCAGAACCATGAGCTGCTCATCCTCAGTCCCCCGGCAGTCTCTCAGCACCCCATCCCAGGAGAAGAGAGATCCGGGTGTCTGCTGCCCCAGTTGGTGGTGTTTTAGGCTTGTGCTGAGGCCACTGTTCTCCACCTCACTAAGTCCTCTTCCCACCCGGGGCAGCGAGCATCTCCATCCTGCATTTTCTGGTGGGCAAACAGAGGCTGGGAGAGGGTCAGTGAGCCGCCGCCCAACCGAGAAGGGGTCAGGGCTAGATTTGAACTCAAGACCGTGAGCTTCCATAGCAAACACCTGTCCCAGAATCCGGGGCTGTCCTGGGGTGCTTGTCCATGTCAGAGATGGGGGTCCTGGGGACACATTTGACCAACACAAGGGAGTGGATGCTACTGCCATCTACTGGCTGGAGGCCAAGGGTGCTGCTAAACCCCTGAAGGCATCGGACAGGCCAACAACAAAGAATAAACCCAACTCATCAACAGTGCTGAGGCTGAGGAACCCTGACAGAGGGTCAACTTTGGGTGTGCCCCTCCGCTCTGGGGACCCCATCAACCAGTGGGTTTCAAGGCACTTCGCACAGGCTGCCTGTCCTTCCAGGCTGCAGCTGCAACCTCCCCGTCTCCCCAGCCCGCAAGTAGGTCTCAGTCCTATGGAAGGGTCAGGCCTGGGGTTCCCGGAGCTGAGACCAGGGCATCCAGGTTGGGCTGGGGGCGAGGGTCTCACCTGACGCTTGAAGAGCCTCTGGAGCAGCCCTTTCTTTGGCGGTTCCGGAGGGTGGCTTCGGTTCAGGTCCGCTGAGAGGGTACCGTGGGGTCCGAACACGTTCAGCTCCTTAAAGCACTCTGTCTCTATCATCTGGGGAAGCGGTCAAAACACAGGCGGGGCGAGGGGCTGTCCAGGTCATCCCGGGGAGACAGGCAGCCCAGCAGCCTGGCTGCGGGCGGCATGGTCCCGAGCCTGGTCCTGCCAGGCCCTCCACTCGCCTGGGCTGAGACCCCGACAGCCTCCCGCCTGCCCACTGCCTCTCCCGGACCGCCTGGCGAGCCGCCCTCACTCAGAAGACAGAAGCAGGGCACAGAGGGTGGGATGGAGGTGCTCATCTTCCAGCCGCCCTCAGCTCCTTCTCCACCCGTGTTCTGGACCGCCCCGCTCCAGGGCTGCAGGCTGACCGCCCCATCATTTCTATCTCACGCGAACCAGCTCGGACTGGGCTCCATCCCCCAGTGTGCAGTGGGATAACGGGAGCACTTTGTTGGCTCACCCGCCACTAAGATCCCCAAAGGAGGGATGCGATTTTGCCTGCTGCTGCATCTTCAGTCCTCAGATAACTGCCCCAACTCCATCATCCCCCTCGGGCCTCCAGCTGCTGCCCCGTTTCCCAGCCACGCTTCTCCAGAGTCATCCGGGCAGGCCTCCTCTCCCTGCTCCACCAGCTCCTGACCTGGCACCACACCATGCCCCAGTCTGCCCACCAGGACGCCCCCCCTCCTCGCCGACCCTTTCTGCCCTCAGAGCAGCCCCGCCCCCGCTTTGGGGTGAAGCCGAGGACCCCACCGTGCTCACCTCGCTTTGCCACGGGATGGGCACGGAGCCCGTGGAGAACTTGGAGTAGAAGTCGTCGTCCGTGTGGTCCAGGTTGACGCCCTTCACGGTGGAGAACTGCTCGATGTCCAACACGTCCTTGCAGTACACGGCCCGGGGCTGGGGAGGGAGGGATTTGAATGGGGGGGGCAGGGGTGGTCTCCCAGGGCCTCCCCCCCTCCCTGGGAACCTGGCTGCCCTGGCTCAGAGGGACCAAGGGGCCCCCAGTTGGGATGATGAGAACTCAAGCCCCTTCCTGCCATCACTGACCCACAGGCTATGATGGGGGATGTCCCAGGAGGACCGCTCTGGCCCTTCCCACATCAGAGGCCAGTCGGGGGGTGGTGGGTCACCATGCAGGCTTGTCTTCCACACACAGACCTGGCCTGGGGTCCCAACTGTGGTGCTTAGGCACTTTGGGAAAGTCATATTAACCCCTGGAGGCCTCAGTTTCCTCGCCTGCAAAATGGGGACAATCGAGGCACTGGGCCATGAGGCTGCCGTCAGTGCTGCTATGGACCTGATGCTGTAACCCTGGTGATCTCTTTCATCTCACTTGTCCACCAAACATGCTCTGGGGCTGCAGTTCAGGGACTCAGAGAGACAAACCTGGGCCCTGCCCTCTGGGAGTTCAAGGTTGGTGGGGGAGGGCTCCCAGAGGTTCTGGGAGCCTGGGAATCTGGAAATGAAAACTTCATTGAGGTGATGAAGACCCCCCCAGACCAGGCAATGCTCTGCTACTGGCAGACTGGAGCCACCCCCTGGCCACAGGGCTCAGCCCCTGGTCCAGGGCCCCGCACAGATGTTTAGCAAAGTCGAAGGTCGTAAACCAGTGCACGGGCTCAATCCAGGCTGGGGAGCTACTCACATCTGGAATAAAGGGGGGATCCAACATCCCGGCCTCTAAGCGCTTGAAATTCATGTTCCTGAAGAAGGAGTGTCTCTTGACCTCCGTGGCCCCTTCCTCCTGGCAGCCCAGCCTCTGCTTCGCATCTTTGGTGAGCAGCTGCGACAGGAGAGCCCCATGAGGACTTGCCTGGCGGGGGGTGGGAGGGGCCTTTCCTCCTGCCCAGAGGCCCAAGGGGCAGAGGGGCTTTGGAGAGCCTGTGATCACCTCCCTTTCACACAAGAATCTCCGAGCCATCCCCTGCCAAGACATCCCTTCTTTCCCATCCACCAGGCCTGGGCCACCCCAGGTTCCCATCAGACACTGCTCTACCCTGATTCAGAGGATCTCCTGAACTGCAGGGTACTTTGTGGTCCCAGGATCCCAGCGTGCTCAGATGCCTGGAACCGTCAGGAGAGCAGGAGTCCTGTCTGATTCTGCCCACAACTGCATGGCCTGTGCCTGGTGCGTACCTGGCACCCACTAATGTGTGCGGAACTGGCATCCCCTCTTCTGCTCCAGCTAAGCTACAAAGGGCAAAGACTGGTCTGTGGGCTCTCCCATTCTTTCACTCGATTCCTAGGTACATGGCAGACTTGTACATTAGGTGCCGAGAGACGGGATGCTGAGGGTCTGGCCTCAGCAAAGTCATGTTAAGAGGACCCATCAGGGCAAGGCAGATACGACACCACGGTGGTGGAGGAAATGAGAACTGGCTGCTAGCTGAGGGATCAGGAGGTGGTCTGGGGAGGGGGCGTCTGAGACAGGCTTTCAAAGGGGGCAGAAGGCACTGGAGGGACCTGTGACAGTGTAAGCAGGGCGAGCTTGGAGAACACTCATCTTTGAGTCTGAGGGAAGGACGGGGGTGAGAGAGATGGGTCAGAGTCAAGAGGACCAGCTGGGGAGGAGTGATGGAGGGTCCTGAAGGCCAGGTCTGGAGGTGGGATTTTAACACAGACATAGTGGGGAGCCAAGGATGGAAGAAGGTCCTCATCACAAACAAAAGGCAGGATGGAAGGTTAATAGGAGAGGAAGGGGCTGCAGGGACAGACACAGGACCAGACGGGAGGAACATGTGAATGAAAGATGGGGAGCGGGGAGGAGGAAGGGGCGGGGAGGGGCGGGCCACAGCTGAAGATGAGGCGGGGGGCCCCCCCACATGACTGCAGGGTCAGCTCCCTCCCCTGCCCCAGGGTCCCTGCCTGCTCTCCTGCCCGCCACACTGAGCACTCCCCCGAGGACACAGCTGGAATCTAAGTGTCTGCTTCAAGACTGAAATCAAAGTGGGCGGCCAGCACCTTGGAGGGAGTCCAGCCCTTTCTTTTACCAGCGTCCTGGTGCCCTCTGCACATGCTCATTCTTAGAGGCAGGGGGCCTCCTGAGGTCCACGGTCTGGAGGGGAGACTTGCTGGGACTGCTCCCCTCAAAACTAAGGAGTGAAAGCTGACAGTGGGGCAAGCCTTGAAGGGACGGAGCCAAGAGCTAGCTGCTCACAATGTCGCCCGACTCGGTCTACCGACCCCGCCCCCTCCCCCCCCCCCCCCCCCAGCGGGCTTGGCCCCGTGGACTGGTGGCTCAAGGCCACTCCTGCTCTTCTTCTGGGCTCTGCTTGTCTCCGAGAAATCTCTGGGCTGCAGGCCCCAGAAGCTGCAGGGGCTGGCCAGGCAGATGACACAGTGAGGGTAGAAGCTGAGGGCTGGGCTGCGTGGGCCATGCCAGGCTGTCCCTCAGCTCCTGCCAGGCCGGAATGTTGGCAGGTGTCCGGGGCTTCTGCTTTTTGCAAAAGAGGCCAGAAAATCCAGGTTTTTATGTGATTTTGCCCCATTTAAAAATCTTGGCAATTAACCCACTATTCACTTTTTTCTAAAACACTGTTCAGCTAAAATAAACACCCACCTATGTGCTGCCTGTTTGCAGCCTGGGCATCAGGTCAAGAGTTTACAAATATTATATCAGGTATAAACCAGGAGAAGCAAGAGAGAGAGAGGTGTGAGCTGAGGGGGATGGGGCAGGCAGAGAGGGCTTCCTGGAGGAGGATGACTAGAGATGGGCTGGAAGGATGGGTGAGACTGAGAGGGATACAGGGCCATGGGGAAGGACCAGTGCTAGGACTCAGCAGGGGCCTAATAAAGGTGGGGGCTGAGGTCTGGGCTTAGGGACTGGACCCAGGAGACAGGACAATGAGAGGCATGCACTCCTGGACCACAGGG
Source organism: Cervus elaphus (assembly GCF_910594005.1). NCBI lineage: Eukaryota > Metazoa > Chordata > Mammalia > Artiodactyla > Cervidae > Cervus > Cervus elaphus. The sequence continues at coordinate 81,696,723 of NC_057829.1, read as the reverse complement.
GCAGGGGAGGTGGTCTTGTGACTGCCCAGGTGGAATGGGGGCTGCGGACTGACTTTATTGCTGTTTGTAGAAAAGTCTTCCTCAGTAGGCAGGGCTGGAGCGGCCCAGGACCTCTGTGGTCTCCTTACGATCAGGCCCTGCTATGTCCTGGGCCTGGTGTCCCTTGGTGGTGACAGGGCGAGCCTGGCTGCCAGACCAGATGGGTTGAGGTTAAGGGCATGGAAGAAGTCCTAGATCAGAATTCCAAGACCTCAGGGTCATTTGCAAGGAGGCAGAGCAAGACCAGAGGCCACCAGAGGTTCTTCTAGCTGAGAAAGACGAGGGGACCTTGCTTTTGACATTTGCACCTGTGAGCCCAGGTTCGCCTGGAGACCCAGGCTCAGCTGCCGCCTTCCCTGTAGTGGCCACCAGGGGGCAGCAGAGGAACGGCAGTGCCCCAGAGCCGATGACCGTGGGCAGGGGGCTCTCTGTGCCTCTCTGTCCTCCCAGCGGGTCCCCTGTTGCTCTTAGGGTCTCTCAAGAACTGCTTCTCTGAATTCCTGACCTATTTGATGATGCGCTGACCTTCTGTCCCCCACTCAGTTAGGTCCCCGTGGATAGGTACCTGGTTGCAACATCAACCAAGTGTTGTTGGCTCCCCTTTTGACCCCCCCGGTTTTCAACCATCCCTGTAGGGTACCCCACACTTCCATGTACCTGCCTTTTGCTGCCTTGCTCCTCTTGCCCCTCTATCCCAGCTCCGGCTGCCGTGACTACCTGTTTCCTTGGAGGCCGCCCAGCTGCAGGCTGGCCCAGGCATGTGGTCCGGGCATGTGTTTGCTTGTGTACACGCCATGCCTCCCTCACGGTCTCTCACACACGCAAATGGCAGATCTATGGTTCCTCTTTGGAAGTGGTCAGATGGCAGCTCTGGACCAAATCCTTCTCCCTGTGCCTCTGTGACGTCAGGCTGAGGCTGGTGAGAGGAAGTGGTCAGGCAGCGGGTGGCCGGCTCCAGGAGGGCGGCCTTCTGGGGGCGGGAACTAGGCCACATGGCTCCGGGGCCCCTAGCAGTGCAGCCTCGGGTTTTCTAGAAGCAGAAACTTCGCTACTTGTCATCAGTTTCCCAGGCTTGCCTTTCCCTGGACTCCGGCCTGGTTGTTGACGTTCACATTTCAGACCCCGAGGGTCAGATCCCTGTCTTGCTGTTCTAGTTGCAGAGCAGAGGAAGGGACCTGGGGGCTCCCAGGTGCCAAGCATTGGGCGCTCAGGCCCTTCCTGGCCCCGCATGGCTGGCATTACAGGGCATCTGCCAGCACAGCAGTACTGAAGCCAGAGGGAAGAGGGCCCTGGGGGGCACAGGTGGGACTTGGGAGCCAGAGAGCCTGGCAGGGAAGGAAGCGGGCCCACCGGAACTGAGGAGAAGGGCCTCGGTCCAGGGCCGGACTCTCTCCAGCTTCACTTTGAGGTCCTGCCACCCCCCTTCCTCTATTCAGCTTCCAGGCCCCCAGTCTGGCCCCTGCCCACCAGCCTGGCTAAAGGCCACACCCCGAGTGAGCTCTGTCTGGGGCCGGGTCAAATTCTCTATCCACGGACGCTGTCACTCAGGACCTCAGCAGGTGTGACCAACATTCCATGTAGTGGGTGGAAAACTTGATTAAATGATGTTCGAAGGCCAAGACTATCACCACTCACCGCCTGCAGCCCCTGGCCCCAGAGCAGCACCAGGGATCCAGAGCTGGACGGAACAGGAAGCCCAAGGTCAAGGGTAGGGGCTGTCCTGATGCCTTTGTATCTTGGAGACCAGCTGGGAGCATCCTCTTTCTCCCCCATGCTGACTTCCCCTCAGAGCTGGACATAAGGGTGTCTCCCCTTGCTCACCGCAGCCCCCCTCCCTTGTCACGGAGCCTCCCTGCCCCACCCCAGGCTCCCTCCTGGAAGTGTCTGACAACCACCCCAGCTCACAGACCCGGTGGCTTCATCGTCCACACCCTAGCATGCCCTGCCCCTGCTCCCATCTGCCTGCTGGCTGTTCTTGGCTAGGGGCCGGGAGGGGAGCCGGCATTGCACACTGGGCCTGGGGCCATGTCTGGCTCACCAGGAGCTCACCATTTTGCAGATGGACTTGGCCTCCTCGGAGAACTTGTGCGAGTACACCTCCTCCGTCTCCAACACCCGGCGGTCCACCTCCTCCCTCTTCACCTTCTCCTTGCGGCCGCGGAAGGGCGACTGGCCCTCGATCATCTCGTAGATGAGGCAGCCCAGACCCCAGTAGTCAGGGCTCAGGCCGTACCTCTGGTTGTTCAGGACCTCTGGAGCTGGGGGCAGAGCAGGAGACCCAGGGGAGGTGAGAGACAGCTGGTGGTGGGTCAGAGCCAGGCACGTGGGGCCAGGACTGGGATGCTAATGGGGCCTCAGGACGTCCTGCAACCAGGAGTGATGGTACTGCTCACAGGAGGCCTGGGGCTCCATAGCTGGGATCCCTTCCCACTGCTGACTCCTGCCCACCAACTGCTAGAAATACCTCCTCTTCCAGGGAGCCTGCCTTGGTTGCTCTTCTCTGCACTCCCAAAGGACTCTGACTGTGGCTTCAGACGCCTGACCATGGTGGATGAAAACAACCCGTTCCCTTGACATCTCCCCCACTAGACTGTGAGCCCCCTCATTCCCTGCTGTTCCTGGTAACAGGTACAATGCCTGGCATACAGTAGGTGTTGCACACATATTCGTTTCAATGAATGAAAGTGTGTCTACCCAAAGTAAAGATGATTTTAAATGTATCTGGAATTCCAGCAACGTCTCACTATGACTTCCCTAACACTTTGATTAAATGGATTATAGATTCACCAGAGAAGTGCAAGAGAAGATAGGCAGGCCACATACATCCAGGAAGGCAAATGTATCCACATGGGTGCAGACACTGTGCACGAGAAGATGACACAGATGCCCAAGCAGGCACACACAGCGTACACAGATGGATTTATCTATCCATCACTCACCCATCCATCCACCCATCATGCATCCATCCACCCATCATGCATCCATCCATCCATCCACCCATCATCCATCCATCCACCCATCATCCATCACTCACCCATCCATCCATCACCCATCCATCCATCTATCATCTATCCATCCATCCATCACCCATCCATCCATCATCTTTCCATCACTCACCCATCCACCCATCATCCATCCATCCATCCCATCCATCCATCATCTATCCATCCACCCATCATCCATCCACCCATCACCCATCCATCCATCCATCACCCATCCATCCCATCCATCCATCATCTATCCATCCATCCATCATCTATCCATCCATTCATCATCTATTCATCCATTTATTAACCCAGTCATCCATCATCCATCCATTATCTATCACCTATCGATCATCTATGCATCCACCCATCCGTATGCATTCACATAGGTATATATACCTCCTACATACACATAGACACATACCCCATGGGTCCCCCAATACCATGAAATCTGATAAGGACCCTCTGACACCAGAGTCCAGAACCCTGAGCGTGTGCTGCTGGCATGAGCCCAGAGGAGGACAACAGTGTCCCTGTTTCTTGGAGCTTTCTTGAGTCCCCTGCCTCCTGGGGTGAGCAGGTGGATGTGTGTGAGGTATACAGGAAGATGCCTGAGGAATATCCCTATTTGGAAGGCAGACCCCAGGGGACCAGTGTAGCTCCAGGGCAACCGTCTCTGAGAAGGCTCAGGGGACACGGGGCAGGAGCCAAGGCTGGTCCCTGCTTACAACGGGGCTTTGTGACACAGTAGGTGGCGTGCTCCTTTCCTTTCTGGGCCCTTCCTAATGACCTCCCCTCCTTGAGGTCACTCTGAAAGGCTGTCTGTCAATTCACCGGACCCCTACTTCACCCACACCCCAGGCAACTGTGTGTGTCAGCTCTGAAACTGCCCTGGGAGGGCTTTGGCTTTGAGACACAGGTGGGGCTGGGGGTGGGGGCTGCAGAACTCAGTGTAGTCAAGACACCTTGGGGCCCCAACACGTCCCCGACCCTGGCTACAACTTCCCGCCTCCCACGTGACTACTTCGGCAAATTACACAAACAGGCCAGTGGCTCCAAGGGCCCAGCCCGGGGAGGAGCTATCCCATACTCACCCATGTAGCCAACGGTGCCCACCCGGCCGCGGATCAGGTCTCCCTCGGGGATCTTCACGGCCAGGCCCAGGTCCGAGATCCTGATGTGGCCTGATGGGGGACAGCAGGGTCAGTAGGTCCCTGGGATGGCCCTGTGGACATCTGGTCCACCCTGGGCAGGACCCTAGACTTGCCACGGGGCCCTCGCTTTTCATTTGTCCCAAGAAGAGTGGTACCCAGTTGGCCATGCAGGGTGACTGTGGACCATCGCGAGAGTCAGGTGTCAGAGGTCAGGAGTAAATTATTACTTTTAGGGAGAAAAACATAGAGATGCAATAGGACCCCTGCATTCGGCTGGAAGATGGCGGACCAGCCTCATAAAATGCCCTAAGGGGCTTCTTGGGAGGCTAACATCACAAAGTTTAAGATGCCTTGGCCCAATTCTGGGATTGCTTCATGGGAAAATGTGAGATTCTCCTGACATTTTGCAACAATTTGCTTAACAGGAAAAATCACAAAGCAACTTGGGAAGCAACTCCCTGTTCTGCCTTGTTGGTCTTTGGGGTTGCTTGTTTTGTTTCCCTTTGGAGAACCTGCTGCCCAGACCAGCAGAGACTGGGAGGTGGCATTGGAGCTCCCAGGCCAGAACTGACCCCCAGAAGCCAGAGACGACCCCGTGCTGAGAGTGTGCCTTGGCACTGTCTCTTCCAGCAGCCCACTTGGAAGGGTCATGGCCTCATCTGACCCTGCAGGAAGGAACACTGACGCCCCTCCCCAGACTGGACTTCAACGAGGCCCAAAGCAGGGAGCCCCCCAAGAGGCTGGAGCTGAGTGAAGCCCGCTGGCTCGGTGGCCCCCCGATGAAGGCAGGAATGGTGCTAGGGGAGAGAGCATGCAGATTCAAGACGTCGGATGATAGATTGGTGGTAGGCACGGTTCTGAGTTCCCTGGGGGCTCTGGGCGCATACACAGAGGGGCAGTGGACCCTGAGCCCTCTGCCCGACAGCATCCCACTCAAACCTCTTCTCCAGGTCTTCTCCCTCCCCTTCCCTCCCCTTGGCCTGGGACTTGCTGGCAGGGAGACCTACTTTCAGGTCTCCACTCCCCACTGATTTTTGTGGGTGGCCTTGGTGAGTAGGCTTCTCTGAGCCTCAATCTTATCATCTGTAAAATGGGCACACGGTCAACTGGCCCTGCTCCCTCTGTAAAGATGGGACAATTTAGTTAGATAGAAGATGCGACAACACTTTCCCAGGTGTGAGTCTAAATAATCGTGAGGGGCTCCTGTGGTGGCTTTGTTATCCATGTGTGTGTGCACAAACACACCTGAAAATAACAATGATGACAGACAAGTAATAACACCTAACATGTCATGGCTGGCTTCCCTGGTGGCTCAGATGGTAAAGAGGCCAGCTGCAATGCAGGAGTTCAATCCCTGGGTCAGGAAGATCCCTTGGAGGAGGAAATGGCAGCCCACTCCAGTAGTCTTGCCTGGAGAATCCCACGGACAGAGGAGGTTGGTGGGCTACAGTCCATGGGGTCGCATAGAGTCGACAGGACTGAGCGACTAAGCCCGCACACACAGTTGATAAAACAACTTATCAAGGTATCTCGTCAGAACCTCAGCACCACCCTCCACCATCTGAAGCAGGCAGGGCAAGGCCCACTGTTTCCATTTCACAGACTAGAAAGATGAGGTGAGGGAAGCTGTGTGAGAACTAAATGTCTGCCCAGAGTCTCTGGAACCCTCGACTCCTCACTCAGTGCTGGCTCCCTTTCTCTCCCTGTCCTCCACCGGCCGCTGAGCCACATCCTTCTTCACCAAGTAGGATCTGTGTCCACACCCTCTGCCCTCCCGAGGACCCAGGGTCAGCATCTCTGAGTCTCTGTTGGAAGCCTCCCGCTCAATTTGGCTTGTGACGCTCAGCTACAGAGCTGGGAACGGATCCCCGGGGCCGCTGCCTGACTTACCGTAATCGTCTAACAGGATATTTTCGGGTTTCAAATCTCTGAAAGGGAAAGATCACCAGCATGTGAGTGTGAGTGTTCTGGGTGGCAAGGTCACATCAGCATCTGTTGTGGACCCCCTTGAGCTACTCAGGCCTGAGTGGTCCCTCCCCAGCTCTGGGCTCAGGAGGTCTGGTCTCTCTCTGGGTCAAGACCATCTTGGGCTCACTTCTCTCCCCCTGGTATTAATTTAAAACAAATGCTGCTGTTTGCCATAGGTATCCTCTAGACTCTGGAGAGTGACTGAAAAGGTTAGGCAAAGGCTAGTCCGTGCACTAAGGGTCCCCGGGGCTGGGAGGTGACAGACCACTCCCGGGATGGGAAGACCTCGAGGTCTCCGGATGCCCTGAAGGCAAGAGCCAGGCCTGGTAATGAAGGGAGAGCAGTTACTGAGGACAAAACCCCCACTGGAGAATTGGGTCAGAGAATTGTAAGGGACAGAATGGTAACCTCCAGGACAAAGACTCCCTTTGGGATGGGGCCCCCGGGAGCCTGGCACTTTCCCCAGCTCCAGCTGAGCCACAGCCTAGGAGAAAGCACAGTCATCAGGCACAGCTGTAGACGCAACCACCTCCTCCAGTCCCCAAGGTCTCTCTTCTCTTTACAAGACATGGTCATGCTCATGAGAAAGAGAACCTTTCCACTGTAACGGGGAGAGGCAGCAGAAGTGTCTGGTTTTATTAATAAAAGCTCTTCTCCGTGAATTAAAGAATAACCAAAGGACACCCTAGTGTGCAACTCGGGTAAGCCATTGCACAGATGCCACACATGGCATCTGGATTGAAGATTTGGTTCTCAACCAACTGGCTTTGTTCATTAAACTGAGGGCAGCTGTCCTCATGGGGAGAGGTTCATGTGCCCACATCCAGTGATGCAAGCTCACAAAGTGATAATTGGGGTCTGTATGTGATTACTTATTACAACATACTTCTGTTGCCATTGTTATTAATTTCCATGCTTTTGGTGTGCTAACCACTCCAAATAAGGGCAGGAGACCTCATTTCAATTAATCGGCCACCACCGACCACCAGGTTGGAAAGACAGCTGGCTAATGGGCACAGAACCCACACCCACAGAGAGGCTATGGCCAGTGGTCGGGCCAGGGAGGCACCGTGGTTCTCTTCCTTCCTAGTATTAATAGAAAGGCTAGAACTTGGAGGGATGCCTTTTTCTTTTTCTTTTTTTTAAGAGAAAAACAATCAAGAGGAGGATTCTTTTTTCAACCCTCAGGGAAAATTTTGTGACTCTCTTCTCACTTGAATGAAAACAGAACAAAAGCATAAATTGGGAGATGTGGGGGGCGGGGGGAGGGCATGTTATCAAGACCATTCCTCCTTATTTTCAAAGCCTTGGGCTCCCAAGATATTCTTAGCCAACAGCCCTGTGACAAAAGTCTTCAAACTGGGGTGTGTGTGCCCAGTGGGGGTGGGGGATGAAAGAGTCACCCATGCGCTGGGACTTCAAGAATATGCATTCCTAGATCTTTAGCATCATAATGCCTTGTCCTGGCATCTTATAGGATCTCCCCTCCCACCTGTCCTTTCTCAATAGCTCTTCTCCCAACTGACAGAAGAAAAGCAGGTTCCTCCCTACTCCTGCATATTGCTATGGTGCCCAGCTCCACGGGGTGAAACCTCCAGGGTCCCAATTAGAAGTGGGACCTACTAATCATAAGGGAAATTCAACAGAAGAAATTATTTTAACACTTAGAGCCTTATGGTCAGTGAGAATTTTTAAAAAATCTTATTTACATCCATATATTTCACAGTGGAATGCTGATCATTGACTTTTATGCAAAAAATATATTACAGTAAAATAATAGTCTCTGGGGGCCAAAGGAAGTAGAGAAGGATAGACAATTCCTCACCATCAAAGAGTTTTCATGCATTTTTTCTAGATGCATGATGGTGGACGTCAATTTGCTACAGCAATTAGATTCCACTGGATACCTTTAGATAGTGATGTCACGAGTTCAATTTAAAAATATTAGCCACTATTTTAACATCAATGGGCTATTTTAGGTGTCTACTTAGAACATATGAGGGCACAGAGATTTTTAAGATTCTTGTAGGAGGGCTGCGAGAAGAGTCTGAAGGCCACTGCTCACAGAAGCTGGACACCTGGTCCTGGGATGGGAGAGACCGGGGTTCATTCTGATGCCTGCTTCAGTGGGCATTCTGATGCCTACAGAAGTCCTGCAGGGGTTGGTTCTGGATCAGACCACCAGGCTCCATTGAGCTTCCTGGGCGCTGGGTGGGAAGGACCAGCGGCCCAACCTCATCAACTTTCAAGGAACACCTGGCTCCCCCAAGTGATCCCCCTCCCTTTCTCGGTTCCAGGGTGGGAGTCTGTCTGACTCAAGGGCAATGACCCGGCCTCAACTCGAGGGCAAGGATGAGCAACCAATTCAGAGCATGGAAGGGTTGGCCTCACTCGCTCAGGCTCAGATGGGGGGACCCGGGGTTGCCCGTTCACCTGTAGACAATGTTCTCATGGTGGAGGTCTTCCAGGCCGCACAGGATCTCTGCCGCGTAGAAAAGGGCGCGCTCCTCCTCGAAGCCGGGGTTCCCCATGTTGTAGATGTGGAACTTCAGGTCCCCGCCGTTCATGATGGTCAGGACCAAACACAGTGCATCCTTGGTCTCGTAGGCGTAGGCCAGGTTGACCTGGGAGCACAAGACAGCCATGCGGTGGGGTTCCAGGGACCCCCACAGCTGCTCCTCTTCCCCAGGGGCCCTTGAAGCTGGGTGGGAGGACTAGCGTGGGGAGCTGCAGCCGCTTCACACCACCCACTGCACCCCATCGCTGACTCTCCATCTAATTTGGAGGTTCCAGGCAAGAAAGCAGAGTCAGAAGGGGCAGCTGGCACCTTTCATGGGTCCCGACAGGACGGGGTCTGTTGCTTTCATGTCACAAAATCATGTGCGTGCATCAGGTGGTTAGAACTTCTGTCCTCTTTGGGCGTCCCCTTACAAAACCCGCCAGCTCTGGGGAATGCAGGCAGCCTGGGTGGATGGCGCCGCGTGCCATCAGGCACAACTGGTGGGGGTGTAACTGGGGGAAATGCACACGCTCTCTGACAGAGTGATTCCTCCGCCAGGAATTCATCTCCCAGACATCCCCACAGAAATACGCCAAAGGGATGCTGAAGGACGGATGGACCCGGGGCAGCCTTGTCTGTTGTGGTGCCTTCAAAACCAGAAGTGATTTCTCCCTGTGGCTGCACAGGTCACCGGGAGGAGGGGCGCTCTGCTTCACTTCCGGTCATGGGGGCGGGGGTGGGGAGGGGCCTCTGCTTCACTCCCGGCCACCTGGGGGTGGCGCTCTGCTTCACTTCCGGTCACGGGGGGGGGGTTCTGCTTCACTTTCGGTCACCTGGGGGGGGGGCTCTGCTTCACTTCTGGTCACCTGGAGGGGGCTCTGCTTCACTTCCGGTCACCTGGTGGGGCTCTGCTTCACTTCCGGTCACCTGGGGGGGCTCTGCTTCACTTCCGGTCACCTGGAGGGGGGGCTGTCCCTAGGCCCTGACACTCACCACAAACCGACTGTTGACCTTCTCCAGAATCTGCTTCTCATTCAGGGCCATGGACTCCCCTTTCCTCTTTTTGATCCTCTTCTTCTCCAAGCGTTTGCAGGCGTACATTTTACCCGTGGCCCGAACCTGGCAGGCACAGACCTGAGGGGGCAGAGAGAAGACAAGGGCACACAGCAGGTGAGTTCTGAGGCTCCCTCCAGGCCAGGATGGGGTGTCTCCACGGCTGGGAACCACGGCGGCCAAAGCCAGCTGTGCCCTGGCCTGTGGCTATCCCAGCCTCAGGACTCAGCAAGGCCTGGCCAAGATCTGGGTCTGGTGCCATCTCAGGTGAACCCAAGCCCTTGGAGGCGGAGAAGCAGCAATTTATACCAGTTTAGGTGGTGGCCAAGGCCGAAAGAACTGTTCCTCTCTCGGGGGACAACTAGATTTTCTCTGTCCCATGCTTCTAACCAGATGCAGCCGCTAATAACTGGGGACTCTGAAGCACCAGCTGCTGGTAGGAGAGGCTTATTTCGGGAGGCGGGGAAGTCATGGGAGACCCCTGGGAACTCTGACTGTATAATTTAGAGGAATGAGACCCAGGGCATTTGGATCTGGTCCTAGTTCTGCCCCTATTCAGCTGTGTGTCCTTGCCTGGGTTACCTAACCATTCTGAACGTCAGTTTTCCTCATCTCTAAAACAGGAATGACAAGGTTGGGGAAGATCAGGTTAAGTACAATGGTGCATATTAACAGCATGGCCGGGCCATACTTAGGCCCCTCATGTCCTCACTTCACCCTCCAAACACAATCAAGGACACACATTTCCCTCTGTAGACTTGAACCCTGCCTGAGGCTGGCTCCAAGAGCATCTTCATCCAGACACCCTCCTTCCCGTCCTCAGACACCGGTGACCTTCCCAAGGCCCCAGCCTCACCCGCCTTCTCCACCAGGGGGCGCGTGACCCAGCCATTTGCTCAGAAGCCCTGCTTCGGACACTTTTCAGGCCAATCCGGAAGGGACAGAAAAAGGTGTCAAGAGTGAAACTTTTCATGAATATGTTGATGTTCACTCACCTCCCCAAAGCCCCCTTTTCCTAGTACTCGGTACTGCCTGAAAGTGTTTTTGGTTACCGGTTGCCTGGAAGAAAAGCAAAAATCCAGCATGGGTCTCACAGCATTAAGATGCAGAATTAAGAAGAAAAAGACAAGGGCAGCATTGAGAGGAGCTGAGCGGGGCAAGGCACACACCTCCAAACCCCGCCCTGGGGACCCTCAGGAACCACCGCTGCAGACGCGACCCCCGAGCACTGGCTCGGGGCTGGGCGCCCTCGGCCCTGGACTGGAAGCAAAGAGCAGGAGGCTTGAAAAATGTGAGCAGAGGCTGCCTCACTGCACTTTCCCTGTGGTTCCCCTCTCTCTCCCAAATGCAAATCCTGCGGCTGCACTCAGAAGGAAGCTGTGTCCTCGGTGCAGGGAGAAGAGAGAGGGCCAGGAGTCAGGCTCGGTGTCCCACGGAGGCCAGGAAGGAAACCGCAGCCCTCCGTCCACACCTGCCTGGCGGAACAGCTTGCGCCTCCTGTCCCCAGGCGCCCGAGCTGTTCCTTCCTGCAGACGTGCCCTGGGAAGACGGGCCTCCTGGGAACAGAGAGACCGCTGGTCCCCACGTCCAGGCTGGTTACTCTCTCAACCAAGGACCGAGGGCATTGAACTCCCCTGAACCCCAGGACAGGAGGAGATCCTTTCTGCCAAAAGGTGTGTGTTTGTGTGCATGCTCTGTTGCTTCAGTCATGTTCAACTCTTTGCGGCCCTACGGATGGCACCCTGGACAGGCTTCCCTGTCCATGGGCTTTCCCAGGCAAGAACACTGCAATGGGTTGTCATTCCCTTCTCCAGGGGAACTTCTCGACCCTGAGATTGAACCTGCAACTCTTACGTCTCCTTCTTTGGCAGGTGGGTTCTTTACCACTAGCGCCACTGATATTTATGACTAATCACCTTATGTCTCTCAATTCCCCATTTTAATTAGCCAAAGCCATTTATAATGTCTAATGAGACAAACCTCCGATCTCGTGGGGCAAAGGTGGGGCTCATGGAGTAAATAAAGAAAGAAATAGCCACTTAGTTGCAGCAAAGGCCTCCACCTTGTAGATAGAGTGTGTTTTCTCATTGCTGGCCTGTTTGGCTGAGAAGAGTCAGGTTTTCCCCCCCTCTTTTTTTGGCTTTAATGAGGTATAATTGACAAAGAGTGTATAACTTGATGTTTTGATATATGTATACATTGTGAAATGATCATCCAGTCAAACTAATTAATATCCTATCACCTCCCCAAATTAGCATCCCCCCACCCCTGCTCCCTTCTTTCCTTCCTTTCTTCCAAGGACACTTAAGATCCACCCTCTTAGCAAATTTTCAGTAAATGATAAGTACCGTTAACTCTTGTCCCCATGTTGTTTGTGAGATCCTTAGAACTGACTCATCTTGCATAACTTCAACCTTGTACCCTGGGCCAACATCTCCCATTTCTCCCATCCCCTCCCTGCCCCTGGCGACCACCACTCTACTCTCTGCTTCTATGAGTCTATTTAGATTCCACATATAACTAAGATCACATAGTACTTGTTTTTCTGTGTCTGGTTTATTTCACTTAGCATAATGTCCTCCAGGTCCGTCCATGTTGTCATAAATGGCAGAACTTCCTTCTTCTTTTTTTTTTTTTTTTAAGGCTGAGTAATACTTCATTGTATATTTTACTCTCATGGTCATTGCAGCATTATTCACAATAGCCAAGATATGCAAACAACTGAAAAAGCCATCAATTGATTAATGGGTAAGAAGAAGCAACAGCTTTTACAATATTAAAATTGGCTCTTGACTCTCGAGGGCTATCTTTGAGCATCCCCAAACCCACCCCAAGGATCTTCACCAGGGTAGGGATTGGCATGAGATTGGAGTGGGCCAAAGAACTGGATCATCTCGAGAAAGACCAGTGAATCTCTGGTCACCCAGTGGCTCTTGAATGAATCTCCCATGGAAACTCTTCTCGCTGCTGGGTCCTGAAGAGGATTTGGGTTTCAGTGGAAATCATAGCTTTGGCACCACGCTATTCTCTTAGGCGTTATTCTTCTGGACGCTTCCTGGCCTGTCTGGAATTCATGTGTGTGATTCACTGCCTCTTCCCTGGTATTTCTTTAGGAAGCAGGGTCCAGGCTGCCCCTGTGCCGGACTCCCCCTTGCTCTGCATCTTGTACACGCGCGGCCTGGCCTAGAGCAAACCTGCCATGCGCCTGCATCCAACATGCGGCCCTGGGAAGCGTTTCCTCCAGCTGCCCTCGAAACCACATGAAGGCGTCCGGGCCTAACAGTTTACGATACATGGAGAACAAACAGTCGGTCGACATTACCGCAGAGCTCCTCTGCTGGGGGAAATGAGTGTAATACAATTTCCGAGGAATTTCTTGGTTAACCTTGGGAGGGAAAAAAATCCCTTTAATATTTCAACAGTACAGCACCAACAGGCCATGATCTTGTTAGCAAGAAAAAAGGCAGGGGGGGAAGCGGGGATGCTGTCAGTCATTTAGGGCATTTCTAGGCCAGGGTCCTGCTTTGCTGGCTTCAACAGCTTAATGGCCTCAAAAGGGCATAATTCTTTTGAGGTCGACGCACCGATTTTAAAAGTCCATTTCTCTATTTCATGTGTTTGGTCCTGACAAGTAAAGTGAAAGCCAGGGGCCGCAGCTAAAGGCTTCCTTTGGAACAGGATTTTGGGTAAACTCAGGGTGAAGGACTTGAGCCAGGGACCTGGGCTTCAGATTCCAGCCTTGCCAGGCCATTGCTGTGTGACCCAGGGCTAACCCATCAACCTCTCTGAGCCTTGGATCTTCAGTAAAATGGAGATGTTGAAAACATATATATATATGTTTTATATATATATAGGGCTTCTCTGGTGGCTCAGAGGTTAAAGCATCTGCCTGCAATGTGGGAGACTTGGGTTCGATCCCTGTGTCGGGAAGATCCCCTGGAGAAGGAAATGGCAACCCACTCCAGTATTCTTGCCTGGAGAATCCCGTGGATGGAGGAGCCTGGTGGGCTACAGACCATGGGGTCGCAAAGAGTCAGACACGACCGAGGGTGTCATCACGCTCAACCTCTCTGAGCCTTGCATCTTCAGTAAAATGGAGATGTTGGAAAGGTATATATATATATATCCAAAGGTTCTCTGTAAGCCTCTGAGTGTCAGATGTCATCATTAGCACTCTAGGGATAAAGGACGTGGCCCCTTCTGAGGGTCTCTATGGTAACAATCCCCATTGCTCGAAGCAGCTTGTTCATGGACACAGGTAATCCTGAGAATCTGCAGTCATCTGGCAGATGGGCATGCTTAGGCTTTGAGAGGTGAAATGAGATGCCCACGGTCTCGGCTGGTAAGCAGTGCAGTTGGAACTGGGGTCCAGACAGTCTGCTTTGGAGACCAGGTTCAGTGTCCTGACCTCATGCCACCACCCCGGGAAGGCGGGCACAGATCGGGGTTGTGTAATGCAGCCCAGGGCTCCAGACTGTGGGGCAAAGTGGGGCAAAATGAGTATCTCCCCACCAGACAGCGCTCCACAAGGGTCAGCTGCTCCCTCCAAGACATTAGACAGGTGTGGTGACGGCTGAGCCAAAGGGCTCGGTGATGATGCATGACAACGATGACATTCAGCCGTTAACCTCCCAAGGCGGCCGGCTTTGTTGAGCTGTGCTCTCGTCGCATCCTCACCACGCCCCCGAGGCAGGCACTGCTATTATCCCCACATCACAGGTGAGGAAGCCGAGGGGTGGAGAGGGGAGCAGCCCTCCCCTGGCCCCCCAGGAGGAGGCTGAGCTGGGACTCAGATCAGGCTGTGGGCTCCTGATGGCCCACGCGTGGCTCCCGGAGCCATGGCGTGCACGGGCAAGGTGGCCAGAGGCGGGCCACGTGTCAACAGAGAAACCCGTCCGCTGCTCCATCGGTCAGGGTGGAGACAAACGTCCCCCAGGTTGTAGGGCGGGGTGTATCCTCAGATCTCCCTGAAGAGGGCAGGGAGGGCAGCGAGTGCAGCTCTTCGGGGGTCCGTGTCCCCCAGGTTCGCGTCCTAGGCGTCTGCAGGGGACTCAGCACGGATCCAAAACACGTGCAGGAGCAGGAGGGCTCCTGGCTTTCTGCCCACAGTGTATATGTACATGTAGCAGCGAGTGCCAGGCCCTGCGGGCATGGGAACCCTGGTGGAGGGAGGGGGAGCTCCCATCCTCGCCTACCAGCTCACCCACAATGGCTTTATTTTTTATTTATTTGCTTCCCTGGTGGCTCAGATGGTAGAGAATTTGCCTGCAATGCAGGAGACCCGGGTTCGATCCGTGGGTGGGGAAGACCCCCTGGAGAAAGGAATGGTAGCCTGCTCCAGTATTCTTGCCTGGAGAATCCCACAGACGGAGCGGCCTGGCAGGCTACGGTCATGGGGTCTCAAAGAGCCAGACACGACTGAGCAAACTAATAGCTGATTTACAACGTTGTGTTTATTTATTTAATTGTTTTTTTATTTTTGGCCACACCCAGTGGCATGTGGGATCTGAGTTCTCTGATCAGGTTTCAAACCCACATCCCCTGCATTGGAAGGCAGAGTCTTAACCACTGGACCACCAGGGAAGTCCCCACAGTATGTCTTTAATGCAAACATTGCCCTGACCTGCAAATCCTGGGATGCTGTAGTGGGCAGAGCACCACTCGGGGGTGCTGGGCCGGGGTGCCCCCTTGGCTGCACTAAGCCCTCTTGGGTGACCCAGCAAGCCACATACTCACGGCCTCTCCTTTCTCATCAGTCACACAGAGGCCACTTCTGCCTGACCGAGTCACTGCTGTCTGTGCAGGAGCACTTTGAAGAGAATCAGTTCAGTTCAGTCGCTCAGTCGTGTCCGACTCTTTGCAACCCCATGGACTGTGGCACGCCAGGCTCTCCTTGTCCATCACCAACTCCCAGAGTTTGCTCAAACTCATGTCCATCGAGTTGGTGATGCTATCCAACCGTCTCATCCTCTGTTGTCCCCTTCTCCTCCCGCCGTCAATCTTTCCCAGCATCAGGGTCTTTTCCAATGAGTTAGTTCTTTGCATCAGGTGGCCAAAGTATTGGACTTTCAGCTTCAGCATCAGTCCTTCCAATGAATAATCAGGACTGATTTCCTTTAGGATGGACTGGTTGGATCTCCTTGCTGTTCAAGGGACTCTCAAGAGTCTTCTCCAACACCACAGTTCAAAAGCATAAGGTGGCAAATAAAAGACATGAAAAGATCCTCGGTCTCACCCACGATTAGAGATGAAAAGGTAAACAAGAGGGAAACCTGGCTCTCACAGCCCAAGAACAGCGTGGCTGAAGCTGAGGCCAAGCAGCCACCCAGGGCACTGTGGGACTAGGAAGTGGGCAGCAGTTGGGGAGGGAGATCGAGCCGCCCCTCACAGCTGAAAACCCTGCCCCTGGAGTTCCTCTGCTAGGAATATTCATGATGTATCTCTGAAAGTACATACAGATGTATGACAGGGACTTCCCTTGTGGTCTGGTGGCTAAGACTTCACGCTCCCAATGCAGGGGCCCAGGTTTGATCCCTGGTCAGGGAACTAGGTCCCATAAGCTGCAACTGAAGATCCTGAGGGCCACATCTAAGATCCAGCACAGCCAAATTAATAAATATTTTAAAAAGGATTTATGTACAAAGTTATTCACTATTTAGGGAAGGTTGCACATAAAAGGAGAGCAATCTCCAATGTCTATCAGTAGGCGGGGGTGGGGGGTTACATGAGAAATGTGCACATCTATGTAAGAATATGCGCGTGCATGCTAAGTCACCTCTGACTCTGTGTGACCTCATGGACTGTAGCCCCAGGCTCCTGAGTCCATGGGATTCTCCAGGCTAGAACACTGGAGTGGGTTGCCACGTCCTCCTCCAGGGGATCTTCCCGACCCAGGGATCGAACTTGAGTCTCTTATGTCTTCTGCATTGGCGGGCGGGTTCTTTACCACCAGCGCCACCTGGGAAGCCCCCGTGTAAGAATATGGCAGGCCTTTATGTTGGCAGAGAAAGACTTCCCAAAGGCAGTGAACCAAAAAAATAAGCACAGAATGCTGAGTATATGTGTGAATGAGTTTGTGTGTGTTGTGTGCAAAATAATAAGCATACAGCATTTCTAGAATACTCAAGAAATTAACAGGAAAAGAATGCTTCATTTCATTTGAGCCATGGACCCATGGGAGGTAACTGATTTCTATATAACTTGTCACGGGAAAAACTCATATCCCCACCTGCCGACACACACACTTGTACACACTTGTGCATGGGGTGTGCCACCCCGGAAGCACTCACCTTTCCAACCACTTCCACTGGAGAAAGCGATCAAAATACATGCTGTCCAGGTACTCGTGGAAGGGTTCTCCCCTCAGGTAGTCGTGGACAGACCTAGCTCGGAGGGGACAAATGGATGAACACTTCACCATCCTGACTCTGCAGCAGGTGGGCAGGGGCATAGTAGCTGGTCACTGCCCGGCCTCCTGCACCTCCAGGCTTTGGAAATGCAGACACACAGAGGTCTCCAACAGACGCAGCGGGAGGGGAGCCAGGCCCTGGTCATTCTACAAAGCTTGTCTGAGACGGACTGACTGACCCGCAGATGTGTAGTCAGTACTTGCCCTGGGCACTGCTTGGGTTCCGGGACATGGCAGTGAGGAGCCGTGGCATGGTGAGGGGGACAGACCACGAATAAATAAATGACCCCAGGGGCATGTTATCATGAGTTAGCAGGAAGTGAGGCCCCTGAGGGGTCCGGGAGATCTCTCTGAAGGAGCGACAGGAGCTGAGATGAGAATTGAGCAATGTTTAACTATGCATGGGGGAGGGATTGGGACTCTGAGGCAGAGGTGTCTTGGCAAGAGGCCGAGGGTCACGGGCTCTGGATTTGGTCAGGACCAGTGAAGCCACCTGCAGTAGAATTTACTGGGCACCTGTTGCGGGCCAGGTCCCAGGCCAGGCCCTGGAGGGTTCTGAACTTGGCTGCAGGCAGGGCTGGGCTTGGTTCCCTTTAAAAAGCAGCCACACTGACCAGTCAAGCCCAGGCGCTTGGGACCTGGGGAAGAGAGGGGACACTCAGAGCGAGAGAACCTTGGAGACTATGTCCAGCCAAACCTGAGAACAGGGGCCTGCGTCGGGGGCCAGGATGGCCACTCCCTCAAGGGCAGGGGGGCAGCCCAGGGACACCCCCACCACCCGATGTCAGGGCTGACCCTCAGCCACCTCCAAGCCCGGATTCTGCCCACAGTGGTCTCTCCCCAGCACCTGCCACAGGGCTGGGCCTCAAGCTGACCCTCCCCAGAACATCCTAGCTCTTCCCACAGTGCATGGAATGTCGGCAATAAGCCATGAAAGCAGGACTGCATTCTTGCTCTCAAGGTCTCCCTTGAGTGACATGCACACAGCAGGTGCCTAATTAATGTCTGGGCTGCCAAGTCTGAACAAGGGTGCCCTCACGCCTGCTATGATCTTGGCGGGTAAGTCTGTTTGTGCCCCTGCCTATCAGCTTACAGGGAGGGTGCGTGTGGACACAGGAACGGGTGTCAGCCCAGCGCCTACATGTAGCTTCGCGGCACATCCTTGCGAGATGATGGAGCCTAATTGGTGCTCGGCTGGCACCACACCCACTGATGCGTCTTGTGTCACACTGCAGCCTGCGATGAGCTGGTGGGGTGTGGCCGGGGGCAGCCTGCAGCCCCGCTCCGGCAGCAGTGCAGGGGGGTGGCAGCGGTTGGGGGCAGGGGGGTGGGTGGGTGGGATGGGCGGGAAGGGTTTCCAAACCAGCCAGACTGGGGCAGAGCTTTACATGTGCCTCCGTCTCAGCGGCCTGGGAGCTGGTTTGTTTCAACATCATCTGAAGCACATGTTTCTCTGCAGTTGGCACCCTGGGCTCTTTTCCCTTCATACACGGGCCACTGGGGGGCTTGGCGGGGGCCCTCGGGCACTGAAGACTTGCCCCCGGGTGCCCAGCACTCCAAGGAGGGGTGGTGGGAGGCAGCCCCCTTTCCAGGTGGCCGGGTGGAGACCCATAAGGAGGCTGAGGGTCGTGACCCCCAGACAGAGGAGGGGAGGCCAGGACTCGGAGAACTTACTGCACGCAGGCCGAGAAAAGTTCTTTGCAGGGTTTCTGAAGGAGCTTCTCCTCCGTCTGGGAGACCAGGTCCCGTCCAACTTGGGTGATGAAAACTGGGGACTGGGGGCAGGAAGAGAAGAGGAGGCATCAGTGAGGCAGGGGGCAGGGGGCCGGGCTGCCACGGGGGCCCCTCCCACCCGCACCTGGGAGGTGGCGGCGATGGAAGGTGGTGACCCAACTGGCCAGGGCTCTGGGTCCGATTTCTGGTTCTGCCGCTGACAGTGTGGCGACCTCGTAAGGCCACCCTGCTCCTCGGAGCCCCACTGTCCTCCTCTGCGAACACAGATCGTGGCATCCCGTGTCCCGGGCTGTGGTCGGAACTGAGGGCGGGGTGTGAGCACTCACAGTGAAGGGATTCCCCCCAATAGCTGCCCCCGTCCCTTAATCACAGGGGGGCTGTGTCCTCGGAGGGCGGGTGTCAGAGGGTCTGGAGCAGGAGAAGGGGTGGCTCTGCACCCGGGGGAGCAGGGGAAGGCTGTGACACGGGCCTGGCTCGGGTTTGCCAGGTCTGCATCCCACTCCCACGTGGCTTGCTCCGGACACGGCCTCGCTATTACCAGGAGGACAGTCAGAAATAACCGTTTCTCCAGGAACCAGTCAATGAAGCCATAAGAGGTGGATGCCACTACTATGATGCTCATTTCATAGACGAGGAAACTAAGGTTCGGAAAGGTTAAGACCTTTGCCCAAGGTCACCAGCAGGCAGCAGAGACAGGATTTACACCAGGCTGGGCGGGTCTAGAGTGAAGCTGGTTGGAAGTGGTGGGGTGTCTAGACCACCTGTGTGTTCTCCCCTCATTCACTGCCGTCTCCCAGGAGGCCCCTGAGATGTGACCTTAGCTGTGGGCTGACCTGGAACTTATACAGAGGATGCTCAGGGCGGTGAGCTGCTGGTCTTGGGGTGGGGGTGGGGGTGGGGTGGGTGTTATTGCAGAGGGTGGGGGGTCAGCTGGGAAAACTTCTGAGGAGGGGGTCAGAGGCAAAGCAGAATGTGGCCTCAGACCTCCCACACCTCCTGGGCCCTCCCGCCTGGGCCCTACCCACTCCTGAGCAGACGGGAGGGGCTTCCGGGGGTCTGGGGGCGGCTCAGCTGTGTGTGAAGTCACAGCATCGTCATTCCTTGGAACCGGCTGGCAGGAGAGTTCTGGGGGCGCTGCCCACACTCAAAGCCCCGCGGGGAGTTAATAGCTGGTGATGACGCGTTTGGTTTAACGACCACGGGTTTAAATTCAGTCTTTGGCTCGATGACGTGAAGAGACAAAGCGATTCCAACTAAACCCCCTCTTGGGTGACTCTGGGGAACGACACCTTCTGCCAGTATGAAGGGAATAAGAAGCTGTCGGCAGTTTTAAGCTGGAAACGTAAAAAGCCAAACCTGCTGGGAGGGTGGGCCGTGCCACTGCTCAAAGAGGCATTTGCTGTTCTAGTCACATCAGGGGAATCCGAGGGTGTTGGTCCTTCCCCCAACTGAGAAGGCTCTCCCCAGCCCACAGGCAAGGTCTGATGCGTCACATAAGAAAAAGGGCCCTGAGGTCCCGGTGACCACAGTCTGTCCTCTGTGGCTTGAAGGCAGGAGAATTCCACACGGTTTCAGATCTCTTTCCAGGAAGCTAAGCCCTGCTGGTCCCAGGAGGCCTGTGAGGTGGGCTGGAGAAGGGAGGGGTGTTTCCTCCCGGCCAGGTGGGCTCTGGAGAGGAATGACCCCCTCACTGCCCTGAGGGCTAAGGAAGGCCCCAAGAGCTCCGTCGGGCAGGGCTAGGGCTCTCTGCAGTGGGACTGTTCCTCTGGGATGGAGCCGAGGGTCAGGATGGAGCAGGAAGGACTGGGGTCACTCCTCTCCATGTCACAGATATTTCCTTAATTTCTAACCAAACAGAAAAGACAGCGAGGCCCTCGGATATTCATGGGGCTGAAAGCAGCCTGGAGAAGAGGTGTTGGTAGCGGTCGCTGGTAAAATTCTCCCTGGGGCCTGGGACCCCCTCGGGCCACCAGTGTTAGAAATGACACTTTATTTCTCCGGTCACCAGGTGGTCTCCTCAAGGGGTCCCAGCCTGCAGGATCCAACTTTAACACAGGAGTGTGAACATAGGCACCGAGTGAAGTGTGAAATTCGCTCAGTCTGTCTATTTGTGACCCCATAGACCTCAAGAGGCACCCCGGGCACCCCTCAAGAGGGCATCTCCACGGCCAACTCCAGATGTCTTAAAACACAGTTCACACCTCAGGGACACAGCTGTGCACACTCGGGCTTGCAGACCACCGAGCTCTCCCCTCCAGCCTGGTGAGAAAGGACTTGGTTCCTAGAGGAGCCTCAGGCTACAGGGCCACCTGTCCTACCCCCGAGTCACACGTGGAGCAAGAGAACACCCCCCCACACACACACCTCTTTGCCCAAGACACTTCCCTGTTTCTTCTCCCTTGGGGTGGGGGACGGGTGTGACATTTGAGCTCAGGTGTGTCTTGTCCACTCTCTGTGGGTCTGTGCCTTTGGGTAGAAGCCCCCCATCACCAGAGGAAAATAACCTGCCCCATCCCTCCCCGTGGAATGTAAAACTGACCTTGAACTCAGTACCACTTGGGGCTGCAGTCGGACGGGGCCAGTGGCCGGCAGGTCCTGCGGGTCGGGAGACTCCGCACACCAGCCCCTTTGTACCTCCAGCCCCGCGACGGCCCAGACGCAATCCAGACCTGGGGTCTGCCCAGACAGCCCAGACCCAGGCGGGAACAGACTCGCCTGTTCACGATGCCTAAGCCACAGGTCCTGGGCTTCCTGCTGTGTGTGTTACCAAAACACACTTTTGAGGCAGCAAGAGGGGTGGGCGGTCCAAGTGTTTTTCTGGACACCACAGCACAATAAGAGGAGCCCTTGGTGTTGTTCCAAACGTGAACGGTGCAGGCCAGTTAAATGGGACAGGGGCCCCGTGGGCTCTGCACCTTCACACTTCCCTAAGCCCCCTCCTCTCTTTTGGCCCCACCTCCCTGTTCTCATATGCACCCTTCGATAGCTCAGCTGGTAGAGCGGAGGACTGTAGACTCGATAAATGTGGACATCCTTAGGTTGCTGGTTCGATTCCAGCTCAAAGGAAGTGCCTTAGTTGCTGCGGGCTTCCCTGGGGGCTCAGACGGTAAAGCGTCTGCCTGCAATGCGGGAGACCCGGGTTTGATCCCTGGGTCAGGAAGATCCCCTGGAGAAGGAACGGCAACCCACTCCAGTACTCTTGCCTGGAAAATCCCATGGACGGAGGAGCCTGGTAGGCTGTAGTCCATGGGGTCGCAAAGAGTCAGACACAACTGAGCGACTTCACTTATTCCCTGTTCAGTGCCCTCAGGCCGCCTCACTGCCCAGGACCCTAAAGTTCAATATGGGGCCTGGGCCAGATCTCCCATCCTCTCCTCCATGGACACCTCTGCAACACGGAGGCAGGGATGGTATAGGCGACCAGCGGGGATTCGGGGCACTGCAGGCCTCAGGATTTCTAAGGAGGAGAGAGTTAGGGGCTGCTGGGGGCGGGGTGGGAGGATCTGGTTAGTTAGAAGAGCTAAGGATTTGTCCTGAAGCTGCATCTGTATAGCAATGGATTAAGCGGGATCAAGTGCTGGATTTGGGGTAACATGCGGGCTAACAGAAGGAAATGGCAACCCACTCCAGTATTCCTGAATCCCAGGGACGGGGGAGCCTGGTGGGCTGCCTGCCGTCTTTGGGGTCGCACAGAGTCGGACAGGACTGAAGCAACTTAGCAGCAGCGGGCTAACAGGCATTACCTGGGGTGCTTCAGGGATCGAGGTTGAAAAGGAAGGGATGGGGACGGCGGAGGGGAAGCATGGGTCTGGTCTGGGCAGGAAGCCTCCGTGGGTGCTTAACTCAGCCCTCGACCCAGGAAGCCTGTGCGGCTCATCCACCACGCCCAAGCCTCTGCCTCCCTCAGCAACCTCCAGTGACAGGGATGGAGCCCCCGGGGCAGACCGACAGTCCCCCAGCCCCCCTACCCCCACCCCCTCTCGGCCTCCACAGGTCATCCGCAGCTGGTCCACCAGGTGGCGCTATTGAGCCCCTTGCTGCTGCGCTGCACTCGCAGACACCCTAGGGGATGACCAGCCCCTCGCCCTCCCCCCGCCATCACCCTCCCTCCATCCCCCATTCCCCATCAGAGGAGGGAGGCCAGATGGCACACCTGAAATAATTACCGAGTGATTCATCTCTGACCTGAGGAGAGCGGCCTTTGCAGTAAGAATTTAGGTGAAAAGTGAAATAGCCCCCTGGAGAGGGCTGGATCTTGAGGGAGAGGTGGGGGTTACACCAGGGTTGGGGCGGGGGGCGGCCCAAAGGCCGGGAGGCAGGGCAAGCAGGGAGCTGTAGGGGTGCTCTCACGGGGAGGAGGGCTCATCCAGATAGAGCTAAATAAGGGCAACGGCTGGCGCGGTCACGTCTTGCCAGGCTGGTTCTCACTGGTGGCTGAATCATCAGGCCAAGGGTGGCACCGTAAGGGCGGTTGGTGGGGGGGTGGCCATGGGCTGCTACCCCTGCTCCCCCCGGGGCTGGTGCCGCCGCTGCCCCCTGCATCAAGGTGACCAGCGGGAGGAAGGAACCTCATTTCCTGTGATGTCTGGCGACCTTGTTCCCGAAGCATCCAAGTTCCTCATGTCAAGAGGTCAGAGTGGAGATGGCACCCACCCTATGTGGCCGGTGTCCCTGGGGGTGCCGAGGGATGGAGGCACGGCTGGGCCCCGAAACCACTCTCCAATGCCTCCTTTGCAGCTGCCAAGAATCCCAAAGCGAGCACCTCTCCTGTCACCCTTGGAGCCTTCCAGAAACACAGGCCTGACACTTGTTTAGAGATCAGGAGCCCAGAGGATACAGGAGGAGGGGGAGAACACAGAGCGCTCTCCTGGGAAGAGCCTCGGGGCCTCAATGATGCAACCCCATTGGTGGCACAGATGGAAAAACTGAGAAAAGAGACCCCTCTGAGTCACGGCACTGGCCAGGGGGAGCAGACCAACAGTTGGGGGGCTCCATAGCGGGCAGAGTTCGTGCCGGTAGGTCTGAGCTGCCTGGGCTCTAACCAGGTGTCCTGAGCCGCTTAAGGGAAAGAATGCAGCCTCAGCCTCGCTGTCCCCACTCAAAACCAGTTTGTCCCCACTTCACAGATGGGGACAGGCACACACAGCAATCTCAGCCCTGGTATGTTTCAAGAATTCTCTTCTCTTGCCTGGACTAACTAGTAGTAGGCCCTCACAAGCCTCTGCATCCACCTGCTCGTACATGGATACAACAGCCCCCAAGAGAGTTTTTCCATCTCACACAGCAGAGATGAGTCCCACTGCCAACAGACCAAGTTCAGTGCCTTCTTGATCCAGCCCTAAAGGCCTTCCTCAACCTGCCTCCCCATCATGCCCTCCACTCCCACTGCACACTCATTTCCTGGGTAAACTCTGACTTTCCACCCACCAGGCCTTTGCTAGTCTCATGAAAGGAGCCCTTGCCACCCGTCATGGTTCATCGTCCAAACCCTATGCAGTCTTCAGGACCTTTTTCCAAAGCAACCTCATCCAAAATGATTCTCTGAGCTCACAGGGCCTTCCGCACAATCCCACCTCCCACTGACAACATTCATCATCATTGTGATTTCTTGAGCACCTATTATATGTTAAGTCCTAGGAACTTCCCATGGGGTATCTTTTTTAATCTCTCAAAGTAGGTATTATGCTTATGTAACCTGTATGAAGAATACGTCATGTGAAATGCCAGGCTGGATGAAGCACAAACTGGAATCAAGATTGCAGGGAGAATTATCAGTAACCTCAGATATGCAGATGATACCACCCCATGGCAGAAAGCAAAGAGGAACTAATGAGCCTCTTGATGAAGGTGAAGGAGGAAAGTGAAAAAGCTGACTTAAAACTCAACATTCAAAAAACAAAGATGATGGCATCCAGTCCCATCACTTCATGGCAAATAGATGGGGAAACAATGGAAACAGTGAGAGACTTTATTTTCTTGGGCTCCAAAATCACTGAGGATGGTGAATGCAGCCATGAAATCAGAAGACTTTTGCTCCTTGGAAGAAAAGCAATGACAAACCTAGACAGCATATTAAAAAGCAGAGACATTACTTTGCTGACAGAGGTTCGTCTAGTCAAAGCTATGGTTTTTCCAGTAGTCATGTATGGATATAAGAGCTGGACAATAAAAAAGACTGAGCACCAAAGAATTGGTGTCTTTGAACTGTGGTGCTAGCGAAGACTCTTGAGAGTCCCTTGGACTGAAAGGAGATCAAACCAGTCAATTGTAAAGGAAATCAGTCCTGAATATTCATTGGAAGGACTGATGCTGAAGCTGGAGCTCCAATACTTTGGCCACCTGATGTGAAGGGCTGATTCATTGGAAAAGACTCTGATGCTGGGAAAGATTGAAGGCAGGAGGAGAAGGGGATGACAGAGAACGAGATGGTTGGATGGCATCACCAACTCGATGGACATGAGTTTGAGCAAGCTCCGGGAGTTGGTGATGGACAGGGAAGCCTGTGTGCTGCAGTCCATGGGGCTGCAAAGAGTCGGACACGACTAAACGACTGAACAACAACAACAAAGGTTTTATCATGTCCATCTGACAGATGCAGAAATGGACCCCGAGAAGTTAAGTAACTTGCCCAAGATCACACAGCTAGCATGGGAGCAGAGACAAGATTCAAACCCAGGCAATCTGGTCAGAGAGCCTTATCCCTGAGTACCACCAGGTCCTCCACGGATGCCATAGTCTTCCTCGAATAGTGAGTGCTGATGTGACTCTGCCTTGGAGAGCAAGCCTTCTTTGGAGGCTGGTGGGGCTGGATAATGAGGTGCAGTGGACGCTGTGTGTTTTGGTGAGCACTGTTTGTATTGCGCTGTCGTGTACACACACACACACACACACACTCACACACACAGGCTAATGGCCAGCATATGCTTCGCTTCACCATATGAAAACATCCCTCCAAGGAGCTCCCTGCTCATTAGCAGCAGTTCCATCAGTGAACAAAAGGTCAGCCCAGGAGACTGTCCGCTCTATCTCCAGACGCAAGCACTTAGGGCTTAATGATGTGTATATTTTCATATGTGGGCAGTTGACATTCCCCATGTAAATTGTTTGCAATTTCTCAATGTGGACAGACCTGGTTTTCAGGAAAAGCTGAGCAAGAGAGGCAAGATACTCTGGAAGACAGGGGTCCCAGGGGGTCCCCTTCCTTCCAAATAGGTGGCTTCCGGCAAGGGGGGGTTGCCTGTCCTACCCATACCAGGTTGGAGGCAATTGTTTGTTGGGGGGCCAACTCACTTCTCCTCCAGGACAGGAACCAGGGAGAGGCACTCCCACGGCCATACCCTGGCCGCCCCTTGACCCTTGACGAGGAGATCTGCGTCAATGGTGGGAAGCTCTGCACACGGGGCTGCCCAGGCCCAGCCGTGGGCGGGGGCAGGGGTGGGAATCAGCTTCTAACAGAGCCAGGGTCAGAGGCATCATGGGCGCCTGGGAGAGGGGCCGGCTGATAGCTACTGGCCCCTCTAGGCAACTTTTCCCATGAATTCATACTTTCCATTGCTCCCCAGAATGATGCCCTAGGTGGGGCTTGTGGATGCTGAGTCTTAGGGAGCTCTTCAAGGGGCAGAAATGTTGTTTATTCCTGTCTCATCTGAATTGAGTAAAGCACTTGGCAAGTGGCTAGGACTCCCTACATGCCCGTAGACAGAACAGTTCATAAACAGATGACCTGAGGTTCAAATCCAGGCCTGTGCAGCTCCAAAACCCGCCATCTCTCCACCCTTCTTCACTGAAAAGAACTTACAATGTGCTCTGAACACAGTAAATGCTCGAAACATTTGTTCACCAAATGTGTGTGCACATGCTCATTCAAAGCAGAAGTGCCTTCATGAGGTCATCTGGTCTACCTCCTGCCTTTGGGCCAACTGGGCCAATCAGTTCTTTGGGATTTTCTTAGTTACAACTGGTTGGAATGTTTGTTTGGGGTAGAAACTGTGGACTGAGGCTTGAGGGTGGCTGGGGCTAGGGCTGGGGGTGGGGGACCTGGAACTGCCTTGGGAGAAGCATCTTGATTCCTGAGCCCATGTAGAGCTGTGTCTCTCTGACAGTTTCATTTAACCGTATCCCCTGACCCTTTCAATAAATTCCTCCTTTGAGCAACTGGGAATTAAGTATCTGCCACTTGCCACCAAGACTCCAGACAAATTCACCATCTGTAAAATCAGGAGTTGGGCCTGGTGGTGAGGAGGACCCTCCAAAGTCTCCCTCTCTCCCTCCCCTCCCTCTTCTCTCCCCCAACTCAAGTTGGCTGGTTCCGAGTTCCATAAAAACTAACTCAGCTCAGCCTGCCTGACGCTAGGAACAGGAATTGGGTGAAGAAAGCAGGAAGGGAAGGAGGTGGGCAAAGCAGGGCTCATTCCAACCCCCAAATCCCGGTTGCAAATGAAACCTGCTTGTACAATCACACTGGCAGACAACAGAGCGCGTTTGCCGATCAGCAGCCTTGGACAACGTTTCACTCCAGGGTTGATTTAAGGTCTGGCTGACAGGAAGAGAAAGCGCCATTCTTCCACCTTTTAATCAAAACCTTCAGTGCCGTGTGGAGAAGGGAGGGGCCGCGGAGCCTGGGTCCATCTGGAGTAGTTCGTCTTCCGCACCCGCCAGGCAGCAGGCACGATCCAACGAGCCCCAGACAAGAACAGAACCGAAGGGAAAGGCAGGGTTTGGTTATCTTGGTCGTTGGAAAAGTGAACCAGCCCAGCCAAGTGCTCTCGACCAAAAGGGCTATGAGACTGTGGCTCCCGGGCCCGACTAGGCCAGACAACTGCATCCTGCAGCTCTCGGCCCAGACACGAGCTCCTCCTCGGGTGTCCATGTGGGCAGCAAGGCTGCTGGACCACGTGGCCTGAGCACCACGTGCCAGATGCAGCCCCCGAGGGCAGAGACACATGCTGGACAGGCAGCTGGTGGCTGGTGGTCCTTGGGGTAGAAGCTGGGAAAATGACAAGTCTCATGGCACCTCTCTTACACTCTCAGGAGAGGTGAGGCTTGCTGCTGGCCATGAGGTGGGCATGGTCTCCATTCAGAAGTAATTCACCCCAAAGCAGAGGGAGCTGAAGCTCTGGGGCCCCTTACTTGCAGTCCGGGGAGCTACTGAGTGTTCTCTGCGGGAGAGGAAGCAAGTCTGCACAAGTGCTTCCGGGAAATGGAGATCTCAGATGACAAGAACTGAATCTCCAAGGCTGCAGGCATCCGTTGTGATTTCTTTTCTCATTCTCAGGAAATACTCACGTTGGTACCTAATGTTCTGTTCTTTCTTCTTAAAAAAGACTCTCCCCCAACGTTATTTAAGCTTCAGCCACCACAAAACCTGGATCTTCCCTTGTCTCTGACAGACAGCACTCAGTCTTGAAGGAAACTTTCTCCAGAGGGGCACCCAGGCATCCCCTCCTGCCTGACAGCCACTCTGTGCCTTTATCTTTCTGTGATAAACAGCCAAAGGCTCAGAGTCTAAGGGGCTCACAGGGCTTCTCTGGGGCTTCTCATGGCTGGAGAAGGTGAAGAAGGCCATTGCACTGACAGTGTGGTGGGAAGCAGCCCAGTGTCCTTTGTAAGGCCCGTGGTTCCATTATAACGCAGACAGGATATGCGGCCACCCTGGCGATCTCCTTAAGTCTTTGGGCAATGATCTCTTATAACAGTTCAGGGCTGACCCTGGGTTTAGCTGGTTACTCTGCCATGCCAGGAAAATATTGTAGGGGACAGGAGCTGCCTTTGTGAGCAGACTTAGAGGTGCTCGTTGCTGTGGCAGATACAAGTCAGGAAGCAAGGAGCCCTCTGTTTCTCCTGCAAGGGTCAGAGCTGACTCCGTCCATCCGCTACATCAGGTTCCCTGAGTGTCCGTTCTGTGCCCAGGTCATGAGCTGCACCCCAGTGACCCCTAAACCGACTCACTTGGCCAGTGGCAGGAGTTCAAGGCTGGTAAGGAGTGAGAGTGGCCAAGTGTGGTGTGGCCTCTCAGCCCCTAGAAGGACGAGCTCAGAGAGGTGACCTCATGGCCAAGGTGAGGTCTTATCAAGGCTCAGAGGATGAAGGGGATGTGGCCGGACAATGAGAAGACCAGCGCTCTGAAAGAATCCTAACCCTGACTCTAACACTTCCCAGGTAGGGCTAGCGGTAAAGAACTTGCCTGATCCCTGGGTCAGGAAGATTGCCTGGAGAAGGGCATGGCAATCCACTCCAGTATTCTTGCCTGGCAGGCTACAGTCCATAGGATTGCAGAGTTGGACACAACTGAAGTGACTTAGCACGCACACAACCCTAACCCTATGGCAAAACCGACACTTTTCTGGACAAATTTAAGATGGCAGAGAGCAGGTTCACAGAGACCATCCACTGGTGAAGGGCTACAGGGTCAGGAAGTCTTCTGAACAAGTAGGCCCTGCATGAGGTCCCAGCCCTCTGAGGGTGCCCCTGCTGACCTGGTCACCCCAGGTCACAAAATGTCACATTCTTTGTGTCAGTGAAGTGGTGAAATGCAGCCCTCACCCTCCAAGGAGGGAAGAGCAGACTGGGCTGTAAAACGTCTTGTCCCTTACATCCTTTGCTGTTTTTAAGTGGCTTCGCAGAAATCAGGATGAAGGATTTTTTAGAGGTCAGGAAGTGAGAGCATTTTTAAACACTGGTAGAATTTAGCCAGAGGTTCTGAGAGCTGGGCAACTTTAATGAGAAAGAAAGGAAAACACATAAGTGGCCCTGACCCAGACCTTGACTTTTTTACGTCAAAAGCAAAAACGGATAATTAACAAAATGAAACGTGCCTGGATGTTGGAGCGAGAGGCCAGCCGGGCTCTGTCAACTTGATAATCCCCGGTCAAGAACTGCGGGCCCAGAGCTCGCGTTGGGAGATGACTCGGTGTTTACACAGGCTGAGGGCGGGCGCTCAGGACCCAGAGAAGCAGGCTTTTTCCTGGCGAGGGGCTCGGATCCAGCCAACTCCACTCTGGGTCAGGATGGTCACGTGCAGGTAATTCACGAGCAGGGCCCGGGTCCGATGGGGCCGGGGTGCAGAACGTGCACACCCGGGGGTGTCTCATTCCTTGCGCGTGAGTGGTGAGGGCACAGCAAGCCAATATTCCATCTTCCAGGACACCCTCCAGTCCACAGACTCCAGGCCGGCTTCAGCGTGAAGCTGTGTTGCAAATACCTTGGCCCGGGAAGACATTTCTCCAGTGAAGATTTCATTCCAGGCGGCTCAGGAGTGAAGGAGGGCAGGCATCTTTCAAGATCCTGGGAAACTCGACTGAAACTCCCAGG
Source organism: Cervus elaphus (assembly GCF_910594005.1). Classification (NCBI taxonomy): domain Eukaryota; kingdom Metazoa; phylum Chordata; class Mammalia; order Artiodactyla; family Cervidae; genus Cervus; species Cervus elaphus. Next base: position 81,666,573 of record NC_057829.1, on the reverse strand, counting down.
ATGTCATTTCTCTGCCCAAGACCCACGGTCAGAGAGACCAGTGTCTGCCCATCCAAGGCAATGCTGAGGGCGGGGAGGCTGTCTCTCAGGAAGCCTGCGGCTGGCTTCACTGTCTCCAGACACTCTCTAAAGAGGAATTCTGGGAAGGAAATACCACACACACAGGAATGGGGGTCAGAGGCAGAGCCGGCTCCACCAGCATCAAAGGAGACTCCCATTTTCTGCCCTGGAAGGTCACAAGAAAGGAAGAGGAACTTGGACAGGCATGCCCCGGCCTGCCGTGCGGAGCCCCGAGACATCAGGCTGAGGACAGACGGCGTGTTTTCCAGGGAAGTTGGTGGGGAGAAATAAATGGGTCTGTCTGAGGGACAATTACTCAGCCGTTGAAAACGCTGTGCAGAGAGTCTGGGGCAGGAGAAAATGCTAATGACAGCACAAAGGTTGGGCGTCAGGAAGTGGATCGCACACAGGAGGGTCCAGCCTGTCCACACAGCCCTCAGCCCACCTGCCACCCCCACCCCGACTCGCTCCTTCATGAAGCAGCTCAGAAGGTGACATTGGTCAACCTCTGACAAGATGACACAGTGGAAAGGAAAGCTTCCAGGTTCCAGAATCAGACAGACTGGGGTAACATCTCATCATCACTCTTTCTCTGTTGTTCTTTTTCTTTACTTGTGGTCAAATAGACATAATGGAGAGATTGCCATTTTAACCATTTATAAATAGACATTTCAGCAGCATTAATCATAGTCGTAATGTTGACTGTTACCATCTTTTCTCAAACTTTCTTATCATCCCAAACAGAAACTCTATACCCATTAAGCAATAACTCCCCATCCCTTCCCCTGAATCTCTGGTAAGCTTTAGTTTTCTTTGTCTCAATGAATTTGGCTACTATAGACATTTCACATAAGTGGAATCATACAAATGTGGCCTTTTATGTCGGACTTCTTTCACTTGGGCTTCCTGTGTGGCTCAGCTGGTAAAGAATCTGCCTGCAATGTGGGAGACCTGGGTTCTATCTCTGGGTTGGGAAGATCCCCTGGAGAAGGGAAAGGCTGTCCACTCCAGTTTTCTGGCCTAGAGAATTCCATGGACCATATAGTCCATGGGGTTGCAAAGAATCAGACATAGCTGAGCGACTTTCATGTCTTCATTTCACTTCTTTCACTTAGCCTAGTGTTTTCAAGATTCATTCACGCTGTAGCAGGTGTCAGGGCTTCATGCCTATTTATGGCTGAATAATATTCCATTGTACGACAGACCTCATTTTGCTTACCCATTCATCCGCTGATGAACATGGCTTGTTTCTACTTTTCAACAATTGTGAATAATGCTAGTATGGATATTTGCATACAGGTGTCTGTGTTGGTCCCTGTTATTAATTTTTTCAGCTTTACGCTTAATGAAGCCCTTTTTCCAAGGTAAAACAAGGACAATCGTGTCTATTACACAGGACTGTCATGAAGACAGCATGCAATAAAGGTGTAAAACACACAGCGTACTGTAAGTGCTAAAACAGTGTTACTTAGGACTTCCCTGGTGGTCCAGTGGTTAAGACATTGCCTACCAACATAGAAGGTGGGCGTTCGACCCCTGGCTAGACATGCCCCATGGTCGAAAAACCAAAGCATAAAACAGAAGCAATATTGTAACAAATTCAATAAAGACTTTAAAAACAGTCTACATTTTTAAAAAAATCTGGAAAAAAAGGTTTTCAACAAAATAAAATAATGTTACTTTGCCCTGCCTCCCTCGTTAATATCCACCCTTAGTAAAGGAGTGTGAGAGGGTTAGATTCAGTGATACCCTCAAGGGCTGTGCTGGGCTAAATCTCTTTAGTCGTGCGGCCCTAAGGACTGTAGCCCACCAGGCTCCTCTGTCCATGGGATACCCCAGGCAAGAATACTGGAGTGGGTGCTGTGCCCTCCTCCAGGGGATTTTCCTGAGCCAGGGATCGAACCCACAACTCTTTCATCTCCTGCATTGGCGGGCAGGTTGTTTACCACTAGCCCCACCTGGGAAGCCACCTACACTTAAACAGGGGTCTTCTCAGTTTTGCACTGCATTTAGACAAGTACTGATCCAAAGAATGAGAGTCCCCCAGGAGTCCAGGCCCTGCTGCAGGCCAACTGGGGTGGGAGGCGGTAAACGAAGCCAGGAAACTTTCCTTTTTGTGTCTCTGTGCCATCCTTCTACCACAGGGGAGTGGGAAGCCTGGTGAGGAATGTTCCGGTTTCCTCTTCCAGCTGTATGACCCTCAGGGACCTGGCTCCTCGTGGGCCTCAGTTCCCTCATCTAGGGAATGAGGAGTCTGGCTTCGCCCAGTAGTTTTAAAAAACTGGGTTCCAAAAAGTCATAAGTGTTCTTCTAAAAGCCAGGGCCCACGATGGAGAAGAGAGCCAAAGGCCTGCTCAACCACAGCAGATCCACGCATCTTTGCATCAGGAAATCTACAGCTGAAACTGTGGCCAGGCCCTGGACTGGGTGGCCCCTGAGATCCCTGGAGGCTGGAGCATACTCTAGGCGGTGTTGTCTCTCTCCCTTTGGGGTGCTGGCAGAATGGTCCCTGAGAATGGGCTATAAGGGTCATCTCCCAGCGCACCAGGACTCCTGGAGGCCCAGACCTTCATTCTGAGCATGGCTTAGCAGCAGGGGCCCTCCACAGGGAGCCATGTAGTGCTGGGGGCTGCAGAAATGACCCAGGAGCCCTGCTGCTCTTCAAATCAGCACCCTAGCTCTCTGCTCACTAATAGTTCTTCAATCAAGAGGAAGTGTGAGTGGAGCCCAAGGCAGGGAGCCAGGTTGGGTTCTTAGGAGAGCAGGAAAGGGAAGGGTCAAGAGCATAGACTCTGAAGTCTCGGCTTCCTTCATGCCAGCTGTGTGACCTTGAGCAAGTTACTTAATCTCTCTGTGTCTTCATCTCCTCATCTTTCAAATGGAGATAATAATTCATGGGGTAGATGTGAGGATTAAGTGAGTTATTTAAAGCTCTAAGAATAGTGTTTGGCTCACAGTAAGAGCCGTTCCCAGGAAGTTCCTTTCTCAAGTTCTCTTCTCAATCTTCTTCCACCCTTGAGGCTTTCTGCAGTGCTGTGGTAGGAAGTGGGAAAACCCAGGGTGCATGTCCCACTGGTCCAGCTGTCCTTCCAGCCCAACTGGCCACCAAGTCAGGCCCTGCCCAGGAGGGGTTCAAGCAGAGGTGGATCCTGAGCTGACCACATTCACTGACAACAGGATGGAGATGTTGATCTGGGTGCTTGGGAGACAGACAAGAGTCAAGTGATCTTAGCAGAGATGAAAAGCTGGCTCCAAGGCCCTGGCTTGGAGCTCAAACCCCATGGAAGACATGGCAGGCAGTAGGAAGGGAGGCTTTAGCCAAAGCTGCCCATATTCTGTGGCCTTGGTTGCCCTGGAGACCAAGCTTTGGTTAGATGGTTAGGCTGATTCTGAGCCAACTCCTCAAGGACCCAGACCCCAGGAAGGGAGATTCAAGAGTGAGCCCCACTCCTAGTCTAGTGCCCTTTGCTTTAGGTCATGCTATCTCTTCCAACAACAAGCCGGCATTTGTCAAATGCATCCCAGTTAGGAGGCAGACAGCCCAGCATGTTCCAAAGGTGAACATGCTTAGCCTGGAGGTGCAAGGACACAAATGAAATAACATTGAATCACTCAGTGAAAAAAGTATCCCCTTTCCAGTTTTCCTTGGAGTCCTCCATCATCAGGAAGAAAGTCTCAGCATGATGCTACTCGCCGTCTGGCTAACTTGTCTCTAACACTTGCTACTTTCCCTTCAAAACAAAGAGAAAGCTCAGAGCCTTAGATGAGCAAAATAGCACCCATCTAGGATGTCATGTCAAATTTTCCTGTTATCTTTATGTACAACAAACCAATACCAGCTTTCCAGGTCATTCCAGATAACAAATTTCCTTTTGAAACATTTAAGTTAAAATATGAGTTGATTTAAAGAAAAAGGAGCCCACTTGAGCACCACTGCTATTATCCCCCTACTCAGATGGGGAAACTGAGGCTCCAAGGATGCCCAGCTGGAAAGTGGCAGAACGGGGTTCCATGTGCCCCTGAGGACAAAGGTTGAAGCCTCTGACTGCCCCAGAGGCTGAGGAACTGTCCCCTACCAGGAAGCCAGCCTGCTTGCACTAGCTGGGATCCCATGCTGCTGCTTGGATAGGGTAGGAGGAGGCGCCAGTGAAGTGAGGCTGTGAGCAGGAGGGCCAGAGAAAGAGGAACTTGGAGTAATTATTATTTCCTTTCATTCAAGCTCCTTACTTTATAAAAGGTGGATGTTTTCCGGAGAGCCAAACAAGCACTAGGAATAGATTTCTTTTGTGCAGCAACTCAGGCTGATGGGTAATTTCCCCTTTAACAAGAACAAACTGCCCTGCTTAGCCTATCATTGTTCACAGAGACAAAGAGGCCTGCATCTGTGGGCCCTGCCAGCAGACCTCCTGCAAGAAATGCCCCCCAAGCACTGCCTGCTCCGGGGCTTTCCCGGCCTCCCACAGAGGATGCCAAGCTGGTTCATGTCAGAAGCCTGTCCCAGCCCACCTGCCCACTTCACTGGTCAGAAGAAGCCCATGCAGGCCCCTTGAACAGGACCCTCTGCCAGGTCTGAGCTTCCCCTGGAATCCAGGGATACTTTCTAGCAAAACCATATTGAAACTGGGTGCCACCTGCCTGGCCTTAGTGGCCGGGGTGGAGCCCTGGCACAGTTGTGCCTAATTAAAATGAACTAGAGCAAAATGTTCTATAAGCAGCATTGCCGAAGTAGGATCCTAAGGAGTTCTTTCTAAGCCCTGCCTCTGCTATTCTAAACCAACCTCTCTTCCCTTCTCAAACATCAGGTGCCTGGTCTATAAAGTGGTTACACTAATACCCATCTCGGGGAGTTGCTAGAAAGATCCAAGAGCAGGTGATTGTACTGCTGGACCCAGAGGGCCTAAAGAATAGCGTCATGTCAACCAGGAGCAGGGCTGGAGTGCTAGTGAAGGACCAGACCTGGCCCTGTTCTTCGTAACAGGTTCTGAGAGATTTATGGGCCTAATGTTTCTCCATATACACCCTAATCCTCGAAAAACTGAGGCCTGGGCTTCCCTCGGTGGTAGCCCACCCTCGGTAGCTCGGTGGTAAAGAATCCAACCTGCCAAGGTAGGAGACACGGGTTCAATCCCTGATCTGGGAAGATCCACATACTGCAGAGCAGCTAAGCCCATGCACCACAAACTTGAGCCTGTGCTCTAGAGCCTAGAAGCTGCAACTATTGAACTATGAAGCCTGCACGCCCTAAAGCCTGCGCTCTACAAGAGCAGTCACCGCAATGAGAAGCCCGCGCACCGTAACTAGAGAGTAGCCCCTGCTCACCGCAACTAGAGAAAAAGCCTGCATGGCCACAAAAACACAGCACAGTCAAAATGAATAAAATTATTAAAAGAAAACAGGCCTTTTTACAAGGACAGGTAAGACAACATGAAAATAAGTCATTTAGAAACAAGTAACAAAAATGAATCGGAATGTCATCAAATGAAATATCTTCATGTTTCAAAGCCACCATCAAGAATGTAAAAAGACAACACACAGAATGAGAGAAAATGTTTGCAAGTCATCTGATAAAGGACTTGTACCCAGAACATAAAAAGAACTCTCAGGATTCAACATTAATAAGATGAACAACCCAATTTAAAAATGGGCAAAGGATTTGAATAGACTTTTCTCCAAAGATGATACACGAACGGCTGATAAGCACATGAAAAGGTGCTCATTAGTCATGAGGGAAATGCAAATCTAACCACAATGAGATACCACTTCACACCCACTAGAATTATTACAGAAACAAAACAAAATAGAAAATACCAAGTGCTGGAGAGGATGTGGAGAGATTGGCACCTTCATAACCTGCTGGTGGGAATGTCAACTGGTGCAGTCACTTTGAAAACAATCTACTTATTCCTCAACTGGTTAAATATCAAGTTACCATGTGACCCAGCAATTCCACTCCTAAGTATATAGCTAAGAGAAATGATAATACATGTTCATGCAAAAACTTGTGCGTGGATGGTCATAGTAGCATGATTCATAATAGCCCCAAAGTAGAAATGTCCCAAGTGTCTGTCAATTGATGAGGAGATAAATAAAATGGGGCTTATGCATAATGGAATATTATCTATCCAGCCATAAAAAGAAATGAGAAATACTGATACTTGCTACAACATGGATGAATCTTGAAAACATACTAAGTGAAAGAAGTCAGATACAAAAGTCCATATATTACATGAATTTAATTATATGACATATCCAGAATAGGCAAATCCACAGAGACAGGAAGTAGATTGGCAGTTGCCTGGAGTGGGAGGAATGGGAAATAGGAAGTGATGCTAATGGGAATGGGGTTTTTGTTGGGAGAGATAAATGTCCTGAAATCAGATAGTAGTGATAGTTGCACAATTCTGTGACAATTTTAAAAACCACTGACCTCTGTATTTTAAAAGGGTGAATTTTGCGATGTGTGAATTACATCTCCATAAGCTAGTATTTAAATTCTTTTATTTTCATTGTATTTATTTTTATTTTTTTGGCCATGCCGCACAGCATGTGGAATCTAATTCCCCAACCAGGGATCAAACCCTCAACCCCTGCACTGGAAGCACGGAGTCTTAACTGCTGGACTGGCAGGGAAGTCTCCATAAACTCGTATGTTTTAAATGCTGTCTGTAGTGATGAATGCTGTGTAATACTCTTTTCAGAATCACTTACTATTACTTATTATTATAATTAGGAGTATTTCCTGGTCCACCCCTAGCTCAGAGCAACCCTGCCCCCTTAACACCTGCTCCAGGTATCACCTCTGATCTGCAGATGCCTGAAAGGTGAGCTGCCTGGATCTCAACAGAGCCCAACGCACATCTGATTCAACCAGTTTTGGGCAGCTCCTCTGAGCTGACAAGCCTAAGAATATCTATGGACCACGCCATGCTCATGACTGCCTCACCAGCACTAGAAATAAGCCTGCCAATAGACAACGTTTTCAGCTTGGGGGCTGGGGAGAGACAGTAATGTGTCACATGGGGACCAAGGCATTTAAAGCTCATGTGCTTCCCTCATTTGTCCCTTCCCTTTTGGTGATGGACACACAAAAGCAGCCAGGACCCCTAGTCTTTACCCAGAAGAGACCCAGTCAGAGTGTGCATGAAATAGAAGTTTTTGGTGTGTGAAGCCCCTGAGATTTGGGGTTTGTTTGTTGTGGCGACTAGCATTAATCATCCTGACTAAGGCATTGCATTTGGAGGAGTCCAGCCTCTGGCCAGCCCTCTGAGGCTGGGGGCCCTCCGGACCCCTTCTTGGCCTCTCACAGCTCCATAGCTGGAGTTCATGTCTAAATGATTTCGTCATTCAACGGCCTGATTTTGAAAAACACAGACCAGGGCGGGGAAAGTCAGAGGAGAGCCACCACCGAGGGAGGGTCCTGTGTGCACCAGCTCCTGGGCTCTGTCCTGGCTGGTATTTATGACCCTCAGGGCGACCCAGTCCACTTGACAAGAGGAGCAGCCTGAGGTTCCAGGAGGTTAAGGAACTTTCCCAAGGCCGCTCAGCTAAAAGAAACCATGCCTGGCTTCCAACCCAGGTCTACCTCGTTCTAAAACTCGCCTCCTCACAGCACTCTGCTGCCTTTGAGTCAGATCTCAATAGCGTTCAGCCCATCCCAAAGCCCACCCCAGGCTGGCGTCCTCTAACCGCCCCCAGAGCAAAACTGGCCACATGTGGGCAACTGACGCAGGACTCTGGGCAGCATCCAACGAGTGGACTTCATCCCTGGGATGGACGCCTTCAAGTCAGGGTTTGGAGAGAGAGAGATTTCGGCTCCAGGAGTGAGTTTTGACTTTGAGCAGGGATGTGCCAGCCAGAGTCCCAGCAAACACCCCCTCTCAGACTCTGGGGGACACGAGCCAGCCCAGTGTCAGCTCCCCAGAAAGAGATCTGAGTGGGCAGAAGGGAGGGGCCCACGGATGGAAGCTTCCTGGGCCCCCTCCTGCCTCTTTGAAACCAACTCACAAGGAATGACAGACATGTGTCCAGCGCTGTGTGGGCTGGGGTCAGGGGGTGGGGGGGGGGGGTGGGTAGAGGGGACACATAGAACACATGCCATCATCTCTGCCCAGAGAGCTAATAGCCCAGCCACCGTCCTGGGCACCCTGCCTTTCCTGGGGGCACCCGCACCCTCTCAGTGACTCAAGGTGGAAAGCAGGGACTCCTCTTGCCCCTCTCCTCACTTCCCACACCTGACATTTCCCAAGGCCCTGGTGTCTCTTTATTTCCACAGCTAGGGCAGCAGCTTCCAGGATAGCCTCCTGCCTTCAGTCCTCCTCCTCCCCTTCCTCCGCTACCTGAGGGGCAGAGAGACCAACTGTGGCATTCAGAGCCCTCGGGGCTCCCCGCTGCCCTTAAGATGGTGCAAACTCCCCACCATGATTTTCCAGGCCCTGCCTCCCAGAAGGTCCCTGTCCCCCGACCTTTTCACTTCTGTAACACTGCACTGACCTCCCTGCCAACACACATCCGCTCCCCTCTACGCACGAAGGCCTCTCACCCACGACACTTTTGACATTTCGGGCCCAGATAATTCTTAGCTGGGAGAGGCAGTCCTGTGCATTGCAGGACATTCAGCTGCATCTCTGGCCCATGTGTATTAGATGCTAGGAGCACATTCCCTATTCGTGTCAATCAAAAAGATCTCCAGACTCTGCCAAACGCCCCCAGGTGAGAGCCCCTTCTCTGGACCTTTGCACAGGAAAGGCCCTTCTCCTTTCTTTTCATTTGCACCTGGCTTCCCCATCAGCACGTGAAATTTTGGTTCAGCTGCATCAACTGTCAGAAGCCTTCCTGGCTCGCCCAGGCTAGCCCAGGCCAGCACCCCCCCGCCCTCCTCACTCTCCGGTGCGCCGTCCACCACTGCTCTTGTGACACCGCCTTCGACCCATCTGGTGATGTGCTGTCATCCCCTCTGTAAGGGGGGCTCCTCAGAACCCACCTCTCCGGCTGTGGAAGCCCCGACCCCAGGGACCTGCAGAAGCACAACAGAGCAGCACGTAGGAGCGACGGCTTCTGACCGGAGGCAGAGAGGGCTCTGTGCGATGCAGCAGAGACGCAGAAGGAGAAAGATTAGAGTCGGGGCCGCGCCTTCCAGGTTGGAGGGCTTGCCGGGAACAGCCCGGACAAAGGCAACCAGGTGGGCATGTCAAGGTGAGACTGGGAGGCGGCGGCTGGAGCTCCCAGCGTGGGGGGTCTGGGAGCGAAAGCTGGAGGCCAGGTCGTGAAGACCCCTGGAGGTGTTCTGCAGCCCCAGATGTATTCAGCAGGATGTGAAATTAGGGAAGTGAGGGCAAGTCTGGGAAATGCTTTGGTATCAGTTGAGCTGGTTTCTTTACCTTAGGACTTCTCAAGAGCCTTTAATGTGCTCACACGCTGGGTAAATCTTTATAAGGGAGAGATGCGGCAAAAAGTCATGTCCACAAGTAACTGACCACAGAGGTGTTTTTTCACAGTTCGGTTCAGGCGCTCAGTCGTGACCAACTTCTCTGCGGTCCCATGGACTGCAGCATGCAGAGCCCTTGGGGCCCCCCACTGCCTTTAGGAAGGACAGGCCTCCCTGTCCATCACCAGCTCCCAGAGTCTACTCAAACTCACGTCCATTGAGTCAGTGAGAGTCGTTTTTTTCACAGATCCTCTGAAATGATCACTGTCCCACAGTCTGTTGTTGTTTAGTTGCTGAGTCATGTCCAACTCTGTGACCCCATGGACTCTAGCCCGCCAGGCTCTTCAGCCCATGGGATTCTCCAGACGAGAATCCTGCAGTGGGTTACCATGCCCTCCTCCAGGGGATCTTCCCAACCCAGGGATCAGTCATGTGTCTCCTGCATTGGCAGGAGAATTCTTTACCGCTGAGCCACCAGGAAAGCCTGGTCTACCCTTTGGAAAATGCTGCTTGGAGCCGAGACATGAGTTGCACCTTGAGAAGGAGTGCAAGGTAAAGACTATCAGGGTTTGGGGACAAGGGTCCTCCTGGGGGTCATTTGGAGGCCTCAAAGCTGGGGCTGGGGCTTCAGCCACATGGCTCCTCTCCCCCGCTGCTGGGGCATCTGCAGTCCTGAGAAGGAACACAGACTCCTGCGAGAGTGGCTGCAGGAAGAACCAGGCAGGCAGTGCAAAATTTATTATAGGAAAACAGTCAACCCCCAGACCACTTGGACCACCTCCCCCAGGCCCCTGGGCCATAACATATGGTGTGGTTTAAATTTCTAAAATTGAGGAGTACTTAAGGAAAAAATGTTGGCAAGCTCTGAGCACTTGTAAAACCATCTGAGCTGAGCGGGGAGGCTGGGCCCCAGCCCTCCAGGAGACGCAGGCACCACGCAGCAGGGGCAGCAAGGTCTCAAGGGGCCCAGACCAGGGTCCACGAGCAGAGGCTTCAGGTCAAGCTGGCCAGTGGGGAGAGAGGGAAGTGACCCCCTGCAGCAGCCCTAGGATGGGCTGAAGGAGGCAGCAAGGCTGGCCAAGGAACTACCTCATCCTCAGCACAGATCCCAGCCAGACCAGCAGGTGTGGGGGTGGGGTGGGGGGTCACTAGGGGTGGAAGGTCACTGGGAGGTGGGGTGGGGGTCACTGGGGGAGTGGGGGGATCACTGGGGGTGGGAGAATCACTGGGGATGCGGTGGGGGGTCACTGGCACATGGGGTGGGGGTCACTAGGGGTGGGGTGGGGGTCTCACTGGGGATGGGTTGGGGGGTCACTGCGGGTGTGGGGTGGGGGATTACAAGGGGTGGGAGAATCACTGGGGATGGGGTGGGTGGGGGGGTCACTGGCGCATGGGGTGGGGGTCACTAGGGGTGGGGTGGGAGACTCACTCGGGATGGGTTGGGGGGGGTCACTGCAGGGGTCAACGGGGGTGCGGGGTGGGGGATTACTAGGGGTGGGGTGGGGGAATAGGAGGGTGGTGGGAATAGTGCACCGTAGGGAAAGCCCAAGAGCTCCAGGATCACCCTGATCAGGGTTCAACTCCTGGCCGTGTGACCTGGGGCAGTGACAGCCACGTCCCCCCCGGCCCCGAGCCTCCTCGTCCTCATCCACAAGATGGAGCCAATAGCATCACATCACATGGTGACAGACAGAGCCTGTACACAGTGGGTCCCCAATACATGTCAGCTGCCATCGCCTGGGGGAAACTCAAGCAGGTGGGCAGCCCGAAAGGGGGCGCGACGCAGAGCTAGACGGATGAAGCTGAGCCACCATGGACACCACCTTTGCCGAGGGCAGCAAGAGTCTATCAGCTTCACAGCCGCAGCAGGTCAGTCCCTGCTCCGGGCCCCGGCAGCAGCCTATAGACAGGGCTATCTATCCACCACTCATCTCGTGGAGGCTGGAACAGTCACAGAGTGTCTAGCTGGCGTCTGGCTTGCTTCAGGCACTCAGCAGTGAGCTGATCTCACCCCTCTGGCGTATTTACACCCCTCAAGCTTGTTATGCCCGGGGTGCTCACCCTGTGTCAAGTAGTGGCCAGGAGATCAAAAACATCTGCCTGCAGCCTCGTCAACACATCAGCAGCTGTGACTGGGTGGACGCAGACCCTGCTCAGACACTCTCTGTACCAAGAGACACTTCATACAGAGCGCTTGTAAAACTGTCTGAGCTGAGGGGGAGGCTGGGCCCCAGCCCTCCAGGAGATGCAGGCAGCACGCAGCAGAGGCAGCAAGGTCTGGGGGGCTCAGACCGGGGTCCAAGAGCAGAGGCTTCTGGTCAAGGCTGGCTGGTGGGGAGAGAGGGAAGTGACCTCCTGCAGCAGCCCTAGGATCAGATGAAGGAGCCAGCAAGGCCGGCCAAGGAACCACCTCATCCTCAGCACAGATCCCAGCCAGAGCAGCAGATGTGGGGGCAGGGGGGTCACTGGGGGTGGGGTGGGGGTCGCTGGCGAGGTGGGGTGCAGACACTCTCTGTGCTGCCATCTAAGCGTCTGGATGCAGTTTGTGTAGGGACCTGGGTCCCCAGGTCTGTTCCTGGCAGCCCTGCAGACAGCGTGCAGTCGGGTGTGCCCAGGGCCACGCCTTGTGCAGAGCGAGCCAGCCCTGTGCAGCGGCTGAAAGAGCTGATGAACATGAATCCTCTTGCTTCTGAAAAGTGCAAAGGCCCTGGGGTGGCCTGCCATTCCATTAAGAGGTGTGTAGGATTACGATGGAAGCAGAAGCAGAGAAACAGCAGAGGGAAGCAACGGGGGTCTGGCTCAGCAGAAGCAGAAGGAAGTCCCACAGGGGACATCCTCTGGGGTGGGGCTGGGCCAGTGGCCGGCAGGCCAGCACAGCTGCGCCAGGCAAGGGCTCAGTGCAGCCCGAGGGGCCCGCATCACATGCATGGGTCCCTGGGACGTGCCTAACATCACCAGGGGCAGCGAGGGTTGAGGTGGGACCAGAACTGCCAAGGGCCCCTGGGGCCCTGCTGAGAACGACGAGGTGGGGCTTACCCTCCTCAAGGGACTTCCATGCCATGTGGATAAAATGTATAAAACTGTGCAGAAACCATCCGTAAGTGCAGGGAGGGGAGAAAGCCTGGTGGTAAACGCGGAAGGAGCTACTGTGGGTTTAACCCCCTTGTGAATGCCTTCACCAGTAGGTGTGGGGGGGGGCAGGTGTTCAGCGGAGGAGCTTGTCACCAGAGGAGCTCTGTGTGTGCTGGAATCCTTCTGTTCACAGTCCTACCTCTGTCTCCTGACCGGAAGTCAGGAGTGGCTGCAGCAGCCCTGATTCACCGCCTCCAGCGTCAGGGCCACCACGAATGCGCACAGGCCATGCGGGTGGCCCCACGCCCCAGGGGAGGTCAGGGTGGCCCCTCGCCCTTCAGCATACCCCAGAGCACTTCAGAATACTCGGCATTCTGCTCTGTGTTCAGCCAGTGTTACCTCTGCCCATTCAGCTTCAGCCAGGCCCTCCTCCTAAGCATTCCTGGGCCCTTCCATTCTCACCAACCTCTCAGACACACATCTGCCATGCCCTCTCTTCTGGGTACTCTGACCCCTGCCTCAGTTGAGCTTCACCTGTCCTGCCACAAATGCCTGGGCATGGGCAGAGGGCAGCAAGAGTGCCCCTGGAGGGGACTGGGCCCCCAGGAAGCAGGCCTCCCCACTGCAGGCCTGCTCTGGCCTGGACCACCTGCCTTGGCCCTGCCAGGCTTGGGTACCTCTGAAGAGGATGAGAATTCTGAATCTGGAGACCAATGGCACCCCTGGCTGGGTGCTCCCCTGGCCTGGCACAGACCTGGGGGGCCCATATTCCTGGATTAAGGCCTCCCACTCCTCCTGCTGTGGGGTTTGGGCAGCCTCTTACCTTTGGGGTGAGGTACTTGGTCATAATTTCCTTCCCTTTTTCTCCCAGTTTTTCATCCGGAGTAACTTCATATTCTGCCTAAAACAGAAGAAGGAAAAGAACAATAATAGATTTGCTCACGAGCGTCTTACAATTGTAGAACCTTAGAGGCCCCTGGAGAAGACACCCTGGAGGGCACGTGACCGAACTCCTTCTTCGGCAGGACAGGGAGTGAGGCCCAGAGAAGGGAGGGGCCCTGGTGTCTAGTCCCGCCGGCTCTGCTCCACTGCGGACACGTGCTCAGAGCAGCGGCAGCACACTGGGGTCACTGGGGAGCCAACGCTGGTGCTTGGACCCCGCCCCACACCCACAGAGTCAGACCCTTTGGTGATGGGGTCAGGCATCCAGGCAGCTGGTGGAGAGAACCACAAGCTTAGGAAAATCAAAGGAAGCTGCTGGGAATTAACTAGAGCCAGCAAACTGGAAGGCCCTCAAGAGGCTGCCTGAGGTCACTCAGACCTTACATGCTGCATGACCTTGGACAGTTTCTTCAACCTCCATACAATGCAGATGGAAAAAGCGCCTACGTGTAGGGTGATTGTGCAGGGAAAACAAGACAAATCTGGGCACATAATAAATACTCAATTAACGGCTGCTGTATTTACCACCATCGCAATTACTACACCTTGTAAGAGAAGACGATAATATGCATGCTATAACTTTGACAGCTTTTCAGTTTACAAAGGGAACACACAGAGATTTTTCAGATGCTCTTATATGAACCTTATTTAAGCCCAGGTAGTGATATGATGGTAAAGAACATGCCTGCCGATGCAGGAGACATGGGTTTGATCCCTGGGTCAGGAAGATCCCCTAGAGAAGCGAATGGCAATCCACTCCAGTATTCTTGCCTGGAGAATTCCATGGACAGAGTAGCCTGGTGGGCTACAGTCCAGAGGGTCACAAAGAGTCGGACACAACTAAGCGACTGAGCACACAATGACACGGAAGACAGGGCAGCAATCACACCCCTTCATCCACATACAAAGAGCAGGGGCTTCAGCAGAGTTGCCCAGGGTCAACGGTGAGGAGGCAGCAGGGCTGGGACATGGACCTCCAAGCCCGGACCCCTTTCACAACAACACCAAGAAATTTAGGACCCAGATCGCTGACCATGCCAGTAGGTCCCGGGCTCTAAAGAAAGAAGTGAGGCTTCAAAAGACGGACCACTTTATTTTCCCTGACCCCAAGTGAGGCTCCTTCACAGGCACTTGACCCACTTGCCAAGAGAATAAAAGGCTGACTCGACTTAATGAAAAGCCTGGTGAGCTTGCCTTTCTCATTTCAACAAGGGAACTAATTGCAAATTGTTTGTAACTGGTTCAAAATCTGCCTCTCAAGGATTTGTCAGCCTCCATCCAAAACTACAGCTATTTCCAAAGAGACAGGCAGTGGCATCAGCACAGAGGGGCCGAAACTCCTTTCCCGGCCACCTCACTGTGGGGTTAGACCCCAATACTTACCCCCACCCACACTCCCACCCCTGGGCTGGTTCAAAGCAGACTCTCAACTCAGTGTCTAGAGTCCGGTTTCTCAACAGGCCAGCCAGGAAGACCCTCCCGGGCTGGAGCTGCACCTCTCCGGGGCAGAGGGTTCTAGAACACAACTGCCCACCTATCTTCCAGGGGGGCAGAGAGAAGCTCCCAGTGTCCAGCTGCCCTGGGAGCCCCGCCTGGTGGTCTGGCTCTGTGGGAATTTATCCAGACTGCTTTGCAGGGCCCAGGCCACAGGCAAATGGCCGCCTACCTTTTGGGGGGTAACTCAATCCCATGCAGAACCCTGGATTTGCACCATCCCAAAATACCTCTGCAAAGGTGGCTCTATTTAACCAAACGGAGGCCTGAGGCTCACTAATCAGCCTCAATAGCCAGCTGAAAATATTATTGCTCTGGGTACTAAAACCCACGTTAAAAAAAATAACAACACTTTCAGGTCAGCTGCCTCCCAGCAGAGGCCCGGCTGGGCAGCTGGGCGCCAGGGTTCCACAGGGAGGCAGCCGGGAGCATGCCGGGACAGGCCTCCCCAGCCTGGGATCAAAAGGCCTTTCTTTGAGAGTCCATGTCAGGTCACCACCACTTGAAGAACATTTGTGTTGGGAGGCAGAAAACCAACAGAAGGCTTCCAGCTGGGCTTTCCGCACCGATTAAGTCACCTGGAGTGACAGGCCATGTCTCCACTGTGACCCCCGAGAGGGGCTCATGGGGACCGTCCTGAGAGGCCACCTACAGAGAAAAACACCATGGCGGCTCGGCCAGCCGGGCAGCGCTCAGGGCAATCACATGGACCTGGGGCAGGGGACCACCCGGGAATCCGCTCCCGCGGGAGCACCCTTGCCCAGGTGGTGGGCAAAAGCTGCTGAAATCAGCTGAAGCCAGAAAACATAAGCAGCAAATAAGAAGTTGGGTTGGCCAGTGCTCTGTGACAACCTCAGAGAGGTGGGATGGGGTGGGAGGTGGGAGGGCGGTTCCAGACGGAGGTGACATATGTATGCCTATGGCTGATTCATGCTGAGGGACGGCAGAAACCAACACAACATTGTAGGGCAATTACCCTCCAATTAAAAGTAAATAAATTAAAAGAAGTTGGGTTGGGCCAACAGCCTAGAATTTTACAATTAGAAATGGAAATGGCAGACAGTGACTTCAGTGAACAGAAAGGTAAACAACATGCCAGGATGACCTGTGACATCCATCCATAAGAGTTCCCTCCAACAAGGGGGGGTGGGCTTGTCCCCACCCCACCCCCCCAACAGAGAGGACACACACTGTCCTCCCTACTGTGTTGCCCACTTGAAACCTTCTCCTGCCCAGGGCTCAGCCCTAATGGCCAGAGTGCCAAAGAGCTCCTTGCCAATCCACTCGGAGAACACTTCTCTTCCCCAGATACATCCATGGTGCCAACCGAGGGAGGCATTTAATGAGCCTTCTCTCCGCATGGTGATTTATGCCAAATACAGGAATGGGCTTTAGGGAGGAGATGCTGTAACACAAAGCGCAAAATACGACACTGAGTTCAAGGCAAAAAGAATTATTTATATATCTGTGCCTGCCAAAAGGGTATAAACATCTGTGTACATCCTAGTTTATAAAGCCAATATTTCATTCTCTTGGCGAGCTCTAATTGCATCATCCATCTCAGAAAATGCTAATGAAAAT